>NW_026555001.1:0-2522500 GCF_021234165.1 Pteronotus mesoamericanus
CTTTCTCTGGACTCGGGGGCTCCCTCGCCCCCTCCACCCTTACCGTCTCCCCTTCCCCTCGCTCCCTTTCCTTCCTCCCCCTTCCCCCCACCCCCTTCTCCTGCTTCGGAGCTCGCTGTGCGTGTGCGTGTGTGTCCCTCCGCCAACGCCGCCACCTCAGCCCGGCAAATGAACTCCGTCCGAGCCGCCAACCGGAGACCCAGGCGAGTGTCGCGGCCGCGCCCGGTGCAGCAACAGCAGCAGCAGCCTCCGCCGCAGCCGCCCCAGCAGCCGCTCCAGCAGCAGCAGCCGCCGCAGCAACAGCCTCCGCCGCCGCCGCAGCAGCAGCAGCAGCAGCCTCCGCCGCCACCACCGCCGCCTCCGCCTCTGCCCCAGGAGCGGAACAACGCCGGCGAGCGGGGTAAGGCCGCGCTCCCTCCCTACAGCCCGCCGGCTCGGGCGCCCGGCCGTTGGGGACCCGCGGGGAGGGAGGCCGGGGTGAGCGGGGGGCGGCCGGAACGCCCCGAGGGTGGGAGATGGAGGCTGAGCGGAGGCGGGTCCCCGGGTGCCGCAGTGTCAGCCCGACTCGGGCCCCAGCCGGCAGGAAAAGCCGCGGCTTCCCTACTCGCCCGGGCTCTCGCTCAGGCCGCGCTTTGTTTGGTTTCGGGGCTCGGCACCCTCTACCCCCACCCATCCCTTTGGCTTCCCGGCTTGCTCACGGACCCCGCAGGAGTCTGTTGGTGGCCGGGGGGGTGGGGGGCGAAGGATGGTATTTCTCCCTTTTCTGCTGCCTTCCACGGTTTATAGTCTCCCCCTTTCTGAGGGTAGGTGGGGGAAACAACTGGGAGTGATTGGGCGGTGGGGCTGGCAGGGGAACTTGTTTTCCCCCTTTTCTGTTAGCCTCCCCCTTCCTGTGGAGGAGGGGAGAGGGGGAATCGGAGTGGTCCTTGGTGTTGGCCAGGGAACTTGTTTCTCCCGCCCCCCCGCCCCCGTCACGGGGTAGGGGGAGCAGCAACTCCTCTCCCAACCCCACAATGTTTGCTGCGCAGTTTGGCTTTAGTTACAGAACCCCTGGAAGGACCCGTTAAATGAAGACCTTTAAATAAATAAATATAGAATCCATCGGCCATTTCCAGCCCCCTCCCGCGCGTGCAGTGCAGTTACACTTAACGTTCTATCAACACCCCTCTCGCCTCCCCTCCCCTAGCGAACCCCCCCCACACCATCGTGCTACCCTCCATCTCCTAGAGGGATTTGAAACGCCCCTTCCTTACAACCGGCCCCTTGGTGTGTGTGTGTGTGTGTGTGTGTGGTGTGTGTGTTGTGTCCAAGGCCTAGTGAAATGTGTCATTTGGACCCAACTGTGCAGCTCTGTCTGGTAACCACCATTGTCTAAGGGCTGAGGCTCCCGGGGGTTAGATTCTTGCTTTAGCAAAAATAATGTTCAGTTCTACTTTGACGATGTGGTTATTTTGGGAGGTTTATGAGGTGCGGTGTTGCACCTTAGTCTCCAAACGTATCTACTTTATTAATTACCTGCTCTCAGTCGGGTGGAGGTCAGTACCATATTTATGTGTACGTTTGTTGTTTTTAGGAGGAGGGGAATTGTTAGGAGACATTTTGCGTGTTTTCGTTGGCGGATTAAGGTTAATTTTACGTACGTTGGTTGTCACACCTTCTTTGACTAAGGCAATTGAGATTAAATGCCTTTTTAAAATTATACATTCTTTCCTTAAAAACTGTTTCATTGTTGTACTTCGTCAAAATACTTAACAAATGAAAGAAGGAGATGATAATCTGAAAAATACTTTAAAGGGTTTTCACTAGTCACTGTTTCAGATAGTCCTTGAGAAAGCAGTTTGCTCGATGTTGCTTCAAAGAATGTGATGTTTCAAGCCAGGTAGAGGTCTTGTGCAACAATATTGGTAAATGTGTTTTAATGATTCTTTGATACACTTACCTTTTTTTAATTAAAAATGTTTGTAGTGTCATCATTTCCTTTCACGTTTGCATATCAGGGTTCTCTTGTTTCATTCAAATAATATTCAAGTTTCCTTCCAGAATTGGCACTATATATAATAGAATTGACAGGGGGGTTTTTTCTGAAAACAATGAAACCGGATTGAAATCCTAGCATAATATACTATTGCTGGATGTAAAGCTTTTTCAAGATGTACTGATTTGTTCGCAGCATTAGCACTGAATCACATTCTTTCAGCCAAACTTCGTCCCATTCTGTGTTTCTCAATGTTTATTCTGAATCTCTTTTTCACAATTCGTGTGTGATTTCAAACTTTGTTGAGGTACTTTTATCTTGAACACTTTTCTTCATTTGTTTAAAATTATTAGCTATTAAAGTCTGTTTCCTTTTGAAGTAAGTTGACTTGGTCCTTGTTGGTAGTCACATGCCAGAGTGTCAATTTTCTTTTCATTGATGTCCATGGAAATGTCCATTGATGTCATGACTAAGATGTTCATGAATCAAAATTTCAGTATGTATCTAACCAAATGGTAAATCAGATTCACTGTAGAATTGTTGCTTTGCTGCAGCTAGTAGAAATTGTTCTGGAGAATCTACGTTGGCACAGAAGGGAAAAGAACTTGCTGATTAGTCTTCAGGGAAAATGCTATGGATCTTTTAGGGAGCAAATAAATGGCCTCACAATGAAGAAAACAAAGATGAATTGAAAAACTAAAAATGTTTTGCTAGCTTTATGTAAAAATCGCATTCTTTGAAAATTGGAGTTTTGATTACATTTTTAAGCATGCAGTTCACATAATGATCAGAAGTTAGCCAAGAAGAATACTTTTTATTTTAAAAGTTTTATGGAGCACGCAAAGTGTCTACTATTTCTGGTTTGGATAGGAGGTTTTGTTGTTTAAGAATTTGCTAGGTTTCATAATTTTGACAAGGTAGTTAAGGAACTACAGCGGGGGGGGGGGAGGTGGTGTGGGGTGGGGGGGGGGTGTGTGTGTGTGTGTGGTTTTACTAACTCTTAATGGATATGTAACTCTTGCATTAGAGTCTTGGATAGAGTTACATAATAGTGTATTAGACAACTTTCCAGGTAGCGAATTGAAGAAGTGAGACTCGCTGTTTTAAAACAAGTTAATTCAATCTCTATATAAAATCAGTTATTTATTTTACATAAAAGAGGGGCTTTTGGCTCTTTTGTGATAATAAAATAGTATAAGATAATGTGTTTTTCAAGCAAAAATTCTGTCAGAACTGGTTTTTAGTTGCTTTTTTGCCCATAGGTTAATTGGTCTGAAAACTTCCTTGACATATCCTTAAAACACACACACACATGCACACACACATGCACACACGTGTGCGCGCTGTTTGAAGAAGAAAGAAACAGCCTTACAGAGTGTAAGGATTTTTCCATGGGGAAGAGTTTTTTACACTAAGAATCCAGTAATCATTAGGTTTTTTATTCATTTGATTTAAATTTCTTAGTTTAAGATTTCACATACCACTTTAAGCTAATGGAAAATAATTTTGTTCCACATAGGGACACTTTGATAATGTATTTCAGAGTTAATGAAACTGAAAGTAGTGTGGGGTTGAATATTTTATATTTTTTCTTTTAAAATGCTAAAAAGATTTTAGCTTTTGCAGCTTGTTCTGCTTAATTTATCTTGATATCTAGTTGGTTGGTAGTCTTTTTTACAAAAAAAGTAGGAGGAAACTTTTACAAGTCTGCAGAAGGGCTTTGTATT
The DNA here is from genome assembly GCF_021234165.1 of Pteronotus mesoamericanus. NCBI lineage: Eukaryota > Metazoa > Chordata > Mammalia > Chiroptera > Mormoopidae > Pteronotus > Pteronotus mesoamericanus. Next base: position 3,703 of record NW_026555001.1, read on the forward strand.
CTGAGTACTTTTAGTTAAAAGTGATTTTTTTTAATAAGTAATAAATGCATATACCTGCTCCCAGCTACCAAATTCTCCTACCTGGAATCAATCACTATTGGTTTCTCATGTATTATGTTTTAATAAAAGATGAAATTGATATCTGAAAATAATCTTGATATGGAAGTTTTTGAAAAGTGTAATTTTCTAATAATTGGAAAATTCATAAGATTGTTTTGAAGTGCTGAAATTTTTAACTGTGATGATTTATTTATAGGTCAAGAGACTTAATAAATACATTATATTAATGGATTTTGCTGTTAATTTCCAGTCTGAAGTAATTGTAGAGAGTAAAAACTTAATCTCTTTAATCCCATATGTATTTGTGGGATAAAAATATCACCTGTGACTCTGAAATTAAGGATTATTTTTAACTGAATTTTTGGAAATAATTCAGTAGGATAGTGTTACATAAAATATTCCTGATGGAACTACACATTTATAATATGCAGCAGCCAGGAAGCTCCTTAGTGTTCTAGTCATGCATGCTAATTATACTTTCTGTGGGATTGCTCTGGCCCATGATATTTTACCTTCAGATTTTCCTGCTACTTATGTAATGAGGAACTTCTGCAACCTTTCTAGATAGAAGAGTTCTGGACAAGGAACATGATTTTTCCTGTTGAGGAATTAAGTACTGTCAGTTACTGTTCTCCAATGTGGTGGCTAAATCTTCAAAATATTTACATCCCACAAGAAGAAAGCTTTATTGTGTGTGCGCGCACGCGCACATGCATGTGTAGGAAGAGAGCCCCTTTTCTCAAAATTTAGAAATTATTTGAGGAATAGAAATGGGATAAAGACAGTGCTGATATCAGAATTCCACCGATTAGGCCTAAGGGTGTCCCTGTACTACTTTTCTCTTGTTTTTGTTTTGTTTTATTTTTTTACTGGAAATTCTGACAAACCCAAGGAAAGGCCAGCAAGCTTGGAAACCAGGTAAGGCAGAAACCACCAGGAGAGCTTAATTTGTTAGTGAGAACCCCTGGGTTTAGATTTGGCATAATTCAAGGGTAGTGAATATTTTCTTAGGCTTTTTTTCCCTTTTTGTTTTAACTTTGAAATTAAATGATCTATAATAATGACTTATTTCAACCTATGTTTTCTTATTGTTGCTCATTTATTACTAAAAAGTTACTTTTACGTTGTGTCTATCTTGTCCCATTGGACTCTGAAGGGTTATTCTGTTTTAGACTTTCCATTTTGCTACATTATCAGCACTTTAATTCCATCCTTGTCGTCCAGATAACTGTTGTTAATACCTGAGATGACTAGAAAGGTACTCCAAAAATGCACTTGTTATCCTCTGAAAATAAAATTATAAAGAAGTAAAATATAAGGGATGAGATAATCAGATGGTATGATGGAAAGAGCTCAAGAGTTAGACCTGTCTAGACCTGGGTTCTAATGCTGGCTACACCACCGGAGAGCTGTTTGACATGGAGCAAACAATAATCTCTTGGAGCCTTACTTACATTTTAAATGAGGATGATAACACTTGCCTTATGGAAAAATTGTGAGCATAAGAGATAGTGAAGTATCCAGCACATGGTAGATACTCAACTAAATGGCAGTTTTCTTAAATGTTAATAGTAAGGAGTGAAGTCAGCTATATATAAAACTAAATACAAGAGATAAAATGTGCGGTAGTCATTAAAGAGTTTTTGGCATCCCCCAAAGTGCAATCTAGGCGACTTGTAAACCACTAATCTTAAATCTGATGAACTGAAATATTCTTCAGAGAAAGAATAAGGAAACAGAAGAAATGAAATAATGATAAACATTGACTGTTCCTGCTTATGTATGTTAGAGTCTAACCCTCAACAATTCCATAAGAGGAACATTACACAGAGTGAATATGCACAGTAACAGAAGAATTTGAAAACTGATTTATATCACCTGGTTTTTCCAAAAACAAGGGGAGATAATGGAGTACACTTGGCATAATGTCTCCATCACTTTCGGGGGAGGAAATAACCAGTGCAGCACATCTGTCTCTTATCCTATCCCATCTATCCTGTTGGAGACTGATATTGTAGTGTGATGCCCTTATTGTTAAATCATCTGGTTTCACTTTTTCTAAGTTAACCTTCTGATCATAATTTTACCTCTCATGTAGATTTGTCTCCAGAAGAGATTGCACTGATTGGCCAGCATGTTTTTCCAGCTTGTTGATGAGATCACTAAGCACTCATTGTACAAAGAAGGGTAGATTTCCCTTGAATTACTCATAAGTCATGAATCAAGGGTGTTAGGTCATTTTAGTTCATGATTATAAACTGGACAGTTTCAGAAAAGGAAAAAAAAGTGAGTTAGATTGCAGTAGTAATTTTGACAGGTTTGTGGACTAATTCTTTTCATAACTTGTTATCTACATACATAGGTTGGGGTCTTTGTATATGTTTAGTTAATACAAAATATTTGCTTAAACTTAATCCTTAGAAAATAGGGAAATGAAACCAACTAACTTCTTTACATAATTTGTTTTAGTTGAAGGCAAATATTGAAAATATTTACTTTACTTTGAAAATGAGTGAATTGTGTTTTTTATTTTAAAGCAAAATATAGATAGTATGTTAAAGCAACTATAAGTTCTATATGTTAGTTGCTACTCTCCCAATTTCTAAAAATACAGTTGTCAAATGTTCTGCCCTTCTTACAAATGGAAAATTGTATGACTGTGCTTAAAAAAGGAGGGGAAAAATGCTATTCTTTCAATTGGTGGCTAAGCCTTAAAAAAACATTAAGGAATACTTCCACATCTCATGAGAGAAGAGGTATCATTCATCTATTTTGGGAAGAGAGCCTATTTTTCTAGTTTCTGAAAGCTCAAATTATTTAGTGATAGAAATGGGGTAACAGTCTGTATTTTTAAATTATTTTTCTGATAACAGTGTAATCTTAGTTTTTACTGTTTTCCCCTAGTGTATCACAACACTCGTCTTCCAGATGGTCGATTTGGGTTGTGTCAAAATCTTTGACTGTTGAAACTTGTTCCTTCTTGTGAAATTAACTGGCTGCTAAATGGGTTCAACCTGTAGCATTGGTTTCTTTATTACGGTGTATTGATAACTGATTTAAATCAGTTTAGCCTTGCTGGTTTGCCAACTCTGCTTGGGTTTAGCTCTGAGAATTCTTTTTTACATTCAGGTATGATTTTGCATCCATAGTATACAATGGTTTGTAACATAGGATATAACATTTATAAGATGTGGCTTTATGGAAGTCTAATAGTTTAGAGGACAGGGAGTGGGGAAGAGAAAGAGCATATCATTTTTTTATTCACCTGTTATATTTTGAGATGAACCTTGTTGGTACACAGTATATAATGTCACTAGTAAATGTTTCTTCACACATAATTGAAATCTTTTTGGAAAAAAAAGAAAAACAGGCTTTAAAGAAAATTAGAAGTTAGTAAAATTGAACCAATGGAAAGTTGGAGTCATTCCAGGTTTTTATATATTATGGCAGAGAAGAAAGATGAAAGAAGACTTGTTTGGAAGAAAAAGGAATGTGTGAAGATAGTATATTTTGAAATCTGATATTTTTAGCAGAGTGATCATTTGGTAAAAGAAATGGTGGAATCATTCATTATTCTTCACCTGGAAAGTTATCTATATGTTAAGAGTAGCCACAGAACTAATTCACAGCTGTGTACAAATAACTGATAACTTCATAATCCTTTGAGATGCATTTGAATTTATAAGAAACTAATTACTTAGTCAAGTTTTAGTATTTTAGGCCCAGTGAAAGATAAGAGAAGTTAGTGATTTGGACAAAGTTTTTGGGAGGAGTACTTCTTCAGAGGCGAAAGAAGCAAGTCAGGGGAGGGAGAAAGTAGGAGATTCTTGTAAAAATCCCTTACCTTACACATTAATTGTTTTTCCTAATCTACTTCTCAACCTAAAATTTTTCTTAAAGTTTCACTTTTTTTTTCTTCAAAAGAATCTTGGGTAAGGGTTGGAATAGAGAGAAGGGGAAGAATTTGAGCAGGTAGGAGTGCCAGTATTATAGGTCGTTTAAATTAATAGTGGTCATTTGAATTAGAAACAGTATATATAATTATTTCTATAACTATGTGTGTATGTACTACATATAAATATATAGATGTTTAAATTATGGAACTAAATTTTGGGGTTTTTTTATTCAGGTATAATGAAAGTATACGAGTGCCCAAATCATTGGTGTATACAGCTTTATAACTTTTTCACAAAATGAACACATCTGTGTCACCAGTAATACCTACATCAAGAAATAAAACACTACGAGCATACTCCACCCTTCCAGTCACTACCCTCAACCAACCCTGTCTTTCTAACAGCTTGGATTAGTTTTACCTGTTTTTGAACTTTATGTAAATGTAATCACCCAGTATGTATTCCTATATGAGTTCCACCCATGATGTTGCTTGTAGTAATAGTTTGTTCATTCTCGTTGCTGTATAATACTACAGTTTATCTATTTGGCAATTGATAGAGTTTTCATATTTGCTGTCAGGAATAGTACTGCTGTGAGCATTTTATATCTTTTTGTGAATAGAATACATGCACACATTCCCTACCATTGCTTGTCTCTTCCCAAAGGCAAAATTTTCATTTACAAGAAATGGAAGATGAAACAGCTCCGAGACAGATATGAACATAGCTTCTCATGATCATGTTGCTAAAACAGTTGATTTATTTCAAATATTAGCATTTTTCTAAAGTCTTTTGCTATGTCCATTCTTGCATCTTTCAACAGTTCTGTGTGAGGAAGTTTACCCATCAGCTTCATATGCTTTAATTTTTCCCAAAGATCATAGGTTGGGTTATTTTGAGAAGCGGGCAATCTTTTTTTATATTTAGGAATTTAAAAAGTACTCTTGACTTCAATATGTGATTCTGAGCTTTTATTCCCAAAAAACCTGTTGTTTCTTTCTGCTACTGCCTTAAATATTTTCATTCCTTCATTTCTGTTTGGAACCCTGCTTCTACTACATTTAAGCTTGTCCTTTTAACTCCTCTGAAAATATTTTGCTATTGTTGGTTGATTGTATCATTTTATTTCTCTTTTTCTGCATATCTTGATTATTTTTTATTACTTACGTTCAAATTACTTTAAAATTGTAAAAGTTTCACAGAAAAATTGGGGTCCATTGTGCCCTCAGAGTTGTTTTTCTAGTCCCTAAACAGATCTATCAGTTAGCAGTGTATGGGGAAAAAGATGTGAAAGTGCTTCTGGCAGCATAGTAAATTTTTTCTCAAGTGAAAGCTTGTGTTAAAGTGCTAGGCTTATATAAGCTTATATCTCATATGATACAAGTATGCTCCGAGAATGACAGATGAAACTCTTCTTAAGGAACTACTTGCTTGAAGCTGATGATATAGTAGCTGTAGATACCAAAAGAGTAAGATTTCGTTATTTCACGTGTGCTCTTTCAGCACTTAGTGCTAACAGTTGTTCTTTCTTGTCCATAACAAGCAGTGTGGAAGAGACTGCCGCCTCCTTTTCCATCTTTTTTTTTTTTTTAAACACACAGCCACATTCAGTAAATGTTGCTGTAAAGTTTGAGCATAAGGAGCCAAAGCTTTTTCAGTGACATTTTTTCCTCTTTTCTAGAGTGATGTCTTAATGTCATTTCTAAATTAGAGGATTTTGAATAAGGCGACACTGAGATGCTCTAAAACTCTTCCTGTATCACTGGAGTTACCAGCATAAATCAGTTAGATCTGTCTGTTAGGTATTACTAGATAGACATATATCTTGTCTTTTGAAACTTATAGTTGAGATAGAGGCTGAATTTTAAATAACTTTTAAGATCAAGGTGAATTGCAAATAATGGGTTGGTATTTCCATCATCTTCTGATGAGAGAAGACAGGCAAAGATTGGTTGATAAGTAAGCTTATCCATAGGCTGCTTGCAAGAGCAGTCTGTTAGAGAGTTTTCTGTGAAACGCTATTAAGATGGTTTGTTAAAACCCCCTGCTGTCTGGTGTATGTTCTACCCTTTAATCATTCATTGTATTTTGTGCCATGCTTGGAAACTTGTTGCAGCCCAAAGATTAAGCTAAGTTATAGCATGCTTGTATAAATGATTAAGAAAGAAACATGTGCCTAGTGCAGGAAATTACCTGCAGGGTTGGGGTCATTCATTTTGTTTTCATAGTATCATCCTTCTTCATTATAGTCACTGTTTTGCCCTTATATCCAGAAATGAAGTAGGAGCACAGATTTAAGTTAGATTATATATTGCTACAATCTAAACTCCTCAATTGCAGAGATAAAACAAAACTTAAAGGTTCTTCATAGCATCTGTAATCCCATTTATCAAGTAATTGTAACCCTCAGGTTTCCTTTATGAATTTTTCTGATTCTTAGTACCTCTATTGCTACATTTCACAGGGAACCAGTCCTCTATTTCTGAGTCATTTGATTTGAGAACCTCTTAGCTGAAATTTTGAAAACTGAAAAACTGAGCTGAGAGATCTGGATGTAGTGAGCTCATACAGGGTCTGTGGTTTTAGAGGGCTAGAAAAATGTCACATATCAACCATAGACACACACACACAATGAAACTGAATATGCACTCTTGATTTTGTCAAGTATCTAAAAGTTTTTGGTGAAATGTTAGTATAGTATCTCGGAATGGTGGCAGTGAGGTGATTTTTTTGTTACTATTTCTACATTTCTTTGCTATATGAAACCTGGAAAGGGAGGTTTGTATTTTTTAGAAGAATTTAGTTCTGATTATTATGTGAACTCATTATTGCTTTGTTTGATTATATAGTCCCCACATAGGTCACGTTAAATTTGAATAAAAGCTTAAAACTTTACATTTTTCAATATTACTGTGTTATTTATGGAAACTTTTAGTTTGTATTCACAGTAACTTTAGGACAATAAATGATGCTTTAATTTATAGATAATGAAAATGATGATCAAAAAGTCAATTCAAAATTAAAAACATTTGATATTTGAACCTTGAGCCAATGATTCTGTCTTTCTAGGATAAGTTTATAACTATAGAGAATGGTAGTAAGTGCAAATAGTATTTTAATTACATCCCTGGCTGAATGATGGAAGATGGAAATTTAGTGTGCAAACAACTGGATAATTAGAAAAGAGAAATTTATTGGTCACAACAGGTGGCTATTTCTTCTGTACCTTGGTATGGCATGGACTCAGGTCTATTTGGTAATATTATATTGGGGTATTTTCCTTTTCATAAAACTGGAATTGGCTCTAAAGAAATTAATGACTGTCAGTTTATTAAGTTGAAACAGATTTCTAAAGGAAATTGTTTCATCATTATCAGTAAAGAAAACACACCCCTCCGTCCCCTTTCTAATGTACTATATTTTAAGACGTTTTGGATTGTAGAACCTATTGTGCTTGATAATAATAAGAACCTGGCAATGATTTTCAAAAAAATTGGGCTTTTGAAACTCAAATTTAGTGATCAGATTCGGAATTAATTTGCCTCACACTCAACCAGTCTTCAAGCATTTTTCTATTAGAAAGTACATGAGAACCTTATTGAAAGGTGAACTGTTTGGTTTTTCATTTTGTTTTTAAAATAGAGACAACTGATATCGTTTAGGGCAAATGAGTCATTAAATGAAGATTCTGGATAGTAATCCCAGATAGCTTTATGAAGAGCTGGTTACAAATGTATTTAAAGTATTTTTCTGAAACAGTGACTTTTGGTAGATGAATAGGGAACAAGAGCAACAGAGCCATATGTAAATAAAGTTTTAGTATTATGTTTTGAAGTAGTCGTACCATTATTGTAACAGTGAAAATTTTTAAAGTTGTGTTATATGGAAGCTACAACTTATAAAAATAGTGTTATTTGCAAATAGGCATTTAGTAAATAATTGTTTCCCTTCAACTACCCTGGACCCAGTTTTGTTCATATAATTACTATTTTAAGTGACTAAGCATATTAACTCCATAGATTTTTAAAAATGGTATGAGGTTAATTACCTGAAAAGCTAAGATCATAGATAATTTTTTTTAAATGGTATGAGGCTAAGTACCAGAAAAACCAAGAAGGAAGATCAGATTACTTTGCATAGTTTGGTTTTTCTCCTAAAAAAGCAAATGTGCTTTAATCTTTGTAGGAATAACAACAACAACAACAACAAAAAGAGTAACCACTGAGAAATGTTTAGCCAGAACTAAGTATAGTAGCAAGCAATATAGACTGTAGTTAAGTGAATCATCCTGAAGTGTGTGTGCCCATGTAAACACGATATTGTATCGTAGCAGTTAGACTTGTAAAATGTTAAAATGGTTGGGCAGATATGCCTATTAGAAAAATTGAAGTGTTATTCTAAAGAGGGACAAGCTAAAGGGTGAACAAACCTTTCACATGGTTGAAAGTAATTCTTAAAAGAAAAATGTTTGCTCAGTTATTTTTCATTCTGGAGATATCTCTGGATTTATCTCTAGGAGGTAGCTAGAGAAAATGAATTTAAATTGTTAGTTTGATAATTTAGACTGTGTAAAGAATATCTGGTTAATTCTAAAACAGATTGCTAAGGAAGAGTTTATACTTTACTTTTTTGGGTGGCAGCTATTAGTGTTAGATATTTTAATTATCTTAGAGATGGTAATTAGAAATTGGAGAATGTTGGAACTAGAACTGTAGTTTTGAGGTTTATTCAGTTATTCAAGACCGGTGGTTGGAATTAGGAACAGGTCTCTTGACTCTCAATCACTTAATCTGTTCTTGTTACAGAAGTTTATTATTGTTCTTTTCATTTTTCAGTTTAGTAATAGGTTGAACCTACTATTCTGGTAAAAGTTTTTGTAACCTTAGTTAAATCAAACAAAAATTAATTTTTTTTACAATACTTGTCTTATTCAATAACTTAAAAAATAGGCACGTAAAATTATAGTTTGTTTTTTTATTGACTTGATCTTTTTCATTTTGTTTTAGCTGTGACTGGTTGAAAATAAGTCAGTTATAGTGAAAGGTGATCCATGTTGGTGGTAGATTCATGTGGTGATTCTCAGTGTAACTGATTTCAGATGCTTAAAAACAGGTTAATGTTTTTGAAGAGGTAAAGCAAAGTTCTTTTCCACCGTGAATTCAGGTGTCCATTTATGATAATGGTGGTATTTCAGAGTAATGAGGAAATAATTTATCAATCAAGGAGTGATGATTCAGTTAGTTTTCTACTTTCTTCAGTACCAAAAAATATTTTCCAAGTGATTAAAAAGCTCAACATTTTTTAATTTTTTTATTGTAGTAAGAATATTTAATATGAGAGCTCTTTTAACAAATTTTTTAAGTACCATACAGTATTGTTACCTATAGGTGATATGTTGTATATCAGATCTCAAAAACTCATCTTGCATAACTGGATCTTTATGCCCATTAAATAACAACTCCCCATTTTCTTTTCCCCATAGCCTCTAGGAACCACAATTCTACCCTGCCTCTATAAATTTGACTGCTTTAGATACCTCTTGTAAGTTGAATCATGTAACATTTATTTGTCTTTCTGTAACTGGCTCATTTTACTTAGCATAATGTTCTCCAAGTAAGAACTCAGTAGTTTTTAAAAATCATAAAGAGAATTAGGAGAAAATACTTTTCCCTAAGCAAGGCCAAAAGAAATTAAAAAATCATTGAAGAATGATAAAGAAATTGACTTCATAGGTGCTAATAAATAAAATTAAGGCAAATGGCAGACTAGAAGAAAAATACTGCATATATCTAACATACAAATGATTACTATCACACATGGGTTTTTATGAAAAACATTTTACAGGTAAAATATTAATTATTGAGCTAAAACTTACTCATTCTCCTCCTCATTTTCACTGTTCTCAGAAACTACCACTATCATAAATTAGATTTGAACCTGTGCATTTCTTTTTTAAAATACTTTTACATATATGTGTACATCCGTAAACATTCGGTTCTAAGATGTTGTGGTTCCTGTGAGAAAGTAAGAAGTTGCCTTCAAGAAGATATTTATGGTTCAGTGGGGTTCAAACAGGAACATAATATATTCCCTTAAAAGATACTTAATGTGTAAGTGCGGAGTAAGTTGTATAAATCATGAGTACCTGGTACTCTCAAAATTTTTTAATGATTGATAAGTGAATTAATGAATACAGAAGTATATAAAATTGAAAAATCAGTTCTGTTCTTCTTCCCCAAATATAACTCTTAACTGTGTGGGTTTACTTCTGAATTTTTTTAATGCGTATGTATATAAATATACATACCTTTTTTCACCAAAAAGAAACCACACTGTATATATTAACTTGTAAATTAAGTTTTTACTTAAATATATCCAGAGCATTTTTCTGTATCAGTATAAATGTAAAGTTACCTCATTCTTTTTTACAGTTGCAGAATAGTCCATTATATGAATGTATCATGATTTATTTATATAAATATATGTATATATATTTTACAGAGAGAGGTAGGAAAAGAGAAAGAGGGTGAGAAGCATCAGTGTGAGACAGAAACATCAATCGGCTGGCCCTCACTGAGGGGCCGAACCAGCAACCCAGGCATGTGACCTGACCGGGAATCAAACTGGCTGGCAACCTTACCCTTTGCAGAATAATGCCCAACCAACCTAGCCACACCAGTCAGGCCACAATTTATATTAAATGTACCTCTATTGATTAATATTTATGTTCTTTTGTTTGTGTGTGCTATTAGAGGACTACAGTGAACATCTTTGTACAAATATGTTTATGTCACGATTTCAGTAATAGTTTAATGAAAATGAGTTATTAAGTCAAAGGGATATTTTCATTTTAGTTTGATAAATGTTGCCATTTTAAAAAAAAATCATCTTACCCTGACTGTATGAGGATAAATGTTATTGAATGGATGAATAAATGAAATACTTAAGAATAGAGGGTAAACTAGTCTGAGGGATGAAATGGTTTGGAAAGACTTCCCAGAGAAAAGGGATACTTAAACTAGATCTTGAAGAATGAGTATGTCACAGATAGAGGAAAGGGGGGTGGGAGGATATTCTTAGTAAGAGGAAATGGGCCAGACAAAGGGCATTGGAAGAGTTACCAGGACAGAATTTTTACTCTGTCATCATATTCTGTTCATCTCTCAGTTCACTTTTATGTCAGTGTTTCTTTTTCAAAAAGGAAATTAAAGCTGAATTTAGGTACTCCTCTGTCTTCAAGGCTTTACTACTACTGGAATAATCTAAATTCGTTAGTCCAGAATTCAAAGTCTTCTACATTTTGGCTGCCTGTTTTTCTTGTATATGATTTTCCTTCTAACAGACTCATTTACATAATGTTTTTTAATGAACCATGCATATTGCTATTCCATATATATACGTGTGTGTGTGTGTGTAATTTTTTTTTGACACTGATGTAAAATTGCGCATTCAGTTGTTGCCTGACTTCAGTGTTTGGTCACTTCCTATTGTGCCTCCATGCCTTCTTGGTAGCTACCCCATCACCCAACCTCAGGTGCTTGCTGTCATTTACAGTTGTTGTTAGGTCCATTTATGCTTAATGTGCACATGATTTTCAGTAATTATTTGATAAAACTATATACAGTAAGCTAATCTTGTTCTATGTCCCGAATATTTTGTTTATAATACTGTTTGGGAATGAAGTTTCTGAAAACTCACCAGGAAGTATTTTTCTCATTAATAGCTATCTACTATAAGTGTGTGAACTTGTAATATATAATATAAAGATGTATAATTTATATATTATATATTAAACATAAGAAAATATTTTTGTAAGCAATTAAGTACCAGTTGAGCTGTCTAGATATCCATGGGAAAGAAACACAAGGAATTTTTGTAATAATTATTATAATTACTATTTAGTAGTTATAATATTTATAGCCACATTTATCAATCACTCTGTTCCAGGTAGACACTAAATGCTCGTTTTATTCTTACAGAATATCCCATATGTAGGCAATACCCCCATTTTACATATGAGGAAACAGAAGTTTAGGGAATTTAACTCACAAGAACTAGTCAATGGCAACTATAGGGTTAGAATCCATGTCTTTCTGATTAAAAACAACCTGAATAAAGTTTGAATTACATGTTATGTTATATCAGTTTTATTGTTTCCCATGTATCAGTTCATAAAAATACTTATTTTTAGTAAATATTTGTTGCATGAAAACGATCACTGCAACTACTTGCTAATTACTTGCTTTTGGAAGGCAGAAGTAATAAATAATCAGTTACATGTTTCCCAAGAAAATTTTGAAAATTCAAAAAGGCATAAAAAGAAATTGAAAATTAGCAACAACCAGATACATTTCTTTTGCTATACATGTAACTTAAAGAAACATATGTAAAATTAGATAAACTATTTTCATTGGAATCATACTATAGGTATAATTTTATGTTTTTCCTTATTTAACATGTTACTGTTTTCCCTCTAGAAGTACGTATGCATATATTCCTTGAAAGTGATTCTCAATGGCTATGTAATATGTTATGTATGTACTTGAGTTTATTTTATTATTTCCCTATTGACCAACAAAGAGATTACCTCTAATTTTTCTCTATTATATGTTACACTGTAAGGAGAAGTCATCAGGATGGCTGCTATGAATTCCAGGATTGAGATTCTCCACCTTTTCAAAGACAACAGTGGTAGATTAAACAGGCACACACAACTGTTAATCAGACTTCCAGCATGAATATAACTGCATAAGTGTGCATCTTTGCCCTCTTACAAGTCATTAAAAAAGTAAGAAGGAAAAGATGTTTCAACTTCCATTTTCAGTGAACTGAAAGACATAATATGTAGGCTCTAAATTTTATTTAAAGGCTATCAAAAGCATTTGAGAAGGGGAAGAAGCTGTGAACTTAAATATACTTCCTGAGTGAGGTGTTCACCTTAAAGTTCAAAATCTAAATCTCTTGTTTATAATGACAGGATCGGTAACAAAAATACCTGGTTTGAAAAGGTAGAGCTATATGCACACAGAGCCATATGTACAGGAACCCACTTTTCTTTGTATTCTCTATGTAGCATCAAAAGAGTAGTCTCTGGACTGTGAAGTCTGTGCACACCAGTAAATAGCTGTTTCAGGAAAAATCCAAAAGAAAATGACAATGATGACAAAACTTTTAAAAGACAAAGGAAAAATGTCCCTACAGGGCATATAAAAATTGTGACCCACCGTACAGTTGTTTAGAGTTGGGAAAACTTCATTTGCTATGAAAGGAGAACATGAAGCAGAGATGCAGGAACTCTGGGAAGAGATGGCAAGGAAACAAGAGAAAATAAAATGAGAGAAGATAATTTTAAAAAGAAATTGAAGAGCATAAACTAGCAAATGCAGATGAAGTTGGGAGGAGCCCACAAAGCAGACTAGACCTGAGGAAAACACAGTAAGGGATATAAGGATAAAAATAAAGAAAATGGACAAAATGAAATGGAAGTAAAGATTTTTTTTTTTTTAGGTTTTAGAAAACAATGCAAAAGGCAATAGATTGAACACACTTGAAAGTGAAACCCCTTAAGCAGAAGTTCAGTGCAACAACAAATTGTTGTAAGTACAATTAAAATCTTATTGAACTGAAATTTATATATTGAAAGGGCATCTGTGCCAGAGAAAACTGACCAGAATGGTCATAAAGATAAACAAAGATTCCTTTGGTCAGCCAGCTACCCTCCTCATCCCCTCCACAAAATCCTTTATAAAGAGTTGATATCAGGCAGGCCTCAGATTTTTCCACAACCTTCAATACCAGAAATCAATAGAGCAATGTTTACAAGATAAAGAATTAAAGTGGGAGCCAGGGACTTCATATCCAGTCATGCCATTCTTCAGGTATAAAAGATAACAAGCAGAACTCAGGGAATAGTGTTTACAGGAACACTTCTGGAAGAAAATCCTAAAGTATAAACTTCAGCCAACTGAGAGACATCTGAGGAAAGGATTGGTAGTAAGCATAGATTAAATATAGATATATACAAGTAGAGACCCTATACAGAGAGTCTGTCTATATCTGTATAGATATATATAGATAGAAAATATATATAGGATCATGAAATATATAAATATATATATAATGATCCTAAAAACTAAAACAAATGTGGAGATCATGATGACAGAGCATAGTGTTATAGACTCTGGTGATATAGAAGTGATAAAACCTCATCAAATTTGAGAGAAGGAAGTTTATACATTATACCACATTGTAATTACTGGTAGTGAAAAGATATATAAAGATCACAAGTCAAATAATAGAAGTATAAACATATTTAAGGCCCCAAAGGAAGCCCTAAAGATAACACGATTAATTAAATTGGGTTAGGGAAGAGGAAACATTAATTTTGACGTTCATAATAAGGAACTAATAGTTATCTAAAGAGATGGAAATCTAGGGGAATTCTGCTAAGTTATAAGTGTAAGCAGTAGAATAAAAATATAAGCCTTTCTAAATATTGAAAGAACTATGAACCTATCAAAAAGAAAATATCATATAGTAAAAGAATACTGACAGCCACACCTATAACAAAACATGACAGCACTAAGACCAAACATATCTTTCATATAAAAAATACAGATAGACTTACCTTTAAAAGAAAAAAATCTTCAGATTAGATTCAAAGTTCATGCAATGTGTACACTTAACAAAATGATTATGAAAGGTTAACATTTTTAAAGATGGGCAAAGTAAACAAAATTTAGGGTGTCACAATCTTTAATGTACAAGGAGTTCACACTAAAAAGGAATATAAAGAAGGGCACTTATTTCTTAAAGAGTATGATGAAAGTTCAATAGCTGTATCTGTATATGAATAGCAGCAACCCAGGCTAAGTAGAAATTTACAGAAAGTATGAGGAAAAATGGAAACATCAGTAGTAGGAGATATTTAATTGCAAGACATAAAACAAGCCTTTAACAAATGAAAAGACATACCATGTTTTCTGGATATAAAGAATGACATTGTAACAGTTCTTAATTGAGGTAATTTACAAATTAATTTTAAAACTGGATATACTAATTCCAAAATTAATAAGGAAAAAATAAACAAGAATAGCCAAGAAAACTAAAAAATAAAGAGTACTGAGGGTGAATTAGCCTTGCCAGATATTAAAATGTAAAGATACATAAAACAGCATGATACCAGCCAACACACACATGGGTCAGTGAAACAAAATAGAAAGTCCAGAAATAGTTACAAATACTTATAAGACTATAATAAAGAATATAATATTATTAAGATGGCATCTCAAATCAGTGTTGAAAAGATCAACTGATTAACTCTAGGGACAGCTGGATAGCCATATGAAAGAAGTTAGATCTGAATTTCATACATCTACCAAATGGGTCAGTGAAAAATAAAGCCATGAAAGTAGTAGAAGAAAACATTAAAGAAGTTTTTTCTTTAATAAATATTAAATATAAATATTTAAATATTTATAAATAATATAAATATGAGGAAGACCTTTTAAACCGACTCCAGAATTTATGAATGGATACATTTACTACATTAAAAAAGCAATTCTGAATGGATTAAGAAAATGTGATATGTACATGCAATGGAATACTATTCAGCCTTTTTAAAAAGAAAAAGAAAAGAAATCCCCTAATGTGTACAACATAGATGAACCATGAGGACTTTACGCCAGGTGAAATAAGCCTTCACAAAAAGACATACTGCATAATTCTACTTCGATGAGGTATCGAAAGTAGTTACTACATTTCTTAGAAAGTAGAATGGTAGGTGCCAAGAGGCAAAGAGGAGAAGGAAAAGGGGAGTTATTGTTCAATAGTTATAGAATTTGTTTTGCAAGGTGAAGTTCTAGAGAGCCGTTGCTCAGCAATTTCCTTATAATTAATGCTACTACATTGTATGCTTAAAAATTATTAAGGTGGTAAGTTCCATGTGTTTTACCACAGTTGTTTTTTTAAGCATTTTATTTATTTTGAGAGAAGGGGGAGGAAGGGAGAAAGAAAGGGAGAGAAACATCAGTGTGAGGGAGAAATATTGATCGGTTGCCTCTCACGGGCGCCCTGATCGCACTAGGGACCAACGCACGACCCAGGCAAATGCCCTGACCAGGAATCTAACCAGCAACATTTTGCTTTGCGGGACAATGCCTAACCAACTGAACCATACCAGTCAGGGCTACCACAATTTTTAAAAAGCACTCAGTGTCAAACACCATATCAGTACAACCAAAATAAACATTAAAAACTAAGAAAACTTAATCTGCAATTTATTTCATAAAGAATATCCTGGAAACTCAATTTTAAAAGATTCTTCAATAAATCATGGGCAAAAATATAAATGGATAATTTACAGAAAATTAAATGCAAATGGCTTATAAGCATATGAGAAGTCACTGACCTCATTCATAGTAAAAGAAATTCAAATCAAACCAAAATGATATAGTTTACCTGTTTGGCAAAAACGTAAAAGTTAGATAACATACTCTTGTGAGTAGAGGCTGTCTCATACGTTGCTGTTGCGAATGCAACTGAGATAGATACCTGTGGAAGGTGATTGGGTACTATTTTCCAAAATAAAAATGTATTAACTCTTAAAGACAAAACAAAGATAAAGCCTCTTTGGACTTGAACAAAAAGAGTATGTTTAGTAGGGTCTGAATATATATAAATTGCATGTTCACAGTGGTGGAAGGAAGCAGTGAAAGCCTCCTGGATAAGATCTGGGCTGGCCCACATGACTTACTGACTGGATCTCCAGGAAGAGCCATCTGGAGCAATTAGAAGCCACTTTCTGGGGTGGTGGTAAGGTGGTAGCAAATGAAAACTGTTAGAAGGAGGTAAGCACATAAATGTACCCAGCAATCCCCACACACACTTGCACACAGCATTGACTTACGCTGAACCAGCAAACAAAAATTCAAGAACACAAGAAAATCTAACTCTTGGAAAAAAACTGGTCAACACTATTATAAAATAAAGAAGATGCTCTGTGTACTAATACGGAAATATCTCCGAGATTTGTTGCTTAGTGGGGAAAAAAGGAAATCATAGTATGTTTACTTTTGTGTGGGAATATAGGAGGGATAACTGATATTTTCATTTAAGTAAATTCTTAAGTCTATGAAAAGTCTTTAAAAAAACTAAGTATATTTGCAATCCTCAAGGAGATAAAGGAAGTAATAATAGCCATAAAAGAAAAACAAAACTAAGTAAATGTTAATTTAAAGAAATGGATATCAGAAGAGAACACAGAAATCGTTTAACTGAATTCAGTAGAGTAGGTGTACTAGACTGAACACAGTCAGTAAAAGAATTTTAGTTATTTGGAACATAACATTGAGTTCACCCAGAATGTAGGAAGAGAGAAGTGAAAGATACAAAAATAAATATGGAAGATAGCCTGAGAGATTCAAACATATGTACAAAAGAAATTTTAGGACAGATTAGAGTAGCACAGAAATAATATTTAATGAGATAGTGATTAAGTTTTTAAGAATTGAAGTAAAACCTATATTTTCATATTGAAATTATACATTAATGAACAATAGCTTAACAGGACAAATACCAAAAAAAAACCTTCTAAATGCTCAATTTTGAAATTGCTAAACATAAAAAATAGAGTTCATTAAAATGATGAAAAGGGAAAGTGCCTACACCAAAACATCAGTTATACTAACAGTATATTTCCTGGAACAGCAATTTCCAGAAAATAATGGGATACTCTTTCCTCAAAATGTAGGGATGTAATTTTTCCCTGAATTCTGTACCTTTTAAACTATCAGCTGTAAGCAAGAATGAGGCCCAAAGTGAGGAGAGACACAAAACTGTGAGTTCAACACTTACAAAAACTTAGTGCAAGAATGAAAGGATATATTTGAGCAGGAAAAATAGTAAACCAGATAAAGAATTGGATAAAAGAATACATCATGAGCAAATAATTGGTTTTAAAAATGTTACTAAATAAGGCTACTGTTGATCGTAAATAGGTATAGTGTTTTTAAAGGTAGAACTAAAGTATTAGAGAATTACAGGAGAGCTGGAAGAAAGGGAATGGTTACGTTGAGTCAATTCTAATATCTTGTTCATAAAA
This sequence comes from Pteronotus mesoamericanus, assembly GCF_021234165.1. Lineage (NCBI taxonomy): Eukaryota > Metazoa > Chordata > Mammalia > Chiroptera > Mormoopidae > Pteronotus > Pteronotus mesoamericanus. The sequence continues at coordinate 21,760 of NW_026555001.1, forward strand.
AAAGAATACAGAGATAATAACTTTAGGGTGTCTTACGAGACTAAGTACTGTTTTTTTGGCTCTGCAACCAGACTACCTGGGTAGAATCGTAGTTTAGCCCTTACTAGCTGTGTAACATTACAATTTTTTACCTTCTTATACCTAAATTTCCTTATCTGTAAATGAGGGTGGCAGTAATACCTCCTCATAGTGTTGTGAGGATTAAGGGAAGTATATACAAAGCCATTAGAACACTACTCAGTGTGTGTGTAAGCACTCAGTGCATGTTGGCTGGTGCAGCTTTTATTGCTTTTTTAACTTAAGGGTAACCGCGAAACCAATAGAAATAAAGTCAATGGCTTCCAAGCCAACAGAACTAAAATTAAAAAATGAAAGCGCCCTGGCTGGTGTGGCTCAGTGGATTGAGCGCCAGCCTGAAAACCAAAGGGTCACCAGTTCGATTCCCAGTCAGGGCACATGACGGGGTTGGGGGCCAGGTCCCCCAGTAGCAGGCACATGAGAAGCAACCACACACAAATGTTTCTGTCTCTTTCTCTCTCCCTTCCCCGCTGTCTAAAAAAATAAAAATCTTCTCTAAAAATTTAGGTAAGCCTTACCCTCAGTATACCATCAGGATCCGTTGGAGTAATTTTAGGTTTTTTGTTTTTCTTTTTGAGCAGTTCTGCTTATAAGAGTTGGTGTTTTTACTTATTCTTTCTTTCTTAGAGATCTTAAAAGAACAGAAAAATTGTACTTTTTTCCCATTATTCTTGCAATTACCATATGAATCCATCAGACCCTTTTTATAAATCTAAAAAGGTGCCTTATGGGGTCTTAGTAATCTTACATTTCCTGTATCTTCAAATATTTTGATACTTAATTTTGGGAATTTTATCATTACCACTAGTTATTTCATACTATACCAAAAATAATAAATAAATAGACTAAAATTAAGCAAGAATGATGGAATCTCCTAGAAGGAAGATGCAGTAGTGAAAGTCATTTTTCAATTTTTAAATTGCATTTCTTGAGTGTTGCATTCTCCTTTGAAATAGTATAAAAGAGGATGAGAGGCATAAAGATCAGAAAATAAATGCAAGGAGAATTAGCACTGTAGACCTGAGCTGTCTAGTGTGGTATGCCACTAGCCACATGTGACTGCTTATATTTAAATTAATTAAAATTTATTAATGGAATTTAAAACTTAGTTCCTTCACACTAACCATGAATTGGTTATATAGAGAGAATATAACTGTTAGCCTCATTTCACTATGGCTTTCATACAGAACATTTTCATCATTGCAGAAAGTTCTACTAGATATCACTACTAAATATGATAGTGAAATTGATCATGTACATTAAATATCAGATTATGAGACTTGAGATAACCAGATCCTATATGAATTTTCTCAAACCTGAGAATTGGTGAACACACAATATATTTCTAATGAATGCACAGCATATTTCTGATGAAAAACAAAAAGAACTATGGTATTCTCCTCCAGTTAGTAATTCAACAGGAATGTTTTACATCACAAACCTATGCCATCCCCTTTTGCTCAAAACAGCCCTGTGGCAGTGTTCTTTTCCTCTCTTACAGTGTTTGTAAAAAATTACTTTGAACAAAGAGGTTTGCTATGTTTAAAGTCTTACTAAAATTTCTAATGAAGTTGTCTTTCACTATCCAGTCTTCTGTAAATAATTGTAAAATGATCCCAAAATTTATTTTAAAGAACTAGTCCATTGGACTCAGATGATAAATGGTACATTAAGCGTTAAAGTATGAGAAATGAGCAGGAAAGGGGAGAGTGTGAAATAAAGAAAAAGCAGAATAAATGTAATAATAGAACAAAAAAAGTAGAAATATAATTAATTACAATTATTAAATATAATTAATTAAATATGGATGTTTAACAGTTACAGGTTTTAAAAAAAACAGTTAAGAGGTATACTCAAAGTGAAGAAACACAGATTAATGGTAAAGGGATAGAAACGGTGTGAACTGAACTCATGTTTATCTTTGTTTCCTCTGAGACACTATAATGTTACAGCAGTAATTTTAAAAAGGCATAAACCTACAATAAACAGAAAAGAAAGAAAGAACCAAAGTTTTTGGCAACTGAAAAATATATAATTGAGTGGTAAACAACTTGGCATGTTGAAGAAACAAGCCAAATCATGCCAACCCACCCCTCAAAGGACTATAAAGGCTGAGTGAAGGACAAGGCTAAAAAACCCAAAGTCTTACTGGTTGTAAGACTTTAAAAAGCATAATTAGATATCAGCTCCCTTTCTGTGTCCTGTGCAACTAGGTGTTATGCCTGTTCACCATCAAGGCAAAAAGCTGAAGGTTTTTTATGGGAGAAAATGTGTCAGGTACATACAGGTGAGGGTGGGACCTTCAAACCTAAGATGATTAAATGGAAAGCCTGCATATGAAAGTTGAAAATTCCAGTGCTTTAACCTTCTTTTCCTCCTTGATGTATGGATTTATGTCTTTCAGGGAAGAAGATACAAGAGTACTTTCTGGGAAAACTAACCTGTCTAAAACCATAGACTTACGGTTTCATTATTAACACTGATACTTTCTGTGTTCCTGTTTTATTACTTACAGCATCTTAAACATATATTACCTCACAGATGCTGAAGATCAGGAATCTAGTAGCAGTTTAACTGGGTAGTTCTACCTCAGGATCTGTCATGAGGTTGCAGTCAAGTTGTCAGCAAGGGCTGCAGTCATTTGAAGGTTTGACTGGGGCTGGAACATCTGCTTCTAAGATGCAGATAGCTGTTGGTAGCAGGACTCATTCAGTTCCTTGCTGGTTGTTGGCAGAAGGTCTTAGTTTTCCACTGCATCGGCCTATCCACAGGGCTCTTGAGTGGATTCGTAAGACTAATTCTAATGACATGGATTTAGGTAGTGAATGTTGTGATTCCCTCCTCCTCCCCAGTTTATATGTTCAAAGTATATTGTTCAACTGTAATCCCCAATGTTATTGTACTTGTAAATGGGGCCTTTGAGAGGTGATTAGGTGACTAGAGTAGAGCCCTCGTGAATGGGATTAGTGCACTTACAAGAAGAGGCCAGAGAATTAGCTCACCCTTTTTCTCCTTGTAAGGATACAAGAAAAAGTCAGCCATCTGCAACCCAGGAGAGGGCCCTCAACCAGAACCCAGTGATGCTGGCATTATGATCTTGGACTTCAGCATACAGAACTATGAAGAATAAGTTTCTGTTGTCAATAAGCCACTCAATTTATAGTATTTTGTTATAGCAGCCTAAGCTAAGACACATGGCATCTGGCTTTCCCCACAGCAAGGATCCAAGAGGGGACAAACAGGAAGCCATTGTGCCTTTTATGATCTCTTCTTCCATGCTGCATATTGTCAATTTCTATTCATTAGAAGCAAGTCACTAAGTCCAGCCAAAGCTAAGGGGAGGGAAATAGGCTTCACTTAGAAAGAGAGATGTATCAAAGAATTTGTGGATTTTGCGAAACTACTACACTAAGTAATTCCAAGTGTTAACAGGAGTGTACACTCTGCAGTCATTCTGAAGCTCAGTTTAGTGATATTTAGGTAAAGAATATGAATGCCTTATGACCCAGTAATTTTGTTCTAGACATATATCTCAAGGTATTTGTAAGTTTCCTAGGGATATATACGTGGATGTTCATTGCAGTGTATTATTTGTAGCAGCAGGAAGATGGAAGCAATCTAGATGTCCCACATACTAGTCTGAGTGTAGATAGGTAAAATTTGTGAATGTACATTGTATTAGTTTCCTAGGGCTGCCATAACCAAGTACTAAACTGAGTGGTTTAAGACAACAAATTTATTCACTCACAGTTTTGGAGGCTGGAAGTTCATAATCAATGTGTGAGCAAGGTCATGCTCTCTCTGAGACTCTTGAGTAGAATCCTTCCTTTCCTATTCCTAGGTTATGTTAGTGGCTGTTAATCCTTGGCATCACTTGGCTTGCAGCTATATCACACCAATCTTTGCCATCACAAGTTCACCTCTTGTCAAACTGACAACACAAACATCTCCTTAAATCATTTTTAGTCTCCAGGTAAAGACAATAACAAGATCATACTTCCCCCTAACATGATGGAACTATCAAAACACACAAACTGTTTTCCCACAGGAGAGTACATAGTCTTTAGCTGATGTTTACTCTTTTTGATATCCCAATAATTTAAATATTGTGATGTTATTTTATGTATTGTTTATATTCTAAGATATAAAGTCAGTACATCTTAAAAGGTAAGAGGATAAGGGAGGAAAGAAAAACAAACATTTGCTTTTTGCAATAGAGATATATTCATAACAAAATAAGAAAAATACTCATGACAGTTATAGTTCTGATTTCTGTAACTAGTCACATGATCATACCTGGTATTTATAACTACTTTCATCCATTACCCATTCTCTATTACCTTTTCCTTCAGGAAGCAATTCATGAGCTGATCATGGTTCTTTATTTGGTATAGTGATCCATACTTTCATCTTGAAATATCTGGGCCATTAAGTAGTCCTCCCTGAATTAGGTGGTTGTAGTTTTTCAATAACTTTAATATGAGGTCACGTTAATACTAAGAGATACCCTTGCAGATCCCGTGTATTTTGGACATACTCTTCTTTACCTTCATTGTGTAGTAATAGTCCAACTTCCCCTTGGTTCAGTCATACTAGCAATACAGTAACTCCCTTCTTTACCTGTTGATTCAGAGGCATAAAGAGTCAAATATGTCCAGGTGGCAGTTTTAACTACCAGTTTAGTGGAATTATTCTTAGGTCTCCTGATAAATGCATTCTTTCCTTTGAAGGAACTGAGTCTTAGAACTAAGACCTCTAGGCCAATAGAGCATAGGGTCATGGGGACATGAAACAGAAATTTCGCTCATGGATCACTAGGGGTAATAGTGAGGGCTGCCACTTGGATTTCTACTCCTTGATTCCTGGATTTGTGAATCCTGCTATGGAAGAAACAGCACCAAATATTGCATATTTATTCAATATTTGAATGAGCATATATTGAATTTGTATATGAGAGCATATACAACCACCTGGAGAACCTTGTCCTGTCCCTATAAAGTATTGTCACCTAGCTGGTGCTATAACTTGAGTCTTAAAAGACCATCCCACTATTCTGTCAAGCAAACTGCTTCAGGACAGTAGGGCATGTGGTATGACCAGTAAATTCCATAGGCATGGGCCCATTGCTGCACTGCATGAACTCCTTTGATCAAAAGAAATGCTCTGTGAATACCATGAGCTTGGATAAGGCATTCTGTAAGTCCACAGATGGCAGTTTTGGCAGAAGCATTGCATGCAAGGAAGGTAAATCCATACACAGAGTAGGTGTATTCCAGTAAGAACAATTTCTGCCCCTTCCATGGTGAAAGCAGGTCCAATGGAGTCAGCCTACTACCCGGCTGATCACCCTGGGGAATGGTGCCATATAAAGAATTTGGTCTTCATCTCTGCTAATAGCAGACTGGGCAGTTAGCAATGGCTGTAGCCAAGCTGGCCTTGGTGAGTATAAATCCATGTTGCTGAACCCATATATAACCTCTGTCCTTACAACATGACCACTTTGTTTATGAGCCCATTGGTCTATGACAGAAGTGGCTGGGAAAATAGGCTGGCTGAAACCCACAGAACAGTCATCCCATCCACTTGATTACTCCCATCTTCCTCTGCTGAGGTCAGTCTTTGGTGGGCATTGAGACGGGACACACGTCTTAGTGTCTTTCACCCATTCAGAGAGGTCTATCTGCATAGCTGTTTCCCAGGCTTCCCTGTCACCAGTTTTCCAATTGTCTTCCTTCCAAGTCCCTGACCATCTAGCCCAACAATTTTCAACCTTTTTCATCTCATGGCACATAATGGATGTCCCAGAAAGAGGCTGTAGTGCCACAGCTGTCTACTCTTAGGTTGTGTCTGCATATCATGCAGAACCATCTGTAAACCAGGACTGGGTTTTCTCTTCCTCTGTCAACTGATTGTAGGGAACCACCCATGAGGCTATTGGTGCAGGCTGGAGGAAAAAAGGTAGTGTGGCAGGAATAGGGACCATGGACATTTGGACCACATCGTCATGTAATTTATGTCTTCAGGAACTGCTTGGGACCAGTCTCATACATACCACTTCTATTTGATGGTGGAATGCTACTGTACACACCCAACTTTATGGCTTGGTGTGTCAGATAACACCCAATTTATGATCTGTTCAGGTCACATGGTAACTTGATGACCCATGCATTCAGTCTCTCCTAAGGCCCAGTAGCAGGCCAAGAGCTGTTTCTTAAAAGGAGAATCTTTATCTGCAAAGGAAGTCAAGGTTTTACTCCAAATGCCTACAGGCCTGTGCTGCAGTTCTCCTATAGGAGCCTGCCAGAGGTTCCAAACAGCTTCCCTCTCTGCTACTTAAAGCACCATTGGATCTACTGGATCACACAACCCATGTCAGAGCAGCTTACACAGTAGATTGGAGATACAGCAGAGCCTTTACTTGTTCAAGGTCCCACTAGTAACTTTTTGTATATTCAGTAAATGAGCCAGAGTAATACACCCAAATGAGCAATAGTGCCTCCAAAATCCAGAGGCCAACTAGGCATTGTGTGTGTGTAATTGTGGAAGATGCTAGATGCAAAATCTTAACCGTTCACCTTAGAAGCTATTATCTCAACATTCCCGCACCAGTGAATCCCATAGAAATTTCACTGAAGTTAAATGCATCTGAATTTGTCGAATTTATTTCCTACTTCCTGGCACATACATATTTTTCCAATAAGTCTAGAGTAGTTGCTATTACTAGCTCACTAGGTCCAATCAGTATAATGTACCAGTGTGATATCTTGTGAAAAGGAAAGACAGTCAAGATCCTTCATCAGACCATGTGTGAAAACTAATGCGCCCTTGCTGGTGTGGCTTAGTAGTTTGAGTGTTGGCCTGCGAACCAAAATGTCATAGGTTCGATTCCCAGCCAGGGCACATGCCTGGGTTGTGGGCCAGGTTCCCCGCTTGGGGGCGTGTGAGATGTGATTGATGTAGCTCTCACACATTGATGTTTTTCTCCCTCTCTTTCTCTCTCCCTTCCCCTCTCTCTAAAAAAGTAAATAAAATCTTTTAAAAAAAAACTAATACTTGTTTTATGATAAAGATTCATATTTATAATAGTTGTCTTTGTATAAAGAGAATGAAAATGTGAAATAAATACAATAAGAATTTATACAAATAGAATTGTTAAAGTTGAGAAAGTTTCCCAGAAACTAGAATCAAAAGACCAGCAATATGGAATATGGGTAAAAAAAGTAGAGAATTGTCAGTCTGGGAGCACCAGCTCTCAAATACAAGGAGTTTCAGAAAAGTAAAAGGGAGAGGAAGTAATTTCAACAAGTATTTTAAGAAAATTTCTCAAAGCCAAAGGCCACGAATTTGCAAACTAAGATGGCCCACCGAGCATTCGTGGCAGTAAATGATAAAAAATTTACATTGTGGGTATGATGAAATTTCAGGACATCAGGGATAAAGAGAGAAAAACCTAAAAGGTTTGGGGACTGAGAGGAGCAGTCCTGCTTATGATCTGGAGTCAGAATATCATTGAACTTCTCAAAAACAAACCTGAAAGACACTTAAGCAATGTTGTCACACTTATGAGGAAAAATTATTGAAAAATTATTTGTACCTTAGAATTCATTACTTAGGCACACTGTCAATCATACATGAAGTAGAATAAGGTATAATATCCTTGAAATGTGTGAAGAAAAATATAAATCTAAAAAGTATAGAAAAATGGACAAGTCCGCATTCATAGTCATACCTCACAAACCTAGGATATAGAAGATTGAACAATACAATTGGAAGGCTTGGTTTAAAAGATATGTACACACACACATACACATACAAGTAGAGCATATACATTATTTTCAAGCATGCAAAACTGAGGTTATAAAAGTTAAATTCGTATTAAAGCCAGTGGAAATTTCACAGGTTTCATGGATTCAATATCATTTAGAGAGTATTCTTTAACTTCAACTAAATGAGAAATCAGCAAGAGTGCGTTTTAAAATTACATTTGAAAATTATGTAGATAACTTATAAGAGAAAATCACTTTAGAAATTACAACATATTTTGAATCCTTGGACACATAAGCACTACATGTCAGAACTTACCCGTTACAAGTTTTATAGTGAACAGACAGTTAATGCTTTAAAAGTACTGATTTTTAGAAGACTGAATATAGAGTGATTAAATCTTCAACTCTCAGAGCTAGAAAACAAAAGAATAAAGCTATAAAGACAAAAGAAGCAGTAAGTAAATATAAAGTAAAAATTAACGAAATAATGAGATAAATGTATAGACTAACAGATAAGCTTCTAACAAGAGTAATAAAGGAGAAAAAGATAAAAATAAGCAATATTAAGACAAAAAGAAATATAACCAAAGATAGAGTAAGAATTTTAAGAATCCTCCCATAGTTCCATGAATACTTCATGCCAATTAATTTGAAACGCAGGTAACATGAACCATTTTTTTAGAAAAATGTAATTTGCCAAAAATAACCTTAGAAATAGATAATACTAATAAATTAATTAACAGTAAATGCTACGTAGAAAACAAAAACAAATTCTCCTGTACCAACTCCCCCACCAAATATACACCAAACCCCAAAATTCTGTAGTTAGAGGAAATAGTAAAAGTTGCCTAATTTAAAAGACTAATCATTCAACAAGTAATTCTAGAGCATTTATACTGTATATGTTAGTAAAATAATACAAAAATATTTGATACCAAAAGCAACCAATGACAGAATAGGAAAAGATCTTGCAAACAAAGATGCCAAAATCTTAAAACATTAGCTAGTTAAACCCAGTTTATAGTAATGAAATGGCATTTATTCCAGAAATACAAAGTTGGTTTAATACCAGAAAACCTCTTAACGTAACCTGTCACTTTAAAAAAAGTAAAGGAGAAAAAAATATTTTAACACATTCACTGAGCAGATACTGAGCACCTACCAATCTACCAGGAGTGCAGTATATAAATCAGAATCCTGTTTTCATGGAGTTTACAGTCTAGTGAAAGATAAATGATAAATGCTATGAAAAAACTAGATAAAGACAAAGTCATAATTACTAATATTATTCATACATTAAATATAAACATTCAGTCTTTTTTTTTTCCTCCATTCCTGTTCTACGTCAGTGTCTTTGGCATTTACATTTCCCTGAGCACAATGAGAAGAGCTCTACTATAAAATAATTCAATAATTATATAAATACTTCTGTACAGAAAATATAATGACAGCTGCTGAAATGGACGTACTGGACAGCAAGATCTTGATAGTAACTCAGTCCTTATCAGCTGAAGTTTAAAAGTTTGAAATTTGTATCTGGGGGTGATAATATAAATGTATGGAATATAAATATATATGATTTTAATCTAATATAATCACTTGTATAATTTAGATAAATGTATAGAAGAAATATAAAAGTATGGAAGTTGTGTTTCTTAGTAAAGCATGAAATTCAAAATCTGCCTATGTGTAATTATTTGTTTCCATAGAGCAATTTTACTTTTATCTCATAGAAGGATTGAAGGGAAAAATGAGCTATTTCCCTAGCTTATTAATTATATTTTGTGGCACAAAAGTATGGTTCTAAAGTTATGATGAGCAAATGTCTGAGTTAAGTTTAATTTGAACACAGTGCTAAGTGAACCAAAACTCCTGTAAATTTCATATAGAAAGACTTACTCGTAATCCCATGTAAGCAATCTTGCAAATCAATCCCTATCAGTCATTATTAAGGTGAACTGTAGAGTATCTATAGCTTTAAAAACAATAAAACGTATGTACTCCAGTAAAAAAAAAAACAAACCCTTAGCCATGTCTGTTAGGTTTCCATAGTATAGCACTGTATCTAAAGGACAACACTTCAGAAAAATCTGAACACTCTAATTGGATTTTGGGAGAGCTATTTGGATATAAATTACTTTTGTTTAATCCCTGCAAAAGAACTAAACTCTCTTGCTTTTACTTCATTAAAATAGTAGTTTAACTAGGAGCTTCTGGTAAAAATTTTTCTTACAGTAACTTTTACATTAATGTATTTTAAATAACTTTAAAAAGTAGAATCGTATAAAGTATTTTAGGTCTGTTCTGTCAAACTCCTACTTTTTACCTCAATATTCCCACCCTCCTTAAAATAAGGGTTTATTTTGCTAAGATGCCTCTGAGACAACAGTCAGGAATCGGGAAGCTTCCCAAAAGATGTGCGCACAAAAGGTCTTTGACTTTGCCTAGCACAAGGTTTCAGATTTATAGCCAACGGACTTATCTGGTCAATAAAGTGTTTTATTCTGCACAGTATTTGTAAAAAGTAAATTCAGTTGGATCCCAGCATTTTAAATGTGAAATTTCACATAATCTTGATTCCCAGGTTCCTTTAATGTTTCACATCATCTGATGTCACCAGCTTGAATTCCAACAGCTGGCCAGGATTTAGCATTGTGTAAGGGTTGCATGAGCCATAAACTTTGCAGTTCTCTGTATCCACCATTTCTCACTGTTTGATTTCTCTCACTTTCTTTACCCATGACCTTCATAGGCATTTAACTACATGACCCTTGCTAACTTATTGGCCCATGTGCAAAGGCTTCTTAAGAATTTTGTTGTTTCTAATTCCTTGTAACATGGGAAACTAGCACTAATTAGGATAAACAATGTTTTTTAAAAAAAACCCTGAATTTGGGCTAGCATTGCCATCTCTTCCCCCGATCTGTAGTGTCTTTAGGAGAATATGTTTATGTATATCTATCTATATAGATACAGATATGTATAGATACATATTATCAATTCTGCTGACTTACTGAAAGCATTTAATATGCATTCCCATGGAGTTTAGTACTTTCTATAAGAAGAATGTTGATGAATTCAGTGAAGTTTTTTAAGGTCCTAATTTTGTTAAGTGATGACATGACTATTAGAATTAATGATTTCTCAAATATAAATCACTAAAAAAACATTTAACATCTTTCTGTGTCATTAGGATGAGCACTTGAGGTACTCATTTTTACTTACTAAATATTTTTAGCTCTTCTCCATCTGGTACTTCCTGACCCCTCTGTCACTGGGCCGTGTGTACAGTTCTGGCTAAATAATTGGAAATGAATGTGTCACTTCCAGGTCAATCATTTAATTGCCACTATGAGACCTTCCAGAGCCCTCTTTTTTTCTGCTGTCACAAACAGTATTTCAGAGAGTAGTTGCTCCATAAGTCTGAATTCCAGAGAATAATTTTATAGAGCAGAGCTCTTCACCAACCAGTGATAGACAGTGAGCAAGAAGTAAATCTTTGTTGTTTGAAGCCAGAGATTTTTTTTTTCTAATTTTTTTAATTCCCACCCGAGGATATGTTTATTGATTTTAGAGATAAAGGAAGAGGGGGTAGAAAGAGAGAGAAACATCCATGTAAGAAATATCAAACAGTTGCCTCTCATACATGCCCTGACCCAGGATTGAACCCACTGTCTAGGTATGTGCCCTGACTGAGAGTCAAACCTGCGATCTTTTTGGCACATGGGATGACACTCCAACCAACTGAGCCGCCTGGCCAGGACTAAGCTAGAGATTTTTGAATTGTTCATTGCTGCAATTTAACCTAGCCTATCTGACTGATACTACAATGTACCAGTAAACTAATTAATAAAATTAGTAATTGACTAATTAATTAAAGCAATTAATTAAAGGCAGCTATATTAAACAAAGTGTATAACCTACAAGCTAGTAGAAGACTGTTTTTAGTCTTTGGGGTAATTCTTATTTATAAGTTTTGTCCTTGAGGGCTTTAATTCTTATACATTGTTCCTCTGAGAATACCCACAAGGTATACCAGATCATCAAACACTTTGTAGAGTCAGCACAGTATTATGTATATTAAAAGAGTTGGAAGATAATCAAGGCTGGTCATAGCAAATTCTGCTTGTTATTAAAGGGTGGATGGGTGGGGGTGTGTGTGTGTATGTGTTTTTGTGAGTGGCTTGGAACTAAAAGTTTTTAGGCAACCTTGCTAGATAGATATTTGTGACATAACAATTCTGTGAGGTAATCTTAGATGCAGAAGAACCCCTAGGTATCACTTAATACAGTACCCTTATTTTATACTTATGTTATATAAGTTGAAATAAAGAATGTGTTTGAATTAACCTACTATTGGGTTGGCCCAGAGGTGTGTTTAATTTTTTTCCATAAAATAAGGACACATTTTTCATTTTCACAAATAACTTTATTGATTTGGGTATTTTAAGTATGTCAGCTGTCTCCCACTATTGACTTCTAGTGGCTAGAGGCCAGGGGTGGTGCTAAACATCTTCTAATGCGTGACAAGTCCAGAGGAAAGAATTATTTGACCAAAATATCAGTAGTACCAAGAAACTTTGTAAAACACGTTAGACATGTTATCAGTCACAGCACCTCCATACACTATCCAAATCTTTTTCTGCCTTTTGGTTATGTTTCTACCTTTCTTGAAATAATAAACCATAATATGCTGAAAATGTTGCATAGTTTATTCCATCATGATTAATATGGCTGCACAAAAATTCATCAGTTTTTGATTTTTTTTTTAATAAAATGCATGCTGATATGACAGCTGTCACAATATAGCCTAACAAAACTGTTTCAAATGAAGTTAAAGACAACTAAACAGTACTAGAGCCATTGTATGGAAAAAACTAAATGAATTAAATGGTCAATCCAAGATGTACATTATTCTTAGGTTTTAAAATAGCATTTTTTATTATATTTTATTATATTATTACAGTTGTCCTGATTTGTTTCCTTTTTCCCCCTCTCTACCCAACACCCCCCACTACCTCAGGCAGTCCCCTTACCATTGTTCATGTCAATGCATCATGTGTATGAGTTCTTTGGCTACTCCATTTCCTATAATGTACTTTACATCCCCATGGCTATTCTGTAACTACCTAGCTGTACTTCTTTATCCCCTCACCTCTTTAGCCAGTCCCCCACATCCCTCTCCTATCTGGCCATTAAAACGCTCTCTGTATCCATGATTCTGTCTCTGTTCTTGTTTGATTAGTTTGTTTTTTAGATTCATATGTTGATAAATATGTATTTTTTGCCATATTATTGTTCATAGTTTTGATCTTTTTCTTAAATAAGTCCCTTTAATGTTTCATATAATAATGGTTTAGTGATGATGAACTTTAGTTTTTTCTTGTCTGGAAAGCTCTTTATCTGCCCTTTGATTCTAAATTACAGCTTTGCTGGGTACAGCAATCTTGGCTGTAGGTCCCTGCTTTTCATGACTTTGAACATTTCTTGCTAATCCTTTCTAGCCTGCAAAGTTTCTTTTGAGAAATCAGCTGACAGTCTTATGGGATACTCCCCTGTAAGTAACTACCTTCTTTTCTCTTGCTCCTATTAAGATTCTCTCTTTTTCTTTAACCTTTGGCATTTTAATTCTGAGATGTCTTGGAGTGGGCCTCTTTGGATCCAACTTGTTTGGGACTCCCTGTGCTTCCTGAACTTTTATGTCTGTTTCCTTCGTCAAATTAGGGAAGTTTTCTTTCATTATTTTTTCAAATATATTTGCAATTTCTTGCTCTTTCTCTTATCCTTCTGGCACCCCTATGATGCAAATGTTGGACCTCTTGAAGTTGTCCCAGAGGCTGCTTATACTATGCTCATATCTCTTTGGATTCTCTTTTTCTTCTTGTTGTTCTGATTGGTTGTATTTTGTTTCCTTATGTTCCAAATCATTGATTTGATCCTCAGCTTCATCCACTCTACTATCATTTCCCTGTCAATTGTTCTTTATTTCCATTACTGTAACCTTCATTACTGATTGGATCTTTTTTATGCTGCTGAGATCCTTTTAAGTTCCTTGAGCATTCTTATAATCAGTGTTTTGAACTTTCCATATGATAGGTTGCTTATCTCCATGTTGTTTAGCTCTTTTCCTGGAGTTTTGATCTGTTCTTTCATTTGGACCATGTTTCTTTGCCTCCTCATTTTTGTAGTCTCCCTGTGTTTGTTTCTATGTATTAGGTATAATTGCTTTGATTCCGTGTCTTAGTAGTGTGGCCTTAATGTGGTAGGTGTCCTATACAGTCCAGTGACGCAGCCTCCGCTATTACCCAAGCTGTGTACTCGAGGTGTGCCCTTTGTGCAGACTCCCTACAAGAGTACACCCTCCTCTTGTAGTTAAGCCTGCTTGCTGTTGGCAGATCAATGGGAGGGATTTACCAGACTAGTCAGCTACAAGGATCAGCTGTGACCACTGACCACCAACCTCTGCCCTCCGTGGAGGATCAGCTATGCATGGACAGGATGGTGCTCCAGTATGGTCTGTGGCTGTCTACTGGGTGCGCTGGCCCTGCAAATGATGCAGGCCAAGGTCAGCCCCCACCTGTGTTTTGCCACGCTACCTGAGCTATAAAATAATCTGAGATGGCTGCTACTTGTGCTGTGCTTGGAAATGCCCGGGCAAAGCCACACTGAAAATCTAAGACTGGTTCCTGCTAATGCAGTCATGCAGCATGAGCCGAGGCCAGGCATTCATAGGGAAATGCAGCTTGGGTGGGCCCAGAAGTTGGATGGGGCAGAGTATCAGGGCATCTCCAAGGCAAGTCTAACAGTATTAACCAGGTTGATTGAGTCTCAGATATGGCACCAGCTTGCTGGCTCTGGGGGTTGTGGGGGCGCGGGTAGTGTTTAGAAAAGGGACAATGACCTATGCTCATTTTGATACCAGACACTTCAGTTTCTCCCTGTATACCAGTGGTGACTTTCAAGGTGCTACCTTGGTTCTAGAGTTCAGAGTGGGTGAGTCTTGAGTAGGTGAGTCCATGTGTGGTTTGTTTTTTTTTTAAGAGGAACTGCTCTGGGCTCCATAAGTTTCTTTCACCAACCCAATCCTGGTTTTTGCAGCCAGAAGGTGTGGGAACATATCTTTATGGCACTGGAACCCTGGACGGAGGGCCTGGTGTGGGGCTGGGAATCCTTGCTCCCAAGATATCCCTCTCAAATTTTTATCCACCACACATGGGTGAGGGACCAACCCTTTCTGCATCTGCGCCCCCCCTACCAGTCTGGATGGATATGGTTTCTTTAATTCCATAGTTGTCAAACTACTATTCAACTCGATTTCTGACAGCTCTGAGTGATGATGGTTCTGTATTTTAGCTGTAATGTCGATGTGGTTGTGCAAAGTGGCGAGCCATGTCAGTATACACCACCATCTTCACTGGAAGTTCCTAAAATACCATTTTGATTTCCCTTTTCCAGCTAATACTTTTCTCTTTGCTGATATTTGTTTTCCTTTTGTTTCCTCATGTGCCCCCTTTATTATGTTTAATCCCTAGAATAATTCTAAGAAGCAGATACTTTTCTGCCATTTTACAACTTGTAAGAATGAGGCAGAGTAATCTGCCCAAAGTCATATAGTTAAGTAGCAGAGCTGGGATTTGAACAAGTTCTGTTGGTTCTAATAGCCCATGTTGTTTCCACTAATGTCTTAAGTGTATTTAAGATTCTTACACAAATGCAGAGAATGTGTTTGCTTTGTGTGATTGTTAATTAAAATTAGATTAGTTAGAGTGACAGGAAACCTAAAGCAACAGTTTTTTTAAAAGGTAAAAGTTTATTTTTCTCTGTTGTGATTAAAAGTCTGGAGGTAAGCATATAAGGTTAGTTTGAGGGCTTTACTATGATGACATTAGGGTCCTAGGCTCCTTTTCTATAACTCCACTATCCTTAAGTACATGACTTTCATGGTTCAAAATATTTGCTCCTGTTCCAACATTCTACTTAGCAACAAGCAGAAAGGGTGAAGAAGGGCTTTCTTCCTTCCCTTTAGGAGCTGTCCCTTCTAAAGGACACTTCTTACATCCAGTTGGCCAAAACCTAGTCAGATGGCCAGCTCACTCAGCAGTTAGGGAGGCTGAGAAATGTGTGGGCAGTATTCTAGATGGTCATCTGCTCAACTAAAAGTCTAGTCTGTCAGCGGAAGAGGCAATCAGATTTGGAGTATATAACAATTTCTGTCACAGTAGTGTAATCAATTTTTGTTTCAAATTGTTTATAGGTGTTTGTCGAACACTTATGTACCACAAACTGAAAGTGTTAGGTTAATATTTTACTTTAAAATATTGTTGGCAAAGTAAATGAGAGAAGAGTATTCCTGTCTCACATAGCAAATAGAGTATGATTAATAGTAATACATGTGGATTCATTTGGAGATCTAAGGCTTTGCCTCTTTTATTTCTTCCTTTATTTGTGAGTCAGAATATTTGATATGCATGTCATTTCCCTTAGTGCATATGAGTTAGTGATTTACCTTAACTCTATAAGGACTTCTCATCTTGGCAGAAGACCCTATTACTTATATATTACATAAATAAATTATTAAATCTAGGTACTTAATATTTATAATGTTACTGGCTTTAATTATAAGTTATTCCAAGGTAATTTCTGTTTCTACTTCACTACCTTTATATGATGTCTCATGAAGTAATATCACCGTATAATATATAGCTTTTTTATAGTTATAAATAGGAACATTTATTTAGGATACATTCTGTTTAACTACCATAGTTTGTCACATATAGTACACACTGTTTTGCCCAAATTTTTTTAGGTTAAAAATAAGGGTGCACATTATATAAGGGTAGTACTAATTCTGTATCTATATAAATGTTTTTAATTCTTTTATTTATGCTTTATGAATTAAAAATGTAACTCTAGAAAGCAGTAATGATATCCATATGCAAAGTAATACCCTGGAATATGATAATCAGTTTTGTTTCTAAATATAAATAAATTAATTAAAACAAAAGGTTTTTTTCCTGAAAGCTTGGGCCAGAAATGTGTGTGTGCATTATATGCAGGAGTACTTTATATACCATAAGATATGTTATCTTGGTTATAGTGGGTAGTAGTCTTAAAAACTAAAAATCAGCAGTCACATGACTTTGTAAACATGACCAAATTACCAACTTTTAATTTAAATCAATGTAAAATTCTAGTACATATACCAGTTTGTAAAAATAAAATAAAGTCATAAATTCCGTTTTAGGTTTATCTTTATGCTCTAGTATTGTAGATGCTATATTTCTTCAAAGTCGTCCAGTACCTATGAAAATGTTTGTGCCATGACCCCAAAGTACTAGATGTAATTTAAAAAATGTGTGAAACTTTTGAAATAGAGTTATAACTTAAGGTAATTCATATCTTAGGGACTGTTTTATAGACTCTATGTTTTGAACAGTTTATTAAACTAATGCCTTTATTTGGTTATAGGTTTCACTTAAGTTTTCTGTAACTTAAAAATAATAAATGAGTCATTTAAGAACACTTGTGGAAATTAAAGTATGTTTTTATTTAACTATGTTCTTGATTTCTTAAAGCTAGACTCCTGTAAAATCAACTAATGATTATTCTTCACAAAATGTTTAAGAATTATTTAATAATTAGCTCATTAGCTTTCTTATGGTACCAACAAGACAGGCAGCATTTTAAATTTGAGACCATTTCCTTTTTAACTAATTTTCACAACAGTGTTTTGGTTTTATTTTCTATATTGAAACAGATTTGAAGGCAGGGGTGAAACCATTGTATTTGAAGGTAATGTAAGTCTTTTGAACTAATAGTTTTAAATTTGTTATAGTTGTTAAACAGCATTGGTATGCCTGATGCAATGATAACCACTGTTGGAGGATCCAAATAAAGAATAGATGCATATTTTGAGATTTGTTACTTATATTTTTATGATGAACAGTTTGGCCCATGTAGTAGGTTTTGGTTTTTATTTCTATTTTCCCTTTTCCCAGGTTTTCACCTCACTTTTTTTTTTTTCTTTTTTGGCATAGATTTAAATTTTATTATATCTTTTCCATTACCATTTATCCCCCTTATACCTTCTTCCACCTCCACCCACACCCTCCCCCTCCATAGTCAACACACTGTTGTCCAAGTCCATGAGGCCTTTTTCTTTTTCTTTTTTTTTTTTGCTATACTCCTTTGCCCCAACCCCTCCCCCACAGAGCAGTCAATGTGTTCTCTCTCTGAGTCTGTCTCTATTTTGCTTGTTAGTTAAGTCTGTTCATTAGATTTCACTTAGTGTAATATTCTCTGGATCCATCCATGCTGTTGTGAAGGGTAAATTTTTCTTTTTTATAGCCAAGTAGTATTCCATTGTGTAAATGTCCCATAGTAGTTTTGTCTGCTTGATACTTGGGCTTCCAAATCTTGGATATTGTAAATAAACTGCAGTGAACATAAGGGTGTTTATATTCTTTCAATTAGTGGTTCAGGTTTCTTTGGATAAATTCCTGCAAGTGGAGTCAAAGGGTCATAACGCAGTTTCATTTTTAAACTTTGAGGTAACTCCATACTGCTTTCCATAATGGCTGCACCAGTCTGCATTCCCACCAACAGTGCACAAGGGTTCCCCTTTCTCCACATCCTCACCAGCACTTGTTGTTGTTGATTTAGTGATGATAGCCATTCTGACAGGTGTGAGGTGATATCTCATTGTGGTTCTAATTTACATTTCTCTGATGATTAGTGATGTTGAGCATCTTGGCATGTGTCTGTAGGTCCTTTGTCCTCGTTGGAGAAGTGTCTATTCAGGTCCTTTGTCCATTTTTTTAATTGGAGTGTTCCTTTTACTGGTGTTGAGTTTTGTAAGTTCTTTATAAGTTTTGGATATTAACCCCTTATCCGGTGTATCTGCGAATATGTTCTCCCATTCAGTGGGTTGTCTTTTTATTTTGTTAATGGTTTCCTTTGCTGTTCAAAAACTTCTTAGTTTGATGTAGTCCCATTTGGGGTTTTTGTTTTTGTTTTTGTTTTTTTTACTTTCCCTTGCCTGAGGAACTATATCAGCAAAAATATTGCTATGAATAGTGTTTGAGATTTTACTGCCTATATTTTATTCTAGGATTTTTATGGTTTCAAGTATGCATTTAAGTCTTTAATCCGTTTTGAGTTTATTCTTGTGTGTGCTGTAAGAAGGTGGCCTAGTTTCGTTTTTCTACGTGTATCTGCCCAATTTTCCCATCACCATTTATTGAATAAACTACCTTTAGCCCATTGTATGTGTTTGCTTCATCTGTTGAATATTAATTGACTCTAATGGTGTAGGTTTGTTTCTGAGCTCTCTGTTCTGTTCCATTGATCTTTGTGTCTGTTTCGATGACAGTACTAGGCTGTTTCGACTGCTATGGCCTTGTAGTATAGTTTGTTATTAGGTAGCATGATTTCTCCAACTTTGTTCTTTTTTCTCAAGATTGCTGTTGCTATGTGGGGTCTTTTGTGGTTCCATATAAATTTTGAAATATTTGTTCTACTTCTGTAAATACGTCATTGGTATCACGATAGAAATTGCATTGAATCTATAGATTGCTTTGGGTAGTATTACATTTTAATTCTTCCTATCCATAAACACAGTTTCTGCTTCCACTAACTTGTATTTTCTTCAGTTCTTTCTTCAGTATCTTATAGTTTTCTGAGTACAGGTCTTTTACATCCTTGGTTAAATTTATTCCTATGTAATTTATCCTTTTTGAAGCAATTGTGAATGGGATTGTTTTCTTAATTTTCCTTTCTGATAGTTCATTATTAACATATAAAAATGCAGCTGATTTCTGCATGTTAATTTTGCATCCAGCTATTTTACTGAATTCACTTTTCAGTTCCAGTAGTTTCGTGGTGGAATCTTTAGGGTTCTCTATGTACAGTATCATGTCATATGCAAGTAATGACAGTTTTACTTCTTCCTTTCCAACTTGAATGCGTTTTAATTCTTCTTGTCTGATTGCTGTGGGCATGACTTCCAGTACTATGTTGAATAAGAGAGATGAAAGCGGACATCCCTGTCTTGTTCCCAGTCTTAGGGGGAACACTTGTAGTTTTTGCCAGGTGAGTATGATGCTGGCAGTGGGATGATCATGTATGTTCTTTATTATGTTTAGGTATGTTCCCCCTCTCCCACTTTGCTGAGAGTTTTAATCATAATGGATGCTAAATTTTATCAAATGTTTTCTCTGCATCATTGATATGATCATGTGGTTTTATCCTTCCTTTTGTTTATGTAGTGTATCACATTTATTGATTTGCAAATGTTTTACCAACCTTGCACTTCTGGAGTAGATTCCACTTGATCATGATGTATGATTTTTTTGATGTAGTGCTGTGTTCAGTTTGCTAAAATTTTGTTGAGGATTTTAGCATCTATGTCCCTCAGTGATACTGGCCTGTGATTTTCTTTTTCTGTACTGTCTTTATCTGGTTTTGTAGTTAGGATAATGCTGGCCAAGTAAAATGAGTTTGGGGGTCTTCCCTTCTCTTGAATTTTTTGGAACAGTTTGAGAAGGGGGGTGGTAGTCCTCGGGATGTTTGGTAATATTTCACCTGTGAACCATCTGGTTGAGGGGTTCTGTTTGTTGGGAGTTTTGTTTTGTGGGGGGGGGGGGTTCTTTACATTGTTGCTTCAGTTTCACTAGGTGTAATCTGTTTATTCAGATTCTATGGTTCTTCCTGATTTAGTTTGTGAAGATTGTATGTTTCTAGGAATTTATCTATTTTGTCCAGGTTGTCCAATTTGTTGGTGCATAGTTTATGGTATTTTTTTATAATCCTTTGTATTTCTTTGGTATCATTTATTATTTCTGATTTCATTCATTTGGGTCCTCTCTGTGGTTTTCTTGATGAGTGAGTTAAAGATTGTCAATCTTGTTTATCTTTTCAAAGATCCAGCTCTTAGATTCATTGATTTTTTGTTTTTTATTTTAGACTATTTTGTTTATTTATGTTCTGAACTTTGTTATTTTCTTCTTTCTTTGGGCTTTGTTGTTCTTTTTCAAGTCCTTTAAGTGCTTTGTTTAATTCCTTTTGAATTTTAGATGATTATTTCTCTAGTCCAGTGGCTTTCAACCCTGGTTGTATGTTGTTAATAGTGGATATTTTTCAAAATTCAAGATGCTTTTAGGTGTTGAGTAGCTTAAATCTGACCCAAACAGGCTTATACAATAAAGAAAACTTATCTCACATGACAAGGAGTTTTGTCTCAAGTTAATTCGCCTCAAGGGCCTAGGATGACTGCCTGCCATAAATAATGCAGCATTTATCCTTGTTTGTATGTACTAGGAGAAAATGGAGAAGAACCTCCCTCCCTAACCCAGAACCCAGAAGCCAAAAAGCAAGCTGCTGCTTGTATCTCCTTGGGCCAAATTGGTTTAGGCCTCCTCATCCTTGGGCGGGGGGGTGGGGGGGGGCGTATGGAATTACCATAAATAGCCAGACTATTCATATGTGGTGGGTGGATACTATGAAGTCAGTCTCAGTGTCCACTCCATAGGAAGTGTGGATATATGTGTTGTGTTTTTACAAAGTCTACAAGTGATGCAGTGCACAACTAGGTTTGAACCCTGCTGTACTTCCCAGTTCAAAATATAATAGAGAAGAAAAAAACTTTTTTTTTCCCCCAGTGGAACAAAGGACAGTTTGTTTTACTTCTTGATTTCTGCTTAAGATTTCTGCTGCAGTTTTGGTTGACCTTGGATAAGGCTCCAGGGTAAAATAAATATTAAGCATAAGGATTGAAAACTTATATTCATAATTGTCGTTAATATTTATTAACCAATCATGTGAAATATAGCCAATTTCTAATGTAGCTGCTATTAGAGGTCCTTTTGTTGTGTGCTGTCAGGCAAATGAGTTTTAACCACTCAGAGGACAGTGTTAAAAAGCATTTTAACTATTTGGAATAAAGCTGTCGAACAGTGTCATTTATCTTAACGCTAAGAAGAAGAAGCAATGAAGACTTCTGAGTCACACTACATAGTTCTAAAACCCACGTACTTTATTCTTGGAAGAGTCTCTTAAGCCCCTTTTTGGTGCCTTAATACCCTTATTTTTAAAACAGATACTTGGCGTGCTATTTCTCTGGTTTATCAGAGAAACCAGTAGTTAGGCTCCTGGACAGCTAAAAGTGACAGCTAACAACATGTCAGCAAAAAAAGGGAGGGGGGAAAAAAATCTATAAACTGCAAGAGTAACACAAGAAACACAGCAGTATAGGACAACTTACTCCAGAAAATAGCTTTGCACTGATGAATGAGTCCTCAAGGTCTCATCATATTACAAAACAGTAGATTAATTTCATGATTCTAAAGATTATCTTATAATCAAGTAAAGGTTACATTATTTTAAGAATATTCTTTTAAAAGCTAAATTTACTTCAGAAATATTTTCAACTAGAATGATTAAAATTAGAATGCTGTTTTGGTGCTTAAAAAGGGTATAAAACCCTCAGCTATCCTGAAAAAGTATCTAAGAAAATACTTTGAAGGCTACTACAGATAAAGACACACTAGAGCTCTAGCTGTTTGTACACAAGTGATTGAACCAGAATCTTTTTTTGAGGTCTCATTTGTTGATGAATTTATGAAAATGTATATTTTTTCTCTGTAAACCACCTCTAGCACCTATCACTTCTAAATATTGCCAAGTTTCTCCCTTCCCTCCCTAATCCCCTGCCTCAATCAGTGCAAATTAGTTTAATCTTGACCTACCCAGACTAGTTTAAAAGAATATATGCACTCCCTATATTGATTATAGCACTATTCACAATAGCCAAGATTTGGAAGCAGCCCAGGTATCCATCAGTAGATAGGTGGCTTTAAAAAAAAAAAAAGTAAAAAAAAAAAGCTGTGGTACATTTACACAATTGAATACTACTTGGCTGTTACAAAAGAAAAAAATCTTACCCTTTGTGACAGCATGGATGGACCTGAAGAATATTATGGTAAGTGAAGTAAGCCAGTCAGAGAAATACAAGTACTATATGATTTCATTCATATATGGACTCTAATGGAAAAAAAATAATAACCTAAGAAAATAGAAACAGACTCAGAACACATTGACAGTTGTCAGAGGGGAGGAAGGTTGCAGGGTTAGGTGAAAAAATGGAGGGATTAAGCAAAAAAAGAGAAAAAAAGAACAACTTATAGACACAGAGGGAAAAGGGGGTGAAGGGAGGTAGAAGAAGGTTGGGGGAGGAATAAATGGTGATGGAAGGAGTGTTGACCCTGGGGTGGTGAACACACAATACACTATACAAACGTTGTATTATAAAATTGTGCACCTGAAACCTATATAATTTCATTAACCAATGTCACTCCAATACATTCAATAAAAAGTAAACCATACAGATTTTTTTAAAGATGAACCATTTATGCTGACACAAGTTGTTTTCCAAACCCCTAATTTTTAAAAAGTTTACATTTTAATACTTTGAATTTTGGATGATCTTGAGATCCGTGTGTATATTATTGTGGTACCATTCTACCTTAAAACATCTTAGAAACAAGAAGGGAAATAAATACACTTCTGTGAAGGGTAGTTTTAATTACTTATGTTGCTGATCCGTTTTTTTAGTGCAGTTAATTGAGTCTTATGTAAATATTGATATCAATTCCTTTAATTTTGTAGATACTAATTTTTCTATACTAGTAACTTTTGTAAGAAGTATAGTTAAATTTTTAGTAAAACCTAAAGTACTTCCAAGAGCTGTTTTTTCGCGTTTGATGCAACCCTGTATTTTTCAGTAGGTTATTCATGCTCTAGATTATTGCTACTGACATCACCCTCTGGATATACCAGTGAAAACCTGGATAATTTGTAGTTTGTTTGTTTGTTTGTTTTAGTACTCTTCAGTTCTAATATGATGAGTTTTTCCTTTTGGTTTCAGTTAATGATTTATGTGACCCAAGGCAATGGTGGAAAATAAATATTTTGGCGCCATCTGCTGTTCTTTAATGTGATTTTATTTACTTCAGTAAAATTTGTAAGTAGATTCAAATACATGTATATATTTTTCTCTTTACACATTAAAAAGTACAAAAGTAATGAACTTCTTTAAAGGGCTGCTAGAGCTGCCTTATGTTTCCTATATTTGCAACTGCTAAGGCTGTCTCCTTGTAATTTTGGTAGTAAGAAATATCTAAAAAATATTTTCATTCAATGCCCTTGAATTCCTGAAGAGCTCCTTCTTTTTAGCTTCCTATGTCTTCCCATGAAAGATCCTGAATTAAGACAGATTCACTGGATTCCTTACCTTTTTTGTGATTTTTATGTCCTTTCTGAACACCTAGTTTTCCATCTTTTATAGTCTGCTCCTATCTTACCCTCAAAGCCACATTTCTGTCCATTCTATAAAATCTTCCCCTGTGATTCTGAACTACATTTACTTTTATTTTTATTTTTATTTTTATTACTTTTCTATAGTTTTATATGAATTATTTGCACTACAGAGGTTACATTTTATATTCATAAAATATATATGAATATAAACTATAGTCATAATCCTGAGTCATCTCACATGATACAGCACTGTGGCATAGATAGATAGATAGATAGATAGATAGATAGATAGATACTGCTCCTTAATTGTCATGTATGTCTTTTCTCTCCAAACAAATGGCATGTTTTTTGTTGACTGGGACAGTTTATGTGCTGAATTTGTAATTTTCAGATAACAAATTTGCCTGCACAGTTTGAAGTCTTAGAAAGCTGATGCCCTAATTAAAAGAACTGTGTGCAGAGTAAAGATAAATGAATCCTGGGCAGTGAATTTTGAGTAAATGGGATGAATTAAATAGCATGATATCTGTTTTGGCTGCCCAAAGCTTATCCTGCTATTTCTCTATCAAATTTAAGCATTGTTGATTTCTTGCTTTCCACTACAATGGTTTACTTACAGTGTTCTCTCCAGCCATCTCATCCCAATATAATGTTGAAGCACATACAGCACATACTCAAGGCTTAATTTTATATTTCGTCACCTATGAATACCTATAGACTTGTTCTTTGTAAGATGAGGACACCGTGGTTCTTGCTTTTCACCACTAAACTGTTTCAATTCTACATTTTCATTATCAACATTAATAACATGTATATTGTTAATGAAATATTTTTCAGTGATTTGTGCATAGGTTGATACTAGATGTTGAGAAATAATGTGTTCATGTTATGAATATGGAGCTATTTTCTCTGTAGAGCCCAGTACATGCTAAATTCTATTTCTTTCTCTACTACCTGCTATTCCTAGGTCACTCAAAAGAGTTTATTCCTAATTTTTCTGATGGATCCTTTTATACATTTTACATATTGCCTTTATCATTTCTACAAGTTTTTATAAGCTCTCTAGTATATGACCTATTGATTCCCTGCCCCCCACCACCAGGAAATTATATTCCTACAGCCCTCTGGAGCCTTGTTCCAATCTGTGGACCTGCTTCACACCCTTTATCTTGGGATTTCTTCCCTTTGTTGTTTTTCTGTGATGATTTCATTAATTACTACATTCCACATCTTCCTCTTTATATATTTACTCCCTAGTTCTGTTGAAATGCATCCTTGACCGACTTTCTAAGAAAGGTGATATAGGAGAGAACTTTGTAAGTCTCTGCATGTCTGGAAATTTCTTTATCTTACCTTCAGTCTTGTTTCATAATTTGATGAGGAGACTTGACTTCCTTTTATTGATCTACTGCCATTATTTTTCAGATCCACATATTACTGTTATCCTTTATTGTACTTACATTTTCAGAGTTCAAAGCTTCGCTGAGGTTTTGAGGGAATTTGATATTTCCCTTTTCTGTGTAGCCTCTGACATGCTTTATTAGGCAGTAGCTTCCTCTGTTTTGCTGCCTTTTGTGTCCTTAGTCTCCAAATACTATATTTACCATACAAAAATATCTAAAGAGATTTTGGTGGTTTTGTATAAAATGTTAACTCGTTAATAGTTTGAATAAAATAAGACATGAAAAAGTAGGATTTGATTTTTTTTTCTGTAAACATTTCCAGAAGTTGTATGTTTACCATTTCATGGTATTCTTTTATATTTAGATAGCACAGTGGTTAAGAATGTGGTGCTGTGGAGCTAGCCTGCTTCTGCTACTTAATACTGTGTAACCTTAGCCAAGATGCTTAACCTTTCTGCCTGGTTTCCTCATCTGTAAAATAGGAATATTAATATGTTCCACATAGAGTTTATACAAGGATTCAGTTAGTTAAGACATATATAAAACACTGAAAGACTTCCTGCACTTTTAAGTTTTCAGTTTTTAGGTATACTAGTAGTAGGAGTAGTAGTACTGCTGTTATTTCCAATTACTATCATCATCATCATTTGTATTGATTATATAATAAACTTTGAGACTTTTTGTTAAAAATAAGTAAATAAAAATATTGTGCTTGGAGCCCATTGACCTAAAAATTGTTTTGCTACCACTTACTATCTTTCTAACCCTCAGCATTTCACTGAAACTTAATGGGCCTCAGCAAAACAAACTAATAATATTTTTCATGTCAGGTGATCTCTTGATCTCTAAAATATTACCAGAAGTCATGCATTTCCAGAAATTATGGTCTAACTGTGGAACTGATAAAGAGAGCTGATGATGCTCAGCCTTCCCCCTCCCCTCTCTCCCACTCTCCTCTCTCTGTTCATTTTCCTTCCTTCAAAACATAGTTTCTGGGATGAAATCACATCAGAATTTAAGCACTTAACATTTGTAAGAGTACAATAGCCTTATTCTCATTTTGATCATGCTCTACCCTTCTCCTAGCCTTGGCTATTTCTTCCCCATAAAACTGAACTAATAAAAGACATTTCTAAAATTTTCTAAATTTTGTGTGAAAATAAAATTAAGGACAAGCTAAATTGTTTTCTTTTAAGCCCTATGCCTGTGTTCATTTGTGTCTCCTGTTGTACTTTCCTGACACCTCGTGTATTATATGTCTTTCGTATGACACTGTATTGCTTCAATTGGGTATCCCATCTTTTGGTGTCCCTTGGCCACACTGGAAGAAGAGTTGTCTTGGGCCACACATTAAATATACAAACCTTCATGAAAACTGATGAACAAAAAAAGGTTTTAAGTAAATTTACAATGTTGTGTTGGGCTGTATTCATAGCCATCCTGGGCCGCATGCATCCTGCGGGCTGCAGATTGGACACCCGTGCCTAGCCTACTAGATCAAGTCCTTCGGTGACTGATGTTTATAGTGACTAGCAAATGACTTTTATGAATCTTAGATTAGCCTAGAATTAAGTTTGTCTTAATTGTTGATTTGGGGCCATGATGATTCTGGTCTTGAGTTAATGACACACTTGATACTCTGGTAATAACAGCCTCTACTTTGGATATAATGCTATTTTGAATTATACTGTCGTTCAATCAAACTAAAAAATACTTAAAATTTACTAAAATAACTTTAAAGATATTTTTCTTTCTTTGATAAAGTAGGAAAGAATAATTATATTGTGAATTTTCTCACTTTAAGAAATAGTGAAAATGCGAAACTGGAGGTAAAAATGTGAGACTATAAGAATTTTAAAATGTTCCATTTGGGAGCGAGGTTATTTTTTTACTCTTTCTTTCCCTGAAAGCAGTGGGCGGGGGGGGGGGGGATGTCCTAGGAGAACAGAATGATAATGTAGCAGGAAAAAATGAAAATAAACTCAACTATTCCCAAAGAATGTTAATCCTTGAGTTAGTAGTTGTCAGTTGGTTTTCTTTTACTTCTCATTGAGCTGAAATTACGAATTCTTGTCAATTCCGGGACCTACAGACATTTTTATATGCAGTATTGATAATTTTCACATCAATAGATAACAGTTTTTTTTACATTATATAGCTATTTCTTGAGAGTTGGAAGGCACATCTGCCGTGAAACATCAATAATGTACCATATGTAAATGATGATAGCTAATCCACACTTTCTGACTCTCCATTCCTAATACAGTGTATTTTCAGCCTTACAAAATTCTCTTAATTCTTCTGTCCGTATCACTCACTGAAGCTTGAGATCCACATACTTACTTCTGTTAAGAATCTCCACTTGAATGTCCCACAGGTACCTCAGAACTCAAAATCCAAACCTGAACTCATTTTTTTTCCCCCCTCCCCATCTTGCCCACAAAGCTCCTGCCTTAATACATGGCACCTTCACCCATTGGATTGCCCAGACTAATATTACTGGCTCCATCCTGTTCTCCACTCCTACCCATATATATCCAGTCACCAAGTTTAATAAGTTTATGTTGTGACTAAACCTGAAATCTACTCCATTTGTCTATTTTTGTTCCCATATTTCAAGCCATTTTTATGTCAGTTGTATATAAGTGCCATAGCCTCCTACCTGATCTCCCACCACCAGTGCCATCCATTTTCAACTGTTTTTTACACTGTTCAGGTAATCATTCCTAAAACACAAATCAAAACTTATCACTGTTCTATTTAAAACTCTTTGGTGGCTACCTTTGGCCTTAAAGATAAAATCTAAATTCTTTTAATTGTTTATAGTATCCTTTATAATCTGGCCTCTGCTACATGATTCAACCATGCAGAGCAACTTAGAGTTCCTTGAGACCTGTGCTGGAGGTGAGCACCTTCAGATTTCACACACACTACTCCTGCTTGACTAACTCCCAGTTGTCATTCATCTCAGCTTGCACTTTCTTGAAGAAACCTTCACTAATATGCCAATATCATCTACGATTGGATTAGATGTTACCATGTGTTCTCATACTACCTTTTGCTTATCCCCATTGTAACATGTGACATACTGTATTACTATTGACTGTCTATGCCTCTCCCAAGCTATTGGAGGGCAAATACAATATTGTTTGTTTTTCTGTTGACCTCTTACAGTACATGGCACATTCATTCTTTTATTCTTTACTCATTGAGCAAGTATTCGTTAAACACACGTTAAGGCAATTTAGAATGAATTTGTTTAAATTTCTTCTGTTGAACTGAAGCCTCATTTCAATTTCCAGTATAGGTCTTTATAACATCAGAGATTTAGCTTCTGAAGATTATTCAGTGGTCAGTGTAAATAAATTTTCTTTGACAAGTCCTAAATAGTCCCTTGTAGTTCATGTTGTAGTGGAAATTCAGCGGAAGTGCGCGGAAGTGCATGTGCATATGTATGTGTGTATAAATAATAACTCAGTACATTAATGGAAGTCTAGACCAGTCTCCTGAATAATTAAATTTTTAAAAGTTTTTAACTATGTATAACACAATTAGAAACATCTGATCACAACAAGTCAGGCTTTTAAAAAGCAGATTTTTAAAATGACTTTACTTCTGGAAACACCGCCTTAAAATCTTTTAAGTAAATCTTTAAAATATTTAAGCTTTAAGTAAAACATTTAAATTTAAAAGCATTTAAAATAAATGTTTGTCTTGATTTCAGTTTATTCATGGATTTTTTTAGTAGTTGGAAAAAAGTTTTGGTAGTTCCCAACTGTGTTAGAAACAGTTGCCAAGTGTGGTTCTTTACACCAGAGACTGGGAGCTGTTTCTAAACACAGTTACTAGCACAGATTTGCTTAAATTTCCAGTCTGATCTGTGGCTATGGGTAAGTAATGTGGAATATGTATAATATTTGTGGGGGGGGGGGGATTTCTGTAAATTAAATTCCATAAACTACCCTGTAACTTTAGATTACTCTATACCCTAACGTGTATATACTTTAAATCCCTACCAGTCAATAATATAGTCTTTTGTAAATCTTTAAGATAGTTATAAAGGTATGTAAAAGTTAAGGTATCCTGCTAGCCTCAGAATGTATAGAATTAAGTGTCTTCTTTTGTTGAAATGGATCCTAATGTAAATTTTCAATGCTATTTAATATCAAAGATTTGAAAGGGTTTTATTTGTTTGTTTGTTTGTTTTGTTAAGGAAGCATACTTATTCTCCAGAAGCCTATGCCTTCCGCTGTGGTTCCTAGTAATAATGACGACTCTAGTATGTTTTTACAGGATTTATAGTCAAATCTAAAATAAATTTTGGTACATGTATGTATGTGTATAATACCCATTCAAATTGCATGGTACTTTTTATTTAGGAGGACCAATAAGAATTTAATAACTGTGTATATGCATGTACAATCCATTTAGGGTCGCCAGTAGCCACATGTGGCTATTGAGCACTTGAAATATGGCTTATCTGAATTTGAAGCATGTTGTTAAAACTACATAGTGATTTCAAAAATTTAGTAGAAAAAATGTAAAATATCTCAATTTTGTATTAATTACATGTTGAAATGATAAATTTTTTATAGAGAGGGTAAATTATATTAAAATTTATTTAGCCACTAGAAAATTAAAAATTACAAAATATAGATCACATCTGTTTCTTTTGGAGATACCTGATCAAGAACATTTTTTCTAATTGAAAATTAATTTTTCTATAAGTTATAGTTGAAATTGAATATTTTGATGTTGAGTTACATTTATTAGTCTTATATTACAGTTTGACATCTAAATATTAGCATTCTAATATTACATGTAAAAGTGAAAGCTATAATGTTAAAAATTTTTTTTGCTTTATGCGATGATGTCCAACCCTCTAAGCTACACCAGTCAGGGTAAAGTTAAAAGTGTTTTAACAAAATATTTCGAGGACTTGTTTATAGACTTTGTTATTGGAACATGCCATAAGTAATACTTCATGATTTCTCGATTCTTGGTTTGGAACCAGATAAGCTCCCATTGATTATTTGACAAACATTTTCTGTTTGCTTTATATGTGCTAAATATATCTTGGGGAATACTTCTCCATAATTTTAGAAAGTAACAAAAAATAATGGATGTACATACATGTAATTGAGTTTGTGGACTTAAAGTTCGGTAGAAGTGAAGTAGTTCCTGTCTGGGTTTTTGCTTTCTGTAAAGCAGTTTGTAAGTCATCATAGTCCACCACTAGTGATGGTTTCTGGAGAAAATTCTTCGAATTGAGTAAAATTAAAGGATCTTCATAGATGAGAATCAACATTTAAATACTTATTGGGTCAGAAAAATACCATATGATTTCACTCATATGTGGAATCTAATGAACAAACTGAACTAACAAAATAAAGACAGACTCAAAGATAGCAAGCTGACAGCTCTGGGGATAGGCAGTTAGGGGATGGAGGGGTCCAGTAAAAAAGAAAAAGGACACATGGGTATGGAGAATAGTGTAGTGATTGTGGTGGGGAGAAGTGAGTGGAAGTGGAAGAGAAGGTATAAGGGGGATAAAGGTAATGGAAAAAATACAATTAAAAAGTGAAAAAAAAATACTGGACACTGAGCTAGACACTGAGGAAGAATATGGAAGGGGAAGGACCTTACCCTCAGCTTATGATTGTATTAGGAAAATAAGGCATATATCAAAAAAGTAAATAACATAAGGCAGCTACGATACAGTAAAGAATGTATGGGTGTGTGAGTGGATAGTACTGTACAGGAGTCCAGAAGATGAGAACACTAATGATTAGAGATTTTATTTAACTTTTTCCTCTGCTTCTTACAAATGACCTTTTCAGAATGACCCCTTTGTAAAAACCTTCTATCACTGTACCTTATAGTCAGTGATAACTTATAATGAGGACTGTATAGAAATTTAGCATAGATTCTTTACCTCAGCACAAATAAGAATTTAGTGCAATTTTTTAACTCAGCTTTGAATGCTTTAGAACGGGACTGTGCTTATGAATGGGAAGTTGAGATTACTATGACATTACATGATTCAAATCATGTAGCTTCACATATTTAATGGGAACTTCAGGTTGTAGCTGCATTAACCAACACCTCTTTTCTGTCAAAACTTCTGAATTCCTTACTTTTTAGTCTTTAATATTTGCTATGTTGATGGTGAGAAGGAAAAGAGACTTCCATTCCAGGGTGCATGGGTATCTAATAATAATGTCTATATATTTTAACAGGAGTTGGAGGGGGTGAGAAAGAGGGTTGTATGGGATGAAAAGTTTGAGAATGTACTTTGGAGTGTTGTAGAAACTGACTGACTCCTTAACTGACTACTCAGAGCATGATAAGCTGATAGAGATATCACCGCCACATGCATACACACCCAAATAACATACCAAAATATAATAAAAGCAAAAATGTACATACTAAAAATAAATGGACTACCTACAGGATAGAGTGGGAAGTTTTATAGGAAATTTCCTTCAAATGACAAAAGACAAACCACCACTGCTACCACCACCAACTAAAGGTGTAGAATATTTTAACACAATTATCAAACTTTATATTTTAGATATATTTAAACTTTACTCTAAAAAATAGAATGTAGATATCTTTTTGAAGCACACTTGAAACATTTATAGAAATGTAACCACATATTAAACTACAAGGGAATGACTCCACAAATAGCCAGGCATGTCATATTGGCTGTATTTTCTCACTACATTGCAGTACATAAAGAACTTATTCAATTTTACAAGTTTTGCTTAAACGTAATGTTAATAGAGCCCTGGCTGGTGTGGCTTGTGGCTGAGTAGATTGAGCACTGGAAACCTGCAAACCGAAGAGTCACTGGTTTGATTCCCAGTGCAGGGCAGGTGCCAGAGTTGCTGGCCAGGTCCCCACTGGGGGCGCATGAGATGTAACCACACATTGATGTTTCTCTCCTTCTCTTTCTCCCTCCCTTGCCCTCTCTAAAAATAAATTAAATCTTTTTAAAAAATAATGTTAATAGAATATTATTTAAATGAAATAATATCTAAAACACTTACTGAACACTTAATGTGAGCCAGGCATACTGCTGACAGGTGTTTTGCGTATGTCATTCTATTTATATCCTTTCAGCAGCCCTGGGAATTGCAAGATACAGTTATCTTTAATAGGTGGGAAAATTTAGGCTTAAAAATGTTAATTTGCCCAAGGACTGCTTTTGGAAAAACCTCTGTTTTTTAATATTATACCCTTACAACCCCTCATCTTTTAAAAACACCTCTATTATTATAAAATATAGCCAGGTAGATAAACTCACATAAAAGAAATATAAAGCTTATTGGATTATTATTAAAGTTTACAATTATTACTTAGATTGGTACTGTAATACCAACAGGTCAAGAAATAGAACTTTGTCAACCACTGCGGAAGCCTTTTATGTGCCCCACTCCAATCATAATCCTGTCCTTACCACAAGAAGTATCTCTATGATAATCATTTTCTGGGTTATTTTTTTAAAAATTTTATTTATTTATTTCACGCGCACCCCCCGCCCCAGTTTTTCATGTAATTTTATTTGCTGACAAAACTGGTATAATTTGACCTTGTAGAGTTTCTTACAGGTTTTATCATATTCAAATTTAATATTTTTGTCAAAACTTTATAGGTGGTGGTATGTTCTTTCATCAGGAAATATATAATGTCTGATTGTTGTTTCTTTTTGTGATGTTATAGAACTATTGGTACTCAATGGTTAAATCCAATTTTTATTAAATTTCTAATTTTCTTATTTATTTATTGCTAGTCTGTTTCTGTAAAGAAGCTTCCCCTTGTACTTGGTTACCTGGTGGTTCAGTTGATACGAGAAAAGAAAAATAAATATTTGATCATTTCCCATTATTTTTCAGTTTTCAAAATGATGAGTTCGTTTTCACCAGCAACTTTGAAAATAACCTTTTTTCAAAAAAAATATCATTATAAACTCACAGATTTAAACATATCTTTTTTAGTTGATTACAGTTCTTTCTTATGGTCAAATTATTACACCTTTAGCCAGTGGTTGGCTCCCTACCATCATGGAGTTTATATTTTAGTAAATATATATACATTTATATATAAATGTAAGAATATGTGTGTGTTGTCTTAAACCACACAAATACTAAAAATATTGTTCTGTATATTTCCATTTTTAAACTTAATTTATATTAAAGATAATTTCTTACCAGTCTGTATAGAACTGCTTTATATTTTGTCATGACCCCATAATAGTCTATTGTATAGCTAGGCCATGGTTTATTTAACAAACCCATATTGATGAACATTTGATTGTTATCTTTTAGTTCTAGAAACAGTATGCAGTAAAAATCTTGGTGCATATTACTTTGCCGACATGTGTGAATATAGCTGCAAAATCAAGTCCTTAAAATGGAATTGCCAAGTAATGTTAGCTCTTGCCAAATTGCTCTTCTTAGAGCAATTAAGAACTGTTTTTTCCTTCATGTTATCTTTTTATACTACTAGTATGTGATCAAATTTCTGGTCTTTGATAATCTGCTATATAAAAAATATCTTGTAGTTTCTTTTAGAGCATTTCATGTCTAGTTTCTTAATTCTGCATTGCCCTTGACTTGGCCCAGTTTTCTATGGAAGTCTAAGTCTTTCCCTATTGATTCATAGATACTCAGGAAAATTACCCTTTTGTGACATATATTGCGAATATTTTTCCTAATTGTGTTACCTCTTTTGGCTACATGGTATTTATTTTCCAAGTCAAGTTTTTAAATTTTTTATATTTACTCAAATTTATTATTTTTATTTTTTAAAGATTTTATTTATTTACTTTTTAGAGAGAGGGGAAGGGAGGGAGAAAGAGAGGGAGAAAAACATCAGTATGTAGAGATACATCCATTAGTTGCTTCATTCGTAAGCCTCCAGCTGGGGAACCTGGGCCACCACCCAGGCATGTACCCTGACTGGGAATTGAACTTGTGACCTTTTGGTTTGCAGGATGGTGTTCAATACACTGAGCCACACTAGTCAGGGCTATTAGTTCTTTTAAAAACAATCTGAACTTAGAGAAGAGTTAGTGATACAGAACAAAGTTTATTCCCCCAGTCCTTTACAGAGTAAGTTGCCAGCCTGTTGTCCTGTCACCTCCTCATCTTTTAGTCTATATTTCCTACAAACAAGGATATTCTCCTAAATAACCATACTACCACTAAAAAAAAAATCTTAAAATTAACATTGACACATTACTGTCTTCTAAGCTTTAGACCCTCACCCCGGGCCACCCCATTTAAGTTTCAGTATTGGTCCTGATAGCAACCTTTTAGCAAAAGGATCCAGTTCAGAACCACACATTGCTATTTAGTTGCCATATCTCTTCAGTATATGTTGTATCTCTTCAGTATACTTCAATCTGGAACAGTTCCTCAGATTTTCCTTGACTTCCATGACTTTGAAAATTTTGAGGATGATTTAAAACAAATTAGAACAAATTTGGTTTGTCTGATGTTTCCTCACAGTTAGATTTAGGTTATGCATCTTTGTTGGGAACATCATAGATATGATACTGTGGCCTTGCATGCTATCAGGTGGCACACTATTTCAGTTTGTCCTATTAATGATGATCATCACTTCGATAATTTGATTAAGGTACTATTTGATTGACATCTCAACTATAGAGTTACTGTTTTTCCCTTTCTACTTAAGTTTTTGTGGGGAAGGTACTTTAAACATCCCAGTCCTTATCACTTTTCATTTATGTATTTATAGCAGTATGGATTTATGGGTTGCTGTTCACTTAGTGTGTTATAAACCCTTTCCTATCATGAATTTTGATGCTCCATCATAATTTCATTAGCGGGTAACCATGCAGACCTTCTTCTGTTGTTTTTTGCCGTGTCCTCATCATTCTTTACGCACTGTTTCTACCACAAGATATTCCAGGTTCATCTTGTATTTCCCCCAACCTGGAATCGGCCATTTCTCCAAGGAGACTTTACTGTATTTTGCCGTGTGTAATGTGCCCCGTGTATAATGAGCACCCATGTTTTTTTGTGCATTATATGCAGGATTGTATGTAATCATTATACTCATGTATAATGCTCATCCTTATTTTTCCCTCAAAAATTTGGGCAAAAAAAAAATATGCATTACACATGATTAAATATGGTATTTCTTTTATAGAAAGTGTTATTCACAGGCCAAGCTCCAAGTGCTGCTCGTGCCCATTGGTATTGTAGTGTCACTGCTTCTAGGCTCGCTTTCAGTGGACAGAACTACATCCAAATACTTGCATCCAAACATTTGCGTTTATATTTATTTCTGTGTCTATTAAAAATCATGAGTTCCATGTTGATACCTTCAATCTAGTCTAACCACAGCATTTATTCTAGCTTTCTCTTTGTTTATATTTTAACTCTCTTCTCTGACAGAAGGTATCTGGCTTCCATTATCTTATATAACTATTTGATCAATTCCTTTAATGTCTTCCAAGTTTTGTGTCCTAACCTTAAAAGAGCTTTCTCTACTTTAACATTATAAAAAATAATTTTTCTCTGTTTTCTTCTAATGATTTTGTTTCCTTTTTTGTATTTAAATATATGGTGTATTTTAGAATCTATTTTGAAGTAAGAAAAAAGAAAACGAACATTTCTTTGAGATTGTTATCATCTAGTTAGCTGGAGTTTTATGTAAAAGTTATATTCCCCCCAAAAAAAATTTTAGATTTTTAAAAAGTTTATCCATAGAGCTTTTGTAAGTGTCATTTTTCATATTGCTTGTGTTTATACACAGATGATGATGTACCTGCAGATATGGTTGCAGAAGAATCAGGTCCTGGTGCACAAAATAGTCCTTACCAACTTCGTAGAAAAACTCTTTTGCCGAAAAGAACAGCGTGTCCTACAAAGAGCAGCATGGAGGTAAATTGAAGTAACTGCTTTTCTTTTTGTAATGAAAGTATTGTTAGGAAACAAACAAAAAAGAGAATGTCATCATTTTTTAGAAGTAATGATTATGTATGGTAAAAATGTTTGCTTAGTTTTCATTTTGTTTTTGAAGGGTGCCTCAACTTCAACTACAGAAAACTTTGGTCATCGTGCAAAACGTGCAAGAGTATCTGGAAAATCACAAGATCTGGCAGGTATTTCCTATGGGAAAATGAAGGGATAAGGTCCAGTAATTATTTTTAAATTTTGTTTGATACCAAAATATTTAAATTAAATGTACTTTAGTATTACATTTGGGACTGAGAAAGTGATTATTGCAGAATAAACATGACAACTCTGACCTCTCACTCTGTGACTTTGTTATTTAAAAATACCTTTTATATATTTATTTTTACCAGTTTCCAAAATGGTGCAAATAGCTAAAAGAGAATGCTTATATCAAGATAAAAGAAAAAAATTTGTCGTCTATAAAAGCAAAATGTTTATGAAATGATTGCTTTTTATTTTTGATCATCACAAAAGCTATTCATTAGATAAAATGAAAATAAGGCTTTTTTAAAAATGGGAAAAGTCATTGCTAACACTATAAGTAGTAGATCGTTTATATTTTATTTGCTAATCTCTTTGTAGCAGCACCTGCTGAACAGTATCTTCAGGAGAAATTGCCAGATGAAGTAGTTCTAAAAATCTTCTCTTACTTGCTGGAACAGGATCTTTGTAGAGCAGCTTGTGTGTGTAAACGCTTCAGTGAGCTTGCTAATGATCCAATTTTGTGGTAAGTGGAAATTTATTTACTATCTTGAGATATATTATTTGCTGCCCAAAATACTAAAGATGATAGGGAAGATGAATTGTGAGTTGGTGATTACAATTAAATAAGAACAAAATTAGATTGCTTATATATTCTAAGTTACCTGTTTATCACAAATGTGCATTGTCAATTTAGGTAGTATTTATAAAATAATAAATGAAGTATTTTCTCTGCTGTTTATCAGATAATAGCAACTGTGATTGTGTGATATATTTGTTATTTAATTGTTTTTTTAAAACAACTAAAAACTGAAGTGCTGGTAGTTCAGTGAGAATATGTATTTTATACATCACTTTTGGAAAATACTTGAACAGTTGTATTCATGGCCACTTCTAAAATTCTGCTTCTAAAAATGTTTTTGCTTTATGTACATATTTTTCATAATGGCATAGTTAATAAGTGGGGAGAAATTAAAAATTATGTCTAACAATAAGGAAATGGACTAAGTGAACACAATGTAATGTCTCCTTGTAGGGTTGTAGTATAGTCATGAACAGTGACTTTTACAGTTTATAATAGCATGGGGAAATGCTGTGTTACAAAAAAGTGAAAGGAACAGAATACAAAGTTTGTTTTTTTATGCTATATAAATCATAGCTGTAACAAATGAAACTAACTGTAGATTAAAAAACTAGAAGGAAATATGTAAATTGTTAATGAACATATTGAAAGTATAGGTTATCTCTTTTCTTTATAGTTTTCTATATTTTGTAACAGCTTGTGCGGTGCTAAGGATAAACTATTTTGAGTCCTCAAATACTTTTTTGGAATTGTTTAAAAGACATTTTATGGAAAACTCCTTAACTCCTTTTCCACCTTCAGGAAACGATTATATATGGAAGTATTTGAATATACCCGCCCCATGATGCATCCTGAACCTGGCAAATTCTACCAGATTAATCCAGAAGAATATGAACATCCAAATCCTTGGAAGGAGAGTTTCCAGCAGTTGGTATGAAGTATAAATAAGAAAAACGGGTTTATATATATTTGTAAATAAAATTTCCTTTTTAAAAAATTTAAACTGGTGCATGAAGGATATTTCTGTGAACCTTTTGAAATGGGGGAATGTTCCAGATACTCTATGACTTACTGAGATAAACATTTTGCCACTCATAATGACAGGTGTAATGACTCTGATGAAGTAGTAGATACTACAAAGGAACATATATCACTTGGCTAAAAAACAGACATTTAACCTGATAACAAATAAAAGTTTTTTGAAAATTTTAATCTCAAGAATAGGTTTCAAGACAGTGAACATTTATCAACCAACAAAATATTCAACAATTTTACTACTGCCACATTTATTAATAATTTTAACAGTGACAGTAAACATCAGTAGCCTGGGGAGCACTTATTCTTTCTATAGATCTATTTGAACCTTTGTTTAAATTATTAGCGTTCAGTAGTTGTTTTAAAGTTTCACATTTAGTGTAATTTCATGTAGTCCTTTACTAATGATTCTCAGCTAGGGTGCTTTTGCTCCATAGTGGACATTTGACAACTTCTGGAGACATGTTTAGTTGTCACAGCTAGAGAAGAGGATGCTGCTGGTATGGTAGCTAGTGGGTAGAGACCAAGAATGCTGCTAAAATGTTCTACAGTGCACAAGACAGCCCCCACAACAAAGAACTGTCTGTCCCACAATATCAGTAGTGCTGAGATTGAGAAACCTTGTCTCTTCTTACTGGGTATTACTGAGTCATCAGCTGTTCCAGATTTTACGTTTTACTATGCAAAAGAAAATTAGTTGCAATAATTGATCATTTTTAAAATATTCATACAGTACTACTAAATTAATTTAGAATATGGTTTTTTTTCTTTTTTTTTTTTTTTTTTTTTTTTGACATTTAGTATAAAGGTGCACATGTAAAGCCAGGATTTGCTGAACATTTCTACAGTAACCCTGCAAGATATAAAGGAAGAGAAAATATGTTGGTAAGTTTGAGCTGTGTTTTCATAGGACTTGAAATGGTAATCTTTTAGTTCTATGCTGACACTTTTCTTTTTTTCTTTTTTTTTTTTTTTAAGTATTACGATACAATTGAAGATGCCCTTGGAGGGGTACAAGAAGCTCATTTTGATGGACTTATCTTTGTTCATTCTGGAATATATACTGATGAGTGGATATATATTGAATCTCCAATTACCATGATTGGTGCAGGTATTATGAAATCCATTGTTACTAGAATTTTAACATTTTACTTACATAATGGCTCTATAAAATGTTAGTGACTTAAAATTTAGGTGTACCTTGATAATACTGTAGTGGTAGAAAAAAATAAGAATTAAATGTCATGCATATTTTATAATGATAAAAATGAAAACATGAGACTTCAGAAATTATGGAGATAGTTATTTCTTTTTAAGATGTATATTATTTCTTGATGGCAGTACTTTGTTCAACTGCCAGTTTTTCATTAAAAAAAGATAAATGTAATAAAATATTTGTTGAGCACTGATCAGTCATTTGAAGATTTATGCTATCTCTGATTTTTTTTAAGGATATAGTATATAGCCCATTTTAAGATAGCTTGTTCATAAAATTTGCTTCTACTGCCCTTTCTTCTTTCCTCCCCCATTTCTACCATAAAAAGGGGAGAGAAGGGGAGAGAAAATTTCTGCCTTGAGATTTTTATTACTTTCTAAATCAGGGCCCATTTTTGGAATTAAGTTTAAATAAAAGAGGTTTCCTTCAATAGTAAATACTATTTGTAGCTGAATATTATTAGAAGTATTATTTTACATGGATTTCAGTATGTTACTTAAATAATACCCACCTTAAATATGACTGCCGTTAGTAAAGGCTGGTGAAACAGTTATCAGTATAATGAGTATTTGTCCTCCCTACTCAATATTAATGATTTTTAAAAGTTCTCCATTTAAAAAAAAACTCAACTTAAAAACAGTAAAAAGTGTTCTTTGTGCTGTATTTTTAAAGTATATTTTTTAAAAGTAATTTTTAAATTTCTGTTTCATCTGTCTGATAAAATGTGCTTTAAATATCTTCTCCACAGCACCTGGAAAAGTAGCAGACAAAGTTATAATTGAAAACACTAGAGATTCAACCTTTGTTTTTATGGAAGGTTCTGAAGATGCTTATGTTGGATATATGACAATAAGGGTAAGAAATTTTAAGAATTAAAATAATGTGTTCAAATCACTAAAGCAGAGATTGTTTAGTTAACAAAATTTCTGTTTTTTAGTTCAACCCTGATGACAAATCTGCTCAACACCACAATGCACACCACTGCTTAGAAATTACAGTAAATTGTAGTCCTATTATTGATCACTGTATCATCCGAAGTACATGTACAGGTTAGTGTTTCCTTTATGTTTTATTGTAAAACGAGTCACTGTGTTGTTGCCCAGTAGGTTCTTAAATAAATTATGTTCTTACAGTTGGCTCTGCAGTATGTGTTAGTGGTCAAGGAGCATGTCCCACTATCAAGCACTGTAATATCAGCGACTGTGAAAATGTTGGACTTTATATTACAGATCATGCCCAGGTATATCTTTAATTTTGTGGTTTTATTCTTTTAAAATATTTTTTGAGGCATTAATAATGTTTATTTCTGATTAATTGTTGTAGGGAATATATGAGGATAATGAAATTTCCAATAATGCTTTAGCTGGGATTTGGGTTAAAAATCATGGAAACCCAATTATTAGACGGAATCATATTCATCATGGACGTGATGTTGGTGTGTTCACATTTGATCATGGCATGGTAAGAATGTTTATTCTATTAAGAATAAAATTAAGAAAAGCTTTTCTATTAAGAAAAGCAGACCTATCAGTTAAATTTCAAATAATTTTCAACATTTTATAACCACCAAACTATCTGAATTGCAGAGCATAAGTTTAAAAGAGATTTCAGCATTACATT
Organism: Pteronotus mesoamericanus; assembly: GCF_021234165.1. Classification (NCBI taxonomy): domain Eukaryota; kingdom Metazoa; phylum Chordata; class Mammalia; order Chiroptera; family Mormoopidae; genus Pteronotus; species Pteronotus mesoamericanus. Next base: position 62,967 of record NW_026555001.1, read on the forward strand.
TTAAAATCAGTATGCAATATTTATTTTGTAAATTTATGGATCTCACACTATAATCATGTAGAAAAGATGGAGTCCCTAGGGAATTGATGTGCCATTTGGGAGGATCAGTGTCCAATCCAGTAGTTCTCAAATGTAAGTGGACATAAAAATCACCCATGTATTATAAGCCAGAATTTTCAAGGATCAGGCCCAGGATATGCATTTTTAATAAGCATCTTAAGTGAGTTTAATACAGATTGTTTGTAGACTGCACTTTGAGAAGTAATGGTTTTATTACTAGTTTGACTTCCATTTTATTCCTCTTTAAAAAAATTTTTAGACTGACAGAACTTTAGTAAGAGATACAGTGGTAATAAAATATCAATTCTAAAACTGTTATACAGCAGTTAATTAGGTGTCTCTATGGATGATATGTTTTAAATACTATGTCATTTTACATAATTTTCTAGAAACAGACTTTTTGAGCTCTCTTAGGCTGCTATTTAAAAATAATGTTCTTGGATGTTTATTCAGATACTCTTTTCATGTAATGTCTAATTTTAATTGAGGTAATTTTCAAGTCCTACTACAGAATTGGCAACGTTTTTTGATGAGTCACAGATGTGAGAAGGGGAGGTGAAGTTTTGTTGCCATTATATGGTATTAGTCAAGTAACTTGGGAATGTTGTATTCACATACACAAATCAGTTAGTGAAGGAAAGTTTTTAGTTTTACATTTGTGCCTAAAACCCCAATGCAGAACTCTTTTAAAGCTTAACTAGACTGTAAGGAGTATACCTTTTTATCAAGTTCTGATTAGATAGACCTAAATAGTTTGAGACCATTCAGTTCATCATCATCCCTGGGGTAACTATAACCTGAGAAAAACAACTTGCTTGCAACTTGGGTTTGTAGTATGGGCTGGCTGATAAGAAAGCAGAGTGGAGATGACCATTTGCCCTTCTCCAACTGGAATAAAGATACTGACATTTTGCCCTGGCTGGTGTAGCTCAGTGGATTGAGTGCCAGTCTGTGAACCAAAATGTCACCAGTTCATTCCCCAGTCAGGGAACTGGATTTCAGGCCAGTTCCCCAGTTAGGGGCACACAAGAGGCAGCCAGTCAGTGTTTCTCTCCCTCCCTTTCCCCCTTCCTTCCCCTCTCTCTAAAACTAAATAAATAAAAATCTTAAAAGCAAAAAATTTTTTTTAATTTGACATTTTTTTGCTAATGGTAACTGTTTTCTCCAAGAAGAATCTGGACAAAAGTATAGAAGGATGGGTTATAGTTCCCAAATGGTTTCTTATTTTGTAATAGAACTATCCTATACTAGTATTTCTTTGCCTATATTGCCTTTACACTGCCCCAGAGTTACATACATTTCAAGTATCAAATTGGTGCTTGCCACTGGTCTCATTCACAAGTGATTTGAGGTACCAAGATAATTTTAACCTGAGTAAATTTCCTCATTTTTAAAAGACCTATGATGATGGTTACTTACTAAAGTTCATCATAATAATTTATTTATTATCACACACCCCTTATGTAGTTTATTTTGTATAATTTTTTAAAAATATATTTTATTGATTATGCTTTTAACAGTTGGCCCAATTTCTCCCCCTTTGCGCCCCTCCACCCCGTACCACGCTTCCCCCTAGCAATCTCCTCCTTAGTTCATGTCCATGGGTGGTACATATAAGTTCTTGAGCTTCTCCATTTCCTGTGCTATTCTTAACATCATCCTATTTTGTGCCCACCAATTATGCTTTTTAATCCCTGCTCCTTTTCCCTCATTTCTCCCTTTCCCCTCCCACCTGATAACCTTCCAAATGATCTCCATATCTATGATTCTGTTCCTGTTCTGTTTGCTTAGTTTGTTTTTTTAGATTCAGTTATTGATAGTTGTGAATTTGTTGCCATTTTAATGCTCATAGTTTTGATCTTTTTCTTACATAATTCCCTTTAACATTTCATGTAATAAGGGCTTGGTGATGATGAACTCCTTTAGCCTTACCTAGTCTGGGAAACACTTTACCTGCCCCTCCATTCTAAATTAGCTTTGCTGAACAGAGTAATCTAGGTTGTAGGTCCTTGCTTTTCATCACTTTGAATACTTCTTGCCAGTCCCTTCTTGCCTGGAAAGTTTCTTTTGAGAAATCAGCTGATTGTCTTTTGGGAACTCCTTTGTAGGTAACTCACTGCTTTTCACTTGCTGCTTTTAAGAGTCTCTCTTTATCTTTAACCTTTGGCATTTTTTAAGTATGATGTATTTTCGTGTGATCCTCTTTGGGTCCAACTTGTTCGGGACTCTGTGCTTCTTGGACTTGTGTGTCTATTTTCCTTCACCAAATTAGGGAAGTTTTCTTTCATTATTTTTTTCAAATAAGTTTTCAATTTCTTGCTCTTCCTCTTCTCCTCCTGGCATTCCTGTGATTCAGATGTTGGTACATTGGGAGATTTCTTAGAGGCTTCTTGTACTATCCTCATTTTTTGAATTCTTGTTTCTTCTTGCTATTCTGGTTGAATGCTTATTTCTTCCTCATGTTCCAACTTGTTGATTTGAATTCTGGCTTCCTCCCCTTCACTGTTGATTCCCTGTAGATTTTTCTTTATTTCACTTGGTGTAACCTTCGTTTCTTCCTTTATGTTGCCCTACTCAGTGAGTTCTTTGAGCACCCTGATCACCAGTGTTTTGAACTCTGCATCTGATAGGTTGGTTACCATCTCCACTTTCAGTTGTTTTTAGTTCCATGTTTAGTTCTTGTTCTGGGGTCTTGTTCTCTTCTTTCATTGGGATCATATTTCTTTGTCTCCTCAATTTGGCAGCCTCCCTGTGTTTGCATTAGGTAGAGCTGCTTTGCCTCTCTGTCTTAGTAGTGTGGCCTATTGTAGAAAAGGCACCTGTAAACTGTGTGGGGCAGAGTCTTAGGTAATTGCCAGTGTTGGGGCAACCCACTTCACCGGTTTGTGGCTCTGTGTTGGGGGAGGGCTTGGAGAGAGAATAATGCTACTGCCTGGCTTTTGGAGGTTTGCCCAGCACTTGCCCCATTTCTAGTCATTTCACCCACTCCCCTTCATATGCAAGTGTCACCCTTCCAGCCATTGCCGGGGTGGTAAATCCCAGAATGGGTAGGTTTCCATATGTTCTAAAACCATGCAGGCCCTTTAAGCAGAGTCTCCTGAAAATCCAGCCATTTCTTACACTGCCCCAACTCCTACTGGTATTTACAGCCAGAAGTTACAGGGATTTATTTTCCCAGCTGTACAGTCTGGCCTGGGGCTGGGATTGCTTGCTCCCAAAGCATCCATCCTGATTTTTATTCACCACACGTGAATGTTAGACTGCTTGTTCCACCGCTACCTCTCCACACCACACTGCATCTCCCTGTCTCTCTGCCCATCTCCACGTCTGCCTCTCCTACCCATCTGGATAAATTGGCTTCTTTAAATCCTTGGTTATTGGACTCCCATATAGTTCAATTTTCTAACAGTTCTAGGTGTTACTTGTTTTGAAGTAGTTGTAATTCTCTGTGGTTGCACAAGGAGGCTAAGTGTGTCTACCAGTGCCTTCATTTTGACCTTGTTTTTTTTAATAACTTTTAAAACAATTGTAGGCATTAGGGATTAATGAAGAGACTTGTAAGGTAACATAGACTTGTAAAGGAAGGATCAAAGTAAAGTGTATCTTGGGCCTACCCTGTTTTTACTGTTGTAACACAATCCTTTAAAATCCTTTGGTAAAATGTTCTTCTGTTCCAAGTATGGCAGGGTCCTCGAATAACATCATTTTCTTATAATGTTGATGAGGGAAAGAACATTCCAGGCTGGGTCCACTGACTGTGTGGAGTTTGCACAGACTATTCTCCCCTTATCTGCACACGTTTTTCTCCTGGTGCCTTGGTTTCCTTCCACGTCCCAAATATGGGCACATTAGGTTAATTGGTGTCCAAATCATTAGTATGCCCGCATGCCTGGGTTGCAGGCCAGGCCCCCAGTTGGGGTCATGTGAGAAGCAGCTGATTGATGTTTCTCTCCCTCTCTTCCACCTCCCTCTAAAAATAAATAAATACAATCTTTAATTAAAAAAAAAAAATCATTGGTGTGCCTTGAGATGGAAAGACACCCTGTCCACGTTTGGGTCCTCCTTGCTCCATGAGCTACAGATAGGCTCCAGCCCCCTGTGACCCTGAACTGGAATAAGCGGGTTGGAAAATAATTATCCTACTTTTATTAAGCTCACGTTTACTTCAGTGTCTAATATAAGTGTTTTTAGAAATTTAGTGATGTTTTTGTGACCAAAAATACTCCATAGGAACTTACTGTATTTTGCCATGTATGCATTCCCATGTATAAGATTTTTGGCCCAAACTTTCAGAAAAAAATCTTTTGTTTTAATTTTTTAATTCAATTGCTTGTTTATGTATATTTAGATACTTGTTTTTTGTATTATATAGGAATTTTAGCATTTATTTTTCAGCATACTGTGGTACAAAAAATTATATGTAACAAATAATTATAAAACACAAGAACAGTAACAAGGTATTTCAGTTACTACCCATATATAATGTGCATCCTTATTTTTTCCCCTCAAAAATTTGAGCAAAAAAGTGTGCATTCTATATGGCAAAATACAGTAACTCTTGCATATGTCAATTAGTCAGTGGTTAAATTGGTTTCTTTATATATATTGTTTTGCTTTAAAATTGCAATTTCCAAGAACCTATCAACCAACCACTTAAGTGAGGACTTAATTTTTTTGCCTTTCTTTGTATTGCAGTCCATGAATGGTACGATGATATTACTAAAAATAACCTATTCAAAATTTGACTTTGTTTTCTATAGAACCTTGGAGAATATCAAAATAAATACTTAAACTAGTTTTTGTATTGTCCTCTATCTTTAAATATATGCTATTTAATTATATTTTTTTGTCCTGAAATTGTTTTTCCTTGTCTATAATGTACTTAGAATTTAAATTACCACATTCATAAGAATTAATTATAGAAAATTTTCTTTACCCTGGCTGTTGTGGCTCAGTGGATTAAGTGCCAGCCTGTGAACTGAAAGTTCACCAGTTTGATTCCTAGTCAGGGCACATGCCCTAACATTGGGAGCATGTGAGAGGCAAGTGATTATAAAGTTTCTCTCACACATTGATATTTTTCTCCCTCTCTTTCACCCTCCCTTCGCCTCTCTTTCAAAATAAATTTTTTTAAAAAATAAAAGATTTTTCTACTCTTATTTTAAAGAAGTTAATGTTTTTATAAAAATACATTAACTGATACCCAATATAAAAACACCTGAGATTTCAAAAGGTATGACTTCAGAGTTTGTCGTTATTAACCACATGTCTTAACTTTGGGATAAAAATTGAACTCACCCTACGAAAAGAAAGGAAGTAAACATACTTATATTTTAACCTATGCCTATTTATCTTCTCTAAAGGTTTATAACATTTACATCCCAATAGTTATTGGTCAGTTTACTCTATATTTATCTATCTTTAGTCCTTTTATCATAGTTTCTCCATTTTTTAATTTTGATTTATTCTTGGAATGGCTGAGCTTTATCATCTAGCCACTTTTTTAAAAAGGGTTTCTGAGTATTGTAGCTTGAATTCTTCCCGTTTTAGGATGCCTACTCATTTACTTTTAACTTGGGTAAGTGTAAAGTTTTGATTATATCTATACTTACCTTCCCTCAGAATTCTGTGGTCATTTTTATATATCTAACATTGGGTGCAGCAGAGAAGTCCAAGGTTTTTTGGTTCTGCTTCAGTATCCATATGTGGGTTTTGTTATTGTTAATGTGTTGTTTTACTTACACTATTTCTTTGTTCCTTATGTTCCTTTCTTTCTTCTCTATTACTTATATAGCTGTTCTTTTCCTTTAAGATTTATGTGGTTTCTTCAAATTTGTGTTCTTTACTGTCTCCATAGATTTGTCTCTTTTTCTGTTTTCTTTCTAGTTGGTTTTTATCTCTAATTTTTTCATGTATTTTTGTTTTATGGAATCTTTCTAATGTACATCAAAGTGAAGAGAATCATGTAATGAATCCCCATATATCTCTCCTCTACCTTCAACAACTATCCATTGATGGCCAGCTTTGTTTCATTCTGTACCTCATCACTCCTTAACTCTCCTCTTTATTCTTGGGATTATTTTGAAGTAAATCCTGACATCATTATCCCATCTGTAAATATTTCAGCATGTATCTTTAAAAGAGTGATTCTTTTTTCTATCTTTCACATAACCACAATGCCAAATCTCACTACTAAAAATAATTTTTCTATCAATGTTCATGGTTCCCTAATTATCTTTAATATTAAATCCATTGCAGAGTGTTATTTTTGTTCAATAAAATTAAAATGATACAGCAGTGCCAAACTGCTTTAAAATTTTTGAGCCAGTCTAAACTTACGAATTTAACTCATGACACAGTGACAGATGACAGATTCTTTATGCTGAAATCTGGCTGTCCTTTCTCTTTTCCTCTTACTTTATCTTGGATAGTCTTCCTTAGATAGGAAACTTAAGTTTTATATTGCAGAAATTGCACATAATGTAGTGGTTTTTCTTCTTCAGATTTACTTCTTGTGCCTGAGTTATTTCTATGAAAATTATACTCTGTTTCCTTCCTCTTCTGTGTTCTATTCATGCCACTAGATCCCATCACTTTAGTAGATCATTGGGTAGGCTTATTAGAACCTTCAGTTACTTAGGACAGACTACCTTGCTGAAGATTTTTCAGATAACGTTTATGCTCTTAGCACTTTTCACAATACAGATTTCACAGTATTTAGCAAGCATTTTATAGGTTATGTTTTGGGGTTATGGAAGTTTATTTCTATGAAGATAGCATATTTTTTCTTCCTCCTTCCTGTTCTTTGTGGGGGGTAGGGGGTAGAGAGTTTTAAGAGAAGCACTTGAGTGCTTTTTACTGTGATATTTAATAAAGAATACATTACTTCAAAAAGTTTTAAATAAAAAGGGCTTAGTCTCATCTTTTATTATATCAGTGTTGTTAACTTGATAGAATGACAATTTGCAGTAATGTGTATAAGAAGCCATTAGCAATCCAGTATCTTCTAGTAGAGCAATATATCATATTACAATATTGGATGTGTTACAATATATACAATGGAATACTACTCAGCCATAAGAAATGTCTGTGCCTTTGGAGCTTTACGTAAATGTTGGAGCTTCTGTGGCTTGCATTTAAAAGGCAAAGTAGAATTCTGTCTAAATTCTACCTGGAGTTCTATATTAGACCATTTTGCACTAAAGGCATCTCAACAAAACAGATACATTTCATTAAAATGTATTTTAAAGCAAAATTACATTAACTGAGCCCTCTAATCCAGAATAATACTCAAGATGTTTCTTTGTAAAATTATAAAACTGTAAGTCCATCAGTTGTTCTTTCTGAATGTAATAAAAGGTTTGTAGTCTTGTAGAGGCTTCTGGTTTTAAATCATGAAGGAAAAAATTTTTTTGCCGCATTCTTTTCTTGAAAGTTACCCTAGAACAAAAGGTAGAGATTACAGACTCCATTGTTGACAGAACTAGGGGTCATTTTTAAGCATAATCTAAACTAAATATGGTAAATGACCTTGTGCCCATAACCAGGGCAACCAGTCCAGATTAGAGCAGATTATAAAATCTGCTTATATTAAGGAAAATAAATTGATAAATCTAATGTGAATATAAATATATTAAGAGGAAATTTAAACAATTGGTAGCCGGTTTAGGATAGATTATCACTAGAGATTTAAGCAGAAAACAAGATGATTACTAACTCCAGGGAAAATTAAAAATTGTTCAGTGCTGAATAGCACACTAACCAAAATTATATTAATATATAAGAAGAATACAGCATGTGGATGTATATGATAGAATGTACTAGAAATGTAGAAGAGTTACTTTCTCATCTTCCATAATAGGAAGTCAGTAGATCATACCTAAATCTAAAAACTCAAGATATAGCAATATAAGTCTTTTATTTAAAAATATGGAAACAGATCAACAAATCCGCTGAAAGAGTTGAAAGTATGGGCCTTTGGGTAATGGAAAACAAAAAAAATGGTCAGCTGTGTTTGCCCAATTAAACTTGTGGATCTAGTTGACTCTCTTATATTACAAAGTTAAAACCTAAATAAAACAGAGAAAGAGCATTCCTGCGTTTGAATAATGTTTAGTCAATATATAGCAAAGTATACTTGAAGTACTACTGTATGTCTAATTAGGATAGCCAGGACATGACAGTGGCCTGTTGTTGGAATCTTAATGAAAGCCAAATACACAGCTCACCTTTCTCTGCCACATTGTGACCAGTTAAGAAATAAAGCCATGATACAGTATGAGGAGGTGTAGCATCTTTGCAGGTATATGGATTACCTCAAATAGTGACCCAACAATAAAGCCATGATGTAGCATGAGCCATGATGTAGTATGAAATACTATCTTTGTTACTCTTAAAGGTTAAGTTGGAAGATACAACTTAGAATGAGAACCAAATTGGGTCTGTTCAAATGAACCCCAAAATTAATAGGCTTACCCATTTAGTCATGGGCACAGTGTTCGTGAGTAGCAGCAGAAGGCTTACTACCTAAGGGTAGCTCAGTTCTACAAGGAAAAGAGTGAAGCTGAATTGAGCATACCCAGTTTATTCTTTCCCATGTTTATCATTCAATATGTCACTTAACTTTAGGCAGAGAAAGACTAGGAGACTTAATTGAGCTCCCTTCTCAGTGATAAATGCATTGGAAAAAATGTTTCAATAGAACATTAAGATCTTCTAGTTTAGCCTCTTTTTAAATTTGTTTTTGTTTCTTTGGTGCTCTCTTTTATCATAATAGTTTATATATTCACCCACTGTGCATTTATTTGGTATAAAATCAAAGAAGAAAAAAAATTTATATGTAAAGAAGCTATTTTTGTGCAACTCCCAATTTTTTTTAAAAAAAGGATTATAATCCAAATGTGTAAAGTGGTAAATGATAGATAATTTGCACCTTATTTCTGGAAAATAAAACCTGAAAACTACTTCTGAATGTTATGCTCGGAGGTCCATGTTCTTAAAGAGTTAAATATGCAGTATACTAGTCAGAATTACATCCTGTTTTAAACTCTGCTAGATTTGTATGGCAAAAAGTTTGTCAAGTCCTATTTGAGTGCTTGCTATGTATAAAGTCTTGCATAATTGGATAGTTCTTTCTCTTCAGGAGCTTATGATCAGGTATAAATAGATAGGACAAATACATAAATAATACAGGTCAGTACATGGGAGTCTAACAAGAGGTGAGCATAGATGGGTGGGTGGGTGGGTGGATGAATGAATGTCAGTCACAGTTTGGCTATTGAGTGCAACAATTTTTTTTCTCTTAATATCTAATTTTGATTGAGTCTTAGAACTTAAAATGTCAGTATTAGAGTACTTTTATTCTCCTTATAAAATGAGTAAAACATGTCCACTATAGAAAATTTAAGAAATTCAGAGAAGCATAAAGGATACAAAAATCATCCATAATGCCACTACTCAGATGATCATGCCCCTCATATTTTTGTTTAATCCTTCAAGTTGTTTTCTTTGAATAAAATTGAGATCAAACAATGTACACAACCTTGAAGTGTATACTGTTCTTTTCATTTAACATGATAGTATGTATACTGTGAGCATAGTCTTCAAAAACATTCTATTTTGCTGGTTCACTGTTACTAGGCTAGGATGAAAATTATTTTTTGTCTTTTTCTGTAGTCTCAGATTATATCCTTAGGTCAACTTTTTAGAAGTTGGTTTCTTGGGACTTTTTTTAAGCTACAAGGATTTATTTTCTTTAATATTCACAAATATTTTGTTGAAGGATATACATACTTTTTGGGTAATGGTATTTTTTTTTTTTTTTTGCACTTATTGAATAAATTTTTCTGTATTTTTCTTCCCTGGCATTGAATATATTCAGACTAATTAGAGGATTTGTAGTTCTGTTGTACTAAAATTAAAACATTTCCTTCTGTGTTTATCATTTGAAATTTAGTGTATATCTGTGTTTTATTCTTACTCTTGAACATCTCTGATTCTTAATTTTGAGATACACATTAAAAAGGTTTTTTTAAATGTTTTATTTTTGGAAAGTAGTCTTAGCTATAGGTTTGATTTCTGTATTTTTCAGGGTTACTTTGAAAGTTGCAACATACACAGAAACAGGATAGCAGGCTTTGAAGTAAAAGCCTATGCTAACCCCACAGTGGTTCGATGTGAAATTCATCATGGGCAGACAGGAGGAATATATGTCCACGAAAAAGGAAGAGGACAATTCATAGAGAATAAAATCTATGCAAACAATTTTGCAGGTGTATGGATTACCTCAAATAGTGACCCAACAATAAGGTATTTATATATTATGAATAGAAATTCCTTTTTTATTTTGTTTGATGTTATGAAAAAAGTCAAGCGCTGGCCGGATGGTGGCACAGTTGGTTGGAGTGTCATCTCATGCACCAAAGGGTTGCAAGTTTGATTCCTGGTCAAGGTATATACCCAGCCTGTGGGTTTAATCCCAGGTCAGGGCGTGTACAGGCAGCATCCTATCCATTGAAATTTCTCTCCCTCTCCTCTCTCCCCACACCCTCCCTCTCCCCCCTTTTTTCGCCCTCTCTAACATCAATGGGCATATCCTCAAGTGAGGATTCAGTAAAAAAGAAAAGTCAAAATACTTAGCTTTAACTCTTAAGGATTTTTCTAGACACTTGACTGCTATAAAATAACTTTTCCTAATAAAAAGCCTCTGCATCTGAATGAGCATAGCTATTGCATTTATTTTGTGTGTGTGTTCTGTTCATTTTTTATCTAGAACCAGAATGACCTATTCTCTCTCTTTTTTTCCTGAATCAGCCAATAGAATAACTCAGCAAACTATGTCAAAGATTCTTGAACAGAGAAACCAAGAATAACAAAAAAGTCAAAACTTCAAGCCGAGACTGTCTTTCATGGTTTCTGCCACTCGCCCTGACCCCTGACCAGTGTGGCTTAGTTAGTTGGGCATTTTCCCACAAAGCGAAAAGTCAAACTTGCCAGTTCAATTCAGTCACTGGTTAGATTCCTAGTAGGGGTGCATGCCTGGATTGGAGGTTCAGTCTCCAGTCGGGCTGTGTGCAGGAGGCAACCAGTCAGTATTTCTGCCTCACATAAATGTTTCTCTCCATCTCTTTTCTCCCTCCCTCCACCTCTCTCTAAAAATAAATACCTGAAATCTTTTTTTAAAAAAGTTTCTGCCTCTCCCTCTGGCCACAGTAAGGAAACGAACAGATTCAGTCTTAAAGGCTTTGGTTAAGACTGTTGAACAGAGCTCTTGTAATTTAACTAAAGACCATGAAGTATTTTTAATTGTCAAATTTTATTTTCTACTGGTTTTATTAGAGAATGGGTTTTCCATCTTGTTAATATTCAAATGTGTCTAGATCAGCTTTAAAAAAGCTTTTTTGAATGTGTGACCTGTTTTGACAGGAGTTTTTGAGAACGCTCTTTTGTCTCAGATACTAGATAACTTTTCCAAGGCTTTATTTAGGTCTTAGAACTAGAAGAGAATTTAGAAATTATTTACTCTAAGTTTCTCGTTTTAATATTTTATTTATTTATTTTTAGAGAGAAAGGAAGGAAGGGAGAGAAGAAGACAAACATCAGTGAGTGAGAGAGACATCCATTGGTTGCCTCTTGCACGCCCCCAATGGGGACCTGGCCCACAAGCCGGGCATGTGCCCTGACTGGGAATCGAACCGATGATCTTTGTGTTCACCGGCTGTCACTCAGTCCACTAAGCCACACCCACCAGGGCCTGAATCTCATCATTTGAAAGATTAAGAAGCTGAAGCCATAGAAGCTAAATAATTTTCCAAGATCATATCACCACGAGTGGCCTTAGAATTAATTGGTTAAAACAAGTAAACTTTGTTGAATAGATGCTTATTTTTATTATTTCACTTAATTTTAGGGGGAATTCTATATTTAATGGAAATCAAGGGGGAGTTTATATCTTTGGTGATGGACGAGGCCTTATTGAAGGAAATGACATTTATGGTAAGCATGTGGTTTTGTTCTATAAAATTTTAGAGTTTGACCTGTCTTCCTCCTGTTAGCAAAATGGACCAGTTTGAAACTATCCAAGTAGAACTGATCCGTTTTTTTAATTCTCATTAAAGATTGTTCTGTGATATTTATTCAGTTAACAAACGTTTACTAAATACCTACGATGTACCGTGCACTATGCCAGATACCAGGGATGAAAATACAAGGTAGATAAATAATCTTAAGGAATATCTACAGTTTCCTTAAATCCACTCCATTGTTTAACAATTAACAATTCCTGTGGTAGTTTGGTACTAACTAGAAAGGGAAAATACTTAAACCTTATTTTAAAACTTTTGAGGTATTAGTTCAACAAACTACTGGATATCTATGTGCTAGACACTGATACATTCCTAGACTTCCTCTTTTGCTAACACCTGACAATACTTACATAAAACTTACTCAGTGCCAGGCACTATTCTGAGCATCTTATCTAAGTTAAGTCATATAATAGTCACATCAGTCTGTGAAGTAGATACTATTAAATATCCCCCACTTAGTGATCAGGAAGCAAAGGTACAGAGAGGTTAAATAACTTAGTCAAAGTCATACAGGATTCCTGGGATTTAAAACTCTGCAGCCTGGCCAAGAGTCTCTACCTTTAACCACTGTACTTATACTGCCTACAATCTGCTGCATCTTTTTACACTTAGTTCCCCGTATGTATCTTTCTAAATACTACATATTTCACAGCATTGTGCTTTCACTAAAATTCTAGTAAGAATTTTAACTACTACATAATGTAAAACGTTTACTGTGTTTCACTAGGCTTCATATGTTGACAATGTAACTTTTACTTTTAAATAGGAAATGCATTAGCAGGAATTCAGATTAGGACAAACAGTTGTCCAATTGTTCGACATAACAAAATTCATGATGGCCAGCATGGTGGGATTTATGTGGTGAGTTAATGAATACAGTTCTGGAATATCATATATCAAAACCAGGGCAAGAAAGGGGGAGGGAGCAGAATATGTCTAGCTTGAGGTAGGTCAGTCTTTTAGAGTATGAATTTGTGACTGTCTTTAATATTTAGACAATGAATAAGACTCTTGTTTTCCCTGCCAGTATATATAAATGACGTTTAATTTTATAGTATGTATAGAGTTCTATAAAATTTAATCAACTGACTAAATTTAAGCATAAGAGATGAATCTTTCTATTAAAGTTTTTAATTATAATTGGCAATATGGGCTAAACTCAAAACAACAATTGATTGTCAGCCCAAGTCACATATGTTGCACTGGAATTTTGCCAATGTGACTACTATATGAATCTCTTAAATTTTCCAGAGGAAAAAACCAATTTTCACATGAATTTATGTTGAAACATGATTGAGCATCTTACAGAATTTTAAAACCTATATATGTCTTTTGTTACCATGGTATCTAAAACTGTTACAACTGATTCATGTAAGGATCCTAATTTCTGAAAGCTCTTTGTGTAATGACAGGTGTGACTTGAATTTTTACTTACAGTTCTAGAAATATTCTTATCTTAAATCATCTGCCAAAAATAAAAATTTTAGCAACCTGAGACCTTGCCGTTTTTGAAGTGATTTTATCAGTGATAAGCTTGAAATAAATATTAACTTACTAAATGAGATCTTTAGTTTGCTGTATATCTTAAAATGAAATAAATTCTTTAAAAAAAATTGCATGATACTACTCTTAACTATAGTAGATTTAAAAGTACAAAACCATGTAAAGAATAGTATAAATATTTTGGGGACCTAAATTTAACGGCTACATAAAAATGTTATCATTGCCTCCTTGTCCCACATAAAGAACAAAAATTAAATTTTTTTGTTAACACTGTCTTTATAGAGGGGCATGCACTATAAATTTCTTGCTTATATAAAATATATATTGTAATCAGTGTAACTTTTATTTAGCATGAGAAAGGACAAGGTGTAATAGAAGAGAATGAAGTTTATAGTAATACTCTGGCTGGGGTCTGGGTGACAACTGGCAGCACTCCGGTACTGAGAAGAAACAGGATACACAGTGGCAAGCAGGTAAGATTTTTTTGGACTCTTGTAGAGGAAATAATTGTTTTGTAAACACTTTCATCATTTGAAAAAATTTTTTTTAATTCTAGGTTGGTGTTTATTTTTATGACAATGGACATGGAGTGCTAGAAGACAATGATATCTATAATCACATGTATTCAGGGGTTCAGATAAGGTAAATGTTTTCACATTGGGCTTGCTTTTGGGAGGGAGTAGGAAATATGTGGGATATGTAGGAGAAATTCTCTTGTTATTCAATGTTCAGTCTTTCTTTTTTTTGTATGTACATTCACACTTTATCATACTATTGGCTTAAATTGCCAGATTAACTTTTTTTGGACTAGCTGAGGATAGCATTCAGTATACTCAACCATACTAGTATAGTGGAAAGCTATATAAAAACACTTGTGAGCACTGCCTGACATATTGTAGGCCCCCATAAATGGGAGCTCATGTTTTTATGCTATTTCTGTACAATTAATGGTTTTTCACACACCCTCTTTCCTGTATTTTAACAGTTTTTGGAACTATAGTAGTCCTAATCATATAATTCAACCCTTCATTTTACATGAGGCAAGTGTGTAAGTTATTCAAACCTACCCCCTCCATTTAGTTTACATGGTAAGAAACCCTATGGTAATAACAAAATGTAAAACTGTTCTGTGGGAAATAGAATTAAGCTATATTAAACCAGTTTGTTTATTGACAAACTTTGAGCATTTCAAAGGACTCCATTGTATCATTCTTAAAATGATTAATGTGGATTTTTCCAGTTACCTAATCTAACATGGGATGTGGGAAAAGCAATTAAAATGGCATTGTCTTCTATTCTATCCATAGGACTGGAAGCAACCCCAAAATTAGGCGCAACAAAATCTGGGGAGGACAGAATGGTGGGATTCTGGTTTATAATTCTGGTATGTGTAATCTTTCATCTTTTTTTCAGTGCTAATTGCCTTTAGGAATATACTTTCTAAATAATGTAACCTAAATTTTTGCATTTTTATAGGTCTAGGCTGTATAGAAGACAATGAAATATTTGACAATGCAATGGCTGGCGTCTGGATTAAGACAGATAGTAACCCTACACTAAGAAGAAATAAAATCCATGATGGAAGAGATGGTGGCATCTGTATATTTAATGGGGGTCGAGGTATTGTTGTTAACTTTGCATTAGTAAAAACCCCAATTTTCCATTATTCTTCTTCCATATCTTTAACTATCAATGACATTGCCAATTAACATGTTATAAATGAGTAAATCTTTTTTTTTTTTTATCAAGTCTTTGAGATGGTTTAGGGGATTAGTGCCTGAAGTTAAAGTAGACAAATGTTTACTGAATTTTCTTTTCTTTCTGTAGCCACATTGAGTGTGCCTGTTGTTAGTAAGGCTCTTTTAAGGTAGCAGAATTTGTTCACAGCCTCTCTGGACTTTTTATTATTCAGAAGAGTGATATAATAAACTTCAAAGTCAAGTTATAGAACTAGGTGTGAGAAATTAATTGGTCTGTAAACATATTAAAATGTCTGTAATAGATAAGTACTGCTTTGAACCTGTTTAGAACTGTTTTTTGGAGAATGGAATTGACGAAGCTAAGGTGTGCTGGGTTTGGTATCCACAAAGGTTAACTCACTTTGTTTTGAGGCAAAAGTTCCATAGTCTGCCCTCTGCAAATTCATATTCATAAAGAGAGACTGGGAAAGAATGACTAGTGCAGATTTATCACCATTCCTGAAATGTCAGTAACCCAACGTTGTGTACTTATGTGGAAGGCTAGCTAGTTATTATTCTGACATACCAAGATTTAATCAACATAATTTACTACTGCAACCAAGCAGTCATGATTCTATTAATGACATAGGCTCTCTAGTTTAATCCATTAATTCAATAAAGTCACATATGATAGGAATCTTTACAAGATATGAGGAAACACAATACAAAATGGTGTTTTTATTTGTAAGGTATTGAGAAAAGACTCATGGAGTAAAATCATTGTTGAGCTGTCTTGAAAATTTAGTATTCACTGAAAAGTGGGGGTGGGGATCATGTGGGAAGCAAGCTATTCTAGGTGTAGAAAGCATAATTCTTTCACTTTTTCATTTGTCATTACTAAATTGAACACCTCTGTACCAACCACTGTGATACAGATGCCAAAGATTTAATGGTGAATAAAACAGTACTATATCCAGGAAGTTTACAGTCTAATGGAATGGCACATCGTAAACAAGTCTAAATGAAACTAAAAATGGTTTAGTTAAGCAAGAGATACTGTAAGTTAAGGCTAGAGAAGGGGCAGGGCCCCAAATCACAAGGCTTTTTCTGTGTGCAGTATATGGAGTTCAGACTATATCTTAGCAAAAGTACTTGAGGTGGTTAGTGGTCAGTACTGTGAAATACCAGATGGGTCAGCTAACCTACAAAAATAAAAACGTTTCACATCTTTATGGAGCAGAGAAACACTAGTTCACAACTAACTGTAATTCAGTGTATATAAGGTTTTATAGGAGTAATATTAGCTAATACTTACTGCTGTGTACTTGTACATGTATTGACTGAATTTAATTCTCACAACTGTATGTGGTAGGTGATATACCCATTTTACAGATAAGGAAACTAGAGACAATGACAAGGTAAGTTATTCGCCTACTCAGCACTAGTAGTAGTCATTATTTGAAAGGCCCAAAGTCTGATTCCTTGGCCAACTCAGTAATTGTTAAACTTTCAGAAGAGAGAATAATAAATTTGATGGAAGGAAACTGAAAACCTCCCAGAGGAAATGACATGAGAAAGAAAGAGTATAGGACATCCCAGGAAGAGGAAATATCTAAACCCAAAGGCACTGGGGATAAAAATAATTCACAGCATAGGTAAAAGTGAGATGAAGTAGCTTGGGGAATATTTTGAAAGGCTTTAAATGGCAAGGTAATTTAAAACTTTTTATTATAAAAGTTCCTTGAGCAGAGAAGGGGACGTGGTATGAGTTGAGAGACTGGAGTAAAGGAAATTGATCAGGAATCATAGTAATAATGGCCAAACATAATCAGGACTTCAACTAAAACTTGAGGATACAAAGGTTCTAAAAATGCTTCAAAGGAATTAATTTTAATTCAGCAGTGTTGAGTAAGAATCAACTATGTGCTAGCCACAGGGGATAGAATGATGGGTAAACTAGACATGGTCCCTGTAACCATGAAACTTCTAAAGTTTACTGGTTAGAATGGTTACCTGCAACTTTTTTTGTATTTTTGGCTAACCCCTACCTTAAGTACCTGAGTTGCTGTGAACTTCCTTTTTGCCTAAAAAATTCAGTGAATTTTACAATGCAGTAAATAAGAAACTTTAAAAAAAGAAAAGAAAACCCTTCAATACCACCCAAATTTGTTATATGCATCAGCCTTAATCTAAGGAAATATTTTATTATAGGTCTCCTTGAAGAAAATGATATTTTCAGGAATGCTCAAGCAGGTGTTCTCATCAGCACTAATAGTCATCCAGTCTTAAGGAAAAACAGAATATTTGATGGATTTGCTGCAGGTTTGTATTTTCTTTTGTTACCTGTAGGGTTTTTTTTTTTTTTTTCTGTTTTAGTGTATCTCTTTTGCTTAGTAACTAAAGGCATGACAAGTGTGCAAAAGTGGGTGAATGCCTATTAACAGTTCCTTGTGAGAATACCTAATCCAAATTCTGGATTCTTCCACCATAAGAAAAACTTACGAAACGTTACTTGGGATAGAATAAATGCAGACTACGTACTGCTACCATTAGGAATACAGATAAATTAAAGCCTATGGCCTCACAAAGTTTTAAAAATCTTGGTAAGTGAATCCAAGTATCATGCATAATGTATTTCAACTTTTTGCTAGTGAAGACAATACTAATATTCCAAAAAATCATCTAACTTCTCTTCAATAGCTAAACCAGCTGTTACCTAAATGTGTTCCTAGGCACTATCCTCCTCCTAGTTTGCAAAGAAATTCTGTAAAAGTAGTAAAACTAAGAACCATCTTGTATCATACCAACATACTGGATTAACAGTGGAAACAATGTTAGTCATTAAACATTTGCACTTTATTCCCTATTTAATATACATTTGATATAAAAGAACCAGTTTACTATATTTCAGGTTTCATTTAAGAAGCGATGTAAAGTGATGCATCTGCTGTTTAAATTTTACTTCAGGTATTGAAATTACAAATCATGCGACTGCAACACTAGAAGGCAATCAGATTTTTAACAACCGGTTTGGAGGCTTATTTTTAGCATCTGGTGTTAATGTGACAATGAAAGGTATGTTGGAGTCTACGTTCTGCCTATAAATACGTGGAATAATCATCAAAAACCACTGCTCTTTTGGTAACTTGATTTCTTCTGTCACTCTAAAAAGTTAGCAACAACTCGATATTATTTTCAAAGAAAAGTTTTGACTTCAGTTCTAGTTGCAGTACCTTACACAAGGAAACCCATTTCTTTTCTGAGCTTATTTACTTCATTGATTAGCCTCTTGACTCTTCAGTTAGAATAACCCTATAATTTATATTTTTGTCTTTGTCCTCTAGAATTTCACTTTTTTTTTTTTTATTACAGATAACAAAATAATGAACAATCAAGATGCCATAGAAAAGGCTGTTAGTAGAGGTCAATGTTTATATAAAATATCAAGCTATACCAGCTATCCCATGCATGATTTCTACAGGTATATTTCTCTAAATTATTTGAGTCTGGAAAAGGGGGGAAGATTTTTTTCCCTTATACTGGCAAAGAGCTAGCATTTTGAGATATTTTTATTCCCCCTTGCATGTGTGAGCCAAGGCACAGTAAATTGGGTATTTGCCAGTGGAAAGACAATATAATTAAATTTTTGTAATTTGTCCACATTTGAGTTCTAAAATCAGTCTACTTAAGGATCCTGTGTTTGAGACCATAAATATGGGGAAAAGTATAAGACAGTGAAGTGTTCCCATACATTCCAGTTACTGAGTTTTGACTCTCCACATAATTGTTTTAGTAGTACTTGATAGTAAAATAGTTGAGTAACATATTCAAGAAAAATAATGTAAACTTTTGCTTTTTAGATGTCACACTTGTAACACCACAGATCGAAATGCCATATGTGTGAACTGCATTAAGAAGTGCCATCAGGGACACGATGTAGAATTTATTAGACATGATAGGTATGTAGCATACTTGCCTGCTCAATTATCCAATTACTCCCCCCCACTTCTTACTTGCCTGCTCTATTCCTACCCTTCCTAATTTTTGGGTTTTCATTTTGCTTTAGGTTTTTCTGTGACTGTGGTGCTGGAACACTGTCTAATCCTTGTACATTAGCTGGTGAGCCTACACATGATACAGATACACTATATGACTCTGCTCCACCTATAGAATCTAATACATTGCAGCACAACTGAATTCCTTAAGAAAAAAGTTCTGCCATTCTAACATCATAACTTAAAACATTTTTGGAAGAAGATTTAAAATATTTGCCCATGCTACAGGAAGAGACTGTATTAAAAATGGATACACGAGGTCAGTTGACACTATGAAGCTGAAGCTACCAAAAAGAAAGTGGCAATATATTGACTCAGGATCTCAAAGCTGGGTGTTTTAGCATTACTGTGTAAAAGACTTGAAGGGACAGAAGTGAAGAAAAAATAAGCTGCAATTTTGTACAGATACCAACTTCTGAAAAAAAGCTGGTGTTTTTACAGCTAGCATTGAATGCAGTCCAATTTGCAGTAGAACTCTCTTCAATAGACAACAAGCAGCTTTGTTGCTGCCTTTATGGACATGGGTACCAATTGCTTTTTGTAATATGGTAAAAAATGTGAGCTAGCACTTCTGCATTTCTTTTGATTTTTTAACATGTATTCAGATTGAGAAATATGATTTTAATGCTTTAATCTCATGTAGTTTGTTTTTTAATTTCAAGCAGAATCTTACTGTACTTGAACGTGCCCTGTTTTGTTAGCACACCTAGACTCGCTGTAATGTACTCATGTCCCAGGATGTACGTTCTTTCTATGAAAGAGAAAACACTAACCTTAAATTATATCCAGCAATGTTTCTGGTATCCTTTAAGAAAAGTTAAGACTATTATTTCCTTCCCTTCCCTGTGCAGCATTCAGAATCACCCCTAGAAAAGTGAGTGTTTTAATGAGACTTCCTAGGAAGGGATGCACTGTAAAACAAAAGTATTCTTGTAACTCAGTTTTGTGAAAGGTAAAAACTACTATGTTTTAAAGTACACTTTAGAAAGTCTCTTCAAAACAGTCCTGTATTTGAACTCTGTTCATAAGTTTTTTTTTGAACAGTTTAGATAAACTGCTGGAAATTAAAACAATTTCCTGCATTAAGCTGAGACAAGTATATATACAGCCCTATACAGTTTCATAGCTTCCCTCCCCCATTTATGTGTATTGGTGACAGTGGGTATAAAACAGCCTGAAAGTGTATGCATGTACCATAACATCTAGACTTAATATATTGTGAAGTATTCAATAACCATTATGTAGAAGGTAGATAAGAATTAAAAGGGTTTAATTTCCTAGAAAGAAAATGGAAAAATGGTCATTTTTAAAAAATAAAGTTTATTAGATCATAACGTTGTCTGAATTTACCACCTTTGTCAAAAAAGTGAACTCAAGGCTTCCGATGTAGTCTATAATTCCTCAATCATAGTCAACAACTTATGGACAGCTTCAGCATCTATAGTCGACCTTTCACTAGCCAGGCAAACTTCCCTTAAAATTAAAAAAAAAAAGTTTTAGTTCACATTTTTCAGTGTGTCATCCATCCCTCTTAACTATTTTAATAAGTTCTGCTGCATGGCAAAATTATGTCCAATTATAATTACCGAAATAATCGCAGTGATTTAGTTATCTTCTCAAATTCTCTTGCTTTTCTATGTCCCTTTTGAATAACCTCCTCTGGAAGATTAGCAAGCCTTGCTGCATTAAAACCGTAACTTTTAGGACAAGCTCCCTTAATGAATTTATAAAGGAAGGTAATAGTCTCTTGACTGGGATCTTCACATTCATTTTCTACCATGCATGCCTAAAAATGAGAAATACTAGTTATACTCATGTGCTAGCAATGAAGTACCCAACTTGATTCTCTCAAAAACCTAATCAACTTCTGAATAAGCAGTTTGCACATACCATGTGTCCTAGGCGCACTGCAACATTTTGAGAATAATCTTCAACTAATGAATGGTAGTGGGTAGAAAACAATGTACGACACTTTATATTCTCAGCAAGTTCTTTAACAACTGCACTTGCTATTGCTGTCCCATCAAATGTTGCTGTACCTCTTCCTATGAAAGTGAAACATGTATAAATTAGAATCCCCCTAAAAAACATGTTCCTCATGCAAATACGGGGTAGAACAATATTACTTACAAGTATTCTGGCCGTGGCCAGTGTGGTTCATTTGGTTGGAGTGTCGCCCCACAAACAAAAGTTGTGGATTCAGTCCCTGGTCAGTGTGCATACAAGAGGCAACCGATTCATTTTTTCCTGCCCTTCCCTCTCTTTCCCCTCTCTTTAAAATCAGTGGGCACATCCTCAGGTAAGGATGAAAATTAGGCCGTTTAGCCAACTAGGTCTGCTTAGCCCTTGGAGTGGTGGTACATTTCTTTTTAAGAATACTGCTCAAGTAACCAGTGGATCTTCAAAACTTCCTATTCTCCTTAGGTAGTCTCATTATCCCTGTATTATAGCAATTTGAATAAGATAAATTTAATAATCAAACACTTTACATTATCTCATCTCCAATTGTGGGTCTGTAGCACAAAGTTGAGTCCATTCACATTCTTTTTTTAATAATTTGTTTTAAAGATAGCCTTCAAATGGAAATTTTACCGTCTTACCTAATTCATCCACAAGCACCAGAGAATGTGCTGTTGCATGTGTAAGTATACTGGCAGTTTCACTCAATTCAACAAAAAATGTACTTTCGCCTTAAAAAAAAAAATAACAAATGGGTGATCATTTAAAGCATCCTATTACGACAGTAAATTCATCTTTTAGGTTCCTGTTACTTGCATTTATAATGAGCTGCCCAGTTGTACCAAAGGTTAAATCTCATTAAAGAGATGATAGTTATTTTAAGAATTTCATAGTGTTTTCAATCAAATGCCTGAAAGCATTTTACTTCACATAACACCAAAAAAGAAAGAAAAATCAAATAATAAAGCCTTTTACAAAAAAAATCTCACCTGACATTATTCTGTCTGAGGCACCAAGTCTAGTAAACACTCTATCAATTGGTGTGAGCCTGCACACTTCAGCAGGTACATAACAACCCATCTGCGCCAATACAGCCAACAGGCCAGCCTGTGTGAATTAAGGGAGGAAAAGGTCTTGTATGACTGGTGTTAAAAACTATCATAAATACACACATACATACACAAAAGACAGACAATAAGCTAAGCTAAACATTAATCTTCCTTAAGAACCATTATGTAGGTAGGATCAGTTAGTTTAAAACACCTTCACAATCCTAAGTAGTAAAAGTGAGGCTTAGGACCTAACTAGTTTTAAGATCTCAGCCTGCATACTAATCTACTACACTACTGATTCTCAATCCTGGCTATACAGTAAAATCATTTGGGGTGCCAGAAGTAACTCCAGTCCAAATGGATTCATTTCAGATGATGAAATTCTCCCTCTACATTTTTGTTGAGTTCTCTATGTGATTTTATTTCTGATTAAAAACAAAAAGCCCTTGCTTCAACAACACAGATACTAAAATTGGAACAATACAGTGAAGTTTAGCATGGCCCTTGCACAAGGATGACATGCAAATTCATGAAGTGTTCCATATCTTTGTAGGTTGAGAACCACTATATTGCCTTTCTCAAGTTAGCAACTGTAGTGAACTTAAGTATACTATAGCACAGGTATACAGAGGAGTCAGCCAGCATTTCCCATCCAGGGCTCAATGTCTTTGTCACATTATTGGCTTTTTCCCTACAACCCATTAAAAATGTAAAAATCATGCAGACCAATTTCTGGTATAAAGTGAAGACAAAATACATTTACTGTCTTCCCCCTAAAAGCAGTTCCCAACAGTTACTAGAGGTCAAGAATTTTATTTACTTTTATAGATGATGAGTAAGTCTGCCATGGCTCTTTTGTAAGAGTTCTTACAAATGAGTCTAATTGAAAGACAACCTGCAACATCTGCATTATTTTTGTTCATTATGAACACATCTACCTTCAGAGGAAATGAAATCAAAAAGCTTATAAAGAAATCATGACCTGAAACCTTCTTTTCCTTAATATATTCTTCCCTTAACACCAGCGATTTGATTGACGAGAAAATACAATTTCCAATTTTATAACACAAGAGTTTGCCTTTCATTCCTTAAGTCACTGATTGAAGTCTGTGTAATTCATGTGCTGATAAAGGATCGTCTAAGTGTTTAATACATTCATTTTTAAACTGTTAATGATTTTCCTTAACAAAACCTTAATAGTAAGTTTACCTGTCTCATGAGTGTAGACTTGCCCCCCATATTAGGTCCAGTAACAAGCACACAATAAGCTTTGCCATTTTCCTCCTCTTCCTCCTCGCAGCCTATTACAATGTCATTGGGAATAAACTCATCTCCAAAAAAAGTCTTTGTGATGCAGGGATGGCGTGATCCTTTAAGGTCTAAGAAGACAGGAGTGTCTTCTTTTGGTGACAGAATTACTGGACGACACATAGGACCATCACCCCCTCGACTGTAGTTAGCCAAGCACAGTAAGACATCTGTTAAAGAGAGAGGAAAAGTGAGGTTTCATCATTTGAGGTTTCTTGATAATCACAAAGACCCAACCTCTACAAAATCTGTTCCAAAAATGCTTTCTCCAGTGGAAGCGGTGTGTTCTTCCTTTATTGGCAGATACAGCAGGCAGTTAGTGATATCATTATCATTAATTGCACAGTACAGTGCTTTCATTAACTGTAAATGAACCCCGAGCCTAAGTGTTTTATGTGGTTTCATTATAGAACCTATAATCCTGAAGCTAACACTTCCCATTCTGACAATAGGTACAATCATAAGGGGAAAATAAATTCACCAATTTTGAACACCGTGCTGAGGGAGATTTTAATATTCCCACCAAACTGCTGTATTGGCTTAAGCACAAAATGTGGCACAATTCATAAAGATGCTTTTCTGGACAGTTAGGGTTCAGACCACAATTATCTTACAAATTTGAATAGCATTAATTTGGGTTACAAAATTTGGGTAAACTCTGTGTGGTAGCTATATTTAAAAAAACAAAAACCTAAACTGTAAAACAGCAAAGGCTCCAAAAAGTTGACCTTAAAATATAAAAGAAGCTGAAAAGGTTGTAAATTACAAATACATCAGTCAGGGCTCTTAGAAATCAATTGCAGGGATGAAAGCGACAATTTGGGCTAACAGAAAAAGGGAAAATTAAAATCTTTCGAAACAGGCGTTCACTAAACGAGATTCACTAAAATATAAAAAGTGCAGAGGTTTAAAAAAAAAAACAAGTGATGGGTCAAGGATAGTTTTAGTGTTAAACAGGCGATTAAAAACTATTCAAATACTAAAAATTCATTTGGAAGTTGTCTCATTAAAAGTACTTTTATTTTTATATTTTATTCAATTATTTAAGAATGAAGGAAAGTTAGAAGCCTACTTACTAATAATGGAAAGTTTCCAAGGAATGACTTCCATGACTATGGACAGCCTAGTCATTTTATTTTGACTGGTAAAGAGGCAAGTGTATTTTGTACTTGTCAAAATATACAGAACCGTGTTGTGTTTAGGGATATGCACCAATGGATTTTACCTCTTACTGCACAAGTGGATTACACGACATCACTAACAAAGGCCTTAGGAGCAAGCTTGTTGAAAATCTTACCCAACACTGCAATGCACTCTACAGCAGCCTGCCAGTTCTTGTAATTTTTATCGAAGTTATAGAATAGTCGCCGCATGCAATCCTTCAATGATACATCTCTCCGTTCTTCAGCATTTATCAGATTAGCCAGCTTCTTCTCAATAGTTTTGGTCCAGTATCGTTTACAGCCCTTCTTGGTGGACTTCAACTCATATTCTTCTGGCAAATTATGGGTGATGAAATTCTCTGGAATTTCCAGCTGGTAACGGTTCCTTCCAATTCCCCAATAGACTATGGTCCTACAGCCAATTCTACTGCGCTGTTTCTCCAAGTATTCCAAGAGGCTCTGCTCATTTTCTTTTATGTCAGCAAGAGCTTGGTCATAATCAGAGTCAAATCCTGCTTTGGGAGTAATCAGTCCAGTCTTTCGAGCCTTTTCATGGTCAAAGGCAGTATCCCATCGGTTCAGTTCTACAGTTAAATTTGGAAAACGGCCATCAGGATTTTTCGTCTGCAGAGTAATGACCTGCTTAAGGATTTTAGACTTAAAGTCACCAATGAATTCTTCCATAATCCCTATAATTTTACACATTACTTTGAATCCTTCCAGAGCAGAAAGAAAATCAATAATCTTTTTTTTGCTGTAGGTAGTTTCTTCATACATTATAGCCCTACTATCTGGGTGGTTCTGGCTCTTCAAGGGAGAGCCAACATTATGAATTTTACTCAGTAGTCTCTCAAGGTCTGGAAGCTTCTTTAGAAGGTCTGCAAGCTCAGGGATTTTGTCAGGCACAACCATTAGGTCTTCAATAGCATCCAGACGATCATTGATAGCAAAAGGGTTACACAGCGGGGCACATAGCCATTGCTTTAGGAGCCGCTTACCAAAAGGAGTATGGCAAGTATCAATCTTTTCCAGCAGGGTACCTTCGGTAGAACCGTTTGTTCCATTCAGAAAAATCTCCAAGTTGTTTAATGTCACAGAATCAAGCACCATTCGTTGATTGGCTTTAGAAAAAACAGCACCAGGTCGTGTAGCATTGACCATGTCTGAATCCAAGGGTATATATTCTTCAAAATTAGCCATTGATAAAAGCTCCTGATCAATAAGGCATTTTTTGAGGTAGAAGACACAACCACCTAGAGCAGAGAGGGCCAATTCACTCTTCTCTCCTGGTGTCAACCCAATAGAATCAGACTCTGAAGTCATACCCTTAAGCACCTGGGGTAACATCACCCCACTATCCTCATTTAACTTTTCTGTAAAATATCCTTCTTCAAGGAGAGTTCTCAAAGTTTTGGCTGCATCCCAAAACTGGGAGCCTGGTATTAGAGCTTCTTGAAGAGAAGAGGATAATGAACCCTTCAGAATCATCTTAGTTTCTGTTGAGAGATTTCCTTTCTCAAACAAGACTTGTACTGGAGGGTAATGTGCCACTAGAGTCCTAAACCTGGAACAGTGGCGATCATCTGAAAACTGACCTATGAAAAACTTTCCCAGTGAGGCATCAACAAAGCATACACCATACACTCGAGTGTGGCCAGAAGTATCGTCCTCTTTTTCTTTGAGGCTAAGAAGATACTTACTATAGTTCTCAGACGGGTCACCTTCCAGCACACTGTATGTCTGTGTACCCTTAGTAATGATCCTACAAATCTCCCTCCTCACCACTTTATCATGCTTACATATATGTGCCATCTTTCGGCATCTTGCCTCCATCATTTCTGGCGTCTCGGTCTGTTCCACTCGTGCTACTTTGTAGCCTTTCTGGACCAGAGAATCTGAGTATCGGCCAAATGCAATTTCAGGGAAACCAGAATGTGCCCAGTTGCCTTTCATGAATACCAGCCCTAGTTCATTGACTCCAATAAGAGCATCCATGTGGTACAGCTCATAAAACTTCCCCACCTTATAAAATATGACAAGATCAAAGTTCTGAGACTTAATCTGCCACCACTTCCTCATCCCAGGGGTACAGGAATTAAGGAAATCCTCAGGCACATAGAGTGTAGATGCATCAAAATCAGGATGATCAGGTCGCCTCCTGTGCACATCTCTTCTCTTTTCCTCCTTAAGCCATTCTAAAGTTTCATGATACCAGACAGTGGGGCGACTACTATCATCACATCCTCCACTAATGTGGGCTTGGGATTCAGAATTTTGAGGGGCAGAGAAAGCACACAAAGCACTCTTGGTTTCCGACGAAATGCCAGTTGCTCGTTTGGTGACTGGGGGTATTTCCTTCCTTGAACTTTTCCTTTTGAGAGAACCATTTCCAGTCACCATTCTCTTCCGCTTTGGAGCAACTTTGACAGAGCTGTGCAGGCTTTCACTGTCACTATCCCCCAATCCACTGCTTATTTCATCACTGCTTCCTTCTTCCTTAGCATCTGGCTTGAATTCCACATCAGAGCCACCGATGTCACTCTCAGAGTCTGATATAACTCTTCGTTTTTTAATTTGTCGGCTACTTCGCCTAGATCCTTGCACCTTAGGTGGCACTTCCTCTTCACTCTCAATTTCATTGTCTTCTTCACTCTTATCTGATGCATAAGTTGCACCTACCTGTCAGGCAAGGAAAGAGCATTTAAAAACAGAGCAAAATTTAGCCCTGGCAGGTGTGGCTCAGTGGACTGAATGCCAGCCTGCAAACCAAAGGGTCACCAGTTCAATTCCCACTCTAGGGCACATGCCTGGATTAAGGGCCAGGTCCCCAAGAGGAGGTGCACAAGAGGCAACCACACACTGATGTTTCTCTCCCTCTTTCTCCCTCCTGTCCCCCCTCTAAAAATATATAACAATTTCTTTTAAAACAAAGCAAAATTTGAAAAATTACAGTATTGCCGTGGAATACCTGTCAGGATGCTGAGACTTCATATACCAAAAGAAAAACCAACCTTCAAAAATGAGAATTTTCTTTCTCAAGGAATATCAATGTTTCACCTAACATTAAAGCAAGTATCATTAAATATTAGTACTTCTGTCATGACAGTTCTATACAATAGTGATGAAGCATGACCACATACCAAATACCCCCAGGTGATGCATTCATTATTATAGCTGTAGGAATAAAATCTTTAAATCTCCCTCTTATCTTCCAGGGTTACCTCTCTTGAACAGAAAACATATTATGAAGTTTACCGTTTTATACATTCTTTAGTATAATAAAGCTGTAAGTAATCAATACCAATTCTAGCCTTTGTAATCTTCCACAAACCAACTGTATCTTCTTGGACAAGGCACATCTACTTATCATGGACCTCTCACACATGTACAGGCTAAATAATCACTGTAGTCACCACCTAGTTCTAAGCCTGATTAACGTCATGACCCCCTTGGTCTCATCCTCAAAATTAAAAACTTTTTTATTTCTCTTAAAATACCAATTATATTAACTCGCGTATTCCCTCATCTATAAGACAATAGAATAAGAGATTAAAAAAAACCAAGCTTATAGATGAATCTCTTTTAAGCACGTACCTCATTAAGTTCCTCAATTAGGAATGTTTTAAATGAACAAATTGTTTTAAATGGACAAATTATTTGTTCACTTAACAAGATTTAATTCACTCAATGACCATTAACATTTGAAACCAAGGTTATATAAACTCCTATAAAAATTTGAAAGAAAAAAAGCATGTGTGTATTGAGTACTTAAGTATATACAGATGTAAAACAAGAAAATATCACTTTCACATGCCCCCTGCCCCTTTTCCCATCACCTTCCTAGCAGAAATAACTGTCTGCAGTGTCTCACCTCCATTTCTTCCTCCTCTGGCTCTGAGGGCTCATCACACACT
This sequence comes from Pteronotus mesoamericanus, assembly GCF_021234165.1. Taxonomy (NCBI): domain Eukaryota; kingdom Metazoa; phylum Chordata; class Mammalia; order Chiroptera; family Mormoopidae; genus Pteronotus; species Pteronotus mesoamericanus. The sequence goes on from NW_026555001.1 coordinate 91,743, forward strand.
GCCAATTCAAGCCTCTTAACCTTGTCTTTATTCAAGGCTTCATCTGCACGTTGCATTGCTCTGAGTATTTCAGGCTTTGCACTGTAAAAATGACCTCCTTTCTGGGCTTCCTTTGATTTTGAACCTAAAAATATTCATTTATAAATAAAAACTGTTGGCTGGATAGTTTGGTCAACCTACAACACTTGTCCAAATGAACAAGAATGATGACAATCGAACATTAAATTTTTATAGATAGATCAATAAAGCCCACAAGGAAGGAATCTTCGGGGTAAAACTACCAGTGGAATTGAAATTACCTATTCTACCTCCTTGAGCTTGCATCACCCAGAACCACTTAAGTCTCTCTTCTTCTAATCAACTAGGTACTGTAGCCCTAAACAAATAGTAAGGCACACCTCTTGGGGTGAGATATGAGATGTCAAGGGGTTTGTTCTGAGATCCTTTTTTAAAAAAATTACTTTGGGAAGGCAAAGACTACACTGTCAGTTAATGAAGCTATGATATTAAAAATAAGTTTGTCCCTAAGGCAGTAAGGATATATTAAAAAATAACTATAAAGTAAGGGACCCTAACATTTTGAGAGGGTAACCCAGTTCAGACTTAGAATGTATTAATTACTTTCTTTCCCAAAACAGTAGCTCTGCTTTAAAGTAAAACTCTTCCTTTATTCGTTTCATTTTAAAAAGCTGTAATAGCCCTGGCTGGCATGGCTCAGTGGGTGCCACTGGCCTGGGGACCAAAAGGCTGCCACTTCAATTCCCAGTCAGGGCACGTGCCTGGGTTGTGGGCCAGGTCACCAGCTGGCATGTGAAAGCCAGGTGGCATGTGAGAGGCAACCAATCAATGTTTCTCTCGCACATTGGTATTTCTCTCCCCCTTTTTCTCCCTTTCCCCTCTCTAAAAACAAATAAAATATATTTAAAGCTGTAATATTATATGACGCTTCACTGAGCAAAAGATTAAGATCACTAGTCTAATGGTACCAAATTAAGTTCTTTTCTAGAGTAATAACTAGAAATGTCTGTTTTCTTCTGCCCAGATATACCTGTAATTGGAAAACAAATCAGCATCTTCCTAAATTGAACAGATCCAAACTTCTCATTATTTCCTTCTTCTGTATACTAAAGCTAACAGGACATCCTAAGTTTCCAAGCAGCTTTTATGGCCTGCCTAAAATAAGGCTGTGTTTTCCTATTTCTCTGAAAAGCTGCACCAAAGCTACAAATTACAACAGTCAAAATAATTCCCAAAAATCCCTCATGAAAACCTATACTATGCAATTCTAAGGACTGCCCCCCAATACACAAAAAGGACTTTATTTTATCCATGCCTCTCTGCTGATTTATTCGCATACATGTTTTGCAACAATTTGGAAATTTAAAGGCCAAAGAGCTGTATGCATAGGGGTGACTTTAGAAAATAATAACAACATAAACACAAGCTTTTTGATCTCTTTTTGAAGTCATTTTGCCAAAGTTGTGTTTAGAATCTCAAAATTACTCATGCAAAAAGACCTCATTCATCATCTACTCCAACTCACTCATTTTATATGAATAAACAATATCAGAAATAAACTACTTTGGTTGGCCAAGATTATACAGCAAACTAGTGGGGAAGACAGAACCAAATTTCCTGATTATCTTTCCTTATTTCACATCAGGTTTCCATGTAGACTTAACTTTCTTCAATGATCCCTCCCCACACCCTGCAGGATACGCACTATGACCAAAAGGCATGATTCCCAGATATTTCTGGGAAACTCACCGTTGTTCTGATTCTAAAACATTAAGTTCAATGATGTCCTAGCCTGGAAAGTTTGAGGGTAATGGGCAGGACATGGTCATGCTTGAGTGCTTCACTGTATTAAGCAATCATACTGTTCATGCTCTATAGAATTGAAGAGATTAACAGGGTGCACGCACCTAACCGAAGTGAAGCTATACATTACTGTAGTCTGCTGGTATCAGTGATAAATACGGCTGGACCTGGGAAGAAGTTAAAGTTCCAGAAGTCTGATGTGAAAGTGAACTCAGATGTGCTCATAGGTGGATTTTGAAGGCCAGCTAAGTGTATGTCTCTAACTCTCCCAGATAATGTTGTTAATCCATATGCTATGTATCCTGATTACACTGCCTTTCTTTTTGATCCTTTAAGATAAGAACACTGTTTAAATTACCCTTTCCATGTCTGAAAATTTGATACTTCGGTCCAAGTCATAAAATCAAATTATGAAATAGTTTTCCTTTTAGGGCATGATATTGCTGTAAGTCACTCAAAGGACACAAAAGTTCCACTCCACACAACAAACTAAAAACTAGATGCATCTTATACCTTTCTCCATGCTAAAGCATTCATCCACCACTCCTGCAATTGAACGAGGTAAAATACGCTCAGTTTCACTCTATGGAAGACACTGGCACTTGTGCTCATGTGTACAGGCTCCCTCATTCTCATACATACATGCACATGCACATACTCTACACCCCCCTCCTGGGAAGTAACTCTTACCTGTATATGGCTTTAGTAGCCTTCTGCTAACCCAGCCCCTTGTTGGGCTGTCATCAAAAAATTGTACATGAACTCGGGCAGACTTCCCTTTCTCACGGATGAATGTTCCATCAAAAGGGTGGTTGTAAACCAGGCAAGGCCACCAGGGGTAACCCTCCATCTTGGCCCAAACCAAATCACCTGGTGAGAAGTCGCAAGGACTGTGGCCAAAAGGAAACACAACTTGGTTAATATTTGGTTAAGTTGTATTAAAGGTAATTACCTATGAACAAACAATTCCAAAGAAGGTACTGTTAAGATTCCTCTGAAGCCTTCTGGCATCAATTTTCAAACACAAATTCTAGAGTTAATGATTTTTTTTAAATCAGAGTTTCACATTTTTTAAACATAAGCAGATATCACAATATATAAACAAATACAAATATAATGAACTCTAGTATTAAGGTGAGAAACTTTCTCAGAATCTTTCAAAGTTTAAAAACTATAGCAAAATTCTGGTAGATTACTGATTGCAGGACAAGGTATGCACTCGTACATTGCTCTCCAAATTAAAAGTAACACGTATGGCCTGGCTGGTGTGGATCAATGGACTGAACACCAGCCTGCAAACCAAAGGGTTGCGGGTTGGATCCCGACAGGATACATGCCTGGGCTGCAGGCCAGGTCCCCAGTAGGGGGTGTGCAACAGGCAACCACACATTGATGTTTCTCTCCCTCTCTCTAAAAATAAATTACCTAAAAAAAAGTCACACCTATACTACAGTGTAGTATATTTTCAGAAAGTGGCTCTAACCACAATATTAATAAAATTACAAGTATATCAACCATGTAATTTGCTAATTATATTAGATGCTACCTCACTAGACTTTGCTTGTGCTCTCCAGTTAAGCTCTATATTCCAAATACTACAAAAGGTACCTAGCCCACTACTACCCACCCGCTCCTAAAAATCTAGTTTTATGAAAAACCTCATGTCAGCAGGTAAGTGCCCACCAAAAATAGCAAGTATGAGTACAAATGCCGACAGAAACAAAAACAGATTCAATCTTCACAAAAAACTGGTTTAGCCCTGAGGCTTCCTGAAAAAGGGAGGGGAGAAAGGGGAGGGGAAGGGCAGGGGTAGAAAGAATCTCGCTAACAGGCTACAGAAGAGTCCACAAAGCTGATAAACCCTGCTCCTGTACTATATAACAAGATTTTCTAGGCCTGCTTAAAGGTTTTTTTCACTGAATAACTACCAAAATGAGCACACTACAAACAATATTTCAGACATTTTAGAAAAAGTGAACATTATTAGTCAAGTGAGGCCATTTTATTCAGGCCCAATCATGAAACTAAAGTATTCCTTTCTTCAAAATATGTGAGTGTAGAAACCCCTAGCCTAGATAATTATAAAAGAAACAAGAACCAGAGCATGACTTTGGCTGGTGTTTGTCTCAAGGGCCTTGAGAGTAAATAGAGTCTTTCTCAATTTATAGACATCTACAGCGACCTCCACAAATTTGTGAACACTGCAGTCAAGCTCACCACATAGGGCATCTTCAAACTGAAAGCTCTCTGCGCCATTCAAACTTCTTACCATAGCTTCTTCCTTACGAACAGATCCATTAATTAGCAGGAGACAAAGACCCTTATCACTGTGCACAATGGTTTGTTTACAAGCCTCCCTATTGTCAAGCAGGCTTTCCCTTAAACTCAGGCAAGTAGCCACTTAACCACAAAGCCTATCACAACTGGTCTCAGAAAACCAAGCTTTGTCTCTAAGTAGCTGAGAGCACCCCTAAAGCTGTTACTTCTTTATTTATGCTGCTAAAGGAGGGAAATAACCATTATTTATATAAACACACTATGTATTCTGAGTCTGAACTTTTGGAAGTTGGACAAAGAAAGCAAATACACGTTATGTCAAGGAAGCGTTTTTCTAGCTATATAGTCTTGAGACATCAGGCTTCAAACTGTGTGCTGGCCACGGCAGATTTTTGTGACGGGGTTTTGTGAAGGGATACCCATCTGCCATCAAGCCTGGTTGCCCTTCTTTAAGGCAATTAAATCCCTTGAGATGGAGACTCAATGTTTTGGTGTGTACAGAGCAAAGCCTTAATTCCATCACTGGCCAGTTTGGGACAGGTCCTCCCCTGTATTTGAAATTACTAAATATCTCTAGATGAACCCTGAGACTAACCAGTATGGAGGTTTACAAAGCGTTCTTGGCTTGCAAAACTGAAAGTAACTTTTTCTTGCCTGTGTGAACTGAGTTACATAGATTGAAAGAACAAAAGAAGGGCTCAATTGGATACCAGTTTTTTACTACATACATGTCTATAGAGGTTACAGATTCTCAAGAATGGAGTTACTGCATCAGCAACTCTGATAGGAAGGCACATCTTGGTGCTCTATCAAGTTCAAGGGAGCAAGATGCCCCAACCCAGTGAAATTCTATTTTGGCTGGTAGGAGGCAACGGAGCATTTGCAAGAATCTAAGTTGTATTAGGGGATCCCAAGGAAATTAAATGAATAAATCAAAATTCCTGAGCAAAAAAATGTGAGATAGCCACACCTGCCTCCTGAAGTTTCTCTCTATGCTCAGTTAAGAGTAACTCACAATTCTGAGATCTAAAGGACATATGGGGGAAATTTTTTTGTTTTATATCTGTAACTATACCATGTAATAAAATAGTAGTTTTAACACAAACAAGTTAATCATTCTAGTTTTATGCCAAAGGAAAAAAACCCAAGCTTTTAAAACTGCTGTTACGTTAAAACTGTCATTTCTACAAATACAGTGCAAACTGTAAAAAACTGTTCAAAGTTCTCACAAATGATTAGAAAACAACCCTCTCCAAACAATCAATTTTAAAGTTTAATGTCTAAATTTATTTCAAAGGCAAATGTACACTGCCACTAGAGGAAAAAAAATTGTGAAAAGCTAATTACAATCATCAGTTTTAAAATAATTTCATCTGTAAAACTAAATGTTATAAACTGAACTGTTTAAACAAAAAATTTGTTTTTCAATACCACCTTACCCTAAATATAACCTTATATTTACAGAATCTTACACAAAACCAAACTTCTCTGCTGTTAAGAATTGGCAGTGTACTATAAAATGCTAACTAGAAAATTTAGACATGGTTTTCCTCCAGTGCTAAAAGGGCTTCAGAAAAAGTAACTAAAAATTCTGGCCTAAGAAACACTGGTTTCAAGCCACAAAGAAAACTAAGCAAGTAATAAAACTAAAAATTGTGGCTATTTCTCATTAAAATCTTTCTTACTGCTAACCAAAAAAAAATTTTGTTTATTAATTTTTGTGTGCAAACACTGATTCTAAGGGTAATTTTAAAATTTTATCCTTAGTACTTGTGCAGTTTCCAAAGGCCAAAATAAAAGGAGTAACTATGTCCATGCAAAAATTCCAACTTTTCCCCACCAATGCTACTGTATCTTAAAATATGTAAATATAATGTAAATGTGAAATGACAGTTGGAATGTGCTATAATTATCTGCTATCTTTCACACATTGGTCCTTGTAAGAGCAAAACAATTTATAACATGACATATACACCTGGCTCTGCTTCAAACTTTCTTTTAACAGTCATATTAACTTTACTGTATTTTAACATTTGGCTATATTTTCTGACAATCTTAACATATTTCATTTTTCATGCAACTAAGAATGTATTAATAATAACAAGGAGCATCTAGCCCCATGTAAAGGTAAATCCAATTTGAAAATATCTGGACCTTCCCTGGCCTGTGTGGCACAGTTTGGTTGGGCAATGACCTGAAAAGCCAAAGGTTTCCAGTTGGGTTGCCAGTTGGATTCCTGGTCAGGGCACATGCCAGGGTTGCACGTTCAACAGGACGTGGCACGTAAGAGAGGCACCCTATGGATGTTTCTCTGGCTTGTCCGTGTTTCCCTTTTTCTCCCTCCCTTCCCCCTCTCTAAAAATAAATTAAAATCTTTAAAAATATATATATTTTTCTATATCTGGGCCAAAAAGTCACCCTACATCTACGTATTATATTAATTACAATGAAAAATACATTGGCTCTTTGTAAAGCCCAAACTGAAAAGCCAAAATAAATATTGAACTTATATTATGATATACTTATTCAATTATGACTTTACAAGTGTTTTAAAATACATCCTACATGTCTGACATACTGAGATTTTAAAGACAGTGGAAAAAAAGAAAATCTGACAGCTCAGAAAAACAAATGTAAAAGCCTTCATACAACCAAAAATAAGTGACTTAGTAAAGCTAAGCATACACTGAGCCTATCTTTCAAGTTTTGCTTTTAAAATCGCACTATTTTTATTTTCTCTTTCGTCCATAACCTTGGTGTTCATTACTGATTGTGCCCAAATTCATAAAACATTTTGACTATCTACTTTTTAAAACATAAATCAGTAGATACCAAAAGCACTACTAGAATTTGCTTCTAAACAAAAAACTGAGTTTGTCCAACAAAAACTAATGTATATGAACACTGAATCACCACAAATATGCTAACACTCTTCAAACCAAACTACCGGTGTATGTGTGTGCTTATACCTTTCGAGGTGGACTATTAGAGCAGACTTCCCCTACCCTCAAATAACTAAATGCAGTACTGACCAAAAAAAAAAAAAAAAAAAAGGGAAGTAGTAGTAATAATCAGAGCAATTAATTCCAAGGCTCCCATCATACCTATCCATCTACCGGTACCTCTACCTATATACCCTGCTTTCAAGGCTTCAGCTTAGGTATCTGTGGTGTTTCCCATCACTTATACACTAGGTCTAAGGTGACTATATAAATTATCCAAACTAGCCTCTAATACTGTATTTCCTAAATAATATCAGAAACCAGGGTTCTTTGGAGAATTAAGTCCATGTCTTGAAGCAGAGAAAACTGAGAACTGTCATCAGAATAAAAGAATATTTTCAAAAGTTAGTCATAAAACCCAACTTGAGAGGCTCCCACTGTCCCAATTATTAGTGGACCATCTTTTTAAATACCTGTTTTAATTACATCAATTAAAACAAGTTAGGTCTGTGAAACTGAGTTCACAATGATATTTTTAAAAGCTTGAATTCTTTTCTCTTACATATATTAGTGTGACATAACTAATTAGTGTAACAAAATATTACTATAAATAAGTATATGAAAATTCTCAGGAAATGCACCTACAGCTAGGGTAGATAGTTACCTTAACTGAAGACTCAAAACTTTTCAGCTGACAAACCACTTCTAGTCTACAAATGTCATTACCCATAATCAGCAGTTATCAAAATGAGATTATGAAAAAGGAACTAGCCATGACTTTTTTCAAAAGCGAGATTGAAGTAGTCAGAAGTCTTGCTCCCAGCTTTGTCAATTATGATCTTAATAAACTACAGAAAAACTAAATATTGAAAAGCAGGCCCACGGCCCATATATGTTCTACTTTTGTCATAGCCATTTACTTCAAACTGATGTCATCTTGACTCCCTTCTCTTTCATCTCCCATAATCTAAATCTTCATCAATGTCTGCCTACTCTCTCACTTCAATCTCTCTCAACCTCTTCTAAGTCCTCCCTATCCTCACTGCCATTACCCCCATCCTCTCTCCATAACCACAGCAGGCTCCTAAGTGGTCTCCCCCACCAAATACCACACTTTGGCCAGGATGATAGTTCTAAAACATCACTCTGCACCCTATGGATTTCTTAGTAAAACCTACAGAAGTTAGCCATATAGAAAAAGATTGACAAATTCGACATTACAATTAGTAACTTCAGTTCAAAAGATCTCATAACCTGAACAAAAGGCCAACGCAAGATGGAGAAAGACTTTTGCCATCACACATAACTGACAAAGAATTAGGGAAAAAACAGGCAAAATACTTAACACATGAGCACAAGAGGAAAGCTAAGTAACATTACAAGATGCTCACCTTCTGAAAAATACATCTGAGCCCTGGCTGGTGTGGCTCAGTGAACTAACTGAGTGCCAGCCTGTGAACCAAAAGGGTCAGCAGTTCGATTCCCAGTCAGGGCACGTGCCTAGGCTGCTGGTCAGATCCCCAGTAAGGGGTGCACAACAGGCAACCACACATTGATGTTTCCCTCATTCTACCTCCCTTCCCCCTCTCTAAAAATAAATAAATAAAAACTTTAAAATAATAAAAATAAAATTGAAAAACTAAAATGGAGGGGAAAATCAATGCTCAGTCATTTTTAAAAAGATTTACTTATTTTTAGAGAGAGGGTAAGGGAGAGAGGGAGAAAAAGAGGGAGAGAAACACAGACCCTTTGCCTCACACCCCGCCCCCGACCCCACCCCAACTGGGAACCTGGCCTGCAACCCAGGCATGTGCCTTGACTGGGAATCAAACTAGCAAGTTTTTGGTTCACAGGCTGATGCTCAATCCATTAAGCCACATCAGCCAGGGACTCAGCTTTTAAAGCTTTCAAGTGAACCTCAGAAAAACTCAAAAATGTCTTTGGGGCCCATCAGCCTGTTCATGACTAGATCCCAGCATACCTTCTCCATGGCTTCCACGTTCTCTCCTTTGTAGCCACAACTTGCAAGACCTTTTTCCTCCTAAATTGACTTCCTAACATCCCCTCCCTCAACCTCACTGCAGCCTGGCTATGTCATACATCATCTGGGTCTCAGCCTAGAGAGCAGAAAGGCTACACTGATCAATACATGCCCCCTCCTCCTCCCAAAGCACACAGAACTCATACACTCTGCTCCTGCTCTATTACTGCCTTTTTGCTTGTCCTGTTCATTATTATACCCAGGATCCCCAAGGCCTAATACTGTACCTGGCAGAGTAGGTATGTGAACATTTGTTGAATGAAGGGTGAATGAAGGCTCAAACTATATACAGGTACTGGAGAGTTCCTTGAGAGGCCTAGGATCAAGATGGAGTACCCCAGAAGATGTTCTAACTAACCAACTGAGCAGTTGGTTAGAGCATCGTCCTGATCCGTCAAGGTTTCAGATTTGATCCCACAAGAATCAACCAATGAGCCCTGGCCAGGTAGTTCAGTTGGTTATGACATCCTCCTGATAGGTAAAGATTGTGGGTTTCAGCCCGTCAGGGCACATACAAAAATCAACCAGTGAATGCATAAAATAAGTGGGTAGAACAAATTGATGTTTCTCTCAAATCAATTTAAAAAAATAAAAAAATAAAGAAGCCTAGTATGAAATGTGCATCTTTCTTGGATATTCTGGAAACAGTCCCCATAGTAAGAGGTCAAATGTAAATAACGCTGTGCTTTTACATTGTTTATGCTTTTACAGGTTTCCTGGGGTGAAACCTCAAAAAACAAACATGCTTTCTCCCTCTGGAGAGTAAGCCCATGCTTTTCCCTACCCTCTCTTCTTCCCCCCACACATGTCACCTTTGCTGTTCTCTCTCATAAACTCCAGGGACCCTTTCTTCTGCCTCTGTAACCTGTGACCTGGGCCTATGCAGCCCGGTTGACTATCTGTTACCTTTCTAAATAAATTTACTCTGACAATTTGGGGGGGAGGGGAGCATATCCTCCCTACTAAGTACTAAGCACAATCATACAATAAATGTGTCTGTTTAGCATGGATGCAGGAAGAATCAATTCATGTTCAAGTAAACATTATAACACCATGTACTATTTCTTTCTTTCTCTCTCTCTCTCTCATCTGTTAAGGAGGATGCATTTGTAGGGGAGGAAAAATTTTTTTCCCTCTACCTTTCTGAGTTCTTGGCCACGACCTTCTGTAATAAAAGATTAACAAGAGAAAAGCAAGCAAAAGCCTATTAACAAGCATACCTCCTGTATACATGGGAGATATTAAGGAAAACTGAGTAACTCCGAGACAGCCCAACTCACCCTCACCTTAAATATCACCTGGAGCTAAAGACAAAAGAAAGATGGAGGGGAAGTTATGGGAGGTTACCAGGAAAAGAAAAGTTAACAAGGGTATGGGTTGTTATGTAGATTTAAGTTAGTACCTTCTCCATTAATGAGTTTCCTGTGATTTAGAGTCATCCTTCTCTTTTTGGTGCAGAGAGGGAGACACCCTTACAAATGGAGATTTCTTTATAAATGTACATTTCCAGCCAAGGCTGGTGTGGCTCAGTGGATTGAGCGCGTGGGCCTGTGAACCAAAGTGTGTAAAGTTCATTCCCAATCAGGGCTCATGCCTGGTTGCCGGCCAGGTCCCCCTTGTGGGGGGCTCGAGAAGCAACCATATAGTGATGTTTCTCTCTCCCTCCCTTTCCCTCTGCCTGGATATAAATAAATGTACAGAAGAGTAACTACTACAGTTTTCAGAGTTTTTCTTATGTCTGCTCCTTCTCAAAAATAATCAGCTCAAAATAATCTTTATGCCAAAGAGGCATATTCTGGGTAGGCATATCCTGCTACTCTTCCCGCAACTATATACACTGCCCTAAAGTAAAGGGTTGCTTAAATGAGGGTAGAATTATAATTACACTTGGACTTGAAAAATCTGTAGGACGCCTGTAACTCAGGACATTTCGAATCAACTATTCAGAACCACTAACCAACTCTCTGATCTTGGGAGTTCTCTACAAATTCTGAATCTCTATTTTCTTCATCCTTTCAACGGCTACCATTACACTTTGCCCAAAATACCACCTGGGATACAGTAAATGCAAGCTTTTCAAAATTTCACTCTACTCTGACAAAAGGGCAGCTAAGCCCTGGAATAGCACTGAACTGCCCAGAAAACAGTACGCTTGCAGGCAGGCTTCCCCACAACTGCTATCATTCGTCCCTGCCCAGGGTCAGATCAAGTACTTAGGGGACTCATTCTCAACTCTGAAAAAATTACGGTGCCCCATCCTCCCGTGGGCCCGTCTGAAATGGTGCACTTTCATAAAATAACATTTTATTCAACTCGACACAATAATTCCACGTGTGTAAAAATTAAAAGATTCTCAATTTTTTCACTTGTTTTGGTGTACAGCTATCAACCTAGGGGGATGACCCAGGAGGTCCCAGCACTTTCAGCTCCCATCCAAACCCCGCCCCTACAACGCGCAATCCTCAATGGGACCAATCAGGCCCGCACGTCTTGCGGTGTGACACCGCCCTCCCCCTAGCGCCGCGCGCGCTCCGTTAGAGGTCCGCCCCACTCCGAACTCCTGCACAACGCAAAACCCAAGCCGAGGGCCCCCCACCCCCCAAATCAACTTGGCGTTGGAGCCTCACATTCAAAGTTCACCGAACGTCTACTGGAATCTTAATTCATTATCTCAGCTTTGAAGGAGAAACATTCTGGCATCCTGGGAAGCCGCGCACCCACACCCGCCAGGATGCCAGCGTTCATCCTCGGGCAGGCACTTTTTTCCCGCCACCCCTCCCCCGCCCCGGGTACGCAACTGGCAGGAATCTGGGAAAGCTCCTTTCTGCCCCATCCACAGTGCTCCTATCTCCCCCTTCTTCCCCAAACCCCGAGCGGCTTGTACTTTCCTTAACCCAGCCCTCCAATCTAGCGGAGTGCATCTCCTCCTCCCAACTCTGCGTTTCCCGTCCCCCCCTTCCTCCCAGTCTATTTCCTCCTGCGTTGTTTACAATCTACACCCCCAATGCTACAAACTCAGTCCCGACATTCTTTCAAAGCAAATGTGCAACCCCACCTCTTCCGAGCCCAGGGCCTGGCCGCACACACCCCAGCCCCCGAGACAAGCCTCTCTGCCCTGGGCCCCGGGCGTCCCGCCGCCGTGCTCTTGCCTTCGACCCCCACCCCCACCTCGCTACCTGGAGGGGACCGCAGGCGCAGTCGACCTCTGTAGCCCTCCGTTGAGGTCCCTCGCCTCGGGGGGCGACGCGGAGCTCGCCAAGGGCCCGGGCCCAGGCCCGTCCTCGCTCCAGGCCGCATCCCCGCTGGGGGAAGAGGAGGCCCTGGTGGCAGCGGCAGCGCCGCCTTCACCTGAGGCCTTGACCCGGGCCTTGTTGGTATTATTCAGCGCCGCTGGAGACTTGGGGAAGAAGCTGTACAGCGTGCTCTGTCGCGACATAGCGACAGGCGGCAAGGCCCAACGGCCCTATCGGACCGAGCGATTAGAAGCACAGGATCCACCGCGCGGCGCCTGCTGGCGGGAAATCTGGGGGGGAGGTGCGCGATGCGCCGGAGGAATACTGGTCCCAGCCGCCAATCGGCAGGCACCTCGGTGTGCGCGGGCGGTGTCTAAGCTGCGCGCGCCCGGCCCCGCCCCCTCGAGGTTCCAGTTGACGCGGGGAAGGGGCGGGGAAGGGGTCCGGGCGTAGAGCGGTGCTGCTGCCGGTGCTGCCCCCAAGGCGGGAACGGTGGTGGGCCTGGCGCGCAGATGCGGCGGGGCGGGGGGGACTCGTCGGGACCGGAACACCTCGGCCGGAAGCCGGGTGCAGTTGCGGGGCTACCGGTCCGGAAAAGGGGTCGGGCTCAGAAAAGAGAGGGGGTGGTCGTGGTGGCTGCGAGCACGGAGCCGGCGTCTGTGTGCCGAGTGCTCGCACCCGTTAGAGCCATGAGTGTATGAGTTCTTGGGGGCAAACCAGAGGACCGCGGAGGGAGACCGACCCTTGCAGGGAAATGCCTACCAGCGAGCGCCTGCTTGAAAAATCCTGCGGTTGGACACCTTCTGCTAAGGAACCGGAACATCATGGACCCAAACTTTTGTCTGCAGTAGATGAAGTCTCATGTTCACGTTCTGTTATCAACGTGTTGCACATAGGCACTTGATCAGTATTTGCTAAATGAATGTTAAGTGACAGGTCCTTCACGTGTTTTTGATTAAAAAAAACCTGCCAGATATACTGAGCTTTCCTTCGCCAGGAAATAATGCAGTCATTTTATATAGATTAATTAAATCCTCTCAACCTATGAGGTAAATACTTAAAAAAAAAAAAGCCTGTGGACCTTAAGATTTTATTTATTTTCAGAGGGAGGGGAAAGAAGAGAGAAAGAGGGAGAGAAACATAAATTGATTGACCCTCAAGAGACCCCCAACCAGGTATCTGGCCTGCAACCCAGGTATGTGCTCTGACCGGAATGGGACTCAAGCGTTTTGGTTCACAGGCCCATGCTCAAGCCACGGAGCCACGCCAGCCAGGGCTGAGGCCCATTGTCTTATCCGAACATTTTGGGCCTCAGAATGAAGGATTTTTTTCATATATTAGAAAAGTAACAGGGTGTGCATAAAAAGAATTAGAAAGATAACCATCCTTTGGCTCTAATCCCAGATTTTAAGTAAATAACTACGGAACCCAGAATCCTGGAAATCAGCCCCAGTCAGCAACAGCTGTATTTTGGTAATTACCCATATGAGATCAGCTCTCTAGTTTGTTAGGGGAAAGTGTGTTTGGTCACAAGCTTTTCTTTTTTTGAGCAAATAATAGAATGAGGTTTGTTTCAGATATATTTGAAAGATATATATTTGAAGGGTAGATATATGTGACACCCCCAGAGAGTCTGGGCAACACCCTGAGATCAAACATTCCTGGAGCAAAACATGCTTATTCACACTAAGTGGATAAATATTGTTAACAAGAATTCTGAGTAAATTTTAAAGATTTAATTGGCTTTACTGAATGATTCATAAGTTGGGCAGCATCCCATCTAGCAAGTAGAAAGCTCCAGAGGGCTACAGAAAGGGAACCGTTTTTAAGGGTACAGAGGGAGTAGGAAAAAGAAGTCATAAATGAAATCGAGGGTTATTTACCTTCATTAGGGGACAATAGGGTCTATTAGGAGGATTACTTCATCCTACTAACCAGGAAATTCCAGACCAGTGTGCTACAATTACATTCCTGGGGAAGGCTGAAATTGCAATTAACTATTAAGCCTTCCTAAGCTTAAGTGGAGCTTAACACAAGTGATTGCATTTTGGGGTTGTAGTTTCTTTTTAACAATAGTAGATTATGAATAGGCTCATCAGCCTAGCTCAAAATTTGCTATGAAATGAGTTTGCCACAAAACTTGAGGTTTTTGGAGCTTTTTGGGTTTCAGAATTAAGGGAAGGAATTGTTGACACAGATGACTCAAGTAATTTGCCCAAGATCAGCTAGAAAGTGATGGTGTAGGGAATTTCCAGGTGAATTCTGTGAAGCTGTTCCTGAAGTCCTGTTATTGACAAATGTTATATTTCCTTTTATTTAACATTTTATTTAAGAGTCACAAAAACCTTGAATTAGGTTGAACTGTATGAAATTGCCAATATTTAACCTTTTTTGAAATACGAAAAGCCTATTTCATTTGGTTCAACTTAATGTGATATTGTTTTACAAAAAGGAAATGGGGGCTCTGAGGGAATCGGCCAGTTATGGGACAAAGGTTGAGAGCCAGTGGTTTAGGGTAATGGGAGCCTAGGCTCTAATCCCAGCCCACCAGCCAGGTAACCTAGTAATTTTTTTTGTTGGAACTTTTTTCCTCATGGAGGCTATAGTTAGATGTGTGGATGAAAAAAGGACCACGTACTAAACCTGACAAGCTCAGGGGAGGCCTGCGTAGCGGCCTCCCAAACTCAGAGACTGAAAGTAACCACAAGGGGTGGCCTGAAATTAAAACTTTCTAATTAAAAGCAAGTTATGGCAGGTAGTAGTATCTTTTTTGGCAAAGGTCAATCTTTACCATAACTGAGCCTATATACTGTCTTTTTATATCTAGATAACATACCTTTGAAATGTCAAGGTAATTTCCTTTTTCCAGACCCTTCAGGCACAATCTCCTACCAGAGCAGGAGAGCACAGAGCCCCTCATTATTATTGCTGTCCTGCTCATTGTTAACTGTTAATGATCCTATACTTGCCTATGTAGAAGAAGTATGTGTCTATTTGTTTTACTTCTTATCCAATCCCAGAGATTCCCCATTTTGCTTTCTCCCGCCTCCCTAATCTGTCCACCAATGAATTTCATGCAACCCCCTTACATCTCCTCCTTTGATTGTAATGTATAAAATAAAGTGTAACACTGCCATTTTCTGGAGCATTTTCTCAATCCGTTGAGATTTTGCTTCCAGCAATTGTCGTCAGTTTGGCTCAAATAAATTCATAAAAATTCTTACAGATTTGGACTTTTCTGATGTTGACTGATGCCCCCACAAACCTTATTGAAGAATTAGACTAGAAGTTACACATCTTAGAATCATCTGATAATGCAGAAAATAAAATAGAATAAACATTGCTAAGAGTCACTTAAGATAGTCAGGAAGCTATCAGAGAAGCAGGGCCTATGCACATCCATGTGCCTCAGTTCTCAGCACTGCTACTAAGTTGCTATTTCTGTTGCTCAACTCAGCTCAAAACCATAAACATCCTTGAATAACTGTGTGGACATATGTGAATTTTTTAAAAGATTTTATTTATTTTCAAAGGGAGAGACACCGATGTGCAAGAGAAAGCTCAATTGGCTGTCTCTTGCCAGGCTCTAACCGCACACCCCGAACTGGGGACCAGGCCTGACTACGAATTTAGTTCTGACTAGGAATTTGGTTCACAGGCCTGCACACAACCCACTGAGACACACCAGCCAGGGCCCTGCTATCCTTTATTTGCATGAAAGAAATACATTTTGTGGGTTTGGGCTTTATAAACCCTGCCTCTTTTTGTCCTCTCCAGAATGCAGTTTAGGTTGCGTAACACAGGAGCTCCAAGTTGGGGAGCTGTACTTGTGTTTGTGATATTCTGAAAAAACCACCGGGAGGACTAGCAGATGTGGACATGTGTTTATTACTCATGCTACAGGGGAGTGCACTGATCAATGGGGAAAAGAGGTGGCACCCCGCCTCCAGCCTTGGTGCTACTTACAGGGTCAGGGAGGGAGTAGCATTTGAAAATTCTACACTTTTATGATAAACACAGGAGCCTTGAGACACAGGGGCCTTGAGAGGGCCGTTACATCCAGATACAGACCGTTTTCCTCGTTCCTTATGGCTGCTGGCCAGGCAGCCACCTGTTCTCTGAGGTTGTGGAGGGGCCATGTCCTGAGTTACCCTACAGGTTGCCACCTGAGTCTGCATTTCTCAGGTTGCAATCTTTTTGCTCAAATAAATGCTTTTTGTTCTTTATTACAGCCTCACCCTCTTCTTTGGTTAATGCATCAAACACACAATCCCTTGGTAGGCGAGATCACCCAGCCATCTCCAGAAGGTATGTACTGAGTATAGACACAAACGAAGAACACCCAAATAAGAATGAACAGAACAAGATACTTATTTAAAGCTCGCTACAGCAAGGGAGTCAGCTACTATCATTTGCATTTGGCAGAGACTTAAAGGCAGGCAGAGGAGCAGGAAAGCTTCATAGAGAACAAAGGGAAGGCTTCATGTGTGCCCTAATTGGAGGTAGTTGGCATGGAAAAGCTGGAAGTGGGCAAACTAGAAGCAGAACATACTTTGCAATTGGTTTGGGGAGCATATTTAGCTTTCTCTGATTGGTCCTGAGTTTCAAGTGGGAACAAAAAAAAATAGAGAAGCTGAGCTGACCAGTCATTGACCAGTCATTTCTGGACTGGTTGCTGCCAGGTGGTTTGGCTTCAGTTTACAGCAACCAGCTCAGGAAGTCAGCCATATCTGTAGCAATCAGTCCGGGGAACCAAACAACAACCCCTACAGCAATGCCTTTGAGTCACTGCCAAACACAAAGGATGGCGGCTGACTCCCTTGCTGTAGCATGCTCTGAGTAAATGGCCTTTGCTTGTTCCCATTTGGGTGGTCCTAACTATTTCCACATGTCTGAGTGAAGAGCCTTCCAAGCAGAGGAAACAACTCCTAAGTGAAGAGCAAACATTCTGCGTTTGAGAACTGCAAGAAGGCCCAAATGGCTGAAAGAGAATGAGCTAGGGGGAGCAGGAAGATGTGAGTCAGAAAAGAAGGTCAAGGGCAAATCATCGGAGCCCTTATGGACTTTTAGCTTTGACTCTGAGTAAGCTGGGGAGCAGTTGCAAGTTTTGAGCAGAAGTGTTACCTAATCTAATGCAGACTGCTGTGTTACAAGTAGACTGTAGAATAATAAACAGTAACCTAATGCAGCTGTATGGTTCTCTACACACACACGAAAAGAGTGTGGAAATAGGGAGAATATGGTCTCTTTAAAGTCTAGGAAAAAAGAGCCAGAAGATCAGGAAATAGTAGTATTTATATCCAAAAGTCTGGACACACTGACTCGGATGACTCCTGAGTAGGGGAGGGTGAAATATCCCTGAGGAGTTAATCAACAGTGTGTGATCTGCACCTGGGCTTCCTAAGCTCAAGTGATACCTGCTTCAACTGAGTTTTTAGTTGTGCCAGGCACTGATGCTGGCACAGGGCATACAGCCATGAACCAGACAGGCACATCCAGAGAAGATGGAGACTGCTGAGAAAACAGTTACAGTGTGCCAGTCCCAGCAAGCTCATAGATTATGTTAGATCACTGTGATAGGTATTTAGGCCAGTACCTTGGTTCCCAAACTGAGCACCAAGGCACTCCAGTGAGCTAGAGTAAATTCGCAAGAGACACCATTGGGTATATTTAAATTTCAAGGGAAGCTTGTCAACATTTGTGGGTCACTGCAGAACACTACTAACCTAAAGTAGTTCACAGTTTTGATGGCATTGATGGGGAAGAAAAACATTTCTTCTGCCCACTTAGATTCATTTTGGGGAGTTTGCAAATTAAACTGACAAAGGACAGATTAGTATGGGAAAAGAAAGTTTACTTTGGAATGCAACACCAATACATGCAGGAGTGCTCAGTGATGAGTAACTCAAAGGGATGGTTAGAATTTGGGGCTCACATATCTAACTTAGTGCATAAAAGAGAAGGGGAAGAAAAGGCTTCTATTGGAAGGACAAATGGGTTACTTTAGGAAAGACAAATGGCCCTGGCTGGTGTGGCTCAGTGGGTTGGACAACGGACCACAAACCAAAACGTTGCCAATTGGATTCCCAGTCAGGGCACATGCCTGGGTTGCAGACCAGCTCCCTGGTTGGGGGCTTGCTAAAGGCAACCAATCGATGTTTCTCTCACACATCGGCATTTCTCTCCTTCTCTTTCTCCCTCCCTTCCTCTATCTCTGAAAATAAATAAATAAATCTTTTTTAAAAAAGGAAAAACAAATGGGTTTTTAGGAGAACAAACAGGTTGTGATTATTTAGGGAGGTATGTGTGGACTTTCTGTCTTTGTCATCATGAAACTCCTCTAGAGAGGGAATTAATGGCATCCTCATCTCTCAGAAGTTGCTTTTAGTCAGATAAACGAAGTTCTGTTGAATCTCAAATGTCTTCAGATTAAAATATTCTCTCTACAAACTCGAAGGTTCTAAGTGGATCCCACAACATAATCTTTGTGAAGCTGAACTTTTGGTGTTTTCTGGGATAAAAAGCAAGTACCACGAGAAAAATTAATGTGGAATGAGTGTCCTGGTATCCAAATCTGAGTCCAGTTTTAGAATTTGTACAGTGCCCAATCAGCACACACATCCCATTACTATAATGGATGCTGAGAAAGAAGATACCCACCAAGAAAGGCTCCTGGTGGCTAACTTAGCTCTGAAAGAGCCTAGCAGCCATTTCTAAACAGGGTTCTCTCATGTGAATCACGCATTAGGGAGAAGCCTGCACTAAGCTGCCTGCCTCCTGCATTGAACTGCCTGCCTGTACTGTGTTCCTGCTATCTGACCCAGCCCTTATAATGGAATTTCTGGAATTGCATTTCAACCAATAGAACTGAGACGTTTCCCATCTTTCCCCATCCAATCAGAGTTGTGCAACTATATCCCCTCGTCAGCATCTTTACTGACCAATCAGAGCTGTTCCAGTCTGACCAGTCAGAACAGTGCTTTTTGGACCCATCACACTTCAAGGATTTGGAGTCCTCATTTGCATGAGATGGACCGATCAGGGACCAGAAGCAGGACTTCTGTCAATGTAAATCAGCTCCCCCTTGGCTCAGGGAGTGCACTTTCCCTTTCCACCAAGGATAAAAGACTGTGTTTTCCCTGCTGGAGCTGAAACACCAAAGAAGCCTTACCAGACCAAAGCAGATAGACTAGTGTGAAACAGAACAGAACAGAGCAGAACAGAACAGAGCTTCCTGAAGCAGGTGAAGGAGACCAGAGCAGAGCAGGGCCACCTTGCCCCAGGGCAACCTCACAGTGCTGTTCCACAGCCATCCTGCTTCATAATTGAGCTGTAACACTACTGAGCTGTTCCACAGCTGTGCTATATCACAGTTGAGCTGTTTGCACTGAATGAAGTTTTCTTCTTCATCACGCCCCAAACCAGAGATTCCTGTTGGCATTGAATTGGCATCAGTGACCATCGGTTGACACTAGGTATGGGATATTTAAGAATGGAATAAAAATATTATTTTTTTCTTTTATATGTATTTTTTTCCAACAGCTAGTAAATTATTAGGACATAGGTGCTTATGAAGTTGTATGGACTTAAAACTTAAATGGAACTGTTAAGTATTCCTTTTGGCCTGGGAGTTTAGTAAAGATGGTACTGCAATATTAAGAGCACCAAAGGTTTAGGTTTAAGACCCTTTGGCCTAATGGTTAAGAGCTCTGTACTCAAATTCTGTCCTAAAACTCTGTAACCAGACTTCAGGTGCTGAAATCCCAGCTGGACTGCTTACTAACTGTATGACTGCTGGGCACATTTTTCAATCTCTCCCTGTGCATCAGTTTCTTCACCTAGTTGTGATAAGGGTTGAGTAAAATGGCATTGTAAAGCCCTCAGCCCAAAGCCTCCCCCACCATGAACACCAGATAAATGGAGCAGAGTTATATAAATAAAACTCTGCAGGTTTCCAAAAGAATGCGGTGCTCTGCATTCCTTCTCCATCCGTCCAAGGAACAGGCTGACCCAACAATCTTTGCCTTTTTCTTGGGCCTTGGGAGATAAAGTCAAATCTGGAAGAAGGTATTTTATGAGGGTCCTGTCCTGGCCCAAAGAGCCTTTAATCACCAGGGAGAAGCTTATGGTCTGACAAATTAAGGGCAAGTTGCAAGGGAGGAGACTGTAGCACAGTGAGGAACCAGGGGCATCTGTCCAAACAAAGGAAAACCAAACAAAGGAAAACAAAAGAAAAAGTTGTTAGCGCTTTGGGACAGGGTGGAATAGGCTCAAAGCAAAGCTGTGTATAGTCTAATCTAGGTTGCAAAGTGAACCCAAGATCCCATTTCCTTAGAAACCACAAAGTTAAAATGGATGTGGAATGGACTGTCCAAAAATCTGTTATCTAATTTTGTCTACATTATGTGTTATAATTCAAAGCTGCTTCTCCTTGTCAAAGTGAATTAGGGACTCCAAGCAAGAGTAAGGTAGTGAATTATTTCACTACTGCTAATGCAGTTTCGAACAGCAAATTTTTTGTTTGTCTGTGATTTTAGAAAACAAGATTTCTAAGAAAGCAGTAGGTGGTGAACTCACAATACAATATACAGATGATGTATTATAGAATTGTCCACTTGAAACCTATACAATCTTATTAACAAATGTCACCCCAATAAATTTAATAAAAATTTAAATAAAGAAAGCAATAGTCCTCAGGCCACTGCAGATTAAAAAGGGCCACACATTAAACCCAACAAGCTTACAGGAGGCCTGCATAATGTCCTTGACAAACTCAGAGACCTAAAGAAACCACATAGGATGGTCTGAAATCGAAAACTTTTTAACTAAAAGCAGATCATGGTGGGCAGTCATGTCCCAGACTAGAACCTTCTCTGACAAAAGTCAATCATTACCTTGATTGAACCTCTCTCTTGTCTTTTTGCATCTAGATAACATCCCTGTGAAATGTCAGGGTAATTTCCTTTTTCCAGACCCCTCTGGGCACAGGCACCCAAAGGGAGCCCACAAATCCTTTGTTGTTATTGTTATTCTGTTAATTGTTGACTGTAAACTATTGTGTACCCACCCCTGTAAAAGAAGTATGTGTCTATCATTTTATTTTTTATCGAATCCCAGAGGTTCCCCATTTTTGCTTTCTCCTGCTTCCATAATCTATCACCAATGGAGTTCATGTAATCCACTTACATCTTCTCTTTTGATTGAAATGTATAAAATAAGGTGCAAAATCACCATTTTCTGGAGCATTTCCTCAATCTGTTGAGATTTTGCTTCCCGGGAATTGTTGTCAGTTTGGCTTGAATAAACTCATAAAAATTCTTACAGGTTTAGATGTTTCTTATGCTGATACCACTTTGCAGCTGCAGTTTGTCCTTGGGAGAAAATAGTGTTTCCTGTTTTACTTGTAGCTGGCTTTATCTTTATTATCTCAACCCAGTAAATGGCAGGGCACATTTTTAACTTTTCATTCCTTGCTAATTTTTACTTTCTCAGTCCTGAGAAATAAGGAGGGCAGGGACTTTGTGGCAGCCAGGTGGAAGGAGATGCCAGTTGCAGCCTGTCTTTCCAGCAGCAAAAGACCAGAAATCAAAGGGGCCAGTGTACCCCGCCAAGTGCCCAAGGTGTGGTGGGGTCTCTGAGTGACTGACTGGGAACAGACAGGGCCTAGACCACCTGGGGAGAGGAAAGATAGGCCAGAGGGTTTCCACAGCCTGGAGAGATTCCCCTCCCAGACTCACACCCTTCCCTGACTTGTAGCTAGCTTTCTTGGAACTTCCATATTATCCCCGACCACAGCCAGTACCAGTATTGGGAGAGCTAGTACCAGCATTTCTCTGGCTCCCAGAGACATCCTGGGTAGATGTCTCTGCCCAGGTGTTTTTCATCATCCTGCCAGGTGTTTTTCCAACTACCGGCCCTTGCATGTTGAATATGGCCTCAGCCTCTATCTCCAAAGTCTGGCTCCAGTCTCTCTTTCCAGCTAACTGCTTTCCTGCCCTTTACCTTCACAGTCCTGGGATCATCCCCATCTTGGAGCCATATACACCTGGTTTCTATCCTGATGATCTCACCTACAAGTTCTGGCAACCTGGGTAATTTACTTGCACTTGCACCTTGGTTGTCCAATCTGGTAAACGGGGATCAACTAATATCTGCCTCATAGGGTTGTTAACAGAGTGAAAGGCTCAGTCTCTCTGACTCCATTTTGTTCGAGCCTGTACCGTTCCCATGGCTTTCACACTAATAGCTCCTTCTTTAGACAATCTAATCGTTAGAGGAATTCTATGTGGAGCTTGAGTTTTTATAAAACCAGCCCTTTCCATTTTTCCTTCCCTTGACATAAAAGAAACCCGAACTCTGTACTTTCTTAAGATGGATTTGAGAATTGGGGCTCCAATCTCCTTGGTTGGTGTCTTCTCAATCAAAAAAAACTTTCCTTACTCCAAACTCTGACGTTTTGAGTTTTGGCCTGTTGAAGCGTCGGGTGCATGATCTTTGAACTGGTACGGCAATGACTGGGAGGATGGAAAGCATATAATGTGCACCCAATAAATATAAAGTCCTGCCCTCCCTGTGCTGTTTCTGCCCTTGCAATGCTCCTGCCCACTTCCCTTCACCAATCCAAACCCAAGAAGCCTCTGCCATCTCAACTGAAATTCAGCTGAAAGAGGACAGTTTCAGAGAACAGCCTCTTCAGGGCCCATACCCCAAGGTATGGTTTGATAGCAGTGGTCCCAGAAGCTGTGGCATGCATTTGATCCTTGTAACATGTCTCAGGTTGTCATTTGCCATTTCGCAGTAAGCCAAAGAATGATGGAACTGGATAAACCCCACAGAAACTCACCTGGAACCTCAGAATTGGTATAAAGATTATTTTAAGCTGAAGACCTTTGAGATTCAACAGAAGCAGACAGAAGCCTTCTCAAAGCTTCTCTTATCTGACTAAAAGCAGAGACTTCTGAGAAGTGAGAACTGCCATAAATTCTTTCCTTGGGATGGGTCTGCTCCCAGGAGAAAAACCAAGAGCAAATATCCCTGTCAAGGGATATTTATGGCTCTGAAGACAAAGAGACCACATGTACCTACATAAACAAACATTATCCCAAACATTCTTATCTCCCTTTTATTCTCCCCAAAATCCATTTGTCTTCCCTAAAGAAACCTATTTGTTCTTCCTGTACCAATGGCTTCCCCCATCCCTTTTCTCTACTAAATTAGATAAGCCCCTAAATTAGATGAGCATTCCCATGGGCGTGTGTGATCCACCTATAAATAAACTGTCTTTTCTCTTGCTGTCTTTTCTCTTTCTCTTGTCTTTTGTCAGTTTAATTTGCAGGCCTCATTCTCTCTCCTTCCCTTTTTTACTGTAATATTTTTATCTGAATTTACACAAAAAAAGACACAATTGCTTTTATTATGTGTCTGTATTGAGTCTACTACATCCCATAAAGAACCAAAAATTACTTTAATAACATTAAAATAAAGTCATTTGTGAAGACAATATCAATTGAGACTTTCTTGAACTATGACTAATCCATTATACCTCATTTTAGCCAAAAGGCTGAGCAGCAATGATGATTAATCCATTATAAACAAATGTTAATCTTAAAACACAATTCCAGACCCTGGCCAGGTAGCTCAGTTGGTTACTGTCATCCTGATACACCAAGTTTGCAGATTTGGTCTGATCGCTGGTCAGGGTACATACAAGAATTAACCAATGGCCCTCACTGGTGTGGCTCTGTGGGTCGGGTATTGTCCTGAATACTGAAAGTTCAGCTCCCAGTCAGGGCACGTGTCTGGGTTGCCTGCCAGATCCCCAGTTGGGGTTGTTAGAGGCAGCCGATTGATGTTTCTCTTACATTGATATTTCTCTTCCTCTCTCTCACTCCTTCCCCCCCAACCCTGTCTCTAAAAATAAATAAAATCAAGAATCAACTAATGGATGCATAAATAAGTGGGACAACAAATCAATGTTTCTTTCTCTCTCTCCCCCTTATTTCTCTCTTTCTCCCTTCCCCTTTCTCACTAAAAATCAATAATTAAAAAATTTTATAAAGTAGCACTGGCTTGTGTGGCTCAGTGGATTAAATGCTGGCCTGTGAATCAAAGGGTTGCCATTTCGATTCCCAGTTCAGGCACATGCCTGGGTTGCGGGCCAAGTCCCCAGTAGGGTGCACACAAGAGGCAACCACAGATTGATGTTTCTCTCCCTCTCTTTCTCCTTTCTTTCCCCTCTCTCTAAAAATAAATATATTAAATTAAATTAAAAATTAAAAAAGTGAAATTAATTTTATACTGCAGATCTATACAGAGTGGGGCAAAAGTAGGTTTATAGTTGTGAGTACATGAAACACAGAGTTTACTCTTGTATTGCTTATTGTATTATTTTCCCTATAAACAGCTATAAACCTACTTTTGCCCCACACTGTATATATTAATTAATTAATTAATTAAATATCCCATCTTTTTTCTCTGTATGTATGCTTAGATTCCTTGTACAAATAATAGAATACTTCATTCTATTCATATTAATAAGATGAACTCTTAAGAAAAAGATTGAAAAGATTTGATAATCAACTTCCAAATTTTATGCTTTTTTCCCCCCAACATATGTAACATAAGCAGGAAAATCTTTTCAGGAAATTGAACAAGCTAAAGACTCAAGTAAAAACTCAAGTAAAGATGCAAATATCTTGAAGAACTCTGGCAAGTTACATATATCCCATGTTGCTTTTGGTTTTCCATCTCTTCTTTGCTTCAAATCCCCATGCAAGTTTCTTCTTTTTCTGAGCAACCTGTGAATTTTCAGCTTCCTTTTTGGCTTTTACAAATTTGTGGCAGCAATTGCTTTGGCAATTTTTATACAAAGCTCTTGGGTAGCTAGATATTCTACTCTTCCACAACCTGGTTTATGCTCTTTTCACGGCCCAACTTCTCAAATTTTTTATCCTTTTAACCGGGCATTCAAACCTGTTATTGACTTCAAAATACTGAGTAAATTCCTTTCACTAGGTTTCAATTGAGGACTATGAGATTCTTCTTCATTCTTCAATTTTCCTTTTCTGGAGCACTTTCTTTTTCTTTCCTTTCCAAATCTTGAAGTTCAAAGTGTTTTTAAGATTTTATTTACTATTTTTAGAGAGAGCAAGGGAGGGAGAAAGAGAGGGAAAGAAACATTGATCAATTGCCTCTCCTATGCACAACCCAGGCACATGTCCTGACCAGGACTCAAATCAGAAACCTTTCACTTTGTGGGAGGTCTCCCAACCAACAGAGCCACACCAGTCAGGGAAAATGTGTTTTTTTATGCAATTCTTGAAATTTAGGCCATATATCTAAGGGAATTCCAGAAGGATACTCTTCATATGCATTTACTTTTGCCACTGCTTCAGTTTTTAGTCCACTGCAGGGAAACCTGAGATCTTTATTTTTGTAATGGTTCCATATTCTTTGCCTTCCTATAAGTTAAGTCGAGAGTTCTCTAATGTATCTTCATCTTCAAAATTCAACTCTACCTCACTTTCATTTAAGCCAGGAGGCAGCACCCCACTCTCTATCTTTCCTTTGGTTATGAGCTGGCTACCTGGCAGCCACTGGCCCCGTTCTCTTAAGATAAGGTGATAGGGGAAGTTTTTCCTCCTAACAAAGATTCTTTCCTTGAGCAAACTGTAGTCAGGCTCCTCTGAACTCTCTTCTCAATAAGGCCTTGACTTTTGGGTTTCCAGTTCATCTCTGCATTGTTCACTTTTACCAAGAATCCCACTGAATTAGTTTAGTGAACCCCCACCCAACACACACTGTAGTCTGACCACCCTGGTATCTTTTCGCTCTGGCCTGCCTTCAACAAAAGTCCTGTTAGATCATTTTAACAAAGAATTACCCTGCCTCTTAGTATTTTCTATCCACTGACCCTTCTGACCCCCCATGCCTGGGCTTTAAATCCCCACTTTTCCTTATTGTGTTCACATTTGAGCACGGTCTCCCTCTTCTACTACAAAACCCCATTGTAGCAGCCCCTCTTGAATAAAGTCTGTCTTACCATCTTTGAAAAGTGTCATGAATGATTCTTTCTTTACTCTCTCCCCCTCCCTCCAACTCCCAGGCTTTATCATCTAGGCCAACCCTCTCATTGTCTATGGGGGAAAACTGAGAAGTTAAGCAGCTGAACGAGTGAAAGATTAAAATTTGGAGGCTGGGGCCCAGATTTATTACCATTCGCCGGCTGCATGACCTCAGACAGGCTACTTAATCTGTGTTTGAAAGAGGCGCATCTATAACATGGGGCAAATAACAGTACCCATCTCACTGGGTAGTTGGAAAAACTAAATTAGTTAATAGTCATAAAGCATTCAGAACTTCCCAGCAAAATAAGTACCATATAGTAGTTATTTATTATTTTTAAAAAGTCACTTGCCTGAGGACTCTCAGTTAATGATGAGAACTGAGTGAACACACTTTCCTGTCCCTGTGTTAAATAATACTAGGACCAAGCAGAAATGATTTAGCTGCTTGCTCCAGGAAATGTCAGCTCCTAAAAGATAACATTGTAAACTAACCAAGCAGTTGACTTACCAAGGCCACAGCTTGCTCATCAAAACTTTCAAGACCCTTGCCTCCAGGACCCGCAATCCATTAAGTCAGAGAAATTCTGCCCCACCCAACCAGCTTTCTCCCTTGCAAGACCCAACCTCAGGGCAAGTCTTGCTTTCAGCAGTTCTAAACCCGTATGTCCAATGACCTGGTTGTCTCACGAACATCTCTCACTTAATAGAGTCGTATGTCACTCAAAAACTGGGGCACATTCTAAGAAATGTATCACTCAGCAGTTTCATCATTGTACGGACATCAGAGCGCACTTACACAAACCTAGATGATGTAGCCAACTACATACCTTGGCTATATGGTACAGCCTCTTGCTCCTAGGCTAGAAGCCCTCGGAGCATGTTACAAGATTAAATTAGGCACAAGAGAAAATGATGCAATCAAGAGGCATGGTAAATGTGAAATATGAGGCTGCTGCCAGCAAAACACAGCATACTGTTTTATGACCAACTTTTTTTTTTAATAAGTAGAAGAGTACATGCTAAAATAATGATAAAACAGTATATAAATACATAAACCAATAACATTTATTATCATTATGAGGTATTATGCACTGTTCATAACTGTATGTGCTATACTTTTATACAACTGGCAGCACAGTAGGTTAGTTTATACCAGTATTGTATGAACACATCATAGGAATGTTTCAGCTCCCTTATAATCTTATGGGACCAGAGTCACATGTGGTCCGCTGTTGACTGAAACGACTTTACTCTGTGCGTGACTGTACATTCAAAGCCAAACTTCTGATCACTCCTCCCAACCTGTCCTCTTCCTCTTTTCTGTCTTTATAAGTGGCACCTCTCTGGTCACCAAGTTGCTCAAGCCAGAAACTCTGATACCTCCTCCTTTCGTGCTCTACATCCAAAGCCTCAGCAATTTCTGCCAGCTCCACCTCCAAATGTAGCTCAAAATTGTCCCCTCCCTTCTCTCCACTACTCCTAGTATCCTCCTGCTAACTTACCTCCCTCACATTCAGATTCTCTATGTAACAAAGTGATCTTTTTAAAAGCACGATCAGATCATGTTGTCACGCCCACCCCCATTACAATTTTCCAGTGGCTTCCCGATCACACCTGGAATACAACCCGCATTTCATATCACTGGTCCTGCCACTTCTCCAATCTTATTTCATGCCACCCCTTTCCTTGCTCACTATACTCCAGCCATGTTCAAAGCCTCTTTCCCATTGCAAAGCCCAGAACAATGCCTGTGTGTATTTGGCCCTTGTGGCAAGTTGATTGCATCAATGCCTCCTTTCTTCCTGTAATTGTATAGGCCCCTCGCACTTTGTCTCTGGGATCACTATGTGCCTTGCTTTGGCCAATGGGATATTAGCAAACATGACTGCAAGCAGAGGTTTGGAAAGCATACATGCACTCCCACTTGCCCTCCTGAACAATTGGGTTTATTCTTTCTTGGGTCCTGCCATTGCCATGACAATATACCCCGCTGTCTGCCAAAGGGATGTGAGAGGAATGTAGAGAAGGTCTGAGTCAGTCTAGCGGAGGCCATTCATAGCCAGCTGACCCTCAGATGTGCAAGGGAGCCAGCCAGGACAGCGGAGCCACTTACCTGACCCACAGCTGACTCCAGACTCATAAGTGAGTCACCTGAGACCAGAAGATCCAAAATGCTAACCTACAGATTCACAAGTAACAATAATTAGTTATTACTTTAGCTCACTATGTTTTTGTGTAATTTATTATACAGCAGTACTATGACAATAGATAACTGATACAGCGCTATGTGAGTATTTGTTGGCTACATGAGTACTGGTGAATATTGATGCTAGAACAAGGCAGGAGATATGGGAGATTTCTTTGGGCCGAAGGGACCTCTCTTTTAGCACATCCCATGTCGGGGGGATTTCTGTGGGTTGTTAGCTTTCCTGCTCTTTCTGGTTAAGAAGGAAGCCAGGGGTTAGTGGCAATGTTCCCGATGGAGGTACCCAGGATGATGGTAAGACCTATAGATACTGCCTGTATTAGTTTCCTGTTGCTGCATAACAAATTACCGCATACTTAGCAGCTTAAGAAAAACAACATAAACTTACTATCTCACAGTTTCTATGAGGAGTGTGGGTGCTGGTTAGCTAGGTCCTCTGGGCAGGGTCTCAACCTCTGAAATCAAGGTGTCAGCCACAGCTGTGATCTCACCTGTAATTCAGGGTTCTCTTCCGAGCACAGATTGTTGGCAGAATTCAGTTCCCACAGTCGTAGGATTGAAGTCCCTGCTTTCTCACTGGATGTTGGCCAGGGCTCACTCTTAGTTCCTAGGGGCTGCCCCGGGTCCTCGCCACATGCCCCCTCCATAGGCCCTCTCACACCTGGTAGCTTGCTTCCTTCTAGAAGCCAGCAAGAGAGGGTCTCTCTGACATGTTGCCTTCTTTAGAAGGGCTCACCTGATGAGGTCATGCCCGTCATGGATGGTCTTCCTTCTGGTTAATTCAGAGTAATCTGATCAGCAACCTAGTTACAGGAGTGGTATTCTGTCATATTCGCAGGCTCTGCCCACACTCAAGGGTTGGGGGGTGGGGGAGGCAGATAACACAGGGCATGAGACATTCTGCCCACCACACTCCCCTGAAGTAGTCTGGGGTCCTGCTTCCAGCAAGAGGGCAAAACAGGGAGAAGATCTCTTCCTGCCCTCCTCCAACATCTCCCTTTGCCTTTTTTAAAAAAGATCTTATTTACTTTTTTATTATTAGAAAGAGGGGAAGGGAGGGAGAAAGAGAAGGAGAGAAACAGCAATGTGTGAGAAATCATATCAATAAGCTGCATTTCACAGGCCCCTCACAGGGGACCTGGCCTGAAACCCAGGCATGTGCCCTGACTGGGAATCAAACTGGTAACCTTTTGGTTCATAGGGCAGTGCTCAGCCACTGAGCCATACCAGCCAGGGCTCCCTTTCGCCTTTTTTAAGTTGCTGTCTGTGAGGCTCTGACGAGATTTCATTAGGAATCTTTTCATTGGGAAAAGAGGAGACAGGGAGGCATCAGTAGGATTTACCCAGCTGTGGGCCTCCAGTAGGGGAGGTGGCCTTGCTACTCTCCCCAAATTCCCTGCAGGGGAGGCCAGTGGGAAGCTGAGGCAGGTGGTGTGAGAGGGGTCCACTTGTCCTGAGCCAGCCCCTGGCCTTCCACTTCCTCCACTGTTCACTAGGCAACCAGCCTGGCCCCAGTCAATCCCCAGCCACAGTCTCATGAGGGTGGCCTCCTATGTCGGCTCAGATGCTAAGACAGAAGGGATCCCTTTCTGCTGGTCCCCAGAGAATAAAGGTGGAAGAAGAAATTCACCTCTACGGCATTGGAAGGCAGGAGAATGGGCATGGCTGAACCCATCCCCCAACACTCACGCGCGCACACCCTTAGCACTTACTGCCTGGGGCTCACTTGGGTCTTTCCAAGATGGACTCTTCTGTGTTGTGCTGCTGCTGCTCCTCAGTCAGACTGGAGGTGCCAAGGAGCGGGACTCAGCACCTGGAAGGGCCCACTGTCTGCTCGGGGCATGCCAAATGATTGCCCTTCACTCAGGCAGGGCCTCCCTGTGGCCATTTTGGTGCCTGAGGAAAGTGTGAAGGTCAAAAAACAATTTTTCTCCCATGTTTCTAAGTTCTTCTGACTGGCCTAATAATCAAATTAACATGAGACAGATTAACAGGAGAAAATGTCCAAAATTTATTACAGACATCATGTGGGGGTGACATGAGAATGTGAGACGGAGGATGCATTGGGCAGTTAAAGCTTATATGCCATTCTGGACAAAGGAGAGAGGGGCTGGGATCTGGGATTTCAAAGGGAAAGAAGGTACTTTACAGGTAGATGAGAGAGTCAACTTGTGGCAAACAAATTCTTGCCAGGCCACCCAGAAACAATGGGACACAGAGGGGAGCCCAACAAACAGGCTTTGCCAGACTTCTCCATGTCTGCTGCATTTAGTTTACCTCATGACACTAAGGTGATGCTCCCTTCATTCAAGCAGGTTTTTCTATCTGAATTCCTGCAGTCAGGTAAGAGGGAAGGCCATGGGTTCTTTCTGAGTCTCTTGTTTCTCAAAAATAACCAACCAGCTTAAAGTCAATATCCCAAAAGTCATATTTTGAGGTTATGAAACGTCGGTCCCCCTCACATGACATCTGTGCCCTCAAATGTATGTTGCTGCTTCTCCCCGCATTGCCTGCTTTCCTCTGTTGAGCTCGCCTGTCTTGTTCTTCGGGAAGCCCCTCTGATGCTCCAGGCAGAGCCGGTGGCTTTCCAAGCTGCCATCAGAGCCTGCTTACCTGTTATGGTCTCTCTGTCACTCTAGGCGGTAAGGGCCTTGAGGGTCTTATCATCTCTGTGTTTCCAGCTATATGCCAGGACATCCTCCGTACTGCATGTGAGGAGGGGAGTAGAGATAGAAATTAGAGACTGGCCTTGGCACTCTACCGGTCTAGCAAGACAAACAGTAAGAGACTGCTTACAAAGGCCTGAGAGGGTTAACAGAAATCAACAATGGACGATGATGAAGCATGCAAGGGGAAGCAACAGGAAGAAATGAAGGGCATCAGGACATACCATTCCAAAATATACCTTTAGCATAAGGATTATTTTGAGCTGAAGGCAGTTGAGAATCAATAGGTGCAGGAAGAGATGTCTGCCTCCTCTTATCTGCCTGAAAGGCTCTACATTTTCTTCGTGAAGGTGTCCCCCCTCCCACACCAAGAGGCTCTTATCACCAGAGACAGAGAGTCCGCACTAAGAGGAATCCATATAAACAAAACTTACTAAAATAACCCTTATCTTCTATTAGTTTCCCCCACATATTTCCTAGTCACTTCCCCACAATTTATCATCCCTTCAGGCCCAAACCTCTTTCCTTTGTTAAAATGGTATATAAGCCCCTGATTTTAACCACTTTCTTTGAGTTCTGTTTGTGGGGGAGAAACAAACTTTCTTCAACCCTCAAGGTTCTTACTGGCTGGCCTAATAATCACATGGACATGAGACAGATTAGAAAGAGAAAATAACCAAATTTAATACTTATATGTGCATGGAAATCTCACATATTTGAATGAGAGTCAGAGACCCCACGCGCAGGAGAGGTTCAGAGGCAGAAAGGAGGATCTAGGTTTGGAAGGCATTCAGAGCTAGGGATAAGGCAAGTTGCCTTGGGGGCTTCAAAGGGTCCTAGTGTGATGCCAAGAAGGACAGATGAGTTTCCCCTGCCTTACAGGTGGGTCAGAAATGTTAATCTCTGGCAATGCCTTATTATGATCAAGTCCCCTAATTCAAATTCTTCTAGGCCAAAGCTTCTCTTGAGCCTGAAACTAAAATTGTTGTTAGCGCAAAGCAATCCACACACCACAGAAGCACATCTTTGGGTGGCTTGTTCTGAACCCCCACACATTTCTTTTCTGTGAACATCTGTGCTTGTAAATAGTAATTCAAATTGTGCAACTGTTTTCCTGTCTTTTTAAAGTTTAATTTGCAAGCTCTCAGGAACTTAACCTAAAAGAATAGAGGAAGAGTTTCTTCTCATGCCACTACCCCCTGTCAACAGAAACAACCCAAATTCTGAAAATATTAAAAAAAATTTATTTGGGCTTATTTGAGAATGATAGCCCAAGAACAGAGTTCCAACAAACCTTGAAATAATGGTTCCAACTTTGGAAAAGTTGGGGTGCTTACAGAGACAGAGAAGTGAGCCTAACATACAGGGTCTGGCACTAATAACACCCCCTTTTATTACAAAATCTTTATCACAAAATCATAAGCATATAATTCTGTAACATAACAATATCACATGCAAGCACACCACAGGACATCTTAGGTGAAATGTTCAAACTGTCCATCTCGTGAGAGACATTCACATACCCCACCAACCACACTCGAGCAAACTTTACTTCTGCTGGACCCTGTACATCTGGTGTGTTAGAAGTTTCAATTAAGGTTCATATGGTTCAACAATTAACAGTTTTACAGTAAGTGGAAGGAATGTATAGAGAAGATAAGGCTGGGTGGTTATGCCCCCTGGCGTCAGGGAGTCTGGGGATAGGGTTCGGGAATAATTAAATTACTTCAGAACCCTTTGAGCTGATTTTTATCAGGATGTAGAAAGAACAGGCACTGTTTTCTATAATCACTGATCTTGAGCATTGAAGATGTGGAAGATAGACGTGACTGCCCCCATGGTTTTTCTTAGTAAGGTATTTTAGAAAGGCCCATTTTTCTCTCATGGTTACTGGTTAACTAAGCACCCTCTCCTCACTTTACCCCTTAGCCCTAAAAAGGCAATGAAAAGAGCTCTTCCCAGAACTAGGGGAGACTGTAGTTGAGAGAGAGGTTTCCCTAAAGTTGTGGCCCTCAGGCACAGAAACACAGCCCCTACCAACCCTCAGACCAGCGGAGAGGACGTGGCAGGGAATCCTCTTACACTTCTGGCTGAACCCAATCTGCAGCTAGAGGACAAGGGAGGCCTGGTGCAGCCGTCAGCCTCCTGCACAGAGCAGGATGGAGAGGAAATATGGAGCAAAGAAGAAAAACAGGCAGCTTAGGCACTGAGTGTGGGCCCTCCAAAGACCCGTAGAGCCCAGGCCATAAACAGAGAGCAGGATGAGCTCTGGGCTGTTACTGGAAAGGGGGCCTGGCCCTTAGCGGGCCTGCCTAAGGCCAGCTGGTAGTGTGTGGGTTCTTACACAAGTCTAGGTGATTTATTAAAGCTGGGGACACTGAAACAAGGATGGGCCTTGGATAGAAGAAGCAACAGTAGAGAGTCTAGGCTGGGCTGCTTTGGCTCTCTGAGAAGTCAGAGAAAAGGGGGCCTTGGGGACAGGTTCAGGGGGTTAGCCCAGGAGGAGCTGCCACTCCCCATTGCTTCCCTGGTTGCAAGTCTCATGGGGACCCTTAGAGTTTAAGAGATGCACATCTGTGGAGAAGGAGAAAGGCATGAGCATGTGAAAGTGAGAGAGAGAGAGAGAGAATGGGCGCTGGGTTCTCCTTTTGTTGTTGTTGTTTTGAGGGTTTTTAAAGGCTGAGAGTTTGGGGAAGTCTTAGGGGAGGATCTTAATAAAATATTCATAAGGTTTGTGCTGAATGAGAATTACAGAGACAGAGAAGTGAGCCTAACATACAGGGTCTGGCACAAATAACACCCCCTTTTATTACAAAATCTTTATCACAAAGTCATAAGCATATAATTCTGTAACATAACAGAATTATGTTATGAGATTCTGTGCCCTCAAATTGGGGACCAGCAGAAAGGGATCCCTTCTGTCTTAGCATCTGAGCTGACATAGGAGGCCACCCTCATGAGACTGTGGCTGGGGATTGACTGGGGCCAGGCTGGTTGCCTAGTGAACAGTGGAGGAAGTGGAAGGCCAGGGGCTGGCTCAGGACAAGTGGACCCCTCTCACACCACCTGCCTCCGCTTCCCACTGGCCTCCCCTGCAGGGAATTTGGGGAGAGTAGCAAGGCCACCTCCCCTACTGGAGGCCCACAGCTGGGTAAATCCTACTGATGCCTCCCTGTCTCCTCTTTTCCCAATGAAAAGATTCCTAATGAAATCTCGTCAGAGCCTCACAGACAGCAACTTAAAAAAGGCGAAAGGGAGCCCTGGCTGGTATGGCTCAGTGGCTGAGCACTGCCCTATGAACCAAAAGGTTACCAGTTTGATTCCCTCTCACCGCCCCCTTTCTGCTGGTTATGAGATTCTGTGCCAAAATGAGATTATTCCCTTAACTTAGTCTGTCCTTGGGTATAGTTGACACAAATGACACTAGTTGGATTTCTGCTATCTATCTATCTCCCTGGGTAGGGTGATTTAAGCTATTGACCCTCTGGTTGGGGAGAAGTGTAAACCATTTACCCTTAAGTGTCTTTGGTTTAGGGAAGATAGAATCTACTGGGTGGGGGCTTCAGGTCAAGATGCCAGCCATGGCTCGCCTCTTCACCAACCACATCAAAATTACAACTAAAATGTAGAACAGCGACCACTCAGGAACGTCAGAAATCAAGTTGAGTGGAAGTCTGACAACGAGGGGATTAAAGACACCACATCCATCCTGACAGGTAGGACAGGCACGGATACAGAATGGGCTGGCCACACACTCACATGGATAAAAATTCGGGGGGTACATCTCAGGAGCGAGGAGTCCCAGACCCACACCAGGCCCTCCAGCCCAGGATTCCAGTGCCAGGAAAATAAGTCCCCACATGAAAACCCGCTGTGAGAACCAGTGGGGTTTGAATTAGGGGAAGAGGTTGCTGGAGCCCTAAACATTTCCTCTTGGGGAATCCACACATGGACTCACCTACTCAGACTTATTCCCTCTGAGCTCCAGCACTGGGGTGACAACTTGAAGGGCACCAGTGGCATACAGGGCGAGACTAAATTGTCTGGCATGAGGGCACGCGGAAGCCATTGTCCCTTTGCTGAGCCCTTCCCCCTCACAGAGCCGGTGGGCTGGTGCCATATCTGAGACTCCATCAACCTGGCTAACACTGTGTGACCCACCTTGGACATCCACAGAGGCCCTACCCCACGCAAATTACAGGTCCACCCAGCTGCTTTTCCATAAGAATGGCACATCTTGGCTCCTAAATCCTATCAAACAAGCAACAGCTGGCTTCAGTGAGCCCTACCCGCAGCCACATTAGAGTCATACCTTGATTTCACGTGGGTATCACCAGGCCCAGCATAACTAGCAGCCATCTCAGATTATTTTATAGCTCAGGCAGGGTCCCCTGGGCAAAACACATGTGGGAGCTGACCTTGGCCTGCACCACTCAGGAGACCCCAGGGCCAACGCATCCAGTGGACAGATACAGACCACGTTGGAGCGCCACCACCCTGCCCCTGCACAGCTGATCCTCCACAGAGTGCGGAAGGTGGTAGTCAGTGGTCACAGCCAGTCCTTGCAGCTGACTGGCCTAGGTAAATCCCTCCCATTGATTTGCCAACAGCAACCAAAGCTCAGCTCTAAGAGGAGGATGTACTCAGCCCACACAGAGGATACATCTTGAGTACCCAGCTTGGGCAATAGGGGAGTCTGCCACTGGACTCTATAGGACACCTACTACATTTGGTCACACTACCAAGACACGGAGTCAAAGCAGCTCTCCCTAAAACATGGGAACAAACATAGGGAGGCTGCCAAAATGAGGAGACAAAGAAACAGGGCCCAAATCAAAGAACAGATTAAAACTCCAGAAAAAGAGCTAAACTAAATGGAGATAAGCAATCTGTAAGATGCAGAGTTCAAAACACTGTTTTTTAAGGATGCTCGAGGAACTTAGTGAGGACATTAGCAGCATAAAGAAGTCCCAGTCAGAAACACTAATTGAAGTAAAGAACAATTTACAGGGAAATAACAGTAAAGTGGATGAAACCAAGAATCAAATCAATGATTTGGAACATAAGGAAGCAAAAAACAACCAGTCAGAACAATGAGAAGGAAAAAGAATCCAAAAAAATGAAGATACTATAAACAGCCTCAGAGACAACTTTGAGAGGTCCAACATTCACCTCATAGGGGTGCCAGAAGGAGAAGAGAAAGAGCAAGAATTTGGAAATCTATCTGAAAAAATAATGAAAGAAAACTTCCTAATTTGGTGAAGGAAATAAACATGTAGACCAGGAAATGCATAGAGTCCCAATTATGATGGACACATCATTATTAAAAGACCAAAGTTTAAAGATAGAGAGACTCTTAAAAGCAAGAGAAAAGTAGTTACCGGAAGGTAGCCAGATGGGAGGGGTGGGGGGAATGGGCGAAGAGGTGAGGGGATTAAGAAGTACAAATAGGTGGTTACAGAATAGCCATGGGGGCGTAAAGTATGCTATCGGAAATGGAGTAGCCAAAGAACTTAGACACATGACCCATGGACATGAACGATGATATGTGGATTGTCTGAGGGAGTAGGGGGTTCTGGGTGGAGGGGGCAGAGGGGGAAAAATCAGGACAATTGTAATAATCAGTGCAATATAATTTTAAAAGAATTTATTGGATGGCTATAAATTACATGGCTATTTAACTATTTGTCTCAGTTTCCCTATTCCACTTGTCCTGGCTTGCTGGCCTGTCTCAAGGCCTTTGGGGCCAAATACACAAAGAGTGCCGAAGTTCAGCTGGGCCCAGGCAGAGGAGGGGCCCCTGGGAAGACACCCCAACACATTCCCAAGTGATCCTGGCCTCTGCAGCTCTCAGAGGAACGGGCTCTCAGGGAGGTTTCCACAGGGCCGGGGGGTGGAAGGCAAGGGTGCTATGTGATTGTGCGTTCAGTCCTCTCTCTTCAACAGCCCAGGAAAGAAGGCCACAAGTGGATCATGTTTGCAACCCTCTGTACTTGACATATCCTGGCACAGCGTAGGGCACAGAGTAAGTCTGGGGTAAGAATAAGCCCCCCAAGGGGACATGTGGAGCTTGCATGGCACTAAAGTAATCTAGTAAAAAGCAGATTTGCACAATGGTAACTATAGGACTCCACCCTAGGTACAGACTCCTGCTGATTTTAACAAGGAACTCCCTTTCAGTGCCGCCTTCAGTTTGGACTTGACTCCCCACGCACTGGAGTGGGCGGAGGAGCCAGGAAGGCCAGTAGAGAAGCGGAAGGTAGGAAGGCACAGATTTCATCAGTCCTTCGGTTTTAGGGGCTTGAGGATCTGCTCTTTGCAGATCAGCCGCCTGGGGGCGATAGAGTGGCTGACTCAACCCGAGACCGGACCTCCAGTGCAACTACCTGGCTTGAAAACGCTCCTTGGAGGCTCTGAGCCGGGCTCGCCTTCGTGGCTTCCTTCCCGCAGTCCCTGGGAGGACCTCTGCTCTTGGGGAGAGGTCAGAACAGAGAACAATGTCCGTCCTCAGAAGCCGTGTTCTAGTGCAGGGGCTGGGCGGGCGGTGGGTGCAGGGTGCCGCTCGGCCACCAGGGGTCACTCCTCTCCAGGCGCTCAAACTGGAGACCAAGCAGCCTGGTTTCACCCCACTGCCTCTCTCGGCAACGCTCCGTGGGCGCCCCGGCCTGTTCTCCACCCAACAGTTCTGCGGCCAGCACCCTCACACTCCTTGCCTTGATTCCCTGGGACCAGAGATAGGGTATTGAAGTAGAATTGCCAGGTAAACTGCAAGATGCGTAATTAAGTTCAAATTTCAGATAAACAATGAATATTTTCTGTGCATATGTCCCACACAAAGTTTAGCTAAATCTGGCAACTAAGTTTAGATTCCAATCTCACCATTCACCAGTGGCAGGAGCAATTCTTTTCACTTTTCTGAGTCTGTTTTTCCGTCTATAAAATGGGTAATGGCACTTATGGGACAGCATGAAGGCTATGGTGTTCAGGCAAGGGTTCGATAAACTAGCATCTTTTCATTCTTTAGATGCCACCGATTCTTGACTTTACAGATGTAATATCTTCTAGCTGAAAGCTGACCATAAACAGAAGACTGCAAGAGGCTGGAGGCTAGGGGTCAGAAGCCGAACCCTCTACACCCCCAGACTTACAGCCTGTATTAACGGGAGGTTACTCTTCCACTGTCTTTATCAGTTTCACTTTACTATTATAGGGAACGCTGGCCAAGGATAAAAGTTGTAAATAACTTTATTGTTGATGCTAAGAACTTCCTGAAAGATTCATTTAAATTTAAATATCCCCCAAGAGACATTTGGAAATGCAAGAGATATTGTTGGTTTTCATGATTGTGGGTGGGGAGGGCTACTGGCATCTAGTAGGTAGAGGCCAGGAATTATGTTAAATATCCTACAATGCACAGGACAGCTCCAAATGTCAAAAGTGCTGAGGTTGAGAAACTCTGATTTAAATGAACATCACACTGTTGAACTCTCCAATAGTGTTAAGTCAAATAAATAAACAAGGCGGCCATTAGACTGAGGTGGCTCTCA
Organism: Pteronotus mesoamericanus; assembly: GCF_021234165.1. Lineage (NCBI taxonomy): Eukaryota > Metazoa > Chordata > Mammalia > Chiroptera > Mormoopidae > Pteronotus > Pteronotus mesoamericanus. Next base: position 130,542 of record NW_026555001.1, read on the forward strand.
TGCTGAGGAGGACTGGATAAGCAAAGCCAAATCTAAGCCTGTAAATGCCTCAAGGTGTGAAATGGGAACCTAAAAACAACCAGTCACAAATAACCCTAGCCCATCAATAATTTCCTTAGTTTGCTTCCACCTTTTCCTATAAAAGTTTTCCTCTAGCTCCCAGCCATGGAAGGCTTCTAACTACTTCTAGTTTGGCACTGTCCAATCAAATCCATTTTATTTAAATACATTTTAAAATTCTAACATGCCTCATTTTATTTTTTAACAGTTTGAAATCTCAGGAGATGGTTTACTATCCAAGACTCTTCAAAATCTTTGCCCTTAATCCTAGCCTTGCTGTATCCATCAGTGCTAAACTATTATAATATAATCCTCACTCAATTCTAATCAAGTTCCTGCATAGAAATACCCACCTCACCCAGCCTTTGTCCTCCTTCCTCCAGGAGCTCCTAAGACTCAGGTGTGTCCTGCTTCTCTCCACAGCGAGAACAAACTCAATTTGGTCTTCAAGATTGTTTTGGTGATCATATCAAGGAGCCAGTGTCCCACAGGAACCTTTCCTACCACATACCTGGGTCTAAGGTTGGCTGTTCATGGGTCTCCATTCTTGCCAGAGGGGCTTAATAGATGGGGAGCAAGCCCCAGGCCCCCAGGGCAGGCCCAGGCCCCAGATTGTGCAGAACCCATCACCACAGCCTCCCCTGTACCAGGCCTGCCAAGGTGTTCAGACTATGCAGATCCACCAAAATCCAGGGTCAAAAAACAGGAGAGGGACTTGGGTTCTGCTTTTTGCACCTGACTTTCCAGTTAACCCACTGGGAGGCCCCTGGCAGGTCTCTCTCAGTCCCTACCTGCAGATGAGGATCGCTGCACTAATGACATTCGAACCGCAGGGCACTGTGAACACAGAGGCAAGAAATGGCCCCCACTGTTCACCCAGCCAGGGAGTTCCAACTGGCTCATTTAAAAATGATTGAAAAACAGAGAAAAAGAAGGAAAAAATAAGAAAGAGGAAGTACCTTGTTCCCAGTACCTGTTAACTTTTGGTATGTTTCCTTCTAGGCTTTCACTTATACATATAACCTATGATCATAGCGTATGTACAAGGTCATCTCTTATACATATTTTCCATTTATAATGAGAACATTTCCTTGTGAAAATAAATCTCCTAGGAAAACTAAGCTTCACTTCATGGCTTCGAAATTCCATCAGGTAGATATAACTTAGTATTTACTTAAGAATTCTATGACCGGACAAGCATCTTTAGTTTTTCACTATTGTAAATAATATTCCGATGAACATCTATGAGCATAAGGCCCACTTTCCCCTTACTCCAGTTATTGATGTATTGTCAAGCCCATCCACAAATATTTTGCTCCTTGGGAGAAGTGTAAGATATTTATTTTTGTGTTCTTTTAACCCCAGTACTTAGTCCAGAGCTTGGCACACCAGGTGTTCAAAACTGATTGACCGCCTGGCTGGTGTGGCTCAGTCAGTTGGAGTGACATCCTGTAACCAGTAACCTTCCACTTCCAGGGTGCACGCCTGGGTTGCGGGTTTGATCCCCTGTCCTGGGGCGTGCTGGGGGCAACTGATCATTGTTTCTCACATTGATGTTTCTCTCTCTCTTCTATCCTCTCTCTTTAAAAGCAAAGAGAAAATGTCCTCGGGTAAGGATTAAACAAAACAAAACAAAACAAAAAAACTGGTTGACTAACTGACCTTCTGCAGTTTCTCTGTTCTCCCACTCCCTGTGTGACATTTGCCTCCATTCGGCTGTCACAAGCCATACCATCCTTGGTTTGGCTCCCATCTCCTCCACAGTTTGTCTTATCCATGTTTGGAGTATGTTGGACCAGATCATTGGTGCTTGATTTTGAGGGACACTGACATCACCTGGGGAACTTCAACAGAAGGCGGCTCTGGCTCTCCCTCCAAAGAGCCTGACATAATTAGTCTGGGGGTGGGGCCCAGGCACCATACTTTTAAAAAGCTCAGTAAAGGATTGTAAGAGCAGCTGAGAATCCCTGAATTGTGTGGTCCTTGAGGTCTCTCCTAGCTCTCATGAGCTGAGATTTGATTCGGTCGGAGTAATGAAGTAGAAACTCCGTACTGTTGCTCTGGGGAAATAGAGCATATGAATAATTATTTCCAGGAGTATATGGTTACATTATCAGACCACAAGGAAAAAACTTACAAAGAATCTTTCTGCACCTTTTGGGAATATCCTGGCTCCCATCAGGCCCTCCAATTAATGGTCCTGCAAAGACTACAGACTAGCCCACCATGTGACTTTTCATTTCACAGATAGGGAAACTGAGTCTAGAAAAAGACCAGAAAACAAGAGTCCGGCTGCTGGCAGAATCTGTAGTAGGAAGCCCTGTGTTTTCAACAATTCTGTTCAGCCAACATCTGTGTGGGAGAAATTTCTGGAAGGTGGGATGGGTGAAAAACCTATAGGGTTAACAGGCATATTTGGCAACTTTGTGTATCCAGAAAGTTAGGGCTGAGCTCATCAGGACTGGACGTAGGGAGAGCAAACCAAAATGAGAGCTTGAGAAAGGCCACCCTGAAGCCTGGAGCAGTCTCTCCTGCTGCAGAATATCAGCCTCGCTGCCTGCAACCCTGACGGCGTTCAGCACATGCAATCCCAAAATATGGCACCTTGGTATATTGAATATTTTAAGCTGATGGAATTTGAGAGCTAGCAATTGAAGGAGGAACTCTCTGACTTTCCATGGAGCAGTTCATAAAACCCTCACATGAGAGATGCCCTCCTTCTGCCTGTAGAAAAGGAGCATCCTTATCTCCAGAGATGAACAGGTCTTATCTTCAAATCTTTGTCTCCAAATCGACAGGCCTTGCTAAGTTTCCCCCAGTTTACTGCTCTTAACTCATACCTTTGTGCTACCCTATTTTCCAATGACTTTTTTAAAGAGATTTTTAAATTTATTTTTTAGAAAGAGGGGAAGGGAGGAAGACAGAGAGGGAAAGAAACAGCAGTAGCCTCTCACACTCCCCTACCTGGGGACCTGGCCCACGACCCAAGCATGTGCCCTGACTAGGAGTCAAATTGGCAATCTTTTGGTTCCCAGACCGGCACTCAACCCACCACGCCACACCAGCTGGGGCTTTCCATGACTTTCAACTCTTCTTGGAATCTAGCATAAAAAAGCAGATTGACTGCTTTTTCTGGTCTTTATTGCCTTAGGAAGATTCCCTTATCTCTTAAAACTTACACTAAATAAATGTGTGTGCTTTTCTCTTGTCAGTCTGTCTTTTGTTACTGAGACCCAGCAGAGAACCTACAAGGGCAGAAAATGAAAGATATTTTTCCACTTTGATTCTGGAAGGATCTTGTCTTGTGTCTTTAATTGCAGAACCCCTTGAAAAAGATCTCATGCTCCCCTGCGATCCTCCTGAGCCTTAGGGGGCCAGCGGTTAAGACAGTGGCGGGAATTAGGAGTCAGCCAGCAGAAGCACAAATGACCATGCAGCTGTTGGGACACAGCAGGAGGCCGCGCCTATCAGCCAGGCCATTCAGCTGAGGCCCGCCTCTGGAGAGAGTGGGACGTTCAAGTGAAACAGCAAATGAGTTTTCCTAACAGCTTATTCTCTGATTCAGTAGTGAAATACTGCCTGGATGTACTTGAATCACCTTCAGGGGCTTGTAAGACACCCCCAAAGAGATTAAAGTGATTTCCCCAGAGAATACCAAGACTTAATGACAGCTCAATAAAGAATGAAAAAGAAAACACTGCCATATAGGAGAAAACAGTTATTTCCTCCTGCTCATAAGCAGATACGGGGCATGAAAGGTATAGCAGTTAGGAATACAGCCTGTAGGAGAATGGAAAATCCCCATGGGCTCACGGTTTGGGCTTCTTCCTGACCCACCGAGGTCCTGAGACAATATGGGAAGGAAGAGCGGGCAGCATCCCCGGCTGGAGGTCCTGACTTGCTGCCATCTGCAACTCCCGTTGAAGTGCCAACTTCCTTTCTGCTGGAAAGAGCCCTAAATATTGTCTGGATGACCCTCAGAACAGAAGACTGAAGTGAAGCACACCGACTGGACTATCAATTCTCTTCTCATACATTTCAAACATTAGCCCAAACTTCAAACTTTTAACTATAATGAACAGAATACCCTCACATTTACACTCAGATGTATTTTTGTATGGCTACCACCTTCCAAAAGCATGAGACGTTTGCTTCCTGTGTCATAAAGGAAATGAAATTATTTAAATGAGAATTACTTCCCCTATGGTAATAAAACACTACTTGCTCATTGCAAAGATCATTTTTATGTCTTCTAAATAGCTAGAAACACTTGCTGAAATTAAACCTGTAGACGTCTCAACAGCTTTATTTGTGCACTCTATTTTCGGTTCCATTATTGAAGCAATTTCTGTTGGCAGACATTGTTCTACTAAAAATGTTTTGAGCAGTTAATTTCTTTGTTCTTCTTAATGCAATAAGAAGAACTGAACATATCCCTCTCTCAGGATAATTTGGAGCAGGGATGGGAGTTGGGGGGCGCAAGAGAGATCTTGTTCCTAATTGATTTTGTGTTGATCCAAAATGTATACAGATTCACAAATCGCCAGTTTCTAGGAAGGTTTGGGACCTGAGGGACACGGAAAGCTTCCTAATGGCCCTGCTGTCGTTCTTGGACTTCTACTGGGATCCTCCTCTTTGAAGTAAGGCAGTGTGTCTCACACCTTGCAGAACTGTATCCTAAAGGCTTGTTAAGGATTTGTGTTAAGTGGTTTTGAGGAGTGTTCAGAGAAGCAGGGTTTGCTCTGAATAAGATAGTGTCAGAAAGTGGAAGTAATCCTGTCATTGGGAATCTTAATATTTCTTACCTAGAAAATGGAAGGAATGAAGTGAAGCAAAAGCTGTAATTGGCAAAGAAGTAAGTCACTCATATTAGACAAATGAGAAGGATGTTTTGGCGATTTGGATGATATTCTTGTTAGGGCCATGTTTAGACATGATTCCAGGTGGACAGCAGTCTCGTTTGTTGTCAAGCGCTGACTCAGCTCACAAAGTGATCTGGTCAGACTGGATGTCCTGTGAGGGTCGTGTTCAGCAGAGACCTCCGCAGCCCAGCTCAGGCCAGCGCCCGGATCTCAGGGGCTGTTTTTATTTTTCTTATTGTTATTGCCATTAATAATGGAATCTTGCTAGTGTTCAGGTTCATTTCTCAGCTTAGAGAAAGAAAGGGGTGGGCCCTAAAACAGGTAAAGGTTGACAGAGGAGGAAGCCCATGCACTTAATCTATAGGACTGTGTGGGAGACATGAGGGCAGGGGGTGAGCAGCCTACGCACCTTAAACGGCCCCCGTCATGACATCACTGCACAGCCATTGCTGCACATGCTTTTGGCTTTGAATTAGTAAGGAAAAGTTAAATGATACCCAGGGAGTTCTTTTAAAGATGTCCATTTTACAACTATGATTGTAAAAATCATTAAAATATTTATTAAAAAAGTATTCAGCATAGAAGTCAGTATAGCCCCCAGCCTTCAGCCACCCCATTCCAGTGGGAAAGGCATGAATACCCCGCTGGGGGGTCTGTGGTAGGTCAGGGACACTGAGACTTTACCTCGTGCGTCTCCTGATCCTATGGGAGAAGCTGTTTCCACAGTTGAGAAGTCAGTGATGGAACCAGACAGGTCAAGTTCCTGACCTTGGGGATATGCCAGGTTGATGGAGGAAGAATGGAACCAGTCTGGCAGGGGAGGCACAGGCCTTGCTTGCTGGCAGTCGCGGGGACCATAACTGTGGCCTGGCCCTTAGCTTGGGTGACGTGGGACACAGTAAGCAGAGCCCAGCCTGGCCTTTTACAACTAGCCAAAGTGTATGGCTCACAAAGCAGATTTTCTACAGAATGTCACAATGACAGGAAACCGCTAAGGTGAAACAGCAAAGAAGACCTGTATATCGAACTTCCAGGAGGGCGGTGGCAATGCGAGAACCTGGCTACCAAAAGGCTCAAAAGCCTGAGAAGTGCCCTTGAAAGAAAAATCAGTAGTTCAGTAGTTGTGGAGTGTTAGTGGGCGTGTGGAGAGAACGGGAAAGGTTGAGATAAGGAAAAATAATATAAATAATAGCTAACACTTACTAAGGGTTACTCTGTGCTGGGTACTGTTCTGTTATCCACGTGTTAGCACAGCCCTCACAAAAAAATCCTATGAAATAGGTATCACCATTTTCTTCATTTTACAGAAAAGAAAATTGAGGCACAAGGATGTCAAGTAACTTTGCTACATTCTAGTAAGAACTGGAGCTAGGACCTGAGCAGTCCAGTCCCAGAGTCTTGCACAAACCATCACCCTACAGTAGAAACATGTCTCTCTTTTTTTAAGATCTTATTTATTTTTTAAAGAGGGGAAGGGAGGGAGAAAGGCAGGGAGAGAGACATTGATATGTGCAAGAAACCTCAACTGGTTGCCTCCTGCATGCCCCCGACTGGGGACCCGGCCCGCAGCCCAGGCGTGTGCCCTGACTGGGAATGGAACTGCTGACCTCTGGTTCGCAGGCCAGCGCTCAGCCCACTGAGCCACACCAGCCGGGGCAGAACCATGTCTTGATACATCATGAACAGTGGTGTAGATCCTGATTGGGCAGCCCCTGCAAAACTATGGGTTCCTCAGAGAAAAGTGGTGCCTGCAAGCTGATTTTAAAGTTTAAATGGAAAGGTAAAAGAACTAGAATAGCCAAAACAACTTTGAAAAAGGAGAATGTTGGAGAACTCACACTGCCTGATTTCCAGATTTACCAGAAGCCGTAGCACTCCAGACAGGGTGGTATCGGAGAAAGGAGAGACAAACGGATAAGAATGGGGAGTCCAGAAATAGATCACATATATATCGTCTGTTGATTTTGACAAAGATGCAGAGATAATTTAATGGAGAAAATATAGGCTTTTCAAGAAATGGTGCCAGAACAATTAGATATCCACATGCAGAAAAATAAACCTCAATCCATACCTCATACCCTATAAAAATGAGCTCAAAATGGATCTAGACATAAATGTAAAACAAAACTGTAAAACTAGAAGAAAACATTTGTGGCCTTGTGTTAGGCTGAAATTTCTTACATATGACACTAAACGCATAATCTATACAAGAATAAAGTAGTAACTGTAGACTTCCTCAAAATTAAGAACTTCTGCTCTTCAAAAGACACTGTTAAAAGAATAAAAAGACAAGCCACAAGCTGGGAGGCAATATTTGCAAAACATATATCTGATAAAAGACTTGAATCTAGAATATATAAATATCTCATAAAACTCAATAAAAAAAAACTCTGTCAACTTTTAAAAATGAGTAAATTATTTGAACAGACACTCCCCCTAAGACGATATATGAATAGCAAAAAAGCACATGCAAAAATGTTTAACATAGTTAGTCATTAGGGACATGTAAATTCAAACCACAATGAGATCCACTATACCTACTAGAATGGCTAAAACTAGAGGCTCAATGAACCCAAGTTCCGGTGAGGCTGCCAAGCAACTGCAATGCCCCTACGTTGCTGGTGGGCAAGCAAAATAATACAGCCTTTTCAGAAAACAGTTTGGCAGTTTTGTAGAAAGTTAAAGATTTTGTCATACTACCTGAAAAACCCACTGACAGGTATTTACCCAAGAAAAATGAAAATCTGTTTATAGAAGCTTTATTCATAATTTCCAGAAACTGGAAACAACCGAAAGTGCCCCTCAAGTGGAGCATAAATAAATAAAATGTGGTGCATCCATACAATGAAATGCTATTCAGCAATAAGAAGGAATGAACTATTGACGTATGGAACAGCATGGGTGAATCTCAATTGCCTTATGCCAGGTGAAAGAAGCCAGGTTTAAGGCTACATACTGTGTGTTTCCACTTATGTGACGTTTGGGAAAAGGCAAAACTATAGGGGCAGAAACAGACCAGTGGTTGCCAGGGACTGGGTTGGAGGCAGGGTTGACTGCAAAGGGACACAGTGAACTTTTTGTGTCTGGTGAAACGATTCTATATGTTGGTTGTGGTGAATGACTGTAGTCAAAACTCACAACACTATACACTAAAAAGTGTGAATTTTACTATGTGTTAATTATACCTTAGTTTATAAAATGAAAGAAAAACAAGGTAGCTTTCAGCAGCTTTTGTGGCACTGACCAGAGCTGGTAAACTCTACAAGGGATCTATCCAGAGTCTGGCCAGTGTCCTTAGAAGCTCCATCGACTGTATTTCCATGACATGCTGTAAAAGCAACGAACTAGCTGGATTCTATTCCTCAGCGTTACTCCTCCTCCAGGCTGGGGGGTGGGGGAGTGGACACCAGCAAAGAAGGGACGCCCTACATTTAATTTAACTTAATATATTACTTAATTTTTGCCTCCTTCTGGTTCAGCTGGCAGGTGAACGCTCTCAGAGGCAGCCACCTCCCATGTATCTCCTGGATCCTTCAAGTTACCATGAAATGTGATCTCAGAAGACCTCTCTACTAGGGGCCACAGCCCGTCCCGGTGGCCCTCAGCTGGCCCTTCCCCGAGGCCTTCCTTGGGAAACCACCACTCGAAGTTCTCTTGGGCACTGTGTCCTCCTGAGAGCTGTGTCCTGCTCCTCCCAGCAGTGCTTCTCAGAGGAACAGGCCGTTCATTTTCCCTGTGAATTCAAGCCCCTGGCACAGATAAACCCCTGGGAAGCATTTGCTGATGCTTCCCAGGCCTTTCTCCGCATGAATATTTTATGCTTCTGCAGTAAACTAGATCATTAAAGCAAGGAAAAGGAGTCATCTGCGCCACACTGCTACACGCTGGCGAGAAGCTGGGTGTGGAAGTGGTGGGAGAGGGTGGGCCTTCTCATCTTTTTCAGTGCAGTGCAGAAATTAGGTCCCTTATGTGAGCACCCAACCTTCCCCAGCCATGTGATGGGTGGCTGTCACCAGGCCAGCAGTGATTCCTGCTCACTGGTCCACTTCAAGTGCTCAAATGGTCACTTGGATTTCTGCTTTGTCATTTTAGTTCCTGCCTCTGCTTCTGTCCCAATCATTGCCTAGGAGAGCCCCATCTCTGAGACCCTCTCATCCAGCCACTGCATTTCACAGAAGGTGAAAGGAGCCCAGGGAGACGGAGGCACTCGGCCCCTTGCACCCGGGGAAGATGCTGTGTCCCTGAATGCACAGAACACAAGCCAGTGGCTCAGGGCGCACCCCGCAGGAGGCCCGCCCCTGTGCCCCCATCCTTGCCCTCTTCTTCTGAAGTCTGACAGGGTCAGATGTGGGGTGACTGGGACTTTTGTATATCAGTAGTGTTGGAGGAAGAAAACTCTCTACTGAAATCACGTCTTTTTTAAAAAAAAATAAAAGGTTTTATTTACTTAATATTTAGAGAGAGGGAAAGGGAGAGAGAAAGAATGAGAGAGAAAAATCGATCGGTTGCCTCTTGGTTGTCTCTAGCACACTTCCAACTGAGGACCTAGTCCACAACCTGAGCGTGGGCCATGACCAGGAATTGAACCTGCAACCTACCAGTTCATCGGCCAGCACTCAGCCCACTGAGCAGTACCAGGCAGGGCACCTCTTTCTAATAAAGAGGTCACTTTAATCTCAGAAACAAGATGAAGACAGTATGCGTGTCTTGAAAAGCTGCCTGCAGGGACAGCTTCCCCACTTCTGAGTGAGTTGCTTCTCATAAAAATACAGGCAGCAGTTATTGGACACTTTAATTTTTCTAACAGATTCTCTTTGGTTTCAAGGCTGGGATGCCCAGAGGCCAGTGAGCGAGCTCTGACCTGACACTGGGGAGAGCAGGCTGCGTGGGCAAGCCTGGGAAGGAGTGATGAGGATGCCCAGGGTGACACAGGGCAGGATGGAGAGCCCAGCAGGCTACCCTGAAAGGTGAGGGAGGGAGGGAGGAAGGGGGCGACGAAATGAGGGAAGGGTTTCTATGTAGTAATTTTCCCAACAGAAGTTGAGCAATGCATGATGTCTTGCTGGACTGGTGTTACTTTCTTTTTGAGAGACTAAGTGAAAAGTGTTCCAGTTTTTCTTTCCTGAGCATACAAGATGTGTGCAGAGAGAACTATTGGTACCCAGTCCCAACCACTACGTAGGCTTCACCTGAGGTGGATGTCCTGTGGGAGAACTTTATAGGGCCATGATGAGCACAGGAGGGAGGGAGTGCTGGACGTCATGAGGGCCAAGGGTAGACCTGGGATAACTAGGCTTGTGAGGGAGGTAGGCAGTCCTGGCAGCTGGAATTCAGGAAACCCAAATGCACTTATCTGCAGGAGATATGTTCCAACAACCCCAGTCGTTGCCTAGGACTGCAGATAGTACTGAACCCTATACATATATACTATGTTGTTTCTTATAAACACATACACTTTATGGCTTCTCTTTGGCATGTCCAAATTGCCAGCATTACTACTTTTGCACTTTGGGGCCATTATTAAGGAAAACAAGAGTTACTTGAATACAAGCCCTGCAATACCTTTTTTTGTTTCATTCTTGTCTATTCTGTTACAGTTGTCCCAATTTTCCCCCCATGCCCTCCTCCATCCTGCCCCATCCCCTGCTCCCACAGTCCGTCCCCACCCTGTTGTCGATGTCCATGGGTCATTCACGCGTGTTCTTTGACTACCCCCTTCCCCTTTTCCCCAGCCCCTCCCCCACTTTCCTTTGGCAGCTGTCCCCTGTTTCCATGTCTCTGGTTCTATTTTGCTTATTAGTTTACTTTCTTCATTAGATTCCTCTTATAAGTGAGAACATATGGTATTTGCCTTTCACTGACTGGCTTATTTTACTTAGCATAATAGTCTTCAGTTCCATCCATGCTGTTGCAAAGAGTAGGAATTCCTTCTTCTTTCTGCTGTGGAGTATTCCATTGTGTAAATGTACCACAGTTTTTAAATCCACTCATCTACTGATGGGTATTTGGGTTGTTTCCAGCACTTGGCTATTGTAAATAGTGCTGCTATAAACATCGGAGTGCCTAAGTTCTTTTGAATTAGTGTTTCAGGATTCTTAGGGTATATTCCCAGCAGTGGAATAGCTGGGTCATAAGGCAGGTCCATTTCTAATTTTTTGAGGAAATTCTGTACTGTTTTCCACAATGGTTGAACCAGTCTGCATTCCCACCAACAATGCACTAGGGTTCCCTTTTCTCCACATATTCTCCAACACTTGTTGTTTGTTGATTTATTAATGCTGGTCATTCTGACAGGTGTGAGGTGATATCTTACTGTGATCAGTGATTTTCTTATGTCTATGGGCCATCTGTATATCCTCCTTGGAGATTGTCTATTCAGGTCCTCTGACCATTTTTTGAATGGATTGTTTGTCTTCCTGGTGTTGAGTTGTGTGAGTTCTTTATATATTTTGGAGATTAAATCCTTGTCCCATGTATCATTGGCCAGTATGTTCTTCCATACAGTTGGTTCCCTTTTTGTTTTGATGATGGTTTCTTTAGCTGTGCAGAAGCTTTTTAATTTGATGTAGTCCCATTTGGTTTTTTCCCTTTATTTTCCTTGACCTAGGAGATATAGCATCAAAAATATTGCTGCATGGGATATCTGAAATTTTACTGCCTATGTTTTCCTCTAGGACTTTTATGGTATCATGACTTAGATTTAAGTCTTTTATCCATCTTGAATTTATTTTTGTGTATGGTGTAAGTTGGCGGTCTAGTTTATTTCTTTTTTCTTTTTCTTTTTCTTTTTTTTTTTTTTTGCATTTTTTGTACCAGTCCAGTTCCCCCAACACCATTTATTGAAGAGGCTATTTTTACTCCATTATATGTTCATGCCCTCTTTGTCAGCTTTTTGTGTTCAACATTCCTCCCCAGAGACTATTCAGATGATTCACAAGGCCACAGTTATGGGCAGCTGGTGACTGGCAGCTTCATCATGACAACATGCTCACTCATGTATCATGTCTCGTGCAGAGTTTTTTGGTGAAACATCAAGTTACCCAGGTGACTCAGCTCCCCTATGGCCCAGATGTGGCATCCTGTGACTCCTGGCTTTTCTCAAAACTAAAATCACTTTTGAAAGGGAAGAGATTTCAGACCATTGATGAGATTCAGTAAAATAAGACGAGGCAGCTGATGGCATTTGGGAGAACTGTGTGAGGTCCCAGGGTGCCTACTTTGAAGGAGACTGAGGCATCATTATCCTATGTGCAATGTTTTTGTATCTTTTATCTTCTTCAGTAAATGTCTCTATTTTTCATATTATGTATCTGGGTATCTTCTAGAAAGACTATACACACACATATGTGTCTATATATACACACATACATATATATTTAGAATATATATATTCTAAACTGTGTAAGGCCAGAAAGATGACTGTGAAGTTAATTTTTTCTGAACTCCCCTTATCTGCCTAAAAAAGCAGAGCCTCCCAAAATAATTCAGCTCTTATAAATCCCCTCCTCCAGGAGTTCTGTGATCAGGGGTAAGAAATCACTTAAGACAGTCGCTGTCACAAAGCTTTCATATCTCCTATCTATTCTCTTCTGGGCCTGTTTCTCTTTCCTAAAAGTCATTTGTTTTCCCATTAGACCCTTTTTCTTCATTTACTTCCCCTATTAAGATGGTATATAAGCCCAAAATTCTAACCTTCTGAGTCACATTTTTCTGTGAACTCCCACGTACATACATGAAAATGTCTTTTTTCTTCCAAATCTGCCATTTCCCAGTTTAACTCACAGTACCCCAAAGACTGATCCTAAGAAAAGGTTTTCATCCCTGCTAACAGCATGTCCTTTTAAAGGTTAATTTTTAAAGGGAATGTATCATTGTTTGGCTTTGCTATTTACTACTAATTAAGGGCTCATAGTCTGTGAAGTTGCATAGTAACCTGAAGATTTGTGCATATGATTTACACACAGGAGAAAAAATAACCCCAAATGTTATTATTTATTGCCTCATAGAACATTAACCAATTTATATATATAACTCAGAAAACTTATTTTAACATTTCTCTTTTTTTATTGTTGTTCAATTACAGTTGTCCCCATTTCCCCGCATTTCTCTCCCCTGCCCTACCCACCCCCTTATTTTAACATTTCTTTATTAAACTGTCTATAAACGCCCAACTTTATATTGGGATAATTGTAGATTCACATGCTATTGTAAGAAATAATAGGGATCCCATGTACTCTTTACCCAGTTTCCCCTAATGGTAATTTCTTACAAAACTATAGTGTTCTGTCACCACCAGGATATTGATACTGATGCAATCACGATGCAGAACAAATCCGCCGCCCCCAAAATTCCTCAAATTGCCTCTTTATGGCCACACATACTTCCTGTCCCTCTCTGCCTCACCTGCTCTGACCCCTAGAATGTTCTTTTTATCAGTTTTAACATCTTAATTTTTCCCTCATTAAAAAGTAGGATAAAAAATCTTTAGCACATCTCCATTTTATATCACAATGAATCTTGTTCTTAAATCTTTAACTCTTGTTTTGAGGATTGCTTTGAAGCTGGGTGTTAAATGCTGTGGGGGTCATTCCCCTCTTCAGTGTCCCCCTTTCTCCCTAGGCACATCCAAGTCTGCCTCATCATTGACCTGCGAGCTCTGGTCCAACCTCGTGTAGGAACTTGACTTACTCTGACCTCTCCAGCCCAGAGCCACAGCCTTTAGACAGCCCACACTTCAGATGGTGCTCATCACAGTTTGGACTCTTGTCAATTCATTTCCCTTCAACAAACACATTTACAGAGGATTCACATCCTCTTATGTGAAGTCACACAAAATTCCTGCCCTGACTGGTGTGGCTCAGTGGGTTGGGTGCTGGCCTGCGAACCAAAGGGTCGCTGGTTCAATTCCTGGTCAGGGCACATGCCTGGGCTGTGGACTGGGTCTCTGGTTGGGGGATGTGTGAGAGGCAACCAATTGATGTTTCACTCCTCTATCTTCCTCCATTCTCCTCTCTCTAAAAATAAATAAAATTTAAAAAACATTCCCTTCATTGTTGTTCTTCGGGAGTCATTTTCCTGTCCATCTTTGCTCCTTCCTAGCACCAAGGCCTGGCCTGTAGCAGGCTTAAACAAAAGAGGCTCTAATTGTAGAATTTCTGGAGCAGGGAGGTGGAAAAACTTTGATGTGTGAGGTTCCCAAGTGTCCTCAAAATACACGGAGTAGACTGCCAGCCTGGAGTGGGCACAACCTGTCCCTAATCCAGATTACTGGCCCTGGAGAATCTTCCTGTGGATACAGGGTTTCCCACTGCAGAAAGGTTTCAAGGTTATCACCCAGCTCATGCCTCTTCCTTGAAGATGTTCCCATTCACAGTCTATGGTACGTCAAAGTCACATGCCCTGTGAAGTCAATGAGAAGCCCGGAAACTACAGGGAAGCTGAGAGCCAAAGGATGATGCAGGCTCTCCAAGTCCACATGGCTCCCTGGGAGATGGGAGGAAAAGCCTTGATTCCTAATGTCCCTGTACCAGGCCCCATGAGGACTTTTTGGCTGCATGTTCTCCAGTCTCAGGATGCCTGCGAGATTGACAGCTCCGTGCATTTACCATTCAGAGAGCGTTTCTGTCTCCTAAGACCAAACAGGTTTAATATGCCTCACTCATCTGGTGTCTCTGACACCTTCCCTAACAGTTCCAAACTCACAGACCTAAAGTGAGTAGATTGCTTAGGGCAGCAGACATGGCAGAGTCTGGTCCAGAATGATCATTCTGTGCCTGTTTGCTACCCTGACTGTGCCTGAAAAGACTCCACCTGGAAGCCTGAACAAGATGGAGAAAAAATAATGGACAGAAGTACCGCCATGAAGAGGGTCAAGGAGGGAAAAGAGAGGCTTCTGTTTGGTGATTGTTTAAAATTGATTGTAATTTTCAAGAGATGCTGCACTCAGGACTATGGTGAATAGAGACTGTCCCTCATATGTCCACCTTCAGGCTCCTTTGAAACCTACGAGATCTGTTCTATGAAGACGAGGTGCAGATACAATTACATTTCTTTGATCTCTTTGATTTTTCAAATCAATCTTTCAAGCTTTCACTTTCCCTTATTAGCAGAAAATCCATTATCTTCCTCTAAAGTGTTCTGTGTCTCCAGTGATTACAAACGTTACTTGGTATTGCTGTTGAAGGCAGTCCTGCCCAGACCAAAAGGGCTTGCCCACTGCTGCAGGCCCCACCTCACAGAGCCCCTCTTCACGGTGTCCCACACTGGCCTCCCTGGTTGAGCTCTGCCCATTATAGAATCTCTGTAACGAATGTCTTCATTGTTCCCAAAGTGCATTGCTGTGCAAGCCTGTCTGGATCCAGAGGGTCTTCCAGCCTCAGTCCCTGTGGTGACCCTAACAAAGGCTTTGGTGTCCTTTGCTGCCAGCAGGCCTTGGTCTTTTTATCTTCTCTAGTCATTTAAGGGAAATTCAGATAACATTTCAATCTTTGCACTTTAAAATCATCTCTGTGTGCAAACTGTGATCTCTTCCTTCTCATACTACATATCTGATCCATCAGCAAATGCTGTGAGCATTGTCTTTAAAATATACGCAGAATCCACTATTTTTCACTGTCTCCTCTGCTATCATGGCGCCAGTCCCACCATCGCTCAACTGGATCACAGCAATGACCTTGGAACTGGTTTTCTGTCCCTGTCTTGTCCTGCTGCAGTCTAGTCTCAACATGGTGGTTAAACTCATTGTTTTAAATGTAAGCCACAGAACAACCAAATCTATCAGGTGAATCTTGTTTGGATCCTGATTAAAACACATTAGATGTTAAACAAACATGTTATAGACCATCTGGGAAATTTTATTACAAACTCGATATTATATGATACCAAGGAACAGCTCTCTTACCTTTAATAAAGATGAAATAAAGATATCATGGTTATATAAGGAAATGACCATTTGGTTTTTTTTTTAGATGAACATGGAAATGTGCAGGAGTAAAGAACAGGACATCTGAAATTATTTTTTTAATACTTCAGCAAAGAAAAGAAAGAGATCAATGAAGAAATGGACAAAATCTTGATAGCTGTTCAATATGGGTATTAATGCATGGGTGTTCATTTGACTATTTACTCTACTTTTGAGTAGTTTGAAATCTTAAAAAATAACTTAATTATAAACATAAGTTAACTTACTTTTCTGCCTAAACGTCTCATAAGTACTGACAGGGATGATTTAAGTGAAGCTCATGTGACTTAAAAGCTTGATTATATCACAGGAGTGTGGATTTGATCACAGTATCTCCACATTCACCATCTGAACCGGGAGGGTTGGTAGGTCATTGGCTGCCACAGGCAGATGTGCCTGACACACGCAGTTAAAGTTAAAGGCACAACACCAAGCCTGGTCTCCCCAGGGCTCTGAGGTCCAGCTGGGCCTGTGCACTCCATGATATTCATGCTGAATTAACACCCTCTCCCCCAGCAGAGGGCTGAGAGCTACTCTTAACTTGACTATGTTTACCTTTCAGATAAGATATTTAGTCTTTAACACAGAAAACATAGGGAAAACTGAAAACACAAAAGAAAAATGTGTTTATTTGCAAAAATGAACTTGTTCCCAGAACAAAGATCCAGGGTGCGGGGGGCCTGCCGTCTGGGCTCCGGAGCTCTGGCCTCCTTCCACTCGACCTCTGTGCCTATTCAAGGTCAATTATCCTCTCCCTCCAAACTTCAGAAGAAGCTGGCGACGGCTGTGCTGCCCTTACCCCTTATGAACGGGGTTCCATAGCCTGTCTCTCCAACACCGAATGGCAGAGGTTGAGACACCACTGTTCGAGTCTGTGAGAACAAGTTCAGACCGCAGTTCTGTCACAGCGTCCGTGGGAGTGACCTCGGCACCAGTGTGACGCAGCCCGTGCTGCCCCCGGGGAGTGCTCCATGTGGGCCCAGCTCACGGTCAGCGCGTCTTCTCCTGGAGTCTCTGCCGCTTACCCTGCTCCTTTGGCTAGAAGCTCTGCTTTCTCTCAGAATCTTAGATTCTTCTCCCCCCACGCACCGTGATGAAGCTTCACATCACAGGATGGTTTTTCAGGGCAAACTGGAAAGAGGAAAAAAAAAAAAAAAAGGATAAGCAGCATTCCCGCCCAGTTACGGAGTACAGAGGCCCATTTTCCCAGGTCATCACCAGAGATGTGTTTTTCCTCAGCATTTTAGGAGCTTACCTCTGGCCACACCTGCAGCTTCAGGGTCAGGAGAGAAGAGGGAAGGGTCCCCCGCAGTCCCCCACTCTGGCTCCGACAGCCCTGTCCCGTCCTCTCTGCGTCCTTCCCCTCCTGCCCTGGAGCCGTGCTGGGCCTCACCGCTTTTAAGACAGGGCTGAGATCAGGCTGGGAAAACCAGTCAGGTCTCCGTGGTGCTGGTCATTCGTCCACTTCTGACTTCCGTCCCGTCTGCCCACTGCTGCCTCCATCCAGACTCCGCGGACGCCGGCTTCTCTCCTCTGTCCCGAGCTCATGGTCGTCGTCAGTGGGGGACAGCAGGCGTGGACCTGCTCCATGTTGGTGGCTCCAGAACGATGTGTTTTCTTTCTTTTAGAAGAAGAAAGGGAAGGAAGGATGTGAGTCTGAACAGCAAGTAGACTTTCTTTAGAAATCAGTGGACGGTGTTTTCTCCACTCACAGTCCTTTGAAGTGCTATGTGTTGGCATGAGCTATTTTTATTTTATTCTTCCCTCTGGATATTCTCCCTGAAGAAGGTGGACGGAGTTGGCTGCACAGATATGGGGACAGGCGGGTGACTGTGCTGTCCTGGGTTCCGAGACACATGGCGTTCGTGCTGTTCCAAATTTCTGAGCCTCTCTGGCTAGAGGCGGGACCAGCCATGAGTGGCTCCTGCCAGGCCTTTCTGACACCATCCATCCATCTGTCCCGCACGACGTTGGTTTGTGCTCACTGCCAGCTGAATGCAGAGGGGCAGCAGGCCTCTGGGCACCTGTGGGAGCCACCTAGCGGAGAAGCCCTGGGCCCCAGTCACTGTGTGGAGAAGACGAGCCGCAGTGGCTCCCTGTCCCACATCATGGGACACAAGGAGCAAGTAGATTTCACTGGGTTCAGACACAGAAAAGTCCACTATGACAGCTGTGTTATTACCCTAACAAACAGAGTCTATGAGGGGCACTTAGAATCTCCCTGGCTTGACCAATGGGTGAGTGACGGGCTTTTGATGAGTCACTTTCATCTCTCATCTTCCTTTAACTCTCTGCTGAATGGGGTGTGTTGATTTCACCCACCATCATAACCTTTTCCTTCTCACAGCCAAGGTGAAAGCTTCTGGAGCCATCCCTGGAAGGAGGGTGCATATGAAAACAAGATACTATTATTACCACAATTTTGAGCACCATTCTTCAAGTAACAGAGAAATATTAATCATCCCTTACCTTTGACAGAGTGTAAGTATCATTTCTGCACTTGTGACCTGTAGATAATTAAAAAGCTCACGTTCTCACCAATGGTGCCACCTTCCATTTAATCATCACGTGTCCTTGAGTAGCGTCACTCATGGTCACTGTGCCTATGACAGCTGCCAGGACTCATCTGATGCACTTAGGTCTTTTACATTCTGGGTTAAATTTATTCCTAGATTTGTTTTTTATTTGGTGCAGTTGTAAATGGGATTGTTCTCTTAGTTTGCATTTCTGATAGTTCATTATTCGTGTATAAAAATGCAACTGAATTCTGGATATTTATTTTGTATCCTGCTACTTTACTGGATTCATATAACAGTTCTAGTAGTTTTTTGGTGAAATCTTGAGGGCTCACTGTATACATAAAATGTCATCTGCAAATAAAGAGTTTTACTTTTTCCTTTCCAATTTGGATGCCTTTTATTTCTTAATTGTCTGATTGCTGTGGCTAGGACTTCTAGTACTATATTGAATAATAGGACTTGTTCCTGATTTTATGGGAAATGCTTTTAGTTTTTGCCCATTGAGTATGATGTTGGCTGTGGGTTTGTCATATATGGCCTTTATGTTGAAGTATGTTCCCTCTGTTCTCACTTTGCTGAGAGTTTTTTGTCATAAATGGACGCTGGATTCCATAAAATGTTTTTTCTGCATCTCTTGATATGATCATGTATACGATTTTTGTCTTTCATTTTATTTATATTGCACGTCACATTTATTGATGTGCAGATATTGTACCAACCTTGCATCCCTGGAATTAAGGCCACTTGATTGTGGTGTATAATCTTGTGTGTGTGTGTGTGTGTGTGTGTGTGTGTGTGTGTAATCTTTTAAATGTATTGCTGGATCTGGTTCCTAAAATTTTGTTGAGGATTTTGGCATCTATATTTATCAAGGATACAGGCCTATAATTTTCTTTGTAGTGTCTTTATCTGGTTTTGGAATTAGGATAATGTTGGCCTAATAAAATGAGCTTGGGAGTCTTCCTTCCTCTTGAACTTTTTTTTTTCTGTAATAGTTTGAGAAAGATAGGTGTTAGTTCTTCAAATTTTTGGTAAAATTCACCCATGAATTCATCCAGTTCAGGACTTTTGTATCTTGGGGGTTTTTTAATTACTGCTTCAATTTCATTGGTTGTACTCAGTCAACTCAGAATTTCTGCTTCTTCCTGATTGCCTATGGAAGATGGAATGTTTCTAAGGATTTATCTATTTCTTCCAGACTGTCCAATGTGTTGGCATATAGTTGTAATTTTTTTTTTTTAACAACCCTTTATTTCTACGGAATCTGTTGTTACTTTTTTTATTTCTAACTTTACTTATTTGGGTTCTGTTTTTTTTTCTTTTTTCTTTTAACTGATCTTTAGATAGAGAGGAGAAGGGAGAGAGAAAGAATTAATAATTTGTTGTTCTACTTACTTCTGCTTTCATTGGTTGCTTCTTGTATGTGCCCTGACTGGAGATCAAACTCACAACCTTGGTGTATTGGGACGATGCTCTAACCAACCGAGCTCTCCGGCCAGGGCTCTCTTTTTTTCTTGATGAGTCTGGATAAGGTTTGTCGATCTTGTTTATTTTTTCAAAGAACCAGTTTTTGGTTTCATTGATCTTTTTTTTGTATTGTTTTTACTCTATTTCATTCATTTCTTCTCTCATTTTTATTACTTCCTTTCCTCTACTTACTTTGGTCTTTGTTTATTGTTCTTTTTCTTTTTTAATTAAAAAAAAGATTTTATTTATTTTTAGAGAGAGGGGAAGGGAGGGAGAAAGAGAGGGAGAGAAACATCAAAGTGTGATTGCCTCTCACATGCCCCCTCCTGGGGACGTGGCCCACAACCCAGGCATGTGCCCTGATTATAAATCAAAATGGCGACCCTTTGGTTCACAGGCCGGCACTCAATCCACTGAGCCACACCAGCCAGGGCTGCTGTTCTTTTTCTAGTTCCTTTAAGTATAGTTAGATTGTTTACTAGAGATTTTTCTTATTTTTTTAGGTAGGCCTGTAATGCTATAAATTTCCCTCTCAGGACCGCTTTTGCTGCATCCTTTACATTTTGGGTTGTTGAATTCTTATTTCCATTTGTTTCAAGGTATATTTTGATTTCTCCCTTGAGGACATTGTTAACCCATTCATTGTTCAGCAGCATGTTATTTAGCCTCCACGTCTTTGTGTGTTTTTCTCTTGTGATTGATTTCTAGTTTCATACAATTATGGTCAGAGAAGATGCTCAATGTGATTTCAACCTTCTTAAATTTATTAAGACTTGTTTTATCCTAACACATATTCTATCCTAGAAAATGTTGCATATGCACTTGAAAAGAATGTATATTCTGCTGCTTCAGGATGAAATTCTCTGAAGATATCGAGTAATCCATCTGATCTAGTGTGTCATTTAAGGCTGCTGTTTCCTTTCTAATTTTCTGTCTGAAGGATCTATCCATTGATGTCAATGGGATGTTAAAATCCTCTACTATGACTGTATTACTGTTGATCTCTCCCTGCATATCCATCAAGATTTGCTTTATGTATTTTGGTCCTCCTATGTTAGGTCCATCAATGTTTGCAAGCATTATATTCTCTTGTTGGATTGTTCCCTTTATCATTACATATTGTCCTCCTTTGTGTCTTACTATAGCCTTTGTTTTAAAGTCTTTTTTGTCAGGCATAAGTATTGCCATCACAGCTTCTTTTTTCATTTACATAGGCATGAAATATCTTTTTCCATCCATTTACTTGTAGTCTGTGTGTATCTTTCATTCTGAGGTGGGTCTCTTGTATATAGCATATATATGAGTCATGGTTTCTTATCCATTCAGCTACCCTTCATCTTTTGACTGGAGCATTTAAGCCATTTACATTTAAAGTGATTATTGATAGTTACACATTTATTGTCATTTTACTCTTTTAACTGTGTTCCTCTGTTTCACCTTCAAGATCCTTTAACTGTCCTTGTAATACTTGTTTGGTGGTAACAAACTTCTTTAGCTTTCTCTTGCCTGGGAAGCTCTGTATTTGTCCTTCAAATTTTTATTTAAATTTTTTTATTGATTTTAGAGAGAGAGAGGAAAGAGAGAAACAGAGAGAGAGAGAGAGAGAAACCAAGGGAGAAACATCAATTTGTTGTTCCACTTATTGATGCATTCATTGGTTGTTTCTGGTATGTGTCCTGACCAAGGATTAAACCTGCAACCTATCAGAAAGACACTAACCAACTGAGCTATCTGGCCAAAGTGAGCTTCCTTCAGTTTTAAATGATAGCCTTGCTGGGTAGAGTAGTCTTGGCTGTAGGTCCTTGCTTTTCACCACTTTGATTATCTTGTGCCAATCCCTTCTTGCCTGAAATGTTTCTATTAAGAAATCAGCTGACATACTTACGGGAGCTCCCTTGCAGGTAATTGTCTTTCTCTTGCTGCTTTTTACATTCTCTCCTTGTCTTTAACCTTTGCCAATTTAATTATGATGTGTCTTGGTGTGAGCGTTTTTGGATTCATCTTGTTTGGATCTCTGCATTTCCTGGCCTTGTGTGTCTTTTTCCTTCATCAGGTTAGGAAAGTTTTTTTTTCTTTTCCTTTTTTAAAAATCCTCACCAGAGAACATGCTTACAGAGAGGATGAAGGTGAGAGAGAGAGAGAGAAACAATGATTTGTTTTTCCACTTATCAATGAATTCTTTGGTTGCTTCTTTTTTGAATTTTATTTTTATTTCATTTTTTCTATTACCATTTGTTGGTTGCTTCTTGTATGTGCCCTGACCAGGGATCAAACCTTGGAGAATTGGGATGATGCTTTAACCAACTGAGATACTCAGCTAGGGCGAGTGTCCTTCAATTTTAAATGGTAGACTTGCTGGGTAGTTTTGGTTGCTAGTCCTTGCTTTTCATGACTTTGTATATTTTGTGTCAATCCTTTCTTGCCTGAAATGTTTCTGTTGAGAAATCAGCTGACAGACTTATTAGACAGTTCCTTTCTAGGTAACTATTTTTCTCTTACTGATTTTAACATCCTTTGTCTTTAATCTTCACCAGTTTAATTATGATGTATTTTAATGTGCACCTATTTGGGTTCATCTTGTTTGGGATTCTGCATTTTCTGGCCTTGTGTGTCTTTTTCCTTTACCAGGTTAGGGAGTTTTGGGGTTTTTTGTTGTTGTTGTTGTTGTTGTTGTTTTAATCCTCACTTGAGGACATGCTTACAGAGAGAGAGAGGGAAAGAAAGAGAGAGAGAGATCAATCAGTTGCCTCCTGCATGCATCTCAACTGGGGATCGAACCCATAAGCTTTTTAGTATATGGTACATTCCAACTAACTGATCCATTTAGCAAGGGCTGCGTTAGGAAAGTTTTTAGTCATTATTTCTTCTAATAAGTTCTTGATCCTTTGCTCTTTCTCTTCCCCTTCTGTTACCCCTATGATACGAATGTTATTATGTTTCATGTTGTCCCAAAGGTCCCTTAAACTATCCCCATTCTTTAAAATTCTTTTTGCTGTTCTGATTGGGTGTTTTTTTGCTACCTGTCTTCCAAATCACTGATTTCATCCTCTGCTTCATCCAGCTGACTGTTTATTCCTTCTAGTGTATGTATTTCAGACAGTGTATTCTTCATTTCTGACTGGTTCTTTTTTTTATTGCTTCTGTGTCCTTTTTCATGCTTACTATCTCTTTGTTTAAGTCCTCACTAATTTCATCCTCTCTTCCTCTAAGTTCCTTGAGCATCCTTACAACCATTGTTTGGGACTCTGTATCTGGTAGATCTGCTATGACTCCCGGTCTTGGCAGGGTGGCCTTATGTTGTGGGTGTCCTGTAGGATCCAGTGGTGCAGTCCCCTAAATCACCTGAGCTGGATGCTCCAGGAATGTCCATTGTTTGGGTTACGTGGGCCCACCGTTGTAATCGAGTCTCAATTGCTATTGGCCTGTTCATGTTTGAGGTCAGCCCTCAAGGTGGTTGACTGTGAGGATCAACCCCAACTGCAGTGTATGAGCTGTTGTGCAAGTGCTCATACACATGAATTCACATGAAGTGAAATTTGCCTCAGTAGCTTCTGGTGCCTGCCAAGGTCTCCCTTTGGATATGCTGCTTGTCTCCTGGCTTTCTTTGTAAGAGTGGAATTAAAAAGTTGAAACAGGCCACACTGCAGGACTTAAGGTATCCAGGATCTGTAGTCTGGGATTAGCCATGGGAGCTCAGGGTCTCCACAGAGAGTCCATGGGTTCTTGGAGGCCAGGGAATTGCTTCCTGCTGTAGGCAATTCATGGTTTCCCTGGGTTGTGGTGAAGGAGTGAGAGCATGGGAGGGTCATGCGGCTGTGATCCTGTCGCCTATCATGAAGAGTTTGGTCTTCTAGTGTGTCTTCTTGTTTAGTCTTCTAGGCTGATGCTAGCAGATGCCTCCCTCCATTTCCCTTCTAAGAGAACTGCAATTCTATTCAGGTGTCTGACCAGATGCATGTTCACTGGCTGCCCGGAGAGCACCCTCCCAGCCTTTCCCCCAGGTCTGGGTGACCCAGGTGGGCTGGGGTGCATAGGACTGTGGGCAGGTGGATAAAAGTCCCTCGAGTGGGTTGAAAATGCTATCAGAACCATTAAGATTGTTGTTTTTTTTTTAATTCTTTTTCTATGTTTGTTCCTGCACTATAACTAAGCAGCCTAAGTAAATGCTTAGCTCACTCTCAAGGAAGCCCAGTTCTGCCTTGTGCCAGTGCCAGATGCCACCAGAACAGTGGCAGAGGCATATGGAGGAAGAGGACAGGACATTCCTCTCCCGACAGTGTAACACCATCCCAGTGATGATTCTGTCTGGACAGCTGACTACTGCTGCAGCCAGTAGGCTTTTAGACTTGAGAATGGCATGATCTGATTTATATTTTTAAAAGATCACTCTCATTTGTTATTTTTTATTTTTATGTATTTTATTTTTAATAATTAAAAATATTTTCCATTAGAGTTGACACTCAATATTAGTTTCAGGTGTACAGCATCGTGGTTAGACATTTATAAATTTACAAAGTGATTCCCCTGGTAAGTCTAGTGTGGGGCCTCTTTTAAAAGGGCATTAGTCCTATTCATGAGGGCTCCGCCCTCAAAGGCCCCACCTTTTATTTATTTTCAGTTAAAACATTGGGATGACACTGGTTAATAAAATCGTATGAGTTTTAGCTGTACAATTCTGTACATCTCTACATTGTCTACTCACCACCCAAGTCAAGCCTCCTTCCATCCACATTTATTCTCTCTATACCCTCTGTTACCTCTCCCCCACCTTCCCTTCTAAAAATCACTTTGTGATTTGACATTTAAAATCATATTTGAGATGTGCCTTGAGAGCACAGGATTTAAATCTGCGATTTTCAACAGATGTGCCATGGCAGGCACACTTGGGTGCTGCAAGAATTTTTAAAACATGCAATACCTGACTACTTAGGCAGGAGCACTGATCTCTTTTTAAGGCTTTTATAATTTTTTTCTTTTCTTTTTTTCTTTCTTTTTTTCCTCATTTCTCATCCCCCCCCCCATTTCTCCTTTTCTCTCTCTCTCTTTCTCTTTTCTTAGACGTTTCTAATGAATTCACCATTACAGTTCCTAAGTTCTGAAATGGCCAACAGACGATAGAAAGACATTTCTTTAGCCTCTGGCTTGAAACCATGTTGTCATTTTTTAATATGACAATCTAAGGGAAAAGGGTCAGTGCCCCTGACTAAATAGGTATTTCATGTTTTAAACATTCGCGTGGCACACCTGTTGAAACTCGCTCACTTAGACAGAGGAAGAGAGTGAGGCGTGCTTCAGGTACAGAGAGTGGGAGCGCGGCCCGGAAGCAGGAGAGATGAAGACAGCAGACTGGAGACCCCGCCCTCAGAGGCCTGCGAGTAAGGGGACAGGCAGGGGGACAGGAGACCCCCTAGGAAGAAGGGAAGGAAAGGGTACAGGGGGCCCTCCATAGAGGAAGCAGGGAAGGGGGACAGGAGACCAGGACAGGGGCAGAGCAGGGAGAACAGGGGGCCCTAGAGGGGCAGGGCAGGGAAATAGGGCAACAAGGGAACCTGGGAAGAGACAGGGAGGGGAAATAGGGGACCTTCATGGAAGGGGCAGTATCACCTGTCACCAGTCTCTCATCCCCTGACCTTTCTGTTCTTACCCATCCATAAAAGACCCCCTGTCATACCTGCCCTACATAAGGCCCTACTCCTTCTGCCATGCCACGTCATGGAGGGTCCCATACCTGCCCTTTCCTGCCCCCCTCTATGGAGGGTCTCCTGTCCACCCTGTCCTGTTCCCTTCATGGAGCAGACCCTGTCCTATCTTCTCTGCCCTGTCTCCTCCATGGAGGGCCTCCTATTACCTCTGCCCCGCCGCCTGAATGGAGGGTCCCCTACCCCCTCTTCCCTATGCCCTAAAGGAGGGTCCCATACCACTTCTGCTCTGCCCCCTCAAAGTGGAGGTCCCTATCTTCTCTCCCCTGCCCTTCCACGGTGGGTCCCCTACCCCCTTTTCCCTGTCCCATTATGGAGGATCCCCTCTTCTCCCTACCCTGCCCCCTCTATTAAGGGTCCCCAGTCATTCTGCCCTCCCACCTCTGTGGGGGGTCTCCAACCCTCCCTGTCCTGCCCTTCCATGGAGGGTTCCCTAACTCCTCTGCCTTGTCCCTGCCATGAGGATCCCCTATCCTCTGTGCCCTGCCACCTCCATGAAGGGTCCCCTACCCCCTCTGCCCTGCCCCCTATATGGAGGGTCACCTATGCCTCCTGCCTTGTCCCTTCCATGGAGGGTCCTCTACCCTCTCTGCCCTGCCTCTTCCATGATGGGTCCCTTAATGCCCCCTGCCTTGTCCCTTCCATGGAAGGTCCCCTAATCCCCCCTGCCCTGCCTCCTCTATGGTGGGTCCCCTAATCTCCCCTGCCCGGCCCCCTCCATGGAGGTCTCCTACCATCTCTCCTTCCCTCTCAAAGGGGACCACCTATTCCCTCAGACCAGCTCTCTCCACGGAGGGTCTTCTATCCACCCTGTCCTGCCCCTCTATGGAGGGTTCCCTACCCCCTCTTCCCTATCCCATAATGGAGGGCACCCAGTCATTCTGCCTTACTCTCTCCATGGAGGGTCCCCTATCACTCCTGCCCTGTTCCCTCCATAGAGGAACCTGTCCCTCCTCCCTGTCCCATTCATGGAGGGTCTTCTGTTGCCCTGCCCTGTCCTGTCACCCACAGGTCTCTTACTGGCATACGCTCCAGTCTCTGGTCTTCATGTCTCCTGCCTCCAGGCCACGTCCCAGGTCTCTGTACCTGAAGCACATTCCTCACCCTCTTCATCTGTCTAAATCCTACCTGTGCTCTCTAGGCACATCTCAAATATTATTTCTAATGTCAAATCACAGCGTGATCTTTAAAAAATATAAATCAGATCATGTCATTCTTATGCCTAAAGGCCTTAATGGCTGTGATAGCATTTTCAACCCACCCGAGGGCCCTCTGTCCAACCCATCCACCCTGCCCTGCACCCTGGCCAGCCAGGCTCTTCCTGCCCTGGGGGAACTAGCTGTCGCTTCTGGGGAGGCTTCCCTAGTTCTCCATGTGGCCAGATCTGTCTTAACAGCCAAGTCTTAGATTGACTATGACGAGATCCTGGGGAGCCCTTCCCTGACCCTGCTGGGGAGTCACTGCAGATGTCCCAACCCAGCACTATGGGGTATCATGTGGCAACAGGTCACAGAACTAAGACAGGTCACAAAGGTAAGACAGGTCATAGAGATAACCTGGCAACTGTCCTGGGTCAGCCAGGTGGGCCAATGTAACCAGTTGTGCTTAAAAGTGGGATGTGGGCAGGAAGGGGGGTCAGAGATACCATGGGCGGGACTCAACTCACGTTTCTGGCTTTGAGTCTGGATGAAGGAACCTGGGCCAAAGTTTTCACGCGGCCACTGGAAGCTGGGAGTAGCTCTGGTGGGGACACTAAGGGGAACTGTCCTGTAAGGGGCGGATTTTGCCAGAACCCCATGAGCAGTGGACGGGGCCTCTGGAACCTCCAGCGAGGAGCGCAATCTGTGCGTCAGAAACCGCCTCAGGTTTCTGACGCACAGCATCTGCCGCCCACACTCTGTGGTGTGGACCATTCAGTGGGCGGTCATTTGTTAGGACTGCAATAAAAAACCAGTACCGTTCCTATAATTCCCTAGTGGCATCACCTGAGTCTGTTTTCTTCATGGCTCTTACTGTCTTCCAAAATGAAGTGTGGTTCTCGTTCACCCCTCTCAGCACCTGGAAGGTGGCCTGTGAAGGCCCTGCCCCCGAGACCCAGGCACAGCGAGGAGGGCCACAGAGGAACTGACGGCACGCACGCTTCTGATTTCATAACATTTTATTTTTGTAATAAAACTGATTCATTAACATATGATTCTTTAAACCTCCCTAAGTCATCCCAAATAAACAAACTCACAAATGAAAAATAGCTTTTTTTTTTTTTTGGCTTTTTTTTTTTTTGTCAAAACCTGCATCTCAATGTTTGGTTCACAGATGCAGTTGCCATTTTGTGAGCTGCTCGTGGAGGGGGAGGGTCCCGCCTACAGGCCAGGTTCATGGTAGGATTTGCCTCGTGTCCCGTATACCCCACAGGCCAGCCCTTTGGTCTCTGGTGGCCAGTTGACCCTGGTGTTGCTTCAGGCAGGCCCAGGGAACTCCCATCCTGGGTTTATGACAACCCTGGTGACCTGAGCTCCTTGAGTTTGAGTTTCTGCTCATTTCTTATTTGGGGACCAGGAATTGCAGCCACTGGAAATAGGGACAGCTCTGATGCTGTGTGCTCTGTGAGCTCATGGCTACAGACCTGTAGGGGGCGCAGGTGGTGCCGGGGTGGGGGGCTCTCCTAAATGCAAAGGTAGCTGGCTTGCTGCCTGGCCACCCTTTCAATAGCAGCTTTCAAGACCCGGGGACAGTGTCAGGGACCAAGTGATGTCAGGTCATGATGGGACAGTCTGTGCCTCTGGCCACAGGGGTTACTGAGGTGGAACCTGAGTCAAGATGACCTTCCTCAGGCTGTGGTCTTGGTGGCAAGTGCTGAGCAGGGAGGTCTGAGGGCCTCCGAGCGCCTGAGCTTCGGGGGCTGGAGCTGGGCTGAGGCTCATAGTCTTCAGGCATGAGCGGTGGTTCCACCAGGAGGGCCATGTGCCCTTGCCCTGGGGTGGCCTGGCAGCTGGCCCCTCCCACTCCTGACCTGCCTCTGGGGCTGTGTAAGCTCAGCTCCAGGGCTTGACAAGTAGGGTTGCCAGATACAACAAATCAAACAAAAAATACTGCACGAGACAGACCATGAATGCTGGGAGATTTGTTGTTTATCTGAAAATTCAAATGTAATTGGGCAGCCTATTGACAAGGCCTGAGGGTACCAGGAACCCAGCCTCAGATTCTGGAGCCTGAGTGGCTCACAAAAAATTAGATGCCCTGTAGGCCTCAGTCTCCTCATCTGTCAAGTAGTACTGGACAGAACACTTCTATATAATTAGGCCCAAGCAGCTCAGAAACCAGGCTCTGGGAGGCCTTAGGCATCCAGACATCCAGGCCCAGGAGGGCCCTCCCAGCTACAGCTACCAGGGGCAGCGGCACCAAGCGCTTGAGGCTCCCTCTATAGATTGCGGCCCTGACCAAGTTGTCAGGTCACTCAGCCACTTAGCAAACATTGACAGAGCCAATTGGGACAGGAGAACTGTGGGAACAGGAGTGTGGCCTGACTCAGGGAGATGTAGGGCTTTCCACATCAGGGTATCCAGGGCTTTGAGGAAAGGGCTCCAGGCAGCCTCATCCTCACATCAGGCTGCTCCCCCGGGAACTCTTCCTGAGCCCTCACAGGGGAAGCCCAGAGCCCAGTCCAGCCCTGTCTCTCCTGCCTTGGGCCCGGTAAACGGCTGGTGGGCCCCTGCAGCCTGCCTTCTTGCATCCCCCAACATGTGGGGAGTGGGTAATATCCCCCCAACCCCCAGTCACCTCCTGCTGCCCTGGGCTCTGCTCATGCCCGCCCTGCCCTGGCTGCGCAGCGGGTGCTGAGGGAAGCAGAGGGTGCTGTCCTCGCCCGTCCCCCGCCCCCTGAGCAGGCCCTGGAGCCAGGGTCCAGGTCCTTGTCTCTATCCATCAGTACCAGCATTGCCCCCTCCCCGTCTCTGCAGAGCCCCACCCAAGCTCTTCCCACACTGGGGCTGCCCCACAGGGGTGCCTGCTCCTAGCCCAGGGACCACGCCCATTCCCTGCTCTGAGCCACAGTCGCAGCAAATCCTGGCCCATGGGGAGGTTTCACACACCGGGAGGATTTTGCAAATCCTTCCCTCCCAGCAATAGCTGGTCAGCGTGGCCATGACAGTGAAGTGTGGCTGACCTCGGAGGCAGGAGGCTCTGACCTCAGCCAGCACCCCCAGAATTTCCAGACCCAGCACGGGGAGGCTTGTTGAGCATGTGCACCACCTACCATTCATTTGCCACCTTAGTCCTGTTGCTGAAGATGCTCTTGCCTCTCAAACTGCAATGACCACAAATCACCTGGGCTTCTGTTGAAGTACAGGTTCTGGTGTGGTGGGTCTGGGATGGGATCTGAGGGTCTGCACTGCTCATCAGCTCCCTGGTGATACCAATGCTGCTGGTTCAAGGACCACATTCTGAGTGGTGGGGCCTGAGAGCTTATCAGCTTCCAGAGAGACAAGTTCAACATCTGTGTTGCTGGTAGACAACGCTTTAGGCAGAAACTGGATGATGCAACTCTAAAACCAGACTGTAGTTGCCCCAAGGGATGTATGGGAGAGTCCTGAGCAAAGTCTTCATTGAGGAGAGCAGTTGAGGGACTTGGGGACACACACGAGGGGGCTGGGAATCCAGGTTACAGCGTTGTCCTTGGAGCGCCCAGGCCTGCGCCCTGTTCTCGGGTTCCAGGCTCAGCACAACCACGGCTCACAGTGCCCTTGGGTGGAAAGGCATCTTCTCTCCAGATCTCTGCCCTTATGTGGAGGTGTCTGCCATGAGAGTGAGGGACGACACTTCAAAAGGAAGAAGAGCAGCATAAATATCACTTACCACGTGCTTTTCCTGTGCCAATATCTTTAATCCTCACGCAACCCTCGGACATGGGCACTAGACTTCTTGTTACTGTCTTCGCAGTGGGGAATCTGAAGCCCTTGGAGTGTCCCAAGGCCCCAGGCAGTCTGGCTCCAAAGTCCTTAACCATCTCTTTCCTCAGCCAGTCCAGTGTGAGGCCAGGTGAAGACCTTGAGGGGAGATGTCTTGTCTGCCCCTTCACCGGACAGCCCCGAGGCTCCTCTGCAGACGCAGCTGCAAACCTGATGTCCCCTCTGCTCTGAGGCTGTGTTCCTAGACAGGCCAGTGTGAGAGAACACCCTTGGGTTTCTCCCACCCCTGATTCGGGGCTGCATTTCTTCAAATTAGCTCTATATGTGACACCTGAGCTCCCCCAGCCAAGCTCTTACCTCATTACGTGGCCGTGGTCTGTTTCCTCCTCTATCTTGCCCCCTAAAATGTACACTCATAGAAACAGGGTTGTTTTCCTTCTTATCTCCAGCTCATCCCCTCAGCTCAGCTCAGTAATGGACACGGTAAGTGCCTAACTAACTTAACACCCACAGGTTCCATTAGAAGTGGGTGCGGGGAGCGGGGTGCCTTGATCAGTGTGGCTCAGTTGCTCAGGTCTGGTAAAGCGATGGTGGCCAGTTCAATTTCCAGTCAGGGCACATGCCTATCTTGAGGGTCCGGTCCCCAGTTGGGGCATATATGAGAGGCAACTGATCCATGTTTCTCTTTCACATTGATGTTTCTCTCCTTCTCTTTCTCCCTTCCCCTCTTTCTAAAAATAAATATTTTTTTAAAAAGAAGCGCAGCGAAGCGGGGAGCAGAGATGCGATGGGGAACAGTTTCCAGATTTTGCCACCAGAGGGCAGGCCCGCACAGCAGCTGGAGTGATGACCCAGCTCCAGGGAGAAGGTGGGTGGGTTCCTGGGCACCCAACATGAGGCCTGGACACAAAGAAGGCCAGACTGAGTGGCTTGGGCATCTCTTCACTCCCCCCTGGAGATTCCAGCCTGAGCTCTAGGGTCCTCCTTTTCTCTTCCTTCCTTTTCCTTCCATCTTTTTCTCCTTTTTCTGTCTTGCCTTCCAGGTTCCTAGGCCAATATTGACACTGTATGACTTTGGGCCAGGCACCTTTTCTCTCTAAGCCTTAGTTTCCTCATCTGTACAATGAGCAAATAATGATAATACCTTACTTTTGTGCACTTCCTCAAGCTAGGTATTTGGGGCCCTTGATGTAGGGCGACACTTCCCTTAGCATAGACCCTCCCCTGCTCTCAGGGAGGAGGTCAAGGCTGTGGCAGAGGCAAAATGAGGTGCCTGCCCCTCAAGCGTCCGGCTCCATCCCAGGTGGATGAGGGTATGTCAGACCCCGTCTGTGGTGCTGGGTGGGGCTGGCCGGAGTGGCTACACCCGAATGGCTACTCCTTCTCTGGCCCAGATGCTGTTGCAGCCTCTTGTGCTGGGATTCAACTAGGTCTACTCCATTCACAAAAAATATAGTCCGGTTTCTCTTCAGAGCGTATAAATCTTTCGCCTTTTACTCCATTCACAAATACATGAGCAGGCAGGAGGAAAGCACGGAAGAATGGGTGGATGGATGGATGAAAGAAATTCATGCTGAATTAGCGCCTCCTTCCCCAAGTCACACCGAGGGCTGAGAGCTACTCTTCACTTGACTATGTTTACCTTTCAGATAAGATATTTAGTCTTTAACACAGAAAACATAGGGAAAACTGAAAACACAAAAGAAAAATGTGTTTATTTGCAAAAATGAACTTGTTCCCAGAACAAAGATCCAGGGTGCGGGGGGCCTGCCGTCTGGGCTCCGGAGCTCTGGCCTCCTTCCACTCGACCTCTGTGCCTATTCAAGGTCAATTATCCTCTCCCTCCAAACTTCAGAAGAAGCTGGCGACGGCTGTGCTGCCCTTACCCCTTATGAACGGGGTTCCATAGCCTGTCTCTCCAACACCGAATGGCAGAGGCTGAGACACCACTGTTCGAGTCTGTGAGAACATCAGGTTCAGACTGCAGTTCTGTCACAGCGTCTGCGGGAGTGACCCCAGCACCAGTGTGACGCAGCCCGTGCTGCCCCCGGGGAGTGCTCCGTGTGGGCCCAGCTCACGGTCAGCGCGTCTTCTCCTGGAGTCTCTGCCACTTACCCTGCTCCTTTGGCTAGAAGCTCTGCTTTCTCTCAGAATCTTAGATTCTTCTCCCCCCACGCACCATGATGAAGCTTCACATCACAGGATGGTTTTTCAGGGCAAACTGGAAAGAGGGAAAAAAAAAAAAGGATAAGCAGCATTCCCACCCAGTTACGGAGTACAGAGGCCCATTTTCCCAGGTCATCACCAGAGACGTGTTTTTCCTCAGCATTTTAGGAGCTTACCTCTGGCCACGCCTGCAGCTTCAGGGTCAGGAGAGAAGAGGGAAGGGTCCCCCGCAGTCCCCCACTCTGGCTCCGACAGCCCTGTCCCGTCCTCTCTGCGTCCTTCCCCTCCTGCCCTGGAGCCGTGCTGGGCCTCACCGCTTTTAAGACAGGGCTGAGATCAGGCTGGGAAAACCAGTCAGGTCCCCGTGGTGCTGGTCATTTGTCCACTTCTGACTTCCGTCCCGTCTGCCCACTGCTGCCTCCATCCAGACTCTGCAGACGCCGGCTTCTCTCCTCTGTCCCGAGCTCATGGTCGTCGTCAGTGGGGGACAGCAGGCGTGGACCTGCTCCATGTTGGTGGCTCCAGAATGATGTGTTTTCTTTCTTTAAGAAGAAGAAAGGGAAGGAAGGATGTGAGTCTGAACAGCAAGTAGACTTTCTTTAGAAATCAGTGGACGGTGTTTTCTCCACTCACAGTCCTTTGAAGTGCTATGTGTTGGCATGAGCTATTTTTATTTTATTCTTCCCTCTGGATATTCTCCCTGAAGAAGGTGGACGGAGTTGGCTGCACAGATATGGGGACAGGCGGGTGACTGTGCTGTCCTGGGTTCCGAGACACATGGCGTTCGTGCTGTTCCAAATTTCTGAGCCTCTCTGGCTAGAGGCGGGACCAGCCATGAGTGGCTCCTGCCAGGCCTTTCTGACACCATCCATCCATCTGTCCCGCACGACGTTGGTTTGTGCTCACTGCCAGCTGAATGCGGAGGGGCAGCCGGCCTCTGGGCACCTGTGGGAGCCACCTAGCGGAGAAGCCCTGGGCCCCAGTCACTGTGTGGAGAAGACGAGCCACAGTGGCTCCCTGTCCCACATCATGGGACACAAGGAGCAAGTAGATTTCACTGGGTTCAGACACAGAAAAGTCCACTATGACAGCTGTGTTATTACCTTAACAAACAGAGTCTATGAGGGGCACTTAGAATCTCCCTGGCTTGCCTACTGGGTAAGTATCGGACATTTGATAACTCACTTTCTGTCTCTCATCTGGTTAACCCCCTGAAAATGGCACATGTTGATTTCACCCACCATCATTCCTTTTCCCTTTCTCGCAGCCAAGTTGAAAGATTAATTGGAGCCATTTCTGGAAGGGAGAGAGCAAATGAAGACAAGGTATTATTATTCCCCTGATTTGAACACCACTCTGCTGAATGCACAGAGCAAAATTATTAATCATCCCTTACCTTTGACAGGGTGTAAGTATTATTAATGCAGTTGCGATGTGCATATAATTAAAAGGCACACACTCCTGACGACAACGCTGCATTTCCTTTGATCGTCACTTGTCCTTGAGTAGCGTCATTCATGGGCACTGAGGCTGGGACAGTCGCCAGGACTCAGCCAAGGTGCCGAGAAGTGAAATCTGTACTGTTGACAGGACCCCAGCGCAGCATTCTGGGAACAGGACAGCTGGCCCCATCGGTGTCACTTGTTAGATGTGGTTTAATAAAGCAGGAGGGTCACTGCGCGGAGTATGCTGCCCCCACTGTGATTTGTGAGACGGTTAGATGATTTGGAAATTCCGTTAAGAACCTAAGTGGTAAAGTGAAGGAGCCGTTCACCTGAGCAATTACATTAGAAGCAGCTGGGACACATCAGCTTTATTAAAAGTGTTGGGACCTCTCATGATGGGAGAAGGAGGCGGAATCTGTGGATGTGGATGCTCTGGGTGGTGGCCCTCGGTCCCATAGGCCACCAGGTTCCCTGGGCAGCTCCTTATACTGAATCCAAACCACAGCCAGACCTACTGGGCCAGAATCTCTGGGGCAAAGCCAAAAACATCTGGATCCTTCCTTTTATTTTTTTAACCATTTTTTGATATAATTGTAGATTCACATTGTTTGTAAGAAATAATGCAGGGGGCCAGCCAGGGCACTTCCCACCTCGGGGCATTCTCTGTGACCCGTGACTGGACCCTGCGGGGGTCTTCCTGGCCGTGGCTGAGCCGGGATGCCAAGGACCGCAGTGGGAGTCAGGGGGTAGGGCGGCAGGGCCTTGTGCCTGGGGTCCAGAGTGGCTGCTCGCACACCTGAGTACCTTCACCAGCAGGCACACAGGAAACAAACCGTTGTGTTTGTGCTCCTCTTCATCCTGGGGTTTATCTGTTACAGTGATTAGCTATCTAACTAATCCAGGTTAATTTGTTTTCAATTTTCTAGACTCTATAGGCAAAGCACAAGAGACTTCATTATAAGTAAAAATAGATGGTAAGAGTTGCCAACCTTAACCAGGTGAAGCAGGCATCAACAGCATAGGTGAGGGCAGGAAGAAGAGGGTGCCCATGCGGCCACCGTCTTGTGCATGGCAAGACATCAAGGGCACCTCCCTCATTAGAGAGAGTGTTATAAATCCACGATTGCTATAGATACAACTTAAGATACGCCGTAGACTCCGACGTGACTGTACTGAGGGCCGGGGCAATGGCGAGGTAGCCCTGTCCTTCCCGTCAGCAGAAAAAGCACTGAATCAATCAAGATGTGTCAGGTTTATGGAAAGGTGTGGAGGTGACCCCTGGAGATCTGACCTCAGAGTCAGTTGAAGTGGTTCCCTTGAGGAACAGGTCTGGAGGTGGGGAGCTAGGCTGGGGGCGCCTCCCCTCCTCTCTTTTCTCTTCCCTCTCCTCCCTCTTCCCCACCCCTCTCCTCCCCACCTATCTCCTCCCTCCCCTCCCCTCCGTTCTGCCATCGCTTGCTCCATTCCCTGCCCCCCCTTCCTGGTATCCTTGTCTAATCAGCCCTCTGCACTATTTTACATGTTACACATGTACGTTTATTACTTTCATTAATATTTAAAGTATTTAGCCCTAGCTGATGTGGCTTAGAAGATTGAACACTGGCCTGCGAACCAAAGGGTTGCTGGTTCAATTACCAGTCAGGGCACATGCCTGGGTTGTGCGCCAGGTCCCCAGGTAGGCGTGTGCAGTGGGGCAAGCCATCGATGTTTCGCTCCCTCTCTTTCTCCTGTCTCTCTAAAAATAAATAAATAAATCTTCTAAAAAAATTAAAGTATTTTACTTGAACGACTCTAAATTATTCATTGATATGTAACTTACGTACCATTCTTACCTGTTTATTAAAGCAGGCCCCATGTTCCTGGCCTTGGGACATCTTTAGTGCTAGTTCTTGGGGGGATCACGGTCTGACCTTTAAATACTGCACTGACAGTCCTCTGGGAAGTGCAATGAGAAGAATCTTGACTTGGAGAAAAAAATGCATGCATGCCCTTTCCGCTACCTTAAATCACCCACCCTCTGTCTGTTCATCTGCCTGTCCATCCGCATGTCCCTCCATTCAGCCAGTGATAGAAACGCTGAGGGCAGGGTCTTATGCCAGGTGCCAGGGACACAGGTGAGCAGCAGCCGCCAGATCTGCGTGGGGGAGACCGGAGCAAAGTCCTTCATCCGCGCACCAGAGTGGGAGTGGGGTCAGGCTCACGGGTGATGGCGTGTGAGGGCCTAGGCACTGGTGCGCACTCAGAGTTTCTGGTGCCGACACAGTGGTGTGGGACCAGGCAGTTTGGCTGAAGTGAGGATCGACACCCGCTCTGTTCACGGTCTCTTTCCCGGCAACTCAGGTGCTACCTTGGGGTGATTAATTCCATCCACCCCATGTCCTGGCCTCCACTCGGCCCTTCCTGAGCACCCACAGGAGCTGCACCTACGTGGAGGAGTCAGGCTCCAGACCCCGTGTTTCACCTTGGCGACTTTACCATTTTGAGAAGGATAATTAACCTTCAATTTCTGCATGTGCAAAATGAGGTAATGATAACTGCAACATAGACTCTCTTGAAAGTTCTTTCTTTTTAAAAAAATTTTAATCCTCACCCAAGGACATTTTTTACTGTTTTGAGAGAGAGAGAAGCATTGATGCAAGAGACAAGCATTGATTGGTTGCCTTCTGTGCCTGGACCGAGGATCACAAGAGCCCAAGCTGGGGATCAAACTTGAAACTTGGGTATGTGCCCTAACCAGGGAATTGGACCTTCAACCTTTTGATTATGGGACAGTGTTCCAACCAACTGAGGCACACTGGCCAGGGCTGTTGACGTTTAAATGAATTAAGTCAATTCACAGAAAGCCCTTATTACTATACCAGACACACAGTAAATGTCAGTAACTATTTCTTCCTTTCGTGTTACTGTCACTGATGCTTCAATCTGTGTTTGCTCCAGTGATGCTGCTGGTGGCACACTCTGTGTCAGAAATGTGGTCCTACATCTGAGTCTCGCAGCACTGACTTGTCTGAGGAAATTCGTGGGCAAGGAGACAGGGAGGGAGTCTATGGGGGGGCCTAGACACTTAGGGCCATGTCCCAAGGGGGGACGAGGCTGCATCATTCCCCTCCCATCAGCCAGTGGTGGGATTTCAGCTCTCAACGTTTTTCTCTTCTCTCGTAAAAAATGCATTTCACGTGAGAGCTAGATAGGAAAGGAAGAAAACTATCCTTGAAGAATAGAGAAGTTGGGACCTGAAGGTTCTGCAGAGCTCAGCACTTTTTTAAGAGCTCTTAACGATCTTATGAAATGTGGGTTGCATGAGTAGCTTTCTGTTCCTTCCTTCCTTTTGGTGACTGTTGTGCTGTTTGCCATCTGCGTGCTGTGCTTGAGCTGGAAGGGCTGCACCCGGAGGGAGTATAAGGAAACCCAAGGAAACTGTTAATAAAGTTTCATGAGTAGGAGATCTTGACAGCAGCTCAGATCTGAAGAGTAAGCAGGACAAACACCCTGGGATCAACCCCAGGTGTAGAATGGTGGGTGTCTACCCCGGACCCTCACAACAGATGCGTGTGTGAATGGAGGTGACTGCGTGTGAGTGTATGAGCATGTGTGATGGTGAATGTGTGAATGTACGTGTGTAAGGATGTATAAAGGTGTGCGCGTATGTGCATGACTGTGTGATGGTGTGAATGTGAATGTCAATGTGTATGAATGATTGTTAATGGGTGTGTGTGAATGTGTGTTTGTGTGCATGCCATGGAAAGGGAGCTCTTTCATTGAAACATCAAGATCTCCAATTTAGACCTTTGGTCTTTTCTTCCGATGAAGTTAAAAAAATCACTGTGAAACACAGACAGCCTTGAACAATTATGCCATCTGCTTCTAATGTGTGTCACTAACACAACCCTATGAGTTATTACTTTACAAGGTAAATTCTACAATTTTTTTGATAGCACAATTATTATATGGAATCAATTATTTGTGGTTAAAACATTTATTAATGTAAACATTTGAAATGAGCCACCATTTTAAGCCCTGTTTGACACTTAGCTGGCCTGGCTCCTTCACAGGTGGCTGTGTGGCACTTCTGGCGGGTAGAGGCACCATGTGGGGTTCCACCTATCAGCTGCAGGTGGCTATGCATTGGGCGGGGCTGCTTGGCTGTCCACAGGTTGCCTTCTGCACCTGCCCAGACTGGGGACTGAATCCGCAGCCCAGGCCTGTGCCCTGACCAGGAATCAGTCCTACAACCTTTCAGTTTACTCTGCGATACTCCAACCAATGGAGCTACACCAACCAGGGAACAAGGAATGATCTTAAAAACTATCAGAAAAATACAGATATAAGCAAACTTATTTTTTTATCTTAACAGTTTGATAGCCTTTTAGATAGTCACTTGGAATGAAATCATCATTGAGGCATGTGTTCATGCTCATAGTCATACTTCGTTCACATACACACACACAAATACATGCTGATCTTAATACTAAATTCTAAATAATTTACTGTAGCATGAAATAGATATGGTTCCTGCCCTTGTATTTGGCAGTCACTAGAAACTGGTGAAAATCCTGAGGAACTATAAAGCATGAAGTGGTTTGTTTGTTTACATATTTACAGTAGGTGGGGCTTAAGAAAATTGTCATGATCTTGTTTAATATAAGTTTATCTGGCATTTTAATTTTTAAATAACATAGAGCACTCCTTAGACTTGGTAACCTAAACCTACATCCCACAATTTTGTTTTCTATCCATTAGCAGATAAAAGATTTTATTTTGCCCTTTGTATTTCAGATGATCATTTCAAGTATTCAGAGAGCATTCCCTAAGAATAAGTCAGCTCCTGATACTATCAGGACAATCATGGCTAAAGCACCTTCCTCAGTAGGCTTTGTAATTGGCCAAGAGAATGACATACATTGGAGACAAAATTCTAATCAAGCTCTAGGTTCCCCACTCAGCTTCAGCCAGAGAGAGTCCTTCTTTGGTTGATGTTTATATATACTGGCTATGAAAACTACTGGATTTCCTTGATTTAAAAAGAATTAGCCCTGGCTGGTGGGGCTCAACGGATGGTGTGGCACCCACTTGTGAACCAAAATGTTGTTGGTTCGATTCCCAGTAAGGGCGCATGCCTGGGTTGCGGGCCGGGTCCTCCAGTTGAGGGTGTGTGAGAGGGAACTGATCAATGTTTCTCTCCATCTCTTTCTCCCTCCTTTCCTCTCTAAAAGTAAGTAAATAAATTTTTTTTTTTTGAAAAAAGGAGATAAACCTGTCACAGGTAACCAGGTTCTTGGTGATCGCGGACAAAAAAATGGAACTGAACACAGAAAGTTTATAGCAGAAAGCGAGAAAAAGCAGATTTATTAAGCCACACAGAACATGGGAGCAGGCCGACTCTGAGCAAAGCAGAGCACAGACGAGCAGAGAAGAGCCTGACAGCAGCAGCAGCCGCAGCAGCTCGGAGCTCAGGGGCTAGAGGGCTTTTATTCCTTAGGGTGCGTTTTTTTCCCCTGATTTCATTGATTGGCTACTGGGAAGGGGATCCCGCAATGCTTATTTATTATAATGGTATTATAATGAAGCAGGGGTCAGGTAGCATCTTCTGTACAGGTGCATTCCTGATTCACTAGGATTCAATGCTTTTCCAGGTGCAGAAACTACCAGTCTTAGAACAGGGTTTCTGCCCTTCATCCACGTTCTTTACCTTAGCCCTGGGGCACCTCTGGAGTTTCCTGCTTCCTGACTCTCTTCTGCCTCAAACCCAGTGATAATCTTGTCCTTTGGCTTTTAAATTTAAGCTTGACTGAATTTAAGCATTGAAGTAATTTGCAGTCTTTCCTCTTAACTCTTTTGTTGTACCCTAACAGTTGTTTTTTTTCAAACACTGGGTGAAGAAATGAATTAAAAGGTGTGATGATGGCAGTGAAACCTCTGAAGAGCTTGCAGCCCACACAAAGGCTGGTGTTTTCCTTCAGTGAACTTGCTGTAATGGACTGATGAGGACAGGTCCAACATTAGCAAAAGCAGCAAGTTTACCTGGTAAGGGCCTTTTTTTTACCTTTTTCTCTATTGAGGTTTGTTTTTGTTTTATATGGAATGAATGCCTGTTAAGAATTTTTCTTTATTTTAGTGTTTGAGTTTATTTTATTGAGTACTACATTGTATATGAACAGTATTCTATTTTAGAAATTTTCTTTTATTTGAAAAGCATTAGTTTCCTGTAGAAGGCTGATAATTTTTCTATCCCGACCTTTGTTATAATGCCTTTTCATATTGTTTATTCTTAGCTGCCTTTTAGCATATAAATGTATTGTAGAGTTTACTCCACCTAGTTTGGCTAATTTGCATTTCTGCATTTAAAAATCCACAGGGTTTAACTTTTAAGGGATCATTCTTTAGAGTAGCATTCAATCAGACTAACCACATAACTGTTTTTATTACGTAACATGTTTAACATGTTAAACTTCTGTAATATGATTTATGTTATTTCTTTAAAGATTTTATTTATTTATTTTTAAAGAGGGAAAGAGAGGGAAACATCAATGTGTTGTTGCCTCTTGAGCACCCCCTTACTGGGGACCTGGCCCACAATCCAGGCATATGCCTTGACTGGGAATAGAACCAGCTACCCTTAGGTTCGCAGGCCAGCACTCAATCCACTGAGCCACACCAGCCAGGGTGTAATATGATTCATTAAGAGACTTGACTGTTGAGAAATAGAAGTTTGGGGGTAATATGGGTATCCCTTGGGTTTTTTTGTTTTGTTTTGTTTCGTTTTCTGAAGTGCATTGCTCAGGATACTGAAACTGGAAAAGCCAGTGTTCATGCTGCCTGTCACCTACCAGAACCAATAAGCAGAGACGGGGATTGAGTCTTTATGGGCACTTTGTTCAGATGGCTGGTGATCTGAGAAGATGGTGGGTGTATACCCTAACAGACTGTCTTAAATTCCATTTTAAACCGACCCTTTTTATAAGAAGAAAAATGTGGGTAAAGAGTTTGGAATTCAGGGAAAAAGTTAATCAGGTAAAAGCTTCAGATTTCTTTCATCTGTGTCCTGGGGGTGGGTTTCTCACCCTGGAGTATAAGGACTCAGATTCCATCCTGATCGCTTGCAGTCCTCCTGAGGCACAAAGGTGGAACCCGCTTGTGGTCCCCTGGAGTCAAGGTGGGTCATACCTTCAGTTCCTAAAACAACAGCTTTTTACCTGCATTGATAACTGCACTTATTAGCTATTACCTGAAACTAAAATTTTCCAACATTTGAGTCCCCCATCAATATTAGTTTCAAAATTCAGTCTCTTTTTGACCATGAACCACTTTAATACTAGACAAAAATTTTACAAATGCAAGTAATCTTGAGCACCCTTGTTTTCTGTCACTAAGTAATAAGCAAGTATTTGAATACCAACTGTGAACTGTGTACACCAGCCAATCTCTTAATAGAAAATTGTGGAAATATTCAGTTTGAATTTAATTCAATCTTATATTCCATCCATATAGGAAGTGACTTTGGTGATGAATGATAGGGTTATTAACGGGCTCTTCATTTTTAGTACTGTCTTCCACATGTGAAGATGATGCTTTAAATAATACTGAGTTGTTGACCAGTTTGAGTTAAAGTTTTGCACTGTTCTATCACTCAATCATAAGGCAATAAAAATACGAGTGCTTAAAAGATGAAGGCTAGCACATGATTTTATACCATTAATACTCTGCTCTACCCAAAAAGATGAAGAAATATATATTTATTTCTGTCTATCAGAGAGCATTAGGAAACAGTGAGTCATGTCACATAGTATAATGGCCACATCTTTGAGGAATGGACGGTTGAAATATTATTGTGCTTTCTAAGGCCATCATGATAAACATAAGTCATGTCACTCATGAAAACCTTACTGTAATTTCAGAAAGTATGGTTACTTTTGATACTTTAAAAAAAAATCCCTAGCTTAGCTTTTTTTTTGAAAATTGAAGAGTTCTCCACCAGATATATTTATTAAAACCCCAGAATCTTTAAATATGCTCTATAAAACTGGTATTTAGAATAGGGCAGCCATACTTTCACTAAGTAGTGTGACTAAACTCTCGCCCTCTTTCTGCATCCACAGAAACCACAAACACTCTAAATCCCCAAGATGCTTAAAATAGGGAATATAGGCTTGAATATGTTTGACTTTGTTTAGAAGGTAGATTATTGAGGAAGAATGGCAATTTGTAATAGCAAAGTTATCTACGTCAACAGAAGAAACGTCCAAACCTGAAAGAATTTTTACGAGTTTATTTGAGCCAAACTGATGACAATTGCTGGAAGCAAAATCTCAAGGGACTGAGAAAATGCTCCAGAAAATGGCAGTTTTATCACTTATTTTATACATCAGAATCAAAGGGAAAAACGTAAGGGGTTCACAGGAAATCTATTGGTGACAGATTAAGGAGGTGGAAGAAAGCAAAGGGGGGGGCGGGGAGAGGAATCTCTGAGAATGGATAAAAAGTCAAAGGAATGGACATTTCTTTTACATAGGCAGGTAAGGGATAGTTAACAGTTAACAATTAACATGATAAGAACAGAGAGGATCCGTGGTCTCTGCTCCTGCGCAGTTTGTGCTTTGAAGGGTGGGGGAGTGGAGGGGGTAAATTATTTTGATATTCCAAAAGTATGTTATAGTATGCTATCTTAGCTGCAAAAAAGATGGCAGGCTCAGTTAAGGTGAAGATTGACCTTTGTTAGGGAAAAATACCACCCCAGGGCCTAACTACCCACTTTTAGTTAGAAAGGTTTCGTTTCAGACCATCCTGTGGTTCCTTTGGTCTCTGGGTTTGTAAGGCTGCCATGCAGGCTGGCCACCCCCACCACCCCCGCCCCCCGCTTGTCAGGTTTAGTAAGTGGTCTCTTTTTCGTTCACATCTACTCTGCAGTTTTGAAGTGAAACTGCCGAGTTTTTCTCTTAATAAGTTTTAGAAGCTTTTATTGCTATCAGCTTCTTAAACATATTTGCAGATTGTTGATGGTATCCTAACATATTGAGAGCTTAATACTACTTGGTTAAGTTTAACCAAGAAATACAGAGTGAAACAAATATTGTAGGCCTAGAACTTACTTCTTTGAGAAAAATGAAAATTTTCTTATGTGTATAATTTTAAAAATTTGATTTAAAATATGTAATTAAAAGTGTCCATATTGACCTATCTCAAGTTACTGTAGTTTATGTCAATGTGGTCTGCTTCACTAAGGCTGAATTGTGCAAATAATGTAATAGGTACTACTTCCCCTTCGTTGCAGTTCCAGACTTCAACCACGAATACAGCAAAAATACAAGCTTTGTATCTTATTTATAGTTTTATTAAAAATAATGAGTAAGTTTGATTTTTCTAGATTTTTCAAAAGAGGAAAACAACAGGTCTGCAGAGTAATAACTTTGACTCACTAGCAACAGAGACAATGAGGCAGACTGGGGGGAAATCCTGGACTCTGTAGCACAGTTGTGAATGGACCACAATGAGAAGAATTTAAAACAAGGGTATTTGGGGGAAGACAGTTGGGAAACTCAGTAGCCACAAAAAGAATTTACCAGTCCTTCCCTGTGGGTTGGGTGTCAGTCCAGCCAATCGGAGACATCGAAAGCTCTCTGATTCGACTCCCGGTCAATGCACAGGCCTAAGTTGCAGGCCAGGTCCCTGGTTGGGGGTGTGTGAGAGGCAACTGATTGATGTTTCTTTCCCACATCACAATGATGTTTTTCTCCCTCTCTGTTCCTCTCTCTAAAAATAAATAAATAAATCATTAAAAAAAGAGAGAGAGAATTAACCAATCCCATTTTCCTGACTTTTGAGGCCAAATTGCTTAGGTCTGAATCTTGATTCTACCACTTGCTACCCATGTGAATTTGGACTAGTTTCTTTATTTCCTTTCCCTTAGTTTATTCATGTGACAAATGGAAATAGGAATAAAACTACTATAAGGATTATAAATTAATGCATAGAAAACACTGAGAATAGTGTGAGATAGAGGAAGTAAGTACTCAATAATTATTTTTAGATGACATTAGAGAGATTTTCATATTTACCTGAACAATATATTTTACCTTCCATAAAACTATTACTACATGTATGGTGAAAGGTACTTAAAATATTTTTGTCTCCCAACCCCACTAAAACAAATCCTTAAATCATTGTACATCTTAAAAGCCAGTAGTAATGATAACAGCTCATTTTCAGTAGTACCTATCAAGTGTTTGACACAGTAGTTCAGTGGTTTGCAAAGTGTGGTCCACAGACCAGCAGCATCAGTATCCACATCAGCTGGGAACTTGTTTTAATTGCAGATCTCATGCCTCACTCCAGACCTCCTGAGTCAGAAACTGTGGGGATGAGTCTACGGCCATACCACCCAGAACGCGCTTGATCGGAAGCTAAGCAGGGTCAGGCCTGGTCAGTCCTTGGATGGGAGAAACTGTGTGAATGGTGCCCAGCAACATGGCCCTCTGAGGCACACCCAAGATAGGGAATCACTGCTGTAGATGTTCCTCCTTCTAAATTCAGAGCACCAACCGCTATGCAGCACACAGGAGGCCTGGAGGGTGATTTGGAGCAGCTTCTCCTTCAAATCCTGGGGCTGTGCATTAAGAAGCTCACAGCCTGATGATGTTCCTCCTGCCGTCCGAGTCTTCCTGCTTCCCCTCCGACACTAT
Source organism: Pteronotus mesoamericanus (assembly GCF_021234165.1). NCBI lineage: Eukaryota > Metazoa > Chordata > Mammalia > Chiroptera > Mormoopidae > Pteronotus > Pteronotus mesoamericanus. The sequence goes on from NW_026555001.1 coordinate 175,300, forward strand.
GGGGCGCCTTCTCTCCTCTGCCCTGTCCAACCTGGCTTCCAGTTCCAACTGTGGTGGCTACTGGCTGACTGACCTTAGACAAATTATCGGCTGGGCTTCAGTTTCCTCATCTGTACAATGGGGTAAGACCCACTCCACATAGTTATTGTGTAAGAAAACATACCTAAGAGTCTAACACTGCCTGGCACCAGGCACTTTAAGGCTGTGAGCTTCTATCCTTTAATATCCTCCAGGGCCTGCTTGCTTTGCTCCAAAAAGAATATTAAGAATAGGGCTAGAACTCAATCACAAGGAAAGGTACCTCAAGTACTGTGACCCTCCCAAGGGAATTTACATTTTAGGTGCAGCCCAAGGATTACGTTACAACTAATTTTTTTTGATTAATAGATTTTATTTTTTTAGAACATTATTAAGTTTACAGAAACATCAAATAGAAAGTACAGAGTCCCCATATACCTCTTCTCCCACACCTACATTCTTGTTATTAACATCTTGCATTTGTGGGTACATTTGGTACAATTGACGAACCATTACTGATACATTAGTATGGCTGAAGTCCATGGTTTATGTTAGGGTTCACTCTGTGTATAGTTCAGTGGGCTTTGACAATATGTAATGTCATATATCCCTTATTACAAGTGTCACAGAGAACAGTTGCACTGCCCTAAAAAAAGCCCATGATCCCCCTGTTATCCCTCACCCACTTCCACCCTGGACCCGTGGCAACCACTGATCTTTATAGTCTCTGGATCGTTTTGTCAGTCCATTCATGTGTAAGTAACTACTCAGCTATTTCATTCCTTTATTTATAAAGTGAGCCCTCAATAAATACTATGTGCCAGGCAGCGTTCTATTCATTGGGCACATAGCCAAGGACCAGAACTTTAAAATCCCAATCTTCATGAAGCTTATGTCTAGTACATCAAGGCTCCAGGGTAGGTCGTAACTAGGAGTGAAACAGCCCCATGAGAGCACAGGATGAGAGGGCACAGCTGGAGAAGTAACTGGAGAATGAGGCCTCCTACCAGTTAGCCTATGGTCTCAGGTCAGACCTTACCCTCCTGTTTCTTCTTCACAGAACTCTGTCTGCTAGCCTCCTCCAGCTGCCATCTGTGTTTTCTCTCCTGAGACCAGCAAGGGCACAGTGCCATTTCCCAACTTCTCTCTCTGCAATAAGTCTAAGTACTTTTAGACTTAGGTTGTTACTTGTAGTTATCTATACCCCTGCCTGGTGCTCATGAAATAGAATAGAGAGCTTACAAAGTTATAAGAAATAGGTGCTCGTGATCATCATCTGTGCACTAACTGGACAAAGCCTTCTCCTCTAGAAGTGGGTAGCCTGAAGTTCTCAGTCACACCCTCCAAATCCCCTCTTCTCGAGCAGGGGGAATCAGTTCCCTCTTGTTGCCATAAGAAGTACATTGTTCTCCCTGCTGCCCTCTCCCTCACAGCAGACCTCTAGAACTATAAGAGGTCTCAGTGAGAGACGGTGGGCCTAGAGGAGGGCAGAAGACTAAAAAGTCCATTTCCTCCTCATCTCTCCACTTGTTTCCTTTTTGTTTTACCCAAGAAATGTGCTTAAAGAGCAAGTAAATGAACTCCTTCAAACCCATCTGAGCATGTTCTTAGGGCAAGCCCAGAGCTCTGTTCCTACAGGCTGGTGAGAGCCACTTGTGTGCATCTTTTCCCAACTATACACTCAGTGCCATGACTCTGGTAGCCCGAAATTGGCCATGGAGTATTTACACCATGGAAATTGTCAGTGCAATAAATCAGAGTTCACAACCCTGCCCCACCAGAGAGCAAGTTTACCAGTGTAACATTGGACAGGCCCATCTTAGTCAAATTCCACCGTAGGGATTAAATCTAGAAACACTGTGTTGACTTCTATGCTCTAATTCTACTCTCCATGGTTTGGGAGAATGGCCACCAAAGTCAACGGGAGATTTTAACCAGTGAGTTTTTCATCAAGGTGTACAGAACTTGCTTATCCTTCATATCTCTTGAAAGAAGGATTGAGGCATTTTCTTGGTAGTTTCATGCATGCTGTCTTCATTGAAAAGTCACAGCAGGAGGACTTGTAAGACTTTCTGGTGCAGGTGCAGGGGCAGATCATAATTAGCATTTCTTTTCAGTTGCAGCCAGTTTGCTTGTCAGCATGTAATTAGCAAGGTGCCACCCTGATGACTGGTCCTTTGTGCTCCCTGTAGGACTGCACACGCCAGAGCCAAAGCTGACGCTGTGGACCAGGCCATGCTGGCTGCCTGCCAGGAGAGTGACATCGCAAGAGCAGTGGCCCGGGAGCTGTCACCTGACTTTTACCAGCCAGGTAAGATCACGTTCTCCTGTGGCAGAAGAGGTAAGAGCATTGCCTCTGATTTCCTTTTTTGATTACTTTCCACTTAACTGAAATGTCTGTACTTCATGACTCCCAGAAGTACTCCCAATGGCCACACCTCCAAGTACCATCAGAATGTGGGCTTATGGCTTCAGTCTATGAATATAGACTGAATGTATAGAGATCATACATTCAATCCATAGTAGCATGTATCCTGGTCTCTGGCAATGTTGGGGGCAGAGTGGGCTAGAGACGCCTGAGGAGAGACTGGGGAAGGAGGCTTTGGGGAGAGAACTGGGAGAGTAGCCAGCGGGATCTCGGTGCTGACTCAACCCCCATGCAGCAGCAGCCATCTTGCTCAGGCAGAGACCTAATTTTTTTTTTAAGTTGGGTGCTGGGGAGAGAAGTGAGGCTTCCTTCCTGGCTCCTGAAATCACACCGCACCCAGGGCTATCCCCCATGTCTGGATTCCTGGTACACTTCCCAAAGGGCTTGGACCTTGCGGAGCCTCCATTCTAATAAAAGTGCCCCTTTGTATAGACAGTGGGGCATGCCAGCTGGGCTGTAGGTTGTGATGTTGAGAGTTGTCCAATTAGCCCCAAGTGCCCCATTTGTATTGGGATGAGGATCCTTTCTAGACCCATTTCTTCCATCTGAAAGTTGAAAATCATCCTCAAGATATCTCATGGGCCAGATCCCAGGGTTCCCCAAGGCCAGCCTAACTCCAAGGCAGAGAAAGTAAGGAATTTCAGGGACACCACCTAAAAATCCTCCCTGGCATGCTAGCAAGGGCTGATAGACCTTAATCCCGGGGCCAACGCCTCTCATCCTACATTAGCAGAGCAGACACCCAAAGGAGAAGGGCTAATGGCTTCCATTTGCATCAAAGATGACGTGACTGACAGCAGGCCTTTCCCGAGAGTGGGCCCTGGCAGGTGGGAGCTCCAGGTTGCTGAAGAGAGAGGCTGCCCAGGTCAAACAGCTGCAAATTCAAGTTCACTAATCACACCTCATCGCACAGAGTAATGCTGGCATTTCATCCCAACTCACACTTTTCTTTGAGGCCTTCATTATTCTGTAAGCCAACTTCCTACATTCTGTAGCCAGTTACAGGGGGGGAAAATCAATTCTTGTCACCATATGCACAGAGAGTTCACCCTCAGCACTGCTGCAAGATGCTGCAGGTCTGAGAAGTGTAAGGGGTGCATTGAGGGAGCCAGGCCTTGCAATTTCTGTCTCCAGAGTAGTCCAATGGTCAGTAGGGATCATTCAATTCTGTTCTGGCTTCAAGATCCTGCAGAGATCTTCTGCAACGTCCCAAGGCAAGGAACCTGAGGTTTGTACTGAGTCAGCGCCAGTGATAACCATTTATATTTAGACAGAAAGTTTTGGGGCTCATTGAGTTCTTTCCCATGAAGCTCATCTGCCCTCCACCTCATGCCTGTGGGGAAGAGAAGGCAGACTTAGATGGGGAAGCAGGCTCAGAGGGACTATGAGATTTGCCTCAGTTACACAACTAGTAAGGGGTGAGCTGGGACTTGTTCGCAGGCCTTCCTTCTCTAAATATGGTGCATTTCCCATTGCTGAGGGAACAGTTCTAGCAGCAAAGCATAGAGCAGGTCTGCTACCTTCCATGGCATCCATCAAAGAAGAGGACGGAGGAAGGGTTGAACACTACCTGGGATCCAGTGGAAGAGTTTGCTCTATTTCCTCGACACTGGTCAACCTCTGTTGGTGCTGCCCAGACATGTGGGTTGGGGTTCTATTAATACAATGGTTTTCTCTTAGGGCTTAGAATTGTTGACTTTCTAAAGGAGACAGAGACCTGGGATGTCCCCAAAGAAGTTGTTTTGTATATTAAAACTGTTCTCCCTTAAAGACTCCAAGATGGATCAAGATTATAGAAGAGAGAACTAGAACCTAGCCGTGGAAGTCACTGCCATGGGCCTGGGTCCTTAGGATAGCCAGAAGCTCATGGTCTCTGGAGACATGACTGAACGCTTGCATAAGGTCACAGGAGTGCCTCTACCCTTCCACAGGCCTCCTGGAAGGGGGCATGGGGTTTGGCTGGCCTGTTGGACTGCCAAGCACAGTGACACAGAAGACTGCTATGTCCTGTCAACATCAGTGTCTCTTCAGACCAGCCTGGTCACAGTCGCACTTGAAAAAACTGAGGCAGCTTGGCAACCTCTTCGTCCTGTGATATCAGAACTAGAGTCAGGCTGACTAGAGGCTGCTTTACAGAAGAAAGGACGTCTGCTCTGTCCGGGAACTCCCTGCTCCTCCGGGACACCTCAGTGGATCCTTTCTTCTGTTATTTGGCGTGTTCTCAGCGCTGCACTGTGTTGGTGGGAGGGGCCTAAGCCCCTGTGAAGTTTGGGCAATAAGAGAAAAACTTTAAAGTTTGATGTGGCATAAAAAACCTTATCTCATAGTGAAAAAATCTATTTCATGACACTGCCGTAAGAAATATGTTAACCAGTCTTCCTGGTGTCAGCAGGCAAGGAGAATGTGATGCAGCTTTTTCAGGCCCACCTTCCATGAACAAGTTTGCTCATTCTTAGGAAAAAAATCTCTCTCCCATTGTTATCTCAGGGAAGCTAGTCAACCATACCCAAAACAATACAGTCATAGTGGCCTCACAAACATCCTTAAATATATTTTGGTAGCTATTATCAAAACCTTACTGGAACTACATGTTCAGTAGATAAAGAATTCATTTTGTGTGCATGTAAGACATGAGTAAAAAAAACAAATAAACAAACAAAACAAAGTGTTTGATTTTTAGCCTACATTGGATCACCATAAGTCATGTTTCAGTAACAGTGTGATATTTAGGGAATGGCCGCTGGTCCTTCCCTTCAGCGATCAGAAACCGTAAGGGTTTGAGAGTTGGACATGCCAGGTCAGACCAGCTCTTGGTTACAAACGAGCCTCTGGCTGATCTTGGGTTCACATTTTCTGTCACTTAATTATTTCTTGAAAGACTGAGATGCCTGTGATCACATGAGGTAAGGGGTAGGGATAGAACTCACCTTCCCTTGTGATCCATCAATCTTTGTGTCGTTATCTTGAAACAGACATTGTGATGCACTTCCCAGAGCTCCTCGACAGACTCTTGAGAGTTTCTGTGCACGCTTTCCCCAACTTTCATGTGCATTTATTTTGAATAGCCCCCACCAGTGACTATCTTAGGCAGACAGCTCTTAGGTTGTTACTTTTCCCAGCTGAAAGCACCTGGGAGTTTTCCCTCTGGGGGAGCCCACAGCCAATTTCAGAACCATGCAGAAGTAAGAGTATAGTTTTCAAAAATGGTCATAGCAATATCTCTGGTTCCACATGTTCCAGAAACTCGTTGCTGCTCCACCAAGATCTAGAGTTTATTTTCCCCACCCTGCCTTTGAAACTGAGTGGGCCTTTGTGACTCCCGCTACACAGAATGTGGTAAAAGTGACGCTGTATGATTTAGGGGACTAGGCCAGAAAGGCAGTATTACTTCTATCTGCCTGTCTCTCCAGGCACGTGGCCTTGGAACTCAGCCGCCGTGTTGTGAGGGAGCCCTGGCCACGTGGAGGACGTATGGATGAATTCGTTGGTCTCAGCCTGACTGCCTCTGGGATGAATTGCCAGACATGGGGGTGAATAAGCCTCCAGAGGATTTCAGGCCCAGCCTTCAGCTGACACAGAGTGGAGACAAGATGAGCTGTCCCCACCAAGTCCTGCCTAAATTAAAGACTCATGAGAAAAATGTGTTGTCATTGCTTTAAGCTACTGTATTTGGGGACGGTTTACTGTGTGGCAATACATACCTGATGAGGTTAAAGTAACTAGAAGAAGGGTCTTACTATAATCAAGCCTAAAGATGGGACTTTGGCAGTAGGTGGTGGATGGAGGCTGGAAGGACCTGCAGGAAATGGCTAAAAAAATCTTAACCAGCTTCAAAGCGACTGTCAGGGCAAGCTGGGTGGCCCTGGGGGCCCAAAGCAGTGTTTCCAGTTCCAAGGGCTCCTCCAGAACCATGCACTCCCTGTGAGAAAGAAGAGCTTTATTCCTCCTCCCCTTGAACTTGGGCAGCCCCCGGCCTGGCCTGGAAGAGGCAACATCAGTGCTGTCGAAGCCACTGCAGAGGTTACCCATAGATCACAGTTACGCCAGGGACATGAGATCTGGAGCTGTAGTCTCCTAAGATTTTCCTCATGACAATAGGGACAATTTGAGCCCAATTATATAGTAGCTTTGATTAAACTCTGAGACTCTCAGTTCACAGCCTCCTAATGGCCTGGTCTCAGCCTATGGGCCCTGGATTACACCTTCCCTGATTATCAAGATTGGGTTGAGCACCCCCCACCCCCCTTCCTTCCTCACTCCATTGGAACTCCTCTATTGATTACCTAATGCTATTCTGAATTCTTTTCATGATCTTCTGAACTGGCAGGGCCACACCTCCTGAATATATTTAAATCCATTTGGATGAACAGCCCTCCTGTCTTTGTCTGGCTCCTCTCGAGGCCCTTTCAATGACAGACAGAACGCACAAAGATGATCCTTGCTGCATCACTTATAATAGTGTAAGAATTGGAAACAAATGAAACGCCCAGTAAAGAAATTGTTGTATCTCGGGTCACACTCAGGGCAGGGCAGCAAGGGAGGAAACACACCAGTAGCTTATCCAGGCTTAGGAGACCTCAAGCCAAATGCAGCACTTGGCATCTATAACACACACAGCTCCTTAAGCCAGTGCTGAACACAAGAAGCAAAGTCTGCTAGTTGCCCAAGAGGGATGAACAGCGGTGGCCTGTGTCTCTTCATTGCATACCTGCTTGCAGGCACACAGAGGCACAGGGCATAGCTGAAGAACTTGCCTCATATCTGTGCCCAGAACTCAAGGTACAGACACCCAGCAACTAGAACAGGCCTGCAATCTGTCTCCCACACAGGGAAAGGGCAGATCAACTCATTCCTCCTGAGGGTTGGAGGTGGCTCTGGGATGTCTATTTCGGAAGGGCTTGGGGAGTGCCATCTGGTTGAAGAGGAAGCTGGCGGGTAGAAGCTGTGTCAGTGTTTTATTTGTAAATGAAGATAATAACTCACCATCCTCACAGCTTCCCCTTGGCACTTAGACCAGGAGCGTAAAGAGGGCAGCACCTTACACCACCAAAAAGACTCTCTAGTGTCTGATGTTGGGTTTGGGCACCAGAGGTAGGGATAGGACATTGGACTTGACGTGGGAGGTCCCTTGAAAGCAGAAAATTGTGCTCAAATCCCTCTCCAAAAAATATGTTCTCTGGCTCAGTGAGTGAATATGTTGGCCAGAATGGCTGGGAATTGCTTTCCAGGTAGGCAAGTTGAATGGGAAACTCACACTGCACAGACAGTGCTCTCCAGAAGGCCCTCCGGACCCTCTGCAGCCATTTAATCCTGAATCTAGCCGCTGTGTCTTGAAGTTAATCAGCCTTTGCATCTGTGGGTGACACTTTTCGCATGGAAGTCAAGGAATGAAAAGAGAGTAGGAGGAGAATTCAAGCAGTTGAGAAGGGCTTCTTCCAGCTTCACAAGTAGGAAAAACCCCAGTCCAGGGCAGCACAACCTCGGAGAGGCTGCACGCCCGAGCCCAACGGAGCAGGCGTGTGGGAGGGCACTGACGCTCCAATGCTGATGGCTTGCGTGTGAAGACTGAGCAGGGACTGCAGCTAGGGTGATGGAGGCGGCCCAGAGCCCTGTCTGCTGATCTTTAAGGAAGTTTGGGCAGCTGAGTGCAGGGATGGGCAGGACAGGGCACACATGAGTAAAGGCTGAGAGGTGGGAGAATGCTGTGGCCAGTAAGAAGACTGGTCTAGCTGGCACAGAGTGTTGGTGTACATAGGGAAGGACCAGATGTTGGGCTTCCTTGAATACCAGGCCAAAGAGTTTGGACCGTATTCTGAGGGCACTGGGGAGTCACAGATGGTTCTTGAGCAGGAGATCAGCTTGCGGCATATAGAGATACATAAGGATAAATGTAGCCCACCCCATGCAGAAATTATTTGTCATGAGAGTCTGAAGGCAAGGAGGTCAGCCTGGCATCTATGGCTTTAACCCAGCATGAGGTGATGGGGCTTGGGTGAGGGGAACTGACTAATCTTAGAAACACCCAGTGGAAGAATTCACAGAAGTTCTTCTGGACTCCAGACTCACCCTGACACCACTATTTCTTGGCTTTTGGCATTGACAGCACCGATCTGGCTATTTCTCATTTGTGGGTGTTTTCCTGGAAAACGTTAGAGTAGTCTCCAAGAAAATGATTCAGTGGACATATGCAGATCCGAGCTGATGAGCCCATGTCAGGGAAGATGTGCACAAACCTGTGTGTGAGGCAGGAGCCAGCTTTCTGCAGGACAGGCTCAACCCTGCTTCTGTGGATCTGAGTGCCAGGCATGGGCGGGGTATGAAGCTCCAAGGAACTCAGGCTGAGCTTGCAGTTCTGCAGGATGGCAGCCAGAAAGCCTCCTCAACCTGCAGGGTGCTCTCTGGCAGAGAAAGTGGGCAGTTGCTGATACCACATGTTTATTCCCAGCAAATGGCCCCAGGAGGCGTTGTGCTCTATGAGTCAGCCAGAATGACAGTTGCTACAGATCTGGAGCTCCCTCAGTAGCTGACCGTTCTATGTTAAGATAAGTGAGAGCACAGGTGCCCTGCCGAGACATGGACATTGAAAATGGCGAAATATTGCTGGGAGCATCAGAGATCTAAACAAATGGAGGGACATACTGTGTCCATGGCTCATAGGACTCAGTATTCGTAAGATGTCAGTTCTTCCAAATTTTCCAATAGAGTCAGTGAAATTCCAATCAAAATTCTAGGAGGCTCTTTTGTAGAAATCGACAATCTGATTCTAAAAAATTTATGTAGAATAACCAAAACAACTTTGAGAAAGCTGGAGAAACATTGCCTGACTTCAAGTTCACTCTAATGTAAATCTAGACAGGATGATATTGGCATAAAAATAGACAAATGGCACAGAATAGAAAGTCCAGAAATAAACCCAAACATAAATGGGAAAGTGACTCTTAACAAAGGCGCAAAGGTAATGCAGAGGAGGAAGAACAGTCAGTTCAACCAATGGCCTAAGAGAATGAACTTCAATCCATGCCTCTCACCATATTAAAAAAAACTAACTCAAAATTAATCACAGACTTAAATGTAGAAGAAAATGAGAAAAATCTTGTGCCTTGGGTTAGGCAAAGTTTTCTAAGATATGACACCAAAAGCATGACTCAAAAAAGAAAGACACTGATGAATTATACTTCATCAAAATTAAAAATTTCCCCTGTTTGAAAGACACTTAAAAGAATGAAAAGATGAAAAAAAATTTAAAAAAAAAGAATGAAAGGATGAGCCAGAGTTTGGGAGAAAATATTTATAAATCATATATTTTATAAAGGCCTTTTTATCCTACATATAATGAATTCTCAAAACTCAATAGTGAGAAAACAAGCAACCCATTTTTTTAATTGGCCAAAGATTTAAACAGACACTTCTCCAAAGAAGATACAGATGGCAAATAAACACGTAAAAGGATGCTCAACATCATTACTCATTGAGAAATGCAAATTCGAATCACAATGAGATATGATTGCATACCTATTAGAATGGGTAAAATTAAAAAGACTGACCATCCCACGTGTTGGAAAGGACGTGGAGTGCCTGGAACTCTCCTACACTGCAGGGGCAAGCGTAGGGAATGGCACAATTGCTTTAGAAAAGAGCTTGTTAGTTGCTTGTAAGTTAAACCATATGACCCAGCCCACTCCTAGGCGTTTACTCCAGAGATACCAAAGCATATGTCCGTTCAAAGACTTGCGCACATATATTTGGAGTAGCCTTATTTATATTATAATGGCTCCAAACTGGAAATACCCCAAATGTCCACTAACTGGGGCTGGACAAACAAATTGTCCTGCATCCATACAATGGACAATCCATACAAATCCAACAATAAAAAAGGAATAAACTATTAGCACAAGCCACAATACAGATAAACCTCAACATAATTATGTTAAGTGAAAGAAGCCACGCTAAAGAAAGCACACGGTTTCATTCTAGAAAATGTGACTAATTTGTAGTTTGATCAGTGGTCGCCTGGAGGGAGATGGAGAAGGGAGAGGAGAGAGAAATTACAAAGGAGCACAAGGAAATTTTGGGGGATAATGTTCACTATCTTGTGATCATTTTACAGACAAATACACATTAGATGTTATGTCATTGTATACTTTACATGTATACAGCTTATTATTTGTAAATTATACCTTGGTACACCTTTTGGTGGGAAAAAAACTCCAAGCTGTCTGCATTTGATTCAAAGTAAAAGCCAAAGTCCTCCCTGTGTCAAAGCCACCTGGCTGCCTGACCTCTATTCAGTGCTGTTTCTGCAGCTTCCCGAACAGTGCTTGGAACCTAGGAAAAGCTAAATAAGTATTTTTTGAATGATTGCCTAGCAGGTCCTCATTAAATCACAGTTATCTGACAACAGTTGTTAAGAACAAAGTGGGGTTCCCCAAACAATTAATCATGAAGTTACCAAATGACCCAGTAATTCCATAACTAGATATTTCCAAGAAAAATGAAAACATATGTCCATACACAAAAAATTGTTCATAATAGCCAAAAGGTAGGAACAACCTGAATGTTCATCAAGTGATGAATTAATAAACAAAATGTAGTATACCTTACAATGGAATACTATTTGGCTATAAAAAGGAATGAGTCACTGATACATGACTCAACATAGATGAACCTTTAAAAAATTATGTCACGTGAAGAAAGCCAGACACATAGACCACACATTATACAATTCCATTTATGCAAAATGCCCAGATTAGGCAAATCAATAGAGCTATGACATAGTGTTGTTGTTTAGTTCTGGGTTGTGTTGATAGGGAGATGGGAGGTGGAGTAGGTAAAGCTAAAAGGTACAGTGTTTCTTATTGGGGTGAGAAAATATTTTAAAATTGCTGTGATGGTTTCTATATCTGTAAGTATACTAAAAAGAATTGAACCAGAAACTGAAATTGGTGAGTTGCATAGTGTGTAGACTGTATCTCAATAAAGCTACTTATAAAAAGAACAGGGTGGTGTTGGGGAAGGCACAGCTCTTGCTCATGGTTTGAGTGGAGAGGGGTGATCTCTTATTCCTGCCAGTTCACGGGCAGGATTGGGACCCTATCAAGCGCCCCCTGAGAATCCAGGTGGCACAATGTGCCCAGCAGAGAAGTGGCTAAAGGCCCAGAGAAGGTACAGGGATTGCTCAGGTCACCCTGATGGTGAGCCCTGAAGGGAGGAAGGGCTCCTTCTTTTGAGACAAGCAAAGGAAAGCAGGCTTCTCTCAGCCCAGCAGCCCACGGCTAGGGCTCTTGACTGCCTTCAGCTCTGCTGAGCAACATGACGTCCCCCAATTGCCTTGTAGTGATAATACCTTCTATTTATACCAAACACCTCTCTTCCCAGGAGAGCACCGTGTTTTCCCAACATTGATTCAATAAGCCAGCTAGACTGAATTGAATTAAACTTCACAGCAGCCACTCACAACGAGCCTGCCACTTTCCCCTGCCTGTCCGCTCCTTCACGCGCTGCTGCACGGCTCACAGCAAAATAGGGAAGTCAAGAACGCTAGTCTTCTTACACACCTGCCTGGCTGAGGGACCTCCACCCTTACCTAGCTGCAGGCCTGGGGGAGGGGGAGATTCGCACCACCTTGGGGCCTTTCTCTCCTAGGAGAAATACAATGCTAGGAGAGGGGTCTTCAAGTGTAACCCTCTCCTCTTTCTGTGAGAACTGCTCATGATGGGATATCAGGCACAAAAGAAAAATATATTGAGGGTGGTGCTGGATCCTTTTGTAAGTCTTAATTTGTACTGCATAGGCAGCTATCTATTTTGTCTTTCCAAAAGGACAACATGGACTCCTGGTCAGCATGATTGAAGCGTTCACCACTGGGCAGAGAAACCTGACTCCTGGGAGAATGAGAAGGAAGGTTCTGATGGACTCTGCTATCTCCTTCCTCTTAGTAGGGCTCCAACTGGACCTGGTCAGTCCATACCCCTGGCCTGAGGGATAGAGAGCAGGGAGGGGCCAGAGAGGAGCCCATTGGATGGATGGATGGATATCCCCAACCCCATCCCCCTCAACACACACACAGAATTCCATCTTCTCTGTGTCTTTAACCTGCTCTGCACCCAGCAGAATGATTGGAGGTTAGAAGGATAAGGACAATGCTGGGGCAGGGGTCTCCTGCACACGTCTACCCCTGGCACTGCCACGCACCGTCAATGGATCAATCAAAAGTGAGTCCTTTCTGTCGATGCCCTGAGCCACCTTCTGTAGGGAAGGATGCCTCTGTGGAGGAGATGCAGATCGCTTTAGAGATGAGACTGAGCATCTCCCAGGGCAGGGGGAAGCCACATGGTGGGGAAGCCACATGGCCCCAAAGCCACACAGCCATCCATCCTAAGGAGCTTTTCTCACAGAGCTCATGATCTCAGGGTGGGGAGCTGCCTAGCGGTCAGGTGGTCGTCCCCTCGCCCCCACTCCATACCTCATCCCCTGGCCAACACCCGCAGCATGTAAAAGGCAGGAGATTCAGTGCCCTTCCCCGGGACGTAAGAATGTGGGAGTAGGGCTAGGGAAGGGAGAAGGCGGGTACCGGACCCTTTTCTGGGCCCAAGTCAGGCGAGCATCCAGCTTACTTGCAGAGTCTCCACAATGCTCTTTAAAATAATTAGTGCTGACCCCCACATCAGGGATGCAAGGGAGCCACTGCCTACTGACTTGAAAATTTAATTAACCATCACTGTCTAGCTCTTTGCCTAAGAAACAAGGCACTTCTCTCTGGAGGACAGAGGAGCTGATCTGCAGTCTTGCTGTAATGTGGGAGGAATCTGTGTGCTGCAGTAAAGGACAGGAGGCAGATGAAGAATATAGTCTTGGAGAGCGCTCAGTTGGACGGGGGTGGAGGGGGGCTGGATAATGAGGCTGGCCCACCTCCTTCACTGTGTCTAGCCCACTAAGCTTCGCTCCATTCCCCACCAGCTCCCAACCCTTACTCTGGCCCACCTGGTCAGTTCACAAACATATGAAAATAGTTCACGCAGGCTGTTTCCTATCTGGGGGAAAAATGCAAACTATGCAACAGAACGCTTTTTATAAATTAACTTCCTGTGAGATCTGTTATATGCAGATTTACTTCTCTGTGCTGTGTGCTCCATTGGGACTCTTTCAGCCAAAATTGCATGTTTCACGTTGATTACCTGTCTCACCAACCACAGGCCTGGGGGCTCCATTTGTCAGATGGGCTCTGGAGATAGACTGCCTGAGATCAAATTCCAGCTCAGCCATTTCCTAGTTGTACAACCTTGGACAAATTACCTAACCTCTCTGTGCCTCAATTTCCTCATCTATAAAATGAGGGCAATAGTAATATCTACCTTATAGGGTTGTTATGAGGACTAAAGCATTTAGAGTAGTACTTGCAATATAGTATGTGCTAAGAAAATGCTAGCTGGTAACAAATTAGTCATATAGTTTGTCTGCAATATGGTTGAAGTTCCCTCTTGTAATGTAAGCGGGGATTTCCTAATTTTTTTTAAAAAAGATTTTATTTATTTATTTTTAGAGAGAGGGGGAGGGAGGGAGTAAAAGAGAAACATTAATTGGTTGCCTCTTGCACACAGGACCTTGGCCAAACCCTCCACCCCCATCCTACACCCCCCACTCCCATCCCACCCTACCCCTACCCTGCAACCAGGGCCAAGAATTGAACCTGTGACCTTTTGGTTTGAGGGATGATGCCCAACCCACTGAGCCACACCAGTCAGGGTGTGATTGCCTTATTAATCCATGGGAACTATTTACAAAACTTTTCATAGATTAACTGGTTCCCCAATCCATTTTTGCTAATCTCATCTTAAGTTTCTCATCTGAGGGTTCTCTGATCACAAGGATGTTTGTCACATCTTGGGGTGAAGGGAGTTACTGTAATTTCCACTTAGTGGTAGGTCTCATAGGTCTCTTGGGGATGAAGATGAGAATTTGAGAAAGTTGTTTGAAGTGGAATCAACATAAGAAACTTCACTAGTTGGGGCTCGTCTATGTTATTCTTTGCTGAAATGGCCACAGTGATGTCTTCAATGCCTGTACCTTCCAGTGTTTTCCTATGTTCCCAGGAATGCTGGCTCTAGAGTTACAAGTACAATCCAAGTAACAAGTACAAGAGAAGCAACTACAACCCACACATTTAAAGAAATTTTGGCAGAAATAACCAATGGGTCAGAGGAACTCAGCTCAATCCCCTGGGCAACTTGCTAGCTAGGCAGGGCACATATTTCTCTCTCCACCAAAAAGGATGCCCCTCCCCAGAGAGTTTTCATGATGAACCAATGAGTGCATGTGTATGAAGGACTTTGAAAATTTATTTTAGCCCTAGTTGGTGTAGCTCAGTAGATTGAGTGCCAACCTGCCAACCAAAGGGTCACTGGTTCGATTCCCAGTGTAGGGCACGTGCCTGGTTTGCAGGCCAGATCCCCAGCAGTGGGTGCGCAAGATGCAACCACACATTGATGTTCCTCTCCCTCTCTTCCTCTTCCCTTCCCCTCTTTAAAAATAAAAAGTAAAATCTTAAAAAAAATTTATTTTATTCACAATCTAATTTCAAACAATTTTAATGATGACTTTTACTATTGATATCGGTCCAAGCTTGGTCTTTAGCAAGGTGGATGATGGGTGTATTGAAGATGACACACCAGGATGAGCTAGCTTCTCCCCCTTCACAGTTTCTACCTGAGCAGGAAAAAGACAATCACAAAAGAGTCAAACCCCAATGATCTGAGGCTACTAACTGGTATTTTATTATAATTCAGATATGGTCTGTGATTGGATAAATTCTTTCATTTAAATGAAAATGGTAGTAAGTGGAAAAGTAGAAGGAGAATGGGGGAAAGATATACAATAAAAGAAAATTAGAAAATAAAAAAGTTTTATAATTCATCTTTTCATCATTTTATAAAAATTTTTGTTGAGATAAAATTCGTGTAACATAAAGTTCACCATTTTAAAGTGTGCAATTCAGTATTTTTTAGTATATTCACAATGTGGTGCAACCATAACCACTACCTAATTCTAGGACATTTCCGTTATCCCGAAACAAAACCTCGTATCTCCCCATTCCCTTCTCTCCATCCCCTGGCAATCACTAATTTATTTTCTCTCTCCTATGGATTTGCCTGTTCTGGACATTGCATATAAATGGAATCCTATAATGTGTAGCCTTTGCTCCTATCATTTCTTGAGCTTTCATCATGGGCCAGTTACTTTATGGGTGTTTGCCCTCCAGAGATGTTTGCCTTCTCTAGCCAGGGAGAAGGAGCTGTAGCGGCAGAATTTTCCTGCCTGGGGGATTTGACGGTGTCTGGCAGTGTTGCTATGTTGACAAAGACAATGGAGTTTCCAGTAAAGAAGGAGTAGCATTCCAGGAAGAAGAAACAGCAGAGTGACAGCGTGTGTATGTTTGGGGGAGGCCAAGAAGTTCCTTTGGGCTGTAGCATCTGGTGTACAGGGAGGTAGGCGGACGCTGGGGAGTAAGGAGACAAGGCAGCAGGTAGGTTAGATCAGAAAGAGCAGAGCCTTGAGAAACTTTGCTGCTCCAAAGAGACTGGGATTGCTCCTCTAGGCTCTGGGGATCCACTGGAGGTGCACAAGCAGGAAGAGGCCAGGTGTATGTTTCAGAAAGGAAGCCACCAAGATGGAGGGTGGGTTGCAGAAGGAAGACTCTCATGTGGAGAGCCTGCAACTGCAATTGTCCAGGGGAAGGGAAGGCTGGGACTCCCACTGAGGCCGTGGCAGGAGGCTGAGGGAGAATGCAGGTCCATTTGAGAAAAATTTCTAAGGTGGAACAGACAGGAAGTGGGCGTCTGCCTGGATATAGCCAGTGAGAGGGAAGAATCGGGACTCTGGACCAAGTTCTGCCTTGAGAAGAATCAGAGGCCTTGGGAGAATCAGAGGCCACCTTTAAATCCAGCACACTCAGCGTAGAGCACAGTGGCTTCTGTTTTTTCCTAGGCATTCTTATTAGGTTCTAAAGCCCTGTGGTGTGGGGCCTCTGCCTGGCCTCATATGCCCCCACAGCAGCCTTCTTCAGTTCTTTCCTCCTGCCAAGAGGCCTTCGCGCACGCTGTTCCCTTTGCATGCCTGCTCTCTGGCACTCACATGCCCTCCTTCCGGCCAATGCCTGCACATCTCGGCCCAGTCTTGGCAACTCCCCCTGTATGAGTTTTCACTGAACCATGCAGTTCTCTCTCATAGCTACTGTCACATGTTCATTTCTCATTTACTTGTATGATTTTTGATTCCCTAGTGGCCCGAAGCTCTGTGAAGGCAGGAACAATTTGGCTCCTGCAGCCAGCACCGAGCAGCATACCTGGCATGTAGTTGGTGCCCTATAACACTTGCTGGGAAAAAAAGAGCAAATGAACCCTTTGAGATATTGTTTTTGTTCGAGGCAGTGGGAAGAGGAAAGAGTCACAGAAATCTTGGCATTTTCATGGGGGCCTCCCCAACCCCTGCCTGGGCTTTTCTCCTGCTAAAATCTGCTTATGAGAAATGTCAAGGGCAGCCGCAGATCCCAAGGTGAATCCAGCCCGTGCTTCACTGGCTTATTACTCTCAGGTGTTATGCTTCCTACGTATAATATAATGAGGACTCATATAATGAGAAAACAACTCCCAGATGGTAATCAACCTGCAAGAGGGCATTTATTCAGCACTTTCTTTCCCGTTCAACAAGTGGGGAAGAGAGGAACTTTCTGGCAAACCTTTCCGGAGCTGGTCCTTCTCTCTCCCTTTTTTCGTTCTCCCTCATTTCTCTGCCTGACAGATCTCAGTTGTTCTACTACAAGGGCCTGAGCTGCTAAAAGCTGAACAGAAGGGCCTGCAAACCACCACTGAGAGGACAGGCTCCCCCCACGGGGCTGCAGGCCGCCCTCCTCAGGGGCCCTGAAGATAATGTAGACACGATTCATGGCTGTGCTCCATGGAGAGCCAAGTCTCAGGTCCTGAGGCCTCCAGGAACCTCCCTGACAGCAGGGCAAGAGAGTCTGGGGTAGAAAGGGAATTTTCTTCAAACTCTAGAGAAGTATCTTGTAGAATCCCTCAAAGAAAGGTTTTTAATGACATCACCTCATTTCCCCTGAGCTGAGCATCCAGGTCACTTAGTCATAATTGTGATTCTGCAGCAAGGAAGGGGATATTTGTTGGTATGTCAGGCTCAAACAACAACCCATAGGTAGCATGAAGGAAAGGAAAATGGAGGGCGACTAGCCAAGGTCATTTAGCATGTGAGTGGTAAACTGGCCCTGGACCTCATTTTGCATTTCTTTTACCTTTCCTCGTGACGCTGGCATATAGTCAAGTATTTTTTCAGACCCTAACCCTGTAAGGCCCATTTTAATTGATCCAAGGGCCCAAGCCCACAAATGTCACAGTGCAGGAGACTCACCCGGGAAGTCTGCTGAGTTTGCAAGTTCCGAGGCCCAGCACCCACATACTGGGATCCTGCAGGTCTGGGCTGGGGCCCTAGGCACTGCCTATTCTGCAAAGGCCTCAGGGAACTGGCATACGGAAGGCCAGGACCACAAGAAAGTAGAATACAGTCCATTTCAAGCCCAGCCAGTTCAGTGGGTGTTTGGGTTGATGAAGACTGTAAATGCAAATGCAAATTAAAAAAAAAAAAAAAGATTGCAAATGCATGGAGGCTATGATTTGCTCTGAAGGCCTCTCTGGGCCTAAGCTTCCTTATCTGCAATTCTGACTGCCCTCCATGCACTCCCACCCTCCTTCCTGCTCTATCCTAAAATAAAGGTGATCCATCATGAGTCAGAATCCTTAATAGCATATTTCCTGGCACAGAGTAAATGTTTAGAAATATGTGTTGCATAGGTGGAAGGAAGGCAGGCAGGAAGGAAAGGAGGAAGGAAGGAAAAGAGGAAGGAAGGAAGGAGGAAAGGGAGGAAGGGAGGAAGGAAGAAGAGAGGAAAGGGAAGGAGGGAAAGAGGGAAAAATAAGAGCAGGCTGATCACACTCACATGTTCATCTCTAGGGAAGACCTTCTCTCTACAAGGAACACCGCTTCCCCCAGGAAGCCCTACTGACTTATGTAACACCTAGAAAAGGATATCCAAGACTATTCACCCCCCCACCCCCACACCTATCCTCTATTAATCCTACCTGTCTGGACACCACCCCAGTCCTACATCCCTCCTCCAGTCTCCCTACCCACCAAGGCTCGTTTCTGGACTATTAGCAAAGGAAACAGTTGACTCATTTCCCTGTCAATTCTTTAAGTTGAATGTAATCTGTGCTGTGATCCATCTTCAGCATGGGAGTTTTAATTTTGGTCTAATGAACAAATCTCTTGTCTTTGCACATGTTTTGCAACCCGTAGACAAGTTAATAATGTGAAGGATGGTTTGGTTATAAGAACAATTGCTTCCAAAAACTGCCTGGTCTCCAATGCCACCTTCCATTCCTTTCTTCTCTTGGCTCCACCCTCTTTCTTGGAGTTGCCTAGCTAAAACAAGGGCTCCAATCCCTAAAGATCAGTTCAATATTCCTAGACCTCTGACTCATTTGAACAATGAGGTATTAGCTGTGGCAGCCCCAAAGCATCTTTCTCCTGTGTCCTCCGCTCTGCTTTGCTTTTGCCTTCATCTCTGGTGACATTTCAGTTCTCCCAATTGCAAGAATATGGAAGAATCAAGTGGGGAGAAAAAATGACTTCCCAGAAAAGTCAACCATAATGAGACCACAGGGCACAGGATACCTGACAGAAGAGGAAAGATTAGGAAATGAGAGGGAGAAATTGAAATAGATGAAGGAGTAGGCCTGTCTAACAACATGTGAAGGTCTAAATTCTTATGGCAGACTGATTTTAAGCTGGGACTTCTGAATATTTGGGATACTAGTGAAAGAGATTAGGCAATGATGGATTAAATACATCAAGGATAATTTTCTTCAATAAAAGAAGACTAGAGACAAGCTTTCCTCTGTTATGCAGGCCAATTTCTTTATCTTGCTCCTCCACAATGTGGCTTCCATCCTCAAAGTCACCTCGTGGTTCAAAATGGCAGCTGGAGCCCCAGCCATTACATCCATAGTCTCATAAGCATGACTGAGGAAGGAGAAGTAGTAAAGGGGCAAAAGGGCACTTCTTCCTGTGGAATTAGCCTCCTTTACAGAGCCTCCCTGGAAGTCCCACATAATATTTTATTAGAACTTAAAAATACAGTCTCACCTAATTACAAAGAAGGCTGGAAAATGGAGTTTTTTAGCTGGCACACTGGCACCCCTAATGAAATGGGTGTTCTGTTGCTGAAATAGAGGCGGAGAATGGATTTCGGTGGGAACTAGCACTCTCATTGAGAAGCCGAACCCAAACACTTACTGATACTTTCATGGGGAGGGAAAGAGTAATGAAAAAAACACAAGGGAGAGGAAACAAGGAGGACCCTAAAAATATCCAAGAATATCTGCAATGTGAAATTCAGCTAAAACTTCATTCGGAAAGGCACTATGCTAGCAAATAATACTCTCTCTCTCTCTCTCTCTCTCTCTCTCTCTCTCTCTCTGAAAGTAATGTAACTCCATGATCATTACTCAATCCCAGGCACCTGGAGCAGTTTTTGGCACATAGTATGTGCTCAACGAATATGTTGTAAGTGAAATATTTTTGAACAACCTATAATATTAAATCAAAAAGTAAGTCTAAGTCATACTGGATATCACATGATGGCAAGCACTGAAGTCGTATCGAGGCGCAGAGAGGCCAGCCAGTGAGGTCATGGATCACAGAAGACGGAGACTGTTCCCTCCCCTCTCATCCACCCCCACTCACTGCTTGCCGCAGTTACTTGAACACAATATGTTTCTACATTTGCACCCACATCACCTCTCCTGGCTGGGATATTCCTTCTCTCTTCCAGTCCATTTGAACCGTGTTGTGCTTTTGGGACCAGCTGGCGTCCTGTCTTCTACCAGAAGCTGCTTCTGACTCCCACTCTCACGACAGGTGCTTTTCTCTGACCTCTCATGACCCGCACCACACAGTCAGCTCCTAACTATACCTGCTATGTCATAGTCTGTACTGCTTCATATATGTGTATCTGGTCTCCTCAACCAGACTCTAAGTTCTTGCAGGAAGAGCAGAGCTCTTAACACACACATGCACAGTTTATAGCACACTCTTTTGCACCTGATAAGTTCTCGATAAATATCTATTCATTAATTATTTAGAAATATACCAAGAAGCAGCTGAACGATCATAAGAATGCTTAGAAAGTTCAATTACAAGACACAAAGTCACATGATGCAAAAGTATATGTTGTCTACAAGTGACTCACTTACGATCCAAAGACACAAATAGATTGAAAGTGAAATGATGGGTAAAGATATTCTACGCAAACAGTAACCGAGAAAGTTGGAGTGGCTGAACTAATATCAGACAATATAGACTTTCAATAAAAAAATGTTACGAGAGACAAAAAAGGACATCATATATTGAGAAAAGGATAAAACCATATAGAAGCTATAACAATTATAAAAAACATATGCATCAAATAGCAGAGCCCCATGACATATTAATCAGCATTGACAGATTTGAAGGGAGAAATAGGCAACTTTACCATACTAGTTGGAGACTTCTATACCCGCTTTTAATAATGGATAGGAATAGAACAACTATATAAAAGAAAAGTAAGGAAACAGAGGTATATTCATTCCAAAAGGAACTGACTCCTCTAAATGCCAATTGGCAAGAAAAGGAGCAAGGTCGCCTCTGTTATAGTAAGAGCCTCGGCACTCTTTCTGGCATGGCTTACCTATGGCTGTTCAGATCCACTTTACCATGAAGTGCCACCTTAGGCACCAAGCTGCCCTCCTCTCAGGTCACAAGTCTAGGTCAACCCTTGTCTTTAAATCCCACACAGTGCCAGGCAGATAGACCGATGGGTCATCGAGCATCAGTTACATCCTGTACCACCAAAGCATTTCGGCACTGGTCTGAGCCTAGCTTCTAGTCAGCCTCTTCTTCCTCAAAATCCCTTCATTGCAAGAGGCCTTTCTTCCAGCTCCTGGGCTGCAGTGATACACTGCCTACCTCTTTCCTCGGGGCACTCTGACCTCAGACTCAAGGGAGATGGATCAGACATCCTCTCTTTCCCTCCCAGGGGCCTTGGGGAAATCTGGTTCTCTCCTCCTCAGCAACCAGCTCTGTAAAACGTGGTGTGAGGAAAATTTTTGCCAAACCACATGAGACATAAAAGGTCTTATGAAACCCTGATTTCAGGAGGCTGGGAAAAGGAGGATTTCTGCATTTGTACAACTAAGAAGGCAACTCAAGTGATCCTTCACAGGACAGAGATGATCAACTTCCCCAGATTTATATATGTTATTCATATAAATTATTATATTTTGTTACACAACTAATTGCTAATTAGTATGGCAGACAATGAACATTAGTGGAGTTCTGAGATCAAGAAGATCAAAGAGATATAGAAGCATCCAGGACATTTTGAATTCATCAAAATGTTGCCAACAAAAACTAGTTTTTAAGAGAAAGTATTTTCTGGAGCAAACCCCTTGAATTTCATAATCAATTTTTCTCTTCAACACAGTTAAATTATTTCTATATATTTTTTAAAGAACTAATTTTCTTTGGGATAACTTTTCTATTTTCATTTTCTTTTTAAAAAAAAATAATTGCTCAGTTAGTTGCATTTGTGTTTAACAGCTTTATTGAGATACAATTGACATACCATACAATTCATCAATTTCACATGCATAACTTGTTGCTTTTTAACATATTCACAGAATTGTGCAGTCATCACCATGATCGATTTTAGAACATTTTTGTCACCCTCAAAATAAACCTCACACCTATTAGTAGTCCCTTCCATTCCTTCTCAACTCCTCAGCCCTTAGCAACCACTAATACTTCTGTCTTTATGGATTTGCTTATTCTGGACATCTCATACAAATGAAATCATATAATATGCCATCTCTTGTGACTGGCTTCTTTCAATTAATATAATGCCTTCAAGATTCACTTATGTTGTACCATGTATCAGTACTTCATCACTTTTTATTGCTGAATATTTCATTGTATGATTATATCGCATTGTACTTATCTGTTCATGAATTGATGGACATATGGTTATTTCCACTTTTTGGCTATAATGAATAACATTGCAATGAACATCCATATATAAGTTTGTGTGTATTGTATATTTTATTTATTGGGGGCATATGTCTAGAATTGCCAGTTGATTGCATCTGACCTTACTTTTTTCATGGTTAAGACTCTGCCATTGTTTTTTCTTTTATAGGAAAGAGAGAATACGAGGGAGAGGGAGAGAGGGGGGCAGGCTGTAACTACTCAAGTGTCATGTCTGAAGTACTTGAGGGCATGTCAGAATCAAGTGAAATGATCTTAGGGTTGCAATGTTGTCATCAAAGTGATTAGGTCAAAATATCCTACAAAGGAAAAGTTTAGCCCCAGCCAGTGTGTCTCAGTTGGTTGGAGCATTGTCCCATAAACCAAAAGTTGACGGTTCGATGCCCAGTCAGGGCACATGCCTTGATTGCAGGTTTGATCCCAGGTCAGGGTGCACGGGACAGGCAACCTATTGATGTCTCTCTCACATCAATGTTTCTCACCCTCTCTCCCTCCCTTCCCCTCTCTCTGAAATCAATAAGCATGTCCTTGAGTGAGAATAGAAAAAGAAAAAGTATACTTAAGTTGAGCTGTATATTTGAAGAGCTAGAGAGAGAAGAAAGAAGATGGCACTCCAGCAGGGACCATACGAGAAGCAAAGGGCTGCTGATTGGGCTGAGTGTGGAGCACCAGGGGGGATAAGTAGGAGGCAGTGATTTGTTGGGAATCACAGCCTCAAGTGTTTCAAGAGTAAATTATTTTATAGCTTTGGGAGAACCATTAGAGACTGTGGTCTGGGGACATCAGTCATGTAGTCAGATCAAACGGGCATGATCACAGCAATGACTGGCAGGTGCAGGCAGAATGGACCTAAGTGGGGAGCGACCTGAGATGTCAAACCCCTATCCTTAGGAGGCAATACTAGCAATCCAGGACTGCAGCAAAGACATTAAGGATAGCCAGCTGGAATTCAGTGACTTAAATGTTGATTCAGTGGGCAAAAGTGTCATTCATCATGAGGATGATTCCCCAAAGGACCCATGCCTATGTGCGGGGAACTCATCATTTTGCTATTATAAAAATTGATTCAGTCATTCAGAGTAGAGATTGATGCCAGGGGTTTTCTGCTAATCAGGCTAGAACAACAAGCTGGATGACAAGACAGTCCCTCTGCCAACTGGGCACGGAGATGGCCCAGAGGCACAGACACTGCAGAGGAGCACCCTGTCCCTGCCCTGGGAGTCTGGGCAAAGAAAGCCATGGAGAGGCCTGTCAGTGTCCTGGAGATTCCAGGGCAAACTCCTGGAATGACACTTCTTGGGGCTTCTGTCAGAGCTTGACTAGTCAGTTGGAATCTGGCCTCAGAGGTCCATGGCTGGGCTCTCCTCCTTGCCTGCAGGAGCTTGAAGAGATGAGGGTATGCACGGATGGGGGAACACCAATGGAGAGCCCAGGGGAGGCAGAGTCTTGGAGAGAGGAGAGAGAGGTACATTTTGCCAATAGCAACAATAGTCTGCCATGGCAAGAATTTGTACTTGTATAAAGTTCCCACCATGGATGAGATGGTCTCTCCCACACACAAAGGTTTCCCTGCCCCTTTCTAAGAAGATCATTGCAAAACTAGCCACATGTCACCCAGTGCCAAGAAGGCTGGTTCTGAGTATGGTAATGGTGGAGCCTCTCCCCACCTGTCCCCTCCCTAACACAGAAGAGACTGCAATCGGCTCCATCTACAAACTGGAAAGGCATTTCTAGGAGGATCCAAGACTCCAATGAACCCTGGTTTGGGAAAATCAAGTCAGATGCCTTTCAACCCTTAGACAGCTCCGGCCCCCTGCCCCCCTTTTTCCATTTGGGGCATGGGGTCAGAGGGCCCAGTGAGTGACGGACGCTTGTTCAGGGACCACTTTGAGCACCCTGAGCCTTAGGGGACTGACGCGGTGCCACCACTTTGGGTGGATTTTTGCTTGAGTGCTCTGTGGTGGAGGTCGGACAACCAGGCACTTGGGGTGGGAGGCCAGGTCTGCATTTTGCCACAGGTCACCCACCGCGGGAATCTAAGCAGTCACCATTTATTTTCTGTCATCTGTGTCGTCTCATCATCATCAGGGTCTCCCTCTCCTGTGGAAGGGGAACAGACAGAGAAGGGGCAGGCTGCCGGAAGGGGACGGTGTTCCGTTTGTACCAAGGGCGCTTCTCACTACAGGACTTTCTGGCCCAGGCTTCAACCCACCAGCAGAGAAGCTTTGGCAAGAGCACGAAGTACCCGCATTGTTTCCCGGTGGGTGCAGGACGGAGGGGACGGAGACAACGATCTCCCCGCCGCTCAAGAGCACGCCCACCCACACACGTGCGGGCACGCGGTGGGGATGGGGTGTGGGCGGGAGCCAGTTAATGAGTTCCCCCTACACTTCCTCTACCAAACCTGCCGCATCCAGGTTCTTATCCAGACTCCCCGACCCTGGGCTGTTAGGTTCTAGGAGCTGGGGGGGCGCGAGGAGATCCAAACAGCAGGGTGGGCCTGGACGCTTCCTCCTCCTCCTCCTCCCGTGGCACCTCAGTCCCCTTCCCGCTCTTGACTCCTCCCCTGTCTCTATACCGCAGCATCCCCGCCCTGTCAGCGCGCTGCTTCAGTGACCGCACCTGCTCCCGAACGGGGGGAGACACAGGAGGTAGAAAGGCAAAGAGAGCGTTTGAGGAGCACAGCGCAGCAGGGTGACTGGCCTCGCCCAGCGCCGCGGGCCCCCGCAGCCCTAGAGCCTCCCGCCCCGCCGCTGGTGCCGCACCGATGCGCTGTCCGCGGTGCTGACGCCGGCGCCCAGTCCGTGGAGAGGGGGTGGAGACGCCCTCGTTCCTCTGTCGCCCCGACTGCTTCCCGAGCGGGATCACCCCCACGCCTTCCAAAGCAGGATAATTTCCTCAAAGGAACCCTCCGAGACCTGGCACTGCGGATGGATCCAGGAAGAAGGAGCAAGCGAGAGGGAACTTCAACTTCGGACTGGAGCCCGAGAAACCCGGTGTCGGGAGACTTGTCTTGAGGACCCCCGCCCCTGAGACCGGAGGGCACCATCAAATTGAACAAAGTTTGGCGGCATCTTGGAGATAAGGGAAGGATTCAGGAGCCGAGGGGCAGTGAGGGGCCGGACCGGGTTCCTCGGCGGGGTGGTAGCAAGCACCACAGTCCCGACACCTGCTTCGATGGCGGCATTAGTGCCGCCAGGACGACTCCGAGGCGGGAGGCGTAGCAGCAGCCCAACTCCCCACCCCTTTCCTCCCTTCCTTATTCCCCCCACCCCCACCCCAACACCCCGCCCCAGGCGCTGGTGACTCCGCCTCTCCGTGCCCGGCGGCTCTCCCGCTGGAGCTGGAACGGGAGCGCATCCCAGGACTCAGCTCGGTTGTGAGGCTCCGAAGCCGACGCCGCTAGCTCAGGCCCGGGGGCGGGAGCTGGACTGCCCGCGCAGCCTGAGCCCGGGAGCTGCCCACCCGGGAGCGCCTCATGGGACGCCCCCAGGGGCTCTGTTCGTGCCCTGCTGCCCAGTCCCAGTCCTAGGCGCCCGGGCTCACAGCCCGCCCCGCCCGCAGCCCGCGGCCTGACTGGACAGGAGTATGAGGCCCCGGGCCCCGCGAACGCTGGCCACTGGGCGGCAGGGGCCTAGCTGCAGACCCCCGCGCCCGAGGGCGGCGAGTGGGGAGCTGCGGGAGCCGGCGAGGCGTCGGGGCGCAGAGAGAAGCGCCCCAGCCCCGGCGCCAGAAGGGCTGCGGGAGCCGTGTGCGGCCTGAGCGCCGAGGAGGAGGTGGAGGCGCCCCGCAGTTCGGGGAAGGCGGTGAGGGGCTCCACGGCGCCCCCGACCACTGGCCACCATCCTCACGTTTCTGCTCCTGCGGGGGGGATGTCGCGGCCCGGGCCACGAGCGCCGCCCCAGCCCCGGGGCTGAGCTCCGGACCATGTCCTCCCGCAGCCCCCGGCCCCCGCCCCGCCGCTGCCGCCGCCGCCTGCCGCGCCCCTCCTGCTGTTGCTGCTGCTGCCGCCGCTCGCACCTCAACGAGGACACGGGGCGCTTCGTGCTACTAGCGGCGCTCATCGGCCTCTACCTGGTGGCGGGCGCCACAGTCTTCTCCGCGCTGGAGAGCCCGGGCGAGGCGGAGGCGCGGGCGCGCTGGGGCGCCACGCTGCGCAACTTCAGCGCAGCGCACGGAGTGGCCGAGCCAGAGCTGCGCGCCTTCCTCCGGCACTACGAGGCCGCGCTGGCCGCCGGCGTCCGAGCCGACGCGCTGCGCCCGCGCTGGGACTTCCCTGGCGCCTTCTACTTCGTGGGCACCGTGGTATCCACCATAGGTGAGCGGCACGCCCCGCGCGCATTTCCCCTCCGAGCCTTTCACCTGCCGCCCTTTTCGTTGCAATGTAGCTGGGTCCGCGTCCATCAGCCACCTTTTCTTTTAATGCCCCATTGCCTACTTTCTTCCTGCCCTCTCCTCTGCGCGCGTCCTCTTCCTCTGGCCCTTTCTCTCTCTTAACTGGCTTTTGGTACGGGAGGTGACCAGGGAGGCCCATCCCTGGCGCTCACCCAGCGGTGACTCGCCTGGCAGTGCGGCCAAATGGGGAGAACCCTTACCCAGGCGCTGGGCAGACCCAGGGGCCGCCTGCGCTCCAGCACTTACCAGCTCCGCGACTGAACCTCTGTGCGACTCAGTTTTTTCCTCTATGAAAGGACTTGTGAGCATATGTGTCAAGTGCCTTCTGCTTCCCTCCTATTTCTCACGCCCTTTGGGCCTCAGTTTCCTCACACAAATGATTTGGAAAGCCCCTTCGCTCCCCACTGACAGTTTTTAATCTCCTCTTATCGCTCCTTTTCCGGGTTTTTTTTTTTCCACGCGTTCTCCCTTCAGCATCCTCTACCAGGAGCGTCCAACGTTTTGGCTTCTCTGGGCCACAGTGGAAGAAGAAGAATTGTCTGGGGCCACACATTTAATACACTGCGACGGGTAATTACAAAAAAAAAGAAAAAAGAAAAAAAGAAAGAAAAAGAAAAGAAAGAAATAAAAAACTACCCATAATGTTTTAAGTAAATTCACGATTTTGTGTTGGGCCACATTCATAGGCATCCTGGGCCGCAGGTTGGACACTCCTGCTTATCCCTTTTACCTGAGGGAGTGTGACCACTGTCCCCAGAATCTGTTTTCTAGATCCCCTCCCACATGCTGTTCCTAGAGCCTACACCACCTCCTTTTCAAAGAAAAGCCGTGAGACTTAGAAGCCTGGACTTCAACTGCTCTTGTCCTGGCCCCCCTTGGTTTTCTCGCCCTCCTCTAACTCTCCTTTTTCTGACCTCTCTTCTTTGTTACCTTGCCATTTTTTTCCAACCAATAGTGGCACCAAGGGGTAACTTGGGCCAGGTGGGGGTATTTCTACACTTTCCATCATCCCTTCTCTTTTTACTGTAAACAGTTTATGGTTTCACGTCCTTACAAAAAGAAGCTTTGTAAATACTCCTTGAAGCTCCTCCCCATCCCACTCTCCCCCCTCCTCTAAGCCTCTCCATAGAGATTCTGGAGCCACCACTGCTCCCCACTCCACCCCTACCCTCTCAGCCGCTGTCCCCATTCCCCTTTCTCCCTGGGCCCTGGGTGTCACATGAAACAGACCCCCTCCCCAGTTACTGTACAGAGTACAGAACAGACACAAGATTTTCACTTTTGCAACATTTTGTGAGTCTCCCATCCACTCCTGCTTGGAGTCCCAGGGCGGGAGAAGGCACTTGGCTGTTCCGACCTCTAGTCACCCCACGGCTGGTGGTAGTTTTGGAGGAGAGGGCTGGACCCACTGGGCTAAGAAGTGAGGGATTTCCTAGACATGCCTTCCATGGGCGGGTTCTGGTCTGGCTCAGCAATCCAGCTTAGGGACAGGGGCATGGACTGACTGACCAGTGTGAGCCATCGCAGACGGCTGTTGGGAAGCCGAGAGAAAGGCTGCGTCCATGTGCAGGATATGGGCAGCTAGAGATGTGTCTTTGAGTGTGGATGTATATAGTTTATAAGAGCTTCCTTTCCTTCAATGATTTTTAATGTGTCATGCTCGATCTGATTATTTTAAATTAAAAAAGGCAAATATGGCCCAATTCCAAAGCACAGATTAGATTAAAATACCCTTTAAAAGCTATATCATGTTGTTATGGTGATTGAAGATATAAAATGACCCCCTCAAAAAATCCCCTTTGAAGAGCTGCATCAAGTTGCTATAGCAACTAGAGGTGTTTTGTGTTGTTTTTTTTAAATGATTTAAAAGTACTAAGGATGTTTAGTCCTGAAGGATGACATCATGTATTCATAGCTCATTATTGATTTGGGCTCTTCCTTTTGTAAACACACCTTTTTGCTCTGTTCCACCTAGATGCACACCTGTGCACATATTGGGAGGCCACAGCATTTCTCTCTCAGTGACAAATGAAAAAGTGTCAGCAGTGTCCTCTTCCCCGTATGGCTGGGAATCCATACAGACGGGGTCCATTCCAGTGATCTGTTGACTCTGTGCCTCTTTGATGAGCTCCCATCATTTTGTTCATTTGCTGCCCAGCCATAGTTTCTAAAGCCTCTCTCAGCTATTTACACAAACATCAAGCCACCGTGTTGGTGAATTGTTCCAAGCCCCAGCCTTTAATCTACTGGCAGGAATGGCTGTTCTTTAGTCAAGAGGAAAAGAGCTATATTCTCTTTCTCGATTTATGTTTTTTGGATGTGGGCAAGCAGCGTAGGAGGGCTACACGGAAGTGTGTGGCTGTGTTACGAATGACCCAACACATTGTTTTCCAAAATCTGCTACTGAAAAACACTAATCTCTGAGAGGAGCTGCACTCCGGGACCAGAACCAGCGCGTGGACAGCTCAGCAGTGAACTAGCCCTTGGCAGGGGTGCCAGGAGAGCAGCAGGAGGAGCAGCATCTCGGTCAGTCATCCACCTGCTGGCAGGCCTGGGGCAGTGGTTCACATTGGTCAGATAAGTTCTGCTGGATCCCAAAGTTGCATGATTGTCATTTCAGCCTTCTCTTGCAAAGTGTACTTGGATGAGATTGAAGTGAAGACTGACTTACGTTAGTTTCTCTTCTGCTTCCATAGTTCCTTCCCCTTAAATGCCCTGAGTCTTCGGAGACCGTAATTACTATTCTGGTGCTTTTATGGATTCGGCAGCTCAGGGAGCCAAAACTAAGTCCAAAATGGACATCAGGATTCTCTATCTGCTACCTCATCCAGTGAAGAGGAAAATTAGCATGCACTCAGTTTTATTTGGTCAGTGAATATCACAGTGTGAATGGTCCATGGGACAGTGTGAACTCTGGGGGGGTGGGTGTGTGTGTGTGTGTGGGTGTGTGTGTGTGTTGCATAGGCCCAGCTAAGTGATTAATCTAGACTTTAGCATAAAAACCTTTCCTTTGTTCATTCCATAATATGATGTATTTTGCATGTCAGTTCCAGTGCTATGTTTTGAATAGCTAAAACTTACTCTCCAAGGCAAAGGTTAAAGCATATGCCAACACAGGCCATTGGAGTGCAGCATTTCTGGGTGGCATATCTTGGCTAATCTTACTAAAGATGATTAGAACAAGGAAGGGACCTTTTGTACAATTCCATGTGACACAGAATGTGAAGGGCCTTGTCTCAGGTCACAGTTAATTATGTGTTCAGCTGGGTCCAGAATCCAAGTTATGCAGTGTTTGTTCTACCAACTTCATGCATATAATTGGTGGGCACATTCTTTTTTGAGATGAAGTATTTAATAACAGGTGTGAGTATGTGTGTTTTTAGAGGAGGGAAAGAAGGAACAGGAATGGGTCTTCAGCCAGAAGGAGACATAGAAGGAAAGTCCAGGTTTGACTGTGTGTACCAAGGGTTAGATGGAACATCATGATGAGATGGAATGTTTGTCCTGACATTTGGCTTGAACAGGGCTCCCTATCCAGAGCTAGGCATTTTGTGACTGTATAGACACATGTGTGTGTTCTCATGGCACAGACCCAATGAGAACATTTGCCCATGATTGTTCGGTAGTAGGTAAGGCTATATAGAAAGTCAATCTGAATAACTCGAGCAAAATTAAAATCTACTTTGTGGTCTAAATTATTCATATTGATTGCTTACAAAGAACTGAAATCCTGGGTATTTATTATTTCTCCCACTTACACTATGTCACATATTCCCAAGGGGCTGAAATCAAGTTTGTTTTAATATGAATGTATCCATTTATTCACCTCCCCCCATTTAACAAAATCCAAGGAGAACATAACTTATCATAGATACATGTGTGACAGGCCTTTGGCATGTCTTTAACTGTATGCCCTGTGACTATATGAGCTCCTGAAGATAAAGATGGTGGCTTGTGTTCTTTTAGCTCTAAGCAATATTCTTGGAGGCAGTGCTCTAGCTCAAAGACAGTTAAGCAATCCAAAGAATATTAATCCATCACTTGACATCCTAAAGGATGTTATTATATTGGCTTACTTTGAAAAGATTAAAAGGAAACTCTCCACTGGGATTTTAATTATGCAACTGCTGTCAGATTTATACATAGGGAAGAACATATTTAAGCCCTTCTCAAATGGCAGCTTGATATAAACAGAAATCTTTTTGCTTCCTTTTATTAGGTTTTCTGGCAGCATATTTCAGCTATAAAGCTAAAACCATGGCTCTATAGACGGGATGGTGTAGGTATGAGACTTGTCACTTTCAGCACTGCATAATTTAGCTTGCTACTTTCAGAATTAGGCACACTTAATTATTCAACTGTGAGATTAGTAACGAGTCCTAACTTTCTTCTTAAAAAAAAAAAAAGATTTTATTTATTTATTTTTAGAGAGAGGGGTAGGGAGGAAGAAAGAGAGGGAGAGAAACATTGATGTGTGAGAGATACATTGATCAGTTCCCTCTCCCACGCCCCCAACTGGGGACCTGGCCCACAGCCCAGACAGGTGCCCTGACTGGGAATTGAACCAGCATCCTTTAGGTACACAGGCCAACACTCAATCCACTGAGCCACACCAGCCAGGGCTCTTTTTATTAAAAAAATTTTTAACATGAATTTTTTTTTACAGATTTTATTTATTTATTTTTAGAGAGGGGAAGAGAGGGAGAGAGAGAGAACCATCAATGTTTAGTTGCTTCTCACGTGTCCTCTACTGCAGACCAGGCCTGCAACCCAGGCATGTACCCGAGACTGAGAATTGAACCAGTGACTCTTTGGTTCACAGGCTGACATTCAATCCACTGAGCCATACCAGCCAGGGCTTAACATGGATTTTAAAAAATATTTTTGCTTCAAAGGAAACATTATAAGACCAAAATGTCACTATTACATTTACATTGGACTTTGTTCTAACATGTATGTAATCCAGCTGGAAGTGGTTCAGGAGTGAACTACATTGCCCAGAAGGAGAGGAGCACCTTTCCTGGCTTA
Source organism: Pteronotus mesoamericanus (assembly GCF_021234165.1). Lineage (NCBI taxonomy): Eukaryota > Metazoa > Chordata > Mammalia > Chiroptera > Mormoopidae > Pteronotus > Pteronotus mesoamericanus. The sequence continues at coordinate 207,314 of NW_026555001.1, forward strand.
TTTCCCTCATCAACTATTTTTTTCATTGAAAGATGATGCTATGACAACTTTGAAGGACATTTAGGGGGAAAAAAAGTAGCATTAGGTTCGAAGCTGCAGATGGAGAACAGAAAATTAATTCCCATTCATGGCTCCGTCCTCAGCCCCCAGCACTGGACCCAGCTCATAGTAAACACACAATAATTATTTATTCAACAAATAAGACAACAAGCCACTCATGATGCAACTTCCCTAACCCAAGTCTTCATTTTTGCAGATTCCTCTGCAGTTCATTGCCATAACCTTTTGTAGGGAAAAGGAAGGCAACTAACTGATTCGTATCAAGGTGTTAAAATTTTTTTAATGGGAGATTTTAAAAAATTTATTGATTTTTAGAGAGAGGGAAATATCAATGTGTTGCTCTGTTTATTCATGCATTCATTGGCTGATTCCTATATGTGCCCTGGCCAGGGATCAGAATGATGCTATAATCAACTGCATTACTTGGCCAGGGCCCTGAGCTGTTAAAATTTTATCATCAGAATTCCCATGTTTCCACATAGCCTTTACATACTAATTTTAGTGGGTGCATAATACATATTCCCTTTGGTTGATGTTCTATAATTTACTACCCCTATCGCGAGGAGCTGGGCGGTTCCCTTGGAGCTATTTTTAGTAATGCCATCTTTATGCAGATGGCCTTTTCTTTCCGTAATACTGCCTTGGGTTGAATTCCCAGCATGAAAATTGCTGAGTCAATGGGTACTGCTGTCTTCATAACTCTTGTGGCTGGCCCCTTTGAAGTGAGGGACTTCCTGGTCTGTCCCGAGCTGAGCCTATACCTCTGCAAAGCCGAGCAGAGACTGGACAGTTACCGAGCTAAATGTTTCATGGAAACAGGCCACAGATCCACTTGGTTCTCTCCAGGATTGCACTTTGTCCCAGGAGCTGTGCTGCCCCTCATTCCACCCCATCCCCAACAAGGTTGTGGCTTCAGCGTCTTTGGCTTTTCATACTTTGATGAGAACCGCTTCATTTGGGAAGCTTTGGGTAAGTGAAGAAGGGCAGGAAGGGGCAACAGACTGGAGTAGCGTCCAGGCCATCAAGAACTGAGAGAGAAGGGTACCAAGGCCTTTCCTCCTGTCCCCTGTGCTTCTGGGGTAGTCTTCCCCTACTCCTGGCTCAAGCCAGCTGAGGGAAAGCATGTCCCCCTCTGTCTTGACAGTGCCCAGAACAGCCTAGAATTGTACCACGTGAAGCAAAGATCTGCCCTTAGAATATTAGCTGAATAGCATTGTATAAATCCTCCAGAAATGTCCCCAAGCATTTAGACCATTTTGTCAACAAAAGCCAGCACGCGGCCCATTCAAAATCAGAGGGGAGCAGAGCTGCTCTGACGGGGGGATAGGGGCCAGGGCCTTGCTCACTGGTCTTCCCCTGGGATGCTGCCCACTCCTCACAGGCCTCTCCAAGGAGCTGTGGAAATCCTCCAAGACCAACCTGAAGAGCCTAACTTAGCTTTGTTCCTCATTTTACGCAAGGTTCAGACGGGGAGAGGTTGCCCAAGGTCACACAGCAAGTCAGAGGGGCATTTGCTGCAATCCGGAGCTTACCCAGAACTTTCCTGTGTAGATTCTGAGGTCTTGACCTCAAGGCTGGAGCTCTGGCACTGCCCTGGAAGGGTGTCCTGAATACTGCCCAATCTCAGTCTCTCTCTCCCTCTCTCTCCCCGCCGTCTGCCTGTCTCTGTTTCACTCTCTCTCCCCATAAAAGAGGGGACAAGTACAGAACCAGATCGAGCCATGGTTCTTCTAAGCAGGTCCCAGGTGTCCCAGCAGGTGCGGGCATTAAGCTAGACAACAAGGAGAAAGCAAAGGCACTTGTAGACAGGACATAGGGCATGTGAGGAGCAGCAGCTCAGTGCCTTGGAGGTGTCCTCCAGGGAAAAGCTCCTGCTTCATCTTAAGGCAGTGGCAGAGCCTTAGGTTTGTTTGGAGGTGGAGCTCAGTGCCGACACCACCTCATTAACTGCAGTGGGACTCTCCTTGCCATTGTGTGGCTGCCTCAGATTTAGAGGAGCTGGGAGACAAAGCAAAAGGCCATTGTGTCCCTGTGATTGCCCCCTACCCCGAGACTTCCTCAGTCTTCTGGCCCTCACTTTGCTTCTGCCCAGCCCTGCTGGCTTTCTCAGGATCCAGGGCTGGGACAGGGGCTGCCAGCCAGCAAACCTGAATGTGAGGGAATTTGGGGGCGGGGGGGGGCGCTGAGCTGAGCATTGGGCAGTCTTGGCCTCTGACCTCACCCGGGCAGTGGCAGGACTTTCATGCAGGGAAGGTTGGGAAGGAGAGGGTCTTGAGGCTATGAAGCCATAAGACTTTCCACAGGATGGAGAAAAGCCTTTGCACAGCACAGGGGAGGCACTGGAAGAGAGTGAAGAGAGAGCCAAGGTCTCCTGGCCCACGCCCCAGGCCAGCTCCTGGTTGCTCCCACCGCTGTCAGGCTCTGGCCCTGGAGTTCTATCCTAGACCCTGTCATGCCCTAGCCAGCCACCAGGTCTAGATGTTTGGGGAACCTAGGCTTCCTCTACCATCTGCCTGTGGCTTTGTTGGAGGATGCTCTGGGCCCTGTCTGTGTCCCCTCCTCCCTAGACTTGGATTCCAGTCCCAACTCTGCCACTTACAAGCCACATGCTCTTGGTGAGTGGATGTACCTCCCCTCGCCTGGGTTTCTTCTGCAAAGTGAGGATAATAGTGGCTCCTGCCCCAAGGTATAATTTTAAGGACTGAATGAGCTAATCCATGCACAGTGCCTGGCAAGCCCTCAGGGGGCATGAGCTGCGCAGAGCTGGGCTAACCCCGTTGGCGAGCCCTGTGCTGCCTCATGGCACAGAAGGGAAACAGCACTGCTCACCCCCCTGCAGCTCGTTGGCCACACCGCTTTGTGCACAGCCCTCTGGGTCTCGGCCACCCTTGCAGGGTGGCATCTGCTGCACTCTCATTGGCCACTGTCTCCGGGGCATGTTGCTGTTGTATGCTGTTACATAACTGGTCTGGGAGGGTGCTTTTAAAAATGCATCTTCTTTGGTTCATCAGCTAGAATGTCTTAATAATTCCTCGCATGTGTGTGCCCTTTTATCTCTTTAAAGAATATACTTGGCGAAGAGTCGAGTGAGTGATTGGGTGGTGGGTTAATCCGGTGTCCCCCAGTGCTTCTCTGTTCCCCACTCCCAGAACAGAGCCCTGGGAAGCCACCCCCCCGCCTACTTTCCTGGTCGTCAGGCGGGCTGGGACCTCTTGGCTGTGCTTGGACTTAGCGGGAGGTGGTGGAGCTGAGGCCAGCAGAGAAGCCAGAGGTGGCTGAGGCCAGGCCCTGTGCACACACCTCTGAGGTGGATCTGGTGTCGGGACTGTAGGGGAGGTCGCTGGAGGGTGGCACTGTGGCAAATGCCCCGTTGTGATGGGAGCCAAGGTGCTGGCCCGTGCCCCCCGGCCCAGACTTCACCCTGCACCCTTCGTCCTGGGGCTTACACAGCTCCTGGCCAGTGGTCCCCTGGGGCAGAAGGGGGGAGGCTGCAGGACCTGCCAGCATCTCCCCTCTCCAGACTCTGCCATGCCAGTGGCAGGGCCTTTGTTTTTGGGAGCAGGAGGGGTGACCAGAGCATCAGTGGCCTCATCGATTGTTTCCCCCCAACATGCATGTGTGTTCTGCTTACCAGTTTACTCTGTTTTTACACCTATGTTTACTCAGGAGCATCCCCAAAACCTTGGGACAGCAATAAGGATTCTATTATCCTATTCCACAGTTGAAGAGATAGACTCAGAGAGGTTAAGTGACTTGCCTGGGGTCACACAGCAAGTGAGTCAATGCCAGGATAGAGGATTCAGGATGCCCAGCATCCTCTCTGCTGCCCCTGAGCATTACCACAGAGCGGGTAGAATCACAGCCCAGTCAGGTCTGCTGGGCGGGCGGGGTGGAGGAGAATATGAGAGTGTGAAACGAGGGCTCAAGCACAGTTTAGGGACTTGGATTTGGCTGCGCTGTGCCCCTTGCAGCCCCAATGGCTAGACTGAACTGAAGGCCACCTTCTTTCCATCCTTCACAGCCCTGCACCTCTCCATGAGGGAGGCTGCCAGGCAGATGAGACAGGGTGGAAGAGCACGGTGCTCTGTGCAGTGCTTGCTGGAGCTCTGGAGCCCGCGTTGAGGCGAGCTTTGCAGGCCCGTTGCACCAAGCTCCTGCCCAGAGAAGGGACCCCGTGACCAGAGGGCTCTTAGCCTTGCCTCTGGGATAGCAGCAGTGGACGTGGAGAAGCAAGGACAGAGAACCAAATAGCCAGAATGTCTGCACTTGAGCATACCAACCAGGAAAGTCTGGGGACACAGCCAGCTCAGGCCTGGGCCTCCCAACCGCCAGCTAGTTTGTGAGAGACGCTGCCCAAGGTCATGTCCTGGAGGCAAACCTGCCGGGATGTTAGGGGAATGCAGGAAACCAAGCACCTGCCAGTGCACCACCCTCTCTGGTCACTCAACTTCTGGACATCCCCCTTCACCCCACCCCTCCCAGCCACCTCCACAGCCGCCACCCCTGAACTCTGGGCATTTTAAGCTGCCAGGCCATTGCTCATGCTGTTCTCTACCAGGAATGCCCGTCCCTTTCTCTCCATCTTCTACTGGGTAAACTTAATCTTTAAGGCCCAGCTCAAATGGGGCCATTAGAGAGAGCTTCGGTGAAGTCCCGCTTACCCCAGATGTAGGGTAATTTTTTTGTTTCTATGCCAGTTTCCCTGGCAATCACTCAAGCCTCTGTTCAGTGGGGTAAGATATGTCAACAGCTGGAACAAGATGCAGCACATAGTAGGTGTCAGAAATTCCTTTTCTTTCTTTCTCTTCCAGGTCAGGAGCTGTGTCTCAGTAGTGTTTGTCACTGCCACGGTCGGTAGCAGTAATGGCCGTAGTGGCAGCAGCCATGTGCTGAATGACTACTATGAAGTGGGCCCTGTGACTAGAGGTGGAGATAATTAAAGCAAAGAGGTAGTTTCTGTAAATCATGGAGAATAATGCTTGGCACAAAGTGGTGATTAATCAATGCATGGTGAATGGATAGAATGAATAAATAAGCATGACTGCTGGGAATAATTCTAAAAAGAATGGAAAAGGCTGGGCCCAGGCTGGGCTCCAAGAGCCTCCCAGCGCCTCGCTCTCCCTCTGGGCCCCTGGATCCAAAGGGGCTGTGCACCGGCCCCTCCACTGGACAGTTGGTTTAACGATCTCTCGGCTGCTGGCAGGTGCGCAGCAGGCAGGCAGCTCATTCTGGCTGGGGCTTCCCTGGCTGACAGTGCTGTTTCCATGGCTCTCTGAGTCGGTTGGTCCCTGTCCCACCCTGCCTGGGGCCCAGCAGACTCCTTGCAGTGAAACCAAGCCAGATGATCCTGAGCGTCAGCCCTTGTCACCCCAGGAGTGGTAAGAAAAGTCCTGAAAAAGGCCAGGCTTCTGGTCCCAGCTCTCCCACCGACTCAGATTCCCCATTGGCCCTGGCCTTGGCCGCAGCCCCCAGCCCTAAGGAGTCTACCGAGCTCGACCTCTTAGCCCAGTCGTGCCACCTTGTCCCTCACCTGTCTGTGGCACGCCCCTTAGAAACCAGATGTTGGCTCATAAATTGGACAGAAGTTTTATAACTAAACACAGTTCCACAAACCAGGAAATACCACCTCCACCCATGCAACCCAGCACCATCCCAATGCCTCCAAAAATATTTGGGGAGGCTTTTATTGGAATTGGGTGTCCCAGCTTTCTGGAAAGTTACAGTTGAGATAAACACAAACCCCAAATCCCGCTCCGCGTGACTTCTCCCTCATCCTTTCCAAATGGCCACAGTCTCATTCCTGGCTGCCAAGTGCTCCGATTTCTGAGCTGCTGACACCAGGTCCTGCCAGAAATGCTGCAGGGACTGCCCAGGCCGAGAGGGAATGGAAAACACAAACTCTGCCCATGCTGAGTTTGTTGGCATTTCCTATGGGGGCAGGGTACATTTTGGAGACCATACGGTTTTTGATTATTGGAATCTATTTTTAAATGGAGAGCGAGGAAGGAAAGCTGAGATGGCACCTGAGCCAGTTCCGAAGGCGGTCTGGACCCCCTGGCGGCAGGCAGGAAAGGGGAGCTGCCTTTGTGAGCCCTGAAGTGGAACCGCGGAGCCGACCCTCCCAGCCTCCAGGAGCCTGGCTCTCCTGTTTTCTACTTACCTCCCAGTGCCTGGCCCGGGGCTTGACACATGCAAGGGGCTCCAGGCATTTTTGTGAAATGAATGTCTGTTTCCTAGGTTCTCAACTTTCCCTAAGCACGAGTTTAAGAAAAAATAAAATGTGAAAATCCCCATTTACAAATCAGATGATGATTCCCTTTGTAAAAAAGTTTGATTGGCGAAAGAATCCATTCCAGGGCTTCCTTAAGTAGCCAGGGGCCCAAGTGAGTGCAGCACGCAACAGTGTGTCGGAACCCCAGCAGCTGCATGAAGCCCCCTTGGCTGCCACCGCTACCTTCACACAACCCTCCAATGCCTACGGCAACACAGTCCCTAATGTCAAGGGACTGTGGTCTCATTAGTAAGCAATACACATGACCCAGCAGGCAGTTTAGGAGCATGTATCACAAAACCTCGAGCAGATGGGGTGCTCTGTACTGCCCGGAGCTGGTCAGGCAGCTGGAGCTGTCCGCAGACTGGGTTGTGAGCCTAAGGTAAAGCGCCTCACAGGGGCCAGGCAGGCAGGGATTGTTCACATCTCCATTTGAAGAAGAAATACATCTGCATCACCAAGAGACAAACTGCAGTGTGACACAGCAGTTAAGAAGAGGTGCTGGGGGCCTGGCCCAGGCTTTGAATTTCAGCTCTGTCGCTGATGAGCAGGGTTGCCAGAGCACGGCTCCTGCTTTTTCACTGAAGAAGTCGGACTCTGCCTTCCCCTCTGCCCCCGCCAGTCCCCCGTGCACGGCCCATCCAGGCCCTGGAGCTCACGCCCCTTCACCATCTCATCTACAACAATGTTTTTCTCCATGCCCCTCCAGGAGGTACTTTGTTCTACCTATGTCCTTGCTATGACCCATAATTGCTCTGCCTTCAAAGTTCTGGATTCCAAATCTCCCTCCTGACCACCCGCCTCCCATCCCTCCAGCTCTCCAATGTAACAACCCTTGCACCATAAGACCTGCAGTTTCCTGCAGGTTTTATCATCCTTTTTGGGCCCTCACCGCTTTTCTAATCCAGCTTAGATTTACTGTATTTCCTCTGCAAGGACCCTTCACCTCCTTGCTTCTCTCCTGTACTATACCTCTGTCCTACTCCGCCACCATCAGAATGCCAGCTTGCCACCTGTTTTTCCCCTGCACTCAAGCTGCTGAATGTGGCTGGAGTGAATAATGCAAAGATGCTGACTGGTCCAGAATTAAATCAGTGACCCTGTGTACCAACTGGATGCTCCAACTGGCAGGCCCTCCTATTACGTTCCTACTGTGAACCGCCTCTTTCCACCTCCAGCCTCCCGTACCCCTCCTTCCCTGCTCACCATTGACAAAATAAAAATAATCAGACAAGGGCTCTTATCTTCACACCCTCAAATCCACTCAGCTTGTGGAGTGGTTTCCCTCTTGTGACAGCTAATGAATTGTCCACTTTCAGATGCCTGCTTCACTGGGTCCCATCCCACGCTAACTTTCTCAAGACTCTGTCCTTGTCCTTGTCCTTGCCCTCCCCCCATGCCTTGTTAATTTGTCTTCCATGGGCATACAAACATGTCATATTTTCTTTCTTCTTAAAAGAATCCTCTCTAGACCTCTGCATCACCCTGCAGCTACCGCCCCATTTCCCTGCCTTTCCTTTACACGAAACTCCTCATAAGATTAGTCATCATCTCCATTCCTCCCCTCCCTTTTCTCCTGGATCCACATCAATCAAGAGTCCACCCCAGCCCCGATTGGTGTGGCTCAGTAGGTTGGGCGTCATTCTGCAAAGTGAAAAGGTTGCCGGTCCATTTCCTGGTCAGGGCACATGCCTGGGTCGTGGGTTTGGTCCCTGATCCAGTGTCTACGAGAGACAACTGATCAATGTTTGTCTCTCACATCGATATTTCTCTCCCTCTATTTCTTTCTCCCTATCCTCTCTTTAAAAATAAATAAAATGTTTTTTTAGAAAGAAAATATATCAGAAAATGTTAGGGGGGAAAAAAAAGAGTTTGTACCACCTTTCCACTGAGTCTGCTCCTGTAAGGTCCCTAATGGCCTCCTGCCTGCAAATTCAGTGGTGACTTCCCTGTTCTTACCTCCTCAAGCCTCAGTAACATTTGACTCAACTGACCATTCCTGCTTCTTGAAATCCACTTTTCTCTTGGCTCCTGGGACACCATACTCTGCTGAATCCTCCCTGGCTGCTCTTCTCCATTTCCTTTGCCGGATCCCCCCTCCCTGTGACCTCGTTGTTGGAGAGGCCCATGCTCATTCCTCAGACTCTTTCCTCGGGTACGAGAGGAAAAACTTTTCTTTTTCTACCCTCCAAGGTTTCATTTCTGAGGTCCTGCAAATTAAACTGACAAAAGCCAGAGTAACAGAAAAAAGGTCTTATATGTATATGGGGGCCTTTATAGAAAAGAATTGAATAGCCGAAGAAGCAGTTAGGCCAGGAGCTTATACGCCAGCTTTACAAAGGGGAATAAATTGTGGAGAAATTATAAGACAAAGGAAAAGGGGTTTGGGCTCTTAGGAGTGGTAAATTGTGGAAGGTAAATATATAGGGAAACTAATAAATGATAAGGGTTATTTTAGTAAGGTTTGTTTTTCAGACAATCTCATGCAGTCTCAGGGTGATTAAGAGTTGTTTTCCTCTTTCTGGTACAGTTGAAGGGAGTGGGACATCTTTACAAAGGAAAACTTATACCCTCCATTTAGGCACACAGGGGAAGAGTAGAGAACTTTTCCTGTATCTGCTCTTTCTCCACTGCCTTCAGCTCAAAATAATACTTGCGCCAAAGCTGTATTAGGTTGGCATAGTCCGATCTCTTCACACCCATGGTTTTAAATCCCATCTACCTGTTTATGACTTGAGGGAAATAACCTCAATCTTCCACATTAAACTTCAAGACCATAGGTCCAACCGCCTACTTGGTGTCTTCACATAGATATCTAATATGTGTCAAAATGACCAGAATAGAACACTTGGCTCTTATCCAATCACAGTCTTTCTCATGTCAATAAATGGCACCAACATAAGGAACTGTCTTGATTCCTTTTCCTCCCAAATGTTCCATATTCAATCTATCATCAAAATCTCAATTCAACCTGCAGAATACATTCCAATTGCATCCACTCACCTCCATGCCCAGCACTGCTGGTCTAGCCCAGCCACCACTATCATCTGCTGCTAGGGCAGCTCTTAGCCAACCCTGAGCTCCCTCTCTGCACCTTGACAACCTCTTCTCCACACAGCAGCCAAAAAGATCTTTCAAAATATAAATCAGATCAAGTCCTTCTTTTACTTAAAAACTTTCAGTGACTTCCATTGCAAGAAATCTGGCTCCCCACCCCGGCCTGCAAGGCCATGCACAGTCTGGCCCTACTCCCTCTCAGGCTCACTGGCACTTTCTTTTTGCTCAGTTCACCACAGCTTAAGTGGATTTATTAGACCCCAGGGCACCTGCACGTGCTGTTCCTACTCCTTGGAGCACTGCTCCCTGACTCTTAGCATGACTGACTCCTCAACTGCATTCAAGCCTCAATGTCTACAGCTTAAACATCGCCTCTTGAGGAGCTTTCCTGACCACCCTGACTATAATGGTGTCCCCCACTCACCTCCAGCCACTGTCTATAGCACGCAGAGTGTGTACCGCTTCTATAAACTATCTGGCTCATGCATTTGTTTATTTGCATATTGCCTGGTTGGCCGCTTCCTACTCCACCAAAGCAGGATTCTTGCCGCTTTCATCCACAGTCGTATTCCCATTGCCAAAGTAGCACCTGATGTTTGCTGAACAAATGAATAAACTTTGAAAGCTCCAGTTTTCACATCTATAAAATGGAAATGATAATAGTGCCAATGAGGGGGGGCCCCCCAAAAAACACCCAGAATTAATTTATAAAAATTGTATATTTAGTCTTACATGTTTAAACTTCAGTCACCTTCAAAGTACTCACCATTTGATGCAAGACACCTATTGAGATGTTTTTCCACTGCTCAAAACAGTTTTTCGAACTTGCCAATTTTGATGGCTTTTAGTGCTTCTGCTGTTTTTGTTTCACCTCTTCCACGTCGGCAAAACGTTTCCCTTTGAAGACTTCTTTCATTCGGGGAAACAAACAAACAAAAAGTCGCTCAGGGTGAGATTGGGTAAATAGCGAAGATGGGGCATGGGGGTCATGCCATTTTTGGTCAAAAACTGCTGAACACTCAGCACGGTGTGGGCAGGTGCGCTTGTAAATCACCCGTCATGAAAGGGGCAAACGTGTTGAAGGAGTCTTCAGAAAAAATTCATTGAAGCTGAACACAGCCTCTCACAACAGCGCCAGCTGGTACACTGATTTGGATTGGTTCCCAGAACACCCATGTAGTGGGGGAAGCCTGCACTACAAGGGGCCCACCCTCCAGAAGATGATTCTGGTTTTGTTTTTTTTTTTGAGGGGGGTGCTCCCTCAAATCTCACATGGTTCTTGGGAGAATTACATGAGACAATGAATGTAGGTGCTTAGCCTGGCCCTGGCATTTAATAAGCACTCTAATGTGCGCCAGTGTCTTATTAATAAATAATTTGGGTGAGGCCACAAAGTAAGTGACAAATCTGGACCTTGAGCTGAGGTCCCGGACCCCAGGTCCTTTGCTCATTCCACTTGCCTAATGCCACCTCTTGGGTTGCGGGGTAGGCAGGCCTGGAGGAACAGTGTGAGCTAGGTCAGGACAGTCGGGCATGTTAAGGAACAATGACAGGTAAAACTGCTTTGGTAGGTTTAGGTCAGAGCAGAGGGCCAGACAGAAATGTTTTGCCTTGGCCATTAGGAGCAATAAAGCCTAGCTATTATTCTCGAGCAGCGGTGTAATATGATGATGAGTGTTTTAGAAGAGCATTCTGGCTGATTAGTCACTATATAGTTACACCATTAAATCAGGCATCTAGTAAGTCTAAATTGTTGGCCAGAGACTGCCTGGAAACAACCAGATGATAATTGTGAAATCCCTTGTTTTGGCTGTCCACTCTGAACATTTAAGTCAGCCCACTACCAGCTGTCCTCTCCACTTTATGGGAGCTCATGTGTCTCTAGGGGTGGTAGATCCTTGAGGAGTGTGTACTTGGCTTGTATATTCAGCTCTGAACTGCACTGTGATTCCAAACTCATTCAAAAGGATGACTAGTGTGTTGTTACTTCATGAGCTCTAAGTGGCTCATGTTCTGTGATAGTTATAATTTTATTTTATAGCTACTGCTGTACACACTTAGAACAAAGAGCAGAATTTGGCATGTTAGACTTAGGAGCTATATATTACTCTTTCTGACAACGATGTATGCCTCACAGGGTCGTGGGGAGGACGCTCACATAATAGGCTGAGGGTCAATAAATAGTTGTTCATTTGTTTTTGTGGGAACCCGGGATGCTGAATGTTTATAATGCAGAGTGACTGGGGAGAGGGGGCATGGAATGGGGCCAGGGACCCCATGGATTTTGGAAAGGAGCAGGAGAGAAGCCATGAGGGATGTTTTCAGGAGCCACATGGCAGGACCTAGTGAATGGCACTCAACAGGACTCCACCCAACCTCCACTAATCTTGGATCTTGTTCTCTGCTCCTGGCCCATTTCTTGATATCAAGGCCACATATGAAGATCCAGGGAAAGAGGCTGATCGGGGGCCTGGGGACCTCAATGATGCATCCAGGGGTTTGTGTGTGCATCTAATGATGGCAGTTGAGGAGGCTACAGCCACACAGGGGGCAGGGTGACATCAAGCTGAGGCTGGAGGAGGAAGCCCCTCCCCTCCCCTCCCTGCTCAGTGATTGCGGAGGGTAGTCCCCTGTGTCCTGCAGGAGAGAAAGGCACTGGGGGAGGGTGGCAAGAATGCAATAGAGGTTAGTATGTAAATAGCAGTGATGCTTAATTCATGGCATCTTTGTCCCCAGAATCACCTTCATCTCTAGCTAAATCATGGCTGTATTTCTTTAATGTTTTTCTATAAAACTTCTTTTTTAATATAGCTGTTTAGCTTTTCTCTCACGGCCAGCTGTATAGCTTCTCTGTCACGGCCATAATCCTATACTACCTGTTTTTCAGTATCTGAAAGTAATGGTTTAGTAGATTTTGTCCAGCCTCCTGTTGTTTAAGGTAAAAAGGCTACTCCTCCATGGCCTGAAGCAAAAGTCAGTGATTAGATTCTGGGTATGCTTTGAAAATAGATTGGCCAGAAGGGCACACTAGCTGCAGACTTAGAGCTGAGTACTGACTCATTCCATCCCGGTTCCTGACCCTGTCCCCCTCCCCAGGGTATAGAGAAGGAAGGAGGTAATTCAATTCATAACCTGCGGGGTGGGAATGGGGTCGGGGCGGGGAGACCCAGCTTATCTATGTAACATGATCCAACGAGCCAGCATCTGCAAGGCCCAAGCCCTTCTCCCTTGTGATGTGCCCAGGGTTTCCAACTCCAGACTGGTGCCACTGTAGTAGTATAACATGTGCCATTTACAGCTCCTCCCAGCCCCTTTGAGCTATGCACAGGCCACCAAAATGTTTTTATATGTCAAGGAGTCCAGAACTGATCAGTTCCAGAAAAACTTGAGGTATAGATGCTGTACTGTATGTGTATATTCCTGATTTCACATTCTACATACAACAGTGAACAAGTAAATTCTCCACTGTATGGAGCTAACATTATGAGTGGGGGGGATGTTTAATAAACAAATAAATAAACATCAGATAGTGATAAGTACAAGACAAAGAAAAAAGCAAGGTAAGTCAATGGAGAGTGATAGAAATGGGGGTGCTGTTTTTGATAAGGGGATCTAAAACAGTCCCTGATGACATGCCCCTTGAGCAAAGATGAGGGTGCCTGGAGGAGGATTATTCCAGCAAATGCCAAGGTCTTAACGCAGGAGTTTGTATGGTTTGTTGGAGGAGCAAGGAGGCCAGTGAGGCTGTGATAGTGTTTGGAGAAGGTTCAAGTGGGACAGTGTTAGAATATGAAGTCAAAAGAAGAGCCAAAGACTAGATCATGTAGGGTGCGTGGTCCATGGGAAGGCCTTCGAATTTTATTCTTAGTAAAATGGGGCGCCATTGGAGGATTTTGAGAAAAAGAGTGAGATGAACTGATTTATATTTTAAGATCACTCTGTCTACTGTTTAAGAAAAAAGCTGTAGGGCAGCACGTGTAGAAGCATGGGAGGCTTTTGAAATATTCTATGTGAGGGATGATGGTGACTTGGATCAGGATGTGATTGGCAGACCCAGGGAGAGGTGAGGAGATCTTTCAGAATATCTCCAGAAAAGATATATTCACTGAGTGTAAAAATCTAGGCTGAAGTGTTTTTTTTTCCTTTCAGCATTTTCAAGACTTTTCCCCCTTGCATAGTTTCAGACAAGAAATCTGTGATTCTTATCTTTGTTTATATATAAGTAATGTCTCTTTCTTTTTCTCTGGCTGCTTTTAAGATTTTCTCTTCATCCTTGATTTTCAGTAATTTGATTTGGATATACCTTGACATTGTTTTCTTTGTGTTTATCCTGCTTGGGACTTCTTGAACTTCTTGGATCTGTGTTTATAAAATTTATCAACTTTGGAAATTTTTTTACCATTATTTCTTCAAATATTCTAATTGTTACTCCTCCATCTCTTTTTGGACTGCAGTTACACATATGTTAGACCACCTGATCTTGTCTCACAGGTAACTGATGCTTTTCTCTTTGTTTTCTTTTTTTTCCAGACTCTTTTCCTCACTGTGCTTTATTTTGAATAATTGCTATTGCTCTGTCTTCGGGTTTAATCTTTTTGTGTGTGCGTGTGCATTTTCTAATGTACTGTTAATCTGTGCAGTGACATTTTAATTTCAGATATTGTATTTTTTATCTCTAGAAGTTCTGCTTAGTTCTTTTTCATTTTGTCCTTTTATCTCCCCATTATGTTTATCTTTTCTTTTATATTCTTGAGCATATTTACCATATTTGTATCAACTGTTTAAATGCCTTTGCTGTTAATTTCATAGCCATTAGCATTTCTGGGTCTGTTTCTATTGACTGATTTTTTTTTTCTCTTATTTGTGAATGACATCTTCCTGCTTCTTTACATGTCTGATAATTTATTAGAAACATTCTAAATTCTACATTGTTGACACTTGATTATGTTGTACTCCATTAAAAAGGGTTGGACTTTGTTCTGGTGGAGGGTTAGATTACTTATAGATAAATCTGAAATTTTCCAGGTTTGTTTTTAAGCTTTTTACAGACAGATCCTGAAGGATCCTTTTTTCTGGAACTAGTTTAATCACACTGTTAAGACATAACCTTTCTGGGGTCTCTACTATTTGAAGAGTTTCCAGTCTGCTTTTCTATTTAGTATATTTAGTGAAACCTAGGCACCCTGGCAGGTGGAAACTAGGGTGATTTCTGGATCTGTGAGATTTCTGGGAATTGTTTGGCTTATAGCTCTAGCAATTTGTCTTTCCTGGAAGTTGCTATGATCTTGGAAGTTTCTTGGTCTTGAGGAGTTTCACCCTATACCTGCGCAGACTGTTATTTAGCCAGATATTCAAGAGAACCCCTAATGCAAATTTCTGAAGTTTTTTCTCTTGGTAGTTTCTTCCTCTCCAGGTACTGCCTTTGTTATAGCTGCCTTGTCCTCCTTGAACTTAAATCTCTCCTCAATTCAGTGAGGTTGCTAGACTCCACCCTCTGTAGCTGTCTGAATATTGCCTCTGGGAAGAAAATCAGGGCAATCAAAGGTCTTGTTTGTTTCCCTCCTCTCACCGCCAAAATCCTATACTACCTGTTTTTCAGTATCTGAAAATAATTGTTTAGTAGATTTTGTCCAGCTTCCTGTTGTTTAAGGTAAACGGGAAGTCTGGATCCAACTACTCCCTCATGGCCTGAAGCAAAAGTCAGTGATTAGATTCTGGATATGCTTTGAAAGTAGATTGACAGGATTTGCTAAGGATCAGATATATATATGGTATGGGGGGGGGGAATCAGAAAGGGCTCTACAACTTTTGATCTTAGCAACTAAAAGGATGAATTTGCCATTTACTGAGATGAGGACGACTACAGTAGAATCAAAGAAGAGGTGGCTGGGAGGGAGACGAGAATCAAGAACTTAGTTTTGAAAATATTAATTTTGAGCTGTTCCTTAGATTTCAAGATGGATGTCAGTTGGATAGTTGGATATGCAAGTCTAGAACTTAAGGGACAGGTCAGAGCTGAGATACAAATTTGGGACTTGTTAGCCTATAGACTACTGGTTCTTAGTGATATTAAAATCACTTAAGAAACTTAGGGAAAAAAATCAATATCCACACTTGATCCTAAGCCCATTCCATCAGAATCTCTGGGGAATCAGACCGTGGAATTGATATTTTTAAAAGCTCTTCAGATTATTCTAGTGTGCAGACAGGGGTATGAACCACGCATAAGTGTTATTTAAAGCCATACCAAAGATCAGCTAGGACAGTGATTGTCAACCCTAGTTGCAAATTAAAATTACCTGGGGAGTTTTAAAAAGTCTTAATGCCCAGGTGCTCCGCCCACCATCCGATTGCATCATACTCCCTGGGGGTGGGGCTTAGGAATTAGTATTTTGTTAAACTCCTCAGATAACTCCAGTGCACAGCCAGGTTGGAACCACTGAGTTCCAGGGAGTGACCGGAGGATGCAGAAGAGAAGAGGTCTGAAGACTGAGCCTTAGTGTCTAAAAGATGGAGCAGCTGAGCTAGGAGGAGAACCGAGAGAGAGGTGGCCGGCTTTTCTCAGATGTCTGCACTGTGGCTGTCCATTCGCGTTTAAGAATTAAAAATAGAAAATCAGACTGGAAACTCGGTGTGCATAGGTGGATCTTGTGGACTCGAGTTTCTCTGTAGGTCAGTGGGTGAGCAGCTAGCCATTACCTCTGCAGTGTTTCCCTGGGTTCTTTGGGCACCTCATCTCCTTACCCTCCTCAGCTGTCACCGTCTCTGAACTGTGTGCACCTTCATCAGTTAGTACTCTTTCCCCTGCTATCCACCTTTCAGAAACTTGTTGGAATTCCTTATCCACTGGAAACCTCCCTCCCCATTCTTGTTGTTGCTGGTTTACACCTGTATATCCCTTTACTATCATTTTAATAGGGTTGTAAAGAAAGAGCAGATAAATTCAACTGAGATGATCATCTGGAACCAGAAGTGTACCAACATTTTAAACTCTAGGGATTAGCCCTGACTGGTGTGGCTCAGTGGAATGATCACTGGCCTGCAAACCAAAAGGCCATAGGTTCAATTCCTAGTCAGGGCACATGGCTGTGTTGCAGGCCAGGTCCCCACTTGGGGGTGTGTGAGAGGCAACCACACACACTGATGTTTCTCTCCTCTTTCTCCCTCCCTTCCTTGCTGTCTAAAAATAAATAAATCAAGTCTTTTTAAAATAAATAAAATCTGAGGATCACTTTAAATGTTAGAAATAATTTTTACAGAATCTATATGCTAGAAGTTACATATACATTGAGTTTCCATTAATAGGGAAGTACATATTGATAGAAAGTCTCTGAATTAATTCAGTACCACTTTTAAATGCATTAATGGTTTTTACATTTACATATATTTGGAAACTAATAGCACAAGCATGTAGGAGACAGTTATTATGGCTGAGAACAATGTTCAGTGAACAAATAGATTCAGACGCATTTGCAATAATTGCAGAGTCTTAGGAGTCCAAGTCAGATAACTGGGCCCCACAGCTCTAGGCCCTGGGAAGCCAGTGGAAGTTCTTGAATGGGGGAGGGGCTGTTCCTGGGGTGCTTAAGCGCTTGCTTCCTTTATAGGTTTTCCTGTCCATCATGGTCTCTTTCCCTGGGAGATGAATGTGGGGTGGGCTCCTCAAGAGAGCTTGTAGATAATGCCAGCTGGGTTCTCAGCAAAGTATTTACCCAAAGAAAACAAAAGAATTTTCATAAAGTTGAATCTGGGGTTTTTATACTACCATCTCCCTCTTCTCTGTTCCTCCTTATCCCCTATCTTTAGAAATAGTCAAACAAAACCTACTACCATGCATCTCTAGGTCTTTACTTACAGCATTACCTCTGCACAGAACACCCTCTCCTGCTCTGTCCCCTTCACTTAACCAAATTCCACGTAGCATTCGAGGGCCACTTCCTCTGCACAGCCCACCTTGATGACTCAGGCTTCACTGACCTGCCTTCTTCATTTTGTTTCTGCCAGTGAAGATCTGATCACACATTTATGACTTTCCTCCCCACCAGACTGTTAGACCCTGCCCTTAAACAATAATGATAAAATACCAAAACACCAATTCAAAAGAATATATGCACCCCTAATGTCATAGCAACATTATTTACAATAGCCAAGATTTGGAAACAGCTCAAGTGCCCATCAGTAGATGAGTGGATAAAAAAGCTGAAGTTCATTCACACAACGGAATACCATACAACAATAAAAAAAGAAGGAACTCTTACCCTTTGCGACAGCATGGATGGACCTGGAGATTATTATCTAGGCTAAGTGAAATAAGCCATCAGTGAAAGACAAATAACATATGATTTCACTTATATGTGGAATCTAATGAACAAAATAAATTAATGAGGAAAATAGAAAAAAATGACAAAATAAAGTCTTTATCAAAATAATATCTGCTAGTTATAGAACATCTGAAAACAGAGAAGCACAAAAAAGTGAAAGAAAAAAACACTTCCACCACTAAAATAGAGCTACTAAGGAGACTTTCCTTTGAGTCTTTTTTTTTGGGGGGGGGGCACAAAATTTGGAGCCTTGCTTTTCATATATTGGTATGTGATGTACACATAAGCTTTTTAAAAGCATCCCTGTTGTTGGAAGCATAGTATCCTTGGAGAAGATGTTCCATAGTTTGTTGGAAACACAATTGCATCCCCCACAGGACTTAGCCCAAGGATCCCAAAGAGGGCCCTGATAAAGACCATGTAAGGGAGTGAGTAATTGGGTTGTTTGAGTGGGTGGAAAGAGGTTGGGTTATGTTTGGTATGTGGTACGTACTAGTTACCATGTACCATTTAGGAGGCTGGAAAATTACAGTGTACTCGTTACCACGTACCATTTAGGAGGCTGGAAAATTACAGAGCACTCATGGGCCCATGTCTGCCAACAAAGAGCATTTAAAACAAATCTCATGAAATTATAGCTTTTGTAATCTATGAGTTATGCAGGCAGGAAAGTACGCAGGACTGATGCGTTTAGTGGGAGCACTGGGAACAATGGCGCTAGCCATCTCAAGGGCCAGGGAAGGTGGGGTTTGAAAGAGAGAGGCTTTCTTGGCTGCCTTTCTCAGTGAGCAGCCCTGTCGCTCAGAGCTGACAAGATGGAGGCCCCGCGCAGAAGAGCCAGAGCTACCCCAGGGTTCGGAGGCCTGGCTGAAGCACAGGCTGTGACTATGCTAAGAACTGAGACAATGAGAACTCCATTGGCTTAGCTTTATCCCTGAAATACCATGTGACTGTTAAGCCAGGGGGAAGGGGCAGGGAGCGGGGCAGTACAGGGGGAGAGCTGTCTGTCGTCAGGGTGGAGGTCAGTCTTTGCTTTCCTCTGAAGCAGTCCATCCAAAGGAAGGAGAGGGGAAATTGGTGGCGGTGTTTCTAGAATGTGGCTTGGCCTTTCGCTGCCACTGAGAGCTGAGGGAGGCCCTAGAGACCCAGCACCCCATCTGGGGGTGCCCTGCTCCCAGGAGCAGGATGGAGCATCTTCCAGCCTCGTTGGTAGGAAGAGCCCCTGTCTCCCTCCCGTCAGCGGCAGAAGCAGCTATGAGAATCCAAGCTGGGTGGGCGATGCTTCACTCCTTGGCAGAGAGATGGGAAATAAAGACTGTGAAGATGTTCCGCATCCTGTTAGGGACCTCCAGGATCCCAGCGGCCGGGAGGAGGGGGAGGGAGTGACCCACCCTCCAGCCCAGCTTGCTGGCCCAGCTCCCAGAAGACCAGTCCATAGACGGTGTCCACCGCCTCGTGACCTCCCCGCCATGTCCTTTCTCTCCAAGAGCTAACAGAGCACACGTCGGGCTAGGGGAATACTCCCCATTGCCTTTTGGGGTGTCTGTCCAGCCGTGGGGCAGGAACACCTAGCAGGACAGCTGAGCCTCTGACAGGTTTCTACTCTGAAAGCCCTGGATAGTGTTGTCAGAGGTCAGAGACCTGCAAGGGAGGGTCAGCCACTGTGGGGTCACTGACTTATATTCTGGCACCACCTGCCCCCATTTTTTGCCTTAGATCATGCCTTTCAGAGGCTCAGATTGTACATCTGAAAACTGAGGATAACACCTGCCTCATAGATAATTGGGAAGAAAGGTAAATAAACTGTGTATGAAAATGACCTTTAAAACCATAAATCCTGCCCTGGCTGGTGTGGCTCAGTGGGTTGAGTGCTGGCCTGCAAACCAAAGGGTCACTGGTTCGCCTCCCGGTCAGGGCACCTGCCTGTGCTGCAGGCCAGGGCCCCAGTTGGGGGCATGTGAGGGGCAACCAATTGATGTATCTGTTGCACATTGATGTTTCTCTCCCTTTCTTTCTCCCTCCTTTTCCCTCCCTCTAAAAATAAATAAATAAAATCTTTAAAAACAAAACCAAACAAAACACGAATTCCATAGAAGCCTAGTAAGGAAAGCAACACAGTGTAATGATCAGAGCTAGAAAACTTAGTTGCTGTCTGTGCTTGTTGCAGTGGTAGAGGTTGTGACAGGGTCTGGCAGCTCTCTTTTTCAGTTACATTGATGCACATGCTCAAGTAAATTAAAATCCCCACCTCGATTAATTCCTTTAATGACATCACATCTGCACTTCAGTGTGTAGACGGACCCAAGGCTACCCAGGAGTGTAAAGTGTTTCCACCAGCCAGAGCTGAAAACCTATATAGACGCCTTTCTGTGTCTGTTCCGGCTGGTCACTGTGGCGTGCACTGGGCTCCTGCACACTTTGCAGGCAGCAGGAGCCTGAGCACCTGGCTTCGGTACTCTCACTTTACATGCCGTCCCTGCTGAGGACCTCGAGTCAGCGGCATTGATTTTTCCGATAATACAAGAATCTGTGCAGTATGGCCAGGGTCTGGCTGAACCCTCCCACAGTCTTCCGAAAGCTCAGCCTGGCTGCAAGACCCCAGGACAAGCCCAGGGTGGCTGGCCCCCTTCCCAGGAGATCCTCCCCTCAGATCTCCCAGGAAGGAAAGCAAGGAGGGAGGACAAATGGCAGAGGCACTTTACAATTTATAAAGGTATGAATCTAGACTACAGCAGTCCGCCCCCCATCATGGGGGCTATGTTCCAGGACTCCCAGTGGATGCCTGAAACCGCAGACAGTGCCGAATGCTATATAGCCTATGATTTTTCCAATACACACATACTTTTTCATTTAAAGGAAGCACTTTAAGGCTTCACTTTGGCTCTGAATTGCCAGCATCACCACTCTTGTACTTTGGAGCTATGATGAAGTAAAATAAGGGCTAGTTGAACACAAGCACTGTAATACCATGACAGTCGATCAGATAAGCGCAAGGACTGCAACGTGATTAATGGGCAGGTAGCGTGTACTGCCTGGATGTGCCGGACAAAGGGATGATTCATGTCCTGGGTGGGACGGAGAGGACGGTGCGAGATTTCATCATGCTACGCAGGGCGGCGTGCAATTTAAAACTTATCAATTATTTCTGGAATTTTCCACTTAATATTTTCAGACCGTGGTGGACCCCAGGCAACTGAAACTGCTGAAAGTGAAGCTGTAGAGAAGGGGGAACTACTGTAATTTTAAAAATACCAGAACCCTTTTTTATTCTGCTTGTGGAATACCTACTAAATACCCAGTATTGTGTTGGAGCTGAGTGAGACTAGAATTGCGACTCGCTAACAAAGGCACCAGTCCTTGGGCTGTGCGTGTTCTGGAGAGCTTGCGAAAAGCAGTCGGCCTCTGTGCAGGCCCCCTGGACTAAGAAGTCTAGACTCCGCCCCTGGAGCCCAAGCCCAGTGTGGGGGTGAGGAGAGCTGGCATCAGAGAGAACTGAAGGGAGGTGGCCCCTGAGAACCACGGGGGCCTGAGCGTGTGTGCCCAGCAGGCCTGACGGAAGCAGCTGGTTCCTTGGCTGCCCCCATCCTGCCTGGAAGGTTATTGCTCTGGATATAAATAGTCCCCTGCAGTTAGCAGGATAAATATAAATACAGCCTCCTGATCAGGGCTCAGAAACTAAGCTTTGCATCTGAGCTCCCTGCTGCCGCCGCCGCTGTAAAACACAGAACAAGCGAGGGGCAGCGTGCAGGGCTTCTGCAGCTGAGCCAACGGGCGGCATTAGTCAGCTTGGGCGCCATAAAGAAGTGGCACTGCCGGAGGGTGCTTCTTTATGACAGTTCTGGAGGCCAGAAGTCCAAGCTCAAGGTGTCAGGATTGGTTTCTTTGGAGGCCTCTCCTCTTGACATGTAGGTGGCTGTCTTCTCTTTGTATCTTCCCATGGTCTTCCCTCTGTGCATGTCTATGTCCTAATCTCCTCTTCTTATAAGGGGACCAGTCATACTTAGGACCTAGTTGAATGGACTCTTTTGACCATAATCGACTCTTTAAAGGCCTTATCAACAAATACAGTCACACTCTGAGGTACTGCAGGGTTAGGGAATATGTATTCGAGGGGACAAGAGGTCATTGAGGCCATCCCTCAGGCTTTGGACTGAAACATATCAGACCTTCCTAGGTAAAGGAGAGGTGGCCTGCATTCCAAGGCCACCCTGGAGAAAGAGATTCCATATATTTGGTGGGACTACAATGACTCGAAGATTTCTGGAAATTGATGGTGCTCATTATAGATATATGACTAAAAGCCAGTTTACTTCCACAAAGGAGGTGAACAAACTCAAGCGATAAAACTCCAATAAACTGACTGTAAGCTCTGACAGGCCGGGGCCATGTCGTCGCCCAGCATTTTCACACAGCATGCATTCAACAGATCTTGTGGCCAGGAGAAAGAGGGGGCAGGAGGAGTGACAGAAGCTTAAAAAATCATTGAAAACCGGTGAGAAATGTACCAACTGCTGGCACACAGTCCTGCAGCAATTGGTCACACTGCATTGGCTCTGAGTTTCCACTGAGCAGACAAACCTGGCACTCGGTGTTCAAAACAAGGGGGCCAGGACACAAGCCCCCCAGAAAACCAACACTTCAGACCCCGAATGAACGGAGAAATGAATTCCATGCATCTTTAAATACAGGACAGGGACAATGATGTTTTCCCATGACACAGACATCGTCCTCCAGTGGGTGTTTCCACCAGTCCTTCCTAAAGGCAGGAAATGAAACATTAAATCACAGGGAAGGCATTTCAGTCACAGTGGAGAGCGAGGATGACATGGTCCATGGTTGCTGTTTTCTGAGGAGCCGACTTAATGTAGAGATAGCAGTTAAGAGTCCTTGCAAGAGAGGACTCACTGCTTAGAGTCTCCAGGCTCAGTGCCTGACACAGAGCAGGCTTTCGTACCTGGTGAGTGAGGATGTGTATGTGAATAAGTCAGTGGGGGACCCCTGAAGGAGGTTCAAGGAGGAGGGGTGATGCTAGAAAAGTGGGTCAGAGCCTTGGGTGCTGGTCTAAGAAATTCTAGACCCTCCTGGCATTTGGGAGCTTGGTGCGGCTTAGGCAGGAGAGGGATCTTGGGAGAGATGTGCTTGGATGCAGTCGATCCGGGACAATGTGCAGAACAGACCAGAAGGAGAAAAAATGTTTCCAGAAAACCAGCGAGTCTGGGATCCTGGTCAACAGGGCCTCCCGGTAGGATTGGGGGCGGGGGCTAAATGCGAGGTGTGAGTGCAAGAATGTGGGACTTGGAATCAGGCAGACTTGAGCGGGAATCCTAGTTGTGCCATTTTCTGTGACCTTGGACAAGGTCGTTGAAACCACTGAGCCCCAGCCTCTGCCTCCTGTCGTATGGGATCTGGTGTACTCATGCCACAGACCCAGGGCAGGCATTTTAGCCAAGTCTTCAGCTTGGTACAATCATTTACAGGTTTCAGAGCAAAATCACAGTTGTGCTCTTTGAACCAAAGGCTGAGCTGGGCCTCGAGAAAGACCAGAAAGAGCCATGGGGGTGAGGTTGGGCCTGTGTGCTGGTGCTGTTCTTTCACTTGTTACTCTACTTCTGAGCTTTGGCTCCCTTGCCTGAATAAGGAGCATGACCCCCATTTTCCAGGAGTTGCTCTGAGGAATAATACATCTGTGAAAGCACCGTCAGAGCTGGGCATGGGCTAGGGACTCCCCTAAAGCCAGCCCCTCCATCCCTCACTTCCTGTGAGCCGGGGATCCACCTCATTTCCCTGTAGGTGGCTGAGAGCAGGATGTGCAGTAGAAACGGGCTCCCACCCCGTTTGGAGAAGGGTGTGCCCCGCACCCCTTAGCATCAGTCCAGGGGCCACCAGTCTAGGCCCTCCTGACCCAGCCCGGCCCTAACCAAGGCCCTTAGGTTTACCGGCCTATAGAGCAGGGGGCTGCCAGCGGGCCCGCAGGGCAGACACGGGGTTCTGCAGGGACCCTCTAGAGTACTTCCCTGGCTGCGACTTTCAAGCGTGGGTTTGTTTTCATTTTGCCTTGGCATCTGTATCACTCCTCTGGAGCAGCCAGCTAGGCTGCGAGAAGAGGGGAGGGGAGGAGGCCAGGGCCGGGGGCAGCGTGGGTAGATCCAGGAGTGCAGAATGGCCCCTGGGCCTGAGTGAGTCCTCCTGAGCTGCTCGGGCCCCCGGGCCCCCTTTCCCTACCTCTCCCTGCCGCCTGGGTGCAGAGGCCCTCCTTCCCCTGCGCAGGGATGAGGGGTGCTTCTCTAGGTGTCAAAAACTAAATTGACAGAGAGGTTGGAACTGTCCACATGACAGCTGGAGTCCCTGCTTTATGGGAACCACCATAGCTTTCCTTTTTAAAAATCTGCTCCTCTGTGATAAATGATGTGAGGTAAAATGTGATTCAATTGACATGGTATTGACAGTTCCAAGCAGAGGTGGACGGACCTGCCTTCTCCCCACAGCCAGGTCTCTGTGCCCTTCTGAGAGGTGGCATGTGCCTGCCACAGCCCTGTGTGGAGACCGTGAGGTGGGGGAGCAAGGAACGCAGCCAGGGCCGACATCGGGGCTTTGCTCACCTCACCTCACCACGCCAGCGCCAGCGCCAGCTCTGGTTGGCCAGGCCTTTGCCCCATCAGTGGCTGTCCCACCTTCCCTGACCTTGGACTTAGTCTTCTGCCATGTTCTGGGCTGAGCCTAGGGCTCTGGTCTTTTTGGGGGGGGCAGGAGGAGCGGTGATCTCACTTCTGAATTAGTCATCAGAGAGACAGGGACAGATCTGCACTGGGCAGGGACAGGATGGAGGATGGGCTCTGTGTAAATGAGCCGTCTTCCCGCCAGCTCCAGCTCCCAGGGCCTGAGCCTGACACAACTGCCAGGGAGAGGTTGTCAAGGAGGAGCTGCCCTGGAGGCAGGAGTAGTTAACCAGCTTTTAATTACTCACTTGGCTGAATGATTTCTGGTGTGGAGAGAAAACCTTAATCACACAGATGAAGTGCAGAGTCAGGGAAGGTTCAAGTTGCCCCACCAGGGAGGAAAATAGTGCCAGGGTCCAAAGCCGATTCTTGGGGTCACTTGCCCATTGCTTGTAGTTTACCCAAAATTTTCTGATGTGAAAAACCACCAGCCTGCAGCCTGTGGCATGCAGTCTTCTCCTAGGTCCCTACCCTGTCAGCCAGCCCCGCCTGCCGCCCTACCCTCATCAAACAGAGACCACCATCCCAAAGGTCCCCACAGAACAAGCCCAAAGCAAACAGGAAAATGGTGAGAGGCCCACTTTTCCCTGGAGTCTTGCCGGCCACTGCCTCTTTGGCCTGAGTCGTGGAGCCTCCGGTATGGACTCAGCCCACACCAGTTATGGAGCCAAGAAAACCAAGCACGCGGCCCTCAGGGAGCTGTCTGTCCACTAGTTTGCAGTTTAGACCAATCCACAAACGTCAACAAAGAGAGCAGCCCACAGTCTCAACTCTTCCACAACAGCTCCACTTTCCCGCCCTGCTGCCACACTCAGTGTTGGGATTGGAGAAGGTGGTGCCTCCTCCTAGCGGGGCCTCTCACCAGCGCGGGGGCCAGAGCCTGAAGCAAGCTCAGAGGGGGTGTTGCCACTCTCCGGGACCCCTGAGGACTCTGAGGCCCAGGGAGTAGAAAGGACAGCAAGTCAACGACAGACTTGGTCTTGGACGTCTATACAGGAGCTTTTCCTTATCGCTGAAATTCCCAGTCATGGTCTGTCTGTAGCTTGCATCCGGTGAAACCGGGATGCACTTCAGCTGTGACGCCAGGGCCAGCCTCGCCGGTGGTGGTTCCCAACTGAGCTTGCTTCGTTTTGAGCACTTACCACGTCCTGGATGCTGTGGGAAGCATTGGGAACCACTGCCTTGTTTACTCCTCACAACAACCTTTCAGGGTAGGCAGTCATCAAACCATTTTTAGAGGGAAAAGTAACACATTCACGTTGCCCCTCCAGCAAGTGGAGGCTCCAGAGTGTAGGGCCACAGCCCCTGCTCCCAGCTTCTGCTCTCAACTGTCCAAGAAAGGTAATGTTGGCCCTTCCCAAGCTTCAGGAATGGAGACTTGCTGAATTTATCTTCTGCAGCTGGAGGTTTCCGGTGCTTTCAGTTTCTAGAAGGCAAAGCATGTTGCCAGATGCCACGGTCAGGTGCTGGAGAATCTCCTAGAGGTGCCAGATGAAGCTACCACTCCCACAAAGCCCCTTTTAAGTTCAGCCCCAATACGAGGTAGAGGGGAAGTTCCCTCAGCCTCGTCCTCTTCCTTGTGCAGTTTCCCCACCAGCAGGAGTCACTGCACATTGCGGGGCAGGCACCGAGCTGCAGGTGGGAGCCAGCCCGACTGAACCCCCCACACAGCCAGCCCTGCGTGCTCTCACAGCGGGGCACGCCTTTCTCAAACCACGTCTCTACATCTCCCTCTCAAAATCTCACCCACCCTTCTGTGCCGAACCCAAATACCTCTTCCTCTCTCTCTTTCCCAGTCACTCTACCAAAAGGACTTCAGCCCTGGTTCTGACCTGAGCTGGTCTGGGTGCCCCTGGGCCTTGGGAATGGCTTTATGTTTCCCAGGTGATTCTATTGTGCAGCCAGAGTGAAAAAACGCTGTACCAGCCAGAAGCAACCCACGTCTTTTTCTTCTGAACTCTTATGCATTTGACTTCTTCCTCATCACATCACAAGCTCCGTCCTCTGCTTTCCAACTTGTGCTCTGCCACTTGATTGTTCTGTGATCTGAGCAAGTGATTTAACCTCAGTGTCTTCATCTATTAAATGTGACTTAGTTTACATTTAACTAATCTCACACAACTGTAATCTCACACAACTGGGGATGAAAATAATTCCTCTGCCATTCATCAAATCTCTGTCAATTATAATTGTACCATTATCATATACCATTAAGAATTTAAAATGCTATGAAATAAACTGTCAGGTCATTGATTGTAAGATTCATCCTGGTTCCAGGGATGTTAAAATTCAAGGAAAAAGGTGTGACTTAGAATGAAGGAGTATCTCACAAGAGTTGTTGTGAGGGTGAAATGCACTGATACACACGAAGTCTTGGCAAAGTGCCTGGAAATAGTGAGGGCTCCACACGTGTCAGCTATTATTATCCCCTCCACGGTCTCCTTCCTCACTGAATGCTTTACTGACAGTTCCCAGTCACTCTTCCAGCCCCACTTCTCCCAAGGGGTTTGGGACTCATCCAGGCTGGTTGTCGTCCCCGAAGAGTGACTTGCACACGGACGACATGGACAGTCCTGAGGTTCCAGGGCGGGAGCTCACGTCATAGCGGAGGGCTCCCTGGCCCGGTGTTCTCTCAAGTCCAGCCCTCCTCCGAGGGGCATGGCCAGAAGCCTCCCTTCTCCTCCCCGCAGTCAGTGAGTGTCCTGGCGGCAGCCCACCCTCCACCCCACAGCCTACTCCACGGCTCCTTCTGCTGGAGAGCGAGGGGCACGGGCAGGCCTGGCTGCTGACCCTGCCTTGGGCCTGAGTTTCAGGCGGCTTAACTATTAAAATGAGGCTGCTAATCCCTCCTCTGGCCTGTCAGGAAGGGTCAGAGGAGGTGGAGATATTGGGGAAGGATTCTCAGAGGAGTGCACCTCACAGGCAAGTGGCCCCGTGGTAGGATTGCCAGATTTAGCAAATAAAAATACAGGACTCCCAGTTAAATTTGAATTTCAGATAACAAATCACATGGGACCTACTTACACTAAAAAATGATTCATTATTTGAAATGATAGTAGTATTCACCTAAGCATCCTGTATTCTATCTGGCAACCCTAACACTTCCTTTTCCACCCCCTGCTCATGGACTGCACTTTTCAGTTTTCTTACTTTTTCTGATATTTAACTCTCAGGCTTTAGAAGTTCTTAAAGTTTTTACTTTCAGTCATTCAGTCAATAAATAACTATCAGTGCCTAATTTATACATTTCCTCATTCACTAGAGGCTAGAAAGATTCATGAAAATAATAATAAACCTTTATTAGAACAATACAAGGCAGCTTCCAACCAGAAGGTCATCAGGGATGTAACATTCTTTCTTAAAGGAAGTGTGTTAGCCCATTTGCAGCATCAGAATCATCAGGAGACAGTTGCCAAATGTAGATTCCTGGGGCCCTCTTCTGACCTGGCAAAGAGCCTGGAAATAGTGAGAGCTCCATGTACTAAATAAACCTCTGAGGTGGGACTTGCCTTGGAATCTGCATTTTAATCATACATCCCAGGTGCTTGGAACAGTCCTGGCTTATACATGCTCTCCTGGGGTATCTATTAGTAGCACCCTGTTCCTCTCAAAATTATCCTGGATTGGACTATCAATTATATTTCTCCTCCTCAGAGCTGACGCTACAGAGCCAACAGGACAAGGTGCCAGAGGTGATGAGCCAAGACCTCCCATCTTCTGGCGCAGTGGGAAGGGCCTCAGGGTCAGCTCAGCCACTCAAAAACTATGACTTGGGCGAGTACCCCCCACCCCCTTGGCCCATGTCCTGGCCTCCATTGTTGGGGTTGATGATGCCTCTCTCACAGGGTGGCTGGAGGGACTGGCTGTGTCCCGTGTCTGGCACAGAGGCTCCATCAAGCGCCCGTGATACAGATCAGCACTGGCCCCCCCCATCCCGATTCCAGGCTCTTTGAGCTGAACTCCGGAGGCCCTGTCACCAGGGCCCCCATTTGTGAAGGTGGCACCAGACAGGCTGTGGGAATGAGTTTAACAGCTTTTGTCAAAGTGGCATAATAAAGCCAAGCGTCTGCTCTTTGCAAACTGAGATGGCAGATCAATCGTGGCATAAACAAAATAGCAGGCTTGGCGCAAAGCTGGGGAAGGATCACGCCTCTCCAGGGTGTGATTGGGGAAGGAGAGGATTTTCAGGGTGGCTGGGTTTGTCTTTTCTCATCCCGAAGCCTCCAGGCCCCTCTTCGGAGCCGGCCTGACTCCCTGCAGATTGTCAGAGCTTGGGGGACTGCTCCTCCACTCTGGGAAGCGTCTGGCTAGGCAGCAGCCCAGGCAGGGACCCCACTGCCCTCGGCCAAAAGCCTGAGGCCAGTGCCCCAGCATCCTGCAGAGCTCTGAGCCTATTGGTGGGGAAGGAGGGTGCACCATACCCCCTCCACCTGTCTCCCAAGCTGGGCTGACAATGTGGCCTTGAGGGAGGCAAAGGGAGGTGAAGCAGGCACATGCGTCAGACCTCAGGAATCGGTGCAGAGGGAGGGACATTTGCATTGGGTGCATGGTCAGAGAACCTCGTGACCTGCCTGTCCACTTCTGGGAAGAGAGCGCCACAGCCAGTCACGCCTTTGGCCTCACTCGGGGCCTGCAGTCATGCCCATGAGGAGACCCCAGGACAAGTTCTGGCCCAGCCTCTCCGTGGCGGCAGCAGGGCAAAGCTGTGCCCCGGCCCAGGGACGAGCTGCTGGCAGCGGAAGGGTGAGCATCTGAACAAAACCTCTGAGAAAGCAGCCCAGAGACTCTACGAGGGCAGACACTGCGTCTCTCTGGTTTTCCACCATATACCTGAGCCTGGTATGAAGCCTCTCAAACCATGTCACTGTCTGCTGAGGGATGAATGGTGGACGTTGGTCTTCCAGCTGCGTATGTGGTGGTGCTGCGACGTAGAGGCCCTAGCACGAGGCCACACCTCCGTGGGGAAGGAGAATGGGGCGTAGAAAAACAGGTCGCATTCTGGTTCCATCATTCAGGGACACCCAGGAGGACACATGCTCAACAAGAAACACGGACTCCAAAGGGGAGCCTGGGGCGGAAGCCCTGAGTCCAGGCATGGAGGAGTTTGCAGGGATCTGAGGATGCTCTGGGAGAAGGAAGCGATGACCTTTGACTCGGGGCAGGCCAGGCAGGGACAGTCCTGTGGGGACCACAAGGGGCACATGAGAACCCTGCTTGTGAGCAACGAGCAAGACAGTTAGCCAAAAGCAGTGTCTCGTTCCTCCTGCTGTCCCAAAGCCCTGGGTCAAGTCTGGCCTGAATAGCCCTGCCTGTCCTAGGTGTGCCACACGACAGGTCTGCCTCGGTGGGAGCATTCAAGCGGGAGCAGTGGCCCCCTCCCCAGCAGCAGGCACTGGGAAGAGAGCCACGAGAGGAGGGAGGACTCTGGAGGCCAGGAGGCATGACTGAGCCTCAGCCCCGGAGGGCTGCGGTTTGCTTTTCTAAGAGGAATGGAGGCTTGTGTGGTGCTCTTAGAAGACAGTACCAGTAACATGGCTAGTTTGGTTTTTCACTCTCCTGTGGCCAAATTCTGAACCTAGGGATATAATCCATCTTCCTCAACGTGGGTGTTGCAATCATAAAATTTGCTCCTAACTTGAGCCATTAGGCATAAGATCAAGACCATGGCCAGGCAAGTGGGCATTTCCTCCAGGGAATCTAGAGACCAATGAGCACGCAGGTTAAAGGAATCACCCTGAGAAAATATTTTCTCAGGCCTTTTTAAGGAAATAGTAAGCCCAGAGAGTCAAAACTCCACTTCCCCCTTCCCAGGGCTGGCCCCACCCCACCAGCCGTGCACAGGTGGCCCTCTTGACATTGGACATGAATTAAAGCAAAAGGAAGCCCCTGACCTTTTGCTGCAGAGGTGTTGAAAGCTGCCACAGTGCTACTCAGACAGATGATTCATTCCCAGCTCATACTCCACGCAGCAGCGAATCTTCCTACCAAGAGATTCAATCCCCTCATATAAACAGTCAGGCAACCATGAGTCCCACACAGAAACGAAAGCCAGCAGCAGGCTGAGAGCGCGAGCAGGAGCGGCAGAGCTGCCACCCCGTGCTGCCCTGCGTGGCATGGGCTGAGCCCACTGCAGGGAAGCCAAGCCTTTTGCAGAAATCAATTGATAAAGAATCTCCTTTAAAGACTGTGCTTTGAGTAAGTGGGTGAGTTAAGGTTTAATTGTAAGAGTTCAAAGCAATAAGCAGCTGCCCAGACACAGAGCCCATCAGCCCGGGCAAAAGCAGCACAGGACTGCCCTGGACCATTCGCAAGTGGGAGTCGGGATGATGATGGGCCTGGTGTGAGAAGCAGCTGACACTCAATGGCAAAACCATGTTTACTCTCCAAAGATTGTGGACTCGTTCTCAAAAAATCCTTTTGTAAGTTTCATAGACCATCAAATATAGCTACCTGGACTGAATACATTCTACCTGGTCCCCACAAATCCCAGATAAAATGAAGCCTTTATGGAATTCTATCCTGATAAGACCCAGATGTGCCACTGGTTACATTTAAAAAAAAACCCATTCAAGGGGTGAAAGAACAGGTGACACTTACTTTGTAGGCACCTGGGTGGTCTGTCCTGGTAGTGGTTTCTGTTTTGTGCCCTGATGGGCCCTTCCTAGTGACTATCTTGCCCCACCCATTTTAATGTATAGATCTCCAACAGAAGGGGCCGTGTCTCTTCCAACAGTCTATGGGCTGCCAAGATCAGGAACAATGTCTAACGCCACTAAGGGAGAGAAATGTCTACATACTAACTCCTCTCTCCACTTGAGTGATGCCACTCAATGCAGAAGCCATGTCATCACCTGCATACTCAGAGTGCCCACCCGGTAGGGACCTCCTGCCCAACCAGGACCTCGCTGACCCTTGCCCTGTCTCTACAGGTTTCGGCATGACCACCCCCGCCACTGTGGGCGGGAAGGCGTTCCTCATCGCCTACGGGCTGTTCGGCTGCGCAGGGACCATCTTGTTTTTCAACCTCTTCCTGGAGCGGATCATCTCGCTGCTGGCCTTCATCATGCGCACCTGCCGGGAGCGCCAGCTGCGCCGCAGCGGCCTGCTGCCCGCCACCTTCCGCAGCGGCTCGGCGCTCTCGGAGGCCGACTGCCTGGCAGGCTGGAAGCCCTCAGTGTACCACGTGTTGCTGATTCTGGGCCTGTTCGCCGTGCTGCTCTCGTGCTGCGCCTCGGCCATGTACACCAGCGTGGAGGGCTGGGACTACGTGGACTCACTGTACTTTTGCTTTGTCACCTTCAGCACCATCGGCTTCGGGGACCTGGTGAGCAGCCAGCACGCCGCCTACCGGAACCAGGGACTCTACCGCCTGGGAAACTTCCTCTTCATCCTGCTCGGCGTGTGCTGCATCTACTCGCTCTTCAATGTCATCTCCATCCTCATCAAGCAGGTGCTCAACTGGATGCTGCGCAAGCTGAGCTGTCGCTGCTGCGCCCGCTGCTGCCCGACACCCGGCGCGCCCCTGGCCCGGCGCAACGCCATCACCCCCGGCTCCCGGCTGCGCCGCCGCCTGGCTGCTCTCGGCGTCGACCCCGCGGCCAGCGACAGCGACGCCGAGGGCCGCCGCCTGTCGGGAGAGCTCATCTCCATGCGCGACCTCACCGCCTCCAACAAGGTGTCGCTAGCGCTGCTGCAGAAGCAGCTGTCCGAGACGGCCAACGGCTACCCGCGCAGCGTGTGCGTCAACACGCGCCAAAACGGCTTCTCGGGCGGCGTGGGTGCGCTGGGCATCATGAACAACCGCCTGGCGGAGACCAGCGCCTCCAGGTAGACTGCCCGCCCGCCGGCCCGTCTTGCCGCGCCAGGGACCCTCGCCAGGCTGGCGTGCCACCAGGCGTGGCTTGCTTTTCTTCTCTCAGACGCTGGCGCTTTCTTAATCTTTATCCAATAAAATGAAACAAAAAAAAATTTTTTTTTTAAAGAAATACTATTTGGCCAGGCCTGATGTTATCAGGGGTAGGTTTTGGGGGAACCTGTTTTACTTGTGGGTCCCCTCTTGGAGGCCAGTGGCCCCAAGCAGATTCTCCTCCAGGGAGAGAAAAAGTGGCACCCAGACCCTCACCCGGTGCAAACCGCAGTGAGGAGAGTGCCAGCCCTAGGTTTTGCAGACTGGCATGAAACCCGGTCCCCATGCACATAAGCAGCCGGCAACCCCAAAACATATGGTGCAACTTTACATGGCTCTGAATTACCTCCGCAGCATTTAGAATCCTGGCCCAGCCTAGCAGCTTCCTTCTGGTCGTCAGAAGTGATATAGTCACAGTTTTGACAGGTGGGGGTGGGGAGAGCCATCTGTTACCTCCTGATGTACATATATAGCACAGCCACTACACACTGAACGATGTAGTATTACGCAATGAGATGAAACATAGAACCAACTTGCGGACTGCGGCGTTTCCCCAAGATCTGGAAATTGCGACGGTAAGGGGCTTAGCTGGCCTTCCTCAGCCTGTGGTTCCCTTAGCGCAGCACACAGGGCAACTCCTTTGAATGAAGGGTGGCTCGCCTGCCGGGAGGGGAGCACTGGGCTGCAGGAGCCCTGCTCTGCTTCAGCTGCCTGATCTCAGGGGCTCCGGGCTCACCTCGGAATCCCCCCACCCTCCTTTCCTTCGCCAGCATCACCCATTTTGCTTTGCGTGTGTGTGTGTGTGTGTGTGTGTGTGTGTGTGTGTGTTTTCTTAACTCCCATTGATCAGTTCAACGCTTTTCCTTTTCCTAAGAGCCTGACGGTGCAGATCGCAGCCTGCAGCCCTCCACTCCTTCTCTGAATCAGGGCTCCGCCAGCTGCACCCTTGAGGCACCAGGGTCTGCAGCACCAGGAGCTCAAAGCAGCCATTCTGCAAGTGTCAGAGAAGAGGGCTCCAGAGCCCATAATGTTCTGAGGACGCCTCCCCTTCTAAACCTTATTGGACCCCCACTGATAACCAAGTGAATTTGTTTCATCCACACACAGTATGTCTTGGAGGTAGAGAAAGGCAGGAGGCAGAGGAAGGCAGGAGGGAGGGAGCTGGTGGAACAGCTAGATGGAAGCAATTTTAGGATTCACGTTTTGCTCTACATGATCCTCAACTGACGGGTTCTCCCAGGCTCACCCTTTGCCACACTGGCCTGGAGGAAGGTCAGATGTCCATCCTTTATTGAACGGATAGGAGTCTTGGAATACAAAGGAACAGCACTCTTTCAGCTCATTTTTCTCATCTGAAAAGATGACGATCCCAAGGACAAATGCAAGAGTCTAGTTAGACACGGTATGACCCATATATATACGCATATATGTGTACATATGTACATATATATACATATGACCCATATATATCATAGATAGATATATCTGTAGATATATATTTTGACAGGAAGTCTTAGAAAAGCACCGGACACCTCACACCACCAAAAGGCGTCAAAAGCCATGAAATCTCCCTCCCTGGCAGGGAGGGGAGCACGTGCCTGGGAGACACACACACACACACACACACACACACACACTACTATTAAGAGTCATGCTGAAATGTCAGCCTCCTGGTTCCCCTTCCAGTTCACGGCAGAAAGAAAAAAATAAGTTGAGATCTTAGTGACTCTCCAGCTACTTCGGGTAATTTCTAATTTGTACTGAAATAGGTTGTAAAACACAAGCCCTACTTGGGGGTGAAGCCAGTGAGGCAGAGTCGCCAGGAAAGAGGTCAGGGTCGCTACATCCTAATGGGTAGGCGTCCTGAGAGCCACGCCCCCAGGACCCACTGTGACTGTCAGGCCAGCTCCTGAGCCTCCACCCGTGTCTGAGCGATGGCTGTGGTCCCACTGAAGGGACCATACGCCCAGGTGCATTTTCCAGGGTTGGGCCCTCTCACGGGACCTAGAAATAAAGTGTCAGATTTATCCCTTTAAAAGAACGAAAGATTAAAAGGCATCCAATTAGAGGTGTCACCTAGGCAACAAGCAATAACTTGGGGATCTGAGCCATCCAGGGGGAAGTAGAGATCCCCATGATGGAGGCACCTGGAACATGAGGTCTCAATAGCAGGCAAAATAGCAGCCCACCTGGAGCGGGGGAGCTGCAGCGACAGCACCCAGGGCTCATGATCCAGCCATCAAGGCCCTCGGACCTAGACAGGCCACAGAGGTGTCCAGGTGATCCCGCGGACCAGCTCACGGGACTACCCAGAGTCCCATCCCCACAGGAGAGAACAGGACCTGCCTTCAGAGAAGAAAGATCTCAAAACCTTTTTTGACAGTCTTTGTCAGCAGTTCTTCCTAAAGTCTATCCTAAAATGCTCATTTCTCAGCCTTAGCTCTTGTCACTCCTTTTCCTATGCTTTGCCTTTGGAAGGAAGCAATCGTGGGCAGCTTGGGCAAGCTTCTGAAGGAAGTGAAGTTACGGTTTGAGGGAGCAGGGACCATTCTCTCTCAGCGATCTCCCACAGAAACACCACCCTCCAATGTACAATGGTGGCTCAGGAGCCAGTGTGCATTTTTGCCCATGTTCTCCTGGTCCCTCCCCCATCGGTGTCCATCACCTCAAGCCAAAGGGCTCAGTGCCCCAGATGCCTGGGAATGCTCCCTGGGGAAAGCCAGGCTCCCAAGTTTGGGAGGATTAATGGAGCCTAGACCCATACTTAAAGGGCTTGTTTGACACCCTGCTTGAGGGTGGGCATCCAGAACCAGGACTCCTTAACAAGCAGGGACGGGGTCTTCCTGTCATTTCAGGAACAGTGACATTGATAAGGGCTCTCTTCTGTGATGTGGACTCTTCAGAACCTCAGGCTAAGAAAGGGCTCCATTTTCTTAGATGCTGTGGCCTCTCCCACCATGTGGGTCAAACTGGAGACCCACAGCTTGCTCACTGCAGCCTACAACTCCCCAGGCACCAGGAGTCGCTTCCACACCTCAGGCCCACACTCACCCCCAAGCTGGGGCTGTGGGGCACAGATGGCACGGGCTTTTAAGAAGCCCTTGCCATCCAGCTGTGGCCACGCAGGGTCTTGGCGAAAAGCCAGGCCTTCTCAGAGCTGAGCAGGCAGGTAAAGAAGCCACCTGTGGGGTCCTTGCTTGCTAATAAGGCCAGGTGACCTCCTGGCCTGGCCCCTCTGTCCTCTGTCTGAAGCCAGAGCCTCCTGGCCTGGTAAAGGAGGCAGAAGCCTCAGGCAGTCTTGGGCACTCAGCTTGAGGAAAACGCCTGACAGTCCTGGGCATCACACATCACAGCAACACACACACACACATACACACACTCATCGGCCTTACAAAGAGCAACTAGCCCCATTCTCCAAGGAAAAATTATAGTGTGGGCCACTTTAAGAAGAAAGATTTTCCAATTTTACTGACTGGAGATCTACTAGAGCCTGGAAAATTCTTCTCTGCCTTGGGGGAATTTTATGTTCACTTTGCAGGAATTTGTGTCTTACACAGAAGCCAGCGTCCAAACCCAAGGCAAGCCCTGGCAAAGAGCTGCTGAATTCACCCAGGCTCCCGCGTGCCTCAGTCAGGCCTGCTAGCAGAAGCCCTCCCCCTGCATGCTTTGTTTGGGGTGAGGGGTGACTGAGCTCTCATGGCCAAAGGAGAAGCTCCCCAGAGCCGAGACAGGCGGCAGCCCACGGAGGCAGAGGCCACAGGAGCTGCGGGCTGGGCAGTTTCGTCTTACTGTAACTTTTTAGGTTCTTAACAAACAAAAAGCACAATTCCACATGCACTCTGTCTGGAAAGCACATCCACACAGATCGCTTAGGGTACTTCTGAGTCCAGAACAGGAGCTGGGGCTTCTTTGTTGCAGTGGTTATTTAACAGGTTCACTCCATTCTGTGGGGTGGGAAGGGAAGGGGGGATACTGAAACCACTCCTGACCCCAGGACAGCTCAAAAGCATGGACTCGGGGCCTGGACTCTTGCCCCCGGAGCAGCTCTGGCACCTTCAGGTGCGTCGCAGTGCGGTCGCAGCCCCTTCGCAGCCCGGCGCCCAGCCAGTCTCATTGCACGTTGAGAAGCAATGAGATTTCTGCACTTACCTGCACCAAGCCCCATTTCCCCTTCCTTCTAGCCTCCTCCCCTCCCCCTCCCTCCTAGGAAGCTCCCCCTGGCTTTACAAATTATTTCTGCTTTGTGTTCTCTCAGGAGGGGCGGGTAGAGCATGCGGGCAAGCCTGCAGGCTTTCCTAAACAATACATTTATTTTTCTGAGCAGCACTCCAAGTGAGGACTTGAAGGGTGTCTGAATTAACCATGAATAAAATGCAGCCTGCCACCCCTTGAGCTGTTTGCTTTCTGTCTGTCAGAGCCACCCGCCCCCGCATGTCCCTGCTCAAACCTCATCTCAGGGGGCCCCAGGGGACTTCGGCTTGGAGGATGGGGCTTAAGTGGCAGCTCCCAGAGGGGTTGTTCTGCAAAACAACAGTGACATCCATATGGGAGTGGGCAGGGAGGGGGGCACCAAGGAAGCTCACCAGCAGCCTGGTCAGACTGGGCCAAGGCCAGTTTCTGATAGCCAGGTCGGGAAAGAAGGCAGAAGTGCCCAGGAAACTGGAGCTGGGGTGGTTGGGGGATGGGTCCCAACTGTGGCCCTGGTTTCCAGCTCTGGCTGTGAACAAGTCTTTCCAAAGACAGCTTTAAAGATACTGATTCCCAGCCCCCCCAGCGCCACCCCTCCACCCGAGATTCTGATTTCAATAGTCTAAGGAGGAAGGCAGGTGGGGATGGGAATTTTTTGGAAACTGCCAAGGTGATTCTAGTGGGCAACTAAGGCCTTGAACCTACTCCAAACACAAAGCATTCACATTGCGGTGTGGAGAGAGCACCCATTTGGAAGCTAGGAGGTTTGAATGCTAGTCCTGTGTCTGGCCGCCACTCTGCTTGCTCAGGTCCTCAGTTTTCCCATTGCTAAAATGGGATAATGATATTGTCGTTCCCCTGACCCCCCCGCCGCCCCCACCTCTCAGGAGTCTTATGAAAAATAAATGAGAGGCTGGGAACTCTGGAAAGCATACAGTGCTCCATAAAAGCAGTGTTACCATTATAAGAGGCATTCGGGGATGACAAGGGACCAGGGCAGCCCCCATCACTTCTGCAGGGGACCGTCTCGGCAGGGCCAGCTGCGGAAGAAGACTCCGTCCCAGTGATTACTTCTGCCCACAATGCCTTTGCAAACCTCTCCCTTTTGACATCACCTTAATCACCATCATAATAGTGCAAACTCAAATGGGCTCCGCCCCCAAGTCACCTTTTCCTTCAGGTTGCCCTAGAGATGAGAATTGGCAGGCCACTCAAGTCCCCACCCCACCCACCTCAATCTGCAAATTCACTCCCTAGCCTCCCCCAACCCAAAAGGTTTCACTCTGCTGCAGCGACACCCACCCTGGTCTTTTGGTCTTTCTGGTCTTTTTAATGCAGGTCAAAGCTACTAAGTTGATTTCATGACCTGCCTGTGACTCACCCTCAGCCATTTGAAAAACACTGGCCTAGAGTCTTTCTGGAAATAAACTTTCCCATTTTCCCGCTTCACATTGTGGCAGCAGAGGGGCTGGGCTCAGCTCACCCATCAGCCCTGCTTTCCCTCTGGGTCTCCTGCCCCAGCTGTGTGATCAGCTCAGGCAGGTGCTTCAGCAGCCTGAGGTGGCGCCTGCCTTCCTTTCAAGTTCTAAGGCCTGTGATTTCTATGACATTTTAGACCGCCAGCCAGCATCCCTGAATGGACTGCCATCCCTCTCCTTTCCATGGTCAGTTATCTTTCTGTGAAAATAGCTGGTTTCCTAATAAGAAGATAAGAAAAAGGAACTTACCTTTACCCAGTCAGGCCCTTGGACAAGAGATTTGCGTATTTACCTCACCCCTATCAACTCTAGGACTTTTCTCCCATTTTGTCCTGGGTCAGAGAGGTTACGTAGTTTGTCCAGTCTGGGGCCAGGCGCCCCGTGTTAGAGGCCGGAGAGACAGGGCGAGAAAGACAGCCCGACCTTCGCCGTCCCTGAGCTCCAGACCCGTGAGAGGCCGCCAGGGCTCCCAGTCTGGCAGGCAGCATGAGGGCTCCTTGTCACGCAGTCTGGGCTGCCGGGGGCACCAGGGACAGGCAGTCAGCAGGCTCTCAGAGGCAGGCTGTCCAAGCTGAGCCCAAGAGGGAGCCGCAGGGAGCCCGCTGGGGCGGCACGACGTGTCCAGGCAGAAGGAGCAGGATATGAGACAGAAATGGGAACCGTGTGCTGATCCTCAGGACTGGAGCCTGCACAGTGCTTCCTTGGCTATAAGAATTGGAACCTGGGCAAAGAAAACCACATTTCTGGCCCCTTCCTACTCCATTTTGAGGGAAATGTTCACAGGAAGCATGTTGGTGGAATCTCTAAGCAGGGGCATCCAACTTTTTGGCATTTCTGGGCCACACCGGAAAAAAAGAGTTGTCTTGCGCCCACGTTAAATACATTGCAACACATAATCACAAAAGAAATATCATAATGTTTAATTTTTTTTATAATGTTTTAAGTAAATATACGATTTTGTAAAAAAAAAATCATAGCCATCCTGGGCCACGTGTGGCTCGTGCGCGGCAGGTTGGACACCCCTGCCACAAAGGCTTAACCGTAAGGCAGTGGACGCTCGGTAATGAGAGGTCGCTCCTGCTCACTGCTGGGGCTGTGAGCAGACCTCTTCCCCTCGCTAAGGCTCCTTCCCATGTCAGCAACAGGAGAGGCTGGCCTTCTGATGCTCACTCAGGCTCGGGAGGGAGGGAGGAGCCATGTAAGAGTTCCATGGGATTCCCAAGAACTGCCCTTAGAAAGTATATGCCAAGTGTCTGACCCAACGTGGACCACTTCTTTCTCCGAAGACTGAGCTGAGCAGGACCTGCCACCTGAATGCAGGAGGGAAGGACTGGCCAGCTCCCTGCTGAAAGCTGCGGCTTCAACACATATACCCAACCCTTGCGAGCCTTCTTGACTGCAGGTCTCCACTGTTACTGGTCTCTTCTTCCTCTGGAACAAGTAAAGTCCACTCTCTACAGTAGCCAGTGACCACACATAGCTATTTAATTTTAAATGCATTTAAATTAAATTTCAAAATTTAGCACTTCCACTGCACTGTTCACACTTCAAGTGCTCAATTAACGCCAGAGTTTATAGACCTTTTCACCCCACACTCCATCCTCTCTGTTCCTCCACCTAAAAGTGCTCCAAATCAGGTTCTTAAAGTCCATCTTCCCACACTCAGGTCACAGCATCCCCCGCCAGGTGGCACGTCGGCCTGCAGGGAGGCAGGAGGCCACAGTGCGAAGGGAAGCAGAGGCAGGCCTACTTACCTGCAGTTCTTCCACGGGGTGTGGGAGCCTCCTTCGCTTTCTTCCCACCAGTGTGAGCCAGTAATTTCTCCCTCTGCCTGTAGAGCTAGGTAAACTTGCAACTGGAAAAATGTGGGCTAACTCTGTTTCTTTACCCAGAATAAACTCCGTCCTTGCTCCTTGAGGGCTGAAATGCCTTCTATAGCAATAGCAATTTGCGGGGGAAGGTTCAGTCTGGGCATGCAGACCTCTCTAGGAGAGAGTGCAGCTACATATTCACACTGAAGTGTAAATGGCTGACAGTTTCTGATGGAGCCCAGGGAGAAGCTTTGGCTCCCCGAAAAGGGAGGCAAGAACCATAATAATCAGATAAAGGCCACAGGAAAGGCCATTTGAGGGCATCATGGGTCAATCTTGCTGACTTCTGTCTTCAGAGAACTGAAGCTGAATGTAAGTTTTGACACGCCTTCCCTTAAAGACAAATTTCTAGCCTCCCTTATACATTTCTAACAAATGCTTACTATTTGTTGACTTAATATTTATGTGACAGGGTCTCTGCCCTCCCCATCAGCTTCTAATACTGTTAACCAAACACTCCAACGTTTGCAGGAGTCTCTCAATCTGTCTGCCTCTTTCATATCCCGGCTTCCCTCAGCTCTCTTCGGAGCATCTAGAGCAAGAGGCAGGAGGGAGGGTTGCACTGGCTGGAGCCAGAGAGCGTCTCTGTCCCAGGAGCCTGGAATATCTGCCCCTCCCAGCCCACCTATCCTCATCCCACGCTCCCTGAGAAAGGATTTCCATTTCCGTTGGTTAAAAATCAAAATAATAAAAGCAAGAAGTATTTTTATTCTGGCAATTTTATTCATCGTAAACAAGTCGACAAGAATGATGCAAAGGCTCTGGCAGAATCAAGCCTCCGCGCCTGGAGACGTCTCAGGGCGCAGCTTTCCCTGGGCGCCCCTCGGCCTCGTTCCCTTCAACACCGCGCCCGCCTCCCACAGCCTCACGTGAGGCCCCACCCCAACCCAAGTCCTTTCTGACCTGCAACTGTGGGGCCCACCTCAGACTCCAGGCTGGGTTCACACCTGCCTGCGTAGAGCACTGCTGCCCTTTAGGGCTTCACTCCTGCTGCTGAAACACCAGAGATGTGCTGCCCTGCCCCAGGGTCCCCTTAGAGGTAGTGGTAAAATAAGCCATCTGGCCACAGAAGGAGCGAGCCAAGCGTCACTGGCTTTTCACTGCCTGCGTGGGCTCATCCACCGGGAAAGTTGCTTAGCGCCCACAGAAAGCAGCCTGTAGACATGACCAGAATCCAGCCTGGGTCAGCCACTCAATCCTGGAAGGGAGATGCCTGTGTTACTGGAAAGAGGACCTGGCCCTTAACAGGTCTGCCTTCGACCTGCCGATAGTGTGTGGGCCCTTGACTTCGTACAGAAAGATTTCACAATATGAGCCCAGGGGACTATGAGGGTACATTTATTAAGGCTGGGGACAGTAAATCAAGGAAGGGCTTGACAGAGAAGAAGCAACAGGAGAGCCTAAGTGGGGCTGCCCTGACTCTCTGGAAATGTTACAGGAAGGAAGTGAGTCTAGGCAGGGCTTTTGTAGCTCACTAAGAAGTCAAACGAAAGGGGACCTTAGAGACAGGTTCAGGGGGTTTGCACCAGACGAACTGCTGCTGCCTATTGCTGCCCCTGTTACAAGCCTTGCAGGGTTTCCCATAGTTTAGGAGATGCCTGTTTGCAGGAGAAGGGGAAAGGGGAAAGGCATGAGTGTGCTCCCAGGACAGAGAGGGAGAGCGTGCCCTGGATCCTCCATCCTAAAAGCTTTTAAGGGTGGAACTCTTGCGGGGGGGTCCAGGGGAGGATCTCACTGGAGTATTCGTCCACTTTTGCAGGTGAGCCCTCTCGGGGTCGTGATCTCCTCTGATTGGTTGGTGGGCTCCAGGGCAGGGGTCACCATTCAGTGCAGCTGCTCCTGAGGTCGGCTGTGGTGTCCCTTATCTGGTTCTGCTGCCTCTCTGGGTCTGGAGCTGAAACATCACTGAGGCCTGTCCATATGTTGTCTCCTAGATGTTCTCTCCAGGAAGGAAAGGCCAGGGGAGAAAGGATACCCTAGGGGCAAGGTCCTTGTTTTCCCAGTTTTGCCAGGGACCAGGGGCCTTCCATGCTGGTGACCCTCTCTTCATGACTATAAATTCCTGCCATTTGTTTCAGTTTCCCTATCCCATTTGCCAAGGAATTTTCCTTGCTTCTTACTACCCAGCCTCATTTCTCCTTCAGAGACTTCCATCCCTAAACTCTTTTAAGGGTGATGAGGGAGGATAGTCAGTGGACCTTCTGTAATTACTTCCTGCTGACAAGGGAAGTGGTCCCTGCCTGCATAGGGTACGGACGCCTCTCCCCGAGGGATATAAGGGGGACAAGGGAATGGGATCTGACACTGGAACAGAGAGGCCCTTAGGTGGTTTTTCCAAAGCTGGGATGGGCCAGAATCCCTGAAGCATCATCACCTTGATATGGAATTGTTGTATCCCAGAGGTGATGAAATTAACAAGAAGGTGAAAATGGCATGGTCCAAAGATGACGAGAACTATAAGTGCCAAGGGCCCCAGGATCAGTAACAGCCAGGTAGTGGAGGGGAGAGCAGACTTCACAGCATCCCAGACTGAACTGGCAGTAGCGTTCCCCTCTCCAAAGCTATGAAGCCAGGGAGCCTGGTCACAGGGTTTTTGATGTCTTCCTCTACTTGCCTTGAAGAGTCGATGTAAGTGCAGAGGTTTTGTTTATGACTGCGCATACCTGTCCCTCTGATGCCAGCGGGTCATCAAGGGCTCGTCTGTTGTCTAGCACAACATTC
The DNA here is from genome assembly GCF_021234165.1 of Pteronotus mesoamericanus. Lineage (NCBI taxonomy): Eukaryota > Metazoa > Chordata > Mammalia > Chiroptera > Mormoopidae > Pteronotus > Pteronotus mesoamericanus. Next base: position 249,903 of record NW_026555001.1, read on the forward strand.
GCAAGAGAATCCAGAGGCCATTGTGAGTTCTTGAGGGCATCACCAGTACTTTTTTCTAGAGCAGCTATACTGTCAAAGGGCTTAAGGTGGACTCATGGTACACACACCTTCCCCCTGGAGCTCCTAGGCCATCAGCTACCGCTATGCCAGCTACTGTGAGACTGGTGCCTTTTATTTTTGAGGGTGAGTGGCATTGTGAATAGTAGCAGAAACCCCTCAGGGGCCAAGAAAACCTAAGGTGCACTGACCTTGAAATTGTGTGTTGTCAACACATGGGTCGTCTAGAGCAGGTAATGGTTGGTGGGACTTGGTATAAGGTCTGTTATCATAAGGTTGGCTATTCTGGGGGTGTCCACAGAGGAAGAGGTCCATGAGGGGCACACACCTTCTGGGAATATGCTGTCAAACATCAGGCTTATAAGGTTGGACCTCAGTAGGTGTCTCCCTTGCAGTCAGGGGAGAAGGGACCTCCTTTTGTGGGAGGAGTCCCATGGCCCTGTGGGGACTTGGTACACAAGTTTCCAGTTGACATTAGTTTCCCCCTGCCATAGCTGCAGGTGTCCCTGAGGCCATGTTGAGAATTAATTTCCCAGACATCAGATTGGCTCCTGTGGCTTAGTGGACACCAGTGTATCAGATCAGGGGTACGAGAAACACAGCTAGACAAAGTCTTTGGATATATCAGAGATGGCACAGAACCATCTAGTTCAAGCTTGTTGACACATTCACTGGACGTAAAACAGTGACCGCAGGGCGCTGCATAAAAGCCTCAATACTGATTGGTTGTTAGTCTAATTAATGACCGAGGTAAGATTGGTGCAAGGGAAGCCACTGGGAACTGGAGGGACGTTTACTAAAAGAAGACCGACTTTTTCAAAATTTTGAGGGGACCCTGATAATAGAGTTAGATTTAAGCTGAGAGTTGTAGGTTGAAACTGGGCGGGGAGGGCCATTGCAATCGGCTGTCTGTGGCAGATCCAGCAATGAGAAAGTTGATTTCCGGTAGCAATGATATTGGAAAAGTTTACTAGTATATTTGCCTCCCATTCTCCTCGCAGGGGTCCCAAGTACAGCAGGGGTATAAAAACAAGAAAAATAAATGTTGATGGTTAGTAGAGGGCGGGCCTGCGACATTATTTGAAGTCCAACAGTATGAGAAATATGAGAAAGACAAGTATATTAAAGCCCTAATCACTACACTACTTATCTGTGGCAGGTTTTTGTTCCCTGAAGAGGAGCCTGAGGCTCCCGATGGGCTCACAAGCCTAAGTCTCAGGCTGTGGTTCCTGTGGGGACTTAGAAGAAACAGGTTTAATTCGCGATAAGCTAACCCAACTGGCTATTCCTTTAACTTTAAAGCAGTCGGGGTGCTTAGTAGGGTTGAAGCGGGCTCTTCCATCCGGGTTGTGGCTGAGACTCAGGACAGTTCTCCCTCCAAGTTTTTAAATAGACCATGTCTGCTGGTTTAACTTGTTTGCGTTGGTAGCCTTTATCGGGAACAGGTAGAATTTTGTTTCCATACTCCTATAATGCTTTTTCTACCTGTCCTAGAATAATGGTGTAAGATAACAGCTGCAGGGTTTCCTCGTGTACGAGCAGGTCAGACCTGAGAGAGGGTCTGCGTGGGTGGATTCAGAGACGCTCACTTGTAACTTCCCTTCAGGTACCGCTCTCATTCTCAGGAGGCCTGTGGGGCAGCATAGACACCTGGGACTCAGAGGTTTCTTGGCAGATCTTAACTAGGGTCTTTCTTAGGCTTTGATTAGCTTTTTCTACCCTACCCAAGGGCTGAGGTCTCCAGGATGAGTGTAAGAGAGCATTGATTCCCAGAGCCTGAGCCAGATGCTGTGCAATTCTGGCTACAAAAGAGGGCCCGGTGTCGCTCTGTGGGCTTCTTGGAGGTGCGAGCCCAGGTGAGATTTCGTTTAGTAAGTATTTGGCCACCTCCGTGGCCTTTTCTGATCTGGTAGGAAAGGCTTCTTCAGTCTATCCAGTGAAAGTGTCTACAAACACTAACAAATGTTCAAATCTGACTTTGAAGGCCTCCCAGTGAAATAGATTTGCCAGTTCTCCCCAGGGAATGTGCCCTGCCTTGTCTTGGCTCGGAGAGGGGAGGAGGAGGAAGGTGACCCTGGGGGCTAGTTTTGGAGAGAGTATATATCCTCAGGCTGTTTCCTTTACAGTTTTATGAAGCTCTTGTGTCACAAACAACTGGGAGACAAGGGTGCAAAGGGCATCTCTCCCCAAGGGGGTGTCTTGGTGGAACATTTGGATGTATTTCCACTTTAAGCTTTGAGGCAATAAAAGCCTATTATCTCTTAACATCCAGCCTATAGGGTCTCTGGTGTATTGCCTCTGATTATATCTGTGTCCCCCTTTGGGGGCCCTGGCAGTGTATTACCGCTGCTTCCTGGGGGAGGGTTGCAGCTGCCAGCAGTTCTAAAATTTCTTCATGGTGGAGTTTTTAGCTGTTAAAAGTCCTCTTTCCTTCCAAATAGCAGCATGGGCATGTAATATTAGAAGTGCATATTTTGAATCAGTATAGATATTAACCCAGAGGTTTTTTTCCTAATTGTAAGGCCCTAGTGAGTGCGATGAGTTCAGCTTTTTGGCCTGAAGTAGCGCAGGGCAGGGTTTGCCTCTGTTGTTTCCTGAAGACCGACAATGGCATATGTGGCCTTTGTGACCCCATCTCGTATAAAACCCTGCCATCCGTGAACCGTTCTACTTCAGGATTATAAACGTTCATCTTTTAGGTCAGACCCGCTTGAAGATGCTTGCTCAATAGTCTCTATGCATTGATGTGTGACCTGTTTTCTTATACATTGGTAGGAGGGTGGCAGGATTGAGTTTGGTTTATTGAGGAGAGTCAAGGAGGAGAGCCTGATATTTACTAGCCTTCCTCCTGTGAGCCATCGATGTCCCTTTATTTCTAACACAGCCTGTACTTGATGGAGGCTTTGTACTTCAAGTGGCTGCCCTCTGCTGAGTTTATTGGCCTCTCCTATTAGGAGACCAGTGGCTGCTACAGCTCATAAACAATGTGGTCAGTGGCTGCTGTAGGACTTGGTTGTTTTGAAAAGTAAGCTACTGGCCTTGGAGTCAGACCTAATTCCTCGGTAATGCCTCCAAGTGCTATTCCTTGTCTCTCTGCAATATAAATGGTAAACGGCCTTTCTAGACTTGGCAGCCGTAAGGCGGGTGCACTGCTTCAGTTTGACTTTTAACTCCTCGAAGGCATGGTGGCATTCAGGGGTCCAGTCTATCGGTCCTTTGTCATCTCCTTTTAAAGCCTATTATAGAGGTTTAGCAATTAGCCCAAATCCTTATATCCATAGGCAGCAAAATCTAGCCATTCCTAAAAATCCTTGAGGCTGCCGTTTACTTTGTGGGATTCTGACAGCATGGCCTCCTCTCTGGGGTGACAGGGTCCGGGCTGCTGGAGTAAGCAGGCACCCTAGGTGTCGGGCCCACGGGGAGGTTATTTGGGCCTTTCTGGGAGAGATTTTATGTCCTCTGTCTACTAGAAAGTTTAATACGGGGATGGAATTTTTATCGGAGTCCTCTTTGTTAGCACTAGAGATTGATAAGCCATGGACGTGTTGTAGGGGAGCCCCATCAGTCAATTGGACTTCCCTGAATTCCTTGGCTCAGGCATTTCCAAACAAGCGGGGACTGTCCCTGAAGCCCTGAGGGCACACAGTCCCTGTAGCTTCGCAAGTTTCCCTAGTTTGGGGCTTAGTCCATCCAAACGTGAACAAGCACTGAGAACCAGGATAAAGGGGGCTGCAGAAAAGGCAGCTTTCAAATCTAGCACAGTGAGATATTTGGCGTCTCCTGGGATCTGAGTTAAGATAGTGGAGGGGTTTGGAACTGTAGGATGGACCAGAAGTACAGCCTCATGCACTGCCCTGCGGTCTTGTGCAAACTGGTGTTCTCCATTTGGCTCTCGTACTGGGAGAACGGGGGGGGGGGGCATGGGCGCTAGCAGGGCCTGAGAAGCCCACGTACTAAATCTCTTTCAATGAGGGGTTTGGTCCCTTGTTATGGCCTCAGGTTTTAGGGGGTACTGCCTCTTGTTAGGGTAGAACAGCTCTGGTTGCAGAGATACCTTGGCAGGGGGTCTGTGTGTTGCCCTGGCCCTATTTCCCATACCTCAGGGTTAACTTGCACGAGGTCAGATTCTGGAATATTCTTACTTTCAGGTTCAGGGTGAGAAACTAGATTGGCCATCAGGCATCATGACAAGGGTTCATTGTCTTTTATGGCTAATGCTCCTAGGGTGATGGTGGTTCCTACACTAGACAAGTAGTTCCTCCTTAACAAGGGAATGGGGCACCTTGGAACCACAAGAAGAGCGCGCCTAAAAGTGAGATTTCCGAGGCTGCAGCTGGGGCAGGGGTGGGGGTTGAGTGAAATGGTTGTGGACATCCACTTACCCCCCAGTGATCAAACAGGTTTTGGAATAAAGTCCTGGTGAGTGAGTCAGAGCAGAGCAAGCAGCCCTGTGTCTAACAAAAATGTAAAGGGCTTACCGGCCATATCGAAGGACACCTGAGGCGCCTCTGGCTTAATGGTCAGATGGTCAGTGAGGGCAGTAGGAGGACTGGGGCACCGTCAATTCTTGGGTCTTGGGTGTTTCGACCATTATTGGTTTAGAGACACTAGGTTCCCTTCGGAGCCTGGGATACTGATTCTTCCAGTGGCCTCCCCTCTTGCAGAGGGGCCGGGTCCTGGAGGTATTCGGTGGAGCTGAGTCTGTTGCGGGCTCTCCCTTTCTAGTGTCCTGGTCTGCAAGGATAGCATTGTCCCTTTGTCATTCATTGTAGCCTGGGGGCCGGTGAGCCTGGGGTCGTCTAAGACTTAAAGCCTAGGCTAACAAGGGAGCCTTTGTTTTCATAGAGTGGCTTTTTGTTCCTCTGCCCTGCCTTGGTTGTTAAAGACACTGAGAGCTATTTCTACCCATTATTCGGTGGGTGCAGCGTCCCCAGGCTGGGTTTTGTAATTTTCTCCTGAGGTCCAGAGCCGCCTGCAGGAAAAATTGCATCTGCAGAAGAGCTCAGCTGGCTGACAGGCTCAGGGTCGGTGTTTGTGCACTTTTGTAAAGCTTCAGTTAATCGTCCCCAAAAAGGGCAGGATTTTCAACCTTCCCTGAGTAACCTCTTTTATTTTGTCATAATTAACAAGCTTAATGCTACATTTCTTCATCCCCTCTATGAGACAAGTAACCACATGGATCCGGCGATCCCTTCCCTCTCGTCCCTCGTCTGTCCCAGTTTGATAGACCCGATCAGGGTCCTGATCTGGGATTCCATCTCCCCTGCTCACAGAGACGCGATGTTGAGCATGTGGCCAGCTAATTCACCAGCATGAGCCCTAGCGGTCCCTGTTAGGCACTGCTTTTCATCCGCAGTGCAGCAATGGGAGAGGACAATCTGTTAAGTCACCCCAAGTCAGGTCATACGTCAGTGCTAGGTGATTAAACCCCTCTGTGAACTTGCTAGGATCTTCCAAAAACCAATCACGCTTTTTTATTTGCAAAGGGTCAGGTCAGACATAGAGAAGGGAAGATGTGCGCGGACAATTCCTAGTCCACCAGGCTCCCCGTCTGCCACTTCCCTCAGAGGTAACATACTAGGATTTGGGTGACACTGAGTTCCGTTCCTGGTAGCAGAAGGACTACAAGCTGGGGCGGTGCCTGCTGCTCTGCGGTGGCCTAAGGATTGTACGGTGGCGGCTGCCCTTTGGGAGATGGCTGGGGAACGAGCTGGGAAGCAGGCTGTTCTCCTTGCTGTGGGTCCTGTCTGATCTGCTGGGGGCAGACTCTGGAGGCATCCAGCAGGGGCTGCAAGGAGGACGTCCTCTACTTCATCTGACGCTGTGGCACACACATCCCACAAGCCTTTCTTAAATCCCTGTCTTGGTAAAGGGCCATGAACATCTGCATATGAGGTATTTCACTCCATTTGCCTTCATTTTTGCAAAACAAACCTAATTGGAAAATAGTGTTATAATTCAAAATTCCATTTATAGGCTCGACCTCCCCATCCCTAGTTTGTACTGAGGCCAGGTGATGTTACAAAAGAAAATGAGGCAGTTTTTCTTTTGATCCTCACCCTTAAAAAGTGGCCCAATTATTAAGGAGACACCCTAGAGGGAACCTCAGGGAATGCTGTCAGCGCCTCCCATTTTGTCTCTGTCACCTGGTCAGTACAGCTGACACCGATTATGAGGCCTCCAGTACCCGGATGTGGGGCACGGATGAAGCGTCAATTCAGTTATTTCTTATAGTGTCTACATATCTTCATCCAGTTTAAAGGTATGACCTGAAAAATTACTTATTATATATATAATTTTTTGAATTTTAGAATCAATCAGAGTTCTTTTCATTGATTTTTTTCAAAGGAGAAACATATTTGCAAATGCGTCGGAGTGAGGCAATGACTGTCTCCAATGATGGAAATCCTGTAATGACATGGCTATAGGAGTTCAGGAAAATCCTTGTCTTTCTAACAGAGTGAAAAAGAACCAGATTCCAACTCTGTTTTAGCTTAAATTCATTGACTTCAATTTATTATCCAGCTCAACCATATGCCTACCTCTCGAGATCCTTCATCACAGATCTTCCACAACCTTCGCAACTTTCTACGACTTTCACAAACCATTCAGAAATAATCATCTGTAGCACATTGCGCTTTCGATCCTTATCCTTCAAAAATGCGTTTCTAGTCCTTTCTGTCTCTGCCGCCTCTGTGGCTCCCATGAAAAAGCTTAGGGGCGGGGTGGGGGAAGAAGCAGGTTTTGAAGTCCTCCCTTAACTGCATCCACCCTGCAGAAGATGGAATCATGGATGCTGCCAATTTTGAGCAGTTTCTTCAGGAGAGAATCAAAGTGAATGGAAAAGCTGGGCATCTTGGTTGGAGGGGTGGTAATCACCGAAAGAGGCAAGAGTAAGACCACTGTAATTTCTGAGGTATCTTTTCCCAAAAGGCATTTGAAATAGCTTACAAAAAATATTTGAAAAAAAAATAACTTTTTGGTTATTCTTTTCCAAAAAAATATGGTTGCACATCGTTGCTAACAGCAGAGTTGTGAATATAGGGGAGGAAAAGAACAAATTTATTCTAGGACTTTGGTTTATCTCTAAGCCTTTTAAGATAAATAGGGGAGGTTTGGGGAATGCAAAAGGGTTTGGTTGGTTTTGATGTTCTGGAGCCAAACCTCTGGCCTGGTAAATACTTCATCTGTAAAATAAGGACAGTTGTTATTAATACCTTAATGGCTGGGTTGCCATTCAAATGTTTGTAAAGGACTGACAAATTCATTCACTTATTTTTTAAATGTTTTTTGTCATCTGGGTATATATTTCTAAACACATTTTACCCTTCTGGTAAAAGATGTTAGGGTGCTACTGGTTTCAAGAAAAGTCTCACCCAGTGCTGGCTGGTGGGGCTCAGCGGGTTGAGAGCCGGACTGCAAAGCAAGGGGTCACTGGTTCAATTCCCAGTCAGGGCACATGCCTGGGTTGTGGGCCAGCTCCCCAGTAGGGAGCGCAAGAGAGGCAACCACACATTGATGTTTGTCTCCCTCTCTTTCTCCCTCCCTGCCCATCTAAAAATAAATAAATAAAATCTTAAAAAGAAAGAAAGTCTCACCCTGTTAGGTGAATCAGAGCAGATCTGATTAGTAAACATATATGTTGTCCCATAATATTTTCCAGTTGGAAGGGAACAGGTTCTGATTTAAAAACAGACATTGGATAATTATCTCTACTGTTTATATAAAAATCTTACTCTGAAGGAGAGTGATAGTTGCCAGAAGAAAAGGGGAGATTAGGTAAGTAAAGTGAGATGGGATTAAGAAGTACAAATTAGGCCCTGACTGGTGTGGCTCAGTGGATTGAGTACTGGCCTGCAAACCAAAAGGTTGTCGGTTCGACCCCCAGGCAGGGCACATGCCTGGGTTGGGGGCAAGCAAGAGGCAACTGATTGATGTATTTCTTGTACATTGATGTGTTTCTCTCTCCCTCCCTTCCCCTCTCTAAAAGTAAATAAATAAAATCTTTAGAAAAAAAAAGAACAATTGGTAGTCACAAAACAGTCACAAGGATATAAAGTGCAGCATAAGGAATATGGTTAATAATATTGTAACAAACTATAGAAACAATCCCTGAAAGTATAGTTTTTCGTTAGTAATATTGTAATAACTATGTAAGGTGCTAGCTGGGTACTTGAAATATTATGGGGACTGGTTTATAAAGTAAACCAGTTTCCGTGTGTGGATTAAATGACTTTCCAACCATTATGCTGTACACTTTAAATGAATACAATATTGAATGTAAACTGTAATTTCCAAAAAGAACAGATGAAGGGCCTTAATATATAATCTTAATTAAGGTCCTTAATCTATAGGCCCTTAATCTATAAGGGCCTTAGTAGTTTTTCGTTTTATGATAACTTCAATTTGCCTCAAACTATTAGTAAGGGGGCAGGGAACCCATGCCGGCCTCCGCCTCCCCTCTTTCCAACTCCCACCTCAGCCTCCTACAACTCCTCCTGGGTGACCCGGCTTTCCTTATAAAGGCAGACTCCTGCACGGAAGTCTCCCAGTAAACTTCACCCAGCAATTCTGTTTCCCTGCTCCCAGGAAGCAGCAGGCACATTAATTGGAAGAGTCAGGACCATTCTCTCTAAAAGTGAAACTAGATTCCTGTGTAACCCAGCAGGGTCCCGGAGAAAGGAAGGCACGCGGCCGCTGCTGATGGGAGCCCCAACCCACCGGCCCCCAGGCAGGGATATGCTGTGGAGCCAAGACGCTCCGGCAGGACAGACCAAAACCACACTGGGCAGCCACACCAAGGACTCAGTCTCCACAATCAAATCCACCGTCTGGGACCCCACACCCTGCTGTCTCTTGGCTCCGGGCCTGTCTCCTCTGAAAGTGACATCAGCTTGAGGCCAGGACTGGCAAACATCATTCCTGGACGGCCCTAAGTGCCCATCATGAGGCCTTGTCTCTCTCCTCTTCTGAGGCCTGAACGTTCAAGTATCGCCTGCTCTGGGCTTTTACACTCTGAAATGAGCATGTGGGAGGGTGGAGTCTGCCGCCCAGGGGGGAAGGCAAAGCTGGGGGGAGTGGGGGCGGAGAAGGAACAAAATAGGCAGGGCCAGCTAGCCCTGGCCTGGGATCCGCCCGTCCTAGCACACAGCATTTAAAACAGGTCTACTGAGAACATGGCCACACATGTCCTTGGGTCCTCTTGAACCAAGGAGGGAACAGTCTTCTGAGGCTGACATTTCAGTTACCAGGTCACGGGAGGGCCAGCTCTTCCCTTCGCCCCCACAGTAGACCCTCAGTCATGCCTGAGCCTGCTCCACTCTAAGCCACTGTAATTCAACATCCACATGTGTTCTGAGTAAACATCATAAAAATAAACTTTTGGTGCCTACTTGGCGCTGGGTTGACTTTTACAGCAGCGGTCCCCAACCCCCAGGCCACGGGCTGCTCCGGGTCTCCAGCCTGTTAGGAACAGTAGGAGGGGAGCTGCGGGTGAGCTACTGAAGCTTCGCCCACCTTACTCGCCTGAGCTCTGCTTCCTGTCCCCTCTCCTCCTCACCCCCTACGTCTGTGGAAAAAACTATCTTCCACAAAACTGGTCCCTGGTGCTGAAAAGGTTGGGGACCGCTGTTGTAGAGTGTGGCGGGTTTTTCCATTCAGACTGACGTAGATGAGGGTCCCTTAAGCTCTCTGAGCATCAGTTTCAACATCTTGAAATGGGAAACAGACCTACCACGCTGCATTAGAGTGAGAATTAACTGAAATGGTAGTTATAAAGTGACAGGCACAGTGTCTAGCACAGACATTCATGAGAAATTTGTTCCCCTTCTTCCCTCCCTTTATCGATCCATGAATTCTACGTTTCCTGTGTTGATATTACTGTCAGGGACCATCCATCCGCCCATCCATCCCTGCATTTACGTTACATCATTTGTTGAGCACCTTCTATGTAAAAGTTGCTGCAAGTTGTCCACAGACATAAGTAATAGAAACACACAATCTAAAAGCAAAAATTAAATATTAAGACCAGGATATAAATAATTTGGCAGAAAGTGGCAAGTATCATGGGGGGGAGGTACAGAGAAAGCGTTGGGAGAGTAAACGCTCCCAAGGCCTCTCATCGAGCTCCAATGGAAGAAAATCGCCAGGATTACATGTTATTTGATAAAACATTTCCTTCTCTAACAGACACCACCGGGCCATTTTTCCCCTTTTTACACAAGGAAGGAACCTCAGATTCTAATTATCCTAACCCAGGCAATGGCTTTGTCTCGCCTTTCATTTTACTTTGTTCAGCAATTAGTTGCTCTACTGGGTACCATGTTCAGAACCCAGATTACTTCCAAGATTTAAATTGGACCGCCCACGAGGGACCGTGAAGCCCACAAAATCAGCTAAATGAGGAGATGATGGATACATTGAAGACAGCTGCCTCAGGCCTCACATCCCCGACACAACCACGTGCCGGGGCGTCAGTGCAGTGAGAGCCGGGCCGCATCAGCAGCCAGCCTCTGCCCCTTCAAGACCTCTCCCTACCACCGGAGTCCTGCTCCTACTTAGGCCACTCCCAGGAAGAATTAGGGGGGAAATATCTCCCTGGGAAAGTGCCTGATGAACAGCATGGAGCTGTATTTCTCAGCAGATGAGAGAGAAATTTTGTTGCCACAGAAAAGCTACTACCTGTCAACATGATGAATGAGAAACTGGCGGCTTCTGCAAGCCACTCCTCAGCTCTGCAGGACTCTGACCGCAAGGTTCCTGCCAAGATGGTGCCAAGGAAATGCTGCTGATGCTGCCAGCCGAGTTGTTTGGTGCTGTGGGTTTAGAGACTGAAGACCCAACTCTGCCGCTGATGGGCCGTGTGTGTTTGGACAGGCTCTTGCGCTCTCTGGGCCTCCATTCACTAATCCGCAGGGAAGTGGGGTGGTCGCCCACGTCGCCCACATTGGCCAGCTTATGTGATGGTGACTGTGCTCTCTGGGAGGCACAAGGCATGGTGGGAAGCCAGTCCTTCTGTTAGGCAGCATGGATAGTAAACCAAGGCAGGGAGGGGAGGGACACGTCTCACCGTTAACACAGCAGTCCTGAGCCTGGTCCCAGAAGACCGCCAGGTGTTCCAAACATCACCAGAAAAACCATGACAACACAGGAGGCCGGAGCCCTTGAAGTTCTGTACCATTTCTGCTCTCTGGGAAAGAAAGCCTTTGAAACTATGTATTAATCCCAAGGTCTGGAGAGGGAAGGAGGAGAGGGAAACTTAGAAGCTGGCTACAAGCATAAAACTCCTAAAATCCCAATGGGCAGGGCACTCAGGCTAGCTGGGTGGGTGCCTGCTTGCAGCTTTGGGCTCGTGTATTTTATAAATAAATTTACTATCTCATTTCCTCTCTGTGCGTCGTCTCTCGCCTGAATTCACCTCTAGTAAGCCGAGACAAGCACCGAGGAGGGGGGCCCCTAACTCGGGTCTCCCCGGGTCTCCCCGGGAACACTTCCATCGTTCATTAGCACCGTGACCTCAGGCAAGTAACTCCTTTTTCTAAGCCTCCATTTCTGCATCTGTAGAGATTAGTGGTTTGTGAGTGGATTAAATGAGAGTATACATGCAGAAGCAATGGTGCGAACCAGATCGCTCCTTGTTTTTCATTCTCTTCCCCTAGCAGGGAAGTCCAACCCGCGGCCCGCAGGCCACATGCGGCCCAGGATGGCTATGAATGCGGCCCAAAACAAAATCGTAAATTTACTTAAAATCTTTGTTTTGCTCATCAGTTTTCGTTAGTGTTTGTGTATTTAATGTGTGGCCCAAGACAACTCTTCTTCCAGTGTGTCCCAGAGATGCCAAAATGTTGGACACCCCAGCGGGCCTAGAACTTTGCTGCCCACACTCAGCAGTTTCCCTGGGTCTGCGACAGGAAGTGCAGAGTCTCCTTGGGTCCCCAAGCGACAACCCATGTCCTTCACTAATACCTCAGGCTCATTTCACTGTGTACAACCAGGCACGAGTTCATGCTTCCCCTCAACATGCCTTTACAAGACTTCAGAGTCATTTCCGCAATGCTGCCTTTGTGAGTTCAGGGATTTCAACTCTTTGGGCCTCCGCACAGAGATACTCTTCTTCCTAAGGCCACTGCTAGCTCAGACAGGGCCCCCGCAGGAGTTAGAACCAGGCACCCCACTTAGCAGACAAAGCCCGCGCCAGGGCACATGGTGGAGGGAAGGCTGGAGTGTAGCCCACCCAGCCACTAGCTGGCCCCCCTCATGCAGGGGGCAGACACACCACATCCCTGCTCCCGCCTCCTCCTCATCACCACTGTCACCACCACGACAGCAGCAGCTGACACTTGCCGAGGGCTTGCTGGGAAGCAGGCACCGCTCCGCTCCTCCCCTGCCGTGTCTGTTCTCACCCTCTCCAGTCTCTTGTAAGAAAGTGTTGGACACGAGCGGTTTTCCTCAGCCCAGCACCCCCTCCTCAGTTCTCTGGATCACGAAGCTCCCGTTTCCTCTGGGGAACCGCTCCGCCCCCATCCTGCATGGTTCTGGCAGGGCTGCTGCAGGGTTAATGGAGGCAGTCTGGCCTCCCCACCCAGGTCTCTGGGTTACTAAGGGAAGCGGTTTCTTAGCACAACTTTGAATGGGCCTGATAAAGCAGTGTTCTCATAGCCTTCAGACTGGGTCCAATAAACAGTTCCCATAACAGGAAGTCGGCTCGCTTGCGCAGAATCATGCTATATTATATAATATCTTGGCTTTTTGCCGGTTTTGTTTGTCTTTGGTACTTAAGGGGGTAGGGGCTTCGCTGGACACACACATACACATGCAGGGATACACAGAGACAGAGGAGAAAGAGGGGACTGGTGCCATACAGTGTGGCACACAGGGACACGCAGACACACGCACACAGCTTGCAGCGTGTGTGGATCGCCCACCCTTGAATAAAGGCACGTGAGACATCCCAACGACTCTGTGAATATTCTTCCATCTGCCCGGATCCTGTGAACCTGTCTGGCCTGGACCGGTCACAGCACAGCTACCCTCATAGCCTTTGCCTGATTCAGGTCAAGGTGATTGCAATCCCTCCTTAGACTTTAAACTTGGATGCCGAAGAGAGAGGACTTCGTCCCTCTGGATTGAGAGTTGGAAGGATTTGACCGTTTCTGTCTTTCGGTAGCCGTGACCCCCTCCCATGAAGGAACCCAAGGACAAGGCAGACACAGAGGCCTGGATGAGAGAGGAAGGGCAGGGTCACGCTCCGGATTCTGGACCCAGGTGGGCTTGAGGTCAGCAGCCCCTGCCCCCAACAGCTCTTTTTGTCCAACTTAATGGGGTTGGCTTTCTCTTGCCTAAAAGCACAAAAGCTCTCTTTAGTAGAGAGGCAAGTAAATTAGATAGATTCCATTATTACCCTCATTTTACTGATGTGGAATATGGGATTTCGTGTCCAAGGTCCAGAGTCAGAGCAGAGATGTTGCATGACTATATTTCATTCTACTTGAATGTCCAGTGTGGTCATGTACTAGATGCTGTACAAATAGAACAGTGGAGAAGTGGTTATTTTTCCTCTTAGAATTAACAATCTAAAAAAGAAGTTCAGTCACATGTTACTGACATAACCCCCACTTTGATCAAATCCATATATGTAATGCCGTATTTATGGTTTGCATAATGCTGCAAACAACTCATATCCGAGTTGCCTCACATCAGTGGATGTCCTTGGTGCATTTGGAATCTGAGTAATTCACAGAAGCATGAGTCTCAGATGTCTCTTTTGAGGCCCATTAAGAGTCGGTGGTTATAGGATTTCGTCTGGCTCACTTGGTACATGAATCATCCAGGGACCCTTTGGTCACAAGCAACACAAGCCAAAGGGGAATTGGTTGGCTTGGTGACTAAGAAACTGCAGGGACTCCAATTACCACGGCCAGCTCACTTTCGCATCTTCCCCCGGCCACTCCTGATACTCTCCCCCTCTGCGTGCTGACTCAATTTGTTCCCCACGGCTGGCGGGCTCCCTGTGATGGACAGGAGGGGCACACCTACAGACGGCTCCAGGCAAGCAACGTCCCAAGCTAACAGTCTTGGAGGAAGAAGAGCCTATCAACTGGTGGCACAACTTGATTCACTGGTCCATCTCTGTGGCCAGGACAAGAGGTCCCGTGACGGGCAACCCCTTCAGAGCTGCACAGAGGGGCTTCACCAAGAAATGTGAGGAGGGGATGGTGAACAGACAAAATATCAGATATCGCCTCGCTGTCAAAATGGATTAGAGTTTGAGGAAGGCTTAGCAGAGGGCATCCAGTCCAGCCTCCCCCAGACACACAGATGCTTACCATCTTCACTCTTGGCTAGTCCCCCATCCCACCTGTGTGGCCTTTGGTGCTTGGTTTCCTCATATCTAGTCAAGTAGTTGCATTTGACAGTGGTGTCTGAAGACCATGCCACCTCTGATCATCGAAGGACTGTCATAGCTACAAGAAATGAAGCCTTCTTGGGCTTGGGCCCCAGCCTATGCAGGAGCTCGTGCTAAAGCAACTAAAGTAGTCAAGGGCAGTCAGAGGAAAGGCCTGAAGCCAGGACAAGAGGAGGCCAGCTCCAGCAGAGTGAAGATCAGGAAGTCGCTGGGCCTGGGCATAGTTGGAAGATCAAATTGCTTGTGAATGAGAAAGAACTGATGTCAGACCATTCAAGCCATCAGGCTGTTCGGGGAACTTGGTCCTTAGGCTGCCTGGCCTACTGGGAGGAATATGGACCCAGGATGACAGAGATTTGGAAGCTCCAGAGGAGGAACCAGAGAGGGTAAAAGCTACATGTGGAGTGAAAGCAAATCAGCTTCAAGCCAAGGAGTTTGGGCCTTTCCTTACTTGGCTGTTGGGCTGCCAGGGCCCATGTGGGATGTACAAGAGAATGTTTTAAAGCTAGAAGAGGCTGAGTCCCCAAGGTTCCCAGGGGATGGTGCCCTCTCTTGAGCTGTCACCTGGGACCTCTGGTGACCACGGACTCTGGGCAGGAGTCACCATGGGACCAGTTCTGAAGGAGATGGTGATGCCTCCACAAGCTCGCCAAGTGTCCCTAGCCATGTAGATGCAATTGCTCACCAACCCCCGAGAAGTCCAGAGGAAGGGCTGCCTTTGAAACTCATGAGGCCAATTGAGGACAAACAGGAGTCCACCTCCCATAAGGAGAAACAAGTGACAGACATGGATTGATTCCAGGAGGTTTTGAGAGATAATGTTATTAAGAGAGCCACAAATAACTACTGAGAAAACTCAGAAGAAAGCAGAAATGGCCTCAAAAAACCCTATGAAGTAACCCTGAGACCATCAGCAGGCTTCTGGGAAGGAAGGAATTTGGCCAATGGCCATGCAAGTCCCAAACTTGCCATTTGTCCCCCAGTTTGCTCTCCAGTGAGGTGTCCTTGAAATGTGACTTCTTCCCCAGAGGGAGTATGGTACTTAGGGCATTGCCTTTTAGAAATTTGATAAGCTTTAGAAAAACAAAGCTGTTTTTTCTTCCAGCTCCTTTATTTTCTGGGTTGTCAGTTCTCATACCAAGGGAAAAACTGGTGGGAAAACAATGAGAGAAGACGATCGTCTCAAGTATTATGGTCTCCTGAAAGTCTATAAGCAAGGTACAGGCTCAGCAAGTACCATGTAGATCAGGTGCTCAAAAAAATCAGTTCAAGTTCATTATTTCCAGCTAAGCTAACCAGTCCCAAGAGGAGAGGAGGAGAAAAACAATTTCCAAATACATACAAATTTATAACCAATTTCTTAAAAAAATTTTTTTAATTTATTGGGGTGACATTGGTTACTACAATAATCATATAGTTTCCAGTTGTACAATTCTATAACACATCACCTGTATATTGTGTGTTCACCGCCCCAAGTCTAGTCTCCTTCCATCGCCATTTATCCCCCTTTTACCCTCGTCTACCTGCCCCCCGACCCCTTGCACTCTGATAATCACCATACTGGTGACTGTGTCTATCGGGTGTTTGCTTGTTTGCTGAACCCCTTCACCTTTTTCTCCCAGCCCTGCAACCCCTCACCCCTTAGACAGAAGGAAAAGCCTATAAGAGGTAGTGCTCAAAGTGTCAATAATCCAGGTCTGCAGGGAGCTGACACTGTGCACAAGACAGACAAGGTCCTGAGTTTTTAGATCAGTTGGATTCCATGGAAACAGTGATCACAGAACAGAGCGGAGTCCAACGAAGTTAATTATGAGGAAAAGCGAAGGAAGGAACAGAAGCCAACTAGTGTCCTGAGGGGAAGATATACCAGGTGGGACTGTGAAGACCGTGGTTAGAAGAGGAAACATCACCATCCCAAAGCATTCACCAAGCACCAAATCAAAAACCCCTTGCTGTAAACCCCTTGCCATTTCCAAAATATAGTTGTCAAAATGAGTTTTGGTCAACTGCCCCTACGAGGTAGGGGGGACAGCTAAAAGGCTTCACTTCCCGGGCTGTCTCCGTGTAGACATGCAACTCAATTCTGGCCAACAAGATGCAAGTGGAAGCAATGTGTATGAATTCCATGCTTTCTTAAAGGCAGGAAAGAGCATCTATGTATCTTCCTCCTTCCCGCTGCCTACAAGTGTGAATGCATTGGTGGAAGCCCCCGCAGTTGTTGTGGGCCGTGAGGAGGCCTGGCGTGAAGAAGCTGTGCACAGTGCAGACACAAGCTCAAAGGATCCAGGCTCCCCAGGGCTGGCGGGCCTCCTCCCTGCGGACTTCTTTCACAGGAAAGAAAAACAACTTCTGTCCTAATCGACTCATGTATGATGATCTTAGGCAAGTCGCTTCGCTTCTTCTCTACACCCCAATTTCCTCATTGGTCCAACAGGATAATAGTGTCTACCTAATAGGTTGTTGAGAATCAACTGAGTGCGAGGCATATAGCACAATAAAAGCTACTATTTCAGCTACAATTTTTACAGTTTTATTGAGATATGATTTACATACCATAGAGTTTGCCCATTTAAAGGTACAATTCAGTAGTTTCGAGCATATTTACAGAGCTTTGTAATTGTCACTGTAATCTTTACCCTGTAACTTTAGAGCCCTTTTACCGTCCCCCAAAGAAACCTTGTACCCATTACCAGTCGCTCCCCACTTCTCCCTTCTTCCTCGCCAGCCCTGGGCCTGTTTTTTTTGTGTTTTTTTTTTAAATAGTAAGTTCTCTTTAATCACAATTGTAAGGGTGCTTGAAGATATTTTGTGGTACTATATACTCCTTGATTTAAGATAGACACATTTTTCCTCTTTATTTAGATTGTCTTCAAGAGAAGGACCTGACCTTACGTGGTAATGCAAATACAACTGACACGTGTTTGTTGGATTTTTCTTTAGATGTTAGCGTGCAAAGTAAGATCATGATTTAAATATACTTTTAGACAGTTTTCTGTGTCCATTTTCAATTTAATATTAATTTTTATCAAAGTAATAAACCATTTAAAACAATCTAATTGTAGTATCATGAGGTTTATAATGAAAAACAGCAGCCCTCTTTCCGATGCTCTCCTGGCACGAGCCCCTTTCAGCTCTGAGAATCCTCTAGCATTGATTTCTGTATTTTAAAATAACATGCTTATACTGCTATTCCCTAACGTCTAATTTTAGACATTATCTTACACAGAGTGACAAATTTATTCTTACACCCTTTCCCATCCCAACATACATAATTGTTTACCATTTTTCTTTTAAAAAAAAGATTTTATTTATTTTTAGAGGAGAAGGGAGGGAGAAAGAGGGGGAGAGCAACATTAATGTATGGTTGCCTTTTGCGCACCCCCTTCTGTGAATCTGGCCTGCAGCCCAGGCACGTGCCCCAAGAATCAAACCAGTGACCACTTTGGAGGTCAGCACTCAATCCACTGAGCCACACCAGCCTGGGCTGTATTTTTCTTAAATCACATGTTGATGTTTAAATTATTATAACTAAATGAGTAAGTCATAGTTTAATATCACGATACCTACTTTAAAAGTAACATTTTGATATTCCTGCAGTGAATGATCCCACCCACTCCCCTTTTTTCCCCGATTGCTGTTTCTTTGTAGCTGTTATTAACTCAATCCCAAACTCCTCTCACCGCACTCCCATGCGGCAGTGCCATTGCTCTCTCTGACTGTCCCTCCTTCCAGGGATTCCTATCCTCCAGTTGTTTGCTGTCTAGATGTGTTTCAAGCTCCTCTTTTTCACTCTTGAAGGTTACTTATATCATATCTAGTTCTGAAGGATTCAGCCTGCTTGACCTCCTCATGCCTACGAAGATTAAGTTTAGGTTTTGGCTCGCCCCAAAACCTAGACTTAAGCTCATGGAGCTGAAAGAGGCTTAGAAGTGCTGCTTTGATCCAACCACTTGCCTTGCCTCTCTCAGTGGTCCGCCCCCGTTCTATTTGGAATTCATTGGGTCTTTCTTCTCCGTCTAATTCTAGTGAACGGGGCTACCAAAAGGGTTTCAGGGAAAAGCATTATCATTGGATACTTCCAAGGCCTCAGTATACTTAGTCACAGTTAATAATAAAAAGTAAAATATTAAAGTGCTCTGTTGCTGATTAGAAAATTGGGAGTTCGATTATTAACATGACACTTAAAAGGGGAAAGATGAGAGTGGGGACCACCTTCAGATGCCTGTTGGGTTGCTGGCATAGGCTAATTGCAACAGGGGCTTGAACTTATTTTTTTTAAGCATGTATGGAAAAATCATTTCATATAACCATGAAATATTACTCTACCTTGGACAAAATCAGCACTGCAGACAATTTTCTTGGCCAGCAGTGTTTTTCAATTTTTGAATGCTTTCAGGTTGGGGCATTCACCTTAACCACACTATTCTCTGCACCCCACAGCTGCCTTGCCCTGAAGGTGTGGCAATTGAGAACTCTAATAATTTACCCCCCTTAAATTACAGAGGGAAAAATCCAAGGAGGGGTAATTTCAAGACATTAGCTAAGTGACAAAGCAAAGACTAACCTTCAAACAACCTTCCTGACACACCACATTGCCACTCACTCTAACTCCATGTGTCCGGGCCTGCACAGGCTCCCTAAGTACATATCCAGAGCAGGGTGATGGAGAGAACCAACCTCCAGGACTATTCCCCACGGGCTGGATAAAAGGTTCCTGTCTCAAGACAGAACATAACCTCTGAGTCGAGTGACCAGATTTGAATGCACCAGCTTTAGCGTCTTGCTCTGAGTACTGCTGACATTTAATTCTAACTCATTTTAGGCTTCTGGCTGACCATCTCTTCTCTCATTTGATCATAATCCTTTGTCTAAACACAGTATGATGCAATCACTTGATTACATGTCAGCATTTGATGACTGGTGGACTTCTGAGACGATGCAGCTTCTGAACTGCTCCGTTTCCCAGGTGGGCAGCAGGGGCCCAGGTGAACGCCTCTCGCAGTGTCCATGACGGCCAGGAGACAGGCCTTCCACAGCACCGCCAGGCTCCACGGCAGAATCAGAAATACTTAACATCCACACCACACCTCCCTCTACTTTCTTTAACTCCTGTTGCATTGCCCACACCACTCGTTTTGACATATTTAGAAAGATTAAATTTATCACATGTGTACATCTCAGATTCCTAACTGTATTTTAAGCCTCTGAATGGAAAGAAAAAGACAGCTCTGAGCCATGTTGCTGGGGTTCAAATCCCAGTTCTGCCACTTAATGGCTGCGTGACCTGGGCAAGTTACTGAACCTGAGCCCAGGGGTTCTCATCTACGGAGCACAGGTAACACAGTACATACCTACCTTTTAGTATTAAGAAGAGGAGTCTTTTCAGGAGCCCAGCACACTACCTTACCCTCGGATGCTAGCAAAGTATTTAATGTTGCCAAATTGTTTATCCACATAATAATATTAAAGACTCAATGTGCAAAGTCATTTTCATGATTGATTTGTCTGAGCCAGGCAAAGTTTAGCAATAAAACATCACATTGGAATTGATAATAAATATGAAGTACTGATCATTATGTGAAGGAAAATGGATAAAAGACATCCTGCTAGATGGACAATGCATATTAAAGTTTCATGTCAGTGGCTGAACTGAAAATAGTTGTATTAGATTTAACTATACTTAATTTGATTGTAAGCTATCTCCATTCAAAATTATTCATAATGTAAAAATGATAATTATAACTGGTGTCAACAAAATTCTGGGAAATAAACAGAATAGTAATAGTGTGATAACAGAGGTTGTTATTGCTGAATTTACTGGTTGATTCTGAACACCAAGGAATTCACTGCCATTGTTCTTTTGTTAGAATAAGAAATTGTCCAGGTAACTAAACCCTCGTCCTCCAATAATAGCACCACCTCCAACCTAGAAATACTGGTTTTTCAATCACCAAGGTCTACTGAGTCTACTCCTGAGACATCTTTCAATGTGCTCCTTCTCCCAATATTGTTTCCACTGCCAATATTTTCTTACTTAAAATAGTCTAGGCTAAATGGTAATGAAAAAATACAATAAAAATTATTTTTAAAAAAATTGTCCAGAGTTTTTTTTCTAAATTTAACCACTTAAGGGAGTTTATAATTTTTCTTTGTCTCTTTGAGTGAACCAAAGACAGCAGCAATGCAGGTTTCTACTCACCAAGTCCAGAAATAAGAGCAGGATGGTCCAACGAAGGCCGCCAACATCCCGTATTGTTCACGCCACTGCTGAATTTCCCAAATAGCGGGATGAAAGATGTGTGTGGGCACTTCTGTTTGGACAAACCACATGCCAAAGCAAAAATATGCTAACATACATAGAATTTGGACCATGTTCTGAATGTTGTCTGACACCATGGACGCTATGCTTCCAGGGAGGTGGAGCAGCTACTGGGCAAAAGCCAAGCAAGAGCTCCTGTCCCCTCCTCAGAAGACAGGAGGCACTGCTACCGGTGGGGAGGCATGTTCTACCTAGCACTGCACCGGAATGTTCAGACCTCTGAACTGGCATAACAGGTAAATTCTAAAGCAGCACAGTCAGAGAAAGCAGCAGCTCCATCTGTCAAGGAGAGTAGGGAGAACATCAGGCAGAAAACTATTAAGTTGGGCTCCACTTCCAGTTTAACCTAAAAATGTGTGTATCATTCCAGGCATTTTCATCTTCGGCCACACCCCATCTCTTAGCCCAAACACACTAGGCAGGCAGTAGATTTTCTTTGTATCTGGAAATTCTCTTTGTTCTTCCCTATAAGCTGATTAACATTGTTTAATTTATTTCAGACCAGAGACTGGTTTTTCTCCTAACTGGTCTGCATGCCATTTTCTTCTGTGCACCATTTTAATAAACAGAATGTAACTAACAAGCTTAAAGAGCCACTCAGTCCTGAATCAGCAGCTCATACCATATGCTGTGGGTAAAAACATACTTCCCAAAAAAGCTAAATGCAGAAAGACTAAGGATAGAAGATGCATTTGATACTCAAGTCTAACAGGATGTTAGTATATGGAACATTGAGACTTTAAGGAGAAAAAGTTATTTTTCAAATATATCAATCCTAAAACATCTTTCTTCTCCTCTGCTACAAAAAGTATTTTAAGGAAAAAAAAAATCAGTAGAGAAACAATTGCATCTTTGATTCTTAATGCTGTTTCTTCTTTAAATCAAGTTATTTAAAGCTTTTAATTGCCCCCTAGTTTCATAAAAAGAAAATGTTTTATTATTACAGCTGTCCCAATTTTTCTTACTTTGTCCCCCTCCATCCAGTAACCCTCATTCCCTCCAAGGAATTGTCCCCCTTAGTTCACGTCCATGGGTCCTACATATAAGTTCTTTGGTCACTCCATTTCCTATACTGTTCTTAACATCCCCGTCTATTCTGTGCCTACCAATTTGACTTCTTAACCCCTGCACCTTTTCCCCCATTCTCCCTCTTCCCCATCCCAACCGATAACCCTCCAACTGATCTCCATTTCTATGATTCTGTTTCTATTCTGCTTGTTTGCTTAGTTTGTCTTTTAGATTCAATTGTTGATAGTTGTGAATTTATTGCCATTTTAATGTTCATTGTCTTGATATTCTTCTTTTTCTTAAATAAGTCCCTTTAACATTTCATATAATAATGGCTTGGTGATGATGAACTCCTTTACCTTTACCTTGTCTGGGAAGCACTTTATCTGCCCTTCGATTCTAAATGATAGCTTTGCTGGATAGAGTAATCTAGGTTGTAGTTCCTTGCTTTTCATCACTTTGAATAGTTGTTGCTAGTCCCTCCTAGCCTACAGTTTCTTTTGAGAAATCAGCTGCGAGTCTTAGGGAAATCTTTTGTAGTAACTGTATGCTTTTCTCTTGCTGCTTTTAAGATTCTCTTTAACCTTTGACATTTTAATTATGATATGTTGGTGTGGTCCTCTTTGTGTTCATCTTCTTTGGGATTCTTTGTGCTTTCTGGGCTTGTATGTCAATTTCCTTCACCAAATTATGTAATTTTTCTTTCATTAGTTTTCCAAATGTTTTCAATATCTTGCTCTTTCTCTTCTCCTTCTGGAACCCGATTCAGTGTCCCAAAGGCTCCTTAGCCTATCCTTGTTTTGTTTGGGGCTTTCTTTGCGGGGAGGGGATTTTTTCTCTTGCTGTTCTTTTTTTTTTTACGTTCCAAATTATTGATTTGATTCTCAGCTTCATCTACTTCACTGTTGGTTCCCTGTAGTTTTTTAAATTTAGTATGAACTTGATTTCTGCCTGGATCTTTCATATGCTGTTGAAGTATCCAATGAGTTCCTTGAGCATCCTAATAACCAGTGTTTTGAACTGTGCATCTGACAGATTGCTTATCTCCATTTTGTTTGGTTCTTTTTGAGTTCTGTTCTTTCATTTGGGCCATATGTCTCATTTTGGCAGCCTCCCTGTGTTTCTACGTTTACGGAAAACTGTTTTGACTCCATCTTACTAGCGTGGCCTATTGTCGAAAAGGAACCAGTAGTTGGATGTGGCGGAGCCTTACGTAATCACCAGAGTGGGGCAACCCAGGTGAACCAGGTTGTAGGAGTCTCTGATACGGTATTGCCACTCTATGGCTCTATAGGGGAAGACTCAGGATGGGAACAATGCTGCTGCCTGGCCTCTGGAGTTTTGTCTGGGGAGAAGCTGTCCCCTCACCCTGATGCCAGACACTTCAATTTCTCCCCATATGCCACTGGAGCCCTTCCAGCTGCTGCCCTGGTGCTGAAAACCAGAGGGAGTCTGCATAAGTCCTAATGCCAGGCTCTTTAAGAGACTCCAGAGAATCGTTTTTCTGCTGCTCCCACCCTCACTGGTTTTTACAGCCAGAAGTTACAGGGACTTATCTTCCTCGCACTGGAATCCTGGGCTGGGTAGGCCTCATTCCCAAGGTACCCCTCCCAATTTTTATCCACCACCCATGGGTGTGGGACTGCCTGTTCCACGTCTCCACCCCTCCTACCTATCTGGGTGAATGTGGTTTCTGTAATTTCTTGGTTGTCAGACTCCTATTCAGCTCAATTTTCCTGCAATTCTGGGTGACATTTGTTTTGCAGTTTTAATTTTTGCTGTGGTTGTGAAGGAGCAATTCATGTTTACCTCCGCCTTCATCTTCAATGCTAACTTTTAAAAATGCAAAAAGTCTTGCATTTTCTCAGAAACGTGGTTATGTGGCCAAGAAATTTCATGATAAAGTATGGTTGATTTTGAAATCTTGGACACTGATATATTCAGCTCTATTCTGGTATTATCCAAGTTCATGTTTCAGTGAGAAAAAAAGAAACTACATTATAATTAAAATTTTAAAATCCAACTGTCTTTTGACAGATCAGAAATTAGTGTATCTTTTGCTTTATTTACATCCATCATACCAACAGGAAGGAGACTGTAACTGAAGGTCTGGTTGATTTATTAGCATATTCATGTAATAAGCACAGCTTAATTTAAATGACTGTCAATCTGGAGAAAGTCCTGAAGGGTACCCAGCATGGTTTTCATTTTTCTAACTGGTAATTAAAGACCTTTTCTTGTGAATGGACCATTTAGATTTCCTTTTGGGTAAAGTGCCTCAATTTCATGAAAAACAAATTTCGAGATAGAAATCACGTATCATACAATGCACCCACTCAAAATGTAAGATTCAATGTCTTTTAATATATGTAGACATGTGCAAACATCAAAAATCAACTTTAGAATATTTTCATCTCAAAAAGAAACCCCATACCCTTTAGCTATCAGCACCCGAGACTGCCAGCCCCATGCGATTGTTAATCTACTTTGTTTCTGTATTTCTCCTACTTGGACTCTCACATGAATGGAATCATATACAAACTTTTATGGCTGGTTCCTTTACCACTGTTTCCAAGGTCACCCAAGTTGTAGCATGTATCAGTACTTCATGCCTATTATGACAGAGCAACATTCCATTATATAGACATCGTACATTTTATGTATCTGTTCACCTAGATAAACATGTGGGTTGTGTCCACGTTTTTTTTTTTTTGCTATTATACTAGTGCTATAACATTTGTGTCTAAGTTTTTGTATGGACATGTCTCTCTTAGTATGTACCTAGGAATGGAAATGCTGTCATATGGTAACTCTCTGAGGAAATACCAGACTACCTTCCAAAGCAACTGCACCATTTTACATTTCCACAAGCAGTGTATTAGAGTTCCAATTTCTCCACATCCTCTTCAATACTTGTTCTCAGACTTTTGATCTTAGATATCCTAATGGGCATAAGTGAAAGCTCACTGCAGTTTTGACTTGCATTTCCCTGATGACATTCTGCATCTTTTCATGTGCTTATTAGTATATCTTCCTTGGAAAAGTATTTATTTAGATCCTTTGCCCTTTAACTGGGTTGTATTTTTGTTAAGGAGTTGTAGTAAGACTCTTAAATAAATTTAAAAAAATTCTTAAGTGTCTATTTTCTTAGTGATTTTATAGTTCTTTGTATAGTCTGGATATAAATCCTGTTTTCTTTAAAAGACTTTATTTTTAGAGAGAGAGGAAAGGAGGGAGAGGGAGAGAAACGTCAGTGTGATTGCCTCTCACACGCCCCCTACTGGGAACCGGGCCCACAGCCTAGGCACGTGCCCTGACTGGGAATCAAACCTGCAATCTCTGGTTCACAGGTCGGCTCACGATCCCCTGGGCCACACTAGCCAAGGCTAAATCCTTTGATATTTTATGTGGTATCAATATATTCTCCCATTATAGTCTTTTTCACTTTGTGATGTCTTTTAATGAGGAAAAGTTCTGAATTTCAATATAGCTAAGTGTGTCCAAATTTATGGTGTTTGTGACTTAAATCTCTTCCAAAGTTGAGGTTGTAAAAATATTTCCCTGTATTATTTCCAATAGAAATTAACTACTAAAAGCTTGGTAGTTTTGCCTGGTACATTTGGGTCAAAAATTCACTGAGTTAACCTTTACGTATGATATGGAGTAGGGATCCAATTCCATTTTATCCCCGTGAGAGAGCCATTACCCTATCACCGCTTATGGGAAGACTGCTCTTTCCCCTCCATATTCAACAAGGCCGGTCACTGACTTTTAACCTCTCCATCTCCCTCCTGTAAAACACAAGGAGACTAAGTCAGGGTTCCCAATAGGGAAGCTTTTGTTAAAATCCAGATTTCTAAGTCTCCCCAGGGACTGGGTGGGAGAATGCAGACAGGGTGGAGGATCACTCTAGGCCTGCGGACTGTAAGCTCCTTGGCTAATGTGTATGCAGCCGACCTGGTTGCCAACACAGGGACACTCTGGGGAAACCACTGGAAATGACTTCCATGATTTCTTCTAGTTTTAAGACCCTTCACGTCACAAAGTCTCTCGGTTACTTATTTCTTCCATACCATTTGGGAACGAATATATGTTGAGGTCCTACTACAAGAAATACAATGTGTATCAAATTCCACAAACTACATGATTTTATTTATAAAATTCAACATACTGCCTACTATTATTGCCCATGTCCATTGAAGTATTCCTGAGTTATGTCTATCATTTTTCAAAATTAAGGTCTTTGAAAATGTACTCAGGTAGAGCAAAGTATCACTAAATATTTTATTAAGTTGATACCCCATAGGCATCGTTTGCCATCACTATGGAAAAAAGGTTAATATAAAACAATACAAAAGCATTACAGACAATAGCTTATCCATATTATCTTCATCCCATCAGTGGGATTTTCTCACGTAGTAACCTTTATTCGTGAAATGATTTCATTTACAAACCCATTATTCTTCGCAACCACCTCTGCTTTCAGCTGTTTTAACTTCATTGTGATGTTTTCTCCCGACATTTCGGTAAAGGGCATTTGCTTCACCTTGGATAGAAACTCTTGAATAATCTTTTCACCTTGCTGAAAAACATGTGAAAGTTTCTTTAGTCTTTAAAATGTCTTTTCTAAAAGTCACAATAATAATGAATTGTTTAATTAAATTTCCATGTAAACACACCACTCAACATTTAAAGAACGTTCTTTAAATTTTAAGTGTGCACCGTCTAGAATATACAGTTGACCCTTCAACAAAACAGGGGTTAGGAGTCCTGACCACCCCAGGCAGTTGCAAATCTGCGTATAACTTCTGACTCCCCCAAAACTTTATTTTAGGAATATAGAATATTATATATAATAGAAAAATGTGTTAATTGACTGTTTATTTTATCAGTAAGGCTTCTGGTCAACCAGTCGGCTATCTAAAGTATTCATTAAAAAAAAATGCACATATAAGTGCACCTGTGCAAATTCAAACTCCTGTTGTTCAAGGGTGAACTGCATAGCAAAGCCCTTAGTTGACCATATTTCTTTACAGCAAGACATTAAAAGGATATTCACAAATATATGTTCAACTGCTAATGAAAACGGTGCTGGATACTTTAGTAGTTCCCAAATTCCTCCATATATATATATATAAAAAATATAAATACATATATATACACACACATATATAAATATATATACACATATATAAAAATGTATATATAATATATATATTATATACATACATATATATATTAAAAAAACGAAGTCTTCTGGGAGAAAAAGAACTCAAGATTTACAAATATTATAAGGCAGAAACAGTAACTAAAAATTTAATACTCATACACAGGATATTTCTTTTAAAATTTATTTTAATGCCCAGTTATTACCATTCTAAAGAATGCTTATTACTTGCCATGTGACCTGTGGGCAAATTCTTTACCCATATTCCTCATCCATAAAACGAGAATACACCAACCTCACAGGGCTGTTCTGAGAATTAAGAGTCAGTATGTGTAAAGCGCAGTGCCTGGCAAAGGGTAATAAGCACTGCGTAAATGTTTATTATTGTCTATGAAGCAGGTCTGCATTTCACACAGGGAACTAGATGCTAATAAGTACCCTGAAGGTAAAAGAAAGGTAGATATTGAAATGAGACGAAAGAAAAAATACTTTTCTATTAAACAAGTGCACTTTTGTCTCCCTTAGCATAAAACATTTTCAAAATACATTGTAATTAGTATTATCAAAAGTAGATGACTCCTGTTCCAGTCGGAAACCAGGGGTTACATGAAAGCCCACCTAATCCCAGAGCACGGACAGCGGCGGTGCCGACACCAGCCCACTTCATATTCAGGAGGGCAGCCTTCATACTTAAAGCCATTAACAAGTTACAACACATTTCTCCTGCCTATGTAGGTGCAACGGATAAAATCATACTTTTAAGCTCAAAAAGCATATACATAATAGATTACTATAACAATCAGCCATCCTTCAAGAACACAAAATTCACGGATAAAAGCTAAAAATGTGACAAGTAAAAATTTGTCACAATGCATGCCACACAGTAAATGCTGCCAGACCCCAGCAGTGAATTAAGATTCTCTTATTTTCACTATTATTAAGTCCTGTAATTTTTTAAAAGTACATTGGGCATAGCCTTGTACCTTTCTGTGTGAACCTCTAATTTTCACCCATCCCTCAAAGAGGGCCCATTTCTCCCATGAGAACAGAAACACCCTGCCCACAAAGAGCTTTCTGGAGTGAACACTGGCCACATGCCACTTTATTCTCTATGACCATAACATTTTTATTATTTTTATCTCTCCAATTACATTCTAAACAACTGGTGGACAGAAACTGTTTTTATTTCTTTGGTATCATCTTAACTAAGCACTGAGTAAATATGAGACTTACCTGGACTTAATCTATTCATTTATGAAGTAATCAAAGATTTGCCTGAACACCTATTAACTCCTCTGAATTACTTACTTTAAACCTAGACTACTAGCCCTATCCTCCTACTTTTAAAATCTGGTACTTGAAATGCTATCTTTTAATCATGCAGATGTCTACTTAGTGCAGAAATCAAAAAATACAGATGAATTCCTTGCCATGCAAAGAAATGTTACGTGAACTCCAATAAAATGAACAATCAGTAAGTAAACCTTAGAAGCATAGGGGAAAAAACTCATCTTCGTGACCTGATATGCATAACAATACAGAGGTTAAATAACTACAGAATCAATCTGACAGACCTCTCTTTCCAAATGGCACCTCTTTGCTGCTGGTTCCATGTCATCATTTTCCTGTGATTCTCTGATATCCTGAAACTCCTCCAGCTCCGTGGCTTTTTGCTTAGCACATTCTATTACATGTCTGGGAAAATTAGCAAGCTCTGCAACGTGAATCCCAAAACTCTGATCACAGACGCCTAGAAGAAATTACAGGTGGGGGCGGTGGGTGAGAGGCAGGGTAGGAAGAGACAGCAATTTATGTAAATGGAACTTACCCTTCTTACCTTGTCATTGGAAAACTCTATTTTGTATTAGTTCAAACACAGTAGCTAAATGTTTCAGAGTAACTTCGAGAAATGAATTTTAATTAAGCCTTCAGTAAAAAGTGATTATGACTTGGCACAGTTATATTTTATCCTTGACAAATATAGTAGAAAAATAAAAATAGCAGAGAAAAGGCTTGACATAATCCTCAAAGGCCTAGGCAAATATCTGAGTCTGAAGAGATGTTAATCAACTCTCTCTTGAGGTTTTCTCCATTTCATAAGGGAAGAGTTAAAGTACTAAGGAAAATAAATAAATGGAAAAGTGTCACTAGTTAAGAGGTACATTTAATTCAAAATATACTGACTTATTATTAGTGAATGGTCTATCCTCTGAATCTGCCTACATTATTTTCTAGAGATGCTGACTCCAGAAAACTGGTTGGATAAATAAATTTGAATATTTGCAATACTTTTCTTCGAAGTTATTTACCATTCTTACATAATCTCATTCTGATTCTAAACCACTACAAACAAATGACAATGAAATATTTTGACCCAAATCACTAGTAAATTTATAGACTAGCAAGATGATATTCATCTTCATTTGTGCAGAAAATACACTGACTCAAGATATTCCTTCCAAATGTTTAATCCAAGAAATCCTCACAGTTATGGAGCTTCCATTTTCCCCACAATTATGTATCAACTGTAAATTGTTGAGGGACCTAATTTTATATCCCATGCATTCTTGAGCTGGACACTTTGCACAACTAAGAGAAACAAATAAAAAAACAGTTTCATAAACATCTGTCCACAATGAAGGACAAACTTACTCCTATCTTCTCTGCACCTCATCTGGTCTTTTAAAATATTTTGAACCCATTTCTATTATCACATAAAACACAATCATTTAAAAGCAAAACCTCAACTTTATGCTAAATGCCAGGTCCAACTAAAAGTATCTATAGTTTATGTCAATAATAATAATAATAATAATAATACAAACACAGTAACTCAAAAAGAATTCCTACTGAACCATTAAAAAAAACAAAGGATAAAGGAAACAAAAATAGTGTCTCATTTATGTACAACAAATTGATACAGAAAAACCTGTTCATGGAAAATGAGAAAGCCATCTGAACAAGTTATTCTGATGATTGGTGAAATGTTTAATAAAAACTTTAGAGTACATTAGTCTTATCAATTTGATTTGATGCCAGATCCACAAAAGACAAAACTTTTCTGAAAGGATAAAATGCTGGTGCAGAGTTCTGGCCAAGATGGAGGCATAGGTAGATATGCTTTGCCTCCTCACACAACCAAAAGAAAGAAACAACCAATTTAAAAACAAAAAACAACCATGAACTCTATGGAAGTGTGGCAATCAAGGAGTTAAAGAAGAAACATTGATCTAGACTGGCAGGAGGGCAGGCTGGTGCAGGGTGGAGAGGACACACAGCAAGGTGGCAGCTGATAAACTGACAGGGCTCACATTCGCGTGCGGATAAACCAAGAGGAACAACTGGGGAGTGAGACAGGTCGTGCAACCCAGGGTTCCCACTGTGGCAAGATAAAGCCTCCGTACCTCTGGCTGTAAAAACCTGTAGGGGTTGTAGCAGTCGGAGAAACTGCTGGTATCTTGAAATCGGGGCAAGAGACCAGCACCTAGCATTGTTCCCTCTCTGACTCCTCCCCCAAATACAGCTCCACAAGGCAAAGAAGTGGGTTGCCCCACCCTGGAGAATTCCTAAGGCTCTTTACAATGTTACAGGCGTGCCAAGACAGAAATATGGCCCAAATAAAAGAACAGATCGAAACTCCAGAAAAACAACTAAGTGACAAGTAGATAGCCAACCTATCAGATGTGCAGTTCAAAATACTGATAATCAGGATGCTCACAGAAATGACTGAGTATGGCCAAAAAAATAAAGGAAGAAGTGAAGGCTATACAAAATGAAATAAAGCAAAATATACAGGGAACTATGAGTGAAGGGAAGGAAACTGGGACTCAAATCAATGATTTGGAACAGAAGGAAGAAGTAAACATTGAACCAGAACAGAATGAAGAAACAAGAATTCAAAAAACATGAGGAGAGGCGTGGCAACCTCTGGGACAACTTTAAACATCCCAAAATCCAAATCATAAGAGTGCCAGAAAGAAAAGAGGAAGAGCAAGAAACTGAAAACTTATTAGAAATAATCAAAGGAAACTTCCTCTATCTGGAAGGAAATGTAAGTTCGGGAAGCTCAGAGAGTCCCAAAAAGTTGAACCCAAAGAGGAATACACCAAAATTAAATTACCCAAGACATATCAAAATTAAGTTACCCAAGGTTACAGATAAGGAGAGAATCTTAAAAGCAGCAAGGGAAAAGAGAATTGCCTACAAAAGGGTTCCCATAAGACAATCAGCTGATTTCTCTAAAGAAATCTTACAGGCAAGGGGCTGGAAAGAAGTATTCAAAGTCATGAAAAGCAAGGGCCTCCATCCAAGATTACTCTATCCAGCAAAGCTATCGTTTAGAATGGAAGGGCAGATAAAAATGCTTCCCAGACAAGATAAAGCTAAAGGAGTTCATTATCACCAAGCCATTATTATATGAAATGTTACAGTGACTCATCTAAGAAAAAGAAGATAAACAAGTTCAAATGAACCTGTTTATGTAACACACCACTAACATAATCAGATAATTATAACAGTTTATTAAACAGTAACAACTAGAGTCTTGGAATGTCAGAGCCTATTTTGCTATCTAATAGCTAATCTGGTAAGAAAAGATATGGCTGTGGGAGAGGGTATAAAATTCATCTGTGAATACGTTCAAGAGTATAAATTATTCTTTCTGTGATTGTTTTAGAATGAGCAGTCCTACTACAAAGACACAGAAATAGAGATAAGATACCACATCGCTGCCCCCAGGCTGTGAATTGAGAGACAAATGCGTTCTGTAAAAACATCAATAATTCATACTAATTCAGACTGGAGCAAACTGCTGGTGATTTCAAGGGTGGGAAGTTTCCCCGCTGTCACTCTCTGAATTCACAGTACACCAGTGGTGTAGACTCACCTTTCTTCACCTGATAGAGCATAGTTAAGGTTTCTTCAGTAGTTAGTGCTGTGACATGTAGATTATTAACAGTTGGTATCTGACTTGCCAAGGCAGTAAGTTCATGAAAATGGGTTGCAAACATGCAAAAAGCACCAATTTTTGTTGCAATGTACTCTGATATAGCCCATGCTAACCCAAATCCATCATAGGTAGAGGTTCCTCTTCCCAATTCATCTATGATTATTAAAGAATCTTTGGTTGCGGACCTGGAACACAATTACATGAAAATTTCTCAAAAATAATAATGCAAAAAACAAAATTAAGATAATATAATAGAAAAAATGTGTCACAAACATAACAGATTCATTATTTTACTATGTTAAAATTACAACAAAGTCAATAAAAAGCACTAAAACTTCAGGAGATAAAAATAGGCATGGACATGAACAAGGAACAACTGATGGAAGAGGAAACAAATGGTGAATAAATCAAATCAGCCAAGACTAAAAAAAAAACTATACCACTACACAAAGATGGGACAAGCGTATAATGATAAGATCACTGGGCTACACAGCTGGTGGTCATGAGTATTTGTGTGCAATACTTAACTAAATGTACGAAAGGGAAATTTTTTTTTTTTAATTAGGAAATCTGACAGTTCTTCATATACTTATTGGTCATTTATTTATTTTTCTGTGAACTGTCATTGATTATCTTTTGCTTATTTCTTTAATCTGTAAGTTTTGAATATTAGCTTGTTGACTACTATACTGAACAAATAATAATCAACCCATAATTACTAAAAACAAGAGATTTCAGTAACCTTTAAAATAAAAGCCTAATAAATTTCAGACATGGGAGAGAGTTCACTGACACACATAACCTCATTCATGTTCCTGTGACCAAAAAAACAAAAAATCATTGTAGAAGTAGAATTTGTCCTTAGGGCCTGTAAAGATGGGAAAGGACTTGAGTGAAGGGCAAGAAGGAAGAAGAGACCATTCTAAGTAATATGAACAGCGCAGGCAAAAGCATGGTTGTGGGGGAATATAAGGTCAACAACTATTAGAAATCTTAAGACAACTTTAAAAATCACAGTTTTCCACAACTATCACCAATCACCTTTTTAAGATAATATAAAGTACACAAAGTCCACAACTATTACACTAGATGAAAGTTCTCAGGTGTTTTGTACATTAATCTACAAATGTACCTCTCAGAGGACAGGAACATTCATTTCCATTTTCAGGGGGCCGGGAAATGCACTCACCTGAGAATAGAAGCAGTTTCTAACATTTCAGCCATGAAGGTGGAGACTCCTTTCAATTGGCTGTCACCAGCCCCTACGCGAGCCAAAACACAGTCCACAATGGACACTTCTGCGGACTCGCATGGCACAAAACACCCAATTTGGGCCATGAGAACTATCACCCCAGTTTGGCGAATATATGTTGATTTACCTCCCATATTGGGGCCTATAAAACAAATTATATCAAAAAGCAAAATTATTAATTTACTTCTAATGAATTGACTGTTAGTCCTAAATTACACATTGGTGACTAATCACCTAAGTAATGTGATATGACACAAAAGAAGCAGAACCATAAGCTGCCCAAAGTCGTGGCCAAAGTTGCTGGCAATACTACTCCCTTAAGAATGACTATTTTCTCTTCAGACAGACATATACTGCTCCCTTCATAGAAAGGACCCATAAAAAACATACCTGACCTATAACTCAGCTATAGCCTAGAAAGACCAGACATTTTCCCACAGCTCACAGAGCTGCCTGCATAATAATTTTATGACATCCAGTAAAGTGGTACAGGCCTAACTGACTAAACTGTGTAACTCATTAATAAATGGGCTATTAGTGTGAATGGATCAGTATGGTCAAATTCTTCAAACCACTTAAAATCTACACTGAAGCCCTAAGACATGACCGTACTTCTGGAAAATGTACGATTTTCATGTCTGGGTTAGATTATATAAACAACTTGAAAATCCATCTGGGGAAATAGAATATATTTGCCCAAAGACTCCGAACTCCCTCTCCTTTGTCTTTTGGAATCAGGTTAAGCTCTCTCAAAAATTCTTTAGTCTGAGACACGCTACGTTAGACTATCAGCATGTCTACCTTTTTTTGGTTTTTTTTTTGAGTTTCACATGAATATAGTGCCATGTCTTTAAAAGAATGGTGACCCTAAACTGAGGTCATTCCAGCAGCCAATTATGCTTGATCTTAAATGACCTCTTTTGAAAGGTCTGGCACAAAGGTAAGCTTTGAAGAGGAAGAGATATGTTCATTTTCAAATACCCTGATTCCCTGGAACAGAAATTTCATATAAATACAATTTTCTGTCATAAGGCTTTTCCCACCTCTTCCAAATCTTCCCTCTCACCCAAATGAATATATTACTTGTTAATATGAATAACATGTTCTTTTTCTAATGTCAAGAACTAGAATTTTCTTCAATTTTAATCATATTTCCACTCCAACATTAAAAAAGGAAACATTACCCAAAATAACCCATAAGTTAGGTTTTATACCAGTAATGATGTGGAACATCTGTTTATCCTTTTCAAAGTGAACATCATTGGGAATAAATGCAACTTCATCTTGAACTTCAACACAAGCATGTCTGGATGCTTTCAAAATAATTCTTCCATGTCCTTTCTCCAAAATGACCGGTCGTACATATGGAACAGGAGCTCCATTTGACACATGAGCAAAGCTGACAACAGCATCTAACTGAGCTAACACATCATTGAGTGTCTGCATTGGTTCTACATAGCCTATATAAAAAAATAAAATGTGAAAAGGAATAATGAATAATAAAAACATACATATAAGCAGCTCTAAGAATAAATTTAACTTCTCCGTTTGGGAATTCAAACTCTATTTCCTAATTCATGTAATTTTTAAAAGTTAATAGAAGTTTGCCACAACTAAACTTGAAAATAACACCTAAAACTCCACATGAGGTTAAAATGTGTTGCCATGTCTTAAGAATACGATGCCCCCACCACCCACCAAAATCCCGTAAAATATGAAAGCACACAGCTGATGCCCTGACCAGCGTGGCTCAGTTGGTTAAGTGTCATCCTGCAATGTGATGGGTAGCTGGTTCGATTCCCAGTCAGGGCACATGCCTGGGTTATGGGGGCCCATCCCTGGTTGAGGCGTATGCAAAAGGCAACCAGCCTACTGGTTGATGTTTCTCTCCCTCTTTATCTCCCTCCTTTCCCTTCTCTCTAAATAAATACAATTTAAAAAAAAAAAGGTTAGGGGGGAAAAGCACACAGATGCTTAAAAATAAATGAGGTAAATTTTTTAAAAACCTAATATGGAAATGTTATCCTAATTTATTGATAAGGATATAAAAGTAGGGTACAATAATATTTGAGGCACACCTACAATTTTAAGGCGCACTATTTTCTAAAACTTAAGAGTCAGAAACCAAAATGGCATTTCACAATTATTATAAAAAACATACAAACACCAAGTAAAAGACACAATGTGACCACCAAGGCCCGTGCATGTTAAGACCGTAATTTTATTTCAGAATTTTTTCCCATCAATATCACATGTTTAATTTTAGCATAAATTCAGACCCATTACTGTCACTTAAAATACTTTCAACAAGATTCTCCTTTGCTACAGCATTAAAGAAGCTAATCAACTGGCAGTTACAGTAGGTATGTTTCTTGCTTCACTCAAATATTTGATAAAATACGATTTGCCTTTTGAGAACTTGTAAGTAAAACTCTGCTTCTATTTAACAGTTCTTGTTTGATACTGAACACCAACCTGACACAGATAAGCTTCAAGAACTTTTCTTTATAAATAAAAGCAGATCGAAAACCATGTTTTATGTTTATGGGGTCCATAACGTAGATATGACCTAAGTTTTTATGACAGGGATGCCTGGGTTGAAACTTTTCAGTATTTCCTCAGAATTATTTTTATTCCATAGACTAAAATCTTAATATATAAAATGAAAAAAAAGACAAACATAAAAGCTATTCAATATTATGTACATTAAAAAGTTCCTGAGATATGTGGAGGCCATAACAATAGTCAAGAACAGAACAGATTCTAAAATTTTAACAGGTTGAAGGGATGGGCATAATAGACCCACATGTTCTATAGAACTGTCACACAGACATCAATATGTCAAAAGCTTCAAGGGACAGTCAAGGGAATAATGTTCAATTTTAGAAGAACACAAAATTATGACTATTCAAATGGCAGAAAATTTGACTCATCTTTGATTCCCTTGTTCCCCATAAAAGTAATAAAATGTTTTGAAAAAATTAACAGAAATGGCCAAATACAAATAATTCTCTTAACTTTGTTTTACCATTAAAAAAAGAAAAAAAAAAAGAAGAGAGTTCACCGTACCTTATCATGCAGCAAATAGGAACCTGTGAGAATTACTTAAACATTAGTGAAGTACTTACTATAATTATTTTAAAACTCATAAAACTTCTAACGTATCGATAAGAATAGGTCTATAATAAAAAAGAAAACCAAAAGCTACTTACTGAAGAGTCCACATTCAGTTTCTCAATTCATCTGGCTCTTAACAATATTATTTTTTTATGGTTGTTCGTTTACAGTTGTACTGCCTTTTTCCCCACTGCTCACCCCTACCCCCTACTCTCCACTCCCACAGTCAATCCCCTTAACAATGTTATCCTTTTCTGCTTTAATTGCAAGATAGAAAAATGATCTACTATATATATATATTTTTTTAAAGATTTTATTTATTTACTTTTAGAGAGAGAGGAAGGGAGGGAGAAAGATAGGGAGAGAAACATCAATGTGTGAAAGATACATTTGACCGGTTGCCTTTCACACGCCCCCAACAGGGGACTGGGCCTGCAATCTGGGCATGTGTCCTGACTGGGAATCGAACTGAAACCTTTCGGTTTGCAGGCTGGCACTCAATCCACTGAGCCAAGGCTGATTCACTATATTTTTAACTAAAGATAGTTTAAAATGTATACGTTAGACCAAGAAGAGGCTTTGTTTAAATTCCAGGTGACTCCAAATACAAAACCTTCAATTTAAAAATACTAAAATCTAGTAGCTTTAACCTACCAGGTGCTTAATAAATATTAATAGTTTTTCTGAGGAAGAATCACAGTTTGGCTAGAGAGCATTTAGAGGGTTCTTAAAAATTCAATCTAAACTAAGGAAAATAATTGATCTAGATTATCATGGTACAGTTATCTGTTACCACCAAGCAAAAACATAATCTTTACAAATCTCATTCATCTCCAAACTAATATATAAAGTGTATTAAAACCCTTGTTTCTGATTTACTATAAAAATTCATAATAGTAAAACAATTTACAGAATTATAAATGCACATGGTTTTTAAATGACTTTTACCCCTAAATAATTCAGCATGCATATCCTGAGAACAAAGACATCCTCCTGCTTAATCGTAATATACATCCAAGAAATGCACCACTGATACCATATTATCTCATACTAAACTTCGCCAATTTGTCCCCATAGTGTACTTTATAGCTATTCCCTAACTCTAACCCCTAATCCTTCATCTAATCAAGGGTCATCTACTGCATTTGACTGTCTTGTCTCTTTAAATCTCCTTTAATCTAGAATAGATCCTGATCTTTTTTTGTTTCCATGACACTAACATTTTTAAATAGTTCAGGCCTTAAAAAGAATGTCCCACAATCTAAATTTACCTGATTTTTTTCTTCTTATGATAAACATGTTAAATGTTTTTATCAAGAATATTATATAGGTGATATTGTGTCCTTCCCTCTGCATCACATATAATATCATTTGTCCCATTACCGGTGATGCCAACTTTGATAACTTGGTTTAAGTATTTCTTTGATATAATTTTGCAAGGCACAATAAAAGTTGCAAAGTCAATATCAGCATGATGACAGGCAAAGCCTCCCAGCTTAACACACCCCCATCTACACTGTGTGTGCTAAATATCCATTCATCCCATGCTAAGGGAAATACCATGGTGCCACGTCATGCCGTCCCTTTAATTATAAAACAATCACCTCCAACAATGGACTCTGAAAGTCTATAAATGGCACACAGAACTTAAAAGGGCTTGCTTGCCTCATGTATAATTTCTATTTGCTTTTCAGTGGTATTTATTTCTATAACCTAGAGCATGAGCTCATAGATAATAGTCCTTGGTGTTTCTTTCCCTTGTTACAACTACAGTAAGTTTTGTGCTTTTTTTGCACATCTTTGTTTTTCAGGGCATTCTCATTCCTTAGCATGCACTAGCATATCTTTCTATGTACCAGGTAATTTCCAGTTACTTTTCCTACCACAATACAGCATGCATTATTTGGTAGGTAGTCTAACATAATTAACAGTGTAACAGCTTTTTAAAAGACCACTCTTCAACCATCCTCACATTTTTCTATTACCAAAAACCAGATCATATTCCAAATGTAATGGCTCTATTTAAATTTACCTGAAGAAATGTTGATAATTTCTTTAACAATGGCATTCTGGGCTTCCTCGTACTCAGTTTTATTTTTGGTATATTCTTCATTAAGAGAAGTCAGAGCACTGCAAATCAAGACAATGATATTATTTTAAAAATGAAAACATTTACTAAACATAATGCATACTTTATAAAATTATCCAGAGTATCCATCCTATAAAGCATCAAAACAATAATTAAAATGGAAGTATCAGTAGAAAATGAGCAACTCATTAGGGAAAAATGTGGTTGGAATTCAATGCATTAATATTTATGTCATTTGCAATAGCCTAGTAGCATAATTCTTCCCCTAACAATTATTCCACTGGGTGAAATTCTGATCTGTGACCTTTCTAAAGTATTTGAATGAAATAAGTCTTCATCCTTACTTAGGATAGAGGCCATCTTCCCTTTTAAAACACACACGGTTTCTGTCAATACTGTAATTGTTTTTTGATACTGACAGTTGTCAAAGTAAGGAGTGTTTCAAAAACCAAATCTTATTGAAGAATTTAAAAAGAGAAGAAAAATCAAAGGTTGAAAAATAATTGCAGAAGATGAGAATAAAGTGAAGAAAAAGCAGTTATTCACTGATATAAAATGAACGGACTGAAATGAAAAACAAAGGAGGAGGGGGCATTGAAAAGAAGAAGAGGTGGAAGTCCTTTATCAGAAGGTCACCAGTAAACCAAGACGGCAATTGTGAACTTCATTAGCCAGTGACGTAATATACACATACAGCTTACAAACAGTACACGGGCAAGCAGCAGCACAAGGAGACTGCTACAAAACGCGCCAGTGAAAAGAACTACAGGGGTAGGGCAGGGGAGAATAAGGGGAGGAAAATGGGACAACTGTAATTGAACAACAACAACAAAAAAGACTTACAGAAAGAAAAGCAAGAGGCAAAGGCATTATAAAAATGAGGCCGCTGTGTGAAGGAAAGTGCTGCAAGAGATAAAAGTGGAGGTGGGCAGAGGCCAGGCTGTATGGGTTACAGTAAAGATTCCAGAGTTTTCTGGATGACAGACAGAAATTGGAACATTTTAAGAAAGAAAATTATATGATCAGAGTCGGATACAAAGCAAGCACTCAATCTGCTGGGGGGAAAAAAATCAACAAATGAATTCTTCACAACTTTTGGAATCACTGTTATCATTCAGTTCAATCTTTTTTATGTTATAACTAACAAATGGGTGATTTAAAGATGATTACAGCACCCCCTAAGTTCTAAGCCAAAATATATATATTTCTTAAATCAGGGATATAGTGTGGTAAAAAAACAACAGTTACTAAACGTGGCAATAGAAGATCTAGGTTTGAGCATTTAGCATTTCTAGATATCTAATCCTGGGGAATTGCGTTTCAGCTTCTTCATCTAAAATCTGAGAGAAATATACCCAACCTATTTATTTCAGAAAACTGTTATGAGGAAGAAACTAAACAGACTATTTTCATCACTGGGGTGTCCAAACAGCTAGAATAATAACTGCACATAACAAACACTCAAAATACTTGTTAAATAAATTCTAGTACAGAGGAGAAAGGATAAATGCCTTCCCTCACCCAAGTCACAGATTTATTTTGAAATAATTTTTTCTCCAACTATGAATAATTTGCCTCAGGAACTTCCTGATAACAGCAAGGGGAAAAAAGCAGAACAAAACTGGTTAGGTATTTTTTAACATGGAGCATGATTTTTTAAAAAGCTATAATCTAATGAGTGCTGTCATTACAGTTGGTAGATGTCTCCCTAAACTAATTTATACAGCCACTTGATATATCAGAAAAACTTTTTTTTTCCACTTGATAAAGGACAGCAAAATTTTCTTAGAAAAAACAAATGTGAAAAATAAGTAAAGCAGAGATATGGGAACTAACTATGATATGGAAATATATATAAAAGAAATACAATCTTTTTCATATTGACAAAAGAGTATTAAAACAGATAATGTGAAAAAATAATCCTAAAAATAAACACGAAGTGCCATTTCAGTTAATGAAAAAAAGAGTAATTATTTAAAAAGTGGTGTTGAGACAGCTGACTAGCCTTTTGTAAGACAATAAAGCTTCAATCTTACCTTATGCCTTATTTCAATTAACAGTAAATATAGCAAAACTTTCGTATTATAGAACATTCACATTTCCCCAGAGAGTGATTTAGTTCTACGGAACTACTGAAGACTTAACAATATAATACAGGCTTACAAACCTATTGGTAAATTTAACTCCATTCTTCTGGATATCTACGGTACTGAAATTTTTATTGTTACGAAGGACTTTTTCTTCCTTACACGTTACACGAAAATAATATCCAAACTGTGAGTTGGAATCGAGTTTAATCTGTTTGCCGGACTCCAAACCTTCATGATCAGGAAAAAAAGAAAAAGTGTGTCATAGATATCAACAGCCATTGTTCCATATAAACGTTTAAAATAATGAAATCTAAACTTGTATTACATGATAATATACTGAAAATTATTAATACTACCTAAGATACAAATCCTACTTCACTCAAAAAATATGTGAATTAAGTATATCTATAAAATCCTTTAATTCCATTATTAATGTTAGCTTCTGATGTGGAAGCACTTTTTGGGTAAACCCAGCCAAGGCTACAGAGCGCCGGCAGCGGGCAGCGTGCACTGTTCTAGTTGCAGGGGCATGACAACGAGTAAGCTCTAGTCCCTGCGCTCCTGGAGTTCTGCGTGAGGGTTCTTTAGTTAACCAAAGCATTTCTCGGGGTACACAGAGCAAATTAAAGTGAACAAATATACTTTCCAAACATAAATTTGAGACTCTGACCATGAAACTTGAGAAAAACTAGGGCATTTTTTGTTAAATGTAGGAAACTTCATAACACAAGCAAAGATAGATCAGCTAGACTTGATGCAACAAAGATTTTTGAGGTTTTTTAAAAAAAGATTTTATTTATTTCTTTTTAGAGAGAGGGGAAGGGAGAGAGAAGTATCTATGTGAGAAAGAAACATCGACTGGCTGCTTCTCACACGTGCCCCAACAGGGACTGGGCCACAACCTAGGCACGTGCCTTGACTGGGACTCCAACTGGCGGCCTTCTCGCCATGTGGGTTGATACCCAACCAACCAAGCTTTTATAAGTCTGTCCTGTCCTTATAATCTCATTCATCAGTGTGATCTTTTGACCACAAACCAGAAGACAGATAGTATCTACAAATTGACTTGCTGAAGCATGGCTATCACATGTTGTTAGTAGCAAACAACTAAAGAGAGACAGATC
Organism: Pteronotus mesoamericanus; assembly: GCF_021234165.1. Lineage (NCBI taxonomy): Eukaryota > Metazoa > Chordata > Mammalia > Chiroptera > Mormoopidae > Pteronotus > Pteronotus mesoamericanus. Next base: position 291,478 of record NW_026555001.1, read on the forward strand.
TCACTTGACTAGGAACAAAGAGACTGTAGAGAGCTATGACGTGAGGAGGGTAAATTTCAAAGGCAAAAATTCTTGATTCTATGCTCTAGTCCATATATGGACTCCCCATAGAAAACTCTGTGCCCATTTAAAAATATGAAGATATGGGTGTATTTCTCCAAAGAGGATCCATAACTTTCCTCAGATTCTCCAAAAGTTTAAGAATTACTGCTCTGAGGAATCTTTCTAGTTCAAATGCTAAGATTCATTTATTCATTTGGCATACATGTGAGTGACATTCAGAACAAAGAGATTTACAAATTTAGAACAAAACAGTGTGAATAGTGTGAGAGTAGTTAGGGAATTAATCTAGTAGAGCAGGCAGACATTTCAAAAAATTGGTATTAATGAAGTGCTCAGGAACCCCAAAGCCAATTCAATGAACTATTTCTAGTAGAGTTAGGCTTATAGAGAAGGTGATATTTAAAACAGGTGTTATTTAAAAGACATGATAGGGCCTGCTGGGTAATTTGTTGACCAAAATGTGGAGGCATCCTGGGGTTTGGGCGAGTTAATAAGACATGAGTCTGGAAGAGCAGGCAAGACTTTGAATGTAAAGTACCCTGTGTGTCCAACTGTGTCTGTAATTATATTCTGTAGAAAAAAGGGCTGGCACTATAAACAAGGAAGTTGGCACAATAAACTGTGTCTTCTAGGAAAGTAATTCTCATACCACCGTGGATAGTATGTAGACAGAAGAATTATTCAAACCTCCAACAGCCCATTCTTACCTAGATCTCTAGCTGTACTTATTAATGTTGATTGCATCTTTTTTTCTAAATCATCCATTATTTCTCTTAATTCACTCAGATTAGGATCAAATGAAGGCTTTACAAGGAATTCATGGTTTTCCACCTATAGACAGAACAAAGAGTAATTCAATTTTATTAACAATAGGTAAAGATGGAAGTCACTGAAACAAGAATTTTCTTTTACTTATTTAAATTTTGCTAATGTTTTGAGTTTTATTCAGTCACAACATAAGAAGCTTCTATTTATTAAGAGATGTAAAGTTCTTTTATTAGCTTAGAGCTCTAGATGTACAAAATTATTTGTATGAAACAGACATATTGCTATTGCTGTATATGTCACCAAAAGCATTATTTTTATTTACATTTCCCCTAAACTATGTTCAAAACATTTTTTCTACACATTACTTAAGAATGTTCAATGTTCAAAACCTATAACAGAATGTTTAGTTTTTGTCCAAACCAAGTATCTCAAAAAGTCAGCTCTAAAGAAAATTATAGCCCTGATAGGTATGGCTCAGTTGGGCGTCATTCCACAAAATGAAGTGTCACTGGTCTGAGTCCCAGTCAGAGCACATGCCTGGATCTGTGGGCCGCATGCGAGAGGCAGTCAATCAATGTTTTTATCTCACATCGATGTTTCTCTCCCTTTCTTTCTCCCTCCCTTCCCCTTTTTCTAAAAATAAATAAAGATTGTATTTATCTTTAAAAAGAAAAAAACCCTTTTAATTATAAAATTTTATTTCTTTGAACTGAAAGTTCATCAAAATCTCATGATTTAAAAACATAATCTTAAATATTGTTTCCCTAAATCCTTACCTATAATAACCACCAAGAAATCACAATGAAAAAATGGATCTCACTTATAATGGTAAAAATACACACAAAATATTTAGAAACAGAGTCTTAATTTAGTAGAATTTTTATAAAGATAACTGCATATTAGAAGATTAAAAAGAACTGATAAGTGAAGAGGCAAACCCTGAAGATAAAACTAAATCAATATTAAGGCCTACTTATTCCTAGTAAATGTCCAATAGGAATCACTTTTTGAAAGAAAACAAAATGACTAAAATTTAAACAGACAAAATTATAAAAGAATATTTAAAAAAATAAAAGCCTACCCTTACAGACATTAATAACTGTTAAAAAATTATATATAAAAGCATAAGAGTTTTCAAAAGAAGGGGATTTTTAAAAATTAAATAAGTGGGACTGATATAATTTCCCAATTACCATCCACTTAATGAGAGCACACACACATTCATATACCAAATGGGAAGATCACAAAAATAAGGAGCTAAAATCAAATTATAGAAAAGCCAGCAAAAATTAAAAACATTTATCACATAACTTGCTCAATTTAATACAAAAAAATGAAAGCTAGGTTTAATTATATAACATTAAAGGTTTTAAAAAAAATACATCTAACTTTAAAAAAAGTATTGTTCTGAGAATTTTTCTTTTTTTTTTTTTTGCCATTTAATCGTTTTGTATTTTTCAATTACAGCTGACATACAATACTATACCACTTTCAGGTGTAAACCCCAAAGACCAAACACCACATAACCCACCAAGATCATCCCAGTAAATCCCGCAGCCATCTGACACCACACGCAGCCATCTGACACCACACGTAGCTACCTGAATACCACTGACTATACTCCCAGTGTTGCACTCCACATCCCCATGACCACTTCTTTGCACCTAAGATGTACTTCTTAATCCCTTCACCTTTTCCACCCATCCTCCCAACCCCCTCCCATCTGGCAACCGTCAAAATATTCTGAGTCTGTTTCTGTTCTGCTTGTTAGTTTATTTTGTTTTTTAGATTCAATTGTTGATGGATATTTATTTATTGCCATTTTTTGTTTGTATCTTTAATTAAAACTCAAGTTTTTAAAAAATAAACCTAACTTTTAAAAATAAAACATTTCACCCCAATAGCAAATGTGTTGGAAAAAAATAACAAGACAAAACATTTGTATAAAAGAAATAAAAGCTTTGCAAAATATAAAGATTAATGTTTTCTTTTATAATAGCACTTGTCTGCATGTATGAGAAAAACAGCAAGGTCATTAAATGGTCACATATAACGTATGATTCACAGATGAGAAAACAGGTAGTAAACAAACCCAAAGGAAAACGTTAAAGCATCACAATAAAATGAATTATTTAAGCAACCTTAAGGTATTATTCTATAGCTATTTTTTTTTAAAAGAGAAAAGAACCCACCACCAAATACTAATGAGGCTACAGTGAAATTAAGGTACTCATTCATTTCTAGTGAACATCTAAGCTGAAATAACCTTCAAAAAAAAGAAAAAAGCAGTATGCAACAAGACTCAGACATCTGTTATACTCTTTGACAGAGCAATTCTACTCATAGGAATTTAAACTAAGGAAATAATGCAACAAAAGGAAAAGAATAGGGATGAATAAAATCCATGCAGATTTATTTGTTATAGCAAAACCCAGAAATAAAAAAATCAAGCGTTTGCACAATGGTGTATCATAGATTATAGTTATATAAAGACAATGAAGATGATCTAGAAACAGGGACCAAGACTGATAATAATTACAGGGGGAAAAATAATGCTACAATTGTGGATTAACACTGCTACAAAACTTGCCTCTTCCAATGAATTCAAGAAAAGTGAGGCATAGAAGATCAAGTTCCTACCCTCACTCCCACCTTCCAGAAACCCAAGGATGATGAGTCAACAAAACCCTGAGAATTCTTGCTAATAATGCCAAATCTAGAGAGAAGAAAGTTGAATGGATATCCCTACATCCCCCACCCCCGACGCCCCACCCCCTGTCGGGAATGCTGTTTTGAAAGCGCTGCTGGGGAGACTCAAGTGAAACAAGGGAAAGTAAATGACTGAGCTCTAACTTACTAAAATAAGTACTCTAAGGACCACATGCCAAATTGAGTACCTTCAGCAATACCTCATTACTCCCAAACAATCTGGGACAATAAAATATACCATCCAACATACCCATTGCATGAGACTTACACAAAGAAGATAGAACAAAATAAACCCAGGCTTGGAACACCCACAATGAAATAATGACATCAAGAAACAAGATAAAAAAATGAGGAAGTTAGGTCCTAACAATATCATTACAGCATAAATAAATACAACATAGCAAAGAAAAGATACTATTAAGTCAAATTACCTGTACTGACATAATAGACTTGATATAATCGGAGAGCGTTCACATGAAAGCTAGAGATTAAAGTATTTAGAAAGGAGAAAAAGAAATATGGAGGATACTACATATCTTAAAAAAATTTTAAAAACGCTCTACCTACCCTAAAAATACTAGATAAAATATAAACATTTTTTTTTCAAATAAATTATAGTTGAGTTAGAGAAAACCCAAGGTCTGAGCTTCTGCAAAGGAAAGAGTCCACGGTTTAAAGCTGGGCCAGGGTTAAAGCATTTTAAATACCCACCTCATGATAAATACCAGTAATAAGGGAAACCTGCATGGGCCCCAGGAAAGGGGGGGGTGGGTGCAGAATGTACTCCATGACAGTATGTGACGAAAAGCCTTGCCATCACCCAGGTTTAGAATTCAAACATGTGCTGTTTGTTTTGGCAACGGAAAAAGCTGCTGGTTTTTGGCCACTTTTAGTATCGCCTCCTCCTACAGAGATGAAACTGACCAATTTCCACAGGAAACATAACTACTAAGAACAAACAATACATTTTCAGCTTCCCTTGCAGCTAGGTGTGGCCATGACTAAGTTCTGGCCATTAGAATGTGAGCAGAAAGAATGTGTGCCGTTTCTAGAAAGTGTCCTCCTCTTCCCCTTTTGTCCTCGCCCATTGGCTGGAATGAAGATAAGGTAGGAAAAGCCAACCTGGACCTTGAAGATGAAGGCAACATACTAAGGGTGCTGGAGCAACAAGGGAAAAGCCAGGACCCAGAGAGAGTGGAGCTGTCCTGCCAGCCCTGTGCTGCTATATCCACACTACTATGATAGAAAAATTTAAACCCTCATTCTTATTTAAGCTACCATTATCTACATGGGGTTTATATTTCAGCAGCTGAATCTTCACCCTAACCAATCTAAAAAGCTCCAGGCTGAGAAATTAACTTAAAAGTGTTCCTGAGTGAACTACATTGTAGGTGTATGTCAAAAGTAAAAGCAAATTTTTTTCCCCTGGAAAAATGTATTATTTGCTTGTATAATTCACACAGACAGAACCCAGAAAAACAAGAATTCATAATCTAAAGATACACAACAGACGAGGAAACGAGACAATCAGTAGAAACAAGGAGCAAATTCGAACCCAAGAAATTTTTGATATGTAATATTAAGTATATTTTTAAAGTTTAAAGAAGTGTGAGAGAATGGAACACGTGAGCAAAGAATGAGACGTTACTTAAAAAAGACCAGGAAGAGTTAGAAATGAACCAAATTATCTTTATGGATGAAAATTATAATTGTTGGAGGAAAAAAAAACCCCAATTGACTGGTTAAACGCTGTATCAAGAGCTGAAGAGATATTCAGTAAATTAGAACATCTGAAATAATCACAAAGAGAGCAACAAACACATGGCAGAGAGAATGTGAAAGTAACATATGCTCCAGTTGTAGTTTTAGAAAAAGATAATGAATAAGCACAATATTCAAAGTCATAATGATTGATAATTTTCCAGAGTTTATAAAAGACATGAATTCTCTGATTTAGAAAACATAGCAAATCCAAATAGGAAAAAGTAAAAAGAAATCCACTTATGGACACATGATACTAAAAAAATCAGTATCTCAAACCAAGACTTCTAATCAATACTAATGCAAACCAAAACAGCACAATACAATCTTACAGGTACTAAGGAAAACATAACCGTCAATCTGGAATTGTACACCTAGATTAAAACATCCTTCAAAAACAAGGGTGGATTAGACATTTTCAAACAAACAAAACCTTACTAACTGATCTGCAATAATGGAACTTCTAAAGACTATCTAGGAAGAATGAATGAATAGCAAAGAAATTGGTAACTATATGGCCAAATCTAAACACTGACTGTATAGAAATCAAAGGGGTAAAAAGACAAAACTAAAATACCAGCCAATGATGAAGAAATGTAATCTGATATTAGGCATCCTAATATCCTAGTGTGTGTGTGTGTGGGGGGGGGGGATGAAAAGATATTGACAGACTTTTAATTTTGATGAATTAACTACATACATTTTCTTAAAATTTGTAAAAAATCTCCAAACTAATGCATGTATTTGTTATAGGATGACAGAGGGAAAATGGAACTTAAAAAAACCAGTCAAGAGGGCCTGGTGGGGTAGCTCAGCTGGTTGAAATGTCATCTCACCAAGGCTGCCACTCTGACCTCTGGTCAGAGTACATACAGGGACCAACCAATGAATACATAAATAAGTGGAAAAACAAGTCAATGTCTCTGTATGTATGCCCCCCTCTGCAAAAAATAAACAAAACAAAACAAAAATAAAAAACACAGTCAATATAGTAGAATGGATAAGGGCCCTAGCTGGTGTTACTCAGGAGACTGAGTATTGATCTGGAAACCAAAGGGTGCTGTTTCGATTCCCAGTCAGGGCACATGCCTGGGTTGGAGTCTCCAGCTGAGGGCGTGAGAGAGGCAACAAATTGATGTTTCTCTTCTTTTTCTCTTGCATTTACCCTCTCTCTGAAAATAAACGGAAGGAAGGAAGGAAGGAAGGAGAGAGGGAGGGAGGGAGGGAGGGAGGGAGGGAGGAAGGGAGGGAGGGAGGGAGGGAGGGAGGGAGGAGAAGAACAGAGGAAAGAGAGGGGAGGGGAGGGGAGAGGAAGCCAAAAAAGAATGGATGAGGAGGACCAGGAAGAATTGGAATCACAAAATGATTTGGCAGAAATCCAAACTGCCACTTTTTTGGGGGGGGGGGGGGGGGAGGAAAAAAATGCCATGTAAAAAACTAAAAAGAACTCTGGCATAGCTCTCTCACCATTAGACAAAATAAATCTAAGGCAAAAATCATTATTAAAGATAATGTCCCTAGAGAATAATGACAATTCAAATCACCAAAAACAAAGAGCTCTGTGCCTTAAAAACATATGAAGCAAAACTGGATGAACTGTATGGAGAAATCTAACTATAGGTCAAAAATTAACAAGTATACGATGTGAATAAAACAAGTAAAAGCTTTATCTAATGGACAAATAGAGAAGTCTGCAACCAAAATTAGGGAGCACACATGATACTCAAGCACGTGGAAAACGTCTATTAAATTAACACATAAGAAGCTTAGAAATTTAAAAACTTATTTGTAAACAAACAAAAAAAAACCCAAGAACCAATGATAATGGGAATAAGCTACTTAAAACTCAGTAAGAAATTGTACCTCTCAAAACTTACTGGATATATTCAACTAAAGCAAAAACAAAAAAGGTAAAAGAAAAGGCTATATGCTCTGACTGTTGTGGCTCAGTTGGTTGGGCTTCATCCTGTGAAGCAAAAGGTTGCCAGTTCAAATTCTGGTCAGGGCCCATGCCTAGGTTGCAGGTTCGGTCCCTGACTAGGGCACAAAGGAGAGGCACTACTGACTGATGTTTCTCTCTCACATAAATGTTTCTTTCCCTCTTTCTCCCTCCCTTCCCCTTGCTCTAAAAAGAAATAAAATCTTTTAAAAAATGAAAAGAAAAAAACAAAAAAAAAGGCTAGAAAAATAGTGATCACGTAACTAAAGAGGCTGAAAAATGACCAAGAGAAATAAAAATATATACATACACATACAAGAATTGAAATTAATGAAATAAAAAGTGAAGATACAAAAAGAGGATTTAAGAATCAACTGATGAATGCATAAATAAGTGGAACAACAAATCGATGTTTCTTTCTCTCTAAATCAACCAATAAAAATTTTTTTACAAAGGAAAAAATAAAATTGGGTTATTTATCTTTGCCACATATACAGTGAAGATAAAGACCATGGTCAGCAGCAGCCTGCTGAAATTCCAGAAAAGGCCCAGAGGCAACCCGCACACAGACTTCAATCACATCAATGTAGAACTCAGCGTCCTTGGAAAGAAAAAGGAGAGGCTCAAAGGAGCCTCACAAGTGTCAAAATTAAATACTAAAAAGAGAAATCTGAAAAGTTTAGAAAGGCCTTTGCTTTTCAAAAATATTCTTCTGCTTGAATTATAGAGTATATTACATACCTGATCCATATCTAAAGTTGTTTCTATCATTTCCTGAAACTTGGAGAAATCAGAACGAAGATCAATAAGTGGAGTCACAAAAACTGCCAACAACAATGACTGATGTTTTCCTAAAAGAAATAAAAAATATATAAATAAAAAGCCCTATTTTTTAAAAATACAAGACTACAGATCATAAAACTTTGGATAATGAGTACCATTTAACACAAACAGCACAAATAGCACAGCAGGTCTCCAAAGTTACTATTTCCTCAGGTATTCAAAGGTGTTTGGTACTTATTTTTTATAGAAAGGGGAGATGCCCTGGCACCCAAAGCTTCCTAATAATAAAACACTGCCTCTCCCGTCTGTCTCCCTCACGAGGAGTACTAGAGATGCAGAGACGTGACATTAATTATAACTAAAATACATTTCTTTGTAGATTTTTAATTTATTTTTTATTAAATTTAAAAGATTTTGTTTATTTTTAGAGAGAGAGGAAGGGAAGGAGAAAGAAAGAGAGAGAAACATTAATGCAAGAGAGAAACACTGGCTGCCTCTCATTAGCACCCCAACCCAGGGACCAAACCCACAACCCAGGTGTGGGCTCTCACAGGAATCAAACAGGCAGCCTTTTGCTTTGCGGAATGACACCCAACCAACTGAGCCACACTGGTCAGGACTCTCTGTAGACTTAATAATTCAAAAGTCGTTAAAATAAAATACCTCCAATACACCTTATATCCCTGATTTCCATTAATAACACTACAGTGTTCCAATTAACAAAGACTAAATCAAGCCAAGTATTTACACTGGAACTTTGCTTTCTTCTATTTAAGAGTCCATGCTGGGGAATTACATGAGTGAGTAAAATAACAAAGTTTATAGCATAAAAAACATGAGTCGAGATCTAGGCGTCACCCTGGCCCATGCAGTTCAGTTGGTTGGGCATCATCATGCAGAGCGAAGGGTTCCCAGTTCAATTCTGGCCAGGGCACGTGGATTGAGTCTGGTCCCTGGTTACAGCACGTGCGAGGGGGCAGCTGACTGAGGTTTCTCTCCCTCTCTTTCTTCCTCCCCCACCCCCTAAAATAAATAGATAGATAGATAGATAGATATAGTCATTTAAAAAAAAAAGGATCTAGGTGTGAATCCCAGCTCTGCCACCTTTTGTGATCTGTAACATACTTCTGAGTCCCCTTTTCCTTGTCTATTATAGTGGGAATAATAGTAGCTACTTGAAAATGAATAAGTGAGATAACTACACACAACACTTAGTACACTGCTTCGCACTTTAGAGAAGCCCAGCAGTTACCATGTATTATCATCATTATATAACCACAAGGATTTTTTTTCCTGATCTGCAATAAATTCCCTTGTAAGAATTCTGCCAGTGACCGCTAGCACTCTGCATTTCACTCCCAAGCAAGTTTCCAACCTCTTCCCAGAATATCAGTAGCTCTTGAATGAGGAAAAAAAAAACCTACCATGAAGTCAACAAAACTGTTATAAGAATTCATTTTATTATTAATCACAACTGCATCTACACATAGTTAGAAAATAGTACATATGTGTTAAACATTTCTATAAACAACACTTTGCCCACATAATGTCTGTGCTACAATGTCTGGTTCTTTATTCTGAATTAGCTCATATACTATTGGTAAATACAGGGAGGATGGCAGAAGAACAGGTAGCTTTGGTTCATGAATTATTTTTTCCCCAATCCATTGTTTTTGAAGCGACCAAGAGCAAATTTCCACACATTTGAAGAGTAAGCTTAGCTACATATGAATACCAACTACTCAGTGTAGTTGGCTTAATGACCACTGTACTTCCTAATATGTTGAAATGCAGGGAAGCCTGAGTAAAGATGAAGGGTACAAAACATGTGCAAGTGTGTAATTATTATTTTCCACTAAATTCTGTACCCTGGTTCAGATCTTTCACGTTGATGAAACCGACCTTTATTAAAAGCAAATGCTCTGAAAGGGCAGCTCAAAAGAGGAAACAAGAGTCCCAGATTTTAGGGTTGCAAAGAGTACCTAATGCTGGTGCTAGGTGAAACTGCAATGGAGATTTATGCAGGCTGCTATTTTTCTTAGTTTGTTAATGTCTTTGTTTGTTGGTTGTTCTTTCTTTCTCTCTTTCTTTCTTTCTTTCTTTCTTTCTTTCTTTCTTTCTTTCTTTCTTTCTTTCTTTCTTTCTTTCTTTCTTTCCTTTCTCTCTCTCTCTCTTTCTTTCTTTCTTAAAAAGATTTTACTTATTTTTTAGAGAAGGGAAAGGAGGGAGAAAGAAAGGGAAAGAAACATCAATTGGTTGCCTCTCACATAGCCCCCAACCAGGGACCTGGCCTGCAAACTAGACACGTGTCCTGACCGGAATGGAACCAGGGACATTTTGGTTCTCAGAACGATGCCCAACCCACTGAATCACACCAGCCAGGGCTTGTTAGTGATTGCTTTAAAAATTTCATAGATTTTGAGGTCTATTTTAAACTCATTTTTATAAGCTCTGTTATGTTTCTATTATGACTTTAAAGGTAAGGTTTTCCAAGAACACACACAGGATATTACTACAAACTACCTGTATAGACTGCAGAGATTGTCATCCTCAACGTGTCTTCTAGCCCCTCAAACATAATGGCCCACCTTGCTGGAGCTCTTTTCATATTCCATAACGCCCCTTCTGCATTAACCTGCTCCTTATACTGCAAACTTTCACTAGCACCTTAAATTCTTTCCCCTATTTGTAATTTATACTGAGACCCAGTTATAATTACCAACTTTATTTTTGTCAATTATTGTTTTTTAATTAAAAACAACAGCTTTACTCCCAGACATCCCCCCCCTTTTTTTTACAACAGCTTCACATTTTATAACAGTGGAAGGACAGACAGAGGGATGTCTGACATCTTGGCAAGACTGCAGTGGTAGGAGCTGCTCTCCAACCTTCTCTATGCAGCCCAAGGACAAGAAGAAAGATGTCAGACAGATGGTCAAGACAGACAAAGTCCCAGTGAACAAATCTGGGGACAATAACAAAAAAGAAAAAGAGGTCCCAAGGCAAAGTTCAGAACAAGTCTAATAACCTAGTTTTGCTTGAAAAAGCAACATATGACAAACTGTAAGGATGCTCCCAACTATGAACTTATAACCCCAGGTGCTGTCTCTGAGAGACTGAAGATCTGTGGTTCCTTGGCCGGGGCAGCTCTTCAGGAACTCCTTAGTATAGGAGTTATTAAACTAGTTTCAAAACACAGAACACAAGTAATTTACATCAGAAACACCAAAGGTGGAGGCACCCCAGGGGCTGGCAAAGATGCATGAACGACAGATCCCACCAGTTGTACATTTTGAAAAATAGAACTTTATTAAATTAAAAACAAAAACAAAAACAAAAAAACAGCTTTATGGGCTGTAATTCCATACCAAAACAACTATCCATTTTAAAGAGTAAAATTCAGTGGTTTGAAATATACAAAGATCTGTGCAACCATTGCCACAGTCTATCTTATTAGAACACTGTAATCCCTCCTCTAAGAAAGAATGGACCCTGTACCCGTGAGTAGTAACTTCCCAATTTCCTCCAAAGTCCTGCCCCTCCCTCCTCTAAGCCTAGGCAACCACTAGCCAGTCCATTTTGCATGTCTAAAGATTTGCCTTTTCTGGACATTTCCTATAAATGGATCATGTTATACTGTGACAGCCTTCTTTCATTCTGTATGTTTTCAAGGTTCACTCATGCATGTTGTATAACCATGTTATCAGCACCTTATTTCTTTTTATTGCAAATAATATTCCATTGTATAGACATAACAATTTATTTACCCATTCATCAATTGACAGACACCAATTGGGTTTTGGTAAAATTCCATTCTCCACTAGTTACCATAGTCTAGAAAGTCCTATACAATCTATCCAAGGGTCTTAACTCAAGGAACACATACCCTTGAATTCAGAGTAGTTCATAACTGTAATCTCCCATTTCCACCATTATTAACAAAGGCAAAAAACACAGTAGTACTGTCAGTACCTGTGTCTTTGTCATCAATAAAAATTCCAGATATACTTTCATATCATATTATAGTTTTTGGAGACAATGAAGTATCATTTAAACTCATTATTAGTTCAAAATTGAAGTTAGTAGAACTTCATATCATGTCATTAAATGCATTAATAAAAAGAACATATCAACGAATTTGTTTTATAAAATGTCCTTCAATATAACTGGTTTCCTTTTCAATTCTATGTTTTATTTTATGCATTTAAGAACACCACTCTGAGAAGGGATTCACAAGCCTCATTAGAAGCCTAGAGGGTCCACGGCACAAAAACGTTAAAAACCTCGTACAGGTCTTCCCTCTTTGGCCTCACCTTCTACCAACATCGATCTCCCTTATTCTCTGTGATTGACCACCACAGCTTTCTTTCACTCCTTCATCGAGTCAAGTCTGTGTGCCAGCCTTAGGCACTTGCATTAACTGGTCCCACTGGCCTCCCCACAGATCTTAACAGCAGGCTTCTTCTCATCATTCAAGTTCCATCTTAGACAACTATTCCTTAGAGACAAAAATCCTTGACCACCAGACCTAGTGTCTTCCTGTCCCTCAGCCAAGTCACTATATCACATCAATTATGTTCCACTCTTTTTGTTGTACTTATTACTTATTACTATCTGAAATTCTTGTTCATTTATTTGTTTATTGTTTGTACCCCTCTATCTTTCCACTATTATAAAACTTCCATGTTCTAAGAACAGAGACCTTAAAAGTCATTTCTACGACTGTACCTCCTAGAATAATGCATGGCACAAAGCCGGCAATTGATAACTGTTGAATAAATGACTTCATGAAGGAAAGGAGCACGGAAATGACAAAGCAATCAATCACTGGTCATTAATTAGCTTTGATACACACAACACTCATCCAGCAAGGATACTAAAGATCACCCAGGGAAATAACTATTAGCTTCTTAAAGGCATTAAAATGTGAAATCCCAAGTAATCTAGTCATTAATTTTTGTAAAACTTCAAGATTCATTGTCAGCCCCTAGGTTCTTTTTTAACTACTTGAATATTTCATTTTTTTAGGAATGCTGTTGTGTGTGTCTCACCAACTGCTGCAATGTTTAAGTCAATAAGCGTTAAGTACTTACATTTCTATAAAAACCTAAAGTGCAATTAATCGCTATTAAACATTTCATTGTCATTTACTATGATAAAAATTGTAACAAATTTCAGGATAAGTGGAAGCCCCTAAGTCTATCAAGAGTAAATGGCCATTAAAATATACTCCTGGAATGCTGCCCAGATCAGCTTCTAAATCTGAACCTTAAGTGTATCAATTACTGTATCAACACTTATTTTCTCCATGTTCATGCCTTATTCATAGGTTGAGAGAAATACTAAGGAGAGCATCTTCAGTGAATTTATAAAGATTAATTTGCAAGTGGTAAAACACCATTGAAAATTACTTTGGCATATGTGTTACCAAAAAATAAAATATTGCACTTTCTTGATATACCACTTCAGAATGTTCTTTTTACTTGTGTAACTTATCAAAATTATATTTTTAGAAGGTGCAACGTACAGCGTAGTAACTAGTTAATAAAACTGTATAGTCTAAATTGTAACTCAGTATGGTGATAGGTGTTAACAAGACTACTGAGATGATCATTTCACAGTATTTACAAATATTGTGCCATTATGTTGTACACATGAAACTAAATGCTATACATCAATTATATCTTGATTTTTTAAAATTCTATTTTTGTGTATTTACTTACTTAATGTCTGTTTCCCTTGCTGTTTACAGGCAAGGAAAAAACTCTCTGTACCCTAGCACAGCCTCAGCAACTAACAGTGTCAGGAACATGTGAGTACTCCCGTGTTCGCTGAATGTTCTTGCTATTTCTGCTTCTACTCCCTTATCTTCTGCAATAGCCTCTGGATATTAGTCCTTTGTCATGATGTAAACACAGAATTAGTTTTTGCCTTTGTTAGTACAAAGACTATAAAGTACTAAGATATGAAACACTGTAAGCTTTCAGAATCTCTTAAATAAAGGGAAGACAAAGCACCCTGAAATGCTGTTGAATATAGAAATGTTGAAATAGAAAAATCCAAAACCATTTTTCTATTCATTTTCAGTTTCTTCTCTCACATGTTAACACTCTTCTCCCTACATTAAGTGTTACCTTCTCATTCTCCCAAAAGAAGTGCCTAGTGCATGTCAAGAGCTGGGCTGGAACACTCACTCATTCCTCATGCACATGCTGTGCATCTTAGAGGGCTGTGGTAGGGGTTAAGAAGAGAGGGCACAAACATCAAACAATCAATTTCAAAGAAGCATGGCAAGTATAATAATAGGGAAGTACAGGGTGCTTTGGAAACACATAAACAAGGCAGGAGTGTACTTAATGTAGGGACAAGGTAAGCTTTCCCAAAGAAATGACTTTTAAAGTGAAATTCAAAAATAAGGACAAAGCTAGGTAAGACAGGAAGGGACAGATGCCTCAGTGTAAAGGAACAGCATTTACAAAGGCCTGGAGAAGTGTACAGTATAGGTGGTATCTATCTACCTGGTGGATGTTCAAGTTCATTTGGACTAATGCAAAAAACAAGTGCATTTTTTTCAAGTGCATTTGAAAATCTTCCTCCATCATAAAATTAGTTTAGTAAATATGAGCATTTTTCAATGAAATTAAGTGTCAAAGTACAGAGTAGTACTGTTTCAGTTTTATACAATTTATTATGTAATTATTTGTTTTTATATATACAGTGTGTATATGTGTACACACACCCAGAGGTATGAACTGAGTCACAATGCAAATGCATTTCTTTTTTTGAGATTTAAAAGTTTGCTATATTACTAACACTGCTACTAAAGAATGTATCTACAGTAGGGAGCAAAAATCTGGTCTTTTTAAAGGCAGATTATTATCAAAGCATTCTCTGAATGAAGATTTCCTTTTGCTTCTGGCTTGAAGCTTACTTGTCAACCAGTGGTGGCTGGCACCAATTCAACACCAAGAAGAATCCCCAATTTGGGGTGTGGTGAAGGAAACTTTATCAGTGCGAACAGCTTAACTGTGATACAGCACAGCTGTGGAACAGCTCAACAGTGTTTAGTGTTACAGTTCAATTATGAAGCTCCATGGCTGTGGAACAGGACGGCTGCGGGGCAGCTCTGGGGCCAGGCCCCTCTCTGCTCTCCACGCTAGCCTCCTCCACTGTGTTCTGGCAAAACATCCTTGGGGTTTGCTCTTTGGTTGTTTCAGCTTCAAAGGTTGTTGAGCCAGGGAAACTCAACCTGAGTGGAAAGGGAAAGTGCACTCTCCCAGCAGGGGGGAGCTGACTTATATAGACAAGTCCCTGCCCTGGTCCCTGATTGGTCTGTCCTCATGGAAATAAGAACTCCAAATCCTCAGTTTGATCGCCAAAGAGGACTGTCCTGATTGGTCAGAACTAAGCCCCTCTGATTGGTCCATGAAAATCCTGATGCAGGATACAGCTGTACAGCTCTGAAGAAATAGGGAAAGCCTCAGTACTATTGGTTAAAATACTATCCCAAGACCTCCTTATTTTAAAGGTTGCCTCAAGTGACAGGAACACAGTCCAGGCAGGCAGTTTAGTGCAGGAGGCAGGCAGCTTAGTGCAGGCTCCTCCCTGGAGTGTGGTTTGTGTGAGAGACCCTTGTTTAGAAAAGGCTGCTAGGCTCTGCTTTTAAATTTGAGCCTGGTTAGCCACCAGGAGTCCTTGGTATCTTTCTCAGGGTCCACATACTCTAGAGCCACTATCTATGCCAAATTACTTTAATCCACTCATATATTTATAAGACTCAAAGATGAATTTCAAACACTGTGTGACCCGGTTTATTTCTATTTCACCTTTATTTAAATAGTTTAGTCTTTTAGGATACCAGACTAAAGAAATGTTTAATGAGGTACGGTCATCTCAGTGAACGGTTCTAATGAAAATTTCTTATTGGGAGTTGCAGTTAAAAGTCACAGAAACACCAGCAATGAGGAGGAGGGAAAGGATAAAGAAGAGGCCACAATTCATGAGGGGGCTTTTAATCTAGTTTAGACTTAATCCTAAAGGCTGTAAAGCAAGCAAGCAAACAAAAACCCTGAAGGGTTTTACGCAGATTAATGACATGTTTATATTTATATTTACATTTGAGAAAGACGGTTGATTAGAGCAAACGAAGGGCAGCACCAGCAATAGGAGGCGGTCGGCGGCTCGGGTAAGAAACGATTACAGCCCGGACTGAGGCGCTCACAGTGGGGATGAGAAGGCGTCAGGGGTGAAGCGTTACTTAAGAATTATTTTAGGTCTTATATCAACTTTTTAATTTTAAGAGAAATGAGGAATAATAGAGGGCAAGTGTATTTTTCAAATAGCTATTTCTAACAGGAGAAAGATGATTCAGAATAAAGCTTTTATCACTCAGTGCAAATGGACTTTCTACTACTGCCCTCTGCTGTCTCTGAATTTTTTTTTCAGGAATAACATTAAGATTTCACTAAATCTAGAGTTAACCAAAAACCAAAAACACCACAAGATATCAGGAGAACATACCAATATCTAGCAATAAACTAATATATTTTAAAAACTTTTAAATCATGACTTTGCTTTTAAAGGGAGTGCATTTGGTTTATTTTCTTTATAAATTAGCCCTACTTTTGGCTTTCTCCATGAAATCAGTAAGGCTAAGGAGCTATGCTGAACTCTGCAAAATGTCATTCTGATATTTTTTTTAAAAACTCAAAACAGGTCAGTTAGGTTCCCAATAACCAGGGCACACCTAAAGCCTCCAATGTTCGTGTTATAAAAAGAAAAGAACAGCGCACTTAGCACCACAACACCTGAAGTCTTTCTCCCCTAATGTTTTCTAGGCTGAGTGACTTCAAATACCAGGACATCAGTCACCAAACTGTTGCATAATTCTCATCAAATGCATTAGGCCACAGACACTCAGGGGCTGTTTTTGTTTCCTTTGGACATATATAAATAACCAGAAGTGGAATTGTTGGATCATATTAGATTTTTCGACTTCTGCATAAGAGGTATCCTTACCCCCCAAAAAGGGAGTAAGAAATTCTGCTCTGCACATTCCTTGGGTAATCTTTATCCTTCCCTTGGAGAAGCATGGAAGTTAGAAACTGGGGCTGAGGGTCTTGGTTCTCTTTCTCAGCTCCCCTGCTTGTCAACATTGTTTACTGCTACTCTTTACATTTGGTGTCAGTGGGCTCTGGGTCCCCAGAGGGCTCCACGGGAGAAACTAGCTACAGGACAGAAATATGCCCAGCAGGCCAATAAAATTAGTGTTAAAAAGCCTAGCCAAGTGATGGCAGGAAAATGGAGACGAATGATTTTGAACAACAACAAAAAAAGCCTAGCCAAAACTCCATTTTAGGCTCTGTGGTTCCCAGGTACTCTGCGCACATTGGTGGTCCCTGACCTGAGAAAGCACACCTCCCCACAAGACCTTTCAAGGAAGGACACTAGGAACCTGCACATGACCTCTCTGGACCCCTTTTCAGTGACTTCCTTTGGCTGTAATGCATATCTTTACTTTAGTGCTGCTGTTAGGTTGTATCCTTTTCCTGGAGCAAACTGTGTATTTGCAAGCACTCTCATTTTAGGTCCTATGAGTATTCTTTAGCAACTGAACCCTGTTCAACTGTCACTGTTGGTGCAATAAATAAATTTAGTAACCCTAACATTCGTTTCTAAAAAGCAAAAATTCTGCCCTAATCAGTACGGCTCAATTGGTTCAGCACTGTCCCACAAAGCAAAAGGCTGCCAGTTCAACTCCTAGTCAGAGCACACGCCTGGGCTGCAGGTTCAGTCCCTGGCTGCGGACTGTGCAAGAGGCAACCGAATGATGTCTCTCTCACATTGATGTTTCTCTCCCTCTCTCCCTCCCTTCCTCTCTATCTAAAAATAAATAAGTAACATCTTTAAACAAATAAAAATAAAAAGCAAAAATTCTAAGTTGTCTCATGACTTCTGTGATAACCCATAGGGCAATACAAACCTGTTGTTAGCAAAACATACTAAGTCACCAGAATCACATTTGCTATATAAGGACAGCACATTTGCTAAGTATGTCAAGGGTGAAGGAAAGAAAAGAAAAACAAAATCATTTTGTTACCTTCATATTTTTCCAAAGCCTGTATAACATAAGGAAGTTGATTTATGCCCTGATAGAGTCGGTAACAATCTTGTAAGTTTGCTGCTTGTCTTTGAAATTTCCTGGCAAGTCGGTTAAGATCTGGAAATCGACGAAGCAAATCTTCTTGTAAGATCTGTCTCAATTCTGTATCTTCCACAAAAGCTTCCACTAAATTTAATCTGAAATAAAATTACACCAGAATTAAATATTTTAGTAGAGAATTAAAATCTGTCAGCTAGATATAAGTGTCAATTAAATGAGCTAAAAAACTCCATATTAGGATCTTAAATCTATTCTGAAATGTTGGCTTTTTATGGAGGATGAAAAGCTCCATTAACACTGTAATATAAGCAGTTTCTAATTAGTTGTTAACCAAATTAATGTTTAGTTGAATGGTACAGGCCAATTTTGTTTAACTTTCATCAAACAGACATTTCTTAAATAGAAGAATTTCATTATTGGGATATTGTTGTTACTGATACATACTGCACATGTAAACAATAATCTTTAATGAAAGAGAATTACAATTCAAGAAGGATGACAAATCCAATATTTATTCAATCAGAAGGTCTTATAAGTTTTCAAAATGCATTCTAAAATTATGTGACAGTACAAAGCCAAAAATATCTAATTAAAAAACTGAAATAAGTCTGTTGCTCCCTAAAGTCAATTAAAATAAAAGCTTGTTTCAAGAACTATAAAACATGAAGCTCATATTGCTTTTACAATTTATTGGAATCAGTGGCTTTCCATTTTTTTTCCACTGTAATCCACAGCAAGGATTGTTTTTATATCATGACCCAGAGCATGCATGTCTAGATATTGTAGGGGGCAAAATGTGCCCCCTATAATAGGACACTTTGGTATAAGAACTATTTTGAGCTAAAAAAAACTAAGAAGAAGGAAAAAGAAAAGCTGTCTTTTCCCTATCTGCATAAAAGCAGGACATAAATTTATAAAGGTTCCTCACCTCTTCCTTCTTCAGCAGGAAGGACAAAAGTTAATCACCCTAGACAACCTTAGACCCTTATCAGCCTGAAGATAGCACCCACAGAACCTACAAAAACTTTAGTAACTAATTCCTCAAATATTTGCATCCCCACAAATCAGCCCTAGAAACTCAGTCTTCTCACTTCTCTAAATTTTATTATTTCTTTGCTAAAAACCAACCCTCTTATTACTCTTCTCTGAGTATTCCCATGTATAAACATTTCTGTTTTTCTCATTAATCGGTCTTTTGTCAGTGTAATCTACAGGGTCCCCAGCCAGATAACCTAGGATGATAGTAGGAAGGAGGAATTTTCCTTCCCCACAAAATATAAAGTATAAATTAAGTGTAACAAAACAACACTACATGTGATGCAGTGTTATTTTTCTATCATATTTGACTTTTTAAAAATGCTGATTATCACCCAGTACACTAATTTCACAACCCACAACTGAGCGACAACTTGCAGTTTTTAAAATAACTGTAGACGTTACTGAAGTTAATAGCTGAAAGGTAAATTTTAACCACCTAACAATCAAAGGTAGAGAAAATGGCCATGGCACAGCACATGACTAAAGGTCAGACGGCCATCTATCAGGTGAGCAACCTTTTCCTTAAAAGGATGACCTTGATTATTTTTATTAATGCTTTACAAGATGCATGAAGGTCAATGACTTTCTGTATTAGATGGGTTTAATCTCAGCTCTGCTCCAACTAGCTGTGTGACCTTGGGACAGGTCACCTCTCTCATTATTATAGTGGTTCCTGCTGGAAGCATGGTCTATAGAGTGAGCAGACCTTAGCTTGAATTCTGCCTCTTCCTGAGCAGTACATTAACCCACAGGGGTTTACATAGGATCAGGGTGAGGAAATGGGCTTTCTAAATCTCTTAACTATTTACTGGTCTCTCCATCAGCATTTACAATTCCTGCAACATCAAAATGTTCATCCAATATATCATATCAAGGAAAAATATGCTACCCCCAGAGTAATTACATAATGACTATATACAAGGTCTGTCCCAGAAAAGTCCAGCCATTGTTAATATAATGAGAATGGTTTGCACAATATTGATGTAACCTGGTAGCCAAGGAGGGTGGACTGGAATGCACATGTGTGAACAATGACGACTTCATTGTACTAGTCAGTGGGGGCAGTAGATGCTGTTAAGTGAGCATGTGTACTGTGTGGCTGTCACATTCAAAATGACTGAGTGAGTAGAGCAACAAATCTGCATTAAATTTTTGCCTTAAACTTGAACATTCTTCGGCAGGAACTATGGATGATTCAGAAGGCTGCAGCTATGGGCAACTAGTGATTGGCAGCTTCATTACATCGACGCGCCCATTTATGTATCACATCTTATGCAGTGTTTTTGGCGAAACATCGAATCGCCCAGGTGACTTAGTCCCCTTACAGCCCAGATTTGGCGCCCTGCGACTTCTGGCTTTTTCCAAAACTAAAATCACGTTTGAAAGGAAAGAGATTTCAGACAGTCAATGAGATTCAGGAAAATACAACAGGACAGCTGATGGGAAGTGGAAGAACTGTGTGAGGTCCCAAGGTGCCTATGTACAATGTGCTTTTTATCTTCTTCAATAGTCTCTATTTTTCCTATTACATGGCTGAATACCTTCGGGGCAGACTTCATATATTTAAAGGATTTCTCAGCCTCAGCAATATCAGCATTCCTTGTTGTAAGGGTCCTGTGCTGTTTAACAGTACCCCTATCTTCTACACACTAAACTGTCTCTAGGAACTGCCAAATGTCCCTTGGAGGAAAAACTGCCCTAAGTTCCACTGGTTTAAAGGAACCTACATAAAAATTCACTCTTTAAAAGATGAAAATAAAACAAAAATAACAAACTCTACAGAAAGCAAGATATCTAGCAGCTGGCAGCAGATATATTCCTTGTGACAAATGCCAAATTAGTGGAAAAATAATCTGCTACCAAGCTTATATTATGAACTAATCACTGGGGCTATAAACAAACACTGACAATAACTCAGGAACTTACTGCTCTGGACAAAATTTCAATTGCATGTACTCTAGATTAAAAAAAAAAAAAAAGGAACAGATGCAGCCAAATTATAAAATCCAATAAAGCAAACTGGGCCTTCAGAGCTAAGCCTCTGGCTCTACTTGCACTCTTCCAAGTTTGGTCCAAGATCACCAGCATCAAAATCACTTGAAGATGGATAATACTAGAGAATCCCTGGTGGGTGGTAAGGCACGGGGGTGGGAAGGGGGAATTCTATAAAATTTCAGTGAGCCTCTCAAGAGATTCTTAGGCACACAACATTTTGAGAAAAGGATCACAGGCAATTCCTGAGGTGTACGAAGGGGTAAAGAAAGGCTGAAACCTGATACTGGCTGACCTGCCCTTTAATCTTTCTTTTTCTCTTTTTTCCCTAAATTCCCAAATTCTCAGGTAAATGGTAATAATGCACAGAGAAGATATTTCTGATCAAGAATCTTCCTATGCTTTTTCTCTGTTCCAAGCATCTTATCATCATTTCCTCTCAAGCTGACCTGAATATGAATCATACGTAATCAACACTGTTCAAAAACATAAAGTTCCAATAAGAGTATTAAGAAGAAAAACATCAAGGAAAGGAAAAAGCTTCTAAAATTCACAGTATAAGACAATATACTCAGCCCCCTCAATCTGGAGTTTGGATATCATTAAAAGCCTAATAAATTGCTAGTTTCACAAGTCTATTCAGTATGCCATTTCAAAATTACAGTATTGGTTTACTGTCTGGCTAACACACATTTTTAAATGATTGCTCTGCTAACTGCTTCCATGACTATGCCATTTTTACATCACAATTTTAGAAGTACCAAGATGAAAGAATAGATATATTTTTGCTTGTTTAGCCACAGACTTTCCATGAAAGAGTACCGGGCAGTGGTTAACAATTCACATAGAGTATAACAAGAAGTGTGTTCCTGGAGAACACAGAGGCCCTGAAGAAGGAAGGGATCCTGGGAGCTAGGAGACCGGGATAGGAGACTTATTACTGTATAGCCTTCTGTTCTGAATTTTGACACATTTAAATATAGTTACCTGCTCAAACAATTAAAATTAAAAATTATAAACTGCCTTAGTTACTTGCAAATACCCAATTCTTCTTATTTCTTATATTTATTCACTTAATACCACTCATTTTTAAAATTTGTTTGTTTATGTATTTATACTTTAGAGAGAAGGGAAGAGGGAACGAGAGGAAGGGAAACATCGATGTGATAAAGAAACATTAGTCAGTTGCCTGTCGCACACACCCACACCAGACTGAACCCGCAATCCAGGCACATGCGCTGACCAGGAATCCAACTGGCACCCTTTCACTTCCCAGGACGACGCCCAACCAACTGAACCACACCAGTCAGGGCATTAAATCCCACTCTTCTTCTCCAACAAACTTGGCTTCAAAAAGTTACCTTGGCACTTCAACTTCTGCATTTTCAATAAAATATCAGTATACCCACAATTCACTAACCTCATATTTTTTATTTTAAGGCTTTTTTGGAATCCACAGGATTAATACTTAGCTTGGTAATTTTGTATCTGTAGAGTCTTACAATACTGATCAACTATTCTGTTTGTCTGGCATATTCCAAAACGATCAAGAGACTGTGATGCTTCTGTATATCATCAGTATTCAGCAGGTATTCAACAAATTCTTGAATGATTTGACAATATCAAAGCCATAAAAATATTGAAACTTTTACCCATTTTGGCAATATCTTAATTTGCCAAGCGGAAAACACTAGGCACACAATAAGGTCACTAGAAATAACCTAATTATTGAAAAAGGTAACACAAATTAAAGTGCAACCAGTCAATAAAAAAATATGTACTTCTAAATAGGAAGATAAAATGGCAACACTAAAAAAGTATCATGCAAAAAGTATTATGCTAAGCGAAATAAGCCAGGGGGCGAAAGACAAATACCATATGATCTCACCTATAAGCAGAACCTAACCAACAATGCAAAGATGCAAGGAAAATATGACCAGCAACACTGAAAGGAAAAGAAATCAACAGAGACAAGAGGGAAGGGGGGGGGGCAGGGAAAGGGAAGGGAAGGGGAAAGTCAAGGAACATATAGCAAGGACTCATGGACAAAACCAAAGGGGAAGAGCTGAGGGAGGGAAGGTGGAAGGGGGGCAAGGGAAAGAGGTCGGGGGGAGGCAGAGACAAATGTATTTAAAAATTAAATAAATTAAAAAAAAAAACATGATACATAAAGACTAAATAAATAAATAAATAAATAAATAAAAATAAAAAAATACTTATGATAATATACACAAAATTGGAGGGAAAACCAGGCCACAAAGCTATTAGGATTACAACTATGCTGAAAAGAAAAGAGGGGGGCATCGGCTAACATAAGCATTGACTAGATAAAATGGTTCTATTTATACACAGTTCAAAATCAGGCAAAACTAATTAATCTGTGATGTCAGAAGGACAGTGGTCACTCTCGGAGTGAGGAGAGGTAGCAATTAGCAGGAGAACTGAGGGGAGTTTCTGGGGTGCTAACTATGTTGTTTCTTGACTTATGTGTTACTACACCAACGTGTTCACTTTGTGAAAATCCATCAAGCAGCACACTTAGTATGTGAGCTCTCATGTATACTTCATTTAAAAGTTTTAAAATTCATACCTAAAACAACAAAAATATACTCAAATTGCTAATCATATTAGGTAGCAGGGTTATACAACTTTTTCTTTTACTTTCTCAATTTAAAAAAATTTTCTGAAATTTGTTTAGACCACCTTAGTCCTTTTCAGAATAATCAAGTGCTTCCTATGTGCCTTACCTTGTTCAAAGTACTTTTACACATATTAAATTGCCTAATCCTCAAAACAACCCTATGAATTTGGCATATTATTACTATCATTTTATTTAATATTTTTTAAATATTTATTTATTTATTTATTTATTTTTAAGAGAGGGGGTGGGAGGAAGAAAGGAAGACAAACATTGATCAGAGTGAAACATCAATTGGTTGCTTCTCACTCGCACACACCCCGACCAGGGAGGGGGGACCAAACCAGCAACCTAGGCATGTGCCTGACCAGGAATTGAACCAGCGCCCTTTCACTTTGCACTACAACGCCCAGCCAACTGAGCCACACTGGTCGGGGCATTACTGTCATTTTAAAAGTGAATAAACTGTGAAACAGAGGTTGAGGAACTTGCCTGAGATAAAAGCTAATAAGTGACAAAGACATGTTTTGAACCAATGTACTTTGGCTCCCAAGTTCATTCTCTGAAACACTATCCACCCCATCTTTCCAATAAAATTTTGCTTTTATAGTGAAAAAACACAATAAGTTATTTAATTAATCTAAATCATTACAATTTCACTATTACAATGTGGCTCTCTGTGAGGTTATATGCTATAACATAAACATAACAATTATAACAAAATTGCATATACGAGTAAATGGTGCCCTGGTTGGTGTGGCTCAGTGGATCGAGTGCCAGCCTGCAAACCAAAGGGTCACCAGTCCAATTCCCAGTCAGGTCACATGCCTGAGTTACTGGCCAGGTCCCCAGTAGGGGGCACACGAGAGGCAACTACACATTGATGTTTCCCTCTTTTTCTTCCTCCTTTCCCCTCTCTCTAAAAATAAAATAAATAAAATCTTAAAAAAAAAAAAAAGGCAGCAGTATAATCAAATGGAGCAACTGCATGTTACCCAAAGCTTACTAAAGTATACACTAGTAATATACCTCTCTTCTATTCTGTTCTTATCCATGAGAGGCTGTTTAATCCACTGGTTAACCAGCCTTTGTCCTTGAGGGGTTTTGCATTTATTCAGCAATGCAGCCAGAGACTGAGAGCCAGTGGTATCTTCAACAGAACCCTAGTAAACAAAAAATTAAAAAGAATGGCATGCTTATTAGTGAAAATGTTACAATGCCATGAAAAATAATTTTGAGAACATTTAATATTCTTCAAATATTAAATGAGAAATTTGTGTAGTTTCTTCCTAAAATCAAATTTTCAATCGGTAAATCTGTATTTTGCTGTGTATTCCCCCAAACTAAAACCACTTTATAATTACTGCAGTTTCAGACCTAAAACTTATTGGAATGTAATTCTTAAAAACTGCTATAATATAAAAAGTATTCATAAAGCCAGAAAAAATACTCTTTCTGTATCTTACATGTAGAAAATTACAGTAATTTAAAACTACTTATCGAAGTATAGTATTTCAAAATATTTAAGCTCCTTAGTGAGATTTTTCAGGGTATATCAGAGGAAACATTTTTTAACCTTTCACATTTTTATTTTACTTTTTGTAACAATTTCTTTTTTAATAATCTGTATATTGTATTGTGTTCACTACCCCAAGTCAAATCTTCCATCACCATTTTTATGCCCACCCCTTTACCCTCTTCTATGATCTCCCCACTCCCCTTTCCCTCTGGTAATTATTACACTTTTATCTGTGTCTTTGAGTTTTACAATTCAGTGCTTTTAATCCATGTTATTATTTTTTTTACCTGGAAAAGATTAAGGGCTCTGACTGCTGCAATATCCAATTTCATGTACTGGCTGAAGTCAAAAGTAGTCAGTTCAAACTGTCCAAAGTTTGAATCATCTGATAAGAGTTCTAAAAACTTGATAACTGCAGACAATGATGAAACTGCAACCTAAAATTAGGAATTTAAAATAAAAGATTGCTATCACTAGAATTCTAGGCATTTTTTAAAGGCAAATGGCAAAATAAAAATAAATTCCAAACACAGCATTTTCCTTGGTGTTTCTTCCCAATCCAAACCAAGAGAATCAAAGTTTAAATAAATCTCTTAACGTTAGAAAATGATTTTCAGAAAATGAAAATATACTTTAATAGCAGCACTGTTCATAAAAGTCAAAAGTAGAAAATACTCAAATGCCCACTAAGAACAAAATGAATAAAGACTGGCATGTTTAATGTCCACTCGAAGGAATACCACACAATATAACAATCTACAACTACATGCAATAAAGATAAATCTCATAAACATAATACTGAACAAAAGAAACTAGACTCAAAGAATGTGTGTGTGTGTGTGTGTGTGTGTGTGTGTGTGTGTGTGGTGTGTATAAATGAAATGATTCCGTTTACATAAACTACAAAAATAGGCCAACCTAATCTACATTGTCAGAGGTAAGAACCAGTGTTACCCTGGTTGGGCATAATGGATTAAAGAGTATTTTCGATTCTCAAGTCTTATTATTTAAATAATACATTTTGAAAGGCTGTAGCTACCATTAATAGTGATTCCTCTGATGGATCTGGGCAAAGTAAACTGAAAGCTTTCAGGAAAGGGTTCATTATTCTAAATGTCATTAATTAATTCTTAGAAGGTGAAAATATCAACATTAACAGGAGTTTGTAAGAAGTTAATTCCAACCCTCATAGACGACTTTGAAAAATTTGAGGCTTTCAGTGGAGGAAGTAACTGCTCCAGGAGGATGTGATGTAAATGACAAGAGAACTAGAATTAGAAGTGGAGCCTGGAGATGTGACTGAATTGCTGCAATCTCATGATAAAATTTAACAGACGAGGAACTGCTTCTTAAGCATGAGCAAAGAAAGTGGTTTCTTGAGATGGAATCTACTCTTGGTGAAGATGCTGTGAAGACTGGCGAAGTGACAACAAAGGCTTTAGAACATTACATAAACTTAGTTAATAAAGTGGCAAGTTTAAGAGGATTGACTCCAATTTTGAAAGAAGTTCCACTTTGGGTAAAACGCTACCAAACAGTTTCACATGGTACAGAGAAATCATTCATGAAAGAAAAAGTCAATCAATGTGGCAAACTTCCCTGTGTTATTTTAATAAATTGTCACAGCCATAGTTAGCAGCCATCAACACCAAAGTAGGACCCTCCCCAGCTTAAAGATTACAACTCACTGCAGATTCAGATGGTTAGCATTTTAGCAATAAAGTACTTTCTGATTAAGGTATGTACATTGTTTTATAGACATAAAGCTATTGCACCTAATAGACTAAAGCATAGTATACATACAACTTTTATATGCACCAGGAAACCAAAACCTTCGTGAATTGTTTTATTGAGATAATTGCTTTATGTGGTGGTCTGAACTGGACCTGTAATATTTCCAAGGTATGCCTGTACTGAACATAAAAAAAGAAGTTCAGGACAGCAAACCAATAGCCCAATGACATATCATATTTTTTGCCATGTATAATGTGCACTTTTTTTGCCAAATTTTTGAGGGAAAAATAAGGGTGCGCACTATAAACAGCAAAATACAATATTCTACTTATTAAAATATACTTGAGGTGAACCCTTTGTGTAGGCTGAGTATACCCTCCTCTTGTGGTTGACCCTTGGCTGCTGTTAGCAGATCAATGGGAGGGATTTACCCAGGCCAGTCAACTGCAAGGATTGGCTGTGACCTCTTATCACCAACCTCCGCCCTTCATGGAGGATCAGCTGTGCAGGGGCAGGGCAGTGGTGCTCTGAGGTGCTCTGTAGCTGTCCACTGGGCTGCCTGGCCCTGGGGTTTCCTAAGTGGTGCAGACCAAAGTCAGCTCCCACCTGTGTTTTGCCAGGGGCCACCCTGCCTAAATTATAAAGCAGTTTGAGATGCCTGCTACTTTTGCTGAGCTTGGAGATTTCCAGGCAGGCCTTGTGCTCACTGAAGCCTGCTGCTGCTTGTTTGTTCATATGGAAATGCAGCTTGGATTGGCCCATAAGTCAGGTGGGGTGGAGTCTTTGGGGATCTCCAAGGTGGGTCAAACAGCATTAGCCAGGT
The DNA here is from genome assembly GCF_021234165.1 of Pteronotus mesoamericanus. Classification (NCBI taxonomy): domain Eukaryota; kingdom Metazoa; phylum Chordata; class Mammalia; order Chiroptera; family Mormoopidae; genus Pteronotus; species Pteronotus mesoamericanus. Next base: position 319,407 of record NW_026555001.1, read on the forward strand.
TGATGGAGAACCCAGCCTGGATGATAAGGATGGCTGTGCCACTAGACCCCACAGGACACCTACTGCATTAGGCCACCCTTCCAAGATACCAAGTCAAAGCAGCTCTACCTACTACATAGAAACAAACATAGGGAGGCTGCCAAAAGGAGGATATAAAGAAACATGGCCCAAATGAATGAACAGATCAGAACTCCAGAAAAAGAGCTAAACGAAATGGAGATAAGCAATCTGTCAGATGCAGAGTTCAGAACATTGGTTAGGTCAGAATCAAGATGGCAGGAGGGTGAGTGGACGTCACACTGACCTCCTCCCAGGACCAACCTGGAATTACAACTAAATTGTGGAGAAATTACCTGGAACAAACAACTGAACAATAGCAAGAGAGGAGCCTTGTAACCTCCGAAATAAGAATCGGCTTTAGCGCAATCTAACTGGTAAGGAGTGCAGTAGAGACTTGAGAAGGCGGGCAGGGCACCCATGGGCGGCAGCACCAGAAGGATATTGAAACGGCCAGTTGGATCCCTCTGAGAAGAGTGGGGTCTAAACAATAAGCGGGAATCTCCTGCCTACAGCACTAGAGCCCAAAAAGTATAAAGAAAACAGCCACCTACAAAAAGCGGCAGAGTTGTTCTCTGCCAGAGTCAGGTGACTAGAGATGCAAAGAACAGTTTAAAGGGCCAACGCATAAATTTTTATTTGCAGCCACTTACCCTAGTCTCCAGCAAAGGCAGGGGCAGAGTGGGCTAGAGACACCTGAGGAGAGACTGGGGAAGGAGGCTTTGGGGAGAGAACTGAGAGAGTTGCAGTGGGATCCCAGGGCTGAAGTCTCCCCCATAGGGGAGCAGCATGAGAGGAACCAATAACTCCACCCCCAGGAGGGACTCTGCTCTGCCCTGAGCTGCCTAAGGCGGCCTGCTGAGCACAGAGTGACTAGATTAACAGCTGAAGGAGAGAGCCACAAAACAGTAGATTTCTGGAAGTCTCGAACAAACTGCCTTGAAGGTCAGACAGGGAAGACATCTGACATCATCAGAGGCAGATCCAGAAAGTAAAAACAGCGGTCTCCTAGCATAGAAGTTCTCACCACACAGTCAGAAAATCAAGACAGATCAACTTAAGGAGCAGAAGCAAAAAAGAAGAATCTCACAAATAATGGGAAGACAAAGAAACACCCCCACTCGAAGGAGGGGGAAAGGCGGAATCCCCAGAAGAACTAAGTGCAATAGAGGCAAGTAAACTATCAGATACTGAGTTTCAAACAATGGTTCTAAGGAAGCTCAATGAGCTCAGTAAGCTCAGAGAGAATTACAAAAAACTAAAGGGAAACTGTGATGAACTTTGCAAACTATGTCAGCATGAAAAATGACATAGAAACTATCAATAAGAGACAAGAGGAAAGGAGTACAATTTCTGAATTGAAGAACAGAGTAGAAGGAATCAAAAGCAGACTAGAAGAAGCCAAGGATCGAATCAGTGAGCTGGAGGACAAGGTAGAAAAAAGCTTCCATAAAGAGCAAGAAAATGAAAAAAGACTCAAAAAGAATGAAGTGGCATTTAGGGAAATGCAGGACAACCTGAAACATAATAAATAATGTCCGTATCACAGGGATACCAGAAGAAGAAAAGGGATACAGAACCTGTTTGAAAAAATGATGGAAAACTTCCCTCATTGGAGGAGAGAAAAAGTCACACAAGTCCAGGACGCAGAGGGTCCCATACAAGAGGAACCCAAAGAGGCCTACTCCAAGACACAGCATCATTAAAATGGCAAATATCAAAGACGAACCAAATCCTAAAGGCAGCAAGAGAGAAAGAGGTAGTAACATACAAGGGAGCCCCGGCATGGCTAGCAGCTGACTTCTCAACAGAAACACTACAAGCCAGAAGGGAATGGTGAGAAATATTCCAAGTCATGAAAAGCAAAGGCCTGAAACCACTGCTCTACCCAGCAAGGCTCTCAATTAAAATGGAACACAAAATAAGGAGTTTCCCAGACAAAAGACAGCTAAAAGAATACACCTCCACCAAACCAGCACTGCAAAATATGCTAAAGGGACTGCTTTAAGATGAAGAGAAAGAGTTTATGAATACCCGGTTCCTTTCACAGTTAACAATACTTGATATTACCAATATTTTTTAGTATGTATTAATCTGATTGTGACAATGATGTGTTCTTTTAATTGTTCCTTTATTATGTGTTGAAACTAAACCTGTTTTTGTATATTTCTTACCTACTTCTATTATTTTTAAAAAGCTTTAAATCACTGGTATTCTATATCCATTTTTTTATTAAATGTTTGTAGAATTTTTTCCCTAACTCTTTTTAGATGTACTGCAAATACTTTCCTATCTATTACTTGTCCTTTAACTTTTTTTATATGTATATTACCATACAGTTGTAAATGTTTAATATAGTCATATTGTCAATATTTTACTTTACAGCTTCTGGGTTTGAATATTTTACTTCAGGGTAAGAAAAATATTAGTTTGTATTTTCTCCTAAAACTCCTTAGATTGTACATATTGATTTTTAACTCACCTGAAAATTTCTTGTATAATGTGTGAAACAGGGCTCTACATTTGTTTTATTTCAAGTAATAGTAGTCCACGCACCTTATGTGTTGAATAAGCCTTATTTTCTCCATTGATTTGAAATATTAATTGAACCATATATTACATTGTTAAGACAGGTATATACGTTTGTCTATAGAGTCTATAGAATGCTCATTATATTTCATTGATCTACTTGATTATTTCTGTGCTAGTGTCATGTTGGTTTAATTGCTGAAACTTTTTAATGGTTTTAAATTTTTTAATATTTTATAACTAACTTTGACATTTAAAAAGATAAATCAATCTGCATTAAAGAAAGAAAGAAAGAGAAAGAAAGAGAGATGGACCTCCTACCTTTTGCAACAACATGGATGGAACTGGAGAATATTAAGCTAAGTAAAATAAGCCAGTTGATTAAAGACAAATACCATATGCTCTCACCTATAAGTGGACTCTATTCAACAAAATAAACTAACGAACAAAATAAACCACAGGCAGGGAAACATGGAGCAGACTGAAAGTGACCAGAAGGGATGGGGAAAGAGGACAATGGTGGAAAGAAAAGGAAGGGACTAGACAAAGAACATGTATGCAATGACCTATGGACATGGACAACAGAGTGGGAACTGACTGTGGGAGTGGGGGGTGGGAGTGGGATAGGTGCGGGGTGGAGGGTAAAGTGGAAAAAATTGAGACAACTGCAATAGAAGAAACATGATTCATAAGTAAAAAAATAAAATATAAAATAAAATGAAAAAAATTCCTTTGTTACTTCAAAAAACAAAAACAAAACAAAACAAAAAAACACATTGGTTATAAGGATGCTCAAGGACCTCAACAGCAAGCATAAAAAGATCCAGTCAGAAATGAAGGATACACTAATTGAAATAAAGAACAATTTACAGGGAAACAACACTAGAGTGGATGATGCCAAGAATCAAATCAGTGATTTGGAACATAAGGAAACAAGACACAACCAAGCAAACTAGACAAGAAAAGAAAAGAATCCCAAAAAACAAGAACAGGGTAAGGAGCCTGTGGGACAACTTTGAGCAATCCAACGACACTTTACAGGGGTGCCAGGAGAAAAGAAAGAGCAAGAAATTGAAAGTCTATTTGAAAAAATAATAAAAGAAAACTTCCCTAATTTAGTGATGGAAATAGACATGCAGGTCCAGGAAGCACAGGGTCCCAAACAAGAAGGATGCAAACAGGCCCACCTCAAGACACATCATAATCAAAATGCCAAAGTTTAAAGATAAAGAGATGCGGGGGGGTGGAATGGGCGAGAGGTGAGGGGATTAAGAAGTACAAATGCACAGTTATGCAATAGCCATGGGGATGTAAAGCACAGTATAGGAAAAGGAGTAGCCAAAGAACTTAACACATGACCCATGGACATGAACAAGGGTGGGGGGACTGCCTGAGGGAGTGGGGGGTGCTGGGTGGAGGGGTGCAAAGGGGGAAAAATCAGGACAACTGTAACAGCATAATCAATAAAACAATTTAAAAAAATATACTTAATACTGTATTATAAATGTACATATTTTTCCTAATCAATAACATAGTAATCTATATGCCCTTGCCAAACTGTAACAGATGTACAAGGCTGTCACAAGAATCTCCTGCTTTGTCACCAGTTTGTAAAACAGTAAAAACAGTTTGTAATATCTCTAAAAGCATCTTCATTTTTAGAGAGAGGGGGAGGGAGGGAGAAAAAGAGGGACAGAAACACCAACAGGTGATAGAAACAATGACCAGTTAGTTGCCTCTCGCATGCACTCCAACCAGGGACTGGGTGTGTGCTCTGAGTGGGAACTGAACTGGTGACCTTCTGCTCTGCAAGACAACAAACACCTAACCAACTGAGCCACAATGTTCAGGGCGGTTCTTCATATTTTCAATAGAGATAAGTTTCTCTAATACTGGAATTACTGCTCATCCAATATTGGTTTTTGATTATGTCACCAAAAAAAAAAAAAAGAGTAAAAAAGATAAATTTAGTTTATAATGATCAAATTATTATGTGATAAGCAATCATTGCAAAATCATGATTATAATAGTAGTCTCAGTTCATTCTAGTTTGAAATCTACTTTGAAAATTATAGTTTGTTTTGTCTTAAATATAGAAGAGCCTCCAATATTTAACCGCAAAAAATACAACTCCCAAGTCATACACACCTCAATGAGTTGAAGAAGATAAACTTTAACCACTGAAAATCCCAGTTACATTATAGTTAACTTTATTTGCATATTCATTTCTACCACTGAATATACGTAACCAGTGCCGATTTTTTAGCCAAACTGTTTAGATGTAACATTTATTATGCAGTTATTATGTGCTGTATACACTCACCTTTTTACATACTAATCTCTGTAACAATGCTTTAAACAGGTATTTTTAACCTTATTTATCATATAATGAAAATGCCTCTCAGAAAAGTGAAGTAATTTATGAAAGATTTCACAGCTCGTATATTCTAAAGCCTTGATAAGTCTTTTCCCGCCTCCAGTCAGTAAGCTTTCTCAAGTATTCAAATGACAGTAATCAGGCTCTTTCATATGAAACCAATAAAACTCTCCCTTGTCCAGGGATACATGTTGTCTAAGTATGATGGAATTATACTTAAAATTATGTTCAAATTTTTCCAGTCATTTCCTTGAGTTTCTCACAAGTTTTCATGGTTAAAATAAGCTTAATATCAGTGATCCACAGTTTAGGTTTGAAATACATGTGACAGAGCAGCCTTCTTAAAAAGTCACTATTGCCATGGCTGGTGAGCTAAGTTGGTTGGAGCACTGTCCTGTAACCAAAAGGTTATGGGTTTGATTCCCAGTCAGTGCACATGCTTTGACTGCGAATTCGATCCCGGGACTGAGTGCATACGATCCCTAGTCTGGGCATGTACAGGAGGCAACCAATCGATGTTTCTCTTTCACATCGATGTTTCTCTCTCTCTCTTTTCCCCTCTCTCTAAAAAAACAAAAGCAGTAAATGCCCTGACTGGTGTGGCTCAGTGGATTGAGCACTGGCTCGAGAACCAAATGGTTGACGGTTTGATTCCCAGTCAAGGCACATGCCTGAGTTGCAAGCCAGGTCCCCAGTTGAGGGTGCAAGAGGCAACTGCACATTGCTGTCTCTTGCTGTCTCTTCCTCTCTTTCTTCCTCCCTTCCCCCCTGTCTAAAAATAAACAAAATCTTTAAAAAAAAAAAAAAAAGCTGTAAAAAAATGTCCTCAGGTGAGGATTAAAAAAAATTTTTTAAAGAAAAAATAAAGTCAATATTATAACAAGACAAATTCACACTTGTAATCTACATACCTGATTCTCCATTTCTGGCAAGACAGCACTATTCACCTGTTCTCCTTTTTTGCCTTTTAACAACCGGTTAAGGTCCTGAAAAATATCTCTTGTGGAAAAGTCAGTTTTTTTCCTTTCTGTGATCAGAATTCCTCCTCTCTGAATAACCTGTTTTACAGGAAATATTTTAAATTACTATGAGAAAAGCGATGAAAGGAAAACTGTAGCACTGACAAATATAAAATGACAACTAATAAATTATTAATCGGCCTTAAATTTTCATACAACATGCAAGACATTGCCAAAACATATATAAACACGTTTTTTTTTTTAAAAAAATCTATAAACAGAATTTTCATGGATATTTAAAATTATGTTCACACAATGCCTTCAAGAAATAGTCCCAATGGGAAAAACTCCCATTGAGACTATTATAGTCCTGGAAAGTTGTTTAGATTACTTACTATCGATGCTAAAAATGCTCATCATAGATTTGCTATTTCTCAAGCAGTTCTTACAATATTTGAGGCCCATGAAAACAAAAGAATCCTTGAAGAATACAACATTCCTTAAGAAATATCTAATGAACAATATACCTACAAATTGGCACAATCAGAATTTTGTTAAAAGAATCAAGTTCCACTCAAACTTTCAAAATAGTCCTGAAGAACTGCCTCTTATTTGTTAAATCCATGCTAAATAGAGTAATTTTTTTAATGGCCCTAAATCACCTTGTTTTTGCCCCTGAACTGTGAAAGCATTCCTTTTATCAATTGTGGTTTGATCTGAACCCTGTATGGCTCGCATTCTCTTACTCTTTAGGGAGGGAAGGAGAGAGGAGAAATGATCTGAAATAGAAGAAAAGTCTTAAATAAAAAACAGCTTATTCTAAAGTCCTATTAAAGACACAGTTTCTGTCAAAGATAAATATCTAGACAGTCCTCAAAATAAAATATCATTGTAATCACATACAAAATGTTTTTACTTTTAAATTATTATTATTTTTCCTTAAATAAAACAGCATGATGTTAATTAGAGCCTTTGTGTAGCTTGGTTTCTCCACTATCACTAGACTTTAGAGAGAGGAAAATTCTCTTACCTGCCTCAGTTTCCCCATGTCTCCAGCAATCTCTCCTCCAGGTAAAACGCATTCCTTTGGTCCAATCTGAATCAGGAGCGCCTCCAGATTGGAGAACTGATCATTATCTGGGAACTCACACAGCCCTAGCTTCCTCTGTATGGAGTCAACATACCCAACTCCAACCTGTCTCTGGCCATCAACTGTAGACATTTTAACACCCACAACACCAATGGAATCAGATGTATCATTGTTACTGAAGAGAATGTCTTCAAATTGAGAAAGATTACCCGGAGAAGCCTAAGCAAAAATAAAGAAAAAGTTTAAGAAACTGTTGAATATGCTTTAAAATTTTACCAACAAACAAAAATTACCCAACCTGGATGAATTTAACAAAATAAACTTTTACCAAAAAAATAAAAATTCTTATAGCCATATCTTTGAATAATTATCACCAATTTTCTGTAAAGCATCCCCTCTACTTTTCCAATTATTTTCAGACTACTTGGGCATATCTAAAAATAATTGCATCAAAAGTGATTTTCAGTTTAAAATTTGGCAGCTGGGTTTAATACACACATTAAGGAACCAAAAGTGATCTTGCTATGAATGCTAGGCTTAAATTTCTACATTCTGCCATACCGCCCACTGGTTACACATATCAGTATTTTCGCTAAGTAGCTATACCACATAGGAAACCGGTATATTAGCTTAAATACTGACCTTCAAAAGTCTCTCTCTATATTAATATACATGTATGTAAAATGAAAATTGTTCTAAATCAGTGATTTTCCAAATAAAGGGTCCTTGACCTATTTTCAATATTTCAAAAAGATTAAAACAATTTCTTTATGATTACATAGAATAACTAAAGGGTCAAGTTTCTTTGCTTTTGTCTGGACAAGTCTGTGGATGGCACTAAAAACTTCAACCTGATTAACTGATAGGTTGAAGTTAACATAAGGCATTCTGGGGCAATTGACAACCATGGTAATGAAACATGAGATAGTCACAAATAGTCTAAATGAGCAGAGTGACAGCCAAATTTAAGCAACCATTAGCCATCTATAATTTCAAATGTGGTTAGTATCATAATCATTTATCTTTTCACAATGATTCTGAATCTCCTATAGCTATGAACTAATTAAAATCTGGATCAAAAATAAAAATTTGGCCCTGGCTGGTGTGGCTCAGTGAACTGAGCACTGGACTGCAAAGCAAAGGGTTGCTGGTTCAATTCCCAGTCAGGGCACATGCCTGGGTTGTAGGCCAGACCCTCAGTAAGGGGCACATGAGAGGCAACCACACACTGATGTTTTTCTCCCTCTCTTTCTCTCTCCCTTCCCCTCTCTCTAAAAATAAATAAATAAAATCTTTAAAAATAAATAAAAAGTTGCCAAATTAAAAAATCACTGATTCAATCATAAATGTAAACATCATACTTTCACATAACATGCTTTAGAATTATGTGCACAAGTTATGAAGCACACTTTAAAATTCTCAAAAGTAAACCAGGAGCTAACAAAACTGGGTCCTTGAGGATGCTTGAAAAGGATATGACTGGTAATCTTAGAACTGATGGTATCTAAGGTCGTCCTTTTCTGCCCCAAACACACTAACTACTGAGAACATGGAAAAGAAATCAATCACAGAGATCAACTATTTTAAATATCACTAATAGTTTACAGTAGAATCAAAAAATGTCAACAAATTAGTATTAGCGGTTATAATCTGAACTTCTTTAAATGTCAGAATGAAGATACCACCTTTTAACCTGATAAAGATACATATTAAACATGGGTACCCCCCACCTAAAAAAGAATTCATCTGGAAAGATTCTGATATGACCTAAAGGACCGACAGGCTGATAACTATGGTAATCACCTGAACTTATGACTGTTTTTGTTGTTGCTACTGAGTTCTGCGAGGAATGAGATAGAAAACATCACTTTGTGGTACCCTCAATTTTCTCTTAATATCTTTCAAGACATAGGCTAAAACTCTAAGTAAAAGACCCACTTTTACTAGTACAGTAGCAATGAAAATTCTCAGAAAGCTCCATCATGTAGAATGCCAAATTCTCCCAGATAATAAATGTCTATTCTTACAAATGGAGCAGGGTGAGGATGGTATGGAATGAAGATTGAAAAATACTATATTTGAAGCAGCATCAATATAAATATTGCATTAAACTCCACAAGAAAAACCTCACAGGACTTTCAAATCAGAAAGCATCTTAAAAATGTTCTAATTTTACAGTTATTGAAAAAACAAATACAGAAGTTTGGAATATTCGCCAAGGTCACCCAGAGAGACAAAAAAAACAAAAAATGTTTGTAATAACTATGCACTGTGCCAAGTGGGTTCTTGAACTATTGGGGGGACCACTTTGTAAATTATATGACTGTCTAAAAACTATGCTGCACACCTAAACTAATATAAAAACTACAAGCACTAAAGAAAAGAAAAAAAGAAATGAAAATGACCGACTACAAGTTCAGTGCACTGTCCCCTTTCCCACACACACTTATTCTTAGAATAAATCTCACATCACCAAAACATTTTTTAATCCTCACCCGAGTACATACTTACTGATTTTTAGAGAAAGGGGAGAGAAAAACATCAATTGCTTGCCTCTCATACACGCCCGACTGGGGACCAAACCCATAGACTAGGCATGTGTCCTGGTGGAAATTGAACCTGAAACCTTCCAATTTATAGGATGATGCTCCAACCACCTGAGCTACACTGGCCAGGACCCCAAAAACATTTTAACCATTTACTGAGAGCCTACTACATGTGGGCATTATGTGTAAACAGACAATACAGTGATTCTACAGACTAATAAGACAGCTATTAAATAAATAAAACAAAGGAGCACTATCTTCTTAAAAGCATTAAAAGCATGCCTGTTGCCCTGACTGGTGTGGCTCAGTGGACTGAGCACTGGCCTAGGAGCCAAAAGGTCACCAGTTAGGTTCCTCGTCAGGCCACATGCCTGGGTTTTGGGCCAGGTCCCCAGTTGTGGGTATGCAAGAAGCAACTGATGGACGTTTCTCTCACACATCATGTCTCTCTCCCTTTCTCCCTTCTTTCCTCTCTCTAAAAATAATAATAAAATCTTAAATAAAAAAAAAAGTATGCACATCAATGAGCCTTTCTAGGCACACTGTAGAACATGATCTCCATTAAAGTCCTAGACTTATAAAAAATAAGTATGAGTTGGTTGAAGCATCATTCTGTAAACAAGAAAGGTCATGGGTTCAGTTCCCAGTTAGGGCACATGCCCAAGTTGTGGGTTCAGTCCCTGGTTGGAATGTATGAGGCAGCCTATCAATCATTCTCCCTCTCTCTCTAAAATCAATAGGTCCTCAGGTAAGGATTAAAAAAGAAATTACAATGTAATAGAAGAGAAAGGAACATACATAAACACATGACAAATGTGTATAAATGAGATATTTGGAACAGTATAAATTTGTGTAAAATTACTTCAAAAACAGTAAAATCAAATCCTTATTTAATGCTATATTCAGCTTTATGTAACAGCTATTTCTTATTTATGTTTCCAGCACAGTGACAAAGATCTGAGTAGTCATACATTCTGAGTTTCTGAACTTCTGAGTTGAAAGAAATTATCAGGTGAATTTCTGAGTTGCTATTAAATTGTAATTTTTAAAAATCACGTGCTAGAGATTAAAATTTCTCAAAGCACTTTACTATCACGCTTGGTTAAAATATGAACACACAAAGAATTCCCGTATATTTTCATTTTTTTCTATGCTTAAAAAATAAATCAAAAAGGAAGATATTTACCTTAAATGCCAAATACCAATCATTCTCCTTGGAAGCCTTATTTCCAGCTCTGTTCTTATAAACTTCAACTCTATACTGTCGAACTAGAAGAAGATCTTTTACAAAAGACTCAAAATTCATTTTACTGAGCACAACACTCTCCAGAGTCTTTGCTCCTAAAGAAAAATATTAAAAATATGTTTGAAATTTGAAGATTTGAAGTAATGTGTTCCAAGTACCCAACACAATGTTTCCCCCAAAAAACCACTAGGTTCTAGCAGTAATCCATTCTTTCAATAAACTGTTTATCAAGCACCTATTTTATGTCCTAGGAACTTTGGTAGATGAAAAGTATAAAATGGTAAATAGGCAGAGCCCCTGCTCCCATGGAGCCTATGAATCAAAATAAAAAAATTTAGAAGATACAAAGATAAAAAAGAATGAGTAGAAACATATAGCTAATCTTTCTTGTTCTTTTTTTAATTTGTTTTTCACAATTTTGAATATAAGTCATATAGTATTGGGTTGGCCAAAAAGTCCATGTGGCTTTTTCCATAAAATAAAAGACACATTTTTCATTTTTACCAATAACTTTATTGTTCTAAACTAATGTCTCAATTTGATCATGGTCAACCTAAACTGGCCTACCCAACTATGGAGCATTGCCCAGCAAATCTCCAGCATGAAATTTCGAAGACCACTTTTGACAAGTTCCACCAGTCACAGAACGTTCTCCAAACACTGTACAAATCTTTTGTTGCATTTCAGTTGCATTTTTACCACTCTTGAAATAATAAAGCATTAAAATGGTCACACAAAAATTTGCCAATTTTGAAAAGTTTTTTTAAAAATGCAAGCTGATAAGACAGCTGGCACAATACAATCTGACAAAATTGTTTTGAATGAAGTTAAAGACAACTAACTAAGCACTACTAGAGCCATCTTAGGGATAAAAACCAAGTGAACTTTTTGGCCTTTTTTCAGAAGGTCCATAAAAATGAGTTAGTCGTTATTAATTACAAAATGTTCTAGATAATATATTCACATGGCTAAAAATCCCAAGGTTCAAAAAGTACAGCAAAGTTTCCCTTTCAACACTGTTTCTTATATATCCAGTTCACCATCATAGTGTTATCAGCATATAAAATATATTCCCAAACACAGTCTTATGCAGACACAGCAAATATAAATAAAGTATTATCTTTTTCCTTTTACACAGTTGCTTATTATACACACTATTCTGTATCTTGATGTTGTTTTTAACTTTAGTATATTTTGAAGACTGTCCCATCAGTACTTAATCAGCTTCTTTCAGTTTAGAACTGCAAACAATCCAGTGACTCAGGATGCTCTATAATTTGGTCTCTTACTGATGGACATATATATAGGTTTTTAGGCTCTGTTATAATTATAACAATGCTATATGAACAGCTTTATCTGTGCTTCACTCTCCAAACATGTGGGTGTGTCTGTGTCATAAGTCTTAAAACTGGATTTTATCAAAGGATGTGTGTGATTTTGATATGTATTGCCAGGCTATCCTCCTAGGATAGCTCGCCAGTTTACACCACCATCCATAAAGTATAAATGCATACACCCCCCTGCCCCCGCCGCCACCCATTCAAAGCAGTTTTCAAACTTTCTAATCTTCATCTTAGATCACTGATCCTCTAGCAGACAACTGGCAATGTCTGGGTAGAGACAGAGTGCTGTTAAACATTCAATGGACAGACCCTAGCAACAACAAATTAATTATTCAGTTCAAGATATCAATACTGTCAAGGCTGAGAACTCACCTTAGTTGAAAAATAGTGTCTCAGCTTAGTTGTGATTTGCAAGTACCAACTTAACAAAAATAAAATCACCCACACTACCAAATTGAACCAAAACTCAATTTTCATATAAGTAATGCCAATTATTCACTTACAGGCAATTCAGAATATACTTGTAAATTATTCTGACAATTCTGGAACTTAAAGATTTAACCTAAATTTAACAGTAGATCATGTGAAACACATGTATCAAATACAAATGAGCATAAAGATTAATTTTGATTTAAGTTTTTTTAAGAAAAAGAATGTATTTATTTATTTCTAGAGAGAGGGGAATGGAGGGAGAAAGAGGAAGAAAAACTTCAATGTGCCCCTATCTGGACCAAACCCTCAACGCAGGAATGTACCCTGACCTGTAATGGAACCACGGACCCTTTGACATCCAAACCACTGAGCCAAGCTGGCCAGGGATAGGGCTTAAGATTTGTTTTGTACAGCACTTGAGACACAGCTAATACTTCCAATATCAATTAGTTGTAAATACTAAACAGGAATCCTCACTGTCAAACACCCTGAGAACTTGTTTAAATCTTGCTAAAGGTGATTCCTTATGCTCTACACAGAACAGGCAAACAAGTATCTACAGGGATCAGGCAGGTTAACAAATAAGCAAAGGAATCCACAGAATTACAACGGAACTGACAGATGACAAATGGCTTCATAAGAGACCATAATGGGATGGTGGGAACTGACAAAATGAGCGAAGTATCAGGTAAAGAAGGAATCTAGACTCATTAAATGGTCAGAGGGAGCAGCTACTCAGCCTGAACCCACTGCTGAAGTGCAGGGATATTTCCCCCCAGAGTTTGTAACCATGCAGACTTTTCAAAAATAAGCTCGAAATCCCGATTTTTTTTTTCATGAAACCTCCCAATTTTTAAGTTATAGGCAATTAATTCAAACTTTATCAAAATCCATCTAGCTGAATACCACATAGACAACATTATTCCTACTATGAAATATCATCATCAAAAAGAAAAAAACTTGCTCGAGAACAATACTGAATCAGAGTTCATACAAAATCAGAGAGGAATTTCTCCCAGAAACACTTATGCCACCGTGAACATAGTCAGCAACTTCCAGTTAATATTCATCAGTGAGTTTCACAACACTGCTTTTCATATCATCCTTCAATTTAGAAGGCAAAATATCAAGCGCAACCCAGCAAAAGCAATCTTGGGGAGAGGAAAAAACCACTGATCTGGCGTAACTCTTACACAGCTCTTAAATCATCAGTTCAGTAGGATATGCCAGCAGAACTGTCTAGTGAACAGTTTTCCAAAACATTTGAATGTGAATGCTTATCACAGGATGAAGAAGCACCCCCAGACCTACAAACCCAACCACTCCCTGTTCTTACACCTGACTACTCTGCACGTCAATGTTAACTGCCTGGCTCTGAGTGAAAGAATACAGAGCAGTAGTTCATCTTTTTATCGACACATTTAACAAAACACAAGTTCACTACTGTGGTGATGTCTTAACTGTTGGTGGGGTAAGAGGCTATTGATTCCCCTGCTTCCCAAGGCCTCTTCTACCTCCATTACTAACCTACAGATAAGTTGCCTAACCTACAATGCTATCCTCCCAAAATACTGTCTCTCTTAAAGGAGTTTTTGTGACACAATGGGTGGTAGTGTATTTTCAGTCATATTTACCAAGAAGAACCTGAAGCACATCTACTTCCTGGTGAAGAGCTAAGACCGCATACTTTAAGTCAGACTAGATGGGAAGGACTGACCTCCTGGTGTGAAATAGGGCGAACAGGAAGAGAAAACTACCCAGCCTCCACCTGGGGGATAGCAGAAGGAATACCATCAGGTAGGTACAACATTCTTCTCTTCAAGAGGAATGTGCCCCCATCTTCATTCAGCTCACAGTTACCATGTGACCGCTGCATGTGGGCACCGTGCCAGGTGCTAGGGTTCGGAGGTGGAGGCCGGTTCTAATTCAGCTCCTGCTTTCCAGGAGCTTTCAGTTCACTGGGAGAGATGGGAAACGGAGTCGATTAAGTGCTATGTCTAAGGCTGGAAGAAAGTCCTGAGGGTGGGAGGACCACGTAAGAGGGGCAGCCTTAACATGGGAGTTAAGAAAGGCCTCCGAGAGGAGATGGCTTCTAAGCTGAGTTCTGACACCAAAAGGCAAAAGATATGTAACTTTCTTTTTCAGTGACTCAGATTCTGTATAAATTGGAAGTACGCACTAACCCATTTCACGGGCTTTATTCTAATAATGTATCACTAGATGTTGAAGATTAAAAGTAGTTAAAAGGATGTGAATTAAGTATAAATGCCAAAAGAGTGAACCAAAGAGAGAAAATGATCAATAGAGGTCATCTCTGAGAGGGAGATGTGGGATCCACAGCACAGCAAAAGCTCATCTTTTAACTGGCATAATAAGGAAGAAAGAATGGGTACAGATGAAATTAGAAGTATAGGTTCAGGAAGGGTTGCTGGTTCAATTCCAGGTCAAGGCACATGCCTGGGTTGCAGGCCAACAGGGATGGTATGCGAGAGGCAATCAGGCACTGATGTTTCTCTCCTTCTCTTTCTCCCTCCCTTCCCCCTCCCTAAAAACAAATAAATAAAATCTTAAAGTACACGTTCAGCCCTGACCAGTGTGGCTTGGTCAGTTAAGCACCACCCCACAAAGCGAAAGGTTGCCTGTTTGATTCCCCATCAGGGAACACGCTTGGGTTGCGGGTTTGGTCCCCTGTCGGGGCACAAACAAGAGGCAATAGGTCAATGATTCTCTCTCTCACACGTTTCTCTCCCTCTCTTTCTCCCTCCCTATCTCTTTCTCTAAAAATACATCATTTTTTAAAAATTCCTGCTTAAAAAGTATAGGTCAAAAAATAACCCCCATATCATCAATTGATGGAGAAACAAAATATGGTATACCCACACAATGGAATATTTGGCCATAAAAAGGACGGAAGTACTGATAACCCAGACGAACCTTGCAAATATTGTTAAGAGAAAGAAGCCAGTCACAAAGACCACATATTGAATGACTCCAGTTACAGTCAGCCCTATCTATGGTTCTGTATCCTCAGATTTAACCAACCTCCGATGGAAAAATGATATTGGTGCTAATGTTTCCTATATGGTACTTCTACAACAATTCTGTCTGTAGTGAACATATGCAGACTTTTTTTTCCTTGTTATTCCCTAAACAATACAGTATAACTATTTACATAGCATTTACACTGTATTAGATAAGTAATTTAGAGATGATTTAAAGTGTAAGGGAGGATGTACCTAGGCTATTTACGAATAGTATTATGCCATTTTACAGAAAGGACTGAGTATCTGGATTTTGGTCTGGGGCGGGGTCCTGGAACCATCCCCTGTAGGTATCAAATCTAGACAGGGAAAGTAGATTAGTGATTGCCCGAGGGTTGGAAGGATGGAAAGTAGCCCAGTAACTGCTAGTAGATACGGGATTTCTTTCAAGGCACAATGAAAATGTTCTATAACTTGTTGTATTATGGCTGCTTCATGTTGTGAATATACTAAAAACCACTGAACTATGTACAGAGTAGAGCAAAAGTAAGTTTACAGTTTTTCATATGGAAAACAGTACAATAATTAATAATATAAGAATAAACTAGGGGTTTTGCATACTTACAACTGTAAATTTACTTTTGCCCCACTCTATACTTTAAGTAAGTAAATAGTATTGTATGTGAATGATAGCTCAACAAACCTGTTACATTATAACTTTGAGGGGCAGGAAATTAAGGGAGTTCTCTTTTAATGTTACCTATTTTCAACAATCAGAGGCAAGACTGACTGCTAAAGAATGTAGGGAAAAGTGACAGGGTCCAAATTTGTCAAGACTAGGAGCACAAGGGATCCTCATCAGGTTATCTGGGGTCATTTCTGCAATAAGCAATGCTGCCTAGAAACATGGCTAACCTTCTTAATCTTATCAGCTTTCCAGAGCAGCGAGAAAGGATTTTTATTAACCCTTTACCCAGGTAGCATATTAAAATAAAATTAAAAATTCCTCCCAAGAAACAAGTAAGTTTGGCAGCCTTACATCAACATACATTATAGAAAATATCCTTAATCACTTTCACCTTGGACAGTAAAAACTGCAAAACATCAGCTTTTGGGATCCAAGATATTTTTTGTTTTTGAGCCCTTCCCTTTTTCAGCCACTTCAGCCAATTTCTAGTACATTACCCATCGTTTTAAAACTCTTATTAACCTACTCAAATAAATATTGTAACAATCCTTTACATAAAATGTGCTTTTGGCATAACCCCCTAATTAAGAAAGAGAACCCTGGGAAGGAATAACTAACATTCACTTCTTATCACATTTGACCACATTCTCAATAGGATTAAGATGAGATGACTGTCTAGGTTATTCCAGTTTTAGAAATGTCCCTGGCAAAACCCAACATTTTAACTTTCATGGGCAGCAAAAGGAAAAGTTCTGTGGTTTTTAAAAAAATCTAAACTCCAATATTAAAGATTTCTGGATTAAAGATTTCTAAACTTCCTTCCCAGTAAATGGATACAATGCTTAAGACCCATCCATTATTCCTTTCGCAATCTAAATTAGACAGAAAAATAAAACTATTTGTATTATTAACAGATACTTGGAAAACCAGTCATCCAATTTATTTGATAACACACAAGTAGGTTAGAACTTAACATATTTTAAATGCTTTAACTATTCTAAACCATGTGGATAGAAAGACAAGAGAAGTGTACTAATGCAGAATAACCGGAGTCATATAATCATTTTAAATTCGGAAAGCAATTTAGACCGTCGTTAACTATGAAGCCACCCATGTAACACTAGCTCTGGCTGGTCTTGACTGATCCCCATACCTTTCTATTCTTGCCCCTTCTGCCCCATCCTCCACACTGCAGTGGAAATGATCCAACACACCACCTCATCTTTGAAGACTTATGCTTAAGTCTTCAGACCTCTCACTGCCTACAACATAAAATTCTATCGTCTCTTGGCACAACGTAAAAAGTCTTTCATCTCCTGACCCCACCTACCTGGGCACTCTCCTCACTCCTCACGTTCTGCTCCAGCAACACCAGTCTGCCTCTTTAGGCCCTCTCCCCAGCAAACTCCTTGTTCAAGACTAAACTGGAATTTAGCCTCTCATACAACGCCCCTCCTGACGTCTCCAGTCTTTAGTAATCTTGCCTCCTGTGCCTCTTCAACAACTTGTTATGGAGCATATAACCCCACAGTTCCTCACCTTGAATCATGATTATTTCTTTATGCCTTGCTCTTCACCAGAGTGAGCTAGCTCTGTGAAGGCAGGGATACTGCCTTTTCTATCTACGTACTCCCAGGGTCCATAACCCTAACCCTGGCTGACACGCCAGCACTCAATCAGTTCCTGCCTAATCAATGAAACATCTTTTGTCAGTAACATTCAAGTTGCACGTTAGCAAAGGCAGCAGGAGAAACTCAAAACTCCTTACTCCCCCTAGAATGCTCTTGCCACTATCACAATGGAGCCAGGGAGGAAAGAGATCAACACAAAACACAAAGCCCACATAGGGTGAGAAGTATGCAGCTTTCCAGCGAGAAATGATGCCGGAGAGATGGGGCCGAGCTACAGAGGGCACCTGAATGCCGAGATGAGGCACAAACACACATAACTGAGAAGTGAAGGAACCGCAACTTTAACCCAGGCAATCCGGCTCCGGAGTACGAGGTCCTGACCACCTGGCGGACAACACTGTTTCTCGAGTCCGCAGGTCCCCGTGCGGGCCCAGCGGTATAAATCGAGTATGAGCAAAATAATGATGTTGACATAAAATGGTCTCCCAAGACCCCTTCTGTTCTAAATCTCACTTCTGCACTGGCGTTTGTAATAAAAAAAAAAATTGGCTTTTGATGAGATTCACAGTGCCCAGGCGGGGCCGTAGAGCAGAGATCAACGAGACTACTGTTAAACAGAACAATGTATTTAAACGCCTCGCACGACACCGTGCACGTAGTGAACGCTCCCAACGCGTTCGTTATTAGTTCAGCTCTGGAGGCTGGGCAGGGGGCGGTGGCGCCCCACCTGGCCAGGCAGGGGCGGGAGAAAGCGCAATTTCCTACGGGGCACACACATCCCCATCCCCGCTTCCCCCCGTCCGAGCCCGTTTGCCGCCCACTTCCTGAGAGAAGCCCACTCCGCGGGGCCCCTCCGGAGGCCGCGCCGTCCTGATCCTCACCTGCCGGCCCCATGTACTTGACCACCCCCTGGGTCTTAAACACCTCCCGGGCGGCCAGCAGTGCATCCTCGCGGTGCGCCGTGTAGAAGTCGCCCCGGTCGAAGAGGCGCACCGTAGTGGTCGGCTTCTCCGGCATATTCTGGAAGAAGCGCACGAAGCCAAACTCGGCCACGCTATCCAGCTGCAGCGTCTCCTTCGGCTGCACCGCCATTTCGCAATCTCTCCAAAGACTGGCTAAGGAAAACTGCACGACACTACACCGCTAAGCTGTTTTCCCGCCTCCCCTCCCTCGCCCCCGGTGCGGCGTCCGACCTCTGCAGCCAATCAGTATCCAGCGTTGTGCTTCTGTAGGTGGGAGTCCTCTGTCGTAACCAATCATAAACGATCGCGGCCCATCTTCCCGCGCACGCGAGCTACTGTCTACTGCGCATGCTTAAACTTAGGTAGCGAGCAGACCCTGGCTGGCCCCCGTCTTGAAAATAATTAAGTTCTGCGAGTTTTCTGGATTCCACAGGCTGGGATCTCTTAGAATCGGCAGCCGCCAAGGGGAGCGATCAGGTGTGACGTTAAGGCAGATTTTGCATTTATTACACACCCGGAAGCGTGGGAGTGGAATCAGAAAGAAACTTGAAAACAAAGGAAAGCTAGCCGCCTACTCCATTCCCAGTATTTTAAACGTGTACTCCTCTCTATCCCTCTCCTCCCAATCTTCCCCACCCTCTCTCCCCTGCCGCCCTTTTACTTTTTTAAGCAAACTGCCAACATCAAGGTTACTGGTTTATTCTCTACAACTTCCTAACAGCTTCATACTAGCTAAATTACCTCTCATTTAGTCCAATCCTTGATTGATTCATTCATTCCAAAATGTTTATATGACCTGCTACATGCAGGTCAAAGATCTCTTCTAGGATCTAAGGATCACTAGTTTAAAGAACAAACAAAAAAACCACTGCCCATGTTCAGTTTACATTCTAATGAATGGTTCAGATATACAGTAAGTAAACTAAGTGGTATGTTAAAAGATAAGTGTTTAGGTAAAATAAAAAAAATAAAATATAGATCGGAAAGATGTGTTGAAATTTCTTCAAATGTTAATCAAAGACCTGAAGGAGGTCCTGCACAGTCAACTGCCTGAGACAAGTATTGCACTCTCCTGTTTGGCTTACCCTTCTGCCAGGGAAGCTGCCGCAAACCCTGATTCAGCAAGTAGAATGACCCCAGGGGCTTTTGAAACTAATTCCCAGCCCCCACCCGCATTCATTAGATTGGAATTTCTAAAAGTGGGGTCTTGCGATCCTTTAAAAAGCTCCCTAGGTATGCCTGATAATCAGCTCAGTTTAGAAAACATTGACACACAGTTTGAAATTCAAATACCTTAAGAGGCAGAAAGCAAAGTTTGGATCATCTCACTGTTGACTATTCAGCAATGCTACCTCCAGCCCTGCTCCCTCCTCTCATCCAGACCCCATGATCTAGGAGGGCAATAAACTTCCTCTTCCCTCTTAACACTTGTGACTTCAACACAAATTTGTCTCTCCTCTGGAAATGCCCTTCCTTGCCCTCACAGGCACTTTGTGTAGCAAGCTCCTAGACATCCTTCAGTCCCCTGCTCAAAGGTCTCTTAAACCTGCCCAGTCTCCCACAGTGAAATTAGTTGCATTATCTTCTGGCGTTTCACCTTATTATATCTCTTGCTGCATTTTGTTCACCTGTCTCTCTTGAAAAGGACAGGAATGGATATTTATGTTTACCTATAATTAATAATAATGGCTAATGTTCAGCATTTATTGACTCCTGGATGTTTTCTTTATTTTCATGTGTTTTCTGTGTTGCAGGAAAAACTCGGTTCTTCTCGCTGAGGGAGTAAAGAATTACTAATTAGCAAGTCTATTAGCATGCAAGCAAAGTTTATTAGTGATACGTTCTCATGGAAGAAAACTGGGGGGACCAGTGGGGGGATGGGAGGAGAAAGGCATAGGTAAAGGGCAAGGCAAGAACACCAAAAGCAAGGGTGGCAAGAGCCTCAGGTCCTTTGTCCTGAGGACTTACATAGTTGGCAGGATGGGTGAGGGAGTTATTACATATTGATTGTGTAAATGTGTTGCCAGATTCCCCTGGGAAAGATCACCTAAACGTAGGTATGTGTGGAGGGTTGTTAATCCAGAATTCTTATCTTGCTCCAGACCATCTTTGGTCATTTTGTTGTAAAACAAGTATGTGACAGGAGGCAGTTAATTAGACTTGATGCAGTTACCCCGAAGTTAATTATGGGCTCTTTCTGCAAGTATTAGGGACCCCCTTGTAAAACAGTGACCAGAGGCAGGCAATTAAACAAAGTTGTTTTATGGGCTTTTACTTTGGGAACTGTGGACCCCCCTCCTCTTCCTCCTTCTAGACCTTGAGATGAATATACAGTTTCAAAAGCTCTCTCCTAGATAGTGGAATCAATACATGAGGAATTTCAAGGGCTCCACTCATGGTGTTTCTTGTGATGCTAGAACACCTAGTAATCTTATCAGAGCAGGCTCAGGATTGCTGAGTTAGTGGGTCGGACATGTCTCTCTCTTCTCCCTGCCTTGGTTTACTATTTATCCTACCTAACAAATTCTTTGCAGCTATAAGTGATAAGAACTTTCCTTGTTTTATAATAGGAAAGTAAGACTTGGAGATGCCTAAATCACAGAGCTATTAAGTGACAGAGCTAGAGTTGAGTCTTGTTCCAGATTCTGTACGCTTAACCATCTGTGTGCCATAAGACCTGGCCTATTAGGGATGCAAGAGATGTATGTAACTGAATGAGCTGTGCATCACAATAACTGCTTCTACGTGATAACCAAACCTTGATTGTCATTCCATCTCTTCCCCTAAGATAGTGAGTTCAGAGGCAGGCAGCGTTATTATAAGAATATCTACCTCTAGAGTTCATGTAGGGATCAAATGAGATAATATTATAGTTTTCAAAGTATTTCTTTTTGCCCTGGCTGGTATAGCTCAGTTGGTTGGAGCATTATCCCGTAAATCAAATGGTGGCATGTTTGACTCTCAGTCAGGGAACATACCCAGGTTGAGAGTTCAGTCCCCAGTTGGCGCATGTACCAGATGGCAACCAGTCGATGTTTTTCTCTCACATCACTGTTTCTCTCTCTCCCTCTCTTTCCCTTCCTCTCTCTCTCTCTCTCTAAAGGTAATAAAAGAAAATGTCCTCAGGTGAGGATAAAAAAAGGTATTTTTTAAAAAATCTTTTGCAAACAGTCTTTATTTGTTTGTCATCACATTTAACCCCACCCAGACTGTATCTATTTAGTATTTATTTATCAATGAAGTCTATTCTAAAAATAAAAAGAATGCCCACACTTTCCCTAATCTTAGAGGAAAATTCAAAGTAATGTGAAGTACTATAAGGAATGTCAAAACAAACTTCTTATCCTGGCTGGTGTGGCTCAGTGGACTGAGCATCATCTTGTGAACCAAAGGTTGCAGGTTCGATTCCCAGTCAGGGCACATGCCTAGCGTGCAGGCCAGGTC
The DNA here is from genome assembly GCF_021234165.1 of Pteronotus mesoamericanus. Taxonomy (NCBI): domain Eukaryota; kingdom Metazoa; phylum Chordata; class Mammalia; order Chiroptera; family Mormoopidae; genus Pteronotus; species Pteronotus mesoamericanus. The sequence continues at coordinate 341,692 of NW_026555001.1, forward strand.
CCCAAGTGGGGGCGTGTGAGAGGCAACCAATCGATGTTTCTCTCCCTCTCCTCCTCCCTCCCTTCCAATATATAAATAAAGTCTTTATTTAAAAAAAAAAGCTTCTGAAGGCAATTTAAGAAAGGATTTGTAGGGTGGGAGAAGAGGGCCTTATGGGAGGACATTTATGTTAAGCTGGCTGAGGGCAGTGTGTTTCACTCGGATCTTTAAAGATAAACAAGGAAAAACCCACTTCAGGTTATGAGCTAGATACTCCCCCACCTCCCCGCTGCCGCACTGCGGATAGACGGGCACGCCGCAGAGAGCGCAGCGCTCCCCGAAACCTGAGGGTTTGAAACCGGCGGGGGCCAGCTGAGGTGGGAGCAGGGCTCTGAAACCCGCAGAGCCTGTCCTGGGGTTGTCACGGATGAGGAGGATAAAACACAAAAAGTCTCAAACACTTCTCTGTTTGCCGGGAGAGCAGACGGGGCACTTCCCTCTGCCCAGAGAAGGCCGTGGCACATCCCTTTAGTGGGGAAGGCCCCGTTGTCCTTCGATCCGAGGCTCTTATTGAAAATCATATCAGTGGGGTATGTAACAGGAATGCATACGTTATCTCATTACATCAGTATGGTAAGTTTCACAGTGAGTATATGATGCTTTTAACAAGACAAGTGACAGGAGTACACTGATTTACGTGGGTCCGAGAGGAGACCAGAATCAACAATAGAGGCTATAGATATGGGGAAAGTAGACTTAAAGGTGCCTTAAAGATACAGGGTAAAAGGTGTAAATAAAGCAAATGTCTTAACAAGGTAAGGAGTGTAAATAAAGGTCCTTCATAGCATGAGCTGACCAGAGATCTGAGGGAGGAACAGAGCACACTCTAAAGAGTTTACTTTCAGGCCTGATTACCCCCGGACCCGCCAGATCTGATTTAGGGCTGTTTTTCCTGCACTGTTTCAAGCCCGAGCCAGGCGGGGAAGGGAGCCACCAAGGGTTAAGGAGACTGCTTCTCGGCTGCAGTGATGACTCCGGCCGTGTCCAAGCCAAGCTGAGGGGTGCAAGGGGGCCTTTTTGCCCCTTCTCCGTGTCTCCCAATTTCTTGTCTGCTGCCAAAATCGGCCAACGCCTGTCTTAGGTCGTTAACCTCGGTGCGAGGTCACTTACATGTCATTGGCTAATTGACCCTCCATGGCAAAGCGAAGAGGCAGGGGTTATGCCCCTGCCAGCGGGGGACAGGTCGAGTCTCCTCAGGAGCCTGTTTCTCCATCGCCTCCTGATTATTTCCAGCCTTGGGGCCCTCCAGCCTGTTGGCAGGGTTACAGCTCCTGAAACCAGGCCGGGCGTTTCCCAACACGCCCCAACACACACACACACTCTTTAGAATATTTGTACAGTTTAGGGTCATAGCTCACTGCTGATGGAGGTGGATCTCCAGGTGTGAGCCTATTGCAAGAAACTGGTAACTGTGGTTGTTCCTAGGCCGGGCACCAGAGCCACCAGCAAGGATGGGAGCTCTTTCTGTTATCCTTTTGTACTGAGAAAGAAAATGTGTTTCAAACCTGAGCTTTGTAGAGTGATGATATTAGCTGCTCATTTGGTGAAGTTATCATTTATGGTAGATTTTAAATGGGCATAATGTCCAGAAAATTCATCTAGAAGACTATTGGTCTTGTCAGAGGACAATGACCATTAATCAGACTTAGAAGATAACTAATGATTCCAGACATTCTTTACTTTGTATCCAAACTAATAACAATGATCCTAAAATGCCCTGGAAAAGAGGGACCTTTAAATCAACCTGCTTGGAAACAAGTTTAAAATAAAACTTTGACATATGCTTGTAATCCATTTGAGAGGTTGTTTTCACAGTCTTCTTTTAAATTTATGTGCATGGATTAAATACGTGTGCATGATGTTAACAAAAGTTCAGTAGAGTACATTTGAAAATCTAATTGGCTTTATTGAGAAATTCATGAATTGGGAAGCATCTCCTCTAGCAAGTCAGGAGGTGCTCTGAGAAGCTATACACTATGGAAGGCTTTTATAGGCGGAGACTGGATGGCACAGGAAAGGTATTAGCAAAAGAAGAGAAAGGGTTGTCTCAGGCAAGGTTACTAAAACTTAGGGAAAAGCCTGGTCTTTTTAATTTTTTTTTAGTAGTTTATTTTTTATTGTTTTTTCCCTCCATTACCATTTGTCCCCCTTACACCCTTGTGTACCTCAATCCCTGTCTTATCAGGCAAATTGCCTCTGCTTCCTTTAGTGGGGAACAGAGCTGGCTCGAGTGACAGATTAACTCATTTGTAGTGACCAGAATATTCCAGAACGGACTAATGAAATTACATTCCTGGGAAAGGTTGAAACTGCAGTTAGAACAGGAAGAAGTCTAGGTTTGGTTATAAGGGTTCAGCATAAGTGACTCCATTTTGGGCCTGTGGTTTTTCTCTTTTGCTCCATTCTTAAAGTTAACGTCAAATAGTCATACCTTATAGAAATTCCATGTGTTTTCCAGTCCTACATGAGAAACTGAATTTCTAAAAATAACTGGTAAGAGGAATTTTGCAAAAATATACCTGGAAGACATGACATGATTGATAGAAGGCACTAAAATATTTACCCAACATGTTTTTCAGTTTTTTTAAAGATTGTATTTATCTTTAGAGAGAGGGGAAGGGAGGGAGAAAAAGAGGAAGAGAAACATTGTTGTGAGAAAGAAACATCAATTGGTTATCTGGTTGCCTCTTGAAAGTGTCCCAACAGAGGGCTGAACCCACAACTCAGGCATGTGTCCTGACTGGGAATCGAACCAGCGACCTCTCGCCTTGCAGGCCAGTGCCCAATCAACTGATCCACCTGCTCAACCAACATGGTTGTTTTTAATTTTCCACTCTATTTTCCAAATTCACAATAATGACTATTGCTTTTTTATAATCAGAATAAGTATTGGGCAAAACAGTCCATCTACTTAACAGACTTGAAAGAAATAAAAATTAAGATTTTAAGCCCACTAAGTATAGAAAAATATTTAGTAAATTTTGAAGTGCTTTAACTAAATCTAAAATTATGATTGTTAATGCAATTTTATATGATAGTACATCCATGAGAAATTCATAGTTAGCACTGATTTTGCTACCACTCTAGTTTCCCAAATCTTTGTAATGTGGTTGTATTATTCCATTATTCAGAAATGGCAAGTAAGGCGTTGTCAACCATGTCAGTAGCTGCAGTTTCAGAGAAAGGAGGCCTTTTGGAGTTCGATATTAAGAAATACATTTTTTTAAACAATGCTATGGAAATAAAATCACATCCTGTATAATTCACCCATTTAAATTTATATATAATTTAACATGTCTAGGTATATTAACAGGATTGTATAACCATCGCCACAATCTCATTTTAGTACACTTTGTCACTCCAGAAGAAGCTTCAAGCTGATGGGCCTGCAAACCAAAAGAAGCTTCATACCCATTAGCAGTCCCTTCCCGTTCTGAATGCACCCCTCACCCCCAGCTCCTGACAACCATGAATCAACTTTCCATCTCTATAGATTTGCCCTTTCTGAACATTTTATATAAATGGAATCATATAATGTAGGGTCTTTAGTGACTGACTTCTTTCACTTAGCATAAGTTTTTAAAACTCACCCATGTAATTTTATGTAACAGTGCTTCATTCCTTTCTACTACCAAATACTTCATTGTGTGGGTATGTACTTTATTTATCCATTCATCAGTTGGTGGATATTTGTATTGTTTCAACTTTTGGGCCATCGTGAAAAATGCTGCTGTGAACACTTGTGTAAAATTTTTTTATGCCAATATGTTTTTACTTCTCTTCAATATATACATACTTTGAAGAGAAATTACTGGCTTCTCCTTTAATGTGTTTAACTGTAATCTTTATGTTAAACCATAATCCATATATTTAACATGCTATTGTTAACATTTTGAGGAACTGCCAAACTGTTTTTCAAAATGGCTGCAACATTTTACATTCTTACCAGCAATATATGAAGATTCTAACTTTTTCACAGCCATCTTATTGGGTGTAAATCTCATTGTGGTTTTGATTTGCTTTGCTCTAATGGCTTATGATATTGAGCAACTTTTCATGTGCTCTGTATGTTCTTCTGAGAAAATATGTGTGAATCACATATCTGATAAGGGATTTATATGAGAATATATAAAGAAATCTTACATCTCAATAAAAGAAAGATAAACAACCCAATTTAAAAATGGGCAAAGAGGCACAGAAACAAGGAATAGACTGATAGCTATAAGCAGGGCAGGGGGGTGGGGGGTTGGGAGTGGTTGAAAGAATGTGAAGGGAATAGACAACATATAAGCATCACTGTAGACTTGAACAATGGTGTGGAGATTGACTGTGGGAAGAGGGGCAAGGTGGGAAAAATTGGGAAACTGTAATAGCATAAACAATAAAAAAATCTTTAAAAATCAATTCTAAGTAACATGCTAAAAAAATAAAAAAATAAAAATGGGCACAGGATCTAAAGAAAGTCACTAATTTTTTTATTTGTTTCTGAGCTCTCTATTCTGTTTCATTGATCTATGGATCTCTTTTTTTGCAGTTATTTTTGTAATACCATACTGTTTTGATTACTGTAACTTTGTAACATAGTTTGAAGCTAGGGCTCATGATGTCTCCTGCTTTGTTGTTCTTTCTTGATTACTTTGGCTATACATGGTCTTTTGCAGTCCTGCATAAATTTTTGAATTGTTTGTTCTATTTCTGTGAAAAATGCCATTGGAATTTTGATAGAGATTGCATTGAATCTGTAGATTGTTTTGGGTAATATAAACATTTTAACAATAGTACTTCTTCCAATCCATGAGCTAGTCATTAGTTTTTTTGTATTTTTTAAATTATTTATTTTAGAGATAAAAGGGAAGGAGAGAAGAGAGAGGGAGAGAAACATGGATGTGAGAAACATTTATCAGTTGCCTCTTGAACATGGCACAACAGATTTTATTCTGAAAACAAGATGTGCTCATTCTCTTTTAAAAGTTTGATAAGAGCCCTGGCTGGGTCGCTCAGTTGGTCGGAGCATGACCCTGTACACCAAAAGGCTGTCAGCTTGATTCCTGGTCAGGAGCACATACCTACGTTGTGTGTTAGATCCCTGGTTGGGGTGGGGACAGGAGGCAACCAATTCTTTCTTTCTCTCTCTCTCTCCCCCTCCCTTCCTCTCCCTTCCTCTCTTAAAGTCAATAAATATATCCTCAGGTGAGGACTTTTCTAAAAAGTTTGATAAGAAAGGAAAAGAGTGAAAGGAATGGAAGCTTGTTACTGAGGTAAGGTCAGTGGGAATTTTTTTCCAATTGATTCTAGAGAGAGAGGGAGGGAGGGAGGGGAAAAACAAACAAACAAACATCAGTCTGCTGCCCCACCCATCCATGCATTCATTGGTTGACTCTTGCATGTGCCCTGACTGGGGACTGAACCCACAACCTTTGCGTATGGGGACCATGCTTCAACCAACTTAGGTACTCGGCCAGGGCATTGGAAATTTTTTAAGTGGTGGGGAAACACATATTAGGATGATGGGAAAGAATTGTAAAATTTGTTGTATCTACTAAAACTGTTGTTAGGGAGGAAAAAACGTTTTCTCTACCCTAATAGGTTCAGTGACTAGGAGCTTGTGGATTAAACTGACAAAAGACAGATTAAGAGGCATGTAATTTTAATTAATATTTATATGCACAGTTCACAGAAAAGAAGTAACTTTTATAGAAGCAGTAAGGCTCAGGGGCTTATATACCCTTTAAGAAAGGAAAATGATTTTTGGTTCAAGGAATGATAAATTGTGAGGATGCAATTAGGAATATATGGGAGAATTAATGGAAGAGAAAGGCTATTGAGATCTGTTAAGGCAAACTCATCTCAGTGTGAACTCTCTATCTCTGGTGCTAAGTTGCTCTTCGTTGTACAAGAATAAACTCCACAAAGGGAAATTTTTGCCCTGCTCCTAGACAGTTAAGGGGAAGGCAGGGAACTCTTCCTGCATGTGCTGATTCTCAACTGCCTTCAGCTCAAAATAATCCTTCTGCCAAAGCAGCAAGTTTTGGTGTGGCATATCCTGATCCCCTTTCATGTTGAAACTAGAAAGAGCTGAGGTTAATGTGTTAATAAAGGCTTCATGGAAGAAAGGGATCTTAAGCTGGGCCTTAACTAAGTAGAGGATATAGTAAGAAATAAAGTCAACCGTGATCAGATTTTAGTTGTTCCGGGAATGGTATACAAAAAGCCTTGAGAATGGGAAGAGCTTAGTACTAGGGAAGATAAAAATTACATTAATCTAGGCAAGTGGTAAAGTCTGGAACCAGATGCTGACAGTGAAGAGGAAGGAGGAACCAAGGGAGGCCACGCTGAGCAGCCATAGCTCGATGACACCACTGGAGCCTGGGGCTGGGATGCCACCCTTGGAACGCTCCTATGGCAGTCATTGGTCTCATCCCATTGGTGCTCATGCGTATTTTTTCAACTGTTCTTCCTTCCTTTTATCTTAAGATTCCAAGTTCTACATGAGGGTCCCTGTCCCCTGGCTACTGAGAGCAGGGGGCGGCAGAGAACTGTCTCTCACTAATACTGTACACACAGAAGTCTCCCCAAATTGAAGAGAGGATGGGATATGGGACAATGAAAAGGGGAGAGCGCCCCCTAGAGGGCCAGACTGTGAAAGGCTTTGTATAACCCCCCTGGCAGATGAGAGTAGTAGACTTCATTTTGTATAAAATGCTGTGATCAACTTTAGGAAAATAATTCTGGGAGCAATGTGGGATTTGGGCAAAGAGACCAGTAAAAATGTGTAAGAGAAGGCAGATTAGAGGAACATTATTTCTGAGGGGGAATCACAGGGCCTGAAGACTAAAGGAACAGAAAAGGTAAGAGACAGAAAAGAATTTGGGACTTGGTACATGATGATGTCATTTACTGATTCTAAGAATACAAGAGACAAGCTAGGTTTGTGAAGGCACATGGTGAGATCATTAAAGGCTAGTTAAGTGAAACAGTTTAGTGTAGAACTGAGGAGAAAGGGCAGAAATGGAGACAGTATTTCTATTATCATCTAGGCTTAAAAGGTAACTAAGGCAAGGGAACGGACAAAATCCTCCGGGGAGAAAGAGAGGAAGGATAAATCCTGGGAACATCGGTATTTCAGAGTCACTAGGAGAGGAAAACAACCAGCGGGGATTAATGCCCATGAAGCCAAAGAAGGAAATTTGTAAGCACACACTGGAGTAGGAAATGGAACAGCTAACATGGTGATAAGTGCGGAGAGATCAAGTGATGAAACACTGGGGAGAAAAGGCCATTGGCAACCAGCAGGTCAGTGTTGATCTTAGCAAGAATAGTTTTAGAAGAGATAGAAGAGTAGGACAGAAACTAGAGGACACTGGGTTTAAAAGTATGTCACACAGGTTAGCTCCAAGTGCACCTTTGCCTCCTTTGTAAAAATGGATCAGAAGTTTTGTAAGTAGAGGGCGCTGGGGAGACACTGCAACAGGGGAGTGCTGTTCCCTTGCAACACCATCGGCCTCCCCAGGGCACAGCTCCCACAGACGCAGGGCCTGTCCATCATTTGGCTCTTCCAGCAGAGGTGGCTTCTCCAGTACAATGCTGCTCCTGCGGTGGACAGCAGCCAGCAGTTTTCCTGAACGCCTGCCCAACACTCCAACTATAAAGGCAGCTTTATAGAGTACCTTTGGTGTCTGGTGAGACACCTCCCTATCAATAGTCCCCCAGCACTCTAGTGCACGGGTCAACAAACTTCTTCTGTAAAGGACCGGTGTAAATGTTTTAGGCTTTTGCCAGCTGTCGACTGAGTCAGTCAAAACTATTCAACTCTGCCACTGTAGTCTGAAAAAGCCACACACTTTATGTAAGCAATAAAACCTTATTTGTGGACAATGAATTTTTATTCCATCGAATTTTCACATATCACAATATACCCCCCAACCATTTAAAAATGCAAAAACCGCCGTGACTAAGGTGGCTTAGTGGGAGGGACATTGTACCACAAACTGAAGGCTGGCAGGTTTGGTTTCCGGTTAGGGTGCATACATGGGCTGCAGGCCAGGCCCCAGGTTGCGGGTATGAGACAGGCAACCCATTGATGTTTCTCTGGCACATCAATGTTTGTCTCCCTCTCCCTCCCTTCCCCTTTCTAAAAATAAATAAAAATCTAAAAATGCAAAAACCAATCTTAGCTCCTAGGCTGTATGAAAACAAGTGGTCATGGACCAGCTGTAGGCTCTGGTTTGATGACTCCTATCCTAGATTTTCATCATGTTCCACAGGCTAATTTTCAAGTTCTGCCAGTACCCCATGGCAGCAACCTCTCTGTTCTTTAGAGAGCAACAGTGCCTCCCCCTCAAACTTTGGGTGTGGGGCTTAGGGGCAGTAAAGATGTCTTCCTTAGGTGTTCTATCTTAGCTGTGAGGGTAGAGACTGCTCCTTATTTCTGCTGTTCCTATTGTTTTTAAAGTTCTATTCTTTTTTTAAAAAAGAATTTATTTATTTTGAGAGAGAGGGGAAGGGAGGGAGAGAGGGAGAGATACATCAATGTGTGGTTGCCTCTTGCATGTCCCCTACCTGGGACCTGGCCTGCAACCCAGGCATGTGCCCCGACCAGGAATTGAACTGGCAACTCTCTGGTTCACAGGCCGGCACTAAATTCACTGAGCCACATCAGCCAGAGCATATTGTCTTTAAAGTTCTTGTTATTCTCTACTAACTATATTAATTTCTATCACTGTATAATAAATTACTTTAATATGTTTCTATAGATCAGGAGTCCAGGAATAGCATGACCGGGTCTTTTTATCAGGGTCTCAATTGTTGATGTCAGCCAGGGCTGTGACGTCATATGGAGCTTGGGTCCTCTTCCAAGCTCACTGGTTGTTGGCAGAATTCAGTGCCGGAGGCTCTGGGACAGAGGCCCTCAGTTCCTAGAGTTTGCCTGATGTTTCCTGATAAGGGACTCTCTCCACTACACGGGCAGTTTGCTTTAAGGCTAACAGGAAGCACCTCTGCTGTTACTGTTTACCTTTAGATGATTTTAAAGGGATCATCTGATTAAGTCAGGCCTGCCCACAGTAACCCCCCCTTTTAATTCAGTCAATTGATTAGGGTTCTTTTTTTAAATACTTATTAAAAATATTTTTTAGATTCTTCCAGTCAAGATGATGGCATAGGCAGACATGGCTTGCCTTCTAGCACAACCACATCAAAATTACAACTAAAATATAGTAAAACCATCACGTAGAACTGTCAGAAATCGAGTTGAATGGAAGGCTGACAACTATGAAATTAAAGAAACCACATCCATCCAGACTGGTAGGAGGGGCGCAGACACAGAATGGGCTGGTCCCGCAACCATGTGTGGTAGATAAAAATTCAGAAGGGACAAATTAGGAGCAGGGTGTCCTAGCCCCACACCAGACACGCCAGTGTAGGTTTCCAGTGCCAGGAAGGTAAGTCCCCACAATGTCTGCCTGCAAAAACCAGCAGGGGGATTGAGTTGGTGGAACAAACTTCTGGAGCCCCAAGCGGTTCCTCCTAAAGAACGCAAGCACGGACTCACCTACTCAGACTACCTCCCTCTGAGCTCCAGCACCAAAGTAACAGCGTGACAGGCAGCACTGGCACACAGGGAGACACTGAAGTGTCTGGCATCAAGTTGAGCAGAGGCCATTGTTGCTTTTCTAAACCTACCTGCCACAGAGCCACAGAGCTGGTAGGCAGATGTCACATCTGAAACTCCATCAACCTGGTTAACACTGTTTGACCCTCCTTGGAAATCCCCAGAGATTCTGCCCCATGCAACGTACAGCCCATCCCAACTGTTTTTCCGTATGAATAACTGGTCTTAGCTCATAAGGCACAACTTCCTTAAGCCTCTCAAACAAGCAACAGCGGGCCTCAGTGAGCTCCAGGCCTGGCACTAGCAGCAGCCAGCCTAGATTCGCAGCTTGGTTTTGCTGAGGAATCTCCAAGCCCAGCACAAGTAACAGCCATCTCAGATTGGTTTATAGTTCAGACAGGATGGCCCAAGGCAAAACACAGATAGGGTCTTACCTTCGCCCTGGGAAACCTCAGGGTCAGTGCATCCAGTGGACCAGGTCATAGCACCACCACCCTGCCCTTGCACAGCTGATCCTCCACAGAGGGTGGAGGTTGGTGGTCAGTGGTCACAGCCAATCCTAGCAGAGCAGCTGACTGGCCTGGGTAAACCCCTCCCATTGACCTGCCAACAGCAACCAAGGCTCAGCTACAAGAGGGTGTGCTCAGTTCACACAAAGGGCACACCTCGAGTACCCAGCTTGAGTGATAGGGGAGGCTATGCCACTGGACCCCACAGGACTACTACATTAGGTCACGCTACCAAGACATGGAGTCAAAGCAGCTCTACCTAACACAGGGAAACAGGGAGGCGGCCAAAATGAGAAGACAAACATACCCCAAATGAAAGAACAGATCAAAACTCCAGAAAAAAGAGCTAAACAAAATAGAGATAGGCAATCTATCAGAGTTCAAAACACTGGTTATTAGGATACTCAAGGAACGTAGTGAGGACCTCAGCAGCATAAAGAAGACCCAGTCAGAAACGAAGGTTACACTAACTGAAATAAAGAACAATTTAGAGGGAAACAACAGTAGAGTGGATGAAGCGGGGTATCAATGATTTGGAACACAAGGAAGCAAAAAACAATGAATCAGAACAAGAAGGAAAAAAGAATAAAAAAAAATGAGGGTAGTATAAACAGCCTCTGGGACAACTTTAATAGGTCCAACATTTGCATCATAGTGGTGCCAGAAGGAGGGAAAGAGGAAGAAATTGAAAATCTATTTGAAAAAATAATAAAAGAAAACTTCCCTAATTTGGTGAAGGAAATTGGTGTGCAAGTCCAGGAAGCAGAGTCCAAACAAGGTGGATGCAGAGCCCACTCCAAGAAATGTCACAATTAAAATGCCAAAGGTTAAAGAGTATCTTAAAAGCAGCAAGAGAAATTAATTACCTACAGAGGAGTTTCCATAAAACTGTCAGCTGATTTCTCAAAAGAAACTTTGCAGACTAGAAGGGATTGGCAAGAAATATTCAAAGTCATGAAACATGCAAACCTAGAGCCAAGACTGCTGTACCCAGCAAAGCTATCATTTAGATTAGAAGGGCAGATAAAGAACTTCCCAGAAAAAAACTAAAGGAGTTCACTGTCACCAAACCATTATTACATGAAATGTTAAAGGGACTTATTTAAAAGATCAAAACTATAAACAATGGCAAAAATGTTATCAACAATCCAATCTGAAAAACTAATCAAACAAGAAGAGACAGAATCATGAATACAGTGTTCTGATGTTTGCCAGATGGGAGGGGATGTGGGGGGGCTGGGTGAAGAGGTGAGGGGCTTAAGTACAAATAGGTGGTTACAGAATAGCCATGGGGATGTACAGTGCAGTATAGGAAAAGGAGTAGCCAAAATCATATATGCATGACCCATGGACATGAATAATGGTGGGGGGACTGCCTGAGGGAGCGGAGAGTGCTGGGTGGAGGGGGAAAAGGGGGAAAAATTGGGACAACTGTAATAACATAATCAATAAAATTTTTTTTAATTTACTGGTTTTTGAGAGGGAGTTTTTTAGTTTCAAGAAACATCAATTCTTGTTGTTCCACTTACTTATGCATTCATTAGTTGATTCTCATGTGCCCTGATCTGGGATCAAACCCACCAACTTGGCGTATCAGGGCAGTGCTCTAACCAGCTGAGCTGCATGGCCAGAGCTAGGGTTCTTAATAACATCTACAAAATCCCTTCATCTTTGCCATATAATGCAATTTAATCTTGGGAATGATGTATAGAGCATGTACATCAGGGTTAAGAAATCTTGGGAACCATCCTAGAATTCTGCCTACTACAGAAAGGATAAAAATGTTTCAATATACTTTTTATGTTTTCTTTAATGTTGTTCTTTTCAATTTTTAAAATTTTCCTATCAAAAGTAAAATATTCATATAAAATACAGGGTGGGACAAAAGTAGGCTTACAGTTGTTCACATGGAAAATAATACAGTAATTAAATATAAGAATGTAGTGTTTTGTGTACTCATAGCTGTAAACCTACTTTTATCCCACCCTCTATGTTTGTATCATAATTATTCATTATGTAGGATGTTGAAAAACTGGTGCTTCTAACTTGACCAACCATAGAATTCCTGGTTCCCAACATTCTCTATTAAATTCTGCCTCAACGTATAATGTTTACCAAAATGCGACTTCATCTGAAACAGACTCTTTGGTTTTATTCTGAATAAAACTGATTTTTCTGTGAAGTTATATATCATAGGTTATAAAATTTATATTGAATATGCATGATTAGAAGTACTCAAGCAAAACTCTAATTTGTAGTTAGCATTCAAAGCATTTCTTAACCTATTATGTGTCTATTATTAAATTTGATTCAATACAAAGTTAGGAAACTCAGTTTTAAAATTTTATTTCATAGTTCATAAAAAAAGGTTTTTATGTACAACACTCAAATGTAAGTAGGAATGCAGTGTTCAGTCACAAATGGAAGCATATTCAATGCATACACTTCAATGTCATGTATAAATAATTTTAACTATGCAATGCAAGTTCTGGGACAGTCAGATTCTGGGAGATCAGATCTGCATACATATGACACTGGTGGTCAAATTTTAAGATTGGTAAATTTCAAGCTGCTTATATTTTGAGAGGAGGTTTCACTATGACAAATATGTTAACTAACAAAAACGTCTTCAAAGATGTCTCTGTCCCATGCTCATGTATTTGTAATCTAGTCCGTCTATTAATTTCCCTTCTTGTTAATATTCAAATGACAGCAGCTATCCATTGAGCTCCCTATGCATCTCACCCATCTCCTTTATCTGAAAGAGAGAAAAAAAGAGAAAAATATTTTTAAGTAATTTTCCAATCTTTTGTTCCTAAGTTAAAAAGAAAAAGAGGAAAGAGATATAATTCCCTTCCACATTTATGAGACTTAATTAAAAAAAAAAAAAAAAAAAAAAAAGAAACTATCTTATAGGAAGCACACATTAAATGCATGATTCAACTACTATTTAGAGAGCTAAGGGAGCCGAAGTGACTAGGGAAAGGGGCAGGTAAGCTGAATTTTTAAGAATGAATTCATTTTTTATTAAATGTATATTAAATAATCCATTTACCTCAGCCTTCTGATACTTTGCCATTCTTTTCTTTCTGGAAATAACCTGAATGGGAAAAAAAAAAAAGATTACTCTCCTAGAACCGCTACTAAACAAAGAGTTGGTCTAAATTAGTGATTTTTAATAGGTGTGCCGCAAGAACTTTTAAAACATGCAAGATGACTATTTAGTCAGGGGTGCTGACCTCTTTTTCCTTAGATTGTCAAATTTAAAAAATGACACAGTTAACACAACAATAGCCATCTGGTATAAATAAATAGAAATTATACCTATTTTTTTTTTGGTCAGATTGGCAAAAAAATACACTTTTTGGTGTGGTACAGAATTTTGGTAATTACTTTGCGTGTGCCATAAGATGAAAAAAGTTGAAAATCACTGGTCTAAACTGACACAAGCCCCGGCTAGGTAGCTCAGTTGGTTTGAGCATTGTCCTGATATGCCAAGGTTGCAGGTTCGACCCCATCAGTGGACATACAAGAAACAACCAAGAAACACATAAATAAGCAGAACAACAAATCGATGTTTCTCTCGCTCTCTCTCAAATCAACAAATTAAAAAAAAAAAAAACTGTTGCTTTATATTAATCATTTTTAACTCCTTTCTATGTTAACCTTAATTTGTGTTGTTATTTCATTTCACTGAATCGTTTGGGAGGTCAGGCATTTTGCATTCACCCTGGCAGGAGTGTTGAACTGTTTGCAGTGAGGAGAACTGAAGGCCATTTGCTGCTTGATGGCAACATAACTGACCTGGGAGGCACCCAGCTACCACCTTTTCTCAGATTAGTATCCTTCCTTGCTTCATAAGGTGACTTTTTAAATAAAAAGGGACCAGAAATACAATAAATTCACTCACTATAGATAATTAAGGAAAAAAAGATGAAGACTTTTGTTTCATTTATATCATTCTGGAACATAGATGTAGCCTTTTGATATTGTCACCTTTCCTTGAAAGAATACACCCTTAAATGAAATTTTACTTGTTCTATACTCACCAGAACCACAATTCCAGCAATAAGTGCTATTGTCACAACCACAATGACAGCAATAATACCAGCTTTTAGACCCTGCATTGAAAATTCAGGTGGTTTTTCATCAACATAGTAAATTGCAGTTCGACCAGGATCCAGCTCCAGTTGTTCCCCTTCTACTTGCAGGTCCATTTTCTTGGAATGGAACAAGGATTCATCTTTAACCTATATTGAGAAGGACAAAAGCAATTTAAAATGGTACCTCAGTACCTGTCGTTAATTCGTTCCCACGAATGACGAGCAAGCAGTGAATGATGAAGCATTTTCTCTTGAGGGCATCTGGCGTCATGACTCATACAAGGTCCAGCAGGTGCCACGAGTGGCAGGCAAGGGCCAAGTATAGAAACATTTTTTCTCCTCAAAATGTGATGATTATCAGGTTTGACAAGTTCTGAAACTGACGAGTACCGAGGTATGACTATATTTAAGAAAACCTGGCCTCATGAAATTACATGCCAATTATAAACCAAAAGAACTGTTGCCAAGAACCTTTATGGTTTCAGTGATAACAATCTCCTACACTTAAACTTAAAAAAACTTTATGGGAAAATTTCAAACACATACAACAGTAGAAACAACATTATAATGAAGCCCCATGCACCTATCACCAGATTCAACAACATAAACACACGGCCAATCTTATTTCACCTGTTCTTCCTTCTATCCTCCCCACCCTTCCCCAGGCCAGATTATTTTGAAGCACATTGCAGATTTCATCAGAAAATAGCTTACTATAATATACTGAAGCTTAAACCAACTATTTTATCACACAGCATTTCTCATATAACTCTTACTCATGAAAATAAGAGGGAAAGACCATATACGCAAACTAAGTAACTACCAATGAGGAGATAATAAGGATTATGGGAAGATAGTCTAGGCAGAACAATTTGATAAACAGGCATAAATAGACAATCATGAGAGTGACAGGGAAGACACCATTAATTGCAGCACAAGACCCACTTGGAGAACGGCTAGAGATATAGCTGACCTGTGAGTGGAAAAACAGATGATGAAAGACCTTAACTCCACAGAAGCATGACAAAGAATATGACATTTCTAAACACAAGAATAAAATAAGGAAGACTTTACTCACATCTTTTTCAAAATAATAAGCCACATCAGCTATGTCCACATCATTTGGAGTTTTCTGAGAAGAATTTTGCATCAGATCAATAGTGATAACATCATTCTCATACTGGGAGGAAATTGAAAAATACAAATTAATATTAACATAACCAATATCATGAAAACAACATTGTTCAATAATCAGGACAGTCACAGCTTGATTTTCTATAAGCTACATGTGTCAATGTTCCTTTCCACTAGTAGATAATTGAGTTTTTCACTAATAATTTTTAAATCTTTGGGAAAAAAATAAACTAAAAAATCTTTGGAAAGCCTTTAAATCTATCCAAGGGAACTAAGACAGCAATTCAAACAAAGATAATTACAATGCATATTTTCTTTTCAAAAGAGAATTTTCTTCTCCTGAAAAGATTTTAGAATAAGATATTAAAGCACTGTATTTAGTTAGAATGACTTTAAAAGTAAAATGCTAAAGATATGCAATCCAAAAAGCAGTATGCATTTACCACATTCTGCTTTAGGAAGCAAAAAAGTATATCTTCTAAAAAGTCTTTTTAAAAATATCAACTTTAATCTAGTGGGATTGAAGAATAAATTCATACAGCTCTCAAAGAGTTCCATTGCACTATTCAAGCATTTTGCAACCAGAGTTGAAAAAGTTAAGGAAGGGCTAACTTGTAAAAGGACTAGCTCCTGAAACCAGAGGCGATGGGAGCTAAGCCCCAAAGGCAATGGGAGCTAAGCCCCCTCAAGTAAATGTGTGTCAACGGCAATCACAGAGAGCAGTTTTCCAGGGCAAGAAGACTGGCATGTGTTTGGGATACTAAGAAACACTAGATTTTCTTTAAGGGTAAAACAGGTTTTCAAAGGCTCTGGAAGAAAAACAAAACAGGGAATCTGTTTTATGATGTGCCCAGGGCTGAAATTACTACTCAAATGCAAATTTAATCACCACCAAAAATCAGATCCAAAACATACCATTTCACCAATTTCTGCCAGAGCTCATTTGCTTAAAACAACAACAACTACAACAACAACAACAAAATCTTACCAGAATATTTGAGATATATTTTGGATTCAGTTGATAACGAGTTGTGATTACATTCTTGAGTGCCCTGTAAATAAAGATCATGTTTTTTTAAAGAATGTTTGTATTATACAACATTAAGAGGTACTGTATTAACTAAACAGCTCAAAGCCTGGAACTGTCATTAATCAAACTTGTTGATGTTATGCCACTTTGCAAATATTTGATTCAAGCAAGAATCATCCACTGATGCTCAATTGTTGAGTTCCACTTTGATTAGAAACAGGGTATTAAGTACCCACCCACAGACTATAGTTATTAATTAAAAAGAGGAAAATGGTAACTCTACAGTGGAGAAACCTGGTGACACCACCTTAACCACAGGTAGCATCATCAGTGCAAGGACAAGAGGACATCATGTACTTCCTGATGTGAAATACTTTGGACTACGTAATATCACTTAAGTGGTTTTTTTCCTGTCAAAAAGTTGACTTGACATTTGCTATATTAAGACCATGCTTATATCCAGAGACCTAGTACTTTCCCCAGAATTGATTTTGTAAATGTTGGTAATAAACCAAGGGAGGAAAAAAACATAACATGTACTTTATTATGAGAAAACAACAAACCAAATGTGAGAGACATTCTATAAAACGGTTTGCCCATACTATTCAAAAATATCAAGGTCACAAAAGACAAAAAAGGCCAAAACAGTGTTCCATATTACAGAGAGTAAACAGTCATAAAACTAAATGCAATGCACGATCTTCCATTGGGTCACAGGACAAAAAAAAGTTAGGAAGGACAACATTGGGAAAACTAGCACAGTATGGATAAGTTTTATGAATTTGCTAATTATATAGTTGTTATGTAAGAGAATGCATTTTGTTTCAAAGAAAAGATATATTAAAGTATTCAGTGGTAAAGGGGCACAATGTCTACAATTTGCTCTTACCTGGTTCTAGGAAAAAGTATACATGCTAGATAGAAGATATACAAAGCACACACACATACACATACAAAGAAAAAATATGGCAAAAACTCACTGGTGAATCTAAGTGAAGGGCTCTACAAAAATCTGTACTATTCTTACAACTCCATTTCAAAATAAGGTTAAAAGTTTCATGTATAGTATCTTTTTAAGAAATACGAAAAAAACCCCCAAACCATTGAGACTTGTTTTAGTTTTTCTAATGTAGGATGTAAAATTTGAGCACCAACTGTGTAAACATAATGCATTTAATAGCACTTACGCCTGCAAACTTTGACTATCATAAGGTCTTTCTCTTGTTTTGTGTTTTAGTTCAATGATGATCCAGCTGTAAAGTAAAAAGACAGTATTAACTATAACAACTCAGACTTTTATATTATATTCTTAATAAGCTAGTAGAGGTAACAAAAAGGATTTATGCAATCGATAGACCTTTAATTTCCTCCTTGGACCACACATATCTTTCATAAAGAATTCATACAGCAGCTCTCTCTATGGAGCTACTTGCCCAAGCCTTTCCCCCATGACCACACCTTTCCCCACACCCTTCCCCCAGGCCTCTCTTTCTCCTAAGTTCCAAGGGCCCCTCTTTTGCTTCTATAACTTGCTTCCTGAGCCCACTTCTTTTACGACTCATTTCTCCTACTTCTGTGGCTTTCTAAATAAACTTTTCCTTGAATTTGGGGAAAAAACAAAAAAAAAACAACAAAAACACAAACTCATCCAGGAGGGAACACCCTTTTATCTCTGACCCTCTGGCCACAACATGCAAGGTCATGTGGGGTCAAGGCTTAGCTGGTCACATTGGGCAATGTTCAGGTGAAGACACAGAAAGGTGCTGAGAATAACAGAAAAGTAACCTTGAGGGTCCGTAAGACAGAAGCGTAGAGAATGTCTTTCTTGGTTTTGATACCTTTTCAGTTTCTACTTCTTGCCAATAAATTCTTTTTTGCTTATGCTAGCTTGAGTGTGTTTAGTACACTACTGTAAGAAAAATATATATAAAAAATAAAAGTATATTGCTAGTAAATTCATAAAATATCTCTGGAAGGTTATAGAATAAACTGGTGACGTCAGTTTTGCGGAGGTAAACTGGATAACTGAGGCGGGATGGAGACTTTTCACTGTACACCCTTTTCTATTTTTTGACTCTAAATCATCAAAATGTATAATAAGTTTACTTAAGCAAAATAAGTTTAATTAAGCAACTCTGAAAAGCATGAAAACAAGTGATGTAGAAAGCCCAACTTACTAGGTCCTCACTGGTTCGGAGCAGGTTTTCTCAGTGTCCTTATCTGTTCTTCTGACCCCAGCAGTGTTCACACACCAGCACGTGGTGGTGCCATTGCACTGCTTGGCTTTAAAGTGCCCGTGCTCATCACAGTCAGGATCGTAGAGCCCGTCATTGTTCTGAATAGCGTCTTCAGGTTTCGGTCTTCTCCCAGACTTTGAATGAGACATTTCTGCCTTCATCACCAAACATTTGGAAGCCACTACCAAAAAACCCCAAAAAACAAAACAAACTTAACATTATACTGAAAAATAACTGCCATTTTATTAGCTTAAGGAAAAGAAATTTTAATTTAACTCCCAGGGCCAAAGATTACTGTAGACTTACACATGTGCTACACTCACTTTCTTAAGATGAGAAGCTTTCAGGTATGAGATAATTGACAAAATAACACAATTCAGTTTTGAGCCAATAAAAGGCTTCCCAACTCAAAATACATCCATTAAAGAAATAGAAGTCAAAATAAAGTTTAAAGGCAACAAAGATACTCTACTCACGTTCTGTGCAAATGACGGAATTTTGTGTACCAATTGAAGTACACTGGCATTGACCATTTAGGTTCAGAGAGCAGTTTGTGGTCAGTTTGTAGTTTTCACAGATACATTCTAAGGGGGAAAAAAAATCCACTTTAAAATGTGAATTGACTCTCAACTCTGGTATCCCAGCTAAATCATGGTCTTACAATAGTGCCTAAGTCACAGGGACACGAAGCCTTAAAAGGTGATTCTGAATGTTTTCTTTTTCAGCTATAATTAGAGTGGCTGACATAACTTGTATATATTATATAGACATACAGTCTAATTTGCACGCATTCCCATTTTGATTTTTTTTTAATCAAGAATCCAACATCACATTAAGCTTGGCCTTTGTGATACTCCCGCGTCAGCGCCCTCCCTCTTCCCTGTCCTACCAAGGTAAACCTTTGCCTGTCAGTTACCGCCTCTTCTTCAAAAATCAGCAGTTCCATACCCTTCCTTCCTCCTTGCTTTTGGGCTTAATGGGAACATATTCAGTCCTTGGACTGTAATTACATCTTAGAAAAATTATACTTTAAATTGAATTTGGTAGCACCTCAGTAGGTGGGCTTCCTAACCTAAGTAAATCCTAGTACTCAACGTTGCTGCGCATCCTGAGTATTGATGTCAGTTTAATAGCTATATCCTTGACTATCTCAAAAGTAAATTTTAACTTCAAATAGGCAAGCCCACCTAATTTCTTTCATCTAAGAGAGTACAATCATTAAAAACAAAAAATATTATGACAAACCAAAGAATATTGATCTTTCAGGTCTCTAGGTAGCTTTAATTTTTTCCTGTTTAAATTATAATCAGTGCTAACCACCTACATAATCTGACCAGCTCTACACTCATTAGGGTCACGAATGAAGTATAGTGGTCCTTCTCAAGAAGTTAAAATCTGATGCAGCCCTATACCTGCTCGAAGCACATTTTTTATGTCCAAGCAATGTCAATTTTAAAACACACCAAACAGGTACAGACTTTCTGAACATTGGCTATCATCACTTTAAAGCAATTTAGGATTTAAATATTTAGCCCCAGAAGTAATCTAGAAAACCACATAACTTTTAAAGTATAATTAATTAGGTTATACCCTGCTGGTGAGGGTATAAAAATCTTTCCAGAAAACTTTGGCCAATTGCCCTGTCACTTCTGCCCACCATTTTACAAACGATAGAGGCCAAGATGTTTATCCCAGAGTAAGAAACACTAGAATCAAACTATATGCCCGACATTTGGATAACGGTGTGACCTTCCAAGATACAGTGTTACGTCACCATTTAAATCGTGCTTTTCAAACCCCCCCCCCCCCAAAAAATCAAGATTCAAAACTGTTTAGATTTAGGGCAGTGTTTAAAACAAAAAATGCACGCTATTACTGATTATACGATTCTCTTTAAGTGGCGCGATATTTCTGGGTTCCCTACAATAAACTTGGCATTACTTATATGTTCCTCACAAAAAGGAAACCACCTACACGCCTTGTAGTCAAGGTTTAGGAGGACTTTCTCCAGCGCGCAGGTGACGAGCGGCCCCGGGCCTCTATGCAACCACCTGTTCCCTGCCGAGACCGACATCCCGGCCCGCCGCAGCTGCTCCGGGAGGGGCGGACTGCAGGTCGCCGTCGCAGACTCCCCTCCCGGGCCGAGCTAGTTTCCGCCACTGCAGAACCCCCAGTGCTCCCTGACCCCACCCTTATCGCACAGTCTGAAGGATTACCGGACACAGCCACTCCGTTCCCTGCCTGCCCCTCCGTCCACGCCCTGGGCCACTTCCCTAGAGAGGAGTGCAAAGCGGCTGAGGGAGGCTGCTGCCGCCGGCCAGCGCAAACGGCCGCCTTCCCGCCACCACCCCTGAGCGGTAGGACCTCCAGACGGCAAAGTACGGCAGCCCTCTCCTTCCCCACAATCTCCGTCTCAGGTGCCTGAGGTCAGCAAACCCCTACCCCAGGCCCAGGCCGACCCCACAATTCCGCTCCCTACCATTCTGAGCCGCGGCCACTACCGTCGCCGCAGCGAGTAGGAACCCGAACGCGAGGAGCTGGGGGTGCGCCATGCTGCACGCGCGCCGAGCAGGAGGGAGCGAGGAAGGAGTGAGTCGAGAGGAGCCCGCTGGAAGGCCCGGGGGTGCAAGCGTGCAGCAGACCAGTGCGAGATGCTCCCCCGGTCCGGATGTAAGAAGGAAGCTGTCCGAAAGACCGAGAACTATGGGCGCAGGGCGGAGCGGAGCAACCTGCAAGACCTGGCGGCCCCGCCTCCCGGCGCCAGTCGAGGCTGCTCACCTCTGCCCGTCGGTTCTCCGCGATGAGTCACTGTCCGAGGGCGGGGGCGGGGGAAGGGAGCCGTTTCCCCTCCCCCACCCACTGCGCGGTCGTAAGGGGCGCCACGCCTCTCTAGGCGTGCACCCGGCCCCGCGAGGCCGCCAGGTGCTTCCTCCCGCGGTGGCAGGTGGGAGCAGAAAAGGGGAGAGGCTGCGGCTTTGGCAGTCGGTAGGGGACCCATGCTGGCACACAGAGGGTTTGAAAATAGTGGGACTTCTCTTATCCGAGAGAGCACAACTCTGAAACGTAGGAGAAACGGGGCCTGGAGGAGCGAGTGAGGAGGCTAGGAGGAAGAACTGTGGAAGCTAAAATGGAATACAAAGAGAAGCGGAGAACCGTCGAACCATAATATAAAAAAGACCTTTGAGCTTTACCTAGCAGTTTAATTGTACCCCTTTGAAGCTAGTAAAAATAAATAAATAAATAAATAAATAAATAAATAAATAAATAAATAAATCCCCTTGGCTCTTGGGAGATGACAAATTTCTATATTCTCAATATCCCCCCCCCCTTTTTTAGCCCTTGGAGATGTAAGAAAAGTTGTTCCCAAGAGCCAAATGCTAGAAACTGAGATTACTCCTGTTTTGATTAATATTAGAGAACAATATGAGTTTTTCGAAAATACAGAGAAGTAGAAATGACAGTTAATAATTTAATTTAGTGCAAATGAATTCAAATTACAATATGCTATTGTTTCAGTCTTAATTGTAATAACCTGAAGCATTCAATAACTTAATATATTGTGTCTTTAAATTTTGGTTAGCTATATCATTATCTACTTTTATTTATTTTTGAATCATTTTTTAAAATATTTATTTTTAGAGAGGATAAGGGAAGGAGAGAGAGAGAAACAATCAGCTTGCCCTTTGCACACCCCAAGGTGGGGACCTGGCCGGCAACCCAGGCATGTGCCCTTACTGGGAATCAAACTGGCAACCTTTTGGTCCACAGGCCAGGGCTGTTTTTCAAATCTTTATAAGAGTTTATTTGAGCCCAAACTGACAACATTTGCTGGGAAGCAAGAAGTCAAATGCTCCTTAATTAAGGCTTGTTGCCTTAATCTGTTTTTAAAAGGATTTTTTCTGCTTAAGAAACCATTGGAGTAAGAATTCAAGAGGAACGGTGAAAAAGTAATTTTAAGATTCAACTAAATTAATATTTATATGTATATATCCAGTAAAAAAATTATGCTTTTATTGAGCAATCATTTAAGTGTGTTGTACTCTCCTGCTGAAAGTTGATTAACAGGCAAGATTAATGTAAATAGTCACATTGTTAGAGTAAATAGCTATATAATTTTAATTTTACTTGGACATTAAATAAGCTATCCACTTGATTATCAAGGTCTTAATGAAATCCTATCACTGTTTTAAATCTGTAAATCTGAGTTGCTAGATCTAATTTTGGAATTTTGTGATCTGTTCAGCAACTTGAAGTGAAAAGAATAGTAATGTCAAATCAGGAACAAGTTAACCCAATTTTTGTTGTTTTCTGCATTTTGGATGCTTTCAGGAAGTTGCACACAGCCAGCTTCCAAACTACACGTACTTTTTTTTCTTTTTTAAAATTCTTTATTATATTTTTTCCATTATCATTAGTCTCCTTATTTCCCCTTCCCCCCAGCAATCACCACACTGTTGCCCATGTCCACGAATCCTTTTTCCCTTTTGCTCAATCCCTCCACCCCCTTACCTCCCCTGCTGCCCACTAGCTGTCATCTGCTCTCCATCTATGAGTCTGTCACCATTTCCCTTGTTAGTTCAGTTTGTTCAATTCCACATATGAGTGAAATCATATGGGATTTGTCTTTCTCTGAGTGGCTTATTTCACTTAGCATAATATTCTCCAGGTTCATCCATACTGTCACAAAGGGTGAAATTTTCTTCTTTTTTATGGCTGAGTAGTATTCTATTATGTAAATGTCCAATAGTTGTTTTATCTACTCTATTGATGGGCACATGGGCTGCGTCCATATCTTGGTGATTGTAAATAATGCTGTAATGGACATAAGGGTGCTTATGTTCTTTTGAATTAATGTTTTGGGTTCCTTCAGATATATTCCCAGAAGTGGGATTGCTCAATCAAAAGGCAGATCTATTTTTAATTTTTTGAGGTATCTTCATACTGCTTTCCACAGTGACTGCATCAGTCTGCATTCGCACCAACAAGTGCAAAAGAGTTCCCCTTTCTCCATGTACTCTTCACCACTTGTTTGTTTGTTTATTGATGATAGCCATTCTGACAGGTGTGAGATGGTAACTCATTGCGGTTTAATTTGCATTTCTCTGATGATTAGTGACATTGAGTATCTTTTCATATGTCTATTGGCCATCTGTATGTCCTCCTTGGAGAAGTGTCTATTCAGGCAGGTTCTTTGCCCATTTTTTAATTGGGCTATTTGTTTTTCTGGTGCTGAGTTTTGTAAGTACTTTATAAATTTTGGATATTAACCCCTTATCAGATGTATCTGCGAATGTTGACTCCTATTCTGTGTGTTGTCTTTTTATTTTGTTGATGGTTTCCTTTGCTATGCAAAACCTTTTTAGTTTGATGTAGTCCCATTTCATTATTTTTTCTTTTGTTTCCCTTGCCTGGGAAGATATATCTAATGTACACGTACTTTTAACAAGGATAATCTAACTGGTTACTTTGGCTTTACTTGCAAAACGTTCCATTGTCAAGCCTTATTTAATCTGTTACCTAATCAAGAAGCACCTCATCTTCTTATAAAGTTGACGGCTTTTTGTTCAATTGTTCATTGCAGTAAAATGAATTGAGTAAACATGATTATTAAATAAATTACAAAATACCACACTAAGCTCTGACGTATCTGAATATACATCAAAGATATTTATTTTTATAGCTTTTTAATACCTCAATTTATCATTCACTGCTCAAAATTACTCTTATTTTATACTGTGAATTTGAATCTTGTGTAGTTCCAGTACTATATTTGACATTATTTTTTTTTAAGATTTTATTTATTGATTTTTAGAGAGAGGGTAAAGGAGAGAGAAACATCAATGTGAGAAACATTGATTGGTTGCCTCTCATATGGCTCCTACCCCCACCCTGCACCAGGGATTGAACCTGTGACCCAGGCATGTGCCCTGACCCATAATCAATCAGCCACCCTTCGCTTTGCAGGACAACACCCAACCAACTGAGCCACACATACACAGGTATATTCCTAAAATTACTATTAAATTTTACAGGTGTTGCTTTTCAATTTTGACAAAAGTTTGATAGATAATATTTGATTAAGAAAGAAAAATGGCAAGATTAAAAACTAAATATTTTTTGAATTTTTAAAGTATGTTTTTTATTTTTTAATTATAGTTGTCATACAGTATATTAGTTTTAGGTGTACAACCCAGTGGTTAGACATTTATATAATTTATTTTATTTTATTTTTAGAGGGGAAAGGACGGAAAAAGAGAGGGAGGGAAATACTGATTTGAGAAACATGAATCAGTTGCCTCTCACATACCTGCAATTGGAGACCTGGCCCACAACCCAGGCATGTGCCCTGACTGGGAATTGAACCAGCAACCTTTTGGTCCGCAGCCCAGCACTCAATCCACCGAGCCACACCAGACAGGGTGCCATTTATATATAATTTATGAATAAATCCAGTATCCATCTGATACCATATATAGTTGTTACAATGTTATTGACTGTATTTCCTATGCTGTACTTTACATTCCCATGACTACTTCTGTAACTACCAACTTGTACTTAATCGCTTCACCTTCTCACTCATCCCTCACCCCACCCCCAATCTGGCAACTGTCAAAATGTTCTCTGTATCTCTGAGTCTGTTTCTGTTCTGCTTGTTTGTTTATTTTTTAGATTCCACATACAAGTAAAACCATATGGCATTTGTCTTTCTCCGACTGGCTTATTCCATTCAGCACAGCAGTTTTCAGCTGGTGTGCCATGGCACACCCATGTGCTCCAAGAATTTTTAAAACGTGCAATACCTGACTGTTTACTCAGGGACACTGACCTATTTTCCCTTAGATTGTTAAATAAAAAAATGACAACAGCTAACATAACAATAGCTGTCCAGTGTGAATGCCCTGTATTGAACCATAAATATATAGGTCATAGAACAGAGTTGCATCTTATTGGTCACGTGCCATAATAAGGTTGCAGCTAATTGGTTAATTCTTGGTATCAGAAATCCTTATATACAAGTATAGACAGCTGATTTTTTTAAAAGCCACTTTGGAGCAAAAACGGTGGGTAATTACTATTTTTTTTGGTAAATCAGTCAGAATTAAACCATTTTTTGTCAGATAGACAAAAAATATATTTTTGGTGTACTACAGAATTTTAATAATTAGTTTATTTGTACCATGAGGTGAAAAAGTTTGAAAATCATTGTTAAGGTCCATCCACATTGTCGCAAATGGCAAGGTTTCCTTCTTTTTTATGGTTAAGTCACTTTCTATTGTGTATATATGAGACAGGCTGAGCCTCTTCTAGATGAGATTAGATTTTCATCATTTGACCCTCAAACCCTACACCCAATCAGTGGCCAGAAAGAACGGTCCCAGTAATTGTAGTGTAACGCCTTATTAGGCAACAAGCCTTCTGGGATGCTAATGAATGCTTGGTTTAGTCCCAGAATGACCGTTTCATAACCTTACCCTCATTATAATAGTAAAAACACACCCCAGGTGGAGAGTTAACATGCTAATGAGAGGTGATGGATGAAGAAGTATGTAGTTCCACTGTGCAAGCCTCAAAGAATTCCTGCCTCTACATACTTAGACATCACACTTAGACATCATCTTTCCTCCCTCTACTATTTTTTTCTTTAATTTTTATTTACTGATTTGAGAGAGAGAGAGAGAGAGAGGAAGGAAGAGAGGGAAACATCAACTTGTTCTACTTGTTTATGCATTTATTGGTTGATTCTTTTATATATCCTGACTGGGCCTTGAACCTGCAACCTTGACATATTGGGACAACACTTTAACCAATTGAACTGCTCATCCAAGGCTACTTTGAAAACTGTTCCCCCGCCTTTGTTCAGGGAGCAGCAGCCATTTCTTTCTCCCTTCGGATGCTGTTTCCCTCGCACGCCTGAGCTTTTTAATAAACCTCTCACCTGAGTACTATTTTTAAGTGAACTCTCTTGATTTCCATCTTGTGAGTTTCTAAGAACCTTGGACACTCTTCTTTATCCACTCATCTACTGATGGACACTTAGATTGCTTCCATACCATGTCTATTGTAAATAATGCTACAATGAACTTATGGATGCGTGTGTCTTCAATTTAGTGTTTTGGGTTTCTTCAGATAAATAACCAGAGGTGAAATTGCAGTTCTTCTTTGTCTCTTGTTATAGCCTTTGTTTTAAGGTCTATTTTGTATAAGTACTGTTACTCCAGCTTTCTGTTTATTTGTTTCTATTTTTTGACATATCTTTTTTTCAACCCTCTACTTTCAGTCTGTGTGTGTCTTTTGATCTGAATCAAGTTTTGTAGACAGCAATTACAACGGTCTTGTTTTCTTATCCATTCAGCCACCCCATGTCCTTTGATAGGAGCATTTAATCCATTTGCACTTACAGTAATTGTTGATAGATGTATATTTATTGCCATCTTATTATTCATATTTTCTTTAGAGAGAGAGGGAAGGAGAGAAGTAGAGACAATGATTTTTGTTCACTAGTTCATTTATTCATTCATTATTCCTTATATATGCCTTGACCGGGGATCGAATCTGCAACCTTGGTATATGGGGATGATGTTCTAACCAACTGGGCTAGCCAGCCAGGGCTTATTATTCGTATTTTAAAATTAACATGAGCTGGTTACTTTATTTAATTTTTCACTTTAAAGACAAGACTAAAATCAAAATTACTGAACTTTATATTTCAACCTGAAAGAATAAAAAAATAGCTATAATTTTAGAGTACCTTCAAAAAAGCAAATATTATTCTTATGAGCACTAATGGACTATATTGAAACAAGGTAAAATATAAATATCTAATTTTGTACTTTATTTAAAGTTTACCACTGCAATCAATTACAGATGGTTTACTCTGAAAGAGGCTACTATGAAGACTGCAGACTCAAATACTGATAGTTGTTCTTCAAAATTGAATTTATGGAATACTTAGGAAATAGGTTGTATTGGAACCAGTTGTCAGTTTTATAACATTTGTTAGAACAATTTTTTAAAGATACAGAAAATTATTGTTTTAATACAAATCAGGAGTTTTAAAATCATCTCTAGTGCTTTCAACTTCAAATGGCCATAAACCAAAGACCCAAATAATTTCAAATGATCAGATATTCTTTAGGCAATAGTTCTCATGCATCAGTACTTTTATTTCTTAAAGATTTTATTTATGTATTATTAGAGAGGGGGAGGGAGGGAGAAAAAAGGGAGAGAAACATTGATGTGAGTGAGAAACATCAATTGGTAGACCCTCATACATGCCCCAACAGGGGACCAAACCCACAACCCAGGCATATGCCCTGACCACAAATTGAACCAGCAACACTTTCCTCTGTGGGACGATGCTCAAACAATTGAGTCACATTAATCAGGAGGTGTCAGTGCTTTTAATATTGTGTACATAAAATTATAGTAAAAAGATGGTTATAAACAAGATGTACCCTCTCCATTTTCATGAATAGCATCACAGTAAACCAAGTTTATATTTCCCTATCAAGTGTGATTTTCCCATTAGTCCACTTTGTGATGGTTCATTAAAAATATCTTCAAATCCAAAGGTCTCATGATTAGTCCTCAAAATATCCAGTGAAAAATTTGAGCTTGAAAGAAGTGGAAGATGTTGGAGTTGCTGCACTGCCTTCAATTCCATTTGCAATTTTAGTGGTACAAATAGACCCTGGATGTTTCTCAGTGTGGAAAAATTCATTTTATTTTGGTTGAGCTAGAATATTTTCTCTGATAACTCAAGAGGATAACTAGGCAAAACTATTTTTCACACAAGAGAAACCTTTCCGAAGGAGATCATGACATTCAAAATGTCCACTTGCTGAAAGTTTGGTAACTGGAATGCTGTTCTAGCTGAGATCTAAGTCCTCTGAGAGCTATTCAACTTCAGCTTGCTCTACAAACAGCCTCTCAATTTCATTACCATCACCAGCCCCACTTCTAACTCCCTATTATTCATATTTTTTATCTTTTTTCTTCTTCTTTTTAAAGAAGATCCTTTAGCTCTGACCAGTGTGTCTCAGTTAGTTGGGCAACATCCCACAAAGCAATATGTCATTGGTTTGATTCCTGATCAGGGCACATGACTGGGTTGTGGGTTTGGTCCCCTATCAGGGTACATACAAGAGGCAACCAATCAATGTTTCTCTCTCACATTGATATTTCTCTCCCCCTCTTCTTCCCTTCCCCTCTCTTTAAAAATAAGTAAAATAAATAAATAAAATCCTTTTTTTTTTTTTAAAGAAAAAAAAGAAGACCCTTTAGCATTTCTTATAATTCTGGATGGTGGTAATGAACTCCTTTAGCTTTTTCTTGTCTGGGTATCTCTTTATCTCTCTTTTGATTCTAAATGACAGCTTTGCTTAGCTTTACTAAATGATAGTAGTCTTGGTTGTAGATCCTTGCTTTTTATCACTCTGAATATTTCTTGCCAATCCCTTTGGCCTGCAAAACTTGTATTGAGAAGTCAGCTGACAATCTTATGGGAACTCCCTTGCAGTTTACTGCTTTTCTCTTGCAGCTTTTAAGATTCTCTTTGTATTTAACCTTTGGCATTTTAATTATGACGTGTCTCGGTGTGGGCCTCTATTTCCTCCACCAGGTTAGGGAAGATTTCCATCATTTTTTCACATAGGCTTTCAATTCCTTTACCTCTCTCTTCTCCTTTCAGCACCCTCCATGAGGTAAGTTGGTACAGGTGATGTGGTCCCAGAGGCCCCTTAAATTATCCTCATTTTTTAAAATACATTTTTCTTTTTGCCGTTCTGTTTGGGTGTTGATAGACAGATAGGTAGATAGATAGATAGATACAAAGAGAGAGCGAGAGTCAGAAACAGAGAAAAAAGGTCGTAAGAGCATTGTTTATAATAGCGAAAAATGATTAACAACCTACATGTCCACTGAAAAGACACCAGTTAAATTAATAATAATAGGATACAGTTATATTATACAATTATTTAAAATGATGTTACATGTTTTTAACTGTTGAGATGGAAAGATATCCACGACCAAGACTGTTAAAATAGAAAATAAAGCTCTTTTTAGGGGGAAAAGTAGGTGAAGAAAATAATCCAAAAATGAAAAACACAGCATATATATACATGAAAATGTCCAGAAAGATATAGCTAAAATGTTAACAGTGCTTCCTATGGGGTGTGATCATAAACATTCTATATTAATATTTCTGTGATTTTTCTTTTTTTAATTTTTAAAAAGACTTTATTTATTTTAGAAAGAGGGGAAGGGAAGGAGAAAGAGAGGGAGGGAAGCATCAATCAGTTGCTTCTTGCACGCCCCCAACTGGGAACCTGGCCTGCAACCCAGGCTAACCCTAACCCTAACTGGGAATCAAACTAGCGTTTGATTTGCAGGCCAAGGCTCAATCCACTGAGCCACACCAGCCAGGGCATGATTTTTCTACATCTTAGTTTTTTACAATCATCAAGCATTATGTTTACAAGTGTATAAAACAATAAAGCTAGAAAAACTGTAGAAGAAAATAAAAATTCCACACATGGTCTCAGTGTAGCACCCCTTCAATGGCACCGTTTGCTGATCTGCCTGCTCAGCAGACAGTCCTGTAGGCTGGAAGTCCAAGATCAAGCTGTCCACAGGGCCATGCTCACTCAGAAGGCTCTAGGAGAAGACCCTTCCTGTTCTGCTCCTGGTGTTTGCCGTCGATCCTTGGTGTTTCTTGGTTTATAGATGCATCAGTCAGTCCTCCCCTGTCATCACATGGCATTCTCTTTGTCCAGCAGTTTTGAAATCAGGTAGTAGAAGTCCTCCAATGTTGTGGTTTCTTTCAAAGTTGTTTTGGTTATTCTTGGTCCTTTGTATTTAGATGTAAATTTTACCTTTTAAAAATTATTTATTTATTGGGAGAGGGGATGGAAGGGAGAGAGAGGGAGAGGAACATCAGTTGGTTGCCTCTTGCCCACGCCCAACTGGGAACCTGGCCTGCCACCCAGGTATGTGCCCTAACCAGGAATCGAACCAGCAACCTTTTGGTGTGCAGGAAGATACCCAACTCACTAAGCCACATCAGTCAGTGCTATTTACATATAAATTTTTGAATAGGCTTGCTAATTTCTACAAAAAAAGTCTCCTGAGATTTAATTGGGATGGGATCACACTGAATCTATATTATCAACTTAGGGAGAACTGACATTTTAGTAATATTGAGTTTTCTAGTTTGTGTTCATAGTCTATCTCTCCATTTACTTAGATCTCAATTTCTTTCAAAATGTTTTGTTATTTTCAGTGTAAATATCTTACACATATTTTGTTAAATTTAATCATAATTGTTTTTATGTCTTTAATGTTATTGTACATTTATTTTCCAATAGTTCATCACTAGTATATATAAATACAATTTATTTTTATTTTTATTTTATTTTATTTCTTTAAAGGCCTTTACTGGTATAAAAACAATTTAAACATTTTATAAATACATTGTAAATTTTTTTTAAAAACCATGTATAAATTAGCAATTTATTTGAGGTAAGCCTACACATTTCAAGAAATGATCTGGCTCTGAAATGAGGGTATTCAAACTGTATAACCATTTTATATTATTTTTTTCAAAACTAACACAAAATATTTCAAGTGGCATTTCATAAATATATAAATATCACTTACATAAATTAACTCAATATCACATATTTAAATATCAATAATTTAAAAATAATAAAATAGTGTCCTACCACTCATATTTTCAGTTCTTCATAGAGAACAACGTTAGTTATGTGCCCAATGGACAGCTTTCTGAGCAGAGGAAGGAATGTCCATGAACCACAACCATCTTAGATGCCCAGGCTACTTTATCCGAACGGCCCTCTGGGTGAACTGCAGGAAGCCCTCAAGGCTCTGCAGGATGAGGTGAATTGTCAAGGTCTGCCGCCACTCATTCTGTGACTGCATCTTCTCCAGCAGGCCCGTGTCTGGTGGGCTCAGGGATGGTTTCTTCAACTGGATTCTTTTGCTTCAGAGTATTTGACTCTCATCTGCAGCCTTGGCATTTTCCTCAAACGTGTTCTGGAGGTACTCCAGGTATCCCTGAAACTCCACAAGACCAGTGGTGAGTCCCATCAAGCAGGTCTCCTGATTGAATCCAGATTGGAAGCATCCATTTTTTCCTGTCAGTTTTGAAAGGTTCAGCTTGTTTTCTGTCAGTGCCTCTTTGCTTTTTTTACATGTTTCATAGTTGTCACACATCTTATTTTTCACTTCAGAGATTTCGAAGATGATGGACTTAATAAGTTTTTCAGTTTGGTCTGGCGAGGTGAGTGGTGATCTCTTTAAGGTGGTCTCATCTTTGGCATCTTCTCCCAGTGGGACGGGAGGTAGGGAAAGCAGTAGCCGTCACCAGGAGTATTTTTTTCAAAACTAACACAAAATATTTCCAGGGAGATAGGCCAGCGGGCTGAAGGTGTTTGTGCAGAGGGAGTTCATGGCCAGGTTCCTGGAGAGAGATGGAGCTCTCTTTTCTTCCTCTTTGATGGGATGTCAAAGGAGGACCTTGTGGCATTTTCTGGAACTTAGTGTTCATAGCTTCCTCCTACTGTATGACTCAGTTTGAGTCCCCAGGCAGCTAAATACAGTTTGTTCTTATATATTGGTTTTACATCCTGCAGCCTTGTTAAATTTATTCTAGTAGCTTATTTTTTTTGTAAATTCATTAGGCTCTGATATGTACACAATCATGTCTTCAAAGAAAGTTTTCCTTCTTTCTTTTAAATCTTACTTATTACATTGACTAGGATCTCCAGTACAATACTGAATAGAAGTGAAAGAAGTAGATACCCCTCCCCTATTCTGATCTTAGCGAGAAGACATTCTATTGTTTACTATTAAATATTATGTTAGCTGCAGTCTTTATTACACATGCCCTTTATCAGGTCAAAATGTTTTTTTCTATTTCCAGTTTCCTGACGTTTGTTTGTTTGTTTGTTTTTAAAATCACAAATGGGTGTTAAGTTTTGTCAAATGCTTTTTCTATCTCTTTTGAGATAATCATATTGTTTTTCTCTTTTATTCTATTTATATGGTAAATTATATTTCATATTTTGTTAAAGAGTTTTGCAACTATATTTATTTGTAGTTTCTTTTTAAAATTTTTTGTTCCTCACCCAGGATAGTTGATTTGAGAGAGAGAGAGGGGAAGAGAGAGAGAGAGAACGATGTGAGAGGGAAACATCATCCGTTGCCTCCCATACACGCCCTGACCAGGGATCAACTGGCTACCTAGGTATGTGCCCTGACCGGGAATTGAATCCACAACCTTTTGGTGCACGGGACAATGCTCCAACCAACTGAGCCACCCTTCCAGGGCTATTTGTACTTTCTTAGCTGTAATAACTTTGTCTGGGTAATGCCGATATCATGAAATGAGTTGGGAAGTGTTCTTTTGTCTAATTTCTGAGTTTTTGTAGGTTGCATATTCTTTCTTTTCAAAAAAATATTTTCTCTAGTTTTATTGAGATATAATAGACATACATCACTGTATGAGTTTCAGATGTACAGCATACAAGTTTGGTTTATAGGGTGGGAGGAGGAAAAAGGAGGGTAAAGGGGAAATAAATGGTAATGGAAGGACACTTGACTTGGGGTGGTGAACATGTAACAGTGAAAAATTGTAAGGATGGGAAATTGTAACTCACTCCACCATTCTTTTGACATTGTTTTTGTAAGTGCTAACTCTGACTAATATGTAGCTTGTAGATAAACAACATGTTTATGTAAGAATCCTAGGAAATAACTTCAGAAAATATGTACTCAGACCTTCAGGCATCCCAGCGCTGGGAGATACGCTGACCTTCAACCGTGAAGCCAGGATGACTAAACCAGCATGATGTACACCGGACCATCATTTGCCTTATTGGCATGGGGTGTGCTTGTCTGCACGTGGAGAACTTTTCTACCCTCTCCTCTGATCTCTTCGTTCTGTTCCCCTCTCCCTCCTTATAAAAAATCTGTGACCCTACCGAGATGTTCAGATGGGCTTTGAGATGTGGGTCCCCCATCTTCCCAGGAGATTGGCTTTGTGACGTGAGTTCCCCATCTTCCAGGTGGCCAGAACCTGAAAATAAGCCACTTTCCTTTACATCAGCAACTGCCTCTTGAGGGTTGGCTTTCACAGCAGCAGGCAGCTGGACCTGTGTTTCAGTTACAAATACACAATACAATATACAGATAATGTATTATAGAATTATATTCCTGAAACCTATATAATTTTATTAACCAATGTCACCCCAATACATTTTTTTAAATAAAAATTAAATAAAAATTTTTTTTGAAAGAGTGGGTTTTAGGCAGGGCTCATAAATGACATTGGGTATGGCTACCATGAAACATTTTGGAATACCGTGAGAACCCAGGAAATAAATTTAGACTTTATTAATATGAAAAAGAAAAGGTTTGGTTTACATATATTGTGAAGTGATTACTACAGTAAGTTTAGTTAACATCCATCGTTTCACATATTTACAATAAAAAGAAATGGAAAAATGTTTTTTCTTCTTATAATGAGAACTCTTAGGATTCACTCTCTTAACCTTCATATACCAGTGGCAACTATAGTCTTCATGTTGTACATTACATCCCTAGTACTTATTTATTTTTTAAAATTTTTTATTTATTTTTTCAATTGTAGTTTACATTCAAAATTATTTTGTATTACTTTGAAGTGTACAGCATAGTGGTTAGACAGTACTTATAATTGGTAGTTTGTATCAACTTTTTCCAATCCTTCCACCCTACCCCACCCCACTGCAGTCCCCACTTGTAATAACAAGTGTGTTCACTTTTCCTATATTGCTTGAATGTTTGTTAGCATTCACCAATGAAACTATCTGGGCCTGGAGGTTTTTTGTTGGAAGATTTTTAATTATAAAGTCAGTATTTTATAAAATGAAAGGCAATTCAGATTTTTTTGTTTCTTTTGTGTGTTTTAATATTTCTGTCTTTTAAAATATTTTTTCCATTTCATCAAAAATTTCCAATTTATTGGCATAAAGTTGTTTATAATATTCCCTTACATCTTTTTATTGTTGTTCTATTTCAGTTGTCCTAATTTTCCCCCATTGCTCTCACCTGTCCTGCCTACCTCCCTTACATCTTTTTAGTATTTGTAGAATATGTAGATATCTTTTCTTTTATCCTTATTATGGACAACTTGATTCTTCATGTCTTTTTAAAAATTATCAACCTGGCTAGAGATTTATATATTGCATTTTTTAAAGAACTAATTTTTGTTTTTTCTGATTTTCTTATATTGCTCATTTCTATTTTCTTAGCTTTTCTTTCTTATTTTTGTTATTTTTCTTTTTTCTACTTATTTTGGGTTTAGTATGTTCTTTTGTTTTCACTTCCTAAGTTGAAAGCTTAAATCAATGATTTTAGCCCTTTCTTTTCTTACAACATAAGCATTTAAACCTATAATGTCCCCTCTAAGCACAACTTTAGTTGCAGCCCACAACTCTTCATTTGTTGTGCTGTAACCATCATTCAGTTAAAAATAATTTCTGGTTTCCCATAATCTGTTCATTGACTCATATGTTATTAAACAATGTGTTGTTTAATTTCCAAATACCTAGGAACTTTCCAGGTATCTTTTTGTTGTTTATTTTTAATTTAATTTCAGTGGGGTCAGGGAAGGAACTCTGGGTGATTGTAATTCTACTTTATTAAAACTTGTTTTATGAGCCCTGGCTTGTATGACTCAGTGGATTGAGTGCTGGCCTGAGAACCAAGGGGTTGCCAGTTCAATTCCCAGTCAGGGCACATGCTTGGGTTGCGGGCCGGGTGTCCAGTTGGGAGTGTGAGAGAGTCAGTCACACAATGATGTTTCTCTCCCTCTCTTTTCTCTCCCTTCCCCTTTCTCTAAAAATAAATACGTAAAATCTTTTTTAAAAAAGGCTTGTTTTATGACAAGTTTCATGGAATCATAGGTAATTAAACAATGTGTTGTTTGATTTCCAAATACTTAGGGATTTTCCAGATATCTTTTTGTTATTGATTTTTAATTTAATTTCAGTGGGAAAAAAAACTCTGGGTGATTGCAATTCTAACTTTATTAAGCTTTGTTTTATGACCCAGTATATGGTCCATCTTGGCAAATGTTCCATGTGCACTTGAGAAGAATAAGTGTTTTGTTAGGTGGAGTGTTTACTTAGTTGATAGTGTTCAGGTCCTGTATATTCCTTCAGATTTTGTACCTATTTATGTTTTTAAATTTTTAAAAACATTTTTTATTTCTTAAGTATATTTTATTGATTATGCTATTATAGTTGTCCCATTCTTTTCTCCCCTTTCTCTCTCTCCACCCTGCACCCTCTCTCCCACCAGCATTCCCCTCACCCCTTAGATCATGTCCATGGGTCATACATATAAGTTCTTTGGCTTCTCCACTCCCTATACTATTCTTAACCTCCCCTTTTTGTACTTACCATTTACACTTCTTGTTCCCTGTACATTTTCCCCCATTCCCCTCCTTACCCTCTGAGCTGATAACCCTCTGAGTGAGCCCCATTTCTGTGATTCTGTTCCTATTGTAGTTTGCTTGGTTTGTTTTGCTTTTATTTTTAGGTTCTGTTGCTGATAGTTGTGAGTTTGTTTTCATTTTACTGTTCATAGTTTTGATCTCTTTTTTCTTAGAAAAGTCCCTTTAACATTTCATATAATAAAGTCTTGATGATCATCTCCTTTAACTTTACCTTATCTGGGAAGCACTTTATCTTCCCTTACATTCTAAATGATAGCTTTGCTGGCTATGGTAATCTTGGATGTAGGTCCTTGCCTTTCGTGACTTTGAATACTTCTTTCCAGCCCCTTCTTGCCTGCAAGGTTCCTTTGGAGAAATCAGCTGATAGTCTTATGGGAACTCCTTTGTAGGTAACTCTCTCCTTCTCTCTTGCTGCTTTCAAGATTCTTTCTCCTTATCTTTAATCTTGGGTGATGTCATTATGATGTGCCTTAGTGTGTGCTTCCTTGGTCCAATATCTTTGGGACTCTGAACTTCCTGGATCTCCTGGACGTCTATTTCTTTCACCAGATTGGGGAAGTTCTTCTTCATTATTTTTTCAAATAAGTTTTCAATTTCTTGCTCTTCCTCTTTTCCTGCTGGCATCCCTGTGATTTGGATGTTGGAATGTTTAAAGTTGTCCCAGAGGTTCCTAAGCTGCTCCTCATTTTTTTTTTTTTTTGAATTCTTGACTCTTCATTCTGTTCTGGTTGAATGTTTATTTCTTCCTTCTGTTCCAAATCATTGATTTGAGTTTCCTTCCCTTTACTATTGGTTCCCTGTATATTTTTCTTTATTTCACTTTGTGTAGCCTTCATTTTTTCCTCCATTTTGCAACCATACTCAACCAATTCAGGGAGCATCCAGATTACCAGTGTTTTAAACTCTGCATCTGACATGTTGTCTCTTTCCTCGTCACTTAGTTCTATTTTTGGAGTTTTGATCTGTTCTTTCATTTGGGCCATATTTCTTTGTCTCAGTGAAGCTATTACCTTGCAAAGGGTGGAGTATTAGGTATTCGTCAGTGTGGGGCAACCCTCTTCACTGCATTATGGCACTGTATGTGGGGAAGAGATCAGAGAGGGAACAATGCCATTTGCTTGTCTCTCACCCTGCTTTTGGTCACTTCCCTGGCTACCCACAAGCGAATTGGGCCATTCTGGTGCTTATTCCTAGGTGAGAGGGCTTGTGTAAGTTCTAGGACCCTGTGGGTCTCTCCAGCAAACTTTTCCGTGAGGCTGGGAGTTTCTCCTGACACTGCAGCTCCTGAAGGTTTTTACAGCCAGAGGTTTTGAGGCTTTCTTTTCCTGTGCTGGAGCTCTGGGTTGCATGGTCTGTCTTGCTCCCCTGTTGTTCCTCCTGGCTTACCCGCACACAAATGTGGGACCTCCAGGTCTGCCACCTTGCCCCACTTCCTCTCCACCCCTCCTACAAGTCTGGATGAATGTTTCTTCTTTAGCTCCTTGGTTGTTGGGCTTTCATACAGTTTGGTTTTCTGTCAGTTCTGGCTATTTTTTGTTTTTAATTGGTGGTTGTGCTTCTTTTGGTTGTGCAAAGAAGCAAAGTGTGTTTACCTATGCCTCCATCTTGGCTGGAAGTCCTCAACTCTCTTAAAAATATTTTTTAAAATTATTGTCGACATTCAATATTATTTTAGTTTTGGATGTACAGTGTACTAGTTAGACATTTCTATACTTCATGAAGTGTTCTGCCCAACAAGTCCAGTAACCACCTGGCACCATACATAATTAGTATAATATTTTTTACTATATTCCCTATATTGTACTTTACATCCCATGACTATTTTGTAACTGCCAATTTGTATTTTTAATTCCTTCACTTTTTTCACCCAGTCCTTCAATCTCCCTCCCATCTCTTCTATCAATTATCAAGAGAAAAGTCTTGAAATATGCAGCCATAATTGTGGAAACTATGGACAAATCTATTGTGAGCAAATCTGTCCTTTTTTTTCAGTTTTGTCAGTTTTCATCTCATGTATTTTGAAGCTGTTATTATATGTGCACACATTTAATTTTCAACATTATATTATGAAAATGTTCAAACATATGGAAAAAACAATAGAGTTTAACAATGAACACCTACCTGTATACCTACTACCTATATTATACCATTAATGTATTACAATGCTTGGCTTTATTACATATCTATTCATCTATTACCCATTTTGATGAATTTCCAAGTCCATCGCAGATTTCAGTACACATATTTCTCTAACTATTTCACTATGTATATCATTAACTAGAAATCATGCTTTTTAGAGTTTTTTTCCTTTCACAGTAAAACAATAAACAGATAAATATTTTAAGTGTAGCATTAAATGAGTTTAGTAAATGCATACATTTATGACCCAGACTCTTACTGAGATAAATATGACCCTCATTTTCAGAAAGTTTCATTTTTCCCTTTCCATTCAATCCCTATTACCTTCAGATGCAATCCTAATTCTAATTTTTAAAATTTAATTTTTAAAGGGAGAGAGGAAGGAAGAAAGATAGAGAAACAGATTTGTTGTTCAACTTATTTATGTGTTTATTCGTTGCTTCTTGTATGTGTTCTGACCTGTAATGGAACCCACAACCTTGGCATATCAAGAGGATATTCTAACCAACTAAGCTCTGTGGCTGGAGCCCTGATTTTTTTCCCCCCACTATAAATTAGTTTGCCTATTCTGACACTCAGGGCCAGTTTCAGGGTCATGCCACCTGTGCAGTCACACAGGACCAGATGCTTGGAAGGGCCTCACACTGGGTATAATGGTCTGCTATAATAATTTTGAAATTCATAATATTTTAACAAGGGGCCCACATTTTCATTTTGTATAAGGCCCTAGGAATTATGTAGCTGGTCCTACTAGAAGTTTTATATAAGTAGAATCAAACCATATGTAATATTTTTTCTGTAAACCTTCTTTTATTTAGCATGTTTTTAATGTTAATAATGTTTTTGAGATTCATCATGTTGCATATGTTGATAATCTGTTCTCTTTTATTGCTGAACAGTATTTAAATGTATGAATATGCCACAGTTTGTTTATCTATTCTCCTACTGATGGACACCTGGGATATTTCCAGGTTTTGGCTATTATAAATAAAGTTGCTATACATTCTTGTACAAGTCTTTTTGTGGACACAAGAATGCTTTAGACTAGCTATCTCAACATGGGGCACTATTAGGATTTTGAACAGAATACTCTTCAAAATATTTCAAGGAAATTACCTCTACTCATTCAATCCCCTCAGTCATTTGAAAAACTCCGAAAGCCTCTATACATTTCCAGCCCTCTGGGGAAGGCAGTACCACTTCTGATTAAGAGTTCCTGTCTTAAATAATAGCATACTGTGCCTTCATTTCAGCAATGTATTTGACCTAATATAATACTGCTATAGATAAGGCAGAAAAATGTGTACTGTACACAAAGTATGCTAGAAGAATAGAAAGGCAGTCAATGGGACTAGAATTTGGTGATTGACAGGGGAAGGACTTGGCCCTGGCCTGGTAGCTCAGTTGGGTACAGGACTGTCCCAATAAGCCAGGGTTGCAGGCCCGATGCCTGGTCAGGGCACATACCAAAATCAACCAATGAACGCGTCAATGGATGGAACAACAGATCAATGTCGGTTTTCTTTTCTCACTCTCTAAAAATCAATAAATAAAAAAATTTTTTTAAAGGAAAGGGCTTGAAGACTTTGAAGGAGCTGGATGTTTAGAAGGAAGAAAATTAAGAAATAGTTCAGAAATGGTAAGCAGAACATTTATTACACCCCCTGGCCCTGAGGTGTGCACAATATAAGGGGACAAGTAAAACCAGGA
Organism: Pteronotus mesoamericanus; assembly: GCF_021234165.1. Lineage (NCBI taxonomy): Eukaryota > Metazoa > Chordata > Mammalia > Chiroptera > Mormoopidae > Pteronotus > Pteronotus mesoamericanus. Next base: position 381,724 of record NW_026555001.1, read on the forward strand.
TCTCCCTGAGAAGACTGCTCAGAAGATGTGGTAACCAGGGGCAGACAGATTCATTTATACTTCCAGGAGGTGGAGGGAATCTTCAGAGAGGAGGAGGAAGCTATGTTACTTTGATGGTAACAGATCTGGAATTGCAAAGGGCACATGGAAGAGTTTGGGGAGGATAGGAAGGGGTTGCTTCAGAGGAGGTAAGGAACTCAGGGGTATTGGGATGAACATCCAATGTTGATGTCAAGTGACTCGGCTTATTCCTCTGGTGATGACTGAGATAAATGGGAATATGAGGCGCATAATGATAGTCTGACAGGCTCTTGGAGAGATATGGAAAATAAGACTGAGCTGTGTGAATTTTGAATAGTTAGTAGGAAGGTCAAGGAGCTCCAGGATGTCTGCCTGCCCCAGCAGAGTGTAGTGGTGGGAGCAGACAGGGATGGAAAGGGATAGATGTGCTCTCTCTGGGAGAAAATGGTAAAGTAGGGGCTACGGGTGACCAACGATAGCTTAGTGACTACCTGAATAATTGAGTCATGGTCATTAATAAACATTTATTGGGCAGCTACTTTGTGTACGACTTAACCATTCAACACTCTGAAAAGAATATTGTTCTTAGAGCCAGCTGAGAGAGGAACCAGTTGGTTCCAGAAGGAAACAGAATGTGGCAAACAGAGATGAACCTTAACCTTTGCCTTATCAAGATCAGAGAGGGGTGAGGTCTTTATGGTGGGTCATTTACAGTGTATGCAACAGCTCTGGTGAAACCGGAGAGGTTTCTTCAATGTTTTAATTTAATGACATCTTTGAAGCAACCAATTATTCTATATAACTGTGAGGAAGTTATCTTCTGGTCATCTACAGTTACCTCCTGGTAACTGGACAGAGTCAAGCAGGGCTGTTTCTGTGGGTTCTTGTGTTGCAGTGGTTGCTTATAAGACATGATAACAACATGCCTTATGTCAAAGGAAAACTACATACTTATATTGCTTTTCTTTCCAGAGTGATGTGTATGTTTCAAGAGGGATGACTGAGATGTCTCTAGAAAATCAGAGTGTATGATAAGAACAAACTAAAGTCACAAGCTTAATGTCATTGATATTCTTAGTCAGGATGAGTGAGTTATCAAGTGTCATAGTCCAGCTGATCCATGCACAACACATATTAATATAAACAATACTGACTCAGAGTGTACCCAACATGATAATGTTCCTGAGAGTCTGGGTTGTCACCTGTCCTAGTGCCAAGATCAGCAGTCATTGAAGATGGAGTGAATAAGCTAGAGAGTGGTTGCTATGAACTGGTAGAAAGAACTGAAAGAAGGAAATAAAGAATGTGGATTGAGGAGGGGGTAGGGAGGATATGTCACGTCTTTGTTGGTTCCCTGTTTGTAGAAAAAGGGGAACTTCCAGGAGTCTGTAGGGAAGTCTTGTGAACTGATAAAGTAACGACTGCATTTCCATTTCCGTGCAGGATTATTAGGTGAACCAGCAGCAGGTTATAATAGTGGAGATGATGATGATATGAAGTCCTATATAAAGCAAACCTACTGTTAGCATTTCCTTCCGTTACCTGCAGCTGACAGAACTTGCTGGAATACAGCTAGCAGCTAATGGGTGGTGAGTTATTTATGGAGTTGGAACACTGTTAGGGACCAAGTTTCTATTTCCAATTTTGTCAAAAAGACAGCTCAGAAAAAACAGCATGTGGGCCTAAAGGCTACAAATAGCTCAAAGAATATCTCAAATTGGTGAAGTGTTGGTGAGCCATCCCGACATGAGGACATCATACTTTACTTCTATCCTTTGGTACAAAAGGCTTTGTAGGGAAAAAGAGAGGGTCTGTTGAATGGAGATTGCTAACTGGTGAAATTATGCAAATATAGATTAAGACACAGGCATACCTTGGTTTGTCATTCAACCTGGCTTGCTCCTGTAGAAACAGTCTGTCCATAAATTTATTTTTTTAAATATATTTTTCAATTACAGTTGGCATTAATATTATTTCATATTAGTTTCAGGTGTACAGCACAGTGGTAAGACAATCATAGAAATTACAAAGTGATTTCCCCAGCATTTCAAGTGCCCTCCCGGCACCATCACGGTTATTATAATATTATTGACTGTACTACCCAATTGCACCTTACATTTTGTAACTACCAATGTACATGTATTTGATGCATGTTTTTGGGCATAACATGGGGGCAAAAAAGGGAGAGCTGGCCTATGAATAAGCCTTAAGGGGATCCAAAATCAGCTAAAGAGAATGGTATTTCAGGACTAATCGGTGAGGAGAGGAGATAAAATAATTTAGTTATAATCAACAATCAAACTTTGAGTCTCCACATTAGTCCTGTGGATGTTCAGGTTCAACATGAAAGGATCCTTAGGGTGCTCACCCCCCTATACTCCCTTGAGGAGTTTCTACTTCAGTAGTGAGACAGATAACCACACAGATAACTCCAGTCTATAGAATCAATAGAATCAAGATTGGTCTGGCTACCATCCAGTTCTAGATCCTTATAAATGTTAATGAAACAGATGGCTTTCTTTTTTTGCAGCTTAATTTTTAGACTCTGCTTTCTCTTGAGGGGTTTCCGAGCCCTATTTGGCCACTGGTCTGAAATCTTCCTTAGTAGTTAGTTAATTCAGCTGATCATTCAGAAAGGAAGAAAAGGGGAAAATGAGCACTTGTAAGCACTTACAATGTGCTTTCTTCACACTATCTTATTGAATCTTCACAGAGACTATACACTTATTTCCATTTACAAATGAGGGAACTGGTTAGGCAAAGTGAGGCAACGCCCAAGATCCCACTGGTGAAAGGAGCTACTAAGGTTTCACCCTAAGTACACACGACCCTAAAACCTAAGCTCTTTTCACACACCATGTAGCTGTAGGGCTCTCACCTCTAAAATTCATGTCTTCATAGTCAAAACTTAGAGAGATGTTTGTTTGTGTATCAGATAAGCTCTGGCACTTGGTGACTTCTCATTGATTCCCAAAGGAACTTGAAGTGAGGTGCTCATCTTTATGGGGGGACTTTATTCTTTGAAATGTGGTGTCATACTTTCTATCTGAAAGGCTATAAAATATTTTGTACTTTGCTTACTTCTTGTGAAAACGCCCATATGAATGAAAGTAATAAAGCAGCCAAGCCCTTGTAACCCAGGAACCTTCCGTATCTGCTTCCTGCTGGAGGCTGGAAGAGGGGAGAGAATTCTGCCTGGTGGCTGTGAACTCCCCACTCACTTTGGGATGCTGTTGATTTCTGATTCCTAGGCATCATGCCAACAAGCAATTTATAGAAACAAATCCTGGAATTATACACAAAGAGGCACTTAGGCATAGGCCTGTTTGTGTACAGATTACTCAGAATTCAGAAGCTGTATTTTATTTTCTTATTACTTTTGGATAGAGGGGAAGGGAAGGAGAAAAAGAGGGAGAGAAACATTGATGTGAGAGAGAAACATCGATCATTGCCCCTTGTATGCTCCCTGACAGGAACTGAACCCCAAATGCAGGCATGTGACCTTACCAGGAAAAGGAATGGAAATCGCCTTTTGCTTTGTGGGATGATGTCCAGCCAAATGAGCTACACCAGTCCGGGCCAATTCAGAAGATACATTGGTTGTGGGTCAAAGGCCACACCACATCAACCCATCCCCCTCTAATTTCAGGGGGAAATTCCAGATGAGAACTTGACTTAATAAAACCCTCTGCTTACCCCAGAAATTATTTCTCTCTACTCTCCTGCTTTGGTCCTTATTGCAATTGCAATGAGATTAGCAGTTATTTGTGGATGTAGAACAGACTGCAAAGAATCCTAGACTAGCTCCTAGTCACCACTCAGACAACGCTCTGAGTGTCGCCTTTGGGTCTGATGGGAATTCATTCACTTGAATCCTTGGTATATACCGAACAGCACTGGGTTAGTTACTTGTGAAGGCTCCACGCCACAGATTATTCTGGCTGTACTGAGATGCACACTAACCCAGTTAGGCATTCCCCTGCCCTACCCCACAGGGGCCCAGCCCAGTGGACTCATGCTCCACGTTCCACCCCTCATCAGTCATAGCTATTGTCGGGGTGCTCCACCTAATCCATGCCCCAAAAAGTGAGACCCTAGGTTCCCTGCACTTTCCCTGGGCACAATCCTACACTCAAGGTCTCTGCCAGGAAACTACTAAAGACCATTTGCTAGTGAGTGACACCTCCCGGGTTAGATATTTACATTTTATTGTAGGCCTTCTGGAGACAATGTTTTATCCAAAAGAGCTACGTGATGGTGGGAACCAGGCACAGAAGCATGTCATTGAGGGATGCGTGTGAGGCAGTGGAATCAAACCATTGCACTGAAGCCCAGGGCTGACGTGCGTCTAATTTGTACCTTGTTTACTTAATACATATCTATTGTATTAAGCACTTAATTTACTTAATTTAAATTATACAACTCTGTAACTAAGCATTAATCGTGGCCAGGAAATAAAAGACATAGGCCCTCAAGAACCTCCAGCCCCATTGACGGATATCAGACACACACATTCAATTAAAAATTAAAGAGCTACATATTAAGCCCAGACAATAATACTGGAGTACAACATTGAGCTTTTTAAAAGAAAGATACATCATGGTACCCAAATCTATCTGAGACTGGGGTCTGAGGAGTCCAAAAACGAATCTCCAGGAGAATATTTCAGGGGAACTTAATTGCTTTTGTTTCAGGGTTCCAAAGTTCACTCTGGCTACTGATCTCCTGAACACCAAAGAGAGTGATTGTTATTTGAACACATTCATCGTAGACCAAAGAGTATGCATTTCAGCTGAGAGGGAGCACTTTGGTTAATAATTAAGCATCATTATTATTGTATTTTAATTTCTCATACAAGTCCAGTTTTAAACAAATTGTAACAATTGGGACCTCAAGCTATTACACTTCAGTAATTTGTGTCACTGTAGCCAGACTTAACTCAATGCTGTTATCAACCTTTTACATCTGAGTCATGAAAACGGAGAGAACTATTTATTTGTGTATCAGGTAACTCTGGTGCTTACTAACTTCAGATTTGATTCCAAAAGAAGCTCGTACATCAAGTCCTCAGATAACATTGTTTTGTTATGATGATGATATTCTGTAGATGAACAAGACTGGGTGAGTCTGCTCAAGGCATTCCCAGTCCAGGACTCAGGCAGGGAAAATGACTAGAACAGAAGATAAGTGGTATGGTCTAACGTGCTAGGAGAGCACAGAGACGGCTGTACAGAGCAGGGACTGCTCAAATTGTCCTGAGGATGAACAGGAATTTGTCCTGAGGATGTACAGTCAGGTGGAGGAGTTGGGGGGCGGGGAGAGCGTTTGGAGCAGAGAACAGCATACACAAAGGTCTAAAGATGGGGTGCTCTTTCCAGCCGGCACTGCGCCATAGGCATCTATCAGGACAACGGGCACAAGCACTGCTAGATGGGGGACAAGAGACAGTCCTACCTCAACAAGCAAAACTAACGACCTGGGACCTCCTGCCACCAACGCTAAGATCAGCCCGTTCGGCATACACACAGCCCCCGTGGCGGGGGGTGGGCAGCAAGAAGGACTGTGACTTGAGGATGGATGTGGGCAACCCCTGGGGTTCAGGGTGTTGTACACGCAAAGCAAGGATTGTTGCTGTTGCCTACAGTGCATCCAAGAACGAAGCGAACTGGTCCACAGCAAGGCACTAGTACAAATCTGCATCGTGCACATTGGCAGCACACCGCACGGAGAGTGGCACGGGCCCCACTGCCCCGGGCTCAAAAAGGGGGCCGAGCTGCGCTCCTGAGGAGGAAGAGATTTTAAACAAAAAACAATTTTAAAAAAATTCAGGTGAAACATGATGAAAGGAGAAAGGATGCTACCATGAGCCGTCTTCCAGAGGAGCCGGTCCGGCAGGCAGACTTCCTGCGCGCAGCGCTCCAAGACCAGGCCAGGGTGGCTGCGCAGACGGTGATGTGCCGGAGGGCAACGAGCTGGTTTTCCTCTGTCTGAGGAAAACCAAGGCCTGGAAAGGCAAACAAATCCTTTTCCCTCCTGTCTTAGCTCATGCAATAAAGGTGTTTATTGTTCTAAAAACAATGGGGAAACTGTGTGACAAGTTTGGGAAACTAAATATAGTTGAATATAGTGAGATTATAGGGCACAAATGGGGAGATGATGGGAGAGGAGGCTAAAAGTAAAGAGCAGATGATAAGGGTGTTTGGATTTTATCTAACCGATGACTAATCCAGGGAGCGATGTGGTCAGGTGTGTGGAAAATTTCCTTTGGTTGTGATACAGAGGACTGACTGGCAGCACAGGACTGAGACAGGAGGATCATAGGAAAGAACAAATAAGAGCCTGACTCTGGCGGGGAGGAGGTCTGGAGAGGAGGACACGGGCCTGTCAGATTCTTGGGAGGTAGAGTCAACAGGATGTAGGAGATAAGAGAGCAATTTAGGAAGACTCTGGTTTTCTGGGCAAGGTGACAGGGTAAAAATGACTGTACCATTTACAGACACAAGGAGTGAAAGGGAGGAGTCAGGTCGGGCGCTAGATTCTAAGGAGAGAATGAGTTCCTTTTGAGTCTGTGGTGCTTGGGTACAGATATTTTAGTACATGGTTAACAACCCATGTCTAAAGTTAAGAAGAAAGCTGTCAGATGGATATATGGATAGCTAATAGAGTCATCAGTATCTACAGCCATCATTGAAATTGTAAGCGTGTATGAATCAATCATCCAGGAAGAAAAGGAAAGGAAGCCGAGACTGGATTCCTGGGAACACCAGGGGGGCAGATATGTGCACTAGATTCTTGACAGGGTATTGAGCGAAAACAATTCGGACAGATCAAAGAAACTAGTGTGCAGAGTTCAGGCTAAGGCAAGAACTAAAATTGTCCACCATGGTTGGCCACTAGGAGGTTGTAGTGATTTTAGCAAGAAAAGTTCAGTGGCGTGTTGAGGGGTAGAGTACAGACGGAGTAGGTGGGAATAAATGGGAGATGAAGAGATAGAGGCCAATGAATATAGCCCTTCCCTGACCTTGAGGTAAGAACTGCAGAAAGATATACCTCAAGTCTGTAAGCATTTAGTTGAGAACCTACTATGTATCAGACATTTGGTTAAGGAAGTGAGGGAGGGAGAAGTGATGGAGACATAGTCACTGCCATTGAGAAGTGCTCATGCTAATGAAAGAGACAATTATAATACACTCAAATGAATGCCAGAATAGAGATACAAACAGGGTATTTTGAAATCACCAAAGAGGAATAAAGAAAAGGATGAAGGTGTATGGGAACAAGTGGTGGAGATGAAGACATATTTAATTGGAGCACCTAGAAACACTCAAATCCTGATTTCAACTAGCCATACCTCCCTATATCCACATATATACCAATTCATTCTTTACACAACCACCAGAGGAATCTTCCAAAGCACAAATCTGATCACTCGATCCTCATTCCAGTGGCCTTCCGTAGTCCAAAGGATGAAACCCCAATTCCTATCACCCTCAGGGCTCTGCAGGGCACGGCCCCTGCAGCCTGAACAACCTCATCAAGTTCTTGCCACTCTAATATTCTTCTCCTCCATCATGCTTTCCTCTCTCTTGCCGCTCTCCATCCCTGCAGAACTTTGTCCATGCTTGCCTGCACGCCCATCCCGCCTGAAGTGTTCTGCCTGCTGTCTAATTAGTGCCTCCTCAACCTTCAAACTTCAGCATGATCACTGTTTCTTCAGAGAAACCTTTACTGACACTACCAGGCAGGTCAGATCCTCCTAGAGTCCCAAATAGTCATGCTTTCTGCATATGTAATTCTATTTGGGCATATTATTTGGATCATATCCATCTCTCACACCAGAATGAGCTCTGTAAAGCAAGGAGCAGGACTTTGTTGTCCATTACATCTTTAGCAATGAATGCAACACATTGTTTATGAGACAATAAATATGTGATACATGAATAAAGGATGGAATGAATGAAGGTCCTGATAAATACATACACAGAGGTGTATGGCTAGCAAAGGAATGCAATGTTATAAGTGAGGCTTTGGCCTCAAAACTCAGGTTCTAGGAGGATGCAGTAAGCAAAGGAAGAAACTACGAGGAATTACTTTTGCTTGGGGTAGAGATGACCTAGAGTCAAAAATCAAAACAAACCTGTCTTTCCTTCTTTTCCCTTAATTTATTTTTTTAAAAAGATTTTATTTGTACTTATTTTTAGAAAGGGGAAGGGAGAAGGGAGGAAGAGAGGAAGAGTAACATCAATTCGTTGCCTCTCACGCAACCCCAACTAGTGTACCCTGACCAGGGATGGAACCAATGTTTCGATTGGCAGGCCAGCATGCAATCCACTGAGCCATGCCAGCCTTAGTGTCCCTTAATTTCTTATGTAAATCTTGACTCTTCCCACTGCAGAGAGTGTAGGCTGGTGATTCAAGAGTGTAATAACCCAAACTACAATCATGGTGATTACCCCTATGCTCGGATGTTCTTAGGTCAAATCTGAATATTTTCAAGACAGGCAAAATTTGAGCATCCTTGGAGGCTGAGGGGAAGGAGTCAAGGAAGAAGGTGAAGATAGGAGAGAGAGGTGGTGGATTTAGCTTCTGCAGAGCAAACATAATTAGTCTTATCCACATCTGGCCTTGCTGGATACTGTTGGGGGAAAACCAGTTTGGTGCAAATGGCTGGGTGCACCCAGGGTTGGTGGTTTGTAGAGCTGATGCTCCAAATGAACCAGGAAGTGAAGGTATTATCCAAACATTTATTAAGTTAGATACGAAACTGGATGATGTTGTACAGGGCAACAAAACTGTAATTTATCTTTCCCACTAAACAGAAATTATTTACATCTCTACTGGACAAAAATCTGTAGGCTTACAGCGTGCCTGGGCTGTAATCAATGGCAAATAGCAAAGTCAAACTTGGATTCTTTCTTCTAGATAATAAAATAATCTTGGGTGAGCTTGTTAAATCACGCAAACCATTGAAGGACAGACAGATATTCTCTTCCTTTGTTTCCAACTTTGGGTACATTTTCTTTTTCTTTTCTTTTTGTTTTTAAAGTCTGAGAACTGCTAATCAGAAGTATGTGATATTTTTCTTTTTAGGTTTTATTTATTTATTTATTTGTTTTTAGAGAGGGGAAGGGAGGGAGAAGGAGAAGGAGAGAAACATTAATGTGTGGTAGCCCCTTGAGCACCTCCTACTGGGGACCAGACCTGCACACCAGGCATGTGCCCTCACTGGGAATTGAACCAGCGATCCTTTGGTTCACAGGCTGGCATTCAGTGCACTGAGCCACACCAGCCAGGACTGGATACTTTTTCTGAAACTGAAACTGCTGGCAAGTGATATTCTATGAGATTAGACTGGGGAAGAGATAAAAGGAAGCCAGAGGAGGTGATGGACTGAGATAAAAGGGAGCGGTCAAGGGGAGGCAGTCTAGATGCCATCGGTCGAATAGCAGTTGTAGTAAGGGAAAGGGAGTAAGATCTCAAGAATAAGAAGCTGTTCTGGGAGACAGAGCGGGAGCAGCCCAGGCCTTCCCAGAGTCCCGCGCGCAGCCACGGCGGAGGACTGCTGCCGGGGACTGCTGGGCTCCAAATCCAAGGCGCCAGGAGGCGCGGTTTCATGTGGGATGCACTTTCCACACGGACTTTGACTCCTAGTCCTTCCTGAATGAGTCAGGATTTGAGAAGAGAAGCAGAAACTTTATGAAGGACATAGAATAAAGGATTTATCACAGGAATTACACAATTGTGGGACCTGGCAGAAGATAGCAAGGCTTTTGCCTCTGTATCTAGTGTTTAGCCTTCACTCACCAGAGGTCACCATACTGCCAATCAGAAAAGAAAACTGGGCTTGACTGAGGGAGAGGACACAGAAACTCACAAGGACAAACTAAAACCCAGGTCGGATTTTCACCACTCCCAACCTTGATGCAATGGGTGCCCTCCAGGAGGGGCTAGCACCCTTCACCTGGAGTCACACGCACTTGACCCAGACCATGGAGAAAGTAAAGGAGTTCTGGTGGGAGCTGGAAGAGCCGCAGGTCCCGGTGCTGCCTCAGCCCATGAACTAGCAGAGTGCGTGAGCTGCCTCAGTGCCTGGTTCTCTGCACCCACCTCCGGAGCATTAAGGCCGTGGCTGTTGCTCCACTTACAGCTTCCAAATGCCACACAAATTTCTCATGGAGTCAACGCTTACCTGAAATATACAGGGAAGAGAATTCTCGGAAACATAGTTCCAGCTCAGCTAAGCTGACACAGACAAAGCCACCACAAGCTCTCAACACCAAGCACAGTGCCCAATAAATTGTGGAGTTTTGTTAGCAAAAGTACCTTTAAAACAAACCACGGATACCTGCAACAACATGGATGAATCTCAAGAACATTATACTCAGCAATAAAGGCCAGATAAAAGCTTTATACTGTATGACTCCATTTGTATGGAATTCTACTCCAGAATGCGAAGCTGGCCTAAAGGGACAGAAATCTGACAAAGTTGCCTGGGACAGGGGCGGGGCTGGGAGGGGAGTGACTGGGAAAAGGCACAAGGAAATTGGGGGATGGGGGCTGTAATGAAAATGTTTTTTATTTTGATAGAGGTGTGAGTTACACAAGTATGTTCTCTTGAAAAAAACTCCCTGAACTTATACCACAATTTTTTTAAAAAGTAAAGAAAAATGGTGCCCTTAGAGCTAATGACAGACTAATAATCAAGGAACACATATTACATGTTTCCTTGTATCTACCTACGGGGCCACTTTTAAGAAACTGGCCTCATCAATGCACATCCTCACTCAAAAATTGGAAAAGGATTAGAAGAGGGTGCAACTCTGAGATTCCCATTCTTCAGCCAAATCCAAAATTGGAGTAAGAAAATGAAAAAATTAAAATACATAAAAGGTTTACAAAAATAAATAAAAGTCCTGGCTGAGCAGCTCAGCTGGTTTGGAGCGTTACCCCGATAAGCCAGGGTTAGGGTTTGATCCCCAGTCAGGGCACACAAAAGTAACAACCGATGAATGCGTAAATAGGTGGGACAACAAATTGATCTCTTTCTCTCTAAAATCAATAACTTAAAAAAAACAATTAGAGGGGAAGACCTAAGACAAACTGGTAATAAAAAGACTAGGCAGATGAACTCAAAGTTGAACTGTAGAAGGAGGATTTTTATTACTTTTCTCCAAAATTTAAATTCAATCCATTCAACAGATATCTGATTTCTAAATTGCATCTAGGAATGCTGACAAACAGAGAAAGAGAGAGTGAGACAGACTGACTCACAAACATTCCAAATAATGGAAATCATCATAAATGTGAAGTCAGAGAATGTAGTTTCATTGTGCTCAGAGGAAATGTGTTCTGTGGCCTTGCAGGGACCTGAATCTCTGGGGGTGGGGGGAGACGCTGAAAGGAGGGAGAGACCTGAAAGGGAGGGCTGGGGACGCGAGGGGCTAACAGTGAAAGTGTAACAGAGTGAAATCCTTCCTCCCTCTGGTGGCTTTCAGGCTAATAGCTCCTGCTTTACATGCTAATTAACTAGAGGAATTCTGCTCGGGGCGGGAGAAGCCCCTTTGTCAGTGAAGGTGTGGGGGATTATGCACCCAGCAGTGACTCCAGAACCGGACTCAGGAACACAGGGATTTAGAAATTCCCCACCTTTCCTTGGACCCCTTTTCTCACTTGGCTATCTACAGTCCCCACCCACCTCTTCACCTCACACCTCACCCCTCCTCCCTTCCCTTGAAATAGAAGATGCCTGAATTTCGAGCTCTCTTAAGAAGAATTTGAGAATTAGCTCCTCGAGCTAGCCTTTCTCGATCCGAAAAACTTTGCTCACTCTAAAACTCTGACCTGTTGAATGTTGGCCTTTCTTTTGAAGCACCGGGTTCATGAACCTTGTACCTGAAACAAAAGCCTTCCCTTCCGCTCTCTGGTCTCAGGACAGCAAGGAGACTGGATGAGCAGGTTCTCTTAAAGGCCCTCACAGGTCCCATTACTTAGGAGTCCTTTTACAAGCTCGGGTTAATTTTTAACTTCTCTGTGGTGAGATAAAAAACAAAGGCAGAAGCTCAGACCCAGTAACCGTGCATCCTCACCCCACGGCCAATTTCTAAAGCTCTCGGTCTTTGTCCCCAAGTCCCCTCCCCTCTCCTTTGTCTCCAGGTCTTGGGGAGAGCTGAGAGAATGATCACGTGGCCCCAGTGAGGCTGGCTTCCTGGCAGTCCTCTGGGCTTCCTGCTGGGACCAGGATTCCTAGTATTTCAGGTGGCTGCCCCATTTTTTTCTTTTCCCTTTTGTTTCTGTTGTGGATGTGGCTGCTTGTCCACACCCCGGGATTCCCCAACCTCAAATGCCAGAATCCTACTTCTTAGATTTCAATATTTTCAAGGTCAGTGGAAACTTTTTTAAAAAAGCAACATTAAGCTAATATATTACTACAGAAAGCAAGCTTTTCTATTTCTCCCCAAAACTGATGCTCTCTAGCACTTCTCAGATCTTAAGAGACATGCTTTTTTTTACTTTACGTAATTTTTTGTTTTTCAATTACAGCTGACATACAATATTATATTAGTTTCAGGTGTACATCCCAGTGATGAGAAATTATATAAGTTATTAAGTGATCACTCTGATAAACTTAGGACCCTTCTGCCATCATCCATAGTTATTACAATATTATTGACCATATTCCCTATGCTGTGCATCCCCGCCACTATTCTGTCACCACCAATTCGTACTTCTTAATCCCTTCACCTCTTCCACCCATTCCTCAACTCCCTCCCATCTGGTTTTTAAAAACCAGTCACATAAAAATAAAGTTAAAAAACATAGATAAAATTCTTAAAAATAAATAAAAAGTAAAATATAAAAGCAACCAACCAGTCACTCAGAATTCTTTCTTCCCTTTTTCTAATGATACCACTTCTTTTTCTTGATACCACCTTCTTAAAGGCTCCTTCACATACATGAAAATAATTGACGTATAAAGAATTATTTCCCAAGACATTGTTTTTACTTTGTTGAAACTAAATAATAAATATTTCATGAACACTTTTCTCCCATTGCTGACCGAGCTGTTAAATCTTGGAGTCAGCCTGGGTAATATTACACAGACAAATAGCTCTTGACACTTACGGGCTCAGAGTGGACACAGCTAATGGCTATTTCATGCTAGAAGAATTAAGTGAGTGCAGTATGCTCAGCTTAAAAACTGGCCATGGGCCTGAGGGAGCAGGAGAGCAGGGCTGGTGTTCAGAACATGTTGACCACCACTTTCTGCTCCCGAGAGGGCCAGAAACCTTAGCTAAAATGTTGCCCAAAGCATCCCTCCCAGGCCGCTGGCTGCTCTGGGGAGATGGTGGTGGTTGCGCAGTCACCCAAACAGGCAAATCCAAATTCTGTCTGTGTCCTGAGGTGTGTGGCCTGAAAAGAGAGGCAGAGACTGTGAGGCATGGTATTCAGTGGCAAAGAAACTCGGACCATGAGTTTAAGCATGAAGATCTCACTGAATGGAGAGCTGCCCCTGTGAACACTAAAGACACAGGGCTGCTGGTGGGGGCGGGGGGCGGCAAAGTTGTATAAGGAAAACGGATGGGTGGTTCAGGACTGATGGTTCTTGGGGCAGCTTGATGTGGCCGATTGCTAGGCCCCACATCCATTTGCTGAAGCAGATAGTACAATCCCAAGCTTGTCATCAAGGTGTTTTTATGCTGATACTGACCCATTTTTTTTTTTTGGCAGCAGTCACTCAGGTTTTTTCTCTAGGAACTCCGACTGCTGGTGAGCTTTATATTTTCCAGGCTCCGCACCCTGCAGCAGGCAAATCCAAATGCACATGCTCAAAAATACTTGAGAATTCACTTATCAAAAATAAAAATTCGCTTATTACCATGACTAGTGGGGCTCAGTGGGTTAAGCGTTATCCTGCAAACCAAAAGGTCACTGGTTTGATTTCCAATCAGGACACATGGCAGGGATTTGGGCCAGGTCCCCTGTTGGGGGCGTGTGAGAGGCAACAGGTCAATGTTTCTCTAATCCAATGATGTTATTCTCTCTCTCTTTCTCTCTCCCTTCTTTAAAAAAAAAGAATTCACTTATCAAACCTCAGCGCTATTGACATTTAGGGCTGGATCATTGATTGCTGTAGGGGCTGTCCTGTGGAGCAGCATTGTAGAATATCTTGCAACATCCTCTATTCACTAGATGCCAGTAGCATCCCTCCGTTGTGACAACCAAAATATCTCTAGACATTGCCACATGTCCCTGGATGGCAAAATTGTCCCCAGTTGAAACCACTGCTTTAGATAAGGTACCTTCCATGAAATTCTTCACTAGTCTATTGTGATGACTGGTATTAGTTCATCAAGCTACAAAAAACCAAAACAAAAAAAACAAGAAAAACCCCAAAAAACAAAAAACCACAAGAAACCCAGTATAACCTCATGTTGCTTTTAAGAGGGCTCTTGCCTGATTCTACCTTAGGTTGGAATACATCAAAGGGTCAGTCAGCCCAGGGTCCTAAGCTTTAGTGGGTCCTGCTTTAGACCTGTTCTAGTCATGTCCCTTCCCATGGTGTGAGGGTCAACAGAGCCAAGAGAACATGCCCACTGGAGCCCGCACTTCCCTTCTAGACCACATCCTGGATACTCAGACACCAACACTCCTTGCTCAAGCGGGTCAAGTCTGCTTTCAGTGCTGACAAGGCCTCTTCTTTTGGTCCCTTCTCTGACTGTGAGCCCTGCCACTGGGGAGGCCCTTTCTGGCAATGTGAATGGAGCTTGGACAGGCAGACTATACTCTCAGCCTGAATCTGCAAATGTTAGACAAGGGCCTCCCCTTCCTTTTTATGCCAGTGACTACCTAACAAAATGTAGTTGATAAGAGACCATTAGCAGTTCCGTACCCTCTCTGACCTTCTTCACCTTCCTCAACAGCTGCAGAAGGTGGTGATCCCTCACTCCCAGTAGAGAACCAGGATGGAAAAGTAGAGAATCTGAGAGCCCTCTGCAGAATTGCCCTCTGCTCAGGCAGGGGCTACACAGCTTTATACTTCTCCGCTGAGCAGAGAGCTCCACTTACGGCAGGCAAAACTCTGTCCTGAAAATACACCAGCATTCCTGGCAACACACAAGGCCAGTTTCTCCTCTGGTCTGCAGGCCCCACAGTCAGACATTATTTGGTGAATGTGCCCTCCTTTTCCTCCTCGTCCTCCCACTCCTCCTCCTCCTCCCACTCCTCCTCCTCTTCCTTCTCTGTGGAGGGGTCTGGCTGATTCTCCTCCAGGTCGAATGAATCACCCTCTTGATTTTGAGCCCCTAGAGCCTGTTACACCTTAACTAATCACTTACTTATTCAATTACACCTGGCATTGAGGCACGTCCCATTAGAAAGGGCTCCTCAAAGACAAGGGCCTCTGACTCATCTGGCTTTTCCCAGTGGGCCTAGCACAGGGACACACACACACACACACACACACACACACACAGAGCTGCTCAGGCTTACTCACTGAATCCATTATTGTATGTTGCAGTGTATAATGCGCACCCATGTTTTTGTGTGCATTATACACCAGACTTATTATACCCATTATTATACTCATGGTATGTAGTCTTTATACCCATGTATAATGCACATCCTTATTTTTCCCTCAAAAATTTGGACAAAAATGTATGTATTATACACAACAAAATATGGGGTAACTTTAAAAATCATCCTATTTAGGATTAAAGTCACTGAGTTTTATGGGAAAACCAGTCCAACCAGCTTCCTTCTTCATGGCTCTTAGACCTTGAGGTTGGTTTATTTTGTCAACTTAGAGCCCTGCTATTAACATTCACTTTTTCACTTTGTACCTGGTCCCCCAGAGGCCCTCTCCCCCCTTTTTTTACTGTGTAAAGACTGGGGACATTAGGAAGAAGTAAGTTTTCAAAATTGTATTAGTTTCCAAGGGTTGCTGTAACAAAGTACCAAAAACTTGGTGACTTAAAATAATAGAAATTTATTCTCTCACTGTCCAGGAGGCTAGAGGTTCAAAATCACAATATTGGCAGGGCCACGGTTGCTCTGAGGACCGCAGGAAAGACCCTTTCTTTCCTCTTTCATCTTCCGGTGGTTGTGGCAGCCCTCAGTGCTCCTTGGCTTACAGCCGTGTCCCTCCACCCCTGCCACCGTCGCCACAGGCGCGTCTTTCTCTGGGTCGAAATTTCCCTATCTTTGTAAGAACAAAAGTTATTGGGTTAGGGCCTACCTAATCCAGTATGATCTCATCTTAACTTGACTATGTCCGCAAAAACCCTATTTCCAAATAAGGTTAGATTCACAGGTACCGGAGATTAAGATATATCTTTTGAGGGGGCACAGTTCTATCCACTATGAGGATAAAAGAGCTTAATTCCCACAGCTCTTCGTACAACTCTGTCTTGAGCATGTATGACTTTAAGGCTGTATGAGCCTGTTCTCCTATTCTATCTCTCTACGTAAGGCTTTGTGATCTGGAATATTTGATTTGAACCTAGCTCCACCATGTGTGCAACCTTGGCTAAACTATGTATCTCAGAGTGCCTTCACATGTCTTTATACTTGGTCACATAAAATTCAAGTACCTTACAACAATATATTTCCATTTCTTTTCTCCCATCCTTTAGGGTCCTGTGATCACACATTTTACTTCTACATATGTTATAAACCCCATAATACTTTGTAATTATTATAAATTTTAGACTGTATCCAATTTGGAAAAGTTTTGGCTATTACTTCTTCAAATAGTTTTTCTCCCTGCCCTTGTTTTTTAGGGGGCTCTAATTATATATTAGATGACTTGATATTGTCCCACAGATCACTGAGGCTCTGTTCATTTTTAAAAAGTCTTTTTTTCCCTCTGTTTCACTTCGACACTATTGCTATGTCTCAAGTTCAGTAATCTTCTTTCATAGTATCTATTGTTAATTCCATCTCTAGAAATTCCTTTTTTTAACATGTCTTTCATTTTCAGTAATATTTTCATAATATAGATCTTCTCACTGTGCTCATGTTTTCCTGAGTTCACTCCATTCATGTACACCTTACTGTTCAGCAAAGGTTTAGGAGACCACAAACTCTTCCTCTTTTGCAGCTCCATCCTCTCCAGAATTCCGCTCTACAAATTCCAGCTACCTGCACCCCGCACCCTGCACTCTGACCTCTCTCCTCAACCCAGCAAGAGACTCTCCCTCTGCCATAGTCTAGAATGTGCTTTAAGGCAGAAAATCAGAGCAATTATAGGTCTCATTTCCTTTGTTTCCCTCCTTTTAGGGACCACAGACTTGGGCTGCCTGTTGCCCAATGTCTAATAACATTTGTTTTATATACTTTTGTTTAGTTTTCGGCTTATTTATGCTGAAGGGGTAAGTCTGATTCCTATTACTCTATCGTGAGCCAAAAGTGAAAATTCAGGATAGATCATGTAACCTCTATGAGCCTCAGTTACTTCTATAAAATAGAGCCAACAATGTCTATATTCCAGGGATAATATGAAGATTAAATGAGGTAATGTATGCTTATAGTAGTAGCTACCATTTGATAAATGCTTAGTATTGGTGGGGTCTCATCCTAAGTACATTTTATCAACTATCTCATATGTATTTGAACATCACAACTCTGAAGGAAAGGTTTTATTTATTTATTTATTTATTAAGAGAGGGGAAGGCAGGGAGAAAGAAAGGGGAAGAAATATTGATGTGCAAGAGAAACATCAATCAGTTGCCTCTTGCACACACCCCCAACTGTGGACCTGGCCTGCAACCCAGGCATGTGCCCTGACCAGGAATCAAATCAGAGACCTTTTGGTTTGCGGGATGACACTCAACCCACTTAGGCACATCAGTCAGGGTGAAAGATATTATTAAGCCCATTATATAGGTGAGAAAGTTTAAGTAAATTGTCAAAGGTCAAAAAGTTGATAAATGCAGATCCTTATTCCAAAGCTCATATTAACTACGGGTTGTAAGAACTTGAGACAGTACCTGGCACATAGTAGGAATTTGGCAATTCAAATGTCAGATGCCCCCTTTACTCCATTGCTCTCCCTCATAGCTGGCAGCTCAAAGCATATAGCATTGTAATAGGTGCCCAAGTTTACATAGGGAAATCCAGTTTCTAGCATTGGGTCCTTCCTCTCTGCACCCCTCTCAGGATTTTCCCGCTTAAGAAGCTCTCAGATCCATTGACTTTCTTTGCCTCCATTGCCCCTCTTCTAATGCAGGGTGACTGTCCTCTACCTGGGCTCCTGTGGGAAGGCCCTGTGCCCCAAGGGATTCAAGAGCAAATCTAATCAGGTCTTTGTCCTGTTTAAACTCTTCAGAGAACCATTAGCATAAAGTTTAAAAATCTTGTTACAGTTCCCGGGATCTGTGTAGTGCGGTCCCTACTTTGTTCTCCAGCCACTTCTCACACTGCACTTAACCTCAGTCTCCTGGCCATTTATGTCCTGTTGTCATTTCCCCAAACGTGGGGAATGTCACATCTAGGTTCTCAACTTCCCTTGTGGGTCTATATGATAACAAATTGCCATTTTAATAAAAATGTCTACTGTTTCTAACCAGAGACCATAGGCTAACCCCCTGGGGCCTGCCAAGCCTTGGGTCTGCACAGCCCTCCAGACAGGCTATTAAGTCTCCATCCTCCTCCTGACTCCCTGCCACAGAATCCAGTGTTTTCACTGCCTTGTTAACTCGGCAAGAAAACACTCGTCCTTGGATGTTACCGCGCTGCAATGCCAGTTCCGCAAAATCGCCCTGGATTATCAACTCAAAATAGTGCCTATAAAAGTTGGTGGCCATGACGAACCTTGGAAAACTCTTTCCTTATACCAGAGAAGGCCTGGAAGTTTCTTCCAGTCTGTTTGTTCCCAGATAGGATTAAAAAGTCCCACGTCTTCCTCTCTACCTCCAGGGCTCCTGCGGGAGCTTAGGTGACAGGACCCATAAATGGCTTTGAGTTCCTTGGTAAAAGCCAGGCCATAGGTAAACGATGCCTGCCGAAGTTTGTAAGGGGAGTGTGTAACACGGTCTTATGTCATCATTCTAAGCATGCAATGTTACTCATTTGAGTGGGACTATAGGAACGACCCATTAAAAGTCCATGAGAAAAATGCAGAGAGGGAAGGGAGCCCCTGGGGGGAGGGGTGGAAAGCTCCTTGAGGGATCATAGGGTCTTTAACGGTGTCCTTTTCAGAGCTTAGCCCAGTACGGAATACACGTAGAGAGGAGCTGCTCAGGATGGACTGATTACCGCCTGCAAAGGTGATTCTGCAGAGGTGATTCTGAGCTTGGAACAGATGACAGGGAATGCGGCCTCTGCGATGAGATCATGTGGGGCTCTGTGAAAGGAACAAGGCTTGGCAGAGGTGCTTGCTTACCAAACCCGGCTGGGTGTGTCTGGCTCTGTGTTATCTGGTTAGAGCCAGGGCTGGCTTCAGTGGGGGTGAAGAGGTGGCTACCTAGGTGGTGGTCTAGTCTCCTCCACTTAAATACATCTCCCTCCAAAGCTAGGAGTCCCACTTTAGAGTTCAGTTCCTTTGGGTTACTTTTTCCTTGCTAAAATGTGAACACCTTTTTATAAGTGGTGTGAGTTTTTGTTCTCTGTAGTCAGGCTTCTAGTGGTTATGCACACCTTTCCGGATGAGAGATGCAGAGGGGAAATGTGAGGAAGGCTCATCGGGATGAAACACACCTTTCTTTAAAAAAAAAAATTTTTTTTTAAAATGTATTGATTTTGGAGAGAAAGGAAGAAAGAGAGAGAGAGAAACATTGATTTGTTTTTCTATTTCTTTATGCATTCCCTGGTTGATTCTTACATGTGCCCTGACCGTGGATCAAACCTGCAAACTTAGCATATCAGGATGTCATTCTAACCAACTGGACTACCTGACTGGGATAAAACACACCTTTGGATTCTGTCTGAGCCCGTGAAAGGGCGCTGAGCCTAGAAAGAGCCAAGAAGGCAGAGGAAGAGAGAAAGAAGTGTCTTACAGCCAAACACCAGTATGTAGCTTAGGCCAAGGTTTGGCTAAATGTGGATTGAGATGGGGTGCAAGAAGATATATCCCACCAAGGAAATTCTCTGGCCCTCATAAGGCAAATTTATACTGGGCTTACTTATAGGCATGATTGGTAAAGAGTTTGAAAGCCAGACTCACTACCATGGGAACCTGGGTGTAGAGCTAGAAGGCAGAAACTCAAGTAGGCCTTTCGGTCTTTCAGGGATTGAGGTTGAGACCCTGAGGACTGGCTTGACCTGCCTTCAAGGTACAGTTGATTGGAAGGCTCTCTACCTCCAGCAATGTTTTTTCTCGCCTGCTCACTGATGCCTGACATTCCTTTTAATGGGGAGCGAAGCCTTGCATTACAGAGCCAAAGAGCAAGCCTAAAATGACCATGAGAGAAGGAGGAAGGAGGGAATAAGAGAGAGGAGAGAGAGGGAGAGAGAGAGAAAGAGGGAGAGAGAATGAGAATATATACATGACACTGAAGGAGACAAAGAAAGTCCAGTGGCCTTGATGGGGACGGGACATATTTCCAAGGATGGTATAATTTTGTTCAAGACCATCCCAATGAGGAAAGCTCCCCGCCCCAACGGTCCCCCTCCCCTACCTGTACCCACAAAAGCAACAATGTCATTTCAGAATAGCTTCATAGTTTCCCAGAATAAGGAAACAGAGGAAAACAAGGCCTTTCTTCTAGGCAAGTAACTAAGACTATGAAGGGGGTGCAGAGCGATGAGGGGGCTCAAATTCTTTTAGTATTTAAATTTTTTTAATAGTTCTCGAACACCCCCTGAAACGCAATACTGCCCTCTGCTGGCGACAGGGTGATATAGCTCATCAAAGATGAGGATGACTCTTAAATCCTTCTATCACATCTGGGAAAGATTGAGGCATTGACTCTCAGCGTGAGGCGGGAGACAAATCACACGTGGCACGGTTATCCAACTACCTCGCCCCCTTAGAAAACACCCCTTAGTGTCTTTGGCTTTAAATTTAAACAGGTATATCTAGCTTCTCCAGCCTGTGCTAGCAATTAGGTCACCTTGGCGTAAATGTTCAAAAACAATGACTTCGAGCCCCACCCACCCGACTGTAGGACCTCAGCTCCCACCCAAATCCTCCCTCAGAGGCTCTGCAGTGTTCTCAGGGGTGGAAGCGCCTGGTCTGGGGCCGTGGCCATGGCGGGGCGGGGGGTCCCCCACGCTCTTCCTGCTGGCTCCTGGTCCTATAATGTCTCTTGGCCAAAAAAAGCCCTTTGAAGGTACTTTCTCACCGCAATGCTGACTGCGGTCCTGGCACTGCTAACCTTGACTCTGCCACAGTTGACAGTTCTGCCGGGGCCAGTTTGTTTGTTTGTTCAATTTGTTTAGTTTTTCACTGGTGCCAGTTTTTGTGCAGACATAGGAAAAGGGGCCCAGCAGAGATTTGCTGTTTATTCACATATACTTGTATGACCAAATAACTCAAGTTAAATGCTCTCAGTTGCCTGTGTGTTTGGTTATTAAAACAAGCTATTATGCTTAGGAGATGTTTTTCATTGGCGTGAAACTGGATCTCCACAAATTGATTCTGAAATCAAAGTGAAAACTTTACCAGCATTTTCTCTCTAGTCCTTTATAATTTTTAACTCAAAATCTGCTTTCATTTTCTTTGGGGGCCTTTAAAAACCTTTCCTAACGAATGGCAGCTACATATTCATATTCATCAAGTCCCTTTAGGATGAGAAATGGAGCCTAAAAGAGAAGATGTTCCCAACATGACTCTCCAGTAATCGGTATTATTCACTATTAGGGTTAAACTCCACCGTGGGGAGAAAAAAAGAAGTGTTTACGGGTTTATAAACCTTTCTCAAAGCACACTGGGAAACATGAAACATGGGTCTGATTTCAGAGGTTGGCAAATGGCAGCATATCCAGTGTTTCATTTCCAGTTCTATTTATATAAATGTATAAACAAAATGCAAGTTATTACTTCTGACTCAAACAAACCAGACCTCCAAGACTCTGAGGAGCTTTTCAGCATCTGGAAGAAGCTGAGGAGGTGGCAGTGATCTGAATCTGAGGATGCTCAACCATTGCTCCGCGACTGACTATCATCGATGTTTTCATTATCGCAGTGGGGAGCTGCAGGCCTCTCCTAAGGCTGCCTGAGCACCCATCGCAGCTCTGATGGGAGCGACTGGGAGCAAGAGACTGGGCTGGAGACTGAAGGTGGAAGATGTGCGCGTTGGCAGTTGTGGCCACGGGCACGCCGCCGCTGTGGTCACACAGGGCCGCACACTCACAGAGGGCTCCACGCTCAAAAGGTCCTGCCCTTGGGGATTAGTGCTCTATAGATGCTGTCTTGATACTTTTACCCCTAATCATATTAAGAATCATTAGTTATTGGAAAAGATAAGTTTAAGAACAATTTCGCCATTCTTAATAATGCCATCTTTGAAATTAGGTTTCCTAAGTGAGGGTTGATGGCGCCGTGACGCAGGCACTGAGGGCTGGAGCATCCCTCACACGCGGTCTGCCTCTTGCTGCCACCCTGCCTCCCGGCGTGGGTTCCTGCTCCCTGGCTCTTGTGACCCCACCTGGTTTTTCCTTCTCGGCCCTTGCCCCACACTGCTGCTAACTTACACCCCTATTAGGGGCCTAAGTATGGACACAGGGAGAATTGTGGTTGAGCACAAGTGCCCTTTAGCACCTCGGGGAGAGGCATGGGGCAGCTGGCCCTCCCCTGGCCCGGCTGCACCACGGTGCCTCTCACGCACCCCTGACCCAGGTACTGAGCATGTCCTGGCACAGAGGTTTAACCCTTTGGGGCTCCCCATCCCTCATGGGTTCTGCCTGGAGCCCGACATGTTGGTGTGTGCATATGCACTCAGGGGTCCGTCCCTACCCGTCCCCGCATGACCCGCCAGTGCCCGTGAGGGTCTGTACTCATCCTACAAATATCCCTGGGACTGAGGAAGCATAACATTAAATAGCAAATAAGAAACACTATGAGAGGGTAAGAGAGACCATGGAAGAAAGGAAAAAGTTTCATATTTTAGTGCCTTTAATGGCACTTTCCCCCTACTTTTTAAAAGTTTATATTTTATTGATTAGGCTATTACAGTTGTTCCAGTTTTTTCCCCTTTGCCCACTCCACCCAGCAACCCGAATCCCTCAGGCAGTCCCCATACCTTTGTTCATGTCCCTGGGTCATGCGTATAAGTTCTTCAGCTACTCAATTTCTTATACTACACTTTACATCCCCATGGCTATTCTTAACTACCTATTTGTACTTCTTAGTCCCCTCACCTCTTCACCCATTCCCCACACCCCCTCCCATCTGGCAACCATCAAAACACTCTCTGTATCCATGATTCTGTCTCTGTT
The DNA here is from genome assembly GCF_021234165.1 of Pteronotus mesoamericanus. Lineage (NCBI taxonomy): Eukaryota > Metazoa > Chordata > Mammalia > Chiroptera > Mormoopidae > Pteronotus > Pteronotus mesoamericanus. Next base: position 405,121 of record NW_026555001.1, read on the forward strand.
CTTCTTGTTTGATTAGTTTGTTTTTTAGATTCAATTGTTGATAGATATGTATTTGTTGCGACTTTATTGTTCATAGTTTTTGATCTTTTCCTTAAATAAGTCCCTTTAACATTTCATATAATAATGGTTTGGTGATGATGAACTCCTTTAGTTTTTTTTTTTTTTTTTTTTTTTTTGTCTGGGAAGCTCTTTATCTGCCCTTCGATTCTAAATGATAACTTTGCTGGGTAGAGCAATCTTGGCTCTAGGTTCCTGCTTTTCATGACTTTGAATATTTCTTGCCAATCCCTTCTAGTCTGCAAAGTTTCTTTTGAGAAATCAGCTGAAAGTCTTATAGGAATTCCCTTGTAGATAACTCTCTGCTTTTCTCTTACTGCTTTTAAGATGCTCTCTTTATCTTTAACCCTTGGCATTTTAATTGTGATGTATCTTGGAGTGAGCCTCTTTGCATCCATCTTGTTTGGGACTCCCTGTGCTTCCTGGACTTGCATGTCTATTTCCTTCACCAAATTAGAGAAGTTTTATTACATCATTTTTTCAAATAGATTTCCAATTTCTTGCTCTTTCTCTTCTCCTTCTAGTACCTCTGTGATGCAAATGTTGGACTGCTTGAAGTTGTCCCAGAGGCTGCTTACACTATCCCTGTTTTTCTGATTTCTCTTTTCTTCTTCTTGTTCTGCATGGTTGTTTTTTGCTTCCTTATGATCCAAATCATTGATTTGATTCTCCGCTCCATCCACTCTACTGTGATTCCCCTGTAAATTGTTCTTTATTTCAATTAGTGTATCCTTTATTTCTGACTGGATCTTTTTTTGTGCTGCTGAGGTCCTCACTAAGTTCCTTAAGCAGCCTGATAACCAGCATTTTGAATTCTGCATCTGATAGATCGCTCATCTTCATTTTATTTAGCCCTTTTTCTGGAGTTAGGATTTGTTCTTTCATTTGGGCCCTGTTTCTTTGTCTCCTCATTTTGGCAGCACCTGTGTTTGTTTCTATGTATTAGGTAGAGCTACTTTGACTCCCTATCTTGGTAGCATAGTCTAATGTAGTAGGTGCCCTGTAGGGTCCAGTGACACAACCCCCCCCCCCGCCCACTCAAGTTGGGTACTCAAGGTGTGCCCTCCATGTGGGCTGAGTACACCCTTCTCTTGTAGTTGAGCCTTGATTGCTTTTCACAGATCAATGGGAGGGATTTACCCAGACCAGTCAGCTGCAAGGACTGGCTGTGACCACTGTTCACCAACCTCCACCCTCCATGGAGGATCAGCTGTGCAGGGGCAGGGTGGCGGTGCTCTAGCACCGTCCATAGCTGTCCACTGGGTATGCAGGCTCTAGGGTTTGCCGGGTAGTGCCGGCCAAGGTCAGCCCCGACCTTTGTTCTGTCTAGGTCCGCCCTGTATGAGTTATAAAGCAATCTGAGATGGTGTCTACTTCTGCTGGGCTTGGAGGTTCCCAGGTAAAGCCAAGCTGTTAACCTAGGCTGGCTACTGCTAGTGCTGGTCCTGGAGCCACTTAGCAAGAGGTATGGGGGCTGGGGGATGGCTGAGCGTGGCTGTTGCTTGTTTGAAAGAGTTTACGAAGTTGTGAAACATGAGCCAAGCCCAGACATTTATATGGAAAATTCACTGCTAATAGCTTGGGTGGGCCTGTAAGCTGGGTGGGGTGGAGCCACAGGAGATCTCTAGGGCGGGGCAAACAATGTTAGCTAGGTTGATGTAGTCTCAGACTTGGTGTTCCCCTTCTGGCTCTGTGGCTCTGCGAGGGGGAGGGTTCAGAAAAGAAACGAACCTCTGCCCACATTTCCGTCTGGGAAAAAGCTGTCCCCCAGCTTTCGCCTTGATACCAGACACTTCAGTGCCTCCCTGTATGCCACTGGTGCCTTCCACGCTGCTACTTTGGTGCTGGAGCTCGGAAGGAGTAAGTCTGAGTAAATCTGTATGTGGGTTCTTTAAGAGGAACTGCTTGGGATTCCAGGATCTTCTTTTACCAATTCAATCCCTGCTGCTTTTTGCAGCCAGAAATTATGGGGACTTATCTTCCTGGCACTGGATCCCTGAGCTGAGGGGCCTGGTGTGGGGCTGGGACTCCTCACTCCTGAGAGATCCCTCCAGAGTTTTTATCTACTGCACATGGGTGTGGGACCAGCCTTTTCCATGTCTCTGCATCTCTGCCCCTCCTACCAGTCTGGATGGATGTGGTTTCTTTAGTTCCATAGTTGTCAGACTTCCATTCAACTCAATTTCTGGTGGTTCCGAGTGGTGGTTGTTACAGGTTAGTTGTAATTCTGATGTGGTTGTGGGAGGAGATAAGCTGTGTTTACCTACGCCTCCAACTTGACTGGAAGTTCTTGGCCCTGCAGTTTCATTTTGCACTGGCCCTTATAAATTAGGGAGCTCGCTAGCCCCGGCTGTAGCAGAACCATCTTTCTGTCTATATGGCATCTCAAGCTACTGGCTCTTATTAAAGATGAGTTATCAAAATTTCACAAGTACAAATGAACTTCTCTGGGCTCGGGGTCACACAAATAGCCACTGACAACCTGAGAATGAGTGCGAATAAATATTTGCTGAATGAATTGATAAATGAATAAATGCATACAACAACAAATTCAGGAAAACCATAAGGTATAACTGTATAATGGGCTCAAAATATTTATTTGCTTTAGGGCAGGAGGCAAAGGCTAAGTAAGAAAATTCTGTGGCATAGGGAGCCCTTGAGGGTTCTGGGAGGAGGGTGGCTTCCGAATCACCCGCAGAGGCTGCTCTAGGCAGTCCGGTCTCCTCTGCCGCTCAGTCTTTCCTGTTTGCCACAACTCCCACTCACAGCTTTCATGCTGATGTCGAGGAGACGCTCACGCTAAACGGGGCCTTTGTAATGAGGAAAGACAATTTCCTGATAGAGAATTTCTCCTCCCGGTAGGAAATGCCTGCACATAGGAACCTTTGTTAATTTGTCTTCAAAAGCTACAATGATTCCAAGTTGCTGGGGGCAGATGTTTAATCAGAATGCCCTGCTGCTTGCACTGTGCCCACACTCCCTTCCTCCCTGCCTGTCAGTGCCTCTCCAGCTGGTCTCCACCTTCTCCCTGAAGCCCTCTCTGTCTGCTCCAGCACTCGGAGTTTTCTCTGAACTCGCACAGCTTGGGCTGGGACTCCATCTTTCCTAGGTGTGCTATTATTTTAGCATTTGCCATGTGGGCTTTAGATGCTCCTCGCCTCTTTGAGGCCAAGGGCTACATTGTTCTCTCCTTTCAGATTTCTCTGAAGACCAAGCACAAGCCTGACATCAACTACTTTGACTCTGCTCCAGCCAGAGGACTACTTAGTCCTCTCGGCTGTTTTTCTATCATCTGGACCTGTCCTCACCCCAGGGCCTTTGCACATGCTCTCTCCCTGCCTAGTAAGCCCTCCCCTCAGCTCTCTCTGGGGCTCCATCCCTTCTCTTTTTCAGGCCTTTGCTCAAATGTCACTAGATCAATGAATCACTTCCCGAACACCCTGTTGAACATCCTAACCCTTCTCTTACTCCCTCCACCCCTATCCCATTCTCCAACTTTATTTTTCTCTAAAGTACTACCACTATCAGGAGTCCTCAGTAATATACTCATTTATTTGTTTATTGCCTGCCTTTCCCCTCTAGAAAAAAACATTCCATAAGAATGGTGATTTCATCTCTTTGTTTACTGACACATCTGAAACACTCCCTGCACACAGTAGAGGCTCAAACAATAGGTGTTGAATTCAACAAAAAATATGTTCGAATAGTTTATTATTCTTATTCAGTTGAAGTCCCACTGCCTGGTTTGTGGCTCTTGAAAGCTGCTTCCCTGTGAGGGTCAGGAAGAATAAAGGAGTAACTTGGGGGACAAGGGGACAAGGAATCATTTCTATCTAATAATTAATTCAACTGGCTACTATCACAACTCCTGGAGAGAAATAAAAACGTGTAGTCAGCATGAACACCGCACCTATGTGATCCAGGTCCTGTTAGCTCAGCTATTAGGGCCTGGGGAGGCCAGAGTCACATGTCCCCTCTCCTGTGTGGGTCACAGCACTTGGCTCAGTTTTATAGGTCAGCCGGGAGTGCAGGGAAAACATAGTGAGAAAATGTGGGCAAACAGAGAGAGGAAGGAGTTATATAAATGCAGACTTTTGCTCATTTGTTTCCTCCTTCAGCAATTGCATAACAATGTCCTGTTGTAGTTGGGGAGGAATCAAGGGCTGAGGAGGCCTGTGCTGTCTAGCAAGCTGGAGAGCCATTCTGTTCCACAAGCCAGCTAACTCGCAGGGCGTGGGATTCCAGAGGAGCCACGAGGGCAGGAGCTATGTGTTTCAGGGAGTTTGGGGCCCACTCTCCGAGGGGCCTTCACGTGTGCTTAGCTTTATGGGTAGCATTTGATTATGAGGAGACTGTAGGAAGATTCCAGGTGGGAAGAGCCGTCCAATCAGGGTTTTCCTCAAGACTGTTGCTCATAATGTTGGGCTAGACTTGTTTCATCTTTTTCTTGGGGACATCGAGGGCCTGACTGAGCCATCTGGCCACCAGGCTCGGGGTGCAGCAGCCCAAGGAAGAGGTTAGAAGCTACGCAACCACAGATGAAGGGAGCTAGACCAGGATAAAAGCAATTCTGACACGCAAAACTCTCTGCATGCTTTTTAGGGCTCTTAGGGACAAAAATGTAGTCTCACAAAATCTAAGATTCTCATTATTCATATCTTTAAAGTATAAAAGAAATATGGAAACTCCTTTGCTTACAAACTTGCAACTTCCAATTATGTTAGCTACCATAAGCTCTAAGCAAGAACAAAAATATGTTACCGCTGCTCGATTCGCTAGATGGGGTCAGTTGCTGACTCCCATGAGCTTGGAGTTGGGGACTAGCTGGCATTTTCAGCTTGTTCCAGAGGTCCAGGATTATGTATCTTGCCTTTCCATGCTAACATCAGGGCGGGCTGACCCCAACCTAGTGGGCAGCTGTGAGTTTCTCTCTCGGGAATAGAAGCTGTTGAGGCACATGCGTGTCCCAGAGACAAATGCCATCGTGTCATCTTAGCAAAGGTATCTGCACGAGTGGACGGTGTTATGAGTCTGTGTCCTGAAAAAGGAACACTGAACTAGAAGTTTTTTTCAAAACAAACAGCCCTGGCTGCTGTGGGTCCATGGATTGAGTGCCGGCCTGCGAACCAAAGGGTCGCCAGCTCGATTCCCAGTCAGGACACGTGTCTGGGTTGCGGGCCAGGTCCCCAGCTGGAGGCACATGAAGGACAACCACACACTGATGTTTCTTTCCCTCTCGTTCTCCCTCCCTTCCCCTCTAAAAATAAATAAATCTTTAAAACAAACCAACTAAAACACCTGTCCTCTGCCAAGGTGCTTCTTCCAGGTTCTCAGCTTCCAAGTTCACTTTCAGGCTTAGCTTTGACAAATGACAATTCTGAACCTTGAAGCAATTCCTCATTTGCAAGTCAGTGTGCAGATTTTTATTTTTTTGACAAAATATTTTTTACTTGTACATTTCTTTTTATATCATAAATCTGATATAAACTGTAATGACACATAATAAAATTTATAAATTTAGTAGGCATATATTTATTTATTTATTTATTTGACTACTAAATTCCAGGCTTTATTTGGATTTCATCAGTTTATCCACTAATGTCTTTTTTGTGTTTCAGCATCCAATCCAGGATACCTCATTACATTTAGGATAAAACACCTTTTCATGGTGAAAGATTTCTAAACTAGAGACAAACAGACCTTTATTGAAAAGAATATCAGACTTCCAGCCAAGATAGAGGCTTAGGTAGATACACTTTGCCTCCTTGTACAACCAAAAGAAGGACAACAAATTAAAAACAAAAAATAACCAGGACTGCCAGAAAAATCAAACTGTATGGAAGTCTGACAACCACGGAGCTAAAGAAGAAACTTTCATCCGGACTGCTAGGAAGGGTGGAGACTGGCAGCCAGGGCAGAGAGGATGCGTGGCAAGGTGGTGGCTGGAGGACCAGGGGGGTGAGGCAGTGGCTGGCGGTCCACGTGGTCCCACATTTGCGTGCGGATAAACCAGGAGGAACAGCTAGGGAGTGAGACGGACCGCCCAACCCAGGGTTCCAGTGCAGGAAAAGAAAGCTTCAAAACCTCTGGAGGTAAAAACCTGTGGGGGTTGCGGCAGCAGGAAAAACTCCCAGCCTCACAGGAGAGTCCATTGGAGAGACCCACAGGGTCCTAGAATGTACACAAACCCACCGACCTGGGAATCAGCACGAAAAGGGCCCAATTTGTTTGTGGGTATCAAGAGAAGTGACTGAAAGCTGGATGAGAGCCGAACAGGTGGCACTGTTCCTTCTCAGACCGCTCCCCCACATACAGCGTCACAACGCAGCAACCTGGCCAATTCCTAAGGCTCTGCCCACTCCCACCGTAACAGGCATAGCTGAGACAAAGAAGTATGGCCCAAAATAAAGAACAGATCAAAACTCCAAAAATAGAACTAAGCGATGAACAGATAGCCAATCTATCAGATGGACAGTTCAAAACACTGGTAATCTGGATGCTCCCTGAATTGGTTGAGTATGGTTGCAAAATGGAGGAAAAAATGAAGGCTACACAAAGTGAAATAAAGAAAAATATACAGGGAACCAACAGTAAAGGGAAGGAGACTGGGACTCAGATCAACATTTTGAAACAGAAGGAAGCGAAACATTCAACCAGAACAGAATGAAGAGTCAAGAATTCAAAAAAATGAGGAGCAGCTTAGGAACCTCTGGGACAACTTTAAACATTCCAACATCCAAATCACAGGGATGCCAGCAGGAAAAGAGGAAGAGCAAGAAATTGAAAACTTATTTGAAAAAATAATGAAGAGGAACTGCCCCAATCTGGTGAAAGAAATAGACGTCCAGGAGATCCAGGAAGTTCAGAGAGTCCCAAAGAAATTGGACCAAGGAAGCGCACACCAGGGCACATCATAATGACATCACCCAAGATTAAAGATAAGGAGAAAGAATCTTGAAAGCAGCAAGAGAGAAGGAGAGAGTTACCTACAAAGGAGTTCCCATAAGACTATCAGCTGATTTCTCCAAAGGAACCTTGCAGGCAAGAAGGGGCTGGAAAGAAGTATTCAAAGTCACGAAAGGCAAGGACCTACATCCAAGATTACCATAGCCAGCAAAGCTATCATTTAGAATGTAAGGGCAGATAAAGTGCTTCCCAGATAAGGTAAAGTTAAAAGAGATCATCATCACCAAGACTTTATTATATGAAATATTAAAGGGACTTATCTAAGAAAAAGAAGATTAAAAACGATGAAAAGTAAAATGACAACAAACTCAGGGCTATCAACAAGTGAACCTAAAAAAACAAAAACAAAAACAAACTAAGCAAACAACTAGAACAGAATCATAGAAATGGAGATCAGAGGGGAGGAGGAGGGGGAAGAATGGGAGAAAATGTACAGGGAATAAGCAGCATAACTAGTAGGTACAAAATAGGCACGGGGAGGTTAAGAATAGTATAGGAAATGGAGAAGCCAAAGAACTTAAATGTACGACCCATGGACATGAACTAAGGGTGGGGGAAATGCTGTGGGGAGGGGCGGTGCAGGGTGGAGGGGAATAAAGGGGAGAAAAAATGGAACAACTGTGATAGCATAATCAATAACATATATAGTAAAAAAATCTAAAAAGAAAGAATATCAGATGCAGTTGAAGCTCTTTCTGAACTTTCCCCATGTCCATGCCCTTTCTTTTCTCCTAGCGATAACTACAATCATAAGCTCATTGTTTCTCACTCCCTGGCATGTCAGCATGGGTTCAACAGGCAGATTTTTAGGTGAAAAAGAAAAGCGCAGTTAAAACCCTTCTTCCTGTTTATTAGGAACAGTCCTCCATATTTTCTGTTCCAAGAACTTTCCAGGAAAAAACACTAGCTTCTTGTCCCCTAAAGGCAGATGTGGAAAGGCCTTGACGTTTGGAGAAAGAGAAGCCGAGGGCTTAAGACTTGGCATAGGCAGCCGTGACCTGGTGAGCTGGGACTGGGAGAAGAGATGATGTACCAATCACGGCGCTCATTCGCTGAGTGTCCGTGTTTGCCACGTGCTGCTCTATGTGCCTTTCATCTTCGCCATTAATATTAATACGCACATATTATCAACACGGAAACTCAAACGCAAGAGAGCATAAGCGCATACACAGCTAGAAGGTGGCATAGGCGGCATGTAAACCCTACACCTGGATTCCCGAATCTGCGCTTTTACTGCCACTGATAGTCCATCCCCAAGGACACTGGCTGTGGCCAGGAGCCCAGCAGGTGGGGCAGTGGAGGAAAACAGTAAGCGTTCCAGCGGGATTTTGCAGAGGGCCTTCTGGTTCACTTAGCTGGGAGCACTTGGGTTTCCCCAAGCGGTGAAGTCCCCCCAAATTGAGTATTTACTTTTTCACTTTGTCAGATAAAAACATTTTAAAAAATCTTCTCAATGTCAGCCCTGGCTGGAGTGGCTTAGTGGATTGAGTGCTGGCCTGTAAACCAAAGAGTTCCAGGTTTGATTCCCAGTCAGGGCACATGGGAATGTGCGAGAGGCAACCACACATTGATACTTCTTTTCCTTTTTCCCTCCCTTCCTCACTCTCTAAAAATAAGTAAGTAAAATTTTTAAAAAATTAAAAAAATCTTCTCACCATCATTTCATAAAATAAATTAAAAAAAGTAAATGTAATATCAATGCAAAGAAAGACACAATCTCAGAATAAAGGCCAGTCCTTTAAGTTGAATATATCTGCCTCTGTGAAAGTCTCCTTTCATTGTTCTCATTTTCCTCATTTCACTGTGGGCTGCTGAAAATGTCCCCCTGGGTGGCTCCTGTCTCAGGACCCTTCTCTGGGACCACTGCAAAGGCCTCTTTTGATCCTCATAAACCCTCTGCCCGGTAGGCAGAGAAAATCTTGTTAACCCGCAGTTTATTAATTAAAAAACCAAACCTAGAGAAGTCCAGAAATTTGTTTAAGGATACATAGCTTCAGAAATGGCGGGGCCATGTTACAAACCCAGGTTTTTGGACCCCTGGTCTAGCGGTCTGCCTGGCCATCGGACTAATTCCCGCACGAGGACCTGAATGTTCAGAAAGAGAGAGAGCATTTACGTGTTCCCATTGATAGGGCTCAGAATGGGGTAGGTCAGCCAGCTGAGAGCCGGTCTCTGGCTTTGGGATGCAATGAAAACCCCTTAGGGGTAAGGAAGGGTCATATTTTCTTTTTCATCCTCAGGCCCAGGCGGGCACAGGGCTGGGCACACAGAGCTGGCAAGAAATCCTCGCAGCTTAGAAGTGGGAGTATGGCTTTGAATGGCAGTTTTTGTTTAACAGGATTTTACTGTGGACGGAGAGAAGGAAGGGGATGCTACTGGGAGGAGGGGAAAAAACCGGTCAGAGTCCGGAAAAGACTTGACGGAGGCACCCTGGACAGGGAGGGGAGGAGGGGGGCGACAAGAGGGGGTTTGTGTGTCTGGGAGGGGAGGGGACATAGCAGGGAGTCAGCAGCACTGAATGTAGCTTCCCACTGTGCTTAGGACCAAGGCCACACTCCTGATTATGCCTCCCAGTACCTAATGGCCTGGCCGCTGCCTACTGTTCTTGTGTTACCTCCACTAGTTTCGATTTTTGTGCGCCAAAGATCTCCCATGGGATCCCACCTCAGGACATTTGAACATGCTGTTTCTGCTTCTGGAAATGCCTTTTTTTTTTTTTTTAAACCAGTACTTATTAATGTCTATTCATTCTTTGCTGACTTCCCTGACTCCTGTCTACCAGCTGGAGGGGAAGACAGTCCAGAGCCACACTGGCCCACCTCCCAAAGCAGTGACCCTTAAACGGATGCTAGGTGCACAGAGCCCAGGGGCAGCACTTGAACCAGCATAGTGCTCATGAGGCTCATGGGAATGCACACGTTATCTTATCCTGGGTGGCTTCAGCACGCTCAGCCTTTCCTGCATGTCTTTGTTATAGTCTCAAATTATGTATCCAGTGATGGGTTAATGTCCTTTCCCCACTAAACAGTTACCTGAGGGCAGGACTTTGTTTTTGCTGGCCATGGTATCTACCCCCACCCTGAGGCAGGGGGCCTGGGTATTTGCTGAATGGCTTTCTTCCTTGTTTTGCTGAGGGCTGCCTGGCTACGCAAGCTGCTATTTTCTTTTCAACTCAAACTGTTCTTGGGGGTGGGGTAGGAGGAGCTGGAGATCATGGCCTTGTCTAGGAAACTGTCCCCAGGCTACACACGATTATATTTTCTTTCTAGCTGAAGGTTCGGAGCCCTTTGAGTTTGAGGTCCTCCTGTATGGGGGACGATGGAGGCTGTCACTGGCTGACCAGTGGGACTTGGGCTCTCCCGAGAGGTGAGGTCTGGGTGGGTCTGAGTCTATCTCAGCTCCGATTGTGTAGGAGGGAGGCGACTTCCACCCTGCAAGATGTGGGGTGGGGCAGGAGCCACCCGGCCCCAGGCAGGCTTGTCATTCCCCATTTAGCCACTAAAGGACGCTGTTGTTCTATAGGGAAGAGTTTGGCTAGAGGCAGCCATCACAGCAAAGCAACCAGGTGCAAGTGATGACACCCGCTGGCATTTCCTGAGCGCCAGTGACGGGCTAGGTACTTTGAATACTCTAATTCCATAATGACACAAGAGAGGGATGATGAAATCTGTTTTACAGGCGAGGTAAAGACGATCAGAGAGATTAAATGATGTTCTCAAGGTGTCGCAGCCGCCTACTTAGACTGTTGGCCACAGCACAACCTGCCCTGAGCTGGCTCATCGTTGCCAATTTTGATTATCCAGACTAACATAGGGTCCACTGACTGTGGCTAAAATGTATTTATTTATTTGTTTTTTAAGATTTATTTTTTATTTTTTATTTTTAGAGAGGGGAAGGGAAGGAGAGACAGGGAGAGAAACGTTCATGTGCGAGAGAAACATGGATTGGTTGCCTCTCGCATACCCACAACTGGGGGCCCATGCACGTGCCCTGACTGGGAATCTAACCGGCGACCTTTCAGTTCACAGGCTGGTGTTCAATGCACTGAGCCACACCAGTGAGGACATGGCTAAAATTTAAAATTGGGTCATTAGAATAATTTATTTGAATCCAGAGACCATTACTGTAGGGCAGGGGAGGAGGGTGGGCAGGAGAATGACAACAGGTTTGCCCTTCCAGAGCCTTCTCTCCTGGTCTCAATCTGCAATCTTTCTCCTTCATACCCACCAGCTCCGAAACAGCTGCCAGAGAGTTTTCGGGCAGATTTGATCACATGACTTTCACTGCTGTGCTTCGGTGGCTGCCTGTAGCTTCCAGGAGAAAGCTCGGCTCCTTAGCCAGCACCCAAGGTCCTTCAGGAGCTGAACGCTGCCTTGCTGCCTTCATGGCCTGCTCCCACTCGCTCATAAGCCTGCGCTCTCCGCCCCAGTCCCCTCAGCCACAGTCCTGCAGCACCCCTCAGAGCCGCAACCTCCCCGCTGCAGAGTGGGAATGATGATACTTCCCACCAGGTGGTTTTGAAGATGAAATTACACCTGTAAAGCTGCTGGCACAGTGCTTACCCACAGTAGGAACTCATTAATGTTCCTCACTTTCCCTTTCTCAGCCCTTGGAAATGGGCAAGGACAATACAACCTGCAAAGGCAAATTTACGTGGTACAATGCTCCATACAGTGCAATCCTTGTGTAAACATTTTCGGACACAGGCAAATGTCATCAGGGTGATATTTTGCTCAAGCTGACACTGAGCAAGGCATTTCCTGTACTGTTTTTCTCCTGTGTCTGTGGTGAGCTTTAAGGTGACCCAAACACCACCTGGATGCTAAACTCCTTGGGGACAGGGAGAGGCTTGTGAACCTTTGGGTATCCTCATAGGCCCAACACAGCGCTGGGTCTCCAGTGGTGTCTCCAAGAAGGTTAGTTGGTCAATTAATTATTGACTTGGGCAATGAGAAGCTGCAGGGATAGGCAGGTCATTTCAGGGTATCATCATCTGAAACAGTAACAGCATTATTTTAAGAGCCCGTGGAAGCCCAGAAGAAATACAGTACTTTCCTCTTCCTGATGAAGAAGCTGGCATCTTAAAACCACAGGGCATTAGACCAAGAAAGCCATGAGGCTGACCAGTGAGTGGCTCGATTTGAGTGCTCCGGGCTGGCTGGTCTGGCCAGGTTCAAACTCAGAGATTGGCAGGCCTCACACCCTGGGTTTTGAGCACCCAAGCCTTGGCCTGCCCTTTCCTCCTATTTCTCAGTTTATCTTCTTCTGAAGTTTAAAGGACAAAACCTAAGGTGTATCTCCCAGATTACAGACAGGCTGGGATCATGGAACTCAGCCTCTTCTAGGGAGGGCCCCGCCATTCAGATGAGAAGCGGGGATTCTGCCCTCAGGCAATCCCTCCTGACACCCGCCCAATCTGAGTTTCACCCTCAGGGTCCCAGCTTCCCCGCCGCCGCCTTCCGACGTCACATCGACTTACCTACCCTGGATTTGCATGTCAGGTAAATTCTCTGATCAATATGCATTTGCCTATTCCTACTTCAAGACTAAGACACCTTTAGTATCGATCGGTCTGCCTGCACGTGTTCTCATAATCTCAAGTCATCAAATGCCCTTTGAACATTGTAGACATGTTCTGCACAGGTTATTCTTGCCTTCAGTCATCTCAGTAACTGCCTGTTATGTGGCATATAAACTATCTGGTGGGCTTGTATACCATTCCTTTAGAACCACGGTAAACACCGTTTGCTGTTATTCCCATGAGAGATGGAGACTCTAAATGACTTGTCCAAGGTCATTCTACCACATAGTGATGGGGCAGGGCCTCTGGCTCCTGTGTCATCAGCCCTGCCAGTGAGAGTTCTGTCCATGCTCTGTAGTAGCCCCCGGGGGCCACATGCAAATATATTGCTACTGCAGCTGCTAAAGATGGAGCAAATGCAGAAGCCCGCACCTGTGGACAGGTGGGTGTGGCCAGGGATGGCCAGCCAGGCAGGGAGCCCCAGAGTGGCCGGCTGCTGAAAGATGGAGATTTCTGGGCCCTGGCAAGAGCTCCCCAGCCCCCCAATACCCTCTTTTTTGCCTGAAATTCATAATGAAGGAGTAAAACCTTGCAGTCCAAGTTGAGAGACCCGGGTGCAAATCCCATCCCTACCCCTTATTGGCTTTGTAAACTTGGGCAGCACAACCAGCCTCTTGGGGACTTTGTTTAAACAACTGTTAGATGGAGATTTAAATAATTATCTACTTTAGCCCTGGCTGGTGTGGCTCAGTGGGTTGAGCTCTGGCCTGCAAACCAAAAGGTCGTCGGTTTGATTCCCTGTCAGGGCGCATGCCTGGATTCTGGGCCAGGTCCCCGGTTGGGGGTGTGCAAGAGGCAACTAACTAATATTTCTCTCTCAAAATGCTGTTTCTCTCCCTGTCCTTCCCTTCCTTGCCCTCTCTCTGAAAATAAATACATAAAATCTTTTTTAAAAAAATAACTACCTATTTTATACAATTGTGAGGATTAAATAAAAAATGCACATAGTGGGCTTAGCAGTCTGCCTAATACTGCTCAACAAGTGGTTGTTATTGTAAACGTGGTGCAGCTGTGGTGCTTTTGACATTTTTTCCTTTTGCTTCTCCAGGTTTTTAACAAATTCACATGCACTGCTTTGTAGTAAAAAAGATGATTTTTAATAATAAAAAGTATTAATACCCAGACACATGGGAAAAGGAAAATATGATTAAAATTTATGCTAAGACTTAAATAAATGAATGCAGAAACTTCTCAGATAGAAAAATGGCAGAATTTGCATTTATCAAAGGTTAGCATCTATAGCTGTAGTGATTCTGTTGAATTTTAATTTCTGTAATTTCTAATTTATGTATTACAGCCTCTCTTTGCAAAGCCATGAATGTGGGCAAGTAAGCCTGCATTGATAGGTGTACAAACCAGCTCTCGGGTCCTGCGGGTCGCCGGCACTGGGCGTGCTGGGGGGTCCGGGCATGGCTTTGCCTGCCTTGCACAGGAGGCCTTTGAAGCTGCATGAGTTTCTGCAGCAGCTCTTGGAGCCTCCTCTCTCCTTCATTCTTTCCCATTTGCAGTCCTTTCATTTCATCTCTGGGACAGGTCCAATGTCTTTTTTGGGGTCAGTTAAGTTGCATGTAAGGTGAATTCCTTTCAGGTCATGTATATTTGTTTATGTTGCTCACTGCATAAGAAAACAAGGGACTGCTGAAATCCAGAATTTGCTTGGATTTGGGCAAAAGCATGGCATAGAGTGGTGGCACCCGTGGTCACTTCATAAATGTATGGATTTCCCTGAAACTCAGAACTGACCATCTGATTACAGGTATTGAATGGAGCAAGCTAGTTGTTCATTGTTTTGCCGTCTTCTAGAAAGGCTGAGTGATGGGCCAGGGTCACATGGGCTCCAAGAGACGGCTAAAGCCCAGACCTTCTGATCCCAGGACCTGTGCTGTCTCTCCTGAACCATTTACAAATGTCATTCCCCTTTCCTCCACCTACAGACACAGAGAGAAGAGCCGGAAGGACAGGGCCTCCATGTGGGCCGGAGGCTGTAGCTGTTCCTGCTGAAGTCGGCAGGGCAAAAGTGCACAACCTAAAGAGTTAATTCATCACCCAAAGAGTTCTGTGTCGCTGACCTCCAGGCCCAGGAGGCAGGAAAGGAGCTTCAGAGACAGCTGGCTTTAGGTATTTGGTGGGAGCTTGTGCCCCAGGGCCTGAGATCTCAACCCTGACTGCACACGGAAATCACCTCACACCAGCCCTTGTACGCCCTCACATGCATCTTCACATGCACCCCCGTCACCCTGGAGCTTTAAAAATGCTGCTGCCCAGGCCCCTGCTTCAGAGAATGAGAAATTGTTGCTCTAGAAGCTCACAGATGACTCTACTACACAGCCAGGGGCGAGAAGCACACAGTAGCCAGCGAGCTTCGGAAGGAGAGAAACCCCAGCCTTTTCATCTCTCCTCCCCAACACAGCAGCACTTTGTACATAGGAAGGCGACATGCAACTGTGCTGAACAGAATGATGGGAGACCACCAACACGAAGCGGTGGACAGCCATGAAGTGGATGATGGGGCCATTAAGAACTGGGAAGAAGAATATGTAGCGAAGTGGAAGCAGGTTGGTTCTTAACTCTGTAAAATTAGAATCAATACACATGTGAGGAAAAAGAACCAGAAGTTTAAACATCAAAAGGGTTAATGTTGGGTATCTCTTGAGTGGCTAAGTTATGGGAGTTAGCTGCCTGCATGAATCCATGTAATTCCCATGTCATTTGTCTCCTCACCTCTGAGACAGGGATAGTAATGGGGCAAATATCATAGTTTGTGTCAAAGGAAAACTCTGAGATAGAAGCTTTAAGAAAGAGAAAATTTACCTGCAAAGAGTGCAAGAGAGTCAGACTTCAGGAATGGCTTTTCAAATATGAAAAAGTACCAGCATTTAAGTAGAGAAACAACAAACATGCAAAATTACCAAGGCTACCTGAACAGGTTGAATGGTGAGTCCCCCGCCCCTCAAAGATATGTCCGTGTTCTCACTCCTAGGCCCTATGAATGTGACCTTACTTGGAAAAGGATCTTTGAAGGTGTAATTAATTTAAGGATCTCGAGGCTAGGTCATTCTGTATTATTCTGGTGGGCCCTAAATCCAATGACAAACGTCCTTATAACAGACAGAAAAGAAGACAAGGGAGACAGAGGGGAAGGCCATGTGAACAGAAGGGAAGAGACTGGAGCAATGCAGCCACAAGCCAGGAATGCCTGAGGCCACCAGAAGCTGGAAGAAGCACAGAAGGAGTTTCCCCTAGAGTCTTGGGATGGAACACGGCCCTGTTGACACCTTCATTTTGACTTCTGGCATCCAGAGCTGCAAGAAAATACATTTCTGTTCTTTCGAGCCACCAAGTTTGTGGTAATTTATTATGGCAACGGGGAAAATATTACAGCTACTCATTATGGAAAAATAATAGGCTTCTCCTATGATGATCATATTCACAGAGGTCATGACATCTTTTTAGACATCAGCATAGCAAAAATCAGGGATAGAAATGTTTTTTTTAAGTACAGATTCAAAGGAAATAATGAAGGCTTTATTATTCTGGGTCCCACAACCAGACAAGGTTGAGCCTGGTTTATTTCAGGATACAAAATATTTTCTTTTCTGTTTTTGTTTTGTTTTGCCTAACTGTAGTATAAGAAATGTTTCCTGGTTTTGGAAACACAGCAAAGTTTTGTTTCTATGAGTTGTTGTGAAATTCAATAGGTTGATAAGTATAAAAGCACTTAGAACAGTATCTGTCACTATTCAGCATTCTATGTGTTAGCGATAGCTATTTTTTGTTTACTTGTTTATTCTCAACTTTCTGTAGTGAGTATGCATAACTATTTTCCCCTAATTCAAATACTTACTTACACCAAACGTCACAGGGGCCAATTACACTAGAATAACCGCAAGCACCGGGACCAGTTTCTCTGGGCCCACACGCAAGAGACCCACGCTAAAGGACTCCGCTGAATCTTACCTCCCTGAGGGTCCTGTGACTATCTGATCCATCCCCAGCATTTATTATTTACCTTCTTTTTAATATGGACATTCTATTTTTAGGGAAAGGGTCAGGAGTATGGCTGGGCCTTGGACAACCATAGATTGGAGCAAAAATGACCAAGGTCTCATTGGTTCCTGGTGCAAAGGGAGGGAAAGACAATGAGGAGGAGCAGATGTGTCAAAGGACACTGGCACTGTCAGGGTCAGCCATCACGACGCGAGCTACGAGCAGGGTGGAGCAGGGGGCCTGTGGAGCCTTGAGTACCCAGGGTCTAGTCCCACAGTTGCCAGACAGGACTGAGTCATGGCCAGTCACCCAAAAGACAATTCAGTCATGGGATTTCTCTGTGACCAGTATGAGCCCATAGCCTAGGCACACAGTTGCTAGAAGCCCAGAGCCTGGCATCGGGCTGGAGGGGCTGTTTCTCGGTGTCAAACATTGGGACTTTCCCTGGAAGTTCACTTATCCATTTATTTATCTAGCAAGCATTTCATTAATTGATTTCAAAAACATTGATTAAGCTCCTACTATGTCTCAGCTCAGGCACTGAGCTGCAGCGGGGAACAAAGCAGACAGGAATTCCTTTCCTTAAGGAGCTGTGTTCTAATGGAGGAGACAGATGACAAACAAGGTAAGTAAAATATTAAGTAGGTGAGACAATGATGAGTGTTGAGAAAAAGTGGGGTAAGGAAGACAGAAAATGGAGAGGGAGCTACATTAGCCTCGTGGAAGGCCTCACTGATAAGTGACATTTGAGTTAACACCCAAGGAAGGCCGGTGAGAGAGCGGGTCACACAAGTGTCTGGGGAATCTTTGCTGAGCTCCGCCCCCTGGGCAGGAGTAGGCAGGGCCTCAGCCCCATAACAACCCAGGGAAAGCCTCCTGAGGAACAGGCACCTGGATGGGGTTTTTATTTTGCAAAGGGAAATATTGTACAAAGTGTGCCTATGTGTGTTTATAAATGAAAACTGAGGAACATAATAAACAATATTCAATAAATGAGACACATAATTGTAAAATCATCATCGTCCTGCATCTTCTTTCTAAAGAATTATTTATAGAAATTATAGATCATAGCATAGAACAGGACCTTAGCAACCATCTGGTATTAGTGCTTTCCAAATTTGCCAGAAATAAGAATCCACTGGGGTTTAAAGATACAGCTTCCAGACCCCTCCCCCATCCCAGGTGATGCTGTAACACGCAAGCTTGGGAGACCTGAACAGGCTGATCCTCGTGGTTGACAAATAAGGAGGTTGAGGCCTAGAGAGGTGGATGGCTGGATCAAGGTAGAACTGGTCAATTAGGCAGGGCCAGAAATAACACTCAGATTTCCCAACTCCTCCAGGTTGATGAAAGATTGATTATGATATTTAAACTCGAGATCCAACAAGACACAAAATACAAAAACAAACACCAGGGCAGACACCTGCTTAGAGCACCAGATGTGCCCGGAGTGAATGACTTCCTATGACCGATCCCCAAACGCAGTACTGAGTGTTGTGGCCGCCAAGTCTGCAGGGGAAATGGGTTGGGTTATCCCATTCACTGGGTGCAATAAAATGATACATAATGATTTCACTCAGTAAGAACAGCTTTTACCTTTAACAAATATTATAACCCTCCAAGGGTTCAGTATCCTATTAGGGCAATTACAGGAAAAAGGGGAAAATAAGGAGGGAGAAAATGACAAAAGGAGAGATCCACCCTGCCTCAGTCAGAATGTGTGCTTCCCTGTAACCGAGCACATGCTGGCAGTCTGGAGTTCCGACCCTCTCAATAGACCGTGAATGACTATGTGTTTGAAGGGATCCCAGGATATACTTCTTGAAAACATATTTTCTGATGCTGCCTAATGTTCTTCACTGGAATGGGATGTGAGACCTGAAAAGGATGATGTGACCTGTGACAAGTCATAGGACCCTCTGGGCCTTTATGGCCCTACCTGGACAAGAGGAATTCATTATTCCTCTGAGGGGGTGGCCTGGGTGCCCTCCCTGGGTCCCTGTGCAGCTGTGGCATCTGTGACTCAGGGGCCTGCTAGTCTGGGCGGGAGGAATTTACTGGGGTTCACGTGTGCATGTGAGCGTGTACACTGGGCCTGTGATGAGCACCCTGCCACACACGTGGGAACTCAGGCACCACACTGCTCCAGAGCTGTGTGGCTGGGAGACCACATCTGTGGCAGTTGTTGCTGCTGAAAGCCAGCCTCTTAGGAAAGGAGTTTCTCTTTCCAAGTCTGCTGTGGGGCTTGTGAGGAGACACACAATTGCCTTTGTCATTTGTTCTTCCTGTGTGGGGACAAAAGCCCTTTCAGCTGCTGTGGAGTGTACACCCAGTCCCTTGCCCAAGGGCTCCGTGGCCCTGGCCTGGAGTCCCACACACAGGGGTCAGTGAGGGCAGCTGTCCGCTTCCGCCTGCCCAGCAGCCTGCTGCATATCTGCGCGGACCACAGGGAAGGCAAGCGTGAAGAGCAAAGAGTGTCCCTCCCACCCCCACCCCCCGTCTCCCCCAACTTCCTCCCTGCACCGCTGCGTACACTGGCAGTGACCTGCGACAACCCATCCTAATCGTGGCAGAGGCGCTGTGGGCCTGTTGCAGGCGGGCATGGGACCAGGTGGGGCTTTGCTGCCTCATTCAACGCTCCCAACTCTTGGGGCTGCAGCGGTGTTACCCCATTTGCTGCTGAGCTGACTCATCTTCAGAAGGGAGGATGGTGGGGGGACAGATCTGAGACAGAAGAGCACAGCAATTAAAGGCAGGGGAGGGAAGAAACTCAAGAGCAGAACAGGGCCTCAGCCGCCGGTGTTTAAACTTTTACGTCAAGTTTAAACAAAACAAAAAATGACAACCAACGCTTTGGTGGGGGATTAAAAAGAAAACCTAACACCACCAAAACCTAATAGAGGCACAAGAGGCCTTTTCTCATTGTTGTTGACATCCCTGGGTGTGTCTGCCGCCTCAGAGCCGGAGACTCACCACAGAGAAACCTGTTGCCAAAGTGCTGTGGGGCTGTGCTATTTCAGGAGGGGCCTTTGCCCAGGTTGCTATTGTCTGCATTTTTCTAACTAGGATCAGGCACTTCTTAGGGTGTTGCAGTCAACCAGTGTTGAACTTTGCTCCAGTTTCAAAATGTAAATGAGCAAATGCCAGTGGAAGTGCCCAGGGCAGAGTCTGCGGAGTCTGTGCCCAAGGGTAGCCCCCAGTGTCAAGTCCACAGGAGGGAAGGGAACTCAGAAGAGGACTGGGAACAGATTTGTGTGTTCCAGAGTGTTAGATCTGTCGGAGGCCAAGTCTCAGTGCTGTGCTGCAAAATCTTACCATCTCCCAAGCTAGGGAGGAAGAAAGGAGAGAGGCGAGCAGAGGAAGAAGGGTGTGGGGATCAAACTAGCTTTTATATGCGATCTTGTTTAAACAAGACTCTTATCAGAGAGTAATCCTAAACTTTGGTTTGTCTTATTACCTCAGCTCCTTGGGGAATGGGTATGTAACTTTTGGGTCCCTGGAGGTGGGATTAAATTGCTTCTTAGCGACAAGAGGCCCAAATAAGCAGCTAAGGTTGACAGTGTTGAGGAGGGACAAAGTTCTTTAGTTCTATAGTACTTACAGCTGGACTAATAATAAAACTGACACAAGACTAGATTAACCAGAGAAAAACCAAGTTAATACATGCACATGGGAGAATCACACTATGAGGCTCAGTTCAGAAAATAAGGCTCAAAGAAATTATCAGACCAGGCACCTTTTTATACTTTTTATACAAAGAAACAACGAAGTTGTGAAAAATTGACAGGACAAAGAAAGTGAGTGCTCATCAGAAAAGAATTTAAGCCAGACTTGGGTATTTGTAAGCGATGAATCTACGGAAAGCCTAGGCCTGAGTAGTAAATTAGTAAAGGTGGTACAAGGCTGTTTACACAAGTTTCAACTCTAGATTCTTTTAGCTCTTGGGGTAAGATCTCAGCCCTCAAGAGCAGAGAGGGCACCTATCACATGGGAGGTTTATCTTCTGCTTTCAGGGGGACAGAGAGGTCAGGGTTTTCTTCTTACCCTTGGGCAGTCTTTTAAGTAACTTTAATTCTAACTAATCGATATGCCCTTGTGGGGCGGCCTGACCTGGGCCCCAGCAATAGAGGTGGGAGGAGAAGAGTTCACTTGTGTCCCGTGCAGATGTTCTTTGCTCCCCACTATCTAGCTCTGTGTCTTTTGTTGCCGTAGGTGCACACCGGGACTGAGAGGAATGCTGGCACCCAGTTATGGATCAGCATTTGAGGGCACAGCCCAGTGCTGTAGGACAGGGCGGGACACCGATATGAGCCATACTGCCCTCAGCCACGCAGAGAACGTCTAGTCCTGTGGTGGCGGGGTGGGCACGGGACATTTAAATTTAAACCTCTGTTAAATTGCTGTTAGGTGCCTAATACTCTGTTAGATGCTCTGGAAAAGACCCCAAGTAGCTGACATATAATTAAATGTGTATTTCCTGTCTACTAAGTTCATAGCACCTCATTAGAGAAGAAACAACTATAGGAACGCTGTAGTGTATGGGGTAAGATGAGGAGTAGTTAGGCTCTGCATTCAAACTGCCTGGGTCTGAAGACACACTTGGCTGTGTGACTTGGTAAATCACCGCTCTTTGCCTCCATTTTCTTGCCTACATTACGAAAATAATTTTTCAGCATCGTTACAAGGGTTAAGTGTAAAGCGCTTAGCACAGTAAGTGCTGAAGAGACATTAACCATTATTTATTACTATTATTATCTAAGACTCTGACCCTTGCCCTTCCAGAGTTCATAACCTAAAGCGAAAAGTCAATACACATGTCTTGAAATATGACAGAGCTGGACCTGGCTATTGCTGTTAAGTGCGCCCTAGATGTCAGGGGAGGACAAAGACACCCCAAGCAGGAGTCATTAAAAAGGCTTTAGGGAAGAGATGAAGAACAGGGCCTTCAGCATTAGGTCGGAATTTAGCAAGTGAGGACATTCTAGCCAGGCGCAAGTGACACATACAAGGATACGGAGGCAGGGAAATGCCAGGCATGACTGTGGGGTGCCAGGTAGCTTTGGCTTGGCCAAAGCTAAAGTACGGTAGGGAAGTCATGAGAAATAAAGTGGGAGATTTGGTAAATCAGTGCCATGTGGGAGACTATGGGGTTTGAACTTTATTGTCTGTGCAATGGAAAGCCAATGGGAGGAGTCTGAGAAGGAATTGGGATCTGCTTCCCTTGCCTTTCTCGCAGGCGATCCACGTTCAGATACTGAGGTGACGCTGATTTTACCATCACCAGGTCTGCCAGAGACTGTCATTGGCTTCATCTTGCAGACCACTCTGCTGGAGGGCAGGGCCTGTCCAGTGCGCTGAAGGCCCTTTCTCCACTTCTCCCACTGTGGACATAAGAAACATCCAAACCTGTAGAGGATTTTTATGAGTTTGTATGAGCCAAACTGACAACATTGCCGGAAAGTAAGGCCTTAAATGATTCGGAAAGTGACAGTTTTGCATTTGGAATTAAGGCAGGAATGTAAGGAAGATTACATGAAGGTAGGAGAGAGCGAGGCAGGATTGGATTACAGGACAGTTAAAACGATTATGTGCTCTCTTGAGAATGGTTACGCTTCCAAGGGGTCTGAAAAAGAGGCATTTCAAAATGCCTTAACCTAAATGCACAGAAACAATGGACAAGCCTTGCTTAAGGAAGGATAACTTTTTACTAGAAAAGTTATAGACCTGAGGCATGTACCACAACCTACCCAGTTAAGAATCTAAGATCAGATCATCCCGTGAAGTTACTTTTGGTCACTGTACTTGTCAGATTTATTATAAAGCTACTTTTACGTACATATCACCCTGGGAGCATTCAAGACTAGCTGGCAAATGACTTGAGATGGAGATATGGTTGGGGAGCCTGCTGCAGGTCCCCAAATAGAGCTAAAATGGTATGAAACTATGTTGCTCAATATGGCAGCCACTGGACACTTGTGGCTATTGAACATTTGAAATGCGGCTGCTCTAAACCGAGATGTGCTGTAAGGGTAAAATATATACCAGATGTCAAAGACTTAGCCCAGGAAAGATGAATAATATTTTTAATATAGTTACATGCTGATACAACAATAATTTGGATATATTGCATTAAATAAAAATTATTAATTTCATCTGTTCCTTTTTACTTTATGTGGCCACTAGAAAATTTAAAATCTTTTGGACATCCCAGAGGAATAGGAGTTGGGTGGTTTAGGACCCTGGTAATTACTAGGGCTGTAACTCTGTACCCCCTATTAGCCTGGGTGGGGTGCCTATCTTCTAAAACAACCAGGCTCAGATTTAAACCAAATCAGCATTATGCTCAGGATAAGAAGTTCAGGAGGGAGAGAGTGTATCATTTTCATGTGTATCAAGTCTCCAAATTTCTCTGAAAATTGGCTCCAAAATTCCAACATTCAGATGAGACTGGAAGATGGCAGGACACAGTGTGAGTCCACTTTGGGAAAGTCCCTGCCCATGAGAGTGAGGGTGGAAACTTCTAGGATGCAGGGGGCGCTACTGCTCCCTGGGCCTTTTGTCAGTAACTGCTTGGGTGCACCTGCCTGTGAACACCACCTACCAACGCTGGTGGGCCTGGAGCTGGTGGAGAGGCTGAGATCAACAGGCCTCCGCAAAGTGTGCTGTATGTGAAGGAACTATATTGAGCTGTTTTAAAAGGTTATCTCAAGGTTTTGTACTTATGCATGATTTTTTTTTCCTCCTCCTGTGCTTTCCAGGGTTTTTCTGATTTTCCACAGTGAATATATAACCAAAAGAAACTTTTGCTTTTAAGAGCAAGAAGGAAGCAGTGGCAGCTTCTCAGCTGCTACTCAGTGGAAGCAGGTCAGGGCGGAGCCTCAGACAAGATGCTGCCAGTTGCCAGGCTTAATGTAAAGCAAATCTTGGTGGAGAGAGGTTCTTTCTGTGGAGGCTGGAGGGGCTCCAGCAGTAGCCCACTTAGGAGGCGGGCCTGACTGCTGAATTCCAATGTGGTGTGAATGTTAAGGGGATTCAGGAGATGTACAGAACTGGGTACAGGTTGCCATATGTGTGTCCTTGGTGGGCCTTCTAACATCTCCAAGCCTCAGCTTTCTCACACCGGGCTGCTGCTACCCTTAAGGATAATAAATACTGGGTAAATGCTTGCTATCATTATAATGGAGATTTAGCTATTCAAACATTCATTCTAATAGTAATAGAATAAAAACTTTAAATATTTCTTAGGCTCCATCAGATCAAACTGGAAGGGAACAGGCTGCAGAAGGGCCTGCAAAGAGAGGCAAAGCTCAGCTCTGGGAGGTCACTCAGCTGCACACAAACTGTTCCAACACTGACCTTGGCATTCCATTCCCCACATCAGAGTTTCTGAGGAAAGTCTGTGGTTTCAAAAGCTCTAATTAAGAAAATCCAGAATAATGGTAAACATTTTCACAGAGATCTTATATCAATAAACTGCCTGCCACAGAGGGCAAGAAAACAATATACCAGCCTCTAAGCATCCCAGCTGCCGTTAATCAGGGGCTCTGTTTGGCTTGATGCCAGGTTTAATTGGCCAGCATTTCACTGCCCAACTCTGGGACAATCACAATGTGTCATTTTATTGCTAGTGGGCTCAATGTTCAGAGGGAAACAGAACATCTTCCCATCATTCTTGATGTTAGTTTTTTTCTACTTAAAAAAAAAATTGTGGTAAAATACATACAACATAAAATTTACCATCTTTAACCATTTTTAAGTGTACAGTTCAGTGGCATTAAATGTATTCACAGTGTTGTGCAACCATCCCCACCATCTAGCCCCATAACTCTTTTCCTCTTGTAGAACTGCAACTTGATATCCATCAAAAACCTCTCCATTCCTTCCTCCCCTTTAGCCCCTGGCAATCAACATTCTACTGTCTCCATGAGTTTGACTACTCTAAGTACCTCATCTGAATGGAATCATACAGCATTTTTTGTGTGTGTGATTGGCTTATTTCACTTCAGATTCATCCATTTTGTAGCAGAATTTCCTTTTTTAAGGCTGAATAATAGTTTATTGTATGGACATACAATGTTTTGCTTTCCATTCATTGGCCAGTGCACACTTGGGTTTTTCCCACAGTTTAGCTATTGCGAATAATGCTGCTGTAAACAGGGGTGTACAGATATCTCTTTGAGGCTTTTCTCTCAATTCTTTTGGTTATATAACCAGGTGTGAAATTTCTGGATCATAGGGAGTTATAGTTTTAATTTTGGGGGAGCCTCCATACTGTTTTCCACAGCAGCACAAGGGTTTTAATTTCTATGCATTCCTGCAAACACTTGTTTTCTTTCTTTTTTTTTTTTTTAAGATAATAACCATTGTAATGGGTGTGAAGTTTGATGTTAAAATTAAATTGCTTCAGAGCTTCCCATGTGTTTTTGTTTAATATCTTTGTTTTAGGTGTTTCATCTCCACTTAGATGCCAGGCCACCCTTGCTCACTCTTGGCTTGCTGAATTTTACCTGTTCTTCCTTTCTTAGTGGCATCCTCCAGCCAGGCAGGTTGAAATCGGTGCTGGTGAGTAAGGACATCACCCAAATTGGACCCTGGGGTCCAATAGGATGATGAATTCTCTATTGTCTGCAGGTTTCCATCTTAGGGCCATGAGCATGTGGGCCCTGATGGTGTATGAAGAACCTGTCAGTCCTAAGAAAAATCACACACAAATAATGCACACTGCGAAAATGGCTTAACCCAGTAGTTCCCGACCCAGTGAGCAATTTTGTACCCCAGGAGACATTTGGCAATGTGCAAAGACATTTTTTTTTAAATAGCAATTTTTAAAATTGATTTGTTGGGGGAGAGAGAGAGATCAATTTGTTGTTTCACTTATTGTATTTATGTATTCATTGGTTGATTCTTGTATGTGCTCTGACTGGCGATCGAACCCACAACCTTGCTGTATTGGAACAATGCTCTAAGCAACTGAATTACCCATCCATGGTTGAAAGACATATTTTTTTTGTGTGTCACAACTAAGTGAAGGGGACCATTGAGGGTGAGGGTGCTACTAGCATCCAGTGGGTAGAAACCAGGAATGCTGCTAACCATCCTACAATGCACAGGTAGTTCCCATTCACCCACACCCGCTCCACACACAGAAAGAACAATCTGATTCAAAATGGTAATAGTTCCCAAGTTGAGGACCCTGGATGAAGTTGAGTCAGCAATCAATGCCTTCTATTACATGCTCTTAACGCACATGCCCAATTATTGCTCCCCAGCATGCACTCCTGCTCCTGTCAGATAAGCCTGTCCCTACTCCTAAATCTGCCTTTCTTTTTTAATATTTAGAAAGACTTTATTTATTTATTTTTAAAGGGAAGGGAAGGGAGAGAGAAAGAGATGGGAAGAAACATCATGGTCACCTCTCACGAACCCCCAACTGGAGACCTGGCCCACAACCCAGGCAAGTGTCATCACTGGGAACTGAACCGGCAACCTTTTGGTTTGCAGGCTGTTGCTCAATCCACTGAGCCACATCAGCCAGGGCTAAACTTGCCTGTCTTAGTTCTGATCTCTGTGCCTTTGTTTACGTGGTTCCCTCTGCTTGGAATGCTCTCCTATGCACCTATTGGAACTATCTGCCTTTTATTCCAAACTCAAGCAGCTCCTCTCCTATAAACCTGTCTTCAACTACCCTAGTCACGGTAACCACTCTGACCTTCCTCTGAAGGAAGAGGAGCTGTTTCTTCCTTGCAATGCCTGGTAGACTGGCTATTATATGGTATCTGGAGGGTAAGCTCCTTGAACACAGGAGCTGGAGCTTACTCTGTATACCTGTATATCATTTGTAGTGTTTAAGGCTCACTTTACATGGTTGAGTAACCACTCTTCTACATTGTCTGTTTTTTTCTTGCTGTTCCATTGAGGGTTGTCCCTATACTAAAAGAAAAATTGTTAAAAGGTAGAAAACTTGGTTGGCTGAGGCCTGAGAAAAACTTTGATGTAATAGGATTTGATCTGCATGGCCTAGGATGGAAATTTTATAAAATTTCAGCTCATTTGATTATATAAACAGCTATCAATCCTTCATGTAAAAACCCTTGGATGACATATATGAGTAAGTAAATAGTGTAACACTGTTTGCCAAACTGCGTGCATGGCCAGGAGCAAGGCAGCAGGGACCCACACTGACATCCTTCTTCATTTTCCCAGGGCTGGAACAACAGCAGTATCTGTCTGGAAGAGCGGCCCAGGCTCACTTTTATGACCCTATGATATTTTATATTCCTTTTGATTGTATTGTGCTCTTTGTGCCGAAAAGGCTCTGTGTGTGTGTGTGTGTGTGTGTGTGTGTGTGTGTGTGTTAAAATGGGTTTATAGTACCCCATTGTTACAGTTGTAGTGAGGATTCATAATGCACATTGGCTGGCAGTGTGGTATTTTGATAAGTTTACCATAAATGTTATTTTTCTCTGCTTCACTTCCCTTCTCGCCAACAATGATATAATAACATTAGTAATAACACAATACTACAACATTATAATAGTTTGTATTTTTCATATTTATTTGAGCTTCATCAGTCCCTGTAGAGTAGCTGACAAAGGGATTTTTAATCCCATTTGTCAGATCAGGAGACAACTCCAAGGTCAGAGTTGCACTGAAGTAATAGAAATAACAGGGTTACAATTTCACAGAGGTCCTATCTAAATCTAAAAATCTAAAAATGGGTTGTTTTCCTGTAAGTCAGCCTTCCTTTCCTATAATTTCTTTCTTTCTATTTTTTTCTTTTTGTAAGACTTTATTTATTTTCAGAGAGAAGGGAAGGAAGGGAGAAAGGGAGAAAAACATTGCTGTGTGAGAGAAACGTAGGTTGGTTGCCTTTCGCATGCCCCCAGCTGGGGACCTGGCCTGCAGCCCACAACCCAGGCGTGTGCCCTGACTGGGAATTGAATGGGTGACCTTTTGGTTCATAGGCCAGGGCTCAATCCACTGAGCCACACCAGCCTGGGCTCTTTCTTTCTTTTTCTTTCTTTCTTTACAGGTGGGTGGGGAGAAACATCATGTTCCTATACATTCTCTCCTTAGGCAATCTCATCCGCACACATTGGTCTATAATTACCATCTATACATAGATGATTCATACAAAGATCTTTAGAGCTCTCCTCTGAGTTCCAAACTGGTACATCCAGCTAGTTGCCTATTCATCATCGACTCTTGAAGTTCCCAACTGCACCACAAATTCAACAAATGCAAATCTAATCCTGTAGCTCTTCTCCTGTTTAAAACCCTTCAATTCTTCCCATTGGTCTAAGACAATGAATGACACTAACAGAGCCTTCTGAACTCGGTCATCTGGCCCTGCTACCTCTCTGGCTTCACCTTGCAACAGCCCCCTGCGGGGACCCATTTAGGACCCCAGAATTGGCATGCAGATTATTTTAAGCAGAGGACATTTGGGATTCAACAGATGCAGAAAAAAAAGCCTTCCTGGATCTTCTTTTATCTGACTAAAAGAAGAATCTGCTGGGAAATGAGGCTGCCACAAATTCCTTCTTCAGAGTGGCTTTTACTGCTGGGAAGGAGACCAAGAGTAAACCAACCACAAACCCCTCTCCTGGAGAGTTTTATAACCCCGAAGAAGTCAGAAAGACCGCTTGTACCTGCGTGAACAAGCATTATCACAAACTTTCTTATCTCCCACTTGTTCTTCTAGAACCCTATTTGTCTTTTCTGAAGAAGCCCACTTGTCCTTCCGATAGTAGTCCTTCCCCCCCATCCCTTTTACTAGTAAATTAAGTATATAAGCCTTTCACTTTAACCATTCATTGAGCTACTTCTTTTGTAGCTCAATATGTACTCATGCACATGAATAATTTTTTTCCCGGTTAGTTTAATTCACAGGCCTCCAGCAGTGAACCTAAGAGGGTAGAGGGAAAGTGTTTACTCTTTGACACCCTCATGACCTTCAGGCTCCCCCACACTAGCTTCGTTTTAGTCTCATAATTCCTCCTTCTACAGACCTCTGCCCATGCTCTTTTCTTTTCCAAGACCCTTCCCTTGACACCAATGAACTACTACTCATTTTCAGAATTCAGTTCAAACAGCATCTCCCAAAGGAAGCCTCCTTTGATCTCCCAATTTTAGGCTCTCAGGGCATCCTGCGATTTTCTGTTGTGGTAATTGTTATAGTTGCAATGAAAATTTGTATGATTATTTGGTTAATGTCCTCCCCCAGTGTAAGCTTCTTGGTGGTAGGGTTTCTATTTTTGCTCACCATTCTAATTCTAAGTTCTTAGCACAAAGTAGGCACTAAAGAAAAACAAGGGAGTGAATCAATGTCTGAATAAAAGATAGAGGAGGAACTGCACGTATGACAGAGTAGAACCACTCCCTTCAGGATACTTCTTTCAAACCAAGGACATGTGAAGCCTGTATATCACAAGGCTTTGAAGGTTAGTTGTATAACTGGGGCAAAGCAATCTCAAAATAGCTAATGCTAGTATGGGCAAAGTGGTTACTCTATCGTGGCAACTGTCCTGATCATGGATTAAATGACAGTTTATTTGAGAAAGGTTGACCCAGAAAACCATCCTGCAACATGCAACATGCATGAGAGAACCAGATCAAATCTAAAAATAGCTCCATTGCTGGAATTGGAAGCACCTCAGTGAGAATTCAGTCTCTCTCCTTGCAACATCTACCCTTATGGAGCCTTTTACCCTTTAAAAAAAAAAAAGAAAAGATTGTATTTCTTTATTTTTAGAGAGGTGGGAAAGGAGGGAGAAAGAGAGGGAGAGAAACATCAATATGTGGTTGCCTCTTGTGCACCCCCCATGGGGGACCCGGCCCACAACCAAGACATGTGCCCTGACTGAGAATCGAACAAACGACCCTTTGGTGCACAGGCCAGCCCTCGATCCACTGAGCCACACCAGCCAGGGCTACCCTTTTTATTTATCTACATAATCCCAGGATGGTAGTACTGATATGTGACCTGGTTTACTGCTTCCATTTTAAAATGAAAATTAGGACCAGAGAGACTTAGCTTCTTCTCCCATATCACCCAGGCAGTGTCTTGCAGAATCAGGGCTCAGACAGGGACTTTCTGCTTCTCCTCCACAATGATGCCGGAGTCTGACATCGCCTAGGTTTTAGGCATCTTGGAGGCTGAAGACCTGTAAGATTTATGTTCTTGTGGGTCATCCTAGTGGGAAGCAGGAGAGCTAGGTTTACTTTCCAGTCCTGTGGTTCACCCCCAAAAGTCCAAGTGAAGGACGCCGAGGATGCAGAAGGGCCTCCTGCAGTGCGAGGGACAGGAGTTTGCTTTCCGGGAGTGGTCTCAGTTCTGCCACCTGATTGCTGCGGCTGTCACTCCAAACAACACGCTTGTCTCCCTAAACATTTGTTAACAGAGTTAATAACACTGGCTTCAGGCTATTGTGAGACTCACATGAAATAATGTGCTAAAGATCTTTAGCACAATGTCTGGCATCTGGTGGTCAATAAAGGGGAGTTTTGTTCATTTCTATTTCAGTTCAAACTCATAAACATTTGTGGGAAATGTGTTTTAAAAGCAAAGTAATTACTTAGGAGGGGAAAACTCAGCCCTCCTTCCAAGTGACATAGTCCTTCTTTAGATATGTTAATATATTAAAGCAGGTTGTAGTCAAGTCCTCTCGGCCAGCTGAGCCTTTTTCAGTGAATTTGCATATCTGCTCTCAGATCCATTAGTCATAGGATTTAGAGTTCACCAGCTGGAGCAATCTTCTTTCCTTCTTTCCCAAATTCTCAAGTAATTTATCTCTGTAACATCTAATGACTGACAGCTTACTCATGATTATTAAGAACTTTGGAGGATCTGACTATGATAAGATTGAAGGGGTCCTTTTTTAAGCGTCTGTGACTATGATATAAGAAACATTTTAAGTTGGAAGGGGAATATTTTGATTTCCTGAAATCCCTTGCCTGCCTAAAAACAGAGCCTCAAAAAATAACTTAAAAGAAGTCAATTGTCATAAATCCCCTTCCCAGGGGCAACCCTAACCTTTGGAGAGAAGCCAGCACCGTGGCCAGACGTGGTCCCGAAATTATCACCTCTCTCATTCACTCTCTTAAGGGCCCATTTCTCTTTCCCGTACCACACCCTTCTCCCTCTCCCCTTCATCTTATGGTGGGATATAAGCCACAAAATCTACTCACCCCTTTGAATCACATTTCTTTGTGAATTCCCCATACATACCTGATTAAAATCCATTGATAATGTATCTTGTTAGTTTAATTTGCAGGTCGCTAAAACATTGAACCTAAAAGGGAAGAGTGAAAGTTTTTCTTCCCTGACAAGATCATGGTACCACTGTTACTGTTGGTATTCAATTAATTATTAATTTTAAAAAAGGGGGAGCGCAAAGGGACTTAGACATTGCGCTTAATAAAATAGGGAGCATAAGCCTACTTGCTTAGCCAGGAAGCTACAGCTCCACACCCCAGGGAGTTACAGTATTGCTCCACCAAGGGGCTTGACACTCCTCCCTTCCTCGCTCTGGTACCAGATTGTTAGAGGAGGCAGGGGGAGGTGCTAGACCATAGCGGCCTGTCAGTCTAACGGGGGGGTATAACCCATCCAAAGCCTGTGAAAGCTTGGGAAATTGATTGGTCATTTTGAGAAAATTTCTGCTCTTTCTGATATCCAAGCTAATATAGTCCCAGGGAAACAAAGAAGCTCTGTCTCTCGCTTGTGACCTGCACGCGCACTGGGCACTCTGCACCCTCTCTCCATAGCCATGTGGCCCTAGCAACCATGTGACCGATGGCGATTCAGACCCAACACATAGATTTTTTTATTTACTTATATTTAGAGATGGGAAGGGAGGGGAAAAAGAGAGGGAGAGAAACATTGATGTCTGAGATAAACACCAATCAGTTGCCTGTCGCATGGCCCAGAACCAGGGACCTGGGCAGCAACCTGGGCAGCAACCTGGGCATGTGCCCTGACTGGGAATCAAACCCTGGACCTTTTGCTTTGTGGGATGATGCCCAACCCACTGAACCACACCAGTCAGGGCTTTCAATGATTTAAAAAATTGTTAGATCCAGTTTTGTAAGGCTATAATATATACACATACACATATATATACACATACATAAATATGTATACATATAATATAGTGGAAGGTGCAGGGATGAGAGATATTTTTGTATATTTATGTGACAGAATAATGTACATCTATTAATATTAAAGTTGTAAAAGAATAATGTCATAGGAAAATGCTCATGTTACAGTAATAAGTTAAAAAGCAGATTACAAAATAGTATCTCTAGTATAATTCAATATTTTTAAAAATATATGGATAGATTATACACATTCATACCAGTTTGAACATAGGAGGTTGCCGGTATTTTTAAAATATTATTTGTAGTTTTTGTATTTTTCAAGTTTTCTACAATGACTATAGTATAGCTTTGTTTTCATATTTACAAAAATAAAACAAAACAAAAAGGAAAAGATGTTGTATTGTTACTCATGTTAGGCAGCTAACCAAGCTCAACTCTCCTGAGACATTTATGAACAGATAAAGTGTTACTTCAACAGTTGTTAATCCTTCTGGATGAATAGACACATGCTGTTTGGTGAACATGATTAACCCAGTATCTCTCAACAGACTGATTTTTAAGAGTTTTCCTTTGTTTAAAATACCCTTGCCAACCAGTAGCAATTGTAACACACACTTCCCTGAGTGGATTAGAAGAACCTTGAGATTTGTCCCTGCCTTCAAAGACCATGATACAGTCTTGCTCCAGAATTGTTATAAAATGGTTATGTATTATACGCAGTAGAGGAGTCCACTCTTTATTCTAGGATTGTTGGTTACTGTAATAACTTAACGAGTCATTCCATTTTTGTCATCAGCAAGTGATACAGGGCCAAGACCGCAGAAGGGCTAAATACTTAACAAAATGTTTGACTGAATGAAGGAATAATGTGGTTTCACTTAAAAGGACTTTTTCCTGGCCATCATCTCTGCTCTCCTTCTCACACACAACGGTCCGCATGTGGCCGGTCAGGAATGGCCATCTACTTCATTTGTAGGCTGAGACAGGGTAATCATTTGCTTCAAATGACCCGGTGAAAACACATCTGCTATCAATAAACTCTGAAACAGGAGGGCTATGAAGGGCTTTCTCTGCAGGAGCCAGGGCTGGAAGGGAATTCTAGCAAGCTCACTGGGGCAGGCTTGGGATAATAGCTACATTGCCTGAATACCAAGGTAAATGCCCAGTGGGGAATTTTGTGCCATGGGACTTCCTGTGATTTATCCAGAGCTATGTAGCTGATTTCATCCTTAGAGAACATAGTACTCAGTACTTTCCTGCACAATGACAACAGAGGGTTCCGCTTCCTGAGGCCTTCTGTGGGAAGGAGAGGGGATAGGAAACATCGTTTATGATAATTCTGAACACAACAGATCAGGTTTCCTTAAAAATTACTCACTGGAAACAACCCAACTTATCACCAACTGATGACTGGATAAAAAAAATGTAGTATATCCATATAATGAGATATTACTCAGCCGTATAAAGGAATGAAGCACTGATTCTTGCTATAACATGGATTAACCTTGAAAACATTATGCTATATGAAAGAAGCCAGACACAAAAGACCACATATTAAATGATTCCATTTTATATGAAATATCCCAAATAGACAAATCTATAGGGACAGAAAATAGATTAGTGGTTGCCAGGGGCTAGGTGAAGGGAGTCATGGGAAGTGGCTGCTAATAGGTACAGGGATTCTTTTTGGGGTCATGAAAATGTTTTGGAATTAGTGGTGATAGTTGCACAACCTTGTACTCAAAAAAACCCCATTGAATTGTACACCTTAAATGGTGAATTTGATGGTACATGAATTTATCTCAGTTTTTAACAAAGAAAATAATGATACTATTAAAAAACCCCAAATCAATACGATTCACTATCACCAGGAGTTTCCCATTGTAGTGTTTTGTTTGTTTGTTTGTTTGTTTGTTTATCTTCATTTGAAGACATTCTTATTGATTTTAGAGAGAGGGCAACGGAGTGAGAGAAACATCAATGTGAGAGAGAAACATCAATAGGTTGCCTCCAATTGGGGACTGAACCCAAAACCTAGGCATATACCCTGATGGGGAATCAAACCTGCAACCTTTCGGATGCTCCAACCAATTAAGCCACACTGACCAGAGCACCCATTGTAGTTTTTTAAATGGCTAAAAGCTACCATGACTTTCAACATTCAGCATTTCATATAACATGGCAATGGCAACAGATTTAAGAAGTTGATGGAAAATGTGGGTTTTACAGGGTTTTTTCCATTGACGTTTATAGGCACAATTTAGAGTTCAAATTCAAATTGGATGGTCTGGCCAGATGACTTCAGAAGCTGATAATATGTGCATTGTCCCAGTAGAGGTGATTTTCTCTTTAGACTATAAGTTATTGAAAGAGAAGGACCATGTTTTCTCCAACTCTAGTGCTCTCCGTATCTACTTACGTTCCATATGTAGAACCTGCAGAAAAATTTCTTCCCTAATTATAGGAGAAAAAAACGCTCCACAAAATCCAATACTGAGTTTGATCTACTTAATTATTTTTAAATAAAAGGAAGGAAATGGTATTTCCATCTTCCTTCAAATGGCCAGGGCACAAGAATTAGTATCAAATGTAGTTAAGAAAATAAACAGTTCAGTTACTAGGAACTTTTTTCTTTTATATTCTTTGATGGGTCTGATGTATGTACTTTAACTTTCTCCTCATCTTTCTACTTTTTGCTACCTTCCTCTGTGTGTGTCTGTGTAGAACAGGCTCTGACCTCAGGACTCTCAAATGGATGGCAAGTTCATGCGAGCTGTTAGCAAAAAGCCTCAGTTCCTCACCACATGGACCTCTCCATAGGTCTGCTTAAGGGTCTTCTCAACATAGCAGCTGGTTTCCACCAGAGGAAGTGAATCAAGGGAGCACCAGGTAGAAGCTGCAAGTCTGTTAGGACCCAGCCTCAGAAGTCACATTCTGTCATCTCCATAATATCCTCTTATTTGTCACGCAGGTCAGCCCACGGTATGGGAGGGGACTATGGCAATGGAATCATTGTGGGGCCATCTTGGAGGCTGGTTACCGCCTAAGCTACAAGATAAAAGGCAGTTTCAATTGAATTAAGTTGGAATTCCCCTCTATATTCCCCAACCCAAATCCTAAATCCACAAGATAAAGGGCAGTTTCAATCGAATTAAGTTGGGATTCCCCTCTATGCTCCCTAACACAAACCCTAAATCCTTAAAAGAGGCATACTGTACCTATTTGTAGAAGACTCAGGGGAATGAGCATGAATTATTACTATTTCTAATTGATTAGAGAGAAGAAGGTGGAGAGAGAGAGAGACAGAGAGAGAGATCAGTTTGTTTTTCCATAAATAAGCATTCATTGATGATTCTTGTATGCATGATGATTCCTGATTAGGGATCGAACCCACAACCTCCATGTACTGGGTGAATGTTCTAACTAACTACGCTACTTTGCTAGAGCCGCGAGCAAGGATTAGGTAGAGGGAGGAAAAACCCCTAGGATAGTTGGAAGCTTGAGACTCATCCACTAGAAAAAAAGGAAAGCTTGATTGGAATTTATAAATCAGGAAAGGGCTGAAAGAGAGACCATCTTGCCAAATTACAGGAGAATAAAGTGGAGCTCCTGTTTTAAAGCCAGAAAGTTGGAGGAACACACAAAGCCACCCTCCAGTGAATCCCAGTCCCCTGGGTGATCCAGTGGGAATGTAGATAACACCTTCTGAGGTGAGGCTAAAAAGTGTGGTTCCTCCAAACTGCTCCTCAGCTGTCTCCCTAGGTTTGAAATGCTGCCCTGAAGGTGCTACACACACACAGATTCTCAAGTGCCCAAGAGTCCTGGTCCCAGGTGGCCTTGTTAGGATGAAGCTGCAGAAGGGATCTGGGCAGCTCATTCTGCAGTTGTTTTCTTTCTCTGTTGTTTTGGTTGGTAGGATTGGTCCTGAGGTTTCCAGGGTGGGGCTGTCTCACTCGGCCAAACCGAGTCTAAGGATCTGGCTCAGATATGGGATGGGGTTGAATATTTCTCTTCCACACAGTTTTGGCTTTGAGAGACTGGAGTTGTTACAGGGAGGCACGTGTGTGCATGCGTGTATGTGTATGTTTGGCCTGTAAAACTCCAGTTGTTGTTTTTAGTCTGGATATTGTAGAAAAATGATTGTCCAGTGAATTATACCGTGGTTGCTCATTTGTGTTTATATTTAGTATAAATATAGCTGATCCAAGTGACTTATGAGCGGGAATGAAATGTTCAGGAAGAAAATTAGGGAAAATTAAAAAACATTTCCCTTCCCAAAATTTTTGGACTTTTCTGGCCCTATGATTCCAAGTTACGTTCGTGTGTGACCTCTATGTCCCCAGAACCAAGATGGAGGTGTTTGGGCCATAGACAGTGACTCGGTGCCTCTCTAGCAGCAAGGGGCAAATCTCTTTATGCTGTGCTTTGGGATGACTGGCTGGCTCTGAATTGGGCGACCGGAGAGCCCCGCCCTGGTCATAAGAAAGTCCTGAGTTTGAGTCCTGCTTCTGGCTCCAGCCAGCCTGGCAAACTCGAGCAGTCCTCTCAGTTTCTCTGATCCTCAGCTTTGTCATCTAAATCAGCGGTGATAAGATCTGTCCTGCCCATCTCACAGGCTGGTGGGGAGAATTGACTAGAAAATGATGGTGAAAGTGGGATAGGTGTGTTTGGTACTATTTTTTAAAATCAGATATAAGTGAATAAGTACATATCAAGCCACCAAGCCATCAAGGGTGCAGCCACCTGCTGTCTGTCACTGAGCCTTGCCCATCTGATTAGAATGGGTACATGTCACGGTCCTCCACCTGCCGTAATAATGGCTTCAAATCACAGGGTGTCTGGTAGGGCTGGGTCAGGTTTTACATGCTTTTGAAATTTGGGGATACTCTTCTTAGGAAAAGAATGTGAACACGAGCCTTGGGCCTTTCCAAGGTCTTATGAGAGGCCCATGGAAGTTGAAGACCCTGAAACTTCTTTAGCTTCAAGGTAATTCTGCCTATGGCTTCTGCATGTCTGAAGTCTGAGCATCTCTGGGATCAGGCCAAGGCTCAGACAGCATTTCTTCTGTGTATCTTCTGGATTGGAAATTTTCAGGATCCCTCCCAGATACTGAGGCTGGATCCCACCATGATGTACACTGAGCAGCCTGTCCGTCTGGATGTTTCTTGACCCACTTAGGGCTGGCTCGTCCCCTGAAGATGATCTCTACCCCAGAGATCCTCGCAAGACCTTGAGCCAAAGCCCTTAGTTCAGAGCGGAAGAAATGTGGCCCAGAGGTAGGCAGTGACAATCTGAGCTTAAAGTGGAGCTCCTGAGT
The DNA here is from genome assembly GCF_021234165.1 of Pteronotus mesoamericanus. Taxonomy (NCBI): domain Eukaryota; kingdom Metazoa; phylum Chordata; class Mammalia; order Chiroptera; family Mormoopidae; genus Pteronotus; species Pteronotus mesoamericanus. Next base: position 442,131 of record NW_026555001.1, read on the forward strand.
CCCCTGGAGATTCTGTTCCACCGTGTGTCCTCGAATACAAGTCTTGTAGTTATTCCTGAGTGTCTCCTAATTGTCCATCAGGAATCTGCTATCAGTGAACTTGTTTGGTAGTCATTTATGTTTCCAAGTAGGAAGAGGCTGTGTTTGCTCACCATTGGCAGAATAAGTTGGCCTTAGACATGGCCAGCAGGGACTCTTGTGGCTTCTTCCTAGCTCTCCTAAGCGTCTGGCAGCACTGACCAGAGGTCAAGCCAAAAAGCTCCCTTACCTTGGACCTGGTCAGAGGCTTTGCACCCCACACACATCCAGGAGATCCCTAGACCCTGGCACCTGTCCCACAGTTCCTGTTCATGCCGTTTGCCTTCTCCCAAAAAACTGACCTTCAGGCTGACCTTGCATTAGAAGTCAACCTTAGGTTCCCTCCGGCTCACGTACCTCCAGCAAGTGCCAGTCCCAGGAGCCCCGACGCCTGCCTCTGTGCCCCAGTTAGAGCGCTGATTCAGCCAAGGCAGAAATCCTAAAGGTCCATTCAAAACCCCTACCTTGAGGGGGTCCAATAAAGTGGGGCAAGGGTGTGCCTGTGTGTGTAGAGAGAGCCCACTGTGCCCTGGACAGATTAGCTCTGACCCAGTCCCTCCCAATGATGCTAGAATGCAAGACAGTCAGAAGCCTCAAGCCACACTTACTGTCCCCCTCGCCCAGGGCTGACACTCAGACACTAATGAATGGTTTCAGGGATTTTTGTTTTTTAATGGTAAACATGTAATTGGTTCCATTAGCAACTCCAGCACAAGTTTTCCTTTACATGCGGAAAGGCAAAAAAAAATCAAACTACCCAGAGATTCCTGAAGTGTTGGGGGGAGTCACTAAAGAGGTCCCCAAAGTCACTAACCCTATTCCACATTCCACAGTGGCCCAGTAGAATGAGGGGTGGGCTGATCAAATGTGGAGAGGGACAGAAGGGATGCAGGGCCAGGGAAATGCAGGCCCTGGCCTTTATCTCTGCCCGCAGGAAGGAAAAGGCGGGGCAGGAGACTCTCCCTGCACAAGAAGGGCTGGAACTACACATTCAAGTTTTCAACCTCACTATGTAGAGGGAAACAGATGAGCCTCTTTCCAACTGTCTTATAGCACGAACCCCTCCCAAGGGGTCTTCTGTCATCTCTGTTCTTTCTTCCCCATTCTGTATTCCAGTTTCTCTAGTTCGAACCCAAGTTCTGAATTCTAAGTTCTACCTTCCGGGTTCCTGGTTCTGGGTTCTTGTTTCTGTTCCATTCTGTTTCCTGACCCCCAGATCCTTTCCTGCTCCCTTTCCTCAGCCTTTCTGGGTGAATTAATTGGACTGCTTGCTGACCTGGCTAACATGAGGGTTTTCCTTTACTTTTTGTGGCAGTTCTAGGCTTTTCCCCAGCAGGAGGGAGTTGGTTCGGACTGTCCAGTGAGTAGGTGGCCCAGTGGAGACCAGGGAATTCCTGAGAGCCTCCCCTGGTTTAACCTCTTCCCTTCCTACCCCACCTCTAACCACTAGACACACGACCTTTTTGCAACTAAAGCTAAACTAAGGATTTCCATATTGATAATCGGGCAATGATGGCTTTGAGATGAGGAATCTTAGGGGGAAACGTGAGAAGACTATAAAAGGTTGCCGTCCTTCATTCGGAGATATTAAAGACTGCTTCCAGCGCAGGATAAGGAGTGGGTGGGGAAAACAGGAAGCGCCTGGGCAGAGCTGCAAGCCCTCAGAACCCTGCCATCCTTCAGTTTCTCATTATCTGGGCTGGGCGCTAGTCCCCAGAGTCCTTCCAGATCTGAGAGGAAACCAAGACAACAGGACTGGGAGCTCCGCTGCCCATGGCTGCCCTGAGGCGGAAGGGGAGTGAGGGGGAGGCGGCAGCAGCCCTGCAGAGGGAAGACAGTGGTCTGAGATTCCATGTGTCATATCAAGGAGACTGTGTAGTGGACATTTTTGTCCCAACCCCTCTTCCTCCAAACAGCATTTCTAGTCTCCTCTCAAAGCTGCAGGTCTTTATAGGCCCAGAGATGGTGCATAACACAGGGCCCTCCCATCCATGAGAAGGAGCTGCCCGCCGCCTCCTGGTTCTCCTGCCGGTACTTGATGGCTTCAGCCCGGTTGTACCCCAGCTCGATCATGGTTCCTGGTTTGAACTTGTATGTCCTCAATTCATAGGTGTCGGGGCCCAGTCGGGCTGTGGCATTCCAGACGCTGAACTCGAGGAGCATCTGGTTTCTCCTGGACAGCACCATCTGGCTCTGCTCCTTTTGGAACTCCAGGTACTCCCCCTCGTTTCGGAGCTTGTTGGTGCAGTGCGTGAGGGCTGGAGTGCCGCCTGAGAATCACCACAGGTGCACTGCCTGGTCCAGCTCCTCAGAGCACGTGCTCCAGGTGCCCATGAACAAGCAGGGCAGTCCTCATCCAGGTGCAACTCGGGCAGCGCGGCCTTGGTCAGGCTGCTGTAGGCATCCAGACAGTCGGGCTTCACATTGTGAAACTGGATTTTCTAGAGACTGCTGATCTCCTTCTTGGACAGCAGGGTGGAGTGGGCATCTTTCCGGGCATCCACACCTTGTTGTGCACAAAGAGGGAGTGGAACGGGCTGCCTTCATTGTCCTTGGAATGGAAGCTAGCCACAGATGCAGCTGCAACATCCATGTTGTGGGGTCCAGGGGCCCCCCAGCAGCCACTGCACTGCCCACTGCAGAGATGTTGCACAGGAGCGGAGCCATGTTTGAGAGCTGCTCCAGTTTCATCAGGGGTTAAAATACCTAAGTATGTCCACATCAGTGGGTAAATATCTATATCCTCCCATCCCCTGAGTACTCTCTGCCAGCCCCGACCTCCCGGCCCTCTGCCACACCCCCAGGACCTTCCTATAATCCACAAAATAAAGGACTGACCCTTGGCCAGCTAAGGAGGACCCTTCTTCATTTCTAAGGCTTATGTCTGCCCACCTGACTGGTGGGAGTCTGGCCATGCTGGTGATTCAATATTCTGAATATCGCCTCTATTTGGGCTGACATTGAACCCCCTCTTTCAGTACTAAATGGGCCCCCTGTGGCCTGGTTTCTGGCATGAGGTCTCAGCTCCACTCCTCTCCTTGGTAGTGTGTGCTTGCTGGCACCTTGCCCCAAGGACGGGTCTGAACAGTCTTCCCAGGAAGGAATTTTGCAGCCCTGAGGCCTTGCTACCTCTGACAGATCACTCCTGGGCTGACTTTGGAGTGACCCCACGTCTCTGGAACCCCTGCCTGGGCTTGGCCACATCTTCTGGCACTCTTTTTGGGTTCTGCAGCACCTACACACTGACAGGTGGTTCTGGTTCAGATCCCAGGCTTTCCCAGCCTGCCCTGTTTCACTGCAATTAATTGGGCTGTGCCTGACAGTGTATTTAGGTAGGTCCAGGAGGAACAGGGAGGGGCAAAGCATGCCTTCCACCATCTCTAAAAGTCCCATCCCTGCCCATGTTCAAAGGCAACCCTTCCCTCCTCCTTACCCATATTCCCCTGGGGGCTGGGTCTCAACCAGTAGCTGGGCAAAAAATGCCACTCTTGTAGCTTCTTCCTAGCTCTCCCAGGGGCCTGGCAGAAAAGCATCAGACAGATTGAGGATAAGGATAGCTGAATGTGTTGTTCTTAAATCTACCCATTCCTCACCTGCATCATCCCCTTTGGATTGAGAATAAGGCCTGAAGAGAGAAACAAAGAGACTTGGCGCACTAATGCTGTTTCTGAGGCACTGGTGTGGAAGGTATTTGGGAGGCTGTTTCCACCTCTGAAGCCTGTTAATCACATCATGCAGAACTGTCTGTTCTGCACAGGTACAGAAAGAAGCACATCTGAGATCAAGGAGTAATGAAAAAAATGATCTCTAACACATTTTGAGTGCATAACCTGAGCAAAGCATTTAGCTAAGCGCTTTGCTACTATTTTCTCATTTTCTTCTCCAAGACACAGATTGCCACAGAATTTCAGATGTAAGAGGTGTCCCAGGCAGAGGTTGCTAGCTACTAAGCCGACATTCCTTTCCCCTGTCCTCCTATGTAAGAGTGTTTTGGAATGGCAAAGTACCCATATGAAAGTCTATATTCCCCAGACTTTGCAGCTTTGTTACTATAGGGGATGAAAATAAATTTCTCTACCCTTCTAAGTTCTTTGAGTAGGCTAATAATTAATTTAATATGACAGTGTGGGGGCTTAAAAATATTAATACTTTTTCTCCTACTTTCTAAGGTCTTTTAGCTGGACTATCAACTTAACAGAGACCGATTAACAGAGAAATCAAAGTTTAACACATGTATGGGAAATTCACATAAGCAAGCAAATTTCAAAGACAGTGAGGCAACACTGAGTATGTAAGACATTTTTGGACAAAGGATAAGGGGAATGGGTTATTCGGTTTCAAAAGTGCAAATGGGAGATATACAGGTAGCTGAAGAAGAGGGCACCACATATGGCAGGAAAATCCTTGCTAGGTGACTCAAACATTGGGATGCAATGCGTATCTAGCTAACAGCCACCTGCCTGAAGCTCTCTTATATACCATACTTAATTCAAATCAGGCTAAGGCAGCATCCTAAGGTCTCCTTTCTGAACCAGGTTTCTCTGTCTGAATCTCTTGGGCAGGAAAGGGGCGGGGTGCGGCGGGGTAGGTGTCAGTTTCTTCTGAGTCTAGTTTCTTAATACACAGCTTAAAATCAATATCCCAGAATGGCAGCTTCAGGTGGCAAAACTTTGGTCCCTTCAACAGATTAATAAAAGAAAAATTTAATCAGGTACATACAGGGGCCTCACATAGACATGACAGAATCAGTGACAGGCAATCGGCACTTTTATGTCTTCCTGAGTTAAGGAGAAGAGGGTAGGGGTCTGAGGCTTCAAATGGAAGGTAGACAATTAACAGGGGGGTGGAAAGAGCCAATGTCTGGCAAACAAACGTTTGCTTTGCCGTTAGCTGACAATGAATCACAGAGAGAACTTTAATCTCCAGGCCCTGCCCAGCTCCCCTAGACCACCACACCTCTCCCATATTCTTTGCAGTTATTTCTGATAATAGCTGTCTTCTTGCTATAGGCCCTCTATATTAATTTTTTTAGGCAGTAAAGGGGGAGATAAAAAGAAAAACTTCTGCCCTGGCTGGTGTAGCTCAGTGGATTGGCCTGTGAACCGAAAGGTCACGGGTTCGATTCCTGGTCAGGGCACATGCTTGGGTTGCGGGCCAGGTCCCCAGTTGAGGGCATGTGAGAGGCAATCAGTTGATGTTTCTTTCCCTCTCTTTCTCCCTCCCTCCCCTCTCTTTAAAAATAAATAAGTGAATTTCTTTAAAAAAAAAAAAAAAAGAAAGAAAAACTGTTTCTTAAAAATGATCAGCCCTAGTCCTGGGCAGTGTGGCTCACTTGGTTGGAACATTGTCCCATAAGCTGAACGTTTGCATGTTCAATCCCCAATCAGGGCACATGGCTGGGTTGTGGATTTGATACCTGGTTGGGGCGCATGTGGGAATCAACTGGTTGATGTTTCTCTCTCTGTCTCCCTTCCTCTCTCTCTAAAAAGTGATTTAAAAAATTTTTGGGTAAGTATAAAAAATAAATATAAAAAGAAATTATAATGAGACTAAAATAATCTTTATGTCAAAGAGACATATTTTGGGGTGGCAAATTTCGCTCCCATACATGATTAGGTTTTGGTCAAAGAGATTTAAATGGAAATGTTTAAGACTTAGGCTTCTTAAAGGGAATGGCATTTTTCTACCCCTTCCCCTGCCTCCTTTCTGCTGCCTGAAATTCACGTGTTTTGGTGTGAGTTCCGGCAGCCACAGCGGACCTGGAATGGAAAACATGTGTGGCGGGAGAGGAAGCGAGAAGGAGCCTGGATCTCCATGGGGGCCTCATAGCAGCTGAAAACAGCCTGCCTGTGGGTTTTCTTTTAATGTGAAATAATAAAAACGTGTGTGTTTAAGCTATTGTAATCAGTTTCTATTTCTTAAAGTTGAATAAATTCCTAACTGATATAGGATCTGAGAAGTCAGTTGAGACAAAAACAATAAGAAGCTAGGAAAATTCCTTAGCAAGTGGAATGGGGAAACTGAGACAGAAAGCTCAACAAATTAGCTAAGCAACTTACAGCCAGATACAGAAAGCCCGAGGTGCCTAGCAATGGGCAAAACTGGCAGCGGACCTCACCCCCAGGGTAGCCTTCCCCCCCGACCCTCGGCATGTTGCCTGTCATGCTGTTTAGAGCCCCTGACCTTTCTTCCCTAGAGATTACATCTAGGCCTCAGTTATATTTTAGCTCCAGGCTCAGAAAAGCAACAAAACCAGGCAGGGGACACCAAGACCAGCTGTGATGACTAATGACCCCTGCCCTGGTGCTGACCAATCAGCAGAGACCACAACCCTTAAATGACACACCAGGAAGCCTGATGGATATTCCACTGCGATCCTCCCCTAAACTCCAGCCTTTAAAAATCCTCAAACAAAGGACCCAGTGTGAGCTCTCTCTTCCTCCCAGGAGCATGCCTGTGCCTTTCTCTTCCCCCTCATCTTCCCCAACAGACACAGATCTCCTACACCCTAAGCAGGGGTCCTGCAGACCAGTACCGGTCCCGGACAGTTAGGAACTGGGCCGCACAGCAGGAGGTGAACTTGAATGTAATGCTCTTGAATCATCCTGAAACCATCCCCACAACCCTGGTCCGTGGAAAAATTGTCTTCCACAAAACTGGCCCCTGGTGACAAAAATATTGGTGACCGCTGCCCTAAGGGTTCTTACAAGACTTGTACCATGGGAGCAATGGGCAGCAGCAGCTTGTCCTGGGGTTAAAACCTGGAACTCTCCTCCAATGCTCCCTTTTCTCTAACTCTCCAGTGAGCTGACAGCAGCCCAACCTTGGCTCACTTCTTCCTGTTGTGAAATCTTACCTGCATGAAGAACCCACATACTACTGGATGGCCTTAGGCAGGCCTGCTCTAACCTCATCCCCTTACTGGTAACACAGTGATTCAACAAATGGTGCCAGGAAAACTGTATATCCACATGCAGAGAATGAATCAGACTCTTATCTAATGCAATATACAAAAAGTAACTCAAAATGGACCAGAAGTAAATATAAGAGCTAAAACTATAAAACTTTTAGAAGAAAACATAAGTGAAAGCTTCACAACATTGGATTTGGCAATAATTTCTTGGATATAATATCAAAGGCACAGGCAGCAAAAGAAAAAATAAACTGGACTTTACCTAAATTAAAAAATTTGTGTGTCAAAGGGAACTATCAAAAGAGTAAAAAGGAAACCTGCAGAATGGGAGAAGATATTTGAAAATCACATATTTGATAAGGGATTGATATCCAGAATATAGAGAGAACTCCTAAAACTCAACAACAAAAACCAAACAACCCAATTCAAAAATGGGCAAAGAACCTGAACAGACATCTCTCCAAAGAAGATATACAAATGGGCAATAAACACATGAAAAGATGCTCAACATTGCTAATCATGAGAGAAATGAAAATCAAAATCAGAATGAGGCGTCACTTCATGTCCATTGAGATGGCTCCCATCAGAAAGACAACAAACAAGTGGTGGTGTGGGTATGGAGAAACTGGAATCTTTGTGTATTACTGGTGAGGATATAGCAGTGGAGCAGCCACTTTGGAAAACAATATGGTAGCTCCTCAAAAAAATTAAATGTAGAATTACTATTTGATTTAGCAATCCCACTTCTGGGTATACATACAAAAGAATTGAAAGCAGGGACTGGAAGAGACATTTGTAAACCATGTTCACAGCAGCATTACTCACAATAGACAAAGTGTAGAAACAACTGAGCTGTCCATCAGTGAATGAATGGACAAACAAAATTTGGTATTTTCATACATTACTTAGCCTTACAAAGCAATGAAATTTGGACATACGTTACTACATGGATGAACCTTGAAGACATTATGCCAAGTGAAATGAGCAAGACACAAAAGGACAAATATTGTGTGATTCCATTTTGTGAGGTATATAGAATAGTCAAATTTGTAGAGACAGAGCAGAGTGGTGGTTACCAGGGAGTGGGGTGAGGGCAGTAGTGGGAATTATTGTTTAAATGACTATGGGATTTCATCTTGGGATGATGAAAAATTTGGGGAGATGAATAGTGGCAACGGTTGCACAACAATGTAAAAGCACTTAATGCCACTGAACTCTACACTTAAAATGGTTAAAATGGTAAATTTTATATTATGTATGTTTTGCCACAATAAAAAATATTAAATAAATCAGGAAGTACAACTCTGTTGCTGACAAATAAGCTGAAAGCGTATTTGCTCTGAATTGCACAGCTATTGGAGTAGCCAAAAGAACCCACCAAAACTGCAAACCCATCCCTGGGTCCTAAGCACGGCATCAATGCCCTTTGTTTGGCGGAACAGGTGCCGCCACCTGCCCTATCTTTGCATCCTAGAAACTGTTTTAATCTTTCGATTACCACCTGGAGCTGAGGCTGAACAATTCTCTCTTCTGCAAGGGTGTGAATAAAGAGTTGAGGGTGCGGCATTGGGACTGAGGTCCAGCCTGAGGACCTCTCTATAGGGAGGTGATGTTCAGGACACTAGTTCCCAGTGCAGGGGAAGAAAGTAGTTTCCCTTTTTTTCAAGGGGATCAGGAATTCTGTAGGGATTTGTCATCTCCCTCCCAATCCCCAACATTCCTCACTCCTCACACACTGCTTCTGGCTATCAGCTGCTGGAGCCTCTTGGGCATTTGGTATTTGTCCTTCCAGATTAGATTAGAAATTCTCTGAGGGCAGGGATCATATCTTCTTCATGCTACACTCTCTCACCCCAGCATCAGCTGGAGCCTCTCACGCATGCCCCAGCACTCTGCTTTTAGGGAATTTTGCTGGCTGCTCCCTACTCTCAAGCTCGAATATCTTGTCAGGAGGTGCACCTTGGAAATGCTCCTGGTTATTGTCCAGGTAACTGCAGAGGTCTAGGAAGGCCAGCTCTTGGGAGAGATGTTGAAAAGTTGGATGGGGTCTAGGAGTAGGCAATAGAGTCAGAGCAGGGTCCAGAGGTGTGTAGTGGGTGGTTGCCACAGACCCAGAAGATAAGCCTGAAAGCCTGGCGAGGTGGTCCTGAAAGCTGTCATTAAGGAAAGAGCCAAATGTCAGGGACAGGGTAACAAGACTGACTCTAGGAGGCTTATGGCCACCTTCACACCCAGGGCCTCCATTACTCTGGTCACATGTGGGGTGGGTTTCCCCCAGCTTTGCCTTGACTCTCCCTGTGTCTCCAAGGCCAGAGGGTGATGGCAGGGGAAGAACAATGGTTTATGGCCTGTTAGTCGATAAATCACTTGCCCCATCACCAACAGACACGGAGAGAACTACGTGACTGTTCTTCTCACCCTCCTCTTCCGGCCTTCAGATTGAGCTTCTGGGCCACAATCAATTTCCATCTTCAGATGGAGACCTGTTAGGAGACGGAAAAATTAACTTGCTCCCACCAATCTCTCCTGTACTCTTAAAAGTTCTTGTCAAACAAAATTGTGAAAGATTTTGAAATGAGCAAAGATCTTTGGACACCCTTTCGATGGAACATCAGGGGTTGTCTACATTGAGTTGTCCAATTCTACAGGGATCTGTGGACTTTCATTGTCATTCACGGTGTTGCATCTCTGTCATAGGGACACAAGTGAAGATGTCAGGTTTGCATCTTCCCTCCTGCATCCCCGATTGCCTACATATGTGTCTGTGTTTTGGGTTCTCTGGTGAACTAGTTATAACATCTTACTGGTTCCCTCATGAATTAATGAGTTAAATGAAGTCAAAGACAAGTGTTCATTTTATATTTGCATAAGAGACATGATTTTACCTTTTCAAAAATTATTCTTTAACAGTTTTAAATATTTGTCTTGAGCTTAAGCTGAAGGAATAGAGAAAAGGAGAGGAGAGTGGAGAAGTAGGCAGGGTAGAAGAAGAAGTGGAAATGGAGATAAAGAAAAGAAAGGAAAAGCCGAGAGGGGAAAGATCAAGGGCAGAGGTGGGCAGGAGAAAGAGGGGAGGGAAGAGCAACATAAATGAGGAGGAAGCAAAAGACAAGAATCTTCTTGTTCTGCAAACATACAAATGCTCTCCCTCTGTTTGAAGGAAAAGTCTTTATTTTGAGTCAGTTATGAGAGGCCCTCTTGGTCCCTCAGTCCAAGAAGGAAATTTTTTTTTGCCTCTGTACTCTCCCAGGTCACCAGTTATATTAAGCCAAGATCCCTTGGTGGCTGCTGTCTAAAATTTTTCCACTCCCCACCCTTTTGAGTCAGATTGCAAAATAAGGGCACTTGGCAACTTGGATTCTTTGAAATCAGGCTGCAGAGATGTGGACCAGGACTCTCAGGCCCCGTGGAGCTGGGCAGGGTCCCTTTCGAGGGTCCTGCTGAGATCAGTAACAGGAAGGCAAGCAGAGCTGCCAGCTTGCTCTCACATGCTGTTCGGACACTAGCCTGACCTCCTGGGGACACCACACAGTGTTCCCAGGCCTTCCCCAGGCAGCAGGACACGGCTGCTCTCACAGTGCCTTGTCTGGGGTTAGAAGCAGACTCTTTGCCTTGAAGTGTCTCCATTGGCTGGGTATGGATCTGAAATTTAAAGAGTCAACTGTCATCATACTAACAAGCCCCTTCATAATATGTCCTCAATCTATATTTCCAAACTTATCTCCTTCCACACCTGCTGCGCATCCTGGACTTAGGCCGGGCCATCTTATGTGCCTCTACCTGAACAAGTCAAAATTACCTAGGCCCCTGTGACTTTGCTCCTGCTGTTTTCTTTGTTTAAAATATCTTTTCCCTTTCTCCTCCACCTGGTGACATCATACTTATGCTTTCCTTTTATTTCCACGCAGAGTGACTTATTTCCTCCCTTGAGCCTTCATGTGGATTTTATATACATCTGAACTTAGACACAACACTCATCACTCTGGTTTGTAATCATTTGCCTGTCTGCCAATCTGTTCTTCAAGGGCAAGAGCCCAGGTTTATTCATGGCCTGTCCCAGTACTTGGCTTAGTGCCTGGCACATTCATTCAGTCATTTAACAAATTTATTGAGCACTGACTATGTGCCAGGCTGTTTTCTAGGTGCTGGACAGCGAACAAAACTGATGAAGCTCTCTGTTCTCCTGTAACTTACAATTGTGCTGGGGAGGCAGACAACATACAAATAAACAAATAAATAATATGTCAGGTAATGATAAGTACCAGAAGAAAATCAAAGTGCCTAAGGGCACAGAGAATGCTGGAGGGTGTTATTTGAGACAGTATGGTCAGGGAAAGCCTCTCTTGTTAAGGTGAATTTAAATAGAGACCTGAAGATGGGAAGGGAGTGGGTCATGTGGGTATCTGGGAAAACAGCATTATGAGCAGTGGGAACAGCAAGCGTACAAGTCCAGAGGTAAGAGTGTGTCTGGTATGTTCAAAGGACATCAGAGAGGGGGCTGATATGGCCAAAGGGGTGAGTGATGGGAGGAGCTGTAGGAGAGGAGCTCCAAGGAGTAAGTTAGCAGGGGCTGGAGAATTTAGCCTTCAAGCCAATGTAGAAACTATAGCTTTGGCTCCAAGTGAAATGAGAGCCATTGCAAGGATTTGAGGAGAGGAGAGATGTCTAACTTAAATTTTAGAGCATTTAAGATATGACCTAACATGACCTCCTGGCTACACTTTGAAAAACAGATTGTCCATAGCGGGTGCTCATGAAGGGCAGTGGTAATGTGGGACCAGATGCAAGTGGCCTTGGGAAACAATGTGAGCTTGTCCTTGATCGAATGTGAAATGGCGTTGTCTGCTCTCTTTAATCTTTGTTCTCCTTCTCTTTCTTTTCCCTTAGAGAAGGGCCCTAGCTGATAAGGATTTTCTGCCCTTGGCACTGAATGAGCCTGGAGGGACTACACAAAACTCATGGGAAATAAACAGACGGCTGAGAGACACTGACCTTTCCTGTAATCGTTCACCCAAAAAGTCAAGGCAGACTTCCTGGAGGAGGGAGGCTCAGGTTTCCAGTGATTAAGATAAGTCAAGGCATGGCAGGAAAAACTAGCCTTTCACAACTCCAACACTCTAGCTGTTGGCTCTGAGTCACCTTCAGGGTTGCCAAATGAACACTAATAAAAGCTTGTTTCACAGAAGGAATGAAATATTTTGGCTATCTACTCCTTCCAGGGCCCTTCCCAGGCACATATGGTATATCCTCAATGTTAAAATAGCCAAATTAAAATATCATTGAAGATGACACCTCTCCACCATTGCTAATGGTGGTTTTCAGAGAAGGTGGCCCTAACGTCCCTTAGGGTAGGGGACTTCCAGGAGCGCCTCTATTCTCATTACAGAAAAAGATTTCTATTTCCACCTCCCATCTCCCAGGGAGGAATTTGGAGAACACCGACTGAGAAGGGGCCACAGCAGGGAGCGGGGTTTCAGTGGCGTGCCCGCCGCCTGGGTCGGCGCCCGGCCGTGCAGTGGAGGCCGGCGTTCGGCAGAGGGCGCAGAAGACCCGAGCCCCGGGCCCTGCTCCGGCCCCCAGCCCCCGGCGCGTCATCTTCCCGCCACGCCAGCCCCGTGCCCCACTGGCGGATTGCTGGCGCAGCCTCTCAGAGCGTGTGGGCGGGGTCAGGAAGCGCTGTCCTTTGCCATTCCTCAGCCCTCCTCATGCCCCCTTCCCAGGCCACAGCCGCAGCCCTTTCCGGTTAACTTAGTCCCCGGCCCCTAGGCAGCCCTGACGCACCACACCCTCCATAGGTCAACCCTCTTCTCCCGCAGTTCCTTCCCTTCCAAGGGTGGCCAGTAGGGAAAGGTGGTGGTCAGGGTGGGTCATGATCGGGAGGACATGGACCTGGGACCTGAGACCTGCAACGGAGGATTAGAGGTTTTGTAGAAAGGAGCCGCAGGTGAGAGATCTAAGCAGATCTCACCCCAGGACCTCGCTCTGGGCAAGGGCCGCCTGGCCTCAAGCCTCGGGGCTGGACCCTCCGGTTGGTCAGTCGGTCCGGGATAAGAGTAGAACCCAGGACCCTGGGAAAGAAGGGAAAGCTTACCCAGTGTTTAATTCTGCAGGGTCTGGCACATGGCGGGGGCCAATCAATATTTGAATAAATGAATGAATGAAATAAAGGGAAGTGGTCTGTTAGCCTAGGACCCAGCCCTGGCCAGCCCTGAGATGGCATATTACCTTGCAACGCTCCCTTTGCTCTTAAGTTGTCTCTCTTCTCCAGACCGTCTTCCCATAACTCCCAGCATTCCTTTCACTTTCTGCCACTGCTTAAAAGTCCTCACTAGCTGCCTGATACAAATCCCTTCTCTGAGCATTCAAAGCTCTGAACAGCTCCACCCCAACCTGCTAAGACACATGGCACAGTCTTCTGCTTGGATCTGCCCTTCAGTTGTACTAAATCTGCCTGAGTCTTCAGAACATAACTTGAAGTGGCATTCTTCCTGGGAGCATCCCCTTCGTCCCGATCAGCAACACCATCTCCCTTGCCTCCACATCTTTCTCTTCCTTCAGTGTCTGGCCTCAAACCTCATTTCTTTCCTCCACAAAGCATTTCCTCACTTCTTCAGCCCATAGTAAGTTTTCCTGTCTCTGACCTCCTATGGCATATGCTCCCTGCCCCCTTTTTTGGTGCTTTGTCATATAGTTCTTATGTGCCTATCTTTTCTCTCCCATTATTGTAAACATTTGGCAAGCAGGGCCCAACTCTTGTTTGTCTTTTTATCTCCCACTTTAGTTCATTTCACATTTATTGAGCATCTACTGCATACAAGGGGTAGGGTCTAGCATATATGGTCCCAGTGAAATCTAGGATATAGCTCCCCACAATGATGTTGGAAAGAAAAGAAGAAATGTGGGGCTTGAGGAGAAGTTTAGGGTGTGGCTCTGTCATGGAGCACTCACTAGGAAAGTCCCTAATGACTTTCTTTCTTTGGGAGTACTCAGCATCCTGGATTAGGAAGCAGTCTCATTTTCTAAGGGAGTGTCTAACCATTCATGGAACCACTCACTCACCTATTCCTTCTTTCATTCATTCATTCGATAAATACTTGTTGAGTCCATACTTTATTCAGGTGACTCATAGGGTTAGTCACACTGCAACTCCAGGGCTGGCTCTATGTGCGTGTGTGTGTGTGTGTGTGTGTGTGTGTGTGTGTGTGTAGTACTGGGAACCTGGAAAGCTTTTGTTGTGAGTCGCTTCTTTGTCAGTTCCTGTTTGGAGGCATAAGTCCCTGTTGGAAATGGTCTTCGGAAGGACTGGGTGGGTATGGCGAGAACATGGATATAATGAAGGAAAGCAGAACCATCAGCCTTTCCTGAGAGGAAGGTGCCCATACTTTACCTTAGAGTTCACTTCAGAACAGCTTACTCTGCCAGAAAGCACATGTACGTCAAAGTCCTTTCTTCCCATGATCATTCAAGGTTTCACAAACAGGTCTCTGAGGTTAGGTCCATTTGCCAGATAGAAAAGTTGAGGCTGAGGTCTATCTAAGTTTCCCCAAAGTCATTAGGCTGTAACAGGAATGGGCCTAGGCCAGGTCATTCACATCCTGGTCTCCTCAGCTTCATTGTGAGGGGCTCTATCCTCAACACCTTCGGGACCCTCTGTGCTAGACTCTCTACACCTGGTATGTAGTAGAAGCTCAGCCTGCTCCATGTGCTGGTACACCCAGGCCTTTTGAGGAGCCAGTCAGAGAAATCTCTGGCTCCCCTTCAGGAATAAGGCAGGTCCCTGGAATAAAACATTTTAAACCAGATTAAAGTGGTATACCTGACTGAATCTGGCTACTAGCTGCTCTCCATTTCTCATTCAGAAATTTAATGGTAACTAACTACCAAATCCTAACTCCAGTTGACTTCTGAGTTCTAATCTTAAGGCCCAAATTTGACCTACTCTTCTAAATTATTCAGTCCCCAATTCTAACCAGATTACATCACTTCTAAGGGCAACTCAGCTCCTCTCAAATCTTCACCGGTGGCCTGATGCTATCTTTAATATCCTCCAAATAGCCCACAGTGGGTCAAAGCTGGCTGTCCTAGCACACTGGACCAAGCAGGTCCAAAATTAGGATGCAAACAGCCAGGAGGGGCTGGCAACTCCATGAATTGGTCATTGTTGTGAAAGTGGTCCCTTTTCCTTCTCAGGTACCCAGGCCTTCATGTTGTCCCCAGGCCCTTTGGGAAGGAGGACTGGGGGGAAGAAAAAGGTATGTTAAACGTTCTAGAGATTTTTGACAGAGACCTGCAAGATTTATCAGAAGAGAGGAAGCATTAATGGAGGGATTCTAGCTCTTCAGGCATTCATTCATTCAACTATCATTATATGAACAACTAGAAGAACCAGGGCACCCAGGCCAGCCGTGTAATTTAGATGTAGTTGCTGCTCTCAGACACATTGCTATCTAGAGGCAACTGAGTTTTTTTTTTTTTTTTTTTTTTTTTGAGCATTTGCAATGAGTTAGGTACCTGGGTTAGGCACTTTTTCAAATTATATTTTATTTAATTTTTACAACCCTATGGAAAAGAAACTACCATTCCATTTTATAAATGAAGAGCAAAGCTAGAGACTGAAAGGCTAAGCTAAGTCCCTTTTCCTGCATTGCCTCTGGGTGGGAAGGGAAGTTTTCCATACCCTTATTTCTGGTTCCGGAGTCAAGTCGCCTCCGGCACCAGCTAGTCCCAGACTGCAATTGTGGAGCCAGAAGATTGGACCTGATTCTCGCTGAGGCCGCGCCCACCCCATATACGCTAAGCCTATCAGGTTGCAAGCCCTGCGGGAGTGGCCAGAGGCTGTTAGCACGGTTGCTGGGTGTCTGTGGAGGGGTGGAGGGACAGAGCGGAGGCCCTGGACTTCCGTTTACTGGTTGCTACTGTTTTCCTTCGTGTCAGGATCTACCCGTTTCCTTGTTGACCACCAGGGTTCCAAGCCACCAGAGAGTCATGGCCTGCTCTGGCTGCCCATTAAAGTCACGGTCAGACTAGCTTTGTGCACAAAGCACAAAGCCCTGCCTTAAAGGAAGCAATTCTGCTTCCACTTTATGATCATCATAAAATAATGCTATTTAGTTAATCGGTATATCCTGCAGCTACTCTTCCTTATTCTTGTGGAGAGGAATGATTCCTGCCCTTGAGATTCTAAGAATGTAGTTACAAAAAAATATGAACTAATAAACAGTGTATGATGTAAGAGATTCCATTCATAGAGCACTAACTGCATGCCAGGCACTGCAGCTTTCAACAAGGATGATCTCATTTAATGCAAAGTAACATCAGCACACATCACAGCAACTTTTCTCCTGCAACACATCACGGAGATGGGAAGGGCTGGAGGAATGGGGTCAGAAGAACTTAACTTGAAATTCAGATCCTGTCCAAGACTAGCTGTATGATGCTTGAAAGTTACTTCACCGGTCGGAGCCTCAGCTTCCATAACTGCAAAAAGGGAGTATTCTCTACCCCTGTGGTGAAGAGCTTTTGTGTGGGCTAAGTGGGACATGCCTGTGAAGCACCTAGGATGGTGTCTGGGACAGAGTAGGGGCTTATGCGTTTATTTGCTCATTTTACAAATATGTACTGAGTGCCTGTTACCTGCCAGGCACACGCAGCTCTAGGCACTGGCAATACAACACTGAACAAAACACAAGCCCACTTGTGCTCTATGGCTTATTCAATCTTGGTTTCTTTTCTGCCTCCGCATTCCCATACACGTTCATGCTGATTAGCTCATTTTAAGCTGATATATTTATTTACTTCAGCCTTGCATCATCCTGGTAAGTAGGAATAAAAGAGGATTAACTCCACATGATCGTTGGAGAAACAGAAGCCTAGAGAGATTAGATGATTTACACAACACATCTGCAACAAACTCTAAACCACAAACTGGTCTGTTTCCCAGCCTTGTCTCCTCCAGGGGGGGTCTCTCATTTGACACATATTCTAGGCAGCCCCACGTTTCTCCTGGAGACTGTGAGCTCTCCAGAGGAAGTTCCTGCAGAGAGCTCACTGCTGGAGGTCTAGCCACTCCCCTTCACAGGTGAAGAGGAGCGCTGAGCAGCAGGGCAGGGCAAAGTCATCCGCCAGCACCAGCGTAGATGGACTTGGTTCATTATAATGGGGAATATCAGGTGGAGAAAAAGGTTGTGGTGAGCTCCACGAACCCCTTTCCACACCGAGTACCTCCATATTGACCGTTTAGGTTCTTTCCTGCTGAGACTCCTCCCATCCCTTCCTCCAAACTCAGTTGATGAATGAGTACTCAGCTAGGTCCCTGTGCAGAGTAGGAAGAGCATCAAGATCTTGGGTGCACAGGGGTAGCAGGGAAGAGAACTTGTGTTTAATAAAACTGGCACTCACATTTATTAATATGTAGCAAAATTTATCATAAGATGAAGTCAGAGGAGTGGGTAAAAACCAAATACCAACTTGTTCCTTCAAGAAAGGGTTGTCTAGGATTACAAAACATTGGAAACAAGCTTAATGTCTGACAACAGGGGGTTCATTGAGTGAAACTGTGGCTTTTCTCTACTCTGAAATATTAGGTAGCCATGAACAATTCTATTATAAAATAATATTTCCTGATACAGGGGAATAGCCAGGATATGTTGCTGGAGGGGAAAAAGCAGTCCAAGATGTCAGGAGAAGCCTCCAGGAGAAGGAGGCCAGGCCCAGCTCTCTTTGCCACCAAAGAAAACCTGGCCTGCTATTTGTTTGTAGAGCCATCTCTTTACTGCCTATGAGAAGTTTGTCTACTGTAGAGGCTTTCAGAAACTGGTTTCAGATTATTCTTATTTTTCCTACCTTTTTATTTTCTAACCACAATCCTTGATGTTTCCCAAAGTCCAATAGGAGAAAGATCTCATAAAAATCACGTTATTCCTGTCCAGCTCTGCCACGGCCACAAGCTGTTCTTTCAGCTGAAGGAACCAGTCACGGAGCTTCTCTCCCCATACACATTCACACACACACATACGCACAGTTTCCCACTCCCCCACCCCCTGCCCCAGCTCTTAGCTCAGTCATCGATTGATTTGTGAAGCCTTCCTTGACTTCCCTGACAGGTTACTTTTCTCTGATATATCCTCACAGCACCATGTGCTTCCTTCTCCTTTGTTTACATTTATTTCTGTGAGTATCTGATGAATGCCTTTCTCTGTTAATGCTTTCTCCATCCATGATGACAAGGATCGTGACTGCTGATGCACATCACTTCCTTTACCACTCTGCACGTTCCTGGCCACAGAGACTCTCAATAAATGTCAGATGCATAGCTAGATAAACCGCAGATGAGATAGATGGACAGATGAGCCTGCAGGATAGGGGAGTGATTACAGCAGATATGCCTCCGAAGCAGAATGGAGCTTGGAATCAGGGCTGGCTCTATACATAGATGAATAGTTGGCTGCCTGGAGTGCAATCTCAGGGTCAGTAGGAAGTCCCGGAGATAAAACCTTTTTGTTCCCTAAAGTGTACAGAGCTCAGGCATGAATCCCACATTCTAGGAGAAGGGAAAGGTGCTCAGTGGCTTACTTACATTCATGCTAAGGGGTAAATGACGGATCAAGCCTTTCCTAAGAGCAAATTGTGATGGGAGGCTGTGTGAGGAGGAGAAGGGGAGAGCGAATTAGGGAGCAAGGCTAAAACCCCAAATGGGGAAAGGATACAGAAAAAGGAGTCTCAGGGACTGAGGCCAACCTTGGCGCACAGCGTCATTTTGCCTTTGCTGCACGCAGCCCGGTCCTGCTGGGTATTAAAAGCCTTTTTGGTAAATCGGGTTCTGCAAATATTTGACGTCTGGAAAACTTTCAACAAAGATGGCTTTCGGAAGCCTGGCTCAGAGGCCCCAGGATGACAACCTAATTACGTGCCTTTTAATAGCTCCTTCCCAAGTGCTCAGTCAGGGACATCTGCTCCGCCGCGGTTGCACCTTCAGGGAGGAATATTTTTAACACCACGATGCCACAAAAGGAAACTTCTGAAGGCTGGATGAAAATGCCCTCTGCGTTCCCAGAGCCTCGGGACCCAGGTAGGCAGGGCCTCATGCTCCCCGAAACAGGGCCAGGCTCCTTTTCACAAGCAGAGGAGGCGTCGACTTACTAGGAGGTGACTGTTGTTGTTTTGTGTGTGTTTTTTTCAATTTTCCTTTTTCAGTTTTCAGAGGTACATTCAATGTGTCAGGCCGCCTCACCCAACTCTCTATGTAAGCAGGGTGTCAAAAATAACCACCCAAAGCACAGCAAACCCTCTGACGTCAGCCTTTCCTGCTCAGTACTGGGCTCCTTCCCTGTTCCTACACAGTAACTGTTCTTACCCCACACCCAGCCGAGGAATCCCAACCCAGACCCCTGTTATGTCAGAGGAAGAAAAAGGGAGAAAAACAATAAGGAGCTGGATTTCTTAGTAGATTAGCTTGTAGAAAGGCCAAGGGCAGATAGGCTAAAGAAGATGTGTCTTCAGGGTCCCTGGGATCAATGAAAAAAGTGCAAGGAGCCTGAGATATATTCCAAATTCTTTCTTCCTTTTCCATAGGCAAGTTACCGGAGGCTTGGAAAGGTAAATAGACTTGCTCAAGGAGTTAGCATTGCTGCCTGGGTTGGCTCTCCTGTTTTTAGCCAGAGTTTGTTTTGGTGAGAACTGCTCTGTTATTAGTTCATCAAATCACATCGATTAAAGTGAGGCCTCTTTATCTAAAGATCCAGATCTCTTTAACAGAGGGACACCGTGGAACAAGCAGGAGAAAGGGGTCATCCTTCTGCCTGACCAGATCACCTGATTGGTCCCTGGCCCAGACATTTATATGCCCATCAGAAAGTAGCTGCTGGGCAGCTGAAGGGTATTGTGCTGTGTTTGCACTGATATTTTCAAGCCATAAATTGGTTATTTCATGGTGGCTGCTTCTTTTCATTAGCTATTCAAGCAAGTCATAAAGGTGCATATGGAGCCTCTGTGCATGTACTTCCGCCAAGTCCTTTCCATGCTTCTAGTGAGGACAGCAGAAGCAGCAGCAGCATTTTTGGAGGAGGGGCAAGTGCGTGTGGACTGAAGGGTGAGAGCTGCTGCTCTGCGCCCCTCCCCAGTGATCTTCACTTCCCTGCACAGAGTCCCGGGGACAGCGGCCCAGGGCAGCAATTTCACTGTGCACATAATTTTCGTTGCCTCTTCCCTCCAGCTCTCACTTGACCATCGTGAATTTCTCAGGTCTCCTCACCTTTCAGTTTCAGCCTGTTGCTAACCCACTGCCCAGTCATTGGTTCTTTCTTTAATCAAATTCTGGAAAGGGGAAATCTCATGCAGTCAACTTGCCTTTGGCTCTGCGTGCTCTCCCTTTCAAGTGCCAGTGTCTGCATGTACTGGTCTTGAGTCAGGTGGACCTTTGGGGCCAATCTCTGTCTGCCCTGCTCAAGGACGAGCCCGTGCTGCTTCTCCAAAGGAGCTCTGGGGCCTGGTGGGCAGCCGCTGCTTGGCCTGATCAGTACACATGGCGCTGGAGATGCAATATTGAAAAACCGAGGAGCTCTATGGTGGGGCAAAGGCAGGACAAGATCTTTGTGATGGGGCCTAACTTCTAGATGGGGCTCTTAGAACTGAAGAAACAAACAATTAGGTGTTCAAACAGACACCATGATGGAAAAACTTGGGTGTGTATGTGGGGAGGGTTGGGGAGGAGCAAGTGCCCTGAATGAGCAACACTGGTTCCTGTAGTAAACTCGCCTTATTCACAACATCCACCAAGGCCATGATACTAACTATCAAATACTACTGCTGATGCTACTACTATTACTAGCTAACACTTACTCCATGCCAGATACTGTTCTAAGTGGCTTCGATTCATTAACTCATTTAATCTTCACAATGCCCTCTGAAGTTAAGTACCATTCCCATTTTACCTAAGAAGAAACTGAGACTCGGAGAGATTATGTAAAGGTGAGGCCACACAGCTAATAGTGAAGGAGCTAGGATTCCAACCTAGGGAGCATATTCTCTTACTGACTTTGCTAATTGTCTCCCTGATAGAAGCAAGTGGCCCCCTTCACCATGCTGTTTGAGGGGTACCATTCCGATCGCACTGTCCCAGCATGTCCCCCTCAGTTCTGTCATTTTTGCCATCTCTCTTAGGGTCCAGAAATTCTTGCTCTTGGTCACTAAAATAGTGAAAGACATGTTAACCTCAGAAGAGCCCTTTGGCCTCCTTCATAAGACCTTTAGTCCTAAGCAGATGCAAAATGAACTTGGTGGTTTCACCCTTAGGAGGAAGTGAGTTGTCAAAGCCTGAGCACTCAAGGAAGTGGCAAAAGCTGTGAAGGGATTCAGGGTTAACCTTGAATTTAGGCAGAAAAGAAGCCAACCCATGATGCATTGTATTGAGACGTTTCAGGGAGGAAATCCTCCACCCCAATATCTATCATTTCCCCATTATACTTCTAAACAGCACTGACCCACAGAACTTGCTGTGATGATGAAAATGTTCTCCCTCTGGACCATCCAATTTAGTAGCCCCTGGCCACATGTGGCTATTGAGCCCTTGAAATTTGGCTATTGTGACTGAAGAACCCAATTTTTAACTTTAATTTAAATCTAAATTTAAATTGCCACATGTGCTAGTGGTTATCTTATTGGAAGGGGCAGTTCTTGAGGTCTCTTTTAGAATATGTATCTTGCTGGGAGGCTTAGACCTTAAGCAATTATCTACCCAAACCATAGTTCAGGGAGTGAAAGCTAGGAACAAGGGTGTCAGGTAGATGCATTCCATTTGGCCAGCATGAGGCTGTAGTATTTTTAATCCAAGTCCTGGTTTTATTCCAGGGCCATGTGAGCAATTTGCCGCGCCTCTGGAGGCATGTTTAGTTATGGCTCCAGCCTTGGTAAAAGCCCTCCAGTGGTTCTCAACCTTATTTCATTTGCTTTTTACAGAAGTCCAAGATGGAGGTACAGTTGAGAATGTCGTGCCCATTTTATGAGTAGGAGAATGAAGGTTCACAGAATCCCCCCAGGAAGGGCCATTCTCAGCCTTTTCTGTCTCATTTAAATAGACACTGGAAGCCAAGGGCTTGCATCTGGGGCTGACGTGGCCCTGCGCTAGTCCCACAGCCCTCAGAGTGTCCCTTGCCCAGCACTCCATTCTTCTTCTCATTCAAACATCATCTTGATTCATTTTTAATGTAAACCTGCTGATGTCCTAAGACTTACTTAATTCTCCACTCACCCATGTGCCTGCCTACACAGTCTTCTGTTGTGCTTTGAAAGTCCTACCATATATGGGGTCCATCAGCAGATTCAACTGGGTAAACTGGGAGGGAAAAAAAAAATCAACCCTCTCACTCTACCAGCAACAGAAGCCTGTGCCCCCAGCCTTCTCCCCACATCGAAACTGATCCTAGCCCCATCCCAGTTTTCCACTGGCATCACACTGCTTATCTACTGGCTTCTGGAATTTAACACCTGCTTGACCCATGCCCCCTTCCTGAATGACGGCCTCTCAACCACCATTGGCCCACTCAGGTTTCCTGCCTCCCTGACCACTGCCGCTCACACTGAACTCTGTCTGCCCACCCCCTCCACTGCCCGCTGTCTGCTTTCCCCTTTTTCACCGCTTCCTGCTTATAGTACTATATGCCAGTGCTGGAGGGAAGAGACCTGGCCGCGGTCCATGGAAGAACGAAAGAACGTCTAGACCCACAGAAAAGTTTTATAAGACTTTATTTGAGCCAAATTTTGAGGACATGCCCAGAAGTAAAATCCCAACGGATTGAGAAAATGCTCCAGAAAATGGCAGTTTTGTGCTTATTTTATACATTAGAATCAAAGAAGAAAACTTAAGGAAGTTTCCTTCAAATCCATTGGTGGTAATTAAGGAGGCTAGAGAAAGCAAAGCAGGGAAATCTCTAGGATTGGATAAAAAGCAGAATGGAGAAACACATTTCTTTTACGTCAGTGAGTACAGGATAGTTAATAATGAACATTTACAGCACACGGAGATGGTATGTGGGGAGCAAGACAACAATGAGGATTCTGTGGCCTCACACTCTGGAGCCTGCAGCTGTGCCTGTGAGGGGTCTAGAAAAGAAAATTACTCTGACATTTCAGAGATATGTTATCTTAGATGCATAAGAACAGTGGACAGGGCTCACGGAAGGTAAACATTGACCTTTGATAAGGAATCTATGGGTGGGAGATGTGACTGCTCACCAGGGCCTGCTCAGTTAGAAATTTCTGCTCAGATCATCCTGTGGTTACTTTTGGTCACTGAACTTGTCAGGCTGCCATATGCTTCACCTCTCCCTTAGCTTGTCAGGTTTATTACATAGTCCCTTTTTCATTCACCCTGCAAGGAGGAGGAGCAGGTTTCGTGGCCTTGAGCAAGTAATCTGACCTCTTGGAGTCTCACTTTCTGAAGAAATTGCAGCTTTCAGGGGTTGAACGTGATTAGGGATTTCTTGAACTGCTTTTCCCAGGAGGGTTCCTCAGGGACTGCTCTACTGGAGTGGAGTGAGGAGGGGGAACCAAGAGGATTGAGGCCTTAGGATTTCCCCTACCCCCTTCAACCAGAGATCTTACCTTGATCTGGTTAAGGACCAGGTTCTCAAATGTTGCTGAGAGAGAGAGCGGGGAGAGATTATTTATAATTAGATGATCCAAACAGACTCTTACAGCTCTAACATAGTGGAGTCAGTCTTTTCTTGCCAGTGGGTCATAGGCCTCCCTTAGGGGCAGTTTGTGGGCAGGCCGTACAATAGGAGCCCGCGGAATGAAGGAAGGAGCAATGGACACTCTCTTGTTCTCTTCTGTGATGTTCTGCATGTGTCTCCTCTCACCAGCCAGACTGAAAGGCCTTATCTTGCACTTCCTGTGCACTCTCCAGAGAGCTCCTAGCGCAGGGCCTGTGGCCTGCCTCCAACCCTCTTTCTGACTGAAAGGTCCATGGGGCAAAGGGTGAGGGGAAGACCTCTGGGAGGCAGCGTCTGTAAACCTGACTGAAAAGTATAATAAAACAAATGCCGAGAACCTGGGTGTGAGTCTGCTTCCTTTGCTACCTTCATGACCCCTGACAGGGGACTTAAGTCCCTCTGAATCTTGTGTTTCTCAGCTACATAATAATGCTTATGATTTATTATGTTGAAGCCAGACTTTATACCTATGAGGCAGGAGATAGTCAGGAAGGAGGAAACTCCAGAGGCGCCCCAGGAGATAAAGAACATGGATAAAGGGCGGAGACCCTGTCCTGAGTCTGGTAGTTTCTGCATCTGGAGAAGCATTGAATCCTAGTGAATCAGGACTGCCCCTGCGCAGAAGATGCTACCTGACCCCTGCTTCATTATAATGAATTAGCATTGTGGGACCCTCTTCCCAGTAGCCACTCAAGGAAAGGGAGGCCCACCCTAAGGAATGAAAGTCCTCTAGCCCCTGAGTGCCTCCCTTTTTTGCCCTGCTCCAGCTGCCCCTGTTGCTGCTGCTGCTGCTGCTGCTGCTGTTAGGCTCTTCTCCTTTCTTCTCTGCTCCACTCTGCTCAGGGTTGGGCTGTCCCCATGTTCTGTGTGGCTTAATAAATCTGCTTTTCCTTGCTTTCTGCTATAAACTCTGTGTGTTCGGTTCAATTTTTTTGTCCGCGATCACCAAGAACCTGGTTACCTGTGCCCGCCTGTGACACCTAGACAGCCCCACCTCCTTGCCCTGAGGGTTGTGCTCTCCCCAGTAGGGGATGGTGGGGGATATATTTATTGTTTCTTCAAAGTCCACTGGGCCCAAGGTGGAAACCACAGCTGACAGGATCCGAGCTGAGTCATGAGAAGTGAAGGGGAGCAGAGTTTGCCACCCCAAAGTATGCCTCTTTGGGATATTGATTATTTAGGATGATTAACTTGAAAAAAGAGCAGACCTAGAAGAAGCTCTGAAAACCAGGTAGAAGTTACCCTTTGTAAAGGTCATTTATGTTTGTAGGGGAATTCTCTATCTGTAAGGGTGTTTCCCTCTGTACCAGGCCTGCCTTCACTATCAGTGGAGAAGGCACAGGACTTATATCTGTATGATAATCTTACTCTTGTTTTCTGTACTTTTCCTGGTAACCTCATAACTGACTCGTCACTCCCAATATCACCTTTTGTCTTTAGCTGATGGTAGTATTTAAAGTGATGGCTTCCACCATTTTGGTGAGTTACTCCGTGTTCCTGGGTCTCCTCCATGTATAACAGAGGTATACATGTTATTAAACTTTCATTCTTCTCTTGCTAATTTGTCTCATGCTAATTTGATTATTAGTCCAGCCAGAAGAACCTTGAAAGGTAGAGGATGATTTTTCCTCCTTGACAGAAGTAATAGCTCACTAATGAAACCCACACAGTACAATGCATCTTACAAAAACTACCACAGAGTGATGGAGGCCACAAGAGCTGTTCCAAGAAGGAGGGGAAAGGAAGGAGGTGGTTCACAGAGGGAAGCTATGGACCCTCCAGTCTGTGACCAGCCCGAAGCGCACGGAACAAAACCATGGGACCCTCTTGGTCTCAGAGCTGTCTTCCCAGCTCCCAGAACCTGTATCTGTGGCTCGTGGAGGCCGGGCACGCAGCATGTCCTGAGGGGCAAAATAGTAAAGTTTTGTCCTCAGCGTTATGCCTTTTTTCTCTGTGCTCTCTTCCATCTTCTCTGTCTTCCTCAGAAGTCCAGAGCTTCTGGAACAAGAAAGACTGGACTGGAGTAGCATAAACTCCTGGGGAGCCAAGAGGGGGCTGCATCTCCACGGCATCTTGTAGAGGGGAGTTCCCAAGCCAGAGGCCATTTGTTGTTGTTGTTGTTGATGTTGTTGTTTTTAGAAGTTGCAAGTTCAGACCATTAAACAATGTTTTATTCTGCAAACTCTGTTCCCCTGGTAACCAGCATTTTATTTGCTGTTTTTATGATTTGACTATTTCAGATTCCACATGTAAGTGACATCAGACAGGACCCGTCCTCTCTCCGACTTATCTCAGCACAATGAACTCATGGTCCATCCTTCATATTACAAATAGCAGAATTTCCTTCTTTGTCATGAGTCGATAATAATCCATTATGTATCTCCCATCTTCTTTATCTATTTTTTTGCTGAAAACTTTTTCTTATCTATTTTTAATTTATAAATCATGTTTGTTCTATTACAGTTGTCTCCATTTTTCCCCCTTTACCCCCCTCTGCCCATCCCACCCCCACCCCCCCACTCCCACAGTCAATTCCCACTCTTGTCCATGTCCATGCATCATTCATACATTTTCTTTGTCTAGTCCCTTCCCCTTCTTTCTGCCATTGTTCTCTTTCCCCTTCCTCTCTGTTCACTTTCACTCTGCTCCATGTTTCCGTGCCTGTGGTTGATTTTGTTCATTGGTTTATATTTTGTTGAATAGAGTCCGCTTATAGAGTCATATGGTAATTGTCTTTATCAACTGGCTCATTTCACTAGCTTAATATTCTTCACTTCCATCCATGTTGTTGCAAAAGGTAGGAGTGCCATCTCTCTCTCTTCCCTTCTTCCTTAAATGCAGACTGATTTTATTTATTCTTTTAAATGTCAAAGTTAATTATAAAATATTTTTAAAAATTTAAAACCATTATAAAGTCTCAACAATTAAACCAACATGACATCAGCACAGAAATAATCAAGTAGATCAATGAAATATAATGAACATTCTACAGACAAACATATAGATCTGATTAATATATGTATGATTACGTTGATATTTCAAATCAAGGGGGAAAATAAGGCTTTCAACAAATAAGGCTATTCAACAAATAACGTGCATGGACCACTATTACTTGAAATAAAACAAATATAGAGCCCTATTTTACACACTATACAAGAAATATTCAGGTGAGTTAAAAATCAATATGTAGAATTTAAGGAGTTTTAGAAGAAAATAGAACTAATATTTTTCATGACCTGAAGTAAAATATTCAACCCCCAAAGCTATAAAGTAAATATTGACAATTTGACTATATATTAAACATTTAACTATATAGTAATATACCTATAAAAAAAGTTAAAGGACAAGGAATACAATAGAAAAGTATTTGCAGCACATCTAAAACATGGTTAATAGGTTTTGGGGTTTTTTAGGGGGAAAAGTTCTACAAACCTTTAATCAATAAATGGATAAAGAATACCAAAAAGTCATTTAAAGCTTTTAAAAAATAATAATAGAAATAGGCAAGAAATATACTAAAACAGGTTTAGTTTCAACAAATAGTAAAGGAACAATTAAAATAACATCATTGTCACAATCGGATTAATGAGTATTAAAAATATTGGTAATATCAAGTATTGGCAACTCTGAAAGGAACTGGGTATTCACAGAAACTTTTTCTTCATCTGAAAGCAGCCCCTTTAGCATATTTTGCAGTGCTGGTTTGGTGGAGGTGTATTCTTTTAGCCTTCTTTTGTCCGGTAAACTCCTTATTTCGCCTTCCATTTTAATTGAGAGCCTTGCTGGGTAGAAGAGTCTTGGTTGCAGGCCCAGAGGCCATTTGTGATTCACAGATATTTGTGGGTTTGGCCAACATCACGATAACTTCAAGGTTTTTGTTAAAAATAAATAAATAAATAAAATGACTTAATTGCTGGTATTTAACAATAGCAGATTTTACATGAAATTTAGATTTGGGAAGAACTGAAAGTGCTAAGTTGCATATCCCCACTGGGTAAGAATTGGTTAAACTGAGCAGCTGCTGCACGCCCTGAAGGAGACATTCACTCCCTGGGTTGCTGCAGTGGCCACCACTCCCCACCACTCCCCATTGCTTCCGGTCATTCATTACCTCTGGCTTCCCTCTCTCATTTATGCCATTGCCTGGATCCTGAAGCACCTGAGCTTGTGACCTTTGACTTCATCCAGAGAAACAACACAGTAATACTGGGAGCATAGAGAACCATGAAGCCAGTATTTCTGAGCGGAGGAATAGCTCCTTGCTCCTATCACCATTCCATCTGGGAGGCCATCGCTCCCGGATCTTACCACACAGCCTCACAGATTAGAAAGAGCATTAGATTGCCAATGGATTTGGAAGAAATTTGTGAAGAGCTGCCCAGCTCCCTGCCCTCACAGCCTACCCCTTTGGGCATCAACAACTGCCCATTTCATCACCATTATCAGCAAGTTCAAGCCCTGATTGCCCATCTTCTGTGGCCCAGGATAGAGTCAACTTTATGCCTGGGCCTGGCCAGACCTTGCAGTCTATTCCATTACAGGGCCCTTTGCTTTGTGCCTGCTGACCGCCCTGTTGCCAGAATGCCTGCCTTGGTTTCCTATCAGTCAGCGATGGTCTGGGAGTTGACCTGCACCCCCCTGCAAGGTCTTTGCAGCTGACTTCTGTCCCTGGAGCACCAGCTGCAGTTGCTGGCAGGCTCTGTAAGCTGCAGGAGCTCCTTCTTCTACCTCTGTAATCTCAGACTCAGACCCACCTTGACCCCTTGGGACAGGTCTTATCCTATTGCTTGTCTGGCCATGCGTAGGCTGCTGCCAGCACAGGCAAGGCTTGTCCAGGGTGTGGGGTTTAGGTAGGATTTCAGCCCCTATTTGCCTCCTCAGCCAGGCGCCTCTGTGCACAGCTGCACAACGATTCTGAGTAGGCTTCCTGAGTCCTGAGCCTAGCCATACTTGTTTGGCCTCACCCTCCCACTGACCCTGCTAGTTTTTTGATGACCATTTCCCAGTTTCCCAGGATTTTCTCTTCTCCTCTTCTGGTACCTAAACCTAGGGAAACAAGGGATTAATATAATAATTAACATAGTGACATTTTGTCTGAGGTGGTGTCCTAAGCATTGCATGTATGTTATTATATTTCATTCTTACAATCACCATGCAGGGTAGAACTGCTGCCCCTATTTTCTGGATGAGGAAACAGAGGCATAGAGGGATCAAAGAATTTTCCCAAGGCTCACCACTAATGAGTGACAAAACTAGAATTCAAACCCTGATCTGTCTGTTGTCAAAGTTTAAGCTTTTAACCACTCAGCTCTGTCTTCCAAATCAAAGAAAGCTAGAAAGGATGCTTAGAGAAGTCAATAATTTGTCTAAAATCACACAGCCATCTGTGACAGAGTTCAAATTCAAACCCAGGTTAGTCATCTGTCACTAAGTCCAAAGTTCTTGTGCTTGCTCCCTACACTCAGATTGCCTCTCTCACTGCTGTTTGCCTCTCAGCTCCTGGCGTACGATGGGCCATGGAGGAGGTGCTCCAGAAACACCTGCAGACTGAAGGACTTACCTCATCTGATTTGATATGCCTACTTGGAGTTGTTTTCTCATAGATTCTTTCCAAATTTCTTTGCTATCAACCAGGCTGGCCCTGTCCACAGACAGGTTAGATCTTACTTTAACCCTTATCCTCCCTAACCTGGCGTGCCTGTAATTCCACCATGCAATGCAATTTTCCTAGGAGGGGGATAGAAGATTATAATGAATTGGACTTAATGTTCTAACATCTCAAGATGAGTTTTTCCGAAAGATTTCTGGCAAGAGAACCTGGGGGTCACAGGGCTAAACCTGGCACAACAGAGTATGAAGACAAATGTCACTTAAAGTGATTTTCCAGAGGTCAGAGTCTCTTGATCCTGCTTCCTTGAACTTTGTGTCTCTGAGGTTAATGTCATCTTTGGGCCCTACATGTCCCTGGTCCAGGCCCTTCTTCCCAGCTGGGAAGGTTGGCTCAGAAACAGCTGGAGAGAACGTTAAGGTAGGGCCAGAGGAAATGCCGTCTTTAAACAGCGAGGCTTTACACCTGCCTCCTTTGGGTAGCTGTGGGCCTGGCCACAGCCCTTGGGCATAGTCCTGCCAAGTGGTTTAGCTTATTAACAGATCTAATGGAGAGTAAACTGCATGTAAGCCTGTAAGAAATTTGGATCCTCAACCAGTCTGATGAAAACAGATTTCTTAGAGGCCTCTGCCAGACTTAGTTCTTGGCAACCTGGTCAGGATTAAGGATTTTCTAGAAATTTCACTCAATTCAATTTAAGTAACCAAGGATTTACTTAGCCTCTCTGAGTGCCAACACTCTTTCTGGAGACACGTGCAGAAGACTTCCTTACTCTCCTCCTATTCTGATCCTTTTTTTATATCCTGATAGCAGCCGGATTTTCTTAAAGCCAGAACTGTATAGTATTTCAAGGCTTTGGAACAAGCTAGACGTGGGTTCAAAGTCCTCTGCCACTCACTAATTGTATGACATTTAGCATCACTGAATTTCAGTTTCTCCATCTGTAAAATATCAACCTCATAGTGCTAAACATAAGGATTAAATGAGATTGTGCATGAGCTTAGACCAGGGTCCGCCACCTAGAAGGCCATGATCAGTCAATGGTAGCAATCAAACCAATAAGCAAATAAAACCATAAAGCCTCCCTATTCCCATCAAACATTCCTTTGCTCCTCCAATAATTCCCTACTACCTATAGGACAAAGTTCTGCCTTCTTTATCTGGCACTCAAGGCCTTCCATGTAGGGCCACATTTCTAGTGCTTAATAACCACACATGGGTTTGTGGCTGCCATATTGGACAGCACAGAATAGGACATTTCCATTTTTGCAGAAAGTTTATTAGGTCTGAACCGCTTTCCTTGGGACAGGTTTCAGTGAGGGTACGGGATAAGGATGGTTAGCATCAAAGTCCTAGAAGGAGGGGAGTGGGCTTCTCCAGGCCAGAAAAAGGAGCGAGCAGAGCTCAGGGTACTGAGGTCAGACCATAACGGGCTGCTGTCAACACCTCCTTCCCCAGCATCCTTCATCTTTTTTCTCATTTTGGCCTTAGCTTTCTAGGGGTGCCCTTGGAAAGTAAGAAGATAGGGGGTTTGGACTGTGGACCTCTGTAATTTACTGCATGTGACCTTTGTTGCACCTCTTTAATTATCTCTACTTCTCCAGTTGGTGGGAGGAGTCAATCATTAACACTCTACGTCTGCCTGGGCCCATTGGGAGAATTTAGCAAATGATAGATCCTTTTTTCACATTTAAATAAGCCGCGTATATGAAAATCTGTCTCTTAGAGGGGTTTATGTATATTTGTTTTTGATTTTTAAAAAAGGAGAAAATAATTAGCAGACCATTCTTACCTTAAAGCACATGCACCTGCCCTCCCCAAAAGTTCAAGCGATATGGATAAAAAAAAGATTGACCACGAGGTGATCGTGTTTGAAGCTGTGGAGTAGTGATGTGAGTGTTCATTATTCTATTCTCTGCATGTGTGTGCTTAAAATTTTTCATAATAAAAACATTTAAAGACTAAGAGTATACTCTGACTAAAAATTACTGTATCCAAGTAGACAACCTGCCCCCAGACTTCCAAGGAGGCCCCTTTCTGTAACGCAAGGTGCACCTGCTCCTGTGAGCTGGGAAGAGAGTAGGGAGGAGGGAGGCAGCTGGTGGCAGTTCATCCTGAATGTTTCCATCCTGCTGTTTATTTTACAGGGAACATGAACCTGTGGCCTCTCAGGTGTCGGTTCTGATTCCCGGTGAAAGGATCTGAGGGGTGGGCCCTGGTGTCCTGGTGCCCTGGCCTCTGGCCAGGTTTTCCATTGCCTTTTCGTCTCAACTTGGGCTGGACTGGGCTGAAGCCTCTCATCTCAGGAGTGGGTATCCATCCAGTCTCCCACCCCCCTCCTCCCATTCTGCACCTGCCCAGCTTGCGCCTTCCTTCCTTTCTCCCTCTGCACTGCCCCTGCTCCCATCTTCCTGCAGCCTGCAGACACCTCTCTTCTCTCACCCCTCAAGGCCCCTTTGCTTCCCTAGGCCTGTCTTCTTACTACCTGGGCCACAGGGCATGCTCCAAGGAGCTGGTGATTCCTGGGCATCACTCCTTTGAGAACTTATGCTGCTCCCTATTTTGCTCTAATTGTTTCAGGGGCTAGTCTGATCTCTGGCTACAATGCCAGTCCCAGGGAGAGGTGGGGGCGGGTTGAGTTCTGCTGTTTATTTCCATAGCACCTATCATAAGGCTGGGTTTACATAGAGGAAAAATGAATGAATGAATGAGTGAGTTAATGAATGAATGAGTCTCACAGGCAGTGAGCTGCTCCTTTTTCTGTCACCCTCTACCCCCACCAGGGGATGGTCTTCCATCCTAGCTCAACCAGGTCAGAGGTTCCAGGCTGGAGTCAGCCACAGCGGCACTCATTCTGTCTGTCTGTCCATGCTGGGAGAGTGGTGGGAGACAATGATTTCAGCCTAGGAAAGGAAGTGGGTTCTCCCAGTCTCTCTGGAGGGATAATGAGAAAGAACTGGAAGAGAAAGAGAGAAGTGGGGGCGGAGCAGAAACCAGAGAGGTGGGGGTGGGGAGGCACAGGGAAGAGGGTGGGTGAGAGGGAGCAAGGGGGCACAAAGAGAGAGAGTTTCTTGCCTTGCACATCCTCAGCCCTCTGACGTGGCTGTGCTGATATCCCTAGCACTAATTGCTTCAATTAATAATACTGCTCTATAAAATTTCAGCAGCTGAAAGCAAGTGCAAGGAAAGATGACATAATGCATTAATAATGCAGGCAGACGATCCAGCCGGCCTCCTGGGGAGCTCCATTAAGGGGCCGCTGTGCAGTCCTCACAGCCGCTAACACTCCGGCCAGGGCTGAGAGCGTCCTTGGGCCTCTGCACACCGCAGAGGCGGCGCCAATGCACCGGAGGCTGGGGACGGTTTTGGGCTTTGCACGAACCCCGGAAAGCAGCCCTCCCCCATTCGTTGATACGGACAATTGATGTTTTCTCAATCTTACATAAGTGCTGCGCACAGTTTCAAGGTTGCTGCCCTAAATCCCCGCAAATGCCACTTCCGGGACCCTGCCCAAACTAGCCTCCCCCTCCTCCACCTCCACCAATGGCTGAAGTTCCTGGGTCAGCTCTCCTTTTTTTTTTTTTTTTTAATCTCCATCCCATTTTTTTTCTCTCCGTATCTGCATCTTTTTCTTTTTGTCTATCTGCATCTTTTTCTTTTTGTCTCTCTGTCCGTGGATTTTTAAGAGCTCTTAAAGAGGTAATCCTCTTTTTCAGGACAAATAAAGTGTCATCCAAAACACGCTGAGCTGGTTTTCCTCAAGTTAGCATCTGCATCGGCATTATCCAAATCTTCCAAGTGTCTGCACGTGCACACAGTCCGTCCCCCAAACTGTGCCCAGGCATGGAGCCAGGAACAAATGAGCCAGCAGCAGGCGTCCCCCTCCTGAGGCTGCGGGTCGCTATGCGGTTTTACAGTGATACAAAGCCAGTTATTATTTGCCCGCAGAAAACAGGTCCAGACCATTCCAAACAAACTTGCTAATTCAGGTGTTCTCATTACGGGGTTTTAGGAAATGCTTTAGAGTGTCCAGAACCCACAGAAATGATATGCGATAATATATAATGATATATATGCAATAATCTTTGCATATATGTGCACTTTCAGATAAGAGAATCCACAGTGCCTCCAATTCTTTCATGGGTCTGTGATGGCCCCAAGCATTCTGAAGCACAGCTCTGACTCCCCTGGGCTGTTGGGACCTTAGGTAACGGAAGTGCTTGGAAGATGTTTCTTCCATCTCTGCATCCGTGGCTCTAGATAAGCCCCTCTATTTCTAACATGGATTTTTGCAGTCAAAGTTTATGTCAGAAGGTGTCAAGGGCTAGAAATAAAGAAGGCAAGAAGAGGCCCAATGTTCACCTAAGACTCAAATGAGAATGACAACTCATGCTTCAAGTCTTGGCATCTGAGCACAGGCTGAGGCCTGTATTTCACAGTGGGACTGAAGTTTGTGTTGGCAACTCAAATTGTTCTCTAGAACAGCCTTCCTTTCCAAGGAAGGAAGGTAGGAGAAAAACATGTGCTGGGCACTTCCTATGTGCAACGTTCGGTCCCAAACAGTCTACAATGATCCTGATAGCACTGCAGGGAGGCATACCCTCCACCCCACTTCACTGAGGAAGAAAGTGAGACTCTAAGAGGTTAAGAAGCTTGAGTAGCAGAGCCAGAATATGAACCTAAACCTTTTGCCACCAAAGTCCAGCTCTTTCCATTACATAGGATTGCCTGGGATTAAATGATAGCTCTAGAGAGGTATTTTTCTGCATGCCAATCTAGCTAACTCCTACTTCCAAGTTCCCATTTCTCATTACCTGTATTCTACTTGTACAGGTCCTACACTTCTTTAAAGACCTAACTTCAATGCTACTTCCTCCATCAAGCCTTTTCTAGACAATTTCAGCAGAGTGACCTCTTTGTAGGGGATAAATGGTATGAGTACATGTAAGTTATACAAAGAGGTGGGCTGCAGTGGACACTTGATTTTTAGCCAATGTGCATTTCCCTGTGTAGTTGTATCTAACAGATCCTTCAGGGTATTGACTCCCTCATTTCCCCTCCGTGAGACATTTATTTATTTATTTATTTATTTATTAAATTACGGTTTGCATTCAATATTATTTCATGTTAGTTTCAGGTATACAGCATAGTGGTTAGACATAATCATGCACTTTATAGAACTCCTATTCCCCTCTCCAGTGGTCAGGCTGGGAATGGGCACACGGCCCAGTTCTGGCCGGTGAAATGAAGGGAGGAATTGCTGGGGGGCTCCTGAGAAAGAGACCTGGGAAGAAGGCAGCCTCCTCTTCTTCAGTAGGCTGTTTCCATATCTGGAATTCCTGTGGGCCTCCTGCCACCCACCCTGAGGGTGAAGCCCTCTCAAGGATGGCAGCACAGAGGGAAAGGACTTCTGGAGCTGCTGTATCCAACACTCTGAGCCCGCCCTTCCTCTGAACCTCTGCTATGAGAGATAATAACTCCCTTACAGTTAATGTCAATTTGAGTTGAGGTTTTTTGTTACTTGTTGACAAAAACATCATAGCTGATATGCTCTCCCTCCTTTGACACACTATTTCTACTGCCTGCCTGACACGCATCACCTATTGCTTTGTCACTCTATTGTACTGTTGTCTTGCGTTGTTATTTAACTTTTCTTGTGTTTACATCTTTTCTGTGAAGTCTTTACCAGCTCTTCCAGCCCACATAGATGTTCTCTGAATTCTTATAGAGCTTTCAAATAGCAGTCAAATTGTCATCCATTCGTTCCAGAAATATTTACTGAGTCTCTATTATGTGCCAAACTCTGGGAAAGGGCCAAGGATACAGTAGTGAAAGAGACAGGCATGGTTTCCACCCCTATAGAGCCTACAGTCTATCATGGACTAAATGTTTGAGCCCCCCTAAAAATTCATATGTTGAAAGCCTGACCCCCAATGTGATGGTATTGATAGGTGGGGCCTTTGGTAAGTAAACAGGTTGTGAGGTAGAGCTGTCAAGAATGGGATTAGTGCCCTTATAGAAGGGACCCCAGAGGGCTTCCTAGCCTTCTTTCCACCATATGGGGACTCAGCTAGAAGATGGTCAGCTATGAATCAGAAAGCAGGTCCTCATCAGACACAGAATCTACTGGAACTTTGCTCTTAGATTTCCTGGCCTCCAGAACTGTGAGAAATAACTGCTGTTTAAGCCACCCAGTCTATGGTATTTTTGTTATAGAAGCCCAAATAGGCTAAGACCTAGTCTTAATGAAGAACTTGGACATTAATCAAATAATCTCAGGAATAAACCTAGGATGACAAACAAGGAGAGTAAAGAATGGAGGTACCCAGAGCTATGTTATGGTGTAGTAGGGGACCCTGCCAGTGCCTGGGATTAGGGAAGGCAGCTCAGAGAAACTAAGATCTGAAGACTGTATGAAACTAACTGGGTAAAAAACAAATGGGAGAAATGAATTTCAGGCTGTGAGAACAGTAAGACCGGTCCTCTCTTCTCCACCTTGACTATCACTGCTCCGATGCAGGCCCCCACCACATTTCACATGGACCATTATGGGTCTCCCTACTTGCCACCTTGTTTTTCTCAAGTGTATCCTCCTCCCGGACCACTAAGTCCTTTGGTGGTCTCCACCATCCATCAAGACAAAGCTGATTTCTTTAACAAGGCTCTGCATGATCTAATCTCTGCTTGTCTCTGTAATCTCATTTTCTGCCTCTACCTGCTTCTGAGAACTTCCTACTTTTAGTTTTCAATCATACTAGATTGAATCTTTCTATACTGTTCTCTGTGCCTGGAACATCCACCAGCTTCCCTTTGTGTGACGTCTGTGACAGCTCAGACATCGTGTTGCCTGCATTGGCTCAGTGGCCCCACTCCGTGCTTCCCCAATGCCTTGTGTGTATCTAAGTTGTCCAGTGACATGCGTTTCCCCAACTAGCGCAGAGAGTTTCCATTGTAGGGAGCAGATCTCATCTCTCTTTGTATCTCTTAGAGCTTAGCACATCCTGGTACACAGCATGCTCTCATGAAGCAGTAAACTGCACTTCAACACAGGCTGTTTTACCGCATATTCTGGCCCTGGTCATGTATTCCATTTGACTACACGATATTCTACTGATTGTTTTCGTGTGTGCTAATTTTGACTCCACATCTAGATTCTAAGTTCCTAGAGGTCAAACTGTTTCTCAGCAGTTCTCATAGCCCTTAACACAGCTGATCTCTAAATAAGCATTCAATAAGTGCTAAATTAATGAAGGGATGAATGCATAATGGATGGGTGGAGTTAAATAAATAGTTAAACATTTTCCTTCTGCCTCTCCAGTTGGGAAATTACCAATAACTCCTGCTCTTGCTGCCAGAATCCTTGAGGGCAGGCCTCAGGAGGAAAGGCTTCCTCGAAAAGCAAGTGTCCCTATGGAATTCCCTGGGCCCCTTCCCTCCTGGCAGGGCCCTGACACCTTTATAGCTCAAGCCAGCTTCATTTTCCTGGCTGAAGGAACTGAAGGAAGGGAGATCCCGAGGGTTCCCAGGCACGTGTGCCCTGAGCTTTCCAAGCAAGAGCCCTATCATTCCCTCCTCCCCAAATACTCTGTTTGGTGGCTAAGTAACCCTCATGGATTATTGCCCAGGAGCTTGCGCCCTTCTCTCCTTCCGCCATGATGGCTTCATCTGGCCCAGGAGACCGGATATGCTCCTGCTAATGGTCTGGAAGTGCTCCTTCCTGCCGGTCCAGACTCCCAGGAGGTCTTGAGAGAGGCAGAAATTGGAGAGAGAACGCAGGCTGCTCAGTCATTCCTGGGGTCTAAACTCAGGAAACACTAAGCAGGCCTGTGCCTGCGTTAGTCCAGACAGCAACCAGTAAAGTTTGCTGAGAATTTGCTAAGTGGGCTGTTACAGCTCAGACCCCAGGAGCAGGCAAGAAGGAGGAGCTGAAAAAGGAAGCATCAAGTCCCCTGTGACGTGTCCCCTTAAAAATCTATCAGCCAGGCTTATCTGCAGGCAGAAGTGAGGCCTTGCCTGGTGCTGGATGCAGAGTTTGCTAAAGGGCTCAGCTTTGCATCCAGACTTGCCTGTTCTTGAATGTCAGCTGGCCCTGAGTGGGACTCGGGATGCTCCTTACAATCTCTGACCTTGCACGTGTTGCAGAGGAGCAGGGCCAGCTCTGTAACTTATAGGCCCCAGTCCATGATGAAAATGTGGGGTCCCTTGTTCAAGAGTATTAAAAATTCCAACGCAGTGGCAGGAGAGCACTAAACCAAACATAGGGTCCATCTAAGCACTGGGCTTAGATGGTGACTGCACAGGTCGCCCCACTCAGCTGGCCCTGCAGAGGGCTGTTTGAAAGTCGGGAGTCGGTGGGGCTGTAGCTCGGAGAATCTGCACGGACAGCTGCTCTCGAGTTAACCACTAACCATGTATTTTAAAGGCAGAGATTTATCTCCTTTGGCTCTCCTTCCCGGGACATAGAGGCACTCACTGCTGACCTGGTAAAAGTGAGGGCAGTGTTTGTTTAATTGGCCTTGGACTGGAGACTATATTCCTTTGTGTGGTGTGGATCCAGAAAGAGGGGGGTACCAGGGCCTAAAGTCCAGGTGGGAGATCACAAGGCCAAGATACCTCGAGGTGGCTGTTTGTCTCAGTGCCTTATAGTTTAAGTTAAGGCACCTAGGAGGTCCCCTTAGG
Source organism: Pteronotus mesoamericanus (assembly GCF_021234165.1). NCBI lineage: Eukaryota > Metazoa > Chordata > Mammalia > Chiroptera > Mormoopidae > Pteronotus > Pteronotus mesoamericanus. The sequence continues at coordinate 480,115 of NW_026555001.1, forward strand.
AGGAGGAGTTATAGGAGACTATAACTCACCTCAAAACCAAAAAAAAGGTAACATATTACCCCCTTACTGTGTAAAAATCTATAGGATCTTTGGCAAATGACCCTTCAAGGGAGGTAATTCAGAGCCAATGTGAAGTTTTTAAAAGTATATGGACAGCAAGGCTTTATTTAAATGGAAAAATATACCCTAACTTGAACAGAAAGACTCAGTTTTGGAAAAGTAAAAAATTTTCCCTAAATGAACCTATTAATTGAATGTTGTTCTGATCAAATATCAACAAGGATTATCTTTATTTTGACCTTGACAAAATGGTATTAAGATTGAGCTGGACCAGGAAAATTAAAAAAAAAAAAAGATTAAAGAAGTGGATAGGACCTTAGATATTAAAGTACATTTTCAAGGGCACATAAAGGGGCCCCTGGGGCCCTCTTCAGCTTGAGCAAGTCCAGCAGATGTGCTTCGTTGCTCCTTAGCTCTGGCTGCTGAGCCCTGGACCAAGGTTGGGAGGCTGTGCTCCCCAGACCGTGGGCCACTTTGTTGCTGGTAAGGCCGCTTCAGGAGGCCAGGAAAGTTGCCCACGGACCACTGCCTCTGGGATGCACAAAGGCACTCAGTGGCTTCAGCTCCGTGTGTGTGCATGTGTGTGTGTTGGGCAGGCTTGTTGCAAAACCCTGTTTCTGCAGATGAGACTCACAAAGAAATCTGCACCAGTTCCTGGTGCCTGGCTTTGCCCATCACCTCTGAGGCTAGAGGGGTCATCAGGTCAAAGAAGGGCTTAAACAAGAAGGGAGACTGCACTGGCCAACATGTCAAACTAAGCTCTGCTCAGATGTGGGGGGTACTGAACACACACTGGGATATCCAGGACCCTAGCATGGCTTCTCTTCTTTACCCTGGCATTACCTGGTCTCCCTGCTTCCTTGAGTGTGTCCACCAAAATTCAAAGATTAATTTAAAGGACAGGGAAAAATTGGGGTCAACATTTGGTTTGAAGGAAAGTTAAATTGATTGAAGCTGGGTGTGATGTTTCTCTGGGTGCTGGTGACTTTTCCTCCCTCTTCCCCCTCCCTAGCCCCCCTCAATCCCATTGATGGCTGAGAATGAGGACTATTCCAGAAAGCAGTGGGGCTCAGACATGCGGATATTCTCAGTCCCTCCCATAGTATCCCTGGTAGCCCTGGACTCCATTCCCGCTTGTTTCACTCATTTCTCTATGAATTTGCTTTAGGGGAGAACAGTTGGATTGAGTGTTTGAAGCAAGATCTCACAGCAGCAGTTTTTGCCCCTTTCAGAAAATATTCTTTGTTTTTGCTAAACACTGAACATTCAAAGCCAGTTGCCTTTTGTCTAAAATGGGAGCAGAGACCTTGTTGGGTCTAAGGAATATTTCTAATCTTCTTTACCTGCATCCGGCTCAGGACCAGTGGCTCTTGTCCTGGATGAAATCATTGGACGGGTCTGGGAGAAGAAAGCAAACTTGCCTATGGTCTCAGCCCTTCCCCCAGCAGCAGCCCAGTGTGGTCTGGTGTGTTGACACTTGCTGGCTGTGACTTAGATCCTCTGTCACTGCGGACAGAGCTGCATCTTATTTCAACACTGCAGCATGAACAAAGAGGCTGCCTTTGCCTGTTCCAACAGGGATTGGGGGTCAGAGCCCTTCTGGGTCTTAATTGGTACTTAGAACAGGCCTGCAGAGAGGGCTTCCTGGGGGCCTCAGACCCAGCACTGCACCCCTCCTCCCAGCCCCCGCCTGCTGCATTGCACCATTGATTCAGTGAAGACATCATCCTCACTCCCTTCCCAGAGCTGCTTGCCGCTCTGCTCTGACAATTAGACTGGCTGCTGCAGAGAAGTGCTCATCCCTACCGACATATGGCTTTTTAAAGTGATAAATTGCATTAGCAAATTTCTTATTAGCTCTGCTGTCAGGGGGGAGCTCCTGCCACGTTAGCTTGCTGAGGCTGATGCATGACTTCCCGCCTGTTAATTACCATGCCAAGGGCTAAAGGGACTCAGTGGCTGGTGGGTGGGTGGGTGGGGGCCCCTTTCCCTCTTCCCCCTCACGTGGGAGGTCAGGGAAGGCGGGGGCTTGGAATTGAGCTGTCTTAGACCTGACTCTGCAGTGGGCTCTGTGCCCTGGGCTCCTGATCCTGCCGGGGAGGGCACAGGGTAACCAGGTAACATCTTTGGTCAGGGTTGGGTTATTTCTCAGACCTCCAGGATTTGGCAGCTTGGAATCTGCACATCAACTCTTTTGGAGCTCCATGTTCAAGGCAGAGCCTGGGCTGTGTCCCAGAAAGTTGCACTGGCCTCTCCCTTGGGGTTTAAGGCCACTGATCCTCCTCATCCCTGATCCTCTCACTCCAGACAGCTGAAGAGTCTCCTCCCCAAAGGTAACGACATCATGTGTCCTACTCAGATCCACCCATGGTGACTCTCCAAGGCACTGTACATTCAGGATGTTCAACCCCAATCTCCCTGGGCTCACGCTTCCCTTCTCCAGGTGGAATTGCATAAACCTCAAACTTACCAGGGAATAAAATAAGAGAAGGAATATTTCGATTTCTTGTTTTACTTATCACTCATTTGGAAGGTATCTGACTCCTTTGAGAATCAGGCAGAACAAATAGATCTTCATCCCTAAGAAAAGCGCATGTCCTCACACTTGTGCATTCAGTTCCAGGGCCTTTCCTGATCCTCTGCAACCTGTGTACGAATCCATGTTTAATACGTGCCCTTCCTAAGCCCCAGAGAGCTGCTGATCCCTGGGAAAGGACCCAGCAGACCCTGGCCACCAGAAGCGAGTTAACCTTCTCCTACAACAACAGCAGAACAGTTCCTCTGGGCAGCTCGGGCACTAGATGCAGTTACATAATTTCTTGGGTTACTTTAGACATGGTGAGACTGAGAGATGGGCTCAGGGCAGGTGTGACTTTGCGGCCAGGTCTGTGTTAATAACTCCTTTTGAGAAACAGTTCCTGTGGCCGGGAAGCTCCTGTAGTAACAATCTTGCCCTGGCATGCTCCTGCTGAGAAAGGAGGTGGGTAGGAGGATGAGGAGGCAGACTGTGGCAGAAGATTCTAAAATGGGTGTGTGTGTGTGTGTGTGTGTGTGTGTGTGTGTGCGTGTGTGTGTGTTTAGGGGGTGAAGAAAGCAGGGGGAGGGGGGCTGAATTCCTTATTATTCGGCCTAAGGATGCTTTTGAGCTGGAATCTCAAAAATATTGCCAGGATGGATTTGCACTCTTTCATGCACATGTCCTCAAATTCTGCGTTATCTTGAACTTTGGCTAGGCATACTGCTCTGCTCTGTGAAATTAAAATCACTCTCCTTTCTTGTCACCTCTTGGAAGCCTGGGCTTTAGGAAATGTCCAAAGTGGCTGAAAAGAAGTTCTCTAAGTAAGTGAAGTGGCTACCAACTTATTCTCCAGGGCCTCAGGTTGCTTCCATGACTTCCTGAGGAAAGCAAGAAGGCAAAATGCTGCAATAAGACCAGGCCCAGCCAGCAGCTTTCCTTCCTCTCTCCTTCCCTCCCTCCCTCCCTTCCGTCCTTCCTTCCTTTCAGGGTTGGAAGGCAATGATAACCAACCCAACATGGATTGTCTCCTTCTCTGAGCTTGGGAGAGTGTCTTGACTTTAGCCTAGATCCCACTGCAGCCTCTGCACTGCAGCCAGTCCAGGGCCATCCTCCTTGCGCGCCTGTCTCTTCCAGAGTCTTTCCAGGTCAGTATAGTCATGAGCTGGGCTCTTGCTCCAACAGTGGCCAAGAATCTGCCTGGTTTCCCAAGTCTCTTTCCAAGATGGTCCAGCTTGGGATCCAGCCCCGCCGGTCTGACCGGCCTGCCATCACCCAGCAGGTTGCCTCATTTCCCAGGGGCCACTCCTTGGGCTTTCTAGGCTTGCACCACAGCCCTTTTTCTTCTCCAGCAACAAGGACCAGAAACTGGGCCATGACAAGCCACCCCGCCAGCACCTTACTTGCTCCTCCCTTGCTCTCAGGACAAATACTAATTTGGCCCCTGAGAGGGGAAAACAAAGACAGCAAAAGGGCTCGAGATTCTGTGAGCTGGGGAAGAGATGAGCTGGGCTGACTTGGTTTCTCCGAGGACCTCTGGGCCTGGGTTTAAGTGTGTCTTGTCCCAGCCTACGGAAGAGTGGTCAAGGCTGGGCCCCGGGCAGAGGGTCCGGTTTAGAAGAAAAAGGACCCTGTTGGCTGCCAAGAGGATGAAATCCTGCAATAGTCCTAAGTGAAGGGAAAGGAACCCACCCCTGAACATGTTCTCCAAACACCCGCCCGCGTGGCCTCAGCACTTCCTCCTCTCTGCTCTGGGATTCAGGGACCACTCCTTCTGGCTGCTCCGTCCCATGCCTCTGGCTGGTTTAGTCTCTGCTGGAATCAGGTTAGGCTCTGGGTGAAGTTAGGGGCCCTTTGCCTGGGTCTTGGGAAGGGGCAGCATCAGTGGCCTAGGAATAGTAGAAGCATGGAACATGGTTCTGTGGGAAGTTATCTTACTTTCAGGAAAGGATTTGAAATGGGAGAAACTGAGTGCTCCCTGCTCCAAAATGTTGGTGAGCACCCTTCCCCATCCTCTCTGTCTGGGGGCTGCATCGGCAAAGGGGGCCTTACTCTGCAAAGCCTCAGGGAGTTGGTCATTCCCCAGGACCTCACAGTGCTCTGTCCTTCCCATAGTTAGAGGCCTAGAAGGGGGTCCGTGTCCCCAAACTATTTCCCGGGGCGGAGGCATCTGATTCTCCTTTGTGCTTAACAGGATGCTTGGCACACCAAAGGTGTTAAATGTATGCCTGCTGAATAACTGGAGCCGAGGCAGGTCTGGGACTTGTGAAGCAATGGGTTTGCTTGTCTTTCCTGAGCCAGAGCATGTACAGCCGCTGACGTCACTGGAAAGGAAGGTCAGTTCTGCATCCTCCTGGGCTGGGAAACCTGGAGAGGGGAGTGCCTTCCCCCTGCAGCCTAGTCAGCCATCTGGGTACACCTGGCCATGAAATTAGAAGCCACATCCCAAGCACCACAGCCACGTCTAATTTTCCATCAATGAAATATTCAGCTGCTGCACAGCCACAGTCTGTCTGCTCTGTGTCTGGAAGGGAGGGGCTCCTGCCTCCTCAGCGCCTGCATGCGCCATCCCTCTATGCTCAGACCAGGACTTTTGTTATCATTTCTTGGTGCCTTTGCTAGTCCTCTGTGCCCCCCATCCCCCCGCCAAATCAGGATGGCCCTTCCTCCTCTCCGCTGACTATCCAACTCCAGCCCACCCTTCCCCAAAGCGCACCACCTCTGTGAAATTTTTATCAGAAGTGATTATTCCCTTCTTCTGGATCACAGACATGCATCAGAACAGCAGACCTGCACTTCACAATCCCAGCCAGGCAGGATTAATTCTTAACCGGACTGATCCTAGTTAATACGGGATAAAGATCTTTGACTCAAAATGATGGTTTGTTGCTACTGCTGCTGAACTTTGGGGTTGGGGCTCAGGTGCTTAATAGAAAGTAGGAAGGGAAATTTCCAGTGAAAACACTTGGCTGGGGAGCTCTGCCTGGCCTACACCCCTAATGTCTCTCTCCTCTTAAACCAAGGCCCATTCTTTAGTCTTTTTCCTACTCCTGACCAGTCACTCTGCAGGGGCATGTCAGGGGAACCACTGGGGTGAAACACACAGTGTTTGTCCAGCCACAATGAGCAGCTTCTGGATGCACGGTGACTGGTGTTTAATGTGGTGAGTTTGGGGATGTTATCAAATGGCGAAGTGGCAGAGCAATGAGCTGCAGGCAGCGCACGGGCAGAGTTCTGGGGGAAAGGGCATCAGTGTGGGCCCCTTGGCCAGCCCTGTAGAATGAGAGAGGTAGAGCCTTGCTTTGTGCACCTTGAAATTAGGTATGAATAGATGTTTGAACTTCATTCTAATTTTCACACATTATTCAAATGATTTTGATCAAATGGTTCCTACAAGGTGACACTGGCTGGACCATTGTCAGCAGGATGGTGTATGGACAAGGGGTCTAGGATTTGAATTCTGAATCAGGTAGACAAGGCTTGAATCTAGGCTCTGCTCTTTGCTCATCTGAGTGACCACAGGCCATACCCTTTCCTCCCTGAGTACTAGTATACACATGCTTATTGAATGTGTGTGTGTATAATGTGTTTAGTTCTATATACACAGCACTTTCATTTCTTGAGCGTTCTTTATGCGATAAGCACAATGTCAAGCATTTTATTTTCAATACCCTCATTTAGTCCTCATAGCAACTCTGAGAAGAAGATATTGTTATCCCCATTTTACTCATCAAGGTTTGTTTTGCAAACAGGGGTTTAATAAAGAGGCTAAATAATTTGCCCTAAAATACATTTATTAAAAGGCAGATCTGAGATTCAATGTCAGGGCTCCTAAGCACTGTGGGATTTTGCATTTCTGTAAAATGGGAATTAAAATAACTCCCTCAGCTGTGTCTGAGAAGCAAATGATATCATCTATATGAAAATCTTAAAAACAAAAAACATTATTTTCAGGAGAAGACACTTAGTTTTGCCCACAAGCACTATATAATTTGAATTAACAAGAGCTGCACTGCGCTTGGTTAAATGAGATCAAGTGTCAAAATGTACAGTGTGCACCTTAACTAAGTGACCCAACTTCGCATCATCATTAATGGGACAAACAGACATGGCGTGTCTCCCAACACGATGGCATACCATGGGAAGACACAACATCAATTTTCTGGTATACCCTTGTCCCAAAATATTTAGCCTGAATCATATCAGACAAATTCAGATTGTGGGGCATTGTACAAGACAACTCATCTAGACTACTCAAAAATGCCAATGTAAAAACAACAACAAGAAAAAACTCACTAACAACAATACCTGCCTCCAAATAACCAATTTCGTTTAAAGGATAAAAAGCAAGAGACTATTCTACATTAAAGGAAACTATAGAGACATGACAATTAAGTATACTGTGTGGAACTTTATTGTCCTCTTGATTTTTTTAGAGCCATAAAGAGTATTTTGGGAGAATCAGGGAAATTTAAATATCCTCTATAAGTTAGCTAATATTACTGTATCAGTGTTAAATGTCTTAGGTTGTGATAATGCTCTGTGGTTAATAGGAGCAATGTCCTGCTTTTTAAGTATCTGAGGTAAAGTGTCATGATACTGCGACTTTCAAATGCTTTTGCAAAAAAGACAGTGTTTATATAATATATAAATATATGAGGTCTGTCTGAAAAAGTCCAGTCATTAATATAATGAGAACAGTTTGCACAGCATTGATATAACCTGGCAGCCAAGGAGAGTGGGCTGGAATGGACATAAGTAAACAATGACGACTTCACTGTACTAGTCAGTGGGGGCAATAGATGCTGTTGAGTGAGCATGTGTACTGTGGCTATCACATTTAAAATGACTGACTGAGTAGAGCAATGAACCTGCTTCAAATTTTGCATTGTGCTTGAACATTCCTCCGTGGAAACTATTTGGATGATTCAGTAGGTTTTATGGGACATTGAATGAGTGCAGCACAAATAAAAGTGTGGCAGAAATGCTTCAAAGAGGTTGAGAATCTCTTGCAAATGATCCACTTTCTGGAAGGCCTATAACAAGCGGAACACCTGAAAGTGTTGAATGTGTACAGGCTGAGGTCAATAAAAGCTGGAGAACTGTGTGTGGTCTCAAGGTGCCTACTTTGAAGGGGACTGAGGCATTATTGTTCTATGTACACTGTTTTTTGTATCTTGTATCTTCTTCAATAAGTGTCTCTATTTTTCATATTATATGGCTGAATACTTTGTGGACAGACCTTGTATGTAGTATATTTACATAAAGAGAAAAAAAGCAGATGGCAAAATGTTAACCTTTGGTAAATATAAATTAAAAAATTTACATATATACCTTGTTTTATTGCTCTTTTTCTTGATCGCATTTCACAGGTGTTGGCACTTTTTACAAACTGAAAACAAGACCTTCCACCAGCAAAAAAGACTACCACTCACTTTATTGCAGTGATCTGGAACCAAACCCACATTATTTCAAATTATGTCTGTATAGGTTTTTCTGTACTATCCTTTCAACTTTTCTCTAGGTTCAAAAACTACTCCGTAATAATTGAGAAGTTGAGCCAACAGAGTTTAAATAGAGAGGGCAAATAACTTGTTATAAAACACATTTATTAAAGAACAGATCTGGATTCACTGTATGTTACAGGCCTAAGGGGAGATTGCTATTTAAAGGAGCCTAGAGCTAAAGGCTTTTATAATATAAAAATATCTCCATTAAATGTATTTCTTCATTGGCTACACTTTTAATCAAGAAGGGGGCCCCACGTGGCTTCTGGGCCTGAGGTGGCTTCTCCGTACTTCTACAGCAATGACTCTAGCAGTGGCTCATCAGGGCTGCTTTCCCTTTGGCTACAGCGTAGTCAAAACAATTCCCTGCCCCAGCCTCCCAGTTCCTAGGAGACAAGGCTCACCATCTTTGCAGAAGCAGGAACCCTCTGTGGCCCCGTGGTTTCCATGGTGCAAACAAAGCCCAGCTTTACCCACAGGAGGAACAAAGACAGTGAGAAGAGGACCTTCAGCAAATGAGCCTGTGGGCCACCATCAGAGTCACAAGGGTGCTTGTTTAAATGCCCCATACGTACTGAGGCTGGGGCCTGGGACCCTTTGTTTCAACCAGCACCCCAATACCACTGCAGTCCACCAAGATTTGAGAACCAACAGCCTTAGCTAACATCCAAACCTCTAAAGCTGGCATTCAAGGCCTTGTGAAGCTTCCTTTCCTCCCCAGCAAGTACCTTCCCCTCCAGCTAGGCTGAAGGCTCCCTACCTGCCCTGCAGCCTGGGGCTTTGCTTAGTCCCACCCTTTCCTGGAATCTTTCCTTTCTCCTTAATCCATGTGATGCCAACTCAGCCTCAAGAATGAATCGAAGTCCCACTGACTTCTTGATCACCCTGGCTCAGGTCAAAGGTTGCTCCCTTTCTTCGATTTTATTCATTGTTAAATTGGAGGCTCCCGATTTAATAACTGTACGTATGATACAACCATCTACCATGGTTTTTCACTTGGTTTGGCTGAGTTACTGTCATCCTTATGTCAATCTGTGACGTTCTCGAGGGCAGGGATCACACCTTCTTCTCTTGTGTCCTCTTCAGTAACTAGAACAAAGTTAAAGTCCCAGGTGTGTCCTCAGAACCAGGTTATTAATAACTGAATTGAGGGAGAGTGTAGCAAAACAGAGTAAAAGAGAGGGGAGAGGAAAGAGAGAAAAAGTTGGCTATGGCCATGGTAGCTTTAGTGCAGGACACAGGGCGTTTCCCTTGAGCCTGGCATGCCAGGCTCTGTGGATGGGTATTGTTAGGGTGACCATCCCCCCTGGCCCATAACTATTTGCATTTGGGGCTGGGCTTCTTTGGGGTCCCTGCCCCCTCATGGCAATTTGCATCCACAAATTTACATAGAAGTAAAGGAGTTTCCTGAGAGAAGAGACCGCGGACTGCTCCTCATCATACTCCTCCTTTGTCATTCAAAGTCACACACGGTGAACCTGAGGCTGGAGGTGTGGGCATGGACTCAGGCTGTGGGATAGCGAGTCTGGGCCCAAGGGAGAGCTCGCCTGAAGGGATGGAAAAGGAGTGTCTGGTCTGTGTCCTGAGGCTCTCAGCGTTGATAGTCCTACAGCTCCTTGGTGGCTGAATTCTTCCACCAACACCTGTCCCTGCTCTGCTCAAAGCAGTTGAGACCAGCAAGTAGGGATGTGTGGGCAGGGAGACAACAGGGGTATTTGGTCACAAATACAAACTGGACCTCCCTCGTAGGCCCAGGAAGGTGAAACCTGCTACACTTCATGCTGTTCCCAGACGCCCTTACGCTGTTCCCTCCGCCTGGAATGCCCTGTCCCTGACTGCTACTTGGCAAACTCCATGGGGAGCCTGGCTGGACTCCCAAGGTGAAGAGAGACTCTGCTTGAAGGTCTCTGTGAACAGCTCTGTCTCCCCGACCAAATGGCAGCATGACCACCTCCCAGGGTGGTGAAAAAAGGAGCAGATTCAGGCCAAATGAAGGGCTTGAAATCACTTCTTTACTTTTGTCTCCCCTAATAAGGCTGTTAACCCTCGCTGTTCCCACCTCCGAGTACCTTGACTGGGGTGGAGGGACAGCTCAGAGCCTTCTGGGGGTGCTTCTCAGACGTCAGGAGTCTGTCCCAGCCCAGACAAAGGATGTACTCAACCATATGGCCATGGGACAAAAACCAAGGTGCCAGATGGAAGAAGAGCTGCAAAGATAGTAGTCGCTGGAGGAGGAAGGAAAGGTCAGTGACCCTGTGAAACATGTATGGTTTGTACGGGAAGGGCCAGGAACCACAGAGCAGGTTCCTAATGGAGGAAAAGTGAAAAGAGAAAAATCAATGATGCAGAGGAAGCTTTTCCTCACATCCTTCAAATGGCTGCAGGGGGAGGAGGGGAGGACCAGCTGGAGCTGGGAATATATTAGCTGCCTGATTGTGTTACCAAGGAGTTGCGGAGTCCTGGGCAGGAGGCCTCTCAGGAGATGGTAGATAATTATGGATGGGTCTCGGGGCCTGGGATGGAGTATATGACCCCTTCAAGGTCCTCTTATCTGTACCAGAGCAGGTTACAGCGAGACAAAGAGAACTGAAGAGGCTGTCACATAATTATTTGTGTTGCACACTTCCTTTAGCTTTTGAAAAATCTCCTAATAAAAATCCTAAGTGTTCAAGGCCAGAATGAATTTGGGGATTTCACTACCCTCACCCCCACCTTGTGCTTTTATTTATGATAATAATAATAATAATAGCACCAACCTCCTGAAATCCTTAAGAGAGAGGCTCTACAGTCAACAAGAACAGGATTTAGCTTTCATTAGAAATGTCTGCATTTCCCGTCAGTTAAGGGAGGGTGGGGTACATTGGAATATTAATGTGGAACAGTTAGATGACACTCTTAATTCGAAAAGAATGTAAGAATTAATGCTTGAGTTTAATCAGAGCCTGAATCATCACAGATAGATTTTTACCCTCTTCTCCTTAATCAATTTCACCCTAATTAATTCTTCTGTGGCTAAGTCTTGTTACATTAGATAGTCGGATGATTATTTCCACAATCAAGAGACTATATATTCATGCATTTTAAATAAGGAATGACTGCTTCCTTTTTCATAAGTGATCTTGCTGGTTGGCAGTTGCAGCCGCTAAAATAATTATAGAGCAGATTACTTACTTTTACAGTATTGTTTGCTGTCATATTCATCCTAGGTGACAATTTGGAAGAACTCTGGAGGCTGCTGTGATAGGCAGAAGAGCTGGGTATTTAATGTGGCAATTTTCAATGTCAAGTGCCATTTATTCATAGGTCAATGCCTTTTTTTTTTTTTTTTTTAAATAAACACAGGGGTAATTTGGTCCTGCTGGCTGATGAAGCCATGTACTAAGACTCAAAGGTCTTTCTAATTCTATGCTTAGTTTAAAATCTTGACTTGTAGAAGGACCTACTTCTGAAGGCTGCCTGGCCTCTAATGCCTTCAGTTTTGACTGGTCCAAATAATGTTGTTAAAGTCTGATTTTACTTACTTGATAGGGTGCTCTCATATCAGACTCTGATAACCCTGCAGTCCAGAAGGCTTAAAGCAGGTGACACAGTAATTCCAAAGCCTCAGCTGTTTTCTGTTGAGCAAGAGGAAGAGGGAAAATACCTAAAGGAAAGATTGATTTTTGTTTTGGGAAAAACACTGCACTTTCTGATTGTGCAGAGGAAATCTGAAGTGGACAGGTTGAGACAAGAGGAAGTAAATGGCCACGTATACTAGTACAAAAAGGCTGTCTTCCTAATGGGCAGACAGAGCTACTGCTCCCTGCAGAAGTTCTTTCCATGTTCTTGTGGTGGAAGAGGGGCTTTTCTATTCTCTCTTGGGGAAAACAGAGAGGTGCAGCCTGGACTTCGGGTAGATGAGTCTGGCCAAGGGCCCTCTTTTCTGCAGGAGTTAAGTTAGTTCTGGCGAAGAACAGTAGGCCTGAAGGCTGTAGGGAGGAGAAGGCAAGCAGGGCACCCTAGGCCATGGGCCAGTGGACTCCAGGAGGGTCTGTAGACAACCTCCAACTTACTTGCTTTTCTTCTGTAATTGTATCTCTCTTTTTCCAACCGAAGCCTTCAGTAGTTTTGTTAACCTCACAACCTTTGGAAAATAAGAGAAGAGCCTGTATCCACACTTGTAATAGAGAAGGGCAAAGGAATGTGATCGTTCTTTAGAACTGTACCTCTAAAGCCTGTTCAAGGAAGCACAATGGACCTGGAGCCCAAGTGAGGGGCCACAGGCTGACCCTGGGGAAGGAAGAGACTCATAGGCTCTGGGGAGATGCAGAAGTGGAATGAGATAAACCTCCTTCCCCATATACTGGAGAGAGACCTCCAAAAGGAGAATCTACAGCTTGCAAATTACATGGGCACGGGCTGTTGGCTAGCAGCCATCTGGGTTGCCCTTAATATACACTGCAGTTGGCCAGAGTCTCAGAGGTTGTCCTGCCCTCCCTGTTCTTCACACCAGCTGTTCAGGGAAAGAGCCAAACTGTAGCAGCCTCCAGCTCATGTCCCAGGAACGCCACCCCCAGCTGCTCTGCAGAGCCAAGAGCCAGGAGCCAGAGGCATCGTTGAACCTTAGGTCATTACTCCCACCCTTACTGCAGATGAGGAACTGGAACAATTCTGGGGCAGTTACTATTTATAGTGAAATGATCAAGAGAGGTGTCCTTAAGCCTGCTGAAAGAGTTGAGGAGATTGGAAGAGCAAGACCTGAGCATGTTTGGCATTACAGGAAAGAAAAGGCAAGCTGGGTGAACGTCCTGAGCCAGTCCTCCAAACCTCATTTCACTGATAGAGTCAGAAAGGTAATGTGACTTGTTCGAGGTCACTCTGTTGATCAGGGACAGGTTCAGGTATTGGGGGACCACTCACTGGCTCTCAAAGCTGCTTGGAGGTGATGTACCTCACTTTTGTTGGGAAAAGAAGTCACGCGGCCAACTCTGACCTTAGTAGGGTGGGAGGTTCAGCCTTCTTATAGGGATGATCACCAGGGAATGGCTGTGTAGACATGGTAGCAAATGTCTTTGAACAAATAATGCAGTCTACCCACAGAGCAGTTTCAGATTATGAATATACTGTGGCTTTAAATATAGTAACACTTATGTAATAAACTTTTTTTTTTTTGAGAGAGAGAGAGGAGAATGGAGAGAGAGAGAGGAAGAGAAACATTGCTGTCAGAGAGAAATATCCATTGGTTGCCTCTTGTATGCTTCCTAACTGGGGATCAAACACATAACTTAGGCATGTGCCAGGAATCAAACCCTTGACCTTTCGGTTTATGGGGCAATTCTCCAGTCAACTGAGCCACACCTGCCAGGGCATAGGTAATAAACTTTTTATTGAAGATTTTGCTGTACATTAAATTTCATATGTCTATCTTCCTAAAAATTGCTTATCTTTCAGTGCCCACATCAAGTCTCACCCCGTCCATGCAGCCTTCTTTACTGATCACAACATTTATTGCCTCTACAATTCATTCTGCCACTATTACCAGCCTTCTGCTGGATGCTGTTCTATATGTATGTCTTATCTCCCCTAATAGCCTGGAAATCTTGAGAACAAGGACTACATTTTATATTCCACTGGGGATCTCAATCTGTTCATGGAAAGTACTCAGTAAACTCTTAAAGTTAAGTACTTTAGTTTAAAATTTTACTCATAGGGAGCTGTCCTCCACGCTAATGTGACACTGTTCCCATTTTGACAGATGGGGAAATTGAGGCTCCAAGAAGTTTAGAAAACTAGTACACAGTCACAATCAGGACTGGTCTCCCAGCACTTTGTGCGTGCTCTATGCCTCTCATCACCCAGGCTGTCTCTTGCCCCTCCACTGAGTGCCTGTCTAAAACACAGGCACTCATTATGGATTGTTTCTAAGACCCATGTTCGGGTTTGTCTGTGATCTTTATACCTGAGGAAAGATAAATGGCAGCCACTGGAAGGTCAGAGCTGCTGGGGATATTGGGTTAAAGCAGCTAAGGAAGTAAATCATTTGGCAAGTGAACTTAGAAAGGCCAAGATGTTAAACTTCTAGCCAACCAGGATTTAATTTATTTGTTACTGCGGTCAATGCCCTTTTTACTGCATGCTAATAAAAGCCTGAGCCCTGTTGCCAGCATTCACGAGAAATCCTGGTTGTCATTTTTTCCTTCCAGGGGTAAGAAATGGAGACTTGTCAAATGTGGAACGTCCAGAAGACAGGGAATAAAGGAGAAAATGCACCGTGTATTTCCTATCCTCTAGTCTACAATCTCCCTTTCCAGGACAGATGGAGTCATGTCATCTTCCTCATCAATGTCATGACTGCTCTAGGAAGAGAAATCTCTTCCTGGGGCCAACTTTCTTCCTTGGATCACTAGGTACTTGGGCTAGAAGTTGGACGACTTAGGATTTTGACAGATGCCAGACTCAATAGAGGAGACCTCCCCTCATCTTGAGCTCTTGGTGTTCCTATCCCAGACTTCTCTTGTCCATTCTCTCTAACCGGGAAAGCCACGGCCAACTCCACACATGATTGGCCCACTTCAGACTATAAGCCACTCAAAAAGCTGTTTCTCCTCCTGAAATTCCTTCTTCAGTTCCCATAGTCATGCCATCTTCCATGCCTGCCTCAACGCCTCATGTAAAGACTACCTGTTTCAGGAAGAATGCCATCATTCCAGGGGACCACCCCAGTTTAGGACAGTTACACAGAGCCATGCACGTGGGATCTGCTTGACGTCAGCATGGCACAGGAGAAAGACACCGGCTGGAGGAGTCAGGAGACATGGGATCTAGGCTTACTCTGACAGTTCTGGATGTGCGGCTTTAGAAAAGTCTCCTGACTTATTTGGGCTCAGTTTTCCTTATCTACAAATATGATAAGAGTGCCTGCCTTACCGACTTCATGAAGTGGTTCCTAAGAATCAATGACATGTTCACTTATTTAACAAATTCTTATTGAGCAGGTACCCTCTGCTTGATTGTAGGGATACAGCAGAGAAACTCAGTCTCTATCTTCCGTTAGCTTATACTTTAGCAGAGGACATAGGCAATTAAGTCATCATTGAAGTAACCACGTGCCCTGGTTGTCTAATGCTGTGTAACAATTCACATGTAAATTCAGTGACTTAAAACGACCACCATTTTATTATTATCTCTCTCAGCTAGGTGGTTCTTGCCCAGGGTTTCTCACGCAATGTCAGCCAGACAATGGCTGGAGCTAGAGCCAGAGTCATTTTAAGAAAGACATTCTCACTCACATGTGTAGCCCTTGATGCTAGCTGTTGGCCGGGATCCCAGCTGGACATGGCAGCTGAATGGCCTATTTGTGTGACCTGGGCTTCCTGACAGTATGGTGGCTGGTTTCCAAACACAAGGAGCCCAGGAGTAAGGTGGAAGTGGATGGCATGTTTATGACTTAGCCTTGGAAGTCAGTCACGTAACCTCACTCTTGACATACCCTACCTATGAAGGAAGTCACAAAGTCCCATCCAGTTGCAAGGTGAGGGGTGGTAGATCTCATCACTCAATGCAAGAAATGTCACATCATGCCGTAAGAGCATTTTGAGTGGGATATATTGTGGCAGCACTCTTTGGAAAACACCACTTGCCACACTATATAATTATATGTAAGTTTTTAGATTGGTGCCGGGCAAGTAGGAAATGGTCAGTAGGTGTTAGCTATTTGCCCTTGGAGGCTATGAAGGAAAATCACGGGTTCTGATGATTCCTGGAAAGGCCCAAACATTATGCAAATGTGAAGGATTGGCCTTTTCAGCCCCTTTCATGTTTTGTTTTATTTTATTTGCTGTTTTAACTGTAAGTTTCCCAAAAGCAGAAACCACAACTTCTTACTTTTTCTGGATTATTTTACTCTTTGATTCATCACCAGAAAATAGCAGCTCCCTCCAGTTGATTATATAGGTAGGTATAAAGGAGATGTCAAGAACTGAGGAATAGGGTTGGCCTGTGAGAATGACCCTAGAAAATCAGCATACAATGGATGAAACCGTGCGTGTGTGTGTGTGTGTGTGTGTGTGTGTGTGTGTGTGTGTGTTTTACGTTTTTGGGTAGGTTCACAGCAAAATGGAGCTGAGAAAGTACAGAGTTCCCACATCGGGCCTCCCCATTCCCCAACCTGTCCCCATGAACCAGGGAGATACATTTGTCATACCTCCATCACCCAAAGTCCACAGTTTACATGAGACTTCACTACTTTTTTTTTAAGATTTTATTTATTGATTTTTAGAAAGAGGGAAAGAAAGAGAGGGAGAAAACCATCAATGTGAGAGAATCATCGATTGGTTGCCTCTGTTTCCGCCCTGTCCAGAGACTGAACCTGCAACCCAGGCGTGTGCCCAGGGCGGAAATTGAACCGGTGACCTTTCCCTTTGCAGGATGATACCCAGCCCACTGAGCCACAGTGGTCAGGGCAAAGCTTCACTCCTTTTGTTGAACATCTTATAGATTTTGACAAATTTAAAATGACCTATACCTACCATTATGGAATTATACAGAGTAGTTTCACTGCCCTAAAATCCTCTGTGCTTTGCCTATTCATCCCTCTTTCCCTCAACCCATGGCAACCACTGCTGTTTTTACTGTTTCCATAGCTTTGCCTTTCCCAGAATGTCCTATAGTTGGAATCATATAATATGTAGCTTTTCAGATTGACTTCTTTCACTAAGTATATGCATTTAAGTTTCCTCCATGTCTTTCTGTGACATAATAGCTCATTTCTTTTTAGTGCTGAATAATATTCCACTGTATGAATTACTACAGTTTATTTATCCATTCACCTGCTGAAAAACATCTTGGTTGCTTACGAGTTTGAGCAATTATCAATAAAGCCGCTATAAACATCCCTGTACAGGTTTTTGTGTGAATACAAGCTCCTTGGATAAATACCAAGGAGCACCATTACTGGATTGAATGATTAGTATGTTTAATTTTGCAAGAAACTGCCAAGCTGTCTTCCAAAGTGGCTATACCATTTTTCTTTCCTACCAACAGTGAATGAGAGTCCCTATTGCTCCACATCCTCACCAGCATTTAGTGTTGTCAGTGCTTTGGATTTTGGCCATTCTAATGGGTGTACAGTATAATATGGTTGTTGCTTTAACTTGCAATTCCCTAATGACACATGATGTTGAGCATCTTTTTGTATACTTATTTGTCATCTGAGGTAGCTATCTATTCATATCTTTTGCCCAGTTTTTGAGTTGTTCATTTTCTCATTGTTGAAGTTTTAGAGTTCTTTGCATATTTTGGTTAACATTTCTTTTCAGGTAGATCTTTTGTAAATATTTTGCCAAGTCTGTGGCTTGCATTCTGATTCTCTTGTTAGGTGTTTATTTTTTATCTCCCCACCTAGAATGTATGGTCTATGAGATGAGAGACTGTGCTCTACTTATAGCTGTCTGGCATGTAGTGTTCATTAAATATAATAAATAAATAAATAAATAAATAAATAAATAAGAGAGAGGGAGGGAGGGAGGAAGGAAAGAAGGAAGGAAGGAATTAGCATTCTGGTCTATATATTATGTTTTATTCCTTCCGTTAATATTAGTCTATTCATAAAAGACAATCCACTCGTATCCTGTCAATCACATCAAGTTTTGGAGCCTGATGAGGGATGGCCTAGGCTTTGGAAAATTCGTCAAGGTCAGCTATGGCCTTGGGACCCTCCTGGAAACCAGGTGACCTCTTCCCCTGACACCACCCTCTCTCTCGCTACATATCTTTCTAACATCAGCAGATTGTATGTCCCATGAGTTGGTGGGTTTTTGAAACGGAGACCCTCTTCCAACTATTTTGCATTCTACAAAGGGGTGTGTAGTCATGTCCAGCTTTGCCAGTCCTGTGTCAAAGAGGATCCAAGGTGCTGCCCCAAAGGGACCATTAACCATTGTCCCGGCTCTGTGAGCCCTTTGCACATAATTCACTTGGCACCAGTCGCTCAGCTCTCCTCAGCTTCTGCCCTTTACCTCCAGCAGCCTCTGGACACTGGAGAGAGTTGGGCTGGGCCCAGAATTTGTTACTACATCACTCTCCTAGAAGGAGGTGTCAAGTTACTACAAGTTACTCTCCAGGGGACCCTTGCTCTCTTTGGAGCTGGGAAGAAGGTGTTTAGATGGAAAGAAATGGATATATCGGGGACATTTTTGATAATGGCTAATTTTTAAAGCACTTACCATGTGCCAGTCCCCATGCTAGGCACATGACATATATTATCTCATTTAATCATCACAAAAAAACTCTTTAAGATGGGCATACTATTACTATTATCCCCATCTTACAGGTGACTAAAATGGAGTCACAGAGAGGGTAAGTACCTTTGCCAAGGTCAGAGAGTAAATAAATGGCAGAGCCAGAGTTCAAACTCAGGACTCCATGCCATGTTTTGACTACCACACTGAAGTCCTCCCTTTCCCTGCCCCCTGCAAAAAAAATCATTTCTCTTTTCCTCACAACTTTGCAGAGTGCAAAACTTGTTCTTTAGGACCTGTGGCCCAGGCTGCTGTGCCTGGGCCCTAGTGTCTTCCCTTTGTAGCATCTTCTCTAGGGGCCCCTGTTCCCTCCTAAGTCTCCTCCTCCCTCTCCCCCTCCCCCTTGGAAACCTGCCCCTTCCAGGCAAAGGCACCCAGCCTCACCCTCCAGCCCTCCATTCCTCCTGGAGCGCTTATTGGCAGGATCTTCTCATAAGCCATTCCAGGAGACCATGTGGGTTCCAAAATAGTCATTTAAATGGTTTATTGCCTCATAAACTGGGCTCTACAACAGCGCAGCAGGCCCATGTTGATGGAAAGCCTCAGTTCCTGTATTTTCAGGTTTGGATTTACCTTTCCCAGCCGCGGGCGTGTACTTCCTTATTCTGGGCAAGCTGACCTTTGTCAGGGGAAGGTTGATGTACTGGGCTGGCAGAATGCCCCTGCTGCCTTCCCACACTGGTGTGACGAGAAGCTGGAGGGACGTTCTTCCTCTCTCCTTCAGTCTGAGTGAGCAGGGTTTCTCTAAGAGGAAATGAGGCTCAGGGAGGTGCAAGAAGGGGCTGGGAGACAAACAGAGTCCAGGAGTCATCATCCTGAGGGCCCTCTGCAAGAGTGTCACCTGGGACAACAGCAGTGGCTAACTGTGTGCATTACCTTGTCTAGTCCTCACAACTTCTAGTATCCTCATGTGCAGATGAGACCGTGGAGCCCAGAGACTGATGCCCTGGGCTACACAGCTAACAAGTGACTATTAAGACAGGCCTTGGTAGGGGTAGGATCCACTGCATCTGGTTCAAACAAAGACATTGCACTGAGAGAGGTAAGGGCAGGGTTAGGTAACAAGCAAGAGTTGGTGAAGCACCAGAGATGACCAACGGCAACCCCTGAGCCTGAAGGATTAAGGAGTGGAAGGAGTGAGGACAGAGATGGGTGAGAACTGGACCATGGGGATGGACCTAGAGTCACAGAGGGACACAGTCACTGCCAGGACCAACCTCCAAACAAGGAGGGAACAGAGAAGAAATAGCTGGCCTCTTTTTTTCCTGCTTTTCCATCCCTCCCATACCTCCCATGGGCTAAACTCATCCAGAAGCCAGACGATGCACTCTCAAGGAGCCAGCTCCTGGGCACACAGCAGGACAGAGGAGGAGCGGCAAGGACAAATAGAGCCTAACCAGTATAGCAGTGGAGCTGGATTTTGAGCCATGAGCTCTCAAGAGCCATTGTCCTTGGCTGTGGTTCCTTCAAGCTGAGACATCTTTCCACCATGCAGCCTCATTGACTCTGGCTCAAGCCCTCTCCGAGACTGAGACACTGGCCTGGCTCGCCTATTTATTAATTTAACAATCCTTCTCCTACTTCTTCCCCTCTTCCTGCTCCTGTAGGAACCTCTCCCAGAGAATGAAATTGCCTGGATGCAGGCTCCTGGCCAGCTGGGTCCCACCACAGTCCCGACTGCTGATTCCACAAATTTTTCAGATTTTGCTTAGTTGACCTGGCAATGCTTTCTGACCAGCCTTTTCTCCTTCCCAGGCTCCACCTGCACCAATTCAGTGTTTCCACTCAAGCCTTGCCTTTTCCTCTGCAGATTTTGCTGCCTTTACCCCAACTAGTCAGCCCTGGTGGCACTACTACTGCCCTGTGGCTGTTCCTCTGGGCAGGGACTGAGTACTTGAGTGCCCAGACAGGAAGCAGCTCAGCGGGGCCGATGCTCCCAGGTCACGCCCGAGATCTAGGCTTAGCTGAGATTAAGCCACGAAGGGCGGTTGCCTGAAACGCACTGGAAGGCTGAAAGGTGGTCCCTCTGATATGTCAGGAAGCCACTTTCAAGGTGAGAGGGACAGAGAAGAGTTCATCTTCCAATACGTCTAATGTGGCACCAACAAGATGTTGGCTAGAAACATGGGAATTTCTGGAAGGGCTCCCAGGCAGTCTGTCAAACTGCCTTTATTTTCCACCCACACACTTTCATCCAGGTTCATCCACCTGTCTCTCTCCCCTGCAGCTTCTAGACTGGCTAAGCATGGGGAATGGATTCAGGCTGGGCAGAAGTTTGCGGCAAAACACCATTCCTCGGGGCAGTAGGACTTCTGGGTAAACCAGTCAGACTTAATTCTTGATTTTTCGGCTACTCCCTTTCATCTATTTACCTGGGTGCTGATCTCCACTGAAATGCCTGCCATTTCAGTCATTGACATTACAAATGATAATGATAATGAGAGTCAACATTTCTCATTCTTTAGCTACCGTTTCAAATGTTTTGCAAATTCCAAATGGTTTTGTCTTCACAATACTGTTATTATTCCCATTTTGCAGATGAAGAAAGCAGGGCTTAGCGAGATCACATGGTTTGGCCAAGGTCACACAGCTCGTGAGTCATAGGTAGGGACTGAATCCAAACCTAGTAAAGTTTCCACAGTCACTTTCTAGCTGTGATCCCATATTGCCTACTGAAGATAGGGGGTGGATTTTTCCTTTTTTGTCTTTTTAAAAAGGCTTTATTAAATTATAATGGATACACAATTAACTGAACATCTTTAAGAATACAACCTGGTAAGTTCTGACTTATGTATGGATACAGCCATAAAACCACTGATACAGTCAAGATAATGAATATGCATGCTTATCACTACCCAAAACTTCCTACTGCCCTTTGGTAATCCATCCCTCACCACCCCCCACACTCCCACCCTGACCCTAAGCAAACAATTAAATGCTTTCTGAAACAGTAGATTAATTTTCACTTTCTAGAATTTTATACATGGAAGTGAATAATATTTACTGTTTTTTGTCTGGCTTCTTTCAGCATAATTCTTTTGAGGTTCTTATGTTGTCACATATACCAGTAGTTCCTTCCTTTTTATTGCTGAGCAGTATTCCACTGTAGCAAAATACTAAAGTTGATTATTCACCTCTTGTTGAACATTTGAATCATGTCCATTTTTTGGCTGCTGTGAACATTCAAGATCAAGTCTTTTTCTGGACGCATGCTTTCATTTCCCTAGGAATGGCTTGATCATATAGGAGGTATATATTTAGTATTATGAAAAATGTCCAAACTATTGTCCAAAGGGGCTTTGCCATTTTACAGTCTTAATAGCAGTGTATGAAGACTTTTAGTTGCTCCACTTCCTTTTAACATTTGCTATAGTTAGTTTTTAAAATGTTAGGCATTCTGGTAGGTATACAGTGGTTTCACATTTTCCTAACCACTAATTATTTTAGGCATCTTTTCAGGTACTCATTTGCCATCTATCTGCTTTGGAGATAAGTCTGATCAAATTTTTTGCCCATTTCAAAAAATTGGGTTGTTTGTCATAGTATTATTGAATTGTAATAGTTCTTTATATGTTCTACAACATGTTCTTGGTCAGATAAGTTTTGCAATTTTTCAAATGTTTCACCTTTTCATTTTTATAACAGTGTCTTTTAAAGTACAAAAGTTTTAAAATTTGCATTTTCTTTTATAGTTTGTTTCCTGCCCTCCCTCCTTCCTCCCCGCCCCCAGCAATAGCCTGAAGAGAGTGTTCCCTTTTATTATTATTTTTTGTTTTGCAGGCCGGCACTCAATCCACTGAGCCACACCAGCAAGGGCTTTTTTATTATTGTGGTAAAATAAAACACATAATAAAAGTTACCATTTAACTATTTCTAAATGTACAATTCAGCATTACATATATCCACAGTTAAAATTTATACTTTTTAAACCTTTTAAAAAATTGTTTTGGCAAACCCAAGGTCACTAAGATTTTCTTCTGTGTTAAAGGTTTTATAGTTTTAGCCCTTATGAATCAATTTCAAGTTAAATTTTGTATATGGAATGGTCAAGGTTCATTTTTGCTTATGGTGAAGCACTTGTTTCTGCACCATTTGTTGAAAAAATTACTCCTTTCCCATTGAGTTACACTGACAATTTTGCAAACAAGCAACTGTTTTTGTTTTTTTTTTTAAACTATTTTCTTGGTTTGCTTTCAACTCTAACTCTTGACAGGTTGCCTTCTGATTTTCACATGCTGTCTTCCTGGATCCCCCACTGCTCACTCTGCACTGATCTGGCTCCTCACCATCCTCCCAGCTGGCTGATAGGTTTCCAGAGGTATTTTTCAGGTCTGATCTAATCCTTTGCCTATTCCCTAGTCTGCATTCCGCCTGGCTCCAGCCTTCTTCATCTGGGCTCTGCGCCCAGCACCTGAGACCTGCTGCCGCCCACAATCCTGATACCGTCGGAGTTCTAGAGGGCAAGAGCTGCAGATGGGTCCTGTTCAGCGCTCTAGCACAGAAGGCTTTCCCAACCAGTTATTAAGGAAACACAGGCGACCAGAGATCCAGTCCTCATAGCAATGACATGGCTATCAGACTTCTCAAGACCTCACTTGTCATTGGTTATCAGCTTAGTTGTGAAAACCAGTTAGAGAAGAAATGAGATTTGGCAGAAAAAATATTGATGGATAAAACTGAATGAGGGAAATGCAGAGCCTTGCAGATCAGTGTTCTTGCACAAAGAAGGAAAAGCTTTTTAAGCATACCTATTGAAGGACAGTGTTTTGGAGTCTATGTATTCTTGTATGATTTAGAGGCAGAAGGACCTCAATGGGTGATCTCTGAGTAATCAGCCATCATGTCTGATTAACAGAACCTGGAGGAAGCCTTGGAATGGCTTCCTTATATTGTTTAGACTTCTCTACCAATCTGGAAGACTCACAGTTATTGGGAGACATCACTCTGTACCTATCAAGGTGGAGACCCAGGGAATATTGTCCTTGGCAGGGACTGCGCAGCTTACCTCCAAGCTGGTTAATGTTAGAGCCTCAAAGCTACCTGCCTGAGGGGAGTATCTTTTGGAGGGATATGATTTTGAATTCAGCTGAAAGGGGGCACTACACAGAACTTCCAAACCAAAGGCGAGACTTCGTCATGTGGCAAAAACATTTTTCACACGGAATAAAGAATCCCCATAGTCAGCACATGTTCAGGGGAGCACTTGAGCGAGGCTGTATCCTAGCACAGATATCTTAAAAGGGTGGAAGGGCAGATGCCATCAATGAGCATGTTGTCCTACAGGGCACTGGGCTCTGAGTTGTTTTTCAGCCACTAGCCAAACCTAGGCTCTTGCCTTTGACAGCCAACAGCTCCAGTCTGGGAGGTGGTCAGACATGAGAACAGAGTTTTCTTTAAGTGTTGTTCTGCTTGGTTCATTCAGGGATGACCCCTTTAACACCAAGTTCTAATTAAAGTCCCCATCACCCCTGGCAGTAGTCACACTCATTCTCCTGGAAATGCACACAGCTAGGACAGAGTTCCTGGATGTGGGGGCTGGGGAAATTTTCGGAAGGAAGGAGGCATAGATTAGCATCATTAAATCCTCATTAGGCACTTGACCTTGTATCTTGTCCTAGAAGGAAGCAGACAAAGGCCTATCTCTTTCCAAGGCTCACTTGGGAACAGAGGTAAATTAAAGAGGCTCATACTGGGGCTTGACTCTCACATTTCAGGACTTTAGGGACTTCTTCTCTTCCTAGACTGCCACTTCCCCAAATAAAGTGCTGTGAGTACCAGGGAAGAGAAATAACTTCCACTGCTTTGGGCAGTGGTATTTATTTCATGGTAAATAAAGTCTTATTGAAAATAAGGCATTGTAGGACACACTTTCCCATGTGCCCAAGTTCCTGGCCAGACTCACTGGTAGGCAGATTAAGCTGAGGCTTTAGTGATTTGAAATACAAATGCTGTTATGGGAAGAGCACATCCTGGGGTCAGATATATCTGGTTTTAAATCCTAGTCCTGCATTTATTATCTGAGTGAATGTAAAAAGTCACTTACCTTTGTTTCTTCATCTATAAAATGGAGTAATACTCATTTCACTGGGTTGTTAATGAGGATTATTATATGCATTGATTATTTACTATGTGCTGGGCACTGTGCTAAACACTGTGCATGTATTAAGTCATTTAGTCGGAATTCACTATTTAAATAATATAATGTCTGCAAAGTGCCTGCTATTGTATTATTTCAGAGATAAAAGGAGGGGCTCTCATTCCTCTTGCTTCCTTCCTACCCAGACTGTTGATGCCTAAACTGAGAAATGTGGCTGAATACCTAATTATCTCTGGAAAAGAGGAAAACTGGCATTGAGATTAATCCCAAAGTGTAAATGACTGATAACAGAGCCTTTCCTGAGAGTAGGTTTTGATAGCGGAAGGATGTGAGGAAGTGTGAAGAGGAAGGAATGGGTATATAAGATAAACACTGAAGATAACTCTGAGGGCCCTGCCTGAACGCCTACCTGCAGCGAGTTAGGAAGTTTCAAAGTGAGTTTTCAGGGGCCAATCATCTGGTAGAGTGGGGATGAGAGGGGATGTCACAGAGAGCCCAGGAGAATTCTGTTTCTGAATCATTCAATTTTGAGGGGCACCTGGGAGGAGGGAACTGAGTCTTTGTATCTAGGAGCACCCCTGTACCAGCTGCTAGAGCAATAACCAAAACCTATGTCACACAGTCCTCTGGCCATGGTACTTCAGACTTGCATCCTTCCACCTTAGGAGACTCAAGGGTAGGGGGATATGAAACAGACAAGATTATTAGGTAGTAGAGACCAGAAAAACTTCCAAAGGTTTTGCAGATGGGGCAGGCTCTCCCTCAGGTGCTTGCCACAGGCCCCAAAGGTAGAGCTTTCTTTTGTTTGTTTTTTAATTTTTATTTATTGATTTAGAGAGAAGGTACTTCATCAGAGTCAGATTGGGTGCTGAGATCAAAAGAAAGAAGGGAAAATGGGTATTTGACAGGGAAAAACCACAGATACTTACACTTGATTCCAGCAAAGATCATAGGAAAGATGGGGGGGGGGCGGGGAGAGATTTGTTGTTCCACTTATTTATGCATTCATTGGTTGATTCCTTTATGTGCTCTCTACCAGGGATCAAACCCCCAACCTTGGCACACTGAGACGATGTTCTAACCAACTGAGTCACCCGGCCAGGGCAAGGCTGAGCTTCTTATAAAAATATCCTGGTTGTTGTCTCTTTTCATAACTATAACGTACTTCTAGGAAGCAAACATCTTTGAGGGCAATTATAAAAAGCTTGTAAAATTCTGTGATGCAAGTATTGAAGCAAAGTGAAATACTTCCGAGAAAGAGTTCTGGGGAATTGAGGTAATGCATTTCCAAA
Source organism: Pteronotus mesoamericanus (assembly GCF_021234165.1). Classification (NCBI taxonomy): domain Eukaryota; kingdom Metazoa; phylum Chordata; class Mammalia; order Chiroptera; family Mormoopidae; genus Pteronotus; species Pteronotus mesoamericanus. The sequence continues at coordinate 505,863 of NW_026555001.1, forward strand.
GGTCTCATACAAAACAAAACAAAACACCCCACAAAATTCTTCCTGCTAGCTCTGCTCCTCTAAGGACCCATTTACACAAAGTGACACATGGGGATTTTTCTGCAAGGACATGCAGCCGAGAAAGAAAAGCTTTAGAACCTGGTTTTGAATGAATGTGTCAGAGATCTTAGTACCAGGCATTATCCCTCAGGTAAGGCCCTGTTCCTGAAACAAATAGCTCTAGCAGTCTTGACTAAGGATTCAAATTTCAGCGAGAGGGCGATGAGCATGACTACCTTGGACCACATGGTTATCACTGGACAGAGTCACCTAGATGGATGGCTGGGGTGAGGGTGAAGGTACTTCATCAGAGTCAGATTGGGTGCTCAGATCAAAAGGAAGAAGGGAAAATGGGTATTTGACAGGGAAAAACCACAGATACTTACACTTGATTCCAGCAAAGATCATAGGAAATGAAAGAAATGGATGGCCAGGAAGCAGGCAGGGAAGGAAACCAGCTGGCTCCCTCTGAATTGTGTTGAGGAAAAAGTGCTGGCCTGCACTGGGCTCTGCTGCTCACTAGCTGTGCTACTTCCGGCCAGCGATCAACTTCTCTGTTTGCAGACTCACATGAGCCAGAGCAAATGCTGCAAACCTTGTCTTCACCAAGGACCATCTTCCCGATTTCTCTCACTCTCCCCTCCTCCAAAACACCCACATTAATTCACATTCTTACCCAGGGGAAATGTACAGCATGCATTGGGCTTCTTTTAAAATTTTAGAGCAGTTGAGGAGGGGGAAAGTGGTTGTGGCATCAAGGAAGGGCTTGAAGCAAGGAGGGAGACAGGCTAGGTGACAGGAAGAGCAGGGACTACAGCACACCACACAGAGAGGACTGCAGCGTTTCACAGCCTGGATTAACAGCATCTACACATCCCCTCCTATTGTTCACTCTCTGCCTTTGTCGAGACCAAAGAAACTATCCTCTGAAAGGTCAAATCCACCCAGTTTTCTAGGTTTCAAGATACCATTTGCTACATTGTCACCTTGAATTCCCCACTGGGGGAGCCTCGCAGGCTGTAAATGATAACTGGGTTTCTCTCCAACCCACACTGAACGCTCCATTCTACACCCCCAGCACCCCCTCCTCCCCCGCACTTATGCCCACTTACTTTCATGCCATCCTATTTAGCACTTGATTACATATTGCCTTGAATTGTTCTCCAGCCCACTGATCAGAGCTTCCCACCTCCCAGCCCACCCACTCCTATGCTGGGTTTTCAGCCTCCTCAAAACCTACAGTCTTTTTCCCTTGCCATTTTCTGTCATTGCATCAAATCCCCCACCCCACCCCCTTCTTCATTTCCTTCCCTATTCAGCCCAAGCTGCAGGAGCCATCTCATCACCTTCCTTTGCCTAAACCTTCCTTCCCCTCCACCCAGTCCCACTGGAGATCCTGTCCAGTTGGACCCCATCCTGATCAGGCCGGCTCTTTCTTCTCTGTGACTTCTGGGCTCCTGAGCTCTGCTGGAGAAAATCACAGCCCACGCAGATTGGCGCTACTACAAAGTCATCCTCTGCAGCCCCAGCGGGCTGCTGAGCAGCCTGGAAACCCTGGTTAGTGTCCCTGTCGGCACACTCACCCTCTCCCCATCGCGACTCTTCTAAGCATTTTCCACCCCTTGAGGTTTGCCTCGAAAATAAAAGCCATCAGGCAGGAATCCCCTCGTCCTTACAGCATCCTCTGCCCCACCAAGAACCTCCCCCTCCCTCATCATCTTTGCCTCCCCCCACCTTGAGAGGCTGTGGGGCCTCTTTACCTAGTCAAAGGTAACCCCGCCTGAGAGCTTTGCAGCCTTGGCACCTCTTCGACTACCTCAGTTCCCCTCTCTCCTCTAACTTTACATCTTGTGCTTCTCTGAGCACATAAACTGTTCCCTCTCCATCATGATGAGATTTTTCTCCTTCCCAGCCCAACCTCGCAATCAATTATGCTTGGCGAGGCCATAGCCCACCATGACCATAAAAGTGTGCAACAGCCAGGAATGACCCCCTTTTGTCAAGTCCATGACCACTCTCAGCCTGTCTTTCTTGACCTTGCTGACACTCTGACATTGTTGACCCTTCTTCTCTTCTTGTTTCTCTCCCTTCTCTTGATTGTCACCTCTGGGTTACTCCTCTGCTCTCCTGTCCCCGCTCACCCCACCCCCTCCATTCCAATCTTGTTAGACTCTGCTTTCCCCTCCTTGGCAAACTCTTGTTGAGGATCCTTCAGGCACAGTTGGGATGAAATTCAAGTTCCTCCGGAGAGCAGAGAAAGGCCTTTGTCATTTGGTTCCTGCTTTCTCTCCCTCCCCCTATCACATGACTTAGCCCCTCCTCCACTGGCCGCATTCTCTCTCCTCACTGTGCCCTTAGTGCGTTTCTTTCCTCTGTCTGGAGCGCCGGTTCTCCCTGCCTGCTGCTTCACCAGGAGAACTCCTAGTCGTCTTGTAGGGACAAGCTCAGTGACTGCCTCATTCCTAAGTCAGTCTTTTCTAAGAAGGCCTCATCTAAAGTTCCAAACCATCCTGAGCATGCCTTAGCCTTTATCACATTACACTGAAATTATCTGCTCTACTAATCTGTCAGCCCCGTGAGGCTCAGGACTGGGCTCTTAACCCACCTGTGCTTAATGCCCAGCACGGCTAGGCACATAATAAATGCTCAATTCATTCATGTTTGAGGAAGGTGTGAATGACTTAATGTATTAGTTGTTATTCCCAACTAAGCTACTACAGGGTAGTGAATGTGAGCAGTCTTCTTAGAGCAGCTTTATGTGGTAGATATATCGTTTATTGTGGTAAAACACATATAGCATAAAAATTTAATGTGTACAACCCAGTGACATTTAGTACAATACCTTCACAATGTTGTGTAGCCATTACCACTTTCTAGTTCCAAAACATTTTTATCACCCCATAGAGAAGACCCTTTACCATTAAGCAGTCATTCTTTATTCCTACATCCCTCCCAGCTCTGGCAACCACTAATCTGCTTTCCTTCTCTAAAGAGTTGCCTTGTCTGGATATTTTATATAAGTAGAATCATACTATATGTTGTCTCTTGTTTTTGGCTTCATTCACTTTGCATAATGTTTTCAAGGTTCATTCATGCTGTAACATGTATCAGCTCTTCATTCCTGCATATGGCTAGATAATATTCCATTGTATGACTATACCACATTTTGTTTATCCATTCATCAACTGATAAACATTTGGGTTATTTCTACCCTTTGGCTATGTTGAATATGTGCTGCTATGAGGATTTATGTACAGTTTTCATTTGAACACCTGTTTTTAATTCTTCTGGGTATATACCCAGGAATAGAATTGTAGGGTCATATGGTAATTCTATGTTTAATTTATTGAGGAACCACCAAACTGTTTTCCATAGCAACTGCGCCATAATACATTTATATTTATATCACCATTTATATTACATGAGAATTCGAATATCTCCACATTCTTGTGAACATTTGTTATTCTCTTTTTTCCCTTTTTTTTTAGTATAGTCATTCTAGTGAACACGAGTGGTAGATATATTTTGATGTATATGCTCAGCTTAATGATCCCTGTCTATAAATGCCTCATTGCCATCTGTAGAGTGTGACATTCCAAAGCTGTTTGTGCTTGATGGGACCCCAAACTCTGGTCATAGTTTATTGGATTAAGGATGGATTCCTGAGCCACTCTGCACCAAAAGAGTTCCTTCCACGGGAGTCTCTGTTTGAGAGAGAGGGGTAGTGGGATGGAGAGACCCACAGAAGGGTAGTGGAGTGGTTCATAGGGCTAGCATGTGAACTTGGGGGCTGTGGGTGTCTGTCTTTGATCCCAAATGTGAAGGGAACAACAGAGGGAACCCTCAGGGGAAAAAATAGACAAAAATACTCAGAGAGAAACAGAAATTAAAGAGTGGAGAGACGCATCCCTTGAGTGCCTGGCAGTCTGTGTGTTCTCAGTTCTAGTTTTTTCTTAAGCCTCAAGGTATTCTTGCCCTTAGGGGCTGTAAGTCACCCTTCCATCCTATTGCAGTTAAGCCAACTCCAGGGAATTTCTCTATCTTGCAAGCAATAGAATCCAGGGCAAGAGTCACTGGCACTCTCACAATCTACTAGACCTAAGAAGGGCCCTCAAACTGTAGGCCAAAGCAAAATATCTGTAAGGCTACTTCCATTTTTTTTTTTTTTTGGTCCTAAAAATAATTTCTTTTGACCTAAATGACCTTACCCTTGCCCACCAACCCAGTGTGAATTTGGAGGCAAATCCAGGGTACTGACATCATTTAATATTCATCAGGCATCCTCAAAGGCAGGGTGTCCAGCACCTTGATGTGCCTTTTGGCATCTGTTCTAGATATTTTTTCCCCTAGTAGCAGAACTCTTTTGTTCAGTTCTTCAGGTGTCACGTTTTCTTGTTTTTGTTATCACTGTAACTTCACTCTTACAGAACTTTTCAGGGACAGAAAGGCAACATGGCGTGGAGAAGTCAACTGGGAATTTTGAAGAACCCAATTCTAGCCCTATTCTTGCCACTGGCTTTGCTCTGTAATGCTGAGTAAATCATGAAACTCTCTTGATTTGTTTTCCCATCTGTGGAAGTGGGAGAGAAAAATAATACTTTTGTCTGCCTACTTCACAGAGATGCAAACTAAAATTAGATCATGGGTGTGAACATTTTATGAGGCAAAAATATATAAATTGTATCCATGATGGTAAAGAACTCCCTTGATTTTTTTCTTACTCCCAGACCCCAAGTTTAAGGTCCTCACTCAATAATTACCTGAATTTAACTCTAGTTGCTTAATTTAAAAAGAAACGTGTTTCTTCATCCATTTCTCTTGAACACAGATAAACACTTTTTAAAATTACAAATAAAACAAAAAACAAAAACAAGAGACATACATCCTGTTCTGTTTTTTATTGTATTTTTTCCGTTACTACTTATCACCCTCATACCCCCTCCCCCCAGCAATCACCACACTGTTGTCCATGTCCGTGAGTCCTTTTTCCTTTTTGCTTCATCCCTCCATCACCTAACTTCCCCCCACATAGCTGTCAGTCTATATGAGCCTGTCTCTATTTTGCTTGTTAGTTCAGTTTGTTCAGTAGATTCCACATATGAGTGAAATCATATGGTATTTCTCTTTCTCTGACTGGCTTATTTCACCTAGCATAATGTTCTCCAGGTCTATTGTAAAGGGTAACATTTTCTTTTCTTTTCTCTTTTTTTTTCCCAGCCAAGTAGTACTGTTCTGTTTTAAGGCAGGCTAATTTCTTGCCATTTTTTGATGACTATAATTATTTTCCTTTAACATAACATGCCATTTCCAAAAATGTCTCCAAGAGGCATAGTGTCTATTACACAGTGGTTCCCAAACTTGCCTGCACCTTGTAATCAATGAAGAGTTTTCAAAACTACTAATGCCAGCATCCCATCATAGAGACTGGGATGTAAATGGTCTGCAGAGTGGCCTGGAACTTTGGAAATTTTCATAGATCCCTACATTATTCAAATGTCTAGCTAAGTTTGGGACCACTTCCTTTAGGTTCTTCTTTTTTTTTAAAAAAGTCCTAATACTAATCATTTTGGGGTTAATTCCCATCCCATCTAGGCTTTCCCTGGAAACATTTCCCTTATAAATTGCTGCAGGAAACCACAGATTAGTCCTAAATCTGTTTCTTCATCCTACTGTGATTGCCTTGGTTTCATCAGGTTAATTGAAATCTCTTCTGATAAGTGCAGTGAAGCCATTAATGGAGGTTTCATTTATCTGCATACACATTTCCTGTTCTACTGTGTTTTCCCTCCAATAATTTAGTTATGATTTACATGATACTTTTTTCCTCCCTCAATTCAAATAGTATCTTGCTGTACCTGAGCGACTGGTTGGGTGTCTCTACCTGCTATTTCACTTTTGGGAGGACAAAATTTCCCTTTCTCCACTTATGTCATCTCCGGATCATTCCAGATCTAGCCAGCCAGCTTGGTGAGCTTGTTCCAAGGGTTGTGTGGGTCATAGCTCAGACTGAGACATTTCACAATTTGGAGCCAAACTTGGTAAAGTTTCTGCACTTCTGTGTTTATCCACTCCTGCCTGACAGTGGGCCAGGTTGAATCTGCTGTTGATTCCATAATATAAGCCAACTATATTATATGTATAGGGACCCTCTGATCGTTAATTGCTGACACCACATTGGCTTTGGTCAGGAGGTAGGACAGATTCAAATCTGAACACAAATCCCCCTGGGCCTTTTGGCCACCCCTTGACCCAAAGGAGTATATGAGCTTCCTCTCAATGTGGGTCTGAATTCTAAAGTGAAAAGGGCTGCTGTTTTACCAGGGCTTCATCCCCACTCAGGATGAGTCACTGCCGTTCATCTGCCGTGGCCCCCTGGGTTTAAAACACCATTGGATTTCCAAGGGTTGAGAATGACAGAAGAATAGATGCTTTCGGTCAAACAAGCATTACCGCGTCCTGGGCTGTTTTAGGCCATACGGTGCCATAGCCTGTGACAGCCCACGTTTCCTCTCTTCTTGGGGTTCACTACCTCTCCAACTGGCTAGAGCCAGAACATCAATCCTACCTAAGGAGTGAGATTTCAAACTCACCCACATCATAAGCAAAGAGCCAAAAATCATTCTCTCTCTCTCTTTTTAAAGAACTTAATTTTTAAAAATTGTTTAAATTCTTTAATTCTGTCTCTGAGAATAAATTTATACATTAAATATAATTTACGATATTTCAAAGAAATTTACCATTATGTTCAATGATTGAAACATATGGCATTTTCCCCACTTTACTTTGCTACAGGAACTCAGGAGAAGCCCAAAAAGACATGTGATGCCCGAGGCCACTCTTGCTTCTCTGGATTAGGGCAAACAATGGTCACTTCACTTATGTATTATTAATGCAGTATCACTGTTAATAATAACTGAATCTATTGGGCATTTACTATGTGCCAGACATAGTAATCCATGCTAAGCCCTTTACATAATTTATTTCAATTACTCTTTGTCCCATGCCATGAAGCAGGTAGGACTTATTATCTCCATTTTATATATAAGGACATAGAAACTTGGGGAACTTAAAGCTTATACAGCTAGAAAGTGGTGGGATCAGAACTCAATTCTGACCACTGCAGAGTCCATGCTCTTATTCTCTAGAGTCTTCTGAGATGATCCCTTTTATGAAAATATCCTTCCATCCCAGTAACATAGCTTTCTCTGGTTTTAAAAACTAAGGCCTGGCCTGGCCCTGGCGGGGGCGAGGGGGAAGTGATGGATGTTTTTCTCTTTTTTCTATCCAGGATCAGTGGATGGGTCAGTAGAAGCCGACTTCCAGTTTTCCTGCCGTCTCTCTCTCATCCTCTTTTTACTTCTGCTTTTTGAATGACAGAATATTCACAGGTCACTGGGTGAAAAAAAAAAGATAATATTTGCCTCTTCACGAAAGGTCAGCGAGGGCTCCTTCTGGAAAGAGGAGAGTCAGATTATTTAATCTAATTTCACAAATAGCCTTGATCTTATTAGCTGAGGGAATGAATAAGGAGACAGAGGCCATACAAAGCAAGATTTATTACTGCTTCCCATGAAAGCAGAGGGAAAATGAATATTGGCTTAATGGGGATTTGGGCCTGTAATTTAATTCTTTGTTTCATCTTAGAGAGAAGTGACCCACAGACAAAAGGTCAGTGGGTCCTTGTAGTGCTCTCCCGAGCTAGTGAGGAACGGGGTTATTTCTCCACAGACCCCTAGTGTTCTAAGTCACCTCTGTGGCATGGAAGCGTAGAAAGGAAGAAACCCATTGGACTCTCATTAGCCTGGAAAGTGTGTTCACACTGTCATTGCTTCCCCAGACCAGTGAAACAATGAGTAAGGTATTCTTAGAAAATTTCTAGTGAAGATGTGGCCAGTGATACTAATATTAATTCTCAGGGGAAGAATTAGAGGGGAAAATGGAGAAAGCCTGGGGCCATATCAATTCAATAAGCTTGTATGGAATGCTAACTATGTAGTAGACACCAAGAGATAAATAAAACCTTCTCTGTCCCTGGAAATGCTTGTCTATGAGTAGTTACTGGCAACCACAGAGGAATTTGCTCCCAGGATTCAGACACCAAAATGCAAAACTGTCCAGCATGCCAGCAGCTCATTTTCATTCTGAGACTCTTGTTCTGCTACAATTGTGGGACAGCACAGCTCACTTCTGTGAGCTACAAAACTCCCCAACTCATTAGCAGCTCACAGGTGTTAACCCAGCCTCTGGGTGCTGGGTGAGGCACACATATCCAGCCCAAATCTGAGGGAGCTCAGATGAAGAAAGAAAATTCAGAATCAACTGAAGCCCCCAGGTCCCTTCCCCAGAAGTCATCAGTGCAAATGGGCAGCAGGCTCTGCCTCAGCTCATAAATTTAGCTCTCGCAGACCGCCTCACTGGATCAAGACTTCAGGTATCGAGGAAAGGGCCTCTCTGCCTGTGTTAGAAAACAAAAACAAATAGCATTGCCCATCGTGGAATCTGATCCAGGCCAGTGTCAGTTGGATCAATAAACTTTATAAGTCTTTTTAGGGTAAATATTCAGTTACAGTTATGAATTAAGGATGTGAGAGAGGGAAAAACAGTTATACCTTACAGTGGTTAACACTGGGTTTAAAACCAAAATGTGACATTGCATTAGTCTTCTTGTTGAGGCCTAAAAAAGAAGAAAAAAGAAAAAAAGAAAAAAAAAGGGAAAGAAAAAGAAAAAAGAAACTGAGTAAAATTTGTTTTAATCACTTTTGTTCTGATACATATTAAAGATCATTGGATTTTGTGGAAGGTAAGAAAGGGAGGCAGGTAATAGCTAAACCAACCACTTAAAACACACACACACACACACACACACACACACACACGTAATTTTCTGCCAAAGCTGTGTATCTGATTGCTAAATATTAAATGTTTGCCTTACTAGCCAAATTTTACTCATTCCCCCACAGCTGTATTTCCAAGTCATGAATCCTTGCATACATACAAAACAGTAGATGGGGTAAGTGGTGGTATCCATGGTTGTTAGAGTAACTCTACGAATCCCTAAATGAATTGCTCATGGTTCTGCTGTATTTTCAAAGATAAAGTTATGCCAGAGATTTCAGGAAACAGGACTGGCTTCATGGGCATGTGCCCAGTGTAGTTATATAGGGCCTCACACTCCGAAGGACCCATCCTCAGGGTTTAATGCCCATTATTCACCATCTTAAAATTGTTAGTAATTTTACTCTTGATTTGCTGTTCTGTAAGTGAAGTCTAATGATACAATAGAGTATGCCCCCTGGGGGCTTGGAGCTTTGACTCTCTTGTAACCTTGTCTTCCTACCTCTTCAGGATGGAGTCTTGACTGTCTGTTCCCTGTCTCCTGGCCGCCTGGGCCTCACTTGGCCCCCCTTTCTCCACCCCTAGCTCGTAGTAACTGCCACCCTCCACTGTGGGGTGGCAACCAGGTTACGTCATCGAGGGCTGGCCTGCGTGTCACTGTTGCCCTCTGTTCCTGGCAGGGACCTGGGCATAGGGGTGGAGGAGGTCTGGGTTGAATGTACAATGATAGCATCTCATGGTAGAGCAAGGTGGCAGAGAGCCCTGCCCTGGGCATTTGGCCAGCCTCTCAGAGGAGGTCCCTGACCTAGGTACTGAGTGCAGCGGGCAGGAGGTTGCAATCTCCTGGGAAGTCATCTGTTGAATGTGGGTTGGGGCAGTGGTCTTAGGGGAAGTGGGAGATTGAGAACCTTGTTCCTGGCCAAGGTCCTACATTTTCATTTTGCAATGAAGCCTGTTGGCAAGTGGGCAACTTCAAAGACCATGGAGGTGCAGAGAAGCCTATGAATACAGTTTTTATATGGCATCTAGCTTGATACAAAACTTGTTGATAAATACTTTAGAAGAAGAAAAAAAAAAGTTCCTTCCCTCCAAGGGACTTGTAATCTAGCTGAAAACAGAGGAAATTTACATACTGAAAGTAACAAGAAACTTTCATAAAGGATGTAGAATCAAAGAGGGGTCCTGAATAAAGGATTTAGGGATGGAGGGGAGGGAGAAAGGTGCCTGGTCACCGTGCTCTAAAATGCAAGGAGGCCAGTGTGACCTCACACGTATGCTGACTTGATACTAGTTGTACATATTTGGTACAAGGCCAGGACTGTCCTGGTAAGAGGGGAAGATGTGGGAACAGACACTGCTGATGTGAACCTCTGAGTAGAGAGGCCAACAAAACAGAGGGTGTGGTGTCAATGTGGAAGATTGGCTGCATGGAGCTGAATTGTGCAGGGCAAACAAGACAAGAATGGGTTGAGAACCTTCCAGCCATGTACACTGAGGTACATAGAGCAGGCTGCTACTAGTAAACACTGCAGGCCACTCAAAGTTCTTCCTAGTCCAGCAAAGAGAGAACAAAGGGATCTAACCTTGTACTTAAGCAAACGAGGAAGGGAAGTCAAATTTCACAGTGAGTTCAATGATGAGGGGAAAAAGCAAATATTCTCTGGTGAAGGTTGACTTAATTAACCATTTTAATAATTCATGAGTCTTTAAAATGTTTGCCAGTAGATTTAGAGCTCAGATTCTGCTTCTGGCATTTAGCTCTGGGTTTTCTCGATCACAAATTGTGCTGCCTCATGGAGCAATAGCAGGAGCCAGCCTGAGAATGCGAGGTCTGCTTCCACCAGAGCCCAGACCATGCACAGTCCTTAACCGTTTGGGGCTTAAAACTGTTTCGAGAATCTCATGAGACTTCTGGGCCTTGCCCTAGGGGGAAAATAAATGAATAAATTAATTTTAAAATGTATATGCAGATTCAGGGCTTTACAGATTCCCCTGAGGCCCATCCTTGAACTCCAGTTTAAGAATCCCCCATTCAGAGGATTTCTAAGGACTCTAACATTCTTTTTTAACTTACCAGCCAGCCAGTCTGTCAATATGTCACCTGGAAACGCTGTGACTCTTTGCAGGCAAGCAGCCTCATGTGGATGTTTGCAAAGTGAGAAAGGCATATGCAATATTTGTTCATTAGGCTGAAGCAAGGCTAATGCAAAAAAGAGGACTGAATGAATCAAAAGCCATGAGTCAGCTGCCTCCCCCCAACCCCCCCCCCGCCCCCCCTCCCACCAACGGGCTATCAGGCATCCTGCTGAAGCTGAGGGGGTGAGCTCTGGAGTCAGACAGCCTGGGGCCCTCAAATCCCAGCCCAGGCACTTTCTGGCTGTGATGTGGAGGAAGGACTTAACCTTTCATAGCCTCAGTTTCCTCATTTGTAAAATTGATACTGAAAGTCCTTATGACTTTGATTACATTTAGTTTTATGTCCTACCTCTAGAAATCATCCCCCCCTTCTCTCCGTATGGATATCTTTCCCTCAGAGACTTCACCATGAGACCAGACAGGAGGACAGTGGAAAAGACCTCAGAGCTGTCCTCAAGACCTGAAGAAACGGTTCATTATCCTTACCTCACTTCTGATTAATCAGCTTCCGGCAAGACCCCAAACCCCTAACCCACATATATAATCTGTAACCCACATGCTCTGGACAAACTTGGACTTTTGAGCATTAGCTTTCCATTCTCTGGGATGGCGCCATTCATCAATCAAATAGCCAATATTTCTTCACTTTAATTCTTGATGTTCGGCTTTTTGGCTCTGCTAGCACAGGACAGACAACTCTTTCTGTTCTATAGCAAAATGGAGCCAATGGGATTTACCTTATTTTCTCATGTTCTGAGGGTGAACTAAACCAGCCACTATAAATCATCATCCACTGTACCTGGACCACAGTAGTACTCAGTAAAGGGAGTTTATTCTCCTGATCTCACCCCTAAGGAGGAGGGGTGCTGTGAATTCAGAGACAGTGTCTTGATTTAAGGCTGGGGGAAGGGACAGAGTAAGAAGTGGCTGGGAACTGTCTTTCTGAATTGTGTATGTGTTGCTGTTCCCCCTCTCTGGACTCCCCCTTCCCTCAATCCCCCATATGACTCCCCTAAGGCAACATGGGCTGAGTTCAGCACACGAGGCCCGAGAGCAAGTAGTAGCCTTGGTCTGGAGCACTGAGAAGTGTGGAGGCTGCAGAAAACAATGGGGAAGAGAGGCTGGGCTTTTTCTGGCTGCAGGCCTGACTACAGCAGAAGAGGTGGTGGGGGAGGAGGGAGAGAACGAGAGAGAGAGAGAGAGAGAGAGAGAGAGAGAGAGAGAGAGAACAGGCTTCCCCTTGGTTTCTGAACAAGCAGTCTGAATGTTATTCAGGAGCCTACAGTAAAGCTGGGGCTGGTCCTGGGGGACGTGCAGAGCTAAGCAAGATGCGGCTGCCTGCCTGCTGCTCTCAAGGACCTTGCAACTTTGATATGGAAATAAGACAAGCCCCAGGAAGGAGAGTGATGAAGGGCTGGCTGCATTGCTGGATGCTGAGCATCCTCTTTAATACAGAGTCTGGGAAGGGAGGGCCCAGTGGGGGCAGGATAGTAGAAAGCCATTTATGCAGCGCCAGGCACTTGACATCCACTAACTCTCACCGTCACAGCCACACTCCAGCATAGATGCTGTTATCTTTTACTGTATGATGAGGAAACAAGCTCAGAGTGTTGGTGACTCACTCAGGACGACAGCTGTTAGGTGGTGCCATAGCATTCACACCTGGCCTTCCTGCCTCTGAAATCTTTTTTTCCCATCCCCCCCCCACCCCGCCCCGCCCCATCCAGGTTATTTAGCTAGAGGAAACGGAGGTCTCCACAGTCCTGACTCTGAGGCCTGTGGAGCCATTACACAGCTGCTAAATGCTAAGCAGAGTCTTGCTCCATAAATATTTGCCCCATGATTGGGAAGGAAAAAATACTCCTTTCTGGGTTCTCAGCAGCTCTGGGCAGTTCACGTGCTCTGTTTACTTTCCTCCCACATTCCCCCATGAGGACTCATCGGCCCTCCCTTCCCTCAGCTGAAAACCGAAGGCAGAGTGGAATGAAGGAAGCGCCTGGATTATATAGAGCCTGTCTCCGGCCTGCTCTGTGCTGTCCCAGGTCTCCCTGCAAATAGCTGCCTCTGTCAGAAAGTCCTAGTTCAGAAAAATACCTCATAGCATATAATAAGGATGACTTCGGAGGAATAAGTGTTTTGAGGCATTTGCAGCCACAGCACAAAGAAAGACAGTGTGTGTTCAAGCCCCTACGAAGGAAAGCATTTTGGGTTTTCTGGGGAAAGCCGGCATTCCACAGACTGACAGTGCAGCAGTGAGAAGTAGGTCTTCAGCAGGCAGCAGCCGGCAAGCTTCAGCTCAGCTTGGGCCTCTGCCGAGGAGGAACCCTGTTGTCCCAGGGAATTTTCTAAGCAGAGTCTCCTGACCTGATTTGTAGCTGGCGATGTGAATGCAATATCCAAAGTTAGGTGCCCGGGGGAGAGCAAAATGAGACCACCTCTCCATTCATTTCCTGCCACTGATCCAATGATGTTGATGAACAGTGATTTTTAAATGCAAAGGGTTTTGTCATCATGATTTTTCAATAAAATTCTAGCACAGCTCTCTATTTCCTGAGGCCCTAGGGATCCTTTCTAATATATTTGGTATGACATATTCCCCAGGGCCAGCTTTTTATTTCATTGCCATTTTAAGGGTATCAGAGCATGTGGCTAGAACTTACATCTAAATAATAGATAGCTAGATGGTAAAAGCCTGTATTATTACTTACACTTAGTAAAGTCCCTTTGGATAGTAAGAAACAGCATGCTATTAATTTTTCTTGCTGTCACTTGACAATATGAATTGGTTTTGTGTAAGAAACAGGAACTCATTCGATTGAATTTAGGAAATTGGTAAAACAAATTTGACTTCAGTGGGTTTGAATGATTACAATGTAATAAACATATAAAGGCTAGGAAGCTAATTTATCATTGCTTTCAGTGTTATTTATTTGAAACTCCTTCATTGTTGATATAAACAGGCTTTATTAAAGATTATGTATTCAATTTCCAAATGAACTGTAAATGGCTTTCTATAGAGAAATTATTTGATTCATTGTTTTCCTGAATAAAACATGTTTCTGCCCAGTGGGGTTATATAGCCCATATATTAATATTCGATTATTCTGCTGAGGTTGGTTGGCACCTATGATGTGCAATGTCTGATTTGTTCTCTGATCTATTTGTCTTCACTATCTCTAATAAACACTGAGACAGGATGCATAACCTCTTAAGACCTGCACTTCAATGAATCATAAGAGAACGTCTTTCTGTGTGGCAGTTCACCATTTGAATAATAATTTTGGTTCCTTTTTAAAATGTTAAAGTGCCAGCTCTTCAAAATAGACTACAGTGAAAGGCTTGAGAGATGCTGAGGGTCACTGATAAAGAATCATAATTGACCTTAGCTTTGGTTGCGTAGTAACTGACTCACCGGGTAGTAGATCATTGCATGCTGCAGAACTACCAACACACTGCCATTTAAGTCAGGGGGAGTTTTTGCATTAGCAATTTAGAAAACTACATGTAGCATACGCTTGTAGAGAGAAGCAGCCCGTCAGTAGAGGTGGAGCTTGTGGAAGATGGTCCTCCAGAAGCCTGCCATATTGTTAAAAACCTGTTCAATTTCAACAGTATCCACATGAAGTATCTCAGAATGCTGAGACTGGGGAAGACCTTGGTGGGACATTTATTTTCATTGTCTCAATGCCAGTTGGCATAGTTTAATATTTTAAAGCTTGTCTACAGTGCTAGAAAAAGTAATTGTTTAAAGAAAGAAGATTCTACCTCTTTCCCCAGGAACTCTCATTTGTTGTTGTTGTTTCTATCATCAAACTCCAGCTTGAAGAATACAAAGTTATGGTGGAGAGGAAGTCATTATTCAACCTCAGTTTTGAAAGAAAGGATTTCGCTGTTGATGGCAGTAGTATGTTCACTCCATAATTCAACAACTTTAAAGCTGTCTCCAATGAAGAGGCTTGAAGATCTCAGATCAAACTGAACTGGGCCACCAACCAAATTTTAAATTTATTATCTTGAAGATTTTAAGTTGACTTAATAATTTCAAAGTCTAGTAAAGAAATACAAATAGCTCTCACTGGTGTGGCTCAGTGGTTTGAGTGCTGGCCTGCAAATCGAAAGGTCGCCAGTTGGACTCCCGGTCCAGGCACATGCCTGAGTTGCAGCCGGTTTCCAGTTGGGGGGTGTGCAAGAGGCAGCCAATGTCTCTGTCTCTCGCACATCGATGTTTCTGTCCCTCTCTTTCTCCCTCCCTTCCCCTCTCTCTAAAAATAAATAAAATCTTAAAAGAAAAAAGAAATGCAAATAGTTAAGCTATGCATTTATGAATGTGTAGCAACCTCAGGAGTGAGTCAGTCTAGACCAGTGAAGCAAGTCAAACTCCCATCTTAAAGGAGCCTGTCCCTTGATGTTGAGGGTGGTGAGAAAACTGGAGGATGGCCTGGGCCTACTAGCTATTCACTTCATATCCAAAACTTCCTCTGCTCTTCTTAAATGCCCTCAAATACCCATGTTTGTCATTTTCCCCTTCCCATTTGAAGATAATTTTCTCTTCCTAAGATGCTTCAGATAATCATTCCTCAAGTCCAGCCTCTTCTGTTCACATCAGGGATAAGGCATTTAATATGTACTCCACTATGGCTCTTTCTCTGGTTTGAGTGTTCCGGCTGTCTTCCTTGTCACTGTATCTGTCAGGTCCCTATCATTGCAACTGGCATATAGTAGGTATTCAACTTTTCTTTTTGGTGGCAGTTTAACACAATTCTGGTGGGATGTGCCTTGAATTATATTCTAGTTGTTCCATGTTTATAGATTTTGTATCTCCACTTAGAACTTCAGTTTCTTTTTATTTCGCATAGTGCCTAGAGCAGTGCTGGACTCTAGCAGGTACTTAGTAAGCACCTGGACAATGAATGGAATAATGACTCAACACTGTATTCACAGACAGAAAAGTGGGGAGGTCTGGAAGTCAGATAAAGATGAGTAAGAAATCTAATTCTTAGACCTCTTAGCTGTGTGATGGACAAATATGTAAATCCTTTAAGCCTCAGCTATTCCATCTGTAACCTTGGGTGGTTGAAGAACTCACTCTGTAAGTTTGTCATAAGGATTAAATGTGATACTAAATGTAAAATGCTTAGCACAGAACCTAGAATATAGTGTTTTAAAGACGTTAGCTACCGTAATTAAATCAGAAGTGGTAAACACACAGAGGTAAAAAGGTGGGAAATGGGGTTACTGAAGTTATTATGGTTCAGTTAGAGTGTCTGCAGAATTTTAAAGAGGGTGGGAGTCAGTCATGTATAGTATAGAAAGGACTAGATTGGAAGTCAGGGAAACTGGCTTCTAGACCTGGCTCTTCCTTCAACTAGATGCAGGACCTTGGGCAAATCACCTAATCTTTAGGATCTTCATTTTCTCATTAGAAGGTTACATTAAATGACCTTTGAAATCTTTTCATACTCAAACAATCTATAAGAAAAAATATTGCTAGGATGTCTCTTTCCCTCTCCCCTAGCCTTACAAAAAGGGACTTTCAAATCAAGAGATCATGTGACTAATTTGCAATCTGAGGTCCAGGGAGGCCGTGGAGCTTACCCCGAGATCATAGAGCCAGCTAGCTGGTGGTGACTGGGATACAAATCCTGACCACCCCCCCCCCACCGCCCCCCACTGCCCACCGAGTCCCTTTGCAGTGATGGGTTCTCTATGTGATGTTAAATGACTCAGAGGCAGAAGAGGACATAGCCCAGGCGGTGCTTGCTGGGGTGGGGGAAGTATGATGCAGGGTTTCTGGGAGATAATGCCACTAGATACAGAAGGAATCAGTTGAAGGAGAACTGTTGGTGGGCAACTAAGAGTTTTCATATGATAATTATTCCAGTTTTACTTATTACTAAAAAAATAATAAATCCATACAGAATATATTCAAACACAGAAAGTTAAACATGAACACAAGAAAAGTTAACGTAGGAATTTCCTATATGAATTGTCAAAATAATAGTCTTACAGATTCATATAAATTACTGAAATGGTCTTGGAGACCGAGGGCAGCAGTTCCATCCCCTTTTCTCTCCTGACCTTGAGGTCACCCTACCGAAGCATAAACCTCTGAGATTAAAGCAAAGCTTCTGCTGTCTCCCAGTTCTATCTTCGAGGAAGCAAGCAGGTATGGAGGTGAGAAGAGGACCTGTGAGAAGATGTGGTCTCTCTGCCAAAGGCAGCCATAGCTGCATCCTGCCAGTTTTCCCTTGTTGAGGCTCTGCTTGTCTAGGCCTTTCACTTGCAGCTTCCTGCTGGGCTTTGTGATTTATTCATTCTCAAGTGCTCACTTTTTATCCTACAGATATGACACCTTAGGGAAAGACTGAAGAAAATGGTAAGACCTACAGAGAGATAGCACAAGTAATTGAGCGCTGAGAGCAAGGGTCCAAGATAAAAGCTGCATTTAAGAAAAACTCCTGAGGGCCAAGGGAAATTCACTGAAGTATTTATGGATAGGCTGAGTACAACAAATACAGAAAGGTGACTTTTTACAAGTTTGGAATGAAAAACAGAAAAGGATGCATTAAAAACTTCTGAGGATCCTTGAATAAAATGACTGATTCCAGGTCTTGGCAGAGAAAGTCCAAGGTGAGCTTGGCACATTTTGTGCCAGAAAGCAAACAACTACTCAAAAACTGTTGGAGATGTATTCAAAGGACACAGGAGCTGGCCTGAACAGTACATACTGGCCAAATTTGGGATAATTTTATCACCAATAACTAAAATAAGTATAATAGATTATGATTCACTGAATTTTTAAGAAGTCCACCAGTTATTAGAAATGCTCAGAAAAGGAGAGAGGAAATACTCCTTCACAAAAAGAATACCAGCTAATGCATATAGAAGGGAATTATAGAGTTAGAAAAACCACCATTTTGTAACTTGCTATGTAATTATACTATAAGAATCATCAATGGATGATAAAATCACTAGTGTAAGAATTGTTGGGAAAAAAGGGTATTTACATGGAGGCAGAGTATTGTCCCACAGATTACTATTAACTAAAAGTGAAAAATGTACCCTTACAGTGGTGAGGTCTGGTAGAAGCCATCGTAACTGAGTGATCAAATCTATCATCACTAAGAATGGAACAATGGCTACTATGTGTTCTTGATATGATACAGTGTGAAATATACAATATTATCTGTAAAATGTTTTTGTCCAAAGTCTTCAAGCTGTCTTTAAGAACTAAATTCTGGTTTATAAGAAATACAGAGGATAGAGAAAAAAGTTAAATGACACTATGAGGAAACAATGAGACAAATATACTTGACCATCCAACAACCTTAATACCCCTTCCAATTTTGTGGGAAATAAAAACAATCAGACAAATCTAGAGTGTGGTGATTGTAAAAAGAAAACTGGTCTGGATTCTTCAAAATATAAATGTCACGAAGAAACTAAGGTGGAGAAACTGATCTGGAGGAAAAGAATTAAAGTGTCTACAGAGACATAATCTTGCAAAGTACAAGACTTGTCAGATCCTAGATAGAAAACAAAAAACACTTCTGGGGCAATTAAAGAAATTTAAGTATAGATTGGATCTAAGATAATTAAGGACTTTTTAAAAAACAAAAGTAAGTATTGTACTTTTGTAAGAGAATATCTTTATTCTTAGGAGAATTATGCTGAAATTTAGGGCTGAAGTATGATGTCTGCAGTTTTATTTCAAATAGTTTATCAAAAAAAGAATGCACATTGGTCTGTGTGTATGTGTGGAGAGACAGATACAAAAAGAAAAAACAAATGTTAGCCATTGTTGAATCTAAGTGGACCGTATAGGAATGGTTTATTGTACTAGTCTTTCAACTTTTCTACACATTTGAAATTTTTAAAAATAAATGGAGAACTAAATTTCTGAAAAAATATTTGGAAGTTAAAAAAATCTTACAGCTGGAAAAACAGAAACTCTTTCATTCCTAATCAATCCTATTATTATAACATGGGCACATCTATGTTCTCTCTGAGCTGCCACATTAATGTCAGAGGCTGTGACTTACTTCACCACGGACCCAGTGAAAGTGAGAATGTGGCAGAAAGATAAAAATGTTTTCGCTAAGTGACTCTTATTTTCTCATCCAGAGGGGAAACTGAATTTAGTTTAGAACATTTTAAAATATTTTTTCAAAGCAGACAATGATCTACTCCAAGTTCCATGAGCAGAACATAAAAATATTGGCCACGTAGTGAGATAGGGAATGGAAAACAATGAGAAGGAAAAAGAGGACTCCCAATGATGCCAACCTCCCATTCCTGAGAATAAGAATGCTATTTTTTACCTGTTAAACCAGCCAAAGAATAATAAAAAACCAAACTAGTATAAGAAAATGAAGTTAAAATGTGAGGTTCATTGCAGAAAGTTCACACCTCCATTTGGTTCCTCTCACTGACAACACAGTACCAACTACAATATCAATCACCTTTTCTGTGAAACCATTCAGAGTTGAAAGCACAATTAGTTCAGGTTAATTATGTAGTGCTAATTGCTTAGTTCTTAATTTCATGAAGCTAATACAGTCTGAACCATAAATTCTCTAAATAAGATGGGAAAAACAATTTCAAATTGTATAAACAATTGTTGCACAATGACATGAAAAATGATCTCAAGGAAGATGAAATTACATTTGATTAAATACATACTTAGCATTTTCAAATTGACTTAAGCAGTGACTTATGTAAGGAGATCAGAATTATCCTGTTGGCTACTTTCTCTGACAAAAAAATATTGCAGTATTTATAAGACAACCCATACCTTGTAAAAATCTTCTGAGTGCTTATTAAAAGCCATGTGGAAAAATATGTACAAAATGATAATTATCTTTGTCCATTCATTTAAGAAAATTTACTGAGCATCAACTATGTCCCTGCACCATACAAGGTGGTGAGGGTAAAAACATATTAATCTCCCTGAAGGAACTTGGTCTAGTTGGAACAACCCCCTGTAAGGAAATAGTACATTAAAATATTGTAAGGATATTTTGAGAGTGATTATTTCTCTTTGGGAACAGGAGAGAGGGCTGGTGGAGTTAGGAAGACATCATGGGGAATATGATGCTTGGACCAGGTATAAGCTATGTGCAGCAGGCAATGGGAAAGGGAGGAAGGATATTCCAGGCAGAGGGAGCAGCTGGAGCAAAGACACGGAAGTGGGAAACTGTGGTGCATCCAGATATCTGCAAGTAGTTCAGCGTAGCTTGGGTGACAGTGTATGTAGACGGAGGCACTTTTCAATGAGACCAGAGTAGAAGATAGCAGGTCTGAGTGGAAGGATGGTGGGTTCAGTTTTGGATGTGAGGTTTCAGGGCCTGAGGGTCCCCAGAAGTAGTTGCCGGTAGACACTTCCAGGACTGCAAGAGAGAATCCTGACCTAGCTTCACTTTGTAGGTCCTTGCTATGTCCCTCCTCCAGATGAAGACCTCCACATAGAGCCAAGGAAACCTCGCTCCCTAGATTCCATTCTCTCCCCTCCCCCACTCTAGGCTACTCTAGGTCCCCAGGATCACAAAATTCTTGAATAGCACTAAGCCTACTTCCAAGGCCTGTGTAAAATTCTTCCTCAGGTCCATTCTCTAGAGAGAAGACCACATCTCTAGGGTGCACATCCCTAGATGCAGGCCTTTAGGGATGGTTTACAGACCACTATTTGTGGGGCTGTTGATGAAGCTAGGTTGTGAGGACTAGTGTCCACCCATGTGAATGTGAGGCCCCTTGAAGTGTGGGTGGAGCTGGGGATGAGAAGAGAAACAGGTGGGCTGTGGGTGAGAGAATGACTTCCTGACACTTCCAGGATCTGGTGTGGAAATCCAAGGTTCTAAAGTTGACTGTGACCTTCTACATTGTTATGAAAGTTTGTCAAGGTAGGAGGATAGACTATATTAGATTTGTTTGTTTAGTTTGACTTATAATGTTAACACATTTAATATATGCTATGTAAGCCTCTGTTTGTACTCTTAACTGAGCCCATAATGTTAACGTTGGTCTGAGCAGCTGAAAATACTGATCAGCAGTTTAGGAGAGACTATACATCTGGTTGTCCATATTTGGAGGCCATTAGCACAGAACTAACGCTGCGGGAATGGGAAGAGTGCGCAGGGCAGATGCTGAAAGTCACAAGAAAATAGAGCCATGGCTTAAACCTGGAGGCACATTAATTTTTAAGCAACAAGTGAAGGAGTGAGTTAAAGGACCTTAAAAAAAAAACAAAACTGCCAGAGAGGTAGGAGAAATACTAGCAGAGGAGCGCTTCAGAAGCCAAGCAAGAACAGTATTTCAACAGGAATGGAATGGTCAGCAATGTGAACAATGCATGTAAAGTGATGAGCATAGTGCCTGGCCCATGGTAAGCACCCAGTAACCAGTGGCTGTGAATTGCGGTGAAGATGATGTTGATGGAGCTGATAATGACATCTCTCTTCCTTTATGCATCCACACCTTTTTCTCTTTCTTCACCTCTACCCTTATGGATCATGTTCTCTAGGAAGTCTTCCTCTTGCCTGTCAGGTTGCCCTTCTGTTCCCAGGGCCTCCTGTGTTCATTCCTATCATAGTACATTTATTTCAAGAATGGTCACTGCTTCTATGGTGACCCTGGTTTGCCTGCAACTGGTTTTAGCACTGAAAGTCCTGTGTCCCAGGAAATCCCTCGGTCCTAGGCAAATCTAGATTAATGGTCAGCCTAAATTGACATCAGTTTTTTTTTGAATGAGCAAATGAATGAATGTCAGGTTGTCAATATCAAAGTTAATGACCCTTCAACATTTCCTGTGTGTATGAGCATAAGCCCACTCAGGATGTCTGGAGGACTCAGTTCGTTTCCTAGGTATGCTTCACCTCTTGTTGAACTGAGGATGTTGTCGGCAAGACATTCTCATGACCTGGTTGGCTTCTTGTCCCAGCTCTGTTTTGCTCCATAATCCTGGGAAAGGACAGCTTAACTTTATCAACCAGGGCTCCTTATCCAAACTCAAGTCAACAGTGACTTGAGTACTATTTTCTCAATTCCCTCAAAGCTGACACATAACAAGTGTCACTCCAGATGCTCAGGGGAGAATCTGATGCAATACTTTCGATGCCTTAGGGCACTTAGGGCTTTATTCTTTCACTGTTGAGACTCACACAGGCCTTATAATCAAGAATGCTACTGTGATTGTCCTCTGCTCTTGTTCATTAGCACAACTGGCTGGAGGAGAAAAACTATGGGAAGGAATTGTCAAAGGATGGGACTTGTTCTGCAAATTACAGAACTGAGGGTTGGAGAGGAAGTGCATTCTCTTTTTTCCAAGAAGGACTAAGGTAGAAAGCTATAAGACCTTACTGGTTGGGAGGGGAAAGTAGAAAGACAATCAGCTACCTCCAATGCTTTGATGTAGTGGTTGTCACCAACTTGGCTTCTCAGCTGGCAATTGCCAAAGTCAGGCTGCATTGTATGTCATCTTGTGGAAGACAAATGAGCTATAAATAAATAGACTAGAAACAGTCTCAAGTGCACATAAACCACAATGGCTTTAATTATAAGTCTTGACTTTTTTCCCCCCCCTCATTTTCTTTCTCTTCTTGGAGAGGTCAGCAAGGAAGTTTCTGCAAGAGAGGCCTTACTGAAATTCAATCTAGGAAACCAGGAAGAAGTTTTCTGTATTCTCTTTATCAGATATATTTCATTACCAAATATTTGTTTAAAAGCTCCTTGATCCAATACATACATCTCTAAGCATGCACATGTATATTAGACTTAAGCTCCTACTCCTTGTTATGCCTCAATTCTTTAAAAAATCCATTTTCTAGAGGAGGTGATTGTTCATTTTGTCATTCAATTTCCCATCATTAAAAATTTCATATGTAAAATCACTGGATACTGATGGGGTAAACGTGTAAAGAGGGAATATTTTTAGTGACTAAGCTGAAGGAAGGATTGTTAATGGCTCTTCCATCTGAGGAGGAATCAGAGACAAATTTATTTTTTTTTATTTTAAAGATTTTATGTATTTATTTTTAGAGAGGGAGGGGAAGAGGGGGAGAAAGAGAGGGAGAGAAGCATCAATGTGTGCTTGCCTCTCAAGCACCCCAACTGGGGACCTGGCCTGCAATCCAGGCATGTGCCTTGACTGAGAATCAAACTGGTGACCCTTTGGTTTGCAGGCTGGCACTCAATCCACTGAGCCACACCAGCCCAGGACCAGAGACAAATTTCTGAGTAATATTCTGGAAAGACTTGGGAGCTACCAGAATGCAGAGTAGGTAATGGTGGCCTTAGGGCTCTGTTTTCAGCTCAGATTCTAAAGCAGAGGTACCTACTTTTAAATAACATTCTTAATGGTATTTCATTTGTGGAATAATGTTAATTAACCTCCCCCCCTTCCGCCCATGGCATCATTACATTGCCATATTAGCAAGGACAACAGAAGCACTGAGTCCTGAGTTTTCACTAAACAGTCATTCATCTGAAAGGGAAGTCATGGGGTTGCCAATACTAATTTAAAACACACTTATTTTATGTTTGATTTGCATGACTGACAGAAAATCCATCTCTGGCCTAGTAACGGAAATGCTTTTGAAGGCACTTGAAAATGTCTAACTTGGTTAAAAGAGGTTGAATTCCACTGAAGCCTTACAAATGTGTGCAGACAGCCACTAGAAAAGGTCTTGGTTTTACTGGGCAGGACGACGCTCTGGAAGGGAACTTCTTAGAAGGAATGATTTCACCTTGATGTGCTAAAAATGCTGTTCTCTAGGTTTCAAGGGTCCACATACCTGTAACTTGTTACTGGGAAAGTCTAAAGACTTGATGTGGCCTAAGATGATTTTTTTTCTGGATGGTGGTCCTACAATCTTCTTGAAGAACTGTATTTTGAGCATAAAACCCCAATTCCTTTCTACCTTCCCAGAGCCCTCTCCCATGCTCAGCTTGCTCCAGTAATGCCTAACTGCTGGCAACTCCTGCGGGCCACGCAATTGCCAATTGCATGCCTCTGGGCCTTTGCTGTTTTCTTTCATCTAGTATTTGCTTTCCTCTTCCTCCATGTTTTTCTATTTTTTCCTGCCCATTTATCATGACAGACTTAATTTAGGAGTCATCTTTAGGAATCCTTTTTGGAGCCTCTGTGGTAAGCTAGGGTCCTCGCCTCTGTGCCTGGTAAGCTCCTTCTCTGGGAAAAATGACATTATATTCAAATCAAGTTTTACACTGTATGTGTTCACTATTTGTACATTTATCACTTGTTAAATATTCGAGGTTATGGACACCCTTGCTTATTTGGGGTGGGACCAAGGAGCTAACTTTAAAAAATTTTGTGTGATAAAATATACATAAACCTTATCATCTTAACCATTCTAAATGATACAGTTCAGTGGCATTAAATACATTCATAACGTTGTGCAACCATCGCTATCATTCATCCCCTCTTTTTTTTTGGTAGAACTGAAACTCTATACCCATTAAACAATAACTCCCTATCCCCTCTTGCCTCAGCCCCTGGCAACCACCATTCTATGTCCTGTCTCTATGATTCTGATGACCCTAAGTACCTCATGTAAATCGAATCATACAGTATTTGCTCTTTTTGTGGCTTATTTCTTGTTACAGCATATTGTAAAATGTCCTGCATTTTTAAGGCTGAATAATATTCCATTGATGGAAATTTGGGTTGCTTTCACGTTTTAGCTACCCTGAATAATACTGCTATAAATATGAACATACCAATTTCTCTTCCAGATTCAGATTCTGCGCTTAGTTCCTTTGGATACAAACCTAGAAGTGGAATTGCTGGATCAATGTGGTAATTCTGTTTTTAATATTTAAAGGAACTACCACACTGATTTCCACAGCCGCTGAACTATTTTACACTTCCAACAGTGCACAAGGGTTCCAGTTTTAAGGAGCTAACTTTTATGTGGTTTTAAAAATGTGCATTTGGGAGTGCTCTCCCGCCAGGAAGCATGCATCTCCCTGCGGGGAGACGGCACAGGTATGCATCTCCTAAACTCTAAGGAACCCCAGGAGACTTGCAACCATAGGCTGTGACAGTTCCTAAGGCTGATCCTCAAAACCTTCTCCAAGGCCCCCTGTGTGGCTTCTTTCATCCTAAGCCCTTCCTTGTTTCACCGTCCTAGCTTCAATGAATGTACTCTCAAAATCACCTGGACTGGCGGGGTGACGTCTTTCCTGCACAAAGTCAAGAACCTACACAAACAGGCTGGGGGAGGCAGACCCTTTCCAGGCGCTGTCTCTAGAAAAAGTAAAAAACTAAAAAAGGAAATATCCGTTTAAACCTGAGAGATTAGAGACCCGAAAGGGCAAATTCGTTTTGAGGAGAAGGTAGAGTGACAACTTGCTTGGTGCCTACCCCGTGCCAAGCGCTTCAACACTTTGCTCTAATCTTTACATAATTCTAATTTTTACAGTAATCTTTTGAGAGGTATTATCTCCACTTTACAAATGAGGCTTAAAAATTAAATGGCTCATCCAAGATCATATACATTTAAGGAAGTGGCCCAACCAAAACTCAGCCAGGTCTGACTCCAAGGCAGAACCCAATTATTCTATATATCAAGGGGGCTATAAGGAGTGACTAATCCCTCAGAATCGGACACTGAGTTCTGACTTTTTTTTTTTCCTGGTAAATTACCCCTGGCAAGAAGGCGAAGGGTAAGAATAAATGGAAGACCTTTTCAGATTACTCAATTGAGCAGCTGCATTTGCGTTTACTCAGATTTTCAGGGGTTTTGTGAGGGAGTGAAATGTGAAATGTGCGGCCTCCACGAGGCTGAAGTACGATGCTTAGCGCTGGGTAGGGGTTTCCTGTGGTCTTCCCGCTTCATTATACATCGGCTTAAGGTGGTCTCATCTACACGGATTCAAGGGGCGGCAAACTGTGTGTGTGAGTGTGACAGAGAAGAAAGGGTGGGGGAAGGTTCTCCAGACAAGCGCTAGGTAACAGACTCTGCCGCCTGGCGCAGTTGCCAGGACAGCGTGGCTAGAGAAGCAACAGCAGAAGCCGCACCGCGTCCCGGCGGCGGCGGCGGCGGCTGAGAGGCCGAGTGACGCATTGCAGGTACAAACCAGCCAATCAGAGGCCGGTTCAACGAATATGGGTACACGTCACTACGTCAATGCTCCTCCGCGCCGCAAAGTAGCGCCTCTAAGGCTCGACTCCACCGGCTTTTTAACGGCTCCCCGGGAAATGAAACCCACTTACGTCATCTATTTGTCCACTTTCCTTTATCCCTTGCATTGTCGGTCAAATAACTGTGGATGATAAAAGGGTCTCGAGAAGAGTCGGGGATTGGGGGGTGTGGGGTGGCCGGGACTCGTTTGTGATGTTCCGTTATCTGACGTGCGGCGGAGGGATCTGGCGGGGGGAGGTGTTTATGAGGTGCTGGGGGCGGAGGGGGAGAATTAGTCCGAGTGGAGCGAGCGAGCTGAGTGGTTGTGTGGTCGCGTCTCGGAGACCGGTAGCACTTGCAGCATGGTGAGTTCGTCGCTAAGCTGCCGGCGCTTGGCTTGTAGGGGAACGAGGCTGAAGCAGATCGACCAAAGAAAGGGAACTCGCCTCCCTTAAATCCTCTAGGAGTGGTCTTCGCCAGCGGGATGGCGCGAAAGAGTCTGGGGCGCCCGCGGCTGTTGTGTCGCAGGCTGTCCCCACCACCCCCATTTTCTTCAGGGAGGTGTTCCCTAGGGTGTAGAAGGCCAGGTGCTCTGCCCCTGGGGCCGCAAGTTCCTCAGGGGCTTGGCTGGATGAGGATGAATCCCGGGCGGGGGCAGTCCAGCACTTGAGGGAGGCGAGAGAGTGTAAGGCGAGGGGAGCGGGAGCGCCGAAGCCTTAGGTCGGGCATCTCTAAAGGTCAGCCCCGGGGCTGGATTCAAAAGCCCAACGGACGGTTAGTGCGGGCGCCAGGAAGCGCCTTTGTCCGCTTGTGGCCGCCATGCGCCGAGGGGGCGGGAGGGAGCGCGCGAGACCCGGGCGAGCGCCGGCCCCGCCGTTTGCCCGCGGCCCCCGTTGCTGGGGGTGGGGGGGAGAGGAGGGGCGCGCGAGCGGGTGCAGCGCACTGTGTGGGCCGAGCCCGCGGGGAGCGGCCGTGGGGCGGGGCGGCAGTCGCAGGGCCGGAGCCGCCGCCCGCTCGGCTCGCGCCCCAGCTGCTGCGCTGGCACCTGCAGGGCTGCAGAGGTTCCCTCGGCCGCGGCGCTGCGGGCCCAGTCAGTTGGGGATGGGTGGGGGAGGGTGGCCTCGAGAGCTTCCCCTCCCCCTTCAGTGGCGAGGAGGAAGCTCGGTGAATGCCAATCTTTCTCCTCCATCTATGTCCTGGGGCCTTTTCCCACCATCCAGGCTGGACATTAAAAATAATTTTTTTAAGTGGTCTTGTCGTTTGAGGAAATGAGCTTTGTATGGGAGGTAAGGTGCGTCTCCGCAGTACGCATCTTGTTAGAGAAAGCCATCGGCTCTAGTTAGGGTCTGAAAGGCGTTTCTCATCTATCGCCTATGGAAAGAGAGCAAGCTCGGGGGTGACTGCCGTGGAACTCGGTCTTAATTCTCATGTAACAACTGTGGAAGGATGCTTTTGTAAAGGGCCACTGAGTATATCCTATTTTTGAGCAATCACATGCACTATTAATATCAAGGAACCACAACCACACAGAGTATTGATCCCTCCAGTCCCCTTGGAAATCGATCGTATTTCGTACAAAGTTGCCAGATCATCTTAGCGTATAGACCAATTGATTTGTACAATAACGGTTGTTAACTACTGTAGTGTGGTGGAAGAGTATTTTGGGGGCAGGGAATTTTAAAAAGCATTTTCCTCTTATTGGAGACCAGAATTTTTTTTCTGCAAAAAAACCAAAAACACCAAAATCTAACGAGGGCGGTAATTTGCAATACTTATTTTGTGGGTCCTGCCAAGTAATTACGGCGATGGGTGTGTCCAGGAGGTAAGGTGACATCTTAAACAAGAGTTGGAAATCCTTGCCAACTGAAACCTCCAGCCTGTATGGGTGTGGGGAGAGGACTTCACCTTGGTTAAACTAATGTTCATTTAAGTTTGAGGCGCTCGTTCCATATTGATACTTTTATTCTGAATTTGAATATGCTGGTCGAATTTACTTTTTTAGGTGAAACGATGTGCATTATAGGCATGTAATAGAAGTTCTAAATTGTGCGGTAAATTCTAAAATGTTTTTAAATGAAGGGTAAGTTTTTTCAGTCTGATTGAGTAAAAAACTCGAATGGGTTTTTTCCTTGGTGATGGGTAGTTTATCTCTGTTTTCATGGTTCTTTGCCCCAGTGATAAACTTGTAGTTACTATTTGCATCGTTGATGGTTTGAGGTTTTTTTGGTTTGCTTGCTGAATTGACAGTCATCGTTAATTACTTAATTTGGAAGTTGTCTTTAGGTAACTTCATAATTATAAGACTTGGAGATTTAAAATTAGAACTCTTGGAAATAAAATTAGAACTTTTTTAAAGAATAAAAAAGTTTATATGAAAGTGGTTTAAGATTGCTGATAGAGCTCTTGGGTTTACATGTAGTTGATATATGATCCTTGAAGGGGGATTGATTGCTTTAAGAAGACTTGAGGCTGGGTCTTTAGATAAATAAGAGATGAGAAGAGGTAGAAAATTTTGTTACTTGTCTATATCATTATTCCATCAAACTGCAAGGACATCTGTTTACGTTTGAGGAAATTCACAGTGGTTCTATTAAAATACAGGAAGTTCTAGGTCAAGCTAGAATGATCAAATCAGGCCTTTGGTAAAGACCCTAATTCTTAGGAAGTAATTTGTTGGTTTTATTTTAGTCCAAGATGCTATGTATAGTAAGTACTGTTTTTTTCAGTACTTAACTGATAAAATTACTGAAGTAATTTAGAGACTGCTTTTTGGTAAAACAAGTACCTTGATTTATGATATCGTAGGAAAATTTTACTTATGAAGCCTATGTATGTATGCATGTAAGCACTTGAAAGAAACAGGAACGAATGAAGGATAGAAATTTGTGTTCCATTGCAAGACTATGGACTCATCCATTTATTCAGATAAGAATTTCGGATGATTTGTGTACTACGTTTCACTAGATAAGCTCCAAGAGTATTCATACCTACTTTTGAATGCCATTTAGGAAATATTTAATAGGTACGTAACACATTCACTTCAAGACACACGAAGTCTAGATTAGAGTTTCTCAATGTTTATAATTCACCTGTGGTTTTGAAACTGAGGAGTATACTACTAATGCCTGGAAGATTTCTCTCGCATGACAAGTAATAGGAAGAATTATATGAATTGTATGTAGAAAGAAGGGAGTGAGAACTAGTCAGCTCTCTAGGGAATTATTTTTCCCTTTACTGAGATAAACACACGTGTTAATGAGCCTGAGTTTTCCCAAAACTGTGATCCTTCTAGTTCTTCTAAGTAAGAAAATATCACTCTCCATAGTCAGAAATAACCAAATATAATTGTTGTAGTTGGAAAAGTTTTACCAATTAGAATGCTAGGGAGTATTGTGTTCCTGCTTTTAGTAGGCTTTGATCTGAATATTGTTGGTATAAAGTTATAAAACCTTGAACTCTGGATTAGTAGTAAATATGGAAAAATTTTTCTAAATTTCTCGAAACACCCCAAGCAAAAGTCACACACATTGCTTTTAGGTTATGTGAGTAACATAGGCTCCCCTGTGCTTAGTTTATTCCTTGAAGCTCATTTGTGACCTTTTCTAAGCTCTCTTTAGCCTGGAGGTAAGGAGCTGGACAAGATGTTCTGAGGCCATTAAAATTGGACTTTTTAAGCAAAATTGAAAATTTTTTGTTTTCTTTCACAACTAACATCCTTGTTCTTAGGGCCTTCTCTGCTTTTATACAAATGAGGTTTCCCACAATCCCCCCCCCCCTTTTTTGAGAACAAACCCAATGTCTCCCTTTCTGCACATAGTCCATCAATCCTTCAGCACATAGTCCATCAATCCTTCAGCTTTTACAAATGCTGCAGTGCCTTCCGTATCTATCCCTGGGTAGCAACTGGTGGTTTCATTTTGTGGAAATATATTTTCTCAGCTTAAAGGTAACATGGAACATGGTAAAGGGGCTTGATAATACCATGCATGTTTATCTTCTGTGTGGAAGTTAAACTAGTTAGGTTAATAATTAACGTTGTAGATTCTTTGATTGGTTAATTTATATAAAATAGTTATCACTGAATTTTTTGGGCTAGCCCTTTATATAGCTTCTCATTTACTCTGCACAGTATCCTTGTAAGGTAGGTATTATTATGTTACAGATGAACTTGACTATGAGAGGTTGAGTAACATGTCCAAGGTCACACAGCTATTAAGTTGCAGAGCTAGTATTAAGATAACTAGCACAGTGATGACTCAAAAAATTATGCTTTTTTCTGCACGATAAACATTTGCCCTTTCAGAAATGATTTTTGTAAAAATGAAATACTGGAAGTAAATATAGCCTCTAACAAAGTATAACTGAGTGCATTTACTGGGCTTATTCCTAGGGGAAAATAATCTATGGCTGATTTTATACAAAATATTGGAGATGATTTTTTTATTTTATAAACTTATGCACTTGAACTTAGATAATTGGCTCTTCAATTTTAAGTTATCAGGCTTTTGGCTTTTTCCTTTTTAATTTTTTAAATAGAAACAAGTTCATTTTGTATGGAGGCCAAATTAGAATCGTTGAGAGGGAAAGAAATTTCTTTTTTGTTTCTCACATTTTCTCATGCTGTCTCCTAGAGAAAATGTGATGCTATCCTACATTAAAGTGTTATCCTTTCCAGGGGTGTGTTCTTGGAAAAAGAACAAAACTAGACAGCGTTTATTCATTCCATACTTAAAAATGAATGGATTAATGATAGCGTGTTTGGCTTCATGTAGGTAGGCATTATTAGAGAGGAGGCAATTTCTCTTCAATGCCACCCAGAACCACATAAGCAGTTGCTTCATGGGTAATGTATACTGATGAGCAGTGAAATGTCCAAAGATGAAGGACACATGAAGAACAAGAGCCTTGATATTTTGCACATCTTTATATATTATAGTGCTTTGAATTATATATAAACTTAGAGGCATTGGATATGTCTAACACCTTAGTCTTTAATCCTAACTCTACTAGTTAACTAATTTTAAATACTCCCACTCCCCAAAATTTAATCCGAGCCCCTCTTTCTCCATTTGTTAGGTAGGGGATGATAATACCATTATAGGGTTACTGTGAAGACTGAATAAGAACAACATATAATGGGTTTTGGCAAATTCCTGAACATGTGTTTTTAATAGCAAAACCCAGTAACTTCTCTGTGTGCTTCAAGACATCACAAACTTTAGGCTCATTTTGGGACTTCAAAAGTCAAGAGAGAATGGGTGGCTGGGCTTGCTTAACATTTGGTAAAGTAGTTTTAATGTTCAGAATCCTGAATTCTCTGCATTTGTCTGGCAGGTGACAAGAAGTAAAAGCTGATAGCTTTCATGTGTGCCCTATCCAAAGACACCATGAATTTTAATCTTTTTAATGGAGTTTTGCTTGATTTTTGAAATTTGGAACATCACCTTTATGTCCAAAAGATGTGTTTAACCATTTATAGGGGCAATTCTGAATATAGTCCTTGGGCATTATTTTTTCTTTAATGGAGATTTCTCGTAATAATTTATATCTACTAGAGGCGGTGAGCTCAAATTTAGGAATGCCAACCTTGAAAAAAATGAAATAGTATGTTTATTGAATTCTATATTACTTTAGTATGTCTATTGGATTCTATATTACTTTAGAATGATAGCCCAATTAAACTTTTTATATGCCAGGTGTGCTTTTGTTTCATCTTTTGTAAAATTTAGACTTGCAAGCATATTGAAGTATTTTATCTTAAACTTGGGGTCAAGACAGCTTAACTTTGAAGATAAACCAGATGTATGCATTTTCTACCCAACCTGTGTGCTTGTTACTGGTACTAAGGAATGTTGAACTAAATGAAGTTTATGGTATATGCTGAACCTTGAAAATTGTATCTGTCTGTCTATTTATTTAGTGGGAGGGGGAAGGAGGGAGAGACTCACCTATTCGTTGCCCCTCACACCCCCGCCCCCAACCAGTGATCTGGCCTGTAACACAGGCAAGTACCCTGACCAGTAATCAAGCCAGAGGCCTTTCCTTTGATTTTGCAAGACACTGTCCAACCCACTGAGCCACACCAGTCAGGGCTGAACCTTGAAAGTTTTAAAACTTGTTTTTGTAGCTGCTAATCTACATAGTCTCAAGTCACTTACCTATCTCTTTGGTCTCTTTGTAGGCTGACCAGCTGACTGAAGAGCAGATTGCAGGTGAGGAATACATTGCCTGATTGTACCCATTGGCTTTTATAAATTGAGTCACCAGTCTCAAAATAAGATACTTGTATGAAAGAATTGACTTGGATCCATGCAGGATATAATAGCAAATGAGGGTAATGTACTATAGTATTTGAACGAACTTTGGCAAATGAGAAGGTAAACTTGCCTGAGAAAGATGTATGGACCTAATTGTAATTGAAGACATGTTTTTTTAGGCTATGTGGATATATTTTGGAGCCTAGTAGTAGTCTTTGGTTTTTTTCTGTTGTTGTTGAAGGTTACCTTACTCTAAAGCATGAGTTCTGGGCTGTTTTTAATATTGCAGCTCCAGATCAATCAGGGCCAAGTAGTATTACTAATAAGTAACTTGAAATGTACAATCAGAAAATGAACATCGAATTTACCCCAACTTAAAGTAGCTAATACTTTAACCTTAGAATTGCATATAATCAGGGAATAACCATTTCTTCAATGAAAAACGTAGATCCAAAAGTTAGCACGATATTTTACACATACAATTTTGTCTTAACAAAGCAGTGACACCTATTTCAAACGAGCTTATTAAATCTTGCCTCCTTTGATTTGCTATGGAAATACGTGAATTGTTATATAAAACCTGGTGTCATGTTGTTTTTATGCCATACTAGTAAACCTTAGTACTTTTGATTTTTTTATTACACTTTGAGATGTCTTCTTTACATCAAAATGTTGGGGAAACTTGCTGGTTTTTGGGGGGTTGTTTAAATGCAATATTGAACTGTCTTTCATATAGTTCCTTTCCTTTCAGTAAAGGCTCGTTAACACAAACAAGCAGCTTTAACTGCCACAATTTTCCTGGCAGGCAGGGAGTTAAAAGTACCCAAAATACTAAAGCTTTTTTGAAAAGATTTTATTTATTTTTAGAGAAAGGGGAAAGAAGGAAGAAAGAGGGAAAGAAACATCACCTGGTTGCCTCATGCATGCTCCCAACAGGGGGACCTGGCCCGCAACCCAGGCACGTGCCTGCACCAGGAATCAAATTGGCGACTTTTTGGTTTGGGTAATGATGCCCAACCCACTGAACCATGCCTCACCAGTCAGGGCTAACACTTTTTTTTTTCCCTTTTGTTAGAGAAAACTGAGTAACCCAGATAGGACTTATAGCCCATTTAAAGTAAGCCCTTCCCCGTCCCCAATAAACCCAAATTTGGAGGAGCCAGAAATCACTAATTTCCTCATATATTATCACAAATATCATTTGATATGACTGTATAAAGTAGAAAACTATGAGCATTAAGGACCAAGAGTAAGCAGGTTTTATTTTTACTGTATGAATTTTATTTAAACCTGGGATTTGCTTTTTAGATTTGGTAAATTGCATGCTTTGAGTGTGTTAAAAGTAATCAAGCAGAGCTTTAGAAATAATTTCTTTGTTTATACTATTGTTAAATGTATCAAATGTAAAATAATTTCAAAATAGTTTTGTATATATTCTTCAGGAACTGATCTTGTATATCTAATATGTCTAGTCTTAAACTCTTTTTTTAAGAAAAAATTATTTATTTTTAGAGAGAGGGGAAGGGAGGGAGAATAATGGGAGAAACACTGATTGGTTGCCCCAATCTTGTCTTGTACATACCCCATCTGGGGACCAGGCCCACAACCCAGACTTATGTCCTGGTGGGGAATTGAAACTGTGACCTTTCACTTTGTGGGGTGATGCCCAGCCAGCTGGGCCACACCCATCAGGGCTCTAGTCTTAAACTCTTATATTCTTTAATACGTCTGGCCTCCCTCTCTGCCTTTTGTTTCTTGGTATTCCCAGTCAGGTAGTTGTGTCTACTGTACATAGCACAAAACATTCACTATAAAGTAGAAAATGTATCACTCACGGGGTGCCTGTCACGGTGTTGATGTTCATTACTGCCTTCCTGAACACACGCCTCTTTAAAAAAAGTTTGTGTCTGTGAAATATATGAGGGTCAGTCTTCAGTGTCTGATTACAGCATTATTATCAAGGATAGTTGTAGTTCATGTGAATATTGTCTTTAAGATAGATTCTGTCATTTCATTGACTTCCATCTTACAGTTGAATTTCAAGTGGGAGTGGAAAGAAAAATGTATTGTAGATTTCTGTCCTACCCTGCCTTTTCCTAGGTTTTTAAAGATGTTTCTTGAACCTTAGGCTTTAATGAAATTTTTGGTTAGAGGAACCAAAGCTTTTTATGCTACTGAAACAAAAACCCTGTGAAATTAGGAACCTTTTTTGTTTCTTCTTGTGTTCCCAGTACCTTCCACATAGTAAGGATTGAATAAATATTTCTTGAATGAGTAAATTTTATTTTCAAAGAGGAGTGTGACACAAAAAATATCTAGAACACTCCCTACTCTATCCTAAGAATTGTGCCTGCTCCTAAAGTCCTTTCCTAAATTTGGTATGTTTCAATGTCTACCTCTGAGGTAAACATACATTTTGTCTGTATCTGGTGAATCGTAATCACTGGTGACCAGTAGTAGTATCCTAGTGTCTAAGATCTTGTTAAAATGTTAACAAGCTTCATACATGTAATGAATGTTGAATATATTAAGGTACTTTTTAAGCTTTTTATCTTTATATGGTAATCATTGCTACAGATTGTTTTAGAAATCCTAATAGCAAATAACTTGGTGTAGAAGAAAAACATGCTTGTTGTTTAGGTGGAGTTACTAGAATTGTTTACATTACTAGAATTGTCTTAACAATTCAGAACAGTCTAGTGTCGTATCACCACTAACAAGTTAACTTTGACTCTGCCACGATTTCATTGACAGTTGAGATTTAGAGGATTAATTTTTAAAATGTACAAGAATTTTTTTTTAAGGAAATTAACTGTACTCAGTGTCTGTTAAATGACTGTAAGGGATTAGGTTTGGCTTTCTAAACACAGAAGTTAGTAAACAGGTGTTTGATTTTTCTTTCGTTGTAATTGTTTCATGATAACCTATTAATAAAATTATGAACATATAATATAAATAATTAGAAAAAAGGGTCTTGGGGTTGCTGATAAAGAAAACCTGAGTAATTGACTTTCCTGAAAATTGCAATTTAGGCACAACTAGAATGAATTTGGAGGAGGTTTTATCAATTTGTTGAAGATAGCTTGTTCTTTGTGACATTCAGGACCTGTTGTTTCCTTACTGTGTATTTAGGTTTTGACTCCTGGGTCTTTATTTTAAATCATTCATGGGAATTACTGTTTAGAATGACATGCTCCAATATGTAAAGATTAAACTAGTTCTGAAGTACACATGGGGAACTGTAAAGGCAGGTGAATTTAAGTTGTACTTTTGAGTTTATTATTTCAAGGAATTTTTACAGGTATTTCTGACTTTTTAGTGTAAAAATACAAATAGAAATTTGGAATAAATCTTGACCTTTAAAATATTTCTATTTTTATATCCATCAAATCCATTGTTATAGCATAGATAAAATTTTATTTTCTGCTTTTCACTTATTTCAGCATGTATTGAAACATAGAACACATAAATTAACAACATGCATCTTCTAGAATTTGGCTTTTAATTTTGCACATAATGGTGGTGGTAAATGATGCTTGTAGCCTAGTATTACAGCAGAGAATATAATCTAAACAACTACAACTCGAAGTACTTCTAATTTTCTTGTAGCCTAAGTTATTAGGTGATAGATGCTGTGTGTTCAAGCCATAATGGTTTGTATATTTTTAGACATTATTTCTACATCTTGTATTTTTAAAAAATTTAAGATGGAAATCTTTTTATCAAATTCTGCTATTCATAGGATTTATTTATCTATTTTCATCATTGGATTGATCTAGATTAGATTTGGTACTAAGTTTCTGGTATCAGATGAGTTCCTCTGAAAACAAGGATATTTAAACAGAATGGAACTGTATTACTACTGAATGTAGCAAACAACTGTTTTGTGATAACTGATCTAAAACTAAGCAATACAAAGATTTAAGCAGAAGAAAGTAACGTGGTAATCCAAAAAGGTAAATAGGACCCAACTAGTTGTGTGGGTAATTTTAAACAGAGAACCCAGGTAGCAGACTGTTATAATTGTTCAGGCAAAAGGTGATGGGGCCATAAACCAAATTATTGGTTGCAGAGATGATAAGGAACCCAGTAGTATGTAAATACCAGAGTTCTACAGGACTTGTTGACAGATTTTAGAGGGAAGGAGTTTAAATGGCTTTTGCTTCTGTTCTAGGGTAGCTGGGGAGTGTAGAATTCATTTTTGTAAGTCTTGCTGGAGGTCAGCCAGGGGAGGTGTCTATCCTGAAGGAAGTCAGACATAAAGGGTATTATGTTACAGAGAAAGATGAGTATACTAAGATATGGAAATCTTCCTTATAAGTGGGCATAGATGAAACATCCAAGCAGAGAAGAAAGGATAAGAAATGTTGGTAATATCTACTTGTAAGAAGGACAAATGAAGAGCCAAGAGCCTTTGTCATTGTTAAGGTTGGGTGTAAATTAAAGTAGTATTGTGGAGGCTAAGAGAAGTTTGAGGAGTTTTTTAAGTGTAGTTTGGATACAACAGGAAAATGAGATCCTCTTTTTGTTAACCATTTATTAAGTATTTACTTGCCATAGTTCTGAGTGCTTTACAGGTAGTGATTAAGTTCTTAAAATTAGAAAGTAGGTACAGTTACTTTTTAGCAAAAATGAGCACCCCTGAGGCAGAAAAAAGGTTTAGTAACTTAATTTGCCTGAGGTTACGTTTCTAGTAAGTAGCAGCATTGGGATTTTTAACTCAGGCAATTTTGAGGACCAAAAAGTCTGGTTGGAGGTCTATGCTTTATGGCCTCACATAGTGAAACATACCTCTTGGATTGAGCGCCTAGGTCATTCTTGGTGAACCTACCATTTTCAGCTGATGAGTTGGAGCTGGAAGCAATTTTAACCATTGATTGATAGAGAAGAAATGGATGAGTATTGATGCCTCCCAGAATTTGGCACTTAAAATATAACTAAGGTTTGATTTTAGTTTCAGACTAAGAAACAGAAGATAAATAAATAAATCGCAAAATCAGTAGAAGAATGGGTTGAGTCCCAAGAAGAGATTGTAAGTGAAACTGGGAGGTATATGAATTGGAGCAAGGATGGACAGGCAGGGCAAAACTAGACTTGGAGGGGGCACACCATTGGTTAAACATGTATCAGGTGTATAATTTCAAATGTTCTAGATAAGTTGGGAGCACTTATGGCCTCTTGAACTTTGGAGCTACTTTTGTATTTGCTTATAGGGCCTAATACTTGGAAAGTACTAGGTTTTCTTATTAGTTCATTTATATGACCATGTACTACCAAATTTAATCTCTGCTTTAGTTTCTCTGTAAAATAAATGGTAAAGCCAGGTATTATGACCTGTTGCTCCAACAGCTTTCCATGTAATCTAGTTGTAAAATAGAAGCAACATAATTTTGTAAAAAGCTCTTCGGCAATAATATACTTAATTCTATTACAAGTTTGGGGGTTCTATAATCTAAAGAAAGGTCTAAAATTATCATTGCTCTCAATCATACAGCTAAAACTGGCCATTCATGTCCTGATCATCCATCCCATTGTGTTAACATCAGTATAGGTTATTTGGTGATAGTCTCTTCTGTTTTCCAGAAAAAGAAACTAGCCTATTGGCATATTGTTTTGGTTTTTAATTTAGCAGTTGATGGAATAGACTTAATTTTAATTTTTGAGGAGTACTATAAACATAATGCAAATAGTATAGTTGCTCTATAGAAATATATTTGGGACCAGTAGTCTTATTTTTTGGTTTTGAGTGAAGGTTAGATCTGTAATTGTGAATTGTATTCCCAGAGCAGCTTTAACAGAAAATGAAGAAGCCAGTCATTTGGAGTTTCGATTCTTTTCTTTAAACTCAGAAAAATAATGGTCTTAGATGTTGCAGTTCCCTGTAAGATTTTAGATGAAAAAACTCCTGGTAGAGCATATGTTGTTATAATCAGCTAAAGATATTTGAAATGCTACAAGGCTTTCTCCTCTGATCTTTCAGAAATCAAAATTCCTTTTCAGATGCAATCTTCATACATATCTTTAAGAGTTGATTAATTTCACTTGGGGTTACTCTTTATTGTTAACCTGTATATTTGGATTGTGATCTCTCAAACAGAATTCAAAGAAGCGTTTTCACTATTTGACAAGGATGGTGATGGAACTATTACAACAAAGGAATTGGGAACTGTAATGAGGTCTCTTGGGCAGAATCCCACAGAAGCAGAGTTACAGGACATGATTAATGAAGTGGATGCTGATGGTAAGTCTTTTTAATTTGGGGGGAAGTTGAAGTGGCTATTAAATTTTACTGTCATGTTTCAACTAAACAAACCATTTCAGGTAATGGCACAATTGACTTCCCGGAATTTCTGACAATGATGGCAAGAAAAATGAAAGACACAGACAGTGAAGAAGAAATTAGAGAAGCATTCCGTGTGTTTGATAAGGTAGGGTGTTCTTAAATTTTAATTTGAAGATGAAATGAAGATAAAAATTCAGTGTAAGCTCGTTTCCTAATAACTTGTGTATTTCATTAATATTGTGGCATAGAAGGTACCACTTGACTTTGGAGCTAAGAAATAGTGATTTCAATATAATATATACTACTTGGCTAGCCTATATTGACATTTAATTCATAGGTCAGTTACTTGTAGGTGGTCTTTAATTTGTATGGATTTCGAAAGTATGTTTTTCTCCCTAATGTGAAGTTCAGTAAACTTACTAAACTTCCATTTCAGCTCTATAATTTTACTTAGACATTGTACTGACTTTTTTTTTCTAGGATGGCAATGGCTACATTAGTGCAGCAGAGCTTCGCCATGTGATGACAAACCTTGGAGAGAAGTTAACAGATGAAGAGGTTGATGAAATGATCAGGGAAGCAGATATTGATGGTGATGGTCAAGTAAACTATGAAGGTTAGTCTTCTGCTGTCACCACCTCATTCTGTGCTTTGACTTTAAGTTCAGAAATTCTTGTTAGGTATCTGATAGGTTGAAATTAATAACTCCCTCACCCAATGAAGATGCTAAAATATTTTCTAACCTTTTGCTATTCAGAATACTGTGTATAGACTAGGCAACAACATTCCTGTCACCTGAGAACATTTTAGAACTATTTATTATAGGTCCTACTCATATACCTAGGAACTTCATTTTAACAGGATTTCTAATGGGTGATTTCATATGCATTAATATTTGAAAAGTACTGTATTCCAAACTGTGCCAAAACAAGTTTTGTATAATATTTGTGGCACAATTTGAAAAGCTTCAGTCTTTAATTTGAAGATCCTCAAAATGAAATTAAGGTAACTTTCTTTTTTCATTTAATTCCCTTCCTCTACTTAGATTAGCCTATAACTGTTTACATATCCTTCAGATTCAGAAGTATCATTTGTAATACTAAACTAAGAGCAAGGATGCTTCTTATTTATAATAGCTCTCTGAAGCATTAATTGGGTTTGTTAATTTGGTTTATGAAGTCCCAGCCTTGGCAGTAAGCTAGTTTCCTTTGGTACTTTATAATTTTGAGGAAAGAGGGTAATTGAGATTGCTCAGGGATTGAATAAATGTGATTGGTTTTATCAGTCTTTTGCCATTGACTGACTTCAACTTTTTGTATATTTTTTTCTCTTTCAGAGTTTGTACAAATGATGACAGCAAAGTGAAGACATTGTACAGAATGTGTTAAATTTCTTGTACAAAATTGTTTATTTGCCTTTTCTTTGTTTGTAACTTATCTGTAAAAGGTTTCCCCTACTGTCAAAAAATATGCATGTATAGTAATTAGGACTTCATTCCTCCATGTTTTCTTCCCTTATTGTCATTGTCCTGAAACCTTATTTTAGAAAATTGATCAAGTAACATGTTGCATGTGGCTTACTCTGGATATATCTAAGCCCTTCTGCACATCTAAACTTTGGTGGAGTTGGTCAAATGAGGGAACATCTGGGTTATGCCTTTTTTTAAGTAGTTTTCTTTAGGAACTGTCAGCATGTTGTTGTTGAAGTGTGGAGTTGTAACTCTGCGTGGACTATGGACAGTCAACAATATGTACTTAAAAGTTGCACTATTGCAAAACGGGTGTATTATCCAGGTACTCGTACACTATTTTTTTGTACTGCTGGTCCTGTACCAGAAACATTTTCTTTTATTGTTACTTGCTTTTTAAACTTTGTTTAGCCACTTAAAGAAAATCTGCTTATGGCACAATTTGCCTCAAATCCATTCCAAGTTGTATATTTGTTTTCCAATAAAAAAAATTTTACCCAACTGTTGCTTTGAATCTGAGTCATTTGAGGTAGAATAATTTTAGAATCAAATCTGCAGGTGGTTACTTGGTATAATTTAGATGTTTATTTTTATTTTTTTGACTAATGAAGATTGTATTAGGTTTTAAAATCATGATACCTCCTTCAGAAAGTTTAAATGAAAGATTAAAAACCTTCTGTAAATGTGCCTACTATGGGAACTGGTGTAAGGTAGATGTTTTAATGTTTCATACCTTTTAAATATATTTTTCAACTTTGCCACCTGTTTGTCCATATTGAGTTCAGCCATGCAATGGTTTTTTTTAAATATATTAAACACAATCTAAGTCTAGGGAGGGCGGGTCATTATGTTTTAAACTCTATTTCCTAATGTTTTACTTATTGTGCTTTTTAAATTCTACCACAAGGCAAAGGAGACTAACTTCAGTTGTGCCTGCCTATCTGCAATATGTTTTGCCAAAAAAAAAAAAAAAAAAGGTCTCTGTAGGAGTGAATTGGCAGTAACTAAACCCTATTTGTTAGTGCTTTCTCTATAATTTAAGCTACTCAAAAGGTGGTTAATTAGGGTTTTTAAAAATACTTAATGAGAGATTTCATTGCACACCGGGGTATAATTGTTAATTGATTATTGTAGCTTCAAGGTTTTCCGTTTGCCAAAGGGTAGTTCCATATGCCAGGTTACGACCCATCTTTGATTATTTTACTACCACTGTTACTCTACCAGAAAACAGGAAATTGAATAGTTAGTGAAGGAAAACAGTGACAAATAACTACGTTCCTGGTAGGACAAGGGAAATAACAGGAATTGATGATCTTAATGGTGTTACATTATTACCTATTAGGCAAATCAATTAGGTAGGAAGATCTTCATTAGATGTAAAAGTTCAGTCAAAAGAAAAGCCAATCAAGGTATTTGGTAGAAGAAGATTGATGTGCCTAGCTCTTTGAGGGATTTGGGCTTTGATATTTTATTGCAGTTCTTCATACTACTGCTATATGTAAGCTTGAAGAGGTTAATATTTTTTAGTTCTCAGTTATCTTACATGAAAAATAGGTGTAATATATCCAACTGGTTTCTCACTTGGCTTTTACATTAATTAAGGTAAAAAGCAATTAGCATAGCCCTTGGTGTTTGGAGTATGTGTTCCATTGCTGTGTCTCTGTGCTGTTAAACCAGTAGTTATGACCCTACAGAATGAGGGAATTTGGAAAAGTTAATCTTGGTGTTTTTCTGGTTTTAATAACCAGTAGTTTGGAGTTTAAATTGTTAAGGTGGAAGGGGAAACACTTCGGGAGTACTTTTGTGTATCATGAATGATTGATGTTACATTCTTGTAATGTTCACAGAAATTAGCATTATTTTGATTTTGCAGGAAATTGAAGCATAGAGCAATTTAATTTAACTGGTCATTGAGCACAAACTGGACTGGAGTTGTATTCTACTTCATACAACATAATCTTCAAACCCAGGAGTATAATTTTAAAACCTTCAAAACTTTACCATGTTACCTGTATTATATCAGCAGTCATGGTAATTGGTAATTCTTTACTTATTACTATCTGTAGCATGTTTGCTCTCAGATAATTCTAACAAAACCATCGCTATTGCAGTTAAAAATGATCCTAGAATGTAATTTTCATTAAAGATCTGGTGCAAAGCAGAAGCACTGCATGGTGAAATTCTACTTAGTGTAGTCTTGTATTATCAAAGCCTGTTACGATAACCTGAAAATACTTTAACCTTGTCTCAGTGGTATTGTGGCATTGTACAAATACAGTGTTTTCTTATAAGGCCATTTTGTTTATCCTACAGGCTTAACCAGTTTTATTGGTGAAGTCCTTGAAATCACTGACCCATGCTGTTTCTATTTTTGAAATACTCAAGCTATTTTCTCATCTAGATATTCCCTTCTGTTTCACATCTTGTATGGGTTTCTGGATTTCTCTGTACCTTCCATCATATTATTTTAGTCTCTCGAGTACCAGTCCCTAGACTGCTGAGCCAGTTTTCTTAAGAAAATGAAATGAGACAAAGTAATGGACTTGATTAATCGCTTACATTTATGAAAAACTCTGGTTTTTACTTGCCTCTTGGCCTTGAAATTCTTGATTTCAAAACTGGTTCCTGGTTTGTTTTTTTCCCTTCCTATATGTGTAAGGCTATATTAAGTGAATTGAGAATCCTAGGATTTTAAGAGAAATGAAGTTTTA
The DNA here is from genome assembly GCF_021234165.1 of Pteronotus mesoamericanus. NCBI lineage: Eukaryota > Metazoa > Chordata > Mammalia > Chiroptera > Mormoopidae > Pteronotus > Pteronotus mesoamericanus. The sequence goes on from NW_026555001.1 coordinate 548,732, forward strand.
GTTTTGCTATGCAAAAAACTGCCTACAGAATCACCTGAAACAATCTATTTTAACAAAATTTGCAGGTGTTTGCACATTTTTGAAAAGCACTTCTGTAGTTCATCCTCTGATTTTATTTATAGAGGGGGAAATGTTCATTCAATAAATAATTTAATCCTGCATTAAAAGGGCTCAGAGACAAAAACCTGTGTTTTGGATATTTAAAGTAGGGAAAACTTATCTAAAGGAGCCCTCCAATAAAGATAGGCGTGGGGCCCTTTGGGCTATGGGGAATTAGGGCAAAGGACTTTTCAGAAGAGTTGATCTTTAAGGTGTAAGCCTGTCAAAGAAGGACTTCCAGATGGGGAGACTTCAGAAGCATGAAGACAGCATGCTTTGGGTTTGCAGGCACAGTTGACCCTGGAACAACATGGGTTTGAACTGCATGGGCCCACTTAACACATACGTCTTTTCAATTAGTACATAATCGGCCCTCCATATCCCCTGGGTTTCACATCTGTGGGTGCAGAGAGTCAATTGCATGTATTGTTCTAAGCCATTTTATATAAGGGCCATAAGCATTTGAGGATTTTGGTATCTGTGGATGACCTGGAACCAATTTGTGGATACCAAGGGAGTATAGTTAAGTTCTGGGGAGTCAAAAGTGATGCATGGATTTTCCACTGCCTGGTGTCCGCACCCCTAATCCCGGGTTCCAGGTCAACTCCATACATCAAAGCATGAGCCTCTGATGAGGAAGAGGGAAGATTTATATAGATTGTAAACTTTGCTTTTGTCCTAAAGTTACTGATAGCCTGTACTTGCTGAACATGTGCCTGGTTCCAAACATTCTACTCAAGTTAATCATATTCACCTCATGGGGAGGTAGACAAGCACAAATCACAGCAAATGGCAGCAAACCTTCAAATCCTTGTAGTCAAGGGAGGAGAAAAATTCAAGAGTGTGAGGGAGTTGGGTGTTCAATGCAGCAATGACAAATGGAGGTAAAGTTAAGAGCTGAAAAATGCCCATTGGATTAAACCATTGGGGTGATCACTGGTTAGTTTACCAAGTGCAATTTTGATGGACAGGTATATGCATGTCAGACTAAGATGGTTTTAGCAAAGTGTGGGAGGTGAAAGAATTGAGTCTACTCTTGAAAGTTGTGAGAGGGAGCAGAAATTTCATGGTGGTTTGGAGAGTGGGGCACTGGAGTCAGACCTGGATTTGAACTCTGCCACTGCTGTATGATGCCGAGTGAATTGTCCGAGGAAGCGTCTTTCCTCCATTCAATGGTGGGAATTAATATGAAATATCCTAGATTGAGAGGAGGGTTTGTTTTTAAAGCTCTCAATGTTTATAGGTTGAGACTTTTCATCAAGAGAGGTGGAAAGTGAAAGGGTCTGTACAGATAGGAAAGGGTGGTCTGCGGTTTCACAGTGAAGCCTTTATGGTCTAGTGCTCACTCCATTTCGGGCAAGAGAAGTGACACCTAAAGGACTTTTATATGAAGGTGCTTAGAAACAATCTTAGAAAGTGGGCGTTAAGACTGATTTTTGCCTTAAAGCCAAGTACGCCTCCTAACTCTTTGTTCCCTTTCCTGGGGGTATGGGATTGTGGGTGATTTACGAAAGGGCTGATGGAGATGATGGTATACTTAAACCTTCACAAACCGCCTTTGAAAGATCTTGGTGCAGATACTTACCTGAGGGCTTTCTGGCGACTCTCCAAGTGTGCGTGTGCATCTTAGCGCGAGGCTAAGCGCGCGGAACTTCAAAGTCTGTGCCCACTTCCCCTCCCCCACCACTGGAGAAAAACTTGGCTGGCCCTCTGCGCATGCTCGGGAGCGAGTGGCCAGAGGTGCCTCCTGGCAACCAGACGCCAGTCTCGGCCTAAGGACTGAGGAGGTCGCAATGGACCAGCCAGTCATCGGCATCACCTCCACCGCAGTAAGGGAAGACCGGACTTGGCAGTTCGGTGGTGATGGCTTGGTCCCGCCGCCCTTGTTGTTGCTTCCAACTACCGTTTCCATTCAGGCTCGGCTCTTCCACCCCAAATTCCACGTCTCTAATCTGGGGCCTTTGAACGCCCCCTGTTCTTTCTCTGTTCTCACCACCTTGTGGTCCTTCTGATCTTTATTTGAGCTCTACTTCGTTTTATTTTCTCTGCCCTTGCTATTCCCTTATCCTTACGATTCGCTCTTTGTTTTCTGAATTTATTCCCTCCTTCCCTACTGCTACTGCCTGGGACAACTGCTTTTAATAGGGTGATTTGATTTCTTTTTCCCCTGTTCATCGAGAGAATTTTTTTCCCTTTTGGTCTATGGACATGTTTTTGAGTTTTAGTATAAAATATTTTTAGCTATCTTTGTTTAGTTTTTAATGGGTGAGGGACGTTTAGCTTATCTTTTGTGAAGTGATTCACCCCTAAAGCGAATTTGAAGTGGTAGGTTGGGTGGAGTTTAGATCACCTGCCTTGGGCAAAACAAAACAGCAGCTGCCAGTTACTTTCCTTTGAATATATCATGTTTACTTCTCCCTTGTCCTTCCCAGCTCATTTTCCTGGCCCAGGTAAAGGTGGGAGACCTGTCATGACATGCTTGGGAAAGTTTGATTTCTGTAACTAAAAATAAACACCAGAGAACATCCAATATAAATCTAATAAAGGGAATATATAGGAAGACATTGAAATCAGGATTATGAAACACTGTTTTTTAGAGAAATGCTTGTATTTCATAGTAAAACTAAAGCTAGGGGTACTCATAAGTATAGTGGATATAAGTTGCTAGACAAGAACAATGAATTGTATCAGCTTTGCTGATTCAATTGTTTGTTGTTTTTAATGCATTGTTCCTTGAGATAACCCATATTTTGTGCTAATAACAAAAGCATTATAAGTGAAAGTAGAAGTCAGTATTTTCATGATTTTACCTAGTAGGAATAGCACAAAAGGAAAAAAAACCCCAAAACTGAACAACTATGTTCTGTTAACAGTGAGGCTGAATCAGATATGGAAAAATAATAAAAGGGTATAGAGTACTTATTATGGAAGACAAAAGCATTCTTGGAAACTGAAGAATACCAAAATAATCTGCTTCTGAATGTGGCAGATGAGATGTTCAATATAAGTTACCACATTATTGAGCACTGGTTGTGGGTGCAAGTGTTTATATGTACAATACCTTATTCTCATACCAACCTAGTATGCCTTATTTTATTCTCCTAAGAGGAAGCGGAGGCTCCTGAGGGGTAAGTAATTTGCTTAGTTCTCTTAGCTAGTAAGTGGCAGAACTGGAGTTCAAGTCTTAGTCTGTCTGGCTCCCGTATCATCCTGACTCTTCGGTGCCACACCCAGCTGGACAAGCTGAGGAACTGGCTATATCATATTTATATGATAGATATTTGATAATGTATATTAATTTAGGAAATGGCAATTGACAACGTGTGCCTTATCTCCTGGAATTTTTATCCCAGTATCATATTAATCTGATGAGTTCACACGTTGACCTTGCATTCCAGCACAATCACCTGAGCCATAAATCTTTTTTTAGGGTAAACCATCCAAGCAGTTTTTAGTCATTAATATTCATAAATGCGCACAGAAGCTTCACTAGAGATTTAAATCTTCCTCTTCAGTTTGAATGTGGAGAGGCTTTTGCACGCTCAGGTACAGGAAGCAGAGAACACCCCTGCACTGCTACCTGCATTTCCCTGTTAGAAGTAAAAATCAGTTAAGTGAAAATGATTGTCATATATTTTCTCTCTTCCTCTTGAATGTACACAAATAGCAAAAGTGACAGACCTAAAAGTACAATCACAAAAAAAAACCCAAGAAAATTTTTCACCTTCAGTGGCAAATACAGCACAGAAGGTATTGTTTGCGAATTGGGCCGTCATCAAACAGGAGGGGATGGAGGCTCATTGCCCTTATTCTCTTTTCAATAGAGATTTTCTAAAGCATCTAAAACATCTAAGGGCATAATATCTATGCAGTCCTTGACACCAAAATCTGCCATGTCCTCCAGTTCATTCTCATCTGAGGACAAGCTCTCTTCACCTATTATAGTGGACAAAAGGACTGAGCCATACATCTTAATAGCAATTATGATAATACAACTTTGGATTTATGTAACTTGTTTCTTCTCAAGAACACCAAATTTTGTCACATCTAATTATCCTTATGGCATCTCTGTCAGATGGGAATGCCTATTGCTCTAATTACCCCAAAGAGAATTTAGATATTTAAAAACAGTTAATATAATAAAAATATCAATTTAAAGAAATATGACAGGCAAAACTGATAATAATATAGCTTTTATTCAGACCGATGTGGTATAGGTATTAATTCAAGTAAGTAGTTTATAAATTATATTTAACTTACAGGGAATTGCCTCTCAAATGAATAAGCATATTTTATGTTTGTTAATAGAAACCAACCCAGAAGACAGCATCTTTTGAAAGAGAAAGATGGTGGAGAGCAGTATTAACGGTATGTATATTTTCACTCTTTTCTTTTCATATTATTCCTATTAATATTTTAATCAGCCTTGCCTTTCAAGTCACTAACACGTAATTCGTAAGAAAACAGTGGGCCTTACTTCATACTTGTAATTTCAGTTTTAGCAAGTGAATGAGAAACTTTTTTCATTTAAAAGCTTGGAAAAGTAAAACAACTCTAGAAATCTGGTTGCTTTACAGAATATCTGGATAAAATCAACCCAGTTTATGACCTTCATAACATTACACAAAAAAGGAAAAAACATATTATGCAGAGGTTTTGGGTTTCAGTTTTTATCTTGCTTAGATGGCATAGAGCCTGTGATAATTTTTTTGTTAATTAATATGGTCAACATATGAAAGCAAGATGGTAATATATAAAAGTAAAATAACCAGAAGATCCACTTCTCAAAAGACATTGTTTCTATATTGCAGAAGTATTTCCTATCCACACCCTGCAATAACAGAGGGGCCCCATGGGCCAAAGTTTTCTTGGAATTGAACTCTTTTTAACAGGGCGGCTGAGCTGAGTACTCAGTGGAAAGAGGGCCACAAAAGCAGCAGTGACTCAACTTTCAGGTTTGGCCATTTAGCCACATTGTGGCAGGGATTTGAAAGTACCAAACCCCTTATTGGACTAAGTAGACAATATGCTCTGCCAATTCCTCCTCTGCCTCCTGTTACTATCCTGTAGCTTCCCACTCAAGGGCTATACAAAAAACATGTAGCTTCTACTAAGCAGAGGCAGGATAACTTTTATTTAGTCAAGAAACATCCTGAGTGGTCTGACTAGAGGCCTGGGATTTAGAGTCAAATTGCATTTCAAGTTTAGGTGTCCATGAAGCTGCTATTTCAAAGAAAGTTAAAATTTCAACTATGGCCATAATCCATTTGCTATAACAACTCAGCAGTTGTCTCAGAAAGGAAATAATTATTATTCTCTTGAAATACGGTTCTGTCCAGAGCACTTACTCTATTTAGGTAGGATTTTATTAAACTTTCAAACAAAGAGAAATGCCACGTAGGAGTGACCCTTTCAAGAATGCAGCTTTTGCAGATGTTTGCCAGTTTACACATTGATCTGAAAAATGATGTCAATTTTTCACAGACTACTCCTGTCCCTGGCACTTACCACTTGAAAACTTTTATTGAAGAATCCCTATTAAATCCTGTGGCAGCAACCTATAATTTTAAAAATGAAGGAAGAAGAAAACCACCTCTTGTGCAAAGAAACAATCCAGTACTAAATGACCTTCCTCTGTACGTGCCTCCTGACTTCTTGGAGTTGTTGAAGAAGCAAGTGGTCACTTATTCATTTAAAGACAAACCACGGTCAGGCCCCAGCACACTGGTTTACAAAGATCAGGTAAAGCGCTACTAACAACTGGGTTTTTGGTGCAAAGGCTACCAAGAGCCCTGAGGAAAATATTCTATATAACTTAGAGCATGTCTTCCCCAGGAGGAATTGACAACCTTTAGGATGCCTTGTTTGCTACAGAAGTCAAACAAGGGCTGCCTAATTTGCAAATACAGGGTCTGGCACAAGTAGCGCCCCTTTTTAATGCTAAATTTATTACAAAATCATAAGCATGTAATTCTGTAATATAACAATATAACACTCAGGCACACCATATGACATTTTAGGTGAAGTGTTCAAGTTAAAACTATAAATCATTACACCCATGTTATTACCCTCCCAACCACACTCAAGCAGGTGTCACTTCTGCCGGACCCTGTATGTTCAGCAAGATTTTTCCCTGGGAGGCCTCCTAAACCTAAGGAGAGGACATGGGGGAAAATATTCCCTCTGCAGGGAACTTTGGTATTCCCCCAACTGGGGGAGCCTCTGGGATCTTATCTGTGTGATTGTGCCACGCTTCTGGTCTCTTTAAACAGTTTACAGAGCATACCCTCTTCTTTTAAAACTCTGTCTTTCAGTGAATAAGTAGCCATATTAGAGCATGAATATAACCATATACCATAGGAAAGCTTTTTCCAAAATTTCTTGTGGAAATGAGCCCCGCGGTACCAGGAAAGTAAGATTCTACTCTCAGCTCCACCAGTTCATTCATAACATCAATAATATAGAGCACTGCTATGCTTACAGACCTGTGCTAGGCTCTGTGGAGGGAAGATGTTCCTGATTCGGAAATATTAAGTAACAATTCAAGAGCAAATATAGCAAATGCTGAGATAAATAGCGTAGCAGGAAACGGCAGGAGAAGAGCGCAGTGTAGGCTGGATTGAAAAGTTGGAGGGTTCCCTGGATGAAGTAGGATGAACCTGCTATGTATAGTCTCTTAGCAGTTCTTCCCAAGCATTCTGAAATAAACAGAACAGATGTTATCCCCATTTTACATGCAAGCAAACTGAGGTGAATGGAGATTATGTAACTTGTTCAGGGGTACATAGCTAATAACTAGGGGAGGCAGTACTTTTAACTGAGAGCTTTTGACCCTAAATTTGGTGCTCTTTCCAAACTCCCCTGTGGCTCTGGCCATGAATGAGGGGCAGGGTTTGGATGGGTGGAATCCAAGAGCTGTGTCTTAAGAGAGGGGCCTAGCACTGTCAAGTGTCTGTTTAAGGGACAGAGTTGTGACTTGGACTTTGTTACTTAGGATTTTGGCCTTTAATATCTCCCATTTATAATGACGCTAGTAATAATATCAGTCTTCACAATCTTATCAGAATATTGTTGAGATAATATGAGAAGAAATGCATTGCAATTGGAAGTTGAATTAAATACAAGTGGTTGTGGTTATCAGGATGGACAAGAATTTTTCCGTGGAATGAGTGCACGTTGTATCCAACATGTAAACCCATCTTACTGCTTTTCAAATTACAGCTCTGAAACAGGACAGAATGATAAAAGTTCAATGGGTAAATCTCATCGTATTCATTTCAGGGGATGAAGAGACGCACTAAGTTAGGCTTACACTATCATGGCGGGGTATCAGGTCACCGAGCTTCATGTGAAATCGTTCTGGCCACATCCAATGCAAAATTATTCGTCCTCATTCTCCTGCATCGTTTAGTGCCCTTCTGCTTCATTTCATCTTGTTTTAGGGGTTTCTGAGGGTAGGCCAAGGCTCATTGTCCAAAGGAGAAAACAGAAGGTTGGTATTAGGCAAAATTTAAAGCTTTAAAAGACCAAAAGAATTTGGCTTACCCCGAGGGATGAATAAAACATGCTGAAAACATATTTTTTGTTTCTTTTCTTTCTCCTCTCTCTCTCCACCTCCCACAAAGGACTGAGCTCCAGAAATTGGGAGAATGAAATGTTTTCCTAATTTTCTGTTTCAAAGAAAAATGTTCACAGAGGAAAGATATCCAGATGTAACATTGTTTATTCACCAGTAAAACTCATGACTTGTGTTTTTTTTTTTAATAGCAGAATTCAGTAAAATAATAATCTGAATTTGAGGAAGATAGAGTATACATTATTATTATTTACTAAGATAGAGTGAGCCCTGGTCTAGTGGCTCAGTTGGTTGGAGTGTTGTCCTATACACCAAAAATCTGTGGGTTCAATTCCTGGTCAGGGCATATACCTAGGTTGCGGGTTCAATCCCTGGTTGGGGCGAGTATGAGAGACAACTGATTGATATTTCTCTCTCACATCAATGTTTCTCTTTCTCTCCCATCTCCTTCTTCTCTCTCTAAAATCAATAACTATATCCTTGAGCGAGGATTAGGGAGAAGAAAAAAAAAAGAATGACATTCTTTCAAGCTTCATAATTTTAATACATAATTTTTTACTTTATACCTCATTAGGGCTCTTTATTATTTGTACGAAAGTTTTCACTATTTTAACACCTTTATTCTGAAGCATGTAACTCAGCTGGAGAATCTGTATGAGAATTTTATCATGTATGTGTACCGGAATGTATGCGTGTGTGTATGGAGGTAGGGAGGTAAAGGGGGCCAAATGTATGGTGACAGAAGATGCTGTGACTTTGGGTGGTGGGCACGCACAATGCAGTATACAGATCATGTATCATAGAAATGTACACATGAAACCTGGATATTCTTATTAACCAATGTCATCCTGAAAAATTTAATTTTAAAAAAACAGTATTTGAGATGGCCCCAGAATTTTTACAATAATTTTTTTCTTATCAGAGAAATAATACACTTTTATTGTAGGATATATGTATATGTACCAAAGTGGCCCAGCTCTTTCCATATAAACAAGGTCTGTCCAGAAAGTATCCAGCCATGCACTATGAAAAAGACATTTATGGAAGAAGATACAAAATATAAGAAGCATTGTACATAAGACAATGACACCTCGGTCCTCTTCAAAGTAGACCCCTTGGGACCTCACACAGATCTCCCAGTGTCTCTTCCACTGTTCAAAACATTGCAGGATCCTTTGTTGGAATTGCCATTAGCTGTCTAGTATTTTCCTGAATCTCATCGATGGTCTGAAATCTCTTCCCTTTCAAGGGTGATTTTAGTTTTGGGAAAAGCCAGAAGTCCCAGGCAGCCAACTCTGGGCTGTAGGGGGGCTGAGTCACCTGGGTGATTTGATGTTTTACCAAAAAACTCTGCAGGGGATGTGATGCATGAGTGGGCATGTTGTCGTGATGAAGCTGCCAATTGCCAGTTGCCCACAGCTGTAGCTGTTTTCCTTGCATTACATTTCCCAACCACCGAAGAACATTGGGGCAGTACTCCATATTAATTGTTGGGTCTGGAGGGGTGTACTCATGATAGACAATACCTTCCCAAATAAAAAACACCACTAACCTGGTCTTGATCTTGCTGTGATTTTGCTGTGTCTTTGGACGTGGACAAGGTGACTTCCATTGGGACAACTGGGCCTTTGTTTCCAGATCATAGTCATAGACCCACGATTCAGCTCCAGTTATGACCTTCTTAAGGAAATCTGATTCATTGGCAGCAGTTTGAATCAAGTCATTAGCAACTGCAGCATGATGTTCCTTCTGCTCTGGTAGCAGAAACTGGGGAACAAATTTTGCCACAACACATTTCATGCCAAGATCTTGCATCAAAATCTTGGAGACAGTGGTTTTTGGAATCCCCAGATCAGCTGCTAGTTCTTGCACTGTCAGCCGCCGATCTTCATTTGGCTGCAGCCTGTACACATTCAACATTTTCAGGTGTTCGGCTTGTTGCAGGCTTTCCAGAATGTAGATCACTTTCAACAGATTCTCGACCATCTTTGAAGCATTTGTGCCACATTTACTTGTGCTGCACTCGTTGCATCGTCCCAGAAAGCCTTCTGAATCATCCGAATAGTTTCCGCAGAGGAATGTTCAAGCTCAATGCAAAACTTAATGCAAATTCGTTGCTCTACTCGCTTAGTCATTTTGAATGCGATGGCCACACAGTACACATGCTCACCCGATGGTGTGTACCATCCCCACTGACTAGTACAGCGAAGTTGTCATTGTTCACTCATACATATTCCAGTCCGCTCCCCTTGGCTGCCAGGTTACATCGATGTTGCACAAATTGTTCCCCTTCTATTAACAATGCCTGGACTTTTTCTGGACAGAGCTTGTATATAGTTTTGTGACCTGATTTCCCCCCAATATTGCAGTCATCCACCAACCCCAGGGTTAGTCCCCCTTTTTTCTGGATGATTTTAGCTTACTCTGCTGTCATTCTTTCCACTACCCCTGCCGTGATTTCAGTTCAGATGTAGATGATCTTTCAACAATCTCGCTTCTCTGTTTCTTGAATTCTCCTCTACTTCAGCCATTCTCTTCTTAGATTCTTTCCAAGACAATCATTTCAACACTGCATAGTCTGAACTGCATGCACCCCACTCGGATCATTCCTCTAATGTTCAGCCTCAGTCACTCTAGTTTCCCAGCCCTCCACAAATTTTCCTGTTCTCCCAATCTATAATCCATTGATCCTGCTACCTTTTCACGGCCTCTCAACTTCCTGGTGTTTTTCTTCCTTGCGAAGAAGCTTACACCCCATAGTTAGTCATCAGAGTTATTCCCTGCATACGTCCTCAATTCTCTTACCCCTGACGGTACATCTTACTTGTTTGGCAAAGCCACAAACCTGATTAAATCTGACTGGGAACTTTGTGCTCTCATCCATGTAGCCGAATGGCCTCATTTTATAGTCTTCACCTCACATGGGCTTCCCTAGTCTGTTTATTCTCCCACTCTCTACATGGCTTTATCTCACTTCTCTCCTCATTCCAAATCCCTGACACCTCCTCCTCGATCCTCGTTATTTTTTCCTCCTCAGCCTTTTTGCCTGTTCTGCCCCTTCTCCCAGCCGCTCGTGAGAGTGCCCCAGGCACCCAGACCCCTTCCCCAACTGCACTCACTCCCTTGGCAAGCTCGTTCAGTCGGCTTTAAGACCATTTTTTTTGTGATTTCCAAATTATACCTCCTGCCCAGACTTCTCTCTTGAATTCCAGACTTGTATATCCAACCTCTCTGTTGACTTCTCCACTTATATGTCTAATTCAGGATTTCTCAACCTTGGCACTACTGACATTTTGGACGGAACTCTTTGTTGTGGGGGACTGTTCGGTGCTTTGTAGCATGTTGAGCAGCATTCCTGGATAATTAGATGCCATTAGCTATCCCCTCCCTCAGTATACAACCAAAACTGTCTCTAAACATTGCCAAATGTCCCCTGGAGGGTAGCCCGCCCTCCCTCCTGATTGTGAACCGCTGGGTTTAAGTCTTTGTGATAGCGGGTGTAATCTCTGAGGGGTTGTTCTCAGGGTCAGCAGTTCCATTGTGAACTGGCTTCATTCCAGACCTCATTTTTCACTACTCCCTCTCACTCTTTCCTCCCCACTGGCCTCCTGAAAGCTTCCTGGATCACCACCCCCACTCCACCTGAAGGTCTTCTCACTGGATCTTGCCAGTTCATTGATCTTTGTTAGTGGTGTTTACAGCTGTGATGATGATGATATCTCTGAAGACATGTTAATTTGAAAGTGTTCCATGGTAAAATAACAACTGAAGGGATTTTCAACAGGATGGTTTTTCATTGAGAGAGGTAAACACAGAGAAAGCTGGTGTCCAACACCAGGCTGGCAAGCAATTCTGCAGGGAGCTCAAGACTTAACTGTTGGGGTAATGAAGAGCAAAACATAGAGAAGATGGAGCATTTCATTGTACCAACACCAACTCCATTTAAATGAAAAAGGGCCCTAAAAATTGGCTTATTTAGCAGATATTTTTGAGGCTGAATTCTTAAAGAGCAAGTGCAAAGCAAAGCACTAATGTCACATGCAAATATGTTAAGAGAGTGGCAAATGAAAGTGGATTTTGAAAGATGGATACAGAGAACTTATCTCAGGGATTGGGACCCACTTGTAATTCTTAGTTCATTTGGAAATGATGAAAATTACAGGGTTACTGGTAAAATCAAGAACAATATCCCCAGGCAGGCTTCATTTTGAGAACGTTTTGTTGTCTATTTCTCATTTCATAAAAAAGCCTGAGCAGTGGTTCATTGATACTTCCATACAATGCAAAAGACTTTACTTTCCAGAAAGAAGATACACTTGAAATTTCTATCAATAGCACCTAAAATACTGCACCTACCAGCCCTTTGGCTGCATTCACCTTAGGAATCATTCTGACAGGGCTTCTAACTCTGAAAATGTTTCCTTCTGTCCCACCTACTTATGGATCTGGGTTCTCAAAATGTTATGTGAAGAGCCTGATAAGTAGGGTTGCATTTTTACTTAGTCCAGTTTTCTGACATTAATGGTGTTGGTACTGTAACGGGGCACAGCCAGGGCCCCCACAAAAGGGATTTGTAACAGGGTCCAGAACTTGGGGTGTCCAAGAAAAATATAAGATATTCTCCTTCCACACCAAGGCAGGCCGCCATGGGGGATGGGAGACCTAGAGCGGGGCCACCGAGAGAGTTACTTTATGTATCAATAACAGGCCAGCTTCCTACCTGATTGTGGAGTAGGGCCATGGAGGGTCATTTTGCATGTCAATAACAGAATAGCTTCAGACCTCACTTGCAAAGACGGTTATTTTTCATCTCAACAAGGCTAACCAGGAAGGTTTGAAAAAGTTAAAGGCAGGATGTACCTGGAAAGAAGAGAGACAGGGCCTGCTGGAGAGACAAAGGGACACAGACTTTAGGGAACAGTGTGAAGACCATGCTAGAAGGAAAGGGGAGAAAGGACTCTTGCTAGTGGGCAGTGAGAAGGTGCCACATGGTTTTGGATTAAGAACGGGAGAGTATGGCAACACAGCGGATGGTGCTGGGAACCGCGAGAGGCATGTCCAGCTGAGCTCCTGACTTCTGTTCTTTTTCTTCTGAAGGACGGTACCCTGACCGGCCTGACTGGCCTGACTGGGCAAAGAGGGGGAAAGGCAGGACTGCATGTATTGGTGGTAGTTTTAAAGGGATTTTGAGATTTTAACAGTGACATTTAACCTTTATTCAAAACCTATATAACTTGTGAATAAATAGTTCCTTTCCTTTTCACCAAACTCTGCCATTGAAAGCCATAATTTCAAGGGCAGCCGGCAAAGGACCTAGAACTGAGGGACTCCGGGAAAGAGAGGGGTGTTGTTTTGGTAATAGTATCTACGCACCCCCTCTCCCATGGGTCCATTATTCGGTAACAGTACAACAAAACACTTAAGTATCTGCACTAATATCATCCTGCCATATTGTATGACTCCAAGCTATTGCAAGATTTCTGAGTGCCTAATCAACATGGATTGAAACATTAACTAGAATCAGGTATTTCTGTGGGCACATTGTCAAGATCCTCTGAGCCTCATTACAAATGAAGAACTGAGACACCTATGTAGGAATTAGGAAAATGTATGTATGTGTGTGTATATATATATATATATAATCTCCAAGAACAATGGAGCCCCCCAGATAGTTTGCAACAAGTTCTGCAATGTGCAGAGAAATAGTCTCTTGCATAAGGCAGTTGACTAGTCACGACTTTATGGAAAAAAACTCAACCCTCTCTCAGTTATATTAAATAGCAAAGAATGGCCAGTGCCAAGTAAAGTAGGACAAATACAGAAGCTATGGGGAACCAACGTTTCTCTGTAGACTGATGCTGCCTAAGAGTTTTTCCATAAGTACTTTTTAAATAAAAACTCCATGTGATTGCTGAGTACAGATGGATAAACAGCTGCTATCAGGTGTTTTTTTCACTTCTCATTTCTTTTTCTTCCTGTGTATGTGTGCATATGTACACGAGAGTGAGCGAGTGTGCGAAAAGCAAGCATATAAAGCATAATGCACTATTTAAAGTAAATAGAAAGCAAACACCCATGTAACCATCATCAAAATCAAGGAATAGGATGTTGCAGCCCCCAAAAGCCCCCTGCTTAAAATACATTGTTGTGTTTCCACAGCAGGATAAAAAACAGTCCCAGTGTTTTCTGGGTGTTTTATTACGTCAAGTGAACAATTAACAAAGCACAGGTGCATTAGGACAATGTGGGAATTTAATAATAAAATTTGCATTTACTGTTGTTATCAGTGTATCTACATAAATCTGCCTCTGTAATCAAAATTGTGTGTTATTATGTGAATGAAAAAGCAGGAGGGTGAAATATAATAGCTGAACTTGCATGTGGCATAAAATGCCAGGATATGGATGCCTCATTTTTTTTTAAATTTTATTTTAATTTATTTTTTCAAATACATTTGTCTCTGCCAACCCCCCATCACTTTCCCTTGGATGCCTCATTTTCAACAAAGGCAGTATTGTATTTTTAAATCAGATTTTTAATATAATAGAGGGTGAGTAGTAGATTGTTCACTTTGGGAAGGATTCTTCCTGGGACTTAGTAATAAAATTCCTTCCTACCAGTTCCTTTAGTAGAAGAATTTCTGGGGCTTCTGTCAGTCTTCCCAGGGTTCTCATTCAGCTTCCTCCCTCCCTTTACATGTCCCAATCTCTGTGCCTACCAGACCCTTACACTCCCTCATTTCATGTACCTCTGAGCCAATATCCATAAACCCAGGGACAATGGAGCCAACCAAGTAGTTTGCAACAAGTTTGACAATGGACAGTTTCTTCCGCGATGTTTCTCCTTAGAATCCCTCCTTTGCCCCCCTCAAGGAAGTTCTGTCTTCCCTTAAAACACCACTCAAATCTCATTGTCTTTACCATCTTTAGATCACCGAGTTGTATTTATTTAACTATTTTCCTCCAGCTTTATGGAGGTATAATCAATAAGTAAAATTGTATATATTGAAGGTATACAAGCTGATAATTTGATAAATATACACAGCGTGAAATGATTACCACAATCAAGTTAATTAACATATCCATCACCTCACATAGTTATCATGGTGTGTGTGGATGTGAACACATACGATCTGTTCTCTGAGCAAATTTCAAGTATACAAATACAGTATTATTAGCTATTGTCCCCGTGCTGTACATTGTATCCCCAGAACTTATTCATCTTATAACTGAAATTTTGTACCCTTTGACCAATACCCCCCACCCCGACCCTGGCCCCTGGCAGGCACCAACCTGCCCCCCGCCCCCCCGCAACCACGATTCTACTCTGTTTCGCAAGTGCAAGCTCTTTAGACTGCACATGTAAGTGATACGGAACAGTGTTTGTCTTTGTCTGGCTTATTTCACTTGGCATTATGCCCTCCAGGTTCATCCATGTTGTTGCAAAAAGGATTTCCTTCTTTTTTATGGCTGAATAGTCTATATATGTACTTCAGTTGTTTATATATTGTATTTTTATTATCCGTTCATCCATCAGTGAACAGTTAGGTTGTTTCCATAGCTTGGCTACTGTGAGTGATGCTGCAGCGAACGTGGGAGTGCACATCTCTCTTCCAGATACTGATTTTGTTCCCTATTTTTAATATTTTGAGGAACCTGTTCTTCATATTGGCTGTAGCATTTTACATTTCCACCAACAGTGCACAAGCATTCCTTTTTTTCCACATCCTTAACAATACTTGTTATCTCTTGTCTTTTTAATAATAGCCATCCTAACGGTTGTGAGGTGGCATCACATTGTGGGTTTGATTTGCATTTCCTTGATGATTAGTGGTGTTCAACACCTTTTCTTCTTCTTCTTCTTGTTTTTTTTTTAGCATTTAAGCTTAAACTTTATTTTTAGATTATTATTATTTTACAACGATAATGATTTCTCTTTTTTAATTTATTTTTTATTGTTCCAATGCATTTGTCTCCATTTTCCCGCCATCAGTTTCCCCTGTCCCACCAACAGCCCCCACAGCACCTTTTTATGTACCTGTTGGCCATTATGTCTTCTACGGAAAAATACCTCGTCCGGTCTTTTGTTCAACTTAATTGGATTATTGTTTGGCTCATGAATTGTATGAGTTCCTTATATATTTTAGATATTAACCCCTTATCAGATATATGGTTTGTAAATACTTTTCTCCCATTCCTTAGATTGCCTTTTTATTTTGTTGATTGTTTCCTTGGCTATGTAGAAGATTTTTAGTTTGACGTCTTCCTGCTTGTTTATATTTACTTTTGTTACCTTATTTTGCTTTTTTTGGGGGGTATCATATCCAAAAAAAATTGCTAAGACCCATGTTAAGGAGCCTTTCCTAGGTTTTCTTCCAGGGTTTTTATAGTTTCAAGTCTTATGTTTAAGTATTCTGTCCATTTTGAGTTAATTTTTATGAGTGGTATAAGATAAGGGTCTCATTTTATTCTTTTGCATGTGGATATCCTGTTCTCCCACTACCATTTATTGAAGGGACTATCCTTTCCCCGTTATATATTCTTGGAAACTTTGCCAAAATAAGTTGATCATATACATGGGTTTATTTTTGGGCTCTCCATTCTGTTCCAGTGGTCTATGTGTCTGTTTTTATGCTGGTATCATACTGTTTTCATGACTATAGTTTTATAATGTAGTTTGAAACCAGGAAATGTAATGCCTTCAGCTTTGTTGTTGTTCTCAAGAGTGCCTTACTTCAGGGTCTTTTGTAGGTCCATATAAATTTTAGTATTGTTTTTCTGTATCTGAAAAATGCTGTTGGAGTTTTGATAGGGATTTCACTGAGTCTGTTTGCTGTTTTTGATAGTATGAATATTTTAACAATATTAATTGTTCTCATCTATGAACATGTGATATCTTTGTGTTTATTTGTATTTTCTTCAATTTTTTAATACAGTTTTCGGTGTACAGATCTTTCACTGCCTTAATTAAATTTATTCCTACGTGTTTTATTACACTGCAGATGAGATTGTTTTCTCAATTTTTTGTTCAGATACTTCATTGTTAATGTGTAGAAACTCAACTGATTTTTTTATGTTGTTTTTGTATCTTACACCTTTACTGAATTCGTTGATTAGTTCTAACAGTTCAGGTTTTGTTTTGTTTTTTGTGGAGTCTTTAGGTTTTGTTTTTTTTTTAAAAAAATATATATAAGATCATGTCATCTGCAAATAGAGACAATTTTACTTCTTGCTTCCTAATTTGGATGTCTTTTATTTATTTTTTCTTGCCTAATTACTCTGGCTAGGACTTTTGGTACTATGCTGAATAGGAATGGAGAGAGTGGGCACCCTACTCCTGTTCCTGATCTTAGAGGAAAAGCTTTTAGTTTATCACTATTTGTTTGTGATGTTAGCTACATGGGCCATCCAGTTAGGTTTAATCTCTCCCTATCTCCTAGATCTTCAATCTGTTTTTCAGCATTGATTATATTGTTTTATGTTAGAATTGTTTATGTATATACCTTCTCATTCCTGTTGGTCAGGGACAATAGCCCTCTTACCATTGTATTCTCCACCATATCTAGTGGGGTTCTTTTCTCATAGAGCAGGCTCACTTAATGATGGTTGAATTGATTTGTTGAATATAGTACATGTAAAATATGATCAATTGTATAGTGTTTTTCAACACATCATCTCAGGCATACAGTCATAAAATTCACCATGAAATGTCAATATCTGGAATGTTTTGAAGTTCCACCTTTGAAAATGTGTTTCCACTATTAAAATAGAGAATAAATTATATAATGTTGTATGGTAATAAAATAAAGGATTATGAATGATAGATAATAGGATAAAGTGAGTTTAAGACCTATAATAATCTGTTATTGGTGTCCTTGTCTATTCTGTGTAGTCAGATAAGCTTTCACCAGGACAATACAATCTGCTTCCTGCACCAGTTCCCAAATATGCTTCCAGGTAATTATACACTTATAAAGTTGCTTTTAATAATTTCATTTTTGCCTTTCTATATACATCCTTAAGAATCAATACTAATGGCTTTTAAACCTCATTAATGTCCATTATATCCAGATTAGCATTTTTTTAATATTTAATTGAAAGATAGGGAATAAATTAACAGACCCTCTCATTAAAAATAAATTTAGAAAATCATATCTTTTTTTTTTAACATAGGAGTTTTGTATTTCGTTCTACAGTTCAAAGGTTTCCAACAGCTTGCTTCACTCCTGTAAGTATATTATACTTAATTCATGGTCAATTTGATGTTTAAAATATGCAATGATTCTTTTTGCTATATCAAGATTAACATATTGCTCATTGAAGTAGATAAGCAATGAATGATTATGTAATTGATTTAAAATATAAAGTATATCTGAAGATATAACAAGGATATCAATGTAAATTAACCATTTGTGTTAGTTTACAGAAAAAAAAAGTAAAGATTTCTTTACTTTTTTCAATCTTGACTCATAATACCTCAGTGAGGTCATCCCCAGTCACCTGTTCAGAATTTCCTGTCCCCCCACCTTTATTTTTCTCCATAGAACTCATCACTCACTACACTCTGACACACTCACTACATCTAAATTTTTGCCTATCCTGTTTTTATCTTTCTCCACTATTAAAAAGTAAGTTTCATGAAGGTGGGGATAATTATCTGTTTTTGTCCTTTATAGCTAGCACCTAGAAAAATGGCTGATGCATCGTATTTGTTGAATTAACTAATTAATACAATCATCAGAGATATTCAATGGATCATTGTATTAACAACAAAAAGGAAAAGTTATCTGTAGGTTCTTTTCTTTCAAAAGTGTGAATATGCTCTCCTGTTTCTAAAAATTTCCAAATACATGTACATGTATTATGATAAAAATGAACTCTTTTAGATAAGTGACTGGTAGAATGCCAAAACATAAATAATTATATAAACATTTAGAAAGAATGAGAAAAATGTGAAATTACTTTGGGATGGTTTGATGGACCATAGTTATTAATTTGTAACTAGAAACTTGGGAGTAGAGGTAGGAGAGACATACCTCAAACATCTGAAAGAGGATTAAGATACTCAACTGAGCTCAGAAACAGACACTAGAATATATAAGATTTATATATTTGAGAAAGATAATATGACAAATCCATAGGGAAAGGAAAAGATAGTTTGTGTTAGACAATTGTTGAATAACTTGGAAAATTAAGTTAGATTTTTTTATACTACATATTAAAATAAATTCCATGTTGATTAAAGAATTAAATACTTTTCAAACCATAAAACCAGGAGAAAATATATTAGCATGTATCTAATATTAGGATAAGGCATATTTTTCTGATATAATATCAATGGATGAATTACAAAAGAAAAGAAGTATTAGATTTGATTACATAACACTAAAAATGTTTGTATATATTAGAAAACAAACTGTAAACAAGTTAATAGGAAAAGGTAAATTAGGAAAAGTATTTTCAACATACATAGCAGATAAAGGGTTAGTGGCCTTATCTAAAATTCTCTTAATCTATAGGAAAAACATCAATAGAAAGTAAAACAGATAAGCCATGAATGGATAATCAATAAAACAAGAAATTCAGATATCCAACAAAGGTGAAAAAGTTCTAATGTTGCTAACACGTAATTGTGAGAAACCATAAGGCTGATTTCAAAGTTTCTGTATGTGGGTGGTGGTGTGGACTAAATAATGGTTTCCGGAAATGTCCACATCTGAATCCCCAAAATCTATGAATGTTACTTACCTTATAGGGCAGGAACTTTGCAAATGTGATTATGTTAAGGATCTTGAGATGGAGAAATTATCCTGGATTATCTGGTGGGCCCTAAATGTAATCACAAATGTCCTTATGAAAGGTAGGCGGAGGGGGATTTGAGAAAGGAAGAGAAAGCAATGTGACCATGGAGGCCAGTGATGTGGCCACAAGCTAAGGAATGCAGCTGCCACCAGAAGCTGGAAGAGGCAGGAAATGGATTCTTCCCTGGTGTCTCCAGAGGGGACATGGCTCTGCCAACACCTTGATTTTGGCCCAGTGAATTGATTTTGGACCTCTGGCTTCCAGATCTTTGAGAGAATAAAATTCTGTTGTTTTAAGCCACCAAATGTGAGGTAATTTGTTACAGCAGCTGCAGGAAGCCAATAAGGTGGGGATTATTTCCTGTTGGATTGCACAGTAGATGAATGGGACGAGGACCATAAATGTTTACATCTGTAGGCCTTCTCTCTTGGACCCATCATGTGCTTCAGAATGACTCCTCAGCCTCCTGCCTGGGATATAAGCCAGTGGCCTGTGTTCTGTGAACTGAACGGGGGTGGCGGGGGGGTGGCAGGGGCGGGGGAGGAGAGGGTAGAGACTGGAAAACTCACTGCTTCTAAGGCAGAAGTTCAACTTAATTACTATCTTTAGTAAAGGCCCCTGTCCTCACAGTGCCTCAGGCTCCAGAGTCCAGAGCTCTGGAGCAGTCTCCCCAGAAACTAAGCCCTCTGTTTTCTACTGGGATGTGGGATGGATAAGCTACTTGGACGCTGAGGGCGAGGTGATTGGGGACTAGGGGAGAAGATGTTCAATGATGCCTAAAATTCCTGAGCTTTTCTTGGGTTCCATGGAACACATCAGCTTGCTTCTCCTCGGCAGAGCCTCTCCAGGCACTTCTTCAGCCTTCTCCACCCTGCCATGCCAGGTTTCATTCCTCTGAACTGCTTCATGTCTTCCAAAAACATGTTATCTCTGTTGGCCCTTCTCTTTTTTGGCTCTGTGTGTGTGTGTGGACAGGTGTGTATCTGTGGCGATGGAGGTAGTCATAAATGCATTGTAGAGTAGGCTTGGCAGCAAGCAGTCAAGACACTGGTTTTTCCCCCACTGGGTGATATTGTATTTCCTTTGAAATACATGCTTTAAATGAATGCCATGAGTTAGTAAGGGTTTGTTTACTCTTAGTAAAGACAGATTCAATTGAAAATAATTTGCTGTTAGTTTAGGCTAGGCATCTTGCAAGATAAGCAGCCTGATATGGGAAATAGCACAAGGCAGTTGATTCTGACAAATTTTGCCTTTGTTCTCATGGTTTTTATGGAGGAGAAGTTTTTGGAGATCTATATTCTACCATTTTCATTGATGTCACCTCATCCATTCCATTTTATAAATAAAAGTGATTCACTGATTTGGAACATCCTGTCCTTCAACAAAGTGAAAAGGACACTAAAATATTCCAAGACAAAGAAATAGCCCAAGGCTGTGATTCATGTCTGTCTTAAACATTCATTGCCAGAGCAGACTTATGGGTTTGGTTTAGATCCACCAATTTGTAAACGGTGGAGAGGAAACTTCTTTGATCCCAGCAGTGGGAGATGGTGGCGTGCAGCGTGAGTGCAATAAAGAAACGATGCTTGCTAGGACATTATCTCAAACCCTCTTGAGGCAAATGCATTAATCCTTAGTCCACTATAAGCCTTTATCTGAAGAACTCACTTGATTGATTGATCATTCAGTTTAATGATTCTAAAAATGAGAATCACAGTCACAAAACTGTTAAGCGCTCTTAGAACTGGAAGAAACTTGATAAATCTACTTCCTATTAGGGTCAGCTTTAATGATAATGCATTGAGTGTTTTCTGGGGCTAGGCACAGTGCTCAGTGAGACATATCCTGTTTCATTTGATCCTCACAGCAACTTGGTGGGGTACTATTTATTATCCCTATTTGACAGGTCAGGAAATGGAGTTAATTATCTGAGGTCATGCAGTTATTAAGAGGTATAGCTGGGACTTCAACCCTGTCTATGGCAACCTCAAAACCTGGGTTCTAAGCTGTGCTCCCTGGTAAGTGAGCATGATCAAGTGACTTGCTTAATGCCTTTGGACATATAGAGCTGATCTGGGGTCAAATCCACGAGGGAAACATTGTGTTATTTCTGGAGTCACACTTCCTTGCTGATGCCTGAGCCTTGTTCATGGGGCCAGACTGGCCTGCTTGCCCCTCTTTGCAATAGGATGAGCTCATATGAAGGAGGCTTCTCTCTCTTGGAAGATCTACTTGCCAGCCTGCTGGTTAGGCCCTGATATCTAAGATTCTTATGATGGATGGATGGATGTAGCTTAGGCTCCTGCTGAGAAACTTGTACACTGACTTCTCTTCACTTGCCATATTTTTTTCCCCTGGGACATCTTTAGGATGATAGAACTTCCAGTCTTTTCTCAGCAAAACTTTCAGTAAAAAGCTGGACTCAACTGAGACTAGCTGACTTCAACAGAAGTTCTTTCATCCCCTCTACAAATCTTTTTTTGATAGTTATATGCGTGAGGCCCACGGGTAGCATTGTTAAACATCCAAAGGCAAATAAGACAT
This sequence comes from Pteronotus mesoamericanus, assembly GCF_021234165.1. Classification (NCBI taxonomy): domain Eukaryota; kingdom Metazoa; phylum Chordata; class Mammalia; order Chiroptera; family Mormoopidae; genus Pteronotus; species Pteronotus mesoamericanus. The sequence continues at coordinate 570,755 of NW_026555001.1, forward strand.
TTTACCAGTGCTCTCTCTGCCCTCCTGCAGGGCAGGGACACTCAAAAGTCAATAACCCAACAAGTATGCATTCCACACACACGAACTTAACACATTAAACAAGAATCTATGAGTCATGATGAATGTATCTGACTGGTGTGGGACCAAATGGCTTAGCATGCACCACTTGAAACAAAGCACCCAATATTAGACACTGGTGACTCAAGCTTAATATTATCTGTTGATAGAAGTACCCGTACCTTCTTCCTTCCAACAGCCACCTCCCAAACTTTCTGACACATTCACTTGTAAGCCTCCCAGCAAGTGCTGACTCCAGGTGGAGGGAGGAGATGAGGAAAGGCCTTGGGTGAGGAAAGGCACACCCTTACCTGTCCCTTCAGAGCCTGTATCCTAAGCAAAAGGTCAAGGAAACTAAAGTGCTAGCTTTTCTTTTTTGGATCCGAGGGCTTTTCCACAAGGTATCTGAGGGGCCCAGGAGGGAAGTCTGTATGCATATTGCAGCTCCCCACTCACTGCAGCAAAGCCTCAGACTCCACAGTAGGGATTTTGATGTGTGAACCTAAGAGCTGAGACAGGAGACATGTGTTACTCTTGATTTAATTGCTGAAAAATCTTCTGGGGGGAGTTCTTTTCAGGTTTGCATTCTTTTAAGTGCAAAAGCTCCTTGAAGGAGCAATAATATTGATCCAATTTATTACTAAGATATTAGTGACTAATTAGATTATTTCCTCCCCCCTCATGCTACCAGGAATATAGATGAGACCATAAGAATTAGGATACCTGGGATAAAGGAAAGGAACTGAAAAGGGAGAAATGTGAGAAGGGGTCCCAATTTTTAGAGTTTTGTATCATCAACTGTTCATTCTGTGCGCAAAATATGTATACTATATTTTTAGACATTAGCCTTAAGATAATTTCATAAAAACATTTACAAAATAAGGGAAAATAAAATTTACAAAGAGGTGTCATGTTGGGAATTCACAGACGTTTTCCTTGTAAAATAGATGGCTGTTGATACTTGTTAGAGGATCCCATTTTGACATAAATGTGAAGTAGAATAGAGATGGGGTTCCTACTTATGTGCAATAAACTGACATTGTATAATTTGAATATCCCTGCTTTATGTGATTACGGTCATAATAGCTATTTGAATTGAAAGTCTGTTTTCTATGCTAAGAGTAATGTGTGATTCCTTGCTCAACATAGCGGATTGGCCACATACGTCAATCCCTTTCACTCTCAAATCTCAATAAAATGGTAGTCAAAGGATAAGTGAATTCACATGGATAAAGAGAAACATTGGCAAACAAGAGATTTCAACAATTTTGGGGTGATAGAGAGTAGAGAAAGCCGTAAGCTAAACCAGGCAGGGAGGATGCAGAAACAATGGAAGCCTGTTTGTCCCTTAGAACGAAAGGGAGGCTTGAGACATTTTAGATTAAAAAAGGAAACTGTGTTGATTTTAATATATTTTTCACACTTTAAAAAATATTTTATTTACTTTTAGAGAGAGGGGAAGGGAGGGAGAAAGAGAGTGTGAGAAACAGTGATGTGAAAGAGAAACATCAACCTATTGGATCAGTTGCTCTGACCAGGAATCGAAGCAGTGACCTTCCGCTTTGCGGGCCAGCACCCAGCCAACTGAGCCATACCCGCCAGGTCTACTTTTGACATTATTTTACGATAGATAGTATGGTGATATTCTTCATTTCAGGTTTGACATTCTAATGAAATCACCGAAGAAAAATTTTAGAAAAAATATTTGAAGCTTCTTCAGTTTCCCCAAGGTCATCTCCTTTGGTATTTTAAGTCATTCTTTACCAAGGTGCCAATAGTGCCGCAGTCCTCATCCGTCTTTGCTTCTTTGTTGTTAACTAATTTAGTTGGATACTCATTGGTCAAAGACTTTTCCCATGATGTGGGCACTTCGCTATCACTTTTATCAACTTCATAAAATAGTGCATATTTTGGTAAAATTTGCATTTTTGCTTTGAAGTGGATCACATTTTATTTTCAACTTACTATTGAGTATCATTTAAAATGAGGGAGAGAAATTGACTCACAAAGACACTGAGCTCTGTGCAATGGTGAATACCAGTGTTAAGCAGAGAAAGATATTTGATAGGATATAATTTAATAAGTGGTCAGCTCATTGGAGAATTCATTTGTGTTATGACTTTTGTCTACATTCACAACTTTGTTATGTATGCAAGCACATGTACTAAATACTCAGATCAAAAGACTAATATTATCATAAGACAATACACAATCTTTTCTAAATTTGGGGATCATTTTTTATGGATAATAATAAATGAGATTTATGAGAATAGAGATTATGTTGCCAAAGCCTTTAAAAAAATATTACATTAATTTACATTTCCACCAGGAATCAAAACGGTGTCCATTTCATGAATCTGTATAAATCTTGTTTATTGTTATTTTTAAAAATATTTGTTTGATAGTAAAAGAATGATATCTCATTATTTTAATTTAACCTGGGACCTGAGGGTACACATTCTAATTATTTGTTACTAGTGTTCCTTTCTGCCTACTTTCTGGTCAGCCTTTACCCAGGTATTTATGGGATGGAGTTTTAACACTCTTTTTTGTTGATTTGCATAAACTCTAGAATGAAGAAATATTAACATTTGTATTTGCTGAAGTGTTTCAGGGGTTTTGCTTTTTTTGTGTGTGTTCTTATATGTACAGAATTTTAAAATGTAAAATGTTTCTGTCATCAAATTAGAGAGTTTGTCATCACTTTCTGAAGTGTAAGTTCCATGAAGAAAAAGACTGTCTTATTCATCAATGCCCAGGCCCTGGTACAATGCTCAAAAATGTGTTGAACAAAATCTGTGTATATTTTCCTTTTTTCTTTCTCCCATCACCTAAAAGATTCCCTCCCGAGAAATAGTGTTCACTTTAATTTTTTTCTGTTTATTTGGCATTTTGATTTTTTACAAAACTTGCAAGGTGTGTTTTGTGTATAGTTGCATGGTAAGGTTGTGGCGTCATTTGAGCCCTATTGACTTAGGACAGGTTGTCTCAGTGTTGGTACACATGAAACCTACCATCACCAGAAATCTAACCTGTGGATCTGGTGCAACAGAGTACGACCTACAGATATTCACCAAGTCACTCTAAACCCTTTCCAGAATGAGGCAGGTTATAAAAGATGGATACATATAGGTGCATAGCTCTTCCTCCTTGCTTTCCATCATCCATGAAAACCAGTTCATTAAAATGTGTTAATCATCTGTGCATAAAATCTCCAGGAGCAGCCTATTAAAAAAGGAGTAGATGACATGTGAAGGCATAGCAGATTATTACATGATTTTTTAGTTGTAAAAAGTACATTAACTTTTTTTTAATTTAACCTTTATTGTATTTTTTTCCATCACCATTTAGTCCCCTTATATCCCCCTCCCCCCAGCAGTCACCACACTGTTGTCCATGCCCATGAGCCCTTTTTCCTTTTTGTTTAGTCCCTCCACCCCCTCACCTCCAACCCACCCCCAGCTATCACCCTGCTCTCTATCTATGAGCCTGTCCCCATTTGCCTTGTTAGCTCATTTTGTTCATTAGATTTCACATATGAGTGAAATCATATGGAATTTGTCTTTCTCTGGCTGGCTTATTTCACTTGGCATAATGTTCTGCAGGTCTATTCATATTGTTGCAAAGGGTAAAATTTTTTCTTTTGTATGGCGAGCAGTATTCCGTTGTGTAAATGTCCCACAGTTGACTTATCCACTCATCTATTAATGGACACTTGGGCTGCTTCCATATCTTGGCGACTGTAAATAATGCTGCAGTGAACACAGGGGTGCTTATGTTCTTTTGAATTAGTGTTTTGGGTTTCTTCAGATATATTCCCAGAAGTGGGATCGCTGGGTCAAAAGTACATTAACTATGAATGTGAAAATCCTCTCAGATCTTAGATGCCTCTCAGGAGGCTTTTTCACTCGTTAAAAATGCAGCCTTCTGGTTTGTGTCAGAGATTCAGTGGGTGAATTATATTTTTTCCCCAAAGTGTAGGTGGCTCTCAGCAGAAGCAGTTGGTAAGGGATTTATGTGGTTGGGAAACAGTTTTTAATCTTCAAATTACCAATGTAAGGTTATATACTTATTGGCTGTTTCAGTTATTGTTGAAATCATAATAATTGATTATGGATCAGGATAATTGTTTTGCCCATAGGAAAGGCTGTGAGGAGGAGAGTGTTTATGTAAGTTTTTAGGGATAGATGCCAGAGAGATGTTCTACCACAAAGAAAAAGGGCCTTTTTACACCCACAGAAAAAAAAAATTGTATTGGAAATTTCTACCAGCGACCATTTACTCTGAGCACCTTGAAAATGACCAAACCCCACAAATTGCAAGACCCAAAGGTCCAGTTTCCTCATAGCAGGATTTTTTTTTTTTAAAGAGGAGAAAGCAAACTACAACAAATCCTAATCATTTGTATTCAAGCAAATTGAGCAAAATAAAACTTGTCATTGGTGACTTTTCTTCTTCTCATCCTTTAATTGATTTAACTGCTTTTATAAATGACCCAAATAAATCTCCTGACCTACCAGCAAACTGCATTAATTTTGTTCCCTCATGAGTATCTTTCAAAATGCACATATGAAGGATATCAGATGTTCTGCAGAACTTCTTTGGACATGTAGGGGCCACTGGTGGTGTTATTTAATATTCCTGTTAAGGTAAAGAAGAGTAAGGAAGATTTTATTTTTCTAAATCTTTTTTTCCCCACTATTTACTTGGACAGTGGAGACTCAGCATTTTTCTTATCTAATTGCTGGTGGGACTATGTACTAATACAACCCCTTGAAAAACATTTTTACAATGTGTGTTGAGCTATAAGAACTGTTTATATCTTTTAGCCCACTAATTCCATTTGGAGAAAATCCCCCTAAAGTAAATAATATGCAGAAATAAATCTATACAAAGATATCATCAAAGGGTTATTTATAATAGCAAGATAGCAACAACCACAATTTAATATTGAATAGAAGGGAAATAATTAAAAAAGAATATTGCATATTCCTTAAATAATTACAGTCATTGAAACAATTGTTAAAATTATAAAATAGCGACAGAATGTTTGTGATCTAATACATAGTGAAAAAATGTAAGATATAGATTGGTATGTATGTTATGATTAAAATAATATAAGAAAAATTATGAATATAAAAAACAGGAAATACACTGAAATGCTTTTAGTGGCTATGATGAAGTGCCATGATTAAGGATAGTTGTTTATTTTGTTTCTCTCTTTTTCATTTTTTAAAATAACTTTTCAAAATATAGTTTTTAAAAAGATTTTATTCATTTCTAGAGAGAGGGGAAGGGAGGGAGAATGAGAGCGAGAGAAACATCAATGTGTGGTTGCCTCTGGTGTACCCCCTACTGGGGACCTGGCCTGCAACCCAGGCATGTCCCCTAACTGGGAATCAAACCAGCGACCCTCCGGTTCGCAGGTCGGCGCTCAATCCACTGAGCCACACCAGCCAGGGCTCAACATACAATTTTTAAATGTCAGGAAGTAAATAATGTTTGAGGAAATGAGCCATCAAAATTGTCAACATAAAAATATTTCGTTACTTGACTGAAAATAGTGCCACTTACTATACTACTTAATTGGGAATCAGCCAGTCATGTGATCTGGGTCTTCCAGTAATTTGCTAAGCAGGTTCTTTACAGTTATTTCACACAGTTGTATATGAAGTGAAAAAGGAGATGTTCACATCTTTGCTGCGAGTAGGGATAAAATCTTACAATGTCGAAAGCAAATGGGTTTCTTTTATTAGATTTCTGAAATATTCCAAGGTGTTTCTGCATTTCTTAAAACCTGACAAGCCCATAAAGAGAAAGGAAGGGATTAAAAGAGAAGGAAAGAGATTAGATAAACAGCAGAGTCTACAGACACAAATGAGCATTATATGATTTGTCTGTTTTAGTCACATTTACTAGTAGAAGTCTGAAAAGGGGTGTCACATCTGTGGCATACTCTCTGCATTAAAATTAGCATTATGAAAGGATGCTGAATCATTCCAGCTGTTTTTTTGCATTTAAGGAATTAGTTTAATTAGAAACTAAGCTGATAAAGGGAAACAAAAGCAAAAATGAATGGGACTTCATCAAATAAAAACCTTCTGCACAGTGAAGGAAACCATCAAACAAACAAAAAGACAACCTACTGAATGGGAGAAGATATTCACAAATGATACATCCAATAAAAGGGTTGATATTCCAAATATATAAGGAACTCATACAAACATACAAAATATATAAGGAACTCTAACAAAAAAATAAACTATGTTCATGGTAGCAGTATTTATAATAGTCAAGATACGGAATCAACCTAAGTGTCTATCGATAGATGAACGGGTAAAGAAAATTTAGTATATACATACAATGAAATATTTTGCAGCAATTAAAAAAAATGAAATCTTGTCATTTGTGACAACATGGTTGAACCTAGAAGGTATTTTCCTAAGTGAAATAAGTCAAAGACAAATGCCGTATGATTTCACTTATATGTGGAATCTAAGCAAACAATTGAGTTAAACAGACAAAACAAAAACAGACTCATAAACAGAGATCAAAGGGATGGTTGCCAGAGGGGTGGGGGGCGGTGGGAGGATGGGTAAGAGAAATGAAGGGGAATATCGTCAATAATACTGTGTTAAGTTTTGCACAGCGATGGGTGATTACTAGAATTAGTGGGATGACCACATTGGAAGCAATAAAAATGTTGAATCACCATATTATATACCTGAAACTAATACTACATACTAACTATACTTAAAAATTAACTACAAAAAGAAACCAAGCTGATAGTTTAAAGCTTCATAAATGGTAGAAAAATAATTAATAAGGGTGGCCTGATTGAATAAAGCCAACACAAATTGAATGGAATCTGAAAGTTAAGATGATGAAAGCAGGTCTCAATCTCAATGTCCTCAAAGACGAGTTCACTGATAGGTAATATTTTTGGAAAAATATAACCTTTCAAGTATAGTAACAGATGTATTAGGATTTTTAAGAAAAAGATATCCTGGACATTTTTCTTTTTAAAAAATTCATGCCACTTTTCCGATGCTATTGAAACCAGCAGGGTCATAGATCCCTGCCTGGCTGTGAGTGTGAGGAATTTCCTGCGCTCCTTTCTTAAAAAAATACCTTAACTCGGTATAGGGAAAAGAATATATTAGGATTTTATTCAGTGGTAAGTGGCAGAAACCCATTCCAATAGCTTAAGCAAAAAATAAAAACATAAAGGTGGGGTGGAATTTAATGGTGCACATAGCCTTAGGCACGTAGGCCTCTGATTTACCTTTCTCCGTCCTTTGGACATGTTCTCTCCATGAGCTGGACAAGACCACTTCCAGCAGCCCGAGATGCACACCTGCTCGCTTAGCTCCAGGTTGTGAAAAGGCAGGCTTTTCTGATTGGCTATGTGATGTTCCCGTGCCTGGCCCTGGACCACTCTCTGTGACCAGGAACAGGAGCTTGCCAGCTTGGCTATAAGATCCCGGGCAGAAGTATCACCCCAGATTTCTTTACAAATTTGTTTTATTTTATTTTATATTTTATTTTATATTTTATTTTATTTATTTTATATTTTATTTTACTTTGTTATTTTATTTTTGATACTATTTCAGATGTTCCCTATTTCCCTCGCTTTCCCCCCCTTCCACCCAGCGCTCCCTCCTTGAGATCTGTCATTTGTTCATCAGTTTATTTTGTTCATCAGGTGCCACATATTTCTAATGATGGGTTTCCTTCTGCTCCCTGGGTCCTGCAGAAAAGGGAGGACGGGCCAGTAGACACCGGCAGCAATTCTGAATTGCCTGGGGCGGGCAGGGGGGCCTGGCACATGCATTTCTAAACTAGCTACATGTTTAGGGTGGGCACGTTTGTGATCACTCGGCGTTACCCCACCCACACAGCTCCACTCCTGGAAACCCAGACTGCCACAGTTTCTCCCTCAGCAGAAATAAACAGCACCAAGCTAGACTTCAGTTCCTAATTTCGCAGATGTGAATTACTTTTGGCCCCTGACAGATTTGCTTGTACCCCACCTGCCAACATGCATGTCTCCCTTTTTCCTCTGAAGATGTAGACAAATATTTAGAGTCCTGGAATTTCCTTAGTCAGACGCACCCTGCCACTGACTCCTCCTGAGTTTCCAGAAGCTGCCGGCTTCTCTCTGTGCCCACCTCCACACAGGATTCTACCCTCCTGGAGGGGACATCTGTTTTCTTTTTTGCACAATATGGTCCTCTCATACCCATCCCACCAAATTTGGGGGGATCATTTTTATTATTTCATGTAGTAATTTAAATTTATGTTGCATATTACTTATGTTTTATGTGTATATATAGACATTATGGGCTACAAATTTTATTTCTGACCCTTTCTTCAAGTAGGTCTTTTAAAAAAATTTTGTATTTATTGATATTTAGAGTGAAAGAGGAAAGGGGGTGGGTAGAGAGAGAGAAAGAGGAACATTGATTTGTTGTCCCACTTATTTATGCATTCACTGGTTGGTTCTTGTGTGTGCCCTGAATGGGAATCAAACCCTCAACCCTGGCATATGGGGACAATGCTCTAACCAACTGAGATACCCAGCTAGGGCCAAGTATGATTCATTGAATGGTGCTTGTGCCTAGGATCAATAGGTACAGACTAGGTGTTTCTTCTAGGTTCTCTTTAGCTGTATGATTTTTAAAAATAGCTTAGAACCAACACTGACACTCCCAGTACAGAGAAGCAAGGTCAGTAACTGGCTCTGGCTGTCCCCTGCAAACTTCTCCTCCTTCTTGTTCTCTAGGTCTCTGCTCACAGGTACTTTCAGGGACTTCTCAGGCCCCTCAGATCAGATCAGTTTACCCTCGAACACGCTCTCCCATAGCACCGTATGTATTCCTTTGTGTGATACTCTGCGTATTTGTCAGTATGTTTTTTGGTGAGGTATATATTCCCTATCAGAATGTAAGCCCCATGAGAGTGGGAAACATATCTTTTCCCATTAAGACTGAGTTCTGCTGCCAATAACAAAGACCCCAAATAACTATTATAAACAAGGTAGGAACATATGTTTCTCTTGTATAAAGTACCTGCAGTAGATGGTTTAGGGTTGGTGTGGCAAATCCACAGCATCAGATTTTGGTGTGTTGCTCTGCTGAGCATGGCTTCCATTCCCATGATTCTAGAGAGCCGAGAACATGGGACAAGCTGGTGGGCAAGAGAGCGGGGAAGATGGACAAGCTGCCTACTTCTTAGGCATGTTCCTTGGAAGGTGCATACCCCTCTTCCATCTCTATTCTATTGGCCAGAAATTAGCCATGTGGCCACATCTACCTGCAAGGCAGGCTGGGAAATTTAGTTTTTATTCTGGATAGACAGGTGCCCAGTTAAAAATTATTCTAATACCAAGGAATAAGGGAAAGGATATTGGGAAACAATTATATACTGCTGCGTTCCCAACTCCCAGCACACTGTGTGGCACACCACTATATTAGCTGAATGAGGAAATGAGCTGAACACTTGGAAATTTGTTTGCTAGAGCTTCTGTAACAAAGTGCTGCAAAGTTAGTGGCTTAAACGACAGAAATATATGAGTATTGTCTCACAGTTCTAGGGTCTAGGAATCCAAGATTAAGGTGCCAATTGTGTTGGTTTCTTCTGTTCCCCTCCTCTCTCATAGCTTCCAGTGGTTTGTTGGCAATCTTTGCCAAGATCTCTGACTTCATCTTCACATGATGTTTTCCCTGTGTATGCATCTCTGTGTACAAAATTCCCCCTTTTTTTAAAAAAATACCATTCTTATTGAATTAGGGCCCCTCCTAATAACCTCATCTTCACCAATTACATCTGAATAACCCTATTTCCAAGTAAGGCCATATTCTGAGGTTCTGGGAATTCCAAAGTCACAGGACTTAGGAATTTGGGGGCGGGCACTAATATTCAACAGAAGAAAAATTCATAGAATTTATGAATTTTAGAAGAACATAATTCAACACATACAAACTTGGGAAAATTTCATCTACTTTCATACAGTCTTTCAGAGGCACCTGGTACCTTTTATTTCCTGAGCAGTGTTGTGTAGATGAGCCGGTTCCATCCTCTGAGCCCTGAAGGAGTGCATTCAGTGTGGGCGTGGGGGTTGGGGGTGGGGTGGCCAGGCTTCCCAAAGGCCTATAATGGTAATAAGCGTTATTGCCCGTCAGCAGCTGTAACCAAATAAATCAAGCTTCTTTATGGTATGACAAGGAACCCAGGGACACTCCAGAAAAGTCAGTGGGGCCTTCGCATTTGAGTCCTTTTCAGGGAGTCAACAGCTCCTGCCCTTGATGATTCCCTGTGGCTCACTGAGGTGGCACAGCCAGTTAGAGCAGGGCCTGGTTTAGAGTCTGGGAGCCAGGCAGCGAGCTCGGCCCTCCCCGGGCACCACTGCAGCTCCTCACGCTTTTGTTTATTCATTTGGGGTGTTTTTATTTGGTGTTGCCTGCGTCGCTCCCTGGACTATAAACTCTGACTTTGGTGACGCAGATTTTATACATCTGTATAATCCCTACAGCTCCCATTGGTTAAAGCTGCCCTCAAGTAGAAATTCAATTAAATAAGGCTTTTTTTCAAAGGAAAGAGAAAGGTATCATCTTGTCAGGAGGGTCGAGACACAATCACGCCCCGAAGCAGAAGAATGGGTACCATAAAGGATTCCTGTAGTTTCTTCTGGCAGCAGACACTAGGAAGGTGAGAGTTCTGTCATCCCTTGGCACCAAATGTCAATGGAATCTGAAAAGTTTAGTTCCAGGAAACCCAGAGTTGCCAAAACATGGCCCTGGCAAGAGCAAGGCTTAAGAATGACCCATTCGATTCGTGCATGAGGCGCATAGTACCGCCCCATGAACCCGGGAGCTGTCCTTCACCCACGCATTGCAAGTAATGTGGGCCAAAGCTCTGGATCACGTTCGGGGTCCCCAGGAAACGAGGGAGCAGAGTCCCCAACCTCAAGGAAGAGTAGGGCACAGTTCAAAAGTCCTTCCTGTTTTCAGCGTCCTCCTGCCGCGTGAGGTCCATCTCTTGGCATGCATTCAGAGCCTTCCGGGGCAGTGACCCCTTCCCTCCATTCCCGTTCTGCCCACTCACCTGTCCTTGGATGGGACAGAGGCCGGGACTCTGCTGGAGCTGCTTCCCACCCGTCGCAGGACCCTGGCCCGGTCATTATTTTTCAGCGAGAACAGCATTCCTGTGGCTTCTGGAATATGAACTTGGGCCTGTATCCACTTCCCTAATGTTCTGCTTAAAAGATTTCATCTGACACAGGGGGAAAATAGCATTCAGTCATTTCTTTCTGCCCCAAGTCTTAGTCATTTTTCTTTTAAATCCTCACCCGAGGATATGTTTTCATTGATTTTTATAGAGAGAAAAGGGAGGGAGGGAGAGAGAGAGAGAAACATCTACGGGCTGCCTCCCATATGCACCGCAACTGGGGATCAAACCAGCAACCTTCTGGTGCGTGGGACGATGGTCTAACCAACAGAGCCACCCAGCCAGGGCCAAGTATTAGTCTTTTTGCTTCAGGTGACCCAGCCCATGCAGGGAGGCTACTGGATGACAAAGGCAGACATCAGTGCTTCTCTACGCCCAGCACCTGCACTCCCTAGGAGCTCATAACTTGGGAGCTGAGACATGAAAGCCACGTGAGGCTTGGGGGAAAAGGTGCAAATGATGGCATTTCTTGGCCATCCTGCGGACAGCTGGGTTGTCAGAGGCAAGGAGGCAATGTTAGCACACGTGGCAGCATCTTTTGCCCCATCTACCACTCTGGCTTGAGAGTACTGTGCTTATTACAGCCACATCAAGGGGACGTTACACAAACCGTTCTCGTCCAGAATCCCTCAGCTTTCTACGCCTTTCTTTTTGTGGTGCCTCCGATTTCTGCAGTGGGAGCGCAGCGGTCACTCCATATGGAGGAACGTTCTCTGTCCCACATTCGCACTGGTTTGAAAACATTACTCTTCTCTCTCTCTGTCACGAGTTGTAAAATTACGAGGCACATCCATCCCTTGATTATCAGACTTGTGCGTGGCTGTTAATAACAGATTCCATTCAAGGTGGAGTAATTGAGGATGGAGCCCTAATTACACTGCGGTGCCACCTGCAGGAGTGAGCGGGGAGCCCCGTCCTGACCCCGGCAGGGGGCCTGCAGTTGGGCGCTTGTCCCGCCAAATCCGTTGGCTAACTTGTGGCCCAGGATCTCATGGGACACATTGTTCTCTTCTAACTTTCTGTGAATTTTATCTTTTTTTTTTTCCTACCTCCTTTTCTCTCTTACTCCTTTTCCATATTCATTCATCTATACATTAGGTATAATGGTTTTTCTTATTTTAAGAGCAATCAAGTCCACTGTAGAAAACTTAGAAAGTGCTGTTAAGCAAAAAAAAAAACTTCCTTCTCTTTTTAGATGATGAACACATTTATTTTGCTTTTCATTTAGTTTCTTTTATAAAAAAATTGTTGATACAATTACAGATGTCCCCCATTTCCCACCCCTCCCATTTGCCCATCTCCACTCAGCCTCTCCTGCCTTCCCCTCCCCTGGACTTCACCACACTATTGTCTGTTTCATGGATTATGCATATTTGTTCTTTGTCTAATTCCTTTACCTTTTTACATCCAGTTCCCTCCACTTCCACTCCCCTCTGAGAGCTGTCAGTCTGTTTCATGTATCCATACCTCTGGTTCTATGTTGTCACATATTAGATTCCACATATAAGTGAGATAATATGGTATTTGTCTTTCTCTGACTGGTTTATTGAGCTTAGCATAAAAATCTCCAAGTCCACCTATGCTGTTGCAAAGGGTAAGAGTTTCTCTTTTTTCACAGCTGCGTAGTGTTCTGTTGTGTAAATGTATCACAGCTGCTTCATCCACTCATCTACTGATGGGCAGTTGGGCTGTTCCATAGCGTGGCTCTTGTAAATAGCGCTGCTGTGAACATAGGGGTGCATATATGCTTTCTGATTGCTGTTTTAGGATTCACACGGCATAGTCCCAGAAGTGAATCATTGGGACAAAAGGCAATTCCATTTTTAATTTTTTGAGGAAATGCCATCTGTCTTCCACAGTGGTTGCTCCAGTATGAATTAACCACCAACAGTGCGCTAGGGTTTCCTTTTCTCCACACCCTTGCGAGGGCATGTTGTTTGTTGGTTTACTGATGGTGGCCACTCTGGCAGGTAAAAATATTTCTTTTTACTCAACATGCTACTGCCTGAAGAAAACAATGAACATTACTTTCCCAGTTTTTCAAGCTTCTATTTTTCACTTAAGAATATTTGGGAATAGTTCTTATGTCTCTAAAAATTCATCAACACTCGATGTCTGGATGAAAGTATCACAGTTTATTAAACCAGGCACATGTTATTTGCTTATTTCTCACTTTCAACTTTTAGAAACGATGTTATAGTGAATGTCTTTGTGGCCAAATACTTAGACATATTCTTAGCTGTTTTCTTAGGATGAATTCCTAAAAGTGGAATTGCTGAGTCAAAATAATACATATGCATTTTTTAACTTTGTATTATAAAAACTTAAAAAATACACACCACATGGACAGAATGCTACATCAAATCCCATGTGACCATTCAACAATGTTCAGCTTGTGGCACATCTACCTCCACCCGCTTACCCCAGTTCCTGCATTATTTAGAAACGGATCCAAGACATCATGCCAGAAAAGACTCGTTTTTGTCAAATAGCGCAGGTATTTTAAAATGGGAAAGGAGCTCTGGCTGTTGTGGTTCAGTGGACTGAGCACTGGACTGCAAAGCAAGGGGTTGCCAGTTTGATTCCCAGTCAGGGCACATGCCTGGGTTTCAGACCAGATTCCCAGTGGGGGGTACATGAGAGGCAACCACACATTGATGTTTCTTCCTCTTTCTTTCTCTGTCCCGTCTCCTCTCTCTAAAAATAAATAAGTAAAATCTTAAAAAAAAAAAAGAAAGAAAATGGGAAAGGAAAATAGTGAATTACTAGAAAATAAAAGGCTAACATCTTGTCTACATTATTAACTATGGTGTTTTGGCTGTTTCCATTCTCTCTGCCATCCCTGGGCTCAGGTCTTATATTTCTTCTGGATTTCTGCAACAATCTCCTAACAGTCTCTTTCTACTTTCTCTGCATTTGGATAGGTATATATGTTTTGAAGCTATTTCATAGTCTGCCAAATTGTGCTCCACAAAGGCTAATCAAATTTGTACTTCCCTCAGAATCAACAGCAGTGTCCATCATGGTGGTTAAAATTTTGTTTTTTCTATTTTTTTCTTTTAAAAAGATTTTATTTATTTGTTTTTTAGAGAGAGGGGAAGGGAGGAAGAAAGAGGAGGAGAGAAACATTGATCAGTTGCCTCTTGCATGCACCCTGGCAGGGAACCTAACCCACAACCCAGGCACGTGCCCTGACCAGGAATCGAACTGATAATCTTTCACTTTGCAGGACGATGCCCAACCTACCAAGCCACACCAGTCAGGGCTACCTTCCTCCCTACCTCCCTTGCTCTCTCTCATCCTCTCTCTCCCTTCCTTGTTGTTTTTTTTTAACCTTTGTTAATTTTCTAGATCTCCCCCCACCACCAAAAAAAGAGAATTTCATTGTTTTAATGAGAACTTATTTGGTTATTAATAAGATTAAAGCCTCCCAGAGTCATTTCTTCTCTGAACAATTGTATTTCTTCTTTGTGAATTGCCTTTTGCTAATTTTCCTATTGTGATGTTTGTCTTCTTAAAATCGTCTTCATCCATTTATATTAATCTCATAGCATTATACTTATGTCAATGAATTGCTGGGAATACTTGTTTGGACATAGATGATATGCGAAATAATAAGTGTGTTTTATAAAGCTAGCAGCTCAGCGCAGCACATGACTGTTAACAGTCAGAGGGACAAGTATGGAGTGAGGCATGCCAGGTGGGGAGGAGGCCCAGGCAAGGACAAGGGGAGAATTTCACAGTCATGTAACCTTTAGTGTTCACAGCCATCCGCCAGGCAGGTAAAGTAGATAAAGCAGGTATTTTTCCCATTTCACTATGACTTGTGCCAGGGTATATACTGATAAGATCTTCCAAACCCAAATCCAGTTTTTTTACAGTATCACACGGATTCATGTTTATTTGTAGAAGACCAATAAAGCATTAAAATATCTCAAATATTAGTAATTACGAAACACTTTTTAAAATTTTAAAATAAATTTTAGCACGAAGGCCCAGGACCAGGTCATTATAACGTGAAAACACCTCCAGCAAGTTCTATTACTTCTTGTTTTCAGTCCAAAGTACCTCGTTTCTTGCCTGCCTGTTCAGTAAGTATTCTGAAGGACAGATTACGGTTGTAGGTTTTGCGGCTGTGTGCTGCGGGGGCAGTGGGCAGGGGAGGTGGGATGGGGGCGTTATATACAATTCTGGTAGATAGATAAAATTGCTTGTCAAGGCAGCAAAGAGTATAGAGCTCAAATACCTGGCGAGCCCTTCGGACTCCTGAGGACTGCAGCTAAATTATGGGTCAGCTGAGAACAGCCAGCACACTGGTTAGCCATCTGTGTTATGACCTGGCTGCTTTGTAGGGAAATGCCTTTATTGAATTGAGGCAAGCAGTGGACAGTGGCTGCCCCAGTCTATCCAGAACTGCCCTTGTGTAAGTGGCTTCTGAGAACAAAAAAGCGAGAGCAGAGACATTCTTATTGGACCAAAGGAGGCCTTTAAGGCATGAACAATTATCCTGCCTTTAAAGACTCAGGACAGACAGAGAAAAGTCCCAAGTCCTTGGAGATACATAAAGAAGATAGAATCTGGGACTGTGTGAGAGCCTCAGAGGCTTAGGGAAGACCAAGGAAGACCTCAAGGGCATAACATGGAGTTTATAAACAGTGGTTTTGTGTTTTGTTTTTTTTTTAATGTTTAAAGGCTATTTTAATTCCTATGGCCTTGCTGTTTGCAGCCTGCACCCCAGTCTGGAAGTCCCTCAAATTTCCTAGTCTGTAGCCTTGTTTGAGATGGTTGGGAGACAGAAATATGAATTCTGCCTCAAAGGAAGCGGGCCCACCCCGAGAGATGAAGGGAGGTGGGTGAAGCTGGGCAGTGGGTAGGAGCGGGGCTAGTACTGCTGCTATCTGGCCCACGGGTCCCCTCCCCTGCCCCCGCTGTGGTGTCCCAGGCCCTTCCCTTCAGGATCTTAATCCAGAGCTGCCAGTTGCAGTGTGGGGTAATGTGGTCTTTATCTGGAGGGGTGAATACTGGGGAGTCCCTGCCAGGAAAATTACAAACACACCAGCAACAGGAGGCTGGTGGGTCCCTTAATCAGATCCTCATACCCTAGTGGCATCACTGTGACCCAGATACGGGTTTTTGTCGGAGCTCACAGGGCTGAGCGTCCTCAGGAAGTTGGAGTCATGCTAACCAAATGCTCAGGAAACTGACCGAGAAGCCAGAAGGGGTAGTATTATTCATTCTCAAGTGTCCACCAAGGGGGTTGTTGGTGTTCAGGGCTGCTGCTCTGTGGAGTGTCTCCCCTTATAGGAAACTTTCATGGAAGCCAAAGACAACCAGAAGTTTGCATGGTGACAGTGAAATCCAGGCTGGGAGATGGAGCCAGATGTTCTCAAGGTTTGAGAACCATAGCCAGCAGCCTCCTAAGGGGTGGTTCTTGTGGGAGTCGGGGAGCGGGGCAGGCCCACGAACCTATCTGTGGGCCAGTCTTCCAGGACTCCTCACACAGGCTGCTTCCTCATTAATAGCACTAATAAAGGCTTCAGCTTTTTTGACATCCGGCCAGGGCTTGATGAGATTCCAGGCTGCTCGTCTGCTCTTGGCAAGGGAGACATCCTGTCATTTAAAGCAGCTTCTGCAGGCAGCTGACCTCATCCACGCTGGGCTGACTCTCTGCCCCACTCCCAGGGTAATCCAATTTCCACTCTCACTGTCTCCTGGAAAAATAACAAGCTGCAAGGAAGGAAGGAAATGACAAGAAGGTGATAACAGGGAATAACACTAGCAGCGGTGGCTGGTGTGTGGAGCACCTGACTGGCCCTCCCGTGTTCTCTTTCCTGGAGGGCATCCCGTGAGCCTCAGAGCCTCCTTTGATGGCAGAGGCATGGGAAGCCCATGGCCCAAGGTCACACCGAGCCACTGAGGCTAAGACTAGGACCTGAACGGAGGCCTATCTGACAATAAAATTCTTCTCTTACCACACACAGTCTCTCCAGCAACCCAAGATAAAGTCCCTTTGGGTTTCAAGGATATGTGTGTGCACCCCAGTGTGGAAAACACTGACTTTAGAAATCCAAGTCTTAGCCTTAGTCTGTGAAAAATGACAGTCATTTGCATTTTATCACAACAGAAGAGAAACTTTGTTTAAACAATTGGTGCAATAATTTTCTAAAGAATTTCATCAACATGAAAACATGACTTTCAAAAATTGGAACTCATAGATTCTTTGCAAATACTTCTGACCCTGGGGTCCACAGACTGGCAGAGAAATACCTTACTACTCATGCTGGGTCAGCAATAGAAACACATGAGTTTGGGCTTTTGAGGTCAACCGCTCAGGTTGGGAATCCATCCTAATGCCCTACTACTAGACTGGGGATGACGATGGCATTCCCACGGCCAAACTGCCCTGTGGGGCATAGTGTGCCCTGAGGCGCAGGTGGCATGAGAGCTGCCTCCCTGGCAGGTCCAGGCCACCACTGCTCGTCCGCTGTCTCTCAGCCCCTCTGTAGCCTTGGGGAGAGTGGCTGGCAGGAGCCGGTCTGAGCTCCAGGGACACGCGCCAGGGCAAGGGTGCCCCAGGCCTCCGCCCAAGCTGGTGTGGCCCTTGTCTCCCTCCGTAGGGATTTGCCAGCCAGGCCCAGCAGGCTCCAGGGTTTTGGAGTCACACTCTCATCAGTTCCTGCTTTCTGTTCTGTTTTCAGAAAACCCCGGGTCCAGGAGCGTACACATCTTCAGCACAATTCCCCAAGCAGCCCCGGACCATAGCCAAAATGGGGCGAGAACATAGCCTGTTCTTCAACAACACAATCGGCTTTTAAAATAAAGCCACCTTGGCCCTAAGCTAACTTTGTTTGAGCAAGTTATTATGTTTAGAAAACACTGTTTTATCTACTCTTTGGAGGATTTGAGCCCAGAACCAAATAGATTGCCCAGAGTGACCATCCAGCCTATTTATCTGGACTAGTCCCAGCATAATTGCCAGTTTGCTCTCAAGAGTGTCTGGATTTGAACAATAAATTTTATGCTCGATCTGTTTATTTTAATTATGTTATTGTTTATGCTGTTACAGTTGTTCCTACTCTTTCCTCCCCTGCTCACCTCCTTCTCAATCTGCTTCTTGTCAGAGGGTATATTCCTGGAGACTGTCCCCTGGCTGCCCTGTGGCAGCTTCGACATGCCCAGCGAGCCGAGGCTGTGCGCCGGGCAGCCCCGGGCTCCCCAGCTGGGGCCCCACTGCACGAGGGGCCTCGCGGCCTCCTGGAGATGGCCTTGGGGGCAGGGTGCACCTTCAGCCAAGGCCTGGTGGAGCTTGACGGGATCCCAGCAGGTGGTTCTTTCTCTTCCAATTCCTTGAAAAGAACAATATTTCTTCAACCCAATGATTATTTGTGGTTTCAAGTCAAGAAAAATATTTTGAGTATCTGTTCTGTGCTAGTTGCTACGTTGGGACTGGGGATGGGGACTTGAAAGAACAATGAATAAAGCATGTGACTGAGTTTGGGGCGGGCGGTAGGGGACACGAGGCCAGGAAGGTGGTTGGGGGTAGTCTTTGGCTCCAGGACCGCTTTTGAAAGTTGCGCTAAGCAGCTCCTTCTGGTGTTGGAAGCTCAGGGGCTGTCCTCACCAGTGAGACAGGCCCTCGTCTCAAAGCTGCGAAATCACTGCACCCAATGCCCAGAGGAGCAGTTTCAACAGTGAAGGCCAGGGGCGGTCAGAGCAGGGACAAGGCAGCATGCAGGAGGGAAGATCGGCTGGCACCCAAGGGACCAAGAGGCTGAGAGGCAACAGAGAGGAGAGGGAAGGAGGTCAGGGGCAAGGAGCCCTGTTTGGACAAAAGGCAAGGGTAAACACTTGCTGGAGGGGAACAGAGGGAGCCTAGCCTGGCCAAGCCAACTGGAGTGGAGGGTGTGAGGGAGGGTGAGAGGGGGTGGGACCACATGCAGCCACGCATGGCAAGCAGTCCTGCTCAAGGAGCGCCAGCTAGACAGATGCTACGCATGATAGCTGGTGTCTCACAAAGGTTGGGGAGATTCCAGAGTCATTGGTAAATAACTGGGAGAAACCTTATAAAATACTTACACAATACTTTGTTATATTTTAAAAGAAGAAAAAAGCTAGCCTTATAAGCCCTTATAAAATGGGTATTGGGGGCAAGGAAGGGAAGGCCACCTTCTCACTGAATTCATTCAAGTTTCACATTTGTGGGAGAAACTCCCTGCCTTGTATTCCTTCAGCGCTAACAACAGCCACTGGGAAGATCAGGGGGATGTCTGGGGTGGGGGGGGGGGATGCAGTGGCTCTTGTCCTTTGATCAGAAGATGGCTGCAGGGCAGACAGTTCCAAATTTTATCCTCCAAGTGGGTCAGAGTCCCCTGCAGGATCGGAAAGGTACAGCTGGCAGGGCTGACGGAGAGTGTTTTCTCTAGGTTGCACCTGGTGCTCAGGGAAGTGGTTCTAGGCAGAGGTGCCATGTCTGCCTTAGAGCTCGTGGATGGAAGTTAGAGGAACCCCCACACAGGGGAGGAGGGAGATGGTGTTGTGGGCAGTAAGGGTCGCGTGACCCAGGGGCTGGCAGGAACGCTCTCTCCCCCTCCCTCTCCCCCTGCCTCTTTCTCAGGTCTGCTTTCCCTGCGGCAGCAGGCTGACTTCACTGCCTCTTTCTTGTATAGAATCGAATGTAGTTACCTCAGCCTCTCCTCACGTGATTTCCTGAGCCAGTGCCCTAAAAGGATGCAACCAGCCTCTCTTGGTCCCAGTATCAGATTCCTAGGAGAGAGAATCCAGTTGACCTGCTTGGGTCAGGAGTCCACCCCGGGGCCCTTCACTCTATGGCCTGAAGGGCCTCGAACCACGGTGCAGACAAGGCTGCAGGGGCCCAGCTGTGCGGGGGGTGGTGGGAGGGGTGAGTAACGGGGGTGGAGGGCAGCTGCCCAGTGTCCCGCGGGGAACGAGGACCATGCAGAGTAAGAAGGGGAGGGGGCCTTGATTGGCCTGCAGAGAGTCACCGGGAGGCGAAACTGCTGAAGAAAATTCTGCAGGGCCATCTGGACAGCCTGGTGTTTGGGGCCCATTCCCTAAGCTTTGCTTTGGCTCCCGTAACATCTGTCTTTCTTCCTGGAGCCGGGGCGAACCTTACCAGTCTTGCCGTCTGGTTCAAATGCAGCCCTCACCCTCCTCTGTGATTCCGGGGACGGGGCAGACTCTGCCCTGAGCATTAGCTGAGGTGCTGGCAGGGTCTAGGTGGTGAGAAGAGGATGTTTTACTTCTCTTCCTCAGCATATTCGAACATTTTTATAGAATTTTATACAGTTAGGGAGAGGCTTTTCCCAAAAAGCCCACAGGGATTCTGGATGGCATTTTCTCGCCACGAGCCTAAAATTGAGGCGCTATTTGAAGAGCAGGGCCTCCTTCTGTCCTTTCTGAGGTGGAGAGACTGACAGACCTGGGTTGACCTTAAACTTGAGCTCTGAGATTGGGATATTAACACCTGGCAGCTAGGACTGTTGTGCACAGCAAGTGACATGTCCAAAAGCGCTTAGAAAAGCCTAGCGCAGATGGGAGAGACTTCCGCCTGTATCCCAAGTCCCAAGAGGCCTTCCCTGCCGAACCCCTCCTTGCTTCCCCATTGGCTGCTGCGACACTGGCTTCTCAAGGTCCCTGCCCTGGCTTCCCTGAGCTTCTCTCTGTTCCTCTTCCCTCCCCCTCCAACCCCCCTCCCCCCCTGCAACTGCCCTCTGAATTTAGCTTCAGCCAAAGGGAACGGCTCTTCTTGGCTGCAAATGTCTTCTACTGTTTCCATCTGAAATTCCCTCTCCATTAAGTCAGAGCATGTCAAAAGTCATAGCGGTTGGGGACAGCTTGTCCTCCTCCTTCTCCTCTCTTTCCCTCCTTCCTCACCCCCGCCCCCTCACCCACTGCTTTCTGGACCTTCCGGTGACACCTTCCAGACCCAGAGGCTGAGGGCCACAGGCTGCTTAGATGACTGGCCCTGCCCCCAGCACCCTCTCTCTCCTGCGTGCTGCCCCCTACCTCCAGGAGCACAGAGCTCAGGCCTGTGACCCTAGCATTGCTTTGAAAGCCCTATTGTCTTGAAAACACAGTTCAAAATCTACAAGTTCAGAATCAGTGGTTCTAAGCTGCATTTTAGAATCCCCTGGGGAGTCTTGACAAATTTTGGTGCTGTCGGCTCCAAGACAGATCGCATCAAACTCCCCGGGGGCGGGACTCAGGCCCAATATTGTTTAGAGCTCGCCCCCTTTCCCCACCCCTGTCGATTCCAATGAGTGGCCAAGGGCGAGGACCACCACTGAGATGGTGTGAGAGCACCAGTCACCAGTAACCCCAGGCGAGGGCGCAGGCGGTCCTCCCAGCCCTAAAGGTTTAAGAAGAAGAAGACAGGGCCCTTGCCCTAGAAATCCCTCTCCAGTAAGAAGAAGAGGTTGACTCATGTTAGCATCTGGCTGCCTCCTAAGGGAAAAGGATGGCACCCAGCCTGTTTGTCTGGGTGAAGTCGGTGCCTGGAGTGGTACCAGGGGAGGGTCTTTCTGAGTAGAAAGGACAGCAGTGGCCTGAACCCAGGCACCTCTTGCCAGCCTAACCCCTCGCGGCACTCCTCAGAGACTTTTGGTTTCGGCCAAAGGCGTGGCTGCAGGCCTGCCAAGCCTGCCGGGCCCAAAGCGGGGGCGGGGGTGGGGCTGGCCCCTGGATTCAGGACTGCAGGGGCTGGCTGGGCTCGGGGGTCAGTGCTGGAGGCCCGGGCCTTAGCAGGGCTTACCTCAGCCTTCCGAGGGAAGAAGCCACTCTGGACGGCAGTGGGAGCCAAGGCTGAGTCCTTGGACGCTGAGGGTGGTGAGTAAAAAGGCAGGGAGTGGCAGGTAGACAGGAAGGAGGCGTAGCTGGAGGGGGAGACCCAGGAGGGGGACACGTGGAGAGTCATCTCCCATCAGGTGCTCCTCGTTGCCTTCTTGACAGCACCCTTGGCTATATCAGAGCCCAGTCAAAGGTGTCACCCTTCTGAAGAGTGGAGGGGGCTCAGAAAGGCACCGCCAGCAGGGGAGAGGTGGTAGCAACGTAGCAACATGGCTACTTTGGGTGGCAGTGTGGCTTCGTCCCTGAGAACTGTGGACAGAAAGGTGGACTGAGTCACCGTGACATTGCATCTCTCTGGTCACCAGAGAGGGCTAGGTCGGGGCAGGTGGTAGGGACTGACAAGGCTTTCGATTCAGTTCGCCACACTGGAACTGAGAGGCCTGGGAGGGGACAGGTGGGACAGCAAGGCAGTGCATTGCATGCTGTGCAGGTCCCACACGGAACCTAGTGCTTAATGAGAGCTGACCTTTTTTTTAAAAAAGAGATTTTATTTATTTTTAGAGAGAGGGGAAAGGAGGGAGAAAGAGAGGAAGAGAAACATCAATGTGTGCCCTAACTCCTTCCTACCCCCCTCACTGGGGACCTGGCCTGCAATCCAATCGTGTGCCCTGCCTGGGAGTTGAACCAGTGACCCTTTGGCTTGCAGGCCAGCACTCAATCCACTGAGCCACACCAGCCAGGGCTCTCATCTGTTTTCTGAAGTCCCAGAGCTCAGAGGTTCTGCACGGTAATTGAGGGCCATCAAGGAGAAAGGAAGTTGCTGGAGCTCCCTTTATTCAATAGGGCCAGAGGGAAACCCTTGAAAACCTGCCAGGCAGGGACACACCTGATTAGGCTTCTAATCCCCAACTCACGCAGGGCTGGGCATGGGCGCCGGACTGCAGAGTACCCCTGAGCCCATGTGCCAATCCTGTGCCCGGGGCAGTTCTTTATCCAAACCATCTGTATCAGTTCCCTGTGGCTGCTATAATAAACTTCCATAGACTTTGTTGCTTGAAACAGTACAAATTTATTCTTTTACAGTTCTGGAGGTCAGAATTCCCAAAATCAGTCTCAGGCTCCAGGGGAGAATCTGTTTCCTTAGAGTTTCCAGCTTCTACATTCCTTTCCTGACATCATTCCAAACTCCCATTCCCATCACATCTAGTCTTGACTCTGACCCTCCTGCCTTCCTCTTTTAAGAATCCTTGTGGTTATAGGGGTTCACCTGGAAAATGCAGAGAATCTCCCCAAGGTCCTTAACTTAATTGTTTGCAAAATCGCTTTATCATGTAGGAGAACATATTCACAAGTTCTGGGACATGGATACCTTTGCAGGGGATGTTCTTCAGGCTTCCACACCGTCTATCTAACCTATAGCTAGGCTGGGGAGTGGGCATTCTTCTGCTTGAAATACTGGCCTTCCTGTGGCCCTTGGTGGGCACCAAATCCCTCTCCAGACGGGCTGGGTGCCTCTCACCTGTGGTCCAGCAGTCCCCAGATCCTTGCCTGAGGCCAGGTTGCATGGCGGGCTCTGGGATCACAGTGGTTTGTCGTCAAGAGCTGGTAGCATGGGCTGGGGAGGTTTATTTAGCTGGCTGCTTCCCAAACAAGGCCAAGAAATATTTGCATGGTGACGCTATCTGAATGCCCCAGTGGTGAGGGGGTGCAAATGCAACAATGAGCACTTTGGTACCAGAGACGAGCCTGAGGGGTGGTGGCTGAAATTCCATTCATATTTGTGCCTGCAGATAAACACTGTTTAATACTGAAGGGCTGTGTCCTGGAGAGTGGCGGGTGGGCTGGAGGTCCAAGGGGGTGACAGTGCCACACAAGTCTTGTCCCCAGACTCCAGCCCTTATTCTGGCACAATGGGCCGCACATAGAGGTGGCTCCCTCCTTCTCCAGTGAGGGTTTCTGTGTGAACAAGGGGTCTGAAAACCTGGGGGTCAGGAAACGTCCCCACCCCTGCCTGACTTCGACATCTGACCAACTGAGGTCAGCGCAGCATAGCCCTCGTATTGAACAGGAAGGCCTCCCTCCCTACCTCCATTCTCTTCCTTGAAGGATGAGCCTTCTAAAACTTTCTCCTAGGCTGGCATATAATGTAACCTTACCTGTGGCCTTTAATTCTCACCCCAGGGGACCATAAGCTGGGGGTGAGGGTGTGTTGTTAAACACGAAAGATTGTGAATGAGTTTCCTTAAAAGAAAGCATTGCGGCACAAGAGAAGCTGGGCACTTAAAGGCTCCAAGGAAGATCTTCGCTAGGACAGCAAAACCGCAATGGAGAATAGGGCTGAGGGTGGGCAGGCGAGGCCGCAGTGAGGCCGGGGAGCAGGAAGCTCCGTCTAGGCCAGCCCCGAGTTCTAGGGGAAGCCTCAAGAGCAGCTGTCTTCAAAGTGGGTGGGTGCAGCCTTGGGGCGCACCAGATGACCCCTTGGGAGTATATGGAAAATACAGCTGTGTAAATTTGTGTCATCCTCCAAAATTTTAACGCACTTTGTATGCAGTATGTTGGTACGTGGTATAACATACATCAGGACCTCTCAGCACAGGTGGCCAGTCTGGACGCGGCCTGGATCTTCACCACGCCCCCTCCCGGGGGCTTCTTCCCCGGGTGCTGGAGGGGCTCCACTGGCAGTGCCCTGGGTACAGTCTCTCTGTTCAGTTGGCAAGTCTGGTCCTGGATCCTCCAGTTGGGCTCTGGAGGCAGCAGGGGGCTCAGGGCCACCCAAGGGACAGGCAGCAGTCCAGAAAGAGACCCACTCTAGCTGGCCCCACCTCGACCCCTCTGCCCCTCCTCCCACCCGTCTCAGGGCTTCAGCCGGACCTCAAAGCCCTCCCAACTCCCCACCCCCGCCACGCTCATCCACCCCCACTGCCCTAAAGACGACGGTCCCCTCAGCGGGCTCCTCCCTCCCTTGCTCCTCCTCCCCCCCAGCCCCCACCGGGGTGGCCCAGGCCCTAAGGACTCCATCCTTCCCCACCCCACCCCAGGATCTGCTCAAGGCTGGTTCTGGAACCACCTGTGAGCTGAGTGAATACATTGCTTCAGACAAACCTGTTTCCCCTTCAGGGGTCTCTTTATTCAATCTGTGAACTGTCAGCAACTTGACCTAAACAGCTGAGGCCTCCTCTGAGGAGGGTGCCTTTCCTTCCTAAGAACTGACCACCAACATCTTTGGGTCCCCCAAGGCAAATCAATGGCTTCTGTTTTGTCTTGCTCACTTTTTTCCCCCTCACAGAATTCCAGAAAAATAGAGCTCTATCATATACAGGGCCCAGCAGAAATAACGCCCCTGTTTCATTAAAAAATCTTTTATTACAAAATCGTAAGCATGTAATTCTGTAACATAACAATATCACACTCAAGCACACCATATGACATTTTAGGTGAAATGTTCAAATTAAAACTATAAATTATTACACCCATATAATATTACCCTACCAACCACACTCAAGCAGGTGTTACTTCTGCTGGACCCTGTACATATATATATAAATTTATATTTATACACACATACACATATAGAGATCCTTCAAATAAGAGGCGAAGGATGCAATGTTCTCTGCAGCGTTGCTCACCTGGCGGGAGGCCAGGAGGCACAGGCTCTCCCCGGGAAGCACCTGGGGGTGCAGCGCTGAGCCGGTGTGGCGAGGAGCGTGGGTCTCCCACAGGGAGCCTGGCCTATGACAGACCCAGGCCGTCCTTGCCCAACCTTTCCACACACCTTGAAATGAGAGATGTACCTGATGGAGCTTTAAAACTAAAACCCAAAGTGCAGATAAAAAAGGAATTTCCCTAATAGGTCTTTGGTGGTGGTTGGGGGCGGGACAGCTCCTTGGGGGGAATTCCCAGAGCACCCCACAGCAGGCTGGGAGCCGCAGGGAAGACACCGACCCCCAGCACCCACGACCCCTGCTGACAAAGGTACCAAGTATACAGAGGCCAGCTCAACTATTTAGGAGGCGCCAGGCCAACCAGTCATTCGGTGCCAGGCAGGGGAACCAAATGGCCAGGGTGGGGCTTGGGTTACCCAAGAACGCCGGAGGTGAAATGGGCTGTGGGTGGTGAGATGAATGTGGGACAGTCCTGGAGACTCCCCATCTCCACGTCATAACCCCCGGAGTGATCTGCCTCGTACCCACTGCCCTGAAGGAGCAATGTGTCGATGGAAGGAATAAGAACGGGCTGGGCGAAGCGCCATGCTCGTATCCTGAGGCCCATCCTGGGGCTGCGGCCTAGGTTCTGTGGAGGCTGCTTTAGCTGGGGCATTTCCAGGAAGGTGGAGGTGGGCAGAAATGGAAGGTTAGTTAGGGCCGGTGCCCGGTGTCCCCGGCCAGACACTAGGGGCCTCAAAGGCACTTGGCAGCAGAGGGTGCACAGTTAGTCCCAACTGGCCTCATCGGGCAAAGGGCAATGCTGGGCAATACCCACTAACTCAAAGTCTGGGAGAGGGATCCATCTTCTTCCCACTTGCCGGTGGATTCTTCAAGTCGTGACTGCTCTGGGAAAGACCTGAGAACGGCCCGAAACCTTGTCCTGGGACGGGTCTGGGCCCAGGACGTGGGGCTCCCCCGAGGCACAGAGGCACGGGTGGGTGAAGGCACAGCTGTAAGGCGCCAGGGAGCAAGTCCAGTCACCATGACTCTAAGACACTTAGGGCTCAAGCAGACTATCTGCTGAGGTGCTGAGGAAGAACACAGGAAAGCCCTTTTGGCCCAGCCAGAGGCAGGGTTCATCGTTGGCGCTGGAGACGAGAGAGCGGAGGTTCGAGACTGAAGCTTGTGCAAAGCCAGAAATCAGGGTCGGGGTGCTGAGGGAGGGTGGCAGGTGCAGTACAGGGGTTTCTAGAAGGGGAAGTAACCAAGCTACGCAGATCTTACTGCACATTTAGATGATGCACAGACGCACTGGGGAGGGGCTCCATGCTGATGTGGCCTCTCAGCTACTTCCTTGCTCATAAATGCCACAATGTCTGAGTCCCAAGGAGAAGGAATTTGCTTCTGATGCAAATTTGGTCCACCCAGTTCCAGATGAGCCTCTCCCAGACTCAGTGGGCTCTGGAGGGAACACAGGGGTGGGGTGGGGGAGGCGAGGAGAACTAGGGCTGCAGCTTGCAGAAGTGTTCCCTAGAGATGTATTTCCCTGAGGTCCCACACCTCCCCAAATCCCTGTTCCCGGCTGCCAGCTGCTCCACCCACCGGGCACCGCCTTCCTCCCCGCTGCTGTGGGCAGTGTCAGAGCTCTCTGGGGATGATGGAGAAGGGCAGCACTGGGCTGCTGGCCTCCAGCTCGAGGGCAGTGAGGAAGCATTCGACAGCGGCCTCGTTCTGGCCCTGGGCTTGCAGCACCTCGCCCAGGCCCTGCCATGCCTCATGGCAGGTGCTCTGCCTCTCCACAGCGTCCCGCAGCACCTTCTGGGCCAGGCTCTTGCGGTCCAGCCGACTCAGCATCATACCCTGGGAGCAAGCACAGGGCGAGGGGTTAGTGAGGGTGTCCTGGGGTAGGGGCACCCTGGCCATCTGGGCAAGGAGTGGGAAGCAGCTTGGCTACCGGCCGCCGGCCGCCAGCCAGAGAGGGCCCCATATGCAGTACCTCCGGCCTGGGTTTTGTCAAGTGACTGTGTCCTTGATTAATGCAAATCTTACCTGTCCCCACCTCAGACCTGCTTCCAGGCCAGCCTCCCAGATCACACACTGTGGGAGCTGTGCCCCTCCTGGCCCCAAGGGATGGGCTTTCAAGTCAGTGGCCTTGGCTTTGAGTGTCCCCTTTACCAGCTGTGAGATCCTGGGCAAGCCACACTCTCTGGCCTTCAGCTTCCTCACCTATAAATGGGGAAGACCACAGCAGCCACCTCGAGGGCCATTGTCCAGGTTACAGGAGTCCATTTATGTAAAATACTTGAATAGCACATGGCCCACATGAGTCTGTCAGGAGTCTGCTACCCCCCATGCTTGCTGCTGCACTGCCGAGCTGCCCTGCTCCGCAGGGAGGCTGCGGGAATGTACGCTGCAGGATCCAGCTTCTATCCCTTTGGGGAGAACCTTGAACTTGTGGGTGGGTGGGCACAGCTCCTTTGCCTGCACCCGTGTTCTTCCTAGGGACGTCTGGGTCCTGGGACCTAATGCCCATCCCAGCCTGGCCTCGCAGGTGAGGGTCACAGGACAGTCACATGACTGGGGACCAGGGGCAGGGGCTGTGTGAAAGGAGGGCTTTGGGAGGGTGGGTCAGGGCGGCCAGGAGCTTGGCCTTACATTCGGCTCCAACAACCCCGCTGCCAGCAAGATCTCGGAAGTGACAGGAATTGTAACAAAAGGGGTAGGGAAGTTCACCTGGCACCCTGCCCCTCTACGTCCACTTCCATACACATTGGGTGAGCAGGGGAAGGAGCCGGTGTCTCCCTTCGGCCTTTGTTCCCAGAAAGGCTGCTTTGCACCACCCTGTCTCACTGATCTGCATCCCAGCCCTCAAAGGTGGCTGGGGATGGCAGCACAGGGGGCCTGCTCTCATTCAAAGATGTGAGGTAAAGCATGAAGATATGAGGAAAGCGCGAACAACACTGACTTCCTGGATAGGCGGGGGCCGGGGGGGGTAGGGAGCTGCCTTCTATGTGCTGGGAGCCCCTTCTTGGGTGCCCGCCCACTGATGGCCATGTACATTTTTAGCTGGAACATTTTCATCCTCACCACGCTCCCCAGAGTTAGGCCCACCGTTGCTATGGAGACCTACTCAGGAAGATGCACATGCCTGATTTCATAAAGAGCCTGGAACATGACCAATTAGGCAGGAGGGAAAGCTGGCGCTCAGGAAGCCCTAGGAAAAGCCTCTCCCTCTCTGGAGCTGCTGGCTGGCAGCACTGGGGCCAGGGGGCAGGAAAGGAAGGAGATGTCTCTTCAACCCAGGGTGAAGCTATCCCCAGGGAACCATGAGGATGAGGCAGAGGACAGGGGAGCTGCAGCTGGGCGGAGCCTCCGGCAGGCCCCCAGCTCCGGCTCCAGCCAGATTGGAGCAGTGCTGACTCAGGGATGCCTAGGACCAGAGGGCTGTGCCCAGTCTGGCCAACAGGGCTCCTGGCCAAGCTGTTCTGCCCACAGGGCCTGGGAGCTGGACGCTGAGCAGCTCATGATGGAACAGGGCCCACAGGGAGGAGGGAAGGAAGGCGAGACGACAGGCTGCCAGACACCAAAATTAAGCACCAAAAATGGAAGGTTTGAGCCCTGTAAGCGCTGCCTATGGGGGAGCGACAGAGGACAGATGGGGAAGGGCCAGCCAGCAGAGCCTCCGGATGGGGGAAGGGGGCAGGCAGGGCCGCGGTGGCTTTTACACACTAAGACTGCTATCTTGAGCTTCCACCTGAGATTTTGTTTGAAAAGGGGGCTCCATCTAAAAATGAATTTGAAAACCCCTGATCTCAAGAAGTATGTGGGTGTCTGGGAAGGGGCCAGAGATGTCAGCAGGCTGACCAGGGAGTGCATGTGTGTGCGCGCGCATGCTGTTCTCAGCTTGGAGGGTCTGTAGGAGGCTTCTGCACTCTCTGCGCAGAGGACAAGCCCAGGGCTTCACAACCACAGGAACCCCAGCTCTGCCACTGACAAGCGCAGTGACCCTGGGCAAGGGGCCCACTGTCTGTGAGCCACGGTTTCCTCATCTGTGAACTGGGGAACAGAAGAGTCCTTCCTCATAAGCTGAAATCATGTGGCTAGGGCACATGGTGGGCATATAGCAAAAGGAAATGTCCCCAGGATAACCAGAGGTCCTGGGAGCGGGTGAAGGGGTGGAACAGTTGATTTTTCTAGAGGGCAGGGCTCTCTGTGCGGGGGAACTATGGGCTAGGCTGGGGTTGGATCACATCCCCACCACCCTGGGGTGCTGACCTTAGAGCCTGAAAGGAGACACCGGGCTGGGGTCAGGCTGGGGCCCAGAGGCCTGGGGCCTGTAACAGGATCTGCTGCCACCTGCCCGAGACACCAGCCCGTTCATGTTTGGTAGCAACTCGGAGTGTTTGCTGCTTGACAACTGGACAGGGCCCGCCCCAGGAAGACTGTAGGTCTCACCTGCTCTGCCCCCAGCCCACACTGCCAAGGGCCTGCCGTCACCTTCCTGGCCCCCGCCTCCCTACCCCCAGGGGTCTCCAGGGAGATGGTGGGAACACAATTCCATTCAAGTGTCCCTGTGGACTCCTTTCCACCCCGGCCAGGGGGCATCCTGAAGCCAGAGAAACCAGACCTCCTGGTGACCTTCACCGGGTTGAGGTCATAGGTGTGCCGCCTGCGTGTAGGAGTCAGACAGTGAGGGGAGAGTTGCTTAAGGCAGCGGAGCACTGCCCCTGTAAGAGGGGCCGGGGTTGACTGCAGCCGCTTGGGGAGGGGCGGGGCTCTGGGGGGGAAGTCCCAGAAATTCCCGCCTTCCTCCCTCCCGTCTCAGATCTCACGGTGGAGGACACATTTGGCCACATCTCATCTACCTGGGACCCCAATAAAGCCTCCCCTGAGGGCAGCAGTCCCTCTTGCCCACATCATCGCTTTGACATGATGCTCCATTACTGCGGGCTGTTGAATGCGATCCCTGTCCTCCTGCCTCGGCTGAGAGGGACAGGGCCCTGGCTCCTTCCTGCCTGGTCAGGGCCAACAGGATGGCAGTTCAACAGAGCTCAGGTGGGAGGGGCCTGGCTCCGAGCCAGGTACACCAGAGGCACCTGTGGGCACTTAGTGACCTGCCTAGGGCCACCAGACCGGCAGTCTGAAGGGTCCTCTGAGAGGCGCCCTCTCCGTTAGGATCCCAGGTTCTCTGTGTGGTACAGGGTGGGGTCAGGGGCTGTAGCCTGGGATGGGGGATGAAGAAGAAAAAGGCTGCTGCCTCATTTTTCAGAACTGCCACTGCACACCATCTCACCCCATTAATTCAGTGCCTGACACTGTCCCCCAGAGGGGAGGGGCAGCAGGAAGGTCCCAGCCTGCCTTTTTCTTCTTTTTGGTGGAGGCCTGCTCTGGGAAGTAGTCCCCAACGCTAGGCCAGCTGCAGGCCATGCTGAGAGCGCCCTCCCCACCCCTACCCTCAAGTATTTATAGAAGTTATTTTGGGAATTTTCTTTCTGAGCTCAAGGCACATTCCTCGGATTCTGTCATAGCCTTTCCAGCTGGGAAGGCGGGAATCAGCTGGAGGCTGCTGGAGCCTCCTGGTCCCTGGAGCCTCCTGCTCGGGGACCCTGGGGCTGCAGGGAGGAGCTCCTGGTGGGGCCACCTCTGAGGCTGCTCTCCAGGAAGACTCCCTCCCTTCACCCATCCTGGGGTGCTGACACGCCCAGCGAGGGAGGCCCACATTTCTGCACGCTGGATTCTCCCGGGTGTGTCAGCCTCAACCTGTCCAACCAGACTGGGAATGAGGCGGCTCTGCAGGCTGAGAACCTGGCCCACACACCACCACATCCGTCTGGGAGCGGGGGTGGCCCCGAAGCCACAGACGGGTCCTACTTCCCTGTTGGGAGAAGAGGCACAAATCCTTGGGTAGATCCCACCCAATGCCTGGCTGATGACCGCCCCCACCCAACCAGAGCTCCCTGAGGCTCTCATAGGAAGAGGGCCCTGCTGAGGAAGTCCTCAGACTCCCCTGAAGCCCAGCCTTGGTGGGGCCCCACCCTGGACATAGCCAAGCTCTCAGGGCTAAGGCAGGAGGCTGCAGCAAGGCCGCTGGGCTTTGGGTTTTAGAAGAGAAGGCCCTGTGAGGGGCAGTGAGGAAGGGCCCATCGCAGAGGCCCCATTCTGGGACCAGAGGACAGAGCCATGGGGGCTGGTGATGACATATCTGGCGGGGTGGTGGCGGGTACTGGCCTGGCCTGGTGGACAAGGGGGAAAGGGCTGAACTCAGCTGCATCCTCCAGAGTGAGTCTTTCAGATCACTGATTCTGGGGCTAAACTAAGCCAGCAGTGCTTCACTATCATTCCGATCTGAATCTATGACAGGCTGACAGAAAGCTTCCTTTCTACTTCCTCATCAGGCTTGGCATGGACTTCAGGAGCCCACGCACCAGCCCAAGGCTTTCCAAGATCCAGAGCCAGGGGAACCGCCCTCATCTTCTGGAAGGTCTCTGAGCCCAGGCTGGGGGCTGTGCAAGGCCAGGGGTAAGGCAGGGCGGGCAGGGGGTCTCCAAACACCTGTGAGGCCTGGACTGGGGGAACATGCCCGTGCATCTCCCATGTCCCCACAGAGGGAGCCCCCAGAACTCTCCTTTTGCTCCTCCTCCACTTTCCCGCGAGGGACTGCAGGCCTTCGGCAGCCCTGGGGAGGGATGGGGAATAGTGAACTCACAATAAAACCACACCAGGAGGTCAAACGACCAACAAGACTTTCCTATTGAAACTCTTCTGTCAAAAAGAAGCAACATTCTCCATCTACTGGAGCTGAGGGGCAGAGAGAGGCCACTGAGGAGGGGCTGTGTGTGCGGCAGAACTCAAGTTCAGAGGCTGTGCTCCAACCTCCAGGCACAGGCTGGCTCTGATACATGGGCTTAAAAACTGCCTCAGCCAACTGGCCCCAGAGGCAAGCCCAAGGGCAGCTCTGAGCTCCCTGGTCCATGCCCAGCACCCCCTCCCTGCCTTGTTAGCACCTTACTGGCACCATGGGCCATCCAGCAGCAAGAGGAAATTTGAACCAATGATCTTCACCCCATAGCTGCCTGGTCAAAGGTGGTCTCAGGCTACCTGCCACCAGTCTTCCATTCAAATGGTGAGAAAAATGCTAATGTGTCTTTTCACAGGTCTCAACTCATCTGAGCCCTAAAACTATCCCTTGAGCTCACAAGGGCCTGGATTATTTTCCTCATTGGATAGAAACCTGAGCCAGTGAAGGGAAGTAACCTCTGTGCCCCAAAACTTGAGGGCTGGCAGGGCTGGTTGTCTGTCTCAGGTATGTCACCTCTACTGTCTGACCCTGCCCTCCGGGAGTGGGGACAGGCCCACTGGGGGAGCGTGACAGGGGGAGCTCTGTGTAGCTAACAGTCCACCTCTTTGGCCTTAGAGAGCAGAGACTTCTTGATGGGCACTGGAGCTCCCTGCAAAAGGCCCACCCCGGAACCTCAGGGCGAGATGAGGCAGAGCCCTGGTCCTCCCTGACCCAGACCCCAGCTTGGGGAAGGCCAGGGATGTAGTGGGGAGTTCCGGGGATTTGAGATATGCCGCAGCACATTCCAGTCTGGGGAGAGGTGGGGCAAGAGGCTCCGGGCCCATCTGGGGATGGCATTGCCTTGATCCCACAGCCCACTTCAAGAACAAGACATCAGCCCCATACTGGGAGCAAGAGGGAACAAATGCAGGGGAATAATTCATGGCCACGCTCTCATTGGAGGGCAATGGATAAGCGAAATGCTGTCTTCTGTCTTTGTGGGGGCGTCTGGAGAGAGAAGAGGCCAGGTCACGTGGTAGGATTGCTTCAGAAATTACATCTCCGGGAATTACATGACAGGAGCTAAAGCTCACATGGGGCAGTCCCTCTCTGCTGCTGGGATAACTGAAGAGAACAGGGTCCTGGGGAGATGGGGCAGCAGGGACCTGGAGCTCTGTCTCAAGAAGAAAGCATGACCAGGGACAGAGGCCAGAGGGGAGCAGGAAACCCTACCTAACCCTCCACAAATGCAGGTGGCCGGAATGCACCCACTCACGCCTGCCCACTCACGGCTGAGGATTTCTCTGCGGTGAGAGAGGCTGCATCAAAGCATCCATACCCCCGGCTTGGAGGAGGGCAGGGAGAGCGAGTTGGTCTGAAGCCAGGGCCAGTGACCCTCCTACCACTAAGGTCAGGTGACCTCAATGGAACCTCCCCTTGGGAGGGCTCTGGGGGACTTGGCCAGCCCATCAGCCACACTTGGGCTCCTTGCCGTCCCCAGGCATCCCTGCTCCCTTGGGGTCCTGCAGAGGGGCTCCTGGGAGGAGCAGGGCAGAGACAGGCTTAGAGCGACGGATGCAGGCTGCCTGAGGATCCTTGTCTGGCTGAGTCCGTGGAGCCCCCTCTGAAAAGCAGTGCCAGCCAGGCGCCAACTCCTCTGCTGCTCTTGGGAAGGACCCTGCTTTCTTGCTCATGCTTCCTCAGGGGCAAGCAGGTAAAGTTCAGGCTTCCCCTTCTTAACTAGATTCTCCCACCAGTAAATTAACTTCTGAACACCCAGGCCGAGAGAGTGCGGTGTCCAGCTTCCTGGCGGGGAGACCGGCACTGAGCCGGCAGAGATCGTCAGGACCTGCTGCTGAGATGTCACTGGGAATTTCCATCTGCAGAGAGCATGCCTTTCTCTTTCTGTACTTTGGCACTCTCCTCGAGGCTGGTAGAGGTGGCAGCTGCAGGACTGGGGCTCGAGGACACAGGCTCCTCTGGGACACTGCTGTGGGCACAGTGGAGACTCTTCCCAGAGTCTTGGCAGAGCACGGCCAAGGTGGTGTCTCTTTCCTGCCTGATCTGGATGGAAAAACCTGAGCCGAGCCCAGAGTGGAGCCAGAACCATGGAGAGGTCTCCTGTCACATGCAGGGCAGCAGGGCAGCGGGACGGGGGTGGGGGAGAAGTGAACCTGCTTCTGGGCCAAAGTTCATATTCTTAGAAATGCCTGAACCCTGGCTCCTGAAAGCAACAGCCTTCTACTCCCAGAGGCTCTCTCCAGCCTGTCCCCAACTAGCCTGACCCCTGTGCACAGCCACAGGGAGAGGCCCAGCGGCTGGCCTCCTGGTGCTTGATGACCCTGCTGGAAGGACTGCAGGGCTGAACCTGGCCCCGCAGGGCTCACTGAGTCCATCCTCACTCTCCTCTTTCCAGACCTCAGGGGGTGGGACTCAACCATGACCTCAGAGGGCTCACAGGGGGCCCAGAGCTCCTCCAGCCCAGGCTATGGGTGACTGTGCTCTCGGGGGACCCTAGAAGGTACTAGGCCAGGGTCCTCACAAAGCCACAGTGGCATGGTAAAGCCAGGATGTCCTCCCTGGGAACCTGCCTTACCAGTGACTCCACAGTGGGGAACACCAGTTCCCCTCCATGTTCCTTTCTCTGGATAATTCTCCAGGGATGCACCCACCCCCGAAGTTCACAAAGGCTGAGATAACGGATGGGTTGCTCTTGTTCTCTACCGACTATTTTAATAGTGTCGCCCTTACATAAATATCAGCTGACTTAACCAATGAGTAGTGGATCCCTTCATATTATACTGTGGTGATAAAAGATCCCAGTGTCACATCTGTGCTCAATGGGGAAAACTGCTGTGATTGATTAGTAATGTCTGTCATGGGGAGGGACCAGAAAGTGGTGGCATATATGCTGTGTTTGCTTTCTCAGATATCGCATTGCAGACTTTGAGGAGCACCATCCCATGTGTCACCTCACTTGATTAGGACAGAGGTCTAGGAACGATGAAGCTTATCATTTATTTACAAAGGGAGGCATCAGGAAGGCTGAAGTTAAGTGTGTCTTTTCCTAAGTCCCCCAAGCGAATTAGGGCCCAGGCCAGGGTTAGGTCACACATGTCCTGAGTCTAAGGTCAGTACAGGGAAGATACTTAGATCAGGGGATGCTGGAGATGAACCTGCCGAAGTGTTCATGTGTCTCTGGGAAAGAGTGCTTAGTAAATCTTCCCCAGGCTTGAAATCTGCTATTCTGTATGCATATGTGTAGGATGTTGGCAGGAACAGAGCGCGTGGAAAGGAGAAGGGCTGCCCACGCTAGAGCTGACGGCCCCTCTGGTTGCTTATAACTTTAACAGTGGGCTGGTCTGCCTCCGACTTGCTCCCATTTCATCACACCGGGAAGGCACCCCGGGAGGAGAAAAGGGACCATTTCAGAAACATCTGTAGGGAGCAACTCTGGACAGCTCGTCAGTTACCATGGAAACTCACCCTTGGAAACTGCTTCAATTTCAGGGAAATAGCTACAAACAATAATAAGCATAAATGAAAAATGGTACACTGTTACTTGAAAATTGTACTTGTTATTGGATTTTGTTGGGTTTTAGGCACTGAACGGCAGGCTCATATCCGCGAGTGCGGTGGAAGGCAGACATCTCTGCCTGGCTGCTGGCCTAATGACATAGCCCACATCCTCCCTCCCACCGTCCTAATCAAGTTTCTGGATGTGACCTCCGGGGAGGCATTTATCAGAGGAACTAATGTCTGAATTGCGGAAGGATGTGCCTTGCAAAAAACAAACATTTGCTGAGCAGACTAGAAGGCAACACGGAGCCATGTGGAGGGGGCCGTGGGCCAGGGTGTGATGTCACTGCGCAGGCTTTCTTCAGCTGGCACGGAGCATTCACATGGGCCTAAGCTGGAAAGCCCTAACGAAATCAGGCAGTGGGAATAATAGCTGAGCTGGGAATCTCTGTTCTAATCTATTTTCAAGGACTCTCAGGGTTGGAAAGGATCTTATTATAAAGATGACCTGGACCAGCTCCTACCCCTATGTGATGTTTCTGTTGGCAGCGTCCTTACCAGATGATACCCGAGTTTGTGCGTGCCTGGACTTTTCTAAGAGTTATACCATTTTCCTGACACTGGGCTGCATTCTAACTCCTGGTAGCTTCTACTCATGAACAATCAGATCCCTTTTGGCAGCGATGACCCTGTAGCCATCTGGAGTCCTTCCCCTGGTCCTTCTGTGTTAGTAGTGATCAGACGTTAGTGGTCCTCTCATGGCTGTTCTCAAGGAGCTCTCAAAGGGGACAGGAAATGGAACCCAGACCCTGCCAGGAGAAGACTGTGTCACTAACTGTGGGCTCCTAAATTATACTTCAAAAATCACTGTGTATATACAGGCCTGTACACTTCAGAGCACTGCATTGATCCTGACACCTGCTCTCTGAAAGCAATTAAGGAAGCAGGGAAAGAAGTTATACTGAGGGTCTGCTGTCGGACCCACCTGTTGGAGAGTCCCCACTGCACAGATAAGTGAAAACGAGGTACAGAGAAGGTGGCTGACCTGCCCATGATCACCCAGAAAGAGAATGGCCAGGCCTGGACCAGAGCACCAGCATTCCGCTCCCAGTCTCCCGTAGGAAGGTCACTGAGCCTTGGGCACCCAAGTCGTGAGCTCCATGTCCTAAGACGGGGGGGCCCCCGAGGCCATTTGCAACGTGTGCTAGAGTCAGATCTGAAATGACAGCCCCCTGTGGGGCCTCTCCTTGCATCCTGCCCAGGAGCTCCTCTGAAATGGGGAAGGCAGCCCAATGATCAGGGAGGGCCTGAGAACCCCCCACAAAGAACATTCTGGTACCTACAGTCTCCAGGTTGAGGATCTGATGCATAACAATGAAAGCCCTCTGGGGCTGGAACGCCATACGGAAACTTACAGCAACAAGTTGCAAAGAATACCAACCCATCCTACCATGTTCTTTCATCCACTCAGGCAGGCTCTGATTGAGGGAAGTGGCCTGCCTCTGCAGAAAGGAGCACTGTCTTTCTCAACAGAGAAGGGAGGAAGCCACCTCCCCCCAGACCCCAGGGAACCGTGGCAGCAGGGCACCTGCAGGCATGGAGGGAGTGAGGGTGGGGAGGGCCCTGCGGCCCTTTGCGGGGCTGCGAGGCCAACTCACCAGGCTGTGCATGATGCGCACGCCGTCGGGGTTCACCGTGAGCGCCTCCTTGTACAGCTGCTTGGCCTCCTCCAAGCTGCCCTTCATCTCGGCCAGACGGCCCCGCATGTAGAGTACCGAGTGTGAGGTGGGGAAGAGGCTCGCTGCCTCCTGGATGCAGAAACCTGCTTCCTTAAGATGCTGCTGCTCCATGAAGAGTTCAGCTGTGAAACCAGAAGGACAGTGGGAGGTGAGGGTGGTGGAACAGTCAGAGGCAGAGGCCCCCTCCCTGGGAACCAGTCTCAGGTGATGGAAATCATCCCCACAAGGCACAGAACAGGGCAGGCCTGCTCTGGACGGTAGGGGTAACACCAGGTGATGGTTTCTGTGTGCCCACTCTGTGCTACGTGCCCCACACAGCCAGCGCTCACAAAGCCCTGGAGAACAAGCACGTTTATTGCCTGGCTTCGGGAAGGAGGAAGCTGAGGCACAGAGAGCGTAAGAAAGTCACCCGAAGCCAGAGAAAGAGTAAGTTAGATTTGCATCAGGCCAGCAGACTTCAGAGCCCTGCAGTGGGGGCACACATGGAATCTCCTGGAGCTCAACGTTTGCTCAGGTGACTGCGGCTTTTTTTCCAGTGTCCTCTCACGTCACTTGTTTATTGCTAATGTGCCGGGGCTGGGGGAGGCGGGCAGATGTGGTGGCTCTCCTCCAGCTCTCCTCTGAGGACGGACGCTAACAGTGTGCACAGAGCCCGAGGGAGAGCCCAGTGATCCTGCCAAGGATGGCGATGGGTGGGTGGGGAGAAGAGAGGCCCAGGGAGCACCTGTGAAGGGGTGGAGCTGGGCCCCACCAAGGAGTGTTAGTAACAGCTACCAAGCAGCCTGCGCCGACTGCGGGCTAAGGCCCAACTGTGTGAAGCATCTCTCTTTTAATCCTCACAAGTCTGGGAGGGAGGTTGGTGCTTTCATGAGCCCCATGCTAACAAACCAGGCTGAGAGAGGGAGGACCTCAGTCCATCCCTCAGTGGGAAGGAGCAAGGCAGGGTGGGACCCCCCAGCAGCTCCCGGCCTCCCTCCAAAGGACTTTCTACAGCACTGAGAGGAACGGAGGACACAGTGCAATCTGTTCCACAACTGGTTTGCCTTCTTCCCCAGATCAATGGAAAATGGGGCAGCTTCTCCAATCCCAGGTCAGCCCACATAAATGCATATTTCAAACCCTCCTGCGTGCATCCACACCCACAGCGGGTGCTTTTAGCAACACAGCTCATTGGGGATGCAGCCTGGCCTTGCAGCATACTCAGCCCTCCTCTTACGGCAGCCCAGGCCTCGGCCGCCCGCCCTGGGGCTGGTGCCCGCTCACAGATGGGAGCACAGAAGGGCAAGCAGAGCCCAGCTTGTGACTTTGCCAAGAGCTGTTCTGAGCAAAGGCTGAGAGCTGAGGTTACATGAGTTCAGATTAGGCCTGGGATGGGTCGGATAAGAGACATCCCGAAGGAAGCTCCCAGAAAGACGTGGAAAGACAAGGCTCAGGTATCCACCTTCCTGCTCCTATGAGAAGCAGGAAGGAGGTCTAAGGCTTTGACTATAGCACACAGCACTTGGAGCACTCAGCATGAATACTGCCTAAGGCTCATTGTGTAATCAAATAGCTTACCACATCCTAAAATATTACAGAGGGCTTTTTGAGCAAGGGTACTTTTTTTCACCAATGGAGATGAGAATTGGAGAGAACCAGAGAATTAATTAAACACAGAGGAGCCAGGCTCCCATGATAAGTCAAGAAAGAGAACTGCTGGGCCCTTGTTCTCTAAGCCAGGGATTCTCAAGATAGAAAACAAGGGATGGAGGATGAGGCCAGGATGGGCAAGCGTTGAACCTGGGGCCTTGCAGGGAGGGCTGGCCCAGTGGTCAGGGGTTGGGCTCTCTGTGTTGACTCTCCTCTGTTGTGCTGTTGTGTTCCTTTCTGGGGCCGCTACCTGGCACACTCAGCAGGCTGCCTTCATAACTAAAGTGTCCCATGTGCAGCTATTGAGCACTGATGGTATGCCTAGCCCTGCCACAAGAACAAAGAGGGAAGCCACCAAACACTGGAATTGACCTAGCACAGTAGAATGACAAGTGCCAACTCTGAGTGCTCTGGGCACTCAGAAGGGGTCAGGCCAGCTGTGCTGGCGTGATCAGGGAAGTCTTCCTGGGAGCAGCAGCATTTAAGGCCTGAAGGCACAGGTGCCCTCAGGCTGGCAGAGCAATGGGAGACTGCGCTAACCCAGGGAGCTGGGCTCCACTTTGGCAGAAGTCCCCTGGATCACAGAGAGAGGAAAAGTAGGAGGAAGAGTGTGGTGTGAGCGCCGGGGGTGGGGAGGCCTTCCTGAATCAGCTCCCACCGTGGCTTCCTCCCTTACCAGCAGCTCAGCTCAGGGGCCAGGCCCTCTACTGCCCTAGACCTGCCTCCAGCAGGCCCGCCCCAGGCCTGGTCCACCTACCCACCTGGTCTTGGCACGGCTCATTAAGCTGTTTACAATTTGCTGCCCTGTCTCCTGAGCTTCATCTCCAGAGGCTGCCCCTGGTTCCCTTCACTTGGGGATTCCTCACAGTGCCTTGACATCAACGGATTTCAATTTTAGGATCCCCACCTCCTTCCTTCTTCGGGACCTTGGGCCTTGTCAGGCTGGCCATACACCAGAAAACATGCCCTGAAAAATAGGTAGGGCTAATTTGCTCCAATGGGCTTCATTACCAGTTAGGCAGGAAACCAGATGACACAGAACAGCGTCAGAGGAGTGAGGTCTCCCTAGAGCAGCTGCAGTGGCCTTGCAGACAGCTCCTGGCAGGCCCAGCCTCCAGGGCGGGGCCTCTGACCTGCGGACAGGCTCACACATCTGGGGGCTGCAGGGCGCCCCTTCAGCCCAGGCTCAGTGTCCCTAGGCAGTTGTTTAACCAAATAGATAGCCGCATGGCACAGTGCCCGCCCACTGCCCCGGTCCGCTACCACCAGGCCCCGGCTGCCGGGCCCCGAGGTGCCCACACCCCTCCCGGCCTTCCCTGGCTGGGGCTGGATGAACAGTCAGTGAGTGTTACCGGGTTCTCCTTGAATTCTTGTAGTCGTGGTCGTCACCCCAAGCAACAGGGGCCTTGCTGTCCCCTCACTGTCAGAGGACCCTCTCTGATCCTCTCTCAGTTGCCCTTCCAACTCTGATTTTCTCACTTCTCAAATCCTCCCAGCCTCTTCTAGACCTCCTGTCTTGCCTGTCTCAGCTTTTCTTCCCTTCCCTCCATCTCCCTCCACCCACCCCCCTCTTCGCTTTCTCTCGGCAGACTCCAAATGGAAAACATCTGTTCCCTGGAGCTTTGCAACAGTCCTTTTATTATTTTTCTAAGGCATCCTGCCCTAACCCTACACCCAGAGCTGGTTCCAGTCTTCCTGTGCCCTTCTTGCCAATGCCGAGGTCTCACCCCCTAAGGTTGGGAGAAAGACTCGCTCTTCCAGGGCTATTTGCACAGCCTCTATGCAGGGAGGGCCTTGCCCTTGGGCTGGTTGTGAGCTGAGGAGCTGGGAGAGGGAGGGCCCAGGGCCACACCTAAGGCCTTTTAGGGGCCTTCCCAGGTGAAATAGAGACTCTCCACTGGCTAAAGGGGCAAAGCGCCCCTTCCCTCCTCCGGCCAAGGCAGGAGAGAAGTAAACACTGGGCCCTAATAAGAATCCACCTTAGCTAGCCCCGAGTTGGGGGGGGGGGTCACCCACACTGCCCCCTAAAGGCAATAAGCATCCTCCCCGTGGAGCAGACCCTCAGAACATACTGACACCCAGAATAAAGGAGGGGTGGGGGGCGGATGAGGGAGGAATGAAAGAGACGCCAGGGGAGCCAGAGGGAAAAGACCCAGGAGAATAACAGAGATCTAAAAGGATTTTCAGGTTGGCCTGAGGCCCTCCACCCCTAGGCCCAGAGCTCCTGACCTCCTGGTCGGGGAGCCTCTTCTCACTAACTCAGGATCCTGCACAGAGTGAATGATGGGCAGAGAGGAGGGAAAAAGAAAAAAGCTGGAGCAAGGCAAGAGAGGACTTGGAGAGAAGGCACAGAAGGCAAGAGGGAGGTGGGGGGTGGAGAGCTGGGAAAAGAGGACAGAATGAAGATAAGGAAAGGAATGAGGAGGAGCAAGGCAATGCAGGGCCAAGGGTAAGACAGCGTCTTCCTTGACTATAATTTTATAACAAATATGACCTTTAGACACAGCCCTGACTGCCCCACTCCAGTTCTCCAGGCTGCACTGCTAGCAGCTGGGGTAGCGTCCACGGGCAGGGCCACCGAAAGAGCCAGGGCACCAGCGACCAGGCAGTGTGAACTTGCCATTTGGGACCTAAGACTTGGGCCGACTTCCCCCAGCCCAGGGAGAGCCCTCGGCCACCTGTGAGCCCCTGGAATCCCAGGCAGGGGACCTCTCCCTCCATCCATCTGCCTCTCTCTAGCACACACGGTTCCCAAGATGTGAGCAATAATGAGAGAGAGAGAAGTGGGCCATCTTGGTGTCCTGGAAGCACCTTTAGACGCGCAGGATTCTGGAGCATCTATGGGGCCTGTGCCTTACCCTTTGTCACACATACCTGCTGCCAAAGAGGCAACATTTCGGAAATTCATCTCTCAAGTAGAAACCCTCAGGGAAGCTTCTCAAGTCAGACTGGAAAGGGAGGGCGCGAGTAGGGGAGGGGAGGACAACGAGAGCTGGGAGAAGCAGCACACATTTCCCAGCCTAAGAGAGGGGTTAATGACGGAACTTACTGCTAGAACAGACTGGGACGCAGTTTATCTTGCACCAAACCAGGGGGATTAGCTCATTCCAAAATGATAAAGGGGGATATTTTTGCCTTCCTGCAAAATCGCTGCAGCTGGTGGAATCATTAGGTGGGTGGGTGGGGAAGCTGATGTCAATATTCTCAGCCTGGGCCGGGCGTGGGGAAGGGCAGTAGTTAGGGAGAAGCCATCGCTGGGCGATCTGCTCCTGGCAGCCCTGCATTCAGTGGGTGCTCAGCACGTGCTTGCTGGAGATGGTGGCGACCCGGGGAGCGGGGAGGGCTCACGGAATGCAGCTTGCTTTGGAATTCTCCCGGGCTCAGCCTGAAAGACCTAGGACACGTTCTCATGTCGTTTCTGGTTGTGGCAGCTGCCCACCTGTCTATTCCCCCTTTCTTCTCTAATGAGAGATTCCCTGACTTTTAATGGCACACATGGACACCCAGAATGACATTTCCCACAGTCCCTTGCAGCTAGCTAGCTGTGTGGTCATGTGACTAAGTTCTGACCAAAGGGTGTAAGGGGAACGGATGTGTGTAAATTCCAGGCAGGATCTGTCCTTAAGGGAGGAGGTGTCCCATTCTCCCACTCTTCCTAGGTATGCCTTGGAAAGTGAATGTGGTGGAGAGCCATGTTGGATCACTGGGATGAGAGTGACCACAGGAGCCCTGGCTGGTGTGGCTCAGTGGACTGAACGCTGGCCTGCAAACCAAAAGGTTGCCAGTCCAATTCCCAGTCAGGGCATGTGCCTGGGTTGCAGGCCAGGTCCCCGGCTGGGGGCATCTGAGAAGCAACTGATCACTGTTTCTCTCCCTCTTTTTCTCCCTCCCTTCTCCTCTCTCTAAAATAAATAAATAAAATCTTTTTAAACAATAAAAGAGTGACAAAGGGAGAGCAGAACTAGCAACACAGAAGGAACCTGGGTCCCTGGACCAGGAAAGCAGAGCTGCCAGCCCAGAAGAGAGAATGAAGCTTCTAACGTGTAAAAGCCATTTTGGATGGTGACACATACCCAAACCTGTCTCTCAATGCCACCCTGCCCAACCCTTACCTGGCACCACATTCAGAGTACTCGGATTTTGTTCCCCGAATTCTCTGTGGGCTGAATGTTTAGGACAATGTCTAGAAAAGAAAGGCTAATGTGTGAATTATTGAAGGGCATGCATCTATACCAATATTCCCCTGTCTAGTTACAGGCTTCAGGAACGATTTTATCCTTCTTTGGAGTTACCAGAACATACTGGCACCCGTAATGTAAAGTAGCGTATCTGTGGAATGCAAGCAGGCTTGTAAGATGCAAAAACATTTTCATTTGCTGATGATTATAAACAAGACATATCATTAAAACAAAAGGCCTCAGGAGCCCCAGAGTGGGCAAACACATGACTCTGGAATGGGTCACTGTGCTACCACA
The DNA here is from genome assembly GCF_021234165.1 of Pteronotus mesoamericanus. NCBI lineage: Eukaryota > Metazoa > Chordata > Mammalia > Chiroptera > Mormoopidae > Pteronotus > Pteronotus mesoamericanus. The sequence continues at coordinate 614,631 of NW_026555001.1, forward strand.
GCCCTTGACGTTGACGAAGCCCCCAGCGTACCTTCCGCAGCCATTATGGCTCCATACCTTAGAAGAAAACAGGGCAATATCCGCCTAAGAGGAGGCCTTGTCTACTATTCCTCTGAATTTTTCAACAACCTTTTTCCTACTTAAAATGCAAGAAGCTGACCGTGGAGCACAGCCCTGACAGATCCCTAGCATCCTGAGGGACCCTGATATAGTAACTGGGGCAATATTTGCATTATTAAAATGCTTCCCTGTCTAGTCTTTCTGTGAATCCTGGTCCAATTTTATTTTTCCAGATTCAGAACCTGCGGTGGGGAGAGTGGGGGCGTACTGCATACTAATGTGTCCATATGTGAACTCCATGCAGCAGGAAACCTTGGATTCTCAGTTAAGCACATTTTCACTCTTAACTTGCAAAGCCCACATGTCCCAGGAACTGATTATCCACTTTGGGTCTCTTTCCCATCTTCCCTCAGGAGCTATCGGCTCCACCTCCTCGGAAGAAAGGGGGCAGATAGGAAGGTAATGGGAAGAAAGCTGAGGAGCTTCACTGGGGCAGATCTCAAACAAGGAGGCATGTTGGCCTGGTGCATTTTTAGGATCCCACTTCCCCAGTCACCTTCGTCTCAGTTCTGCAGCTGCTGCCATTTTGTCCCAGGCACATCTCTGGCCCTGACTCTCTTTTCACCCTCACCCATCTCTCACACCACCATCTGATTAAATTTTCAATCACTCCAGCGAGTCGCTCCTTGGCATCCCTTAGTCAAGCAGCAAGGGCAGTCACCGTTGGTGGTGCCTCTATGTCCACCACGACTGCAGTGGGCGGGACAGAAGTCAAACACCATTCACTGAGCACCTCCTCTGTGCCCCACACTGTGCTAACTGCTTTGCCCACATGGTAGCTCATTTTAGACCAGGACAGGCAAGACAGAACTGGCATTAGAACCCAGCTCTTGGCGACGCCGAAGCCGCCTTCGTCCCCTACACTAACTGACCCTCAAACTCCACAGTGGCAATTGTGCCAATTAGCTATCAAGGGGTATTGTCTCCTAAATGGCAACCCAAGTGTTACCAGCCCTCTGCCTTCAATGGCCTCCACCCCCACACCTCCCTTTCCTGGGGGCCGCCATACCCCACCCCTTCTCTGGCTATTCCGTGAGCTCCGGGGCTGGGGCCCTAACTAGTTTTATTCAGAAGAAGGTGGGCAAGACGAAGGGATGGAGCCTGCTGTTGAGATGAAGACTATTCATCTGTGTTGCCTTTCTTCACATCCTCTCTCATCTGTCTTTGCTGCCAGAGAGTCTCTCCTGGGCAGGCAGGCAGGCGGGCACTGGCCCCATCTGGCAGAGTGAAAACCCGTGACCAGGCAGATGAAGTGGCTTTTCCTGGGCCAAGCAAAGAAGAAACAGCTGGAACTACAGCTCCAGGTTCCTGATTGCCAGGCTTTGCGAAGAGGAGTGAAGCCCATGTGAGCCTTGTCAGGGATCCCTCCCTCCCCATACTCTCTTCCTAGGACGGGTCACAGCTCTGAGAGCCTGGGGGCCCGTTGGTAAGTGGGTGGGTGTCACTGGGGCCAGAGACACTCACCAGCCTGGAGCCAGATCTGTTCCAGCGTGGTCCACAGCTGCATGGGCCCCTGCTTCAAAACAGAGCTAGGCATGGTCAGCTCTGACATGGCCTCTTCTAGCCTGGAGGCTGCGATGGACGATGCCCGCCGAGAGCCTGCAGAGCAAGAGTGGGAGGGGCTGAGCAGCAGAATCTGAGTGCTACCCACTACAGGCCTCAGGAGCAGGGATTGCACAGCCCACAGGGAGACGCAGGGCACACCGAGCCAGGGCAGGATGGCCGCCGAACAGCTCACAGAGCCGCCAGGAAGGGCCCACCTGGCCCCCTCACCCTCGGCTGGGGAGTGGCGCTTCAAGGGGGCAATCAGGCAGTGAGCCCGCTTCTAGGAGTCTCTCCCCAAGGAACCCAATCATAAACGTCAGCAAAGATGCTGGCCCTTCTGCCTGTTACCTTGACATTGACCGAAATGACCAAATGTCCAACAACAGGGACTGATTAAAAACAAGCGAGTGTATAATCATACAAAACTATGCAGTCACTCAAATAACAATGCACAAATAAGGACATCGATGCAGAAAGATGTCTAGATTCTACAGTTAGGTGAAAAAAGCAGGCTGAAAAAAAGCATGACAATGTTCTTGTAAGAAAGAAAGATGGGCATAGGAAAAGTCTGAAAGCCATGTATTAAGGACTAGGTGGCGAAATTATGGATGATTTTTCTTTTCTTCCTTTTGCTGTTTTTGCTTTCTGTTTTCACAAATGCGTATTATTGCTTCTTAGACAAAAATGTCCCATTTGAGACTATGCAGTGAAGGATCTTGGGTAGCGGCTCAGGTCAGACCCTGTGCCCCTTGGAGAACCTACCTCCCCCTGTGGCAGTTCTGGGCGAATGGGTCCCTGTGTGTGATACCTGAGCTGTTGACATTTACAATTCACATGCAGGTGAAATGTGAGCACTTTCTCTCAGAGGCAATAAAGGCTCCGGTAAACACAGGAGACCTCAGGGCAAACATGGATGATTTCAGTTTATAAGATGAATGCACATGGAATCCTAATCATTTGTTCGTGGTTCTTCCGTCTCATTCCAAGGGCTCTATGCCCTCCTTCGCCAGTTTCTCCTTGGAGTCAGCAGCTCCACAAGCAGCCCACACTCCTCAGATGCACCTCTCAAGTCAGGTGCTGGTCTTGGCACCAGAAATCAACGCCATTGCTTCGCGATGACTTCACGATGAAGGTGCAACTTGGTTTGTGTCCACAGAAGTGGAAAAAATGAGCAAGGCCACTAAATAGGACCCTCTCACACTTTTGTTCCTGTGACTAATTCTTTTTTGTGTGTGACAAAGATATTCTGCTTTAATCAGGTCCTCAGTTAAAAGTCAGCTTTGGGCTTAAAGTTGTAAATTTAAGCTCAGCGCATTCCTTCCTACTTGACTCAATCTACTAAGGACGTTATAATGGCAGACCTTGATCTCAAGGTGTAGCCTGAGAGGAAATGGCTTCTATGCTCTATGCTGTCACTCGATTTCCCCTCCACCCAGGAGGTAGGGTCCCTCCCTTGCCTACTCCAGCTAGCGGCCATCTTGTCCCAGGGCCACACTGGGCCCTGAAAGACGCCGGAGGGCAGCTCCTGACCACAAGGCCCTTGGGCAGCAGCCAACAAGGAGAAGTGAGAATACGTCACTCTCCCCGTTCCTGCTCAGGCTGGGAGAGTGAGCCGTGGGCCCACCGGACAGCGCTCCCGGGGCACGTTCTTACCGGAGTCTCCATCGTGGGCATCAGGCAGAGTCAGGTGCATGCCACTCTGCTTCTTCAGCGTGAGGCCCTCGCCGAGGCTGCCATCCTTCTCCAGGCCTCTGGAAGGCAAGAGAGGGCCAGGCCCCAGTGAAGTGGAGGTTGACAGGGAGAAGGAGGGAGCCTCCTGCCAGGCGGGCTCCAGGGCTGAGAGTTCAGGGCCCAAGAACAAAGCCAAAGCTGGGACCAAGGGGAAGGATGGAGGCAACCAGAGTGGTAGGCCAGGTCAGGGCTCAGGCTTGGGATGCTAGAATCTGGCTCGTCCCACAGGCTCAACTGACACATGGTACTCACTGTGCACTCACTGCCTGCTGTGCGGCCACACACTGCCTGCTGTGCGGCCATCGGTCTCCTTACTCTCCCCTAATGCCACATTTCATTCCCAAAGCGACACACTTGCTAATGCTGCAGCGACTGCGAACGTTCTTGCTGTTCTCGGTCCAGCCCAAACCCCCTATCCTACAGAACCCAGCCCGAGTGCCCCTCATCTGTCTGGGTAAGCCCTCTGTGGCTCCCCTGCCACTCACAGCGGCCGGCCGCCCTTCTCTGCTCTCTGTCAGTCAGCAGGGCTCCCCGCTCCACAGACGCTGAGGATCAGAGACTCCCTTGCTGGCCACAAGCTGCCCCAGGCCACCGGGAGGTCTTTCTACCTTTTGCTGCCCTCATAATGTCTAGCTGACGCCAGGCACAGGGCACTGCTAAGGACTGGCTTCCAAGGAAAGCCTGCCCCTCTCCTGGGGGTGGAAGGCCGAGATGTCACTCTCTGCCTCAGGCACCCTACCATGGCTGCCAGGGTGGCCTCGGAGGAGCCAAAGGGGACCCCTGGCATGGCAGATAAACAAGCATGGTGATGCCAGTCTCCTCCCCTGCCCCAATTCCCCATCCCCGCAGTTCCCACACTGCTAGGGAGGTTCCTCTTTTCTCAGAGTGGGAGGATGGGGAAGTCTCCAGCTCAGAAAGGCAGCTCAGCCTGTCGTGCCGTTAGCTGTCCACGCGCACTGCCAGGGGTCCTGCGGCCCTTGGACCTGCTGACTGGGGAAGTGAGAGGAGGGGCGAGGTGGGAAGGGTGGGAGAGCAGGCAGGCACAGCCTGGGGCCAGACGCTTCTTCCCTTCAGAGGGCACCAAGATGATAGTCCCACCAAGAAAGCTGGGGTCCGGGGAACCCTTGCCATCCTAACCCAGGCTCACAGTGGCCTGAACGTGGGCCTATGGACGCACAGCCATCTTTGTGGGCATTAGAGGAAACCACCCACAAAAACACAGTGTCAGGGCTGGCTCCTGCCCTTTCCCACCCTCTTCCCTTTGCCAGGAGGCACCTGAGTGTGGTACCAGACACTGGGTGAAACCACAGGGCCACCTATTCTTAGCCCTGTAACCCTGGGCAAAGCCACCTTTCAGGGTGAGTTCTCCAGATGAGTTGTCTGACCCTGAGAGGAGCGTGAGGATGTTGGTCTCATGAGGTTGTTGTGAGGAGCACATGAGATCATATGGGCAGGTGCCCAGCACATGCAGGCTTGGAGAAGATCCACAAGTACAGCTTCTCGTCCTACCTGCCCTCCCAGCCCCTGAGGGGCTCCTCCTATGGCTCCAGAAACAGCCCATCTCGGGGACCTTTTGCCCCTTGGTTCTAGGCCAATATACAGCATTGCTCCTGCCCTAAAAAATCTGACAGCCAGGCGGGGAGGAGAGACAACGGAAACTGAGCAATCAGCAAGACCCAGATGGAGAGGGCTGAGCAGAAGCAGGAGGCAGGGTGACTGGAGGCGCCAAGAGGAGGGGCATCTGAGCAGGGCCGGGGGCCAGTGTGGACAAGTGGGAGCACAGCAGGAGGTGGGGCAGGGTAGGCCGGACCCCTCAGGCTATGGATTCTAGCCTCCATCCTTAGCTGCCCCAAACTAGATTTTACAAGACCTACTTTCTGCTCTGTGGCTCCAGGTTGAGAAAGGATGTTTCCTATTCTTGGGAAAGTCTGGAGGGTATTGGATCCAGGCCTCTGAGCCCAACCATTGTCTACAGGTAGCCGGCCTGGCTGAGCCCAGCCCCCAGGTCTCCCTGGTCTCCCCAAGGAGTGCCAGGCCCCCAGACTTCAGATGAGTGTGAGTTGCTACTTAAAAAGACCCCAAGGCAAACTGCATTGTCCCCATAGCCCCACGGTTCTTCTTTCGGCCCGAGGGGGAGCTCAGGCCGGGCCCTATGTGCCTGGACACAAGGCAGCGGTGCTGAGGCCTGAATGAGCAGGCAACCAGCCATCCAGCTCAGAGGTGGTCCCTGCCAGCTTCAGGGGACCTGGCTGTGCACCTGCCCAAGTGGCCATGGCCAGTAAGTTGTAGAACGAGGTGCATCTGAACCCGAGTCTGACCCTCACCCCCACATCAGTCAGGTGGCCCCTCTTTTCCTTTCTGAAAAGTCCCTCACCCCAGAGTCTTCTTCTGGCACCTTCCCTTCTCTGGTCCTGCTCTGCCCTGGAATTTTCCAGGCTCAAAGGCCTGCAAGGAGAAGGCTGATCCTACCCTGCCCAAGGGTTTTACTTCATGGGATCACCCTGGGACCTCCTCTGTGAATTCCGCCCTTAGAGATCTGCTGCTGGGGGCTGCGGAGGCCTTCTGGGCTCCCAGAGTCCCCGTGAAAATGTAAGTGCACCTACTAGCATGGGGTCCCCTGAGACCCTAGGGAGGTGACAGCCAGCAGTCCCAGAAAAGGGCAAGAGGTGGGGTTCAGAAGACCAGGAAGAGGCAGGGCCCCACCCCGCATGACGCCCTTTTCCACTTCGGGCTCACAGGCTGAACCTTAGCATCCCGGTGGGTGGAACAAAGGCTGTCTGCAAGTCTGGCCTGGACAAGAGTACCCTGCTCTGGCCCAGGAAAATCCCCGAGCCCAGGCTGGGGACTGTAGCAGGAGACAGGACACATAGACAGTAGGTAAGTGGGGAAGGAAGGAGGGGCCCTTCCAGAATTCTGCTTCCTCCTGGGCTTTTGGCTTTCAAATGGAACTAGGAAAGAAGAGTCAGGCTCCCCAGGCTGGGACTCAGGAAGCCCAGGTCCAAGGCCCTGCCCTACCATTTACCAGGCAAGTGGCTCTGGCAAATTATCTAAGTCCCTGAGTCTCAGTGTCCTCACTGGGGTGAGAATAAAACCTGATAGTGTCTAAGGTATAAGCAGCTAATGTGGAAGATGGAGCAGCAAGCCCAGGACCTGGCTCAGAGGCTCGATGGTGATTTTCTTCCTTCTTATCCCTCTGAACTTCAGTATCCTAAACAGGTTCTTTATGGACTCCGCAGAGGATTGTCACAAGGTTAAATTTAGACCAGGATGTAAAGGCCTCAGGAGCAGCAAGTCCCCCATTCTCATTCAAACATCCTCATCACCCCCATCTACCAGGCATGTGGCCACTCGGCAGTGGGCGGTTGTCCTGGCAACCACTGCCTGTCATCTCTGGCAAGCCCAAGGGACAATAATGACAGCTACTCACCCCAGCTGGGAGAAGTTGTACAGGGTCTGCCACAGTCGCAGCATCTGTCTGCAGGTCACGAGGGCTTCCTCTGGGCCTTTCAGTACCTGCTCCAGCTTTACCTTGGTGAACAGCAGGCTGCGGGAAAGAGAGTGGCAGTCAGCACGCCCCCGGGGGCCGTGTATAAGAGACAGACCCAGAAAGCAATTTTGAGTCAAGGGAAGGTGCTAAGCCAGGAACTGGTAAAAAGGTCACTGAAGGGCAGAGCTCTGCTTTCTGCCTTGCCAGCGCACAATAGCTGCTCAATCAGCATCTCCTCGATTAAATGACAAACTTTGTTTCCTCACCCTGGATGTACAAGGACACTCACGTTTGACTTTATCAAAGGATTCTTCACTGAGTTTCCTAAAATAGCCTGGTCCCCTTATATATTCAATAGGATTAAAGCTACATGACATCCTATTCAGCCACCATTTAGGAACACAGTTACTGTGCAAAGGGAGAGGGCAAACTCAGCATCTCTTTTAACCTGAAAACCAGAAGTCCTCTGATGTAAGCCTGGTATGAGGGTGTGTCTCTCAGAGGGGCTGGGAAGAGAGGGAAATTGCTGGTTCCACTGGGAAAGTGGGGCTCAGGGTGGGGCGGGGGGAAGATGGCTCCCGCCTCTGCCCAAGACACAGCAGAGACCTTCGGAAGACTGGCCCACTGGGACTCAGGTGGGGTCTGGACACCTTGCTGTGCCAGGGTTTCAATTTTGAGTTGCTCGGGAGGTCTGGGGACACTCACAACGTTTAAGGCGTAGCTGTGTACCAGTGGGGACGAAGACACTGTATTCTTTTCCGACAGGTACTCGCTCCAGCAACACGCATGCACACCAGTGGCCTGGGCAGGCTGGCTGAGCCATGGAGGCCCAGACAAGGATAAGCCTCCTGCTTCTCACTGGGTGGGGTGAACAGTGAGGGCCTTTTATTCCCAGCATGCTGTTGGGCAAATCGACGCAACCGTCAGGCCCTGAACTTGATTGCTGCCGAGTGGCTCTGCCAGCCCACCTGAGGTTGGCACACAGGCCCCATGGAAGCTGAGCCCTGCACCTGGACAGGGAGCATGCTGTGATCTAAGGGTGCGGCAGGGGCAGGCCCTGGATGGGAGGCCAGGCGTTCATTGGGGAGCTTTGCCCTCTGACCTTCTCCCACACTCAGGGCTCTGGGCTCCCCTGTCTTGTACTGAGCTGGGCCTCCAGGCTCAGGAAGGACTTTGATGGCCTCATTCTGCTTTCTTCTCACTCCTTGCTTTCCTTAGACTGTGACTTGCTGGTAGAGAATGAAGAGGGTGGAAAATGCCCCAGTCCTCTTTGCAGAGAGGAGGTTTGGGGTCTGGGCAACTAGTACTTTTCTTCCTCACTTTTCCCCAAATACGCCACGTGCCTTTCGTACCCCTGTGAACAGGGTACCACCGTCTACCCCATATGGCCTCTTTTCTACCTTTCCATCCCTCCCTCATGATGGGCTTTAAATATCACTTCCCTCGGGAAGCCTTCTGGCCTCTCAGGAGGTGCTGCTGACCTACAAGGTCCCCAAGGCAGAAACTCTGGTCCCCACAGCACCCTGGTGGGCAGCTGCTGGGGAGGACTTGTCCTGCTACCCCTACTCCTCTTTCCCAGGTTCTCAAAGGGGCTGACACTCCAGAAGTACTAGGAGCCTCTGCTTTAGGGAATATGACGTGTAAGACAATTTCTGCCTTCAAGGTAACAATTACTGCTACCAATGACAACTTGCCCAGAGAATCAAGCACTTTGGGTCAGACTCAGTGCCAGGGAAAACAGAGAAGCGGTCTTGCCAGCATTTGATGAAAAGGAGGGTGCGATGGGATATAGTTATGAGTGGGGGAAAAGGGACGCGTGGGGGTGGACAGGGGCCCCAGCGGCCAGAGCAGCAGGCGTGAGTGAGGAGTGGAAGTCCCTGCCCGGAGGAGCAGGAAACATCCAGGCTGAAGTCCCTTCCAAGGCTGCCCTTCCCTCAGGCAGCAGAGTCCCCTGAGCGGGGCTGCTGGTCTGGGTTGGTTCCAGGGCGTCTTCCGGACAGATCAGCCCTGCAGCATTGCCCAGACTCGCCTCCTTTTCAGCAACCTCCGCTCTGCCAGTCCTACTCCCTGCATCCCTGAGAGCCAGGATGCGGCCTTGGCAGACCCGGCCAACCATGTGCCTGGAACAGAAGTGAGCTGGCTTTACAGTGACTTCTACCCACACGGCTGCTATCCTCACAGCTGCTGAAGTTCCATCAGCATGAGTGACCCAGGGTGGAATTTCTCAGCCCAACCGCATCCTTTCTGGGCTGTAGCGAGCGCTCCAATAGTCACCCCCTGGTCAGATCCTTCCCTCCCAGATCCTGGGAGGCTCCAGGTTAGTTAGTTCCTGTGATTTCCTTGGTGTCACAGTTCAGCACTGCCAGTGAGACCTTGCTCAACAGAAAGCCCTGTTCTGACTGTCCATGACAGCAATTCACATGTCTGCGTGGGCCACTTTCCACTCCTGTCACCCCTCCGCATGACCTTGGGGACCCATGCACTGCTCAAATGGGTATTAGCAGCTCCCCAAACTGCAGGACAGGCTCCTGGACCCATCTGTGCTCTGCTCCATGTTGTCGCCCGGCTGGGACGTGCCCTTCCCCCTCCAACATCTGGCCCAGTCCTAGCCAGATGTTACCCTCTGCTGTATGTCCCCATGGGGGCTGCACACACCCCTCCAGGAGAGAGTTCACTATGTCGGGATGTGGTCCTGTGCACACCTGCTGGCGCGCTTCTAGCTCACCGCCAAAGCCTCTCCCCTCTTTGCGACAGGGATCAGCAAACAGTTCCGCTCCCCCCAAAGGAGCAACTCTGCCGCTCTTCTGACTAAGGCCAGAAGACTAAGGCCTGACTAAGGCAAAGCCCCAGGCCTGTCAGGGCACAGGGCTCCGTCTCTGTGTCATCTGCCAGGACCGGTGGCAGAACTCTGGTGGGTCACCGTGGCTGCTAGCTGTGGGGGCTGGGAAATGCAAGGGGCAAGCCCGGCTGCCCAGCCCCTCCAACCAGCCCCGCCCTGGGCATGCATGTTTTATATACTTGAATGATTCTATAATTGCCATTTGAAGAAAGGATTCTGAGAATTTTAAAAAGCCTACTATTTTAATCCGGTGGATCCAAGTCCGCCTCCTTGGAGAATCCCAGTATGACCACCTCTGCCCTTCTCTGACTGTTCTGGATCGTCTGCAGTGAGCACTTGATTACTATATATATGTATACATACATATATACACACATATATATTGCTTTTTGCTACATAGGCTTACGAATTTAGTAATGAAGAATAACTCAAGAAGCATTTTAAAATTCAGACTCTGTGGAAACATTTTGTGGCCAGTCTTAACCACAGATGGTAAAACCACCATTTATTTTGTCCTGTGTCTTGCAGTGCCCCGCCCCCCCCCCGCCCCCCGCCCGCGCGGAAGACAGGGCCCGCAGCTGAGCACAGTGTTTGCTTAGTGCTGTGAGAATGTGTGTTGCCACTACCAGCAGGCCACGGCCTGGGTCTCACAATCTGTGTTAAATCAGAGAGGGTTTCTGACACCACTTCGCGCTGCTGGGTCCTGGCTGGGAAGGTAGGAGAGGAATCGGACCACTTGCTGCTTCATAGCTGCAGTGAGCGGGACTCATGCAGCCAACAAGCAACATGCTGGCCGATTCCATCTTAGGTTGTCCAGGAGCAAAGCTGTACAGAGCCTGGGGAGGAGCAGGGAGTTCTGGGTGTGATGTGAAGATGCCTGGCTCCCTTGTGACTGGGGAGTCTTCATTCCAGAGGCCAATCACCCAGGCACAGCCAACAGAATAACCGGGAAGAGTTTGAGACAGGAAGGCCTGCAATACTGGAATCTAGCAGCCCACTCACACACTGACAAACGCCATTCCAGGACAGGAATGGTCACATCACTGTCCTTAGCCCCGCAATGTGACCTGACTCAGAGTGGACAGGCACTGACCCAGGAGTGAGAAATCCCAGCCCAAGACCCAGCTCTGTGGCTCCCGAGATGGGGCATATCGCAGGTTCCAGACCTGTGGAAGAGGAGCAAGGTCCTCTGGCCTGTCTGCCCAGGGATCCCACAGACGAATTTGAGGCAGCGGCTGAGCTGCATTTAGTCCTCAGGCACAGGCCTGCCCAAGGCTCGGGGAAGGGACTCCTGCTTTGAAACTGCACACCTGGCAGCCTTGGAAAAGCAGTGGCCAGGTCAGGTGCCTCTGAAGGCTTGCAGAAAGCCCCCGGGCTTCACGGCCTGTCTGGCAAGGCAGGTGGTCCTCCCCCTGGCTCCCGGGACCCAAGGCTGGCAAGAGAAAGGAAGAGGATGGAAAGATGGACAGAGCCATAGCCATCTCGGCTGTGACCCCCTCTTGTGAGCACTTTCCTGTTTTCAAAGCGGAGCAAGCCCATGTGGAATAAACACTGAGGTCTTTTAAGGCCACATGCCCACGCCACGCCATTGCGTCTGAAGGCAGATGTGAAAGTGAGTATTCTCTCTGGAGAAGGGGAAGGGCGAGGGTCAGTGTAAACACACCAGGCGCGGGCCCTCCTGGGGACGAGGCTGCCGGGGCTGTGGGGAGGAGAGTCCTGGATCCCGGCACTCTCCACAGTCCAACCCAGTGGACACAGCCTGTGTGCCCTGGTCCTAGTAGGGAGGCCCAGGGCGGCCACGAGCCCACTTTCTGAGAGCTTGTGTCCTCCCTGGGAATGTCACCAAAACCCTGACAGCCAGGGGGCACCTCAGCCACCTCATCTACTACTGCATTCTGGTCATGGTGGGGAGCCGCCACCTTCGAAATTATCTTCACAGTCCAGTACCTTGGGTGGGAAGGAGGGTGCCCCTGCTGAACAGTGAGACACCTCAGCCCTGCAGCTGGTCTGCCTGAGTCCGGGCCAGCCCCCCTCCCGTGGGGAAGACAGGGACCAGTGAGGTCAGGGTCTGGCCGCAGGTCACCAGCTTTGCCACCCTTCCCTGTCACTCTGGCCAGGGCTGACAATGGAGGTTCCCGGGGGAATGCTCAGGCCGGCCTGGCACCTGCCGCCTCTTCCTCGCTGCCCTTCCTGGGCCCTGCCTGGCCTGCACTCCTGCGGCAGGATCGGCGTAGCCTGCTCACTGTCTACCAAGAGGGCGGAGATTTGGAGCCGTTCCCATTTGAGGCAAAGACAGATTTTTCTTCCCACTGCTATGAACAGGAACTATCTTAGGGTGAGCTGCCTCAGAGAACTGGGTGAGTATGAACCTTTCCAAAATCTTTTCTATTTTTTAATAAGAATTATTTTGTGGATAGGGGATACTTTTGTGACAATGGCCCTGGCTAAGCAAGCAGTGTTTGGGGGTCAGAGGTCATCTCATCCATTCTCCCTTTCCCAGGAGCCTCTGGTCATTCTTCCCTGTGTTCCCTCCCCCAGCTCTTGATGGTGGGGGTGGTGGGGGGTGGGGTACTGGCACAGCAGAGCTGGCTGCAGGGAAGGACCTGGGCTGTGTGGGCGGCAAGTACAATTGGTCCACATTTTTACTTTCATGTTCCTGAGAGTGGCTGGCTATAAAAAATTACTCAGCATGCAAAATAAACACTTGAACACAGTAATGGTTGTGCACCTGAGGGAGCCACCTCTGGTCCCTGGCTCACTGCTTGTCAAACAGGAGGACATTGTGCAGAAACATGGCCTTTGGCATCAGACGAAGCCGGTACACTTCCAGGCTCTGCTGCTTCCTAACAAGTGGCTTCGCCTCTCTGAGTTCCACCTGCCGGGTGAAGCAGGGACAGTAATGGCACCGCCCAGGGGGACTGTGGGAGGCCTATGGGCGATACAGCCCGTGAAGGCCGTCCTGGTGCACAGTCACACCTCAAGAAGGGGCAGCTGTCGTCTGGCAGGGACCCTGTCTTTCTTCTCTTCGTTTCCCCTATATCTCACCTAATGCCACTCAAGAGATCTTTTGCTAGACAACAGAGGTGGAGGTTGAGTCACAAGGACTCACTGGAGAGCTGTGGGCGTTCCCAGGGTTAGACGACTCCAAGGAAGTGAATCTGCAGCGCATCCTGCGGAACTCGCCGCTCTCCTTGGCCCCATCCACGCAGTCCTCTCCCCGCCAGGCCCTGGGCAGCTCTCCCCGAGCCCCCTGGCTCCCAGCCATGGTGGGAGCCCTCTGCACTGAGGGGAGGGGAGGCGGCAGGTGTGGCACACGCACAAAAGGACACATTATCTCTTTAAAGAACAGTAATTTGTAATTCCAGCGGATGGCTGCACTGTGTTGTTTTAATGAAGCGTTCTATTTTTATAGAAAACACATAATTGAGTGAAAAAGCAGGCTATTCTCTGAGTCAGGCAACCATGCCTCTGGAAAGTCTAACTCCTTGGCCAGGAGGCCAAGCCTGCACACAGCATGGGGTTCTGCAGGAAGTGGGCGCCATCCTAGGCTGCCCCAGGTTTGACTCAGTGGGGGTGAAAAGCAGGGTCCATGTTTGATGACCCAAGTTCAAATCCCAACTTCCCTTCTTCCAGCCATGCGATCCTGGACAAGTCACATAATTTTTCAGAGCCTCAGTTTCATGTTTATAAAATGGGAATGGCAGCATCGATATGTCCTGGGGATTCTTACGTGGAAATGATGTAATGAAGGCCTGGCCGGGGGCTGGTACTTCATAAAGGGTCCAACCCACTTTGGCCCTGTCATTCTTATTTACCTAGCTGCTTTTCTGTCCAGTTGCTCACTTACGCCCTCCGTGCCTCCGTCTCCTTATCTGTAAAGAGGGAATAATGGTCGTCCCCTCCCCTCCTAGGGCTGCTGAGGGGATTCAATGAGGTAACATGCTGAGAGCGGTGCCTGGCGCAGAGCAGGCCCTGGGTGTATTGCTGTCTTATTATCACTGAAGTTCGTGGGTCCAAGCGTCCCGGGGTCACTCAGCCCATCAGCTGGCGTGGGCTCTGGTCCCTGCTCTGCCGCTCATCAGTTACCTGACCTTGAGGTATCACCTAGATTTCCCATTAGTTTTTTCACCTTTAAAGTTGGAGGGTTATAAAAACTAAAACATAAACCCAAACAACAACAAAACAGGGTCAGGGGTGTGAGCACTCTGGGGGGTTGTAGGATGCCAGCACCCCCATGTGTTCCCTTCCTTCCCCTTCTCTACCCATCGGAGGGTCTACTTGGGTGCTGGGTGCCCAGCTGTGGGCTCTCAGGACGGGGAGGCAGAGGACAGGTCACAGCTTCTGCCCCAGAGGTGCTTCCAAACTCAGGGGAAGCTCAGACAACATGTCTGAGGCAATTAGGAACAAAACAGAAGAGAACCAAGTACTCAATCAAGCTCTGTTCGGCTCTGAGGAACATGCAGGGACTTCAAGGCCAAGCGGAGCTGAGGGGAGCCTCTGAGAATGGGTGGGATTCAGAAGCAAAGTAAGGGGAGGAGGGCACCTGAGAAGGCGGGATGGAGGCCTGGAGTGGAGGTTGGAGGAGCCAGCCTGACTGGGAACAGATCCCCTCCCTCCCGGAAGAAGAGTGGGGCAGCCCCTCTGAGCAGGAGCCACCCGCCCCCTTGCCCCTTGCCCCCTGCTCAGATTCAGGCTGCAATCACGGGCACTCAGAGTGGCTCGGACCCTGGCCAGGAATGCCGGGAACCACTGAAGGACCCAGGTCTCCCAGACTCCTCTAGATTCCATGCCTCCGGGACAGATTCCACCAGGGCAATTAACTGATTAAAATCACATATGGTGCTCTTTGAAGGTATCATTTTAAAGCTCTAACCAGAGAGGGAGAAGGCCCTGGTCAGGCCCAGCTTTACTACCTTCCCATGAACTAACCCCCAGTGTGAAAGGGATCCTTGAGGCGGCTCTTCTTAGCCCTGAAAGCCTATGATTTTTCCTTAGGTCTGGAGGATTACACTGACCCATGTCCCGTAATGTTTTAAGGTTCCTGCTGATCTTTTACCTATTAATAAATTCAACCAATGTGACTTAACTTAGAAGCTTTAAAAATCAACAGCCTGTAAGCTTTGTGTACTGAAGTTAGCCTGTCCTTACTTCAAAGGGCTCGTCCCACCTGGAGGACAGCCCACACCCAGCGCACGCCTGTGGTCAGCTGCATGGCAAGGCCTTCCTCTCTGTGCTGCCTGGGAAGTGACTTGCAGGCCACCTCCGGTTACCTCCAGATGACTCTCAAAATACAAATTCATGATCTTGAAGGGTAGGAACACAAAGCAGTCAGAGCCAGTCCATAACCATTCAGGGATGGAGGAACTTCCAGAAGGAAGGTCCTCAGGTGGAACAAAGGTAGGCTCGCAGCCAGATATGAGACACCAAGAAGCAAACTCCTTGTCTTCGGTTTATGATCTCTTTCCAGTGAGCAGACCCTTGGGACCTGAAGACCATCCACTGCAAAGAGGAAGCCAGCCCGGCTCCATGGGCATGAACGCCCCTTGCCCTCTCTCTCTCTCGGGCCTGGGCCACTCATGCCCGAGAATGGGCCCTCGCGCCTGCCTGCAGCACAGGCTGGGGACAGAGACATCAAGGAGTCAGGAGACAAAGGGCTAAAACCACTTTAAAACAAATGAAGAATTCCCTTCGGAAAAATCCGCCAATAATCCCCTTTCCTTTCTTTCCTCTTCTCCCTAACCCAGAAACAAAAGGGCATTTACCCTCCTAGTCTGAGAGTGAGCAGACCACTAGGGGAGAGACTTGGGGCTGTATGTGACTGCAGTGTCACACAGAGCGAGATCACAGGAGGCCGCAGGCAACAACCAGCGAAGGGAAATGCTGAATGTCAAACCAGCTTAGCAACGAGGAACTGACCTTTGGGGAAGAGAGCGCAGTGCCAGTGATTATGCTGGGCTTAACACTTCCCTCCACCACATGGCCTGCAAGTTTAAGCCACGGCTCTTGTCCTCAGGGGGGCCGCAGCAGCCAGACATGTTTAATGAATGCAGAGGAGTGATAAACTAGGTTTGTGCTAATACCTTTGATGCCAACCCCCTCACTGGAAGGTTGGTATTTTAAGCATCCTTTTGATCTACTGCAAGTCCCTAATAAGACGCATCCAATAAACACTGTGCTTAAGTCAGAAATGTTAACAGGAGCCCAAGGACCCTGATCTGCTCCCTCACATGCCACCTGAGAAAAAGGTGAGGCAGGCCAGGTAGTCAGAGAGGTGCCCTCGGGGCCCACGTTAGCCTTAACCAGATAAGGCTGAGGTCTGGCCCCTGCCAACGCCTAGTTATCAGCTCAAACATTTTCCAAAACAGCCTAGGTTTCCCTGGGGAGATGGCTTTGACGGTTCCATTTGTTTACGCCCTCAGCGAGCTCCAGCTTGTCCAGAGGGCCACATTGTTCGTGTGCTGTGGAGCGCCCCCTGGGGCTTTGACACACCTTCCCCCAGGACCTTCCAAGTCCCCCTGGACCTGGGCTTGGCTGGGCAGAAACTCCTGCAAGGGCCTACCCCAACCCACAGGGCGGAGGAGGTAGCCTTGGCCTTGAGGAGTTGGGCAGAGAAAGCCAGCTGGCTCCTCTGCCCTATGGCCTGGGCTTTCAAAACCCGCCTGGCAGGCTGCCAGGCCTGGGGTGGGGGCAGTGACTGACAGGCTGGTTATTGGAAAGCTCCCATCATTAGCCCACAAATGTTGTTTGGTTACCATGGCGACCTTCACTACAAGTGGCCTGACTAAAGCGCAAGGAATCTGTTACCTAAAACCAGAGCCCCAAGGAGCCCTGGGCTTCAGGAACCAGCTTATCAGCAGCCGGTTCCCTTTGACCCCATATTCCTGCCCCTCCCCTCTGGGCCTCCCAGCTGCCTCCCATACCCAGGACCAGGAGAAAAGACCAGCAAAGGCATCTCCACGCTTGCACGGGCCCTCACATTCCTCGGCCGGGCCTGGCTTGGAACCAGGTCCAAACAGGGTGGCTGCTGCCCCCGTGAGGCCCCCTGCAGGCTAACCGGGACCAGCCTGGCCAGCACATGTGTCCAGGGCTTAGTCAGAAGCCCTTAGGATTTCAGGAAGCCACTCAGGGTGTCTGGTTCCCCCGTGCCAGGGTCACACTGTCCCTGTGGCCATTAGTCTCTGCCGCATCACGTTTCTGCCTTTTTAAACCTCAGCTCCATTAACTAAAGGTCATCCCGCAGCACGGAAACCAAGATCTTCTTTGCTTTGCTTTCTAATCCCTGAATTCAGGGGGATTTTCAAAAGTTCAACTCCACGAAAGCTGGTTTTTCTCTCGGAGTCTTGAGACTGTCTATAGGAAGAGTGGCCACTTGGGCCGCTACAATGCTTAAAAGCCTCTCACAGGGTGTCCCTGCCTCCACTTCCCCACCCTCCCTCACACACAGGGCAGCCCCTGCACCACCTGGCCCATGCGCACTGCCCACCTTGGGTCCCATGTGGTAGCCCTACACTGTCTGCGGGCCGACTCCCGGACCCCTCCACACTGCTGCCCCTCAACACGGTTGTAAACGGACTGCAAGACCTTCTCTTGCCAAGTCTCAGGATAGACTTTGGAAGCAGAGGGAGGCAGGACAGATGTCAGTCTTTTGGCACAGGAGAAAGCGAAGGCATGGAAAGAAGAAGCAGGCTGCTGGAGGGGACACGGGTAAGGGATAGGCATGACTCACAAGGGGATAAGCTCACGTGGAAAGGGGCCCGTTGGAGCCAGCTGCACCGTGTGCCAGGCTCCCTCCACCCCGGCGTAGGCCTGCCTGCCTCTTCACGAAGGCAGGCTCTGCAGCCTCTAAAAGACCTCAGCCGCCTGGGACAGCCGGTGGGGAGGAGCTCCACGGTGACAGACCCAGACCATGGGCTTTTAAGTACCCCCCGAGTATATAGACCTTGTTGGGAATGATGAGGTCAGGGCGAAGGGGGTTTGATATTTTTGTTTCGCTGCAGTGATATTTACTGGACCAGTCATTCAATGAACTGCCGTGGCAACAGCCAGAGTCACGCAGCTTGTTCCCAATGCAGGGAGCAGCTGGAGAAGCAGGACGCAGCTTCCATTGAAGAGCAATGACATTTTTCAGTGATCCCTGACCGGTCATGGACTCAATGACATTTCCTGCTAATCCATGGGTTTCTGTGCTCCGGGGTTTCATCTGTGGGGAACAGTATTGACTTATTTGCAAAAAGCCATGCTCATGCTCTGTAGTCATTCCAGAGTCGTATGGTAGGTGGATTTTCCACCCCCTCTTTTTTTAAGATAGATTTTTTTCCTGCCTAAGAAACAGAAATGTTTCTGGAGCTCTGGAGCTCACAGTTCTGGAGGCCAGAGCCCCCTGTATTTTTTCCAGTTAGTTTTGCAGCCTTTTAAGGCTGGTTCAGATCAAGATGGAGCTTCTCACGGCTGTGGAAGTGAGGGGCTCATGGTGGCTCAGCGATAAAGGACCTGTCACTGCGTCTCCACCCTGTTGACCCCAATATGCACACCTCATAAAGCGAGGCACCACAGGGGCTGGGACACCCCGGGCCCCAAAAGCTCCACAGCAGGCTGCTCTGCAGTGATAGAGGGATAGAAGGGCACTGGGGAGGCCTCTGGGGATGGCACTCAAATGTCTTCCTCCCTCGGGCCCAGACCTCAAAGGGGTCTCACTGCTGCCGGCCCCACGCCCCCAGCCCCCAAGGCCCCTGCAATGGCTCTGCAGTATCTGGACGGGGCAGCTCTGTTCCCACAGTGGAGATTGCCCCTCGAGAAGGCTCCTGTCTGCCGAAGTGGGGACACAGCTGACACAGAGGGGCCCAGCTACCTCCAGATTGACCAACAGCACAGTCTGCAGCGGGCGTCTCATCTTTTCTGGGTTGAGCACCCCTCTGAGGGTTTGCTGAAAGCCATCTCCCTGAAGGCATGCATAGTGCACATCTTAGAGGTGAGGGCCGGCTGTTCTCAGAGGCCCAGGAGTCCACCCGTGGGCCTCCCAAGGGAGTCACCCACCTCACAGCAAGGACCACCTCCCCCGCCTACCCATGAAGGCACGTTTGGTGACTGACGCATCCTGGGCAAGAACTGAGCCCCTGACTGAGGTGGGAGGAAAGGGGAGGGGTGCACCCTCTGCCAGTGAGGGAGGGAAGGCCGGGGAGAAGATGGTTTTTTCGCCCGCCGGAGGGCAGGGGAGGGTGGAGGAAGCTGACAGGAGGCAGGAGGCCCCCTTCCCGGGTGCACTGGGAGGAGCTGGGGGAGAACCAGAGGGCCCCCCACATCCTGAACACACCCTACTCCTGCTGTGCCTTGAACAGCATAGCCTTTAAGCAGATTTTCAAAAAGTGGTGTTAGTCTCCTCGCATCAGGCCAGGGGAGGTGACTCTGCCAAGAAAAAGCACTCAGCCCGCAAGTCAGGAAGAGACAGTGTGCAGGAAGGTAGCAGGAGCTGGGACGGGGGCCCGAGGAGGGGCCAAGCAGGCAGCGCATGAATCCCCTGCCTTCATTTCCACCTGGACAGCTCTGCTCCCATCTGCTCCCCAGGGTGCTTTGGGTGGGAGGGGGTTCTTTCTGAACTCAGGCAAGCAGGCCGACTTGCGGCACGAATGCCCGCCCAAGGCTGTATTCACTGGGGCTCCCTCTTCAGTGGGGCACACTGGGAAGTTTATGGTTAGGACACTCTGCCCCTGCCAAGCCCTTCGCAGTGTCCTCCTAGGGAGGACAGAGGGTCAGCCTTGTCCCTTGCGGGCTAGGGGTGGACAGAGGAGGTCCCTGGGCTCCCCATGTCGAGGGAACCTCCCTGGGCTGAGACAGCTGCAGCTTTCCTTGTCGCCTCTCACGGCTGTGGCACCCGCCCGTTTCCCCTAATGCCCTGAGAACCTGTTTTCATCGCCAGCGTGAGCCACCTCTCGGGGTGGCCAGGACTGGGCTCCTTTCTGCTGTCTGCAGCAGGACTGGCTGGTTCTAAATGGCCCTCCTACAGACCCCAAGGTGGTACATGGTGGGAATGGGGCGGTCAGGGGCCCCCCATCCTGAGATCATAGGGTTCAGAGAAACACGGCCTGTTACACCCAGCGTCACCTGCCCGAGGGGAGGAGGGCAAAATCAAGCTGACCTCTCCCTCATCCCCTCCTGCAGACAGCGCCCCCTTCTGCTTCCGCTGGCCCAGTGTCCCAGTGGGTGAGAGCAGATCCTCTGTGTACAGGTGGGGGCGGGAGGGTGTAGCCCTGCCACCTGGGCCAGGTGCAGTGTGAACTCTGCTCCAGGGACAGGCACTTGAGTGACGCCGTTTATGGTGGTGGTGGGGGTCTATGTGCGGAGGAGTTAAAGATGGAGGGAGAGGCCAGGACCACCCCGGAGGGAGAAAACTCCTTCCCCAAACTGCCTCCTGACCTGTTTGGAGGCAGGGGATGACTCCGTTGGGCCCCACCAGCTTAGCCAGTGTTAGAATCTGCCCTTGGCTAGCTGCACCAGGGTTATGACTAAGTTACACATGTTAGTGTCCCTAGGAAGCTCAAACGCAGAACCCAGGGCAGGGAGGAAGCAGCCTGAGCATCTGCGTTCCAGTATAGCCCCTTCTGTGGTCCACAGGGCCGCCGTGTAGCCTGCAGGTGCCACCCAGAACACGCTGCTCCCCACCCGGCACCCCTGGGCGCAGAAAGCCAGAGCGATTCTCTGACCCTGCAGGTCCTCGCCCTGACTTGACTCTCCAGGTGGGGAATGTGCATGCAGTGAGGGGTGTGCATGGGCTCCTGCAGCTATGCCCCAGCCCAGTGGCATCCGCAGAGAACTCACTTGAAGTTTTCGGGGTGCTCCGTGATGGCCATGTTGATGACGTCCAGGGCGTGCTGGTAGTGCTTCTGTGCGGAGAAGAGGAGAGCCAGCAGGTGGAGGGCGTTGGCATCATCCCTGCACAACTTCAGGGCCTCCTGCAGCTGCTCCATGGCGCTGGAGATCTGCCAGAGAACACCGCCAGCTCAGCGGTGTTCTCAGCTTCCCCAAGGCCCACACCCCCCTCCAGGACTTGAGTGCCGGGCGCCATCAAGGGGACGTGAGACTCAAGTGAGACCCCTGGCACTGGGGGAGGGGCTGGTGCTCTGATGAGAAAACACACCCCCTAAGTCACGCAGCAATGAGGATCTGCTGCCCCAAGTCAGGCCCAGGAAGCCTCTGCCACCCCCACTCGGAAGTGAAGAGGTGCAGGTGTGCGGTTCAGCGCAGCAGACCTGGTAGGCGCTGGGAAGCACTTCCTAAGATGGAGGTGTGAGGGTTGTAAGGGGAGGCCACCAGGTCACTAGCTACAGACTCAGAGGTGGCCAGGCCCTCTTCTTTGAGCTGGCCCATGTAGTGACAGGGGCCGACAAATAAATGTGCCTCCTTCTCAGTGGGTCACAGTGGCAAGAGCGTGGGTTCTGGGGTCAGATGGGGGTGTGGATTCCAGCTCTGCCATGTTCCACCTGGCACCTTAGGGTGATGGACTTCAGAGCTGCAGTCTGTACGCTGCACAATGAGAACAGTCATACCCGTTACAGCAGCGGAGGGGGCGTAGACAATTGCTCTGCAGAGTACCATGCACCTTTGAAAACGTGTTTCCTTCTTCAAGGCCTCAAAGCCAGGGAGTTAATGACGAGTAAGATTATTCTTTCTAGTCCTGAGAGACGTGTTGTCTCATGCTCTCACGCCTGGCACTTGCATCAGCTTCTATGACTCTATCCACATCCTCCCAGGACGTCATGAGTCTTTTTAGAAAGCCTTGCTTCTTATCAAACCTCAGATGCTATAGCCCCCCTCCCCTTGCTCCCCGAGGGGCCTATGGTGCAGGCCAGCTGGGGCCTTAGGACCCGGTGTGCCTGGTCCCTGCCTGGTCCCTACCCGGCCTCTGCACAGGCTGTGGGCAGTGGCAGGTCCCGAGTCTTCCCAGGAGGACCTCCCTTTGTGGGAAGGTCAAGGAAAGGAAAGGCAGAAGCTAAGGCCAGTGTGGCTGCCCCCTTGGCTTGCCTGTGTCTGCCCGAGGCTGCTGCTACCCTGGTGGTTCTCCAGAGCGGGCCCCATCACCCTGCGCTGGGAATCCCAATCTGCAGCCTTCACTGCTCAGGCAGCCATACAAGATCTGGACAGAATGGACCAGGGGACCGGAGACCCAGGGCAGGCCAGGGCCCAGCTTACAGTCCATTCAGGGGCCCTTGGCCCCTGAAGCTACCAAGATCTGGGGTCCCCAAGAAAACCGGGTGCCAGGCTCCACTGGTCTGGTCCAGCCATCTTTCTGAGACAATAGATGCCATTCATCAGAGGTGGCTGAATACTTAAAGATATTAAAAAATGCATCACCAAAGGTTTATCATGAATTTGACTGGCAAGAAAAGCACTGGTTCTTTTACACAGGGCTAAAAATAAAGTGGTCTCAGGTATCTTGCTCTCTGTGCCCTTGGGAGCATCAGAGCAGACTGATGTTCCTGGAGAGGGTGGCAGAGAGGGACCAAGGGCCTCTCCCAGGACCTGAAAGTCAGGAGCCATGGGCACAGGGGGGTGAGGGCCTGGGGCGGTCAGCGGCAGCCTGGAGGTGGAGGAGGGACAGAGTGAGCGGCGGGGAGGGGTGGGCTGCTAGGGAGAAATGGCTGAGAAAGGAGGACCCAGAGAGGGAGACAGTGACTCAGAAGTAGAGTGATGATGAGTGCCAATTCAGGTCATGGCAGACACGGGCATGGGGACATGAAAGGGAAGGGTCCCAGCAGTGACAATCAGGGTGCAGTGAGGGAAAAGCCAGGCCGTTGCAACCTGACGAGAAGAAACAGCTCAGCGAACCAACTGGAGAGGAGACCACAGGCCAGAAGTTGACATGGACCAGTAAGACCAATCCCCAGGCCAGAGAACAAGGCTCCAAGTGCCCCGTCTCCAAACAGGATACCCAGAGCCACTTGGGGTTTCTTAACTGGGGCAGGCGGGGTCTGGGTCAGACGCCTGGGTCCAGGGCGGGCCTGGCCAGCGCCCAGTGACTGAGCTCAGGAGAGCCTGGGGTCCTCAGGTACAAAGTGGGGCCAAGGGTGCCCCCTTCCTCAGATGCAGGGCTCACCCAGGCCAGCAGGGGTGGGTACAACAGCACCCACATTAGCCAGCACTGCTCGTCACCTCACCATGACAGATGGGGCTCTGCTGGCTTCTGTCCAACAATGTGGAGTCCAGCTGTGTCCCAGCCAGTGCAGGTGAGGCCTGTGCTGCAGGAGTCAAGCCTTGCCTGCTGTCCCCAAGCAGTCCAGAGTCCACACTCACTGGGCCAAGGCCACGAGAGGTCCTGCTTCCGAGGCCAGGTGTGGCACAGAGCACTGGCCTGAGGACCCAGGCGGACACGTGAATCAGAGACTCCGAAGGGCCTGGGACGGAAGCTCTGACTTTCCTGAAAGAAAATCTGCTGGGCGGGTAACTGTGTGGTCTCACTCTTGAGACCAATAGCTGCTCAACTTGGGGGAGGAAGGCGGGCCAGCCTGGAGAGCCTGGGGTGGCGGCGGTCCCAGTGGGGCGAAGGCGGTCAGCGGATGGGAGGCCCCCGTCAGGCCCCAGAGGCCATGCCTGTCGGTGGTATCCACAGAGTGAGGGAAAAGCCTTGGGGTGATACAGAAACAGCTCCATGTGCCCATCACTCTGCTGCCCCAGATCAGCGGAGAAAGCTGGGCGGTAAGTGAGGACACCAACAAACGCTTATCGTAATCACTCATTGACCTCTCACGAGTCCTGCATGTCTAGGGAGAGTGAGGGCCGAGAATTATCTGCCCACCATGTACCTACCATGGGTCAGGGGCTGTACCACATTATCCGACTTAATCCCACTAAGTCCGCCTGAGATGGAGTTTGAGGTGCTCATGGAACAGATAAGGAAACAGAGGCTCAGAGAGGTCAATTCATTTGCAAAGGGTCACACAGCTGGTTAAAGAAGTGGTGCCAGAGACCTGGCAGTTAGGAACTGTTAGGACCCACCTGTCGGACGAGGGCCAGCTGCAGGGAAACATAGAGGATGACCTGGGGGTCGCCAGGCGCCAGCTGCTGGGCTCTGTGTGGGGAAAGGGAGCAGCAGGTCAGTCGCCAGGGGCCGAGCAACCAGTGTGACAGGGGTCTTCAGCGTGCCAGCATGCTGCGGGGCAAAGCGCTGGGGATTCGGTGTGTCCCATTTAGGAGGGTGCCCAGCCTGGAGATGATGGTTTGGGCAGAAAGCCACCGGCAGGGGCAGTAGGCTCCTAGGGGGCTGACTGAGGGGAGGGGCCTCTGGGAGGGGGAGGACGGGGGTGGGGGAAGCCTGTCATCTCTGGGCAGCTGTTGGCCTGGCTGTGGCCCTGCCATGGCCTTGCGCAGAGCCTGGAGCCTGCCCTCTCCACCATGGGACAGAAGGGAACACCTTTCTGAGGATAGAGGGGCTGGGAATGGCCTCCCTGGGCAAGAAGACTCAGGAATGAAGAGGTGGCAGGGGAAGAAGGAAATGCCCCCCTATCCTGGGTGCCCAGGATGGGACTCTGACCTCCCTGGCTTTGGCAACAACCTGCCTCAGGAGGGAGTTAGATGGGCTCCATGTTCCGAGGAGGCTGGCACAAGGAGCCTGGGGCAGGCCCCTGCCCGGCAGCTGCCAGGTCAGGGCTAGGGGGATGGAGCTGCAAGGGCCAGGCACGCAGGGCTCTGAGGGAGGAGTGCGGAGGGATGCTCAGGGGGCTCAGGGCTGTGGTGGAGACAGGGGCTCGGCCAGGGCGGGTCTGAGGGAGAGAGGGCCACTGACGGGGGGAGGGTTTCTCTGCCCCCCTCCCCCAGCCCCGCCTCCCGGCACCTTCCGGACCCTGGGCTGCCAGGAAATCTCTGGGAGGACTATGGATGGGAGCTTCCCACAGCCCCTGAATTTTTGAGCTCCTGCTATAGGTAAGGCGCTGTGCAAGGTGCTTTTCCTGCTTTATCTCAGGTAATTATCACAACAGCAGTGGGTTATTATTCCCATTTTAGAGCCCTGACTCAGGAGGGTGGGGGCTCAGCCTGGGGCGGGGAGGGTCTACCAGTGTTGAAAGACTCAACCGCCCACCCAACCCCAAGGGCCTGGGCCTGCTTCGTTGTGTGAGCTCCTGGAGCCTCGGTTTCCTGGTCAATAACCCGGGGACAGAAACCTTTGCTCCGCCTACACCAGAGGGTCCTCTGTGCATCGACCACCTATGCCTCTATGCCGTTCAGGCCCCCTCACCTCTCCAGCGTCTGCAGTGCTTTCCGGTGCAACTCGTCCTGCTTGCTCTTCAGAGTCGCTGCGGGAGACAGGAAGGAGACAGCCATGCGGGGGTGCTCAGGGGCGCCCGCCCGGCCCTACCCGACTCCAGGGCACACAGGCGCTGCATGGAGAGGCCCCGCCGGGCGCTGCTGGCAGATGCTTGCACTCCAGCAACTCCAGACTGATGCCACCCACCGCTCTGGTTAGGGGGGCAGGGTGTGTGGTGTCCACCTGGCCCCCGCCTCCCGGCACGGTTCTTGGCACAACAGGTCCTTCCACTCCACTGTCTTTTTTGCCACGTGGGCCAACCTGACCCTCTCAAAGGCCTGAGCCTGGAGAAGAAGCTTCCCACTTCCACTCTGGCCACGTGTGTCCTTGGGCTTCCTTACCCATGAGGCTGCCGCTGCTTTTTCACTCACTCTAACAAATTCTAAGTGTACCATTCAGTGGCATTAAGCACATTCAGAATGTTGTGTAACTGGTACCACCATCCACTTTCAGAACTTTTTCATTATCCCTAACAGAAAGTCTAAACCCTCTGAACACCAGCGCCCCTCCCCCACCCCAGCAATCTCTATTATACATTCAGGGGCCAATTCCTACCCCATGTTTAGTCCCGGGGGGGAGGGGCCCATCACTCCCTTCCCCTCGAGCTGCAAGGATATAGGAGCAGGCGGCTGCCCGATCCACGGGGGTCACACAGCTGGGCTGGGAGGACTGGGGAGAGAATGCTGGGCTCTGGGTAGCAGGAGTGAAGGCCCCTCGACCAAACACGAGTATTTATTAAACACCTGCTGTGTACCCGCTCTACCCATGCCTGGAGGAAGATTCCGAAGACCCCAGAAGATCACAGCAGTGCTGAGGTTGAAGGTGAACCAGAATGAAGTAGAATGTGGGGTCAGGGCTGGGGGCCCATTCCAGCTGCCGGCACCACAGGAGCCCCAGAGGCAGAGCGGGGCACGGGCTCTGCCAGGAGCAGGGCTGGGCCTTGGAGGGTGGGAAGAACTGGGCGATGAAAAGGGCATCCCTGAGAATGGTGCAGCCTGGGCAAGAGTGGAACTGGGACCGAGAGGTGTGTGTGCGCCCATCTACCCCAAAGGAGCCAATGGGGATGTGTTGGGAGGTAGACACTGATCGAACGGAGGCCTGGGAGGCCAGAGCAGAGGTTCCCAGGTGGCACTCACCATCGG
Organism: Pteronotus mesoamericanus; assembly: GCF_021234165.1. Taxonomy (NCBI): domain Eukaryota; kingdom Metazoa; phylum Chordata; class Mammalia; order Chiroptera; family Mormoopidae; genus Pteronotus; species Pteronotus mesoamericanus. Next base: position 640,787 of record NW_026555001.1, read on the forward strand.
TGGCCTGCAGGCTATAGGTGAGACCCAGCGCCAGGTAGCCCTTGGAGAGAAACTCCCCGGCTTCCTCACCGAGGTTGATCACCAGCGTGGCAAAGTGCTCGGCCTCCTCCAGCTGCAAAGAGGAGAGGCGCAGTTCACTGGGAGGGTGTCCCCGGCCTTAGCCTGCAGACTGCTCACCGTCACCAGCCCCGGCCACTCAGAGCTGCAGTCCCTCGTGCGTGGGCAGCACTACGGCCTGAGAGGCCAGGCGGCTTGTCTGAGGCCACAGCAACCAGAGTGGAAGGATCAAAGCTGTTACTTCTACCTGTGACTCCCGGGACCTCTTCACTCACCCAGGGCCTGCGCTCATGGTCACAGGGCCCTGCGTCTCTCAGAGAAAGCTTCCCTGGTCCCAGGCCAGCCTGCACCAGCTCTTTTCCTTGTCTGGCCTCTGTAGGTCCCTGGGCCTGTCCCTGCCCAGCAGAAGGACGCCAGGGGCAGGGATTCAGGCAGGGATCTGGGACTGGGCCCAGGGGACAATGCCCACCCTGCAGAGGGGTTGGGCCACCACTTCTGCTCTGCCTGTGAGCTCGCTCCCTGACACAGGGAGCTCAACTTTTCCAGGGGAAAAGGCCTGGGGCTGTTTTTGTCCTATTCCAGTTAGAAAGTGACCAATCAGCACAGGTCATGTATGCTCACATCATCACATACAACATGTGACACAAAGAGAGGGGCATACACGCGGCAGGCCTCCTGAGCCCTCTGGGTCACCGATGGTGGTCCGGCCAGGCAGGGAGGCAGGGGACAACTGGGGGCCTCAGCTGTGCCCACTCACAGCCCACAGGCCTCCAACAAATGCCCCCTCCCTCCTTGCAGGCCCAGGAATGTTAACTGCCCACACGCCTAGTGTGGCAGTGAACCCAAGCTCGGTTCATGAAGAACAAAGATGGGTACTGCCTCATAGCAAGGTGGCTGAACAAATCATTGCCAAAGCCCGCTACCACCCACATGGATGGCCCCCTTGTGTGGGGTGTCTTCCCCTAGGAGAGGCCCATGAAGTCAATCAACCAGGAAACAGAGACGAACCTAAGTTGGCTTCTGGCACCCAAGCTGGTGTGCCCCACCTCGCTCCTGTCCCTGCCAAGGCCGAGCCCCACTCCTTTGGGAGAAGGGCAGCTGCGTGCATATCGTGGCCTGACTACTGGCCATAGCTGAGGGTGGAGGGACGATGGACTCTCTTTCCCTGGGGTGTGCAGCTGAGACACTGAGACAGGGGCCATCAGTGTGGAGAAGTGAGCTGAGCTGAGTCCACTCTTTGGGCGCAGCTGTTGGGAGCTCCATGCAGGAAGAAGGCTGACGGAGCAAAGAACCCAGTCAGTGAACAGAGAGGGAAACAATAAAACCAAAGCACAACAGAGCTCGAGAGGGCGAGCTGACAGCCCAGGGAGACATAGCTGGGGAAGGCTGAGTCCCTCTGACATATCACCACCCCTGACCAATCCCGGCCACGGCAGTGGGCAACCTCCAGGCTGACAGGCTGGTCATTAAAAGAAAAATGAGGGCATCGGGGAGCTGGGCCTCTGACACCGTGAGCCCGAGAAGCTGGGCTTATGCGGAGGCAGCAGCTCAGGAAACCCCACAGTGGCCTGCTGCCCAGCGCGGGCTGGCTGGGTAGGGCCAAGGCTGGAGATGCTGAGATCTGTCCCTGGAGCACCTGGCCCTGCAGGACTCGGGAAGGTTAAAGGGGCCTGAAGTCAGAGCCAGAATGAAAGAAAAGCACTGGAGGAGAAGCAGCTCGACACTGGCTCCGATCCTGACACCAGCTCTGATCCTGACTCGGCACCTGATAGCCATGGGCCTTGAGCAAGTCTCTTAGCTTCTGGGCCCCAAAGGCCCTCATCTGCAAAATGTGGAGGTGCAGCCCTCGCTTTAACTGCTTCTCCCTACAAACCGCTGCGGAGACTTCTGCGGCATCAGACTCTGGGCCGGGCCCGGCTCGGGCTGCTCAGGGACAGCGGCGCAGGGTGCCTGCTGAGCTTGCACGGGATTCTGCGAGCCGAAGCAAAGGAGGGCGAGGTCCTGCAGAGCAGTGTGGCTCTCCCATAAGGCTCCACTGTGTGGGGCCGGCACGGGACTATGAGAGCTTCCAGAGGGGCCGTCATGTGGCTGGGGTTGTCCAAGGAGGCCTCGTGGCGGGGGGTGGGGGGCAGCATCACGGGAAGGGGAAGTGAGCAAATAGCGCCTTTCCATTGCGGACACAACTCATCTCTCACAGCCTTTAGGCCTCATTATGCCTCATGCAGAAGGAACAGGTTTTTTTTTTTTATAAACCACCAAGTACAAGTTAAAAAAAGAATCCAGAAACCTCCTGCACTCCAAGTGTAAACACTCTTCCCATGTCCTTCTACGCGGTCAACACGAGCTTCCACCTCCTGCAACCCACAGAGAGAGGATGCTGGGAAGAAGGCTCAGCGATTCCTGGCAAACAGGGGAAAGTTACTGCCCAGTTTAAGCACGTCGCACTCTGGATTAATAGAGCTCACTGTCCTTGAGCTTTAAGAAATGAAAACATACATCCTTAGCTTGTCCGACTTGTGGCCCACTCTGACCTCCGGGCCAGTGGCCTTCCTTCACCAGTACTTGCCAGCCTTATCCACGTGGTTTAAAATGATCCCTAAGCATGGCGTCAGCATTTGTCTCAAATCAAACTCACAAGGCCTCAATGTACCATTTCCCTACATGGCCAACACTCTTTTGATTTCTATTACCAGAATCAAAGAAGCTTTTTACACGTGGAGCCAACACAGTGATTATAAGGAAAAGAAATACTGTCAAGTCCACATGTAGGACAATATACAATATGATAAACAATTCCCAAATATATATGTATTTTAAATATAAAATATATTTTAAAAACAAAATATATATATATTTAAAGAAAAAAATATATATGTATAACACGCACAATTCCCCTCCATCTAGACAAGAGCGGGATTCTCAGAGCCCTTGAGATTGCGGCTTTTCTGCCTTTGTCCCGAAGAACTGTAATCTAACCTAAGTCCAGCGCCAGCGCCACACCCATGAATAGCTCTCCATGCAGAGGCCAGGGCAGCCTAGTAGGTAAGAACACAGCTTTGGGGCCAGACCTGCTAGGCTCAAATCCCAGTGTGGGTACTTGCTGTGTGACTTTGGGCACGTCATCTCATTTTGCTGTGCCTCTGTTCCCTCTTCTGTGAAATGGGGATAATAATTGTCTGTTTCATAGGGTTTCTCAGAGGACGCTGTGAATGCTCAGAGCAGTGCTTGAATAAATATAAACTGTTATTATTAGTTGCAATTTTATATATATGATTAGTTCAATCTTCCAGAATTTTTAAAGTCTCAGGCTGATAGATGTAGCAAGTGCCCTCTGGGTAGATCCCTCCCCTGTACAGCATGATCTCAGTGATAAATTAGGAGGTGACATCAAAGACCCTCCTGAATCCAGACAGGGTACACCACTGCCTGCCTTTTGTCTCTGGCCTGACCCTTAGGCGCAGAAAAGGAGTGACGACGGAGGACAAGCTGGGTCCCCACAGCCTTGGGCAGTCCACTGGGCCAGGCTGCTCACACTCTGGCCCCTGACCCGTGGTCCAGGATGCACATACATATATCCACTCACCTACCCTCTGTCCCATCACTCACCCCAACTGTGGCTCATATACGCGGACATTTTCTCTCCTCTTCTCTAACAGCCTATTTCAATTTCTGAAGAGTTTTATTTCACAACCCACTAATGGATGTCACCCTGGGTTGAGCCACCCAGCATCTGCCCATCTACACCCACCCTGGCCATATCTTACTCCCACCTAGGACCTCGTTGGTCCTTTCCAGTCTCCAGATGCTTCCTCCTGTGGCCTTAAAGGAACAGCGGGTAGCTCTGTAGTCGTGGCTCCTGCTTTTGCAAGATCCACTCAGGTCACAGCACTGGGCTCTCCATGCTCATCAAAGTACTTGTAAGGTCAGGGGTTCTCAAAGTTCTTTTCAACCATTCTCCTGCTGATGATACACTGCTTTTAATACCTCCTTTACTTCCGGTAGCCGTGCAACTGAGCAAAACCCAGGCGGAGGTCCTCGCCCTCCCTTGCCATTCTAGAGCAAGTTACTGCTCACCTGACCTTTCTCGGCACCGTGGCCACCCAATGGGATGGGTGTTTCGTAGTTGAAGGTTCTGACACACGGGGACCTTCGGGGACCTATCCAAGGTCACCCAGCTAGTAAGTGGCAGAACTGCGTTTCCAACCCAGGTCTCCTGATCTATGTCTGACTCTTTCGGAGCTTCCTGATTCAAGGCTGCCCTCTATGGTTCTTCCCTCTTCTCCTCTCTGACCCTCTGGGGAAAGATGCACTGGAGAGTATCATGCTTTTGCTTTCCGTAAGTAAGAAAAGTGACTTTACAAGTTCCTGCATCTCACCAGTTGTCCTAATTTGGTCCCTGCCTCAGACTGGCTTCAGCTGCACACACTGCTCACGCTCAGGCCGCCTCCCACCCACTGGGCTGCCTCCCTCCTCGCGCACTGGGCCAGAGAGGTCATCCCCTGGGATCTTCGCCCTCCTCCTCCCTTCCTGGGAACTGGAGAGAGGTTGCTTTTGAGCCTGCAGAGCTTGCTTAAAGAGCACCTCTGGGTTCTCCCTAGGCACATCCCACAGGGCCCAGGACCTGTTGTTATCTGCTCTACTGAAAATGCACTTTGGCTCTCCTGGGAGAAGCAGGCGTTCTTCCTGATCCCCAAAAGCTAATGGCAGCAGAGCTGCCATTCTTTCTTCCTTCTCTCACAAACACTTAATCCATCTTCCTGGCTCTGCCCACCCCTGAATCTGAAAAATGAAGGCCCTTCTGAGAGCCTGCTTATTTGAAGAGGCTGCCACAGAGATAGCTGCCATTTACCTGGTACCTGCAATGTGCCAAGTAGGGACACGCCTCTGCTCTGGTGTTTCCAGGTTACAGAGGAGGCACAGTGAGGGTGAATTACTCCACTCAAGTCACACAACACCAAGCGGGTAGGCAGGGATTTGAACCCCATCCTCTCTTCCTCCAAAGCCTGCACTCTTTCTGCCACCCACACAATCCCTCCAGGCGAAGAGGCCCGGAGGCAGTATCACCAAAGAGGAGCATGGCCTGCTTCTGCTTCTGTTTCATAACCTCCTCTCCTTCCCTTTCTGTGCGTGACACAGCACACAAGCACTCCCCCACCTCCTATCCTCCTGGAGAAGATTCAACGTTTTAAATTACATGAATTTTAAATAACTGTGTTTGAAGGGATATTAAAAAATATTTACATCTCCCTCTTCTCTAGCCCCAAGTAACTGGCCGAGGACCCTGGCAAGACGCTGGCCACACCAGAGCACGAGGCTGCCACACGTGCCTGTCACCTAGGGGAGCTTCAGGCTAAGCCTCCCACCTGATCCCACAGCTGCTCCCACCCACTGCATGCCCCACATCAACCCGCGCATGACCGTCCCTCTGCCCAGTGCCCCATCTAACCACCCCAGACCCAGACCTGGACCCAGCCTGGGACATCCCACACTGGCTCTGGCATAAGGGCAGGACGTGGGGACAGCAGGTGCTCCGCCTCTGGGCACATGGCCACCCAGTCCGGTTTTATCCAGCACAACTCGTTTTTCAAATGTCCCAGTTTCAGCCTCCCTTCCTGCAACCTGGGCCAAATTGTCCACCCCTAGACTCCTGTCCCCTGCTAGCAGAGCTTGGCGGGCAATGGTCGGGCCTGCTGGGGACGGATGTGAGCCAGGATAGCTACAAAGGCAGGGGACAGAAGTGATGGGAGACATCTTTCAGGATCCATGCCCTGTCCCAAGCACCAGCGCCCCTCTGTGCGCGGCAGCCAGGCCCATCCTTCCTGCTCAAAGCCTTGAAACAGAGAGTGCTGGGCCGTCCCCTCCTGGCCTCCTTGGGCACCGGCTGCCCTTGGCTCCCAACAGCCTGTTCTTGGCCCAGCAGCAACCCAGGCAGCCAGGGAGAGCCACTGCACCAGATGCAGGTCCCCCCGACACCTGTCCCTCCTGGCCAGCTGCGGCAGGTATCATCCTGCGAGATATTAGTGAACACCCACCACAGGCAGGGTTCTGTGTGGGGAAGCAGGGCTCAGGGGGCAAGACATGGCAAGTGAAGAAGCTCCCCATCTAATCGGGAAGACAAGTACCATCTAAGGGCAGAATTCGGTACCACATGTTTGTGCTCATCAGCAAGGACTCATACAGGAAGCACCAGGCATCCACCTGGGCTGGGGTTTCAAGAAGGAAGAGAGAAATTTCCTGCCCTCAGGAAAGACGAGTGACTATGACGTGATGTGCTGAGTGTCCAAGGCAGGAAGAAGCGAGGCTTTAGGGAGTGGCAGAGGTGAGGTTTTGGTCAGGGAAGGCTGCCAGGACTGCCCCCAACCCCGCAGGGCCCGCTCAAGCCTGGCCCTCCACCAGGACCCACTCTAGCCTGTGCCCGATGTAAACCCAGGCTCACACCAGCCCCCTAACCCAAATATGCTCTTAGCTGAGGTTAAACAACTCACCCTCCTCCCCGATTCTGATGACAAGCCTGCATGTTTAAGTTTCCGTTTGGGCTTTTCTATTTATGTTGTCATTGATTACTTTGCTCCTAACTCATCTGATTTCAATTTGGACTGATTTGAGCCTAATTTTATTACCATGTAATCTGAATGCACATAATTACTGTAATTATGCTGCTGAGGGAAACAGCTCCTCCACTGCGGGAAGACCTAAATTTAGGACTTCCTGGCAAGGGCGGCTGTTGGCTGGGTGGACCCACAGACACCTCAGAGCTGGCAGCCTCGGGGCACACAGATGCCCTCCCCCGCCCCACCTCGGTGAGGTGGGTATTTTGGGCTTTATCCCAGTGACGGGGTTGAGGCCACTCTCAGGAGCCCTGGGAATACGTAGGACTGTGAGCTAGAGGTTGATGAGCCCACCCTCTCTGTGTTCTCCCGCTTATACCGCCACCCTCTGCTGCATTGCTCAGCCTGGGTGTCTCCTTTCTGCCAGCACCCACATACCGCCCACATCCCAAGGCTGCTTTCCCTCTAGGGTGCTAGATGCCAGCAGTCTCCCTGAAAAGACTTGGGGAGCAAGAGGTTTCCCTGCTAATCATGGGGCTAGGGAAAGCAAGCTGTGACAAGAAGGGTTTGCCACCGGCCTGTGTGGATCTTTCCCAGAATTCCAAGCCTAGTCCAAGGTCTCCTCCTCCAGGAAGTGTCCCTGGCCCATCCAGCTTTCTCCATACTTTGTCATGTATATCATCCTCATTTATAGACACAGCAAGATGGGGATGCCCCAGTCTCACGCCCCCTGCTGCCACCCTCCTGCAGGAGGCCACCAGGACCTGGGCCTTGTCTGCCCTGCCCCTGAGGCTCACTTACCCAGTGCAGGGACCTGATGCAGACCTTAGCGGCCATCAGGGGCACGGTGGGGTCTGAGGGCCGCAGCTTCATACACTCCCGTAGCAGTGACACAGCGTAGGCTGACTGCAAAAGAAAGAGCAGGCAATGTCATCATGTGCGGCCCTAGGTTGCAACTGACCGGGCGCCTCATGCACAGTGGGGGCGTTACCAGATTGCCAGTCCCTGCTCTGCACCCCTTTCTTCCCAAGAGCCACGGAGAGGGCCTAGTAGGAGCCCAGGTGGTGTGGGCTGGCACGTCCCTCCTGGGCCCCCGTCTCCTCATCTGGAGAACGGAGGCTCTAACCCTTACCCAGAAGTGATATGACCACAGCTAGGGTGACAACAGGTGGGAGCTCTTTAAAAGGAGTTCAGATGTGAACTACACACGTTAGAGGTAGAGAGGGACACTCTTAAATCTCTGAATTCAACACTCTAGGGTTAATAGTTGATGAGATCGGGCCAACACCACATTAGGACTGGGAGGCAGGGCTGGTGGCAGGGAATGGGGTGGAAGCGTAAAGGCTGGCAGACAAGGCAGAGAGAAGCCAAGATGGCAGAGCCAGAGAGCACCTCCAGTCATGAATCTGGGGATCCCCCAAGCTCCATGGACTCAGCGCCAAGCGCGGAGGGTGTCCAGGGCCAGGCAAAGATATCACTAATCATAGTAATGAGAAGAACACCAGCAACACTTGTCTAGATCTTACTATGGACCAAACAAACTTCGCAGTCAGTCAGGGGGCCAAACGGGCCCTTTGCCTGCTTTTGTAAATAAATATTGGAACTCAGCCATGTCCATTCATATATGTATTATCCGTGGCTAGTTTCATGATGCTGAGGCAGAGCTGAGGTGTTCCCACAGAAATGGTTTGGCCTGTAATGTCAAAAATATCTACTCTTGGACCCTTTACAGAATGTCTGCTGACCCCCGTTCTGAGTGCTTTATAAATATAAAGTCATTTGATTTCCACAGACTCTTCTGTAAGGTAGGTACTACGTCCCTATTCTCAGATGAGGAAACAGAAATGCAGAGAAGTTAAGTAGCTTATTCAGGGCCACAGTTCCCAGAAGTGGCTGAGCTGGGGTTTCAACAATCTGGCTCTCAGTTTGTACCCACTGCCCTATCCTGTCTCTGCGGTGACTGCCTTGGCCAGAGAGGAGGCCTATGTCTCCCCTCGCCACACATACACACTCACTCAAGGCTGGAACCTTTTGACTGAGTCCAGTGCTTTGCCATGAAACTCAGTGGGGATCCCCACAACCCACCACCCACCACTCAGCATGAACACTCCCCTTCCTGCGTGAGGCCCCAGCACGCAGGGACACGTGCGAGTAACTTCGACAATTCCCACGTGCTGGGCCCTACTGTGGGCTGAGCTCCTCACCATAATTAGCTCTCTCCCTCCTCCCTGGCACCTCCGGAGGTAATGCGGAGGAAATGGGGGCTCGCCTGCCCACAGCATGGTATGAGGGACTGGCAGATGCAACCTGGGACCCCTGCCCCTCTTGCACTACCCCTCCTTTGCCCACTAGCTGAGGAAAAAGAGCTTCTCTTAGCCCAGATGGGACAGATTTCCTGGGGGCTCTGGGCTCAGGCTTATTAGGCCAATTGCAGATGTTTGAACCAACAGCCTGCTCTGTGCCCAGCACTGGCCAAAGGATAGTGGAGTCCGTGCGGGGGTGGGGAAGGGGCCATGGCTTTTGGGGGAAGGCTGGGGAGAACAGGCAAATACCACCATCCCCCACTGCTCTCTCAGGAAACAAAGGGAGCACGCAGGAGAGGGTGTTAGCAGATGACAGGCTCCAGCAGGCGGGGAGATTGTATGAGGCGCCCTGCGTGGGCTGGAGCAAGGGAGGCTGCATGAGGGGCTTACAGGAGCTGCCAGGCCATCCGCCTGTCCTGTGAACGCTACCTCCAGCTCTCTCCACGGTCCATCTGGCTACAACCCCAGCAAGCTTCAAGGCCTTTCCTAGGCTTCCTTCGCTGGCCGCTGACTCTGCATCCTTAAAATACAGGGTTCTCTAATCTGACCCTCCAAATTCACATTCTACTCCTGCACAGACCACGAAACGCTGCTATTTAAGGAGCCATCTGTGGACTCCGCAGTTAGAGCAGCCGGCTTTTTTTTTTTTTTTTTTTTGTCATGCTGGTTCCCTAGCAACACAGCCAATGTGATTGCTGAGGAGACCAAAAGAAAGAGCGACCTAAATCATGCCATGGAACTGATCCTTTCTTCCTGCAGGTGGAAGAGCCAGATGTATTTTTATCTGCCCGGCCTCACCTTCTGGAAGACCTTTTGGGCACAATCACAGGTACAGAACCTTAGGATCTTAGAAAAGGTGAGGTCTGGCCAACCAGGCCAACCAATCTGGTGGGCAGCATTCCTGGAGGTGGGGAGTGTACTTCTAGAACAATCTCCTGCTGCAGCAAATGCAGTGGGGGGGGGGGGGGTGTAGGCCAGTGTCTCCAGCCTCACGTGTAAGGAACACTCCCCATCTTAAGCCCATCCCCGTGTGCACCTTGCTGGTGTGGGAAGGAGCCTGGCCAGAACACCAGCTCCCCGATCCGGGAATGTGCTAGGCTGTGTTTGGGCCCCTGAGCCTGGCTCTTCTCAGTGAGGAGATGGAAGACCCCATACCTCCCAGGCTAACACGACACCTTCTCCTGAGACTGGGGGGCTCCCAGGAGCGACCACAGAAATTAAAGCTAACTCCCGCGTGTGACTCATTCTTCTGCGGTGGGGGCCCCCAGCTTTCCTTAGCACCTCACAGGGGTCCGTGACTTAGGAGGGGCGAGGCCCACTGCAGTCCCGGGCCTCCTTCTGGGCCCTGCTCACTATTACAAAACCAGAGGCGTCTTCTCTGTTTCCTGGGGGCAGGAAGAAGCTGTCACACGCCACTCTGAGCTGTCTGCCCAGGCTCCATGTACGCTCCGGCCCCCGCTCCTGCTTCCGCCTCTCTGTTCTGAACTCTCCCTGAGCCTTGACAAGGTCCTGCTGGGCACAGAGCCAGGGCACATCACGTCATGACTCCATGGGGGAGGGGCAAGAGGTTTGGGAAGCAAGGCGGGGCAGAGAAGGCTCCCTGCTTGATTCTCGGCTGTATTTCCCGCCTGTCAGGCTACAGCACCTGCTCTCCTTCCCTCTCCCTGCCAGGACCCAGCCTGTACACCCTGTATTTGTGATGGAGGAGCTGGCAAGCCTAGGAGGCCCCCCCTGAGACGGCTGCGGGGCTAGAAATGGCAGGTGGCACAGATGGGCGGGCGGGCAAGGAATTCCCTCAGCCCCATGAAAGGGCCCTGGGTGTTTACAGCTCTTGGAATGATCTGCGAGCTCATGCCACCTTATTTCCTGCCTTCGAAGCATCCTCAGTTCCAACAGCCCCAGCACCCAGTCCCAGAAAGCTTTTCCTATCATGTCACTACTTAAAATAGAGGCTTACGTAAGTGTGATTCTCATCGGAGGAAAAACAAGGGGTATTAAAACAGTGTTTGGTGGGTGGAGAGCAAACACGGCCCTTCGACCCGGGATGTGGTCAGTTCCAGGTTACGGACAGGTCCTCTCCTGACTCCACGCTTGGGAGGGTGGGAAGACAGGTACAACCCGAATGGAGCGATGTTCCCCTTGCTGGAACCTACTCCCCACACCTGTCTCATGCTGCTGTACCATCAACTCACCCAAGGAAAGGCTACGATGCTGCATGCGTGCACATGTCCTCAGAGAAAAGCACCCCTAAACTCACGCTTGCACACCTGGCACATGTGTAACTCGCATGTGGACACTGGATGCGCACAGGGGTCTGTGTGTGGCCCTCCCCTGCCCTCATTTTCCTGGAGATAAAAATCAGCTGCTTGACAACATTCCTGAATCCCCCACCTCTGCGGGGACCAGAGGAGAGCAGAGCCTCCTGAGGGTGATGTGCAACCCCCAGCATCTGGGCCTTACCTTTCCACAAGCCACCATGGAGAGTGCCACTTGGTACCAAAGGTGAAATTCTCCACATGCAAACTTCATGGCTCGCTCCAGGCACTGGGGAGAGGGAGGCATCTGGTCAGCACTCCCCTGCCAGGACACCCCCAGCCCATCCCGCTCTTCCAGGGTAATCACCGCCCAAGTCACTGCCCTCAGGAGGCTGCGGGAGTCCGGCACTTGGTTCTAGTTAGAAAACTCCAGGGGTTTCCTGTCCATGCAACTAGCATGCTGTGTTATCCCACACAAGTCTCTCACCCTCTCTGTCCCTCGGTCCCTACCTCCGTAGCATGTGAGTGATCTCACAGGGGAACGGTGAAAAGCGAATGAGATGAGAAAGTGGTTTCCAAAGTGTAGACATCCAATGCAAATAATAACAGCCGACATTTGTTAATATTGTACATGGCACTGCTCTCAGCTTTTTACACGTTTTAACTCATTTACCCCTCCCAACAATCTGGCGAGGTGGGTTACCTAATTTCTCAGAGAAGGAAGACGAGGCCTGAATGACTTGCCAGAGGCACAAGGCCCGTAGTGGCAGGGCAGGCCGACTGCAAAGCCTGTGGTTAGAAGGCCGCCAAAGCGCGAAGGCTCCTCTTCATCCTCCTGTTTGTTGTCTGTGCCCACCAAGAAAATCTATTGCTTCCCTGGCCTGGCCAGCCCTGGGCAACCCAAACCAGGGGCTAGAGGCAGATGCCGCCAGTACATGAGGACAAGATTCACTGTGTGGCCATGAGCAGGTGAGGTGGGGGACAGGCGAGGGACACAGGACCAGACAGCATGCACTTGAAGAGCTCAGCGGCCTGGGTTCATGTGCTGGCTCGGCAGGCACTCCCTGCACCTTCTCAGGCAAAACCAGCTCTCTGGGCCTCGCCTTCCCTGTGGTAAACTTGAGAGAACACCACTTATCCTTCCCACATTAAAGGTGGGGGGGTCATCTTAGAAAGCAACTCGCGGGGTGCCTGGTGTGGGCAGGAGCTTGGTGGGTGCCACTGTCCCTCCTTTCAGGAGCCCTCCCAAACATGTGGCAGGAGAATCTCCTGCTAAGAGGCTCATTCCTGTCACAAGGGAACAAGGGCCCCAAAGCCACCTTGATCTCACCTTGGATTTGAAATCTCAAAAATGGGCATGCCATGTGCCTTGCAGGCAGTGGGCAGAAGACAGGGGAAGCCTAGTACCCCTGGTACCCCCACCCCACCCCAGAGAGGCACAGCCCACTGAGCACTGCCCCAGCAGGGTCTGCCCAACACAATGTGGGTGTCTGTCTACCCAGCTTAGAACCCTGCCAGGAGGAAGCCTCAAAACACCCATGTCAGTCATCTCTGGTGGGAAACTGAGGAGCGTGTAACTTTCCTCTTGTGCTTCTCTATGCATTGCCATGTGTTACTTCCAAAAGAAAACACATAAGACCATGAGTAAAACCAAAAAACACCCTGCCAGTGAAGCGCAGCTCTCTTGGCGTTGGAAAGGGAACAGGGCCAAGCCTGGCCTCCCCAGAACTGAGCTGCACGCTTGGTGGGGGCAGGGAAGGGACGGCGGAGGACAACTGGTGGCCCCACCGGATTTCCTCTGTGTGCCACCCTGAGTTCTGGCTGGGGTGGGCCGGCCGTACCTCGGAGAGCATGACATACTGGCCCCTCCTGCCCAGCGTGATGCTCAGGAGGTCGTAGATGGCCGCGGCATTCCGCAGGCTCACCGCCCGGTCCTGCTCCTGCTCCGGCGTCCGGCTCAGCACCACGTCCCGAGTAGCCTGTGGAAGGACATGGTTTGGGAAAGCGAGGACAGAAAATAAGCAGGTGCCTGTCCCCAAAGGGCCCCGCCTTCCAGGCCCAGGCCCAGAAACAGCCAGCTCCTTTGTCATCCTCGCAAAGGCCCCCTCCAAAGAGAGAAAACCCTCCCCTCTCAGCCTGGCTGGGCCAAGGGAGCAGGTCTGAAGGCTCGGGCTCCGGGTAGGCAATGCTTCATTCTGCAAAATCTCAAACCTCCAGGAAAGTTGCAAGACTGCACCATAACAGTAAACCCAATGGGTAACATTTGCCACATTTGCTTTATTTTTCTCTCTGATATAATAATAATAAATAATTATTTACAGGAACAGGACCCTTCACCCTTAAACACAAGAGGACATTCTTTTTATAACCACAACAGAAACACCGATTTCAGGGAATGTGACACTGATATTACTATCACCTGATACCCGTTCATATTCAGATTGTCACTCATCCCATTGATGGCCTTTCCAGTTGCTTCCTGTTTCTCATTTGGGATCCAATCCAGGGTCATGCCTTGCACTCGGGTGCCATGTCTCTTTAGTGTCCTCTCACCTGGAAGAGCCCTTCAGAATTCACCTGCCTTCAGGACACGGGCATTTCTGAGGAGCCAGACCAGTTGTTTGGTGGAAGAGCTCCCTGTGTCGGTACAGTAATGGCTCACTCATAGACACAGCTTCAGAGAACATGTGAATTGTCTAGGACAGGTGGGTGGCTGCTTGATCACGGAGGTGAGCCCAGGCTGTGGGCCCTCGGGGCCCCCTTCTCTTACTCTGCGGGTCCGCCAAGTCCCTCTGAAAAGGACCTGCCATACTTCCTTCCCATCATTCACAGGTCTATCCTTGACTCCCTCCAACCATGGAGCTCTCTTCTCTCTGTTCCTCCCCAAGTAAACTCCTCCAAACTTGAGGGCTCTATGTAGGCGGCCAGAACTCAGGAAGGAATTCAGTAGCTCAGAGCTGCCCGTGGCTGCTCAGGGAGCCAGAACCACAGTCTGAAGGGGGAGCTCTGTCTCACCAAGCCTGAAATCTCACCATCAGGGATCCCAGACCCTCTCGTCCTGTGACCTGTGGCACGTGGCCCCGGTCCCCTTATGCCCATACCCTGGAGGCAGCACCCAGGCCAGAATGGCTGAGCAGAAGTTACGGGAGTCTCTGAGCTGAGCAGCAACGGGGCAGGGGCCCTGCCGCCCGACTCACACACCGAGAGCCGACGCAGAGCTGAGTTCTGGCCAGACGCCCCCACTGGCTGCTCCCAGCATCCCCCCTCCACCTGCCCTTTGCCCAAAGGGTGTCTTCCCAGCGCCCCCTCCCTCTGTAGAAGGCCAGAACCTCCTCCACACAGGACCTCAAACCGAAGACTCGGCCTTTCTGGCTGCACCCTTACAAGCCAGATCCCGCTGGTCAGCTCCAGACAACCCTTCCCGTCACGGACGGTCCTCACATCTTCCCCGTGGCCAGGACTACCACCCCCTCCTCCACGTGGCTGCAGAGGCAAGAGCCTAGTAGCCTTTGGACTGCGGGGTCTGGACGTCCTGCCGTGCAAACCTGAACTGCATTCCCATAAAGGCTTCTGGAAGCCAAAATGCCTGTGAGACCCAAGAAAGTGACTCACCCATGGGGGCATTTCAGGCAGAAGGCAGGCCAGTAGCCAGGGGTCCACAATCGGCGGAGGGCTGCCTATTGCCACCACGCACATGGACCAGCTCTAAGAAAGGGCATGGGAGGCCAGGAGACCCCCAGAAAGGCTGAGCACTGGTGCCAGCCCGGTCAACAAGAGCAGGTAAGAAACTCAGAAGGGTGAAGGGAGAGGAGCAGAGAGGGAAAGTACCAGAGAACCCCTCCTTCCTGGTGAAATCCACCCACACAGGCACCAACAGGAAGGGTGAAGGAATTTTAAGGAGATGCTTGGCAGGAGCTATTTCACTGAGCTGAGCAGGAACACAAAACTCCAAAACTTGCTCTGGGCCTGGCCATGCGGCTCCCCACTCCCCCACCTCCAGCCTTCACCTCCAGCAACTCCCCAGCTCAGGCCGCCCGGGACGGGGCCCGGGGAGGCAGCTCCCACGAGGCAGCGCTGGGGGTGCAGGGTGTAGGGAACGAGAGGATGGGAGACAGAGCCCCTACACTCAGGAGCAGCACACAGGCGTGCGCCGAGTGGAATCTGAGCTAGGATTCTGCCGGCAGAGAGGTCCTGATGGAGAGGGAGCAGGGCAGGCAGCCTGCGGGCTGGCTTTTTTGTGGGGCAGAGAGAGAAGCCCGGCTGGGCACATCTAGGATCTGGGGACCCGCCCACGCGGACCCGTCTCATTCAGGGCAGGTGAGCAGCAAGCTGTCAACGGAGGTCTCAGCTCTGGTTGGCCTGTCTCTGAAGAGGAGTCCCGGCCAGAACCCAGCTCCCGACGCCCTCCAGACCGCCCCAGGATGGAGTCAAAGTCCTTCCTGCCCCTACGTGTAACTCCCCCTGCGGTTCTCTATCCTCACCCTGTGGCTGCCCACCCACCCCACAGCCTATCACTGTTCCCTCTGTCACCTTGCAGGCCTGCTGCCTCCTCACCACCCAACGCAGGTATCGGCCCCCTCAGCGACAGCCCCTGACTCATCTGGCCAGGCGAGGCTGGACCCCCTTGTCCTCCTCTAACACTGGGCACCCACTGCAACCCTCACACACCCAACTGGTTCACCAGTTCTTGAGGCAGGGACCTTTCTCTAGACTCCCAGGCCCAGTACAGGCTCACACAAAGCACTTTCTTCGGTTCACATGTGTAGAAGGAGTGACATTTGAGAGAGAAACATTTCTGGCCGAGTGTGGGAACTTCCTCCTGTCCGTCCCAGACCCTGACCTTTAAGAACACAGTGTCTCCTAATGTGGGCCTCGTAGGAGGGAGGGGGGATTTCTAGCATACTGGGAAGGAATTGGGTCACAAGAACAGGAACAGAAGAGGGGCTTGCAGCAGCAGCGTCTCCTCGACCAGCAGAGGGCACCTTCCCAGGGGTCCTCAGGATGTGAAGCGTGCGCCAAGGAGGAAGCAGGGTTCCCCAAAGGAAAGCGGAAAGCAGAAGTTTGCCCTGCGGTTGCTATGGCTCTGGGGTAGGGCTGCGGTGAAATGCTCCAGTGCTTGCTGGGCTTGGCCTGTGTACGTAACCATGGCAACAGGGTGGGGTGGGGGAAATGGGGCAGAAAGAAGGAAGCCTGAGCTGTTGGGGGAGCAACAGGATGAGATTCAGGCGCAGCTCAGGGGCCAGCGCAAGCCTCCGAGGACAAGGCCCCAGACACTCTTGAGGACTTCAAGCCCCCGCCCCGGGCGCCCCAGCTGTCCTGCTTCTTCCTCCCCTAGGCTCACCACCCTTCAAGTCCCACAGGGTTCCCAGCCCCATCTGCAACCTGCCTTGAGCTAGTTCCAGTCACACTCTTTTCCTTCCGCCTTTTAAACAGCCTCACTAGAAAATTCTCCAGATCAAACACGGTGATGAATGTGAATGCACCTGCGACCCTTCAAGCAACATACGGACACTAAATTTCCTTCTCACCACCATGGTCCCTACGAGTCTTGGAATAATGGTGGAATATTCTCCCCTGGTTTCTCCCTGCATGACTGCCACGCCTACCCCCAGGCCCCCAGCCTCTGGGGATGCCGGGCTCCTGTTTGACCCGTGCATTTAATCCCAGGCAAGTTTCACGGGACTGTCCCTGCTCCTAGTCTGGTGTGCTTTGGCTACCCTTCCAGGGGTGGCCTCCCTGAGACTAAAGGAGACAAAGCCAAAGAAACACACTCCTCTCTATGTCCCAGCAGCCAACAGCTCATTGTGGCTGTGGTGACCCACACCTGGTCTCTGGACAAATACCCAGGAAGCAAACACGGGCCTTTGAACAAGGTCCACGAGGGAACGTGCATTTCCTCATGTGCGCCAGCCCCTGGGAAACTTAAGGCAGGCAACTCCTATTCAAACAGCCGTTCCTTCTGTGTGTCCGTCACCTCATCTGGCCTTGCAGTGACCCCATGGAGAGGCGGGATGAGATCACTGCGGACCCTTTCCAGGTGGGGAACCCGAGCCCCAGAAGGTCCTGGGAGTTAAGGCTAAGCCCCTGAGGGCCAGTTCAGGGTTGGCTTCCGCTATCCTGTGCTCCGTCTCTGCCAGTCGTCGCCTCACCCTCCACTGGCCGGACAGTAATAACCTTCACTTCTGTCCAGCCCTGTCTTTCCTCCCTAGGTCAGGACACAAACAGGACAAGAGAAGGAAAGGGAACTAACCTGTGGACACTTTGTAAATGGCATCTTTTAATTCTCACAATGACTTTCTCACGTACTACTGTCCTATTTTACAGACAAGAAGGCCGAGGCCCAGGAAGGCCAGGCAGGCACCCCAAGGCATACAGATAGATGGTTGGGACTCAGACCTAAACCTATTTTGGCTTCACTCCCTGGCTCTCTCCCTGCCTCCAGGTGCCTCTGAGAAAGTGTCCAGTAAGCTCGCCCCGGTCATTAGAGGGCCCGGCATATCTCTGCTTATGGAAGAGCCAACGCGAAATCCAAGGCAAGGCTTTCCCAACCTCTGCTTCTCTGTAGAGCACAAGCGCCATGGGCAATGTGGCCAGGGTCCCACTCAGCCCTGTTCTCTGTCACAGCCTCTCCACCGGCCAAGGACCCAGCCTCAGGGCCTTCTGCTGTCACCCTCCACTGGGTGCGCCAGGAAGGAGTCTCCCGGAAGCATCTGTGCGTGGCACCTGCCCCTCCTTGGAGGACGCCATCATGTTCCACTTAGGCTGCTGTCCCCCCCGGAAGACATAATTACCACTGGCTTTCAAGCTGCCCGTCCAGAGCCAAGAAACAACATGCCCTCTACTGAGGGACCCGGGCCAGGCCCCCGCCCTCCTGCTGCATCAGGCCCCTGCAGCAGAAATCACAGCCCTCCCTGCCAGCAAGGGCGAGAGGCCCTGCCCGCACTGAACTGAGTGTTTGGAGCCGGCAGTGTGATCAGACCCTTTGCCGTCGCAGAGCCGGGCCTCCTGTGACAGCGAGCCAGGTGCCAAGAGCTGGAACAATCTGTGCTCTTCTGCTGAGTCCCACGTGGAATCAAGCCCAGGAAGCACTTTATTTATTTATTTTTTCCCAACCAAATGGTTTCCTCAAACCAAGTTTTCTCCCAACCAGATCGGAACCTAAATGTTTTCTAAAATGACTAAATCGAACCAAGTATAAGACTGAGGCGTGTTGGACACCCACAAGGTACCAGGCACCCTCATGTTCATTTTCAGATCAATCTACTCAAATCTCTGCAAGAGAGGCCTTCTTAGCCCCGTTTTACAGACGAGAAAACTGAGGATCAGGAAAATAAGAAGCTTACTCAGGTTACGTAGGTTGCGAATGGCAAATTCAAGATTCAAATTGCCGATGCCTGATGCTGAGTATGGCAACAAAATTCATTTGTAAAGGTCACCCCCCCAACATCACTCACCACTAGGCCTTTTCTACCCTTTTGGGTCCCAAGAACCTGACACCTGCAGCAACCTTTGCAGCAGCTGAATGAACAGGGACCCAAGGATTCATTTTGCTGTCGCAGATATTTTTATATCCTAGATCAGTATTTTAGAAACGGCCAAGATTGCCATTCCTCCTGGTTTCCCAACTGTTTGAGAAAAATCAAGCTGGTTTTGATACATGGTTCTTTCAAAACCTAGACTATGCATTTGGGATTCAGAAGACTGGAGTTAATTCCTTCTGATTTGGGGACCAGGATTTCCTCCCCATTTCTGGACACACACTCCACCAGGTGGGAGCACAGGTGGGACAGGGTCTGAGAGCTGTTCATCCCTGTATCTCCAGTGCTAAGCACGGCCCCACATGCTACTCAAGCCAGACTGGGTGGATAAGAGATGGCTGTGTGGGTGAGTGGATTTTAAAGGGCTCTTTTGGTCCCAAAGACTCAAAACTGAATCCAAACCACAAATCTTCAACCAGTTACAGCTCATATCCCTTGTGTTTCCGTGGAAGCATTTGTAAGATGTCTATTTACCTCCTGGAAGACAAGAACTTGCCCATTCATTCTGATCACACTCAGTCAGCCCATAACAAAAACCATATCCAAGGTACCAACCCTGCCCACGCCCCCCGCCCCCCCACTCCACCCGGCAGATCCCATGCAGGCCTCTCCTCTGAGCTCCAAACCACAAAACGGGGGCTGCCATGCTCAGGAAACGTGCAAACACCCTTTCCTGGAGCAGCTGCCCAGGTGATCCTGGAGGTGGAGAGCTAGAACAACACCTCCTGGGCTGGCGGTGCTGAAAGGACATTCACTGCAGCCTGATGAATTCTGCAGGCGAAGAGAACCCAAGTAGCAGCCACAGCAGCCAGCTGCTATTCTAGAGGTTCCTCCCTATCATCTGCACGCAATCCCAGCTGGCACTAAGGGAGATGAGGAAAACCGTGCAGGTACATGTAATCCAGGCTGAACCTTGGTTCAAAGGAGGGGTCAGAGCAGGAGCCTGGGAGGCTCACACAGTGACGCCCACTCCTGCCTGAGAACGTGGCTGCAAAGGAGTAGGGTGGGAAACAAGTACAAGAGAGAAGCCAGAAGCGGTCTGGTCACTCAAAAACTGTGCTGAGCCACGGACACCACAGCCAGCCAGAGGTGGAAAGACCTCTGTAGATGAGACACCAAAACTAAGTCCGCTGCCAAAGCTCTCCCCCAAACTTCTAAAGTTTCTAAATGTGTGACAGGTTGGGTGTGAGTAAAAGGAAGCCAGCCCGCCAGCCCTGGGAGAGGTGCCTCCTCCCAGCGGCGGTGCACCCAGTGTCCGAGCACCTCCTCTGCTTCGCCCGCTGCAGGGAATTCCCAGGACACCACCTGGCCTGCAGGCCTGGACCCTCTGGGTCCCCAGAGCAGGCCAGCCAGCCACACAGCCTCTCGAAAAAGGGAGGAAGCTGTGTGGAGGGAAACCACGCATTCAGGACACTTCCCCTTGACTCCAAGTGTAGGCCATCTTTTAGCAAAAGGCATTCTTCACCTTGCTTTAGGGCAGCTTGAGGGCTTGGGGAGGAATAGCCACAATGGAAAGGCACCTGAATTCTGGTCCTGGGCACCCAGATCAAACAGAGGCCACAGAAAATTCTTGGGAAGACAGAGCCCAGCTTTGATCCCAGCCTGTGCTTTGGGAGCTATTTAGGGAAAGAGATGTGATTCAAATCATGGTTGCAAGGATTATAACAATGTGACCTTGACTAAGACACGTGCCTGTTCTGGACCTTACTTATCTCATCTGTAAGACAGGACCAAAACTATTACACAGAACAATGAGAAACTTAGTTTTCATATGGCCAAGATAAGGCCTACCTCTATGAGATACTATCAGTTTGGAACCTGGCACAGAAAGGACCTAAAAAATGTTCCTCCTTTCATCTTTGACCTCCCACCTGTGGACCGCACTGTGACCCTCAGCACAGGAAGGCGATGATAATGAGCCATGTTTCCCGAGACAGGTGACTTCAGTCCAACCTCACCTGAGGGTGTAGGTGGCGAGATGGCTAATCGAGGTGTGTGTGGGGGGCCCAGAGGGGGTCCTGGCCTATGTCTGAGGTTCCATAATTAGAAACTGGGGTCAGTCTGCAGTAAGCGTGCGGGGCCCTCTTCCGTGGAAAGTGTACTGTTCTCCAGTGAAAAGCAGATCTGGCCCTTGGTACCGCCATCGTCAGTCACGTCAGGCTGACCAGCTAGGTGTCCCCTCCCTGCAGCAACCACTTCCCCCTCACAAGCCCACACCCTGCAAACCTTTCAGGACCACGCCCTGGCCAGTTGGCACTCAGATCCAAATACCCACGCCCCTTCACTGGAACCCTCAAATCTGAACGGACCTGGCTGAGGAAGGATGCACTCTCTTGTCCCCTAGTCTAATGTCCCTCGTCCTATCTATTTGCCGGAGGATCTGTTGGGCCAAAGGTCCACTGACCAAAGTTCTCTAAACCAGCCCTGGCACCGCACGGTCCCAGGTATCCAAAGGAACGTTTGTATCTGGCTGCTCAAGGATCCAGCTCACGAGGTCTTAGTTTTTTAAACTTCACTTCCACACACCGCTATGAGATGCATCATTTTAAAAAATCTACCTCTCAACCTGGGGGTCCCCAGCTCACAACGTCTGAGGGGCCCCTCAGTCAGAGGACCCCTCCCCCATGCCACACTGTGGGGATGGCTCTTCCACCCCTGGCCTCTGTGGCTGCTGTCCACTCCCCCTCGCCCACCCCCGGACCAGTGCAGACATCTGCCATCCCCCCACTTCCTCGACCGCCCAACCGCACCTCTCTCCTCTGCTGAGCCTCCCAAGCCCAGGCCTGCGTGTGCTCATGTTCTTGTGTGTGTGTGTGCGTGTTTCCCAGCTCAGGCCAGGGAAAATGGATCTCAGTAAAAAAAAAAAAATCTAAAAAGCACTTTACACATGCTTTGTCCAGCACATCTTATTTCCCCTTTGCCTCGTTTTTCCATAGCACACAGACACTGGCACCGGGGGATATTTTAGTAGTTAATGAATTTATCCCCTACCCCCTCACTAGGATGTGAGTTGCAGGAGGGCAGGGATTTTTCTCTGTTGTGTTTGCTGCTGCTGCAACTCTGGCATCTAGCACATGGCCTGCCACAAGGTAAGTGAAGCTCAATAAACAGTTCTGCCAACAAGTGAATTCCTTTTACAAGCATGTTTACTCTGGGAGTGACTATCATCGCATAGGTGAGGACACTGAGGCTCGGAGGGATCAGGTGGTTTGTGGAGGGCCCTCGGCTAATGGGTGGCAGAGCTCGAACCCGAACCCAGGCCATGCGCATCGGGAACGCATGCTCCTTCCACTCCTGTCTGTGGTCCCAGGCCCGGCACGGGCTCCATGCATACTGCTGACCCGCTAATAGCCATCTCTTGTAATCCCAGAAGAGGTGGGTGGGGACTCGTTAGCTCAGTCCCTCCTCATTGGGAGGCAGGACCCAGGCTCCCAAATGCAGCATTGCGCATTGGACCCAAACCTTGTGCGCCTCACCCCTGAGTGTGTGGGGGGAGAGCAGACCTAAGGATCATGCTTCGGGGATGTCGCTGGGAGGGGGAACTCAGCTGGGACCTGGTGGCCTGTGCTGAGCCCCACAGCCCTACCCCGCGGGGCAGCGCAAGGCCCTGGAGCTTACCATGGACTCGCTGATGAGGAGCAGCAGCAGGGCTTCCTCAATGTTGTCCTTTGGGCAGTAGAGGCTGAAAGACACAAAAGACGGCGTGGCTCCAGCGCGGCCTTCGTGCAGCACCACTGGCCCGCCACGCCTGCCACACTGGCCCTTCTGCCCGAGAGTCGGCAGCAGCCCCGGTAAGGTGACCCTCTCCTGCATAATTCACAGGCACCAGATACCGCCTGCAGCTCTGTACCGTGCCCCGGAGTTACAGATCGGAAAGGCTGTAGTGGGCGGCCAGGCTGGAAACAATGTGAATGCTCCCGGGGAAGAAATGGCCCCTCCAGTGCCCAGCACTGCACGAATGGGGGAGGGCAAGCAGCTCTACTGGGCGGTCACAGGCCCTGCCTTCAGTCGCTGGCACACACGAGAGAGACGGGATATTAAGTAAGACAAGTAGGAAGGCAGGTGTTCCCCAAACAATTTGGGATGCCCTATAGGAGTGTCCTGCCAGCCCCCACCCAGGACCTGCCTTGTCTAGTCTACTTGGCCCCTGCTGATGCTGAGCAGCCTGCCTGGCAGAGAGCTGGGTGGCGGCTGGAGGAAAGCACGGGGTAGAGAGGCGCCCCAGCGGGGGCGGGACCCCGGGTGTGGTGTGCGACTGGCGGGGTCCGGCAGGGCCTGCAGTGCTTACTTGTCTCCTTCGTAGAAGTGAGGTTTCCGCAGGGTTTGCATGATGAAGGAATTCTCCTCTTTGCTCATGAACTCGGGCAGAGGGTGGGACAGGGGGCTCCAGTAGCAATCCTCGCTCAGCGAGTGCAGCAGGACCCCTGCCAGGTGCTTGGCGGCCATCTGGCAGAGAGGGAGGATCAGACCCAGGCACAGGAAGGCTCTCCCCTGCTGTGGCCAGAATGCCCCCGCCCGCCTGCCAACCAAATCCGCCTGCCTTGCAAAGTGCTGCCCCTCCACGGGGCCCACCACTCCACTCCCAAGGGGCCCCCTCCAGCACTGGGGTTACCCATCCTTTCCGTTGGCCTCTGACGGCTCCTACTTAATCGTTTATCCTCCTCCCTCTCCTAGGTAAGAGGTGCCTTTCCCCCTTCTCCTGGTCCTGTGAAGCCTGGCACAACTCGGGAGTATTCGCAGGCCTTTGCAGAGCATAAAGCCGCGGGCACAGGCAGCTCTCCCTACCAAATACCTTTCTGATATTTGACCAAAAATTCTAGAGTGAAAGGAACGTCTGGCTCTGATTTGGGGTGAGTGAAAGCCTAAGAAGGCGAGCCTGCATTGGGCAGCAAAGCGGAGTCAAGGTTATTTACTAAGATCAAACATCCCTAAGAATGAGCACCCCACCTCGCTAGGGTGTGGTGGCAGTAGGTTTCCGCTCTGATCCAAGGCGAGGGGCCCTCTGCAGCGCTGCGATGAGGAAGTTGCTGAGGGTGCTTCCCAGGCTTAGTGGGAAAGAGCTGAGACTGATGAACCGTGTGTGCCATGAGCACACGTGGGGACAGTAAAAGAATGGACACGACACATTGCCATCCCCGATTCAGGGGCTGCCCGCGAGGACTTCTGCTGTCTCCCGCTGGACCCCGGAATAAACCAGCTACAGCCGGCCCCCAGCCCCCAGCCCTGGGGCCTCCTCCACGTTACCACTTTGAAGTTCTGAGTTGCTTTGGTCTCCACCGTCCGCAGGACCTCCCGGAGCTCTCGCATGCCTTTCACGATGTTCCTAGTGGGAAGACAGCAGAGGCAGCGCCATCACCAGCCTAGCTCCCCAAGGGCGTCCTCATCAAACCTGCAGGCGCTGGGGCCTGCCTGAGTTTTGTTTGGAAACAATCAATAGCTAGAATGGAAGGTCAGTGTCGTAACACCAGGACCCTAGAAGGCCAGGACATCACCCATCAAAGAAGAGGGGACTCCTTCTCTCCAGTTCCTCCAAAGGGGACCAAGACCAAGGGTTTCAAACAAGATGTCATTTTGGCCCTAGAGCCTTGGGCTGCTCGCAGAGTTTCTGACCTGAGCCGGTCTCCAATCCTCCATCTTCACCCTCTGCCACCGGCCAACACTGGAACTCACCCTCCCTTCTCAGTCCCTCCCACTTGGGCCCTAGACTGGCCTGTGGCACCTGGGGCCCGGATAACCACGCTGACCAGGTTCACCCCTTCCAGTCAGCCCCCTGTGCCTTAAAATAATTTTTACACTTTTAAAAGTGTGACCCACAGTAAAAAAAATATATATTCGACATGGCAACCTGGGGTATATACACATTTTCCTCACATACAACTGAAGCAAGTTTCTTGCCATTACCTACCCCTACTACATGCAAGCCCCTCTGAGAGTTCTATTTTATGTCTCCCCCTACTCTCCCTTGTAAAACAAGAGGCCCACTAAACAGCTCTTGCAACCCACTGATGGGCTGTGGCCTGCAGTTTGGAACACTGCTTCCGCCGTCCCTCGAAGGGCTTACCCGACATGCAGACGTCATCTTGTCCCTCCCCAGGCCGGCCCCTCGGTTGGCGCCCTCAGTGCTTACTGAGCGCAGGTGGGGCCTCCAGCTGCTGGGTCTGCCCCCCCGTCTCTCTCCCATCTATCTCATCTCCCACACCCAAGTCCTTCCTGAATGACCGGCCGTGGTTTCCTATGAGAAGTCTTGGCGCTCACTTCTCACACTGCCTTAAACAGCCTTTCCCGTATTTATCCTTTAAAAACCTTCCCAATATCCCGTCCTCCTCGCCGCCTTCCCAGGTCCCTCGCCATGCTGTATCACTCCTGCACCGTTAATCCCTCTTCTGAAGCAAGCACATTTTTCAGCCGTCTCCTGATTACAGGCTGGCCCCTTGTGCCCCAAAGACTCCTGTCTCGCTCCTGAAGCTCAGCGCCAGCGCAGCCCCTGGCGCGCAGCATGGGCGTGGCCAGTGCCCGAGGACCACTCTTCTCATTTGTTCTAGGGCTTCCCTGTATCACAGTACACAAGGGAAAGCTGGGCAGATAGGCCAGCAAATGGAGAAAGGTCACAGAGGGTGAAAAGCCAAAGGTGGCAGCCAGGGAAGTCATGTGAGCCCCTCCTGCAACTTTCACACGTGAAACAAAGACCTGGGGGCTTCGGGGGCTGGAGCCATGAAAGGACAGGTTTGTAGATCAAGTCCCTGCAAGTTCCAAATATGCCAACCGCCAGCATTATAAAACACAGACCCTCGTTCGGAAGGCTGAGAGCAGAGATGAAGGCCTGTGAGAGGGACTCCGAGTCGCGTGACCCTCTCCAGCCTACCCTGAGCTTCTGAAGACATGGAGGGGCGAGTAGGACGGGGCACCGTAGCGTCCTTGGAGGCGGTTCAAGTCTGACGCTGCTGCTGATGGCCTCTGTGGGCCATGCACGGTCTCCTCCGCTATAAAGTTGGGCCTGCAGTTTGGGCCGGCGTGTCCCAGACGTGTGTCACCTGCGCCCCGCATTTACAATTTTTGCTACCAGCTGCATACCACCAGAGTTATTACTCATGGAATGCTTGTCTTTTATCTTCTTTTTACTTCAGTAGCTATCTTACCTTACTCAAAAATACCTGAAATCATGGATATGGTGGGCTAGTTATTTATTTATTTTTGCTAAAATAAAGACATTATTTACATTAAATACAGAAGCACTTTCAAAAAGTTTGTGTATCACTTAAAACCACCTTGTGCATTGCTAGAGCTTTTCGTCCTATACTTCGGGAAACATTCGTTTAGACCCTAAGTTCTCAAAGTCCCTGAACCAGCAGCACCAGCATCCTGGAAACTTACTAGAAAAGCAAATTCTGAGACCCCACCCTCTGCCCCAACTCCAGACCTGCTGATTCAGGATCTCTAGGGTGGGGCCCAGCAGCTTGGGTTTTATCAAGTCTCCAGAGCGTTCCGATGGACACTCGAGTTTGAGAACCACTGGTTTAGATGGTCCCCGGTGTCTTCCAGTTCTCCTATACTAAGAAGCCAGGTTCTAGAAGGGACAACCAGACATGGACACCCCAGTGCCACAGCCAGACCCTGAATCTGTAGTCTTGGAAAGGAAAGCAGCCCCTCTGAGTCCTGGCCTCCCCATTTGTAGGAAGAAGATTCCCCGTTTGCTCACAGAGCTATCGGGAAGATGCACATACGAGAAGCGCCAAGCACAGCAAGGCATGTGGTACGGGGTCACTAAATGTTAGTTATTTTCCTCTCCCCTTCTAATTTGGGTCCTAAGGATCATATTACTTATAACATAATCTGGCACATTATTTTGCGTGGACGTTCAGGAGCTAATGAGTAGGGGGAAGAGGGGGAAGTAGGAGGTCCTTCAGCTTTGTGTCCATCTTTCCTGTTCCCTCGTCCCCCGCCCCACACTGGGGATGTAGAACAGGATTCCCTGGTCAACAAACCGCACCCAGGGACAGACCAGGAGTCCCCACGAGTCTAACAGGAAGAATCTGCAGCAAAGGCCATTCGGTGCCACTGGGACCTCTGCTTTAGGAAGGAACGCAGAGCTGGACGGCAGGCCACCACCGGGAGAGCGACAAAGGACACAGAGGGCAGGGGCTCCCAGAGGAGCAGAAGCAGCGGGCTCCAGGAGCCCAAGGCTGCTGGAGAGCCCGCCATGGCCACTGGGCCAAATGGCTGTGGGCTGGGGTGGGGCTGGAGGCGGGGGCTGCCCCGGTGCCCTCCAGCCGAGGAGGCTGGCAGCTCCAGGGACCTGGGGGTGACTTCCCACTCTGCGGTCTCCCTGCCAGCCTCCTCCCTGGCAGCCTGGCCCAGGCTGCTCCCGGGAGCCCAGAGCCAAGAGGGACGGTGGCCCCTTCTCACTCCAGTGTAAGGGTGGCCCAGTCTCTGCCTTTAGTCTCCGCGTCATTGCCACTCACCGGTGCCGCCAGACCAGCGGCGCTGGCAGTGCCCGGGGTGGGGGCTTGAGGGAAAGGCAGACACCCAGAGTCCCTGCTTCCCCCAAAGCCCACACAACTAAGGAATGAGAGCTGCCATTTGAACAAAATCCTATGTCCTAAAAATTGTGTATTTTAACCATTTTCAAATCTATAAGGGATTTTGGTTATCAAAATAAGCTCTCAGGAATTCTTTAGCTACTAGGAAATACTCACCCTCAGGTGCCTTTTGGGTAAAGCCCAAATTTTATTACATGCACCCAGAGAAAAACTAACACAGAGGTCCTAGTGGCCAGGGCAGCACAGGAAGAGACGGGGGATCGCAGCGTCTCAGCACACCAGCCCTCAGCTGGTCACCCCTCTTGGGGAGATGGGAAACCAGACGGGGTTTCTCCCATCAGCCTGAGCAATCCTGCCCCGAAGTCCAACGCTGCCCGTGCCAGGTGGAGCTGGGGCTTTTCTGAGCCTCGTGAGAGGTCAGCTTGAAAGATCTCTTTGTTCTGGTCTCTCAGACTGACCTTTCTTAGCCAAGGTGCCACTTCAAACAATATCCTAACAGGGCCTCAAACAAACCCTGGCCCAGAATCAGGCTGCACGTGGGGAAGCCAGGAAGCCACTGATTCGAACTCAAGTGAAGCCCCGCTGGCCAGGAACAGGCAGAAAGGAGATGTGCCTGCAGCGAGGGGTCAAGGAAACCAGGTCGTCTTAGGGGGACCTCCGGGTGGGACGTGCAGGGAGGTGGCAAGCTCCTCAGGTCCCCTCGTCAGCAGCGGGCAGCAGTACAGATTTCTCAGAGTGCTTCATCCCATTCAGTTTGTGCAGTTTTTGGTGAGGTGGAGGAGGCAGGCTTTGTTATAGAAGGCGCTCAAGAAATCAATGTGGAATAAATACCCCCTGCCCCCTTTCCCAGCAGGAACATGAAAGCCTGAAAGGTGGAAGGTGCCTGCTTTTCCAGGCTATCACTTACCCAAGGGGCAAGGCAGGTTTACCGCAGGCACCTAGAGGTTCGGCCTTTACCCCTCTTTAACTAAAAAGACCCTTGAGAAAGACACCTATTTTTCTTTTTTAAAGATTTCATTTATTTATTTTTAGAGAAAGGGGAGGGAGGGAGAAAGGGAGAGAAACATCTATGTGTGAGAGAAACACTGAGTGGTTGCCTCTTGCATGCCCCCAACTGGGGACCTGGCCCGCAGCCCAGGCACGTGCCCTGACTGGGAATCGAACCAGCAACCTTTCATTTAGCAGGCTGACGCTCAATCCAGAGCCACACCAGCCAGGGTAACACCTGTTTTTTGACTTGGCATGTTTACACTTTCCTTTCCCAGCCATTAGAACTCCAGGACTCCCAGGACTCAACTAACTGAGTTTTTCCAAAGTGCCCACTGCACACCAGGTGCCTGGTCATCAGACCTGTTCTCAACTGGCATCCAGCAAGTACTGGTGGAATGAACTAAGAGACTGAATGAGTGGACAAGGATCTCATTCAGGGCTCTGCACTGAAGGAGTTCAATCTGTTAAAGTAGCCACACTCCTGATGTATTTAGAGCTCAGCAAAGAGTTTTGCTTACAGTACGTGCTCAACAAAATAATTTGGGGACTTTAGTTTGATTTGAAACAGAGCAGAGGAAACTGGACGGAACTGATGGCTGAATGGAACCTAAACAGACACTAGTGCACACAACCCTGACCAGAAGTCTCTGTCTCAGGGCTGGCACTAGAAACTGCGTACAAGAGGTCTCCAGTCAAAGACTCAGAGGAGCACGGAGTGTTGGCAGATCCCAACAGCAGAAGGGTTGAATCAGGAGACAAAGTCAGGTGAAGTTCAAAGGTTATCAAGCTGTTTCCTCCTCTCATAGACCCACACCATTAGTTTTAAAAATTAAAGCTCTCCTCTCCATCCTCAGCCCCAGGAAAAGGCTGTGACGCTGTCCTTGTGGGGCACTGAGACGGTCCAGGCAAGGGGCTCTTTCTTTTCTAATGAGGTGGGGGGTGGGTGGGTGGGGGCAATGGGTGAGAACAATGAGTAAAGTGCATTAAGAGAAGCTGGAAGAGCGCCTTCTTCCCAGTGGGACTCAGAGGTCTCCCTGTGTCCCGAAGTGTGACAAAGATCACCAGGTGGTTCTCCTGGGCTTTGCTGTGAGCGACTCTGCCCATAGATTCCCCCTGAGAGAGGCCCCCTCCCTGCCCCAGCACCGCAGAACCAGGGCGGCTGCTGAGAAGACACAGTGACTGCTGATTGGATCCAGCTCTCACGGGGTCACACCAAACAGCAGGCTGGGTTTTCTAAGGTGCCTCCCCTTAGCCACCTGCGGCCATAACTGCCTTAGTTGCTTCTCAACTCACACCTCACTGGCAAGGTGCAGCACGTGTGCGTATGGAAGCAAACACGCACACACAGCAGAAGGGGAGAGAGCTTCCATAAGGCTGAACAACCTGCCAAGCTCCTGGGAACTCCCTTAGAAAACACCACACTCCCTTCTCTATTGTTTGGTTTTGGTACAATGAGTACATATTGCTTTAGTATTTAAAAAGAATATTTTTTAAGAACGTGCACAAAACATACAGACTACCTGGTTCAACACACATGGCCTACGCTCACTCCCCAGCCGCAAGCCAAGAATGGGCTCTGCAGGGCTAGGCAGAAGGAAGAGAAAAAACCGCCCCAAAAGAGAAATGGGCCCCTTGCCCACTTCAAGGAAAAAAGCTAACTTGGCTCACGTTCTTATTCTCGGGAGATGCCCAGAGACTTGCTCCTAGTGGTCAAGGTCACAGAGGGAGGGACAGTCAGCTTCCAGGGCACTGCATTGTCCCAGCCCCTCTGATGCCTCACCCCTGGAGCTGTTTCCTGCAAAGAAGAACCAAGCCTCCCCCACAGCCAGGGCCCTGGGCCCAGCTACCACTGTTCCCCCAAGAATATGCCAGAAAGGTGCCCTCTCCTGGCAGCTGGCATCCTCAAAACTGCCTGGGGCGAGGCTCCAACCAGAGTACATGGCTGCCCTCTTGTGGCCAAGAGGGGCATCAAACGCCAGGCCGCACAGGCCCCTGTCCTTCAGGAGGGGGCCTCCCAATTCATGATTGTCCTTTCTGGCCAGCACTTACAGCTCCGGGTCAATTAGGAACCCTGTCACCATCCACAAAGCAACGGGCAGGAGTCATCTGGGGGAAGTAACTGCTGGATCAATAGGGCAAGGCTCCTGGAAAATATTAATGTCCCTCAGACACACTGAATGAGTAACTGGGCAGTCGTTTCAGACGTAGCCAGCATGAGGGAGGCCCAGGCTTCACTGAAGCTCAGAAGACAAGAAGCGCTATCTGGAGCTCAAGCAAATGTCACCCATTCTGCACAGGGGAGAACACCGCACCCTTTAGGTTATGCCAAACCCTTGCCTGGAGGGTCAGGGCTAGGTTCCCGGGAGCAGGCGCTGCTGGTAGCCATCCGGTTGGGGCGGAGCACTCATTCCTCAGCAGGGGCTCTTCCGGCCCCTCTGAAGGCTGGGTCCACACCAAGCCCAGGTGAGAACGCGCTCTGGCTCTCAGATTCCCACCCAGAAGCAGGTCCCACCATCTCCCCCTTTTCCTTAGGCCCCAAGGAACCTCTTCTAATACCCACGCAGCACCTTAGCTCCTGGCTCCACTCCACCTGGCCCCTGAGGAAGAACCATGTCTTCAGAGCCCACCCTGTCCAGGCAGCACCCCACCCCCCGCCTTTTCCTGCCCAGCACAGAGTGAGGTCAGATGGCTACTTTTGGCTCCTTCACTGTTGGCTCCCACTGGGATGTAAGCTCCATAGGAGGGGACCTCGTCCTGTTCCCAGCTCCAACCCCGCAAGTCAGGTGGGGTGCCTGGCACACAGTGGGCTTTTCTCTGGGCTTTCTTACCTTAGCCCCACCCTCCTTCTGGGCCCTGTTCTCCCTGAACACACCAAGATCCCAGCAAGTGGGGGTGAATGTAACCAGCAGTAAATGGTCCTGGAGCCCTTCAAAGAACTTCTCAGAGCTGCCCTGGAGGAGAAGACTCAACGTCAGCTATCTGGGTCCCAGCCTCCCTCTGACCTTCTGCTTTTCAATATCAGGCTAAGACCATGGTTCACAACTGGGGGCAATTTTGCCCCTTGCCCCATCCCAGGACAGTTGTCAACGTCTGGAGACATTTTTGGTTGTCACACATTGGGACAGGGGAGCTACTGGTATCTAATGGGTGGAGGCCACTGAAACCTCAATGCACAGGATAGGCCCCCACAGACCCAGTTCAGCCAGATTTGCCACCTGTCAGCCCTGTGACTTTGGGCAAGTACTTCACCTTTTCTTTTTTAGTAAAATGGGAATAGCATTCCTACTTCATAGCATTCTGTCTGGCAAGCAGTAAGTCCTCAATAAATATTAGCTACTATTAAAAAAAAAAAGATGTGAAGAAATAAATTAAAGCCCAGCTGGGCACACAGGGCTGCAACCCCTGTTATCTGTCACACTCTTGGGGCGCCTCTGTGTTGGGTGTGGCCCCAGGAAACCAACCGAGAGGCTGAGCGGCTGCCACATGTCCCAGAGACCGCTGCTCACACTCAGGCATCCAAATGTTTGGGTTGTTTGCTTGGAAAGAAATGATGATTCAATTTCCATTCCCCTCCATCTGGGAGGTGCCAGAGGGCGGGAGGGAGAGGGGGCAGAAGAGTCAGCATCTCAGTTTTAAGGACTTAAGTTTGTGATTCAGGAGGAAATGAGTTTGAAGGGAGGGGAGCAGCGTGACAGGAACAGAAAAGTAACTGAAATCACTTGGGATTTCCTGGTTAATGCCTCTGCTCACTGCTGGCGCTACACATACACATGCACGTGCGCACACGCAGCCTGAGTGTGCAGAGCTCAGGAGACGGGGAAGGGAGCAGGCCCAGTCTAAAGAGGGTGTGGGACCACCGAAAGGGAGAGGAGCCACCGCCTTTGGGGATGGTGACTCCGGTCCCAGAGGGGCAACGGGAGCCACTGGTCAGCATACCAAGAATCAGCCTGGAGACTGAGAGCCTCGTTGGAGCCCCCTGCCCTTCTCCCACGTGCCACAGGCTGCCCTTCCACACCCCACAGGCTGGAAAGGGCATGGGTTCCTAGGCCACTCACCCCACACCCTTCCTTCTTCCACACCCCACAGCTGGAAAGGGCATGGGTTCCTAGGCCACTCAGACCGGAAGTTGAAACCCCAGTGGCTGAGGTCGGACAAGCTACTCAACCTCTTTGAGCCTTTGTTCCCTCGAAAGTGAAGCAGGGTCACACTACCTTGTGCACAGGGCACGTGGCCCAGCCTGGCACGCAGCAGGTGCTTGGAACCTGCTGGTCTTCTCCCTCCTGGCCGCCCTTGGCACTCACCTTAACCTCACCACACCTGCAGAACAGGCAGTGTGGGGCGGGGAAGCAGGCGGCCTGAGGGGTGGAGAGGGGGCACTCGGGGCAGAGGCTGCGCACGGTGATGTCTCCCGTGCTCCAGGGGTCTCTTCATTCCCTCCCTCTTCTTAGACCCTCATGCCCTGGGATGGAGGACACACAGAAGCCCCATGCTAGAGGGGAGGAAGCAGAGCTGGAGGCAGGAGAGAAACTTGCTTAGGGCCACGGAGTGGCCTCCGTCTCCCACGTCCTGTCCTGATGTCCTCTAGATGGTGAGAGTGCCCACCAGGCTCTTTGAACCAGAGCTGGGACCACACTACCAAGCTGGAGCGCACGCAGGGGAACAAACGTTAGGCTGTGAGCGGCAGGGTCTTATCCACCACAGGGTTTCTGTTGCGGGCAGGGTTCCTCGTGGTTGAGAGTGTCAGACGGGCCCTGCGTCCGTAATCCTGGCTCCGCCCATGGCTGTCATTTATGTTCTCTGTGCCTCAGTTTCCCACCTGTAGAATGGGGATGCTGACAACAGGACCCACATCAAAGGGCTGTTGGGAGACCTAAATGCACGTGCAAGGAAAGCACTCAAGTCCCTGGCACAAATTCGGCACTCAGTCAGTACCGCGTATTAGTATAATGAGTATTTGTTAAATGAATGAGTGAAGGGGACAGAACACTGAAATTAGAACCATCCCCTCCCCCACAAAACCTACTCCTCAGGGTTCCCATGCAGAAGGAGAAGAGCACCTCTTCTGCAAGAGGCCTCCAGAGGGAGGGCTTCTCAAACGTAAGCAGATGTCAGTCAGCAAACGCTTTCCTATAAAGGGCCAGAGAGTAAATATTTTAGGCTTTGCCTTACCGGGCCTCAATCTCAACTGCTCAGCTCTGTGGGTGAGACTACATGTAAATAATGGGTTGTGGTTATGTTCCAATAAAACTTTATTTGCAAAAGCAGACTGCGGAGGTTCAGCAGCCCCTCCCTCCTTCAAAATGCTCCTCCCTTCTGCTGGTAGGGGTTGAGGGTGGCATCTCTTCTTGTCCCCCATTCATTCCTGAGCTACAGCTGCTGACTCAATTCGAGGCTCCCCAGGGGAGGGGCCCAGCCAGGGCTGGGCCGGGGCTGTGACAGTCTCCGGCTAGACAGGCGGCCAGGCGCAGCTGCCGAGGTAGGAAAAACAGGAACCAGCCCTCTGGGCCACCGTCTCTCTGAAACTGAAGCTCAGCAACAAAAAAAGGACAAGAAAAGCAGGTGCTAGAGCTAGAGCAGAAGCAGCATGCTCCTCAGTGTCCTTGTGGTGTCCCCCAAGGCCCAATGCCGCGGCCACAGGGTACCCGGAGGAGCCCAGGGCTGCAGGGCCTCACCGCCCCCTCCCGGTGTGGGAGGCGGTAGGCTGCCACTGCTCTCTGGGCCTCCTCGTGCACAAGTCCCAAATGGGGACACCACCACCTCCCTGGCCTCGCACCTGACACATTTTTTAAAAAAGAAAACAAAAGGCCCAAGGTGTAAAGTCCAAGTATGGTATCATGGGCAAGAATGGCCTGTTTGAAAAATGTTAAATTAAAAGAATGAATGAAGTGAAATGTAGCAAAATAAAGCATACCAAAAATAAAATCCGGGCTTCAAAGGGCTCTAGCCAGCACAGCAGAAACTGCTCTGTGACCTGACCCCAGTTCTCTCGCCCGTGAGGGAGAGGTAACCGACACCTATTTGGCTGCCCGCTGCCCCAGGGAGGCTCCAAGTGAGGCAAGGTGTGTCCTGAGCACATGGAGGCCCTGGCCGGCCACGAATGTCCTCGGAGCCCCAGACTGGTGCCTGCGGAGCGCGGTAATGACGCTGACGCCGAGGAGGAAGCTGCTGGGGCACCAAGTCCCTGCTGCAGAGGCACGCAGGGAACCCCAGCCCTGACCGGGGAGTCTCAGGACTGGTGGTGGCCTTCCCAGCATGCAGGACTGACTCCTGGGAAACTGCCAAAGAGCCACCGTTGCCTGCCACATGTCCTCCTGATGCTGTGGCTTCTCCCTCCCTCGCCACCCACGCCGCTGTCCCATCCCACCCAGGGAAGAAGCACCCACTGTGCCCTTCAGGCAGCGAGGGCCAGATCCGGGAGGGGTCCAGCGCCATGGTTCCTCGGCCTGGGGTAGGCGAGCATTCCCAGGGCCTGCCAGTCAACAGACGCACTGGCCCATGGCCTCGCCTCTTCTGCCACCCCATCAGCAGAGACATTGGCATCCCCGGAACGATGCCAGGCCTTCATTTTCGCCACACGTCCTTTCACTTCTCACTGCCCCTTGAAAGCTGCAATGAGCAGGAATCAACTTCCCCATTTCATTTTTGGGGAGACTGAGGCTCAGGGAAGCAAAATGACTTTACCCAGCACTTGAGGTGACAGTGAACAATACAGACGGGCACCTGCCACCCAGCTCACTGTCCTTCGCGCTCTCCCTTCTAAAGGGCCTCAGCTCTCCGCCGAAGCACATGCGGGCTTTATTGCTCCTGAAGCCTGGCCCTTCCCCGCTCCTGAACAGGTCGGTCTGACAACATGTGAACAAGTTGGCCCCACTGATATCGTACGCACACAGAGAAGAGGGAGACCAGACTAAACGCCGCCAACATCAGGGGCACCCAGCCCCGAGAAAAGCTTCCATGTCCCCACTTGGCTGCCAGTGACCTACCCCTTCTTCAGGTTTGTCACGTAAGCGCTCTGGAGGGCAGCTTCCAGGAAGTAGGTGAGCTCGTAGTCAACGTGGTGAGAGACTTTCAGATGCCGCGATGTGGTATTATTTGTGATCTGGAAAGAGAACAGGAAGCCACTGTCTCAAAGTTCTGCGGCAGAGGGGCTGGGCTGAGGGTCAGCCCAGGCACAGACGGCCTCATGGACCATCCCAGGTCCCCAGCCATCCCAGGGGAACGTGGTGCAATTCTTGGATCAAAACCATCCTAACTTGCTGTAATTTAAAACATGTCTATAGTACTCCCTCCCAATCCAAATGCCGGTTTTGTTGGAATTTTATAGATGAGGTAACTGAAACTCAGAAAAGGCCTAAAGTCAGAACGCTGGCACGCGCCCCTGCTCCAGACCCAAGTCTGGCCGGCTGCAGATCCAGGCTCCCTCCACTTCTTATGGGTCCCTCCATCCAACACACAGCTGAGCGCCAGCACGTGCCGGGCACCAGGGTCCCTGTTGTGTAATCATGAAACATCAAACCGGCCAAAGGGCAGGTACTCCAGGTTCTAGAAAAGCTGAGGAACAATTATGGTATTAACTGAGCTGTCCTTAAGCCTCAGCTTTAAGAGGGTCACCCAGCCGGATCAGCCCGCCTTCACTGATCTAAGAAAAGTTCACTTCCCTTCCCTGATCTAAGAAAAAAAATTGATGAGCCAGCCACCTTATTATTCAGAAGTCAGAGCAGACGTAAGAGATGTTCTCAGCCCCTCAGCGGCTGGGGCTGGGTCTTGGGAGGAACACACAGCATTTCTGAGAACATACAGGGTTCTCTGGCTTGCCCTCCCTCAACCCAACATAACCAGCCATCGGAGTCAACAGGTCTGCCCTCTGCCACCAGGCACTGATTCCAGGCCTGGGCACCATTACAGCTCATCACCTTAGCCCCTTCTAAAAGTCCAAAGCTTCAGCTGCTGGCTGAATGGGAGACTTTGATCTTTTTCATGAAAGTCTCTTCCAAACCCCATTCAGTTCAAATGCGAAGGGCACCTAAAACATTGTTGGCCAGCAGTGATCCATGTGACTTCAGCAGAGGTCAACTTGACCCTGTCAGGGCGCCACCCAGACCTCTGTCAGGAGTCCTGTTTTTGCTGAGCTCCTCCGTCTCTGCTCCTTTCCTCCTGAAGTCCAGTCAAGGACAGCAACCAAGGTCGGTGACTCTCAGTAGGGGGATGATTTTGATTTGCCCTCTAAGGACATGGGGCAGTATCTGAAGACATTTTTGGTTGTCGAAAACAAAAATGGCGGCTGGCATCCTGTGGGTATAGGCCAGCAATGCTGCTGAACATTTAATAAAATGCAGCCCCACAGGCAAGAATTGTCTGGCCCCAAACGTCAGGAGTGCTGAGGCTGAGAAACCCTACTCTAGGAGAACTGGCCTGGCCGGAGGAAGACTCCTCCAAAAAGCCCTGTCACAAAAAGGCAATGGGTTGACATTTTGATGTTTGCCAAAGTAAGTGAGTGAGGTTCAAATGTCTGCTGGGCTCCAGGGCGCTCAGTTCATAATCACCCCGCTGCAGGACACAATCCTCACCTATTCCGCCCTCGCACCTGTCTGCCAACAGCTCTTACACATCTATTAAAGAGAATGTCTAAGCACCACCCCCAAATTCTCCCCCACAAGTGGCCAGAGCCACACTCCCAGGGTCTGAATCCTGCCGATGCCACGTATTAACTGTCTGAACTGCAAGAAGCTATTTAATTCCTCTCCAGCCCGAGTTTTCTCGGTGTGGGAATGAGTACACTACAAATTCCGTCCAGCCTCCTTGTGGGGGTTAGATTAGAGAAGGACTGGAAAGTATTCAGATAGCGTCTGACAAAAAAGCAGGGGCTCGGTGTCTGTTAGCAGGATCTTTGTTGAACATGCCTGCTTCATGTATAGTGCATGGCAATACATGAAGAGCCGCCCAGAAGCGGGGAACTGGGGGAGCGTCACAGCACACCGCTAACACCTAGCACTGCCATCCCAGACGTTCATACAGGCCCCTCAGGGGGAGCTGGGGAATGAGGGGGCCTGAGAACTTCCAGGCTCCTGTCAGCCTCTGAAAGGCTTGGGGAATGAGCCCCAGACCTCGCTTCCCATAGGGGAGCCAGCAGGGAGCTTCCAGGGCTCCCCAGAACAAGGAAGGGTCTACAGGCCTCGCCTGGCTGCACCTGTTCCAAGGGGAGCGTGGTGAGCAAATGGTCTGATCTCTCCAAACCTCACCAGGGATGAGCAGAAGAGCTACTTCAGAGACGCTGTGAGGAGTCAACAAGTGAACAGACACAAACAGAGCTGTCACATTTGGTTGTACAAGTGGAGCTCACCAAGGAGGTTCCCAGCCGCTCAGAGATGATGTGGACTCATCTACTTATTAAAACTATATATCCTGGCAGTAAAGAGTCACATTCCAACAGAATCAGCCCGTTATGAGTTCTCCAATAGATGAGGTAGCATATCTTTGGAGGGGTACAGGGTGCCTTTTTCTTACTTGCACGAGGCTGACCTATGGTCTTAGTGGGGGCCTTGGATATAGGTTCTCAATAGAGGGCAGCTATGAACACGGAGCTGTAGTCCCGGCTCACCTTCTCCAGATCCTGTAGGAACACCTGAGCGATCCAGGAGGCCCTCTCGAAGCAGGTGATCACTTCCTCCTCCCTCTCAGTCAGGCGGTGGCGGGAAGCGATGGAATTGGGTAGGCGTTCCAGGGAGAGGCCTGCGGGAGGAGGAGATCCCCTCAGACCTGCCCTGCTCAGGCCCCCCTCGGGCCCAGGGTGGGCTCAACGGAGGAGACCTACGCTCCAGAGCAGCCAGGAGGAGGAGGAGGTCCACAGAGGGGAATGAGGAGGCTAAGCGATGGTGATATTAGCAGCAGCTGGAATCAAGTAGCAGGCAGACAGGAGGCACCCCTGCCCCACATGGGGAACCACACTGTGCCACCCCCACATCCAACTCCTGCCTATGCATCCAGACCAACCTATCCAGGAACCATTTCCCGACCCTCCTTCCAGTTGCTGGAAGAAATCATCCACCCCCCAGGCGCTCACTAGGTCTGCATTGTGGAGCCAGTAGTTACGCCCAGCTCTTCTCTCCCCCAGTAGCTAAAAGCTCCCTGTGGACAAAATGTGGTTCATTTTGGACCTCCGCAATCCCTAGCGCATGGCAGACGCTTGAGTTACACAGCATTTTACATGCACCTCTCCCCTGGAACCAGCTGCTACCTCGCCTAAGTGATCTGTGCCTTATCTGCCTAGAGTGGGTGGACATCTGCTGTTTGTGCCTCCCTGGCAACCACTTCCCATTCTTTCAGCAACAGCACCTCACTTTCCCTTTGAGCACCCTTCCCGCAGTCTCAGCCTGTATGGTTCTAGGGTGATGGTGCCCCCACTCCACCTCCAGAGCTGCATGTGCGCCTGCATCGGGCCACAGTCAGTGGCTGAGCAGGAGCACACGGCCTGGTCTGAGCAAAGAGTGAGCCCATCCTGGAGATTTTCCTCTTTCCACTGGGCCTGGGAGGCTGGTAAGAGGTCAGCCTGGAAGTGTCAGGGAAAGCCCGTCTTCCAATGAAGCTACATGACGCGCATGCAGTCAACACGACTGAACCGCACACTTGACAGTGGTAGAGATGGTGCACTTCATGGTACGTGTTCTTTACCACAATCAAGTATCTTTTAAAAACTAAAGTAAAAGCAGAGCTCTAAAGCAGAAAGACAAACAAAACAGAACAAAACAAAAAGCAACCCAAAACAAAGCAAAAAAAAACTGTAGGAAGCCACGAAGGGGAAACATTGTTATACTCCCTAGAAGTGAATGTTGTAAAGGAAACAACTGTATTTGTAGGAGTGTTTTTAAGACAGGAAAGAATGAATAATCTTAGTCATGGAAAAAAAAATCAAAGAAGTCTACACAGAGCACAGATGAGATACGGATAGAATGGAAAAGGGCAGATTCTTAAAGACGCTTTTTGAACATCTTCCCTGAAGCTCTATCCCCTGAAACTTTCTAGTACAGGTGACAATAAACCCTCCCCCCAACCACTCTTTTTTGGGTCAAAGCCATTTTAAATTGTGTTTCTGTCGCGTGCAACTCACACAGACCTGACTGGAGGGTGCTGTCCTAGACTGTCAGCTCCCAATGCGCAGAGTCCAGGACTCTCATCTTTGTGCCCCAGACAGCACTTGACATGCACTGGGTGCTCGGGATGAAGTGCCCCAAGAAACTGTAAGAAGAGAATCCTCACTCTCTCCTGCCCTACAACCGCAGCATACACCTTGTAATCGAGCCCGTAACATGTCTCCCCTCCCCTCCTTTCTCTTACTGCCTTGTTTCAGGCTTCATCTCCTAAGAGGATGAGCACATCAGCCCCCCAGCTGGCCTCCCGGCCTCCAGTCTCACCATCATCCCCCTGCACATGGCACCCAGGGCGGTGCTGCCGAATCTCCACCCCTTACAACCTTCCTGGAGTGTCCACGGCTACAGGGCAAGGCCCAGACTCCTAACGCTCGGAGGACTCCTACTAGGCCCTCCAGGACCCAACCCCATGACCTCTCCAGCCTTGTTTCTCACCCTGTGCTGTAGATCCAGTGTTTGTGCCTCCCCGCCTCCTCCCTGAAATC
Source organism: Pteronotus mesoamericanus (assembly GCF_021234165.1). Classification (NCBI taxonomy): domain Eukaryota; kingdom Metazoa; phylum Chordata; class Mammalia; order Chiroptera; family Mormoopidae; genus Pteronotus; species Pteronotus mesoamericanus. The sequence goes on from NW_026555001.1 coordinate 680,644, forward strand.
TTATGTTGAAGACTGAACACCCAATGTGGTGGTATTAGGAGGTGGGGCCTTTGGGAGGTGATTATGTAGGTCCTGAGGGTGGATCCCTCATTAGTGGGATTAGTGCCCTTCTTAAAAAGGCCCCACAGAGCTCCCTCCCTCTCTCTACCACGTGAGACCACAACAAGAGGGTGGCAGCCTACAGCAAGGGGGCTTGCTCTTCCCAGCAGCCACCATGCTAGTGCATTGATCTTGGACTTCCAGCCTCCAGAACTGTGAGAAATCAATGTCTGTTGTATATAAGCCCCCCGGGCTGTGGCCCTTTGTTATAGCAGCCCGAGTTGTCTAATATACTGTAACTGCCACATTCATACCTAACCTCCTGCGCCCAGCTGCAGACCCTGCTCCAGTTGTCTGTGCTGCCTAGAATGCACCCTCTCCCCGCCGAGTCCACCCCAAATTACCTCCCCCTGCCCTCTGCCCCACTGAGTCTCTTCTATGGGGAACCTCCCAAAATAACCCTGGCATAACTCACCACTCCCTTCTTGGGCCCCAGTCTATACTTTGCATATACCTACCCCACGATTTCTTAAGACTTATTTGATCACACGTTTGCCCAGCCAGACTGCAGACTCCCAGTAGGCACCGACCTTATCGCATTCACCCTTCCACTAGCTGGCGCACAGTAGGCACTCAGCAAGTACCAGCTGGCTGAAGAAAGAGCAAGCCTGATCATGTCTGACAGCACAAAGTGCTCTGCCAATATAAGGTGAGGGATTATCGTTTTCTTGGCTACATCCCAACTCATACAGATTCAGTGACCTTGCCCTCTGCCAGGCTGGGGTGTGAACAGGTCCGAAGGCCAGGGTGCCTTGGCCTGGGTGGAGGCAGGTGCAGAACGTGGAAGCCCTAGTTCAGCACAAAGACTCAGTTACCCATGTCACTGGGTGTCAATGTGCTTCCTGCCAGATGACTCATGACTAACTCAGCTCCCCACTGGAGAGGACTAAAGGGGGAGGAGAAATAGAGGGAGTACTGGAGGCGACTCAGGAAGAAGGCAGGCAAAGGCAGGCCCCACTGCTCACTGCCGGTGCTGGCCCAGCCCCTGCTCCCCAGTCATGTGGCCTGTCCACCCCACAGGAAGGTGGGACAATCATACATGCTCTTCAGAGGCCTAGCCTGGGAGACCAACTGCCGACGGCAGGACACTGTCACCTCCAGAAGACAGTGTGAATCTGATTAAACACGGCCACCCTGTCCCCCTCCTCTGAGCCCAGAGCTGGGAAGGACGCTGCCAGCTGCCTGGCAGGTTCGGCTGCCGGTCCCAAGCCTCTCCAGTCAAGTGGCCATTGCAAAGCAGGGAATTTAGTGACATCTGTCTGGGGGGGCCTCCCATTCCCTCTTCACTTGTTCCCTCTGCCCCTAGCAGGGTCCTGCCCACCGTGCTCTTTTGAGGATTCTAAGTCCCATCCTCCTTGAAAGCTCCCAGCAAAACCACCTCCTCTCCGTGACCTTACGCCCCCCAACCTGGAACGAGCAGAATGTTTTTGGCTGCGTGTCCTTTGGTATGCCTTTGTCCTACCTTGCCCAATCCTCTCTGCCCACTTCTGATTATCTTTGCACCAGTGGGAGGAGGGCCCAGAATTGAGTGAGTAGAAAGGAGCACAGATGAACATACATATACGGTCATGCTCTCCAGCCCAGTGGGTTTCTCCCTCTCCATTTAAAAACCAGTTCTTGCAGAATTCATAAGCAAATTGTATGTTTATACAATGGAATACTACTCAGAGGTAAAAGGACAAACTCCTGATATACATACAATATAGATGAATCTCTCAGAAATTGTGCAGAAGTCAGATATCAAAAAGTACCTGCTGTAATATTTCAGTTAAATGATATTCCAAAAAGGGCAAAATTAATCTGTATTAATAGAAATTGACCAATCACTGCCGGAGGTGGGGGCGGGAAGAGGATCAGTTGGAAGGGGCCTGAGGGAACTTCCTGGGGTGATGGAACAAGCCTTGTCTTTACTGGGCTGTTGGTTACAGGGGTGCTTACACTTGTCCCACTCATCAAATTATACCCTTAAGATCTGTGTACCTTACAGTGTGACAAGTTATCTAAAATGAATGGATACTATCCCTTTTTAAAAGGAAGCAGTTTTGATTCTGGAGAACTGAAAGAAGGCCATTGAGGTGGTCTTCTCTAAAGTAGTTTCCAACACGCGTATACGACCAAAAACTTCCTGGAGCTCGCAATGGCTTCTCCTGATCAGAGTCACGGTTCAGGCACCCAGTTCCACCCAAAACAAAGGGGCTTCTTTACCTTCTGTCTGCTCTTTGATTTATATGAAGGTCCGTTTTCCTATCTACAAACATCTGATCAGAAATATGCTGGGGACTCCAACCCTTGGGTTCCCCTGCGCCCTCTGCCCTTGAGTGTTCCCGCCCAAGTGGCCAGACTCCAACCCTGGATCCTGGTGGAGGCGGATGCTCCTGAGCCCGGCCCTACGAGGGCCCCAGTGGTCATAACACAGCCTTGCCGATCAGGCAGGAGGCCAGGGCTGCCAAGAAGTGCCAGGCACTGCCTCACGATTCCCACTGGCAGAGGTACCTTTCTATGAAAACACCCAACTCTGTAAGCCAAGGGAGGGTCCCTTTCAAGAGAAGCGCTTGCTTTCTCATAAACTCCAAACTTTTGGTTTAGAGGCAAGCTGATCCTGGAACAGTCCGGGGCTCAACACCCAGGCTGGTGCCAGCCTCCTCGGTCTAGGATGACTCACCACATCCCAGACGGCTGCCCTTCCAAGAAGCCCCACCCTATGAGCCCTGGATGCAGAGGTGGAGAGCACAATGCTTCTGCTGCAATGGAACTTTCCATACGGTGGACCCCCTCCTTCTCACCTACCCAGCTGATCCAGGAGGAGCACGGGGCACCCACAGAGGGCTAATCCCAGAGTTGGGAATCCCAGGTTGGGGTGGGATGGGGAGGGAGAAATGCAAATCGGTGTTTCAGCCCCTAGGGAGGAAGCCTTGAAGCCAGGTAGGGAAGAACCCTCATAAATCACATGCAAAAGTTGGCAACTGTGGGAATGTAAAATGGTTCAGCCTCTGTGGAAAACAGCTTGGCAGTTCCTCAAAAAATTAAAAATAGAATTACTGTATGATCCAGCAACTCCATTTCTGGGTATATACCCAAAAGAATTGAAAAGAGGGTCAAGAAGAGATATTTGTACACCCATATTCATAGCAGCACTATTCATGACAGCCAAAAGGTACAAGCATCCCAAGTGTCCATTGGTAGATGGATGGATAAACAAAATGTGGTATATGCATAGAGTAGAATATTATTCAGCCTTACAAAAGAAGGAAATCCTGTCTTATGTGCCAACATGGATGAACCATTAAGTACATTACGCTAAGTAAAATACGCCAATCACAAAAAGACAAATACTCTATGATTCCACTTCCCATGAGGTACCTACAGTAGTCAAACTCACAGAGACAGAAGTAGGATGACAGTAGCCAGGTGCTTGGGGGCAGGGGGCATAGGGAATTTTTAATGGGTATGAGGTTTCACTTTTGCAAGATGAAGAGTTCTGGAGACTGGTTGCATAATGTCAATGCACTTAACTGAACTATATGTTTAAAAATGGTTAATATAGTGTTTTATGTTATGTGTATTTTACTACAATAAAACAATTTTCTAAATGATGGTAGCGGGAAAATGGAGACAAGTCTATTTGAACAATTAAAAAATACACAACAATTTTCTAAATGGTTAAGATGATAAATTTTATGTTCTGCATATTTTACCAATGGAAAAATTTTTTCAAAAGTAGGCAATTTGACTTCTTTTCTCAAAGTCTCCAAAAAACGCATACACTTTGACCCAGTAATTTGACTTCTTGGAATTTATCTTAAATTAATGATGTACAAGGTAGGGGGGACCAAAAAACAGAATTATCTTCTGCAAGGCGGGCCCCTTGTGATACAGGTTTCCTGCGGTAGATGAGTGTTCTAGGAACCCATTTGTACCTGGGTACCAGCTGGTAGTGTTGTGAGAGGCTGCGTTTGGCTTCAGTGAATTTTTCTGAAGACTTTTCCAATGTGTTTGCCCATTTCATGATGGGTGACTTATAAGTAAGTGCACCTGCCCACACTGCACTGAGTGTTCAGCAGTTTTTGAGCAAAAAATGGCATGACCCACCCCCCCCGCCCCAGTCTTGCCCCTAGTGACTTTTTTTGCTTCTCCAGATGAAAAAGTCCTCAAAGGGAAATGTTTTGCCAATGTGGAAGAGGTGAAACAAAAAATGGCAGAAGCACTAAACGGTATCAAAATCGACCAGTTCAAAAATTGTTTTGAGTGTGGAAAAAACATCTCCACAGATGTACTGCATTGAATGGAGAGTACTTTGAAGGTGACTGAAGTTTAAACATGTAAGAATAAATATACAATTTTTTATAAATAAATTTCAGTTATTTGGGGTTGCCCCTTGTATGCAAAAATTTGAGATTTAACCTACAGGTCCAATAGCAGGAAACAAGTTTTCTCAATTACAATAGATCCTTACAATGAAATGCTCATTATGAAGCCACTTTAAGTGGTGATGTAGATGTGTACTGGAAACCGGCTCATAAAAATACTAACTTTAAAAAATATAATTGTATGAGCTTATTTTTGTTTAAAAAACACATGCATATAAACCCACAGGAAAAAAAATAATAACTGGAAGGACAGAGATCAAAGTTTCCCCAAACACAAAAATGGGATTACATACTAGCAATGCCTACCTTATAGGGTGGCCATGGGAATTAAATTGGAAAGTATTATAAAACGCAGAACATATGCTTTTAGAAAACGTTTTCAAGTGATGCTCACAATGACCTCTTAGGTAGGGGTTTAGCCCTTCCCTAGAATGACACATGAGAAATCTAATTCAGGGAGAAGATACTCTTTCCAACACCACTTAGCTGCAAGTGGCAGAGCCCAGGTTAGATCTAGGTCTTCTGGCTTCAGTTCTGCCTGCTCTCTTGGCCCAGACTCCAGATGACTCCTTACCCTCAGGCCACTCAGGGGTCCCACATCTCAAGCTTCTGGCCAGCCCATGGCGGCTCACCTTTCCCATTGATGGTTGAGTTAGTTACATCTGTCTACCCTGGTGTCGAAGCTGTTTTCTCAGATACACTCCTCAAAGCCCGCTCCACACTCCCCACGCCCACTGACTACTCTCTGGGTGGACTCCCACAATGGAGGAAAGGGCTGCCAGCAGAAGATACGGAGAGACCACCCCAATCTCTTCCTCTTCAGCCCTATGGTGTTCCATCCTGTGATTCTGTTCACCATCTTGCCCTGTTTTGTATCCTGCAGCCCAGGAAGGCTCGCATTTAAGGCTTGGTGTGGACACAATTAACACACCCACCTCCTTCCAAGATGCCCCAATATCGCCTGCTCATGCCTCTCCATCCGGAAGCCAGGCTCCCACTTCATGGACCACAGTCTGGGGCCAGGGCTGCAGAACCACAAGTGCTGACCTGCTCTTCTGCAAGACAAACAGGCCACGCCCCTTTGAGAAGGAAACCAAAATAAACAGCTAATTCCTGCCATACCAGGACTAAAAATAAAAATCAGAACCAAATCTGTTACCGTATCCTGCCCTCGGGGAGGCCTGGTGTTCTTTCTTTTATTTTTAAAAGTTTTATAAGCCACAAAATCCCACGTGAGAGTGGAATAGCCAGGGTTGCACTAACTGAAAGAGAACTGAAAAAGAGAAAAAAAAAAAAAAAAATCTTGAGGGGCGAGAAGAAGAGAATTTCCAGATCGTAATTCTCACAACTGCTTAGTGCTTTATTTTTTCCTCTTCACAGCACCTTCACAGTTTCGCATCTCACTGCAGTATTTTGGGTGAATGGGGCCATTTTTCTCCATGACCAGGCCAATCGTTTACTGGGCAGCCAGTGGGCAAGCCCGCCCAGACCTTGGACTACGGCCTCCCTGGTGCCGGGCTGTGAGCGAGAGGAAAGGGGGTGGCTAGGCTAAAACGTGGGGCACAACTGGTCTTCAAGGGGCCTGCATGCATCTCATTTGTGGGGTCACAGTGAGCCCCAAATTAGGCTTAAGCCAGGACTCACACTGGAGACATGGCGGGGGTCGGGGGTCATTCCCCACATCACTAGTACGCCAAATTAGCACCAGAAATGGAAGTGACACAGGAAGGCTTGAGAGAAGGAAGCCTTTCACCACAGAATAGGCGTATGAGAGGTGGACGAGGGTACCAGGGCTTTTGGGGGGAGAAACTGGAAAAGGTTTGCGATGTCAAAAGTGCAGGCCCTGAAGCATCCTGCACATCCATCAACGCTGGGAATACCCCTTAGAGCTTAGACCCACAGAAAAGAGGACAGCGTGTCACCCCATATCCACAAAGGCTTTGTCCTGGGGTCTAGGGTCCAGACCCCTCTCCTGCAGACAGACCCAGACACAGTGTTGACCAACAGGTGGGCCCTATTTGAGGTGAAATGGGTTGTGCCACACCAGTCATGGTGGGGCTAGCTGGGGCCAAACTTCTACAACACTAGCAGAAAGGGATACCCTGAGCCATACTGCCAAGCTTTCAATGCCCCCTTATGTCCCACTCCCTCCTATGTGAGCCCCCTCTTAGCCCCAAGAAGGTGTGATTATACCCCACCTTTAAACAAGTCACCGCCACTTCCCTTTGTACTCTACCTGGAAGGCACCTCTCGCACTCATCCGGGGTGATCCCTCCTTAAGATCAGGCTCCCCCCTCAGCTCACCCAGGAAGGCTCCACACTAGCTGTGTCTGTCTCACTTCCATCTCTGGAACACAGCGGTCCCATCAAACTGCTACTCCTTGGATGAGCCCCAAGCCAGAGTAAGGGAGAGCCATGTTCAAATCCCAACCTGGTCACTACTGGTGTAACCTGAGGTGAGCCAGTCCTGCCTCGGACCTGAGGTTCTACTCTTCGAACCTTTCTCCTGCCAAAGCAGCACCTTGATTTTCTATGAGGAACCATTCCTCCAACTCAGTCCCCAAGATTCAGGAGGGGAAATCCCACCCCTGCACCAACCCAGTAACTTGTTCCAGGGTGGGCAGAAGACCAAGCCAAGGCAATGGGATCGAGCCTCACGGCACCTGGTCCCAGGCCGAGTGCTGGGCTGAGGACCATGTAAGCCTGGAGCTGCTGAGAAAGCCCTCAGCACACAGCCTCTAGATCCAGGTAAGCGTGATGCCACCTACCCCAGTGATTTAATAGTTACAGGAGCCTATCGATTTCTAGCCTCTCCCCATTATGGTTGTTGCGCTTCCGGATAGTTGGAATTGCATTTTTGTCATGACGACCGTAAGTCTGGCTATACGGAAACTGATCCCAGAAGCGTAACGTCAGGGGGGACAGTTCCTGAAGTACAGGACTGGCTGAGTGGAGGTCAGATGTGGGAGTGAGGATTTTGTCATCTCCCAGCCAAGCAACTGGAATTCCAGGTACAGAGCAGCAGCGCCAGTGAGAAGGCAGCCTGTTTTGTCTTGAGGTGCGACCTTGGGCCACGGAGGCCGGAGCTTTAGGGCACCTGGTGAAACATTCCAGGGTATTAGCCCATGTTGGATATCTTTGGGGGCTCAAAGTAAGACCCACAAAAGGGGGCAAGCTTCACTCCTGGTAGCCCCTCTGCCTGACATAATTTGCTAAGGATCCCTTTCTCCCTGTGGACAACAAGTCAAGGTGGCTGAGGGGCAGGTCGGGTAATCAGGGCCAGATGCTCTCTGCTCCTGCTAGTGCCAGAGGAGGCAGAAAGACTGGACTATCAGGAGCTAGGGCTGGGGCCTGGGGAAGCCCTGATCCCCTGGGACTTCACAAGCCCCCCCCCCCCACTTTGCTGTGGCTCTCACATGTTGCTGCACATTCTTTGGGACAAGGGGCATGTGTACCCCAGCCTAGCCCATGGTTTCCCCATTACACTGAGGGCTGGGGCTGCTGAGAGGAGCCCTGGCGTCTGCTGCTGAGAGACCGAAACTTCTAGGCCTGGATCTGGATCCAAGGGGCCTGGGTCAACACAGTCTTTGGCCCTAGTTTCTCATCATGGAGATGAGCCAATGCCAAATGCCCGAAGGCTCATTACTAGGGAGCTGCAGAGGCAGACACACCCCCGACCTGGCAAATGAGGCCTCGGACCACTCAACCCAAAAGGCTGTCCCAGGTGGGACAGACCTGTTTGGAAGAGGGCGGCGGAGGCCCTGCAGTGCCAGAGGGCACTTCACAAATGCCCCCTCGGGCGTCAATGCAGAGCACCCCCCCTGGGGACAGCCACACGGCCAGGGCACCCCAGCCAGGCAGCAGGTCGGCTGTCCTGCCCCAGCAGGCCATGGTCACAAGCTTACAGACAGACCACCTCTGGGGTGTTCGCATGTCCTGGTGTTTCCAACAGCACACTGTGCTGGCACTGTGGCCTATGGATGCAGAGACTAGGCAGGAAAGAGTGGCACCAGGTAGCTCATGACTCATCAGTTCTGCCTCTGCGCGCTGAGCCCCTCCCCCTGCGCAGCTGTTTTCTCAGAGCCGCTTCACACCAGCTGCAGGCTTTGCTCACCTGCCTGCCTCCCACAAGGGAAGGGATCTTAACTGTTCACCTTGGTGTCCCTGGCAGACACTTAGCTACTCGCACATTTTTTTTAAAGCTTTTATTTATTTATCTTTAGAGAGAGAGAGGAAGGCGGGGAGAGACAGAGGGGAAGAAACATCGAAGTATGTGTGAGAAATACATCCATCAGTTATCTCTTGCATGTCCCCAACCAGGGACCTGGCCTGCAACCCAGGCATGTGCCCTGACTGGGAATTGAACTGGCAACCTTTCAGTTTGCAGACCAGCACTTAGTTCCCTGAGCCACACCAGCCAGGGCAACTCCTGGCAAATTTTACTTTCTCCTGTGGGAGCTGGGCTGGGGACCTCGAGGGGTACAACGATAAAAGGCCAGGCCCCTGGCAGGAGGAACATACTGACCGACCTGTGACTGGGGAGACACACTGGGTCCAAATGAGACTGAAGCGGGGAGAGAATGCGGTAGGGTGAACGACCCAGGGGAGGCAGAGGCACCTGGGCTGTGCCTGAGGGAATGCCCCCGCTATTTACGTGCGAGGACAGTGGCCCAAGGAAAGGTGAAGGAGCAGAGCAGCGGAGCTCATTCGGCTGGAGTAGGGACCTTTGGGAAGGGTGAAGAGGGAGTGGAAACCAGGGGTGCAGAAAAAATGACCACCTGTCCTCACGGGGCTCTGAGTGCAGTGGCGAGGCAGGGCTGACAGCCATGAGCACATAAAATCAAACAAGCAGGATTCTGCAACGGGCTTTATGAGAGTGGGCAGCACTCAGGCCTCCTGAAAAGAGCCTCAAAACCCAATTATTCTGGATTACTGGTTTTTTTTAAAGATTTTGTTTATTTATTTTTTGAGAGAGGGGAACAGAGGGAGAGAAACATCAATGTGTGAGAAAAACATCAATCAGTTGCCTCTCACATACTCCCCAACTGAGGATCTGGCCCACAACCCAGGCGCATACGCTAACCGAGAATTGAACCACAGACCTCTCAGTTTGTGGGACGATGCCCAACCCACTGAGGCCCACCAGTCAGGGCTCCGCTGTTATTTAAATACAAGGTAAATGAAAGGTGGTCCCCCTCCCCCAACAAACCCAAATGGCGGTGGGCTGCACCATCTATCCTCTGCACCTGGAACGGGCTGGGAACATTTCTTCCCCAGGGCCACCCCCGGGCCCGACATGCTTGGTCCGGGGGCAGAGGGCTGGCAGAAGTCACAGTGGGGCTATTGCAGGGCCGGGGAATAGGGTAGGATCCTATTTCCCATTCTGAATCACAAGGTGACTGATGCTGACATATAAAAGCAAATTTTCTAGGCAATTCACCCACCGACACCACAGCTTTGGGCTGCTTCCACACTAAGCAGACCCCATGGGAGAGCAGGGGCGGAAGGAGGCTGGGAGGGGCTCAAGTCCCCTACTTCCACAAGGTCCTGTTAGGGTTCCCTCTGGGTTACCCTCAGGGGCAGAACGACGGTACCCAAATGTATTGTCCTTTATGGGCGGCCCCCAGGCTCTGCTGTAAGCACCAGGAACATCTCTTTCTCTGGCTTCCTGCACCTCCTGAACTCTCCTTGTCTGCACGAACCCATCTCGGAGGTTACCTGTAATTTCTTCCCACCACACTCTGATGGACTCCTCTGTCACAGGCAGGACACAAGCTAGGGAGACAACCACCTGGCCACCAACCCGAGCTCTGCTACATACAGGCAGAGTAACATGGCATGCCTCAGTTTCTTCATCCATAGAGTGGGCATAACAGCTACCTCCCACCTTACACAGGTGAACTGAAGGTGGATTTGCCAGTCAACAAATATTTATTAAACAAGAGTTCCAGGGCAGGGTTTCTCAAACTGGAATGTGCATTCACACCACTGGGAAATGCAGGGTTTGATTTAGCATGTCTGGGGAGGGGCCTGAGAGTCTGCATTTCCATCAAGCTCCTGGGTGGTGCCCATGCCATAAAGCTGTTCCCCTCCCATCAGACCTTCCAGTCGCAGAAGGAAGGGTCCACACCTCATTTCTGGGCACACTGCCCCAGTCAGGTACACCGGAGGGGCTCGGGAAAATGATCCTTGGGGAGCGAAGGACTGAACCGCGGATCCTGACAGGCACGGAGAGGGCCCTCAGCTCTGCCCAGGGCAGGCAGGTGACTTAGGAGCAGCTGGCCACAGGCCAGGCCCATTACTGAGTGGCAGACAAGTCAACCTGGCTGAAGCAGGGCCCGGGAAGAGGCCATTCTTCCTCCAAAACGAGAAGCTCTGACAGGACCCAGCCCACCTCCCGGGCGCCACTTGGAGGACCTACAATCCAGTTCTCTACTCCTGGCGGGGCCAGGTCAGTCTGAGCACAGGTGTGACTAAAATGCTTGGGGACAGGAGGAGTGCCGGAGGCTGCGCACAAATTGCTCCAACAGGGAAATGACAGGTCTTCCCATAAAACCATTTTATTTTTCTATCTTCGTGAAAAATCTGTGGTTTTGACATTGTTTCTGAACAAATGTGGCATGGACAATAACATTTTTCCCCTGACAGAAGTTGGAGGGTCATGTACCCCTCTATCTGGTATATACAAACATGCACGTAATGTTCCTGCATTTTAGGCAAGAGAAACTCAAGGCTGCTACAACGGCCCCCTTCTCTCAGTCTCCCGTGTTGGTGTCTAATACCCTTCCTGAGAGTCAGGAAGCACCTTCTGGTCTAGTCCATGCCCCTCCCCGCCATATGAAGAAGGGCAAGTCCTGTAAGTGAGGCCTCAGAGGGTCACACTGCCAAGTCCCTCTGCACTAAAGACGAAAGTAGGTGAGTTGAGTGTGTCTTCATGTTTTGGGGGGTAGGGTGGAGGGCCCCAGAACCTGTTCCTTATTCCCTCAACAAGAACAGGAGCTCCATGATGGAGACACCCGCTCTGTGGCCCTACTAAGTCTCCAGGCCTGGCTGGCTCAGCTCCCCCCAAGTCCTCCAGCCAGCTGTGCCTCAGAACCCCTTGCCCCACTGGATGGAACCAAATGGAACCACAGAGCAGCATCCCACGCAAGATGGCAAATAAGCTGTGGTGTAAGGGTGTTGGGAAACGCCCGGCCTGGTTTCACGAGCTGTAACCCTGCCAACAGGCTGGAGGGCCCCAAGGCTGGAAATAATCAGGGGGCGTTGGAGAAACAGGCTCCTGAGGAGACTCAGCCTGTCCCCCGCTGGCAGGGGCATAGCCCCTGCCTCTCCGCTTTGCCATGGAGGGTCAATTAGCCAATGACGGGTAAGTGACCTCGCACTGAGGTTAACGACCTAAGACAGGCTTATCTGCTGATTTTTGACAGCAGATAAGAAATTAGGGGACACAGAAAAGGGGCTAAAAGGCCCCCTGCACCCCTCAGCTTGGCTTGGACACGGCCGGAGTCATCACTGCAGCCGAGAAGCAGTCTCCTTAACCCTTGGTGGCTCCCTCCCCCGCCTGGCTCGGGCTTGAAACAGTGCAGGAAAAACAGCCCTAAATCAGATCTGGCGGGTCCCAGGGTAATCAGGCCTGAAAGTAAACTCTTTAGAGTGTGCTCTGTTCCTCCCTCAGATCTCTGGTCAGCTCATGCTATGAAGGACCTTTATTTACACTCCTTACCTTGTTAAGACATTTGCTTTATTTACACCTTTTACCCTGTATCTTTAAGGCACCTTTAAGTCTACTTTCCCCATATCTATAGCCTCTATTGTTGATTCTGGTCTCCTCTCAAACCCACGTAAATCAGTGTACTCCTGTCACTTGTCTTGTTAAAAGCATCATATACTCACTGTGAAACTTACCATACTGATGTAATGAGATAACGTATGCATTCCTGTTACATACCCCACTGATATGATTTTCAATAAAAGCCTCGGACCGAAGGACAACAGGGCCTTCCCCACTAAAGGGATGTGCCACAGCCTTCTCTGGGCAGAGGGAAGTGCCCCGTCTGCTCTCCCAGCAAACAGAGAAGTGTTTGAGACTTTTTGTGTTTTATCCTCCTCATCCGTGACAACCCCAGGACAGGCTCTGCGGGTTTCAGAGCCCTGCTCCCACCTCAGCTGGCCCCAGCCGGTTTCAAACCCTCAGGTTTCAGGGAGCGCTGCGCTCTCTGCGGTGCTCCCCCGCGGTGGCGGGTCCCCTATAGCCTCCTCTCGGTGCGACATAAGGGCCAGGCCAGGCCAGGCCAGGCGGAGGGCTCAGGAGCAGGCAAGGCAGGCTCCTGTGGGGGCCGCCTGGAGTCTGGCAGCGCCTGAAACGGAGAGGCTGCCTGGGGTGGAGTGTTCTAGTTTAAACACTAGCTAACTGACATCCTGGGTAAGTTGCTTCACATTCGCCAGCCTCGGTTTCCTCATCTATAATGTGAGGTCACTTATAATTGACCTACATCAATTCTGTGATTTCCTCTCAGTCTAGATTTCTGACCACAGGTGTTGATGAGCTCTGGGTGCCTGGGTTCAAGCCCGGGCTCTGCCCCTTCTTGTGAAATCCACATGAGTCCATTCACCCCTTTCACCACAGCTCCTTATCTATAAAGTAGGAATGAAGAGAACACCCACGCAGGGGGTTCTGTGTAGATTTAATGAGGGCACACTGCACCGAGCAAGGGCTTAGGAAGTGTTATTACTCTGTGAACTCCGTGGCCTCCTGCTGCCATTATCCTTTCTCTGGACTGAATGTATGTGCCTTTCCCCACCCCCCTTCATTTCATATGTTTTAGTCCTAACCCCCAGTGAATTGGTATTTGGAGATGGTGCCTTTGGGAGGTGATTAGGGTTAGATGAGGTCATGAGGGAAGGGGCCTCGAGATGGGATTAGCAGCTTTCTAAGAAGAAGAAGAGAGAGGGATTGTGCCAGGTACACACAGCGAGGCCAGACCATGTGAGGACATAGTGAGCAGGCAGCCATCCACAACCCAAGGAGACAGCCCTCACCATACACCAACCCTGCTGGCATTTGATCTTAAACTTCCCAGCCTCCAGAGCTGAGACAAGTAAATTCCTACTGTTTAAACCACCCGGCCTATGGTATTTTGATTTGGCAGCCCAGACGGACTAATACAATCCCCTTGCTCATAAATGGAGTCAGGAGCAATGACCAGCCATTCCCGCCCCGTACTCTCTGTGTGGGGAGACCCACTGGGACCCCCAAACCTAGGAAAATCAACATGATGCATACTCTGGAGGCCTTGTGCATGGTCTCAAGCACGTGCAGGGTCAGGGGAACCTCGGCATGCCAAGCAGCAGGGCACAGTCACTGCAACAGGACAGGGAGGACAGGCAGAAAGGAGGCGGGCAAGTGGGAGGCCACATGCAGTGAGTGAGGGGCGGGGACCTGATGCAGCACGCAACCAGCAGCCCACGCCGCAGTGCCCGGTTCCTTACCTCCCCTGCAGGACCTCTGACCACCAAGAAGCTGGAGGAGTGCTGGAAAGAGTAGAGAGCAGGAGACAGGGAGCAGTAGGTACCGAGCCAGTTCTACAGGGAAAAAAGTGCTGGAAAGGACCCCCAAGGAAAGGTGTTAGGTTCAGGAAGTCTGAGGAAGAAGTGGTTTCCAAGAGGCCTGGAAAACCCAAACACCAAGTGAAGATCACCCCCAAGAATGGCCTGTGCCAGGAGCCCAGAGAAGAGGACAAGAAAGCAAAGGGAGGAGAGCCCACAGACTGGACCACCCCAGGTGGGCACCTGCCCTCCTGCAGGCCGGTGCTGCGTCTGTCCAGGGCGACATGCTCAGCAGATTTCCTGGGATGGCGAAAACAGTCTCCCGTTGGGGAAAGGGATCCAGGGCCCCAGCAGTGGACAAACAGGGACAAGGAGGCTATGGCCTGCACAGGTGTCCAAGGGAGACAGGGGACTGGGGTCAGGGGACTCATATTCCAAGGCCAGCGTCAGAGAGTGGAGGTTCCTGTCCTGGCTCCACCTCAAATCTCTGTGTAACTTTGAACAAGGTATGTATCCTCTCTGAGCCTCAGTGTCCCCATACATAAGATGGGGAAAATGTCCCTACCTGTGATGAAAAGGTGACAAATACTCTACCAATGCCAGACACCAAATCCCCACAGGTCCACATGCATTTCTAGACTTTTCTCTGGGGGTTGGTTTGTGCTGAAATAGGGAGAGATGATCAAACATTCAAGATTCCTGGGCAGAAGGGCTCCTGGAACCTCACTGCCACCAGGAGCCGCACCTCAGGCTCTGTGATCCCAAGGATTGGAATCCAGGGAAGGAGAAGCCTGGAGCATGAAACTTGGGGTAGGGTTTTTACTAACAAGAAACACCTTCAGGGCCCAGTTCAATGGCACTATTGCCCCAGCTGAGCCATCCATGGCCTCCTGCACCATGAAATTCCTACATCGCTGACCCTGTGTGCCTGGGTCTCCACCCGAGCACCCCTCACCTGGGAACTGGTTCTGACCCGCCCATTGCTGGTACCACCTCTCTGGGCTGCTCACAGCCGGTGCCCAGCAAGTACCTGAGAAGTAACGGACCGCTCTATACCATCAGGCACCTGATTTGTAGCCAACGTCAGCCACCAGCAACCAGCCTGATAAGGGGATGGCATTTTTAAGCCTTTCTCAACTGGTTACCCAACTGATTCCTCCTGGTCACGGTAACCCTGCGAGGGCAGGTATTACAGCCCTGTCTGACAAACAAGTCAACTGCAGCAAAGAAAGGTGAAGAGGTGATTTGCTCAAAGGCACACAGTGGATATAGCTAGTTGTCGACAGAGCCAGGGCGAGAACCTGAGTCTTCTGACATCCAACCTGGTGCCCATCGCCAGCCAGGATGCCCAGTTATTGCTGGTGTCCACCTGGCTGGTCAGCGCCTGGGCACCACCAGGGGTGACGTATCTTGGACATCGGTCCAGCAGACTCACCCTCCACCCAGCATCTGCTGCCCTACAGCTGCCGCCTGCTCCCGGCACAGGGGGGCCTGCGTGTAATGTGCGGGGCGCGGTGGTGGGAAGCCCCAGCCAGCGCCCACACCTACCTTTGATGACAAACGCCTCTGCCAGCAGCCGCATCTGATACAGGGGCTTATTGTTCACGGACAGGTCATCAATTCCGGCCCGTGCATACATGCTGATGGCATCTCGGTAGGAGCCCTCCACGTAATGCAGCTTGCCCAGGATTAGCATGGCCTCACACATGTACTGTGGCTGAAAGGACAAGGACCGCATTAGTAGGCTCCTGCCCCAGAGCCCCTGCTCCCACCCCCACCAGGTAGGATGAATACCCTCTCACTGAGTCATGACAGTTTGCCTGAGACCCTGCTCAGAAATTTCCTCTTCCTCTAGAAGATGTTCCCTGACCTTTGAGCACATGCCGAGGACTCCCTTCTCTCCACGCCTGCAGTCCATGGCCTACTTATTGAAATTCTCATAGGAGTCCCCAGCTCTTTCATGTGTGTGTCTTATGCACACAGCTATGCTGCAGGCAGTGGGCCTTGTCTTCTCTGTCCTGCAGCCCCCATAGGCTTCAGCCCAAGGTTGGCACTTAGGAGTTCAGGCACTTGTGTGTGTACACACACACACACACACACACACCCCCTCCAAATTATATCAGGCCAAGTTTTATGGGGCCTGATATAATTAGGGGGTACACACACACACACACACACACACACACAATGAGGTGAAAAACCTTGGAAAGTGCCCATGCAGGTGACAGGCCTCAAGCTGAAGGCCCCACACAAAAGCAGGACCTTTGTGGGGAGCACGGCCACATCAGCAGTGTGGGACGTAAGCGGGAAGGAGAGTGAAGGCCTGCTGGGCCACATTTTATAAGAAGCAGGTAATAAAAGCGCACAGTCAAATGCTAAAATTCAAACCTGTTTGATTTGCCTTGCCTTCCTTTTTCAAGAGTTGCTGATGCCCAGATCTTTACCCCATAAAAGGAACCTCAGGCCCTGAGGAGGTCTGGTTGGCCCTGCCCCAGTTCTGGGGCCTTGGACAGGATCTCCCACCTTTTGAGGCTGCTTGCTCTAGCCTGCTGTCTTCATTTCTGTGCTCAGCAGACCCACCACCCCTTTGGCCAGGCTCTGGGCACTGTCCCCACCACACAGCATCGCTTCTGTCCACAAAGCTCCCTGGAGGTTTAGCGCCGGTTCCCACACCAGCCTCTGTCACATAGGAAGGTGCCTCTCCTGACTCCTTGTGGGGAGATCAGACTCCGGGGCACATGTGACAGACCCTGGGGAAGGCTCCACACTCCCCATTATCTACTGCTCTCTCAGAAGCCAAGGGAGAGAAATGGAGCACAGCACAGCCAAATTCTCCTTCCTCATCCACCGGTCTTTTTGGTTTTTGTAAATACACATTCTACCTTGGCCTTTGTTCACACAGGCCCCCTATCTGGAACAGTCTCTGCTTTCTCCCAAGCTATCCAGATTCTCTTCCATGAGGGAGGTGGGACTTTGCTCATGCCCACCTCCTCCTGGAAGTCTCCCTGACTA
Source organism: Pteronotus mesoamericanus (assembly GCF_021234165.1). NCBI lineage: Eukaryota > Metazoa > Chordata > Mammalia > Chiroptera > Mormoopidae > Pteronotus > Pteronotus mesoamericanus. The sequence continues at coordinate 697,668 of NW_026555001.1, forward strand.
CCAGGGAGCTCCCTTCTACTAAATTCCTACAAGGGCTCTACCAAATGGACCCGTTTGGCTCCTGCAGCCTGATCTGCTGACTATTGATTAACTCTGAAAGGCTGAACTTTTCAAGGGCATTTGCCAGTCTCTCCAGTAGGCCACCCACTCCCTGGGCCCAGGCCATAGATTACACAGCCCCAGGGGCATGCAGCTCACAATCCCTCCAAGACTGGCAACATCTCTGCTTTCTCTCCACTTGGTCTCAAGCCACAGGCACATTTCCTCCCTGCTCGGCCTTGTTTTCCCATTGTGAGGGCAAGATCCTAACGCCCACCCCTCACCTCCCATCATAGCAATGCCAAGAGCATTAATAGGGCAAAGTCCAGAAGAGAGCTTTGAACTTTTCTTTAGAAAGAAGCATGATAAATACAGGGCATGAGTAATTATTAGTATTATCCAGTTCTACCGTAAACAGGGAAAAGAGCAGCTAAGCTCAGAAGGACAAGTTTCGGGGCGCGACGCGATGACAGGGTGGAGCTCTGTGGTTCCTGGTGGACCACGGTTTACACCAGAGCTTCCACCCAGCTGGGGGAAAATTAAGGACAACAATGTGGTGAATGTTTCACAAAGCTAAACCTGTACTATTTAAAAAGCTGCCATTAATCCCAGACACATGTTGGTCTTGTTTTTTTGGTGTCAAGATGTATGTTCTTTTAGGGAGTGACGGTAATAGAAAATAGCACAGCTTTGCTGTTACTTTTTTAATGCCCATATTTGGCAGAACTGAAAGTGGGCTATACTCCGTGGGACCCATGCATCTGAATTTGAGATGTTCTTGGCCTGTCAATCCAGTTGTAGTCAGGGAACCACAAAGCCCTGGCCCTGGCCCAGGGGAAGGATGTTATGCAGGAAGTCACTCAGTCTGGGGAAAAGTCCCTCTGCTGTGGAGCAGGCATGTTACCTAGTCTTCGTGGCTCGGTGTCTCTGTCAACAAAGAGGGAGGAAAGAGCACATGTGAATCCCCAGGTTAGAGGGGAAACAGGTGAGGAAATACTTCACAGAGGCAGAATGGGACTGGTAAGGGCAAGAGCGTCACCATGGCCACTAACATTAATCCAAGTCTCCCTGTCACTGTTTTATCTCCACTCCAGGTGTTGGGGGGCAGTCCCAGGAAGTAGCCAAGAGCACGAGAGCTCAGGATGTGGGGACAAACAGGCATGTACTCAGGTCCTGGACCTGCTACTCTGGTCCTTGGCTAAGTGACCAGCCTCTCCTGGGTCTCAGTCTCTTCACCTGGAAAAAGGGGATACTAGGAAGCACCACTGAGAGGGTCGCTATGCAGCACCCGTGGGATGGTGCAATGGCTGGGCTCAGTGGGTGACAAGTTATGACAAATGGTTCGTTTTCACCGACCTCCACAGAACTAGCTGGGCAGGATCTTAGAGGTCACTGAGAGTAGGTCTCAAACTACCCTGAAGAGGTGCCTCTCCGTTCTCCTCATCCCATCACAGATATCGGGGTACAGGGGAACCCACCTGGGGGTTCACCTGCTGCCAGGAAAAATAACACCCTCCCCAGCCACACCCTGGTCTTTGGGGTAAGACAGAGAATCCCATAAACTACTTTTAATATTCTATTTTGCCTCATCAGCATTATGTTTTTGGCTTTGGCCTGGACAACAGGGACTTTCTCAACATCATCGGTGCCTATGTATGTCTTTGATGAATAAAGCATGGTAGAATTTGCATTTAATAAATGTGATGTGGTAGACAAAACGGTTTTCACAACAATACCTGGGTGTACTATTTGGCCAATACAAAGAATGAGGCATTGGCATGGAGAAAGCTCCAAAGGGAAGTTCTCGGTGCAAAAGAACAGCCTGTCAAATACATATCTTACGACTCTAGTAAGACGAGAAAGCTTTATATGTGTGTATGTGTGTTTGTTAAAAAACAGAGAAAGGAGTGTGGGACACATACCCAATGGTGGCCAGTGCTCAGCGCTGGGCATGGGAATAAGTGTGGGGGCAGGGGTGGCAGACAAGGACTGTGATTTATTATTCAAACTACTTGTTTATGTAGTGGATTTTTTACAATAAGCCAGAACCATCTTTATTTTAAAAATAATTCTTAAATATTTAATGGAGTCTATTGTAAAGAAAAAAATGAAAAGGGTCTTAATGGGAAAACCTTGGGACCCACCGGTCAAGTCCAACACTTTTGATTAGCAGACCAGGAACCGGAGGGCCCGAAAGGTCAGAAACCATGCGCGGGGTCAAGCAGCTATTTTAATCTGACACAAAACCTCCCAGAGCTACAATAATCCCTGTCGAGGACTCGAAAGGCAGTAACCTTAAACTTCCAGTACACTCTCCCTGCGTGGCTTACAGAAAAAGCCAGATGCTTCCCAGTGTGGTGTTCTGGTCCCCATTCTCTGACCCAGTGTAATTGTATAACCTAATTACCCGCCATTCCCCTTCACTCCTGCGTACTGACATATTTTAATGAAATTCTTGTAAGAGGAACCCTTAGATTACACACTGCTCCCTTAGCTTGGAATGCCTTGTCCTATCTCTGAATGTCCACCTCCTTCCCCATTCAAGGTCCAGCTCTCCCCCAAGGGTCCAATTCTAGTGCTACTGCCCCCGAGGCGACTCCTGCCTCACCCTAACGAGTGTTCCCCTCGGACTTGCCTCTGCATGTACACCATGCCCATGGGATGTGTCACAGTCTGTACTGGACATCGTGCTGATACGACTTATCTTTCCAGGAGACCTGCAACCTCCTGCAGGACAGGGTCCATCTGGACTCATCTTTATGGCCCTCAAAGTACATAACACAATGCCTTGCACAAAGTTGGTTGCAATCAAGTGTTTAGGTCAATAAATATATAACTTTAGAACATCTCTTGAAAAATCATATCTTCTCTGGGTCTCTAATGACAGCACAATACCTCTACTATAGCTCAGCATATACTGAAATCTAGAACAGTCTCAAACTTTACTTTGCAATAAATCACCCAGAGAACAGATTAAATGCAGATTCAAATTCAGTTTTTGCATTCCTAACCAGCTTCCAGATCAAACCCAATCTACAGGTGGATGGACTATACTTTGGGTAGTAATGGTCTAGAGAAAGCTGTGATTATGCTTCCCTCTATACCTCCCCTCAGTGCCTGGCATACAGTAGGTGCTCAATAAATGCACTTGGACTTAAACTGGCTTGCCATGTTATTGGGCTCTTTCATCACTGGCCAGCTCTGCACGTCCACCTGTTTCCAACTAGATCTTGGGCTCACTAATGTTTTTGTTCCTTGAGACCCCTAAAGAACACAAGGGATCAGGCACATACTAGGTTAACCAAGCACTGTCTAACAGAAATATAACTTAAGCTGCATGTATAATCTAAGTTTTCTAAGAACATTTACTTGTCACATTAAAAAAGGTAAAAATAGGTAAAATTAATTTTTAATTACATTTTAATACAATTTATCCAAAATATTATAATCTGAACATGTAATCAATGTAAAGAATTAATGATTTTTTATATTCTTTGTTTTGTACTAAGTCTTCAAAATCCAGTGTATGTTTTACACTTATAGTGCACCTCAATTTGGAGTAGCTCGATTTCAAGTGCACATGTGGCTAGTGGCTACTGTCCTGAATAGCACAAGGCCAAACCTAAGAGACACTTGCTGCTCAGGTGACTGAATGACCCAGGAAGACTGACAGCAGATAGCAGGCAGGATAAGAAGGGGGGCCCAGGCTTGAGGAGGCTGACAACTTACTGACAGCTTCCCATGGTTGAGGATACTGCTCAGGTAGTTTCTCGCTTCATTCATCTTCGGCTCATTCTTTTCCAGCAAAGGGATGGAGTCTTTTATCTTGGCATTATTCTCTTTCAAATACTGCTCCAGGAGGGCCTCTGCCAGGAGCAATTTTCCAAAGTCATCTGAAAAACAGGGCAGTGATCCCCTTGAATATGGCAAATGTGGAGACTGGTATATGTCCCTGTGCTGACTCAACCACCCCATCCTAGCATATAAGTGGTCCAGGTTTGAGAAAATCAATAAAGACACTATTTCCATAAACTTAAATAGCCTTAAAGAAAAAACAGGCATTCTACCACTGTACCAGCATAAACCACCCCCCTGGGTTTTGTAGTTTAGCAGTCGGGGAAGAAGAGTTCCTAGGACTTGGGGCAAATTCCCAGAATTCCAGAATTTAAAATGAGGGACAAAGTCACACCCATGCCCCATTGCGGGTAATAAGTTCTTAAACCAAGAAGGAATTTCTCCAAACGACCAAAGAAGAATAAAATGTGAAGCAGTTTAATAATGCATTTTCACATGCTCCCAATTTCCATGTAACCATATTTGGTTTTCTCCACTTTGAAGGTATTTTATTTAACATGACCAGGAGAGAACCTAGGAACCAAGTGAAGAGTTAAGGTGGGAAGCAGGTTTACCCATACAGCAAGGCGATTCCTTGAAGAGGTTTAGTACTGGCACTTTCTGGAGTTCTCTCACAGACATTAGCTTATCTGCAGACCTCACCACCCAGCAGGTGAATTTATATCACTTGGTTTAATTTGCTGCCTCTCCCACCACACTGAAAACTCCAATCTTGTGACCAGTGTATTCCGGCCACCTACAGCCAAAACGGTTTAGGTGGGGATGGGATTCCCGTGTTCAGCGTGCAGGGCCAGAGGTTAAGTGTGCTTTCGTGATAGTCTTGGGCGGCTGTGGTTGATGTGACTGGGTCGTTGACCTTCCCCCTTCAACCAGGGTAAAGGACCAGGACCACCACTCAATAGAGGAGCCCAGTAAATAGCTGCCAAGTGAATAGGATCCTCTTCACCACCAAGGGAGAAAGCCATGAGGCCCAGGGAGTTACATGACAATCCAAAATGTCTCCTGGAGGGTGTGCTTGGTCCCATCTCTTCAGAGAGCTCTTTCTCCTGCCAGGAAAGCATCCTCAGGCTTACCCAGGGATGCCACTAACTCCTCACTCGTGGGACCACTGCGTTTGCTCACAACTTAAAAGTCACTGTCCTAAATTGCATGCCTCTGAAGAAGACTCTCCATCTGTAGGGGAGATTCCAAGCAGAGCACATCCCCAAAGCCCAGATCTCAGAAGACAGTCACAGGAGATTTTCCCCTCCTAGGATGCCAAAGCCTTTTAAAGGATCCTTTGCTATACCTCCCTCATGATTTCTAAAACTAACATTTGAAGGAAATGGCCAGACAAGTACCTGGTTCAAACTATTATCCATTGCTGGGAGAGAAGCTGGTAGGACGTCTATAAAGGCCAATTTAGCAACATATATCAAAATTATTTTTGTATATTCAATTGACTCAGCAATTCTGCTCCTAAGGTGCCCTTGCAGATGTGTAAAGCAACCTACATAGAAGGTCACTCCTGCAGTATTATTTGTAATAGCAGAAAATTAGAGACAACCTGTACACCCATCAACAGGACGCTGATTAAAGCATGGCACATCCATAAAAAGGGAGATCATGCTGTCATAAAGAGGAATGAGGAAGCTCAGTATTTGCTATTATGGAATAAACTCCAAAATAAATTGGTAAGAAAGCAGAGTCCAGAGGTGAACATAATGTGCCCCTGGGTGTTCAGGCACCCATAAAAATACAGGGCCCACAAATAACGCCCCCTTTTTATTACAAAAACATAAGCATATAATTCTGTAACAACAATAGCACACTCAAGCAGACCATATGACACTTTAGGTGAAATGTTCAAACTGCTACCCACCACACTCAATGGCATTACTTCTGCCGGACGCTGTGTGTGAAAGGATACACAAATACCTAATAATCTTGCTGGTTTACTTGGAAAGGGGGCAGAAACGGAGGGAGACTTTTCATCTTTACAGTGGGTACCTTTGGAAGGTACCTTGACCCATGTGGATATATTACCTATTCACAGATAAAAGTTTCAATCAACCCCGGAATGAAAGGCACTCATTCAGCTCAGCCAGAAAAGTTCGGGGTGAGATGCTTCGCAGTGGGTGTCTGAGCAGCAGTCCTGAGAGGTGGGCCTCTAGGCAAGTTGTTCTCCCTCACCTGTTTTGCCTCTATAAAACCGGGGGTGGGGTTAGGAACGTGTTCCTCGCAGGGAACCGCCCCTTCCCAGGCTCTGGGGCTGCTCCCCGCCTTCCGCCCGGGTGTGCGCCAGCGCTCTGCGGCTCTGCGCAGCTAGCTCCCCACCCAGTTCGCAGCAGCAGAGCCTTCCGGCCACCTGGCTCCGCCTCCGCCACCCAATGGCTCCGCCCAGAGCTCCCCTTGGTTTCATCGGCTCCATTCCTTTCATACCGAGAGAAACCAGCTTCCTTCCAGGCAACCCTCAATCTAGAAATACTCCCCAGGGCGCCACCACTCCTCAAAATAATGGGAGTGTCCTCTGAACACTTGCTGCTCAAAGGGTGGTCAGTGGACTGGAACAGGTAGGTCTGTGAGTGTTTGTGACCCCGTCCCTGGAGGTAAGGGCAGAAATTTAGAGTAAACATTCACAAAGTTTGAATAATAGCGTGGCAGAATGATTCTAAATCTGTTGACTCGAATAATAAAAAATTGGAAGGGTAAAAGTTTGTGTACTTTATGAAACTATTGGAGCACATCAGATTGGGAATGTAAAAACATAAAATGGGTCTTTCACAGATCATTTGCACGGCTCTAAACCACGAGTGTGCCTTTTAATAAGAAAGGAGGGAGAAAGAGAAAGGGGGGCTAATATTTCTCAAGGGCCTACTGAGTACCAGGTACTTTACTATATTGTATCATTTAATCAGCACAACGGTAGATCTTATTCCCATTTTATAGATGATAATAAAGACATGCAATGGGTCACAACCCATAACAACATAACACAGCCAAAGAATAATCTGTCTCCCTTGCATCCTATCCTGTGTAGAGCAGAGTTTCTGGTACATTATAAATGAAAAACTTTCTAAGAGCTATAAACAGAAGGGTAAAAGCTAATAGTAATTCCAAGGGCAGGAATGAGAATTGTTTTCATGGTTTTATACCTATAAGCTTCAGACTATTTTGTAAACACTTCAGGTCCTTCTCGAGAGACTTTTTGCCTTCCTCTTCACTGCCCGGCCCCACTCGATCCCTCTGTTTTGTTTAGCAGATAGATACTCAGTAGGTTTTGGGAATTTCTTTTCTTCCTTGCTCAATTCTTCTCCCTGTGCCATTCTTTCTCTCAATCTTCCTATTCTCAGCTGGCCAGTCTATGGTACCGAAGGATATTTTGGAATGAAAAATTCTAGATTTTCAGAATCTAGATTTTTGTTAAATAAGAATCCAGGTAAATAGAGGCTTTCCTGTCCTTCTCCAAAGGTAAACAAATTGTTTTTTATCATCATGTTGTCCAAAATCTGCCCCCTTTCCGGTTTGGGTGAAGCGTTCCAGCCCCCCTGCCCACACCCCAGGAGCACCAGGAAGGCCTTCTAACAGTGAGACAGACTGGGGGCCCAGCCAAGCCCAACTCGGCCCCCTGCCCTTGACAGAGACCAAATGAGGCCACCCCTTAATGGCCACCCAGCCGGCCCACCACCTTGTTTTGAAGACCTCTGTCAGCTGGTCTCCTCTCTGCTCCCACCTCTGTCCAGGCCTCTCTCAGGTGCCAGGTCACAGAGATCCACTTCAAGGATGCCTGCCTCCTCCCGCATCCCCACCTGCAAAAGGTGTTCCCCTCTCCACAACCTGCCAATTTGCTGTCCGGAAACGTGGGTCCAGCCACCAAGCCTGGAGTTAAGACCAGGCCCGTCCTTACTAGGTCACATGGGGTCACAGCGGTCTCCACAGCTGCTCACACCTCACAGGACTGCAGAGGGTTGGAACTTGCCAACCATTGACCGAGGAGGAAGAGGCCAAAAGCAGTGAGAAGCCATCTGCCTCAAACATCCCCTCTAACTCACCTGAAGAAACGCTCAGAACAATCTCCAGTTCAAAAAAAAAAATTTATTCAGTTAAAAAACAAAGGTTGGGGGGAGGGTGGTGGTGAATACAGATTAGGAAAGACTTCAAGATAGAGGGATTCATGAATTCATAAATGGATGCTAATGGTGGATGGACACAAGAGAGTCATTGTCTCTACTACTTTTTGGATGTTTTAGAAATTTTTCATAATAAAGTTTTCTTTTTCCTTAAACACTTGGATGGGGTCTTTCTTTTTACATGAACACACCTCACCACAAACAGCCATACACTGCTCCATCCTGACCACCTCTAAACCGGATGTGAGTCTGAAAGTAAATGTACAAAAAGCAGCAACCACCATCCTCCTGGGTGGGTGGTGGGGAGCAGCCTCCCCAGACAGGAAAAGCCGGTAGGGGCCCCTTCTGAGGGGAGGGTCCTTCCCTCCCACCAGACTAGAGAGAGGCGCCCCCGCCCCCTGCCGTGAAATCTATGTGATCTAGTTTCTGAAGGAAACTCCACAGATACAGCAGGGCCTCAGTCTGTAAAATGGGGTTCAGCTGGGGTATGCGTCCACCCCCCACATACCTTCCTCCCCTTTCCCAAATTATATAAACTGGTGAAGCTTCCAGTCACTGACTGTAAGAGTCTAACAGGCCAGGTGTGTGACTTTTAAGAACCTCCCTCCTGGGTTGCAGAGGGGTCAGCACCAACACCCCTCCCCATCCCAGAAAACAGGCTCTCAATCCCTGCAGTGATTAAGAACTCTGTGGAGAGCCCTGGCTGGGTAGCTCAGTTGGTTAGAGTCATCCTGATAGGCCAAGGTTGCAGGTTTGATCCCTGGTCAGGACACATACAAGAATTAACGAGCGAATGCATAAATAAGTGACACAGCAAATCGATGTTTCTCTCTTCCTTCCTCTTTCTAAGATCAATTGAAAAACAAAACAAAACAAAACAAAAAAAAAACCCCAGGGAGAGAGAACCAAAATGCTCCATGCATGGGCTTTGGGAGGCACTTGTTTTCCTTGCTCATGTGCGTGAGTGCATTTTGGGATACTGTATCCAGATTTAACAGTGGGAAAAAAGTCACTCACAGAACCAAACCCAAAAGTTGGCAGAAGCGCCTCCCCCAGCATCCTTCAGTCTCCCTTGTGCTGGTCAGTTCCCACAGTGAAGCCAAGCCAGGCTTCATATGCCCCACTCTGTCACTAGTGACTTGGTAGTAAGGACTCAGGTTTGGGTACAGGATCTGCCGCATACACATTATGTGACTTCTCTGAGTCCCGGTGTCCCTGTGTTTAAAATGGGGACAACAATTTCTGCCCTTCTCACCGGCTTGTTTACAAAAATTAAAAAATAGAGAAAGCACTTTATACCGTACTATTTGTAAATGATGCCATAGCTTTGTTTCCCAGCAGGGCTTCATAGAATATAGTAAGGTAAGTTTGAGAAATTTGGTATTTATACTTTTCCCTTGGCTTTTACATCACATGCAGGTGAGCATATTAAAGGCCCTGAGAAATCATGCAGTTTAAAACGTCTGTTAATGATTCCATTAAGACCAATTTCTTAACTTGTGTGACTTTCTAAACCCTTTCTTCCTGGGATAGCAATTAATTAACTACTTGGTGTCCCTTGAGACCTCTGAAGACTAGCTTAGGAAATATGGCCCTGTGTGGACTGAGGAGTCCTGGTTCCTGTCTTGGTCCCAGTGTTTCTGGGTAGTGCTAACCTCACTCGGGTTCCTGCACCTGTCCCAGGCCCCAGTGCCCTCTGCTTGGGTCACTTTCCATTCCCCACCCCCTTACCAGACTCACCCCAGCATATCACCCCACATAGGGGAAAGAAGGGAACTTGCAATTTATCTCTTCTTCCCTGAAAAGGGGGGCTCACCAGCTTTTTCTATATATGTACCAGCTCTGGCTACTGCCCCTCACTATAACGCTTAGATCTACCACAAAGATTCAACCCGACTGTCTGTCCCTGCCACGTGGGCCCCCACAGTGTCCTAACCTTTCTCCTCATAGTGCAGACACACTCTGCCCTTCCCAGCACCAGTCAGGGGGGACAGTCCACATTCTGCTACTTCCTGAAACCCTCTCCCCTCCCTCTGAGCTCCACAGTCTAACACACAGGGTCCCTCTGATCACCTCCCTGCCTCCACATCCATTCTGGCAATTCCTCAAGCTGGAATTTCACACTATACATCTTTGAGGTAAGAGTGCAAGTGGTTAAAAGATGTACTGAGAAACCTGGGTTCAAATCCTGACTCTACCACTTATCGGCTGGATGATCAAGACACTTAACTTCTCTGTGCCTCAGTGTCTTTATCTGTAAGTGGGGCAAACAAGAGTACCTGCTTCATGGGGTCATTGGGAAGAATTAATGAAGTGATTAAAGTGCTCAGGACAGTGCCTGGCACAGAGTGAGTACTAGGTAAGTGTTAGTTATTACTATTATTATCATTCCTTCTCCCCCACAGATCCTTCTACAGGCAGCCCTTAAAACTCTATGTCTATGTCTATTTACTCCCTTCCACAGGGCTCTGAAGGGCTCAAAGCTAGAGCTCAGGGAGGGCTCTCCAGGATGAGCTGAAGGCACCAAGGGCAGGATCTGAGATTGGAGACTGGGACAGGGTTTTCCCCCCACTGCCACATCGGGGTGCTTTCCCACCTCAGTGCAGAGCGAGAACCCAGCCTAGCCAAACCAGCCCTACTGCTTAAGCCAGTGCTGCCAGGGCTAGAAGGGTCCCCAGTCTGACCACAAATGAGGAAACTGAGGCTTACCAGGCCTCTTTCACACTTCACCACCCCTCCCCACCCTGGTGCTTATCAATCACTCCAACTAGGTCTCTTACGGACAGAGCTCGGCTGTCAACTTGACTTCAGGGAAGGAGAGCTAGGGCAAGGGGGAGACACACAACCTTCACCTGAAGGAGTTTAAAGAGCTGGGCGGGGATTGGGGGTGGTGGAGGGGCGGTGCAAGAGTCCAGCCCAAGCCCTAATCTGACACGTGCCGATACCACTATTTCACAGTAGACCGAGCTGCCCATATGATCCTAAAGGGCAGAGAGCAAAAGGCGTTTATCTCTCTCCCCCAAAGTACCCAACCTCCATGATTTTTCTCCTAGGCCAGAAGAGCCTTTCTAACTGACCTGGCACTCCTAAAACCAGCACTACAGGAAGAGTAGTACCGAAGACGACCGTCGCGGCCGGGGGGGCAGTCGGGGCGCGCTTCCTGGAGGAGGCGGCGCTTTTCGCGCGCTCCAGCTGGTGAACCAGCCCTTTTCCTCACTCACCGGTGTCCAGAGAAGTGAACGAGGCGCCTGGAATGGCTCGCCGGTGGCTTCCTCCACTGGGCACGACCATAGCCTGCATCTGCCGGACCAGCTCGGGCATGCGGTTCCAGTGGCCCTCGGCGCGGCAGCGCTCAAGCTCGCTCTCTATCTTCAGGTGGGAGCTGTGCGCGCCCTTCGCAGCCATCTTCGCGCGGGTGCTGTCATGGGAGGTGCGGCCAAGAAGGGGAGACCCGGTCGGGGGCGGCGTCCCGGCTGGGGCGCACACGCGGGTGGGGTCGATGGGGGCGCGGACGACAGCAAGGGCCCCGGTGGCAGCGGGGGCCCAAGCGGCGGCGGGCGGGCAGCAGCAGCAGCACTTGGTGCACCTCCCGGCGCCTCCGGGCTGGGGCTCCGGCTGCGCGGCCCGGACGCGTCCAGGAGCAGCCTCCGCCTCTGCTGCAACAGCTCCTGGCGCTGCTGCCGCCGCCGAAGCAGCAGCTGCTGCCACAGCCCCCGCCCCGGGCCGGGGCGCCGCCAGCTGCGGACCCGCCCCTGGCCTCTGCTCCACCCCCGCGGGGGCGTGGCTCGGGCCCGGCGAGCCGGGCGCGCTGGCGGCCACCGTGGCCACAGGAGCCAGGCGCGGGATGAGCACTCTCGCCAGCCCCGGCGCCAGCCCCCCGCCGCACACGCGGCGGACTCGGCGTTCACTTTAATGCTGCGGGGAGCCCCGGCGCCCGGGGGCGCCTTGCTCCCCGCCCCCTTCCCATCCCATTGGGGCTCTTAGCCTGGGAGACCTCCGCCCAGACGTCCCGGCTTTGTGTGGTGGCCCCGTCACCACTGCTGTCCCTGGCACGTCACAAATCCAGGGAGAGGCCGGCCTGTTGGGAGTCCCCAACTCCGAGAGCGAGCCTCCCGGGAAACCTGCTGCCGCCGTCCGTAACCTGCCCTGCTCCGTGCTGGGAACGCTCAGCCCTTGTGCGCGACTCCCGGCATAAGCGGGAGAAAACTGGCCGGTTTCGAGTCCCTCAACTTTCGGGACGCCTCCATTCTGACAGATTTTGTCTTAACTTTTATTTTTTTAATTTTTAACATTGGTGTTCCTCTTTCCAACTTGACTCCCCTACACTAACTGGCTGGTCTGTCCTCTGCAGAATCCAGTTTCCCTGGATTTCTTAAATGTTTTTAAGCTGTTTCTTCAACTTGGTATTTATTTCTTAATTCTGGTGTCTAGAGAGTGTGATCAAAGCGGTACTGAGCCCTTGGCAGGGCGTAGTCAGGCGCTGTGGGGTGCTAAGTGCAAGGATTATTTGGTGGCCTGAAGGCAGGGGGCAGACCAACACCTTTTGCCTGCTACAGGTTGTGGCGGCCCGTCATCGGAGTGACCTCGTTTACAGTTACGTGTAGAGATTGAGGCCTTCACGTAGGAAATCACAGCAAGACCAAACCAAAAAGCAAGCAAGCAAGCAAACAAAACCCTGTATTTAAGTTAAGACTGCAGAAAACAGGAGTCAGGGCAAGCTTTTAAGTATAGACTCCTCAGACCACCCACGTGGGTCTTTACTCCTGCGTGACCTTGGGAGTGCGTTTGACCTCTGGATATTAGGAGGCTGGCTGACGGGCGCTTCTGGACAGCTGTAACTGTGGGAGGGCTTTTTGTCAAGCCGGAGCCGCGGCTCCTGGAGCTTCGTCCCACTGGGCCCTTTGCTCTGGGGCCACATGGGGTTATTTATTGAAGGCCACCTTGCTGCCCTACCCCGGCCTCCATTCCCTTTAGCTACCCTCCTCTCCAGGTTCCAAATGCAGTTCCACTCCTTGATCGGTAAGCAAGATTTCCTCACCTTGGAGGCTGCTCTGAGCACCTGGGGTCTGCTCTGAACTTCAGAATCCAGGAGATAGGTGAAGGAAAATTAGGACAGCTCTGGCAGTTAGAACCTACTCAATACACTCCTCCTTGCCTGCTCCTGTCACCTCCTCTAGCTGGCTTTTGGTTAGTCATCTGCTGGCTGCCCTTGCTAGTTACCAGAACTGCATTTTGCTAGGAGAGTGACTTGTGCATGTCCTTAGGGTGAGGGTGGCCTGAGAACACCCTGTGATTTACCCCTGGTCTGGCATTCCCCACAGCCAGCCCTGGGGCAGGCAAAGCAAAGCAGAGTTGATAAGCAGGAGACAATCTTTATGGAAAAAAGAAAACCTCCCCTCCTCCCTTTTTCCTCCAGTCCTTTGCCAGCCCTGCCCCCAGGTTGCAGGACTCTGGGGATCTAGCTAAAGAGGAATGGCTGTTTGTTGCTCTGACCTGTCCTCCAATATTTGTGTGGGCATGGGTCTTGGTGGGCGGAGCACCCCTTGGCAGGGAAAGCTCTGCTCAGCATTATGGTAAAACTTGTGACAAGCCACTCCTCAGTACTGTGGACCATGTGCCTTCGTGGCTCTTTTCCTGAAGAGGCAAGACCCCAGCCCTCGAGTGACCAACATTTTTCCAGGGCAGTAAGAGACTATAGGCACAACAAAGAAAAACCATGATTGTATTAGTAACATTTGCCAAAACAAAAGGCATATAGAAAGGGTGGCAGTTGTTTTTATTTTTTAATAATCTGAAAACTCCTAGGTGAGCATTTAGGATAAATTCTGATAAAGACTGCTTGGCAACTTGAAAAGGCTACCAAGATAACTTGCTGTTAGGTGAAGTTGAGTTCATCGCTCACCAGAGTGAGGAGAACATTGCCTTGATGTTTTAGGAGCACCTCAGAGGAAATAATGAAGTTCATAGGCGATAAATCAACTTGCTGAGAAATGTGCGTTTTCATAGGGCAACAAAGATACAACATGAGGGACCATCAGGTTTGAAGGGGACCCTAAAACCAAGCCGACGGAAGATGCCACTAGTTTACCTGTTGCCCCAGACAAGGTGGGGAGGCGCTGGATCATGAGAGAGACTGTAGTAAGCTATGGGCCTTTTATTAAAAAAAAAAAAAAAATCTTTATGTATTTGCCTTAGTAAGGAAAAAGTTAACAGAGTAAATTTTCTCCTTCAAGCTTCCATAAAAATGCTGACAATGTGGCAAAAATTTTACAAAAACAGTTTAAGAACAATTAAAGTGCATACAACTCTTTTTTAAAGTTTATGTTAAACGTCCTTCACTAAATAAAAAAGAATTCTGCTTTTAATTTCCAGGCCTTGTTGAGTAATGTGTTGGTCTTGATTCTCATGGTAAGATCTCTCATATATGTATGAGTATTCTTAGAAAGCTTAATGGTATTTAGTTAGGCTGGAAATGGGAGAGTATTGAAGAGCTTGTTTGATCTCACAAGCCTGTTCAGGTTTGGGTTTCCAGAGAAAAGGTTTGGTTACCAAGAACTTGGGTGAGTCAAAAAGTGGTATGGGAATTGCAGGAAAATTGGGAATGTACTGCTTGCAAGTGGCCAGTGACATCCAGAAATCCTCATAATTGTCTCTTAGTTATTGGCGGGTAACCTGTTGCACAGCCAGCTGTCCAGAGTAAGGGGATTACCTCCGCGGGATAAAGCTTGTCTTAGGTCATGCACTTTCCTTTGACAAATTGTTAACTTCTCTAAGAAAGTCATATGATCTCTCTGAGATAAAAGAGTAAGCAGATAAATAAATCTGTCTTAGGGCTCACCTCTTCTTCGCTACAAAAGTGATCATCCACATATTGGATGAGAATAGAATCACAGGGCAATTTAAAGCCCTTGAGGTCGTGGTTGAGGTCAAGCAGAAGGACACCTCAGTAAACTGAGGCATAGCGGTCCAGGTATGTTACTGATTTCCCCTGGAGAAAACAAACAGTTATTAACTTTTGATTTAAAGAAACACCAAAGAAAGTACAACATAGTTCTACAGCTGTAAAACACGAGGTGTCCTTAGGTCCTGAAGATAAAATAGTATTTGAGTTTGGTTCCAAGGGAAGCAGAAAGTGACTTTATCTGTTTCCGTGGGGACCTGAGTGAATCTACATTCTTGCCTATACAATTGGATGTGATATGAAGACTCCTTTCTCTTTAAGGCTTTTGATTATTATGTTGTTTGTTTTTTAAGAAGTCCCCCCGCTTTTAAAAATTTTCTTTATTTTTTTAGAGAGAGGCGAAGGGAGGGAGAAAGACAGGGAGAGAATAGGTTGCCTCTCACACACCCCCAACTGGGAACCTGTTGGTAACCCAGGTATGTGCCCTGACTGGGAATTGAACCAGCAACCTTCCAGTTCGCAGGCCACCACTCAACCCAATGAACCACACCAGCCAGGGCTGATTATTAGTTGTAGTCCTTCTTTAGCATCTTGTTTTAGAAGCTATTGTGCAAGTTTGGGTGGAGGTTAAGGTGGCCCAGTCTGAACCTTGATGGGTTTAGTCTGGTAGAATATCGGTAGAATATCAGAATTGTTTCCCCACAAAGAGCAAACAATTCTCTGTGCTTGAGCTACACACAGAAGTACTGGTAAATCAATATCCAAGCTAGCCAGGACCTCATTACGAATAAGGAGGTCCTCTGGGACTGGAAGGAAGAGATCATCAGGAGAGTATTCGCACAGTAAATCCCTTGCTATTAAATTAATGAGTGTAGTGTCACAAAGGAGAAAACTTTCTTGTGTTAAAGGTTCAAGACTGAAAGTTAAGGCCGGGGTGGGGGCTGCTGGAGAAGGTGTGGTGAGGATTATTAGATAGATGCATGTGCAGGACGGGAGTAGTTTATTGACTCCAAGGAACAGGCTGTATAATAGAGCTTGGGTTTAAATTGACATTATTGTGCCCACATCAATCAAAAAGTTGTAAAGTTGTCCTTTAATTTTTAGAAAAATGTTTCCTTGCAGGCTTAAGGGTAGAATGGGAAATTGAACACCTTCATTTCTTTTCTTTCTTTCTTTTCTTTCTATTCTTTCTCTCTTTCTCTCTTCTAGAGCTCTTTCAATATAGAGCTCTTTCAAGGTTTTGGGGATCTGACCATAATGGCGTTTCCCATTCTGTTTTGCCTTGCATATTAAATTCCCTGTTTCTGGTATAAGGCCATTCACAAAAAGGTAAGAGGGAGAGCCAAGGTCAAGTCTGCTTCAGGATTTATTCCTGAGTGTTGCCCCTACATATTAAAGAATCTGTCCCTGAAGTCTCCATCTGATTTCTCCTTTTTTGGTTCAAAGAACTGAATCAGAGCACAATCTATTTTCACAGGAAAGAAAAAGGATAGTTTCTCAAAGACCTTGACCAATATCTGCAGCTTTTCTAACCCCCTTCTGTCTCCTACGCAATTCAAGGTTTTTAAGTCACCAGTGGAGGTCTTCCAGTTCTGACTTTTTCATTGAACTTTTTGCATCTGGGAGTCCTACTAACATAGGGACTAATTTGGCATATATCTGGATGCTCTGGACTATATATCCCTCCAACTATCCTAAATTCCCCTGTGACATTCTCTGTCTTGTCTAGGCCTTGAAGAGTTTTTGATAATGACTTTCAGCTGAGAATGAAACCAGCGCTTAAAACTCACCATAAGAGGTTTTCTGTGTGCAGAAGGAAGTTTACCTTAAAGAGGTAAGTGAAATTTGGTGTATCTGGCTGGCCAGGAGGGAAGGAGAGAAGGTCAAAGGGAGAGATGGGGCAGCAGGAGAAGCATAGGATTGTTACCCAAAAACATTTGGGGTTCTACTGCCCACCACCCAATAGGCAAACCTCAGAGGCAGAGTTTTGGTGAAAAAGGAAAGGGCCATTTATTCAAAAGCTACACATAATTTTGGAAGAGTGGCAGGTTTCTGCCTTAGAGCCCATTCCCTTTAAAACCCCCAAAGGAAAGCAACCCTGCCACCCTTTGCCAGGCCAGACCAGTCCTAGGGTGCGTCCTGAGTTCTTTCTCCCATTTAAAAATACTGTCCTTTGGGAAATGCAGGCGACTGCAGCATGATCATCCAGGCATTTTAACTGGTTCCCAGTCACAGTCTGGCTCAGGCGTCTTTTGGAGTCTGTGTATGCTGGCCGCCTATTTGCTCCATGCGGCCGGCTGGCCTAGCACCTGCCCTTGTCCCTTTGGCCATAGGCTTGCCAGTGCGTCCATGTGCCTGGCAGAGCTGGACCACTCAGTGCAGTGCCAGTTGCCTAGGATGCTGGCAGACCATGCGGTTTCCGGGGCCCACTGGCCTTGGAGTGCTTGGGCCCCCGGCTGGGTGAGCCAGGGGAAGCGGAAGGACAAGTCTCTGCGTGCCCTCCATTTAAAAGTCCAGACCTCAAAGCCCACGCATGGCAGAAGCATCCAAATTCCCAGCCTAGTGTCCATCACGCTCATCAGCTTGCGCAGCACCTCTACCCCTGTTTTTGCTACCATGTTAACCACAGTACACATGTGTTGTACCCATGTGTGAGCTTTTCAGCCCGCACATACTCTGTATATGCTTCTTCCTGCTATACCAGAAGCTGCTCTGATTTCTTTACCCTTACCTGGGGGTATGGAAGTCTATTACATGGGCAGAGGCTGTGATTTCAATCCCGCCTCCGGTACTTCCTGATTCACTTTGGGATTCCCTCCCTTCTGCCCAGCAATCTGGCCAGATCTCCCCATAAAAGGATGGGGGAAGAGGATAGGAGGTTGGAGTTGTGATTCGAGGGGATGTACAAGATGGATAGCTTTAAGTTTTTCATATTTGGTATTTTCTTTTTTTTTTTTTGCTTTGGCCAAGGAATCTGTTAAGGAATAATTTTGAAATCCAATTTCTTTTGGATGCTTTCTCACCTAATAAAAAAAATAAAGATCATTGGATGTTACGGATTGTGTTCCTTTTTCATTCTAGGCACTTCTCAAGTGAATAATTTTTTTTTCCTATCAAAAGCTCCTTGTAGTGGCCACTGTAATTCTAAATTATCCTGGTGAGTTGATGCTGTTTAGAAAGATAACACAGATTTGGGCCACAGCATAAATACATGTAAGAAGCAGAAGCTGGCCCCCAGTAAGTCATGGGCTGAGGTTTATACTGAGTCTGGGAACGGCTGGCTGAGAGTTACTTATCACTCTTGTGGCTCAAGGACCACCGCCCACCCCCAGCCCTGCCCCATCTCACAGCTAGACCTTATCCGACCACAGTTCTGATGAATGCAGAGTTCCCAGCAGATGGAGGATGTTCAGAGATTTCTGCTGAATCAAACTCTCAAAGACAAAACAAATCTGAGGAAAGTTCTCATAAGGTGTTGATAGTGCCTGACAAACTTAGTCCCTAGGACAGCTTAGGGATGGACTTACTGGCACCACCTGTCCTCTTCACAGTAAAGTCTTCTCTTCCAGATGTACCACAGCATATGACCAGGATGGACACTGACAAGTAACAACCTTGTTAATAATAAGGCAGCTATCCACTGAGGAGAAAAGACTTTCAAATATGGTCAGATAATCAAAGGATTCCTAAGAGGTGTTCCTTGTTGCTAGGGGACAAAATAGACTCAGTGTTTGGGCAAGTCAATAAAAATAACAGTTAAAAAAAGAAATTGCTACTTGGGCCTAATACAGCAGGCTTTTCATCCCTCCCTGGTGTGGAAAGACCACTTCCAGGAGCAAACTGTTTCTGAGTCAGGGGTCTTGCACCACAGTGGTGAGATGGTCTCAAGTGCATCTCGATGGGCCTCAATAATCAAAGACTGGCTCCCTGAAAATATCATGGAAACAACTTTGTGATAAGGCAAAGCTGAGTTTGTTCCCATCCCACGAAGGGAGAACAGTACCCTGTAGAACCATAACAGCATCTAGAAGGCGGGGGTGGGGGGGTGTGGTGGCAAAGGGGAAATGTATGAAGTGTTGGGGTCTATTTTAAGGTGGCTCTTCCAATGATGGGACATGTTTAGAACTGGGCAAGAATCATGAACAATAGTTGCGGATTGTTGGGCAGGGCAAGGTGGAGGTTTTGAGGCAAGAGTTTTAAAAAGCCTTAGAGAATAAAGATGCAATGTATTGAAAAGTTGCAAAGTTCACTTAAATGGTTTCTTCTTGACATTTCTGCAAAAAACAAAAGTTAGTTACAACTTGTCTCATCTAGAGCAAGAGTTTCCTGCAATAGTAAATTCATGTTAGTGTCAACAGTAAATTGTTTGGGTGTAGATGGTTTTGGTTCTTCCTGTGTACTGACTCAACGATGTATTATATATGTTATTAGAGCATCCCCTTGCTCCTATCAGATCACTTTCATTTGTACTGGTTGTCTCAGTGGCCATGGGTAGGAGGCCATCCACAGGTGGAGACGGCCTGATGAGATGTCTCCCCCACCTTCAACTCCAGCCTCCTCTCTCATACAGTTTTATTTGCCATTTGGGGTCCCCAAGAGCCCTGTGTTCCCAACAGGAACCCTAAAAATCCTAAATTTGAATATGACTTAAACCTCTATTCATAGTCAACAGTCTTTCATCCACTCCTTTCAGCAGTGTATGTGATGTGGAGCACAATGACAAACTGTCTTCCCAAACTTCTGTAGTCACATGGCCCACAATCTTTACATTCAGAATCAGCTTTTACTTATTACCATGATTATTGGCTCATAGCATTTCTGGCCATGAGGTCTCATGTCTTAGCGGATTGTCAGTGCGGTGGACTAGCCAGCTCTATGGTGACTCTTTCCCTTAACAGCTGCCAGAAAAACTGGGGATAATCATTAGGTAAGGGACAAAGCCCTACAAAGCCTAGCTTCAAAGCCATAAATTCTTTGTGCTTGTGCATAGTAGACACTTAATAATTATTTGGTATGTTGATTTTAGAATCCTAGAATGTTAAAGGTTTTCCCAGGCCTGGGAGATGAGAACTCTGCTGTGTCTGCCATCCCCACCCACCTGCTTCATGGTTCTGATACCAGCACGTCCCTCCATGCACGGACCACCCACCCATCCTCCCATTTCCTTCTGTTCCCCCAGGGTCCCTGGTGACTCCTACGTCTCCTTCGTGGCTTCTGTGTCAACTTGCAGGACTGCTGCAGTGGTCCCCTCCAAGAGTGGGGAACCACGCTTCCTGTCCACCTTGGCCACTCACTACTGGTTCTCTGCCCAGATGCTGCCATTCTGGGGGAGAGAAGTCAGCCCAATGCACCAGCACTCAGAGCTCACCTGAGCTGGTCTGATTTGAAGCTCCCCCCTCAACTTCTAAGACCTCCTGAGTGTCTGCCCTTCAATGATTATACCAGTTTTAGGCCTTGAACAGTAGCTTTGTTCCATCTGCTTTTCAAATCATTTAATTCTTCTTTCCTATCATTTAAAAAACATTTTTGTTGTGAAAAAACACAATTAAAAGAAAGTATATAGAACATAGCTATTATAAAGGAGGGAGAGGAGAACAAGGCAGTGCAGAGGACCTGTTCCCTTGACACAGGAACCTTTGCCCCAGGGAGGCGCTGCTGGCTTCCAGCTTCAGCCACCCTGCCTGACTGCGAGGGCCCGCGGCTGCGCAGTCTGCTAGAGGAACGCAGCGCCGTCCCCTCCACCCAGGCCCACACTCAATCCCCTGCGTGGTACCCAGCAGTTATTCAGATGTCTATGTCCATCACAGTGAGCAGGTATAGGGAATAGATGCTTCTGTTAGACCCGTCTGGGCTGGGCTTTCCAAACTACTCAGAATATCAGAGAAAAGGTTCTGATTATGAAGGCTAAAGGGTATGTGAGATGTGGAGCAAGTTTACAGGGACATGGCAAGAAAAATAAGACAAACTACACAATAGTGTTTTACAATAAATTCTCTGCTTAATCTTGTATGGGGAAGGGTTGTTTATTAAAATCTTGGCAAGTCTGATAATAAACCTCTAGGATAACATCTAATATGGACCTGCTTTATCCTCCTTGTCCCCTACTCTACCTCTAAGTGCTAGTGGATGAGCCATAAGTTAGTACAGAAAGGTTCATATAAACATTCTGGATGGTTCTTTGGCTACATAATCCTTCTTCCAGAAGGATTATTTTCTATCATTCAAGCCTTTACCCTTTCCTGAAAAAAGAATGCTCTGTGAAAAGAAGTCCCTTTTAATTTTAAGGTGTTCCTTTTCTCATGTCCAGGGTTGTCCTTGAGTGTACCATAGACCCTGGGAACACTTGATCCTAACCAGTTCCAAAAAATAAATGAATCAATCAGTGACTAAACAGAGGGTTTGAACTAATACGTAGAGTAAACACTGTGGCCGGGAAAAACTCCAGAATAAGTAACTACCTCTTTTCTTGTAGTGGCCATGATACTAAATAGTGACGTGTCAATTGAAGTTCTGTAAATTAAATCTTATTACAAAGGCAGAAATGACCATTATAGAAAATCCCCTCTATAAGAAGAGACTTTCATAATGTGAACAGCCAGACTGTAACCTATAGATTATTGTGTTTGTTTAGCTAATGACCTCTGTGTGTCCCTGTCTTGTGACTAAACGCCCAGGTGGGCCAGCTCAACTCTCACCTACTTGGTGAAGCCTCTCCCTGCCACCCAGGTCTTACAATTCATGTTTTTTCATCCCTGTACCCAATTTTAACATTGTCTGTGTCCCACATTTCAGCTCTTTTCAATATTCAATTCCTGCAATACTTTTTTTTTTTGAAAAGACATATAATACTCAATACATTAAAAAATGTTTCTCTTGCTGCATCCCTTCTTTTCTATATTTCTATCATTGCAATCTTTGGTATAATGATAATAACATGAATTTCAGGTATGGGTCAACAGGTATCACTGTGAAAAAAATAAAATTAAAAAAATCTTACCATTCTTTTAAAATTGATTAACTGATTCATTCACTCATCCACCCCTTCATTTATTGTTATTAAAACTATTGGATGTTGGGCCAAGAAGAGAAAACAATTATTAATGTTACTTAGGGGAGAATGAATTGTAATGGTGGGAATTTGGGGGGAACACAGGACAAAAGTCACCTTATAAGTGATATAATCAAGTAAATTTTATTCTGAGCAGGCGTGTGTCAACATTTTACTAAAAAAAAACAAGTGCAGTGCCCTGAACTGACCTGTACTTTAAAAAAAAAAAAAAATACTGAAAGCTGGATTAGAAGCAGCCAGATCCCTGAAGACCAATTCATGGAAGGATCAATTCGTTCAATGTCCAAGCTACCCCCAATTTGCCAAATGAACAATTTATCAAAAACTTAGAGTACTCTTGAAAATATCCAGTGACTAGTAAGGTATTTTAAAATGAATATCACACAGAATATTTTTATTCAAGATATTCTTCCATCCCTTTCCCTGCCTGTGCCCTAAAATTAAAAGGGAAGGGAAGGGGAAAGTCAAGGAACATATAGCAAGGACTCATGGACAAAACCAAAGGGGAAGAGCTGAGGAAGAGAAAGTGGTGGGGGGGAGGCAGAGACAAATGTATTTAAAAATAAATAAATAAAGGGAAAAAAATGAAAAAAGAAAAAGATATTCTTCCAGATATTATTCTCTAATATTCTGATTCAAAACATGCATATTTAATATATTCTAGAATATGTTTTTCTTCATGAATATGAATATGTTCCATAAATATACTGACTTCTGTTTCTTTCAAAACATCTTGAAATGAGTGTAAAATAAGTCAAGGTTTCTATTCATTGGAAAGCTAAGCTCATAAGAAAATTAGGGAAAATTCTCAGTGGTCAGAAAGTTAAGGGGGAGCTAAGTTGGGAGATGGGAGAGGGAGTGTTGGATGAGCAGATACCGAGACTTCCCTGGGGTTTATTGGTCTTAGGGCCCAAGGACTTTGAGTTTTAATGGACACATAGCAACGGGAGAAGAGCCATTGGGTTAACAAGAATAAAAAGACTTGATACTTTCACATAAAGTTGGAACTCTCAAGGGGTTATTATACCTTTGATGAAAGCACGAACCGGAAACAAAATCTGCAGAGATGTGCAAGGAAACAGTAAAGCTGTATCTCTTGGCCTAGCATCCTGATTGGGGGAAAAATAATTTCCCTGAGAATGTATAATTAGAGTCTGCCCATATTCAGGTCTAGAGCTCAATCTTATGCTACCTATAGAAACCCAGAATGCACAAGTTGAAAAATTAATTTAAAGTAGATATTAAGCAGATGATAAAATCTCTTTGAAGGAATATACCTTCCACCTGGACCACATAGGCTTCTCATAGGCAAAGCCCCACTAAAGATGAGCTCATCATCTAAAATTATAAAATGCAGGTGGAAATAATCATTGTGGGTAAGAGTTGAGAAATTCTGAGGGAAGTGGTACAGACCTGGCCTGACATCATAACATCAGCCTGGCATGAACATTCCATAGTTAAGGTCTCCTAGTCATCGGAAGAATCTGTCAGTAACTGAAATTGTTTCTTTTGTTTACCCTAACCAGCCCGTTCAAGAGCACCCGTCACTCACTAGACTCTTTGCTAGAAAGTCTATTAGCTTCTCGCCCACCCAAATATCAAACTAAAAAAATCCCAAAACTTAATGTTCTGACAGTTCCTTTAGTTATTTTCTTTTCTTTTATAAATCCCTTTTTGTTAACAACAAAGTCCTATTCTCTTTACAATAAATGAGTACATCATTTGCATGCAGAGAAATAAATGTCTACGTTATTCTTTGACCATGTCAAAAGAGTAGACACAGTAGCCTGACTAAACCACAATAACTAGCGATAATAGAATTATCAGACTATTTTTAAAAGCATGCTTAAAATAATTAGACTTATCCCTAAATATTTTATGTTTTTGGTTGCTATTGTAATAGTATTTTAAATTTTTCATTTTCCATGTGTTCATTATTAATATATAGAAATACTATTGATTAATTGTATATTAACCTGTAGCCTATGGCCTTGATAAATTTACTTAATAGTTCTAGTAGCTTTTTAGTAGTTTCTTTAGGATTTTCTGTGTGCATGATCATGTTACTGTTACTTTTCCATTCCAATTTGTTTGCCTTTTACATCTTTTTCTGCAATGGCTTGAAGTTCTCATATAATGGTGAATAGGTGTTGCAGGTGGATATCCTTGCTTTGTTCTTGATGTTATGGAGCAGTGTGGTCTTCTACTACAAGAACATTAACTGCGGGTTTTTAATAGGTGCGCTTTATCAGTCTGAGAGACTACCCTTCTATTCCTAGTTTGCAGAACGTTTTTTTATCATGAAATGGCATTGAATTGTGTTACATGTCCTTCCCCCCATATTTTTACATGATCATATAGCTTTTCTTATGATCAAATATTTATTTCTTTATTTATATACTGAGGGAAAATAACTTTGAACCTGAAGTTTTGTGATCATGATATCTCCCCTGCCAGGTAAGTATAAACCTGAAGTTTTGTATACAGCCAAATTTTCATTTTGATAAGAGAGAGAAATAAAACTGTTCTCAGGCAAGCAAGGCCTCAAATATTTGCCACATGATAATCCCCAGTGAAAATACCTTTAAAGGAGGGTTAAAGCAAGAGAAACAAATCCAGGAGCATCTTTAAGAGATATGGCATGTCAGGGTGATAAATATTTTTTATAAACTTATTGTCCTTTAAAAAATTAGACTGGAGAAAAGAGAATATTTATCCAAATTAACTAATGTCAAAAATCACAAACAAAAATATGATTGGAAGGAGAGGAAGACAAAAGGGATATTAAGACATGATGCTAATGTATTTGACTTTTCAGGGAGAAAATATATATATTTAGAACTTTACAGAATCAGCAGGCATGAGACTTTTCATCAGGAGTGATACGTTCTTTGACAACAAAGATGGAAGAAGGGAAGTTATCAAATAGGTGCTCAGCATTTCCAACACCCCAGTTTACAGAATATCTGAATGTGGAACATCCCAATAGAAGCCAAAATTCTTTTAGCACCTTTTACTCTTATCAGAAATATGAATAAGGGAGACAGAAATATGAGCCCCTTCCCTGGTGCCTTGATTATAGCAGGTTTTACTGGATATTAGTATTTTGAATTGCCCCTTTTGGGGTTATCCTGAGCTTTTCATGCCCTGGGGCAATGCATCTTACTAGGGTGGAAGATGTAAGTTCCCTTACATCTGCAAAGGACCCTCCCCTTACAAGTGGGGAGGGAACATAACTGTGAATGGGCATACGTGTTCTAAGGCAGATCCTTGTCAGGCAGGTACATTTTAGCAAAGAGCGCATGTGCAAATAGAGGGCCTGCAGAGGAATCTCTGAAACTGCCCGTGCCTGAGCACCCCTTGGAATGTTTCTGTGTGCCCTCTGTGTGAGTGGTGATGGGCCATCGTGACGGGAATGGGGAACAATGTAAGATAGGCAGGCTGGGTAGGATTGATGGCTTAACACATAATAGAGCTTTACAATAAAGAATTGAAAAAATCACCATCTCAGAATTTTAAATTCTTTGCTCAAACCATAATCAGAGTCTCTAAAAGTGTCCGAAAAGAAAGTCCCTTTTCTCTTAGAGCTGCTGAACATAAGCAGCTAAAATCTAGATGCTGTGTCTGGTACTGTGGGAACCTATATTATTACGACGTAAGATGAATTTACAAGCCACTCATGTCTCTTATGAGAAGGTTGTGGCATGGACTAAGAACACATGGAACTTTGGGAATTTGAGTGCGGGAATCTTGCTGGATTTCAATTCATCTCAGCACCTGGAATTCCTAAAACTGAGTCTTCCTTGCCAGTAGAAGCAGCTCCTTCTCTCCATCCTCTCACCTCTTGCTGGTGCCCTCTACTAGCTTAGCCAGCAGAAAGCCAGGTGACAGGGGAGGCTAGGAAATGCAACCCACTGGGGTCGGCCCCTTGCGAGGCAAAGCACAATGGGGAAAGAGAGGAATGGCTCTGAAGTCACATAGTCCCAGGACAGGACACCGCTGTGCTTTCTGCAAGTGCTACTAATGTCTGGAGTCCCGCCCTGGCTCCCGTTGTCAGGTAGATCCACTTTGCATTCTCCTCACCCCAATCGCCAGGTCTCATCTGGTTGCTTTGCTCTCACACCTGGCCCCCTTGGAGGGCGTGGGAATTCTTGCTTTCTTTTGCTGAACCATGCTGAGGATGGAGGGCCTCCTTGGGGATGCTCTTAAGCCCATCTTTCCAGACATCACCCTCAGTATTGCCTTTCCATTGTTCAGGTCCCACATTGGGCCCCATGGGGCTTGGAAAACACTCAAGGAAATTGGGGTCTCTACCCTGGCTCGAACACAACCAAAGCCAAGAGCCCTTGAACCAGCTTGGAATCATTTTTAAGGGGATTCTGCCCAAAAGAGTGCTGGAGTGCCAGGGTACACCACATATTGAGAAAAGGCCATCAACTTTCTGAAGGGAGTGCTGCCCTTGTCAAGGGAACTGTAGTGAGGGGTCCAGCAGGAGAGTCACAGGAAAGCACTGCGAGTGAGTGAGTGAATCAGCATTAAACATCAGTCAAATGGGTGGGGGTGGAAGAGACAACCTACCGGACCAGTCAAGTAAGAACTTCCGTATTCCCCTAACCACTCTCCAATCCTTACCCCCATTCAACCCTGGTATGCACTTAAGCAGCAGCTAGCAAGAGGGGGAAGAGTTGGTGATTGAGAGAGAGGAACTTGTTTTTTTATTAGGCAACTTTCTGTTGTATTTTTTTTTCCCTAGGCATGTCCACATATAATTTAGCTACAAAAACTTTCCAAATTCGAATTCAAGAAATGCACATTAACCATTGTATACAGTCAACTAATTATGCAGACTGTACCATTATAAATGGACAATCTCCAGTTTCCACTGAGCCTTCAGCTCAGGCCGGAAGGTCTTCTATCTCCCCTAGGCAGCTTGCTTTCTCGGTTTCACAATGAATATTTCAAATTTTGACCCACCCAGTCTCTCTGCACCCTCCTCTAACATGGCAGACTCAGCAAGTTGTCATGCTTCCCAAATTTCAGGCTAACTCCACTCTGGGTTTTATATCCATTCTCTCCTGCCTCCTCAGTTAACCTTATTCTTTTAATTTTGTCCATTTTACTGTTTCTTCAACCTCATTTTTGATGGCTCTTTACCAGAAAGATTTAAAACAAATCCAAGGCCCTCCACCTTAAAGACAACCCTTCCTGCCTCCTGTGTCCCCCTCTAGCTATTTTCTGTCCCTTCACAGGTAGTGCCTGAAAGACTTGTGCATGCGTATGGCATTTGTATTCGTTCTAGTAACTCTTAGTACAGCAATTTTCGACTGGTGTGCTGCAAGAATTTTCAAAACATGCGATACCTGACTATTTAGTCAGGTGAAGTGACCTCTTTTTGATTACCAAATTTAAAAAATTACAGCCAACACAACAATAGCTATCTGGTGTGAATGAATCAAAATTATACATTTTTTTTTTCAGCAAGAAATATAGTTTTTGGTGTGCCACAGAATTTTAGTAATTTAGTTGTGTGCCATGAGATGAAAAAGGTTGAAAATAGCAGTCCTAGTATATAGGAGGACTCAAGAAATGTTACTGAATTACTGAACAAATGAGCAAATGGAAGAATAGATGAATGGCAGATGCAGGGCTGGAAAATGAGTTTTATCAAACCAACTCAAACTTCAGAGTAAGGAAAGGAGAGGGGGTGTTAGATTGATAGGGTTTCTTCAGGAACTTTCGGGTCCTGGGACTTTTCTCTGGGATAGGATTGTCAGATTTCAAACTCTGATGAAGGCAAGAAGGAACGACTCATTGTCTATGGCAGTTGCCTTGGCCAACTTTCAAGCCACTGATCTGCTAAAGCCAATTGCAGGAAGGGTTCTGAAACTATCTACTTACTTAACCAGTTTCTTTTTTTCCCTGTCTCCGTTTCTGGACCCAGGCTCATATGAAAAATGATTATGTATCTTCTTGGAGGCAAATGGGGGGGGAAAATCTTAAATGACATTTTTACATTAATTTACTCATCTGGTCAATAGATATTCACTGAATGACAGTATTGTATGGAAGGGAAGGTATAAATAAGAGCAGGTTTCTGCAGGGCTTATTTATGTATTTGTTTCTTTTGTTTATGAGTCTTCTTTCTTTCTTTTATTTATTTTTTAATACTTGTCTTCTATTGAGATAGCGGCTGATTTCACGAACTGCACCGGTAAGGTGCTGTTTGAACTGGGCCACCCGTAAAGTCTTGGGGGGACTCCGGTATGAGTGAATAGGTATTGCCGATGATGCCTCTTGTGGAACGGGGAAAGCAGAGTCTGGAAGTAGGCCCATTTTGGAAACACAGGATTCCAGGCCGGCTCTAGCGTCTTTAGGTCTTTCATTAGGAAAGGAATTACGATTCCTATTATCTTCCTTTCCATTTGCAGTTGGATCAACTTGTAAAAGTGGAAATGGAGGCGGAGCTGGAAGCTAGCTTTGGGGTCCGCCCCACTCGGTTTTTGCCACTTTACCTCCCACGTGGGACAATCCTTAGAGTTTTCGAACTTGCCTAGCCACCTTCCAGGCCCCTGGGGGTTCAGGTTAATTACCCCAGGCGCCAGCTGAGTGTTGCCTTTGGAAACAGAAGTAATTGCGCCTGCCCAGCCCTCTAGAGCCCGTCACACGTGGAATTACCCGAGTCTTACAAACTACGGAGCTCTGGCCAGGGGTGGGACCCTGGCAGGGGCGGGACCCTGGAAGGGGCGGGGTCTCATGGCGCCAATGGGCGGGCAGAAGGGAGAGAGCTTGCGCACGGCGTGTCTGGGGGCGGGTCCCGGCTGGGGAAACGCGTTGTGAGGACGGGGGCTGGCGAGGTTCACGCTGAACGGTTCTCGTCTGGGAAAATTTGGCAGTTGGCGGGCTGCGAGGGTAAGTGAACTCGAGAGCAGCCCCGGTGCAGGCTGCGGCTTGTGAGTCCCCCTCACTCGACCCTGGGGGAGGAGGTCGGTGGGGAGGAGCTCAGGGGTCCGCAACAGGGCGGAATCCCAGTGTCCCTCTGGGGTTTCGGGACCTCGGGCGCAGGTTGAGAGGCCTCAGCGGCCTAGGTGTGGGTCTCCGACCCGGAGCCGGCCTCGGGAAACTTAGCTGGCCAGGAGCAGAGCCTCTGTCTCGGGGCAGAAGCTTTTGGGGGCTTTGACTCCAAAGGGGCCCTGCCTGGCCGATCTCTACCCTCTTGAAGGACCGGCCGTGGAGCGTAACTCAGTCTGCTGTTGGTGCCCCCAACCCTGCGTCCCCTTCAGCCCATGGAGGGGACAACAAACTGGTCCTGTCTGGCCGGGCGAGCTTGGCTTGGCTGTGGCGGGAGAGTGGGAAGGCGAAGGAGGCTGATTTCCTCTTGTATTTCCTATCCGGGCATGGGCACGCCATCCACCCAGTGCCCAAGCCAGAACCTCGGCGTCATTCTCACCTCCCGTGCTCCTTTACCACCCATATGGAATCCATCACAAACCTCTCTGAGATACGTCCGTTTTTACGCTGCCAGTATCTGCTCTAGCTAGTTCAAAGCAGTATCATCTCTTACCTGGACTGCCCTGCTCCTGACTGTTCCCCTGAATGCTTTGTTGATTTCTCTATAGTTTTTTTGCTAGGAAGCCAGAGTGATGGACTTAAGGCACAGATCTTAGCACAGCACCCTTCCCTTTCTGACCTTTCAGTGGATTCTCTTTGCTCTTCCAAGCTATCCAACAGGGCTTTGCAAGCCCCTTCATGGCCTGTTGTCTTTTTACTGTAACTCATCGGTCTCCATTAGAGTGTCTTCAACCATATTGAACCCTTTTTAGCTCCTGGGTTGGACCAAGTTCTTCCTAGGCTCAGGTGTCTGTTACACCAGGTTCCCTCTGCCTCTGGTGCTATCCTTTGGTTGAAAAAAATTATAATCGTTAACGAATTACTTCAGTTGTGGGTTGTGTGTCTTACTGAACCACGGGTTGTAATCTGTGTGAGTGGAGTTTGTCTCAGTCACAGTCCTACCCTGAATATCTTATGCTGCTCGGGGCTATCAGTAAAGAGTATGTTATGCCCTTGGCTGGTGTGGCTCATTTGGTTGGAGCATTGTTGGGTGACCAAAGGGTTGCAGGCTCCATTCTCAGTCAGGGCATGTGCCTAGGTTGCAGGTTCGATTCTCCAGTCCAGGTGCCTCTGGGAGGCAACCAGTCAGTGTTTCCTTCTTACATTGATGTTTCTCTCCCTTCCTCTCTTTCTCTAAAAGCAATGGAAAAAAAAATGTCCTCAGGTAAGGGTTAAAAAAAAAAGTAAATAAAGAGTAAGTTAGTTAAATGTATAAATGAAGCATGGCAGCTCCTTGGGCACCCCAAATGAACAATAGATCTGCTCTTTCAGAATCTATGCTCAACTCCCAACCCATATAGAGGTTTCTTTGGCCTAGGAGCTTGGTTATTTTCTCCTTTCCAGTTCAGGCCCATGGAAGTACTGATCAGAGTTGTTCTTTGGCATTGGCTCTGTGTACAGGATGTCTGAATGTTGATGAGTGTGGCTGCCTTTGAGTTTGAATTCTTAACCGAGGGCCCGTGGTGTGAGAGAAATGCTGCTCACAGCTGCTGTGGCCTTTATGGGAGAAAGGCTGGCTCCAAACTGTTACGTGCTGATAGGACAAACTACATAATGGAAGGAACAGGCGGGCCAGGCCAAATCTCTGGTGGGAGGGCTCCAGAGGGAAGTTATTTTCCAGCTTATGCCAGATCTTTTGCGACAGGGAACAACATACCGACGGCCAAGACCCACTGCCCTGATTCAGACATGAAGGTCTGCTATGTCAGACGTGAAGGTCAGATCAGCACTTTGTGATAAATTTTGGAGGGTATAGGAGAGACAGAAAAGATAGGTTCCCAGCCCTCAGAGAGGGAGGAGAAGAGAAAAACAAAAGATGAACAATATGTGACCATATCTTAAGGCCAGATGAGTGTGAGAGACTGCAGACTGAGATCAGAAGAGGGAACAGTTGATCTTGGCTTGAAGAACCCAGAGGTGATATTTGAACTGGGCCAGCAAGGAAGAGGGATGACAGGTGGAACCAGCGGGAGCAAATGCTCTGGGACTGGAAGAGGGCGCTGGAGCAGCCAGGGGAACCCTGTCACAGGGAACCGCAGTGCCTGGTGGCTCCCTGCTGCCCACAGTCCGGTGCTTCGCTCCCAGGACTGAGGCTCCTCCTTTCGTAGGCTGTCTCAAAGCATGGGTTGTATTCTGAAGCCTTTCAGAAACCGCTTCTCCTTCAGGTTTTTCTCTAACCTAACCTTTACATTTTCTCAAAGAAGGCCAGTGAAGTCAGGAACTCCCGGGGGTTATCTGCCTGGCTGTTTGCTCATGGCCTTGGGCTAAGTGGTTGGACTGTGGGTGACGCACCTTGTTCAGAGGGGTGATGGGAGTTGCTTGTGCTTTTTTTTAATGTGACTGTTTGAAGTGTTAGGTGGCAGTCAGATTCCCCTTTTCACTGCAGGTCTTGCATTCCCTGTTTTCATTACTGCTCTTGAAGTAAGAGTTTCTCCTCTGTGTTATTAGATTTGGTTTCTGTTGTGTTTTAACACAGACATACCTCAGAGATATTACAGGTTTGGTTTGTGACCACCACAATAAAGCAAATACTGCGATCAAGTGAGTCATGTGAAATTTTTGGTTCCCTAGTGCATATAAAAGTTATGGATACATTACACTGGTATTCTCTTAAGTGTGCAAAGTACAAAAACATCTAAGAAACCATGTACATTCCTTAATTAAAAATACTTTATTGCTAAAAAATACTAAATGTCATCTGAGCCTTCAGGGAGTTGTAATCTTTTTGCTGGGGGAGGGTCTTGCCTCAGTGTTGATGAAAACGCAATAAAGTGAAGCACCCAATAAAACAAGATATGCCTGTAGTTAGAATGCCTGTAGTTAGCAAACCAAGATGGGATGCGTTCAACAGCAGTGATTCTTGGCCTTTACTCTGCCTCCCTGGAAGAAGGGATCATTTGGCCCAGTTACTTTTTAGTGTTTGAATAGAATTTCCCCCAGCCCCCAAATTTAATATACTAAGTTTCCAACCACATACTTACAGGAAATGGTGCCATGGGTTTAGTGATCACTCAGCTCAACTCAAAATCTTTTGAGATGTCTCAGAAAAAGGTTTTGTGCTCAGTTACATTGACATCAAACCTTGGCAGCATGTACGTGAAAGTGGGACTCCCCCCATCCCCCGAGGACCATGGCACAGAGTCTACGGACTGTGCCTGGCAACCTCTGTGCCTGGCACTGCCTGATGCTGGGCTGTGGATGCAGTGCCCACCCTCACAGAGCCAGTGCAGCAGGGAACACCGACAGTAGTCGGGTGTTGTTCAGGGTCACGTTCACAGCTGTTGTCAGCAATGGTCAGGACCCTTGGGAAGGGACGCGCTCAGGAGCGTATGGGGAGGACACCTAAGTCAGACTTGGAATTGAAGAAGGCTTGCTGGGGACAGAGGCCTCTAAGGCACATGAGTCTGAAGGGCTTGGGAGGAACTGACTTCTCTCTCTGATCCCTCCTGTCCCAGGACTCTTAACAAGCCTTTCTGTCCTGGCCGGTGCTGTGGCTGCTGCAAGTAACTTGAAACCTTGTTTTCTGGCACAGTGGCAGTGGCCTCATTGGGGTCTGGATACTTTTAAAGTGAATTATTCTTTACGGACTTCTGCAGCCTGTTCTTTTTGTTTGATGTAAACTGTATATGTTGAACATCTTTCCCTATTTTTAATTTGGACAGATCGCATCATGATATCCCTCTCCAGTAGTAAGACTAGGTGCTGCTTTTCCACCCTAAAAGTTAGAGATCCCAGTGACTATTGTCCCCTTAGGGAGGAGGCCACGGGAGGTTACATTACTGATAAGGCAAAAGGGGTTTGGGAAAATTTTCCTCAATCTTGTCGGGGTGGCATTTTCCAGGGTCCTACCTTTTAGGATGGGTGAGGGGGCTGCAGCATGTCTACCTTCCATCCCAGGTACAGGGAGTGGAAATGGCACGGCTTTGGAGCTGAGCTCTGTGTGTAGCATGTGTGAGGGTATGGCCAACACATTATGCCTTCTCTTTACTGCTCTAGGTTTGGGGCTGTGGCTACCGTTGGCCCTTAGAAATCATGGCACTTGTTATCCAGTAGAACTGGCACTGCCGCCTTTTGGGCAGTGAGTGTGTAACTCAGGGCTTTTCTTTGTGTTGGTCTGCAGGTCTCCTGGCTGTCCTTCCCCCCTTCCTTTTTGAGGCCAGTCCATAAGCCCCGGGAAGGACCAGGACTTTCAGTTTAACAAACATGTAGTAAAGCCCTGCCTGATTCTTGGTGGGAGAAGAAAGCACTCCTGACCTCAGGGAGCTGCTCTGTAGCTGACTGCATCTTCCTGTTGTTGACCACAGTGTCAGGTCTAGCCAAACCTGGGAGTATTTGATGGAATCCTAATTTCTATATACCTCTCCTAGCCAATGCTCTTTCATGGTGGTTAAGTTACTGGCCTCTGTCACAGGCCTGTAAATGAATGAGACAGTATTTAATGTGAATCTTTTTTGTGATGGCCTTGAATTGACCCATCTCATTCCTTCCCTCAACTACCTTTGCTCCACTAAATGCCTTCCCTGCTGTACTGCCAGATTAGCCATTCTGAAAGCAAGCTCTGACCTCATCTTCCATTCAGGAACCCTCAGGGGCTCCCCATTAGCCTCAGGAAACTTCAGTCCCCTTGGCTTACCACGCAGTCATGTTCAGTACTGCTTGGCTTATTGTTCACTGTTCTGCCTACTTCACACCCTCTGGTTTCCCACTTGGAGTTTCTTTCCCACTTGTCTGCGCCTGCCACTCGCTTGCACCATTCCCTTTGTCCTTGGATCCCGGCATGTCCGGAGCACACTTATCCATCCAGGCCCAACTGATGTCCGTCAGCCTTTTCTGATTTTCCCTCACCCAGAGGACATTTCTTTCTGTGAACTCTCAGAAGGTTTATCTGTCTTAGTACAATATACTTTCTCCCTTTATTAGTGCTCTTTGTAGGAAGTATTTCTCTCACCATACTGGAAGGTTCTTTTAGGCAAGAACAATATTCACATCCCTTTAAGCTATCAGTGAGTTGCTTCGCACTCGGAAGGTGCTTCAGGAAATGTCATGGACTTGCCCATTTGTGTGATGGGGACCCAGAGCCTAGTGGTCTAGTGGCAGAGCTGGCCTTGGGGCCAGATTAACATATTCTCTTCCCGAGCCTTGCTCCTTCATCATGCTTCTCAGGAGCACACTGTGTTGAGTCTTGAAAGAACTTGAGCTCTGGTGTTCTCGCCTTCATCTTCTGTGTTCCCCACCTCCCAGGTACCGGTGACCATGAGATCTCTGCGGCTGATCAGAACCCCCTTCCTATGCGGTCTGCTCTGGGCCTTTTGTGCCCCAGGTACCAGGGCCGAGGAGCCCAGGGTCGGCTCCTCCCATCCTGGCAGCGTGGGCCTGGATAAGAACACAGTGCACGACCAAGAGTACGTATTCAGCCAGGGCTGTGGGCCAGGGGTCTCCCCATCCCCTGCAGCTGCAGCCAGCTTCGATGGCACCCTCAGTCTGTTTTCCTTCTATTTGAACTCCTCGACATTTTTCAAGGATGATATTCATTCCTTACATCCACCTGTAGGTCAGGCATTCCCTTTTTCATCATCATATCACCAGTGGAAGGTCTTGAGTCCCAAATAGGATACATGACTTACCTGAATTCATTCTGTCTCTCAGTACAGACAGACAGATATACACACATGCACACACGCAGCAGGAGTGGTGGAATCCAGAATGGAGCAAAGGTTTCTTGACTCTGACAAGATCATTTTCTTTTTTAATTGGCACATTCCAACACTGAGTCATTTGTTGCAACTTTTGTCTTGGGCCAGTTAGCCTCATGTAGTATATACTCCATTATCCTTGAATTGCTTAAAAAATTGTTTTAATTGATAGTCTCAAAAATATTATAACAACATTCTAGTAATAAAGAGGAAAAACACCCATAATCTTGCCAGCATGATAAAGGTAGTGTTTGATTTTATTCCTTGCCCCTTTCATGGCCTTGCTTATCTCTGCCATCCTTGAGTGTGGTCTGCCACTGTATCTGTTTGTTTTTGTGCGATGGATGAATTTTAAGATCTTGAACTTTTAAGAGTCCTTGAGGTTTTGCCATGATCCGACTGTCCCTGCCAAGTGGTCTGAGTCTACCTGTTGGTTTCTAGGCATATCATGGAACATCTAGAAGGCGTCATCAACAAACCAGAGGCAGAGATGTCCCCACAAGAACTGCAGCTCCATTATTTCAAAATGCATGATTATGACGGCAATAATTTGCTTGACGGCCTAGAACTCTCCACAGCCATCACTCATGTCCATAAGGAGGTAGGTCAGGCAGTGGTGCACTGGATAGCAGCCTGGAAAGGCCTCCCTTTGGGACTTCAGTCCCCACTCTTGATGACCTGTGCTGTCCTCGTGCAACAATATTACTGCTTCTCCTTTCTCTGCTCATCACTCTGTCCTGACTCTTTTCCTATTAAATGGTCCTTCTCACAAAGGGCGACCTGCTGAGGCGGAAGCCCCAGGCCCTTGTGTCTTTAACAAGCGCTTATAGGCATCTCTGCTGCACACCAGGGTTTGAAAACCAGTGCCTGAAAGACAGACCATGCTCAAAATGCAGAACAGGGGAGAAGTTATTTTATTTGAGAAGAGTGGGGAATCGGAACCAAGGGACAGGGAGACTCAGCAATAATTGAAGGTTTGTACGTTGCCGCAGGCAAACCAGTTTACAAAGCATTTTCAGGTAGGTTAGAGATCTCACTTGATTTTTGCAACAGCTTATGAGTAGGCAGGGGCAGGCCTTTTTATTACCTTATTCTAGAGGGGAGGTAATTGAAATTGAGATCTTACGTCTTCAGATTTAATGCTGTCCTGCTCTGCCACACCGCGGTGTAGAGAGGAGGAGAGGCAGAGTTGGAGAGGTGGGTGCGATCCCATTGGCTGCCCAGGAGAGGAGGTTTGGGTTGCCTCTGAAGGCAGCGGGGAGCGCTGACAGCTCTGTACAGGAGAACAGCGTGACTGGAGCCATGTTTCGGGAAGACCTTTGCTGTGGGAGGCCGCCTGATGGATGTGAGGAGAGTCTGGCATCAGGGAGAAGCACAGATTCAGGGTCCTGGCAGGTGAGGGTGATGGTGGCTATAGGAGAAAAAAGGGTGGACATGGGACAGGTGCCAAAGGAAGAATCGACACGGGATGTGACAGCATTAGCTCAGCACTTGGCACAGTGAGCCTCTGGAACAGGAGAAATGCCTTCCCCTCAAAGATCCTAACAGGTTCCACTGGTTGGCAGCGCCTTCTTCCTCTGGTTCAGACCCCAGGGTGTAGTCCAGAATGGACTGTTTCTTACTTTATCAGGGCAAACTGTGCCCAGAGCTGACCCTTGGGAGGGCCTGGGCTATGAGTTTTCTCTAGGATCGATTTGTGGGTCATGGAATCTATGAAATGCAAAATTCTGTGTAAGCCAGGTCTGTCTTTCTATAATGAACATGCATGACTTGTGTAAGTAGAAAAGGATGGAAAGTAATCTTTAACATAAATAAGCAAGGGCCAACTTTGATTGTATCTTTCTTTCTTTCTTTCTTTTAACTGGCAAATATAATTTTTAAATTGGATCATTATGAATCGACTCTATATTGGGTATATGATTTGTGGATTCCTACAAGTAGCCACCTACTCATTGACGGAGATTTTGGACATGTATGAGCATGGACGTTTTGGAAATTAGTTAAGTAAGCACTTCCAATAAAATGTGCCAACTCATTGTCTAATTTGAATTTTGTAGGGAGGGAATGAGCAAGCACCACCGATGAGCGAAGAGGAACTGATTAACTTAATAGATGGTGTTTTAAGAGACGATGACAAGAACAATGATGGATACATCGACTATGCTGAATTTGCAAAATCACTACAGTAGACGTTTGACCATCTCCTAGTTATTATGCAAATGTGACCCATTACAATGTGATTGAACACTTTCGATAATGCAGAATAACTCCTTTCCAACTACTGCTGAAGTATTTTGGTAAAAACACGTAGCAAATGTTACACTGGTGTGAGAAAGAGAAGTCGAGAAATAAAAGAGAAGCAAAATGGGACATGTTGTAGTCCCCAAGTACTGTTCAATCTCCTGTCAGACAAGGACTTGATTAAAGAATCTTTTTAAGAATATTGGATAATTGAATAATTGGAGTTGAGTACTCAGGAACATGACTATAGAATAGTGCTAGTCTCTAGGTTTTAATTCATGCTACCTGAAAAGTAAGACAAGCTTTGCCAAGTGGACACACTTTTCAGTAACAGCGAAGGAATGGAATTAATGCCAAATGTTCCCCTGTGGGTCCTGTCTCTTCAAGTAAACGTGGTCAGTATTCTGTAGAGTTCCCCTAGCTTAAATGATTACTTGCTTTGGGCAAGTGATTATTGATAAAGCTATTTAAAAGCCACAGCATAACAACAAACATCAGATTTTGAGTTCAGCTAACCACAGAATATATATCTTTTGGCACTCTGGATATGATATACCACTGACCTAAGCGATTAACCTTTTTCAGTTTTTCAATATTTTATAAAACTACTGCCATATTCTCATACTTTATTTCTTTTATGTCTTCTTCAACCTGGGAGAGACCTTGAATTTAAAAACATTCTTTAATCAATAGCAAATGTTTTAGCTTTTCTTAATATTTGTATTTAACTCTGTTTTTAGGATTTTGTTTTTTCAGTTTAGAAATTTAAGAGTGCAAGGATTTATCCCTCTTGCTCAATACAGTGTGGGTAAAACTACTAGCTGCCGTAGCCTATGTGAAAGCTGAAAAGATTATTCACCAAGCACAGTGATCAACCTGTACAAGTGCTAGTTAGAATGAGTGTTGTTTAAATGACCTCTTCTAACCTAAATATGTGAATTCTTTCAGATCAGGAAAGATTAGAAAAGAAGCCTAAAAACTCTTAACAGTGTGAATCTCAATAATGGTTAAAAATGAGAAGCAGCAGCAAACTGTAATTTGGTTTATTGGATGTGATGGACATACTGTGATAGAAAAATCTTGAAATGATTGAACGGGGAAAAAAAACTGCATAGAATTTGCTGTATGATGTATAGAGATTTATTTTATTAAAGTATTCTTATAAGAAAACATTATTTGTAAAAATGGTTTCCTGTGTCAAGTATTTGTGCATTTAGAGCTGAATTATAAACTATTCTTGTAAAATCTAGTTATTTTGAAAGATTTATATAACGAATTCTGGATATATGACCAATAAAACTGATGAAACAAAGAGCCGTTGATTGTGTCCACATAGCCTTTTTCTCCCACCATGTGAAAGCGTTGTTTCTTTAATGGGCCTGCTCTGTCGAAGGTCCTGTGACCCTCCCTGGCTGTACCGTGTTCCTTTTGCAGGGGTTGGTTCCCAGTATTCAGTCACTTTCCCCTTTTAGGCATTTTTTCCCCTACAAATGAAATCACTTTTTGGACCTTTTTTTTTCTGGCTGAGTTCAGATTATGACAGCATTTTCTGGCTTAGGAAAATACAGTTTTCTCCTTGGGTCTGGTGACTTGGTCTTGTCTTTGCTAGAAAATTTAATCAGATAGCATTATTTCAAGCCTCCCAGGCCCAAGCAAAAGTAGTCTCCCCTGGCTTTTTGGAGACAACACTTTGTTCTGACAGTTGAAAGGCAAGGAAGGAAGTTACCATTGCCCTTCCCCCCAGGATCCTGGATCTTTCACCGGCCCTTTCTCATCCAGAGCTGCCCCTCTGGACAGATGCAGTGAGTGGCCTGACACTTGCAGGAAGCTCCTGTTATCGGCAGCTGGAAAGGGAGTCGGTGAGGCAGCTGGGTAGGAGGAGCAGCAGATCCTTAGAAGGAAGACTCATTCCATTAAATAGACAAGATGGATGCCATTGGTAATGATTCCTTGATGGTCTCTGTGGTCCTGTTAGTCTGCTTTCTATAAAGTCTCCCAGGGGAACAAGGGGCCTGTGACATTAGGGACACAGCATGATTTGCCATTCCCTGTATATCCCTTCATCTCCTCTCTCCTCCATGAAACCTTGGCCTTTTCGTAGCCCACCTCAAGGGTCTTTGAGAATGTGCTAAAAACATCCCTGGACCTCAGTTTCCTTATCTCTCAAATGGAGATAAATATACCCAAAAGAGTCAGCCATATATGAGCACAAGCTTTGGACTTGGGCAGATCCGAGTTGAAATCCTAGGACTGCTGGTCTTTAGCTGTCAATTTAGTTTCTCATCTAAAAAATAACTAATAAAACACCTAAAGACTGGTTAAAGAGGATCAACACAATGAAAAAAAAAAATAAAGCGTCTAGTAAGTGCATGGCACAGAGTAGGTGCTAAGCACCACTTATTGTTCCTCAGTCTGGCTAAAGAGCCTAAGCACTCATTGAAGAGCGGGGGCTGGAGGGGCTATAAAGAAATTAATGACTACTCAGGGGGATTGATCCAATAAATATCCATAGGATATTTAATGTGTGTTTGCCATATAACCTCTTGTCCAGTTTCTGGATTTCAGTATCTTCTAGAGAAGAGTAAAAGAAAAAGTTTTTTCTTTTTTTCTTTTAAATTATATATCAGACTTTCCCTGAAGTTCTAACAGTGGGGGGTGGGGGGGGGGCGCGGGGGGCAGACAAACAAATTTTCTTGTACAATAAAAATGAGCTAAATCACATTTCTACCTCAAGAGGGAATTCATTATCTCAAGAACCTAACCTAATATCTAGTGTTTCAACCAGGACATGAGCAGAAACCATGAACATTGTCTGAACTTCTTGGATGTTAAATTATTGCAGGACTTAGGCTTCTGGAAAGACGGACTAGATGCACTTTTCCCTATTCCTCTAAGTATGACAAAATCTGAGGATATTATATATAAAACAAAGATAAGATTCTTAAAGGTAGAGAGAAGTCAGATGGGCTAGGGGTCTAAACAACAACATGGTGGTAAATTTCCTGTATTTTCCCCCCCTGCTTATACTCAGATTTGGAGCTAAAGAAGCCGGCAACCCAGAAATGCCAAAAGGAACAGACATTTTCAAGAAAGAGAAAGAAAGAAAACTTTCTAACTAAAGAATGCAAAAAAGCCCCGCCTCACAAGGCAGACAACTAGACAATAACTCATCTACTCCAGCCAAACACCACAGGGAAAACTGGCCCTGCCACCAAAGGCTGCCTGGGGAGCCAGGACTGCCACCCGTGCCAAGCTGTCATGAGGCGCCCTTCTGAGGTGATGCCAGCGGAAGCCATGTAGGGAGCTGGGACTTTCATTCTCCCACCCTCTGGGCGGTCACTGGTCCCCCTCCTGCCCACAGGGTCAGTGGAGAACACACAGGGGATCTGGACCTGGGGGGCTCCTCCCCCCACCCACTGGGTGGGTCAGAGGAGGCCTAGTGGAGGGTTAGGACGTAGACCCCTGCCCGGTGGTAACAAGCATACCCTCCACTGCAGCGGCAGTTGGAACCCTGGCGGCGAGTAGGGGGCAAGCTCCCACCCCTACCCCGCAGTAATTCTCCCTCCACCTATCAGTAATGAGGCAGCACCCAGCCCCTGCTGGAGTGATGTCATAGAAAACCAGTTAAACAGCAGTTTAAATAAGGTCCAGTCTCATTAAATAATGTAAAAATGTCCAGTTTCAGTAAAAAATTACTCATCACACCAAGAACCACGACATCTCAAACGGAAGGGAAAAAAGATGCTAACAGTGAGCCAGCAGATGTTAGAATTATCTGACAAAGGTTTTCAAGCAGCCATGATAAAAAAAAAACAAAAAACTTCAATGACTACAAACATGCATCAAACAAATGAGAAAATCAAGTCTCAGAAAAGAAACAGAAGATAATAAAGAAGAACCCAATGGAAAAGTAAGAACTGGAAAATATAACCAAATAAAATAACCAAAATAAAAATGTCACTGGATAGGCTTAATAGTGGAATAGAGGGGGCAGGGGAAAGAATCAGTGGACTGGAAGATAGAACAATCGATGCTACCCAATCTGACCAACAGAGAGAAAGTGGACTGAAAAATAAATATGCAGGGACCTGTGGGACAGGAACAAAAGAGCTAACACTGTCCCATCATCAGAGTCCCAGAAGGAGGGAAAAAGGAGGCTGGAGCTAAAAAGGTATTCAA
The DNA here is from genome assembly GCF_021234165.1 of Pteronotus mesoamericanus. Classification (NCBI taxonomy): domain Eukaryota; kingdom Metazoa; phylum Chordata; class Mammalia; order Chiroptera; family Mormoopidae; genus Pteronotus; species Pteronotus mesoamericanus. Next base: position 738,861 of record NW_026555001.1, read on the forward strand.
AGACCTACAGGTTCACAAAGCTAAGCAAACTCCAAAGAGAGTAAGTCCCAAAAAATTGACCCCAAGATTCATCACTGTCAACCTTCTGAGACCTAAAGACAAAAAAAAAAAAAAGAAAAGAAAAGAAATTGAAAGTGGGAAACACCACCTTACCTATGAGAGAAAAAATACTTGAATGACAGCATATTTCTCATTAACCATGGAAGCCAGGAAAAAAGTGGCACAACAGTGCTGAAAGAATCTGGTATCCAGTGAAAATATCCTTTAGGAATAATGGGGAAATCAAGATATTCTCAGTGAAGCCAAGAATCAAATCAGTGATTTGGAACATAAGGAAGCCAGAAACAACCAAACGGAACAAAAAGAAAAAAAAAAAGAATTAAAAAAAATGGAGATAGTGTAAGGAACCTCTGGGACAACTTCAAGCACCCCAAAATTCACATCATAGGGGTGCCAGAAGGAGAGGACAAAGAGCAAGAAATTGGAAACCCATTTGAAAAAAAAAATAATGAAACAAGCTTCCCTAACTTGGTGAAGGAAATAGATATACAAACAAGTCCAGGAAGCACAGAAAGTCCCAAACAAGATGGACCCTCAGAGGCCCACACCAAGACACATCAGAATTAAAATGCCAAAGGTTAAGGACAAGGAGAGAATCTTAAAAGCAGCAAGAGAAAAGCAGTTAACCTGCAAGGGTGCCTCCATAAGACTGTCAGCTGATTTCTCAAAAGAAACTGCAGGCTAGAAGGGATTGGCAAGAAAGATTCAAAGTAATGAAAAGCAAGGACTTACAACCAAGATTACTCTATCCAGCAAAACTATCATTTAGAATCAAAGGACAGATAAAGAGCTTCAGACAAGAAAAAGCTAAAGGAGTTCATCATCGTCAAACCAGTATTATATGAAATGTTAAAGGGTCTTCTTTAAGAAGAAGATCAAAACTATGAACAATAAAATGGCAATAAATACAAATCTATCAACTATTTAATCTAAAAACCAAATTGAACAAGTAGAACAGAAACAGAATCATAGACAGAACACCTTGATGGTTGCCAGATGGGAGAGGGTTTGTGGGGATGGGCAAAAAAGGTGAAGGGATTAAGAAGTACAATTTGGTGGTTGCAGAATAGTCATGGGGCTGTAAAGTACAGCATAGGAAGTAGAGTAGCCCAAGAACATACATACTGAATCCATGGACATGGACAATGGTGCGGGGATTGACGGAGGGAGTAGGGGGGCTGGGTGGAGGGGGACAAAGGGGAAAAATTTGGGACAATTGTAATAGCATAAACAATAAAATATAATTTTAAAAGAGACCTTCTCAGATGAAGGGAGATAAAGGGAAGTGAAGAGAATTTCTCACCAGCAGACCTGCCCCTAAAATAATCGCTAAAGGAAGTTCTTTAAGCAGAAAGGGAGAAGTAAAAGAAGGAATGTTAGAACATTAGGAAAGAAGAAAGAATATGGTGAACAAATATAAATAAATAAGTAACCTAGGGGTCCATAAATAGATGAATGGATAAAGAAGATGCGAAAAATATATATATATATATATATATATTACTCAGCCACGAAAATAATGAAATCCTGCCATCAGGACAACATGGCTGGGCCTAGAGAATATTATGTTAAGTGAAGTTAGTCAGACAGAGAAAGACAAATACCATATAATTTTACTTACGTGGGGAATCTAAAAAACAAAAATGAACAAACAAAACAAAACAAACTCATAGATACAGAAAATAAATTTATGGTTGTCAGAGGAGAAGGGAGTGGGGGAGATGGAGGGGAAGGGAAGGGAATTAAGAAGTACAAACTGCCAGTTATAAAATATGTCATGGGGATGTAATGTACAGCATAGGGAATATAGCCAATATTATTGTTACAACTAGACTTGTTATTATGAATAACTAGACTTATTCATAAAGTATATAAATGTTGAATGCCTGAAACTAATATATGTCAACTATAATGAAAATCAATATTAAAAGAGGAAAAAATAGGTAAATACAATAGACTTTTCTTCTTTTGTATTTTATAAATATATTTAACAGTTGAAGCAAAAATTATAATATGGTCTAATGTGGTTCTAAATGTATGTAGAGGTAATATTTAAGACAATTATATTGCAAGTGGGGAAGATAAAATAAGGTAAAGAAAAGTAAGTTTTCTATACTTCACTCAAACTGGTAAGATGAGTATAAAATGGTACAGGAATCCGGGGAAACAATTTGGCAGTTTCATAAAAACTAAGCATGCAACTACCATGTGATAAGCAATTGAATTCTTGGACAGTTATGTTTACACAAAAACCTGCACATGAATGTTTATAGTAGCTTTATTTGTAATAGCCCCAAACCGGAAACAATCCTGATGTCCTTCAACCGATAAATAGTAAACAAGCTGTGGCACATCCATTCTACTCAGCAACTGAAAGAAACGTGCTATTGATACGGGCAGCAACCTGGATGGATCTCCAGACCATTATGCTGAGTGAAAAAAAAAGAAAATCCCAAAAGGTTACACACTGTACAACTCCATTTATATAGAATTCCTAAAATGACAAAATTATAGAAATGGAAAACACAGATTTGAGGTTGCCAAGGATTAAGTGAGGGGGGGGGAGCAAGGAGAAGTGGGCGTTGCTATTAAAGGGCAATACAGGGATCCTTTTGGTGATGAAAACATTCTCTGTCTTGACTGTATCAGTGTTAATATCCTGCTTGGGATATTGTATTATAGTTTTGGGAGATGCCGCCCTTGGGGAACCAGGTCACGGGTACACAGGATCTCGCTATGGTTTCCTACAACTGAATGTGTAGAAACCTAAACATTATTTCAAACTAAAAATTTTAATCAGGCACAGTGACAGATGATTGCTAGAATTTGTAGGGTGATCACATTGTAAAGTATAAAAATATCGAATCATCTGAGATATAATATAAATAATATAATATTGTATACTTAGATTAAAAAATAATTAAAAGTTTAATTGAGCCCTGGCTGTTGTGGCTCAGTGGATTGAGCACTGGGCCGCAGACCAGAGTGGCCAGTTTGATCCCTGGTTGGGATGCGTTGTGGGCCAGGTTCCTAGGAGGGGACATGAGAGAGGCAACTGACTGGGATATCTTTCTCCCTCTCTTTCTCCTTCCCTTCCCCTCTCTCTAAAAATATAAATCAGTGAAATCTTTAAAAAAAAGTTTAATTGAAAAACCTGTTTTGAAAGACGTACTCGTAGTCTTTGCAATACCACCAGGGCAATTTAAAATGCGGGACGGGGTAGGGTCAGCCCATTGGTTGGCATTGGAGCCCCAGGGGCTGTACTGGCTGTGCTCACAGAGTCTTCTTTCAGAGGCTTTCAGAGAATTTGCCCTGCCCGAATCCAAAGGAAACACTGCACCGGGCATTTTCTGTCCATGAATTTCTAATTGCCTTCTCACAGGGTGGCCGGGGAAGGACATGCAGGTCATGCCTGCCAAGGCTAAAAGGCCCTGCTGCCCAAAGAGGGTAGAGAAAGTTTAAGGAGGTGCTTGTGCCCTGCTGGAGGGGGAGTGTAGGGGGCTGACCTGCATGGCTGGAGTCCCACAGGATGGAAGCAGAATGTGTCCCTTGCCCTGGGCTCTGGGTATAGTCAAAGGAGGAAGGGTGAGAATGTGTGTCTGTAGTTGGTGAACCTGAGAAAAGAGATGCAGCAGCAGTACAAATTGAGATCATAGGGAGAGACCTTGACCTTCATGGATGTCAGAGAATTAGAGAGCAGGAAGTAGTGACGGCTTATCCATGAGGCAGGCTCTGGTGCCCATAGCGAAATTCTAAAGGTGCTGTGGAGTGTGAGGTAGAAATAGTGGGACCATACCTAAAGGAATAAGGGTACTAAACCAAGTGTCCCTAGACTTTTTTCGAAGGGTGTTGGAAGTGCCCATTCTCATATGGTCTGGGAGCCCAGGACCCCATTAATAACAACCTCATCAAATCCCAACCTTGGGCTATGGGAGCAAGTCCCTGGGTGGGAACCCAGTGACGTAGATGGACCAGAGCACAGAACTGTGAGGCTAGGGCTGTAGCCAATGACCTCTACCTTGAGGTGTCCAGCCTTTAGCTTGGGCATACATATGCCTCCTTCTTGACTGGTTTTTCTTTTTTAAAGATTTTTAATTTATTCATTTTTAGAGAGAGAGGAAGGGAGAGAGGAAGAGACAGAAACATCAATGTGCGAGAAAAACATCAATCAGTTGCCTCTCGCACATACCCAACCAGGGACCTGGCCCACAGCCCAGGCATGTGCCCTGACTGCAGATTGAACTGGTGACCTTTCACTTTGCAGGACAATGCCCAATTCACTGAGCCACTTCAGTCAGGGCTTGACTGTTCTGACGACGTTTCTCCCCCTCCAAGAAGGTGGACATACTCAGGGTATGAGGCCCTGTCTATAGATCATAGTTTCAGAGCTAGATCTGGATACCCACTCAGGTTGGGCCAACACGTTCTCCCTCCCAGAGATTTGATATTTAGGACCGAGGAACACAGCAGCGGGAGGCGTGGTGGTGGAGGAGTGTGAGTAGTGCCCTTGCCTCCACAATGTGTGGCCCACGGACCACCAGGGTCACCTGGGGGTTTTATGACTGCTTTACCTCAGGCTTCACTCCAGATCAGCTGAGTCAGAACTTGCTCTTCAACAGATGCCCACTGATGTGCACAGGAGAAGCGCAGCTCTAGAGAGAAGGTCCCCAGACATCTATTGCCAAGACATCTGAGCTGCCCCATTCCTGCTGCTATGAGAAGCGTGGTTCCACCCTTCCTTGGATTCCAGTGGAATCCTATTGAGTTGCCTTCCTCTAAGTCTGGGCATCTTGGTTTCTATATTGCTTATAACAAGGGAACCTTGCTAATGCATCTGAGCAAGTCAGGGGGGACCGTGGGATTCAGGGCAGGCAGACTCAGTGTGCCACACCAACCAAGTGTCATCGACGGAGGGTCAGTCCTCTGTGTTCATAGATGTGTTGTTCAATGAAAATCTTCCTGAAATGAAAGTGTGTTTAGTCATTAATCTTTTAGTATGAGGTAGATTCTCAGTTTCTTTCCAAAGGGACCCATTGGCTGGGCTGGACATAGGAGAAGTCATAGGAACACTCCCGCGTTTCCACTTTGGCAAAGCCTGGTTCTGTTTCCCCAGATAAGGCCTGTATTGACATTGTTCTGTGGAGCCCCTTTTAATAAAGTGTGAAGATAATTATGATAATTCTACCTTAATAAAACAAAGAAAAAAGTGTGAAGACATCCACGCCCCGCCCCCCGCCCCGCCATCCTCTGGGAAGCGCTCTCCGAGTAGCCCCGCCCATGGTCACCTGTTCCTTCTCCGGAGCAGCCCCTCTCGACCTTTTGAAAGTCCATGGATTCCTTTCAAAAACAATGTTTTCAAATACATAAAATAAAAAAGGATTTCAAAGAAACCAATTATATTGAGATGTAGATGTCAAAATATTTTTAAAACAAGTGATTTAGTAATATATGTGCTTCTTAAATAACATTAGTAAGATCTAGCAGCAGGTCTAACAGTCACTGTAATTTCAAAGTAGTGAGGAGTAAATGATTTGAGATATCTGTAACAACTGTACTATGATATTATTCTATAATTTCTATGAATGAAAAAGGTCACCATCACAGTGTGTGGCTTAATTTGTAATTGAAGAAAATGCTAAATTTCAGTCTGAAGTTTATGAAAACAAAGATGTAATTTCTTCCACGCTATTTTATGGGTCTGCTGGAGTGAATCTAGGGTGGGTAGACCTGAGGTTAAGAACCCTTGTCTTAGGGAGCGCATTTGCGATAACAATGAATTATTATCACTACTGAAACGACAAGTGTTTTAAAAACTGCAAGCCACATGGATGTGTATTAAAGCAAAATTCCAGACCCCATCACTCCTCTGTTTGCCGTCCACTGGGGTTTGCTCTTCTTCTACCTGTCATTGTTGGCAGGTGCTTGGTACTCAGTAGACCCAAGTCTGTCTTGCCTCCTAGACCACCAGCCCAGCTCCAGTGAATTGCAGGGCAGGGCCCAGAATTTGTTGACTTTAAGTCAGCATTTGTTGACTCTCTGCCTGGGATGACTCTTTGAATACCAACATCTTTAAGATTCTGAGATTTTTATTGTCAATCCCGACTATTGAACCCTTTAGTAGGTCTAATAGAAAATTTGTCATTTGCATACTAACCATTAGGTGGCAGCAGTATCTCACAGAGTGTCCATTCCCAGCCCTTAGTATCCCATCCAAGGGCTATTTTTCCTTTTTTAAAGTCAAGTCTGTTTCACTCCTGAAAAACCCAATCTCACTCTCTCTCCTGACCTCCTCTCACCTGCGTGAAATTCCCAGACAGAGTAATTGTTGCATTAATTTGTTCCTCCTGTCAGGAGGCAGTGCAGAAGAGTGGAAATACATGGATAGGTAAGTAGGCAGTCCAAGGTCATGACAAAATGCTCCCAGCAGTCCGCATGGGGAATTCAAGGCTTCCCAGCACTTGCTGAGAACCTATTGTGTGTCAGATCTACTGCTACGCTTCACTGTTTCTGTCACAGATGTGTGGCCATGAACTGAGGATGAAGGGGAAGTGTAGCTGGGGTCTTTGGGGGAATGAAGAAAGGTTTAGTTAGAGCTGCAGTGGGCAACCAGTGCTGGCAGCAGCAGCAATGCTCTCACGGGGCTGTTGGCTCCACTTGGGAAATTGAAGTCACACACACACACAAAAAGGCGCTGATTGTAATGAAGCTAAAACAAGAGTATGGATGAAGTCCGAAGGTGGCGTGCAAACATGAAATCAGTGGTGGGGCTGGGGCTGAAGACTGATGAGCTCTACAAAATGCTCCTTATACAAACTGCTCTGTCCTAGTACCATTATATAATTGAAAAAACCAAAAAGATTAAAAAACATATTCCTAATGCTAGTAAGGAGTAGACCTCAAGCTAGCCCCCGTATCTATTACACATGTTGTTCATAGATGAATTAGGTAGATTGTGAATTTGGTAGATTGCGTTTGGGTGGCTGAAATGGCAGGAGCAACACAGAGCACTTCCATGTGGGGTAGGATGCTTCGTTTGCTTTAAGGTGGAATAAAAGCCTTTAATTCTTGAAATTCAAGGGCAGGCTGGCTGACAGCAAATGCTTCCGCATACTCCAGGTGCAGACCAGAATCACATGGTTTTCATTGGATGTGACTGCCTCCTGTCCAGGTGATCCTTTACAAGGGCAAAGAGATAGGTCTGAGACTCCTCTTCAAATCTCCCTCAATCAAACAGCCACCAGAAGCCCTCCAACATAGCACACATTCACATACAATCACACAGCAACAATGAAACCATTCAAAAACGAGTAAGAACTTGAGAATACAACCGCTCAGGCTGAACTACAGCAAGGAAAAGCACTGTTCCACTTTCCCCAAACAATGAAAGTGGGGCCAGAAGCAGAGAGGCGGGGTGGTGCTGTGGACCCTGGAAACGCTGAATGACGGCTCTCTGGGGACCAGGGCCACCCCAGACGTCGCAGCAGTGTGGGCACGGGGTGGAGGGGCCTGGCAATTGGTGGGACACAGCCTGGATTCAGAAAGCCAGGTAGACCGAAAGAACCAGACCCCGAGGGAGAGGTGGAGTAGGGGCGGAGGGGGTGGGGGAGCGTGGCTAAGAGCCTCCTATCTCAGAGTTTACATCCTGGCATCAGTCCTTAAGGTTTTATGCCAGCAAGCCCCTCCACACGTTACCAAAGCTGAGAAAGTCCTCCTGCCACCGCCCCTCTTCAAAGTCTGAGGAGGCCGAAATGCCGAAACAGGTGAGAAAACTTTGCTTTTTAAAACGTTACCTGTTCTTTCAGCCAAAGCACCAAAGAGAAATAAATCTGGTTTATTTATTGACAAGCCTTGAAGAACAGACTAAGGTGTAGTGTTCTACCATTCAGTTTGGTGAATGTTTTTGAATGTCTCTGAGGAGCCAGTATTGTGAGGACGGCCATGAGTGTCAGACCCGGGGTTCAAGTTCCAGGCAGGACGCATGGGAGTTATATGGCTTCACAAAGCCTCAGCTGCCTCTTCTGTAAAGTGGGGATAATCTGTGCCTATTCCATAGGATTATTATGGAGATTAAGGGTAAAGACCTTAGCACAGAACCTGAGGCATTTATTGATAACTAACCAATGAATTGTATATATTGATATGCTGTTAGGTATGTATTCATTCAACCATGTCTGATAGATCTCTGAGGACATAAAGATTAGAGGGACCCAGTCTCACCCTCAAAGAACAAGATATTTAATGAGCAATTGTGAAGCTGGGGGACATACGAGTGTATATAAGGGTATATCCACATGTATCATATTTCATCGATTCTAAGATGTACTTTTTCATATTTGAACATCTTTGAATTTGACAACACTTCTTTTTTTCTTGGTAGTAAATGACATAATGGTGTGGCTTACAATGAGAAGAATCTGAGATTTGGTGACAAACAATATGATCGATCCTAAAGACAGAGTCATCACACATCAGCTCACCACCCTGATCAAGCTCCTGCTTGGACGCCTAGAGCCAGAATCCCAGTACAGGTGACTCAGGATGCTGTCTTCTCTCTCCTCGGGTGTGTCAGCTCCCCTGCTGCCTTTGGGAGGGGACTTCGGGGTGACTGGATGGATTGCTCTCTTGGTGGCTGAGGGCTGGGCTGTACCTGAGTGCCAATGCAGGTACAGGTCCATGTTTAGGATGCAGGCCGTTAGGTCCTGCCCCAGAGGACCTGGTTGGGTCAGCATGTGGTGGAGCCCAGATGATTCAGCCAGCCCTGGTCTCTCCCTGGTGTAGGGGATTCTCGGTTTTCAGGGAGCATCTTGGTCATGGGCTCATGAAATGATCCTAAACCTAAGGATTTAGGTAATCCTTTACCTAAAACTGAGTTTGCTTCCAGATGCTACAGATCCAGCAGTATGCTGAAGCGAGCTCTTACTGGTTAGTGTGAAATCAGCCACCGTGGGGGTATATTTACACCACAGCAATTGGTAAACCCTACAAACCAAGAAACCAAGGCTTTTTTTTTTTTTTCCCTTCAGAGAGTCAGTTTCCCAGCATACCACTGTGATTTCTCCTTAGCTGGGTCATCTTGATAAAGAGTGTCACTGATCTGAAGGGGGATAATTATATTTCTCATCTCATAGACTTGTGGTATAATAAAGAAATCTTCAAGTATGAGAAGACATCTAGTCCTGTGTTAGGCTCTCTCAATTTACAGGTTTTTTTTTCTTTAGCTCTAGAAGTTTCTTATAATGTTTTCTCCTTGGGAGCTGGCCAAGAAGAAAATGAAATGGAACATAAAGTCTTCACGATACAATTCAAGTCTCCATGTGGGTAATTAGCATTTAGCAGTAAGGATAATTACTAACTTTATATCACCTTTTACAGTTTAACCCACTGCATTTAAGGTGGCATATTAAATATGGCAGACACTGATATTTCCATTTTTCAGATGAGACAATCAAGACTCAGAGAAGTTAAGTGACTTGCTCCATGGCATGTGGCTGTAGTGAGGCTGGGGTCACAACTTTTGATGTACTTCGCTCCTCACCCCCTATCTCATCACTGCAGAGCCTGTGTGAAGAGCCCGGGGTGGGTGTCTGCTGTTAAAACAAACCAAACCCCAAGTCCCACAAGGTTCCTGCCCAAAGCTTAAAGTTTAGTTGGAAAAGTTAAAAACTCACAAGGGAGTCACTGGAGAATGATGACCAAGCAAAGTCGCAGAAGGTGCCGCCAGCAGATGGTTTTGTGAATTCACTTATGCAAACACATGGAGGGCAATGCAAGAGCGGAACCTAAAGACTAACACAACTGTGCAGCTGTTTCCTTTGACTGTGTTTCTTGACTGTGTCCTTCTTCCACCGCTCCCATGTTTGCGGGGGAACAGAGCTCGGGGCTGAGGCGGCACTTTTCTCTTTCCCTTGGCTACACTTAGGCTCTTGGTTTTCTCCAAGACAAACACTAAATTCTTGAAAGCTGAGACCATGCACCCTGGGTGTGAATGCAGATGGTGATTTAGTCTTTGGTTTCTCCAACTATGAACTCGACTGCCCAAGCTGCTTCCTGACTTATGAGCTGATTAAAAGGAAGGGGGAAAAAACCCCTCCCAGCTAAAGACATACACCAGACTTTCCCAAAGTTTAAATAAAGTTGAAATTTGGTTGCAGTTTGGCTGCAGTTGAGGAAAGGCTGCAGCCTTGGAATTAAGAAAGTGTTAAATAGTCCAGCCTTGCGTCTCCAAGGAGTACAAAGTCTTCCCTTAAAAAGTGCTTCTGGTTGATTCCCTCAACCTTGGGTTTTGCTGAAAAGATCGAAGCAATTATTCAAGTAATTCAGGAATCCAGTGGGAATGGGGGAGACCTGGCTGCAAGTTCCAGAAGATGGTGCGTGCAGCTTGATAGTCGTGATCAGCCGTCCTGGTCCTGCCACCCACAGGCCACCTGGGCACACCAGTCCTCCGGGTCTCAGGCCTCTCATCTGTTGGTGAAGGGGTAGCTTTTCAGGGGCTTTCCATGGAGGACTGGGGCTGAGTCTGCACCTTTGAACGTTCCTTCCTTTCCCTTCACTTCCAAAGATGTGTGTGCCATTAGCAGGGGAATGCCGCCGCAACCCAAAATCCCCACCGTCTCCTGATCTGTGTACCCACTTCACACTCCCACCGAGTAAGAGCCTGGTTAGGGCTCTTTCGGTTTTACAGATTCCATGATTAAGATATTTATGATTCATGCAATTTTGAAGTACTAAAATCATTTGGTTGAGAAATATTCGTTAATATGGGAAAATATTCACAATCTAATGCTATATGAAATAATAATAACACTGATGTCAGAAAGTCATGTACTAAGACGTGAACCATGGAAATCTCTGGGCTTTGAGATGACGACTGACTTGTGTGTGCGTTTTTTTAATCTTTCTGCATCACATGACATCATAATCATTAGTATCTACCCGATGCCTAGGTGAACTGGAGGCTGAGGGCAGGGTCTCCGTCTAATGATGTATCCATTGCACCCAGAACCATGTCAGACATACAGAAGACACTAGATAATATTTGCTGAATGAATTAATGAATGCATTTCTGGGTTGTATGTGCTATATAATGAGCCTATATTACTTTTATCATTTTTGAAAGGCAGGGAGAGCAAAAAAATGTTAATTAATAAATAGGCTGCACGCTGATGAAAATATCCTTAAATGCTTTTGTTAGAACACAAACAATAACTACAACCCACAGTGGTCTGAATACTGTGTAATGTTGAACAGGGATTATGCTGTCATGTCAGTTTCGGAGGAGACATTGTCAAGTCCGGGCACCGCAGACCATGGGGAGTCTCTGTGAGCGCGCGGTACCTTCCCCAGAGTCAGTGTTGAACACCAGGCACACCTCAGAACGTGAGCTGCCTCAGAGCCGATCTGGCTGGCAGGGGTTGAGCTAGACTTTTATGATAAAATATGGGGTTACTTATTAATACTCAAGAGTAACCGGAAATCTGTGGAATCAGCCTGCAATTTCCACAATGAACTCACATTCTTACAATGGAAGAATGTAAGTTGCTAGAGGCTCTTCTGAGTCTCTGCCTGAACCCACTGAGGCAGCTCATCACGCGAATGGATTCCACTCATTAAGAAGTAAGAAAAACTGTGGGCTTGAGGAGCTTTGTTGCCGGCTGTGTCCCTGCTTTGCATCAGCCCACTGCCCAGCACAGGCCTGGTGGTGCCCACTAGGAGCCTGAGATGGTCAGCAAAGGGTTATAAATGACATAAAAGTGTTTCTCCTGTCAGGTGCGCCTGCTGCAACAGGGGTGTTTGGTGAGGGCAGAGGAGCAGGAGAGTAGGACCAAGAGGTCACGCGCATATATGACCAGCGCACAGAAGGGCAGCATTTTGAGCATTAGTGGGAACCCCAAAGCAGACAGCCTCTGGCCTCAGGTCGGGTGCAGCTGCGGCGCCCCAAGGCACCACGTCCTGTGCTCAGGCCTCCTCCCAGGGTCTGTGTCTCCCGTGGGGTATGGGAGTCAGCAATGTGACTTGATGAGCCTGGGGAGAAACTGTGCCCTATTTCTGGGACCCCCTAGCAGGTTGTACTTGCTAAAAGCTCGCTGTTTCGTTCATTGATTGGCAGGCGGAGGAAGGCCTATTTAGCCCTTGACCTTGGCTGTATGTCAGGATCACCTGGGCAGCTTCTAAAGCTCCCAATGCTCTGGCTCCACCAATTGCATCAGAATCTCTGGGGGTGGGACCCAGGCGACAGGGCCTTTTAAAGCCCCTCCCCCATCTCCACTTCCACAGTGGATACCCCCAGCAGCCAAGGCTGGGAACCAGGGATACACCTGAGCTCCAGGCCCTCTTGCTGCCTGTCTGACCTAATCCTTGCCCTGGCTGACCCCTAGGTGCTCCCTCAGAACACTGTCTGGAGTGATCCCCGCTGGGGAGGCTGCTTCTGGCTGTCACCATGGTCACCGGCTCGGGCTGATTTCTCGTTAAGTGTGATTTATGAGGAAAAAATTTCTCTCTTCATAAAAATGTTCTATGCTCCTGTCACGAGGTGTAATCGAGGCCGTTAGCTCCTGTGTCACAGCCCTCCCACTCCCTCATGTGCCCAGTGGTATTGCCTGCAGGGACTAAGTCATGTTCCCAGTCGGGGAGTCCCGGAGAGGCTGTGAAACACACACCCAGGCCAGCTGACTCAGCCAAGACCCCAGTCCCCTGAGAGCATCACCTCCCACCCCAGGCCCTCAGGCTGGACCTAACGGGCCAGCGTGGAAGGAAGTGTTCGGAATGACTTCTGCTTCCTCGTCTGTAAGAGGGGTGACTGTTTATTCTTGGGCTTACTTTGAAGGTCAAAGGAGGACGTGAGTTTGAAAAATTTGGTGCTTAGTAGGGGATGGTTTATTTGAGCCACCTGCCTGTGGCTTCCGTTCCCACTGTCTCCCCGCCTCCGGACCCCAAGCATAACTCCATCTGCAACAGGAGCTGAGTAAATACTGGAGAACTGAATTCCCAGAAGCTGTGAATTAGGGCTGTTAGGGATTTTAGACCCACTTCCTTCACCTGCCCAGAAGCTCTGTCCTCTCTTGACTGCAGACCACAGCAAGGGCTCTCCCTGCAGCTGAGATAGGAACCCCCAGACTGGCAGGCTGAATGGTCCTTACAAGCAAGCCTTCACACTACCTTCTCACTTCAACTGCAACCCTCTGTGGTTGTCAGACCTAGGAATAAAATAAGTATCCTTCTTTCAATGGACAGATGAGGAAATGGGGGCCAGGGAAGTAAAGCTATTTGTCCAGGGCACAGAGCTAGTGCCCAGCAGATGACCCTGGGCCCCCAGGCCCTCTGGCTGGAGGGCGAGGGCACTTTCTGGATGGAGGGTTCTTCTGCGAATGGAGTGTTGGAAGGAGAGATCTCAGGGCACAGAACTCAGGACTCAGAGGCCTGGACACAGGGTGGCAGGGTGCCTGGGAAGAGAGGATGGGGCATGAGTTCCCAGGCCAGGCCCACTACTCCAGAGCAGCAAAGAGACCAACTCACTAGGAAAAAAATGGTCAACTGCTGTCTAACCCATGGGTTTTGTCCTCTGGAAAGAGCCCTGCAATTCTGCAGCTGTTCTGATGGTGGGCTCAGGAGCCAGAAGCAGGCGTGTCAGGGAGAGGGCATGAGAGGTGGCGAGGGGTTGCGTTCCTGGCTCTCCCAGCTACCTGTGGGTGATTGTGGGCCCAGCTTCCTCACCTCTCCGTGCCTCAGTGTTCCCATGAGTAAAGTGTGGGGAAGAGTATCATTCTCAGTGGGCTGTTTCACAGATTAATGAACACATAAAAAGCATTCACAAAGTTCCCCACCCAGAGCAAACACTATCTAAGTGTCTGGCATGCTCAGGGAATCTGAATTTATCCATCCTTTTCCAGAGAACAGGGGGCAGCAGAGCCTTCTGTCTCCGGTTGCTTCTCCCACAGTCCCACTTGCCCTGTCCACGACCCAGCTCTGCCCGATCAAGGTGGGCAGCCACGTTCAGGCAGCCGAAGCCAGGGCTCAGGTTTACCTCAGTCAGGTGTGGAGGACGGTCTTTCTGTGCTTTTTGTTGTTTGTTTGTTTGTTTGGTGGTGTTTGGCCATTCTGACATGGGTGAAATAGTGTATTGTTTTTGTTTTAATTTGTATGTTCCTGAATACCAGTTCTAACCTCACCACTGTATGTATTTTGCTTTTCTTCTGGCCTCCACCTAGAACATGTATAACTTTGATTCGTGCGTCATGAGCTTTATAGTTTTCAAAGCCCTCTCACAGAGAAGAGCTAATGCAGGCCTGCCCAGCCGGAAATGGAGTTTGCTTGTTGTCCCTACTTCAGGGATATGAAAAATGAGGCTGAAGACATTAAACGACATATCTGAAGTGCAGGTGGCCTTGCATACTGATCTAAGTCTGAGCCTGTGCTGTTCTTTCCACCAAACTACTTTTCCACCTAACTTTTGACATAACTCTATACATACAGATTTTAAAATTCTTTTTTCACTTAATAGTATTTCAAAAAGGTAGTGACTTTTTGTTGTTGTTTTTTACACTGTCGTCTGGCTATCACTTGAATGGCTGCATAATATTTTACCATGATTTACTTATTAGCCTCAGGTTATTGCTTATTTAGGTCATTCTGGTTTTGCTGTGTCAGAAGCAACTCTTGCAACGTTTTGGGGCCAGAGCAGTTTTCTTCCTCAGAAGTGTTTCCTTAGAGCAAATTCACCTGAATGGGATCAAGGACTCCCTGAGAATGAACGTCTTTATGACTCTTGATTCACCTTGGTGTTACTGACTTCCACAGGAACCAGGACTGTTCATTCACTATCCATCAGTATATGCATTCATTGCTTTGTATAGCCATCCATTCATCCGTCCATTCATCCATCCATTCATCCGTTCACCCACTCAATACATACTGCATTTCCTTTAGACCTTACATATGCTGTGGAAGCCCCATAAAGAGTGTGTGTTCCGGCATGTGGATATGAGCATAGTAGAAGGAGCCCCTGTCCTGCCCTCCGTTCCATCCCCAGTGTCTATTCTCTTCTTACACTAGCCTCTGCTGCAACCCTGGCTCCCCTGAGCAGTACGTTCCCAGGATCTGTCCCTCCCTCACGGCCCTCAGCTGTCTCCCTCATTGATGCCGGCCATCTTGGCTCCCTTGGCTTCCCTTTGCTTATTTTGGAAGGTCTGGCTATTTAGCTGCAGCCTCTGGAGTCATTTGGTTCCAGCTGTTTCCCTAGGGCCTGGCAGGTGGATGTTCTGGGCCCGAGACAGCCAGCCTGAGTTGGGGGAGGCCAGGTCCCTGGGGCAGAGAGAGACCAGCAGTAACTCTGGGAAATCTTCAGAGGACAGTGGCCTTTTGTGGGAGACTTAACTGTGGGTGAGTTGGCCCCAGTCATCCCTTGGAAGATCATGTGATATTTCTGAGATGTTCCACTCCCTCCATCTATAGCTGTGGCCCACCTGCCTCATGTGGGCACAGGTAACCAGGTACTCGGTGATTGCAAACAATGAATTGAACTGAACACACAGTTTATAGCAGAAAGAGAGAGAACAGATTAAGCAATAGTACACTCCCCAGAACATGGGTCAACTCTGAGCAGAGATTGACCTGCAGTGGCTGGAAGGATCCTGTTCTTACAGGGCGGATATTTCCTGGCTAGTTTTGGGGGGCTTTTATTGTGTAAGTACAAGTAGTTATATTAATTTTAAGCTACTGTGTGTGCAGTCTCCCATAATTTTCCTTGATTGCCCACTGGGGGAGGGGTTCCACAACACTAATTTATTATAATGTTATTATAATGAAGCAGGGTTCCTGTAGCATCTTCTGCGCAGGTGCAGTTGTGATTCACCATGATTCAGTGCTTTTCCAGAAAGTAGGGGCAACTGGTCTTAGAACAGGGCCTCTGTCCTGTATCGATGTCCTTTGTCCTAGTCCCGAGGCATCTCCGGAGATTTCTCATTCCTGAGGGACTGGTCTTAGAACAGAGTCTCTGTTCTGTATCGATGTCCTTTGTCTTAGTCCTGGGTCATCTCCAGAGTTTCCTCAGTCCTGCCTATCTCCTGCCTTACATTAACCCCACTCGAAGGGACTTTTTCCCTCCAAGAGAACCTTGACATGAGGTTTTTTTTAAAAAAATTTAAAACCCCTCTCTCTTTCTTTATTAAATGAGTCAAATATTGCCTTGGTAGAAAGTATAGATAAGAAAAATTATCTCTGATTCCACCATCCAGTGGTGCATGTGCTAACATGGGGTGTACACCCTGTGCAGGAGATTAGTGTGGCTAATGCACAGGTACTTCGCTGGGTCCAGAAGGAAATGAGGCTTGAAGGCATGGCTTAGGCCCTGGGATCTTCTGTGCTTCAGAGCTCCAAGGAGAGAGGTCATAGGTCTTACCTTCAGGCCTGGGCTCGCATCCTGACTCTGGCCATATCCCAGCTGTGTGATCTTGGACAAGTCACCCAACATCTCTGAACCTTCACTGTAAAATGGAACAATATATCTGCCTCTTGGGATTAAGGGAGAGTGACCATGTCTCATTCCTGGCACGTGGTAGTAGCTGTTCAATAGGTGTCAGCCCCTCCCCAGTGAACTTGGGCTTTCTCCCGTGAAGCCGAATTTTAAGTGGGGGAGGAAAAATGTATTTTTCTTGCGACTGACTCTTTGAAAATCATTTGCAGGATCAGAGGATGCAGTGCTGGTAAGTGTGAGCGAATGCGCATTCTCATAGGCTGCCTGAGAGGGCAGAGGGAGGGCTCTCTGCTACCATCTTCTCTTGCAGAGCAGTTATGCATCAAAAAAACTTAAAAAAAAACTAAAACCAAAAAAACCCAGTGCCTACCCTTTAGTCAGGCAATGCTACTCTAAGTATCTTACCTAATGGAGATCATCGGGCAAGATGTATATACAACGGTGTTCATTCATAATGTTGTTTTCAGTGTAAAAATGACAAATAGGCTAAATGCCCCAAACTGGTCACATGCCTCAAACTTTGACACAATCTTACAATGGAAGCACTGCCAGCAATAAATGAAGTTTTAGATCTAGGTTTATTAACATGAAAAAATGTTGGTAATACATTTTTTAATAAAAATAGGTTACAGAGAAAGGATTTCATATTTGTACCCACGTTTGTATAGAAAATGTTTTGGGAGATTCTAAGGCCCTCATGCTTGGGTTAAGGCTCCCTGGATTCCTTAAACTGTGTTTCCTGAAACCAGCTCCAGGGGGCGTTAGTTGCCAGTAGCCAAACATTGTACTTCAGAAACAAACCCTTCCACTTGGCAGGGTTCATGTTCTTCAGAATGCTCCCAGATCAGAAAACAGAGAGCTTCCTGCCTTGGTTTCCCCAGGGGAGGCACGTGAAGGAGACCAGCTGGTCCCAGCCCTGCAAGCCAAGGGGAATTCAGGCTTGTACAGAGGCAGGGCACCAAGGTTAAACCAGGCACTTTTCACTATCTGTGAAGGGCACGGAGAGGGTCAGGGCCAACACTGGCTTTGGGACATGAGCCCAAAAGTATTACAGAGCTCCCCCACCCTCATCTTGTGCACCCACTGTGCTAGGTGCACAAAGGCAAACGAGCCACAGCTCTGCCCTTGAGAAGCTCAGTCTGGTGGGGGAACAATCCAAGAGAGGGGGTGACACTGAGAAGGAAGAGGGTGCCCTGCTTGGTAGGGGGAGGTTTAAAGTCCTCGCTGAGGAGGTAACCCTGAGCTGGGCTTGCAGGGTGAGGACAAGGTGTGAGGTGGGGAACAGCAGGAGTAGGGGAGCAGCAGGAATAGGGGAGCAGCAGGCGTAGGGGAGCAGCAGGAATAGGGGAGCAGCAGGTGTAAGGCAGCAGCAGGAGTAGGGTAGAGGCACAGAAGGGCTGCATGTTTAGAAAACCTCCCCGCACCTCTGGGCTCCTGCTTCATTCTTGTCTCTCCCCTGCTTCTTTCTTCTCTCTGCCGGCAGCTGCTTTCTCTGCTTTCCAGCCCACACAGTGGGGGAAAACAGCCACCCATAAGCCTCCACTTTATATGGCTTCAATCAGGGGACAGTTAGGCCTGCCTGCTCTCCTGGCCCCAGTCTCAGGGCCCAGAGACTGTGGGGAAGGGCTGCCCTGGTCCTGGTTGGCAGGGTGGAATCTCAGTCCCAATTCTCATTTCCTGGCTCTGGCCTTGTAAACTGTGTCCGGGGCAGGGGCAGGGGACATGCTGTATGGAAAGAGTTGACAAGTGGTAGGTGAAAGGCGGATCGCAGGCAGAGGGAAGGGGTGGGTGCGGTGCTGAGTGGACCAGTCCTCCATCCCCTGTGTCACTAAGGGATGGGTCCAGAGGCTGCTTCCTGTGCTGCCCATGGCCCTGTTATCTTAAGACATAAGCCCGTCATTGAAGGACGGTCATTTTCCCCACAACCATGTTAGGAAATAGTAATTTTCCAGGTACATGCTGCCCCATGTACACTCAAGGGCACCCAAGCACGCACATACAGACATGCATGCACACATACACACATGCGTGCTACGCACACATATACCACACAGGCACACATACACGTAAACTCACACACCCAGAGTGAACTGAGAAAAGCCAACTTCTCCTGCAGCCTGGCTGTTTCCTCCGGGATCATCGGCACAAACAATGCAGGGGTGACTCATTGCCTGTGACTCACCTCGCTGCAGGCCCTCAGGTCCTGCCGGCAAAGGGCAAACGTCTCATTAATTGTCCTTTATCATTGTTTGTCCTTTATGTCCTCTGAGGTGGTGGGTCCCCCAGCCTGGCTTCCACCTCTCACCCAGCTGAACCCGGAGGGAAGCAGACATTAATTTAGGAAGTGGGGAGCATCCTGGAGAAACTCCCCTGATCAGTGCACTGAGCGGCGGTGGGGGTGTTGCAAGGGATTACGGGAAATGTATTTCAACACAGCATTCCCCACCAGGCATTCAGAACAGGGTATGATTACCCCAAAACCGATTTCCTGGCATCTTTTCAGGAATCCGCTGATTGCGCAAAGTGGCGCTGGAGTGCTAGGGGTGAGGAATATCCTAGCGGAGGGCAGAAGTTTCCAGTTGAAAGGTCAGAGAGTGTCTTGGATCATCAGAGCCACTTCTTCCTACCACCACCTTGGATGCATCCCTGATCCCTTGACATCTCTTTCCCACCCCTCTGCCCCTCCCTCACCTGCCTGCTCTCCTGGCCCCAGCTCGGGGGAGGAGCTGGTCTGGTCCTTGTGGGCAGCTTCAGTCTCTTGCTGTGTCTGAGAACATTCCTCCCCTGACATGGGTGTTTATCAGGCGTTCACGGGGGGCCCTGTGATAGTCAAGGGTAATGGGGGTGTGTAGGAAGCTGGCTGTTTAGCTGGGAGCCCAGAGTCCCATGTGAGGGAGGGTGGAAGCGGGGAAGGTGAGGGAAGGTGATGGGGGGAGGCTGCCATTTGGGGGCCAGACTTCAGTTTAGAGAAGATGCTGCTGTCCCCTAGAGCAGGCTTCCACAGTCCTGGGTGGCCAGATATCCGAGGCTGAGGTCAGTGACCACCCATGATTCCAGGCGAGTATGATGGGTATTTTGATCCATTTGGGCCTGAGCTCCAGCCCTGAGGGCACATAGAGCTGTGTCACCTTCTCCCATGGTCACAGAGACAAGGAGCTTGGCAGCTGCTTGGTGAAGTGACTGTGGCTGTGGTGGCGCGGGGGTGGGGGATTAGTAGGGGCTAAATTTGCATACTAAGCCTGTGGCACTTTCAGGAAAGCAAAGATCTACTCTGAGGGTTTAAGTTACTGGAACAATCTGAGTGAACCAGGTAGTCCTGGGATGGAGACCCCGGGTGCGGAAGGCAGCTCGGAGGTGCGAGTCTACGTAGTGTAAAAGGAGATGAAGGCGGTGGGCCTGCCCAGTTGACCCAGAGGGAGGGCCGCACTCCAGGCTGGTGTCCGTGTCCGGCCCTCTCAGGCCTGTGTTCCAACCCCAACGCAAACTGATCTGATGGAACGTTTCCCTCAGAGGGGATAGGTCCTTAACTCGAGGCTGGGCACTGTGGGGGCTCCAGGATCTGTGCCCCGGGGAGAGGCCAGCTGGGCACTTGATCTATAAACAAATGAAAGTGAGCCACAGTGGAGCAGAAACGATGGCCTAGAGACAGCTCTGCTTTTGTTTTTTTGTATTTTGAGTATGTTGACAAAACACCCTGAGCCAGGGCTCTGGGCTGCTCTTGACAGATGTTTACTCGAGCCCCCACGGCCCTGTGGCGTCAGGGATAGCGGAACATGCTGTAGGTCCCAAAGAAGAAAAAAGTAACCCGACCCACTGGAAGGGAGGAGGCTGGGAGGAGGAAGAAAGGAGCCCCTCAAACTCTGGCAGGTGCTGCCCTTCAGACAGGACTCAGGGGGTCTCCTGGGACTCTGCTCTAGAAGGCTGGAGAGGTGGCCTCAAGGCCTGGCCCTGTCCTGCCCCCTGGGGGACCTTGGGCTGGTCACAGCCCCTCTGCGCCTCATTGGTTCCATGAGCGCACAGCCCTTAACTCTCCCTGTTGTCAGGGTTACTCTTATCACTGGGATGCCCTTCCTGGGAGCCCTGCTCCAGCATCTAGCCTCTCCTGGGCTTTTGTGGGCAGGGGCACCCTGAGACCCCAGTCTAAAGCAGGTTTCTCATCTTGGCACTATGGACACTTTGGGCTGGAAACTCTTTGTTATGGGGGCTGTCCTGTGCATTTCAGGATGTTTACCAGCGCCCCTGCCTTCTAGCCATTAGCTGCCACTAGCACCTCCTTGTCACTACAACCAAACCGTCTCAACATGGACAAACTGCCTCTGTTGAGAACCATGGGTCTCAAGAGAGGGCTTGAGTGGAGATGAGCTGGGGACTGGAAATGCCTGGGCTGGCAGGAGTGCGGGTGGGTCCCTTCATCTCTCGCCAGGCCCTCAGCTTCCTGCCCCTCATGATGGGAACCAGAACTCAGGGCCTCCGAGACCAGCAAAGAGCGTTGTGTGGGTCCCAGAAAGCTGTTTGATGTCAGGATGGATGGGCTGGGAGTCACAGACACCCAATGCGCGCACACGTGCGCATGTGCACACACACACACACACATGCTTTGGTTTGCCTGTTGAACTTCTCCTATACCCTTCAAAACCCAGCTTAGGACCCATCTCCTCTGTGAAACTCCCTGACCTCCCTGAGCAAGCATATTGTTCCCTTCCCTGTGCCTGTCTAGTCCTACTAGAGTAAGAATTCCTGGAGGGACATCCGTTGGGCCCAGCACAGCTGGCCGCATGCTGTGGCCTAGTCAATGTGTGTTAAGTTGAATTTAATTCAGAGGCAGAAAAAGACTCAGCCCCTGACAGGAAGGCAGAGGCATCACCTCCAGAAGGTTCTGACTTGCTGAGGGAGAAAGGCTGCTCTTCTCGCCACCAGAGCTTGTAGAACCCCCAAGTATACGCCCTGCAGGAAGACACAACAAGCTAGCCATGCGGCACGAACTGGGTTCTGAAGCGGAATTCCAGAACCTTGAAGTTGAAAGGGGGCTCTGAGAGCCAACAGTCTTGTTTCCAGGCAAAAACATTACAGAGGCCCAAAGACACTTCTTACTGCCTTCCCCTAGACATCCAGGTACCCAGTGACTCGACTGGGACAAGAGTGCAGGTCCCTGCAATCTCATTTGGGGAAGGTGCTGCCTCGACAAGCAAGCCAACCTCTCT
This sequence comes from Pteronotus mesoamericanus, assembly GCF_021234165.1. Classification (NCBI taxonomy): domain Eukaryota; kingdom Metazoa; phylum Chordata; class Mammalia; order Chiroptera; family Mormoopidae; genus Pteronotus; species Pteronotus mesoamericanus. Next base: position 760,590 of record NW_026555001.1, read on the forward strand.
GAGGAGTAGCACTGACTCTGCTGAGCTGCGGGGTGGGGCTCGGCATCTGCGCTTCACCTCTGGGTGCTCGTGGGCAAAACGGAGACACAGTACCTGCCCCCAAGGGAGGCAGGGCGGGCATCCTGCAGCCCAGTGGTGACACACAGTAGGCCTTCACAGAGGCAAGTCCCCCTCCCACCCTGCAGGGGAAGGTGCCAGCACTGAGGCCATGCGGTTCAGAATCAGGAAGTTTGCTGGGGTTGAGGAGCCAGGATTTACAACAGGAACTGCTGTTTCCTGAGGACACTGTGTTCCTGGAGGCCTCTGCTCCTCTCTCTTCAGAACCCTATCCACCCCTCCCCCACCGCGCAGTCACCCATTACTGCAGGTTCAGCCTCTGCTTCCAGATCTGCGCCCCCGACCGCAACTGCCCTGAGAACCCGCCCCACATTCCCGCTGGCCAGCTTGGACCTTGGCCTTGGCTATCACATCTCACCCCGAAGACCAAAGGTCTGAAACACAGATAGTTTGTCAGAGCTGCCTTGGTGTCATTAGAACTTGTATTAGACAACAGGAAAACGTCTGATCTAAGTCCAGGTACTTCGTTACCTCCACGGGCATAAGGCACAGGCTCCCTGTCCACCCCTCCCGCCACTGCTCTCTCTCCCCATCATCTGTCCTCCACCCCCAGTGTCTCCATTGTTCTTGGACTTGTTTCCACTCCTACTTCAACGCCGTTGGCATTGGGCGCCTCCTGTCAGGGAAGTGCATGGGTTTCTCAGCTACAGACTCCCAAAGGCCAAAGACACAACCTTTTTTCTCCATAGGTTCAAGGACAGAGTCTACCCTCCTTTCTCTTTCTTTTTAAAAAAGTTTTTACTGTGTGGCTGCTACCACCTCCTGTAGATGCCAGGGTGATGTTGGGATGGACATCAGATAGATGGATATTGGATCAGAGGACCCAGAAGCCCTCAAATCTTTCCCAACTTCCCAACCCCTCACTGAAAAAGGCAAAATAAAGTAAGAGGATACTTTGTTGTTGACTGGAGTTTGACTTCAAACCTAGGAAGCAACACAAGACCACCATTTGCTTTAGAGAGTCAGGCCCAAGAGCTGTGAACCAAGGGCTTATTCCTCCTAATGCCACTGAGTGTGAGGTGGGTCGAGGCCAGCCCAGAGACAGTGAATGGTCCCAGCGTGTGGACCTACATGGCTCAGGTGGCCTGCCTGGGGACAGGCTTACACTTACCTTGTCTGCAAAGAGCAAGCTTGGGGAGGGGGAAGAAGGTGCAATAAAGAACTGTCTAGGGCTACTTGCAACAAATGGGGAGAAACATACCCCCAGAGAAACATCTGTTTCAAGGGAGAGCGATCCTGAGCCTTTCGTCTCTGGACTCAGCCCTGGCTGGGAGTTGTTCCCGCTTGGCCTACAAGGGGCCATGCCCTAGAACATCAGATCTTTTAAAGGGGCATTACGACCCTACCCACTATCACAAGGGCAGTAGAAAGGGACAGAGAGAACGTTTTTCCTCTTCAAGGCCAAGGGCCACACCCATACCTCCCTTCCCTAATACACATGCCTGGCTTTTTCTTTTCTTTTCTTTTCTTTTTTTGCAGCTGGTTGCACAATGACCTAGGAGGAGTTTCTTTTTACCAAGTTTCCTAAGACCACTATGGAAACTTGGGTAGGAGACAACAAAAGCCACAGATGTGGGCGGTCACAAGCGGGTGTTCTGCAGTCCCCAATTTTTTTCTTAGGGGGGGCCCAGGATCCTTGGTGACCTCTGAAATTGTGGCAGTGTGTCCTAATTGGGTGATGTCCCTTTCCCACATCTCAGATTTCTTCAATTTCCCCAACATACCTCCAAAAAAAACTTACTCAGATAAGAGGAGTGGCAAGGCCAATGGCATGGTGAAAAAATGCCAGCTGTGGACTCATCCACATCTGGATTGTGATCTGTTTTGTCACTTCCTGGCAGGGAGATCTTGGATAAGTTCCTAGCTCCTTGGGCCCATGTTTGCTCATCTGCAAGATGAGAGCATTTTCTTTCAGGGTGGTTGAGCGGACCACTGAAATGTAGGGACAACATTTATTGTGCCTGGTGGCATTAGAAGTCCAGTGAGTGGTTATGAACAGTCGCTCCAGATTAGAAAATGAACACAAATAATAGTAATAGTAAATATTAGCATTTAGAGAACACTTACTATATGCTGAAAGCTAAGGACTTAAGTCTATTCTTATTTAATCCAAGAATAGCTCTTTGGGGTAGGTACTATCATCATCATCCTCATTCGCGGAAGAACGTGGGGCACAGAGAGGTAAGTAACTTGTTCAAGAAGCAGAGCCAGAATTTGAACCAGAGACCTGGACTGTGGATTGGTTATTATAGGAAGGGGTGGCAAAAAAAGTCAGATGTGAAGCTGGGGTGCCAATCAAACATGGCCCAGAGTTTTGTCTGTCCTTAAAGTTGTGAACCGTTTGAAGCATATGGTCCAGACCTCAAGGTCCAGTGCCTTGACTACAGGCAATGCTCTGAGCCATCCAAGGTGGGTGCTGGGTGGGAGAGTAGCCTCCCCCATCTTTGAGTCTCTGTTGAAAGAGATCTTCCAACCTTTTGCTCAACTCTGATACATTCCAGGCTTCCTAGGCTCAGAAAATGGGAGGGAGGGGCCTACGGGGGCAGCATCTGGTATCTCAGAGTATGGAGGGAAGGGTCTTCTGTAGTACTCATGCTAGGATGTGCATGAGGCGCAGGGATGGCAGCGCTGCTGACTTGCAAAAGATATCTACTGGCATGTGGACAGTGTGAAGGAAAGCTTGTAATTGGAGCCATAAATCAAATGCAGACAGAGGAAAACCTGTCAGACTGTTGGAGTTATTTTGTACAGAGGTGGAAAAATGCAGCTGTGAGGTGACAGCTGGTCTGGCTGGATGTTGGCAGAGCTGGGTCACCATGGAGTGGAAGAGGGTCCCCTGCCCCAGACAACTATTGCTGTGGCCCTTACTTCCAGGGTGACAAAGTAGCCATTCCCCAGAGAAGGGGGCCCCTTTATCGTGGGGCTGTGCTGGGGGTTGGGGGGCAGCCACTGTGAAAAGCCAGGTTTATTTTTAGCACTGTTGTTCTCCTCTTTCGGATTTGAGTTCCAGCTCTGCCACTTAGAGCTCTGTGCCCTTTGGCAAGTCTCGTAACGGGAAATGACTATGTGTGTTTGGTGCTTGCTATATGCCAACTTTTAGGGTTGGCCTTCTCGGCTGGAGTGTAGGTTCTTTCCACCAATAGAGCCTCATTTAACTCAAGTACCCACTTTTCCCTAGCCAGGCTGGTGCTTCAGCCCAGGCTGGGCCCATTCTTAGCTCCAGAAGGTGGGTCCTGACTAGTTCAAGCCAATCATGGTGGTCCCATTCCTCTTACCTGGAATCAGCTTGGACATGGACAGGCTACCCAATTCAGGCCAGTAAGATAGAAGGGGAGTTTATTAGGGGTGCTTCAGGGGGAGCTTTCTCATCTCATTCTCATAGGAGGAGAGCATCTCTTAAACCTCTGGAGACCGTGCCTAGAACCACTGCAAGTGTCTAACTACCAGCCCAAGGCTGACAGTAGCACTGAGGAGAGCAGAGCAAAGAGGCAGAAAGGGTCTGGGCCCTTGGTGATGTCATCAAGCTGCCAAATTAACCATTGCTGGGGCCAGCCTACCTTGGGATTTCTTGTAATGTGACATTGTTTAAGTTGAAACCCATTTTGAGTTGGGTTTCCTGTTAATGGCAGTAAAGTGTCCCTACCACTTTTTACTTCACTGAAAAATGAGTAGGAGCAGTATATTCTCTCCCTGATGTTGGATGGTCCCATGGCTGGGCTGCTTGGTCCCTGTGGCGTCATTCTCATTTAGCTTTTCATATAACAAATCACCCCCTCAGGTGCAAACACATCCCTTGGGTGGCAAGATGGGTGGGTTCAAGTAACGACCACTTCATCCCTCCAATGTTCAGGCTGTTTTGGCTGGATGGGACTCACTATGGCAGGTGTGTTCTCTCAAGCAGACATAAAGTGCTCTTAGGAAGTACCTGTCGGATAAACATCCCTCCCTACTTGTTTTATGGGTGCTTTGCTCCAGTATGTGATATTAACTGGAATTATGGGGTATTTTGCATGAAAGCTTGTGTTAGATAATATTGGTGAATTATTAAGTGTTTATTGTCTACTTTTGCTTTGGAATGTCTTGTGTTTTCTATATGTATATGATATCAGAACTGAAAACTGAATGGGTGCCTTTGGAGGTCTCTGACTTCCCAATAAGAAAAAAATGAGGAACTGCCCTATCTGGAGTCTGCCAGCTCAGCTCTTTGCCTGGGTGGGAACTGATTAGTGTCCGACTGTTGATTCTTTCTGGTGTCAAGAAGAGGAAGATGTAAGTCCTACACCTCTGCTCACCACACGCTCCCAAGCCAGCAGCTGGGGCCATGGAAGTGCTCGTCCCTTGTCCATTTCTGAGATCCTGGGGCCAAGCAATGGTCAGGCAAGATTCCATTTCTGCTGAGAAGACTCCCAGCCTGTGTCCCATATTTGGTTAATGTGTTTTAACCAAGCAGGCTTCTGCTTAATATCCTGGAGGTCAAGTGCTCAAGTCAGACAACTCCCAGGGAGGAGTAGGGAGACTGGAAATGGCTTGTCCTTACTGTCATGCACAGTCAATCCTTTCTATGGAGCTCTGCAAGGCGCAGGTTGAATCTGTGAGTAGATGCTCTGGGGAGGGCGGTGCTACAGGAGCTCTGAGCTCAGTTAACCCCAATGACAATGACATAAGACTGATCTGGTCTCCCTTCTGCAACATCAGCCTGAGGACAGAGATGGGCCTTGGTCAGGGGAAGCAGGGAGCTCCTTTGGACTTCACAAGGGTTTCTTTTGGCTCCTGGAAGTAGAGCTTGTTCTCTTGGAACCAGAGACCTGGACTGTGGATTGGTTATTATAGGAAGGGGTGGCAAAAAAAGTCAGATGTGAAGCTGGGGTGCCAATCAAACATGGCCCAGAGTTTTGTCTGTCCTTAAAGTTGTGAACCCTCTGAAGCATATGGTCCAGACCATGAGTCCTTTATCTACTACCTTCAGCTAGGAGGGACTCAGACTAGCAACTAAGTTACTCTGAACCTACCTCAGTTCAAACACTGGCTGTACCATTACTATTTGTGCGACAGTGCTCCTTATGTGACCACTCTGCATCCTGCTTTCCCATTTACACAATGGGGAGAATCACAGCATCTTTCTCATGGGATGGTTGGGGTGTCACTAGAGGTGGTACATAAAGAACCCTCCTTGGGTACAGGGTAGGTGCCGAATAGATGGGAGCTATTACTGTGAACTCCAGTTGTCCAGTGAGGTGTCCAGCTGGGTTCTCTCCCGCAGGCCTGTAATCTCATTGTAATTTCCTCATTTGTAAGACATGGCTATTTGTCTCGTGATCTGAGACCCAGTCCCGATCTCATGCAGCCTTCACATTTGCCTTGTGAGGTAGGTGGTCCTCTACTATTGGTTCCATTTTATCAAGTCCTATAAGTTAAGGAGGTTTGGGGAGGAGCTGAGCATGGGTCAGCTCTGTGCAAGGAAGACAGGTATGTTCTCAGAGCCCCATCCATGTGGCCAGCCTGAGGTCTCCGTGAGGAGAGCTGCGGGGGACAATCAGCACCTCCTGGTCCAGGGAACCCAGGCTGGCGGGGTTGGGGCAGCAGGTAGTGTGGGCTGCGAGGCAGTCCTGGGGCACTGATGTGAAGGCTCTAACTCAGAGAGAGGCAAGAGCTGGGCGGGCAGCTGGTGGCCTGGACTGTCTCACCTGTAGGGAGGACATCCATGGTGCTCACAGACTTAAGGTAAAAACACTGGGCAAAGTTGAAAGTGGCCGCTCCCCAGGGTTTCTGGGGCAGAACTGAGGGCCCCAGAGGGGCATTTAGGGCAGCTCCCCAATCTTTTGCTTCTCTCTGAACTGTGCCCTTGTGTGCCTCTTGTTGAGATAGTGTCCAGCGCTGGGGGGATCACCTGTCATACTCAAGAAGGGGGCTGACATGCACAAGAGACCCAGACACCTCTCTTCCTATAGTGTTCAAAATATTTCAAGGGATGAGGGGAGGTGAAGGAGTGTAGCGGGGAGATAAATTGTGAGGGAGAAGACTTGTCTTGAGGTGGTAGACACACAATGAAGTGTACAGATGATGTGTTGTGGAACTGAATGCCTAAAACCTGTATAATTTTGTTAACCAGTGTCACCCCAATAAATTCAATTTTAAAAAAGAGAAAAATATTTCAGGGGAGCTGCTTGCCCTCACTGCTGCCCCTGCAGACCCCGCAATCCCCACCCAGCAGCTGTCCCCCGAGCCAGGTTAAGCTGTTTCTTCTGCAACATCTGCCTCTGGATTTTCTCTTTTTTAGTCTAAAAACAACTTAACCATATTGGTAAAGAGAAGTTCGATTTAAAAAAAAAAAATCAGCCACAACTCTGCCAAACATTGTCATTTTTCCTATTTTTTCTAATCTTGATCCATGGGGTGGCCTGCTTTCAGAACAACATCCTGTGCCCTACTGGTAAGCCCGGGGTCAGAGCCTGGACACCACCGCCCCTCCAGGCGTGCCAACGCCCTCTGTCCACCCCTCCAAGTCCGCTCTGTACTCGCATCCTGCTCTGGCCCTGGGGGCTGACCTGCGTGGACCATGCTCACTCGTTCCTATGCCCTGTGGCTTTTGCTGGGGGTTGGCCCATTGTGGGGCACCATCCAGAACTTGTAAAGAGGAAGGACAGTAAATTCGGGGTATTCATCTTTGTTCCTTGGCTGGGGCTGCCATAAAGAATACCGCAGACTGGACGGCTTATACAACAGAAATTTATTTCTCACAGTTCTGGAGGCTAGATGTCCAAAATCAAGGTATCAGCAGGTCTGGTTTCTTCTGAGGTTTCTCTGCTTGGCCTGCAGAAGCCACCTGTTCACTGTGTCCTCACGTGGTCTTTCCTGTCTGGGTGCATGCTCCTGGAGGCTCTCTGTGTCCAGATCTCCCCTTCTTATAAGGGTGCCTGCTAGGTTGGAGCAGAGTCCACCTAACCTTAACTGCTTCACCTCTGTGAAGGTCCTACCTCCAAATACAGTCACATTCTGAAACACTGGAGGTTAGGGCTTCAACATGAATTTTTGGGGGACACAATTTAGCCCGTAACATTATTTCCTGTCTATAGTGTCATTGAGGGCTCTCTGTACCCCTCCATAGAAAGTCACGACTCTTGTCAGGAAGGCAGCTCACAGCCAGTATTCTCCCCGTCCCCACCAGGCCTCGTCGAGTTAATGGTACTAGCCCTTGGAGGGTCCACACAGCGCCCCTGCCCACACCTTTGTAAATAGTCCCTTTATTCAGCCCTCTCACATTATCCACTCTGAGCATGCCATCTGTTTCCGGCTGGGCCCTGCCTGATACCCTAGGTATGGGGGTGGAGCCAGCAGTGCTCCCAGCAGCTTGGGGGATTTCTATGTGGTGGGGTGGGAGCCACCCTGGTTCAGCTCTCCTGTTTACCGCCCTTCCTTGGCATTGGAATACTCTGCTCTGGTCACCCATGCAACAACGCAGCAAATGCCTTAAAGCAGAACATGGCACACCTTTAAGAGTCTCTATGGCTATTCTGTTCCTTCACACAGATGTCAATTGAACGCCTGAATGTTCTACTTGGCAGCTCTTCGCTTTCCTCCAGCTGCCAGCCCCAACTCTCAAATTCCTGTTATTTCTTTTGTATTATGCAATTCAGTAGGCCTCCCTCCACACTTTCAGCCTGTTCTGGCCATTCCCTGGGGGTGTCACATTTCACACCCTGAAAGTCCTCCTGGGACTAAGCCAAACAGAGGCGTTCTCTGGGAGACTCTGCCACCCATTGAAAGCCCACAATCTCCCTTCTGCGTTCTGGCCTCTCATCACCTGACATCATACCATGGCAGTCTTTCCATGTTACACAGTCTCATGACATTCCAGAGAGCTCACATGCCTCAATTTACCCAACCATTCCCCTGTGGCTGGATATTTATGGCTTTCTTTGTTAAACAAAATTTTAGACCCAGTTCCTTCCATCCCCATTTCCCAGGTCTTAGGGGTGTGGAAAGGGCCTACATACAGTGTTTTCAGTCACCTTTCTATGCAGAGAGCATTGACTTCCCCTCAGTTACTTGGAGCAAATGGATGTGAGTGGTGCTTGCCCAGGTCCCAGGCTCTTGGGATCATCAAGGAGAGGGACTCGTGAAGACCAGAAAAGCTCACTGTCGACCGTGGGCCCTTCGGAGAGGGAGCAGGTGCTGGGCCTGTCACACGTGGAGCCCGTGTTAAAGGAGTTGTGGCAGGAAGAGCTCTCTGCCACCGACAGGTTGATCACAGACATGTTGATCTAAAATCCTACAACCTGGGTAACAAGGCTGTGTAACAATGAGAACAGTTGCTCTTACAGTTGAACCTAACACATGCAGACTTTCCCAAAGTCGGGGCTGTGGAACGCCAGTCCCATGGCACCCCCAGAACAGAGCGTTCAAGCAAGTTTGGAAAATGCTCCGCCCACCTCTAATGTATGTACAAAAGTCTCCGCATCAGGCCATAAAGAAACATTAATTTTAAAAATCTAGTATTGCCCAAACTGGCTAGACCATTTTAAAAAACATAATACCAATTAACATTTCAGAAAACTTTAGGTTCATGGAATAGACTTTAGGAAACATTGCCAAAAAATCCCAAAGGCTTTTCTGAATAAAAGTGAAAGGGAGAATGATCCCAGATGGTCCCTGCTTTGAAACCCTTTGGTAATTGCTGATACAAACTTGAGGGTTAACTAGGTCACTGAGGTCACCCTCATCCTTTGACCATGCTCACCAGTGGCAATGCAGGGGTACAGAGCAGCACAGGAAGAAAATACAAATTAGGCCAAAGAAGTCTGAGGTAAGGTCTTGAGGGACAGGTTGCATTTCCACAACTACAGACACAAAGAACTGTGGGATATTTGGGATGTACTGTGAATCTTTTGAGGAAAAATCAACATAGAAAAAAATCCTAGTCTTCGTCTAGACTGTTCCTTACTACTCTTTTTGTAGACTGGATCCTGAGCTGGCAGATGAGGTCTATGTCTCAAATTTCCCACTTAACTAGCAGCCTGGCCCTGTCACAGGCAGGCAGTGCAGGGACAGCCCAAGTGCAGGCATTTGGGCTGAGGCTCACCTTTCCAGTTCTTTTTAGAACAGAGACATGTGAAGTGGGTGGTCCTAAATCTTTGCCATTTTATTGCCTGTGTTGCCTGGGATGGTGTTCCCTGGTGTCAAACGGGACACTGCAGGGGCACAAGCACCCGTCAGCTATGACTCCCCTCCCTCCCTGCCCGCTAGCGCGGTCCCAGCCTTCCCCCAAGGCCAGGACAGATCCCAGGGAGAGAGACGGTAGCAGTAATCAAGCCGTACGCAGCTGCCTGGGCAGGCCCGCGGGCCCCTGTGCTCTCACTGAACCCTGGCTGGAGCTGCGGCCAGGAAGGTGCACCTGCACCTGGAGAGATGAAGGGAAGGGGAAGGGAGCGGGTCTGAGGTGGGAGAAGAAAGGGTCAAAAAGTTTGCTGTGTGGCTGGTCGGGGCACCCACTTCTACATTTCCTGCGAGGCCCAGCTGAGTAAGACACAAAGCTGGTTCTTCTCAGCCACAGTAGCCCTTGGATGAAAAACCTGCCAGGCAGTGGGTGCTTGGGGCCAGGCTTTTGAGTCGCCCAGTGGGTCTCCTCACCCATGAGACTGACTAGTGCATGTGAGGTTCCTTGTGAAGCTGTCCACTTGGGTGCAGGAAGTTGCTGGGATGTGCAGCTGCCCCGGGCTCATGCTTCCCAGTGAGAGACAGGACAGCAGTGGCCCCAAAGAGGAGGGTCACAGAGGAGTAAGAGGAGGGGAGAAGATGCTCACAGCCAGCAAGGACCATATAGGGGGCCAGGACCATGCGGCTTATGGAGAAGGCCAGGGACAGGGGACAATGTCTTCAGACCTGGTAGTGTTATTGGAAGAACCCGGTGATGATTGTGATGATGATAATAATAAGAAGAAGAAGAAAAACACCAACAACAATGAGAACAACAACGATAATGAGAAAACTAACAACAACAAAAAAATAGCTCATGCCTTATTTATTCAACTAATACTCATTGAGTTATTCCTATGGTGACAGACACGTGCCTGGCACCCAGCATATACGTAAACAAGATCTTTGCCCTCATGACCTTTGCAGTCCAAGGTAGAATCAAATGGGTTTGCAAATACATAATCACATATCATGATGATGGTGACAGTTTTGGGGAGAGCTGACCAGGTACTAAGCATTGTGTTCTTTATGGGTATTGCCTCATTTAATCCTCACAACAAATCTACATGGCTAGTGCTTTTATCATCCCATTTTACAGATGAAGAAATGGGGGCTCAGAAGGATGACACCCTGTGCCCTCAGACATAAAGACAGCATGTAACCGAGCATAGAGAGGGAGGGGCCCAGATTTACCCACCCTTTCTTTAGCTCTTGCAGGCGAGGCTCAATTCCGATGCGGGTGAGGAGGGCAGCATGTGCCTCTGGAGGTGGGGTGGGCGGCGATGGCACGGGCAGTGCCATGTGTCAAGCAGCCACACACAGAATGCCAGCCCCAGGCTCTATCTGCAGATGAGGCTGGTGGGATAGATTGTGTTTAGGTGCTTTCTGCCCTGTTGCCCCACCTTAGAGCCAAGGACTTGTTCTCTGTACTTGCAAGAGTGTATGTAGGTCAGCAGATCCTCACTGAGCTGTGGGCTGGCAAGGGGGTTTCCTGCCAGGGGCGTTTGTTTTCCATGGAAGATGCCTGAAGACCTTGTACATCTGCCAGGCCAAAGGGCATCTGGATGTAAGAGTGGCCAAGGCATTTGGGGGAGGAAGGGACAGCCGGTGGGGCAAGGTGCATGCGCACCAAAGAGAGAAACGTTGTGGGTAGGTTGGGTGTGAATTTAAGTGCCAGCATGTGGCCTGTGAGTTTATCCCATGTCCAAGGGAGCCACTGGTGGTTTAGGCAGGGCTGACCTGGCAGGGGAGAGCTGGTGCATGTGGCCTGCAGGCCTTGGTCCCCAGGCCTGTGATGAGACATCTGGGCTAACCCAGAGGTGTCTGTAGGAGAGTCTGATGGCCCTGTCCTCTGAGAGGCCTGCTGGCTCCTAAAGGCTGGCTCACCTGCCCCCAGTTGACCACTTGTCAGCTCTTTGACTCTACCAATCTTCCCTGTAGGGAAGTGCTTTCTTTGGTTTTTGTTTTTGTTTTTGTGTTTGCAACATGATTGAGAAGGGGGGAACTCTCAAGTGCCCTGGAGAACCACAGCTAGTTGTATTTGGAATTCAAGGGAATGACTAATGACCCTCTGAAAGTCAAGAAGGTATCAACACCTGGAATTATCTACCTGGTGAAAAATGGCCCCAGGTGCCCCAGCCAGCAGCATCTCCTTGTGGGCTATACGTTGCAATCACTCGGGAAACCGAAACAGTTCTGATGCCTGGGCCTGGTCTCCAGAGGTGATGATTTAGTTGGTCTTGGGTGTGACCTAGGCACGGAGATTCTAAAAGCCCCTCCGAGGACACTCACGTGTGACCCGGGCTCTAAACAGATGCCCAGCAGCACTCCGCAGCTCTTTAGTCAACCCTGGCTCTGGAGCTGGTCAAACCTCCCCAAATCAAAGCATGCCCAGGGGACTCCAGCGGGGATTCTTGAGGTGATTGTTACACTGAGCTTCCTGAAATGCCCTGAGGTCCTGAGACGAGAGTTCTGCTCTTTGACTGATTCTCTGGCTGCTGAAAGGGCCGGTCCTCCCTTGTCGTCTCTGTCCATTGCAGCTATTCTTTCCTGCCCTGAGGCAGGATGCTCACCCCAATCTGCTTCCCAAGCCAATTATTTTTTTCTTTTTGACAACCATTAAAGATAAAATTTTAAAAATCATCTAAGAAGACATGTGTAACCCACTGGAAATTTCAAAGCAATGAGTCATCGCACTTCTGGGCCCCCTCAGATGCTTATGTAAGGTTGAGTCACTTTTTGCAAGGTCCATGCATAGCACAAAAAATTGGAAGGCTCTCAAGATGTGTGCATGCGTGTGCATGAGAGAGAGAGAGAGAGAGGTCATTTGCAGGTTTAAGAGACTGGTGGTAACTTGGAATTACCTTCAGAAATTCCTCATTCGCTATACTTGTTCTCCATTTCTCCGTACTAGGTTTTCCACCCACAGTGACTTACGGCCCCTGAGTGCAGGCACGAGTGTTCCATCGTCCTGCTGCTCAGCCTCAGGTGCTGCTGTCCCTGGGTCCTGAGGAGAGGCAGGGTGCCCCCTACCCGGCACATTCTGGGCAGGGTCTGTGCCCCTACTATAAGCAGGCCTGAGAGCCCAAGGGGTGGTGGATAAGAGATGTCTGGGCCCAGCTTCCAGGTGTGGATCCTGTTTATTTCTGTTCTTCTCAAAACAAACAAACAAACAAACAAACGCTATGGAGCAGGGTCTGGGAAAATAAATAATTGCAGGCATTTTGAGGGAGCAAAATGAGGAAACCTGTTTGCTGGGGAATGAGGTTGCTCTTTGCGAGTGTGACCATAAAACGGACACTAAGACATCCAAGCCGACAGAGGCAAAGTCATCCTAAAAAGAGAAGCTGGGCCCCAGGCTGGCAAGGCCAATGCTGGTCCAGAGGACGAGGCTGACTGTGGGTGGGAAGGGGCTGGGCCTGCCCTAGAGGTGCAGAAGAGAGCCAGGTCCCTGCACGTGGCCACACCCGGGTCACGCTGCCCTGGAGAGGAAGAGGAAGTCTGGCTGTGTCTCCCCGCCATGGGTGGGTCTGCAGGGGAGGTAGATGCCTCATGCTGCTGCCCGCTGAGGTTTTCAGTCACCCACACTTAGTAAGGACTGCCCTGGTTCTGAGTCCAGGTTCCCCAGGACTGGCTCCCCAAGAATTGAGCCCCAGGGAAGGGGTGGGATGCACAGACAGATGAGAGAGCGACCAAATGTTAATCATTTTCCTTCTGAACAAGCAAGTCTACCTTCTGGATCGATACAGCAGTGCTGGGAGCTGGCCTCATGTGACTCCTTTCCCCCACCAGGAAGATAATCAGGAAAGGCCCTGGAGGTGGTGAAGCCATCAGTCAATGTCATGCCCTGGAACCCCCTGACATCCCTAGGAGAGTCCTCAGCATTGTCACGTGCCTCAGCCCTCCTCCTTCTTGAGCTGTGCTGTCCAATGAGGTAGCCCCAGCCACTGGTGGCGGGAACACTTGGAATGCCACTAAATTGCATTGAGATGTGCTGTCAGGGTCGAATGTAAATGGGACCTTGAAGACTTAATATGAAAAAAAGAATGTAAAATAGCTTATTGATAATTTTCAATCATGATTCTATGTTGAAATGACACTATTTTAGATATATTAGTTTAAATAAAATTAATTAAAATTAATCTCACATTTCTTTTTTACTTTGGGTCCTGCCCCAAGCACCGCCAAAATGGTGATAAAGGGACAGTCAACAGAACAGACAAAAGTGACAGAAATTTGAGAGCCAAAAATCAGATGGGTGAGTGATCACAGACCTTAGCAATCAGATAAAGTTGAATCTGACATTGTCCTGGGTCGAAAGGTGTCCCCCTAAAATTCATGCCAACCTAGAACCTCAGAATGTGACCTTATTTGGAAATAGGGTCTTTGCAGATATAACTGGTTGAGTTAAAACGAGATTTTTACTGGAGAAAGCTGGGTCTTAAGTCCAATGACAGGTGTCTTTGTAAGAAAGCCTTGTGAAGCTACAGAGTCACAGAAAAAAGCCTGTGTGGTGAGGGGGACAGAGACCAGGGTGAGGTGGCCATGAACCAAGGAAGGCCAAGGGTTGCCGCAGCCAATGGAGCTGGACGAGGCACAGAGAGATGGTTCACAGGAGGCTCAAGAGGGAGCACGGCCCTGCTGACACTTCAGTTTGGACTCTTAACCTCTAGAACTGTGAGCAGATACATTTCTGTTATTTTAAGCCATGGGTCTGTGGCACTTTGTTATGGCAGCCTGAGAAAACTAGCACACGTAGCATGAAAAAATGATAAAATAGCTCATCGATAATTTCTTTATGTTAATTAAAGTTTGCAATGGTAATATTCATTTGGATTAATATAAATATTTTGGGTTAAATAAAACATGTTGATGAATTTCACAGTTTCCTTTTCTAAAAACGTGGCTATTAGAAAATATTAAATTACATACACAACTCTCATTTATGGTTTGCATTTTATTTCTATTGGACAACAGTGCTCTACAGTGAACAAAACACTGTGTGAAACCCTGGGGTTCTTCATCAAGAGAAGAGAAAGCAGCAAACTTTTGAACCAGAAGCCACAAAGGTAGGAAAGGCTTTTTCCACAAAGCCAGCAGGCAGGACGCGTCAACATGTCAGCAAGAGGTTAGGCCTGAAGGAGAATGTAAGCTGTCAAGAGAAGTGAGGAAGGATCTTCCTTTATCTGTAGAATGGGAACTCTATGCTGCTCCTGGCAGGGGTCAGGGGGGTCAGGGCCAGAGGTGGCCTCCTCCTCTGAGGACAATCACCCCTCCCCAAAGAGATCGCCGTCCAGGGAAAGCAGGACAGTCAAGGTGGGCTGGCTCCCAGCAGTCAGAGCCTACATTCCTCACACTTTCAGAGGCCAGAGACCGATAGCCAGGCCAGGGTCCTGGAATCCTGCTGGAATGCACGGGCTGGCTGCAGGCTGTATGGGAGTGGGGTTCTGGGGTTACCCAAATAGCTCACTGGCTCCAGAGGGTGGGGGTGAGGGGAATGGAAGGTAGGGAGAAAGAAGCCACCTGGCTTAGCCAGACTGAACTCATGTTTTCCTTGGCCGGAGCTGGGATTCCTCTCAAGGTTTCTGCCCAGAGATAGCAGCTGAGCTGAGTGTGGCCGGATGCTGTATTTCACTGCCTGTCCAGGCTGAGAGGGGAACCGAGATCATCCACGGAATGTGTGCCTGCGATCCCAGGGGAGGCTGTTTGAGCGTCTGGAGGTAGGACGTCAGCGGGGTGAGGATTCAGGGAGGGTGCAAGTAGAATTCCCAAACAACCCCCTTTTCAGGGCTTCCTGAGTTGCAGGGAAGGAGGCTGGACTGCTCTGGTTATTCTTCAGGTTCCAAGGAGGCCCAGAGGTGACCTTGAAATGACTCTGTCAGAAAAGCCTCTCCCTACTTTCTGCACACTGTACCACCCATTATTATTGTTGTTGGATGACTTTGCTAAGAATACCCCCGGAGAGGTCAAGAGCTCAGGTCACCCAGATCCCAGCATGCAACTCATCTGCACCTGACCGAGCTCCTTCCTCTGTGTTTGTTTCCAAGGACACCAGGTTGTCTTCCCTGCCTCTGAAATTCATCCCTGGGGAAATTGTCCTGGCTAAAATACCAGCTCACTCCAGAAGGAGTAATCCAGCAAGTCACTCTTTCCTCAAATTTTTACTGAGTGTTGCGAGGCCGCATGCCAGACCTTGTCCAGGCACTGGGGCCCGGAGCGAACCATGCCTCACTAAACCCAGTGACTGGATTACCTCTTCCATCCCTCTTTCTTTGAAGGCCTGGGCATGTTCAGGGGAGCACAGGTTCTCACCAGTCCTCAGACTCTAGTCGTTGCGTCAGGTCGGACTTGGCATAGCCTCAAAGCACGGGGTCGGGGAGAGCCAGCGTCCCTGCCTATCACATCCAGACTCCAATGGCGTCTGCTGCCTCTGCTGAGCAGGGAGCCTGCTTTCCTCCCTGGGCCCATCTCCAGCTCCCAGTCCTCTCCTCCCGACTGCTTCTTATCTCTATCTCCAGTGTTTGGAAGATGTCACCTCGTGTGGCCAGGGCTGCAAGCTGCTGTGGAAACAGGGAGAGGTTTGCTGTGGGTGGTGGGGGTCCTCCAGGGCCTGGATCCAGAGCTCAGAGCTCCTCAGAACTGGAGAGGCCACCAGAGACCAGCCCCCGAGGCCAGGGGCCGGCTCCCGGGCCCCACCAGCCCACCTCTACTTGTGGGAAGTTGGGATTTGTAGTTTTGATAGAGAGGGAGGGAATGAGATGCTTTTTCTATCCGCCAACTTCCCCCATGAGCACTTTTTAAAACAGGAAATCGAGGACACCCACTCAGTTTTTTTTTTGATCAGAGCAAGACCAGAAGACTGACTCCCTCCACTTAGGAAGGTGACCTCCCACCAGCTCCCATGCAGTCGCAGTACGGAGGAGCTTCCTGCAGGACAGAGGGACAAGAAGGCCTGCAGGAACCCCAACTTCTGTCCTTCAGATTCTTAAAGGACCCAAATTGCTCTCTCTTCTGGTCTCTTGGCCATTTTCCAATTCCCACGAGGACAGAAAGGAAGAAGTGGACTTTAACTCCAGCAATGGGGATGGGACTAGATGGGGTGGGGGATGTTTTGAGATCGGGGGCCCCCGGGCTGCTGATGGAGCTCCCCAGCAGGTCATTCATAGACCAGCCCCTCCCCATGGGCTTCGCTGTGTACCTAGTGGAGGTGGAGGTTTTCTCCATATCTTTCCAGCCTTATAGTTTTTATAATTAGACCTGGAAAACATCTTTTCCTTTCTTCACGTCTTTGGAAAAAGCGAGATTGGCTTAAACACAAAGGGATCATTTGGGCTTTTTGAAAGCAGAAAAAAGAAAAGAGAGGACCTTCAGAGAATAATGCGTCGCCATCCCAACCCCCTGCCTCCATCAGGAAAATGCCCCTGCTGAGGCCCTGACTCTGGCGGGGACCAGATAACACCCCAGTGTTTCAAAGGCATTCTCCCTAAGGGCCCAACTGCTTGCAAAGCCTCTGAGAAGAACTTGGCCAGCCTCCTGGCCCAGCTGCTGGCCCCAAAACCAGGCCGCTTGGCCCGGCCAGGCAGCCCATAAATCCCAGAGCCCGCAAGAAGCTGCACTCTGGCCTTGCCCCCTTGCTCAGATGCCTGGCTGCAGGCCCGGGCCGCCCTCAGTCAGTCTAGAGAGAGGCTGATGTAAATAAGCACATTTATCTGCGGAGGACCTCATTTTCTAAGGAATTGTATCCCCTCAGGGGCACTGGAAATCAGTCCATTGTTCCCTGCCTGCTGCGGGGCCACAGGCCTTCCCCACCCTACAGTCAGCAGGTATTTAGCTGAGGCGGCTGCCCTCCATAGGGTTTGTAGCACATCACCAGTGGATGTCAGTAAGTCCTGGCAACAGGTTAATTCCTTTGTCCCCAAGGCAGAGAGTGGTGATTCTCTTCTTATCTATTTAGCCTGTTTTAAGCCCCCAGAAGGTTAGATGCACAAGTATCAGGTTGACAATTCAAGTGCGCTGCCTTCTCTGAGGCCAGAATGAAGCAGAGCTTGCGGACGGGAGTTCCTGGGAGTTGAGGCAAGCTCAGAAGGGTGGGTTACCCAGCACTGCTTCAACTCTGGGAGAAAAGAAGGAACCTTTGCCTCTGGGGTGGAGAAACTGGAGACATATTCGTCTAGATGCCTCGAGGGTGTGAGATGTCCATGTTAGACGGGCACAAGTTCGCAGCCAGGATGGAATTTGGGACCCACCAGGGCCATGCAGCAGGTGTGGGGCACATGAAGTCAGACAGCTCATGAGGTACATCCTCAGACACAGGCACGGCCGCGGGCAGGAGAAAGCAGGAGAATCCTAGACACAGCTCAGGCTGCCCCGTGCAGCTCAATAGTGTCAGCGGCGGGGCCGTTGGCCAGACGGGCTGCCCAGAGCCTGCGTGCTAACACTCCCTGGCTCCTCAGTGGCCACCTGGCTTCAGACCAGCCCCTTCATCTCTGTGCCTCAGCTTCCTTATCTGTGGCAGGGGGTGGTGATGCTGAAGGAGAGAATAAAAACACAGAAGGTGTGAAAAATGCTTAGCACAAGGAAGGAGCCAGCTGAGGAGGGGTGGTGACTGCTATGGGGACCACTGGCCCAGTCTTGCCAGCTGAATTCCATCTCGGGCCTGGGAGCCAGCAGGGTTTATAACCACAAATAATCCTGAGATGGCTGTGGAACCACAATGGCTAACAATCGGGCAGCCTGGGTCCCCTGGTGGGCACAGCGCCTGTTCTCTGTTGGCGGGGGGCGTCTGTCTCCCGGGTGGAGGAGCTCTTGGTGGGCTGACATTGCCCTGAGCGACCCAGGCTGGCCCTCTCCCTCTCACCCCACTCCTTCCTGCTTGTGTGTTTGGGATTAACATGTATCCCTTGAATCTTTTCATTTTTCTACTGAGATGGAAACTTGGCCAGTGACCAGGTCTGGACGTGCTCACGGTGTGGCTGGGCTCAGGCCAAGCCCACGGTAATTGTAATCACATGTGAGGCGCTCGCTGGCTTGCTGGGCACTAGGGCCGGGGGAGACGCACGGCTGCCAGAGGGAAGGGCGCTGGGCCGGCTGTCTGGGCTCTGGGTGAGTGTGCAGACAGTGTGGCCGTGGGCTCCTGCCCTCACGTCACTGACCCTCAGTTTCCTCTGGGATAAAATGAAGGCTTATTTTGAAGTAATTGGCTTATAGGACCTCTGAGGGCCCGGCCTATGCTCTGGGAATCTGGGATATCATGAGATAGGGACCAGCTCTCTGGTGCCCCGGTGACCTTCCCAACCCTGGCCCGGCCTTACATGTTCATGGAGAGGGGCCATGCCAGGATGTGGCTGGAGGGCTCCAGAAGGGCCTGCCCCACCCTGCCTCACCTACCCAGATGCTTGCTCCTGGGACACAGAGCACAGGGGGCTCTCTGAACCAGTGGGGGCTGAGGGTGTCTGTCATCAAGCCCAGGGGTAGCTGGGAGTAGAAGATATCAGGGTGGGATTGCAGGTGCTTAGAGAAGGGTCTGGAAGGACACGCAGAAGACTGTTCGAGACAATTTTCACCGGCTACCTGGTGCAAGGGCGAGCCTGATACCCAGCCCTCATTAGCTCTGGGGCTGGGGCTGTCCCTTTGCTTGATTTAATCTACTCAATGGGGTAATGTTACGACGAGCACCGACTGGACCACCCAAAGAGGCCTTTACTCAGTGGATTGTTGTGGTTTTTTTCCATTCACAGTGGAGTCTCAGAAAGCCTGATGTGGAAGGAAAGGGGCCACACACTAAATCTGACAAGCTCAGGGGAGGCCTTACAAACTCAGAGACCCAAAGTAACCACAAAGGATGGTCTGGAATTAACACCTCCTAAGCAGTTCTTGGCACGTAGTCACAACCTACACCACTATCTTTCCCTAACCAAGGTCAGTCGTCACCTTAACTGAGCCTGTGTGTTGTCTTATTGCATTTAAGATAACATAGCTTTGGCATATCAAGATAACTATTTTTTCCGGACCCCTCAGGGCACAATGTCCCACCAGAGCAGAGACCATGGAGCCCTTTATTGTCATCTTGTTCTCTGCATACCATCTCTGCGTGCTGTAAATGTCTGTTATTAACTGCGGTATACCCACCAATGTAAAAGAGGTAGGTTCTCTGTGTCTTACTTTTTATCCAATCCCAGACGTTTCCCTGCTTTGCTTTCTCCCACCTCCCTAATCTATCAACAATGGACTTCATGTAACCTCCTTACGTCTCCTCCTTCGATTGTCCTGTATAAAATAAGGCATTAAACTGCCCTTCTCTGGAGCATTTCTCCATCCATTGAGATTTTGCTTCTCAGCAATTGTCTTCAGTTTTGCTCAAATAAACTCACAAAAATTCTCTGCAGGTTTGAATGTTTCTTAAGCGGACACAGAATGAGGAGCAGTGGAAGGGCTGTGAACAGGGGCTACCTGGCTAACCGGTATGGCCGAGAGTGGAGCTACCGTTCTAAAGCACGCCATCTGAGTAGGACCGGAGTTCCTCTGGCTTTGCATAACTCTTGGCGTTTCCCTCCCCTCTCTCCCCTTTCTGCTTGCACATGTCTCTCCCCACTTCTTCCTTTGTCAGTCTCTTTTATTTCCTCTGCCTGCTCTTTTTCTCTTTCCCCCTTGTTCTCCTTTCCTCCTTTCTAGGAAGAGAAGCAGAATGACATAGTAGAAAGAGAGTGGTTTGGGAGCAGGCAGCTTTGACCTCCTTGAACCTTAGGCTTCTGATCTGTGAAACGGAGGGAGTGAGATCGTAACCTTGGCCTCACTGGTGGGATTAAATAGGATGATATATAAGAAGCTTCAGGCGGTACCTAGAAAAGAATCAGTAAAAAGCAGCAAATACTATTATTTACCCAAACTATCAACAGAAATTTATCTTAAAAGATTAGTTGAACTTAACATTTGTCCCCCTTTTTTGTAAAAATGATGTAATTTAAACTTTTTTCTTCCTTGTTCCCATAAAATTAGGATATCCATACTCAGATAGATTGCCCTTTGTTTCCTTGTGGCTTCTGGTTTTTGTCCTGTGTGTCCACAGTCCCAGAGGGAAGGGGGACTCTTGCCCTCGACAGCCCTCTTGCCCATGACTCTGAGGTCTCTGTCCTGATGAGTAAATATTTGGCACAGGGGCTTTCCTTTTGGGAACACGTCTCAGAATAAGACAGGAGATAGTCCGCAGGGAGGACACTCTGGAGGCACCGCCGCGCTAAGACGGAGGACATCGATACAGGACAGAGGCCCTGTTCTAAGACTGGCTGCCCCTGCTTTCTGGAAAAGCGCTGAATCATGGTGAATTGTGACTGCACCTGCGCAGAAGATGCTACAGGACCCCTGTTTCATTATAATAACATTATAATAAATTAGCATTGTGGGACCCCTCCCCCAGTAGCCAATCAAGGAAAATCATGGGAAACCGCATGGACAGTAGCTTAAAAGTAACGTAAGTACTTGTACAGGTACAATAAAAGGCCGCCAAAACTAGCCAGGAAATACCCGCCCTGTAAGAACAGACTCCCTCCAGCCGCTGAGGTCAATCTCTGCTCAGAGAGGGCCCACTCCCATGTTCTGGGGATTGTACTATTGCTTAATAAATCTGCTCTCTTTTTGCTATAAACTTCCGTTGTGTTTGGTTCAATTCATTGTTTGTGATCACTAAGAACTTGGTTATCTGTGCCCACCTTCAACAAGAGGACGGCTTCAGTGTTCATCTCACGGTTTCGAGGCCACACAGCCAAGATGGCTCCTACCAAATAAAAACAAACCTAACAAACAATGGTTCAGGGGTTAATGTGTCACTTTATATAATAACCTCCTCTTTCTAGGGGGCAGCTTTTACATTTCAGAAAGGTTTTCCCCCCACATCATTTTATATTGCTTCTTTATCTGTGTCCATTAGGGTTTGGTTAGAAAATACTGTAGGTATCCCAAATGTGTAGGATTTTAACACAGAGGATTTAGAGGCTTATATAACTGATGGGATGGCTGGATGAAGGCAGGTCAGGAAAGCCACCATTAAACCCCACAAAATCAGGAAGTGCCAGAATTACTGAGAAGGTGCTGCCATCAGCATTTTCACAAAAATGGTGCCAAAAGCAAAGAGGGAAGTCCCAGCCCTTTCCAAAGCCGAAGCCAAAGCAAAGGCTTTGACGACAAAGAAAACAGTGCTGACAGGGGTCCACAGCTACAAAAAACCCGAAGATCCACATGTTTTCAACCTTCCAATGGGGCAAAGATGTTGCAGCTCTGCAGACAGCCCAAATATCCTGGGAAGAGCGCCTGAGGAGAAACAAGCTTGACCACTACGCCATCATCAATTTCCCCTTAACTGCTGAGTCAGCCATGAAGACAGAAGACAAGAACACACTTGTGTTCATTGTGGATGTCAAGGCCAATGAGCACCAGATCAAACAGGCTGTGAAGAAGCTCTGTGACATCGACATGGCCAAGGTCAACCCCCTGATTAGGCCTGATGGAGGGAAGAAGGCCTGTGTTCAACTGGCTCCAGACTATGATGCTTTGGATGTTGCCAATAAAATTGGGATTGTCTAAACTGAGTCCAGCTGGCTAATTCTAAATATAAAAATGTTTCACAGTTAAAAAAAAATGATGCTCAGCCCTGGCTGGTGTGGGTCAGTAGATTGAGTGCAGGCCTGCAAACTAAAAGGTTGCTAGTTGATTCCCAATCACGGCAAATGCCTGGGTTGTGGGCCAGGCCTCTAGCTAGTGGTGTGCAAGAGGCAATCAATTATTTCTCTCACGCATTGATGTTTCTCTCCCTCTCTTTCTACCTCCTTTTCCCTCTTTCTGAAAATAAATAAATAAAATTAAAAAAAAAAAAAAAAAGAGAGATGCTCAGATCATCTCAGCCTCTAGCAGCCCCAAAGTGGGCAACTTGAAAGAGCTCACCTGGAGGCTGTGGTAATGCTTACTCCTGTCCCTGCCAATTCAGAGAAGAAGGGCTTCTCTTGTCCTTGGCCTCCCAAATCTTGTGCAAGTGACTCTGTTTCCAGAGTCTGACTTAAAACCACGCTGGCATGGAATGCAGGGAATGGAAAACCCCAGGGTTCTTTGCTGGAGGCAGAAAAACGTGCAGGGTTTGGCAAGGTGCTGCGGTCCTGGCCAGCCCGGAGGACCAGCGCCGCTTGGAGGGCATTTTCTTCTGTCTGCCCGTCTGAGCGGCCACCCCCATTCCTTCTGCGGCACTTGTCAGGAATAAGGGTTCATAAGCCACTGTATCCAGGGAAACAGGGAGAGGGCACAGGAATAGAGGAGGAGAAGAAGAGGCATTTTACGTGCATAGGGACACGAATAAAGGCAGTTTTAAAAAACCGTTCCTTTGCCAATGGCACACTGATGTCCTGGACACCTGGGAAGAGGAGGGGTCTGGATGTTGGAAGGAGACTGCTATGGGTAAGCCGCTCCTCTCTTTCCCCTCCCTGCTTCTTCATCTATAAAGTGAAGGGCGAAACACCAAGGTCCCTTTCAGCCCTAACCTCCGTGACTCTCTGATATGCGGGATCAGAAGTACGGTGCACTTAGCCTCAGGGGCGTGACTCTTCACGCCTCCTCTCCTCCTTCCTTTGCTTCTTCCCTCAGCCTGTAAAGTCGCGCTCAGGACTGTGCATCCTTCAGAGACAAGCAGCCAAACCAAACATTCCCTATGATCTGATAATCCTCTTCTAAGCTACTTATCCATCTTGGTCCTTCCTTTTATCCTTGAGACCTCTTGAAAACGTCGTGTGTGTTAACGCTGGAGGGTAGGACACCGGGATTCAAGTCCCCTTACTTTCCAGGTCTCAGGGAAGAGCAGAAAGTCCCACTCACTGGCAGGGGAATAAGGTCTGTGCTTACGTGGCCTAGAGGCTGCACAGCCTTCTCAGGGAAATCGCCGTATCGATCGGTCCTACTGGCCAGGAGGCTGTATTTGGAGCAATGGGATTATATTAGTTTCCTAGGGCTGCTATAATGAATTACCACAAACTTGATGGCTTAAAATAGCATAAATTTATTCTCTCATTGTTCTGAAGGCAAGAGGTCTGAAGTTAAGGTGTTGTCTGGGCCCCACTCCCTCCAAGGGCTCCGGGGAGAATCCTTCCTTGCATCTTCTAGCTTCTGGGGGTTCCAGGTGTTCCCTGGCTTCTGTCTGCGCCACTCCAGTCTCAACCTCCACCCTCACAGGGCCTTCTCCTCTGGGTCTGTCTTCTCCTCTTCATGACTCTTAAAGGGGCACTTATTATTGGGCTGAGGGCCCACCTGAATGAGCCAGGATGATTTCATCTCAAGATCCTTAGTCACACCTGCAAGGACCCTTTTTCAAAATAAGGTCACTTTGACAGGTTCTGAGGATTAGGACATGAATATATCTTTTGGGGAGCCACCGTTAATCCACAACAGTGCTCCCCTCCCCTTTACCTCCCTGGTGATCGGGTGCGATGTCAAAGTCCCAGCCTTACCACTGTCGAGTGTTGGACATGTGAGTGAGGACGCCTTAGACAGCCATCCCTGATGAAACTACCAGGTGACTACAGCTGCCTGGCTAACCTCAGCAGCAGAGCCACCAACAGAGCCCTGCCAAACTGCTGACCTACAAAACCATGAGCCAGGAAGAGAACTGTTGTTTTAAGCCACTAAGTTTTAGGTGGTTAGCTACAGAATGGCAGATACCTGATACAGTCCCCATGTAGCCAAGCCTCTAGCACCCCTAAGCACAGAGTCAGACCCAGGACGCAGCTCCTGGTCGCTCTCAGGAGTGTACAAAGAAGCTGTGATGTCCCGTGAACCATCCTATCCTTTTTGTCTTTAGTAATGAAACTTTTTAGTAACAACAAAAGCCCACCCAGCTAGGGACTCTATTTTCCTGCCTTCATCACAGCTAAGCATGACGAGGTTTTTACCGGTGGAATGGAATGAAGGGACCTGTGCAACTTCTGTGTTACTTCTCAGAAGTTGCTGGCCCTCTCCTTCTTCCACTTCCCCCTTCCTGGAATGCAGAGCTGGGGAGGGTCGGCCGTGGCCCCTAGGGCAGAGCTGCTCCTACTGTCGGGGCAGGAGACCAAAGCCTGCAGGGGATTGGTCGGCGGGGAGTCCCCAGCTGGCTGCAGTTTACCCGAAGTTCTCTGGCTGCTGCGTGGAGGATGGAAAGGGGACGGGGAGGCAAGAAGGCCAGTGAGGAGGCTGCCGGAGCCCTCCAAGCCACACTGAGGTTGGCTTGCCAAGTCAGGTGGTGCACAGCACAAGACAAGTACATGTAAGAAACATTTGAGAAGAGAAATGGATTGGATTTTTGGGTAAGTTTGTTGTGGGAGGCAGGGGGATGGGAAGAGAGGAATCCAGGAGGACTTTGTGGGGTTGCTGATGCCATTCCCTAGGACAAGGACAAAGGCAGAGAAATGGGCATGAGGAAGGCAAAGCTGGGAGGCCGGTGCCTGTGAGATGGGAGGGCTGCAAAAAGTTCGCTCTGGAAAGAGCTTGTGGAGACAAGAAAAGGATAACATGGGGATTCTGGAAAAACGGAAGTGGTATCAGTGACAGGAGCATATACTGCTGTTTTGTTGTTTTTACACTTTTATTGAGACTCAATCCAAATTCCATACAATTCACCCACTTAAGTTGTACAATTCAACAGTTTTTGGTATGTTCACAGAGTTCTGCAATCATCGCTACGATTTTAGAACATTTTTGTCATCCTCAGGAAATGCTATGTCGATTTTGCTGCCCCCTTCCCCCCGCCATAGGTAACCACTATGCTAGTTTCTATCTCTACATATTTGCCTAATCAATACTTGGTCCTTTGTGATTGGCTACTTGCACGTAGCATAATGTTTTCAAAGTTCATCCATGTTGTAACATGTATCAGTACTTCGTTCCTTTTTATTGATGGATAATAATCCATTTTATGGGTGTACTACACTTTATTTATCCATTCACCAGATGGTAGATATTTGGATTGATTCCATGTTTGGGCTGTTATGAATATTAGTTATAATCTTCATGTACAAGTTTTGTGGGGACATGTGTTTCATTTTTCTTGAGTACATGCTGAAGTGGTAATTGCTGGGTCGTACGGGAACTGTATGTTTAACTTTGAGGAACTGCCAAACTGTTTCCTAGAGTGACTACACCATTTTACGTTCCCTCCAGCTATATATGAGGGTTGAGGGTTCCACCTTGTTGCTAGCACTTATTTACCCAACTTTTTAAATTATACCCATCCTAGTGAGTATTAGGTGGTATATCATGTGGTTTTGTGGTTTAAATTTGCATTTTCCTAGTGTTTAATAATATCAAACATCTTTTCACATGTTCATCATCCATCTACATATCTTCTCTGGAGAAATATCTGTTTTGATCCTTTGTCCATTTTTACGCGAGTTATTTATCTTTTTATTTTTGAGTCATAAGAATTCTTTATATATTCTGGAGACAAGTCCCTTATCAGACATGTGGTTTCCAAATATTTTATCCCGTTCTGTGTATTTGTAGTATAATTCTAAAATTTAGCATATTTTTAAAACACAGCTTTATTGAGATATAATTTGTTTATATAAATTTCACCCATTTACAATATACATGCCAATCAATGATTTTTTGGTAAATTTACAGTGCCTCACCGTTACCAGCATCATAACCTAGTTTTAGAGCATTTCTGTCGCCCCCTCAAAGCGCTCCTGTGGCCACCTGCCGCCCACCCCTGTCGCACCGCCCGCCCCAGCCAGCCCCAGCAGACGTGCCTGTTTCGGACGTGTCTTCAAAATGGAATTGTATAGTATGTGGTCCTTAGTATCTGGCTCTTGTCCCTTAGCATAATATTGTTGAGGTTTATTCATATTACAATGTATATCAGTAGCTAATTTTTTTTAAATCCTCCACTGAGGATATGTTTTTTATTGATTTTAGAGAGAGGAAGGGAGAGGAAAAGAGAGAGAGAGAGAGAGAAACATCGATGAGAGAAACATCGATGTGAGAAACATCGATTGGCTGCCTCTGGCACGTGCTCCAGCCAGGGATCCACCGGGGATTGAACGTGCAACCTTAGTGTGTGCCTTGCCTGGGGATTGAACCTACAACATTTTTGGGGTACAGGTCAACGCCCCAACCAACTGAGCCACACGGCCAGGGCAATAGCTCATTCCTTTTTAATTGTTGACTAGTATTCCACTGCTTATCCATTCACTAGTTGGTGGTCATTTGATTTATCTAGTTTGGAGCTTTCACAAATAATGCTGCTGTGATTCAGTGTAATTGTCTTAGATAGCTTGGGATGATACAACAAAATTCTGTAGACGAGGTGGCTTAAACAGACAGTTATTTCTCACAGTTCTGGCAGCTGGGGAGTTCAAGATCCAGATGCTGGCAGATTTGGTCCTCTAAGAACTCTTCCTGGCTTGTAGATGGCTGCCTTCTCCCTGCCTCCTTACACAGCAGAGAGAGCGATTTGGTCTCCCTCTTCTTATAAGGGCACGAATCCCACAGTGGCAGCCCCACCCTCATTACCTCATCTAACCTCTTATCCCCCGAAGGCCACATCTCCAAATACTATCATATTGGGCGTTAGGGCTTCAACACATGAACTTTGGGGAGGACACAAATGTTCAGTCGTAATAGTAATTTGATGTGATTGGACTACCATTTTGTTATTTGTTTTTGATATAGCTCATGACTGCTTTGTTTCCCCTCTGGTTCTCCTTTACTGCTTTCTTCTATGTTAAATAGATATTCTTCTAGCATATGATTTTAATTTCTCAGTTCATTTTTAGACTGTATTTGTTGAGTTATTTTCTTAGTGGTCACTCTAGGGATTACAATACACATCTTAACTTATCACAAGGTAGGGGGCATTTGACATTTTATTTGACAATTTTTTTTGTTTGAATTATTTAATAATTTAATATGTAATAAATCATTTTAAGAATTTAATTCATTATATTTAATTTCTGTTAATCTAAATGATGATTATTAAACCAATTCAATAAATATTTAATAAACAGTAATTTTAAGTTATTTAATATTTAGGCATTTGGTACGTGATCTCTATTTGTATACCTGCCCCAGGTCCTGCGCAGGTTGGGGGCAGACCTACCTTCCTCATATTTGTATGCATGTATTGTTTTTACATGGCTGTATTCATACTGTATAAATTATATAATACTAATTACATATCCTGCTTTTTAAACTTAACATTTTGTCTTTGCTTTTTTGCATTTGTATTTGCCATAGGTCTTTGTGAACTTTATGGCTGCAATGTATTTTATTGAGTGGATAAGGCAAACTTGAGTTTACCATTTCTTTGCTTTAGGACATTTAAGCCATTTTCAGTTTTCAACTATTTCTTTGTGTTTTTTGTTTGCTTTCTAATGCTGCAATGAGCATCCTTGTGCACCTAACTCTTTACACATTTTAGAATCTTTGGCATAAATCCCCAGTAATAAGATTACTCTTTTGAAGAGAACCAATATTTTTCTAGTTCTTGGTATCTTCTTGCCATATTATCATAAGAATTGTAAGGTGTAATTGCTACCATACCTACAGGAGAACTGCATTTTTTTTTTTCTATTTAACTTTGCATTTCTTTGGTGATTAGCTGGGTTGGACATTTTTCTGAAAATCCATTTATCGGTTATAATTTGTTTTATATCAGTCCCTTCTTTCTTATGTAGAATGCCCCTGCCTATTTATACATAAGGCTTTTTGTTTTTAAACTATCAGTTTGTTTGAGCTTTTATGTACTATTCCTTCCTCAAAACTTTTTAGGAAAGAGGCAGAGTATAAATAAATAAAAACAGATAATCTTTTATCTCCCTTACTTGCTGTCAATATTTCTCCCCACTTGCCCTTTTCAGTCATTTTTTTAATGCAGAAAATTTACATTTTTCTGTAGTCAAGCCTGCTAATCTGCGATTTCATTGATGATTTCCAAGTGTAATAAGAGACATTCTCCCTCCAGAGATTCGATGAATGTTTCTCTTCTAGTTTCCCTAGGTTTTTAAAAAGTACATAATTCTTTAATCTCTGAAAGATTTCTTGTAAAAATGCCCTTTGGTCAGAGGCAGGGGATTTCAAATAAGTTACTCAAACTCAGTGATTTCCTTCCCTGGTTTTCTTGGCTGTATCAGAACCTGGGGTCCTAGCTGGACCAACACTCTCCTGCAACTGTCTGGATGGAGGGAGGGGATGTGCAGAATCAGAACTTGCATCTTGAGCCAAGCCCGCATCCGAGGGGGCAGTACAAGGGGGTGGAAGAGCACAACTTGGAACCAAGTTTGACTTCCGGCTGTGTGTAGACTCTCAGCCTTCCTTTCTCCCTCTGCAAAATGAGCCAAGAGATCCTTGACTGACAGTGCTGCTGTAAAGATGATAGGAGATGAATTACAGAAAGTTCTGGAATACCACCTGGTCCATTTTGGATCTCTTAGGGTTATGCCTTTGCATTAACTTGGGTCCTGGGTCCCATTTCACAGCCAGAGGTGTCCCTGAGCCTCTCTCCTGAGCTGTCCCATGGAACATGGGCAGACTACCAGGGCAGTTAAGAGTTTACTTTTTTAAGTGAGAAAATTGAGTCTCAGGTTAAATGGCACAGTAGCAGATACTCCTGACTGCTCTGACATACTGTGTCCTCCGGTATCACTACCTCACGGCACCTCAGCTTCTCTGCTTCCCCAAATGTGAAATGGAGCTAATTGTCCTCATCGGTCTCTCCTGCTCAGGGTTATTTGATGATCAATTGAAAGGCTCTGAAAAAGGCCATGGAAAAACCCAGAGGCAAGGTAGCGTCCCATGGGCCACTCTGCCCACGCCTCCCTCAGCTTGAACACAGACGACGCCTTGTGTTAGCTCCGCGAGCCTCCCTGCCCCTGCTCCCCAGGAAAACCACGCAAAGGCTCTGTGAAGGCCCCTTGTGCCCGGGTCTCACCAGGCAGGAAGCCCAGGGCTTGGCGGAGGCCCCAGGAAGCAGAGCCCGGAGGTGAGCAGCACTTAAGGCCCAGCTGTGCTCAATGTGGAGAGCTTCTCAAGACTCAGAGAGCCGGGGTGAGGAGGGACCTCGGGGTCACCTAGGTCACCCCCACTTCACAGTTGTGGGAGTTCAGGTTCAGAGTGGGGAGCCAGACAGTGGCAGTGTCAGGAGAACCTGGGCTGGGGACGCTGGCTCCCAAGTCCAGCACACTGTCAACTTGGCCTCTAGAGGCAGCCGCAGTGGTGTCCATGGGCAGGGCTTCTCTGACCCTTCTGAAAAATGCTTTGCCATTTGAGCAAAACTGCACGGTGTTAGAGTATCGGAGCGCTTTGACGGCATGGCAAAGCACGGGGAACAAGATGCCCCACGGTCTGTGGGGAATGACGTGGGAATAGAATTTTCCAGGAAGGCAAGGAAATGTTTTGAGCAGGAGCTTGGCATGATGGGTGCGGCTGGAAGAATGTGGGGGCAGCGGCCAGAGGCAGGCAAAGCTGGTGCAGAAAGTTGGTCTCACCACCCCACCCTGGCAGGTAGCTGGGGGTGGGGGAGAGAGGAGCTGTAATTTTTAATGACATTCATGGGCTATTTCATGGGTCTGGATAATCTAAGTACCTTAATTAAAACTGGGTTTTCCAGGTTGAGTTATCAAAAAGTGAACAGAAAAGATGCCTTATAATTTCACCCGTGAGTTTTGTATGCACTGCGTAACTGTACCGTCTGAAGCAAGAATGGAGAGGAGGAGGGGGCCGGCTACCAGCAAAGAAGTGGTTCCCAGGGGTCACATGCAGGCTCACAGATGCTCCTAGGATGCAAGGCTGTGACTGGGAGAATGGGGGGAGGTAGCCCTGAATTGCCCCTAGTGCCAGTTTTTCCTCCTCTTCTACCCAAGAAGCACAGTGGATCAGTGTCCTGTGCCTGCCAGGGACCAGCCCTGGGACTTCTGGGCCAATTGAAGTAAAGGCGGTGAGGTTCCCAGGCTCCTGGGTGGGGGGCCAGCCCTTAGGCAGGCCCAGCCCTTTTTCACATTCCTGTGCGAGCCCCCGTGACAGTGACCAGAGGCTACAGAAGCGTAGAGCACAGGGTGAGGTCAGCCTTGGTGCAGGTCAGGCTCTCTTCCTCACTTGCAGACGCCTGCCTTCTTGCTGTGTCCTCACAGGCCAGGAAAACAGAGCTCAGGTCTCTTTCTCTTCCTATAAGGACACTAATCCCATCACAGGGCCTCACCCTCTTTACATCATCTAAACCTAATTACCTCCCAAAGGCCCCACCTCCAAATACTGTCGCACTGGGAGTTGGGGTGTTCATATATGAATTTTAGGGGACCACATTCAGTCCACAGTAAACACCTAATTCTGTTTGGAAACATGCCCTGGCCCCTGTGGGGTCCGGCTCTGGCCCATGCTTGGCGTGCCTCTGGGAGGAGGCGGGACCTGGCAGCCGCCAAGCCGGGAGGCGGCAGCAGCGGGGCGGGCAGGCCCTGCAGCCACACTGCCAGGGCACCAGGGTTTCATTACCCGGATGAAAACCAAATGGTTCCTTTTCTTTCCTTCTTTTATTTTCTCCGTGAGGTGGCTGCAAAGCGGGGTACAAAGCCCACAGTGATGAGTGCAGAGAGGAAGGCCATGGAGGGAAAGGAGAGTTGGAAACGCTCAGAGAGAGACAGAATGGGACAGAGAGACAAGCCAAAAGGGTCAGAGAGACACAGAGTGGGAGCGAACGCAGAGATGGGGACAGGCAAAGACACAGGGGAAGTGGGAGCCAGAGATACAAATCAGAGGGCCAAGTGACAAAGACCTAGAGAGATGGGGTCCCTTAAAAGATGCAGAGTACCTTCTAAGTAAGGCGTGTGGGCTGGGGCAGGGAGGAAGGCCTGAGGGGGGCGCAGGCAGACAGAGGACACCGCAGTTCTTTTCAGGGGATCACTTCCTTACTCCCAAACCGACCCCAGGGGAGGGGGAAATGGCGGGGAGCTGGGGAACCAGGTCCCCCAGCGCTGTGCAGCTCCCTGGGCATCCGGGTCGCCCCCCCCTCCAGTCTCACCTGGCTACCCTCTCTCCTCTAGTCCAACCCCTCGCCTGCAGGTGAGGAGAGCTGGGCCTAGAAGGGAAGGGGTTTTAGGACCCGGGGCCGCAGCTGACAGGGTGGCTGGTCTGATGGGTCCAGTGTGGCCAGGCCTAGAGACACTGGTAGGGATTGTGACCTCAGAAGCCCCTCTTAGCCCCAGGGTCGACTGGACGGCAGCGGAGAGTCACCCAACATTTTATGTTGCTCCTTTCACAGTAACTGTGTTGGTGTTGGGAGGAAGAAGAAATCAAAACCAGAGGCTGAAGGGAGAGATAAAGAGAGTAGGAAAACCACACATTCAGAGCATCAGTTCTGAGTTGCCAGATGGTTGTGAATCATGGCCAGACCCTTCCGTCAGAGAAAATCTCGTCTGACCCTGGGAGTGGGCAAGAGGGCAGCTTCCCAAGAAACCATTGTCTTCTCCTGCACCCACTGGGGAGCCTCAGGCCGTAGGAGTTTGGTTCAGGACCCAAGTCCAGCCCAGCGAGAGGGACCAGCTAGGGACAGCTTACATGTCTGTAGGGTGAGGGAGAACTGGCTGTCAGGGACCACAGCATTGTGCAAGGAGGTCCACCTCGAGAGCCAGAGAGTGGAGGGAGGAGAAGCAGCAGCCCACCCTCAGACCCGCCTCCCTCCTGCCCTGGGCTCCCCCTTCAGACGTCCCCAGAAAGGTCAGCGTCCAGAGCAGGGCCCTTGGCAGCAGCTCTGAGTTGTCATGAGGACCAGTGTAGAAACTGCTGGCAGCATCTCCTCAGAAAAGATGCCATAAGGAGCCTGAAGATAACAGTGTCGTTCTTAAATGAAGATGGCGATGAGAGAGGCCAGGCGGCATTTGCAATTGGCTGGTCAATCCTCTCAGTGCACAGAGAGGAGCAGCAACTTTCCGGAGGCCACACAGCCAGACCCATCTTTTGACACCCTGTTCCACTCCTCACGATGTCCTACGTCTGACTTCCTGGTATCTTTCCAGTCTTTTATCTCAATGGAGGTCACAACAGCCCTGAGATGTAGGTGGGGTTTTCCTCACTTTACCAGTAGGGAAACTGAGACCCTGTGGGTGACTTCCTCAAGGTGGCAAGGCTCCTCAGAGGCAGGGCTGGGGCTAGAACTGAGAGGGGCTTGGACTCCCAGCTCAGGGCTCTTTCTGTTCTGCTGTGATGAGGCAGCTCATTTTCTGCAGGGGCGGGGCGGGGGGGCGGTGAGAGGTGATGCCCTGCACTGTGCTGACCACCAGGCTTCCCTCCCCACCTTCCAGCCCTGAGGAAGCCCTTCCTGGGTTGGTGGAGAAGGTGGTCACCCCTGGGAGGAGACTTGCTCTGCTGCATCCCCGACTGGACTGGTCCCTCCCAGTCTAAGGGATTCCTTTCTTCGGTGCAGTGTGGTTTTCTAGGTGACACTCTTCGATCTATGCCCCTTCCTCACCCTCTCTGCCTCAAGCCACCGCATCCCTCAGTGTGGGTGTGTGTGTCCTTCCGGGCAGGAGGCTTTGGGACAGTCACAGTACAATGACACGTGGTCTGATGTGGGATGAGAATATTTTAAATCTGAGCTATTCTTCAGAGACTGGAACATGTGGTTTCCAGAAGCACAAGCACACTGGTTCCCTGAAGAGGAGGAGGGGAGAAACTGTTGAAAGGGTAGGCAAAGTGGCTGGGGTAGGGGCCAGACCAACCTAGCGCAAGTCCTGACGCACTTAGGGCTAGCCAGGGAAGGACACTGGCTGCCTACAAGTGTGGGTCAGCTCCTCCTAGTCCCTGGAGGCCTCCCCGGCTGCCCTCTCAGGACCCCTGCTCCCAGCACATTTCCTGCAGCATCAGCAACAAACTTCTATTTTTGCCCAGTCCCCTGGTGCAGCTCACTCCGCCCACCCAAGTGAGCCTGGCCGCCAAATGCCTCCCCTCTCCCTGTCAAGAGATGCTGTGTGTGAGAGAAGGGTAGTCACATTTTCCTCATCCCCCATGACCCAGGCCGCGGGAGGCCGGGGAGACGGGACGGCAGGGCCCTGAACTCATCAACCAGTTGAGAGCGTGCCCTTCAGGGTTTGGGACAGTGCGTGTGCCGGCCATTCCCTGAATGTGGCCAGCTGGGCCAGGGGCCAGGCACAGGGAGCAAATCCCAACCCCACCTGACTTCAGAAGGAGGGGCCACCCAGAGGAATGGTCACAGGGTGGCAAGTGAGGAGAGAGAGGGCGGGGGAGGGGGCGCCATCCTCTCTTGTGACCCAGGCTTTTTAGTGTGTGCCAAAGAGACACATGGAGATACCTTCAGTTCTGGGGCATGGGAAGGTGGAAGGGGCTTCCAAACCTGGCCGGGGAGCCTGAATGAAGCCCCGTGGCCTTCGGAGTGCCACTTCTGTGCCATTGACTTTCTCAAGAAGCTCTCTGATTGGCCAGCTAGCCACCCATCCCACACAGAGCATGATATTGGGCAGAATCCCTGGGCAAGCTGGCGGAAGAGGCTAGCCTCCCTCCCTCCAGATGGGTCCCCATTGAGGCTCTCATCCGCTGAAGCAGCCAGACAGCGGTTTTCCTGACCCTGTGGCAGCAGCCAAAACCACTGCAGAAAGGACTTCTTGCAGAAAGGACACCCAGTGCAGAAAGGACTCCTTGGGGCCACTTTGCTTTAAGGGGCTCTGGGAGAGGCTGATACCAAGAGCAGCTTGAGCGACACCAGCCACCAGGGCCTCGAGGCAGGTTCCTTCATTTATTGAGTAAACATTAATTGAGTGCGGCTGTCTGCGCCAGACTGGGGTATAGTGTGCCAAACTTCACGGCGCTTCAAGGCCGGTGGGGAAGCACGAGAGTGCGCCATGAACACAGCCAAGTGTGGCGCATTCATTACCGGGGGAAGACGGTGTTCTGGGTACTCACTGGGGTCTCACTCAGTATTGGGGGTCAGGGAAACTCCTTAAAGAACAAGGCCACCTAAGATGATGCTGATGATGTTAGTTAAGTGAAGAGGGGATAGGGAAGAGCTTCCAGGTGGAGAGCAGGTTAAGGAATGAGGGTGCTTTTCAGAAATGACGCTCAGAGCGGGTGGTGAAGTGGGAGGGGCACAGAGATAAACAGGAGCCACTCACAAAGGGCCTTGCATGGCTGTGTTTTGATACCTGTCTTGAGTCTTCAGCCAGAATTTTTCTCGGCCTCCCACGCCAGCAGGAAACCCAGTGGGAAATACTAACTTCCTGACCTCCGAGAGAAGAAAACAAGAACCCCAGCAGTTTCTGCCTCACCCCAGAACGTCCAGGTTGACTCATGATGGTTGAGGATGGGAGACTTTCTCTTTTAAAAACAGTGTATAATTACTGCTTTTCGATTTGTGAAGGTAATACGTGCTCTACGTAGAAAACTACAAAGAGAACAATAAAGTCACATATAATCCCTTTATATGGAGACCATCAACGTCAATATTTTGGTTTTTCCTTCCAATATTTTTTGTGTTGTTACACACTTGAGGTAAAACTCTGTATACAATGTTATTGCATGCCTTTCCCTTAACATAAGTATGTCGCCATGTCATTAAAAAGTCTTCATTTCTAAAAATTGATTTTTGAGAGAGAGGAAGGGAGAGAGAAACATTGATTTGTTGTTCCACTTCTTTATGCACTCAGTGGTTGATTCTTGTATGTGCCCTGACGAGGGTGGAACCTGAAACCTTAGTGTATGGAGACGATGCTCTAACCTGCCAGGGCAAAAAAAGGCTTGGTTTTTAAGGGTGGCATCACGTGGCTGTCTCGAGTTCCCCATAGCCTGTTGACTCCAGGCCTTTTGCCTTGGTAAGAACAGTGGTGTCCGAGAACGCGACCACAAGGATCACCCGGGGACCCTGGGGACCCCAGGCTTCTGCATCACATGTGGTGCTGGAGGATCTGCTTTTTTAAAAGGTTCCCCGGGATGCCCTGGAGCCAAGCAGGACCCGCCCTGGGGCAGGTGCTGTGTAGCACCTGCATAGCTCCTTTGAGGAACTCAGAGATGCTCGTCTCATTTTAAATCCAACAAAATACTATCTGTCTTGTAGAACTGTTGGGAAAGAGAGCTCTTGCTCTTGGAACTCAGGGCCTGATGTTCAGAAAAAAAAAAACTAAACTAAACAAAACAAAAAAATAAAGCTGTTGTTCAAGTTCCTTTTCTCTATTTCCCGATAGATGGGCATTGTTTACACACCCACCCCGGGGAGGTGTTTGCTGCCTCAGCAGGCAGTTCTCATTCTCCTTTGCATTGAATATTGAACTTAGGCACATCCTCTCAGGAACGTATCTATCGTATGGCAGTTATTAAAAAAGTCAGAACACACTGCCATGAGAAAATATGTATAGTGAGGCCTGTCATAGAGAAACTGAAGCATAATGGCCATAGGTGACCAGGGAAGACCTGGGGTTCAAACACATGGTGAGGGGCTATCAGAACCCCTCTTCCCTCTCAGTCAAGGAGGTAAGGCTGCAGGAGGAAGAAGAGGGAAATTAGCTTTCATTGAGTGTCTGCTCTAAGTGCAGTGTGGCTGCAAACTGCTGGTAGAAACCGTGTGTCACCGGTTGCTGATGAAAGAAGCCCAGAAATTGTGAACAAACAAATTTTTATAGCCATTTGATATTGCCACAGTATCCAAATGATGATTATTATTTTCCAGTAATTCATTTCTGTTGTATTTTTTACAAAAGCATCGATCAGTGGCTGATTGGATACAGAATATATATTTTTTTAAATTCTCACCCAAAGATACGTTTTTTATTGATTTTAGAAGACAGGAAGGGGGAGAGAGAGAGAGAAACATTGATAGGTTGCCTCCTGTACGCACCCTGACCAGGGATTGAAACTGCAACCTAGGTATGTGCCCTGACTGGGGATCGAACCTACTACCTTTTGGTGTATGGGACGACACTCCAACCAACTCAACCACCTGGCCAGATATTTTTAAATCTATCTTTTGCAGAAAGGTTCAGAGGTACTGGTCTAGAGACTGATGTATGATGTCTAATAATCTTCGCACAGCCTCTTCAGGGTCTTGAATTAGGGGTGTTTTCTCCTCCCCTCAGAACCCCAGGAAGGCAGAACCGACCCCAACGTGGCTAAGCTTCAGCCAGAGGAGGGCGGCTCTGCTCCCGGGCCCCCTGTTCTACCCCAGCCATGAAGCAGAGCCCAGACTCCCTAGGAAGACCCCACAGAGAGTCTGGGGTCCCAATTTCCCCAGGAGATGGGACCATGAGACCCGCAGGGTGGAACGTCAGGGGGGCCTCACAGGAGGGAAGTTCCCCAGGAAGACTCCGCCGTTCATTTGGGATGACTGTCCGTGTCAGGGAGACCTTCCCTCCTGTCCTGTCCCAGTCCCTGTAGCTGTAGCCGCTGTCCTGAGCTTGCAATCAACTAATAGGTCCCTGCCATACTCTGAGATGCGCACTAGCTGCTCTGGGGGCACCGCAAATGAAGGTATTTTCGGTAAGCACTTACTGTGATTAATGCATTCCATTTTCATGATGACCTCAGGAGATAGGTCCTATTTTTTTTTTACCTTCATTACACAGGAGAATCTCAAGGAGGTTAAGGGACAGACTTAAAATCACACAGCTAGTGGCAGGGCCAGAGGTCACCTCAAGCCTGCCCGGCTCTAGGCCCTGAGCTCGTAACCACAGTTTGACACCCTGGACCTGCCCTCCAGGGATGGCAGTCTAGCTGGGTCTGCGGGACCTTTGAGGAATCCCAGATAGTCAGGTACTCCGGGACCCAGACGGGGAAGATGCTGGGGCAGAGCCCTGGGGGCCTTTGGGAAGGAGGCAGCTGCTCTCAAGGCCCTGCTCCGCGGCCTCGCCGTGCTCCCAGGAGAGCGCACTCATATCCTGTGTCCCTGCCCCCCTCTCCCCAGACATGATCTCACTCCTCCTCACCCCAAGGCCCCAGAGAGGAGGCTATTGTTCCCTCCCACACTCCAGAATTTGGAGACCGCACAAGACCCTTTCCTGATGGCAGGGCAGCTCAGGCTCTCTCAGTGACGGGGGTGGGGGGGTAGCTGTCGCCACCGCATGCTCCTCAGCCCCTGCACAGCACCCACCTCCCCAAATTATCCCATAGTCTCTCAGCCTTTAAACTGCGCCTTTTGTGCTTTTTCTTCCTTTGAGACGAATATGCACTAGGAATCCAGGATGGAAGAGTCCTGCGGGGAGTCCTCCCGCCTTCCCGTTTTCCTGGGTTTCCGCACACCCACCTCTGGTATTCTCTGCTCTTCGGAGTGGGTGGAGTGGTAGCAGGCAGAGGGCATCAGGAGCTCCACGTTAAGTATCTGACTGCTTTAATAGTTCAGTGGCAAGTTATTTAAACTCTCAGCCTCCTCATGATATAAAATGGGGGTGGTTGTGAGGATTAATGGGAAATGGCTGTGGGAGCGCTTTGCCAGCTCTGAGTGGCTCTATCTAATCTGGTTCCCTCCCACTCTTGGCTTATTTGAGTGTTCCCCAGCCTTCAAAGCTCAGCTGAAGCCCACTGCTTCCAGGAAGACTTCCCTGACTACACCAGTATGGACCGAGTCTTCAGCCTGGAGGGGTCACCATCTGCATATGTGGACCCGTATGCTGTGTGTTCTGCAGTCCTAGAGAGCCACGCGGGCTCCAGGCATCACTCTGTGACTATGAGTGTATCCGCTGTGCTGCTTCTACAGCCGCAGACCCAGCAGGAGCCCAAGCTTGATCCACTCATAACTTCCACATCTTAGGACTTCTTATTTTCCAAGTGCTTTTTATAGGAATAGCCAGATTTGAGGGATCTCTTTAACAACACAGGGAGATGGTTTGGGGAGAGATTTTTGTTATTCCCACTATATTGGTGAGGAAAGTGAGGCTGAGAAAGCCCAAGAGATCTGGCCAAGATCACGGGACTGGGTAGTCGATTGCAGAGTCAGGATTCAAATGTAAGTTCAGATGCTCTTAATAATCTCCAGGTGTCCACATTTGCTCAGGGCCTCAATAAAGCCAAACAAGCACCCAAAGTGTGTGGACTTGCATTCATATGACCTCTTAGGTGAGCTTTTGCCTTTTCAGCTTCCCCCTGCTTCCTCCACCTGGCATCCCTGAGTTTCCCCAGAAGCCATTCCTCACCTGTCAGAGACAGCCGCAACACGGACAGACGGACGGACAGACAGACGGACAGATGCAGCGGCACACAGTCGCTCGCCAGTCAGGCCCTACGTACCGCATACAGTTGGACTCAGCGGGCGGGGCTTTGTTCTTGGTAGGACAAACAGTCCCAAGGGCCCCCGAGGCCAGGATAGGATTTTAAATAGCCAATGACAAGGCCGACTGAGAGGCCCAGTTTAAATTAGTCGTCAGAGCTCGATTGAAGCAGGTTTAATTGTTAGGTGGTGCTGAAATGATGAATGAGGTACGGCTTTAAATAGAAACATAAGTGTTTCAACCTCGCCCAGGGTGGGAACTGCAAGTGCAGATCTGGTTTCTTATTCAAAGGGCTCCCTGGAGGGGGAGGTGGCAGAGAGGGTGCAGTGAGCTAGGCTGGCCCGTTCCCCAGTAGTTTATCATTTCAGGAGAGTGATCCGAGAAGAGCCCAAAATTTGCCCAGGAAGATGAGGGCTCAGTTGTTCCACCAGCCAATCAATCAAGCAGTCCCTCGGTCACTCTCTCACTGCACTTTGACTCGGCTCGCTCTTTCCCATCTGCACCTCTGCAGCTGCGCCCAGACTGATCTTCCCAGAGTCGACAGAGGAAGAGTGGGCACAACAGAGCGGGAAAGTTCACTGTCCTTGGGACCCGGAGGTCCTGTGTTCGAGCCTCACTCTGCCCCTCACTAACTGTGTGGCCTTGGGGAGTCATCTGAGCTCTCCGAGCCTCAGTTTCCACAGCTGTAAACTAAGATGAAGCTTGCCCTACCTACTTCCCTCACCAAGCTGTAGAGGGGTCAAGGAGGTTAATACAGTGACAAAGCTCAGAAAGCCGTCATCCGTGCTATTACTGCTGGCGGGTCCGTGCCTCCCCTACTTGGCCCTGGGCAAGCTGGGATGTGGGGTGTGGGGAGAGAGGGAACCCCCAGTATGGCCTCTAGAGTCCTCGGTGTTGCTGGACATTTCTGGTTCTCTGGGTTATAGCGGGAGTCCCCCTTCATCCCTCTCACCCTGGGCCTGCCTGCCAGGCTCCCCGGTTGTATCTTTCATTGCTCTCTTCCCTTAACCCACCCCCGGAGCCAAGTGGGGCAGCCAGAAGGGAGGGCAAGAAAAGCCCACAGAAGGGCAGCCACACCTATGATGCACACCACATATATTCTGGGGCAGGGACAGGTGCGGTCAGGGGTCCGCTGGGTCATCTTCCCCTGTCTGAAGGACCTATATGGTTAATGGCAGAGATTTAAATTTCCTCTTTTTCCCTGGAGTTAGAGTGAGGACATCTGGGACCTGTGGGCGACGGTGACAGGGAAGCAGGTTTCAGCTGAGTCCTCACAAACCTTTCGGGTGAAGCTTCCTCAGGGAACATCAGAGGAGCTCAGACAAAGCCTGGCTGAGCCTTCTCCCGAAAGCGGCACAGAGGGGCGCCTCCTGGGTTGGGACAGGCAGAACGGGTGTCAGGGCTGGAGGATGACACCCTGGTCCACCGCCGACCCGCTCACTTCATGACCTTGAGCCAACTGCTTCACCCCTGAGCCCCAGGCTCTGAAATTGTAACAAGAGGAAAACGAGGTCTTTCTAAAAAAAGGGTGTGAGATTCCCAAATACAAACCAACAGATGCAAAAGCACTTCTTGCCAGGCCCAGAGTTGGCACTCCAATAATGCCGGCTGCTTGTGAATCGGAGTCAGGTTGGGGCTAGGACCAGAGGACCATGACAATCCCCTGAGACAGGGAGTGTCTCTGACTTTGATCAGCACAATGGCCACAGGTAACTGAGTCCCCGGGTGCAGACGTTACCAGATGAAGTGCCCACAGGGTTGAGAGGCGACCTGCTAAGAGCGGGCAGTTAACCCCAGCGCCATGTCCTCAGCGTGACTTCTGGGCGGGCAGGGAGGACAAAGAGGGCAGACAAATCTTAGGATCCATCTGAGGTGGAAAGAAAGCTCTTATCTCCTCCCCTTCCCCCAGCTACACGGGACAGAGATGGCTGTGGTGAGGACGAGCCAGGGAATAATGGGAACTGACAGGCCCGGCCGCATTCCCCAGGTCCTCTTCCCACAGAGGCATCCAGAGGGGGAGAGTCAGGCCCGATCTGCGGTGCCAAAATAAACTCGCATTGTTTCCAGCAACACAGAGTCCTTGAGTGAGGCCAGCTTTTGCCAAACCCTATAAGGAAGGAAGGCCGGGGGAGGGGAGAGAGGTCTGAAGAGGGAGATACACCCGCCCCCACCTGATTTCTCCTGATTTCCAGAAAACCCCGTGTAGGCAAGCCGTAAAGCAAATCTCAGAGGGCACTGGGGCAGTCTGGGCTTTTGCGGGGAAAAGAAGGGACTAGAACTCCATTTGTTGAGTGTCTGT
This sequence comes from Pteronotus mesoamericanus, assembly GCF_021234165.1. Classification (NCBI taxonomy): domain Eukaryota; kingdom Metazoa; phylum Chordata; class Mammalia; order Chiroptera; family Mormoopidae; genus Pteronotus; species Pteronotus mesoamericanus. The sequence goes on from NW_026555001.1 coordinate 801,396, forward strand.
GTGGCAGGGACTTTGCTTATGGGGAGAGCCGTGTGAGTGGGCTGGGGCGGCACACAGGCCTGGGGTCAGATACCGATCCTGTCCTTTGCGAACTCAGGGGTCTGGCCAAGCACGGGTTACATCTCTGAGCTTCTGTGTTCTCCTTTTCTCAGGTACAGTGGAGCTTATCGAAGGCTAGCTCAGATAATGTAATCAAGTGCTTAGCATGGAAAAGTAAAGTGCACTCAATATATGTGAGTTGTCCGTACTTTGACATAGCTGCTGTTAGTATTAATAATAAGAAGTTTCACAACAAGACCAAGAGGTAGATATTATTCTGTAACTGTTGCGGGTGGAAACTGAGGCCCAGGAGCGATTGAGGCACTTCTTCAGAGGCTGACAGTTAATGAGTGGCAGGCTCAGGATACAAACCGAAGGCCTGCTGGCCCCAAGGCCCATGCTTGCAGCACACGCATGGGAGATGGAGGCTTGACTGGGTTTCCTGATTCAGATGCCAACTTGCTCTGAGGCCACGGAGTTGGAAAGCAGTGAACACAGGGCCTGCTGGGCGCCATGTCCCTAGCCCCACTGTTCCCTAGACTTCACCAGCTCGGCCACTCGCCAGCGGAGCCTGGCTGACCACCAGTGCCCAGGGTCCCCCTTGCCAGGCCCCGGGCTCCTCTGTCCCTGGAGCATCCTGCCGGAGTGCGCGTCTGTACCGCTGGCCCCCGGGCCCTGCACAGTCGGCCTCCCACTCCTGCACCGACAGCTATTGGCGCTGAGCCTAAGCAGCCGGGGGTTAAATTCTGGCTCTGTCACTCACTCGCTGGGTGACTTGGGGTGCGTTGCTTGCCCTCTCTGAATCTGTTTTCTCATCTCCAGCACAGAAGTAATAATAGCTAGCTTTCTGTGCCTCTGTGAGAATTACATGAAATAATGAACATGACAGTAAGTGTCTGGAAGGTGTTACTCCGCCCCCTCTTCCCATGTCTTGAGACAAGTGCTCCCTAGGACCAAGGGGCCCCAGGCTGGGACCTATTTTTCATCCTTAGATGCAGACTCTCTGCACGTCATCCTTAATGAAAAATGAATAACTCGTGTTCATTTCATTAAGTGCTGCCCCCACAAAAGTGTGGGCTTATGCAATTCTCCGAAGGCTGTCAACTGGAAGATATCTCAGAGTTCCTCATAAATCAAAGGTTTCATTTTGCTGCCAAGACAGTCAGCTTTCTCTGCCTTGAGTCAGGCGGAGGGTGGTGCTGGGCTGGGACTGGAATCAGGAGACCTGCCTGCTGGTCTGAACTCTGTCAAATATCAGCGCGGGGGGAAAGGAGCAAATTGCCTCTTGCTTCTGAAGCCTCAGCTTCCTTCTCTGAAAAATGGGTGGTGTGTGTTGGGAGGGGGGCGGGTAGTGCTACTGGATGATCTACTTTCTCCTCCAGTTCTGAAATTCAGGAACTTGATCTTGCCTACTCTCTGACTCTCCTTTCCCTCCGGGCTTTGCCTCCCCAGACTCCTGCCCACCCTCTCCTTCTCCTTCCTATAATCTCCCTCTATCCTGTCAATCAGCCTGGATCAGCCCAGGGCAGAGACTGTGGAGAAAAAAACATCTATGTATTCCTGGCAGAGGACACGCTTCTAATGCCCCTTATTGCAAAAGCAGTCCTCCTTGGGGGTGAAGAGAAGGGCAGCCAAAATGTGTGTTTCTATTATGGGGTCCAGAAAGGGGGGCGGGTATTTGCTCATGGGGCAAAGGATGAATACAATTAGAAGTAACCAATGGCCCCTTCTCTGGCTGTGGCTTTGGGAAGGGGTCCCAGGCCAGCTCAAGGGGCTCCTTGGTCTCCTGGTGGTACAAGTTCTAGGCCACCCAAAGATGTCTGTAACTGCCGGGGGTGCGGGGGGAGAGTACATGGGGTGAAGGGCCTGGAGAGAGTTCAGCTTCCTAAAAACCACAGTCAGAACTGGTCTCCTGGGGAGGGAAGGGGAAGGTCGCTAAAATGTTTGTTTCTTACCACTATGCCCAACTGACTGACGGTAGGAGGTATAAATAGGGGACTGGAGAGATTGCCAAGTGCAGGGGTTAGAAAAGTAGAGCGAGATAGGGACAAGGACAGAGATAGAGAGAGGCAGAGGGGACAGAGAGCGAAGCAAAGAAGGAGAAGAGGAAGGGAATAAAAAAGAGAAGGAGAAGAAGAGAGAAAGGGGAGGCAGAGAGGAGGGGAGGGAGAGAGAAAAGCAGACAAGAGGAAGGAAACAGGGTGAAGAAGGACAACGTATCCCCAGACCGTGCCATCCAAGTGCCCACTCTCCATGACTGAGGGGTGGGGAGGGCACGTTAGGAGGCAGCCCGCACATGGGGTGATGTTCTGATGCCCATTTCCTGGGTCATCGCTGTGCCCCAACAAAGGCAGGTTCTGAACCTCCTTGTCGCAGGACTCTGGGAGCACGATTTACCTAAAATGCAAAGTGAGCCTGTGCCCTGGAGGTGTGGAAGGAAGTAGCAGGCTCTGCATGGCTGGCAGGACCCAGAAGCAAGTCCTGGCAGCATAATTAGATGGAGACATAGCTGAATATTCAAAATACAGCATATATTGCTCCAGTCACTAAAATCATTAAATACGCTTTAAAATCTCTTCACTAGTTTGGAAAATAAAATCCCCTATTTACTAAAGACTTGCAACCATTAAGGTCTCTATCCATCCATCTACCCTTCCATCCATTCACCTGAATCTATCCTTTCCTCTGACTTTTAACTGAGTACCTACAGTGTGCCCAGCTCTCTACTTTACTGGGTCAGCCACAAAAACTTCCCAAACCTTGTCCTCAAGGGGCTCACTCTAGTGGGGAAACAGACACACACAAAATTTATAGTAATGTATCATTATAAGTGGAATAATAAAGGCATTACCAATTGTTATCTGGGGAAAACAAAATCTACTCGTGGCAGGCAACTCTTTCAGGGAATCTATAATGTGGCCCCCGCTGGCTTCCAGCAGGAGGCGCCCTGCTCTCCTGCTATCTCTGCCACTCAGCTGTAGATAGACAACTTGTTTGGCTAGCCTGACCTGAGTTCAGAATGAGCATCTACATTTTTCTTTCATTTTTAAAAAAAGAATATCATTTTAAAAATGCATAAAACTTATTCATAGTTCAAAAAAGAACTACAAAGCAAATATATTTCTAACCACTCGAGAGAACAAGACTCAGACTAGAACACCTCCAGTACCTGCAGAGGTCCCTACCTGTTCCACTGCTCCAAACAGAACTCCTCCGCCCCTCCCCAGAGGTAGCAATATCCTGACTCTTCTGTCCATTAATACCTTGCTATGCTTTATAGTTTTACCACTTATCTATGCACCCTAAACAATATTAAGGTGAACTGTAGGAAATTGCCATTTTTGTGAAACAAAATGGTTGAATATCAGCAATTTCATATAGGTTAAACTAGTAGTTTAGTCTATTTTTAGGTTTGGTGAATAAGTATTATACCTTATGCGTTTTTTTTAAACTTGAGATCTAGTGAACTCTGTGTGGCCTGCCATGCCTCCCTTTCTAGGACCTATGACTATAACAGATTCTGTCATTTCATGTTCTTCTCTGCGTGTAAGTTCCAAGGCCACATTGGAGTGTTCCTTAAAGGCCCCACCAAGGGACTTACTTCCCCATTTGCATTTCCCCATAGCTCTTTTTTCCCCGCATTGTTTGTTTGTTTTTTTTAAATCTGTTTTCCCCCACCACTTTGTACTCATATCTCTGTCATATATCAAGTATCCATATATGCGTGTGGATCTGTTTACGGGCTCTCTGTTCTGTTCTGTTGCCCAGTTTCTCCGTGCCTCTGCCAGTGCCGCTCGGCCTTAATTACTATGGCTTTATAAAAGTCACGATACCTGATAGGACAAGTCCTTCACCTTGTTTTTCTTCTTATGTACTTTCATGTAAATTTTACAATAACTTGACCAAATTCTACATGCAAAACTTTGTTGGGATTTTGATTGGAATGCATTGAATCTATATGTAAATTTGGGAAAAATGACATCTTTACAATGCTGACTCATGCATCCACGAATATAGTATAACTTTGCATTTCTTAGATCATTCTTTAATGTCTCTCAATAAAGTTTAATAAGTTTTATAGAAGTCTAGCATACGTTTTGTTAGACTCATTCATAAATACTTCATTTTTGTTGTAAATGTAAATAATCACTTTTAAAATATTACATTTTCACAATGGTTATTGTTCATACATTGAAATAAGCTCTCATTTTTGTACATTAATCTTATACCAAGCAATCTCACTAAACTCTCTTACCAGCTCTAATATTACTTAATATTATCTGTACATGTTTAAAATTTTGTTTCTTTTTTCTCAGTCTTTTCCTTTTCCTTTACATTTTTTTTTCTTTATCGACACAGGTAGGACTTCCAATAAAATGTTGATAGAAGTAATGATAGTAACCATTCTTGTCTTGTTCTCCATCTCAAAGGCAGCTGTTGGACTAAATAATCTCTTGCAACATAAAGCTCTTGATTTTCCTTACGATCATATTCTTAGTCACAGCTTTCTCATCCTTCTCCTGGTCCAAGAGAAAGACTCATGCTTTGTATTCAAACCCCTGAGAATTGCACATCTCTGGCCTAAATCTAGAAGATCCTGGTGTCTGGGCTCTTGTTCTCCAGCAGTTCATACCTATTGAATCATTTCCTCTGAAACTCAGTTCCTCCCCCAACTCCAAGCCATTGCTAGTTCACATTTTGAATCACAACTAATCTTCAGACAAACTGTGATGGCTGAGAGGTTGACTGTGCCCATCTCCCTTTTCTGAAACTCCCTCCGACCTCCTGCAGAGGGGGAAAGACAGCTGGTACCTTCCCTCCCCCATTTAAACCCTGCCTGGAAGAACCGAGCTGTGCTATGCTATGCTGTTTTCTCTGGCTGTCTAAGTGGTCCTCACAATCCTCACAATCCTCACAATCCAGGTGTGAGGACGCCAGCAACAGCACAATGATATCACCAGATTAGCCCTCTTTCACCAGAGAAATGCCTAATGTTCTCCTCTAGTTATTGAGGAATGATAGAACAGTTATTGGAAGAAATTTTTCCGAGTAAGTATCGAAGATATTGTTCACCATGTTGGTCAATGTTTCTGGTGTAAGGACGCACAGAATACATTTTTTTTAAAAAATTAGTATCTGCATAGTTGGTCTCTCCTGTTGAATAAACATGATTCTGCCATGAGGTAATTATTGGAATTATTTTTGGAATATTTTTAGATGAGTTTTCATATCCTGTAAATCCTACTGTTCTGGGGATTCTTGTCTATTGAAGCAATGCTTGGGGCAGGAGGTAAGAGGGAGGCAGATGGAATACTAGCTCAACACATCCAGATCAGATTTCACCTGGGTCTGCAACAAGATTCTCGGATGGGAAGCTAGTCATTGTTAAGAGAAAAGATTTTCTAAATTTTTTGAATTCTCATTTCACATATCAAGAGTTAGGCCTGCCTGACTTGATCTTAGAAAATGGAGAGGGGAAGGAAAGCCTGTTCCTTCTGCTTGGAGAGGTTGTGAGAAGGGGAATGGGTAGTCATACACCAGGGTTTTTCTCTGTTACCACATTGTCACCTCTTCCAGCTTCCTTGCCAATATGCCAGGGCACAACCTGGCATATCAGGAGCTTTGAAGCATCCAGAGAAGCATGAAGGAGACAGTACGTGCCTGGTGTAGGAGTGCCCTTATCCAGGCAGGGGAGGGTGAGGTAGAAGCCCAAGAGAAACACCCACACCATGGAAGGGAGGTGTGGCAGGAAGTGGTAGGTGAGGGAGCCCAAGACAGCCCCTGAGCAGGTGCTGGAAGAGCCAGCAGAATGGCAGAGGATAGGCCTGGCAACAGGACCAGGTGGTCCCTGGCCCTGGCACAGCCCCCGCCACTCCGAAAGAATGATGGGGACCCGCAGTGGTCAGCGGGTCAGGGAGCAGGCCAGCTCAGCCCTTGGCAGTGACGAGCAGTGAGTTTCCGGGTCATGCCACAGGAAGCCAGGGACCTTCCCCTGGGCTGCCAGGAGGCTCCGGTCAGAATCGCTCACTGCATCGGGTTCTGCAGGCAGAGAGAGCACTTTCCCAAAAGTTGGGATTCTCCTGAATCATAAAAAATTACCGTACCTAGGAAGACAATTTTGTTTACTGGATCAGATTGGAAGTTTACCAAACCAGACAAAATTTAGGGGCTTTTTTTCCCCCTCCTGATACCTGGTGGAACTGATAAGAAAAAGTAGATTAGTTACAAAGTAAATAAGAAAATGACATTTTCTATGTTCACATTATAAAGTGAGCACATTGCCCCGCTACATGTTGTTTTTTTATGAAACTGAGCATTGTCTCATCAGAGTCTCTTTCTAGCTTCAGAACCGACGTGCACGTTGTGCTGAGTGACGGCAGACAGGCCTGCCCAGGCGCGGCCACAGCACAGGCAGGTGGCGCGCGTGGCCCCGGGCTGCATTCCGACTCTGCAGGGTCCCAGGCACTTTCCCATGTGTGAGCCCTTCCTCCATTAAAAAAATGGTAAAATTGTATTTTATGATTATGTTGGTAAAAAGAGGAATATATTAATATGATATATTAAAACATTTGCTCCAACCTAAATGTCCTTTCTCTTGTCTTCTGATTTTAAAAGAAATTGTAAAACATTTTCCTGGGTTCCTGAAAATATGGTGGGCACCAGGCCCCCTGCCTGCTGTGCCTAACGGAGGAGGCTTCCTTGTGTTGTATTTGCCTGGGCTCACTTCTTAGCTCTTACCTGTCTCATCATCTGTAAAATGGGGTTGTTGGATTAAAGGATGGAATGCACTCAAGAACTTGGAGCACGGTGATAATAAATGTTGCCTTCTTTCGTTCAATGCCAGGGAGTTGATTTTTCTCTTTTAATGATCTTGCTGCGTATGTGGTTTTCATTGTGAGTCACCTTCAAAATCTCTTTGGAAGTAGGTGGGTATAACTTATAAATAAAAATTCCTTTTTACTTCCTCAGCCCTTAGCACAATGCCTTGCTTTATATTCTCAGTCCTTGTTTGTTGATGGTGCTGGTAAACAGCTCTCTCCCTTCCCGGCTTCCACCCACCACCCCGTCCCACCCTGGGCCTGAGAGACTCTAAAAGCATCCTTCGTTCCTTTCTTTTCCTTCTGCTCTCTCCCTCAAAATGCTTCTTTTTCTTAGTGGCCTGTGCTCACTGGACTGTTACAGTAAAGGCGGCACCCACGAAATGTCAGACACTGAACTGAGGGACCTCTCCACAGCTTTACAGATGAGGAGACTGTAAGGAATTTGCACCGTAAATCATAGGCCCAGGATTTGAACCAAGATCTCTCTGGCTATGACATGGTGTGATGTGTTAAGTCTCTGTGATCTGTGGTTTACAGGAGGCTCCTTGAGAGGAAAGCCCAAGGAAGGCTTTTTCCTGTTGTCAGGGAGATGCTTTTAGATGAGTCCAGGGCAATTTCTGGGTGCTGCTCAAATCAAATCCTGTGGGAAACATCAAGTCTCTCTAGGTATGTGCTCAGCTTTGTCACTGGCACCTGGGCCTTGGCATTCACCAAGGCGAAAGTGTGTGCTGAAGCCTCCTTCCTAAATGTTAGCGAGGAGTGACACCAGAAGCTAAGAGGGAACAGTAAGGAGCCACAGGGATCAAGTTGGGGGTTTACAGCGATGTGTCCACTGCAGGGTAGGGACTCAGCACATCTCCTTTATGGGCCAGGCATTCAAGTGCTCATTATCTGCCAGGCTCGGGGCCTCTAACAGGGTGCGAGAGCATTCAAAGAATTAGTGCCTGTGAGGTGCCGAGAACGACATCGGGCACAGAGGTTGGCTAGAACAGAGCCAGAGGCATCAGGGCACATTGAGCACCTACTGTCTGTGTGCTGGGGAGAGGTGCATGAATACACCATCTTCCCTCTGATTCAAGAGAAGACAAAGCACCAAGTGCCTCATGATGGGATAAAAACTGAAATGGAAAAAGAGACGCATGTGCAAGTTTATTTATGTCCTATTACACAAGCTCCTCCATTCTCCACCTCCACGCCCACCCCCTCGATCTGTCACATTCAGGGATCTGATCATGAAAATGAATTAACCAGAGTCAATGGTGTGTCAGGTCTGGAAGGAGGATAAAAGGAGAAGGTGGAAGAATGAGATGGAGGGATAAATCAAAAAGAGACTGGATACTGGAAGTCAATACACGAATCTCCTGAAGAAGAGATTGGGGGTCAGACAGATATCTGGAATGTTCCAGTTCGAACAATCCTGCCCTTAATGACAGTGATAAAGGGTCATGTGTGTTGAGTGTGCCCAGTGCCAGGCACTGTTCTAAGCCTGTTACATATATTAGTGCACTGAATCCTCCAATACCCGTGAGGCATCTTCAATCACAAACTTGGTATCAGTGATGAGAAACCAGGGCCTCAGAGAGGGGCAGGGACTTGAGCCAGGGGACTGCCACCAAGAGGAAGCCTCCCACCTGAACCTGCACTCATCTATGGTGCCTGCTCAGGTGCCTGTGACAAGGTGGGACAGGTGAGCACAGGGTCGGCAGCAAAATACTATTGCAGCCGAGTGGGGTTTAGAGTCGGACGTGTGGAGTGGGACAGCTGGGGTGTGTATCCTGGCTCACCATTTATTAACTCTGTGGCCTTGGACAAGTTCTTTGCCCTGTGTCTCAGGTTCCTTATATATTAAATGAGGATTGATGTTGGTGATGACAACTACAATACCCCACAGAGTAGTTGTAAGGATTTAATACAATCCTGCATTTAAAGGGTTTAGCACAGGAGCCTGGCCCAGCGAGCGCTTGATAAATGGCAGGCTTTCCTGAGACGACATTTTCTTCCCGGGAGAACCCCTGCCATCCCACTGTGGGCTTTGTGGGCCCTGTGGACCTGTGTTGACCCAGCACCAGTAGCCAGCCTTCAGCACTCACACACGCAGGGACGGAGGCCAGGGGCGGAGGCCAGCACAGAACACGCAGTGGGAATGACAGAGAAGCAGAATGCTGATGAGAAGGGCCCCGCCCATGAGCCAGGCCCCAGACTGATGGCCAGGTTGGGAAATGAGGATGGCTGTGCAGGCCTGCGGGAACAGCTCAGACACAGGCAGCCTGTGACTGGCCACGGGGATGCTGGAGGTCAGGGCTGGTCTCCACCTCCAGGTGGGGGCAAAAGACTCTCCTCCACAAACCAATTAAGTGGGCCCAGCAGTCCTGGCCGGCAGAGAGCAGGTGTAGGCGGAACAGCAGGGAGAAGGTCAAGGAGTCGGGGAGGCAGTGTGGGGAAAGGGGATGTGGCTCGGCCGCCCCAAGGGTGAGTTTCAGGTCTTTCCTCCTCACTTTCCATTGGATCTCCATGCTTTTGACCAGGTCTGTATAATTTCCTCTCTCTTTTTCTTCCTTCTGGAGAGGGGCCACTCTGGCCATAGGTGGGGCATGGCCAAGACCGTGGTCCTCCTTCCCAGAGCTGCTGGGCTGAGCTGACTATGCAGTTTGAATGTGCAGGGCTCATTTATGCCAATAAATGTGCCAGCAACAAAGAAAACCTTCAGAGACGTGCTCATGCAGCTGATTCTGTCTCACCTGCTGGAGAGAGAGGCATGGCAACCATCTGTTAGATTCTTTATTCCCACCTCTCCCCATTCATTTTTAACCACAGATTTTCACAGTTTGCATTACTTATTCAAATCTGTTATATAAAAAGACACATGTATTGTTAAGTAAGGACATGCAGCTTTTGCCCATTGAAGCCTGTTCTTTCCATTCTCCGTAGCTGGATGTGGCCCCCTGGGAAACCAATGTGTGCATTCCTGGATGTCCCTTGACCAGGCTGGATTTAGGACTGAGTCCACTCTGGACTATCCGCTCTGGCTGGCATTCAGATTTAGGACCTGATGCTCTGTGCTTGAGTGGACGGAGGGGTTTCAAAGCCAGAATTCCAGCCTTGGGGCTTCCCTGTTGACACTCCTTGTCACTTACTGTGAAATGCAATGTGACATGTCTTTAAGACTAACTAACATAAGCCTCCAGTTTCTGATCTCTGCCATAGAGGATGTTAAGCGTTACTTTAACGTGGAGATTATACTTTATGCTTAAATGCAATGCTTTTCAAGTCATGCTGCTCAGCCAGGCCATTGATTCAGTTCTTCAGAACCTGCTATGTGCCAGAGACTGAGTGCCAGGCACCAGTGACACCTTGGGGCGAGAGACAAAGTCCCTACCCCCATGCAAGTGACACTTCACTTTGGTGGGAAGAGACAGAAAGGAAATGCCAAGAAGGACAGATTGTGTGGAAGGAACAGATTGAGTACCATGATAGAGAAAGGAAAATGGCGAGGAGGACCCGCAGGCAAGGAGGGCCCATGGGGAGTGGCGGGGAAGCTGGGACCTGCAGGGTTCAAGGCATGAACCACACTCCACACAGAGGGAAAGTACGTGCAGTCATGGAGATGAGAAGAGTTCTACATATTGAGGGGCAGGATACTAATCTGGCTCTGGGCCTCCTCTGCTCCTCCCTCCTGCAAAACCTGGGTCCCCTCCCAGCCTTTTCTGTCTTTGGAGCTTCTCAAGAATGGAAAGGACAAGACCGTGTGCTTCTGCCCGCCCCTAGCAGAGCACCCTGGAGGGACCGGAGTTCCTGCTCACCGGTGGCCCCAGGCACTGCCTGTGTCTGCATCTGGCCGAGTCCCAAGGGAGCTCTGAAAGCTCCTTCCCACCAGGCACACTCATGTGCTGCCCGGCCCCACCTGCCACAGCGGCAGGGCTCACCAGCCCGGCTGCCATCTCTCGTGGCTCTGATCACTTGCCTCCCGCAACCTGTTCACCCTGCTCTTCCGTGCTGCGGCCACAAGGCACCGTTCATTGCTCCTGTCCACACCTCCAGCCTTCAGCTGACTGTCAGGATTGGGCTACTGCCTATCTGCCTTTCTTCCTGGTGACATCTGGTGTTTTCTTCAAGGCCTCTTCAAGGGGCACTCGCTTCCACACCCCCAGACACTTTCCCCCTCTTCCTCTATGTTCCTGGCACTTTGCTATAACACTTATCTCATTGTTAGAATCGGAGTCTCTCTCCCTGTCTTGCCAGGGACAGTCTCTGGAGTGCGTTTATATTTGCACATTTAGTACCTGATGCAGAGCAGATTATCAGTAAATGTTTGTTGCATGAATCCCTCATGAGCCCCTTAGAGAAATAATCTCCTTCGTTAACTCAGCATTTACCAAACTGCTTTCAAAACTCTGTCCCATTTTATGCTCACAGCACCCTATAAGAGTAAATGATGACTCACCGCACAGGGAGAGAAATAGACAAAGTTTATGTGACTTACGCTGGATCACACAAAAATTGGTGGCGGGGCTGGGACACAGCCCAAATGTCTAACTCCTAGTCAGGAGCTCTCACCAACCTTGCGCTCTCAGAGCCTGGAGCCAGAGGAAACCCAGATTTCTCAGTAACAAACACTAAGTTATAAGTTGTGAGTACACAACCGTTATGGCACAAGCTTTTAAAAAGTGCATCTTAAGATATAAGGTAATAGAGCCCTTCAGTCATTTAATCAGGGAGGATGTATTGAGCACCTGTTGCATACTGAGCTGTGAACTCTGGGAGACACCAGAGAATGAGAAGCCCCTCCTTCGTAGCATTCACAATTATTCAGAGGAGAGAACCCAGAATAATGCAACAAATGGAGAACAGAAGCCAGTATAGGAACATATGATCAGGTAAGCGCACATACCCTGTATGGCACAGGGTTATTCCAGAAAAGCCCTTGGGGAAGCCTCTAGGAAATCATTCCCATGGGGAAGAGGAGTGAGAGCAGAGAGGGGGCGTGGGAATGAGGAGCAGGGGCCAAAAGGCCCAGTGGAAGTGGAGGCAGCCAGGGGACAGGCTGAAGGAGGGAGGGGCCTCACGGGGGCACCTATAGGGAGTGTGGCTTCTGGGGACCGGAGCGAACTCTGAGAGGACCTCCCTGGCTGTCTTGTCCACAAGTGAAGCATTTTTCTTCCTTAGCTGCCAGGAGCAGTTTTGAGGAGGACAAACTCAATTGCAGCACAGGAAGGATGCCTCATTCCAGGGTAGGATCTGTCCTTTCAGCTCAGCGCAGCTCAGCTCAACTCAAGTCAGTTCAGTTGAGATCAGAGTCAGGCCTCAGGCTAGATGGGCACCAGGCAGGGCTCTCCTTCTTCTCTCTCTGTCATTGGGCAACATGAATGCATTTCAGCAGCTCTTTAACCTCAAGGACCTGAGGGTCGCTGTGGAGCAGCTCACACTCAGGACTTCTCTTGCTGGGCCCACGGTCTAGTCACAATGTCCTTGAGCCACTCGTGGCCAGTAGAAGCTATCAAGTAAAAGGACATATAGTTCCACATTCATCTCATGAGTCAACACAGGAGCCAGTCATGGATGAAAACATCTATTATATCCTAACAGATTTCCTGGGAAAAGGTTCCCCATTTCTTTTCATAACTTCTTGCCATGTTTGACATTTCTTGTTCAGCTTTAACCTGAATCTAATCTTTTACTATAACACAAGCCAGTTCTTTTGGGCTGATCCTCAGAGATAGCCCATTGAGTGAGAGATTCCAGGCTCCGCACCCTTATACTGGGAGTGGGAGAGTGGGTGGTGGGGTTGGGGGGACAAAAGAAGAGGAGAGATTCCTACAGCCATTTTTAAACTGACAAGCAGAATTGCGATAGATGCAGCAATAATCATGATAGCTCCTATCTAGTGAGCGCCTCCTCTGTACGGAAGCGCCCTTCATGGACTCCGCACATGTCTCATCTGATCATCACGACAGCCTCGTTAGCTAGTCTACACATGAGGAAATTGGGGCTCAGAGGTGAAGTCACTTGCCAGATGTCGTAACAATGGAGGGCAAAGCTCATATCTAAGCAGAGTCTTAAGATGTCAACCTGATAATATTCATCTGTTCAAAAACATTTGTGGTATATCTTCTACATGCCAGGCACTGTTTGAGGCATTGAGAACATGGACAAATCCAAACATGTAGGCAAATATCCCTGCCTCACTCACTTCACAGACATTTACACAATCAAAGGTACAATGGAGAGGCAAGCAATTATGCACAGATGAGTAAGAAAGGCCTAAAGACACTGAGTGGCATGCTCTTGGTCACTCTGAAAATCTAAAGGCCAGACCAGGTATCCTGACTCTTGGTACTCCCTGGCTATTCCTCCCATCTTTGGAAGTGAACCTTTACTAGACAGTCAAAAGAACCTATTGTTTTCGGGATTCCCTGGCCGGGATTTCTCCTCACTGTTTCGGAGGGTTTTTCCTAGCCGAAGACCACCAGTCTCAAGGTGTGAGGACCCTGGCATGCCAGCCCCTGGTGGCAGAGCTGTCAGCGTGCCTGCTGCTGGCAGAGGGCTATGTTCCTTGCCCTAGACCTTCATCTCCTTGAAGTATATGAATGCATGAACAGCATTGTTTTTTCTTTCTTTTTTTTTTTAAATGCATGGTATTTATGAGTTTTTTCCCTCCTGGGCCTTACCATGTTCAGAAATGTGAACATGGCAAACAGGATGGATACATTTTTAGATCAGTAAGTACAACCAGATGTGTGGATGGGGCTGAAGAAACACAACAAGCTTTTGTGAGGGTTGCAGAGCCCCATAGATGCAGCCTGTTTCTCTCCTCTCTGGGGAAATGAGTTCACAACTGGCAAAAAGCCACAGGTCTAGGTGTTCACTGAACAGGAGTCCAGCTCCACGCACCCTCCGCCAGGCTGAGCACCTGGTTCTGAACCCAGGCACCCAGCTCTCAAGGATAGCAGATGCTAGCCAGGCCCTTGACACAATTCTCTCTCATCTCACTCCAACAGTCATACCCATGAAACGGATGAGGAGACCGAGGTTCAGTTTGGTTAAGTACCTTGGCAAGAGTCACATGGGTAGGCGGCAGCAGCGCTGAGATTAAGAGCAGGATGGCTGGGCTCCGAAGTCCATTTGCCTTCAGAGCACCGCACTCTCTCCAGCCCAGTCTCCCCCCCACCCCCACCCCCACCCCCACCCCAGCTGTCTGGCCAGGGGAGGAGACCTCTGGGGCTTGGTTCCAGATAACAGACAATGAGAAACACCTTCCAGGCAGTGTTGGAGCAGGTTATAGCAGTGCAGTGAAGGGTTATAGATGGGAAAAAGTAGCACTCATCTTGAGGAATTCAAAACCAAAGGTGAGGCAAGACGCCAGTGCATCCGTCATTGTGAATGACACTGGTCAGTATACAACCCATGTCTGATTCTGGGGAAGCAAGTGGTAGGTGCTTTAAAAGTTCCAAACTGTGCCCTGGAGTAACCTGGAAAACATTCAGGGTGGAGGCGCTGAAGCTGCGCTTTGAAGGATGCGAGGAATTCGGAGAGGCAGAGTGGTGTGAGCAGCACAAGGGACTCAGTGTATAAAACGAGCAGGGCACAGAGGGAAATGAAGGAGGCAAGGTTGTGGAGATGAGAAATAATATTTACTAAACGCCTGTCGCATATCATGAATGCTGCTGGGTGCTTGTATATATTATTTCATTTATTTCACTCAATTCTATTTAGTTTTCATTCATGTATGAGAAAATTCACAGACTTTAAGCGCATAGCATAGCCTCAGTGACCTGTGCGATAACGTCAAGCCGGCTAGCGCTCGTGAAGTTGGAGTTCCAGAAAGATAGAAGAGAGGGTGAAACAAAGTGTTTGAAGAAATTATGGCCAATTTTTCTCCAAAACTGATGAAAACTATAAATCTACAGATCCCAATGTCTTATGCCATGCCACAATATGATCCAGTTTCTGAAAAACAGTGACAAAGAGAATATCTTTAAAGCATCCAGAGGAGAAAAGGCACATTTTCTACAGAGGAACAAAGATAAAACTTACCACAGACTTACTATTAGAAACAATGCAATCCAGAAGGCAGTGAAATGCATCTTAAAGTGTTGAAAGGAAAAAAAAGTCAACCCAGAATTCTAAATCTAGCAAAAATATTATTAAAAAATGAAGGTGAAATGACTTTTTCAGACAGACAAAAGATGCGTTTGTTGCCAGTAGGCCTGAACCTGAAAAAATATTAAAGTCCTTCAGGCCATAAGAAAATGTGCCAGGTGGAAACTTGGATGGACACGACCAGAGATCAGAAAATGGTAAACACGTGGGTAAAAAGGAAAGTCCTTTGTTTTCTCATTTAAAAATTAAAAAATAATAATGATTTAATGCAAAACAATGCATGTAGCGTTAATAACATATGCAGCTGTACCATGTATGACAACAATAGCACAAAATCCAGAGGGGAAGGGAAGTACACCGTTGGGAGGTTTTTATATTATCCATGAAGTAGCGGAATACTATGCGAAGGTGGACTGTGGCAGTCAAGTATGCATATTTTAAACCCCAGAGCGATTACTAAAAAAAATAAAACAAGGTGATATAGTTAGCAAGTCAATATTGGAGATAAAAAGGAATGCTAAAAAAATGGACAATTCATGCCAAAAAAAGACAAAAGGAATGAAAAGGGAACAAAGAACGGATGAGACAAATAGAAAATAATTACATTAAATGTAAATGACTTAAATACCTTCCCTGGATGAGAAGATTTGTTTCAGAAACAGAGGCCCCTCTGCTCCCCTTGAGGTGGTTCAGGGAAGGCGGGGCTTGTGGAAGGAGTGAGGACTTCTAGAACCGGAGCCTGACTCAGTTGGTTCTCATGGGAGCTGGGACTGAGACGGGAAAGTCATTCCAAGCTAAGGCCACACTCCCCATCTTTCCAGAAGCCCGTGGCCTCTAGTCATTGCTGTTGTCAAAGTGTCTGCCCCAGTTTCCCATCTCTTGCTCCTTTGCGTCTACTGCCTGCACGTGGCCATCGTGGTGATCACCTGCTCCTCTCCCCTGTTGTACCACCACCGTCTGCTTTGGCTCCCATTTCCAAATGTCAACAGCTTCTCGGTGTCCTGATGTCCTGAAGGAAGAGGTTCATTGGCCTGGATCCTGTTTCTCACCAGGTCACCGCTCAGTGGCCTTGGGAGAGGCATCCTTAGGACGGAGGCCTGCCTGGTCTCGTTAGTTGTACTTGAGGTGGGAGGAGGGACCGGTTCTCATGGGATTGGGTATGGGAAGGTGAAACAAGTTTGGCCTCTCATCTGACATCTTTGTCCTTAGTGGGAACAGAGGAGACAAAAGCCATTCTTTTGAGAATTTAGAGATGGTTTTCTCACAATACTCTCCAAGGAGGAGACAAATGTCATCTATAAGGTCAGGGTAATTCTGTGACAGCTAGAATGTTTGAGGATTCACAGAGAAAAAGTTTGTGTTTGGCAACCGTGAGACTTAGACTGAAGGTTTGAAAAGGAGCTAAGAGAACATGAGTTTATCACTGCCTTCTTGGAGGCAATGATAAATGTTATAACAGCATATTTATAATTGACTCTCTTATTAAAGAGCATCCTTTTCATCTAATTCCAGAAGAGGAGTTTGATTATTTGTTTTGTTAAATCCTCACTTTTGTGGAAGAAAACTGAGGAGGTTAAAGTGATGCTGGTCAAGACAGGCTAATTTCCTGTAGGTGTTGGACCTGACAGACAGGCAAGGGGTCCAATAGAAAGGGCACTGATCAACATATGCCCCCTTTGCCCCCTCCCCATCCCCCTCAAGTGGGAGACCTATGCCTTCTGGGATCCTGAATTCTCCCATTCAGGAGGAGGCCCCATTCCACGTGGCTTTGCCCTCAGCGGGGATGGGGCAGGGCCTTTACTTCCAGCTCCACAGCCAGCCCTGCCAGGAAGGGCTGGAGCTGCTCCCTGGCCCAGACCACCCCTGGGAAGCAATGGGCTAAAAGCTCAGAGCCAGGACATCAAAACTGCTGGAAGCATCACAGGATTCTGCCAGAGCCACCTCGCCCGAGGTCGGCAGAGCAGGAAGCCCAGCGCTGCTCACACAGCCTCTACGAGCCACACTTTATTATTATTGCTTTCATCATATTAACGCAGGGGATAACAAGCACTTTCAACATCCAAAATCACATATTTGGAAGCCACAGGAGGTTTTAAAAATACAAAACCTACAAAGAGTTGGCCACTGGTCTGGGCTTTAAGAGGTTCAGATGGACTTGAGGCCTGTCACACATGATCCTGAGCACGATCCCACGCCTCCAGGTTGCCCTGCCTCAGCAAGGCCAGGCGGACACAATATGATCGAGTTCCAATGTTCTATCCAAACGTCATCATCTTGGGAACCGCTGGTAAGAACTAAGACTTGGAAATCTGCTCGGAAAGCTTTCTGTTAGAAAGGCCAGCTACAGTGGGGGCCTGAGAGGGCAGGTGCCGTGGGGTCAGGGCGAGCAGGCCTGGCCCAGGCCTCACAGGTGTGCATCCAGGAGCTGGTGTTTGCCCTCAGGAGTCAGCCCTGCTGCCACTGCCACAGTGCCGATGGGCTCCACATGGGGTGCTGCCGTACACCAGGCTCTGGGAGGCCCCACCCATGCCTGTAGGGCGCTGCCGCTTATACCTGGAGGTGATTCTCAGAAGCATGGAGAGCGAGAGAGGGAAAGAGACAAGGAAGGGAGGAGAGCTGCAGAGGGATATGCCCGTGAGCTCTGGGCAACTGAGAGGCCCCGCTGCTAAGACCCGCCAAGGGTCAGTGCAGAACGTGCCCGGGAGCCACCTCATTGAGGGCTCACTGACGGCAAGGAGGCTGGGTATTTCTATCTACTCTGGTCCCTTGTAGATTTAGGGGTGCCCCTGATAGCCATTAGCTCCCTGAAGTTTCAGTCTGACCTACTGGAGGACAGAGCATGCTCCTGGGACCAGAGAAGGCCCTCACATGGACTCTCAGGTGACTGGGCGGGAGGGCATCTGCATGCATATATAGGAACGGTCCTCTGAGCCTACAGGTAACCTCTGGTGGGCTGCAGGTATCTGTGTGGGACGCAGGCCATGCCACATTGGCCAAGATCCGCAGGCTGGCTCTCACTGTAGGCGTTAATGTCATCCGTGCTGACCCAGGAAGCTGGCTCTGAGCAGCCACACTTACCTTTAAGCCTCATTTTCCTCTTCAGTTAAAATTGTTGGGGGTGGGGAGGTCCTACTCATACTGGAACATTGCCAGCCCTGAAGGAGGAAGTGGATGTAACCGCTGGAGTGGGCTCTAGAAATATAAATGATCATGGAGAATAAGTAAGTCCCCAGCACCTGAAATAAACAGCAGGATGTCCTCCACCCTTCCACGCTGCACCCCTCCCCAGCTCGGAATGCCACCGCCCAAACCAGAAAAAATATTCTGAAATGGCATTGCTGTGTAGTTTTTGAGATAAATGACGCATGCCAAAATTTTTATTATTCGGTCCGTTTCCCCATGCTGCATGCACTTAACTGTTATACTCCTGACCAACCATTATGGAAGTTTCAGTATAAATACCAAACGGTGTGGCTATG
This sequence comes from Pteronotus mesoamericanus, assembly GCF_021234165.1. Taxonomy (NCBI): domain Eukaryota; kingdom Metazoa; phylum Chordata; class Mammalia; order Chiroptera; family Mormoopidae; genus Pteronotus; species Pteronotus mesoamericanus. The sequence continues at coordinate 819,832 of NW_026555001.1, forward strand.
CTGGTGCACTCCCGCGGCGTAGCTACTTGCCTACATCTTACGTACAGGATCCCCACTCTTCGCCCGGCCCCAGCTCCCTCTCTCCCTTCTCTGTTCTCTCTTTCCTACCAGCACCCTAAAAACAAGAAGTCTCTAAAAGTGCAGTTCCACCCTAGTGCTTGCCTGCTGAAAAGTCAAGAAAGCTTTCTTCATTCTCCTCTTGTTGTACTGGACAATTAATGAGCTGTTCAAATAAGCAAACAAAACAAGACAAAAACAGTTCTTTCAGTAGGGTTGGGGGGTGGGGGAGGGGTGCAGGGAAGCCATTTGTTCAGCTTGCAACTCGCAGCACTCCCTGAGGCTGACCGCGCGGCTGAGGCAGTGCTGGCCATGCAAAGATGGGCAAGATGCCGTTCTCGCTCTTCAGGCGTCCACAACCAAGTGAAGTGTGTGGTGTGAAAAATAAAGGGGCTCTAATGCCAAACAACCCCCACCCAACAACTCCAGTGATAATGGAGGTGCGAACAGACTATTCAGAATCCAGAGGAGGTGGAAGGTGTCAGAGAAAAGAACAGAGAGGAGATAACAGCCGGGCTGGAGCAGGGCTTGGCCAGGCGGATGGGGGAGGGTGGCCAGAGGGAAGGGCAGGCAGTCTAAGGAGAAAGAGCCGTGGGCACGAAGGCAGGGACTGGCGAGCTCCAGGACTGGGAGAATTCCAGAGGGGCTGGAGGACAGGGTGCGTGGGTGGGGGAGTGGCTGGAGGGAGGCTGGGAAGCTGGTCAGTGGTCAGACCACAGAGGCCCTTGTGTGGGGTCAGCCTGAGGGATATGGGTTGCACTTGCGGCCCTGGGGAGTGAGTGGAGCGGTGATCTGAAGGGGTGATGTTAGGGAGCTGTGGTGAGAGGGGCAGGCCTGAGTAGGGGCAAGGCAAAGACGGCCCCTGCTGGCCTTACCGCCAAGCCCAGGGAGGCCCCCCCCCCACCGCCCGCCTCCCCCCACTCACTTAGGTATCATGAAAGGAATGCTTGTTTCCCCTGAAGAATTTTAGGCATGTCGCATTTGCTTGTTGTCCTTTTATATAAGAAGCATTGCCTGAAATGAAATGTAAAAGTCATCATTTAGTAATCGACTTCTCAGGGCCCCAAATAACCTATGGGGCAGCACAGCACAGACCTGAGACCTGGGATGTTAGAATGAGAAGGGATCTTAGGGATCCCCTGGTCCAACTCCTTATTTGATGGCAGGTCTCCCAGAAAAGGATTGACGTTGCTCGAGTTTCCTGCAAACAGATTCGTGCAGTGAGAGGAGGCCAAAGCAGTAATGCCGGGGGCAGGGATCCGAAGGACCTGCCTGCAGGTCCTGGAAGCCCTGCTCTAAGTGAGCATCACCCCACCTTCTGGGCTGCTTTCCTCGCTGTGTCAGATGGGACTTGCAGCGAATGCCCATGATGGTCAGTGAATCCGTTGATTGTATCTGCTTATGTCGCGCCCTATTGTTCTGAACAAATGATGTGTATATAGTCTTAGTAGCTTGAAAATGGGCAAAAGTTGCATTGGTTGGGATTAGTGGGAAAAATAAATTATTTTGCCATTATAAAATTTGTTTGGCAACAAAGATTTTTATTAGAGGAACATAATAGCTATATTTAGAATAAATAAGCCAACAGGTTGAAAATACAGTTTGCTGATAATTGGCGGACAGTGTGCTATTGAATAGAAGAAAGTAATAAATATTTCATTTATACATAAACATATAAATATATATACATACATATATTATATATAAATATGTGTGTTCAGCTCTAGATGAGAGAATGGTCACATGTTAGAGTTTCCAGAATCAGGAACTAAGGCAGAATTTGGGGTGCAAGATATTCTTAAGGATCAACACTTGTGAAGATAAACAGGGAGAAAGTCAGGTGGGACAGAGGGAGAAGCTGAACTGCAGTGAGGCCTCGGGTAACCCAGCAGGAGCTCTCAGTAGTCTTAAATGGCTCAGCCTTTGCATCCCTAGCTGTCTGTCTCTGGTTGCAAACTGCCCAGGAAGAGCACGACCTTGCGCAAGGCAGCTCTTTGGAGTGAGGTGGCTCTTTGCAGCGGAGGCGAACGCTGAAGGAGCTGAGAGCGAGACTGCCGGCTGCCCGCGCTTCCTGCTTCCCGCCGACCGGGCCCAGGGACGGGGGTCTGGGCGGGGCCTTTCCGCATCCACGACAGACGACGGCGCCCTCATCTTTCGGTCATCCTATTCCGACGCTGTCTTTCGGCTGAATGTAAGTCACTCTGGAGTGTCCATCCCACCTCCTGCTGCCTCCCCCATTTCTCTGGGTTTGACTTTTATCCTCTTTCAACAAGCTAAATAAGGTACATTGAGGCTAGGAGGGTGAAGAAGAAAAGAACGATTCCAGACCTCCACTTCTCCAGCTCAGGAAGTCTATGAGGTTAAAACTATTTTATAATAATTAGCTTTTTTTTCACTTTCATTCTCTTACTAGTATACAGTGGAATTTTCCAGAGGCCACATGGCATATGACATCATTGCTCTGGCAACTAATGGGATGCATGTTTTGTGACTTGTGTTTTCAAGAATTTTCTAAGGTGATAGGTTTAAGGTATAAATATGTGCATTTTTAGAGATTAACTCAGTTTGTTCTTAAATTTTTATGCTCTTACTATATTTTATTATTCTTACTATAATTCCTGTAACTTCATTATTGTTCAATGTACTGTTTTAAAATACCCAAGTTTTCCTTGCATCCATTTCCAAACTCAACAAGAAATAAATATCCTTTGTTGTTTTTGCAATATTTTAAACTTTTCCAAAAACTTTTCAAATTTTAAAACTTTATCAAACTGTTATTACTGTAGAATTCATTATTTTATTCTAAAATAAAGAGAAAATTATTTACAAGATATTTTTCATATCTTTAAGGATAGATTATTGACTTAAATACAAGAGAAAAGAAGGCTTGCTTTCTTAATCCATACCTGTAACCTCTATATCCAAAGATGCTGAAGAAGCTGAAACTGAAAGAGTTCCTTGACTCACGGAAAAAAGAATCAACGTCAAGTAAATTGGATGAAGCTACTAATAAGAAATGAAAATACAGCGAAAGCTGCCTTCTCCTCACCTTTATGGATGCTAATAATTCACCTTCGTATGTCTTATGCAACAAAACAACGTCAAATTGTCACTTTGAGACTGATCAGAATCAGAAGAAAAAGGAGTAGTTTACATACAGGCATGATATGCTCTTTAAAAGCTAAAAACTGTTTTAGGTTTTCAAACTAGAAATGGAAAAGAGACTGAGCCATCTCACAGGGTGAGTTATCATATTGCAGTGGCTGGAGAAGTACACACAACAGCTGAAAGAAAAAGCAAGCCTTGCCTAGCTGGATGAAAAGTCAGGAAAGGAAACCAGCACCTCTGCCCAAAGACACAATAACTTGTCACATTACAGATTTCACTACAAACGTGAAGACTAAGTCAATATCTCATCTGTAAGATTGCACTTGTGCCTTAAAAATGCACAGATCTGCAGATGTGGCTAGCTTTGCCGTTTTGTCCATATTGGCCCTGATGAATCACTGAAGATCTTTTATTATATGAATTCTTGGAAACAAACACATGCTGAAATAGTCAAAGCTTTTGAATCTTGGAGTTTATCTTACACAATTGGGTCAAAATTTGCATTGATGGTGCAAAAGCAGTGGTGGGTGGCAATGGAGCCTTCACACCAAGCCGGGCTCCAACCTGTACGAGCAGTTATTGAATCCTTTACCACCGTGCACTGGGGGGAAAATAAATCGAAGCCGGCTTCAGCTAAGAATGTCCTTGATGAAACAATACAAACGGTTAGTTTTTATTAAATTTCAGTTCCTTGACTGACAAAATTGGAAGCGCACCACAGTTTTCTGTTGCACCCTGAAGTAAACGGTTGTCTCCAAGAAAAGCACCAGTGCAGTCGTGCGGAGTTTCAAGCTGAAGTCGCTGCTGCTTAATGGCACACCATTTTACGTGACTGACAAACTCTGGTTCTTCAGACTTGAGTTTGTGGCAGTGAAATTTGAACTCTCAAGCAAAAATTAGAATTTTGGAGTACTCATATCCAATATTACCAGTTGGCCATTACTAAAGATGACATCAGGCGTGCTCTCACCAAATGTGATTTTTTTCAATACTGTATATTGAAATGAGTAAACATTTGGAAGAACTGCATAACTCGGTGAACTAATACTTTCCAAAGGAACGATGCATGGTGCTTCAAATTCAGAGTGCAGGATGAACCACTGGATTTTAATATAATGATTTTAAAAGTTCACTGATAGAGTTTCAGATTTTACTTCTGAAAGAGCCTTTACAAAAATCCCCGTTTGCTGAGTTTTGCTCCAGTATCATTGAAGAGTATTCACAATTATTTGAAAAGTCTATTAAAATACTCCTCTACTTTTACAGCTACATATCTATGTGAGGCCAGATTTTCTTCATATTCTTTAACCAGAGCAACATATTGCCGCAGGCTGAATCCAGAGCAGATAAGAATATCCAAATGTCTTCTATTAAATCAGATATTAAAGAGACTTTCAAAAATTAAAATGATGCTGCTCTCCTCACTAAATTTTATTTTTCAAAATATCACTTTTTCAAAAAATGTTATTTTTGTTCATGTATAATGGGTTTAGCATGATCTTAAGAAATTTTGAATTTGTTTTAATTTCTAATATGGTAGATATCGATAAATAAAGCAACAAATAAAAGTTTTCGGGTGTCATCAATAATTTTATAGAGTGTAATAGAGCCTTGAAATCAAAAAGTCTGAGAATCACTGTCCTAAACTGATGAGAACTTAAGAGATGCTGGGAAATAGACTCCCGTGGCCTAAGGTACCTAATTCCGAACAGAGACAAGAGATCATAGGCTTGTATCAAAGGCCACACAACTGCCATGCCTGACTGCCTGGTGGGGACAGGAGTGTAGCTTTTGTACGTCTGGGCCATGTCCTTTCTTGGAGGATTCATTTACTAGGCATAGAGACTTCCTGGTATGAGAATATTCTTTTTCTAAGATATGAGGTTGGGACATCCCAGGTGGTTATTATTATTTTTAACCACTTAATATATTTAACCAAAAAATCAAATTAAGTATATTTGGGACATTTAAGTTTATCCTTCATTCAGTAACAATAAAATAACCATAGGATCAAAAACTGTAAAGCTTTTAAACCTAAAAAAACTAGAATCACCCAAACAACAGATCAGTGATAAACTGGGATCAGGATTATGGTCTCAAAATTTTTCTAGTTTATGTGAAAAAACAAGACAAAGACACAAACAAAACCCCATGATGATAGCTTTCTTGAACTTAAAGAAGAATAAAATAACTTAAAGTGGAACTGAGCTTCCATTCCAAGAACATGGCCAGAGAAGTTTGTTTTGGAATCGCCTTCACTCACCTTGCCCTTCCTCCCCACACTGCCAGGCTGGGGGAAATGGGGGCGTCTGCACTGAATAACACACACCCTGCTACTCAGACCAGGATCTAAGGACAAGACATGCACTGGAAGTCACAAACATTGAAATCTAAATACCACTTTCTTTGGCTTGATCTACCTATTGTGGGGTTCAGCTACAATCCTTAAAAGGGTAATACAGTTTTCAGAACATTCTGTTAGGAACTGTTGCAGTGCAAGTCCCAAGAACGAGATCCTCAACACTTTGTCTTAGAGAACAGAAGCACCACTCTGGTATTCATGGCGTAAATAAACGCACTCAAGAGAGGCAGCTGTGTGGACTTTTACCCATGTCCCACTGTCTCTTGTCTCTTTTTTAGAAAAAACTTTATGCTAATTAGGCAGAAGCACTTTCCTCCTTTAACTGAAGCACGACAGGTCTTCTGAGCCTTCCTTCAGTAAATGGTAGGCACTTCAGCTTCAAAGCCAAGCTGACATCTTCTAAACCTCCAGCAGTTCTAGAATCAGGGGTGAATGCTGTCTTTTTATGGCTTAAAGGTTAGGGTATATAGTCAGCAGGGTGATGGAACAAGGCCTAAAGATGTTGAGTCTCAATTTGAAAATTAATAAACTTAGAAACTTTTAACTGTAAGTCTGTCAGCTAATTGAGTCATAAGGTTAGAATAAAGCACAATGACTTTCTATTAAAGTGTTTGACACAAGGCAAGGTAAAACTAGCAATTACACAATGCTCTCTTTCTTTTTCTTTAATTCTTCCAAATTGAGGAGGTTTGGGTTTTAGGCCAGAAGACCATGTTTTATCCTTTTTAAATATATGCTTAATAGATATTCAATTACTTCATTTTTGAAAATTAATAATTCTTTCAACCATCTACTGAGTGCCTTTCCTGAGCTAAGCACCGGGCTGGGCGCTGGGCATAGAGCTGGGACCATAATGGTCAGTCTCTCCCCTCAAGAGGCCCACAGTAACAACTTAGCAATGATTTCGTGGGTGAAATTGTGAGTGGCAAACAAATATTATGAAAAGGGATACAGGGAGTTTTTTTCCAGAAATCCCACTCATGAAAGGAGTCACATTGGTTTTCAATGTCTCAGCCAGCAGTTGATAACAATGTGAATTGCCCACAGGGTGACAGCTGACTGTAGCCATGCCCCACGCCGTGTGTGTCTATATGTGTGTGCACACACGTGTGCCCGCCAGGCCAATGGTCATAGCCAAGGTTATAAAACAGAAGGGTGCATTTAGAGAAAAATAAGTAAACTTCAATAAAACTTTTCTTGTGCATTGCCACATTTCTACCAGGATGTTAAAATATGAACTAAATTTATAATCACTATACATCTACTGATTCCAGAGATAAATTCTTTCACTTTATGGAAAAACTAGAACATTTTATGAGCACTGAAATAAAGATTTGAATAGAGTTATAGTTGGCTTTATCCTGCTTCCAAGTAATTTCTGAGCAAGAAATTTTATACATTTATTCCTCATGAAGGTTTAGAGATAATGTTTCAACAGTTTGACTATGTCCTTCAATAAAACTGCACATTAAACCAACAGTAGATGTGGCTGAATTTACTACATCTTAGTCAAGCCTTCACAAAAGAAAGACCAGTTGTGATCAGCAGCTTTAGGTTTCAGTTCTGCATTTCTATTGATGGGACAATGTGCATGACGAATGTCAAGATAAAAAAATAGTGAACAACCTGTATGAAGCACCGACTGTGTGCCAGGCACTGTGCTACGCACTTCTCAAGGATTATTCAATATGGTATTTGCATGCCACAGTGAGGTGGGTAGATGAGGTAGATGAGAAGAGTTAAGAAACTTACTGGCTAATAGGTAGCTGAGCTGAGGTACAACCCGGGCAGTCTAACTACCGCTACACAGCTATGAAATTTGAGTTTATCAGGAGAAAAATGCTATGTAAAGATCAACTTTCTTAGCTTAAAAATTATTTTAAGTAAATCTCTTATATTAACTCATATACACAAATCACAAAATTCATTTTCCTAAATGCCACAGAGTTCTGAAAATGATTGGTGCTATGTCTGCCATTTCTTATCTGAGATGATTTTCAAAATATGACTCTGTGAAATAGGCAGATATTTTCTTTTTGACACGAAGAAACGTAAAACAAGAGATAATTGTCCTTTGACCAAAATGACATGAGTGGTGGCCAAGTCTTCTAACCTGAACCCAAGTTTGCTACTTCCTTCCATATCCCAACTCCTTAAAATCTCATAAAATTTGTACAATGTTTAAGGTCACTGTTTCCCATTTTAAAAAATGACTTTTAGTACCATATAGTTTAGGACCTGTATGTAGTTTCACAATATAATTACCTCCAATGGCATGAGACTGACTGTTGTCATAGTGTTTCCTAAAGCATTCATTTGTTCTGGGCATTACCCATGGGTTTCTCCATTCACCACGGGAAGGCCATCATATTAGTTATGTCCTTGTCTTATTTTATTTTATTTTTTTTAGATTTTATTTATTTAGTTTTAGACAGAGGGGAAGGGAGGGAAAAGGGAGGAGGAGAAACATCAATGTGTGGTTGCCTCTCACGCACCCCCTACTGGGGACCTGGCCTGCAATCCAGGCATGTGCCCTGACCAGGAATTGAACCAGCGACCCTTTGGTTTGCAGGCTGGCGTTTGATCCACTGAGCCATGCCAGCCAGAGCTATCCTTATCTTTTTTAAAACTACCTGTGTAAGATAGCTTTGTACCGAGAGAACGCAGTCTCCATTTCACCCATTCAAGCATGATCATGTGTCCCCTTAGGTCTCTTACCTCATTTAATAACTGAAGAAACAGTAATGCTACACTTGTCCACTAGAGGTTCAGTTCAGTGAACTGAGGCTGTAATCACAACGTATTTGAAAACACGGTACCATACTTTGAGTGTTTCTCCATTTCCGAAGCAGTATTCTTTCGTGACTTTACTAAACGTTCTAAATAGCTTAAGGTGTCAGTATAAAAGCAATTACCTCTATCTATCTATCTATCTATCTATCTATCTATCTATCTATCTATCTATCTATCAATCATCCATCTATCTATCTATCCATCTATCTATCTATCTAATTAACTATCTATCCATCCATCTATCTTCTTTGTATTGGGACTCACTTAGAAGCTACCCAAGAAACTTTGGAAAAAATATGCAGGCTTAAAAAAAATCAACATATAAAGAAAAAAGATGATTTGAACACTAAGTATAAAAGCAAGATTGGGGAAACACATGAAGGGGTTGGGGGAATAGAGATGTGTTCATTTGATTTTATCACCCCCAGGGCCCTGCATTCTGGGTATTCAGGCAGAAAACACAATTTTTATTTTTTTTGTAGGAAATCTACTCTGAAACAACTTTCAAATGTCTCAGATATGGCATATTTCCCATTTCTGCTTTTAATAAAAGACCTAACTCTGCATTCTTTTAAATACAGGTATTTCCAAAGTCCACATTACGCCATGTCGCTTTTATGAGACCCACATTAGTACCTGTTTTTGCTCACTGAAATAAATCCAAAGAAGATTTTCGCTTTTACGATAAAAGACAGAAGGTGAAAAGAGCATTCGGCGTGTATTTTGAGGTGAGCCGCTACAGAGGGAGCGCGCGCCCGGAGCAGGGGGAGTGGTGCCGCCGGGCTCCTTCCCCAGGAACTGCAGTCAGCACCTCAGTCAGCACCAAGCTGTCATGGCGTTGAACTGTGTCTGTGAGCAGCTGTGCTTTATCTCCATATATTTTGTGTATCCGTTAGCAAGACATGTGTTAAGGTAACTGCTTCTTTGCTTTCTTCCATTTTGGCTTGCAAATGGTTTCATAGGATAAGAAATCTTCTGGATAGTAGGGGGAACATGTATCTAGGTGTATTTTTAGCATCTACAACAGTGTTTTTCATTTAAAGTGCAGGTTTTTCAAGAGGAAATATGTTAGTGACCCGTTTTTGCTACACAGCTGTGGCATGTTTGCAGATGCTGATCCAAATGCATTGACAAAGATATCTGGTCTTACAACCAAAAGAAAGTACTTTGATTTAAACACACACATGGTTTGTTTTGTTTGAGGTAAGCAGATGATAAAGAAACAGTCAAGGGTTCAATGGTTTGTTTGTTTGTTACATAAATTAACCTATTTATTATAGGCTAGCAATGTTTCAAATTGTGGAGCTCCTACTGGTCTTCCGTTCCTTCAGTCTCCTGATGGCAGGCTTGACAGTGACGGCGGAAGTGGTGTTGGACGTCCAGTCACCGCCAGCGAACACAGTGCCAAATCTGCACAGCTCGTCTCTTCATCATGGTTTTGCCACAGAAGGAGCAAGTGTACTTAGCCTGCCGGTTGCTCTAAATGTTCTTCACCATTTTCCCAAGGGAGGCACCATAGGGTCCCATAGTTACTGAGCTTTTTGGTGTGTCGCAAACTAGGTCGGAACGGGAAAGGCAATGATACAATGTTAATGGGCCATGGGAAAACTCAGCTACCCCATTCCTGTTACATTTCTATCTTTTCTGAAAAAGGCAGAACAAATGCTGGCAAGAAGGAATCAGTGGTTCAAATGGATGAAAAGATTCTAGAAAAGAGATAGCTGCTATAAGTATATTAAAATATTCCGGCCTAGATTAGTATTTTCCAGAGAATGAAGTCTCCAGTGAGGGTCTCTGAAGGCTGAGTCATCAGAGGGGTTGAGTCCTTTCTTAAAAAAGGGAAGGCAGGTGGTTCCATAAACTGCAGACCAATCAACATGGCATAATCTTGGGAAACATTCTGTGGTGGACCACTACAGATGGGGCTTGTGATAATTAGAAAAGAAAGTGGTGACCTTCAGGAACCATGATGGACGATCTAGTTTTTAGAAGGACGTGAAATAAGGCTGTCATATTTTTGTCAGTAAAATGGAGAAATAAATTCAAGTGGATTATTTTTTTAAATGCAGATTGATTTTATTTATTTTTTAAATGTCAAAATTATAAAATATTAAAAAATTTAAATCCATTATAAAGTCTCAGCAATTAAAACATGACACCAGCACAGAAATAATCAAGATCAGTGAAATAAAATGAGCATAAAATAATCAAGTAGATCAATGAAATAAAATGAGCATTCCCCCTAGAAACAAATGTATATATCTAATAATGTAATATGTGATTAAATTGATATTTCCATTCAATGGGGAAATTAAGTCTTGTTCAACAAATAAAGTGCATGGACCACTATTACTTGAAATAAAACAAATACAGAGCCTTTTTCACATATTATACAAAAATATATTCAGGTGAGTTAAAAATCAATATGAAAAATTTAAGGAGTTTTAGGAGAAAATACAAAATAATATTTTTCTTACCCTGAAGTAAAATATGCAAACCCAGAAGCTATAAAGTAAAATATTGACAATATGACTATATTAAACATTTAAGACTATACAGTAATATACATATACAAAAAGTTAAAGGACAAGTAATAGAATAAGAAAGTATTTGCAACACATCTAAAAAAGGGTTAGTAGCTTTTATGTTTTATTTTTTAGGGAAAAAAATTATACAAACACTTAATCAAAAAATGGATAAAGAATACCAAAAGTCATTTAAAGCTTTTTTAAAATAATAGAAATAGGCAAGAAATATACAAAAACAGGTTTAATCTCAACAAATAATAAGGTAACAATTAAAATAACACATCATTGTCACGATCAGATCAGTAAGTATTAAAACTACCGGGAGTATCAAGTATTGGTGACTGTGAAAGGAACTGGGTATGCATAGACTCTTTTTCTGCATCTTCTTAAAGCAGTCCCTTTAGCATATCTTGCAGTGCTGGTTGGGTGGAGGTGTATTCTTTAAGCCTTCTTTTGTCTGGGAAGCTCCTTTTTTTGCCTTCATTCAAATTGAGAACCTTGCTGGGTAGAGGGGTCTTGGGTGCCGGCCTTTGCTTTTCATGACTTGGAACGTTTCTTGCCATTCCCTTCTGGCTTGTAGTGTTTCTGTTGAGAAGTCAGCTGCTAGCCATGCCGGGGCTCCCTTGTATGTTACTACCTCTTTCTCCCTTGCTGCCTTTAGGATTCTCTGTTTGTCTTTGATATTTGCCATTTTAATGATGATGTGTCTTGGAGTGGGCCTCTTTGGGTTCCTCTTGAATGGGACCCTCTGTGCTTCCTGGATGTGTGTGACTTTTTCTCTCCTCCAGTTAGGCAAGTTTCCCATCATTACTTTTTCCAACAGGTTCTCTATCCCTTGCTCTTCTTGTCCTTGTGGTTTCAGGTTGTCCTGCATTTCCCTAAATGCCTCTTGATTCTTTTTGAGTCTTTTTTCATTTTCTTGCTCTTTCTGGGAGCTTTTTCCTACCTTATCCTCCAGCTCTCTGCTTCAGTCCTCTGCTTCATCTAGCCTGCTTTTGATTCCTCCTACTGTGTTCTGAACTCCTCTACTGAATTCAGAAGTTGCGTTCTTCATTTCCCCTTGCCTCTTACTGATAGTTTCTATGTCCTTTTCCAGGCTGATACAGTTTGCAGTAAGTTGCTCATAGTTTCCCCGTAGTTTTTTGTAGTTCTCTCTGAGCTCGCTGAGCTCGTTGAACTTCCTTAGAACCGTTGTTTGGAACTCAGTATCTGATAGCTTACTTGCCTCTATTTCATTTAGTTCTCTTTCTGGGGGTTCCTCCTTTCCCTTCGACTGGGGGGTGTTTCTTTGTCTTCCCATTATTTGTGAGACTCTTCTTTTTTGCTCTGCTTCTTAAATTGATCTGTCTTGATATCCTGACTTTGTGGTGTAGGAGTCCCTCTGCTGTTTTTTCTTTCTGGATCTGCCTCTGATGTCAGATGTTGACCCTGCCTGACTCTAGGCAGTCTGTTTGAGACTTCTGGGAATCTAGTGTCTGTGGCTGACTCCTTCAGCTGTTAATCTAGTCACACCGCACTCAGCGGTCAGCCTTAGGCACCACAGGGCGGGGCAGAGTCCCTCCTGGGGGTGGGGCTATTGCATCCTCTCCCGCTGTTGTCGCTCAGGGGAGTGGTCTGCCTGAGCAAGATGGCTGCTGCCCGATGGGGGATGAGTCAGCACCGGGATCCCACCGGGCACTCTCTCAGTTCTCTCCCCAAAGCCTCCTCCCCCAGTCTCTCCTCAGGTGTCTGCAGCCCATTCTGCCCCTGCCTTTGCCGGAGACCAGGGCAAGTGGCTGCCAATAAAAATTTATGTGTTAGACCTTTAAAAGGCTCTTTGCGTCTCCAGCGCCTGTCTCTGACAGAGAGCAACCCTGCTGCTTTTTGCAAGCTGGCTGTTATCTGTGTACTTTTTGGGCTCTGGTGCTGTAGGCTGGAGAGCCCCGCTTATGGTTTAGGCCCCGCTCTTCTCAGGCCATTTCAATATCCCTCTGGTGCTGCCGCCCGTGGGCGCCCTGCCCGCCTTCTCGAGTCTCTACTGCACTCCTTACCAGTTAGGTTGTGCTAAAGCTGATTCTTCTATCTGTCCGAGGTTACAAGGCTCCTCTCTCGCTATTGTTCAGTTGTTTGTTCCAGGTGATTTCTCCACAATTTAGCTGTAATTCCAGATTGGTCCTGAGAGGAGGTCAGTGTGACTTCCACTCACTCCTCCTCCATCTTGATTTCTCTTGGAAGTGGATTATTAATTCACTCATTTATAACAAATATTAAGCATCTAGTCTGTGTTAAGCACCTTGCTAAGCACCGAGGATAAAGTAGCAAACAAGATACACATGATCTGCTCTCAGAGAGTTTCTTGAGAGAGTCAAAACCAAAAACCCAAATAAATATTTGCAAGTTTTGAATAAAAACTATGAAAGCAGGGGGCAAAGATAGAGAATAATAAAGGGGAAATCTCCTTTAGATGTCATAATCAGGTCCCTCTGAGGTGACATTTAAGCCTAGCTATGAAGACTGAGAAGAATTTATCTTGCTATGGGGACAAGCGGGAACCTGAGAATTGCAAGAGAGAACAACATGTACTGAAGCTCTGAGGTGGGAAAGATATTAAGTGGTGGAGCCCTTGAAAGAAGGCCAGTGTGACAGGAGAGTAGCAAGGAGGAGAGTAGTGCTAGAGTAGTAGTTGGAGAAATAGGCGGAGACACTCCCCAGGTGACTGGACAGTATGGATCAGAGAGACTCTAATGGCCTATTCAACACTTGCATGAATGTTTAGAAGCTACTTTTATTGGTTGTTTACAACCTATTGTCACCTAGAGATAAAAAAGGACAAAGTGTCAAACTAAATATTAATCTGGCTGACAAAATTAGGATCCAACAAATACAGTGGGTAAGAGCTTACATTTTGGCCTCAGATCTGTATTTGAATTCTACCTCTGACATTCACTTTCTCTGTGACCTTGGACATATTACCTCCAAGTCAGGTATCAAAGACAAGTACAGAAGCACAGGCAGCTCAGGTAAATCTCCCATAGGACGTAATAACCCACGTATGTCAGGATATATATGGTTGGTTTGCTGGGCCATGAAGCCGTTATTTTAGGTAAGTCACCCAGCCTCTCACAGAATTGTTTACAGATCAAATGTAGGTCCCTAGAGATATCTTGTTCATGTCACCAATAAACTATACTGCCTCTCAGATTATCTGTGTGAAGAATGAGTCATTCAGCATAGCCAAATTTTAGAAATTAACTTTAACCTTCTAATCCTAAGGATGGGAATGGCTAAAAGGTTAGAGTATTTTGAAGATACAATTTATAAATTTATATCATTCACAGTGTTGAAACTACTATACTAAAATATTTCTCTATTCTAATGATATTAAAATTCAATCTATCTCAATTATACCCAAGGGCACCTAAAATATTCATAAAATTAGGTGACAAAGCTTTAAATTATTCCAGTTCGATTTTTAAATATATCTTAAAGGGTTTAAGAAAAGTACTATAAATTTAACATCTTTCATCCCAAAAAACAGAAGTGAAAAGTAGATTTAAACACATAATTGTATGTGTTTTAAGACAGGTGAGAAAAGATTAAACATTCTGGGGTGGGTCATTAAATGGTCGATTTACACTGTTTAAAAAACCCCTAAAATTTTAGGTTCCTATTTAGAAAGGGATGCTTAGCAAATACCTAGAGAAAGAATAGTACCAGGCAGTAATACTATCCATTTCCAAATGAAAAATTCAATGCATTCTTCACTTACTGAATTTAAGAAATGAGAAAAACTACAACAGGTTTTCAAATAACATTGTTCTCTTACAATGTTCATGAGATGCCATAGGACCTTAACTCATATTAATTAGCCTATGGTCTAATTGGTTTCTGTATAAGCGACAACTTACTGTACATCAGTCACAATAGGTTTTGGAGGATAAAATTCAAGAACTCCCTCTGAAATCTTATTTTACCACCTTTTCTCAGCACTTTCGTCAAATAAATTTTTTGACATTTAAGTTTTACATAATCTTCCTATTTTCCCTAGGCATAATTAAGAGTGATGTTTTCCTTATTTGATCAACTATTAGGGTTTTTTGGCATTAAAAACAAGACACATATTCACATTAAATGGAAGATACTACTTTGGTTTTCTCATGATTTTCTTAAATTTGAGCAAACTATGACACGTTTAATGAAAAATCTCCTAGGCAAGCAAATGAATTACTTTTCCTTCCCCTAAATTGTGCTATTTTTTTCTTGTGCAACTTCCTACTCAGATTTACTTTTCAGTTCAATTCCAGTGCTACCAATCTGATCCAGGCTTCCTGCCTCCAGTCTCAGCTGGTTATAATCCATTTTGCAGCTTTTGTCATAATTTGTCATTCTAGCTTGCTTAAGACTCTAGGTGAGTCCAGACTCCTTAGTCTTGTGTTCAAATGTTACCAGCAATAGAAATCCTGCCCCTCTTCAGTTGCTACTTAACATGTATTTCCCCTACCATCTTCTGTTAAGTCAAATTTTTAGACATTCTTATAATGAAACAAATCCAAGACACCAAATTACCCTGTCTCCCGTTCAGCCATGTTTCTGGTTTTCCTTATCAAGGCGTCAACCAGTTTTTGCTTGGCCTATTTCCATATATTTGCCTCATTAATACTTTTACATATTTGCCCATGTTCTTACTAGTTTATAAATTCTGTGAGGTGAGGGTTCTCATCTTCTACTGAAATTTTAAGAAACCATCAATGACCAGTCCTTTGCAATCTCAGTTATTCTAGTCCACTGAAAGATCTGCCTCAAAGTCTGAAGTGACCTAAGGAACCAAGGTCCACAATCAGGTGAAGAGCAGAATTTAGAGCACATCTGAGCATACTCTCTAAAAGTGATTCGAGGACCAAGGCTCTCCTGTCTCTGCAAATTAACTGTTAAAATGCATGGAAAAACAGTGGAAGGGAGTAAATGTTAATAGCAGTTACTACTACAAGATTACAAAACGGGAGTTGGGAGGGAAAGGCTGGAGTCGGTGATGGTAGAGAAAGTGACAGTATGGACTAGATTGTTTTCTTTTTTGGTTCTGATTGTTAATTTTTAGTACTTTCTAAATGTTTTATAATGAAATTGCATTTCTCATATAAAAATTTGTACTAAAATTACGCAAGTAAATTTGACATGGAAGGCATGAAAAAATTTGATATGGATAAAGCTTTAAAATTGAGTGCAAGATTTGATTCCAGCATCTTAAAACTTTTTGAAAGGCAAGTCTCCCATTAAGTAGTAGTGCTTAGCCCTAGCTGGTGTGTCCCTGTGGACTAAGTGCTGGCCAAAGGGTCGCCAGTTTGATTCCCAGTCAGGGCACATGCCTGGGTTGTAGGCCAGGTCCCCAGTAAGGGGTGCATGGGAGGCGGCCACACATTGATGTTTCTTTCCCTGTTTCCCTGTTCCCCTCTCTAAAAAGAAATTTAATCTTTTACAAAAAAGTAGTTGGCTTAAAAAAAAAAAAACTTATTGATGCAGAATCTTACATTTACAAGATAAATTGTCATAATTACTTTCCCCAAAGAAATGCTTTCCTCCATGCAAAATCCCTAGCTGTTGCCATCCTGTCCGGTGGTTTTAAATACTATCCATATAGTGACTCCCCATATTTTACTTTTTCCCCTTAACTTTACATTCATACATCCAATTGCCTACTCAATGTCTCTGTTGTGATAAATAGGAGAAATCTCAACATTCAACATATCCAAGGCAGGATTCATACTGACACCCTCCAACTGGCTCCTCCACTGGTTTTCTGCAATCTCAGCTAATGGCATAACCATTCTTGCTCAGGTCAAAAGTTGGCAGCTTTGATTTTTCACATCTAATCCATCACCAAATCCCTTCAGCTTTACCACCAGAAAGCTCTCCTGATTCTGCCCTCTCCCTATGACTAAGACCCCAGTCCAGGCTCCCACCTTCTCCCCAAGTTCCTCTACAGTATTTATTATTGTAAGTGAAAGTAGCCATGAGAATCATGCTTTCACTGGTTTCATCATCCAAAGCAAGGTTCAAGTGTAGCTGCCCCACAGCCTGTTTCAAGCAAGGTATCCTCGTGGAAAGTGAACTCGGAGTCGATTGTGGGCTAAGGGACCCCTTTGCCTTCATCAGCTCAAGAGCTGTGCAATCTTCCCAAGTAACTGAGTGTGTGTGTAACTTATTGGGTAGCCATGCTTGGTTTTTAAAATAAAGATGTGTTTAGAAAACAAAAACATCTTCCTTATTTTGTCTCACTGTAGCTTATTCTCCCTTTATTGGAGGAATAAAAAGCAGACGTCACTCCCCTACTTAAATCCTCCAATGGTTTACCAACGTATTCAGAATAAAATCCAAATTCCTTCCTACGGATTCATAGTCCTCAGTGGTCAGGCCCTTGCCATTCTCTACAACCTTAGAACCTACCATTCTGTGTGGCATTTTCTTTCTCAGCATATAAGCTCATTCTTGCATTGAGACTTTTATTGTTCAACAAAATGTTCTTTCATCTTGGTCATTCTCTTCTCAACCCTCAAGGTCAGTATTCCCCAGTGACCCTATAATTTTTTTTTATAGTCCAAAACTTGTGACTGGCACATGGGTCTTCAATGAATACTTGTTGAATGAATGGATGAGTCTATTCAATCAAGCACCTAGGGCACTAAAACAATTGTTTCAAGTGATCCGTATTTTGCAATGGCAAGAAACTTCTCCACGTACCCCCCGAAACCACCCACCTCCCACAAAAATCCCACCCCAAACCTCCTTTGACCATACCGTGTAGAAAGTCTATATTCTGTATCAGCTGCTGCAAAAAGTATGAAACAAAACCTGAGCCTCATTGATATGTAGTTTTTTATGCATCTAACCAAGTAGTATTGTCCCATTTAAAAACTCTTCTCAAGACCTTAAGTCAGCTTTTATATTTTTTAAACTAATTTCACCTAGTAAAACTGTATGTGTTGGGAGTAGAGAACAAATGAACACACTGGTGTAAATCTGCTGTTAACACACTCCCAGAGATGGGTATAGTCTCTAGTCTTTCCTAGGAGAGTCTTGACTCACTTACAGACTCTTTCTCTCCACCAAAAAGCAATTTTATAGCTGTCTTTTCAACCTAAATAAGTGACCTAAGACCAATCTCAATAAAACTTACCAAACTACTGTTTATTGCCAGGGAGCAAAGGTAGGTTGGGATAAAAATGAATAGCAATCAGATCAAAAAGTCAAATAAAAAGGTTCATAAACTTTGAATTTTATCAAAATGAAGCTCAGAAGTATCAATTTTTATGGCTCAAGCCATTATAAATCTTTTATAAACCTTTTAATAGACCTTAAGAAAACAGATTAGTTGTGGGGTATAATTATTGTATTTGGGCTAAATTTTTAAGACATATCAACTTAATTATGATTCTTAATAACTGTATATAAACCAAGCTGTTTCTTCTTCAAATACTTTACTGTGTTTAGCCAGAAAAGAAAATACTAAGGAATGCATTCTCTTTTGTAAGGTGATTGTATTACAAACAAGACTAGTAGCAAGACTACACTTTAGGTGCAGATAATCAAATTTGAATGGTACAAGGATAATATACATCAAATAAGGCTTCTAAATGATTTTAAATCAGATGGTAATATCATAAATGTATGTCTGTGTACATATATGCATATACTGAGAATGAGTAAGTATGTGAATGAGTGAAAGAATGAGGATGTACTCGTATGAGAATCAGAGCAACCTGTCTTTGGGTAAATTACTTCACTATGAAGATGTGTCCAAACTTAAAAAGAATTTCCTCATTTGTATTAAAATGCACTTCCAAAAGACCATGAAAACACAAATTTAGTTGACATACTACAACAGGATTCAGAAAAAGACACAATGACTATAGACTAAGGTGCAATTTCATGCTGGTGATTTTTCTTTTTTAAAATGTAAGCCACTAATTTTTAAGAAAAAAATTTTAAACTCAAAGTTGCATGTTAATATTACACACAAACATAAGTGACTTTTAGCACACTGTATACATGCTTACATAAACTCAAATATGTACACATTTAAAACAATTTCCACTTAACATGAAATTTCTGAAACACATAAAAGAATTAATACTCTATAAAAACTACAATTAGAACATCAATTTGCTATAAGCATATAAAACATCAAGTGCTTTCTTGGAGTTTCAAGTTACCTCTTTAAAACAAGATCTTGCTTGCATATATAGTCTGTCTCCAAAAAGCAGTATGGACTTTTTATTTTCAAGAGGTTTATTTTCCAGGTACATTATAAGCTCAAGAAAACAAACCCAACAATTATGCAATATAATTATGTCATAACAACTTAATTGCACATAATGCTTTAAAGTAGGTTTGGATGAAGTTCTCGATACTTTGGTATATGTTCTTCAGGGACTTTTATTAGAATAACAAGAATTTTGAGTCCCTTCAATCCCCATTTTGCTTTAAAATGGATACATCTTTGGTTAAAATTCTACATTTTGGGCATTTGTTAATTAAAATGGTCCCCAAACCAATAAATGGTGCTGATATACAAGACTTCATTTAACCTGTTTCTGGTGTAACAGTAAGCTATAGACACTCATTTACTATGACATGTCACTGATGGTTTCAATTTTTCACTTATAAGCAGAGAAATCAATTGGTTTAGTCAATATTTCTCTGTTTATTTTGTTATAATCTAAACTGTACAGTAATTTGCAGTAACTATAGATACTGTCCCACAGTATATGTGATTGATTGGAAAAATGAATAGCATTAAATTTAGTTAGCTTACGCAGAATAAGTCAATATTGGACTGTATAGTGGGTCTGCATTGACTATAGGTTGTCAGGTAAAGCTTTATTTAAAAAACCCAAACCATTCCACTTACAAGAGAAATTGTTGCAAATGTATAAAACAGCAGATATACAAGGAGAACACCAAACATACTTTATTAGCACAAAAAGCAGCCATAACAAGGCACAGCAAGCAGAAACATACATTAGCAGTCAAAGGGTTAGTCTTGCATACAAATATAGCTTTTCTTTTTTGTAGCCTTGGCAATAGCCATCAGGATGTAAAATAACTTTCTGTAGCAGCAGGTAAGGAAACTAAGGAGCACTCACCAGTGGTACAGAGCACATTAACAAAAAGACACAAGAATGGATTCGACTACTTTAGTGCAAAATGTCTAGGACAGAACTGTAAATTCAGTTCAATACTAAGAAGCAAACACTAGAACTTGGTATTACTTCCAAAATAGCTCACTCAAGTAGTATTGCATACTATTCTAAGTGACAAAAAGGTGCTAAGTAAAGTTATTTACAGATACAATGGTTGTACAGTACCTTTTAAATCTGCAATTTAGGTTTCAGATTTTCCATTAAAAATTAACTGCACTGAAATTCTATAAATTGTACTTAAGCAATTCAGCTATGAGCATTTACAACAAAGCAATAAATACTGCCATCCAAATTATTACAGTTTAACAATAATATGAACATCAGCAACCACCGAAGTTTTTATTTCTGACTTGTTTGGGCATCTTCTAGTCTCACTTTCTTCATGGTTCACAAACTCGTTGTGGGCATAGGAAAAGATCCAACATTAACAAATCAACAAGTAGACTGCACATGTCAACTGTAAAAGTCACACATAGGACTACATTGCAGCAGCTATTCCCAACATGTTTTAAGTTAAAGCACTCATTAAAAAAAATTAATGCCTAAGGCTTTAAATAAAATTCTCCTACCAACTTCAGAAGTCTGAAATTTTAAGAACTACTATTTAGAAAAACTGGTTTACTTAACAGTACCTTTTGCAGAAGAGAAAAGGAGACTGACTATGAACTAGATCAACACTTAAGTGAACTGCACTATGCCCTTGTGGCCAGAAAATTGCATTTATTTTTTTCTAAAAGGAAGGCAGTCTTCATTTTTTGGACTTGCAAAGCTTGATTTATAGTAACTACAAACATCACTACTTTTGGAAGGTTATAGAAAAATTCTTAGAAAAAATAATTTCAAACATTAGTCACGCCATTGAAATACTCATCCAATATTAACAATTTGTTCTTCAGTAAGAAATAGAATTCTTCATAGCAAATGCCCCAGAATTGCCTCACTCAATTACTTCAGCCACTAAAAACCAAACAGCTATTCGGCAAAATGTTTTTGTAGCCTTACTGAACACCTGTAGTCCTATCCTTTGTTGTATCAATAGGCACCACATTTTTCTGAGCAAGTAACAGCAGAGAGCATCTGACAGACACTAACACTAAGCTTACATACTGTACTGAAAAAAAAAAACCTAACACTGATACATGTGCTTGCTATTGGTGTACTGTCTGATGCATATAAAAGCAGATCTACGACAGCAGAGTTTACTTTGCCTTGACTGGTTCTCGTTCTAACCAGCGAACTCTAACTTTTTGTTTATAATGATACTCTTTTAAAAAATCCTGTAACATTGATGGTAAAGGGAGGCCATCAATTCCATCATATGTAGTGCATCTGCAGATTACTGCACGGCAGATATATTGCAAACTAAAAGGAAAAGTCCTATTTAGTGAGATAGTAAGCAATGGTTCAAAAAACATGCAAGAACTGGGATCTTTATAATGTTCCAAAAGTCCTGTTACAGTGGAGGAGTGAAATACACATGGGTCATGAGCATCAAAACTAAAGTTGTGATTCCACTGTTCAATTCGGGCATGCAGGGATCTGTTGTAGCGACGGAAGCTCACAGAGAAGAGGTAGTCCTCTTGCGCGGAGTCCCTGAGCAAAAATGTGCCTTCAGGTTTCCCTTCAAGAAGGGCTTCTGCTTCATAGCGGTCCATCACTCCCCAGTAACAGGGATTACCTGTAATCTGAAGCAAATCGGGCACGAGGCAGTGTATGTAATCAATCTGTGTGTGGACTTTCCAAGCTCCCTGTCTGCTAACATGGGCATGGCTGTCTCCAGAGACCTGACGTTGCTTCTGCCTACGTGACTGCAAACACAATGTGGTTGTGTCCTCTTCTGAGTCACAATTAGCTTGTGGAATTGAAGAACTGTCCCCACTTATTTCAGTCATTCCAGGAGCTAACTTTGGTCCCAGTTTATATAACGGATTAACCTGTGCAGTGGCTTCAAATGTATGTATTTGTGCATTGGGAGGGGGGTCAACCCCTTCTTCAATACTAAGACGTCTTCTCTCTCTAAGCCTATCTTCTTCATCTTCTGTAGAAACCAAGGATGGATCAAACGTATCAAAAAATGTTGAATGTGGGCTCACGGGGGCTGTATGCTGTTTAATCAAATGCCACTTTTGGGCTAAATCTGAGCCAGCAGGAAAAGGGCATTTCTCAAGCATTAGTTCAGACAGGTGTATTTTTCTTTTATTAGAAAAAAGAGGCTTTGACTGCTTGCTGTAAGTTCTCATTGGAAAACACAGGCCCACAGTATCCTGCAACCTTTGTCTCAGAGAGCGACTTCCTACAGTTCTGCTGGAAACGCTGTCCATATCATGCACAGAGCTTACGCCGTATCGCCTCTCTCTCCTTTGAAGTCCACTTCGAGTTCTACCAAACTTTTTATCAGTATCCAATGAACTTTGAGTCTTTGTAGAGCAGGAATGTTTCTTCTTCCCACCCCACGGAGCATGTCGAGAGTAGGAATCTCTTCTTGCAAGTCTTGTTCCTGGGGTGACACATGAATCACTATCCTTTTCAATGCTTATTTCAACAATCTGAGGAATTTCAGTGGCACAATTTGGGTTTCTCCTTGAAGAATTCTTTGAAGGGCTTAATCCCAGCTGTAAGGCAACATTTTCTCTTAAGGGACTGCTTTGTTGCTGAGGAGCTGAGTCTCCTACACTGACGTTTCTCTCTTTGATAGATGAACATCTGTTGGAGTTCATGTCCACATTTTCAGTACGGCTTCCTCCCTCATGACTGAAGAGATTCTGACACCTGTATTTGAAATTATTCCACATTTTCCCCACTTTATCCATTGATTTTAAGATCTAAAGACAAAACAGGAGAAGGACAAAAGTAAGTTCAAGTGGTATGTGAAACAGAAAAGGCAGAACCCAACCCCCTTCTCATTGGAACTTCCAGCAATATTGCTCAAGAATTTGCCTTACATTGCTGAAGTGATGGGGCGAACATTGTGTTTGGTAGCTGTAAAGCCACCAGGCCCTTTTATGGCACTGCATCATTATCTAAGCTAGTCCTCACTTCCCATTTCCTTTCAGAGAGAATACTCAGAACTCAGTGGAAAGAAAATAAACCCTCTCAATTAAACTCTGGTTTCTTTTTCCCATGTATCAATCTAATTTCACTACGACATTGCCTCCTTATTTTGAGTAATTTAGGTACTTGCCTCAGGTAGTAAAAGAGAAAATATATTGTGCATTATTGAAACATATCAGCATTCAACTTCTCAAAAGTTATAAGCAGGACTGCATTCGTGTAACACATTAAAATGAGTTCAAAAACCTTGGAGGAGCAATCTTCCCAAATTCATTTACCAACTACTATTTCACTCACCTAGCAATCTAAAGTTTATAGGCTAATCACCTGTAAAGATTCTGTATCTTGCCTCCTCACCCGACCACGTATCAAATATTATCCATGATTTTGAAGAAGCAGTTTGAGTAGAAAGAAAAATAGGAGGAAAAAAAGACAACATAATATTTGGATATAGATGGAAAGGTGTCATTAAGCTTCCTAATTCTTAATCCTAGAAGAGAGAGCAGCAGAAAAAAGTTATGATACAGTTATGATAACTGACTAAAAACAATAAGATATGCAATTCAGTATCTTTATCCTCGCTCCTTTAAAAAAACTGAAAGCAGGAGGAGAATCAAGATGGCGAGGAGTGAGTGGAAGTCACACTGACCTCCTCCCAGGACCAATCTGGAATTACAGCTAAATTGTGGAGAAATCACCTGGAACAAACAACTGAACAATAGCGAGAGAGGAGCCTTGTAACCTCGGACAGATAGAAGAATCAGCTTTAGCACAACCTAACTGGTAAGGAGTGCAGTAGAGACTCGAGAAGGCGGGCAGGGCGCCCACGGGCGGCAGCACCAGAGGGATATTGAAATGGCCTGAGAAGAGCGGGGCCTAAACCATAAGCGGGGCTCTCCAGCCTACAGCACCAGAGCCCAAAAAGTACACAGATAACAGCCAGCTTGCAAAAAGCAGCAGGGTTGCTCTCTGTCAGAGACAGGCGCTGGAGATGCAAAGAGCCTTTTAAAGGTCTAACACATAAATTTTTATTGGCAGCCACTTGCCCTGGTCTCCGGCAAAGGCAGGGGCAGAATGGGCTGCAGACACCTGAGGAGAGACTGGGGGAGGAGGCTTTGGGGAGAGAACTGAGAGAGTAGCCGGTGGGATCCCGGTGCTGACTCATCCCCCATCGGGCAGCAGCCATCTTGCTCAGGCAGACCACTCCCCTGAGCGACAACAGCGGGAGAGGATACAATAGCCCCACCCCCAGGAGGGACTCTGCCCCGCCCTGTGGTGCCTAAGGCTGACCGCTGAGTGCGGTGTGACTAGGTTAACAGCTGAAGGAGTCAGCCACAGACACTAGATTCCCAGAAGTCTCAAACAGACTGCCTAGAGTCAGGCAGGGTCAACATCTGACATCAGAGGCAGATCCAGAAAGAAAAAACAGCAGAGGGACTCCTACACCACAAAGTCAGGATATCAAGACAGATCAATTTAAGAAGCAGAGCAAAAAAGAAGAGTCTCACAAATAATGGGAAGACAAAGAAACACCCCCCAGTCGAAGGGAAAGGAGGAACCCCCAGAAAGAGAACTAAATGAAATAGAGGCAAGTAAGCTATCAGATACTGAGTTCCAAACAACGGTTCTAAGGAAGCTCAACGAGCTCAGCGAGCTCAGAGAGAACTACAAAAAACTACGGGGAAACTATGAGCAACTTACTGCAAACTGTATCAGCCTGAAAAAGGACATAGAAACTATCAGTAAGAGGCAAGGGGGAAATGAAGAACGCAACTTCTGAATTCAGTAGAGGAGTTCAGAACACAGTAGGAGGAATCAAAAGCAGGCTAGATGAAGCAGAGGACTGAAGCAGAGAGCTGGAGGATAAGGTAGGAAAAAGCTCCCAGAAAGAGCAAGAAAATGAAAAAAGACTCAAAAAGAATCAAGAGGCATTTAGGGAAATGCAGGACAACCTGAAACCACAAGGACAAGAAGAGCAAGGGATAGAGAACCTGTTAGAAAAAGTAATGATGGGAAACTTGCCTAACTGGAGGAGAGAAAAAGTCACACACATCCAGGAAGCACAGAGGGTCCCATTCAAGAGGAACCCAAAGAGGCCCACTCCAAGACACATCATCATTAAAATGGCAAATATCAAAGACAAACAGAGAATCCTAAAGGCAGCAAGGGAGAAAGAGGTAGTAACATACAAGGGAGCCCCGGCATGGCTAGCAGCTGACTTCTCAACAGAAACACTACAAGCCAGAAGGGAACGGCAAGAAACGTTCCAAGTCATGAAAAGCAAAGGCCGGCACCCAAGACCGCTCTACCCAGCAAGGTTCTCAATTTGAATGAAGGCAAAAAAAGGAGCTTCCCAGACAAAAGAAGGCTTAAAGAATACACCTCCACCCAACCAGCACTGCAAGATATGCTAAAGGGGCTGCTTTAAGAAGATGCAGAAAAAGAGTCTATGCATACCCAGTTCCTTTCACAGTCACCAATACTTGATACTCCCGGTAGTTTTAATACTTACTGATCTGATCGTGACAATGATGTGTTATTTTAATTGTTACCTTATTATTTGTTGAGATTAAACCTGTTTTTGTATATTTCTTGCCTATTTCTATTATTTTAAAAAAGCTTTAAATGACCTTTGGTATTTTTTATCCATTTTTTGATTAAATGTTTGCAGAATTTTTCCCCTAAAAAGCAAACAAACAAAAAATCTATTAACCGCAAACAAACAAAAAATCTATTAACCCCTTTATAGATTTGTTGCAAACACTTTATATTGTCAATGTTTTAGTTTATAGCTTCTGGGTTTGCATATTTTACTTCAGGGTAAGAAAAATATTATTTTGTATTTTCTCTTAAAACTCCTTAAATTTTTCATATTGATTTTTAACTCACCTGAATATCTGTAGTATAATGTGTGAATCAGGGCTCTATATTTGTTTTACTTCAAGTAACAGCGATCCATGCATTTTATTTGCTGAATAACTTATTTCCCCCATTGAATGGAAATATCAATTGAATCATATATTATTACATTGTTAGATGTAAATGTTTCTCTCTAGAATGCTCATTTTATTTCATTGATCTACATGATTATTTCTGTGCAGGTGTCATGACTGCTGAGAGTTTATAATGGATTTAAAATTTTAAATATTTTAATAATGGGTCTTGACATTTAAAAAAATAAATAAAATCAATCTGCATTTAAAAAAAAAGAAAGAAGGAACTCCTATCTTTTGCGACAGCATGGAGGGAACTGGAGAATATTATGCTATGTGAAATAAGGCAGTCAGTGAAAGACAAATACCACATGATCTCACCTGTAAGTGGAATCTATTCAACAAAATAAACTGACGAACAAAATAAACCACAGGCAAGGAAACATGGAGCAGACAAAGTGACCAGAGGGGATGGGGAAGGAGGACAATGGTGGAAAGGAGAAGGAACTAAACAAAGAGCACGTATGAATGACCCATGGACATGGACAACAGAGTGGGAACTGACTGCGGGAGAGGGGGGCGGGGTGGGATGGTGGAGGAGGGCAAAGGGGGAAAAACTGAGACAACTGTAATAGAATAAACATGATTTAAAAATAAAATTTAAAAAAATTAAAGTACTTTATGGTACTTTACAAATGAATTATTTTAAGACTACAACACTGACAGGCAACCTGTCTCATTCAGGAAACTAAAAGCCAAAGTTGGAAGAAATGGAAAAACCTGAACTGGCTGGTAAAATTCTAGGATGGAAATATTTTACCCTCAGAATTTTGAGAGCATTACTCCACTGTTTTGGTGGCTTTTCGTGTGGCTACTGCAAAGTACAATATCATACAAATTCCCAATCTTCTTATGTGACCTGTTTTGTTTCATGAAAAACTGTAGGTTCTTTTTACCCTTAGAGTGGGCCTTTTCTACACTCACCGTGCTGCCCCTTTTCGATGTCCTCTCCACTGCCCCCTCCTTCTCTCCCGAAAGTCCTTTTTATTAGATACTAGACTTCCTAGATATATCTTTTGATTATCATGTATTTTCTTTTCAATATTATATTTCTTTTCTTTTTCTACTGTCTGATGGATTTCTTTGGCATCACCATCCAACATTTTAATTTAGTTACAATTTTTTCTATCACATTTTTTAATTTCCAAGACTACTTTCTTTTTCTCTGAATGTTCTCTTTAATAATATCCTATTCTAATTTCTTGGATGTAATACCTTATTTTGCTAAGGATACAAAAATTCTGAATGTTTTCTTCTCTTTTTTCCTTTTAACATTTTAAATATTTCTATTTCTTCTCAATACCTTTTTCTCCTTAAGTCTTAGATATCTATCTATTTATTTATTTAATTTTAGCGGCCTTCCACAAACGTATGATGGTCCCTGGCTACCCATCAGCACTAACATGCTAATCAGAAACTCTGTCTACTTTGGGGGGGGGAGGGGACAGGCGGTAGGGGGTTGTTTGTTAATTGGCTGGCTTTACTATAAGGTGATGAAGCAATGAGTTGGGTTTTTATTAGGGAATCCCTCAAAGCACTATCTGTTAAGTCTGTCTTTGGCTAGCTCATCCTAGAGAGAAATGTTCCAATCTCCTCTCTAGGACACACAGGGATGGACAAAAATAGGTTAATAATAATAATATAATTAATAAGTAAATAATAATACAAGGATAACCTCTGTGTTTTGCATGCTCCCAGCTGTAAGCCTACTTTTGCCCACCTCTGTATATACCTGACTGCCATGTTCTGAGACCAGGGCAAGGGAACAATGGGGTCTTATCCTCGATACTCACTCAGACTTTAGCTTAAGTCCATATTTGTCAAAAGGTGTCCTTATTTGTAAAAGATATCCCAACTCCAGCTATGACTGGACCTCTTAGATTAAATTTCTCCAACCTTCAACTTCTAGTTTCATCCAAGGTAAAGGAACAAGTCTCCTAGAGGACTTGTGGGAATCTGATGTACATAGACTTTCAACCATTCCTGTTTTCAGCTCCACACGTTACCCTTACCCTCTGAGGTAACTGTTTCC
Organism: Pteronotus mesoamericanus; assembly: GCF_021234165.1. Taxonomy (NCBI): domain Eukaryota; kingdom Metazoa; phylum Chordata; class Mammalia; order Chiroptera; family Mormoopidae; genus Pteronotus; species Pteronotus mesoamericanus. Next base: position 847,932 of record NW_026555001.1, read on the forward strand.
TCTAATTTCTGAGCCAGCAGTACAAATTGGTTTGCTTCTTAACATACTTGTTTGTAGGCACTTACATCACCTTTCCCAGTTCTGCTAATATCTAGCTACCTGCTTTTACCGAAAACTTGACCAGTCGGGCCTACTTCTGTCTTCTCTCGTTGGTTTTCTACTTCTGACTTTTTTAGTCCTTTAGTTTTAGTGGGGTTCCAGGTGAGAGTAAAGATAAAAATGCCAATGTTCATTCAACCTGACATATTTAACTGGCAAGTCCCCTTTCTGCTCTTAAAGAGATAAATGGTACCAGGCAGAAAATCCCCCACCCAGATCAGTGAGTCTTCCCCATGGAGGAGAACAGCAGATTTTTCTGGGATGAGGGATCCACATAACAACGCTGGCTGCATAATATAATCACCTGGAAACTGTAAGATGCCCAGGTCCCTCCCAAGAGATTTTGATTTCATTGGTCTGGAGTTGGGCGTGGACACTGCTATTTTTAATATAAGTTCTGGGTGATATTCCAATGGTAGCTCCAAAAGAGACAAGTAAAAGGATACTTCTCTGTATTGGGGGTGTGAATAAACTACGTGCCACAATCTCACCACCATGTCTTGTCTTTTTACTTTTGTAATATGTACCAGAGGCCTACAGAATTTTAGAAAAGACCGTCTAGAACAGTGACTCTTAAACTATCTGTAATGAAAAGCCAGTTTCTCTTTAATTTCACAGACCGAGTCTTTTGTAAGATATGTTACTAGAATAAAATGTAAAATAAGACATAAAGTACAAGTGCATTAGATTTAACAGACATAAAATAACTGTCAAATTGCTACCAAATATTTACTTTTAATTTTTATTCCTAACTTGTCACAGACTGGAAATGAACTGTAGACTGGCACCAATTCATGGACCATACTTTAAGTAACTCTGGTCTATAGCTTGTGCTATCGAATATGTGTTACTGAGCTCCTGAAATTTGGCTAGTGCCACCTACTGAAATGATAATAGTATGGGTATAATTGATTAAATATTATTAAAATTAATTTCATCTGCTTTTTACTTTTTCAATGTGGTTACCAAAATATTTAAAAATATTTAAAATATTACATATATGATTCAAATTATATTTCTTTTGCAAGGGTCAGCAAACTATAGCCTGAGGACCAAATACAGCTAGTAGGCTATTTCTGTATGGATCCTACCTAAGAATGGTTGTTAATTTTTAAAGAGATTTAACCTGCCCTCCCCCTCAAAAAAAAAAGAATACTGACAGAGACCACATGTAGCTTGTAAAGCCTAAAATATTTTCCATCTGGCCCTTTACAGAGAAAGTTTGCAGACCCTGATCAACAGCATGTAAGATTATAAACCATACCATGGCAGACATTAGAAAAGCAATTCAAAGATTCCAGAGTTTCTCTTCCCATGTTTACAAGAAAAATTTTGTAGCTACCTAAAAATATTTTTTTGACAAGCAAATTACACCTGAAAAATGACCGTCTATTTTAGAAAGCCACAAAACTGAAAACCACTTATCTCCTCAGAGAGTTGTTTGTAAGTTGAATAAACAAGCGGGACATGTAGAAAACAACTGTACTTGCCAGGTTACAAAAGGCAGTTTCTGAAACTTTGTTTCAGTTTTGTAAAGAGCATAAAATTTAATGATTTCTCTATTTCTAATCTGAACACTGTTAATAGATTGCATTGTCACAAAATATTCTAATTTAAAGAACGACTATTATGCTTCCACACCCTTTGGGGATAGAGAGCGGAATTTTTCTTGATGTGGGAAATGCTATGTGGGCGGCTGTAATACTGGGAATAAAAAAAATTCTGATAATGATTCATAGAAGCGTCCATGTGAGAATCAGGAAGGCATTGCAACTATCTTAATGTTTACAATGTCAGTTTTGAGGTTCTTTTGTTTGTCTCGTTGTTAAACTTTAGGAAATATGTTTGGCTGAAACCCTTTGAGACCTAAATTACAACTCTATTACTTTATATACAGTTACACATGGCATAAAGTGTTAAATTTCAATTGTACTGATTCTAGAATAATGTTACTCATCCATTACAGTCTTTCACATTTCCACACCTGCAGGGCTATCCTGAAATTATCCAAAACAAATTTCTAAAAACTAATTCCTGCCACCAAGGACAATCATAATTTAAAACTGGTTTTATAATGCCGTTGTAAGTTAAATAGCTTTTGTTGAAAATTGTTATTTAACAGGATAAGCTATGAACCAGAATTATGAAAAATTAGGTCAAATTCCATCACCAAAAAATTTATATACATAAAAATATTAATGACTACGGTCTGTGGCCCTCTTAATGCCAAATTGTATCTATTACAAAATTTCCACAAAACAAAATAACTGAAATAGTTTCCAGGAGTTCATTTCAATGAGACTTAATCCACACTTTATTAGAAATAAATTAATTCAACAAGTTTTAAGACTACATGGCACGCCATAGCGGTTAAAGAGGAAGAATATGACTCAACTCAAATTCCTCCTCCACTGTTTAGTCTATCTAGACTACTTAGTCACGATAACACCTTCCCAGCAGAAAGTCCTTCAGTTACAGTAACAAAACGTGGGACACACGTTGCTTGGGACAACATGCCAAAGTCGGGTTACAAGACGCAGTTTATGGGATTCGACTTCTGACTGGTATTTTTGTGGCATTTCACCAAGTTTCAGAAAAAGATAATACCATGTCAAATATTACTGACCCAGAAATCCAGGGATACATGGCTCTCAGCTACAGTTCCTTCAAAAAACCAAGAACTACTTGGGTTAAAAAAAAAAAAAAAGAATTTAATTGTTCCACATTTTACTGTGACTATCCAACTGCATGTTTATTTATCTTTTATATTGCTATTTAATATTATGGTCAACCATATAAAATTACTGTTTTGTGGGTAATAAACTGTCATATAATTCAACCTCAGAGCTCTACTATTACAATATAGATTACATTTATATAGTAGACCTGCGATTTTCAACTGATGTACTGCAAGAATTTTTAAAACATGCAATACCTGACTATTTAGCCAGGGGAACTGACCTCTTTTCCCTTAGATTGTCAAATTAAAAAATGACAACGGCCAACACAATACCTGTCCAGTGTAAATAAATCAAAATTATACCTATTTTGTCAGATGGGTAAAAAGTTTATTTTTTGGTGGGCTGCAGAACTTAGTTTACATGCACTACGAGATGAAAAAGGTTGAAATTGCTGCAGTAGGCCATGTATTGGGTTGGCCAAAAAGTTCATTTGGTTTATTTCCATAAGATGGTTCTAGTAACATTAGTTGGTCTTTAACTTCATTCAAAACAATTTTGTTAGATTGTACTGTGAGAGCTGTTCATATCAGCGTGCATTTCAAAAACAATCAAAACTGGTGACTTTTTGTGTAGTCATTTTAATATTGAAGATGGAAGAAAATGAGCAACATTTTCAGCATATAATGCTGTATTATTTCAAGAAAGGTAAAAACACAACTGAAATGCAAAAAAAAAGATTTGTCCAGTGTATGGAGAAGGTGCTGTGACTGACTAAATGTGTTTTGTGGTTTGTGGTTCGTGAGGTTTCATGCTGGAGATTGTTCGCTGGACAATGCTCCACAGTCAGGTAGACCAGTTGAAGTTGAGAGCAATCAAATTGAGAGATTAACTGAGAACAATCAACATTATACTATGTGGGAGATATATGATATACTCGACATATCCAAATCAATAAAGTTATTGGTGAAAATGAAAAATATATCTTTTATTTTTATGGAAAAAGCTAAGTGGACTTTTGGGCTAAACCGATACATATATACATGCACTCCAAATATGTGGAGCCCACTGATCTAGTACACCCAGATACTTCTGTTCCCACTGGTTGAGTTATATTTTTACTGAGTTAGTTACATTATCTTCCAAACTTGTTCACTTACCTTATTATTGTAATTATGTGACAATTAAGTGTGCATTAACCTAATGAAATGTGGGAGAGTGGGAAAGACTGAGTTCAGTGACTTTGAAATAATAAAAGCTACTTACGCTGCTCTGGTGAATTAGGTACAGGCAAGAAATAGTAAAATTATGAGAAAAAGTACTGCAAAGATCTAAAGAATTCTAAACTCAGAATGCATCAGAATAGTCTAAATTCTTGTTTGATTTAAAAAACTCAAAATGAAAATCTTAGATCATACATTATGGGTATGGTTTCTGCAAGATAAACAATATGAAACTGAAACAGGTGAATCTGTTCTCAAAGACAAGACTTTGGCTCCTTCATCAAAAGACTGACAAATGAACATGCAGTTTTATTCTTAGAATAAAATATTTAAGGTGTGTATTCTTTTTATGATTTCTTGCTTTATTAGACTTTGTAGACTGCTAGTCCTGATTGAATCAGGTAAGAGGTTCCTCAATAACCATTTAATTAAAGTTTATAGTGATGCCAGAGGGATTAGTATATACAAAGTCCTAATGGTAACAGGGAGACATGATCTAATTTAAGGGGCCATAAGCAAGAACCCTCCCTCTGTGAGGTGGTATTTCAAAATTTTGTCCTGAGGGGGTGATTAAAAATTAGGGAACAGCATTTGCAAAGGTCCTGAGGCAGAAATGAGCATGGCATGAATAATGGGTGATGTTAACAATACAGACTAGTGTGTGAGGGGAAGAGTACCGAGATGAAGTAGCAGAGGTAGGCCTTGTAATCCATGATAATAGAGTAGGAAAGGATATTGATACTGAAGTGGAGACTACTGCAGGGATCCAGGTAAAAGCTGGACAAGGGTGGTGGCGGTAGGAATGGATCTGAAATGTTAAGAAGTCAAATCTACAGTATTAATGACTGATTGGTAATGGGTAATGAAAAAGAGGGAGGTATCAAAAACAAATGCCAAGTTTCTGACTTGGGAAAATAGCTGGATAGAGATGCTATTTCAGAGACAGGAAACACAATATAGAGCAGATTTGGAAACTGAAGGATTGGAGATAGTTAATAAATTCAGTTAGAAAATGCTGCAGTTGAGACTGTCACTGAGACATCTAAATAAAGCCTCATTAGTCCCTCAGGGTATATTCATATAATGGATACAGGAAGGATGATAAACTGCAGGTACTTGCATTTATACACAGGAATCTCAAACACATAGTGCTTAGAGAAATAAATCACATAGAATATGAGTATATATATATTTCATTTACTTTTTAAACTGGCAACCCCCAGAATATATTGTTTAAGTATACATACATATATAATAAAAATATAAAAAGCAAGGAAATGGCTACCTATTTGGGGGAGGGATACAGAATTGGGGCGAGGCACTCAGGGAGCTTCTAAAACATTGGTGATTTTCTATTTCTTAGCTTGGGCAACGGGACAGGGTTTTTACTTATAAACTATTCTTTAGACTACGCTTACATTTTATACACTTGTTCCTGTACATGATACATTACATAGTAAAACTTTAAATTATACAGACCATATTTTGACCACAGTGGGAATTAATAAACAAGTATACCAAAAAAAAACCAAAACCAAAACCACCATCCCCCCGCCCCCGCCAAAAACCCCCAGCAGCTACCAGGAAAATAAAAAACTCCTATAACTCTTAGGTAAAAAAGAAATTCAAAATTGAAAATTACAGACTATTTAGAAAATAGCATATTAATATACTGCAATTATTTTCCTACATGGCAATTTGGCAATATTTATCAAAACGCTTTTATTCTTTAACTTGGCAATCATTTATTCCAGACTAGATAGTTACCCTAAAGCAGGCAAAGTTAAAAAAAAAACAAACCAACCAGAAAAAACATGAGACTAAACCAGTTTCTCTAATGTAGTCCAGAGGTCAGCAAACTTTTTCTGAAAAGGGTCCCAGAGTAAGTAAATATGTGAGGCTTTGCGAGCTGTGTGTTCTCTGTGGAAATTACTGAACTCTGCCATTGTGGCCTGAATGCAACCACAGGTAATACATAAAAAAGTAAGCATAAATGTTTGTCAATAAAACTTTACTTACAGTCAATGACATTCAAATTTCATATAATTTCCACATGTCACAAAATATTCTTCTCCTGATTTTTTTCAGCCATTTAAAAATGTAAAATCCATTCTTAGCTTAGGGACTGTACAGAAACAAGCAGCAGGCCAGATCTGGCTTATGGGCCATCGTTCGCCACCCTCTGATAAAGTGTATCATAAAAACTTTGATATTACATTTACTAAAATGAATGTTCATTCTAGGGTACAATTTGTGGAAACAGTACTCTAAGAAGTAAATTACTATATAAACATACCAAATAAAAATCTAACCCTCACCTGAAATCCTACCACCCAGAGTTAGCCACTGTTACTACTTTGGTGACTATCTTTCCACAATTTCTCTTTTATGCAAAAAACTGTATGTAATCTTCCTTTATAATTAAAAAAAATCTTCATGTACGCGATTATATCCCTTCTCATTTCTTGAATAGTATTTTTTTTTTTAGTTAGCTCTGTCAGAGGTGGCATCAGACTAGTAAAAAACCTCTGACAGCTATATTTTTTAAAATGATAAGTAAGTCCAAAAGTATTTGAAGTAAGCAATAAGGCAGATAAACCCTGGGAAGCTGAAGAAAGAGAGTAGTAATGACAGTGACGGCTGCGATGACAGCTCACACTCCTAAACGCTAGCCCTGAGCCAGGCACTGGGATGGGCGTTATACTCCTCCCTCCCTATACCTCTGTAAGTGAAAATCATCTCAACTTTGTACATGAAGAAACCGATACAACTAAAGATTAGTAAGAACCTGGACTTAAGTTTCTTTCATTATTAATCTATTCAGGTTTTCTACCTCTTCCTTTTGGAACTACAGTTTTGGAACTGCATTGTTAATGACTCTAAGTCTGAGTAGCGTCATTAATAAGCTCTTTAAAACCTGAAGGAATACACCATTGCTATATATTTTGAACTGTTGCAGAGCAAAAGAAACTGATGAAACTATATTAAAATTTGGAAAGTAGCACATGCACACTCCAAAAAGTATTACTGGCTTTTGTCCCATATTATTATAATTTGTGAAACAATACTCTGACCAAGAATCCCTTGTAAAAGCTATATTCACAGCCTAAAGTGAGTATTTTGCTGTCTATACTCTAAGTCTATTATGAAAGTGACTCTTTCATACAAGTGTATGACTTGTATATCACTCAGAAATGTTCTGGTATTATTACAACTAATGGATCTATAAGACTAAGCTCTATTTCTTTGCTTGAATACTACTTTTAGCCACATGGTCAGTTAAGAATGTGTTTGAAGCTTATGCTTAATTCAAGAAATAAAGTTCAAGAAGTTCTTACTTTTTTCCTGCATGTTAAGAAAATATAGTAGTCCATTTAAAAAAAGAAAGAGAGGACATAAAGTCAAATTAAGACTCACAGTGTTACATAGACTGCATTAATACCTCTCCAAAATGACAATTTAAGGGCAATTTCTTTTTCTAATAAAAGAAGCACCTAAAATTTGCGTTTCTGTTTCTTAAATTTCACTTGCACCGTTCTAACTTCCAGTGTTGTGCAGGAAGGCACACCGGCCATCAAAATCCCTTTCTTAAGCCTAAATCACCTATGGTGACTCTCTGTGTACTTTGCTTAGGGCATAAGCATAATAAGATGGTCCATCGGGGAAGGAGGCTGAATTCCAGCTTTACCACTTAAGAATACTGTGAGCTTGAATGTATTCCTCCACATCTCTGAGCCTACTTTGTCTCTTGGTAAAATAAAGATAATACCTATCCTCACGGGTTCAATATGAAGATTAGAAACAGCATCTATAAAGCCTTTGGCTCATAGGAAACATTTAAGACAGTGGCTTTAAAAATGTTACCTGCACTATCCAGCATGAAGATTTATGCTTTTCTCCCCTTTAAGAATAATTCTCCCTCTCATCTCTTGTGGGTCATACCCCAAATGTCAATATTGTCCTATGCACAGTATCTGCCAGAGTGAGAGGTCTATTAATCATTGAAACTTTTGTTATTTCCTAGGAACACTATGGGGATTTCAATGTTCCTTAGCAGTTGAAGCTATAACTGATCTATAACCTAAACTAAGCACGGCTCATCTGTATAGTCCCGGGAAAGGTCCAGGAACATAATCCTCATTTTTCCTTTTTTTTTTTTAAATTCAAAGTTCCTTTTTAGTCTATAAACAAAAAAACCAACCCCCCCCCTAAAAAAAACCCAAACCCCAAAAAACCACTGCCACAATTTAAATTTTACCATATAGAGATATTGCACGCAAGTGAAGCATAAAATCCTAGTAAGTTATGCTTCATTTTTGGTGGATAAAGTATCTTATGAATATACTAAGAGATATACTCGTCATTAAAATTTTTCTTATGTGGCCAGTACTACTGGCAGACTGGGATGGAACATAAGGAATATGTGCATTAGCTTCTGAGGGCCCTAAAATCAAATTCAAGTACTCACTAGTTGTGAGAAATCTAAGCCTCAACCTTACCATATAAAAATACAAAAAATTACCCTCTTTTTTACAAAGGTTTTTAAGAGAATAATGTGACATTAGGTAAGAACAGCTGAGTATATAATAGGGGCTCAAAAATGTAGCTTCTGTTATACAATCAATCCAAGGCAGGGGAAGGTACATGTTGGTGCTAGCAGCAAAAAAGCAAAGCTATTTTATATCTAAGGAGAGCTTATTGCTGAGTTAGTCCTGTCTCTATCCTCCACCTCAAGGAAGTCTACTTTAGTTAAGCAAATCAAGCAACTTTACTAAGCATTGCAACTGCATGTGATTACTACTGCAGGCACTACCTCTATGGACCATGCTTTCTACAGCACAGTGCATCAAACCCTCCCTCCCACAAATCACAAACAAACAAACACCAACAAGGGCAAAACAACTCAGCTGAAGAATTTAGTAGATCAAGATACTACACTGGCTAGCCTTAATCCAGGAAAAAAGGTCTCTGATTTGGGGACATGCTTAACAATGAGCTCATTGTGATTCTGCTAATAATTTATAAAGAATATTCAGTTACCAATGGCAAATAAGCAATTATAATCTGGACCATTTCCTTCTCTAAGGAGGAGAGCCATTTTATAACCCCAGCAGTTTCACAGCACAAGAAATACAAAGACTCTATGGACTAAAAATAACTTTTTGTAATACTTTCCTTTTACTTCTTATCTAAAACTACTTAGAATAAGTAGTTTATCATCCTTCTACATACTAAAGGATACTACTCTCTTCTACGCCAAAATTTAGGCCTCAAGAAAACTAAGGGTCTTTAAATAATTTGGTAGCTTGTGGTGAATCCAAGAAGGAAATAAAGAAAATATAATCAGGACAACTTCCTTTTTAAAAGGAAAAAAAAAAAATCTAGGTTTTCCACCAGCATAACAAAATAGAAAATTAAGTATTTCAAAATCAGCCTATTCTTTAGAAAGATATTTTGGAAAAGTACTGGAAGTAGAGGAAATTAAGGATACCTTTTTTTTGTTTTTTAATTTTTAGAGAGGGGAAGGGAGGAAGAAAGAGAGGGAGAGAAACATCAATGTGTCGTTGCATCTTGTGCCCCCTACTGGGGACCTGGCCTGTAACCCAGGCAGGTGCCGACTGGGAATCCAAGTGGCAACCCTTTGGTTCATAGGCCGGTGCTCAATCCACTGAGCCACACCAGCCAGGGCCAAATAAGGATACCTTTTAACCATTTAAAAAAACTAATGCCAAGAGAACCATTTTGACCAAAATTATAGACTAGGAACTCCAAGTGATACACTCCAGTTTTGTGTTATATATTATCATATAACATAATTTTATTGTTTTAAAAATTAGAAAAACAAAAAAACCTTCAGCTTGTTAACATAATAAAACCTCACATATCAAAAGCTGAGAAACAAGATAAAAAGATGATGAAAATGTTCACTCATTTTAACATTTACTGATATCACATGTAAAGTTCAAGTTCTTAGGTGATAATACTTAAAGCCCTTGCACTATGCATATTTACTCTCAACCAACTCATAGTTTAAGCAAATTGCATTCTCAACACTAAGTGCATAGCAGTTTAGAAACTGCAAACTAGAAAAGGTGAGGTGGGGCACAATTAGAGAGAAAAGGAGTGCTAAGAGCAAGTACCCTGACCAAAACAAGGGAAGATCAAAACCCTTTGAAAACATGGCCTGGGGTCACAGACTACCAGGACATATATACTGTAAGACATACAAAAGGGAACAAATAGAGATATACAAAACAGATTTAAAAGATAAGAGACCATATGAACAAGTTTATGCCAATAAATATAAAAACTTCAAAATATGGCTAATTTTTGGAAAAATATAAATTTCCAACACTGACTCATGAAATAAAAAACCAGTAGCCCATAACTCTTAAAGACTTTAAATCAATAACTTAAAATCTTTGCACAAGAAAAGCACCAATCCAGGCATGTGCTCCAGGCAGAAGTCTCTTTGTCTAACGACTATGATTTCTTATCATTGGTGGCTGTAACAAGAGGTTGGTGAAAAGAGAAGCAACAGTGAGCACAACAAGGCAAGAAAAAGAAATGCATACTAACTGGAAAGGGAGAAATAAACCCTGTTGTCAGATGACATGAATGTCTACATAGAAATCTTAAACAAAAATTAAAAAGAAAAGAGAATCCTAAAATTAGCAAATTCAGCAGAGCCACAAAATACAAGATCAATACAAAAATCAAACCATATCTATGTGGAATAAAACATGTGGAAACTGAAATTAAAAGAGATACAATAAAGAATATCACCTTAAAAGGCAAGGAAGTAGACTGAGAGGGTATTTCTTTAAAATAATTCCTTTAGCAGAAGTCCTGACTTCTGTACGCCCGAGAAGCATGAGATTCAGATGGAGGTATGAACTGTAAGAATGCGGTCCACAGTCCACTCCACAGCCATAGCAGGTCCATCCACCCTCTCTATTTCCACCGCCCCTCTCCCAGGTTCAGCCTTCATCATCAGGTGCATGTACAAATTAGTTTTAACAGCTGCCTCAGAAGTCCATCTTCCTCCACTCTCCTTCCCCGCTAGAACATCCTCTATAATACTGATCCCAGGATTTCAAGCTAAGAAAGTCAAGAGACTCTTGAGTTTCACTACTTCCTTCACTTTAAGAACTTGACACTAAAGGAGCAACAGAATAATTCTCAGGAGTATAATTTAGGAATATAAAGATAACATAGTAGAAATTATGTCACCTAGAGAAAATAATGTGACCAAATGGTTGCTTTTATGTATATAAAGAGTCTTTCTGTAAAAAGGATAATTCTAGACTTCCGGTCAAAATGTTGGCACAGGCAGACATGCCTCGCCTCTTTGCACAACCACATCAAAATTACAACTGGAAATACTGAACAACCATCACTCAGAACCGTCAGAAATCGAGTTGAATGGGAAGTCTGGCAACTACGAAATTAGAGACACTGCATCCATTCAGACTGGTAGGAGGGGTGCAGACGTGGAACAGGCTGGTCCCTCACCCATGTGTGGTGATAAAAATTTGGGAGCGAGGAGTCCCAGCCCCACACCAGACCGCCCAGCCCAGGGTTCTGGTGCCAAGAAGATAAGTCCCCACAGCTTCTGGCTGCAAACCCCAGCAGGGATTTTGTTGGTGGAAGAAATTTCTGGAGCCCCAAGCAGTTCCTCTTAAAGAACCCACACAGGGACTCCCCTACTCAGACTCACTCCGTCTGAGCTCAGCACTGGGGCAGCAGCGTGACAGGCAGCAGTGGCACACAGGGAGGAACTGAAGTGTCTCACATCAAGGTGAGCAGAGGCCACTGTCTCTTTTCTAAACTCTCCCCCTATAGAGCTAACAAGCTGGCGCCATATCTGAGACTCCATCAACCTGGCTAACAGTGTTTTATCCACCCTGGAGATCCCCAGAGACTCCACCCTACCCAAACTATGGGTCCACCCAAGCTGCTTTTCCTTATGAATGGTTAGTCTTGGCTCATGCTGCATGGCTTCCTAAACCCTCTCAAACAAGCAACAACTGGTCTCAGTGAACCCCAGGTCCAGCACTAGCAGCAGCCAGACTAGATTCACAGCCTGTCTTCACCTGGGATCTCCAAGACCAGCACAAGTAGCAGCCACCTCAGACTGCTTTATAGCTCAGACAGAGTGGCCCTGGGCAAAACACATATAGGGGCTGACCTTGGTCTGCACCACCTGGGAAACCCCAGGACCAGCACACCCAGTGGACAGCTACAGACCACACTGGAGCACCACCACCCTGCCCCTGCACAGCTCATCCTCCACGGAGGGCTGAGGTTGGTGTTAAGCGGTCACAGCCAGTCCTTGCAGTTTACTGGTCTGGTAGATCCCTCTCATTGATCTGTCATCAGCAACTATGGCTCAACTACAAGAGGAGGGTGTACTCAGCCCACACGAAGGGCACACCTCGAGTACCCAGGTTGGGTGATAGTGAGGCTGTGCCACTGGACCCTACAGGACACCTACTACATTAGGCCATGCTACCAAGACATGGAGTCAAAACAGCCCTACCTAATACACAGAAACAAACACAGGGAGGCTGCCAAAATGAGGAGACCAAATGAAACAGGACCCAAATGAAAAGAACAGATCAAAACTCGAAAAAAAGAGCTAAATGAAATGGAGATAAGCAATCTATCAGATGCAGAGTTGAAAACACTAGTTATAAGGATGCTCAAGGACCTCAGCAGCATAAAAAAGATCCAGTAAGAAATGAAGGATACACTACTTGAAATGATAAACAATTTACAGGGAAATAACAGTAGAGTGGATGAAGCTGAGAATCAAATCAATGATCTGAAACATAAGGAAACAAAAAACAACCACTCAGAACAAGAAGAAAAAAGAAACCAAAAAAAATGAGGGTAGTATAAGTAGCACCTGGGGCACTTCAATAGGTCCAACATTCGCATCATAGGGGTGTTAGAAGGAGAAGAGAAAGAGCAAGAAATTTGAAATCTACTTGAAAAAATAATGACAGAAAACTTTCTTAATTTGGTGAAGGAAACAAACATGCAAGTCCAGGAAGCACAGAAAAGTCCCAAACAAATGGATGCAAAGAGGCCCACTCAAAGACACATCATAATAATAATGCCAAAGGTTAAAGATAAAGAGAGAATCTTAAAAGCAGCAAGAGAAAAGAAGTTAGTTACCTACAGGGGAGTTCCCATAAGACCGTCAGCTGATTTCTCAAAAAAACAAAACAAAACAAAACTTTCCAGGCCAGAAGGGATTGGCAAGAAATAGTCAAAGTCATGAAAAGCAGGGACCTACAGCCAAGACTGCTCTACCCAGCAAAACTATCAATTTAGAATTGAAGGGCGGATAAAGAGCTTCCCAGACAAGAAAAAAATGAAGGAGTCCATCACTAAACCATTATTATATGAAATGTTAAAGGGACTTATTTAAGAAAAAGAAGATTAAAACCATAAACAATAAAATGGCAAAAAAATACAAATGTATCAACAACTGAATCTTAAAAACAAACTAAGCAAACAAGAACAGAGACAGGATACAGAGAGCATTTTGAAGGCTGCCAGATGGGAGTGGGGGAATGGGTGAGGAGGTGAGGGATTAAGAAGTATAAATAATAAATAGGTGGTTACAGAATAGCCATGGGGATGTAAAATACAGTATAGGAAAAGGAGTAGCCAAAGAACTTACACACATGACCCATGGGCATGAACAAGGGTGGGAGGACTGCCTGAGGGAGTGGGGGGTGCTGGGTGGAGGGGTGCAAAGGGGGAAAAATCAGGACAACTGTAACAGCATAAGCAATAAGATATCATTTAAAAAATAATAAAAGTAAAAAGGATAATTCTGACTGGCCACTCATCAATCCTCTGAAGACCCCCAAAAAAGTCTCTTAGAAAAAAAAATATTTTAAGTAGTTAAAAATGTAAATAAACAACCATAAGAGATTTGTGAGGAGTCTTTCATGGAAGACGTTATAGAGGATAAATAACCCTCTGTCTCTAGCCAGCCCGGATACTTCTTCCGCTACAAGAAACTGAATTTACTAACCTTAAAGATCTGTGAGTTTTAAAAATATCAGAATTTTTAAAAACGGGCATACCATTTTACAAATAGACTCAAGTCATTTAAAGGTCCAGCAGTTACAACTCTGATGATTCCTAATCAAACTACTGTCTAATTAAACTGAAGTATAACTATAAGGTCCAAATACAGTGATCTAAATAGTCTGATATTTTATACTCTTCAGCTAGTCATGTTGCAGTCAGGTGGCAACTTAATGTTCAATCTAAACACTACAAGTTTAGTGCCAGCTGCAAAAATATTAGTAAGAGCAATATTGTTCTGTCAACACAAACTTCTCCTTCCTGTCTCCCCCTAAAAAAACTTCCTACACAGTTTAAGGTATAGTTACTTCCTATAAACGCAGCTTTAAAATGAGGATTCTTTTAGAGATGAAGAGAAGTTTAAATAGTTTCAAAGATGAATTAAAGCATAGTTAATTCTCAGTATTCTTTGATAATGAAGAAAGCAGTGCTTCATGAAAACTCAAAAAATTCTAAGACATTCTGTCAGATTTACTATTTACTTGAACAGTTCACTTTTCGATTGTCTGAAATGCGCAGCAGGTAAAAATAGTCTGTGATTGCCTGCAGGTCATCTTGGAAACTCACTTATATGAGATAATTCTCTACCTTGTCAAATAACAATAGGCTCCACTTTTCAGAACAAAATATCTCACTTACCAGTTATACCCTTGGATCTAATGTGAACTTTCCACAATTGCTATTTCTAACTAGAAATCATAAACATAAATCAGAATCTGATTTTGAAAAATTCCTATTATGTTGAAAGGTAGTTTAAGGAATAGCTAACCATCTACAAAGACTTCCTATGCTCTGTGTACCTTGTCGAATTACTCCACCAGAAAGATACCTACGTGGTTTGTAGCATTACGACTTCCTACAGATGTCCTATACCAAAATTACATCTTCATATTCTGTCCTTAACTTTTATTGAGTTTATAAAACAAATGACCTTGGATCATTTCATATTCCATAAGAATGGTATCAAAAACATCATTCCTCATATAAAGACCCACATAAAAAATTCCTATTTGACTTTATTGCTAAGATTTCTCTGTTTAAAAAATGATATACTTCCTTTAAGCAGACAACAAAGAAATGTAATTCATTGTGTTCCTCTTCTTTTTTGCTATTACCAGCAGGAAATCCAAATGAAAGGTCTTAGTTTATAAATTCCTGATAGATTGGAAGATACCCATCTTTTTTCTTCTTCTCTTTGGAAATAGATGGAAATAAAAATAAAGTTAACAGGTAAATTTTCTGAAACTTGAGAACTCTCTACTTTTGAGCTTAAAAATCAAGTAATCTCAAACATCCTATAGAGAAATGGATGAGAATTTCAATGTACTATAGATCAGATAAACCCACCATAAAAAAAGTCATATGTTAGAAGAAATCATATGACCTCCCAAAGAAGAGATAGGAAAGCCTATTTAAGCAAAATGCCAAAGAAAGAAACCAAAAGGAAATCAAAATAACTTATATGAGCTCTGGCCAGTGGGGCTCAGGTGGTTGGAGTGTCACGACATGCACTGAAAGGTCACGGATTCATTTCCCAGTGAGGGCACATACCTAAGATGTGGTTTGATCCTTGGTCAGGGCATGGACAGGAGGCAACCAATCGATGTTTTTCTCTCATATCAGTATTTCCCTCTCCCCCCTCTCCTCTCTCTCCTTCTTTCCCCACTCCTTGCCTCCCCCATCCCTCCTTTCTTCTTTCTAAAATCAATAAATGTATCCTCGGGTGAAATTCAAAATAATACTTATATGGCATAAAATCTTTTGCATGTCAAAAATACGCCACGAACAAATTTAAATGGCAACTAATAAGCCACATAAAACACGTTCGATATATAACAAAGTGTTAATATATTTATAAGAAAAAGATAAAATGCAACATAACAGAAAACAGAAAAGGACGTGCCCAGAAAAGTCACAAAATCAGATATCTACTTGGCCAATAAATGTATGCAGAAACGTCACTCCTGGAATTTATGGAAGATATCCAAATTAAAATGTGATATAAGATTTTTCATTTATCAACTTGGCAATGTTTATTTTTTTCTTTTACATTTTGAAGGTAACATCTAAGCATTAGGAATATCTAAGTAAAGGTACTAAACAAAGGTAATATCTAAGCAAAGGTACTGGGAAACTAGTATTTTCACATATTAATGTGAGAACATAAATCCATGTGGCATTTCAAGAAGGAAATTTTATATTATGTATTAAAGCTTTAAAAAGATGTACATTTTTGATCCCAGATTTCACAATTAGAAATTTATTCCAAAATAATCATCAGATAATGACACGAAGATTTATATATAAAAGATACTCATCATAGCTATATTAGCAAAATATCTGGCAATAACTATTGTTCAGTTAATAGAGGACTGGTTAAATAAATTGTGGTACTTTCATATGCTGGAATAATGAATGGGAAGACATTAAAAACCATGTTTCTGGAATCACTTAATTTTCTGGAAATGTTCATGATATTAAATGAATATGGTTTTAAAACAGTATGTGTAACTGACCTCAACACACATACACATACATACACTTTAATAAAAATATTATGGGTAGGAAATACCACTGTGGTTATTTTGAGTGGCTTTTGATTACTGTAATTTCATTTTTTTCTTTTCTGTATTTTCCAAAACATTGCATTCAAATATATTAATTTTCTAGTTGGAAAAAAAAAATGCTAGTTAAAAAGGAAGACCTTGAAAAAGATCAATGTATCTTCATATTATAAACCCAAAATTATGTGTAAAATGCAGAAGGAATAAATAATGAAGGATTTTTAAAAACTTTTTAAGTAGGCGAATAGTGAGGAAGAAACAGACACCCCCCAAAATGGGGGATTAAAGGGGCAGATGAACACAATGGCAAAAGGGATAACAAATACAGAGATCTCCACTAAAGCCAGCCCAATTTTCTCAAACAGTAGTGAGGATGAGCAGTAAGTAACATTAGATTGGGAAGTAAGAAACACACTTTCCAAAAGAGTACATACAATAGTAAGAAATGTGCATTTTTTTGCCTATGGAGATACTATTTATAGGATAACCAACAGAAATAGATTATGTGATGCTCTAACATTAACACTTCTAGTACAGCTCAGCTTCGTTTCCAAAATGTAATAAAAAGAGAAGGGAAAAAGCAGTGGTAGGAACGTGGGTATTCATTCCATTGTTATAAAAATGTTTTCTATGTGTTAATCAAAAAAAGTAGCACTCTGATATGAATTCAACTCTTATATATGAGTCTTTTGAATTCAACTCTTTCCTTATGTATCAGTCTCTTCTTGTTGCTGGGTACTGACACTCAGGTTGGCAAATGTAGGTGTGTGCAGTGGGGGCGAAGTACTGGTTGTTAAGTATGAATTCAATAAGGGGAATAAAAATTCTCACTGAAATTCAAGAACAAAATCAGTAACACAAAGGCGTTTAGTGAGGCCTCAAGGATACTGGAACTGAGGACCTTAGTCAGGCCCCATGGCTGCTGGGAGCAGAGAGCAGGAGAGTGTGGATCCTCTTCCAGTGCTCCTGCCATTACTGTGACTTGCCACCTGGGTATCTGATTTGCCTCCAGTCATCAGATGGTCTCTCTGCCCCTTCCCTCTATTCTTTTTCTACCTCACAGCCGCCACTTAGTCATACCTTTGGCTAATTCTTGGTTCTCACAGGTCCCTCCTGTCTCTTTCTCTTAACCTTTTAAAGTCTGCTTCCTTCCACTGCTTAACTGCCAAATATTTGTTTCTTTTTGTGAGTTTCATGGTCCATATCATCATGTACTGTATATCCTTACAGTAACCACCACTCCCACCTACTTGTCAATCCTGAATACACCTGGACAGAAGGTTAAAAGCAAGAGCTGTATTTCTTTAACTAGCCAATAAAATCTAAGAGAACCTGATTGGTTCAGCTGTTCCTATTTGGACAAAACATTTTGTGCTAGTGTACCTGGCTGCCTAGTGGCTGACCTATGACTGGTATCTTTGATGTGAACACCCATGCCATTCCAGCCACCTCTGGCCAAGTAAGGGAAGGTCATTCACAATGTGGAACACAACTCCCTCGGCAAATGTTCCCCTTAGATATTTCACTCCCTCAGCAAATGTTCCCCTTAGACATGACTGGGAAAGCAGGAGCTGAAATTACTCGGTGACAACATGTGATAATAAAGAGATGTTTAATGCTTTAGTCCTACTCTGGCAGTTCATAAATCATGTCCCCTGGAATGCTAGTATGCTACAAGATACTAAGAGGTATTCTACAAGTAAAGGTTTCAGTTCAAATAAGTTAATGCCTTAGCTCTCTGAAAAGGATATCCTCCTCTGCATTATTTCTCAACATTACTTGACAATGGCAACCTTTTTAAGATTTCACAGGACACTAATGCTCTGTGGGTCAGGTTGGAAACATCTGTTCTATTGTGCTTCAAATGTCCCCACAATCCAGCATCTACAACAATGTTAGATTCAGGAAAGGAGGGACTTTGTTTTGTGTAATGCTTGGTACATATTAAATGCTCACTATGTGAATTAGATGCTCAATATAGGCATGTTTGTGATACTAAGTCATTAACGTGGAGACGGAAGAAAAAATGGTAAATAAAAGGGTAAGTGGAGAAAAAAATCAAGAGTACTACCGTTTCTGGTAATGACAGACTAGGATTTTTTTCAGACCAACCTCCTTGCTGAAAACAAAAATCCTTAGATCAAAAAAACCGCAAAAACACCTTAAAATAAAAAGCTGACAAAATGGTGGGAACAGCCACACCACAGTATAGGGAACCCAACCCAAAACAACTGGGAACCCAGAGAGGCAGTAAGAAACCCCTAAAGACACTGACTCTGACCCGGAGAGCATCTGCACTTAAGACTTGAACAAATTAGCCTCTTTGGTTTCAGTAGCCTCACAGGATTAGGGGAACAAATGTCAAAGTACAGATTCCTCGAAAGGTGGAGGGTCCAAGGGAACTCTTTCCCACATTAAACTGGGATCCCACAGGCTATAACTGCAGGTAAACAGTAACTAAATGTAAATTCTAATCCCACCCCCAGGAGACGGCAGGGAAGGTTGTTTTAGCCAAGACAGAAGCAAGAGGAAAAAGAATGGTGGATAGAGCATGGAGGACATATTATAGGTTCCTAGGAAGTCTGACCAGCCTAGGGAGGGTTTACTGTCAGGGTTCGCACGGACTCCTTAATCCAGGGAACTTCAAACTATGAAATTCTTTTGAAATATTCCTGGGTTAGTGATACCTTGAAGTATTTTAAAAGAAGGAAAGATTAAACCCTCGCTGAAGGAAGACGACATAATCCTAGGCCTTACCAAATACCCACGAGTAACTTTAAAAACAACTAGCAGTAGGCACAGTCAAATATAAGCACATGGAAGACATGAGTGAAAACAAAAGAGTCCATAGGAGATGAAACTTATCAGTAGTCAAATTCTTTCCAAAAAACAATCCTGGGCCTCGATGGCTTCATTGGTGAATTCTATCATTATTTAAGGAAAAACAAAAAATTCCAATCGTACACAGCTCTTTCAAAGATCAGAAATTAGAAACATTCCCCAACTCATACTAGGCTAATATAAAGCTTATACTGAAGCCTAAGAACACTATGAGAAAAAAGGTTATAAGCCAAACTCAGTCATGAACACAGATATAAGTTTTTTAAACAAAATGATAGCAAGCTGGATCCAACAGTATATAAAAATGGTCAAGTTAGATATAGCTTAGGAATACAAGGTTGCATCAACATTAGAAAATCAATTAACATAACTTATCACACTGATAGTTACAGACCAAAAAATGTATCTCATTACATGTAGAAAAAAGCATTCCATAAAATTCAACATCCATTTGTAGAGAAAATTTTTAGCAAACTAAGTGAAAAATAAACATAACCTAATTTGATAAAGAGCATTTCCAAAAATGACAGCTAACCTCTTCCTTCATGAAGTGCTGAGTTTGGAGTAAGACAGGATGCTTATTATCACTGCTTCTATTCTACATTGTGACAGAGGTCCTAGTAAGTGGCAGAAGGAATAAATAAAAGGCATTGATTAACTTTTATCTCTATAGCTTTGAAAGGCACAGTTATTATTCCTGGATGAAACCATTGTGCATTTTAAAAACCCAAAATGACCTACAAAAAGTGATTAGAATTAGTAAGAATTTGGAATGACTGCTAGATACAAATCAGTATATAAAATATCTATTATGGTTCTATATGCCAGCAACAAAAAATGAAATGTAAAAAATATATACCATTTGCCACAGTATCAATGCTATTAAGTATCTAGGACAAATCTAAGGAAGAAAATCTGCAATCTCTACTGGAACATTAAAAAAAGCATGATCTGTAAAAGAAAAGAATGATGGACTGTATTATGTTAAAATTAGGAACTACTCTATTTATCAAGAACACAGGGTAGGAAACAAAATTCTCAACACACAAAACTGATTAAGAGACTAAAAGACTAATATACAGATAACATAAAGAACTCCTAAAAATGAGTTAAAAAAAGACCAGATAACCACGTAGAAAAATGGGTAAAGGACTCTGATGGGCACTTCACAAGAAGAAACCCGAATGCAAAAATGGGCTCATCCTCCTTAGTAAAACCAAAAGAGACACCATTTTCTTGCCCAAAATATTTAAGTTTGTCAATACTAAGTGATGGGGAGAATGTGAAACAACAGAAATGTTTATATTCTGCTGGGTGAGAATAACACTTTAGGAAACAGTTTGGCATTGTCCATTGAATTAGAAGATATAAATTTACTATGATCCAACAATTCTACTCCCAAGTAAAGATCTTGAGATAGTGGTACTCATGCACACCAAGAAAAAATATACAGGAACAGTCATAGCTGAGTTTTTCAATATTATGAAACAGAGCAAAATACACATATTATGTCTTATTCATGTAGTAGGATAGTATTTGCACAGTAGACTTGCAGGGGTGTCCAACCCATGGCCCGTGGGCTGCATGCGGCCCAGGATGGCTATGAATGTAGCCCAACACAAAACTGTAAATTTACTTAAAACATTATGAGATTTTTTTGTGATTACATGTGGCAATGTATTTAATGTGTGGCCCAAGACAACTCTTCTTCCAGTGTGGCCCAGAGACGCCAGATGGTTGGGCACCCCTGGTAGAGAAATAGAAATGTTATATACACCCCTCTCATATGTATGAAATGGCACAAAAAAAGTCACAAAAGACTATATATCGACGTACATACATATGTCTGTATATATGTGTATGAAAGAGGCAAAAGCAAACTGCATTTTTAGGGATGTACACATAAATGGTAAACTTTAGAGAGATGGGAAAAATGATTATCACTGAAGTTAAGAATATGGTTACTTGTGGGGAATGAGTAGGGTAGAGACAGGTGGGGTTTGACTGGGAAGGGCACACTGCACACTTGTGATATACTGTCAATGTTCTATTTCTTAAGCTGGGCAGTAAATATGCCTTATAATTACCCATTATGACATGCTTATAGATTTTAGAGAGAGGGGAAGGGAGGGAGAGAAACATTGATTGGTTGCCTCTTAGATGTGCCCAACTGGGGATCAAACCTGCCACCCTTTGGTCTATGGGACAATGCTCTAACCAACTTAGCCACACCAGCCAAGGCTGTATCTTTATATTTTATTCACTGTTCTATGCATGTTAGATTTCATCATAAAAAGGTGAAATAAACAGCCTCCCTCCCTGTCCAAAAAAGAATACACATGAGAGAGAACAAAGAAAGCAGAGAGCAGTATTTGTTGTAGGTAACTAGCAAAGTGCTACTTAACAACCACTTCAGGTACCTTCGGTGAAGCCCAAGTAACAGTCCATCTCCCATCGCTATACCAGTCTATTATTTATTTCATTATACCACCATTATCATTACTGTAACATATTATATCTAAGACAATTTCTAATCTAATTGTAAGAGAAATACTTCTTTGCCAAGTTTTTTTTTCCTACTTGACTCCATATGGTTGCTATATATACAAAGAGCCATTCCAAGAGAGAAAGCCATAAACATTTGGCATAGGAGATTCAACTAAATGTTCCTCTAAAAATGACCCATAAAACATTCAGTTACGTAGTGGTAGATTTACTTTAAATGTTACGAAGTTAAACTACAGGTTAAGTATTTAATTCAATAACAATTTACATTGTTTAAGAACATAATTCTCCTTCATAGGATATTTTCCTGCCACAATTTCTATTCAAAGATGTTCTTTATGAGAGAATCTAAATTTTTGCCCCATTCTGAAACTTACTAGCCTATGTAAGGCAACTTGGACTCTGCTTTCTTATTTAAGAGTATGGGAGAACTTCAGTTTCCTGGATGTAATTTATGAATTTTCTCTATCTAACAAATCTAGTTCCTTTAGTTGAAATGAAGCTAATGGGGTAAAAAATTTCATTTGATTTTTAACAGTTTTTACATATATCTAAAAGGTATGTGAACATATGGTCTTGCTTTTACAGTTATAACCAGGTATTTTCTAGAACCAATTTGTTACCTGGATGTGTACAGGAAGCACACTTATAGGCCACAATTTTACCAATTTTTCAGTACACTAATAGCCTAAAAAACCTGTCCCAGTTTGGCTATTCCTAATTGCATCTTAAAATTAATTTTAGGTATAATGAATTAATACCTAAAATTAATTTTAAGATTTTCTCCCAAACTGGAAAAGCAGTATCACATTTCTATGGAATTTCTTAGAAGAACTTATTTTACTCTTTCTCCACTTAACAACAATATACATAATGTTACCTAGTTCAACAGTTTCTTTTTCTAAAAGGGCTCTCAAATTTACCTTTTCTCTGCACTTTCACTGCCAGTAACCTTGTCCAGATTTCTGCTGCCACATTCCTAGATATCTACAACACCTTAGTCTCTCCTTTCTTCCTAGACTCATGACACCACCAGACTCATTTCCTTTCAGCAACATCAAACAGACGCACACATCTGGTGCCTGCCTTTCACTGACTGCTATCCATAACTAGGCCCCATTTTAGCCAAACTTAATTTTCTTTACTCTGAAACATTTCCACCACTAATCTATTTTTAATGTCTACATCAAGTTCTAATTTCTCTAAAAGGGTTTACTACTAACACCACAATTTGTTCTTTTCTTCTGAGTTCATTTCAGGCATGTCAATTTTTAACAGTACTCCTAGGGGAGAGAGGGAAATTTACATCCAGATTTTTAAAGAAAAGACAGAAAGGTATCAGAGCCAAGGTGCTTTTTTCTATTCTGGTCCTTAGATCTTGGCTCAAGTAACTACGTAAATCAATATCTGGTCTGTGAGTTGGCTAGTGAAGTATGACTCATCATTCTGCCAATTGGACTAAGTAAGTAGCTGCAATGGGAAAGTGTCTATGAGATTCTGTTTAAACCACTGGGCATGTATTCTATGTAAATAATTATTTTAAAGCTTGGTCAGAGAATTATAGCAAAACAATTTGATTGCTAATTTGGATATGCCCAGTGGGACAGAGGCCAAGACTCAGAGTTTACTAGGCAATGAAACATTCAATAATTACTGTCACGAAACTAACATATATCCGTCTGATAACAAAAGCAGTCAAGAGACAGGAATGGGTCTAATTTTGCCTACTCCACCCTTTCTTAATCCTTTTCGCTTCAGTGTTAGAGAAATTTTATAAAAGCAAAACCACCAAACTGCAGCTATCATAATTTCTTTCTCATTGTCCAGCCATGGTAAAAACCTCTGTATTTTACCAGGATAGGGATTCATAGATTGTACACTCCTATGTCTTTACCATGTAATCAAGAAAGTCATCATTAAAACAATATCTAATCTTTCCTTGTGAAAGGCCATCACGTCTTCTTCTAATTCCTCTCTTGTACCTATTTTCCAGATTTGACACCAAGATGTTTTTCATAACTTAATTTTTTAATTTATACTTCAGAAAACTATGATGGGGCGAAGGTATGGATTACTTCCCATAAAGATAAGTTCCTAATGTAGATGACTGTTTTTATTGTCTTTGCACTTCTCATGAATTTTCTTATAAAAAGGAATGTAATTAAATGGTTTCTGTTTGGGGTTAGTGGTAGCAAAATTACAATAGAGTAAGACACATTTCTATTGAAAATAGTTGTAGAAAACCTTACAGAAAACAATGTAACACAGCAACACAAGCATCCACTGAGAGATGAAAGAATAAATAAAATATGGTGCATATATATAATGAAACATACTCAGCTTTAAAAAGAACCCTGAATATACTATGCTACATGAAATACGCCAGTCACAAAGGACAAATATTGTCTGATTCCTCGTATACGAAGTTCCTAGAGCAGTCAAATTCAGAGACAGAAAGCAGAATGGTGGTTGCAGGGGCTGGAGGCAGGAGGACATGGGGAGTTACTGTTGAATGAGTACACAGTTTCAGTGAGGAAGGAAAAAAGTCCTGCTGATGGGTGCTGGTAACCGGCGAACAATATGAATGTACTTAGTGCCACAGAGAGGTATAGACAAAAATGGTTAAAATGGCAAAATCTCCCTATTTCAAAAGGATAGGGATTCACAGGTTGTATATTCCTGTGTCTTTACCTGTAATCAAGAGATTCATCATTAAAACAAAATTTAATCTTTCACATTGTGCTAATATTTTACCACAATCAAAAAACCAGTATAACACAGGAAAAATATACCTTTTAAATAATTTGTGTTATATGTGTATGATCAGTCAATTTTGAGGCATTATTGAAAAGAAGAAGCTATGCCCCCTATTGCTGGCAGTGTCCACTTCTATGTAATAGAGAAAACAAAAAAAATAAGTCCAAGAAATCAATGTCTACATAAACAACTACCCTTGTTCACATGGGTATTTAAATATCACTGCCTGCTTATGTCTGATAATTTTCTGCAATCTTCTTGAATGTCTTTATCCATTCACTCAACATTTTATGACCACAGACTAGGTGATAAACTTTACGTAAGGTACTGGTGATTAAAAAAAAAAAGGTCCACAACCTGGTAGAAAAGACGGATTACAATACAACCTAAATGTTAATTAATTAGAGTGCCACGAGGAACACAAAGCACCAAGCAACTACCTCTAGCTGGGAAAGTGTGACACACTGCTGGTTACAGCCTCACTTGTTCTCCCTTTCTTCCATAATAATAGAATTAGCTGGCACCAAGCCACCAAGAATGAAGACGTATTCCTTAGCCCTCCTTCAGGCCAACGAGATGCAAGCAGAAATGTAGTGTGGGAGCTTTAGGGAAATTTTAAGAGACAGATTGCACGTGACCTTAATCCCTTTTTTTTGTTCCTTGGTACTCAAGCTGCTTAAAACAAAAATACCTAATTGTGGACCAAGAGGACAAAGGTCTGAGAGATATGGGAGCTCCTGAAGTGGTGAGCTGGAAATTACTTCCCTTGTGAGTTCTGAATTAGGGCTGTCATTTCAGCCTTACACTGCAAATGCTAAATGTTTATAGGAGAAAAATAAATTCTCTCTTGTTTTTAGGTCATTATTATTTTGTGGTTCAGTTATTTGTCACTGTACATAACCCTAAAGAATGCAGGAGGTCAGGAACGACTTCACAGAAAAGATGATTTTGAGCTAGGTTTTGAAGAGTGAATAGTTACTCGCCAAGTGGAGAAAGGCATTTCAGGCAGAGATAATGCAAAGGCACAGGCTCAGGAAAGGGTCTGGCTTCTCAAAGGATGGGGAGTGGTTTAGATGGCTGAGGCATAAGGCAGGTGGAGTGAAGTCAAACAAAAAGCAACCTGAAAGTTGGGAAAAATAGACTCTAAAGGGTCTTCTTCCATGCCATGCTAAAAAAGGTGCTTTTACTCCTGTACTTGGTCATATTAAATGACTATGAATTCACTGATGAGCCTCCAAATAGTTTAGAAGAGCCAAATGCCTCACTCAGAAAATAATCACAGCAGTCTGGATTAAGGTATGGTAAGGAAGAAAAAGAAAGGCTTATTTCTATTAGAGAAAGGCACACTAATATTATAGTAAATGCTGAAGGCTAGAAAAAATATCTGGCAAAAAGTAAAGATTAGTACTCTTGAGATAGTTAAGGGAAAGGAATCTGGACAACAAAGAAAAGAAGAAGCATACATATAATTTGGCAATGTCTGGCTGAGGTAAAGATTAGAATACCTGCCTTTTAAAGTGAACTGAGATCAATGAAATACAGTATAACTATGAGCATCTAATTATAATACATTTTAATTATATGCCTGCACCTAAGGTTTCCTTTCACAAGTAGCTGTCATAGCTGAACAGCATCTAGTCTATAGTAGGAACCTGGAATCTGATGATTAAATATTTTCCTATCAAAGAAGAGTTAAAAATATGAGTGACAGAGAAAAAAAAAATCAGTGCTCCTTGAGGATGAGTGTAGTAATCTTTTATTTTTCTGCAATAATCATGTATCATTTTTGTAAATTTATGGTTTTATCTACCTATGCCCTATCAGAAAAATTAAAAATGGCAGCAACTATTGCTTCACAGAAGTATCAAAGACAAATTACTGAGAGTGTATATGGCCTCTGTGAATTCATCAACTATTAATTACACTCTCCAAAGTTCTATAGATCAAAAAATTCTTAAAAGGTCTCATAATGTTTCCATTATTTTTGTTTCTAGCTCTTCCTAAATTTAAATACTGCATTTTAGCCTTTTAACAAATATTTATTACATGCTGAACATATCCTAAATACTGTGTGGGATACTGAAGTTTATTAACTAGAAAACTGTAGGAAATGATTTTTTATGTTTTATCCTGATACTCATTTTCAATTAGTTTTAGAAAGTGTCTTTGGTATCTTGAACCAGATCATGAATTTTATTAGTACCCTCCTCTGTTAACAGGCATCAAAACACTTGCTAAAGAATACTAAGGAAAGATTTAATTTTTTACAGGGTGGGATAAATGGTTTTCTTAATTTAGACTTGTTATTCAAAGAATCTAATGTAACTTTTGTTTGAAAAATTGTAATTACATCATTTTTTGAACCCCTGAATCTTAACCTGATGTTACCCCTTACAACAGTTATTTGTATTATAATGGACATAGGAATCCAGTGAATGCAGAGACCTTTGACCCACAAAATTATTTCTCAATGAATGCACATTACAGTAATAAAATTTCTCCAATTATGATTCACCACATCATTTTAAACATTGTAAAAATGAAGCTAACAGTGAAACCACTACTGTGAAAGCTAACTATAAATTCACCTGGCTCATCACCATGTAGAATACTAACTCTCATGGCCCTAGGCCTCAAAATCAAAAAATATTGTTATAGTAATAGTGACTTCTAGGAACACACAAAGGACATGGTTGCTACTAAGCACCTATACCTTTATAATACTCTCAAAGGGGTCAACAAGCCTATAAAAGATCCACACCAGTTCCCTCACTAGATTCCCAGACTCCAGGTTTGGTCTTCTTCAATCTAATCTACCCTTCACACTGTCACCAGAAACTGCCATATAGTCAATGTTAGAAATCATACTTCTCTGCTTAAAATTAAAAAAAAAAAAAAAAAAAAAATTTTTTTCAGTGATCTCTACACGCTAACAGATTAAAATATACATTCATTCAAGTGGCATATGAGGCCACACAAGGCTTATCTCTGCATGCTTTTTCACAGTGCTGCTGTTCCTGTTACCTGGAACGTCCTCCTCCTACTTAGCCTACACCTGGCCAAATCTACACACTCATCCATCAAGTCTCAGTTCAATGGCCACCTTTTCCGTCAAGCTCTCCAAGGCTCCTCCAGGATGGCTGAAGAGCTCCTTCTTCAGTGGTGTGTTGGTAAACCAGCTCTCAGAAGGGGGAAAAAGCCTTAATATAGTCAGTTCTGCTGTGACATTTGTTTTGAAAACTCAAATTTGTTTCAATGTGATTGTTACATTAGGGAACCACATGAGCACAACATAAGTCTATTTGCTTATGTGCCATTAAACGGTAGATGAACACAGAAAACTGTTCCCTAGCTGCACTGAGCCGTGAGCACAGGGGAAAACAGCACGCATACACCTCAAACATCTAGCTACCTCAGTTCACCTCCTGTGTCAGGAGCCACGCCCATCCCTCAGATTTCAGACACCCTCCTTCCACCACTGCACAGTAATTCACAAAAGGCAACCTTTCCCATGCCCGCTTCCACAAACAAACTCTGAGTCTTTTTCAAGGCAAAACATCATATTTATTCTAACATTTATGTTTTTCTTAACTATTTTAACATGTAAACTGTGGTATTATTTTTATTAGCTTTCTACTTTTTTAAAAAAAATGGGTTTCTGAGTAAATTTCTGAGTGTTGTGTCTAATCCCACTTTCCGTAAACTTGGTGATTTTTAGGAATGTACAAGTCCCATTATAGCAGAACTGACTGTAAGTATGTAGCACTTGCTGATTTCTGTGGTGTACATACCACCATGGATGATCTGAAATACTAATAGTTGGGCTCTTTGGTCTGGCCTGACTCCAACAATACCAGGTTCACAGTACTCTGACAAGCTGGGATTTGAACACAGGTATTTCTGACCCCAGGGTATGTGGTTCCAGGACTACCATCATCAGAACCACACGAGAACTTGTTAGAAATGCAAAATCTCTGGGCCTACCTTAGACCTACTAAATCAGAATTGTGGGACTGGGTCCCAGTAATTTGTATTGATAAGCTTGTTATCCTGATACGTGTTAAATTTGAACGTCACTTCTCAAGGTTGTAAGACATCACAAGCACTAGGTATGCCTTAGTTTCTTAACAAAACTTTAATATAAGATGCTTAAGTAACTTCTCATTGTTGTTTGAGACACCTGGGAGTAAGCTAAGAACAATTTTCTTTAATGATGTCGCTAACATGTAGCTTTAAAGTCACACTTTTCTATATTCAATATAACAGTAATTAAAATATAAATACTATGAATTAAAATAATTTAAGTGTGTGTATATATGTATTACATACAGGGGCTGTCCAAAAAAAGTCCAGTCATTGTTAATAGAACGAAAACAGTTTGCGTGACATCAATATAACCTGGCAGCCAAGGAAAGTGGACAGGGATACACATGCATAATAATGACAATTTCACTGTACTAGTCAAAGGGGACAATAGACACAGTTGAATGAGTATGTCTACTGTGTGGCTGTTGCATTCAAAATGACTGAGTGAGTAGAGCAGAGCAGTGAATCTGCATCAAATTTTGCGTTAAGTTTGAACATTCCTCTGCAGAAACCATTTGGATGATTCAGAAGGTTGCAGCTGTGGGCAACTGGTGAGTGCTAGCTTCATCACAACAACGCACCGGGCTCATGTGTCACATCTAGTGCAGAATTTTCTGGAGAAACATCAAATCACCCAGGTGACTCAGCCCAGTGACAGCCCAGATTTGACACCCTCTTCCTTCTGGCTTGTCCCAAAACTAAAATCACCTTTGAAAGAGAAGAGATTTCAGACCATCAATGAGATTCAGAAAAATATGATGGGGCAGCTGATGGCAATTCCGACAAAGGATTTCAGAGTGTTTTGATCAGTAGAAGAGACGCTGGGAGAACTGTGTGAGGCCCCAAGGTGCCTACTTTGAGGGGAAGTGAGGTGTCACTGCCCTATGCACTATGTTTCTTGTATCTTCAATAAACGTCTCTTTTTCATGGTTCATGGCTGGATAGTTTCTGGACAGACCTCTGGTATGTATGAGTATGTATATACACTCATATACACAGGGGTGACATGGATCTCATCCTAAACAGCAAACCAAAAACTTTGAGACTTGAACAAATAGACAGTCACCTATCTTAAACTGGCCAATGAGCAGTGTACACACAGGACAGATCCAAAATGGCAAAGCCCTAGACACCTTGAAACCAAACTGACATTGAAATCACAACACACAGAAAGCTGGCTACACCTTGCAGGCTAAACCCAATAGTGTCGACTGCCTGCTAACACACAAAAATAAATATTCTCCATAGAAATTAAGCAAGACTCAGGGTCTCATAGAACTTCAGGGTGTAAATCAAAACTACTCAGGGAATGAACAATCAGGAAAATCTTAACTTGCATGAGGCAACAGACAGACATCCACACTGGGATGACACAATGTTGGAATTACCTGTTGAAGAGTTTAAGGTAGCTATCATCTAAGATGCTCCAAGAAGGGCAAAAATACTCTTGAAATGAATAGAAGGTCTTGGAAAAGAAAAAGAACCAAATGGAAATTTGAAAAATAAAAATTATACTAATTCAGCTCAAGGCTCAATAAGCAAAATGGAGATAACAAAAGAGAAGTCAGTGAACTTGAAGACTGATTAATAGAAATTATCTAGCCTGAACAACAATGAGAACAAAATATAAAAAGAGCCTCAAGAACCTTTGGGATACCAGAAGGTCTAACATTGGTGTTACTGGCATCCTAAAAGGAGAGTGGAAGAGTGCAGTGCAGAAAAAAACAGTATTTAAGGAAATAATGGCTTTTAAACTTTCCAAACTTGGTAAAAGACACAACACATGTACAGGTTTAAAGAGCTCAGAAGACCAAAATACAATGAAGCCCATGCCCAGACACATCAGTCAAACTGATAAAGAGTAAAGACAAAGAATAAATTGGAAAGTAGGTAGGGGAAAAAAAAGTGATGCATTGCTTATAGGGAAACAGCAATTTGAATGAATCTAAATTTCTCATCAGAAACCATGAAGTGCAGAAGAAAATGGCATATTTTAAAAGAACTTAAAGAAAAGAACTATAAACCCATAATTTCTATATCCAGTGAAAAGTATCTTTCAGGAATAAGGGAAAATAAAGACACTCTTAGTAAGGCAAAATAAAGACACTCTCAGGTAAAGGCAAAATTAAGAGAATTCATTGCCAGCAGATCTGTCCTAAAAAATATTACTAAATGGCAGAAGGCAAATGATGCCAAGAGAAGAAAAAAAAAAAAGGAAAATCAGTAAAGAAGAAAGAACAAAGAAATGATAACCATCTGGGTAAATAGAATAAATTATTTTTCTCTTCTTGAATTCTTTAAACTGGCAGTTGAAAGCAAAAACTACAACGTTTTCTGATGGGATTTTCTATGTATGCAGATGTAATGTATAACACAATAAAACAAAAAGAGAGAAGGGCACAGAGACATATATAGTATGCATATTTCTACATCCCACTTAAGTGGGAAAGTATTTATTTTAACTATAAAAATTTAAATATGAATATTATAATCCCTGAGCAACTACACAAAGACACTAGAATGAGATAAAGTAAAAAAACAGACAAAAAAAACCCCCACAATAGATAAACTAAAATGGAATACTAAAAACTGTTCAAATAACTCAGAATAAGGCAGGAAGAGGAAAAAGAGGAACAAAATACCACAAAGAACAAAAAGCAAATAAGAAAATGGTAGCACTAAATCCAAACACATAAATAATATTAAATGTAAAACACCTAAACACACCAATTAGAAGTACAACATAGGGAATATAGTCAATAATATTGTAATTAAGTCAATGTATGGTGTCAGATGGGTACTAGATTTATTAGGATCATCACTTTGTAAGTTATATAAATGTATAATCAGTATGTTGTACACCAGAAACTAATATAATATGTATGACATATATAATATTATCAACTGTACTTTTAAAATAAAATTATAAAAGTTTATCAGAATGAACTAACAAAGAGGATCCAATTATAAGTCACCTAGAGGAGATTTATTTAAAATACGATGATACAGGCAGTTTAGCAGTAAGAGAATGGAAAAAAAATATAGCATGGAAATACTAGTCAAAAGAAAGCTGGAGTGGCTATATTAATATCAAGTAAACTACAAAGAAAAGAAATTACCAGGCATAAAAAAGGATATTATATGATGATAAAAGGGTTATCACTTTCTTTTCAAGTACAAAGACCATATGATGGGGGTTAAAAACAAATCTTAACAAACTTAGAAGAACTAAAACAACACAAAATATGCTCTCTGACCATAATGAACTTAAACTAGAAATCAGTAACAGAAAAATAATAGAAAAGTCTCTTAAAATCTGAAAATGAAATGATGCACTTATAAATAATACACAGATCAAGGAAGTCTCAAAGAAATTAGAAAATATATTTTTAAAAATATTTTTATTTATTTATTTTTAGACAGGGGGAAGGAAGGGAGAAAGGGAGAGAAGTATCAATGTGTGGTTGCCTCTCAAGCGCACCCAACCGGGGACCTGGCCTGCAACCCAGGCATGTGCCCTGACTGCAAATCAAACCTGCAACCCTTTGGTTCGCAAGCCATCACTCAGTCCACTGAGCCATACCAGCCAGGGCTAGAAAATATTTTTAATTGGAAGAAAGTAAAAACACAGCAGAATTTGTACAATGCAGTTAAGCAATGATCAGAGGAAAATCTATAGCATTAAATGCTTATATTAGCAATGAAGAATATCCTTAAAAGAGTAATCTAAATGTCTACCTTAAGAAGGTGGGGGGGTGGGGAAGAGCAAAATAAACTCAAATTAAGTAGAAGAAAGAGCATCCTTACAGCTAACATCATAATGATAAAAGACTGAATATTTTCCCCCTTTTTCCCCCTCTACTTGGGAACAAGTCAATGGTTATCTACTGCCACCATTTCTATTCAACATTGTACTTGAAGTCCTTGCCAGTGTGAGAAGGGGAAAAAAGCATACAAAGAAAAAAAGGCCTTATTTGCAGACAACATTATTGCCTACACAGAAATATAAAAAAAATCTATGTGGAATCTCCTAGACCTAGTAAGTAAAATTACAAGGTCAAAGGATACAAGGTCAACAAAAATCAGTTTTATTTTTGTACTAGCAAGTAATAATTAAAAACTAAAATGTAAAAATACCATTTACAGCCCTGGCTGGTGTGGCTCAGCGGATTGAGCACTTGTGAACCAAAAGGTCACCAGTTCGATTCCCAGTCGGGGCACATGCCTGGGTTGCAGGCCAGGTCCCCAGTTGGGGGTATTTAAGAGGCAACCCACACATTGGTATTTCGCTCCCTCTCTACCTCCCTTCCCTTCTCTCTAAAAATAAATAATAAAAATACCATTCCAATAGATCCAAAAAATTGAAATAGTGAGGTATAAATTTAACACAACATGTACAAGAACTATATGCTGAAAACTACACCATTATTAAAGAAATCAAAGACTGAAATAAATGGGAAGACATACCACATTTATCACATATCAACATATTAAAGATGTTAATTCTTCCCATTTGATTTATAGATTAATGAAATTCTAATCAAACCACCAGCCCCCAGGATATTTTTTGTAGATTCAAACTTACTCTAAAATCAAAAGCGAAGGAACCTAAAATAGCCAATTTTGAACAAGAATAAAACTGAAAGAATCATGCTAATTTTAAAAGTTACTCTAAAGCTACAGTAACTAAGACAGTATGATATTGAAGAAGGAAGAGACACTTAAATCAATGGAATAAAGTTGAGATCCACATCAAATATGGTCAAACTGACTGTTGACAAAGATGCAAAGAGGCAATTTAGTGAAGAAAGAAGAGTCTTTTATCAAATACGGTGTTGTAACAACTACATATCCATAGGCAAAAGTATATGAACCTCAACCTAAACGTCATACCTTACACAAAAATTAATTCAAAATGGATCATAGATCCAAATATAAAATACAAAGCTATAAAACTTTTAAAACCTACAGGATAAAACTGTTATGACATGGGTTAGGCAAAAAATTTTTAGACATGACACTAAAAGCATAATCCATAAAAGGAAAAAAGTTAATTTGACTTCAAATGAAAAATTTTTGTTTTGTAAAAGACAATGTCAAGAGCTACAGACCGGGAGAAAATATTTACAAATGGTTTATCTGACAGAGAATTTGTAACCAGAATAAGCAAAGAACTCTCAAAACTCAACAGTGATAAAATGTAAACCCCAATTTACAAATGGGCAAAAGACTTGAACAAAGAGTTCACCAAAGAGAATAGATGGAAGGCAACTGACTATGTGAAAGGATGTTCAATATTTTTAGCCATCAGGGGAATCCATATTAAAGGCGTAATGATATTAGAACAGCTAAAAAAATTTTTTTAGGTGGTAACACCACATGCTGGAGAAGATGCAGAGCAACTACAAATCTCAAAAATTGCTAATAGGGATGCAAACTGGGACAGCCATTCTGAAAAACAGTGTGACAGTTTCTTATAAAGTTAAATATGCACTTACCATATGACCTGGCAATCCTTCTCCTTGATATTTATACTAGAGAAATGAAAACTTGTGTTCACAGAAAAACTTGTACATACATGTTTTAACAATTCTATTCATAATTGCCCCAAACTGGAAATAATCCAAATGTCTTTCAACAGTTAACAAATTGTAGTACAGTTTATCAATGGAATACTATTGAGCAATAAAATAAATGAATTGTTGACACATCCAACAGCTTGGATGAATTTCAGCAGCTTTCTGCTGAGTGAAAGAAGCCCGTCTCAAAAGGTCACATACTGCATGATTCCATTTATATGGTATCAGTGGTCATCAGGGGTTAAGACAGGATAGTCAGAGATTAGGGAGGGACACAAAGGGATAGCATGAGGGGGCCCTGGGGGTGATGAAACTGTTCTGAATCCTGATCGTGGTACTGGTTACATGGATCAATACTTGAGTTAAATTTATAGAACTATATGCCCCCTCCAAAAGTCTATTTTACCTTATATTAATTTAAAAGTTAGAAGCTTTTAAAAATATATAGCATAAACTATCTTAGAACTTTCTAATCCTTTACAAATTAAGGCTCAAAAGTGCTTTGGGTATGTGTCTATCAGAGAAATGAGAGCATGAAGACAACTAGCAAACTTAAATTTTTAAAAATCACCTATGAAGATATGTCATAGGTATAAATTCTACACTCAGAAACAATTATATCTTTCAACCAACCCAGAAAGAATTATATCTTTCAATTCAACAGACGCAATTAATATTAACACCTAATATCAACTAAACAAATACTTAATATCGCTATATAAAACATGTAAAAGATAATGAGACAAAACAAATATATAACAAATCAAAAGAAGGTCTAAATGAAGATTCCACATTCTTACTATTCATTTGATCCTTGGAATAGAAATGACACTACTGTTCATTATCACTGTGGTATATGCCTTGTTTTTTCTAATAGTAGTTACAGATTTACATGGTTTATCCATATTTTTCTCATCTGATTTTCCTTGGCACACACTAAAAATACTGGCTGAATGGATAAAGAAAGTGTGATATAAAGGGTGAACAATCTGTAAGTTATATAAATGTCTAATTACTATGTTATATACCTGCAACAAATATATATCAGCTGTAATTGAAGAATAAAAAATTATAAAAACAACAAAAAAGAAAATTATATATAGACATAGCTACATAGTTAGATAATGGAATATTATGCAGCCACAAAAAGGGAAATCCTGCCACAACAACATGGATGAAGCTGGCAGGCATTAGGCTAGACAAAATAAGCAAGACATGTAAGACAAGTACTGCATGATCTCACTTATATGCAGAATCTATAAAAGTCAAATTCACAGAGGCAGGGAATAGAATGGTGTTTTCCAGGGGATGGAGGGGTTGGGGGAAGATGGGGAAATATTGGTCAAATGGTATAAACTTTCACTTATAAGATGAATAATTTCTGAGGATCTAATATATGGCATTAACTATAGTTAATATTACTGTATACTTAAAATTTGCTAAGAGCAGATCTTGAATGTTCTCACCAAAAAAAGGAGGTATAAATTAGCTTGACTGTGGTAGTCATTTCACAATGTTTATATGTTTCAAATCATCACATTGTACACCTTAAGTATATACAATTTTTTATTGGTCAATTATACCTCAATAAAGCTGGGCAGGAAATGCTGACTGGGACCAAGTACTAAGACTGCTTATAATTGCACTATTTTGTAAACCATCCTAAGAAGGCATGAAATACTTCTTTTAACCCCAAGAAATAAACCAGTTCACCAAAAAACAAAGAACTGTAATTTGAGACTATAATTATACATATTTTTGGATGGCTGCCATAAAAGTTGGTAGATCTTAGATTGTGAGTTTTAAGAAACAAAACACAGCCAGATGACCAAAGCCATTTACTTAAATAAGTAACCAACCTCACCATTCCTAACTCTGTCCTAATTTTTAAAGCATTAAATGTAAGTTACCTGTGGGAGCACTAAATTCCTTTCAAATGATAACAGCACTTTCATAACTTTTCAATCTTTAATCTTCTGAGGATATGTGCTTTACATAACAAATCCAGCTCTTTTAGAACTGAAAGTATGTTAATGTGTAAAGTTTGGGTCAATTAAAAAACTGACAACAAAAAGTTGCCTAATGCTAAACAAGTTAATTACTGAGTGCTTAAATATTCCAAGCCCTAAGGGTCACACAAGAGAGATCAAAAATGGTATAGGTCCTTAAGGACTTAGCTGAGGAGACAATACAGACCCATGAGATAGACACCAGAACTGGAGTAAGTATTATGTAGAACAATTAGAGGATAACATCCAAATAGACATCAAAACATTCTTTAACAAAGTTTCCCATATATGTCAAATGGTAACTAAGAAGAGAAAATAATTTCATCTGTGCAGAGAAGCACTGGGATATAGTGAAAACAGTTCACTGGAGTCGAGGCCTGTCTCAGCTCTGCCATTAAAAGCTCTTGGGTAAGTCCCAACTGCTCCACAGGGCATAGTTAGTAGACATGGTACCTGACACAAAAAGGGCATTTGGTTCATTCACCGCTAATTTGGATTTGGCTAAACAAGGAGGGAGGGGCAGGCAGGGGATCCTTCTAGAAGGGACTCACTCAGGATATCTACAACTCAGGACTAGGACAAGCTTGCTGCTTGAATTCAATACTGCCTTCTCACAACCATGTGAAAGAAAGGATGCTGACACCCAGAAGAAGGAGTTCTCCTTACCTCCTCCAGAGCACAAACTCGTATATCAAGGGCCTCTCTGTCCTGGGCCCAGCTGCACTGGCACCTCACAGTCCCAGGGACAACCCCCCCGATTCGCCCCCCGCAACACACACAGTGTGATGCATCAGCTGTCTGGCTTAGTTTCAGTCTGTTGAGCTTATTTGAAACGGAACTGGATCAGGTCCTTTACAACACAACCTATGAATTTAAAAATGAGGAGTATTAACCATAGAACACAAGTGTTACTAAGTTGTCAGCTATGAGTAAAACAGCTTATTAAATTTGTTATCTGGACTTTATGTGTTTGTTCTACAAGAAATATCAAACTGTTTTCGAAATGCTAAATAGGAAAAGCAAACACTACTGAATTCTTCAAAAGGATGCCTTTACCTTAGAGTGAGTTCCTGAAGAGCGCCAGGTCCATATACTTAAGATGCCCAGGATAGAGACAGCAATTGTATTTTATTAAGAAAACTAAAGACTATGACTTCCATTCTTTCTGTAATGTAAGGACATCCACATCTGCAAGGAGGTGGGCTGTAACAGTGGCTGAGAAACCGGGACCGAAATGTCTTTAAAAAACTGCTCTGGAAAAAAAGAAAAAAAGAAAAGAAAGCAGTATTAAATATCTCGAAGCATACAAAGAAGTACCTGATAGAAACTCACACTTTTAAACTATGGAATATGGGACACTGTCTTAGTTTGGAAAAAGTTT
Source organism: Pteronotus mesoamericanus (assembly GCF_021234165.1). Classification (NCBI taxonomy): domain Eukaryota; kingdom Metazoa; phylum Chordata; class Mammalia; order Chiroptera; family Mormoopidae; genus Pteronotus; species Pteronotus mesoamericanus. Next base: position 885,764 of record NW_026555001.1, read on the forward strand.
AGAAGATATATTACGCATATAGTGTAAGAATAAATGCCTTTCTAAATCTATACTGACAAAGCTCAGATTAAAATATCTGCAAAAATGGAAGAGGCATGGTTAAGATGAGAAAAACGAAAATCACTTAAATCTGTCTTCTGTTATTCTCCCAATCATTATTAATTGTATCAGAATTTAAAAAATTAAAGTAGTTGTTTTTTGGGTGATTATGAGCACTGTACATGCATTTTGTAGAAAATGTGAAAATAAGAAATAGTATACAGGGTGGGGCAAAAGTAGGTTTACAGTTGTTCATAGTTGTGAGTATGCAGTTTATTCTTGTATTATTAATTATTGTATTATTTTCCATATGTACAACTGTAAACCTTTTGCCCCACCCTGTATAATGACTGAAAAATCTAACCACTCAAATTTAGCATGTTTTATTTTATATCCTATCTTTTTAATAAATGTTTCCTTTTTAAAAACTCAAAAGTATCATTTTACTTTTAAATTTACTGTATTATAAACATTTTCTTACATCATATACTCTTAAATATCCTCAAGCTCATGATTTTTACCACCTGCCAATTATTTTTATCATCAGTATACTAAACAAAAATTTAAAGAATGTAATTTTTAATGGTTTTATAGTGGTTATAAGGCTGCAGCATAATTTAATCATTTAAGAGGCTTCCATTTTTTAACATTATAAATATTGTTATGAATAAGTAACACATGCACATATAAATGTGTGTACCTTTCCTTTTTCCTTTTAATAAATTCCAAAAAATAGAATTTTGACAAAGGGTGGGACCGTTGTTAAGGACTCTGAATACTGCCAGACTGCCATTGTCGTGGACTGAATGTTTGTGTCCCCCTACAGTTCATATGCTGAAATCTATCTCCAATGCGAAGGTGTGGGATGTGGAAGTGGGGCAAGAGTGGAGCTCCCATAAATGGGGTTAGTGCCCGTATGAGAAGAGGCTGGAACGCTAGCCAGCTCTCTTTCTGCCCTGTGAAGATACAAGGAGTGCGCAGTCTACAGCCCTCACCCTCATCTTGGATTCTAGCCTCCAGAACTGCGAGAAATAAATTCCGTTGTCTATAAGCCACCTGTTGTTTGTAATACCATAAATTTATGGTAATCTGTAATAGCAGCCTGAGCTAAGATAGTTATTTAGAATGTTGTACCAATTTAAGCTCCTACCAACAGCAAATATTTGTCAACACTTGATTCTTTTTTATATGAGAGACCTATTGAAACTTGTAATCTATGACATAATGATTCAGACTTTAAGAGCTTTTTCCATAATCTTATTTCGTAAGCTTAGAGGAAAATCTTTTAGGAAGAAATATCTCTTGAAGTAAATAAACATTTATCTGTGGTTGGGCAATTTTTCCAGTGTCACTTTTATTTAACAAATTTACCTGTTAATTAATTATGCTTTGAATTAAAAATAGTAATTATTTGCATAGATCCATTTTAAAAGTAAAATTCTGTGTGTATATCTATAATAAGAGAAATTATGAAGATAACCATGGTAAACTTTGTGTTTTGGGACACTGAATTATTTTTCTTTCTTTTTTTCAAATTTTCTTCTTTGAATTTCTCTAAGTCTTGAAAATTAAAATATGAGCTAGCATATTTTTTTAATGAAGTCATACTCTAAAAAGTATGGTATCTCCAAAATTTTACTTTTTAAAAGAAAAAAATTAAAATAAAATTCTACACTTCTGTTTCCAGTTTGATGGAGTAACTGATCCTGCGTTACAACTTTTGCTGTAAATGACGATAAAACTGGGCAGTATATAGCATATATTTTCAGATATTGGACAACAGGCAGCACAGGACGGTAATTTCTGAGACACGGAAAACAAAGACTCATTTATGCCCTGGCTTTCTGCTTCTGTGGCGAGGAAGGGAAATCCCAAAAGAGCACAGGGAGCTGCTCACTGAGTGGGGAAAACAGAGCTCATCAAGGTTTGAGGCTACAAAGTACCTAAAATTTAAGGGACAGAATACAATTAGGGAACTGTGGAGAGAAAAGGTTTCAGAAATCTGTAGAGGGATCTTCTGATTCTTTGCCTGGAGATTAAGCTGCGTATACACAAAGCAAGACTCAATGAAGCCAGTCAAAGAATAAGTGCTGGGGAAAGAACACCTATGAAATGTGAGCTGAACAACTAAACTAACTATCTGAGCTTGCAAAGGTCCAGGAGACATTCAAATTCCTGGCAGCTAGAGCAGAGAGAACTCACTGAATATTACACGTAGTGGACAGAAACCCCAGAAAGGCTATGCTTCTTTATGAGGGCTAAGCTAGTCCTGGAATAAATAAAACTGCTAAAAACCAAAAATAAAAAGAGGAAAAGATGATCTTTAAAGCTGCCAGAGGGCAGAGGGGAGACATACTTCATGAAGTAAGCAAAGGTAAGAATGACTATTATTCTCATCAGAAACAATTTAAGTTGGGGGGGAAATGAGGACAACTGTATGTAGTTGAACAAAAATAAATAAATAAATGAATGAATAAATAAATAAAAATTAAAGCTGGAAAATATTGAAATGATTAAAGTACCACAAGAAGGAAAAAAAAAGTTGTCACCTTAAAATTCAATATCCAGAATAAATAGCCATCCAAAATGAAGGCAAAAGGGAGTAATGACATTCAGAATTGTCCTTCTGACATAAAGAAGTAGAAAACTAAACAAATATGATTGGATGACAGGCAGTGTGGAAGCATAATCCCCGAGAGAAAGGAAACAAATGAGGTGACCCCCAAGACTGTCCCAACTTTGTTTTGAACTACAACACAGGGATGGAGAACCCAAATACAGCCACTGAATTGAGGAGACGGAGTTTAGAGTTATAGAGCCTGGACAGCTAGAATTTTCAGGGCACGTTACAAAAAAGGGAGAAACTAAACAGAAATGCTTCAAAAGTCTGCAAAAGGGGTCTCCTTGAGTTACACACATACACCAATCTGCATATGTGGTGTGTAAATCTATGAGGCTAGACAGAGAAAAACTTCCAAGAAAATAATAAATATTGGGGCTCTCTAAGTCAAACCGCTCCCAGAATTCACACAGTGCCACAATCATTTAGTTTTCACCAGCCGGGGTGAATAAACAGGGCAATCAAGGAGGGCATGAGACGGGCACATCTCAGTAGTAGGCTGAAACTAGCCTCTGAACTGAAAGCTATTCTAGAACTGCTCAAAACAAAAAACAAAAAAAACCCCTTGAAAACAAAACTCAAAAAATCAAGCTAATCCACAAATAAATTAACTGCCTGCCAAAACAAAACCTAATATTCAAAAAAGGAAAAAAAAAAATGAAGAACTTGATAACTCCACAAAAAAATCACCAGACATAATAAAAAACAAGAAGTGGTAACCTATAATCAAAATCCAGAATCGGAAGGGATAAAGAGAATACTAATATAAGGACTTTAAAATAGCTATTATAAAAGAATTTAAAGGCTTAAAGGAAAAGATGAATATAATGAAAAAAAATCTCAACAGAGAAGTGGAAATTATTTTTAAAAACACCAATGGAAATTTTAAAACTGAAAAAAAAGGTCTTATATTTAAAAAAACAAAAACAACAACAACAAAAAAACCTTACTGGATGGACCTAATAGCATTATTAGACAAAGGAAATGTTTTAAAATCAGTGAACTTGAAGACAGGGGAACAGAAACTTTTAAAAATGAAAGAAAAGGGAAAAAAAGAAAGAAAACTTGACAGATCTTCAGTGATCTGTGACTTAATATTAAGTGGTCAAATATGTAACATTAGAGTCTGGGAAGAAAGAAAATACTTGGGAATTAAAAAATTTTAAGATAGAGAACTAAAACTTTTACAAATATGATAAAAACAATACACAGATTCAAGGAGCTCAATAAATCCCAAGGATACACAGAAAGAAAGCCACATCAAGAGGCACCATCATAAAGTTGCCAAAAACCAGTGAGAGAAAAATCTTAAAAGCGGCTAAAAGGAAAAAGAATTGATTACATACAGGAAAACATATGACAAGGCTCTGGTCAGAAACTATACAAGTAAAATAGTGGAATAATACTGTAAAGGTGCTAAAGTGCACGGGGGGGGGGGGGGTCCCTGAATTCTATATGCACTAACAACAATTTTCAAAACAGAAGACAAAATAAGGGGGGGCGGGGAGTGTGTGTGTGGGGCGGGGGGAATGTTCACTAAAAGAAACATAAAAGAAGTTTTTTTCCAGCAAAAGGTGTATGACACCACACACAAACTTGAATCTACACAAAGAAATGATGGTCTGAAAAAAATGATTAGAGTAAAGATAAGTACTAATCTTTCTTCATTTTCAATTGCTCTAAAGGGTTACTGCCTGAGAAAAGCAAAAAGAACAGCAATAGGGTTAAAGCAAACATAAAGTCAAACTGTATGACAAAGCACAAAAGATGGGAGGAATTGGGAGTATACTATTATGTAAGATTCTTGCATCACACATGAAGTGACATACTTTGAGGGCAGACTGCTAATAATTACTTGCTTACTTAATTAATTAATTACAAGGGCCAGCAATAAAAATGTTTGAGATGTTATAAACCAATATAAGAAGTAAAAACAGAATCATAAAAAAAAAACACATTTCATCCAAGAGTTTCTTATTCAATAAAAGTCATATAAAATAAAAATAAAAAACCCATCCAAAAGCAGATAGGAAACAAAGGAAAAAGAATAAATAATAAGAAAGACGTGGTACATTACCTAATGGAATACTATGCAGCTGTAAAAAAGAAGGAACTCTTAACTTTTGCAACAACCTGGAGATTATTACTATGCTAAGTGAAATAAATGAGTCAGAGAAAGCCAAATAACATAAGATCTCACTCATATGCAAAACCTAATGAACAAAATAACCCAGTGAACAAAATAAAACCAGAGGAATGGATACATGGAACGGACTGTATGGAACATGAATACATGGAGGGGGGTGCCACTGGAAGAGATTAGCCAAAGAACATGGATGCATACATGCATAGCCCATGCACACAAACAATAATGTGGTAAAGACCAGGGGCTGGGGGACGCTGAGTGGAGGGAGGTAAAGGGGAGAAAATAGGGGACAACTATAATAGCATCAACAACAAAAACATAAACATGTAAATGGTCTAAACTAACAGTTGGCCAACTTTTTCAGTGAAGAGCCAGAAAATATTTCAGGCTTTGAGGACCATATGGTTTCTGTCCCAATTACTTAACCTTGACACTGTAGTACAAAAGCAGCCATAGACAATATGTAAATGAATGGGCACAACTGTGTTCCAATAAAATTTTATTTACATAAACAGGTGGTAGGTAGAGTTTGTTTAGCCAGCCAGTTTGCCAACTCACAGTGTAAACACACCAAATTTAAAGAAATATTGTGAGAATGTATAAAAAGCAAGATCCAACTCTGTTCTCTGTAAGAAACCCACTTTAACTATAAAAGTATTAATAGGTTAAAAGGACAGAAAAAGATAAAAGAATTTTAGTACCAGTAATAGAGACTTCAGAACAAAGGAAGTTGCCAGGGATAAAAAGGGGCACTTCATAAAGACAGAGGGGTCACTTCATCACCAAGACTTAACACTTTTTTTTTTTGGAAAAAGACTTAACATTCTTAAATGTGCATGCATCTAAAATGCCATAACAGTGCTAGAAATATGAAACAAAATGTGATAGAACTGAAAGAAGAAACAGATAAACCCAAATTTGTAGGTAGAAACTTCTACTCTCCTCTTCTGGTAACTGATAAAACAAGTCAATAGAAAATTAGTGAAAATATAAGAAGATACAGGAAGACCAACCTAACCTGACATTTACAGAACACTCCCCCCAGCAACAGGAGAATATACATTCTTCTCAAGCACATACGGAACACTCACCAACATATACCATATGTTGAGCCATAAAATAATCAGAAAGCTTAAATGGATTGAAAATACAGGGTGGGGCAAAAGTAGGTGTACAGTTGTTCATGTGGAAAGGAACACAATAATTAATTAATAATACAAGAAACACTGTGTTTTGCAAACTCACAACTGTAAACCTACTTTTTTTGCTCCACCCTATATTAAGACTATGTTCTCTGACCACAATAGCATTAAATGAAAGTGCAATTACAAAAGGATACCTGGAAAATCCCAAATATTTGAAAATTATTTGACAACACTCTTCAAAATAATCCACAGATCAAAAAAATTAACAAGACAAATTAGAAAATTCTGAATGGAATGCTAATGAAAATATTTAGCTTTAAATATTTATATTTTTAAAAAAATAAATTTTAAAAACAATTATCTAAGTTTTTACCTTAAAAGCTGGAAAAAGTAGAACAAATTAAACTCAAAATAAGGAGGAAGGAAAGAATGAATGAAAGACAAGAGCTCAAATCATGAAACAGAAAACAGGTGTAAATCACAGGGAAAAAAATTAACAAAACCAAAAGTTTGTTATTTTAAAGGATTGATAAAATTGATAACCCCTAGCTAGACTAATCAAGGAGGGAAAGGAGAAAATGAATCCAATATCAGGAATGAAAAAAGAAGCATCAATACAGCTCCTACCAACATAGAAAGGAAATACTGTTTCATGAAATGTATGATTTACTTTCAAGCTAATAAATTTGACAAGTTAGATAAAATGGACAGATCCCTCAAAAGACACAAATTACCAAAACAGGTATAAAAAGAAATAGAAGATCTGAATAGTCTTATACCCATTCTTTTAAAAGTTGAAACCTTAATTAAGAACCTTTCCACACAGAAAATTGTAGGCCCAGGTGGCTTCATTGATGAATTCTATCAAACATTTAAGGAGGAACATCAATTGTATCCAAACTCTTCCATAAAAAAAAGAATGCAAGAACACTGCTGGTAGAAATGTAAAATGGTAAACCCATCTTGGAATTTGTTCTGTCAGCTTCTCAGACCATTAAACATACACACATTCTATACCCCAGAAATTCCACTTCTAGGTATTCATCCACAACAACACACGTGGCACAAAAAGCCTTGGTCAAGAACGTTCATAGCAACCTGAGTCTAACAGTTCAAAACTGGAAACAACCCTTTCTATACTGATAATAATAAACAAATTAGAGTATATTCATACAATTACATACAGTCAGCAACTAAAAGGAAGTTACATGTAACATGGTTGAGTGTGTATTTTAAAAAAGAGCTTCATATAGTTTTTATGCTCAGGAAAGTTTGAGAATCGTGGTTATGGAAGTACATAAGAAAACAAAGAAAAAACATAAGGGATTTAGGTAGTTTAAATTATATATAAATTGTCATTTTTCATAAGTGTTTAACTGCCATTTAAATCACGTTCCAACACACCTCTGTTCATGCTCGATTTTCTACTTATGTGCTTCAAGGAGTTCAAATTCCAAATTTTAGTCTTCAATCAACTAACTTGCCCTACATTCTCATTAATCCCAACTCACTGTGCATTTTAGATTAGGAATCCTGTTCACCAGTTCCTTTGCTTTTCCTCCTTAATGTTCCATTTCCTTCATACTATTTTTCCCACCTCTTTAATAGTGTTATTCTTACTTTTCGCTACACAGACTTGTCTTTCTATCTCCTTTTAAAACTAAACCAAAAACTCATCTTTTCCACTAAGTGCTAAACCACCTCAGATTCCTTCCAAATTCTCTTAGCACTTGAAGATCTTGGTCCTAATATTTGTATTTGTTTTACTGAATTTGGACATCTCTTCTATTATAATGGACTCACTAACTCCATATCCTGGCTTAGAGAGTAGTGGGTTCAACGAATTAAAAAGATTACAGTCCTCTTCAAGGTTCATTCTCTTGAGCTGTTTTTACTTTTCTCTCTGAAATTCTATTTGCCAGAGGCTTAAACTCTATGGCACTGGACGAGTAAGAGAGAGAGAAAGGCAAAGTCATGGTTGATTAGGGTTGCTCTGGACCAGATTTTAAAGATGAAAAAGCCTTTAGGATTCAGTATGTTGTTCAGACTACCTCACCAGGTCGAGGAAGCAAAAAGAATTCCAAAAAGAGACTTCAGGTGAGGAATAAGGAAGTGTGTTTACCTGCGAATTCCCTGTGTTGTACTGGACGGCCAGAGAGAATGAAGTATTTAGTTTCAAGGACACTAAAATATTTCTGACTTCCTGGCAGCAAACTAATTTTTATGTATTCTTTATAAGGTTAGGCGGTGGCGGTTTCATTGGGGTTGTGCAAAAGGTAAATATTAAAAAATGTCTCTACTCTCACACTAAGTGCCAATACTTTTTGTTCTGCATTATTACTTAGCAATTACTCATCTAATTCTACAACTTTCAATTAAAAAGTATGCTTTCCAAATCATATCTATAAGTCTGACCATGCTCCTGGGCTAGACCCCTATTTCCAAATGATATCTTCATCATGTTATTACTTAACTAAAAAGCATAACTAGTTATCTGAAAGCAAACTCGGTATCTCCCCTCTCTCAAACTTGCACATATTCTTCTACTGCCAAGTCAGGAACCTTAGACTCATTCTCAATTTGCTCTGTCACCTGCAAACACTAACCAAGTCTGAAAGACTTAAACTCCTAAATATCTCTGAAATCAGTGCTCTTGTTTCTATCCCCACTATATATTCCTTAATTCAGACCATCACCGTCTCTTTCCTGAACTAGGGCAGAGCCTTAAATGACGTCCTTGACTGTGATCTACCTACCAGAGGCCAGAGAGACTGCTTCATTCACTCACCCTGCCATACGTATTACTTGATGAAATATCTCCAATCTCTGTTCCTGCAGACTGTTCTCTTTATGGCTGCTAAAATCAATTTTCTGAAACACCAAAGTATTCGTGTCATTTCCCCACCTATAATATAAAATAAAAATCCAAACTCCTAGTATGGCTATTCATAATTTGTTCCCATTTTACCTTGGTTCTAGTCTGACTTCCTAATTTTTTTCTGCTCTCATTTCAGCAGATCAAACTTTACTCTTTTCCTCAATTAAACACATTATGCTCCTTTTTAATGATCCAGAATAAAGAGTAACTGAGTCCAGCTTATTTATTTTTATATGCAACCTTACACTATTTAAAGCCATTAGCTAAACCTGTACAGCAGTAATGCCTGAAGAAACAATCAGATGGTAAAGCCAATCCTCGGTTAGCTTGTTTATTAATATGGTCAGTAAAGACTAAATGGACAAGTGAATGTTTCAACTACCTGCTGAGCTTCTTCCTTACAGTAAATTAATGTTAAAAGTCATTAGTTACAGACTTATTGCCCTCCTTTTGATTCACAGGCACAAAAGAGAACCATATGTAATTCAATTTTCTTCACATCTATCCATTTTCTTTCTTTAAATCTTGAACACCTCTCTTCCTCATTTCTGCTTCTTCTCTTGCGCTTTTCTCCTTTGGCTAAGTTTTCGCTGCATCTTCTTTGTCCACCCTTCACAAGAACATCAGTACTATTCTTCTATCACTTTTAATAGTAGAGCACTTAAAAATTGACAAAGCACTTTCACATCTACTTACTTGGATCTTACAGCCTCATTTTTTGGGACTGCAAAATCAACAAATATAAAATATACATGAGTGTATGTAATATTATATGCAGCAGATGCTGCCCTTAAAAGTAAAATATAAGATGCTTTTCTTACATTTAACTCAAATTTGAGGAAATCGAAGTTCGCAAAGCTCAGTGATTCATCTAACATACCGCTATTCCTCCTGTTTAGAGCTCCACAATGGCTCTTCCCCTGTTCCTCTCTTCAGACACAGCTCCTGCCTTCCCCATCTCCCAGGGCAAGACTGTCATGCCTGTTTCAATGCTATCAGAATGTTTTCATACTGCTATTTCACACCACTAAACAATCCAGGTCTCTCAACTCCTGCCCTAGTTTTTTTTTCCCCCACCAAACCATATTTTCCTTATTAACTGATGCTACCTTTATTAATGTCCATTAATTATCCAGCATTTTATACGGTCAAAAGGAGAAACATTTTATGGGCAGCCAGCACTGATTTACTAATCTTGAGGGTAAAACTGTATACCAAAACATCCCTAGCTTTCCTGGAAAAAACAGGAATTTAAGGAATGTCTAAATCCTCTGAAAATATCTAGATACTATCTCTTGTGGTAATGACATCCAAAGCTGCCACAGCAAAGGAGTAAAACAGCAGTTCATAAACCCTAAATTAAACTATTACATGTTTTTAAGAGATGTCTCTTGGTCCTGGGAAATATTTAGGATAAACAATCAAAAGGCCAGGGCCATAGTCTCAACCCCACCACATATCTGGCTGACTTGGGAAAGTCATTTAACCTCCTCGAGTCATATTTCCACTTTGATAAAATTGGGTAACACCACCTGCCTTTCACAATTATTAAGAGAATTAAATGAAAGAATGACTGCAAGTCACTTAGCCTGGCACACAATAGTTAAAAAAATGGTAACCCTTTTATGATTATTTTTATATACAATATCACTTTTGTTTTCAGAACCATGTGCAACAACCCTTAACATGTTCTTGGACTTTGTGGCCCAGGAGTAGCTACATTAAATGCCTTCAAGGAAGTTATTTTCATGACTTCTGGATCCCCTTCCTGGGTCATAACTCAGGTTCTAGAAATATAATTTGGAATATCTCCTCCTAAATGCATTATCTTGTTCTCCGCCACATGGATACTCATCAAAAGACGTTACTGTGGCTTCTCCTTGCTGGCCTGACTTTTAACTACCTGGAACAGCACACAGAGGCAGCTGCAAATCTGGCAACTTTTACTGCCAGTCTGTTTTTTTAATCACTCGTTTAAAAATGTTAAATCAAGTTGGTCCCACCACTGATCACCTGAAGTTTAATGAGGTTGGACTGGTATCTCATGTTAATAATCAAAGTCAAGGACTAAATAAATAATTAGATAAATCAACTTCCCTTTGGCAACAGGCGTATTTTAACCCTCAAGAAATTACTGGGACTTTTCCCAACAGATCATATGTAATGTTTAGTAAATTGATCCTTTAGCTTTAGAATATCCTGTAGCATGTCCTGATACAAAGACATGCTATGGAACCCAGGATCTATGCCAGGGCTAAACTCCTACAAAACCCTGGAAAACATTTTCCTCTATCCATCCTCCGATTCCTTCCTTAGCTCCCCTTCCTCTGACTATCCACCATATGAGCAGGCTTAATTAAAGTTCAGCTACCAAATCATTTCCATCCTATCTTTCATGTTCCATTTTAAGTACATAGTTTCTAAATAAGCTTCTTTTTCAATTCTTTGAAATACAACATACCATATACTTGATTACCACTTCTAACTGAAGAATCTTGCTCAGAATAAAAAGACTGGATAGTATACCTGTTACAGTAGTCTTCAAATAAAAAAAAAATGTCCTAATGTGCAGAGCAGATAAGCCCACTTCAAAAACAATTTTTTCAAAATGATCTTCAATGTTTCCTTTTATTAATTTTGATAAAAGACTACTGTATATTTCATCAAAGTAAAGGTTAATTTATTTTGGTATTAAACAGAATATAGCCCTGGCTGTTGTGGCTCAGTGGACTGAGTGCTGGCCTATGAACCAAAGGGTCGCTGGTTCGATTCCCAATCAGGGCACATGCCTCGGTTGCAGGTCAGGTCCCCAGTAAGGGGCGCGCAAGAGGCAACCGCATACTGATGTTTTTCTCTTTGTCCCTCCCTTCCCCTTTCTCTGAAAATAAATAAAATCTTTAAAAAAAAACCACAGTATATAAGTAAAATGCTTATGAACTATTAGAGAACCCGTGGACATATATTCTCTATATACTGTATCTGGAAATAGTTTAATTATGGTCTCTCTCAAGTCATTCCTTAGAATTTGTTACCTACGTGTAGAATAAAGCCAGGCAACTAATTCTCGGTTAAAGCATTCAGATGTAAATTTACCTAGTATTAACATGAACCAACAGTTCAGCCATTTACCCTTCAGGATTACTTCTGCTCTAACCAGATTCAAAAAGCCCTTTCCCCCTTAAAAGTAGGATAGTTCGCAAACTCAGCTCAAGAATTTATTAGGTTAGGCAAGGTAAACGATTCACATTTTCCTTCTGTCATTCTCTAACATCTACAGCGAAGCTAAGAAAGTATACAGTTTACATGGTCCGTATCTACCCAGTCCACACATCCATGAATTCTAAATATGAGTACCAGGCAATTTGCAATGTCATAATTATTTTTAAATATATAAAGAAAATTCCAACTTAATGAAAAAATGATCAGAGGTTGTAGTTTATTATAACATGGTATTTCTGATATCTTTTGAAACCACACTTAACTAAATATTTTATTCGTATTAGATAATGTAACAGACCTAAACAAAAGATCTACACGTCTAAATTCTATAGAATTTCTGCAAGCGTGTCATGAGTCCAAAAAGTACAATAAATTGTAATGACTTCATAATTATAATAGTTAATCAAAAAAAGGTTAGGAGTTGGTCACTCTTATACATTAAAACTTTGTATAAATTAAAAAATAATACAACATTGGAAACTTTTGATGACTCCATGTAACTCTCTTAGCCCTGCCAGCATTACTTCTGACTAAAGGGATGACCCATGTATTTATCATCTGACGTAGCACCAACAGAATGCCTTCCTGAGACCTAAAGCAATATAGTAAGAATCTACTATCGCCATAACGAATAGGCTTTTGAGCTATAACTTGTTTCTGATTTTGCTCTCTAACCTATAAAATAAATTCAATTTAATGAACTCTAAAAATATAAGCAATTAAAAAATATTATGTGAAACACACTTAAAAATAACAAATTAATATTTAAAAAGAGGCATAAAAATAAATTCACATGTGACAGGTGGTAAGAAGTTAAATGTTGTTACAGGACGTAAAGATGTTGTGAAAAGGAAAGGCCACAAAGTTTCTTGAAAATCAAAGAAGACTATAAATAGAAGAGCTGCTATAAAAGCAATAGAAGAACCTCCTAAGGTAGAACCAAAGAATATCCAAAAGAAATCTACCACTGTCACCATAAAAAGCATTTGCTAAACCACATGCTCGTGACACTAATTAGACCCAAGAACAGAATGTTACAAAACTGGAGTTATACAAATCTTATCATTAAAACCTAACAGCTTAATGAATGAAGTCTTCAAAATAGTCACTTAATAGACAGCAATGTTCAATGATCTTGTGGTTCCATTGGCAGAGAGGGGTTGCAATGAGTAACAGAACTTACAAATGCCTGGTTTCCATGTGCTAAGGAAGCACTTTTAATTCTCACTAATACCCTATGAGGTAGGTAATTTTATTACTCTCACTTTACAGATGAGGAAACCTAGGTATACAATGGTTAAATCACTTGCCAGAGAGTATAATGTTATTAAGTGGCTGAGAAACAAATGCAAATTTTCTCTATTACAACAATGACAGGAATTATGTTTTCATAATTATCATGTAATTCTACTACTGCTCTTTTTAAAAGGGTACGAGGATCCATTTTAACATAACAAAACCCCCACACTTACTGAAAATATTTTTTTAAATATATACTTTATCTTGAAAATGAGCCTTTTGAAATCTGAAAATCTTTTAAGCAATTTTTAGCATAGAAATTATAGAATGCTAGCCTGCTCTAAGAAGTTTATCTAATATTTTAAACTTAGATGACAGTTTGTCTCTTTCCAATAAGATATACCAGCACTTCCACTAACTGTGCAGCATATTATTTTAAAATTTTCAGTAAAACTCATCCAGTTTTACATCATTTCATGTATAAAAGTAGTCAACTCAAACTTCCCCATCTTTAGAAGAGAATATCACAAATAATACAAAAACCTTTTATAGTTGGCATCTGAATGCTTTAGACATAAACACTTTTCCACCATCTTCCTGTGCCGCCATAATGAGGCACACGAACATACTACCAGATGCTATCAAGAGCATCAGCAATGGTAAAAAAAAAGAGGCAAACTCCATGATCCTTTTTTTAAAATTTTATTTTTACTTACTGATTTGAAGTGGTGGGGGGGGGGGGGAGTGAGAAAGAGAAACACTGATTTGTTGTTCCACTTACTTACGCATTCGATGGTTGCTTCTCCATGCCCTGACCTGCAACCTTGGTTATCAGGACGACACTCTAATCAACCAAGCCACCGGGGCCAGGGCCCAAACTTCAGGTTCTTATTAGGCTGTGCTCCAAAACATCGTCTGGCTTCTAACTATGATGATGAAGCATGGTTACATTGGCAAACCTGAAATCTGTGATGATCACAGAGCTGGGAAAATTGTTGTGAACCTCATTGGCAGGTTCAACAAGTGTGGAGTGATCAATCCCAGACATGATGCGCGTGTAAGAACAACCTGCTCTGGTCCTGTCAGTTTGGTTTCACTGTACCGCCAACCTCAGCGGACTTCACAAATCACGAAGACAAAAACACACAGTAGGGAAAATCCTGGGATTCTTTTTCCAGGGATATAATACATATGTGCAAATAAAATGTCTCAAGGGGAAAAAAAGAACAAAATAAACAGTGTGAATGGGATAAAATTAAAAAACCCTGGACTACAGTCCAGAGACCTGTCCACCGATCCTGGGTCCATTACTAACTAGCAATTTCGTTCCTTCCACAGCTCTGGGCCTTAGTTTCCAGATCTGTAAATTAATCATCTCCATCATCTACTCTTCCAGCTCCAGAAGAAATGTGACTCATACACACACATCTTTGTCCAAGCTTCCCATTCTCCCTTCGTCCTACAAATGGAGAAAACAGCCCATACTAAACAAAGGTGACAGGGGATAGCCTTCCCACCACTGGTTTGCTACAGATAAGTCTCAAGGTGAAAAATGTAGAAGGTATTATAATGTTAAAAGGTGTTAGGTTTCATTATTTTAGGCTACTGTTTTGTGTGCCAGTACATTTTCCCTAAGGACGAATAGTAAAATTCAAGGACAATAGGGAGGAAAAAATGTAATTATCCATTAATTATTCAAGAACTAAGGAAGTGCCAACTGAAAACATTAACTTTTTTGCAGAAATGTTTCCTCTGACCGGTGAGTTGCATTAAAAGGCAAAATCTGATCTGTAAAATTTTCTCAAATACCTTTAAGTACTGCCCTAAAAAAGCTTTCATTTTATAAATTATGAGAAATTACTAAGATAACATATATAATCAAGGAAATATTTAAAAGATTAAAAATCTAGCTGTACAGTTTTTCGCTGCTTCTCAGTGGCATGAAGAACCTCTATGAGCTGCCAGAGAGGTGGATTCTGTGAACTGCCACTGCCTAACCCTGGTATGCATTTACTATGTTCCTAACCCATTCTCAAGAGTGCTATGCAAATACAAGATTCTTAAAATTGAAGTAGGCAACTGTTAAAAAACTCAACCTGATTTTAGTATTGGTTTCTAGATTGCTGGCTTACTAACATCTTCTCAGTTCAACACTTAAAGTTAAAATGTCTTAAAACTTCTACAGAATTTGTGGTTCGATTTCGCATGACCTTGTAAAGAAAACATTAAAAGCAAAGGAAAGAAAGTATGAGATTTATTAATTTTGTAGAGTAAAAGTCAGTAGCAAACTATAATAGCACAGTCCAGTCTAAATGTTAAATTGGGAAGAACTAAGCCACCACTATAAATGGAGAGACCTGCAGAAAGGATCTTCAGCAGATGAGAGGCTGCTACAAGAATTTCAAGGTGCAGTTTCGAGAATTTCCGGTAAAACTAATAAATGGTAAAACACCGTCAAACACATATTTAAAAGTAAAGGATAACTGACAAGGTCTAGCTGTGAGCCACCTCTTGTTCAGAATGCCAAAAGAAAATGTCAAAATCACCTTGTGACTCCAATCCCCCAGCGTTCAAAGTTGAGACCCAAGCCAAGGGGTATACTTAAATTGTTTCTTAGCATCCTTCCTTAAATGCAACTGCCTCGCCAGAAAGTCACTTCGCTTCAGCTGCTTGAACGCCCAAATCTTAGGACTCCAAGCAGTTGCAGAGGGGTCTTCCAGCACCCGTCTGCGCATCCCTTTCCATCTCGGGTTTATAATCCCGGAGGTGCTACAGTCACTCCCCACATCCAAGCGCCCCAGTTTCCCCGCTCATCTCCCAGTGGACCTCTTCTCTTCGACCTTGAGGACCCCTCCGGATCCCCAAGTGAGTTGGCGGGTGCCCCCTTCCCTGCAGCGCCCGCATTGCCCCATAGTCCCCGGTGGCCTCCCCACTTCCACCTCGACCCGAATCCCCGAATCACGAACGTCCTCCTACCAGACCCGGGCGACCCCCTTCCCCTTAGGCACACCACATTCCTCCAACCAAAAAATAATTCCACATAAATGCATCGAGAGCGTACTAAGCACAAGCTCCCACTACGCGCGGCGCGGCTGGCACAGAGCTCGCCGTCCCACGCCCGCTATCTCCTTCCCGGCCAGAGGGACGACGCTGCCTCCGCCCGGGGTGTGGAAGCGCCTGTCGGAGGCGGACTGCGCCGGGTACGGGCACCAGGGACTATAGAGACGACCGCTAAGGGTGGCACAGGGGCCGGGTAGCGGGTGTCGGCTGGGCCGGGCGCGGGCCGCGGGGACACTCACCGGTCGGGGCGCGCTGGGCGGCCTCATCCAGGGGCACCTGCGGCCAGGCAGGATGGGCCCGGACGGCGCAGTCACCGAGAGGGCGAGTCTGCCCGCCCACTGGTCCCGTCCCCTCCGACTCCCCGAGCGAGCGCAGTCTCCCTTCCTCCGGACGGAGCTCGGATACCCCAACTCCGCCGGATGCCCCCGCCAGGCCCCCACCCCCTTCCCCGGCCACCTCCCCCTCTACACCCTTTTCCCCTCCCCCCTCCCCCCAACCCCCACCGGAATGGAAAATACCTCCCGGGGCGGGGGGCGGCGGGGGCACGCCTCTCTGAAGGGCAGCCTACCGTGACCAATAGCAGGCGGGGCTCCGGAGGGGCGGGGTTTCCAGCGGCCAATCCGGAGGCACATAGGTGAAGGCCGAAGGAGGGAGGCAGAGAGCGAGTCGGGGGAGGCCCGGGAGTCAGGGAGGTCCAGCCGCTCGGGTGCGCGCAGTGCGCGGCTGCCATTTTGGAGTCGGGCAGCTGCGACGGCGGCCCGGTCCGGCTCGAGGGGATAGGGAGGAGCCAGTAAGGTGGGAGAGATGTGGTCACGTGAACTTGAGGGGCGGGGTAAAGCGGACTGCGGCTCGAGGGGAGGGGTCGACGGCGGCGAGTCACGGGGACTGAGGATGGTCACGTGGTCGGAGTAGGGCCAACGGTGGGTTTGGGGGCGTTAGGTCAACCAGAAGTGAGAGGAGGAAGAGATCTTGGCCTTGGTTTTAACTCTGTTAAGGAAAAGGAAGGGAAAAATGAATGGATAGTGCGAGCGCCAGCTCGGAAATTGTGAATGAGTTTCCCTAAATTCCAGCATGGAGCCTCCTCATCCTTGCATTATAAGATCTGCTCGAAACTGGGAACTTAATTTAATTCAAGTATTGCTATCCATACTCCCAACTGGAACAAACATGATTCACGGATCAGATGGAGAGGTGTTTGTCTCCCACTTTTTGCCTGCACTAGAAATGGCTGAAAGGATAGAAATATCATAGTTGAGGCATTGTGATGCTGCCAGGACTCTTTCCATCTGGCCTTTTAGAAACCTGTCGTCATTCACAAACTTAACGGCCACTTCTGTGTTAGGCATACCCAATATCCTGTTTTAACGCCTCCAAACATAAACCAAACAACTACAAAAACAAAAACCCTTGCCTATGAGACCTTGTCTAGCTCTCATCCTTATTTCATGCTTCAAATACAGTCAATACTCCCTGCTAGTCCACTGAAAGTGCTCCTCTTAAAGCTACCAGTCTGGCATCCATGTAACTAGGTAAAGGTTCACTTTTTAGTTCTTACTTGATCTCTGTCGCAGTCCTTGGACTACACACTTGAAGCTTTTTCACCTCCCAATGCACCCTTCACCCCAGTTTCCCTGAAACCATAAACCCTGAGATTGTCTTTCTCTTCAGTTAACCGAAAGCATCTATTCTCTGTGGCCTCTTTAAGAGAGTTCCAGGATCTGATCCTTAGCCCTTTCCTCAGTAGTACATAGCCATTCTGCTGCATACTAGGTGGTCTAACCATTTTGATGGCTGGGTATAGCTTTAATGAGGTCCTGATCTGCATATATAAGTGCTTTTGGACTTCTCCACTTCAGCTTTATCATTGGAACTCAAATACATTCAAAAGTCCACAAAATCCTTCTCTGTTCCTAATCTGCTTTGATAAAATCACTATCCATTCACTTAACCAAATTAGGAACCAAGAACCTGGGAGTAATCCTTCCTGCTATTCCCTGACTGTGTAACTCCTCCCTACCCCTTCAATTTTTGTCCTGTTGATTATATTTACTAAATGCCCTTTCCTCTTCATTTAGACAGCCTCTACCTCACCTGGGCCATTTATCCATTAGGCCAATATTTACTAAGCACTTTACTATGTGCCAGGCATTGTATGAGCTGCTGAGGATACAGTGATGAACAAAAATGACAAGGTTCCTGAATGGGGTGAGACATATAGAAGAGTATATCAGTAAAGTAGCAAATAAACAAGATAATTCAGAGGGCGCTAAGTCCTATGAAGACAAAAATCAAAGAAACCACCACCACCACAAAAAAGACAGGGACACCTGCAAGGCCCTCCTGAAGTTGTTGCCCAGCGTTTCACCTCAGTCCTCTCCCCCAACCGCAACACTCATCCTTTCTTCTTCTTCTCAAAGAGAATAAGGCCCAGATCCTTTCACCTGGAGCCTTAATTTCATTCTCTTTCATCTGCCAGAACTTTCCTCTATCTTTTCGTTACAGTTGCCTGAATACAAATCTGCCAACTAGAAGATAAGCTACTTTGAGGGCAGGGATTATAACCTTAACTTATACACCTTTGTCCCTCCTCAGCACCTTGGCTCAGAATAGGAGCTTACAAAATGAGCCTTAAATAATCCGGCGCATCCCCTGACACGTGAATCACACGGCCACAAACGCATCCCCAGCCCACATCAGAATGGAAGGGGAGAGCAGTGAGATGAGAGTGTAGTGGCAGTGCTGCCTCACGGCAGGTGGACAGAGTGATAATGAACTAGGTCACCTGGGTTGGTCCCTTCCAGGCCTGGGATTCCATGATGCTGTGTCCCATGTGTGGCAGTAGTTGTTTCATAAATGCTACTTACTTGACAGTGCCAAGTACAATACATGCGGACAATTTAAAAGTAATCTTTGTTTCCGATGATGAGCTTCCAACCCAGAGCACTTTGGGTGAATTGCCAGAATAGTCTCTGCAGGAGAAGGTTGCAGTTGCCACTTCACTGTGTATTTCCAGGCCCTTGGGTATTGCACCCCAACAGGGAGGGAGATGTTGCCAGTTCCGGCATAGTCATTGTAATTAAACCCAAGTTCTGGCAAAGGGCAGTACATAATTATGAAGTATTATTATGGTTTTTTCATTATTAGGCACCCAGCTGCCCAGCCCAGGAAACCACAGTAGTAACACTGAGAAGCCAAGCTCCTCTCCCAGCTGGCACGAATCGATATCAGGTGTATTGGCTCTCAGGCCTGCAGCTCCACTCATCAAGACGAGTCCTTCTGCGCCCTCTTTTCAGCAAGATAAAATTTTAAATAAGTGGAGAAAGGAAATGTAAGGAAGGGCCTTTGCCACCATCACTGAATTGAGTTCCTTTTTTTCCCCCATCTCCCCAGAATGATCTCATCTATGTATGTATTGTGTAAATCCTTTTCAAATTTAGCCTTGATCTGCCAGCTTCCTAAACATCATTTCCTAATGTCTCCTGAGGATGTATTAGTTAGGGTGAGGGTACAGAGCGCAGGTAAGAGTGCTTTTACTTTCAAAAAACTTACGATACAGACTAAATAATTCAGAAAGTATAGGCAGGCTTGACAAGACATCTTCCTTTCATTAAGTGCCTTCTCAATGCCATACTCAGCATTTCACTTATGCTATCTGACTGAATCCACACCCCGCTGCAAGGTAGATTTTATTATCCTCATTTTCCTTAAGGTCTCAAAGAATTAGTAAATGACAGAGCTGAGATGTGAACTTACTCGTAAAGATACAAATTTGGTAATTGTATACTAATGGTAAATGTGTCCACACTGGTGGATGAATATTGATATCAGGCTTCGCCTCCTTCTGTCAAATTAAAAATGCTTTTTTGTACAAAGTAGATTTTAAGCTCAGCACTGAAAGGACAATTCAGAAGTGATGCTGAGGAAATGGTGCCATACAAGGAGGCCAAATTGGCCTTAAGCCTAAAATCAATCAATAGGGAAAGATTTCTTGTTCAGCAATGAGTCATATATTCTTCAAGTACCTTTATTGCCTCAGCTCTTCCAAATACAGAAGTCAACCCAGGTGGTATAAGGTGGGCTGAGGATGGAGAAGGATGGTTTGGGGAGGGAATACGATTTTGAATGGAGAACTCCCATATGGCCCATAAACGGGCACAGCTAGCACTGGCTCAGGAACAACAGAAACCATGGCAGTTTTCCGTGTTGCCAATCAGTTGTTTTTAACTGATGTGTGCAGAACAATTTCCTATGCTCTTCTTTTTTTCCAAAAACAACCTATTAACAATGAAAAAACAATTTCTTTATCGCTTACTGTGTTGTATAAAGCAGTTCACTTCCATTTTTAAGGGATTTAAGATAAAATAAAATACACCCATGTATGTGTAAGGTTTGATCTGTTTTGAGACATGTATACCCTTGTAACCATGAACATAACCATGAAATAGAACATTTGCATCACGCCAAAAAGTTCCCTTGTGCCCCTTTTGCAATAGGAATTTTTATACGACTTGTAATTCGATGACTCCAAAAACTAGATCTTTAACTTCAACATAGCTTTCAAAGTCTGGGCTCATAATTTTAGCTACCTGCTTAACATAGCTCACTGGACATTATGAACAGGCACATCAAACCAAAAATGAGTAAAAGATAGATCTTAGCTAAAAGAAAACCCCTATGTCCCTCTTCAAATCATTTTTCTGAATTTCTTAAGTTGGTTGAGATAATCATCATGTACCAAGTTGTACAAGCTAAAAATATTTTAAAATAATCTTTACTTCTCCCTTTCTGCCACCTCTCAAAAAGTGATTCTAATTTGCACATTTTCTAAATTGTCCTTTCTCATTTCCACCGTCCTCCTCAGAACTTAAAACTTGTTTGCACGATCACAAAAAAGAAAGAGCAAGCGAGCCTAACTTGTTTCTTCATGCTCCAATTCATCTACCAATCTGCCACTCTCATTTTCTTTTGAAAACCCAGATTTGTCTGTTTCAGTTCTCTGCATTCAGACATTACCCAACTGCATACAGAATGGACTGAAGATCTTTCACAGTTTGGCCCCAACCTTTCCTCCGGACGGCTCCCCACCACATGAACTATGCTATACATTTTCCTCTTTCATTCCTTTTTATCAGATCTCTGTCTGAAATGTGCCTCCTTCTCCACCTGAAAACTCTTTCTCACCTTTCACAGCTCCATTTACGACTTTTCCCTCAGTAAACCCTTCCCAGACCTCTCCAGATAAAAGTCTCTTTGTTATACTTGACCTCCCATAGCAGTTTGCGCATACATTTATCATACTGAATAGACATAGTGGTAAAATAGAACAGGAGAAATAGTCAAAATATCTGTGTCTAACTTAAAAATCTCATTCATTACTTGCTGTGTCACCCAAAGCAAGTCACATAACCTCTCTGGGCCTCAGTTATTTAATATGTAAAATTGTAATAATAACAAGTTATAATAATACTCTACCTCATAGGACTCTTGTGGTGATCAAATAGAGTAATCGTAACTATGAATGTGATTTGTATTATGTAGATATTAGATATTATAATTACAAAGTTACATTTTTTGATAGATTTTGGATTTGAGTGCAAAACCTACATCTGGTTATCTTTTATCCCTCTACCTAACATAGTGTCTAGGCCTACCTGTTGCCTAGTTTGGTTTATGGCATAGGTTGCCATTTTTTGTAGAAGCATATTCTCACAATTAACTCTTTCAGCTTACTATCTACAATGTCTCTTCAAAAGCCAGTATGACATCTTCATTTCTTTTTATAATTATTTATTGCCTTTATAATTAATTACAGTAAAAGATCTCTAAGGAAATGAAATAAATATTCTATCCACGATTACTTTTAATTCGCTCATTTATTCAACATAACTTTTTAGAACCATTATGTGCCCGGCTTTGCCCTAGGCACTGGTCACACAAGAGACTTCATAGAACTTACATTATAGATAGGACAATAAGGACAAGCCACCAAATAAAGATGTTAATCTGTGTTGTTAAAGGTGTTACAAATAGAACAATGTTGAGTTCAAGGCTGATGTAACTGGAGTGGCCAGAGTGGCCTCCCTGAGAAAGTGGCATTTGAGCATCAGCAATGAGAAGGAGGCAACCATATGGAAAGATGGACGGGGAAGAGCACAGACCGAGGCTCTGAGACAGGAGCCAGCAAAGTGGATGTGAGGAGCTAGACGAAGGCCTATGTGGTGCAGAGGGAGTGAGGTGCAGAGGTAGGAGGTGAAGTCAAACAAGCACACAGGGGCAAGAGCAGATCATGTGGGGCTTGGAAGTCCAGGGTAAAGAGTTTAAATTGTATTTTAACTGTAATAGAAATCACTGAAGGGTTTTAAGCAGGACTGCCATAGGATTTGGCTTGTTTTTAAAGAGATCGCCCTAACTGCCCATGGAGAGTGCATTCTGGGGGCGGAGGGAGAGAGGAACAGAAGACAAACTAGTTGCTTTGGTCCACACTGGAGATGTTGGCGGTCTGGATTAGGGTGGTAGTACTAAAAATGGTGAAGAGAAGTAGGTTTTGGAGTGTGTTTGGCAGAGAGAACTGTCAGGTCTAAGTGACAGATTTAATGACAGAGAGTGAGGGAAAGACATTAAAGCTGACTCGTAGGACTATGGTCTAAGCAATTAGGTGGATGAAGTTTCAGCTTACTGAGAACAGACTGACAGCTGTCAGAGGGAGGGGGGTTGCGGGGCGAAGTTAAAAAGGTGAAGGGATTAAGAAAAAAAAACCTCCCTGACCAGTGTGGCTCAGTTGTTTGGGTATCGTCCCGCCACGGGAAAGGTCACCAGTTCAATTCCCGGTCAGGACACATTTATCTCTCTCACACTGATGTTTCTCTCCCTCTCTTTCTCACTCCCTCCCCCTCTCTCTAAAAAAATTATTAAATATATTTTTAAAAAACCACCTCATAGTCACAGACAACAGTATGGTGATTACCAGAGTGAAAGTGGGATAGGAGGAGGTAGAAGAGGGTATTGTGGGGAATAAATGGTGATGGAAGGAGACTTGACTAGGGGTGGTGAACACACAGTACAATAAAAATGACTGTTAGGACTATGGTCTAAGCAGTTAGGTGGGTGAAATTTCAGTGAGTTTACACAGAGGTGCTCTGCTAGGCTCTGATAATGCGAAGCTCAATGAAAAGGACACAATCCTTTCCTCAAAAGCACTCACAGTCTAGTCTAGTGGAGAAGCCTGCCCCCTACCCTGGGATGTTTTTAGTGGAGAAGCCTGCCCCCTACCCTGGGATGTTTTTAGTGGAGAAGCCTGCCCCCTACCCTGGGATGTTTTTAGTGGAGAAGCCTGCCCCCTACCCTGGGATGTTTTTAGTGGAGAAGCCTGCCCCCTACCCTGGGATGTTTTAAGCACAACGACAGATCTATGCGTTGGTTACAATTAGAGCATCAAGAAGGAGCCTCTAGCCCAGTCCAGCTAAGTGAGCCAGGAATCCCATACTCTTGGAGACATAACTAAGGAACCTTCTCAGCATTCGTGAATATGTGCAGGAATCCACATTCTAGGTAAAGCTTTAACTTAACTCTTTATGGATAAAGTATATTGGTTGTCAGCAGCATCTTCCAGGATCTCTGATTTGTTGTTTCTTTTTAAGAGAACTGGAAAGGAGGACATGGAAAAAGAGCCAGGAGGCTAATAATAGGGGACAGAGAGGAGGTGTTCAGTTAACAAGAACAGGTGTCTGCATGGTCTGGGAGTTTGTTGCAGCCCCCTGCTCAAACCCTTCCAAGAGTATGCCTTCCTTTGAGGATGAATTCAGGCTTTTTTGTTTGTTTGTTTGTTTGTTTGAATTGCAATGGTAGCTTTAATAAAATTACCATAGGATTCCTGAATGACTTCTCTCAAGATTTTTTTCTTTCTGGAATTTATTTAATTATTTATATTTGACTAGCTGATACATTCACATGTTTCAAAAGTCAAGTCAACACCCTGGCGGTTGTGGCTCAGTGGATTGAGTGCCCGCCTAGGAACCAAAGGGTCACTGGTTTGATTCCTAGTTAGAGCACATGACTGGGTTTCAGGCAGGTCCCCAGTAGGGGGCACATGAGAGGCAACCACACTTTGATGTTTCTTTCCTCTTTCTCCCTCCCTTCCCCTGTAAATAAATAAATAAGTAAAATCTTTTTTAAAAAATCAAGTCAAAAGCAAAAGGCATACAGTGACTAGTCTTTGCCCACCCTGCTCCTTCCACCCCACACTCCGCACTCCACACCCACGCTCAAAGGCAGAGAAAACTCTCTCATTGGTTTTTCTATGTACCCTTCCTGTGTTTCTTCATGCAAATATAAGAAATTATTATATTTCTTCTCTTTCCTCCTTCTTACACAAGAGGTGGCATATTATATCCCCTGATCTGCCCCTTGCTTTTCCCTCTATCTTGGAGAGCTTTCATATCAGTGCTAACAGACCTTCTTCATTCTTTTAAATAGCTGCCTAGCACTACACTGCAGGATGTGCCATCGTTTATCTAACCATTCCCCTATTGATGAACACTCAGGATGATTCCAATCTTTGCTCTTTATTACAAACAATGCTATACTAAATAACCTGGCACATATGTCTGCAAGTATATCCTTAGGATAAACTACTAGAAGTCTCCTAAACACTTAGTGAAATCTTCCAAAGAGATTTTCTAACATAGTATAATTAAGTTTCCAAATTAGCACTTCAGTTTCCCAAGGATTAACTCTCACAGTCCATTAAGAATGGTCCTCATTTTTTGGCCTATAAATTGTGTCTTTGTATTTTTTACAATGAGGAAATCTTTTTTCATATTTAATCTGCCATTCCTGAAAAATAGTTGAGATGATGTTAAAAATAAAAGACAGTTTGATTATTGCCCCAATTGATTAATGAACTGCAAACTCTCGAAAATACTTGCATTTTCTCAATCCAATATATAGAAACATTTCTAAATTAAGTCTCAGATAGGGGTGATGGATTTGGAGTTTAGAACTTGCAAGGTGTACAGTGCCCCAAACAGCTTCAGTGCTGCCCTATCCCCAGGGCCAAATGCCCCTTGGCTACCTTTTATTAGCATCCCTTTTCATTTTCCTTAGTAATTCTTCATCTTCCCATAGCCATTTTTAGAAAATAGGTTTAAGGGCTTGGTAAAATGTGCTTTATAACTGAGTCATGTAAAATAAGTATTATATCTTTACACTAGTCACCCCCTAAAGACTATTTGTATTAATAAATAAGATTCTGGATACATGAGAACAAGATGGAAGAATCCTGAGGCAGTTAACTTATGAGACATTTGGAATAACATATATGGATACAGAAATATTTACAAGTGACGTGGCAGTGAGAGCTGTCATTTAAAATACATAGCTCAGCTATATTACTATTATTATTAAAAAATAAAATTATCTTTCCACATAGTACTTCTTTTTGGTTTTGTTCCATGCATAGAGGTTTTTTTTTTAAAAAAAAAAAAATATAGCATGAGAGAAAGCGTATAAAAATAAACCATGAGGTTTACAAGGTGTAGCAAATAGCTGTCCAGAAAGTTTTTCATAGCTCTTAAGCCGGGTTCCTCAAGAATCACATCTACAAATTGTAGAACTGTCTAATTTCTCTGGAGAGTAGCTAGCCCCAGCTCTAGTTGAAACTGTTTTTCATTTTTAAAATGTCTCATCTAATAGCCTCTCTTTCGGCCATTACCTTTTTTCCCCCTCAGCTCGTTAAGACTTGGACACCATCCTTAGGATATAGCCGGAATTTCTTCTTAAGATAAAAACTACGCTTGATGAAATTATTTGTGCATCTGGTCCCTGAGTATCTGTAAGAACATTATTTCTACTAACCACACTCTCATTTTGTTCTGGGGACTATGGTTCTCCCTTACTCTCAGTCCATGGGCTTGGGGAGAAGAATGGTCTCCACCCCCTCTTCCCCTACCTCCTTCCTTGTTGGGGGTGGGGAGACATGTGACCTTAGTCTCCCTTGTATAATTTATCCTGTTCCCAGTTATTTATCCTAGACCCACTAGTAGAAAAGTTGTCTCTGGATTTGAACCTAGAGCAAGGGGTGGTTTGCATCCATTTTGGCTCCACAAAGAGAGAGTTTGCCCAAGACTGAAACCAATATTGAAGATGAGGACTAAAGAAATGGAGAGAGAGAGAAACCAGGTCCTGGATCACACGGTTTGAGCCCTGGATCAAGCTTCACCTGAACCAGAAACTCTAAATTATTCAGCTACATGAGTCAATAAACTCACCTTCTTGATTAACCTAGTTTGGATTACATTTTTTGTCTCTGGCAAGCAAAAGAGCTTTCGTTGATGCAGTATCTTCCAACAAAATTAGGCAAATCAAACTCAAATTGCAAGATTTCCCCAGATAATTCCCAGACTCCTCTCTTCTTGCACTTGGGATGACTTTACCATTGAAGCATACCCTGTATATACTGAGCCAGAGATCCCTTCCCCTTCCCCCAAGTTATATGTTTAACCCAGCCCACTGGTGATGTTAAAGAAGGAAGGGAACAGATGGCAACCTGATTCATATTCCTCTTACAGGGAATTAAGCCAATTTATTTTGAGGGTCAATTCCAGTTCAGTTTCAGCAGTGAATGAAAGTTGTTTGACTCCATTTCTAGTTTAGGCCTGTGATCATTGCAGTAATGCAAAGTCCTTCACATGGAAAAATATTTTGGGGGGGTTAAAGTTTTGTTCCAGTTTGAGAAAAATATGTGAAGTGGAATCAAGATGCACCTGTCTTATTAGGCCTTTTGTGCTAACAGAGGTAGCATACGGGCAGGATAGGGAGGTGATTAATAGTATACTTAATGCTAAAATAATCAGCCTAGACTGCATCCGTAATAGGCAGTGGCATAAAACCTACCCTTGAATTTACTTTTAATATTTTTAATCCACAGGAGAGCACATTTTGAAATATCCTATCATATAGTATCAACCAAATTTCTAAAATACAGGTTGAAACATCTTTTGAAATTTTTGCTTCTTTTAGAGAAACAAGTATCTTATATTTACAGCCTCTGTTTGAAAACTGTTTTTAATTAGAGTGCTATTCTGTCAATGTTTTAAGGCACTACGACTTAGTAAGCAATTTTGAGACAGGATTATTCTCTGGAAAATGTTATTAAATATCTAGACTCAGAATATCAACTGGATAATTTTTAAAATACTTCAGGTAATTTAATGGGTACATTCTGATATAAAGTATCCTTTGTTTTATTGCTTCATATGCATATGAAGCAATATATTTATCTTATATAAAATAAATATATTATTTACAATTTAATATATAAATATTATATAATATGTATATATACAAATTTTAAAACACAAAATGCTCAGCTTGTTTCAGGATATTTTGTTGTTAGTGGTATGCAAACAAGAAATAGAATGACAGATGCCATCTACATATTTTACAAAAACAATCTTGTTTATGCACGTGTAAGCAGGAAGTCAATTTTGACACGATGCGAAGAGATGTCTTACAGATGGTTTACGTGAGCGGGACAGGTCTTCCCAAACTGATGAGGCAGTAAAAACAGTTGTCATGAGTGTGTGCATGTCTGTCACACCTGCTCTGCTAAGAAATCCCCACTTGCAAATACGGACCTTCAGAATCAGAACCCAAGGCTAGCTGAGCTTAGTTCAGTTTTTCACTAGTTGAAGAGCAACTATGACCACCAAAATGGATTGCATCCCTTTTTGTGTCGCTTCTGAGACATACATTTCCCTTGGCTCTGTGTTATTTGAAGTTAAAGTTGAAAATTAAAATCCTTTTACTTGGTCCTTGAAGATATAATTTATCTTATAGCATTAAATTCATTGGCAATGTGCTTTGGAGGGAATAAACTCATGTTCTGCAAAAGGGCTTGGATATACAGAATTTCAATGCTTCAAATGATGTAATTTTCTATAATATTTAGCCTGCCATTTTTAGTTGGGTATTCGTATAATAGGAGATTTCGAAGAAAGAGCTAAAGAGGATAATTTGCTTGGTTGTGCTTCTGTTCTTTTGTTCTTTCAGAATCTAAAATTAACCAACATCTGCAGTGTCAACAAGGACTCCATATGGCATTCAAGTTCGTACTTTTCCTAAATAATGCATTTGAGGCAGTGTAATCCGAGAGGAATTCTGAGGTGATAATGACTAGAATGCTTTATATTGTATAACACTTTATAGCTCCAAAGTGATTTAACAATTAGGACCTTATTTGATCCTTACAACAACACTAAGAGGCAAGGAGATCAGGTATTTCTTATTCCTGTTGAAGAGAGGAGAGGACAGGATGGAGGTCCAGAATATAGAAGAGAAAGACCTTAGTCCCAAACCTGGTGAGCAGCAGAGTGAAAATGATACCCAGGCCCTATGGTGCCTAACCTAATGCTTTTTCTACCATATTACTAGGATCGAGTTATTGACAACCCATGGGAAAATAGCATGTTTTCAAAGTAAGAGATCCCACAATCAACTGGAGGAAAATAAAAAAGAACTCAATACCAGAAACTGACTAATAAGCATGCATGTTTGATTTTTAAAGATTAATGAATTTCATTTGCCCAATTAAGTTAGCAGATAATTTCCACGGAGGTTCATAGAGATACTCTTGTGATTTCTTATTTTACCTACAAAAAAGGAGTTTTCGCCAAAATACTTCTTCTACTTGTGAAATCACACCTCATAAATCTTTATTTGTTATATCTAGAATATTTAGCAACTTTCCTGTAATAGATACTGCAACTATAGTGTTTTCCTTACATTAATAAATTATAATTTATGTCTACCTGAGTTTTGAAACCCTGCATTTCACCTCAAATTTCAGCATTGTAGTAATCATTTAGAAATTCTGGGACAAGAAAGAAAGTACTTTGAAGTTAAGGAATGCATTAGCTTCCTTACACAGGTTAGGCATAACTGATACACAGGCATAAATTTAGAAGGACCTCATTTTTGAAAGCATAAATAACATTATTACCAATCCATATAATATTACCATTTTCCACTTTAAGATGCAGAGAAATTCAATTGCTTCCGTTTCTTGAAAGTTTTAGACTTAAAAATTATGAGTGCTGGCATTCTTGAAGAGGAGCACTGTGTGTTTGTAATTTCAAAAAGGTATTGGCGTTCTCAAATATTGACAGGCAAATATATTTCCAACAAGTAGAAACACAGAATTACACCAGCTAAAGGAGCAGCCAAAAAGATTTTTAATCATTATTTGGCTTATTTTATGCTGGTTCTAACTTCACAAAAGTGCAACTTTAGGAGGCACCTCCTACCAAGCAGAAAGCTGTCAGGAAGTGACAGTAGAGGCTGTGGACACCGAAGCACCCAGGGCTTACTTAAAACTTAAAAACATTTTCCCCATTAATGGTTAGATACGTCTCAATGAACCACAAACAAGATTTAAATTTGATACTGTCCAAAATGTTCCTGTGATTCTAATATCCTGACTACACTGTGTTCAGAATGAGTAGAAATGCATTAAATATTTTGAAAGGTCATCTAATCTATGTAGAAGAATATGTCTTTCCACGCATGTGAATACTTAAACATAGGAGTGATAAAAAAGAGAGAGAGAAAGAGACAAGGGGAATGATCTAGAATGTACTTTGCCAGGACGAAGGAATTGGGAAGAATTAAGGAGAGTTGGAGAATTTGGGTAGAAAAGCCTTGAGAGAAGGGAGGTTTAAATGTTGAGGGGAGGCAGTAACTCCAGCTGGCTTGGCATGGGAATCTGGAAGGAGGGAGTCAGGGGGATAGAGGGGGCTGACTGTAGGGGCAGCACTCAGAGGTTGTCTGACTGCAGAGAAGCAGGGAATGCAGAGACAGGGGAAGGCGACAGCGGGAGGAAGGGAAGTGCCCAAGGCACCAGGAGAACCCAAACCCGCCATTGTTTTTTTTCCGCTTGTTGTCGGATCTAGTTTTTCTCTCCCCTTCCCCACCGTCTTCACACCTCTGCCTCTACTGCAAGAAACATCTGTGTTCACAGGCCTGATGGTGTCTAACTTAGTCCTTATTCACCCACTAAATGACTTGTGGAAACTGGGACTGGTAATCATTATTTAGCAATGACTTCAGCATTAATCAGTCAGAATTGGAATGCTATAACTTTGTTCCCAGTCATCTCATTCACAACCACAGACTTTGTTGGCCTCCAGCACAGTAACATGGTCTCTTGGCTATTCTGCTGCTGATTAATGGACTGGACAGAGAAAGACCGGAAGGACCAATGCAACTCCCAATGCTTTTCAGCCAGATTGGATTAAAAAAAAAAAAAGCACATCAAACCATGTTAGCCAATACCTATATTGTTTGCCTGAATTATAAAACACCACAGTACATCTTGTTCTCTCTCATTTTATTGTTAGATAGAAAAATACAAGAAAATGTTAGACCATGCCTTAATATACAAGGTGGCTAGACAATCCTGTGAGCTCCTACACTGCCCATTGGAATATGTTCTTTGCACGCTGATACAGTAATGATTACTCTCAAAATTAGATGTGATGCCACTTCCTCTTCCTTTTCCTGCCCAGATGCAGGTGAACAGTGACTCTCAGAGGTAGTAGAAAAAGGATACTGTCTTGCCAGCTGTCACTGAGAAGGACCAACTAGGTACATATAGCTCATTCATCTGACTCTTCTGAGACATCCAGTCCACATGCATCATTGCTACAGGAGGAATCAATTTCTCCATGGCCATCCTAAGGTTGTCTGTGGAGGGTAGCTGGGCCCATGGAACTTTGCCTTTTCCTCCACAGAAGAACTTTTCCTCCACAGACATCCTTAGGATGGCCTTGTGGGGCCTGTGCACTCTCAGGAAACTGATTTCTCTTGTGCGAAAATACCAAAAGCCAGGAAGGATAGAACACAACATGACTTACCCCTGAATCCCTCATCCTGCTGGATATGTCCCAGGGTGGAGCTATTCTTGCCCTGTGTGGATCAGCATGTTTAAAACAAGTTTCCCAATATGTCTAAAACTCTAGGTGCAGAAACTTAAGTGCCAATTAACAAGGGCAATTTAGAATATAGCAGAGGTTGGAAAGTAGAAAGAGCCAAGAGGTATTGCAATATAGTGGAAAGAGCTAGCTCTGTCAGTAACTAGTTGTATGCCTTTGGTCATTATGCCCATATCTCAGTTTCCTCACCTCTAAAATGATCTTCTTGGTGAGAAAAGCTTTTAAGAAATACTGATTTCTGTTCTGTCTCTCTCTCTGTTTTCCCCTCTCCCTCTCCCTTTCTAACCATGTCTTTGCCTCAGGAGAGACTTGTGGCTGAACTTCCAGGCTTTAGTTCTGAATAAAACCTTCAAGGAGAATCATGGTGTGAGGAGAGTTGAATTCCCCCGGACTGTAAGATCTGTCCTCTAAGAACAGCAAGGATGTCACCCTGCTTCTTGGCAGTACCCCTGTTATGTATGCCTCGGGGAGGCTGTGTCTTTGCCAAAGAGTCTCTCTTTTCCAGACAATAGCAGAGTAGTGAATCCAAAAAGACCATACAGATTGGGACGTGCCCATGTGGAGTAATCATGCGAAGGGCCTCCAGATGTTCTTGTACTTAAGATGCCTAGTGGCTGCCGGAACCCTCAGTGAATGTACACAAGATACCTCAACTGACCGAAGTTGAATTTTCTGTCCACCCAGCAGCGTAGGGCCTCCAAGTTTAAGTTGAATTATCTTACCCTGTAGACTCTTAGGAACCATCAATGGTAAGACGACCTTCAGTTTAATTTGTTTGATTTGCACATACCAGGAAATCTGCCTCCTTGGGGTGGAATTCACCAAGGGTATGATCAGCCATCCTGTGATACTTTTCCTGCACCGGTCCTTTCTGGCCTTCATGTTTTCTCAATTGGGATATTTTATTGAGAAATATTTTCAATGGAAATACAATGGGTGTGCATGTGTTTACACATAGAAGATCATCATAGTATTCTACAGCTTGCTTTTTTTTCACTTAATGATATGTCTGTGACAGATACCCATCTCTTTTTTCTTGGCTGCATAATATTCCAGTGTACGATGTGACATGATTTATTCAATGAGTCCTCACCTAACAGACATTTCCACCACCACCCAACTTTTTAGCAATTACAGACAGTGCTTCAGTGAACACACCTCTACATATATCTTTGCATATTTCATTTTTCAGTGAGTTTATCTTATAGACTAGCTGTGGAATTGCTAGGCCAAAGGATATGTGCACTTAAAATTTTAAAGTCACTTTTTGTTATAAAATAAAACAAATGCAGAAAACCAAACAAACAAATGCAGAGCTTACATGGTGGGCGCCCTTTTAACTGTCCGCCATGTTGGAAGCCCTCATGAGCTCTGTGGCAATCACAGCTGCCCCCCTCCCTCTGGAGGGAACCACTGTATTGACTTCTGCAGAAATCCCTTCCTTCTGATTTTTGAGGTTTAATCAGCCAAGTGGCATTCGTGAATACTATAGTTTAGTTGTGTTTATTTTTTTAAATTTTGATATGTCTTCAAAATCTCTTTAAATTTACAATGCCCCTTCTAAACTTTTCTTTTCCATATAATTTCTCTGTTGAAGAACCCCGGGCATTTGACCTGTAGACTTTCCTGCAGTTTGGGTGATGTCAGCTGCATGATCTTGGTGCAGTTCAGCATGTTCCCCTGCCTTCGTATTTCCTGCACACGGGCACCTGGATTTGCAGGCTTGATGAGACTCAGATTTTGAGTTTCACCTTTGGCAAGATAATGAGTGGTATAGCAGGAGGTACACAATGTCTGGCTGTCTCTCTGTGACTTTAGCATATGTTGATACCCAATGTCTAGATCCGTGCATTTATTATAGGCTGTAGAATATTCTAATTTAGTTATTTATTTTTCATTTATTAGCTGGAATATTTCTATAAAAAGATACTTCCTCCCATCTATTATTTATTTAATTGGTGGCACAATTCAGATAAGAAAGGCAGATAAATGCTTCCTTCCCTTTATTTATCAGTTTTCAGGATAACGAGTGTTTCCCACCATCCTACAAAGGTGACTTTTTATCTTAGTCATTATAAACCCACATATTCTATATATTAAATGGGTTTCAAGTCATTGCAATCATTACCTTTATTGCCACTTAATTTGTCCCACTTTGGCCAGTGAGAGCCTCTTCCCTTAGCACTTGAATCCTTTTGACATGACCCTAGTGGTCTTTGATAGCTTCCTTGCTCTCCGCTATGACAAGATATTCTAGGCTCATCTTGTATATCTCATGCCCCACACCTGGAATCTGCCATTTTTTCAATAAGTCCTGGTTTCTTTTAGTAGGAAATGGTGTTTCAAAACCATAATACAGGTGCTAAGTATGTTTGTCACTTCTGTATTACTTATGGTTTCTAGGCCTGTTCAGTGGACAGAACTAAATAACATATATATTTATATTTATACACACGTATAAACACATATATTTATATAAAATACAAATATACATTTGTATAAATATACAATAAAATACAAATATAAATACATATATATGTATTTATATATATAAAATACATGGTGAGTTCATTTTGACACTTCTGATTTGAATTTAGAACTATAGGTTTAGAAACACAATAAGCTCAGAACAATACTAATACCACCACCACCAATATGATTGCTAAGAGTTACATTTTTCCATTTGCACTCTGCATTTACTTCTATTTTTTTAAAGTAATTTCTATTATATCTACATTATCTGGGTGTATAGCCATTGCATACAATAGTCTCTCCCTTTTATCCCTTACTTTTACTTCTATAAGTAGATATATCTCTTCACCCTCATAAATCCTACTGACATGGTGCGAGTCACTCTGAAGCTTGTTTTCTGGTAGATATACAAGAAAGGTTCACAGGAACAATATTCCCCTGTGTTCTTTGTACCTGAAAGTCAGTTTTTCTGAATATAAAAATTCTTAGCTCACATTTAATTATGATTCTTAAATATGTTACTCTATTTTCTTCAGACATAAGTATTATTGTTGAAACATCTGATGCTAATCTAATTTTCTTTCCTTTATAGTATGGTCTTTTAAAAACTATATGCCCAAAAGGCTACTTTTTCTTAAAATTCAGTAATTTTATTAGACTATGTCTTAGTTCATCAATCAATATTCTTAGGTACATGATATGCTTTCTCTATATGTATTTCTTTTAATTTCAGGAAAGATTCTTCATTATTTTAAAAGAAATATTTGCCTGGTCCCTTACTTTGGGTTTCTTCTTTAGGGGCTCCCATTATCATATGTTGGATCTTTTTGCCTATTGTCAGCATTGGTCACTTTCTCTGCAACCTTTCTATTTCTTTCTTCATTTTATATAGATTTTAAAAGTCTTTCCTTCCTTTTATTTTATATTTATTTTAAAGTATTGTTGTTGTATTTATTTCCTTTTGTGTTCCTTGTAATTTTATTTTTAATTCTGAACTAACATTTTTTTAATTTCTAATTTTTTCTCAGTTATGCCTACTCACTTCTGGTATTGTTCTTATTTTGATTTATGTTACCCTTTTATGTATAATTTTCCTATTGCCTTTCACTTCATTTTGAAATGGTAGGTTAGTTTTTATCTTGCTTGAGGACTTGACTTACTAAAGTGATTTCAATGTAAGCATGTTATTCTGCTCCTTATTCTCTTTTCTCTAATAATGTTGCACAGGATCTGACCGTCATCTTTTTCTGTTGTTCATTTCTATGTATAATTAGTTTTTCTGAACTTTTAGAAAGAGATATGGTTTAGTTAAGAGGCAAGGCTCTGGAGTTAGAAAAGCTAACTCCACAGAGCCCCCCCTCTTGTTATTTTTATGAAGTGCTGAAAAACAAGGGGGCTGGCTTTCTGGGATTTTCTGGCTCTGACGTTCTCCCCATTGTTATCTGAAATTTCCCTTTCTTTGTCTCTATTGTCCTAGTCCAGATCAATTTTGATGCTACTATCCAAAGTTTCTACTCAGGGCGGGCGGCCCTGTCCTGGAAAGATGCCCTGGCTCATCAGTGTCACGATTTCATAGGGTTCACACAGCTCCAAGCCCTTTTGTTTTTCATACTGTGAGCTTCCCGCACTTGCCCACTATAGAGGGCAAAATTGCTCCAGGTTTAGCTACTGTCATCATGTTGGCATGCTGTATTTTCCATTGAATACCCATTGGCTGCATTTGAGCTTTTCTGTTCTTAAATCTTTTGAGTACACTCTTCCTTCCTTTGCTTCTCTCTGCATAGATACTGATAACATCTAGGTCTGTGTCTACCCCGTTCTGCTTGTATTTTGAAGTTCATAGAGATACATTGTCATCTAGCTTTTCCTGTAAATATTCCAAGGGTTTTTGAATCTTACTATCTAGTTACTCTTGTTTTCGTGAAGGAATTTGGCAAGAGTCAAAGCTATGCTTCCACCCCTTCTTTTTCCCAGAATGCCCACCTAATCTAAAAATTTGGTAGATAATCGCCAAACTATCTGGAGGATGATGTGCTTCCAGTGGACATTTGCTTTAAATGAATACACTCCTATTCCTAAACAGCAAAAGGAAAATAGCGAATGTTTTAGGAAGAAGCTGTGCATCCTATGCACTTTTATTCTGAACCAAAAGTCTGTGAATTGGTATCAAACAGCTTTGTAAATAAGAGCTGGCAGGACCTTAAATTCTGTAGAATCGTGACAGAGGGTTTGTGGGCTACTCTGAGATGGTTAATGCAGGTGGAGGATGAAGAACGTACTGACATCCAGAGGCCCATTCAGGAGGAAGATGCACATTAATCCTTCTGTGAGCCATAGCACCTTCGAAGCAGAAACTGAAGATCTCTGCAGGGTTAAGTTTGAACATAAATATGTTGGAGGAACTTATTTGGCTTCTCTCAAACCACAGGTCACATGTCTTGTTTTTTCAGCTTTCTTCAAAAATTAAGTCAGCTGGGAAGAACAGTTGGTTTTTATTATATTCTTCTGTTTCAACAGGCATCTCATTAACAACAGGCAGCTTCTGATAGGGCCTTTTAGTTAGGTTCTCAAAAAAAAAAAAGATCCTAGCTTTTTTTGGATCTCATATTTAGGTAAAAATGAGTCCAACACCTCTAAAATTAGCAACTCACATAGTATTGTCTAGTCATCTAGTACAGATATTTAAGGTAGGAAAAGAAAACATTCTGTATTTGATTTCTCTTTCCAGATTGATGTGAGGAAGAGTTCTAGTATTTTAAAATACTAGACTCAGCAATCTCCTTCCTCGTGCCTGGGTCAGCATTTATTTGTCCCTGTGGATATTATGTTCACTCCCGATTCACCAAAATACGATGCCACCTACTCAGTGGCCTGATCATTTAACGGTGAAGATTCACCTATATTTTCACGCAGACCTGCTGTCATTGAACCTGTCACTAGAAAACTCTGGTTGAAAACTCAGTAGTGGCTTCCTTTGGGCAGCTTTGAGGCCAATGATGATTCTAGACTGAAAGTACTTAGAACGGGTAAGTCAGGGAAAGATGGAAGACACTCTGGAACACCTATACTACCAATTTTCAACTGCTTTTCTAAAAAAATTTTTAAAAAGCTTTTGCTGAATGAATGGGTACAGTGCTGCCTTTTTAAATATACTTCTATGAAACATTAAAAAGCATAAATTTTTAGAACGAATTCATTTATTTAAATGTATATTGCTATCATAGTTGTATTAATTCTACAGAATACTAACCCATAGACTATTTTGAAGGTCCCAAAGAGATCAGTACCCCCTAACAACTTAAAACCCACCCAGTCCATCCATTCCTCGTCAGTCCATCACATGATCCCTATCCATCCATCAAAAATATCAATTACTTAAAATTAGACCCCACAACGTTGGAGTCTAGTTTTAAAGCAGTTAAATTATTACCTAAATGCAACTTTCCCAATTGGCATTCCTAAAGTAGGAAGTGTCAAAAACTGTATATTTAAGTTCCACACACAGAAGATACTGTTAATTGCTAAAATTTATTTGGCTTAAGAGACCTATTTTCTCCTTACTGCCTTGGCTACACATTAGTTGGAGAATGAGAAGCCTTTACTTTTTGCTGTGTTTTTAATGCTTACCCTGTGAGAAACAGATGAGAAAAAACCTCTAGAGGCCAGAAGAGAACGTGGAGTTTACTGAGGGAGTAGAAAGAGTTAAAGAGAAAATGAAGTGTATAGGGAAAGAAGAGGGTTTGTTGTTTGGTATTTTGCAGGAGAAAAGAAGAGTTGTTTTTTTTTTTTTTAAATTTTGAACACAAAGATGAGGGTGTAAGTGTGCATAGAAAGCTGAAATCAGGGAATAGAATGCAGCAGGAGGCAAGGAGTCTTAAAAGAGTGTCGTAGACAGGTATCTACTACAGTAAGGCTGTTTTGTTTGTTTTTGCAGTAAGGAAGTTCATACAGCAAGGCAGAATTTGGGTAAAAACACAGATTGATGACAAATGGTTGTGTGAAATACTGACCTGTTTATTATTAAAGAAATATGTAGGCATCAACCTGGGTATATATAGAATCATGGTAATCAATACCTTACATGCTTATCGCCTACTCTTTTGGAAAGCGTGCACGCAACAATGCAGACATGAAGAACTGGAAAAGTTCCAGAAGGGCCTCAGAAATGACTTGAGGATGGGTGGCTTACTGCAGTGGGTAAAGCACTCAGGAAAGAAGACTGAACAAAAACATGATTACATTTTATGAAAATATGAAGTTTCTATGCTGTGAATCAGGAATGAGTCACCAGATTATCCAACACTAAAACTAAAGGGGAGAGGGAACACCTCAACTCTGAAAGAAGTAATTTTAGGACATGTAAGAGAAAATTCTACTTTATGAGCTATAAAATTGTTATACTAAGACGTGCTAGAAACATGAACAAAATAAATGCTATAGGAATTTAGGTAATTATATAGATAAAGAACACATAATGAGTTGTTAAAGGAAGCTAGAGCTGTTTAGAATAGCTATAATTTTTTAAAAGGTGATGTGCTTATGATTATTTTTATCCTTCTACAGAAACATCTCTAGGTTTGTCTATCCGAGTAATCTTCTGAATGAACCATACTAAGTCTTACCTAGTGTGACATCCAGTACCTAGCGCAGTACTTGGTAGAAAGTTGGCTATTGATCTTTGCTGGATTTGTTGAATCTCTTATACTTCAGAGAGGTATAGCTTTCAGAAAACTGATATTGTTGACTTAATATCTTAATATTTAATTTGGATGAGGAAGTCCTTTGAGCAATGCAGATAATTGTCATTAATAAATAAACAAATGGGATGAATTGCTAATAGTGATGGTATGTTAATGTGTAGGTTGTAATACTGGGTTAAGAACTCCTGAGTTCCATTGTGGCTTCTGCTATTCCCCAGAAATGTTTCATTACCTTTGATAAGTAAAATGACACAGATAAACAAGGCTGGACCAAGACAGACAGCTGCCTTAAGAGGTCAATTTGGAATTGCCTCAAACCCATATTCTCTAAATTTGTGCTTAACATTTATTCAAAGACCACAGGGTGAAGTGAATAGGATCAGTCTCTTCTCTTTTGGCTTGAACAATGTAGTTCTGACCCAAACTTGTACCCTCTGCTCAGCAGAAGACCTCTGTATTTAACCACACTCTAACCCTTTTTGAAGGCAGGTGGGTGAACTCCTGTTGTTACTTCAGCAACACTCATAGGAGTCTCCCACCCTGAGATACTTCCTGAAAGGTCCTGGTAAGCATAACAATCTCTATTTCATTACTCTTCAGTATACTTATTGATTTAGTATGCAGATTGAGTATACACATTTCATGTGCAGAATGATGCCTGGAGTTCCACCCTTAAGTCAACTCTTTAGATAAAACAAAAAGAGGACTGCTACTACTACTAGAGCAGTTGCCATGGTCACCAGATTGGCATTCCATGAGGGCAGAGATTTTGTGTTACTTCTGTATCCGTAACACCTAGCTCAGTGTGGGCAGACAGAGCGTGCTTACACAATGCTGTTGGGAATAGTGCATGGGTGATTGAAGGAAGATAACACGGGGTTATCTGATTCTCCTCTTTTTTTGGCCCATGAATGCACCTTAATGACTACCATATTTTAATATTACACTGACTCATGGTGAGAATCAATTTATGTTTATGAAAGGAAGAGGCATCCTTGGGAGAGAACTACTCATTTTATGCTAGCTGATAGCACAGGAATTTTAGTTTTTCAAGCCCAACCATTTAAACTGTTCTGTTCCATCTGAACCCCTCAATGTGCATTATATTAGTTTGAGCTATATGAAAAAGCCTATTTTCAACCATATTTGACCTTCAAAGAGGTTAATCATAGTGAAAACTGCATTGTTTTCAGCATGGTGGAAAGTACATGGAGATCAGATTCTGGAGTTCTAAGTTCTGCCAAGACTTTAGAAAAACCACATAACCTCCCCATGACTCTGTTCATTTGATAAATATTGAGCTTCTATTATAAGCAAGACTGTGGAGAACTCTGAGATGTGTGCAACAGTTTCTGCTTTCTTTAGGCTCAAAGTTTCCTTGGGGAGATAAAATTTACCTGCAAAATATTATAATCCCAAGCAGTATATATATGGTGGCATCAATTTAAAAAGTTGCCTTTTTAAAATTAACTTCATCCCCAGCAAGAAATTACTTCCTGCTGCAATAATCAGGAGAGAAATATAGGAGAGGACAGTTGAGCTTGGGCTTAAAGGATGATTAAGTTTCATTAAGCAGAGAATTGGAGGAAGGCAGTTCGAGCAAGTCACGTGGTAGGAGCAAAGGTGCAGAGGCTGAAAACACCAGCTATTTTTGTGTGGCTGGACAGATGGTTTGTGTGGGTGGGCTGTGGGAGATAACACTAGAAACTTGTTTCTTCCATGACATGTAGTAGGCACTTTTTCATTTTACTGCTACACTGAATACAGGAAATAAGTAAGATGTGTAGAAAGAGCCCCAGAATGGGAATCAGGAGACTAGACATCAGTTTTGTCACCAATCCTCTAGACTCCTTCAAACAAGTCACCGTGAGGCTATGTCGTTTTCAGCTGTCAAAGGGAAGTAACTTGTCTAGTCCCTACGAGATTCGGAGAGTGACAAGGGTGAAATGTACAATGAGAAGGAAATCTTCTAGAAAAGGAAAACGGCTGTGCCTTTTCCCCTAACATAAATTGCTGTGGATTAAAGAAGTAAATTTAGATACTCTTGGTATCAGCAAATCTCTGTACTTTCTTCCTAAAATACTTATTGCAGGGTAATCTCACTTCTCACAAGTGAAGGAAGCTGGGGAGAGGAGAAAAGCCCAGACTGTGTTCACCTGGGCCAACCAAGAACCGAACAAATTCTCTTAGATGGAGGCATGGACAGACCGTGGGGAAAGAGCCCCTGAAAGGCCCATCATCTCACCTGAGAAAAGCCAGGGGAGGGAGCCTCCCAGAAGCAGGAGATCGGATGGAAGAATTCACTGAGCCCAGGAATATCATCAGATTGCAAAAGCCTTCTGGTGTCCTTCCAA
Source organism: Pteronotus mesoamericanus (assembly GCF_021234165.1). Classification (NCBI taxonomy): domain Eukaryota; kingdom Metazoa; phylum Chordata; class Mammalia; order Chiroptera; family Mormoopidae; genus Pteronotus; species Pteronotus mesoamericanus. The sequence goes on from NW_026555001.1 coordinate 926,623, forward strand.
TTTTACACCGTGCCCTTGCTCCAGAAGCTCATGACCCACGCACAGGTTTCTGATGCAGAGCAGGGAGAAATATTCTCTTTGCCAGTGACTTCTCTGGAGCCAATCTACTTTGGCAGCCAGCCACCAGGGCAGGATGGGTGTGCCTCCATCCTGCTTATTGGATGAGTCTTGCTGTTTTCAGCCAGCTTTCCTCAGCCCTTGGGCCCCAGAATGGACTCTACCAGGACAGCGTCTAAGAACAGCTCCACATTACCCCATTGATATCTGGTTTGACGGACTTTCCTCTGCTGACTCAAATCAGGTCAAATGCCTCCCCTCCCCCCCGGACACTCCCTATGCAGATCTCAGGGAACGTGGCTTCTTTTCGTGCTTACACTCTGTGGGTGTGAGAAGGCTACTGATGGACAGACCCATCCGTGTGGCACTGCCACCAAAGCCACAGGGAGGAGCAGCAATCTTCTGGGGAGTTTTCCTTGGCACTCCTGACCAAAGTCATTGCCATCTGTCAGGTCCATGACCAGATGAGCTCATTCCCCACAGAAGAGTGAGTTTAGAAAATCTAAACCAAACCCTCATAGAGCGAGTCTCAAGGACTCTTGTTTTCATCACGGAGTAGTTCCCCAGGTATCTTCCTCTCCAATAAACACTGGAGCCTCCACGGTGAGTTGAGCTTATGGGCAGTTCCAAGAAAGGAAATGAGGGCAGGGTGGCTGTGAAATTTGGAGCTAGGCTGAGATGCTCTGCATCTGCTGCATCTGTTCCTTGGGCAAGCCTATCTGCAGCCTTTCTCGGGTGTCTTTGATTGGGACAATCTTGAGCTCCTCCATTCAACCTGTCATTGAGAAGCATGAGTCACAAGGGGAGAGGTCTAACCATGATGGGAAAGTACCTAACATCATGCTGAAGAGCAATGCTGCTGGCTATCAGGTATGGGCAAGATGAAAACCAACATCGCTCCATCTAAAGAATTAGAGAAAGTGTCTCTTGAGAAAGTTTCTCTTAAAATTCACGTGAGCAAGAAACATTCAGACCAGAGAAGTTCTCCACCATGTCAGTCTCTTGGTCTGGGAAACAATATCAAACATCCCCATTTAAATCAGGAGGTAAAAATACGTGTCATTTCCTTGTGCGCCTGTCACTTACATCAATATTATTCCAGAGGGACTGACCGGTGCTCATGATGTGTGTCAGCTCCCACAAGATGGACAAGTTGCAGAAAATTATTGGTTATGGCATTTGAGAATCTGTCAATGTCCTAAATTTGTAAAAGAAGGTAAAGGTTAGGCCTGAGGTATGACTCCAAAAGACATGCACAGAGCCCGATGCTGAGCTATTAACAGGACTGGCATTTCACAGCAGCGCTGCCGTGAGCGACATCAGCATTAATAATAACACCTTGGAATGCAGCAGGGTGTTGTTTGACCGCCCAGAAAAATCCCTGTCAAGACAGGCAAGGATCTGAGCCTCAGGTTGTAGAATTGCATGCTGAGGCATCCAAGACGACCAGGGTCAAACAAGGTCTCTGAATAATAAGAAGAAGGATCCTCTTGTCTGATTCCTGAGGACATCATAAGAAAAAGCAGTGAGGGGCATATAGATATGCTCTGTGGGGGTATGTTCCCAGAAGTTTGCAGTCTATAGATTTATGTATTTGATTATCCATAGCTTGTTTTGTAGGATGAATTATATTTACAGATTTATGTACTGAATGTCATTATTTTTTCCCCAGTGTGGATTATGCTGAAAGTTTTTGGAAGCATTTCCTTCACCATCAGAGGTAGTTCATAGAGTCGGGAGATAGATGTATAAATATATACAAAAGACGTCTCCACTCCTCAAACAAGGCAACTTTGGGGCATTAATTGGATGTGTAAGATTTTAATTCTCTGATACTTACTTTCTAGAAATGCGTCCAAAATAGTTTCAGTAAAGCACAGTTCCAAAAGCAACACAATAGACACTGGAATGCTTGGGCAGGATCTGTCCCTGGACTTCCTTTGTGTGTGACTATTGGACTGAAAGGGGTATTCTCTTTCAGCAACTCTTCTTCCAAATAACCCCAGCCTATTCTCTTCACTCCTTCCCTGTGTCCCCTCAATATGTACAGACTCATTTCCTTCGGAATTGTTAGCCCATGCTGCTCTGTGATAATTCTTCTCTAGTAAGCCAGAAGGTCTCCAGCTCTGGGGCCTGCTGTCCTGTTCACCAGGATTTCCCCAGAGCAGGGACCGGTTCTCCCCTATCCAGGCTGGGACACTCACAGGGCAGGCGCACGCTCTTCGCTCTTCGACTCCTGTCTCCTCCCCAGGCTTCTTGGAGAGAGGGGCTGCTGTTGGCTGACTGGCCTCACATTACCATCCAACCACGTGCTTACAAACAGGACCATAGGCAAATAAACCTTTTCTTCGCAGTATAAAAATTATCGTAGCTAAAGCTACTTCACAGACCAGGGGGCCCACCAGGGATTATCAGGGGGCTCGCGCATCACATCTGCCCCTTCTCTCTGTTCTCTCATGAGCTCTCCCTGTCCCTACTGTTCTCTCTAGCTCATGCTTATTTTTTGTAAACGAATCGGAAAGCCTTGAAGGTGGAAGAAAGTCGTCTACATCCGTCTTGTACATTTTGCACAAGCTAAAATAAAACAAAAGTAAAACAGCAAAATATCCTGCGAAGCCCTGACATTGCCCTTAAGTCTTTGTAGTCAGTGGGTAGCGTCATTGCTCGCAAGCTGGTGAAGTTGGGAGGTGGGCACGGACGCCTGGTAGAGAATGTTGGAGCCCCTCTTTGAGCTTCACCATATAGGATAGCCTGAAATTATTTGGATCCGTTTTGGGGCAACTGCTTGGCCTGCAACTGTCCCCTGAACGTGTTTTGTTTTGTTTTTTGTTTGTGTTTTTTTTTAATGAATTGGCTGTATTTAGCAGAGCAGAGTTAGTGTTTTTAATAGCCCAAAAAATGATATCCAGATGCTCCACACAAAGGAGGGGGCCCTTCCTCTAATTCTGAGCCTGCTTTACAGTCATCCTGAACCTAGTCCCTCCCACTGGACAGTTGCCCTGAACATTCTGGGGGTCGACCTTGGGAGACCGCCTGGGAGCTCTGTCTGGTCCCAAACCCAAGGAAAGAAGGCAAACCATCTGGAATGCATTGGCCAGATCGGCTCCACATTGCCCAGGCACCCTGACGGTTCTTGGGACTCTTCGAGGCTTGGATTTAGTCCATCAGCCTCTCTAGTCAGAGGCCTCCAGACCTCTGTCTCCTTCCAGAATTTGGATTCCACAGAGACACAATTAGGCCTCTAGTCGCTTCCAAGTTTGGCTTTCTCCAGAAAAGGACCAAGGTGTGCTCAGAGAGACACTTTCCAGCAGCTCCTGGACTAGAAACAGATCAAAGAAAGGGAATGGCTTCAGCAAGAACATTTTCCTCTCCTCTCTTTCTACTCCCACAGCGATATCCTACCCATCAAAGCCCCGGTGACTGGCACTTACTTGGAGAGGAGAAAGAAAATTTGTCCCATTCCAGGCTGCTTTGGGGAGCCTTTAAAAAAGATAGCAGCCTGGCTCCCCATATCATCCCCTCACTGTACAAGGTCTGGTTGGCAGGAGTACAGGGGAGCAAGTGCTTAGGGGGAGGTTTGGAACTCTCCTCAAACTAAATTGTAAACAAAAGGATGGAGGATTTAAATTTGCTTTCTCGCAAACCATAACCCCCTATAAACTATCAATGCATATATCACAAATTATTTTTTCATAGGGTGATAAACAGAGTGCAAGAATTACTAAATCGTTCCTTTACAAAGGCTAAACATTCTCCCTACCACCTTCACTCTATTTCTGAATTGTTTTCTTCATAGACAAGGACAAGATAACTTTCCCCGAACCTCTGACCAAGGGAGCACAGATTCCAAGTTAATTGGAACCAAATTAAAGAGAATCTAATTCTCTCAAATGGTTAGAGTGCAGGGACAGTGAATCCCAGAATATACCAGCACCCCCACCTAAGAGCTGCCTTTGAAGCCTGGGGTATGTTTAGCAAACAGGGGGATATGTTGCATGTCTCTGCGTGAGTTGTCTGCCTGGCAGTTGTTTCTGGGTCAGGCACCCTCCCTGCTTCCCCTACCCCCACTTTTAGCCACTGCTCACCGAGAACTAGCGATGACAGCCTGGAATCGAGATACAGTGCTGCTGGCTCCCCAGGAGTCTCCGCAGAGGCGAGCGGAGCGGGCCACACTTCTGTACATTGTCCTGCTCTCTCACCCCCATGTCACCGCCACAAAAGCTGTACAGGTGTATCAAGATCTGGAGCAAGGAAGAGGTCATATTGTCCCACAGCAGAGAAGTTAAAAATGAATGGCAAAAGTCCATGCTGCATATGGAATCTCTTTGGCTACTTTTCCCCTAGGTTCCAGCTTCCTGTTTTATCGTTCATAGTACTCCAACATCTTCCAGGGCCCTATGTGTATTTGCTCCTTCACTTCTAATGTCTAGAGATTCTTTCTGCAGAATAATTTAGCCAATTCTTTGTCTCATTTTAGACCATGCCTTTGGAACATCACTTTTATATGAAAAGAGGCCTCTAAGGTATTAGCTAGATACGTTGGTGTATCATTTCCCCATGCTGAGGAAAAACTGAAAGTGCTTGCCTTCTGTAGGACATCTCTGTTGCGGTCTCACTGGATAAATGAAGGAACGTCACTAGGGTGAGATGGGGCTGGGGAATTGATCCAATGCAGAAGTGGCTCTGGGAGTGCCAGTGATGGGTAGACAAGCGTCCCAGGGCCATGGAAATCTCAGCTTTGATTTCTTACCAGGTCAAGCGTGGGGTTTTTAATTTGGCAGCCAGAATGCGGCCTTCGAGAATTCAAAAGGCAGTCAGTGCACAGAAAGCCTCTGGATGGGCAGACACTGTGTAGGAGGTTTGCCCGTAGGCTGCCGGACCCAGCCATCAGGTATGGGTGTAAGCCAATACTCCAGCCCAGGAATGAGACCAACAGAAGCCTAGTTCCCCACCACTGAACGATCATTCAGAGTGGTGCTCTGGCCTCAAAAGAGGACTTAGGTGTTAGGCAGGATACATAGCAGACACGAAGGTCAAGGCTCTGGTGAACATACATGTACAAAGAACTATGCCTCATGGCCAATACACATGACCAGTGGTCACTGAAGAGGCCCTGGACCTCCAGTTCATTTACCAGCAAGGATATGGAGGGAGTTAATAGGCACTAGGCCTTTGGGAGTGGGCACCTGGTTGTTGGAATAGGACCGGATTCTAAGACCCACTGGATAATGGGGCGAGTGGGCTGAGCTGAGCTATTTATGTACTGAGCCAGCAGGGCCAGCGATGTTGGACTGGGGGAGGCAGAGGAAGAAAAAACAATGTGGAGACTGGTAATCTTCAGCCATGAAGGATAACATGTTTATTATTAGAATAGCACCTCCCTGGCACTCTGGCCATGCACCAGCCTGAAGTGGTAGGAAGAACACCAGATTAGGGGTCAGGAATCCCTGTTCTAGTCTGGCTGTATCCAGTAACCGGCTGTGGCTCCTCGGGTGCATGCTTTCATTAACTGTTGGGCTTCAGTTTCCTCGTCTGTGACATCAGGACACGGCCCACATCGGTGGTTCTCAAAGTGTGGCCCTCAGACTGGCAGCGCCAGCATCCCTTGGTAACTTATGAGAAACGCACATTCTCAGGCCCCACCCCGGAACTACTGAATCAGAAGCTCTGGGAGCTGACCGAGCACTGAGTGTGGTAGCAAGCCCCCAGGCAATTCTGACGGCCAAGGAGGTTTGAGAAGCACTGGGCTAACTAGTTTCTAAGTCCTTGTGTGCTCAAATGCCTTCAGGTCAGTTAGGAGAGATGAAATCAACCTCTCGGTCTCTCTCTTTCTCTCTCTCTCCCTCCCTCCCTCTCTCTCTCTCTCTCTCTCTCTCTCACACACACACACACACACACACACACACACACACACACATCCAAGCCAGGTATAACTTGTCCGCCCGTAAGGTACCAGTCTTCTCATCTTGCAGTTAAAAGCCCCAAAAGCAGACCTTTATCACAGGTCCCAGAAACCCATGTCCTTTTTCTCCTTAGCCTGTCACTAAAATCAGAGCTTGCCTCCGAAACGGATACATTAGTGTTCTAGTCAGCAGGTGGCAAATTGTATAATAAATTCTTGTCTCCCCTACCTCCTGCCCAATTAGCCAAGATAAGACAGGAAGATTTACTCTTTTCCACAAGCAAGGTCACAATCTGGAGTCGTAATAGAAGCCAGTTTCCATCCTGGCTCTCCTGAGGCTGCTGCAGCGGATTGGCTATGAGGCAGGTGGGTCTGCCTGGTAGCAGGGATATAATAGGCAAAGCGGTGCAGGGAGGAGAACCAAAAGGGAAGAATAGCTGTGCTAAGCCTGTTGCCTTCTAGTTAAAAAAGTTATAATCTATTTATAACCTGTCTTGCTCCACAAAGGATTTGAGGCACTGCCTTCTTGTTGGAAAACCCCTGATGCCAATACTTGGCACCTGGGCATGTGGGCTTCCTGGCCAGGAGCAAGGGGCCCGGTTTTGTTCTCATGGCCTCTGCGGAGGGCACTCCAGGCAGTCTGTTCCACAGCACGCCTCTACCTGCTCACCCCTTGCTTCTGCCTGCCCCCAACAGAGAAAGTGTGGTCACCGCGATCCCCTTTCTTTTTATTTTTAAGCCGCATAACCTGACTCCTGGCCTTACGTTCTCCCATTCAGAACAAATAAACAAGATCCACTAGGAAAAGGCTCAAAAGCCCAGTTTGAGGAGTGGTTGCCAAGGCTTATCCATGAGGTCAGCTTCCCCCAGTAATCTATTTCTCATGGCAGCAGGCCAATCGACTGATCACTCATCAGTTGGATACATTCTCTGAGTGAATTTGGATTGGGAGGGCAGAATTTAAATAAATTAATCATACATGGTAAGTGCCTAGAAGAGAGTCAGGTCCATTGTAAATGCTTAATAAGTGTCAACTAAACAAACCAAAATACTAGTGATGGACATGGACTTGTACTGGAACCATCTGCATTCTCTCTGAGAGAAGACTGGCTGGTGCTACAGGTTCATCTAAGTTTGTCTCTCTGTGACACTAATAGATTCTTCTGAGTCTGAATCCCCAACTTGGGCCTGTTTTTACATTTTCACTTATCGCCTTAGCCTAGAATAGCACTCAACAATTAAGTCACTGCTAGTTTTTCTCTTTTTCAGAATAAATAATTCCAGTTCCTAAATAAACTTCCCCAAAGGAGGCTTATGATAGAGGTTTAGTACCTTTATGATGTCCCTTTATGTTTAGTACGTATATGATGTCCCTCTATGATATCTCTGCTTGTTTTTATTAGCCACTGGGCTAATAAAAACAAGCAGAGACAGCCTCACATCACTTTCTGACATTGGCTGAGCTTCCCCACACCAGGTGGACTTGTTCTGGCTCCCAGAGGCCTTGGCCCCTGGCCCGCAGATATGCTCCGGGCACTGGCACCGCCCTCCATCACCTGCTCTGCCCCCAGCGCCCTCACTGCTCTGCCGTAGATGCTCCTCCCGCTCCTGCTGTTCGCACACGGCGCTGCCTGCTGGGGTTCTCTCTGAAACATGACACACCATTTAAAAAGTTGTACAGGAAAGAGCCGAGAGCAGAGAATAAGCAAGACACTGTTATAAAGGAAGAGAGACTTGCTTTACCAGATAGCAAGAGATTAATAAGTCATAAAAAGTAGAACTGTGTTATCAGTGGGTTATATATTAATAGACCAATGGGATACAATAAGGAATCCAGAAAGAGACTTATAGTTATAAAAATATGACAGAGAAAGCACTAAAGGTAGCAAGGGAGATGAGGATCTATTCAATAAATGGCAGTGGAAAATTGGTTTCAAGTAATATGGGAGAAAAATGGATCCCTACTGTGTAGAAAAGAAATAGCTTCTGATAGAATAAAAATTTGAATATGAAAGGCACAATTTTAAAAATCTTTTCAAAGAAACTACTATTTCCTATCTGATCAACTCAAGATAGGAAATAGTAACTCAAGTAAGTCACAAAAAGTACACATCATAAAGGAAATGATTAATACATTTTCTACATTAAAAGTTAAACTTTTATTCATCAGAATTCCCCTTAAAGAAAGCAAGAAGACAAACCAATTTAGAGAAATATTTGTGACACAAATAACTGGTAAAGGATTAGTGTCCAGAATATAAAAAGGACACCAAAGAATCAATAATAAAGAGGAACACCCCAGTAGAAAACTAGACAAAATACATAAACAGGCATTCACAGAAAGGAAACACAAATGGCCGTAAATGAGTGAAAGGACGCTCAATGTTTCATTTGCTTTGCAATGAGATACCTAGTTCATACCCAACAGATCAGCAAACATTTAAAAAGTCTAACAGTAACAAATGCTGGATAGAATGTGGAGAAACCAGAACTCTCATGCCTTATCAGTGTTAGTATAAATGAGTACAGGTATAGGAGAACAATTTAGCACTTCCTGGTAAGGGGCAAAATAGGCACACCCTACGATCCAGCTATTCTACACCCAGATATGTACCCTAGATTATCTATATTCATATCTATATCCCTATCCACACCTGAAGACACGTACAAGACTGTTTCATGCCACATGTTCAGAATGACCAACCCAAATGTCCATCAACATTAAATAAACATGTATATTTTGATATGTTGAGTCAATGCAATACTATACAGCAGTGAAAATTAACAATTGCTACACACATTAATATGGGCGAATCTCACAAAACAATATTGCGTGAGAAAAACGAGACAAAAAATACACTGCGTTGTTTCATTTATATGAAGATCAAAACCCAGAAAAACTATATTGTCAGAGACAGAGATATGTATGTATCAGTTGGTGCTCTGGCAAGGAAGAGATGGCACCCAAAAACTGGGTGGTTGTGATAGCTTATTAAAGGGACTCTGCAGAAAAATGTGAGGTTAGCTAGGGCATGAATTCTCTGTGAGGGCAGTATCACCTGCAAGGGAGAGCAAATTGGTTCTCGGGGGCAAATAAATTCTTTTCACGTACAAAGTGCAGAAGAGATGTGCTGTACATAAACAGAGGTGCCATATGCCGAATTTCATGGTGGGGAATACAATTAGGGAAAAAATATGAAAAGGCTACTCAGTGGGAGGTGATAATGAAAAATAGAAGATGGAGAAACACTAGGTTTGGGAAACCAACAAAGAATGGACAGTGCCCTAGGGCCAATAAAACAGTCGGGACGCTTTCCCACCCCAGGCCTGAGGAGCAAGGGGACCACGGGAGGAAGGGAGGAGCCGTAGGGAGGAACTCCTGCCTTTGGTAGAGGATCGCAACCAATTTACCACGGGTGACTCAGCAGGGAGGGGGCACAGGCGCAAACACCCTGACCTCATTCTCCTCACCCTCAGATCTCCGGTCAGTGCTTCACTTTGGCCAAACCCATCAGGAAGCCAGTGATCAAGAGGGCCCTGGAAGGGCACAGCGCAGGGCGGAGGAGAGGAGAGTGGATCTGAAGGGGCAAACAGAAAGTACACAGCAAATACGTGTGGCAAAACCTAAGGGACAAAGGAGTTACTGGCACACATTGTAGGATTATGGTTACTTCTGGGGCCAGGAAGGGAGGGGCATATATGTCTTCAATAATATCGGTAATATCCTATGACTTCCGTTGGGGGCTGGGTTCACAAGTGCTTATTGTATTCTTCTTTAACAATACATGGAGATTATTTATATTCATTTACATATATAAGCCATTTCATATAACATTTTTTAAAAAGGTAACATGGTAGTTACTAGAAGGAAAGGTAAAATAAAAAAGAAGCAATCATTGGGTCCAGAAACAGAAAAGGAGAATTAGAACCTAGGTTTTGCCACCAACTAGCTGTTTGAGATTAAACAAATAAGTTAGCTGCTTTAATGAACTCTGTTAGAGGCTGAGGAACCCCACCCGACCTCCTCTCAGGGATGTTACCATTAAGTAAAATCATATATAGTGTGTGAAATCATGTGGTACACTAACTGGTGCATAATAAAACAATTTTGCCTCTTCCCTTTGCTACCTATACAATTCTCTGTCCTATTATTTACTTTCTCACAAGTTTCTGTGCTTTAGCCAACCCGATCTCTTCCCTGACCCGGCCCATGGCCCTATGTACAGACATTGGTGCATTCCCTGTGTCCTTCCTCAGTCTGGTCTTCCAATCTCATGTCAATCAGCCTGGCTCAAGCCCCGCCCCAAGCCCCACCCCTCCAGGATGGTCTCCCTTTGACTCGAGCACAGTGTTTTCTTAGACCTTTACAAATTGTGCACATTAATGAATATAGGAATTAAGATATTATCATAGAAGTTCTCATCAAATGTAGTTGGGACTATTGTTGATCAGTTACTTGAAAAATTGGTTAGAGCTGATAAGACAATGAAACATCAGGCTTAAGTGTCTTATTTTAACTTAAAAATGCTGGCAAATGGGTTTACTTGCCAGTGTTTCGATGTGAAGCCTAAGTTTTTCATTTAAGAATGAATTCCTCATGATCTTTTTTACATCGTTCCAGTTCCTGTAAGGTGGAGCAAGAACACACTCACTTGAAAAGCCCAAGGCCACAGGGCTTGCCATAGACCCGGTACCAGATGACTTTGTATTCCTCAGCGCGGTGCCGAGTGGAGGAGTGCTCTGTAAATTCAGTTGAACTGCACAGAGCCGCCTGGATGGGTGCCCGAGCAGGGCTGGGATGGGAACACAGAGGATAGGTTGTGAGATGCAGGAGGGTGCCAAAGAGAACTTCACTGAAATTATTTTAACACTGCCTCCGGCGGTCGTCCCGGATCAAGCACTGGGCACAGCTACATGGCACATGCAGCTTCAAGCACTCTTACCCGGTTGCTCATTCTGGGACTTAATGCTTTTTTGGTGTAGGTGTTGGGAGGCTGGGAAGGAGAGAGGGACGTGGACAGTTAGAGGGGCAGGAGCAGCTTCTCTCCTAAACTCAGCTCCCTTGGCATCTTTGATTTGTGCTCCGAGGTCAGAATCTAGTCCACAGCTATTTAAAAGTTCTTGCCTTGCCTCTGGAATGCTGGCAAGCTCTAGTGGAATTCAGAGTTCATAAGTACAGTTTCCTTGGGCTGTTGATGCTTCATAGGAGAGGCTTAGCAAAGCCCAAAGAGACCATCAGTATATGTACATGCATATACATACATATGTGTCTGTGCATACATATATGTGCATGTGTATGTGTGTGGCCCTTCCTCCCACCTAAGCTAGGTGAGCACAAATTACACGGGGAGTCAGGAAGTGGCCTTCCAGTTCATGGTTCCTGGAATTTCAAGGTGCACATGCTGCTCTAGATTTTATTATTTCTCAGAAATATGATCTCACTCCCCCGACATGAGCAGTGCTCTCCCAGGGTGCAGGGGAGGCCACGCAGGTCCAGACTCTTTGTCTCGGTAGCACTGGCCCTTCCCGTGGTGCTGAAGGCAGCGGTCAGGGAGCCCCCAGGCCGCAGAGGGAAGGACGGCAGGTCAAGGCACGCTGGCGGCACTTGCTGGGGCAGCAGGCGTAGAGTCGTGATGCAGAAAACTAGGTGATGTAGAAACTCTTCAACGCTCATGGTGTTTTCCCATCCCTCTGCCCACTCATGGGTCCTGATTTAGGAGAGTTAGCATGGCTGTCTGGACAACTGCTGCCCGCTGGGAGAAGGATGGAGTGTCCTGGTGTACCTCTGATGAACACTCCGTGAGTACTGATCACTTATTTCCTGTTAGTGTGACTTAGGTCCTTGAGAGATTGGGCTGCGCAGAAGGGAGTCCTTTGAGAATCAGTGTAATTCATGATTGGGTCTGAAGCTCTGAGATGGCGCATCCCTGATTTCGTAGATGTTCAAACTGTAGCCCAGAGAACTTCGTTGACTTGCCCCAGGTCACCCAGTGCATTTGACGGCACACTTCATGAGTCCAGCCTTTTTTAAAGGATTGAATCATCTAGGAAATGTTCATTAGTTTTTCTACAAAATGAGAGCAAATCAGCAACTGGCTTCTCTGTTTACTGACCCTGGGACTGTTGCTGGTGGACATGGGGTCCTTCTGCAGAGTCACGGGGAAAGCATTTCTGGGGACCCATACATGGGGGGGTGAGCTGTAGTGGTAAGAGTTACTGGGGCAGAAATAAAAGCCAACCCCCAGGGGTCCAGTGTCTAATCTCCCACCTTCCTGCTGTGGAAAAGTCCAGCCTTGTCTTCATCAAGCCCAGAAGAAGGGCCAGAGTCCAGAAATTCTGTGCCATAGGTTCAGTCCATGCCAAAGCTTAGTCTGGTTGTTTCCATCCCTGTCCAGCTAGCTTAGTCTCTATTCCCAGCTGTGGGGTCTGCTAGGTTCATATGGCTGCTACAGAGGGAGAACTTGGGAACAAAAATGCTACATGACAGAGAGAGAAAGAGAAGGGGAGAGGACTTTGTTAAGCTTTGATATATTATCTTGGGCTTTCAAACTGACCAAACTCCTTCCCAGCCCTTCCTGGGCTTTGTGCTTGGCCCTCCCCTTTATCAATCTTTTCCCAGATTAGACACTTCCCCTTTAGGGCCACCATCTTCGCTCCCACTGCACAGACCCCAGCAGAGGAACTTCCCCTGCTCTTCCTGCCCTCCCCCCCATAACCCTGCTACAGGGCCAGTTTTACCCTGGGGAGAATGGACAGCTGGGTGTCCCTCCCTACCTGGGTGGGATGGAGGGTAGCTAATCCCTTTGGAGTGGCAATGCAGCTATCTCCTGGAGTGTGTGAAGCTGTAGCTTCCAGCCTAATTAAGCTTATATACTTTTGCTCCCTTCTCTTTTATTAACCTCTAGCTACCTACGCTAACAGTACTTTGTGCAAGTTATTTCCTCTCTGTTTCTTCCTCTGTAAAATAGGATAAATGACATCTCCCAAGACCACTGGGAGGAGGGATCAGTTACTGTGTGTGAGGCATCTATCCTGAGTTCACCAAGGGCCCAATAAATGCTAGTTCCCTTTTTCTTCCCTTAGAATGGTTTTCTCCTCCCTGCCCTTTAAACTCACAATAAACAAAAATAAAATAAGCTCACACCTTATTTCTTCAATAGGTTTGCCTCACATCCCTGTTGTAATGACGTGTAAACAGAAATGTCCCAGCCAACCCAGATAACTCCATGGATTTGTGGGAAGGACACTGGGAGCAAGGGCCGAGGGGTGGGGTGGGTGTGGATTTACTGAGGAGGAAAGGCCTCCAGATGGAAGGTCAGAAGAGGCTCTCTTCACAGTTAAAATAAACAAATGTGCTAAAGGAGGAGAGGCCTCAGAGAGGGAAGGGAGGGTGACAGTGACCGCAGGAGATGACTAATGATGCTCCCTTCCCTGGTGAGTACTTGGAACGCCATCTGTGGGAGTTGGATTAAGCAAGGAGGCCAGCGACGACCGAGCGGCCCACAGATCGCAGGAGGGCTGCAAGCGGGGCGCTCAATATCGGTCCCCAGGGTAGGCATGGGAGCGCAGAGAGGTGAGGGCTGCCTGGGCGTGAGGGCCAAGGAAAGACACTCCCTCCTCTGCAGCACCTTGAGCCAAGCAAGGACAGGCCCAACGGGTCAGTCTTAGGCAGCATGGGCAGGGAGGGGTTTGCCAGCTTCATATCCCAGCCACCAAATTGGTGATTCTCAAAACTGTTTCATGTACTATGCTGCTTCTTAAAGCTCCTCTGTCATAGATGCTTGACAATGGAACGCAGGCTGCTTGATTTGTATAGTATTTTCACATATAGCATACATTAAAACAAAAGTGTCATAAAAATATCAATCTGGTCTTTTCGTAACAGCAATAGGGAGCACAAAGTTTTTATTATCATGCTATGTCCTGTAGGATCTGTAGAACGAAACAGACCATTTGTGGAAAAGTGTTACCAAAATGTAAGACTGGACTGAAAAATCACTTCGAGCAGAAAGGCAGACCGAATGCACAGTGTGGGTGAATCACCATTCAAACCCACTTGGAGCCCAATTCCAGTATCTTCTTGGAAACTTTCTTAGCAGAGCCTTAGAGAAACATGATGACCTTCAGCTGAGTTCTCCCCAAAAACGTCAATCTGTGGAAACAATTCAATAGCCTTTGACCACCAGGGTTCCCAGGTCCCCATTCCCTCCTGCAGAAACCCCCTTACCATTACAGGGGAACCTCTCCGTTGTTGTGCCCCCCTCTGCCACATGGTGGCTCCACTGTGCAGCAATCCACCCACCCCCGAAGACCCTTGCAACAAGGGTTGAAATGCCAGGCAGCAAGGTTGCTGCAGCCACCATCCAAATCCTCCACAAAGACAAGAGGCCTCAGGACACATTGAGTGTAGCATCCACTCAAAGGGGAGAAATGGCATTTGCCAATACTGGACGCCAATGATATGAGGAAGGCAGCATCCAGGGGAGAAACAGAGATGCAAATCAAGCACCTTTCAATCCAACCATCTATTTGAAGGTCTTAGGAGAGGTAACGAATCCATGTGGAGGCAAAGCAGTGCAACCTGAAATGATTACCTGAGCCTGAGAGCACAGATCCCTCCACTTTTTAAGAGAGAAGAGGAAAGAGGTTGTGACGTGGCTGGATAACCAGTGTCCATTCAATGTTTTCTGCTCTTGTAACTCACCCTGGAGAAGAGTTCTTATTCTCTTCCGGCTCCTAATTACAGCTCTTACTAGGTTCCCAAAATGTAGCTTAATGCCCCCTCTGACGAAGAACTTGGGATGAGTTCTCAGGACTTGGCCAGGAGTCTACAGCCGCTTGTGAGTATCATTACCGCCTCTCTTATCAGAGGGATTCCTCTCCCCTCACTGGTCTCTGGCCAATCCTCTTTGCCCTCGAGGTCCCTCCCCTTAGGGCACATAGAGTAATGCATCTTGTCTGGAATCAGAGGGCACAATCAGAAATAGAACAGAGAAGGAAGAGGGCTGAGTTTAGTGAGTCAGAGATGAGCGTCTCAATGGAAGAAGCCAGAGAGGTAACGCCAGGAAAGCAGTGGTTTCGAGTTGGCAAGTGGAGGGTGGTCACGGTAGAAGCCCGGAACCCGGGCCGGAGCTCGCCCTGCCCAGGCTTCTGCAGCGGGAGGCAGGAACAGACAGCACTCGCAGGCCGCCCGGCCCTGGCATGGGCCTTTCCCGGCAAGGCCTCTCCAGGTGCCTCAGCCTTGCTATCTGGGGCTTCTGAGGGCTTTTTCCCAGAGGGGAGGGCTTGTTTATTGTCTGTCTTAGTTCAGAAAAGCAAAGCCTGGAGTTTTGGGGACCAACAGTCAACCCTCCAAGTCCTCTTCACCATTTCTCCCCAAAGGCCTACAAGGACTCTCATGCAAATAGGATCTTTAGGCCTAGTCTCCTGTTCCTAAGTGCAGGGTATTTTATGTATGCTGCCCCACCCTGGACTTCTACTGCTTTAGTCATCTGGCCACTTCCTTAAATTGTCAGTTGTAGTTTTGATAACTATAGCAAACAATATATGTATTATTCTAATTAAGTAAGGTACTTTGTGTTTAAGTATCCAGCTTATCTAAATCTATATAAATCTCTCTATATAGATAAAGCTAAGGGCTTTATATAGATTATGTCATCTAACCCACATAGCAACCCCGATGCAGTAGGTATCATAATTATATACCCACTTTTCTAGGGGAGCTAGGGAACAAAGATATCATCAAACTTGCCGAAAATTCGGGCTCTTTGAGAGAGTTGAACAAGTTATAACCTCTCTGCGCCTCATCTGTAAATGGGATGAATAATAAAAATACCCACCTGGTAAGATTGCTATGAGAACTGAATGAGCTAATATGTGTCAAGTGCTCAGAACAGTGCCTGGCCTGTGCGTGTTTGCTAAATAATAAATGAATATCTAAATGGCAGCGCTGGATGTAACCCAAATGCTTTGATTCCAGAGCATCCATTCATAACCACTCTCCATTTCCTTGTTGATTGTGTCCTGTTCTGTTGCTTCTAAAAGCTTTGGCAGAGCCTTTGATTTCCACTTTAAAAAGACAGGGAAACAGCTATACAAGGTGATTGGTTCACAACACCACACAAGTTTCTCTTCCTGAGAATTACATGGTGACACTTTATGTAATCTTCTGGGCCAGGCACCGCTCTGAGCACTTTACAATATTAACTCATACAGTTCACCTGCGGTCTTAGGAGGCAGGTACTGTTATCCCAGGTTACAGGAAACGAAGGCACAGACGAGCCTGACTCTGCTGTCCTCTCTGTCCTCCACCTAAGCCCTCCCTCAGGTCTAGAGCAGGAGGTCTGAGACAGTAATCCAGGGACTCAGCGGGAAGGTATCTTACATATATTTACTTTTTTCTGCTTCGGTCCCTGACCGAGCCCCTAACTGGACCTCAGGTTTCAAAAACTGCAGCAGCTTAACTTCCATGGGTGTATCAGACTCTCCTAGTCTGACCCATTTCTAGGGTATCCAATCATCTTGGTTTGCCCAGGAATGTCCCAGTTTTAAAGCTGAAAGTCCTGTGTTATGAGAAATCTCTCAGCCCTGAGAAAACCAGGGCAGCTGGTCACCCTACCCACTGCACTAGCCTGCGGCCATTTTCTGACCTAGTAAAGTTTTGTTCTTGGTGCTTGGTGATCCTTCCATCTTCTCGGAGATCTCCATAGAATAATCTCTCTTCTCCAAGTGATCCCTCAAATCATTTTAATTGAGCAACAACGGCATCACGTTTTATTTCATTTTATTTTTGTTGTTGACACTCCCGCCCGCCGTGCCTGCCCCCACCCAGCCCCCAGCCCTTTCCCTTGGCCACTGCCTCGCCGTTGTCTGTATCTATGGCTTATGCATACATGCTCTTTGGCTAATCTGCATCAGATTTTAAGTCACAGAGCATAAAGAAGATTATTAGGGAGACTTAACTTTCCTGACGGAGGAGATCTATCGGGTTTACTTTTCTAACACACGCTGATGAGGCATAACTAGCCAAATCAGCAGTTCCCTCTCTGCCCTTCACCGATGACCTATGAAGCTATTATTTTCCCTTCACATTTTCATTCTCTCCTCACACATCTCCTAATGGTTTCCTTTCAGCCAAATGCAAGCAGCACAATCAAGCAAGCAATGCAAGCAATGCAAGCAGCACAACCCAGATTATGCACTCCCAGCTATCAGGGCTTGGCACCGGGGAGACGGCACGAGTAGAAGAAGGAACGTGGACTTTGAAGGCAGAAACACATGGCTGTGAATCCTACCTTTGACATGTCCTTTTGTGTTAGTTACTTAACCTCTCTGAATTCCTTCTGTGAAAGGAGATCTGTGACGATGTATGCACAGTGACTTGCACAAAGGAGAATGTGATAGATACTAAATAACTGATGAAAGAGGCCACAGTTTAAGATTGAAGTGCCCGAGGGACAGGCAGGACCCTGATCCTAAGTGGGAGGTGAGGTTTCCAGAGAGATGCTGCTGGGTGGCTGATGCAAGCCTGATAAGGCCTCTTGGCCAACTTCTCTTCTTACTTCACCGTCACTTCCTGAGGGCAGTCTTATTACAATACAAACTCCTGGGATCATGTACTCCTTCATACTGCTTTTCAGAATTTGAATTCAAAATTTACTTGAGAAACTACTTAATCTCTGTCTTTCCCACCTGCTCATAAACTCCCTAATGGAGGGACCATGTCTGTCTCTTTCACTGTTGCAGCTTCAGCAGCCAAATTAGTGCCCTGAATGCAGGAGGCATTCAGTAAATGCTTGTTGAATGAAATCAATCAATCAATCATTAAAGATAAGGAGAGAATCTTAAAAGCAGCAAGAGAAAAGGAGACAGTTACCTACAAAGGAGTTCCCATAAGACTATCAGCTGATAAGGTTTCAGCTGAAACCTTAAGGCAAGAAGGAGCTGGAAAGAAGTATTCAAAGTCATGAAAGGCAAGGACCTACACCCAAGATTACTCTATCCAGCAAAACTATCATTTAGAATGGGAGGGCAGATAAAGTGCTTCCCAGATAAGGTAAAGTTAAAGAGTTCATCATCACCAAGCCCTTACTATATGAAATGTTAAAGGGACTTATCTGAGAAAAAGAAGATCAAAACTCTGAACAGTAAAATGACAACAAACTCACAACAATCAACAACTGAACCTAAAACAAAAACAAAAGCAAACTAAGCAAACAACTAGAACAGGAACAGAATCACAGAAATGGAGATCACATGGGTTATCAGTGGGGAGGAGCAGGGGTCGGGGTGGGGAGAATGGAGGAAAAGGTAGAGGGAACAAAAAGCATAAATGGTAGGTACAAAATAGACAGGGGAGGTTAGCCCTGCGTGTAAACTATCCAGGGGCCTCCTAAAAGGGACTCAATTTCCAGTACTAAGCAATTCTGCCAATATTATTATAACATCGATCCCTTACTGAGCACCTTGGTAGGCAACTTACAATGCATTTTCTACATTTTCTATAGTTTTTACAACAAGCACAGGAGAAGCGATCCCATTTTACAGATGAAGAAATAAATTCCTAGTAATTTTAAGGAACTTTTCTGCAGCACACACAACCTGTCGATAGTGTATATGGCTCTGAACCTGGGTCTGCCGGCCTCCAAGCCTGTGCTCTTTCCAGCATACCCCAGTGTTTCCACTTTGGTGGTCTAGTGCAACCAATAGCATGCTCCTTGCTGTGACAGGTCGCTTCATCCACTCCCCTCCACAGCTGAGTGCTGTTTTTTTTTCCTTTCAATTTTATTTTGTATTGGCTTCAGCTGTACAGTTTATTGGTTAGACAATCATACACTTTACATAGCGCTCCCCTTGATCACCACATACCCTCTCAGAGTTTGAATCACTAAAGTAAGTTTACCTTTGTTCAATATGGTTTTGGTCAATTGTAATTCTTTGCAAACTGCTCATCTGCATATAGCTTATGATGGAACCGTGACCAAGTGTTCTATGATCCTACCTCCCCACACTGCCCTTCCGTCCATCATTCTCAGTGAATGAAAGTTGGAATGTGGAATCTATGAAAACTCAGATGGAGAAAGTTATATACTTATACCCCAGCATATCAGTAAAACTTCATGTAACATCTGAATAAGAAGTGACGGTGGCCCTGTGTCTGTGTTCCCATTTCTCTTATCCACTCACGGAAGTTGAGTCCATTCAGAAAGGCAGTGTAGTAAACAGAAAAGAGCACTAGAAAACTAAGTGAGGGAACATGGGCTCGGGTCTGACACATGGTGGCCGTGTGGCATCCCTTCTGCAAACCCCAGTTCCCCATCTATATGCCTGGGAGTTGGAAGTAGATACTTGCTAAGGTTCCTTTCTGGTCCAGCATTATATGAGCCCAGTTAACTAGGAGTTGGAGCATGAGTAGGTAGTTATTAAACCCAGATTATACACTCCCAGCTCCCAATGGCCCACACTGTCCTTACTTACATAGAAGCGGAGACGGCTGGTTTTCATAACAATTTACCTCCATGAAGTCATTTATAAATTCAATTCTGTAAAGTGACAATATTACGTACTGGCACCTGCAAAACTCTCTGTTTCCTTTGCTTCCATTCTTGCTCCAGGCCACGGTGCCAAGAGCTGTCCCCATCTGGAGAGGCAGTCAGAGTTCTCAAGCTGCCTGTCGGTCCGCGAGAACCGAAGGTGCTGACCGGGGTGGGAGTGAAGGCAGGCCTTCCTTCAGTTTACGGATTCTGCAGCCGCCCTTCCCAAACTTCAGCAAATATTTTACGATGTTGCAAGGTGTTATGAGAAGCGAAAAGCAAGCTGTGATTCAGCTGGTCTGAAGACTTTGCAAACAAAAAAAAAGAGTGATCCATTTGGCAGCAAACTATTATTTCTGCCAGAGCCCACAGAGTGGAATATGGAAAGAAATATTTATGCAAGACTTTGAATACATATTTTGCATACATATTGAATTTTCCAACTAAGGCCAGTCTCAAATTAATTGGCCCAATGGGCCGCAACTTGTGGGTGCCCGACCCCTGGGAGCTGTGTACCTCAAGAGACCTGGAAGCCCGTGGGCACGTTCTGCTGCAGACTGGGTGGAAGGTGTGCTCATTCATATGCACTACTTCTCAAATATGCAGAGACCTTGTGATGAATAAAAGAAATTAACTTACAATGCTACTGAATATATCATAGCTGTTAGTTATGTATTTTGTCAATCAACTGATACTAAAAGTAAAGTTAATATCATGCTTGAGTTTAAGAAAAAAATTTTTTTTGTGTCCAAACACAGTGTTCACACTTGTTATCATTTGACTTCATTCTTAGCTTAGGGACGACGCATACCTTCCCATCAGGGGAGAAGCTTCCCCCCTAGTTATTGGCTCCCACTTTCACAACACATGTTGGGTAGTAGATTATTATTTGGTTTCTAGAACCTTAAAACCTGTTAGGAAGACATTTAAGTGGCTAGTTGAGCTCTGCTCCTCTATGAGAAAGTCATCCTGGAATAATAGCTGTAAGTAGTAGATACATTTCTTAGTCCACAAATTGATATAAAGAAATAGAACCTAATTTTTATTTCAAGCTTCCATTTCTTTGCACTGTCAGAAACCTGATTTTTGTGAACTTGATTTCAGCCTCCCCCTTCCCTAAAACTGTCTAGTTTCTGGGAGCGGCTCATGAGGCGCCAAGGTATGCCGTAGGGGGGTGGCCTGTGGAGGGAGTGAGAAATCTGGTCCTGAAGGGCACCCTTCCACACTGGTGTTTAGTGACCCACCCTTCCCCCTGTGTGCATGTGCAGGAGCAGCCTCCATTTCTCCAGTGTCCTCTTGAGCACTGGGGACCTGCTTCCGTGTCTTGCTGGGGGTGAACCCAGGAAGACCCCTTTTCTTCTCCAAGGTCTTGTAACCTTCCTGGGGCTCTTTTGAAGATACAAGAAACACGTCTTCTTTATGCCTAGACTCTACAAGCACATGGGGATTGTTCCCTCTTCCCAGGGTGAGCCTGCAGAGTGGTGCACAGGACCTCACAGCATCTCTGCCTGGTATTTTCCCATGAATTTACTTCATTTTCCCCCTCATCCCCAGGAAGAGGGAACGTTTTCTACTCTAATAGTTTTTTCTCCTAAACATTTTGTCTGTGCTGTTAATTTTTTCTCCTTCTCCTCCTCCTTCTGAAACAGAAAACCAGGAAGACACTCTTATTCCTCTGTCCCTTGCTATCATGTCCCTCGGAGACAAGAAGCACACAATAGGCCTGAATGAGGTGAAAGAAGGAGGAGGGTCAATATGGGGAAAGAATCTGTTGACATTATGTATCATTCGTATACAAATTAATGTAGATTTCATGACTGCAGAAGAGGAAGTCAACCTAGAATGAAATTACTGAGCAAAAAGTGAACTTTTACAGAATGATTAAAATAAGAGCCCCCAGCACTGGTATGGTTTTCCTACCTGCTCTCCACATTTTCTGAGTGTGGCATCTAGAGCAAAGGGACTTTTAGATACAACGCTGAAATAAGGGTATCCTTTCTAAGGGTTGGGTGAGCGATGAAAGCTCCATCCGTGGTACACAAGGTTCCTCAGCAAGTTAGACCAGGGTGCTGAGAGGGATGGGGGACGAGAAGGGGAGGCAGCTGCATGCTGCCCCGCTCCGCCTGGAGGCTCTCCTCTCACGCAGATCCTCTCTGGAACTTCCCTGTCCCTGGGGCTGCTCAAAAGTCACCTGCCTCTACCTCCAAAGTTTCTGCTCCCTTTTCCTGGCCCCCATCCCCAGCAGATCTAAAGTCCCCTCATTCATTCACTTATTCTTTCATTCAAAACCATTGAATTTCCATGTGGGACTATATACTGGAGAAGGAGTAACCCGCTTTTGGTCTTGGCGAACCTTTAGAGTCTTGTTGAACAGAAAAAGACATCATCTCTGGATTTAAGGATCTTATAGTTCAGTTGGAGGGCGGAGGAGCCCCTGCAAAGACCAGTGAAGGAGGGATAATTACGGCTGCAGGTTGCAGGTCGCAGTGGGACACTGAGGCAGGACACCTAGCTGAGCCTTGAGGTGTCAGAGGAGGCTTCCTGGGTAGGACAAGAAGGAACAGATGGAATCTGAGAGAAGAAACACCAGGATTCTGGGGCAGGACAAGCTCTGACAGGTCAGGCAGGCTACAGGCTTGATACCTCCGAAGTGGGAGAGGGATCAGGGAGCAGCTGATCTGACCCTGAAACAGCCACAAATTTCCAGTAGCAATGATGGCTACACATTTCAAATTTGATAATTATGAACACACATTTTTCTCAAAGAACTAACTGCTTCATTTCTAGGCAAGAAGTTTCTATTTCGTGTTTCTCAACTTGTGCTTTTTGAATCGGAAGCCTAGGGGAGAATATGGGGGTGGAGGGCCCTTCCCAAAGCAAAACCCCCAAGTCTCTCCTCCTTGCTTGTTGGAGAGTGACAGACGACTTAAAAGATCCTATACTGCAGGCAAAGAAGAGTTTGTTGGCAAAACCACACAGGAGACAGCAGAGTGCTAAATCAGAGCTTTTGCAAGCAATGTATTTTTATCATTAAACTCTTGGCAAAAGCTCCCACTGGGCTGCCTTAGCTGAGTATGCTCACCTAGTATGGGGTGAGCTCCTTGAAAACACAAGTTTGTTGCAAATACTCCACCAAAAAACCCCCAAATTAACATTTATTTAATTTTTTTAAAAAAGATAGTGCAAGAAGGTAGGAGGCTCTCGGCCCACTAAATCATGAGGTAGGATTATGTGTCTCCCCCTGTGAAGGGTGAAAACTGATATCCTGTTTGGGGAACCTCAACCACATGCTGAAAGGCCAACTTTGTGTCGTGGAAACAAATCAAAGGTACATTTGGAGAAAGGCCCCAACATTCTGGATCACACAGGATATAAATTACATACTATTATTCTTGAGTGAACATAGCAAGAAGATATATTCCTTGGGTAAATAAGCAGAACAAACTAAAGGCATTTGGGTTAAACTGTAAACAATCATCTAGGTCAAATTACTTAGGGGTTTAGTTATCAATATAGAATAATATATGCTTTAGCTAGGGCCAGTAAGACAAGCTTTAGAGATGTCTGCATGACTTCTTCCCCTAAATTTAGTCCATTAAGTGACTAAGGAATTAAGAACCAATAAAAATAGCCTGGGAAAACATTGTACCACTGCTGTGCAGCCACTATCTTTTACATCAACCCAAGGTTTTTCCAAAAATACTGATCATTTCTAGAACTATCTAGAACATGGGTTGGCAAACTTTTTGTTCAAGGGCCAGGTGGTAAATATTTCAGGCTTTGCAACTCTGCCATTATACACAAAAGTGACCATAGACAATCTGTTAATGAATGGCTATGGTTGTGTCTTGAAATACTTTGTATTTAAAAATAGGCGACTGGTCTGTGGGCCATTGTTTGCTGACCTTTAAACAATTGCATAGATGTAGAAAAATTGTAAGTTCTTTTGGAAAAATTATGAGTTCCTTGGAACTCCGCAGCAGACCAATTTCCATGGGGTTGTGTGGTGAAGGCGCATTGGTCCACTGGCAAACAAACCGTCCTTTATCTATAAACATTACAGAGAAAGGCCGGACGAAGATTGGCTGGTGCTGTCAAAGAGGCCAGATGACTCATAGGCTGAATTCAGGGGGAGTCATTAGGTCAAGGTACAAACTACTATCATAGATGGAATAAGCACACTGTGCCAACCTCATAGACTTTACACATTTACCTCTCCCTCCCAGTGGCTTTGTGAGGGAGCCTGGGGATTCTGTATCTGATAGCACTACAAAAGGTGAGACTGTACACCAAACTGTGCCAGTTTCCTTTCTAACTCAGTTTCATGAGAACAATAGTGTCCTTTGGGACTGGGCAGGTCACCTGTCCTGTCGTATTCATGGTCGCTGCTGAATGGACATCCCTGTGGAACCAGTCTCTCCTCAACCCATCCCCTGCCACAGATGGCTGCTCAGGGGCCTGGCTCGAAAGGTAGAGCTGGGCCCTAATTTTCTTTAAGGAATTTGAACCAAAAGCCTAGAGGAAAGATGCAGCTGGTGGCAGGGATGTAGCCAGAAAGCTCATGTGGCCTCAGGGTTAGAAAAGCACCTTGTAGGCCTTGTGCAGGATGTGTTCCCTGGAAAAGCAAAAATAAAATAGAGCAGCACTTCAGTGTCTTTCCAGTTCCATGATCCGAGGAGGCTGGTTGGTCCTCAGGAATTGTTATGTTCCGTGACACCACTCTGTGGGTTTGTAATAGCTTCCTTTTCTCTTTTCTTGCATTGTCTTGATTGGGGTTTTTTTTTCCCTCAATAACTAAGTCATGTGGTATTTGACTGGGCATATTTCTTGCCACAACCAACCTTTTATTTAATGTGTTTTAGATCTGGAATCCAGATATAAGATTCAATAGCTTCAACCATGATCTTTTTAACTTCTAAAACGGGCATTGGTAACAAATACTATCAAGTTTTCCTTGTCAGTGACTTTACAACCTGTCCTTTGTACTCCCATCCCTCCTTCTGCAACCTAGTACTTGATCACTCCTACCTGGATTTCAGCCAAATCTCCTAGGAAGCTCCTTTGCATTTGTTCATTCCCTATTCTTGTTCATCTGTTATCAGATCTGTTCGATTAATTCTATAAACCTACTTTCATCAAATCACTTCTCAGATGAAAAGTCCATAGTGCTTTTCTATTGCCTCCTGGATCCAACCTGACCTATTAAAAGCAATATTTTAAGCTTCTTAATCTGATCTCACCGTATCAATTTATTGTATTCAGATCTCTCATGACCCTTCAACATGAACTTCAGTTTCAACCAGGTTAATCTCCCATATCCTCCATTAATATCTCACTCTTCATTCTTCCATGTCTTTGCTTATTTTTTCTCCCCACTACTTCTCTTAATTAGAAAATCTTCTTCCCGGGTCAAAATATAATTATAACATGATTTATAAGATAGAGTACGGTGAAAAGGAAATGAAGGCAATATCTGTCCCCTTCCACTGGACAGTCCGCATTCCAAACACTCAAAGTCTGGTGACCATTAGAAACATGATGAAACTATCACAAATACATGAAATTGAAGCTTCTGGATAAAGAGGGCGAAGTGAAACTCACATCTAATTTTTATCCTTTTCATCCTCCTCACATAAAACTACCTTAAAGGTATTTTTGGGGTTGGCATAAATCCTAAGGATAAAGAGAGTGAAAGAGGATGCCAACAGAAGCACATTTCTGGAAGGTGGCAAGCACACGGACACATGGTATTTGTCTTGGCACACTTGAGGGACCAAATTGTAAACTGACATTAAATAAAGATAAAAAATAAACTCAACATGCACTCCGGAGTCCTCCAAAGACTCAAGATCGGTGGCATCTTTGGAAGTGCGGTGAATTGAGATGCTGAATTAAGGGAGCTTGGTTAAATAAAGGCTGTTTGAGGATCGGGTGGATTCCTGGATTTCACCCCTCCCCCCACAGCACACCACTGGGTGATTGCCCCTCCCACACTCTGGCCAAAGTCTAGAGGTTTAGGCTCAGGAGACAGGGAAACAGATGATTTCTGGATTGGAGGAACGCCAGGCACAGGTGAGGCTGGGTGTGAAGTACTTAGGAAGTATATGTGAATGAAAGGATATTGAACACTAAGGCTCCCTGCTTTCCTCCTCTACTTCATCCTGCAGGCAAGAGGAATTAGAGGGCTATTTTGTGGAGAACATGATAATCTCAAGAGGAAATATCTAAAGATACTGACTTCAACAGTGCCCTCACAAGTGGCTCAGATAGACCATCCTACATTAGTGATTCTCAACTAGCAGCATATGGGGATGTCTGGGGACATTTTTGATTGTTACAAACCTCAGGGGAGTGCTATTGGCATCTAGTGAGTAGAGGCCAGAGATGATGTTAAATACCCTACAATGCACAAGAAAAGCCGACCACAACAACAAATTATCAGGCCCAAAATGTCAGTAGTGTCACTACTGATACGCGCTGCCTTGGTGTCCCTACTCCATTAAGACTAAGCAGAAAACCAAGTACGACGAGACATCTGAAGAAAGCTTCTAACAAGGCAGATAGAGACTAGACAAATAGAGAAAACCAATGAGGAGGAAAAACAATCTGCAGGAAGGAAAGAACTCTAAAGAACTGTGCTTGACTTTCACGTATGACCGTGATGGACTGCAGGGGACCAGATTTACCTTTCTGCTCTGAACAACGGGAAAAGTGGACATTCACTGTTCTCTGATATTGGATAACAGGCAGAGCAGGCCCGCCTTTCACATCTGAGTCCTGGATTTGACTTTTGTGTATAGAGATCCAGTTTGAATTTACTGAAGAATTTCCCCACTGACTTACAATGCCACCTGTATCATATACGTATTCATCTACACCTGGTCTCTCTGTCTGTTAGGAACCATAATGTCTTAATACTTAAGTTTTATAATAAACATTTATACTTGGTACAGCAAATCCTTCCAACTTGTTATTCTTTAAAAGCGCCTTTTGGCCCTTTGCTCCTCCATATAAATTTTATGATCAGCTTGTTGAGCTCTAGCTTGTTCAATAAAATTTTATAACTTTCTATATAAAGGACTTGGACACCTATTGTATTCTTATATTTTTGGTTTTTATTACATAAAGTATATGTTTAAAATATATTTCTGTTTCTGCTGTTATGCAGAGATGCACTTTACTTTTGTGTATTGATCTTCTTTATGGTAAATTGGATAAACTAAGTTTATTCATCCTAATAATTTGCGCTGGATTCTTTTTGAATCTATAAAATACTGGAATACCACAAATAATGACAGTTCTATTTCTTCCTTCTGATCTCTCTACTCTTTCCACCCTTTGTCTTGTTTTATTGCACTGGCTAGGGTCTTCAGTATGTTGAATAGAAGTGGTAAGAGCGGGCATTTTTG
This sequence comes from Pteronotus mesoamericanus, assembly GCF_021234165.1. NCBI lineage: Eukaryota > Metazoa > Chordata > Mammalia > Chiroptera > Mormoopidae > Pteronotus > Pteronotus mesoamericanus. The sequence continues at coordinate 953,523 of NW_026555001.1, forward strand.
TCTTGTTACTGATTTTAAAGCCAATGCATTTAACGCTTGATATATTTGCTGTAGACTTTTTGATACTACCCTTCACTAGGTTAAGGAATTCATATTCTAATTTACTAACCATTTTTATTATGATTGGTTGTTGGATTTTATAAAAAATGGTCATAATTTTTTCCCACTCATTTGTTAATGTATTAAATTAATAGCTTTTTTCTAATGTTAGGCAATCTTGCACTCCTGGGTTTAATTCACATTGGTCACAAAATAATATTAACTGTTATGCACTGTTGGATTCATTTTCTAATATTTCTAATATTTCCAGCTTTGCTCACAATTGATAATGCCCTGTAATTTTCCTTTACAATACTTGCCTGGTTTGGGCAACAAGGATATACTAGCTTTATAAGTGAGCTGAGGAATATTCTCATTTTCTTCTATTGTTTGAAAAAGTTTGTGTAAGTTTGGAAGCACTTGTTATTTGAATTTTGGTATAAGTCAGCTATTAAAACATCTCAATCTGGTGTTTCTTTAACTCCTGATAAAATTTATTTAATGATTATAGGTCCTTTCAGACTTTTGATTTATTCGTGAGTCAATTTTAACCCTTATTATTTTTATAGGAAACTATTTCAGCTAACATTTTTCAACTATATTGGCGTAAGATTGTACAATATATTTTTAAAAAAAACTTTGCTGCATCTAAAATTCTGTTCCTTTACTTATATCTAAAATGGACTATTCCTGACTTTTTTTTATTAGTTGTTAGAAGTTTTGGAATTTTACTAGTTTTTAAAAGCATTGCTTTTTTGCTCTGTTGAGCTTTATTTTTTCTATTGTATTTTTGTGATTCACTTATCTTATTTTTATTAATTCCCTTTTCCTACAATCTTTGCACTTGCTTTCCTAACAAGTTCAATTCTTAGCTCAATAACTGTCAGACTTTTTTTCCTTTTCCTATACAGCATAAGCATTTAAAGCTATTTATTTCCTTCTAAATTCTACTTCAGCTGTATCCCACAAGTTTCTCTGGCTAGTTTGTTGACAGTCTTTGGAAACTTAAGTCCATCTAGTTTGCCTTTTTTAAAAAAAGGTTTTACTTATTAGTTTTTAGAGAGAGCAGAAGAGAGGGGGAGAGAGAGGGAGAAAAACATTGATTGCCTTCCATACATGGCCCGACCTGTGCCCCAACTGGGGACTGAACCAGCAAAACAGGCATGTGCCCTGACCAGGAATCAAACTGGTGACCTTTTGCCTCTTGGAATGATGCCCAAACAACTGAGCCATACCAGTCAGGGCTACCTATTTATTTGATCTTAAGTTGTTAAAACTGTAAATCTTTTAGCAAGATGGAAAACCAAGAAAGAACACCATTGCCATCTAGTGGAGAAACGTACTATTCCCATCTCTAAATGAGACCCACTATCACCATCTCATTCCCCCACATTTGATCAACAAATCCTGTCAAATCTTCATTTATCAGGTCTCTCTAAATCTCCCTTCATCTCCATTTTCCTAGTAGCACTTTAGTATTATTTGTAGTTTTAGTTTGTTTTGTTTTGCTAGAATTGCTTTTGAATCAGTCCTTCTTTAGTCACTCTTTCAACATATTCTCCTTGCTGTACCCTGGCTGCTGTGGCTCAGGAGACTGAGTGCCGGCCTGTGAACCCAAAGATTGCAGGTTTGATTCCCAGTCAGGACACATGCCTGGGTCACAGACCAGGTTCCCAGCAGGCAGTGCACAAGAGGCAACCACACATTGATGTTTCTTTCTCCCCGACCCCTCTAAAAATAAATAAAATCTTTAAAATATATATTTACCTTATTGCTATTGTCACACATTACTTTTATAATTTTACATTAATTGAATGGGTTGCCTATCAATTGCTTGCTTATAAGTTTTAGAACCAATAATAGCAGTCTGACTAGGGATGAACACAAAGTAGAGGTCCAATAAATGTTAGATTAATTGAAAAAAAGTATTTAGTACCATTTGTTCATTTGCCAGATTTATCTAGGAGGCAGAGGAACGTACATAAGTTTCCAAGTGTTTTCTGTAATAACAGATTGATGAATGACATTCACATGTGTTATTCTCCTGTGGGCTTACCTAGTTTTTCTTAAACTTAAAATTATTTTTAATTACAAAATATATGACCGATATGAAAAATGAGTAATTATATTGATGCTGTCGAGAGCTAAGGTTCTTACTGTGGAAGAAGATACAAATACGGAATGGGGAAAGGCAAGGAAGAACCCACTGGGGCTGAATTGGAACTGGAGATATCAGTAACACTTGCAATTTTTAATATGTGTTTTCTTGCTCTTTCTGTTGAAGAGGCCTAGAGGCAATGACAACAGGCCCAGATCTGAGGGTTTAAACACAACTCACCACTCAAAGAAACTTCAGAGGAATGGCTGATTCCAGGGCTGGGTGGGAAAATAAAAATTGGTAAAATAAACTTGGAACAATTGTGCTGGAAAATAAGAAATTTCTCAATAAATGGTAAGAACGTGCCAAAAAGACCCACGAGCCAGCTTAAAAGGTCTCCTGCTGGCCAAATCCAGGACAATTTGACATCAAAACAAATGGGGAGTAACAGAAGGAATAAAATAGGAATCTTTGAGTTCATACTAGCATCAGTGATAAAAAGAAAAAGCTTTTCCTTACAATAGAGTGCCAACTAATAAGTGAACAAGGAATGATATAACTGGAAAACCACCATTTGGCAACCATCGGAGTAACAACTAATTCAGCCAAGGAACATCACTGGGTGCTAAATTAGGGTGTGAAAGTTTGCTGAGAAATAGAATATTTACAATCTCAAAGTATCTCCACACAAAATGCTTAATAGAAAAAAACAGAAACAGTGGAGAAATCCAGCAGATGCCACCTAAAGCAAGTGACTGAAATAAAACACCTTGAAATGGGACAACCCACACCATGGTGACGCACTGAAAAGGGACACATCACTTCTACGACATTCCTGCCCAAAATGCATCCACTCAATCTAATCCTTTAGCAAAACAAATTTTAAAAACCAAGATTAAGAGACATTCTAAAAAATAACTTGGCCTATATGTTTCATGACTTTGACATTTTTGAAAGACACTGAACAACTGTTCTAGGAGACTAGCGGCTTGGCAGCTAAATATAATGTGTTATCCTGGATTAGATCCTGACCCATTTTTATTTTTATTTTTTTACTACAAAGGCCATTCGTGCTACGGTTATGTTAGGAAATATCCTTGTTCTTAGGAAATATACAATATTTGAGGTAAAGAGGCATCATCTCTGTAACTAACATGCAAATGGTCAGGAAAAAAAGCATTTATTCTATATTAATAAAGGGAAACCATGTCCTTAGAACAAAATGACAACTAATAAAATCACAATTTTGTAAACATCACAGTAACATTTTTTTCCAAATAAGAATCATCAAAGGGTGCTAATCTAGGAGGGGCAGATTTGATGAGGAATAGAATATCAACGTGGTCTCAAAAATGTCTCCTCACAAATTAAGCACTAATAGCAAAGGAAAAATAGTAATTACAGTGACTGGCAACATCTCTCCTAAGTGACCACAGTGAACATTACCAATAAGGTACAAAGGGGTGTTCTGTGAGTCTGGGTGTGACCCTGGAGGACACATCTCTCACAGTATTTCAACCCACACTGCACAGCTTAAATTTAAACACAAAGAAACTTGGAAAAACCCACAGTGAGGGATGTCCTATGATTTAACTGTCCTATATTCTTCAAATACATCAATATCACAAAAAACAAGGAGGAGCTAAAGAGTAACGACAAAGTAACCTATGATCCTGGATAAGATACTGAAACAGAAAAATATGAACAAATACAACTGGAAGAGGGAGTGCGGGTTAAAGTATTGTTATCAATGTTAAATTGCTGAATCTGATCGCTGTATTTAGTATGGTCATTCTTACGAAGTACAGATATAGTACTGAACAGTAAAGGATATGATGTCTGCAATATACTCTCAAATGGGTCAAGGGTAAAATGTGTAACAAGAGACAGAAAATGGTAAAGCAATATGAGAAACATTAAAAAAAAAAGTCAAAATGCAGAATGTAAGAATTTTTCCTTTTTAAAATTCTCAAAACAAATACACATGTGTATGTAAATGTTATTTCTAGGATACTAAAATTATTAGTACTCTCCAGCTCCTCCAGCTAAGGAAGCTGGGAGCTAAAAAGTATTAGGTGGTTGGCATGAGGCTGTAAAGAGTTAAGTCTCTCTTTTCTCAACCCTCAATGCCAGTCCACAGGGGGGTAAAAACAGTAATTAATAGCTTTTGGATCAAACTTCTGCACATATAGTATATGTAATTCTTACACCATTTTGATGGCTACATATTCTAATCAATGTATTGAAGAAGTGTTCTATTGGTATCTATATTGTTTCTAATAGATACATTTAAATGTCTGAGATTTTAAAAATTACCTTATTTCATCACTTTTACATTTACTTTAAATCTATGTTTGGCCATAATCTGTCATCTTATTTCACGTTATAGTTTCTGTTTATGTTCCTTCTTTTAAAAAAAATATTTTATGTTCATGTTTTGTTTGGGATTTTCCTTCTCATCAAATAAATTCTATTCGATGTATGGCAGTCATATCTTTATTTCAACAAAATGAAGATTTATAATATATTCCCTTCTAACACTAATGAAAATCATCATAGGAGAACCTGAGTCTGGCAACTGGATCATTTGTAGAAGGAGGCTGCTCAGGGCCTACGTATGAAATTGAGTGGTGTGAGTCCAGGTTCCAGTTAATACCTGAGAAATATGCCTTTCCCAAAGCTGGCCACCCCAACCTTTAACGTGTCTGGCCCACTCTCTAACTGGGTCTTATTATGAGTCCCTTTTGCTGATTTTAACAAAAAGTCCCAAACTGTTTAAAGCAGGAGGAGATATTTCCTGCCTTCACTATTGTTTTTTATTATATTTTACATTATTCTTGTGATCATTCTGGATATTAGTAACAATGTATCTCAGAAACACTAGTTTCAAAACTTAATAAAGTTAAAACTTTATTTACCATAATTTTAAAATAAAAATGCAATATCTATATTATTGATATCATGTTATCTATTCTACATATTTGATAATGGTATTTATACAAACTGTACTTGACATTAGGGAACACTTTGTTTCCCTCAGTAGGATGCAGTTTTCCAAAGCAGAAGTCCCGAACCTCTTAAGTAGTAAAACAAAAATCTTTCTTTGAAGATATATACACATATTTTAAGAATCAGAATGTTTGCTTTGTTCTATTTATTTATTTTTGGTTGGGGGGGAAGGTTGGGGAGAGAATTAAAGAAGCTTCATTTTGCTTCAAAGAGCTTTCCCAAAGAGTGGTAACTCACTTCCATGGTACATCATCATAACAAACGCTGCTCTCTTGGCTTTCATAATAATGTGGATTCACAGTCATGTGTTTTCCTGAAATCCAGTGTATTCATTTGGATATATATGTGGGGTCTCTTGTGTTCTTATTCTCATAAGAAAGGTATTAGCACTATGGCCTCAAGAACAAATTTAAAAAAAATCATATATGCAACTTTTGTGTTTGATTGGGTCTGGGCTAATTTCTAAGGAACCATTCAGCTATAATGGTTTCAGATACTTAAATACCCTGTGAAGCTGCAATATTTAAGGTACTGCTGATTCTAAGAACTAGGCAACCAACAAGGGAATAAGGGTCTGAAGAGTATACGTTTGGATGCCAAGCTCTGAGCAAATAACAATGATCTCCTTTTCACTTCTGCAATATATATAAGTAGAGGGAGAGGATAGTAAGAATTACATGAATAATGTTAAATAAAAAGTGCATACAGAACTGGGCCAATATTTTTTGTTGTTGTTGTTAAATCTGCCACTTATTCTAGTTTAATCAGATGCATGTAAGGCAGACTAATTATACTGTAGCTACTCAGAGCTTCTTGAGAGCAAAAAAAATGAATACCAATCAACTTCCCTGGTTTAAACTTAATTATCTTAAAACATGTTATTTTTTTTAACTTGCACATCTCTGATATGCCTCAAAAATTTAAAGCAGAAAGAAAAATCATATAGGAAGCCAGAAACTTCATCAATACATCTAGACAGACGTTTGCTTGTAGTTTTTTGTATCCAAAACCTTTTTTCCACACATTGCACAGATGCCTAAAACAAAAGAAAACATGTGCACATCAGATAATAATACCAACTAATATCTAATACCAACAAGTATCTAAAACCAATGGTTTGGTTAATTTAAGTCAATTCTGAAGCTAAAAACATAATTTTACAGTATCAGAAAAGAGAAAAAGAAAATATATACTTTAAAGGATGAACAAGTTCTATTTTGCCTTAGAAAAAATAGAATTTGATTATAATAGAATGTATAAAGGCTATTCCTTTTTTATATTATCCAAATCAGCACCAAATAAAATAGATTTGACATGAATAAAAATGGTATTAAACTTACCCTTTTTGTAGGCACAGCCCTGGCAGTAATTAGAACCTGGTTGGTGCACAGAGCTTTTACAAATTCTGCAAGTGGAGAACTTATTCTTTCCATATGGATCAAATCTAGAGATTTTTCAAAAGAAAGAAAAATGTATAACATCACGGAAACACTCTTAGACAACCTCACTTAAGCCACAAATGGGGCTGATCCACACCCTCCCTTCCCGCTATAAGCTCTACAGCCGACAGGGACAGAGCTCTTGCAGCTGGTGATACTGCAAGACGCTCTACACTTCAAGCCCTTTCATGCAGGCTGTGTGCTTATACAGAGCCAGTTCTTAATCCCAAATGTGTTTATAGCCAATGTATTTGTCAATCTATCTGTCTGGTATAATATTATGGAAACTGATGAAATATGGGTACAGAGTGGTTGAGTCTATTAAAAACTAAGTGACTGTTTTAGGATGACTAGTTAAATGTGAATCATTAGAACTGCTGTTGATTTAGGTGTGGGTAAGACAACTGTTAAAAGTTGAGGAAAAATCGAAAGTGGGAGGATTTGGCACTTTGCATCTGTCAGTTCTTGCTCCACTTTAAAGACACTGGAAATATATATTCTTGTTTATAAATTATATGAAGAAAATGATGAAGAACTCATACTCAAAAGGTTTTGTCTTAATACCAAATGACTGATAAATATATAGAGAGTATTATGTTTTAATTTAAAATAAAGTATGTGTATTTTTAAAGATTGCTTACTTTCACTAATTTCTTCAATTAACTGATATAATCTCTTGGATAAAAAAGATCCTACTATATAAAAATGCCACATTATAGGGACTGAAGTGCAAAGTACCCTTAAAGGAAATACTTTCCCTTAAGCTGGCAGTAACTTTTTCTAACAATACTCATATAGCAAATACCAGCACTTTCTTCTCTTTGGGTACATAATACAACAACTCATTTTCAGGGGTTAATTTTTCCAAACCCAGAAGAGTATCACTTTACTCCCCACAAGATAGGCATTATTCTTTTCAATATGCCCAATTGTTTCAACCTGCACGTCTGGAGATTACTTTTTCTTAAAATCATATTCTATCATTCTAAGATGTACATTTTAATATCTCTGAAATCTTAAAAGTATTAATTGGCAGAGCTTTTTCTTTCTTAAAGTAATGACGTATCTTATAAATGATGGTATCTTAGATTCAATGCAACACAGTAGTGCATTTTCCAAAGTGAAATGTTTAGAGAATCCAAAAATAACTGCTTTTTAATGATATCAGGGTAACTTTGGGAGCATAAAGGAACTAGAAGTATCTAAATTCTACAATATGTAAAAATAACAACTCACTCAATAATGGTCTTAACTGCATGTTCTTAAGACATCAATAAGTCAGTCAACAGTATATAATATGACACTACTCATCACTTAAAAGATTAAGTCTACTGTGCTATTTATGTGCCAGGCACTGGATATGGTAAAAGTTTTATTTTTACTATTATTTCTAATCCTTGCGATGATATCATCAAACAGGTATTTATTTATTCAGCAAATACACACTGGGTGCCTACTACATGCCTGCTACTGCTTTACATACAAAAGATAAACTTGACAGGCAAAGCCTCTGCCCTTGTCAAGCTGACATTCTAGGGAGAGGAGATGGACAATGAGTAATGAAACAAATACATTCTTCAGATAGTAATGCCTGCTGAAGAGGAAATTCAAACAGGACACTGGCAGCCATAAAGGGACGAGGGAAGACATTAGTTTAGATGCCGGTTACAGACCCTCTCTGAGACGGTGACCTTTCAGCTGGGACCCAAGTAACAAAGAAGAGGAGCTATGTGAGCTCTGACTGGTGAGCTCTAGAAGAAGGGAGCACTAAGCACAAACCTCCTCCAGACAGAGTGGGGTTGGCATAGCTGATGCAGGGGTTGCTACCACAGCAAGTCAGAGGTGAGAGGGGCCAGATCTCAGAGGACCTTGTAGCAACATAGTAGGGCACCTGGAATTTAGTCAACGTAAAAAGAACACCAATGGAGGTTGTGAGCAAAGAAGTTACATGCCCTATAAACTTAACTATAAGGAAATAGAGAGGAAACAGAGAGAGAGAAAGTTACTAAGGTATCCATGTTAGAAATAAGTAGTTTGGAACAAGGCAGTAGCAGTGACATGGACAAAAGCAGGTGGATTCAGGTTACACTTTGGTAGCAGAACCAAAGCTCTTGCTGATGGGTGTGAGAAGTGAGGCAAAGGAGGGAACCAGTGAGGAATTCTAGCTTTAGGCTTGGACGGTGATGCAATGACGAGAAGACTATGATTAGAAGACCAAAAGAAAAAGAGGTTGTCTGTTAAGACATCCAACTGGATAAGTCAAGTAGACAGTTCGATGTATGTTTGGGGCTCAGAGAAGTCAGGACTAAGGATATACATTTGGGAGTAATTAACAGACAGTTTGAACTCAAAGCTATTGGACCAAAGTCAATTGAGGAATTATAAATGTATAAATATATAAAAAAGAAAAAGTCTAGGATTGGGTCCAGAGGCACCTGATTGAAAAGGAACAGCCAGTGAGGTGGGAGGGACGAAGAATGTGGTGTCCCAGAGTCAAAAGAATAAAGGGGTCCAAAAATAAAGAGTTGTTAAAACGTTAAGCAAGGTAAAAATAAAGTAGTAGACATCAGTTTTAAAGGTCACGTGTGATCCCGACTAGAGCAGTTTCAGGGGTGTGGTTGGGACAGAGGCCTGACTAGAACGGCTGAAGGAGAGAATGGAACTTAAGGACACCGTGAAAGTATCTAGACAGGGTTTTTGAAAACTTCCGCTGTGAAGGGAAGCACGAAAATGAGGTGTCAGCTGGAAAGGTTCATGGGATTTTTAAGATTGACCATAATAAAACAGTGCCAGTAATTGTTTTTAAGGTGGGAGGTATTTTTATTCCCATTAGCAGATGAAAAAGTAAAGTTCAGAAAAGTTAAGAAACTAGCTTAACTTGTGTAATGTCACAGAGCTAGACAGTGACAGAGCTTAGATTCAAATTGAAATCTGACTCCAGAACTTAGGCTATTTCCATATTTCTCTGTTACCTCTGATTTGCAGGATAATTAAGAATTAGAAAGCCCTGGCTGCTGTGGCTTGGTTGGAGTGTCATTCTATGACCAAAGGGTTACAGGTTCAATTCTCAGTCAGGGTGCATGCCTGGATTGAGGGTTTGATCTCCAGTCCAGACACATGTAAATCCCCGATACTGGCCTGTACTGGAGGCAGCCAATAATGTTTCCCTCTCACATTGATGTTTCTCTCTCTCCCTCTCTTTCTCTCTAAAAACAATGGAAAAATGCTCTCTGGTGATTAAAAAAAAAGTCTAGAAATAATAAAAGTTATGTTTTCTGGTGAAATTATAAAAAGACAGTAGCATTAATATCATCATATATTGATACAGTGAGGAAGCAGGCTGTAACAGATAGCTTGGTTTTGCAATGCTAGAAACTACCCAACTGTATTATCACAAGAGAATGGCGCACACCAAATTCATGTCAGTATGCGTAAAATTAGAAAGAGTGGTAATTTAATGTATTACTGCTCTATAGATGCTCCTATACCTACCTACCTTGCTTTTTTTGAGGTCAAAGCTTTATTTTCATTCAGCTTTCTCCCACCACTTTCTATATCAAAACAAACATGTATTTCAGTTAGTTATTTCTATACATTTCACAATACACAATTAGTTAAAAAGTTCATTTTTTGATCTACAACAGACTAGCCTATATCAAAATTTTTGAAAATCCTCATTTCTTAAAGGTTCTTAGGCTATTACTTAATAGAAAACAATTACTTATTAGAAAAACAATAAAAAACAATAAAAATTAGATAAAACAATCATTTTATTTCTCAGACTCAAAGTAGGAATTTAGAAATGGGTCTACATTTAATTTTTCCACTGTAAAATCTAGAAACCACTATTTCAGTGCCATGGACCTTGAACACAGTGGAAGTGTTTCTTTTCTTTCCCTTTGACATTTGCACTGTATTTAATGAATAGGAAGATGATATGAGCTAGTCTGTAATAAATTACCTTACAACAAAAAATGATTAAGAAGGTGAAAACATTTAAATGATTTAAGAACATAAAGATCAGGTGAGGAAAAGGGGATTAGATACCAAGTGTAATTAAGTTGAATTAAATCAATTACTATGATATACTCATTGTTTGAAAATCATTTAATTATTTTACTATCTCCTGTCTAGCAAATTAGGAACTCCAACATGTAACTAAGAGAACTAAGTAAGATACTAAATTGTTGGGAGATCCGGTATAAGTTAATGTTTAATAGATGAAATATTTTGTACACATAACATTTCATTTTACGAATAACCTAAAAACTAAAATATTATTCACAGGAAGTATCTGATCCAACCTCTGTGTTCTAAAAGGAAAAATACCTGTGGTATTCCTTGCACCATCTTTCCATGTATCTGGAGTGATAACAGTACCAAGTTTCTTTTCACCTGTTACAACAAGATAATAAAAGTAAGGGGAAGTAGTACTTACTATTTAATAAATACACTATATTGTGCCTAAAGTTCACAATGGTATCAACAGTCATATTATAGTAGGAGACTGTTAATGCTGAGGTTGAGGTCAGTGAACTGAAACTTAAGATAATAACTGTGGGAAATCGATAGCTGACTCTCAGTAAAATCTGCAGTATAATAGGCTTATAATAGGCTTCCTCTGTACACTTTGAACAAATCGGGTAAACAAATCTGATAAATCTATTAATTTCGTGAATATTTACTAAGCAGGTATATACTATTTACATCATGTATGAGCCATTGTACAAAATACAGAGAAAACGAAACCCAATTAGTTAGGGGAAATTCCAAATTACAAGGAGCTTTCTGATTTCTCTCACAGTAATCCTTAACTTGGGCTTTATGGGTAGACCTTAGGAGACATGTGATCTAGATGAAATTGTACACAAACTTTTTGTATATTCCTTTTTTAAAATAGACTCTGGTAAGAGTCTACAGTTTTCATCAGATTTACAAGGGATTCAGAGAACCAAAAAAAAAAAAAAAAAGTTAAGACCCATTCAACTGAAATTTAAGCTAGAAAATAAAAAGTAAAATAGAAAATAATAATTGAGAGCTAACATTCATTCTAGGAGAAATTCCATGGAGAAAGGACAACCTTAGCTAGAGAAATCCAGGAAAGTTCTATGGGAAACAGAACAGATAAGAACAGTAAGTTAAGAACAATAGAGAGGTTATGTGGCAAGGTAGCTGTGAAGGAAGAGGAGGAGAGAGAATGAAGACAAACTAAAAGAAGGACACACCCTAAGGAAAGGCATAGAAAGCTCAGAGTGCACACAGACACGCAAAATAGTTTGGTTCGACTGAAGTGTAGAAAGGATAAGGGTTAGTGAAAATAAAGATGGAAAGATAAGCTGAGGTCTTACAGTTGAGGACAGTCCTAAATGCCAGGCTCCAAACATAGAAACCCAAAAGTATTTCCTGTAGACTGTAAGTTTATTAAATTAACTTGCCCAAAGCCATTCTTTTACCTAATATAAGATCTGTGATTCAAACTTATGGGTGTCTGTGTTCAAAGTTTTATCTATTGGGGGTATATTAAAAAAAGGGATTATGTTAACTAGACAGTAATCAAGGTAAGAGGACTTGATACCTTGTCACAGAAAAGCCAGATAATTCTAGCTTGGGGAAAAAGAGACTTGGGCATATGACAGATATTTTTAAATATATAGACAGTTTGTGAGGTCCAAAACCCATAAGCTATCTTTTAGATTGGCATTAGAATCACTAGATGGCACCCTGGCTGGTGTGGCTCAGTGGTGTGGCCAGGTCCCCAGTTGGGGGCGTGAGAGAGGCAACCCGATGTTTCTTCCCCTTCCGTCCTCCCTCTCTTCCCATCTCTCTAAAAATAAATAAAATCTTTTTAAAAAGAATCTTTGGATACATGGGAAGGAAAGACTCGTCTTGCAGGCTTTCATGAAAAAAGCCCTGAAGCCATTGGGAGGGATACTAATTGCGGGTTGTCAGATAGGATGCTCAGTAAACTTTGTATTTCAGATACACAAAGAAATAGTTGTGTGTTGTTGTTGTTTTTTTTTTGTTCTGAAATAATGTCCTAAAAGTAAGTGCTCCGGGACAAAGCACCCCTTACAGCAGTAAGGCGCAGCAAACTGAACCAAGTCACAAATATTGCATAGGATATACTTATACAAAAAAATTATTCGTTGTTTACCTGAAATTCAAATTTAACTGGGTGTCGGCATTTTTAATTGTTTAAATATGGAAAATATAGAAGTGACTTAAGATCTATTCCAAACTTAAGGGTCTGTGGGTTGAGGAAGCCAGTCAAGAAGCTGTATGGGATGAGATCCGGGGTCGGGGAAAGCAACGGAAATATACAAAGAGGTGAAAAACCTGAGACCACCCGAAATACAAAACACAAAGCAGTATGTTTTGGGGCGGCGCAGGAACGATCCAGGACAGGGTAAGAGGGTAGAGGCTAAAACGAGAGACCGCGACAGAAGTGAAAAAGGAAAAAAGACAAGACAAAATTTCCAGAGAACTCCAGTTAGGTTCTCCTACTTTCCTGCCGCAGAAGCGGCCCCTTAACTCACATTTTTCGCACACCATCCTTCTGCGACGGTTCCCTTAGCAGCAGCAGTACCAAAAGCAACTTGAAAACATCAATACAAGCAAGGAAGAATTCCCCTTCCGGGTTACAAAAATCCACTTCCGGTCCCTCACTCCGCCCCGCCTACTCTACACCTGGAAAGCCGAGGGAAGAATAAACACGAGCAGGGAGGCGGGGCTGTTTCTTTTGCCCGCCCCCCCATTTCTGTGATTGGCTGTGAGTCCTTGGGTCTCCGCCCCACAAGCCTGAGCGTGCGCGAAGGTTCCGGGGGCGAGTCACACCTGGTGGTGGGAGGTAGTAGCTCCCCCTTCCCTTCTGCGGGCGGGAGAGTTAGGTAAGCCCAGCAGAGCATTCCGGTACGCGGGCCTCCTGGGGATGCAAACTAGCCTCGCCAACTTCCCAGATGACCGCAAGCCTCTGTGCCCCCGGCCCCTCCCCGCGCCTCCTTTCGGTGTGACCCAGGAGCTGCCTTGATGGGCCAGCCGGCCGTTGGACTTTCAGTGTCTGTCTCTCCCTTTCTCCTGGTCTCCACGCCTGTGCTCTTTGCTTGTGCCTCTCAGCTAGTCCCCCTTTGCCCGCACTCCGGTCGGCTGAGGCTCGGCCAGAGTCCTGGACTGACCCAGTTTATGGTGGGGCTGCAGATAAAGGCCCGGCGATTCCCGCGAAATCTCGCCGGGAGCTGCTCCCAAGGGCCTTTCACCCCACAAGATCTGCGGACCCGGACCAGGGTCGGACCGCAGACGTCAGACGTCAGGGCCATAGCCCCTCTAGGGGGCGCCTGATGGGTGTCCTCGTAAGATTGCTCGTCGGGGCCTAACACAGGGCTGGTCTCTCAAGAGGGGCTAACACTTAACCTGCTCTCCTTTGTTCCCTTGTTCATTTCATTCCTTCATTCATTGATTCAGTAAGAGTTTGAGTTTGGGTATTGCTCACTGTATTACATCCCAGGCTGGTCATGTCAGTTGGAGTTCTCAGAGTGGTCCAGAAAAAAATGCGAAGGGGTGTCCATACAGTGTATTGTAGATCTGCTTTCCGGGCCCTAGACTGAGACTAGGACCTCAGAAATTTTTCCTTCCTCCCTTTTCCTTCATACTCTTCTTGACCCTTGGTGTGTGTTTTTATCTGAAATGGCTTTAAGCACTTGGAGGCTTGGGGCCTTGGACATGTTCCCTAACCTGTTTTAGCCTGTTTCCTTATCAGTAAAATATTTGCCTTTGAAAATTATAGTGCAAATTTGTATGCTAATGGATGCCACCCCGTGTGTGTGTGTGTGTGTGTGTGTGTGTGTGTGTATGTGTGAGTGTGTGTGTGTATGTAAAATATATATATTCTGGAATAACCACAGTCACCTGTGGACTGTTTAAATTAATAAGATCCTTACTTAACATTAGTGCTATGGATAAGCTCTCTGCTAGGTAATTTATAAAGGGGTGTGTGTGTGTGTTTTATATATAGGTGGATTCTTCCTTCCATTTATGCTTTACTTTTGATTGTAATCTAGCACCTGTAACAAACATTGTCATTTTGGTATTTCTGGAGCGCTGGAATCCCTTAGTTTAGCGTAATGTTTTTTGAACTCTCTTGGTTACACTGGCCACTGTTGTATTTAAGTGTGCACTTGGTGGTGTCACTTGGCATTTGCTAAGAAGATGTAAATTACTGTAATGTTAGACAAGGATCCACACTGGTAAAAAATGCCAACAATTTAACCAAACTGTATTCATGGAGTTTTTAGAATGCATAGGTATATTTCCAACCCGGGGAAATCATTAATCCCTGCAGTTTGTTTTCACATCAGATTTTGGCAAAAAAAAAAAAAATAAATAAAGGAAAAGGAATCGTTTAATTGGTCCTAGCACATGACCATTTTGCAGGAATGAGTGACAAATATATAAGAAATTAGGATTAAGAAATTTGTCCTCTATAGTTTCTGAGAGCTGTTTACCATATTAGTCCACATGTGCATTTGCATTATGCATCTTCCTATATTCTGAAACTAATAGTTTGGGTCATTACTTATTTTTAGGTGTTTAGAACAATGGAAAAATTATTGTCTATGCTCTTCTTAATTTGTTTTTCATTAGACAACCACTCAAGAATACACCATGAAAAATACCGATATCAAGAGACTACTGTATACCCATCTTTTATGCATATTCTCAATTATCCTAAGCATCTTCGTTCCATCATTCTTCCTGGAGAACTTCTCAGTATTGGAAACACACTTGACGTGGTTATGCATCTGTTCTGTTTTTGTAACTGCTGTCAATCTAGTATTATATTTAGTGGTTAAACCAAATACATCCACTAAAAGAAGTTCATCATCATACAAGGTAAGGCCTATTTCTAGTTTACTGATTTTTAGATAGTGGGAGTGTCTTTTAATGGAAAAATAAAGCCGTTGTCAAGAACTCAATCGGATTATTTACAGTGACTAAAGAGAATCTGATTTTTTTTTTCAAATTTTTTTTCCTGTTACTTGCTGGAAGGCTGCCCACAATATTTGATAGATCCTTGCCATGCATTAATTGTGGAATTAGGGTATCTTCAGTAAATATAGCAAATATTTCATGTATCATCACATAATAAGGACTGTTTGTGTTTTTGTGTATTCTAGCAGTCTGTTTTTTGTAAATAGTTCATAAATACTGATTAACAACATACATACCATAGATACCAATACACATCAATACATACCATAGAAACAACTGCTTTTTGCCTGTAATGTGGTTCGGTAGGTAGAATGAAGTGGGAAGTGGGTGATACTTGCCTTTAGCTTTTCTGATAGGGCTGTGTTCAGGGATGTGCTGACTGTGCACAAGACATGATCTGAATTCAGAATCCCCAAATCCAAAGAACATTTAACTGTTCATACATGAGTATGTTATGTTTAAACATACAATGGAAACATTTAATGTCCTTTAGGCATTCTCTTGAGTCTTTAAATTATTCATTTCTTTTTTAGGTAACCAGATTTTTGAAATGCTGTATCTACTTCCTTATGTCTTGTTTCCTCTTTCATGTGATTTTTGTTCTATATGGAGCACCATTAATAGAGTAAGTCTGAAATTCCTACCTTAAGGCCATTATATTTTAAAACTCTTGTTTACTAAAGAAAGGGCTAATTCTGTTGATGGTTAGAGAAAGACTGGTGTGTTTGATTATTGGATCATGAAAGGATACTGCCATTGCCCTTCCTTAGCAGTGTTATTCTTTTAAAAACAGCAATAACTTAATTCATCAAAGGCTCCTATTATCCAGCCTTCTAATACGCAATCGCCTGTTGGGGTGGGGGTGGGAGGTGTAGATGAGAAACTATATTAAAGCCAAACAATGTGTGACCCTTAGAACCTCTAAGGGAACTTACGATGGTGATCGTATCAGTTCTTAGTAAATGTGATTCTGAAGTGCTTGAAAAAGCGTTTATTTTCTTAAGAAAAGTCAATAGACTTGTGTATTTAAATACTTAATAAGCTAATGTTCATAATTTAAAGATAAAGGTAACGCTTTTTTAAAACACCAATTTTAAGTTAGTGAAAATTAAATTCATGACTATTTTTTATATAACGTTTATTACAGTTTGGGAAACTAGTTTAGTGGTGATTAATGATCATGGTGAAATGAGTGGTATATATACACACACATATAGCTATGTATATAGGTATCTATTTATATATAGTTTCTTATATGTACATATTAAGTTAACAGGTAATTCTTTTCTAGAGAAGGGAAGACAAGACCTTTGTAATGGTAAATGGATGTCTATTTAGTCCATTTTAGAGTAGAATAAATGTCCAGAGCAATGGCTCTCAAAGTGGTTCTAAAACCAGCAGGAGCACTTTATTGAAGTGCAGATTCTCAGACCTCAGTCAGAAACTCTAGAGGCGGGGTCCCCCAGTCTTTAGTTTATCCAGGTTTGTAAGTGGCTCTGATAAAAGCTAAAGTTCCAGAGACTATTGAGGAAGAAAGTTAATGATCCAGAAATGAGGTTTCTTGCCTTGGACAGAATGGATCAGAAGATATTCAACACTTTGGAACTCTTACCATTAAAGCCAGATATTTGCTAGATTTTTTTTATAGCTTACATTTTTTTTTATCGTCATCATTTTGGTAGGACTCATGTTTACCTTTCAAAGTAAAATACAAGAAGATATTTTTATATTAAGTTTATTTAAGTACCAAAGATCATGTAAGCGTGTATATTTGTTCCTTTAACACTTTTTAAAAAATTAATGAAGTTTTCTTTTTATAGGTTGGTGTTGGAAACATTTTTATTTGCAGTTATTTTGTCTACTTTTACTACTGTACCTTGTTTGTGTTTGTTAGGACCAAACATCAAAGCATGGCTAAGAGTTTTCAGTAGAAATGGGTAAGTTTTAATTTCATATTTTAATGATGTTTGAAGTTTTAAAAACAGTAATGTATTTTTCTATTCATGGCAGCTGGCTGATTGTTCCTTGAGTGTTTCTCAGCACTGTGTGGTTCTCGGAGGTGCCTTAAAAGCCCACTGCATTTGGGGACTGGAGAGAGGGAGGGAGCGGTATGCATTTGAGGGGGGATCCAAGCAGGCAGTAGCACAGGTCCCTCCCTCTACTTTAGCAAGATTAGCTGTGCATTTTTCTGTGTGGTAGATTTCCACTAGGCCTTTTGTTTGAAAAAGTTTCTGCTACCAAAGTAAAGCTCTGAAAGCCACTCCTCAGGAATAATTTGTGCACTGTGATAAAATTGCTTCCATATATCTTACAGTGTAGAATTGGGGTCGACAATCTAAAAATGTTTAGTGTAACAGCTACCATTTTTTGTTTAGCCTCTACTGTGATAATGACATCTGAGTGTAAGTTTTACAGGATTTTATTTCCTTAGCAGCCATATATATTTTCAACGTAGCTAAATTAAAGTTTTAGCTTCTTGAAAGGCATTGAGATTATTTCTAACAGAAATGGTTGAGTTGTAACTAATGAAACTAGAAAGTTACTTGCTGCCCATAATTTTGTCCTGTTTATCACCTAGCAGCAAAAACTCCTGAGCTCTTACTCTGCGTGCCATGTTGTGCATGGGGACTCTGAAGTGCTAGCCATGATTCTCTCCCCAGGGAGCCTGATGTTCAAGGCACAAGAATGAAATGAGCAAACAACGTGAGGCTAAAATCATGTAAATCAGACAATAAGTACTGTAGGAGCCCAAAGGGGCAGGAGATCACTGAAGAATGAGCTGGAGGAGGGATGATCTGTGAGGGATTTGGATCAGGAGTACGCTATTTGGTGAGACCCAGGGGAAAGGGACAGGTACCTCATGCTAGGGGACTGAACTGACACCATAGAAACTGAAATGAGCATGGTATCATTGTGAGATTTGGAAGGGAACGGCCCAATCAGAGCAGAGGATGCCTGAGGGGAACAAGGCTCCATAAATTACTGACTTTTTCTTTTTGGAATGAATATTGTTTGTTCCCCTTCAGAACCATCTTCTCGTGCTCAAGTCTCTAGAAAACAAAAGTGTAATTATTGAACACTTTTTCCCACATTATCACAACAGTATTCCAAATGGCATTAATTTCTTTTAGCATTTTAGTTTGAAATTTTTAAACAGTGAAAATTGGTTGAAACCTTATTGGTTTGGATTGGTGATTTATCCAGCTTTGAATTCCGTTTCTGATAATCGTGAATTTGGGGGAGATATCTGATTCCGTTGTTAGTCCTGCCGTAATGTGGCATACACAGTTCTAAAAATCCCTGCACTATGCAAACTTGGCCAATCAAAAACAAGGTGGGAACTTAATAAAAATGGTAGGACAGTTTTATACATGTTAAACATGTTAAAGAAGTACATAAGTATTATGATAAATTTGGCCCTTTTCCTTGGGAAAAACCTGAAATTTGCTTTTGGGAGTAGGTATGGGAAGGGTTGCCACAAATAAGTTCTTATAAAGTGGTAAAGGAGAGTTGTTGGGAATCTGACAAAGTTAAGGGCAGCTGTGGAGGGTGTGGTTCATACACAAAAAGGAAACCGAGGTAACTGGGAGATGAGCTTTTCAAACAGTATTTAGATATAATTCAAATGTAATATACTTCATTTACTGAAAGTATACAATTAAATAGTTTTTAGTATATTCACAGATATATGCAGCAATCACCACAGTCAATTTTAGGACATGTTCATCACCTTAAAAAGAAACTGTACCCTTTTGCCATCACTCCCTTATCCCCTTTTCTCCAGCCATAGGTGACCACTATTTACTGTCTCTATAGATTTGCCTGGTCTGGACACATCATAAAAATGAAATCATATAATATGTAATCTTTTGTGATTGGCTTTCTTTCCCTTAGCTTAATGTTTTCAAGATTCATCGATGTTGTAGCATGTACTGAATCCTTTTTATGGCCGAATAACATTCCATTGTATGGACATAGGAAGTCTGTCCAGAAGGTATCCAGCCATGTAATATTAAAAATAGAGACATTTATTGAAGAAGATACAAGATACAAGAAACATTGTATATAGGGCAGTGACACCTCAGTCCCCTTCACAGCAGGCACCTTGGCACCTCATGCAGTTCTCACGATTGTTAGTAGCTGCACTGCCATATTTTCCTGTATCTCACCAACTGTCTGAAAAATCTCTTCCCTTTCAAAAGTCATTTTAATTTTGGGAAAAGCCAGAGTTGCAGGGCCCCAAATCTGGACTGTGGGAGGCTCAGTCACCTGGGTAATTTGATGTTTTGCCAAAAAACTCTGAACAAAACGTGATGCATGAGTGGGCGCATTGTGATGAAGCTGCCCATAGCTGCGGCCTTCTGAATCATCTGAATTGTTTCCATGGAGGAATATTCAAGCTTAACACAAAATTTGATGCAGATTAGTTGCTCTGTTCACTCAGTCATTTTGAATGTGATGGCCACACAGTACACATACTCAGCGGCATCTGCTGCCCCCCTGACTAGTATGGTGAAGACATCATTGTTCACGGATGCACATTCTAGTCCACTCTCCTTGGCTGCCAGGTTACAGCGATGTGCAAGCCATTCTTGTTGTATTAACAATGGCTGGACTTTTTCTGCACAGACCTCGCATACCACGATTCATCAATTGATGGACGTCTGGGTTGTTTCCACTTTTCGCTACTATGACTAAGCTGCTATGAACATTTGTGTACAGGTGTTTGTATGGACGTATGTTTTCATTTCTCTTGAGCAGACTCCTAGGAGTGGAATTTCTGGGTCATATAGTAACTCCATGTTTGATTATTTGAGGAACTGCCAGTCTCTTTTCCAAAGTTACATTCCCACAGCAGTGTATGAGGGCTCCAGTTTCCCTACATTCTTGCCAACAGTTGTTCACCTGATCTTTTTTTTTTTATTATCACCATCCTAGTGGGTGTGAAGTGTCATTTCATTGTGATTTATTGGCATTTCCCTACTGACTAATGATGTCAAGCCTCTTCTCATGTGCCCTATTGGCCATTGTATGTTTTCCTTGGAGAAATATCCCTTTAGATCCTATGTTCATTTTTTTACTGAGTTATTTGTTTTTTTAATATTAAGTTGTAAGAATTCTTTATATACCCTAGATACAAGTCCCTTATCAGCTACGTGATTTGCAAATATTTTCTCCCTTTCTGTGTGTTGTCTTTTCACTCTCTTGATAGTGTCCTTTGATAGTGCCAGTGAGAATATAAATTGGTTCAAACTCTATGAAGGGCAGTTTGATAATACCTATAATTACAAATACCCATCTTTGACCCAGCACTTCTAATAGGATTTCATCTTAAGTATATTGGCATACCAACAAAATATTGATTAGAGAAGATTATTCACTGAAACTTTAAAAATAGCCTAAATGTCCTTTCATAAAGGAAGGATTAAATTAAATTTAATCTACACCGTGGAATGCTATTCAGTTGTTTAAAAAAAAAAAACCCACAGAAAAACAAACCCAGTCAAGTCTTTATTTACTGAAATGCTGTTAAGTAGAGAAAAACAAGGTGGAGAAATGTGTGTAGAATGCTACCATTTATGTATAAAGCTGCAGGAGAGAATAGATATACCTGTACGTCGTTGGGAGAACACCTAAAAAACAGCTAAAACAGTGGTCGGCCCTGGAGAGGGGATCTGAGAAGCTAGAAGACAGACTAAGGAGACTTTCCACTGACTGCCCTTTGGTATCTTTGGTATTTGACCATTTTAATGTACTATGTAGTCAAAAGGAAAATTTTAAATTAGTTAGATTTTGCCAATACTTAGTTTAAACTTACTTTTGGTTATTGAAAGTAAGACCTGTGTAAAGAATCTGTTAGATTTCTCTCATGCCACCTAAGTTTTAGTAGACTATAAAAATATCCTAAAATTTCTAACATACAATCAGAGGACAATTCATTTGCTAGAAAACTATGGCTAAAAATAACCAGTTATAAAACATTTTATTTAACATCACATTGGGCATGGCATGAAGTAGTAATATGTAAAAAATATTTCAGTATTTTTTAAAGCATTTTCATAATGTTATATATTTAATTTTCAGCAATTTGGTGAGATACTCCTGTTTTCACATTTTCTAGATGAAGATGTTGGAAAGCTGACAGGTTAAGTGATTTACTGAAGCCCAATAGCCAGATCATCTGATGGTATAGACATTTTTTGAATGCAGATCATCTGATGGTATAGAAATTTTTTTTAAAAGACGCCACTAATCAAGGGTCAGAAAACAAGCTCCTGCCCTTTCTTCACCACTTAGTGGCCAATGATATTAGACAAGCTATTTAACTTAACAGATCCTCATAGGTAATGTTGTTAGAATAATACTAATCTGTACTTCACAGGATTATTGTCAGAACTGAGTGAAATGATGAGTAAAATCAAATAGTAAGTGCTCAAGAAATGTTCGTTCAATGGACTAGCAAATGCCATGGAGCGTTTTTATATTTCATACTTCCAATCTGTTTGCCTTCGTACCTCTTCCTGGTTCAGGCAACAGACCAAGGAGTGCAGGGCACAGGCAGTCACGGAGAAGGAGGAACCGTTCTTTTCAGTTCATTGAATGTAAAAGTAATTTGAACTTTTCTATGAGAGGGGAACTTAAGTCTTCATGTCTCCACCATACATTAGTGATTGTTCACCTTTTTCCCTAACTTTTATCACACTTAGAATAAAAAGCATGTCAAATTTTGAATGACTTAAGAAATAATTATTAATTCAGTAGATTAACTTGTTTAATGATAGAATAGGCCTTCTTAAATGTTCAGTGTTAGGCAAAAATATTTTTAAAATTCAAAGATCTGGTGGTTCTGCAGTAAAATATGAACTACCCACAAAAAACCAATTACTTTTGTGTTATTTTTAAATTGTCTTAATATACAGTTAGCATTATTTATATCGAGTCACAACTTTAATTTCAAAGAATTCTATTTAAATAGGTTATACAAAACATGAATATGTTTTTTCCTACCCAATAATTATTTACAACAGAAATTAAAGTTCAGATTTGAAGTTCTTATGCTATAGTTCTAATTAATTAAAAGTATTTAAAATATCTTAAAGTACTGATTGAAGATTTTAGAGCTTACAATATTTTTATCATTCACGCTGTGTTTAGTGTATAAAACATGGTAGAGTTTTTGTCTTATTTGTATAAAGCCAGCCCTTCCAGTATTATTGAAATATGATAATTCAGATATTCAGTATGAACAGGCCAATTTTGAATTAGGCTGACATCTCACTTAGTATTGACTCAATATAAATGTTTATACTACTTTGAAGTGAAATAAGTATTACATCCTAATTTTAATGTATTTATTTGCTTGTTTAAATTGAGTGGATGATAATAACTTGAAGACTGAGAAAGACAAAAGCTTTAATTGTGAGAACTGTGTTGGAATTATATCCCAAGAGTAAAGGACTTTACTGTCGAGATTTAATACATAATAAATGACACTTTAACAAGACTTTCCCTTAAAGTAAACGTAACAGACTTTACTGTCGAGATTTAATACATAATAAATGACGCTTTAACAAGACTTTCCCTTAAAGTAAATGTAACGTTATTCCAGATTTTTTAAAAAATACTATTTTAAAGAGACTTGAATATAAAAAAGTCATTTGGTTTCTTTAAAGTTCTGCCAATTTTTGGTATGCTTATTACTGAATGAATATACTCAATTTGTACTACTTTAATTCAGTTTGTTGCCTTTGTATTACAATTATTGTGGGTTTCTTTTTTCCATTTGCAGACTCTCTTCTAAAGGAAAATAATCTGACTACCTTAAACTTATACTTCTCATTGAGGTTTGCTTTTGGCTAATTCTTTTATGTGGTTATGTAAATGTTTAAGTGAGAATCTGATCACTTTTGGTGAAATGAAAAAAGTTGAATTTCTGAATAGGTTCTTAAACCTTTGGTCATCTTGCCAAGGTAAAGACTGTAAGGCCTATTTGTGTAGACAAAGACAACAGGCCTCTTTTTGTCACCTTTGGATTGAAGTGGGTGTTATTTTGAAAAAACCACTGTGGACATTAAGAGTAAAAAGATACGAATGGTGAAAAATGTGTACATATAAAAAAAACAGGTAGTTTAGCTTTAATGTGGGCACAAAAATTTAGTGGCAAAAACAGATTCGTTTTAATACTAATTCAGGGGCAATGGGGAAAGTTTATATAAGAATTCTGTAAAATATCTTCTGCCACTAGGAGGAGTGGCGTGGTGTCTCCTTTTTAGATGAAGAGATGAACAGTTAAAAATATCAACTCCATCACCACAAGCCCTGTTTTGATGACGATCTGTCTAAGCCACAGTGTTTAGTGTGAACTACCTCAGGTACTTGATAGTGTTTGACACATAGTTGGCATTCAAAATGTTCTATTTATTTCAATTAATATTTGACGTAATGAATTTTGGTGGAGTCAGTGTGGACAGTTACTTGGAGCAGGTGAGGTGTCCCCACAAAAGACAGAGCGAGAAAGCGCAAGCAAGCATTTTGAAACGATGCTTGGTTTTGGTGGAATATTTAAGGATGATTTAGTGACAGGTACGTAAGCAGATAGAAGGGGAAAAAGAGGCAGTTTTAAACATCTAAGGAAAATTAAAAATTATATTTACTGTAAGAACCACTGTGTGCTTCAGCTGTGATGAATATTTTCATAATGATAAACTGTACATACGGTGCTAGGGATTCAGCCAAGAGAAGGAGATGTTACAGTCAGCGAGAAGATGTGAGTCAGAAATGTGAATGTGGGTGTGGGAGGCTTGTGGGTAAAGAATGCTAAATCCTCTTCTTCCACTGTAGAAAGCAGAAAGTAACTAAGTCTTTAAACATCATACATAATGTGTATTCTTTTAAATTCAAGGTACATAGAAGGATCAGTGAAGAGCTGAAAGTCTACTGAGGGAGGGATTTTTATTAATAGTCTAATTGTAATCTTTTACTTTAAAGGTATTTATTAGTTTGAGAGATATGAGATTTTAATTTTAAAAAGATAGGCTATTGAGTTTTTCTATTACACTTCGTCTTGGTTTCATTATTTATGCACTTACTATATGTAAGATCATAAGCACTCTTGGACACCTCGAACAAAATAGAGGACAGCCTCTTGGATGTTTGCACTTTTTAATCTTAATAATTATAAGGTGGCCACAGGTGTGCTGTAACAATGAAAACTGTGAAGACATGGATCTTGCCCCTTAGCCCAAGGAAACTGGAGCTTATATTAGCTTAGACAGGTACATACATCTTATTGAAACATGGCTCTGATCATATTGCTACCTTGATGTAAAACCTTCAGTGACTCCTTTAGTTTGACTTTGGAGGCTTTTCTAAAATCCTTACCCTAAGTCTACCACAATGAGATAACACTTCACACCCACTACGAAGGCTGTAACCGATACTAACAAGTGTTAGCAAGGAGGCAGGAAAATCGGAACCCTCATACAGTACGGATAGGAATAGAAGATGGCTCAGCTGCTTTGGAAAACACGCCGTACTTCCTCGAAAGGTTAAACAGATACCATATGACCCAGCAATTCTGTTCCTTAGTATACCCCCAAGAAAAGTGAGATCACGTGTCCTCACAAAAACTGTACAAGAATGTTTAGCATTATGTAAAATAGACAAACAACTGGAATGTCCATCTACTGATGATGGGAAAAAATAAAATGTGGTATATCCCGCCTTGGCTGGCGCAGCTCAGTGGACTGAGCACCAGGCTGCAAAGCAAAGGGTCGCCCGTTCAATTCCCAGTCAGGGCACATGCCTGGGTTGCAGGCCAGGTCCCCGGTAGGGGGCGCATGAGAGGCAACCACACATTGATCTTTCTTCTCTTTCTCTCTTCCCCTCTAAAAATAAAAAAATAAAATCTTTTTAAAAAATGCGGTATATCCCTACAACAAAATATTTGGCAATTAAGTATTTTTACAGTGCTGTAAAATGGAGGAAACTTGGAAACATTATGCTAAATGAAAGAAAGCCACAAAAGACCACATATTACATGATTCCATTCATATGAGATGCTCAAAATAGACAAATCCATGGAGACAGAAAGTAGATTAATGGTTGTATAGGGCTTGGGAAAAGGGGCAATGAGAGTTCCTTCTAATGGGTGAAGTTTCATTTTGGAGTGATGGTTACAAAATCTGTAAAAAAAAAACAAAACCCCAAAACAAATCCCATTGAATTGTGTACTTTAAAAGAGTGAATTGTGTGGCCAGAAAAGGATTATCTGGAGGCAAATGTTTACAATACTCAATAGAGCTGTTATTTTAAAAAATCCTAACTCTAACCTACTTTCCCGGTCTTATTCCCATTCTTTCACTTGGCCTCAACCAGTTTTACTTATGTTCTTTTACCCTGCAATGCAACCCTTTCTCCAGTTCCTCAAGACCAAATGCTACCCATCCTTCCAAATCCAGCTAAACTTCCTCCTCTTATACTTGCATAAAATGGAAAAAGTAAACTCTCTTCTCAACCTCTACCAGACTGTGTGTCTCTGGGCATATAACTTTAATGTATTGCAACATAGAGGGGTTGCATGCTAAGTGGCAGCTAGTCAACATTCATCAGCCACCTGTAGTCAAGTTACCCAAGAAAATCCTTTAAATTGCCTGAACAGTGCAATTCTCCTTACATTTAACTTGCCAGTTTTTTTCCAAGCTTGGAACAGATCTCCGCTCTGTTGAATGCTCGTTGAAAAAATTGACTTGTATTTATAGGTGTACATAAAATAAAGGACAATACTAACAACTTGCATATATGATGATTGGCACCAACCTTCTTCCAGCCCATTTTTAATAGAAACAAGCTCTTGTTTAGTTGAGGGAGGGGGGTTAATAAGATGGGCAGGTGATCAATTGGTTTATGAACTGACTTGTCATTTGAGTCTTCTTTAATTCAGTGTATATTTTGGTGTAAAAATTGGCTTATTTCTAATGAAAGAAATCATCTAACAAATGTTTTTCCCTTATACCACACTAACTGAAAGAAACTGCTTTTCATAAACTTCATAATAACCCTGCATTTTAAACAACTGAATCTGGACCCCACTTACTGCATTGTGGTGGGCTTTTTCTCTGCTGTGACCAGACTGATGTTCCATGGTAGGCTGAAATCAAGACCTACTAAGAGAATGGCAGTTCTGTCTTTCTACCTTTACACTTAATAACAATGGTAGGCAGAATCACTGAATCTTTGAAATATTTTGTTGTTCTCTAATCCTCCACCACATAGAGTTAATTTGTTTAAACAAAATGTGCCATAAGAAGGACTTGTTGAATAAATGAAACTCCTTCCATACCATCGAATACTGTTGTAACTGTTAGGGAAAACAACAGGAAAACTGGGTTTATAACATGATGCTTTGAATTTTGTTTTCAAAGATATATACATGGATGTGTGCATATATGTAAATATGCATATCATTCTAAACAAAAGCGTATTTGCATGTATAAAATATTTCTGGAAGGATATATTGGTAAGTTGGTCATAGCAGTTGCTTCTGTTACCAACTTAGAAAAGGAATTAGCAGTGATAAGGTAATGAGAAAGACTTAGATTCCACTGCGAATGTTCTTCCATATTGTCTTTTACTTTGTGCATATGTTAGATCTCCAACTGAAAAATACATCTTCTTGCTAATTAATTGTTGATAGTTCTTGGTAAATATACGTCAATTTGAGGTATCATTTTAAATGAATAGAATATGTATGTGTTGTGTTAGTTTGTGCTTCTGTTTTGATTCTGCAGCAGCTAAGATATATACCTCCAGTGATTTACATATTTGTGTCTTACAGAGTTACATCCATTTGGGAGAATAGTCTCCAGATCACTACAATTTCTAGTTTTGTAGGATCATGGCTTGGAGCCTTTCCTATTCCACTTGATTGGGAAAGACCATGGCAGGTTGGTTTCAGCTACTTAAAGCAACAAAATTAATGTTTGTACAATAATAAAGCTGATTAAGCATACATATATATGTGCACAAATTGTTTTGTTGTTCAGTTAGGTAGGGATGCCCGTTCCCTCTGTCACTGTAATCTAGGCGATTTCTTCTGGGACCGGGTGTTGGTGCCACAGGCATCCGCGTCAGCCCGGTTCCATCTTCCAGCAGTTTGTTCTTCAGATAGAGGTGAATAACAAGGTTCATTTGTGGATATGTATAGGAGTTTGGATTTTTTGTTTTTAAATTGGGCAGAAGTTGCAGGAATTCCCTGTTTTCACCTTTGGTGTTCATTGCCTTGTGGTCTTAGAGTCATGTTTTTGTTAATGTGATTGATGGCCACATGGAAAGTTGAGCTTGAACAATTTTTTAAAGTGTGTAGCAAATTAGGTTTTTAAAAGGGATGCATGATCTAGTCAGGGGTGTCGAACCTTCTGGCCTCTCTGGGCCACACTGGAGGAAGAAGAGTTGTCTTGGGCCATACATTAAATACACAAACACTAATGAAAACTGATGAGCACAAAAAAAGTCTGTGCATGATTTTCATAATAGCTGTCACCACAGATAAGCAAAAAAGTCCTCACATAATAACCCTAATTATACAGTGGTCCTTCTGATAATCTAAAATCGTGGAGCAGGTCCCAAGTTTGTGATTACTAATATAGAAAATTTACATAACTAAGTAATAAAATTTAGTATAAAACTTAGTAATAAAACTAAGTAGTGTTTTAAGTAAATTTACAATTTTGTGTTGGGCCGCATTCATAGCCATTCTGGCCTGTGGCCTGCAGGCTGGGGGTTGGACCCCCTGATCGAGATGGACGCTCGTGAACATCAGGTCTTTTGTTCCTGTCACAATAGGATATAGCTGATAGGCTAGGTGAAGCACTAAGAGGTAAGCGTTCTTTTTATCCCTGTGCTACAGGTGAGGAAGATGATACAAGGAAAATGTATAACATTTTAAAGTTCACTGAGCTAGTAATGCATATATCATTGTCTTAATTTCTAATAGCTTAGTAGTATGCTATTATTTAGCTATTCCAAAATTTATTTAAGAAATATACTATTGATCATTTAGGTTATTGCCAATATTTTACTATTACAAACAGTGCTATCATAAACATCTTTCAATCTGTCTTCACAGATTTTTTCCAATTATTTTAAGACAATTTCCCCCAAATGGAATTGTGTTATTTAAAAATATTGTTTTACTGACATGAAGAGAATTTTTTTGTTCTGATTACAAAGACTGTACATTTTATTTAGAAAATTTAAATATTAATTATAAAGAAGAAAGTAAAAATTATCAAATATCCAACCTCCTAGATGCCTTTAAACTTTGGACCTTAATGCTACTATCTACAAAATGGAATTAAACAAGATAATCAAGTCTCTTCTGAGCATACTTATTTCTTAAGCAAAAATCAATTTTCTTTAAAACAATTTAAAATTACTTTAAAATATTTGTACTTATTCCCATCAGACACTAGATGAGTGAAGCATTGTTATATTTGAAAATCCTTTGCTTTCTCTGGTCTTATTAGGTTAAAAATTTAATATTTGAAAAACATCTATTTCCTAAAGTCACAGATACCACAGATAATTCTTCCATAAATTTAAGCTAGGGATAATAAGGATTATAACTAAATGAATCACTATACATAATGCTTGAGTGAGGGATAAAACTAAGATTATGGATTTAACTATTGAAGAGTAGCTCTTTTTAGGTTACTTGGTATTTGTTACCAAAGGTATTGTACAATGTTTTAGACAGACCAAATACTAATTTATATGACTAGGAGATGTTCCAAGCATGGGGAAAAAAAACAATACTCAACTGACAGAAAATTGTTTTGGATTTAACAGGTGGGCTCATTCTAAAGTCATCATGTTCATAGTGCTCTGCTAGAAGTTCCAACGTGAGAGAATAGTGCTGGCCAAATTAACTCATTTGCATGATAATGGTAAAAACCATTTAGCGGCACTTTGACAAGAAGTTCAGGCTGGAGACTACACATCTCACCACAAGTGGCTCTTCCCAGACATGTGTACTGTTAGGCATGTGAGAGTGGTAGTGTATGCACAGATCAGCACAGATTTACAACTAGAACAATGTGTCCAGATGAGTAGATCATCTATACTTGTACTCCTCCATCAGGCGGTAGCATTTGCTTTAAGAGCATCTGGAAAAAATCACAGCCAAATCCAGAGGAAAATATAAATGGTCATTTAAAACCAGTAGAAGTGTCAGCAGGCTCTGAAAGATGAGTTCTGTCCTGCAAATGCAAATTTGTGATAAGCACAATAACAAAACAAACAAAAAGTAGCTTGTGAGAAATTTAGAAATGGCTGCCTGGGTTTTATCTTCCATTTTTATCTGAAAGAGCCAGTAATCCTAATGGTTGTTGAGATGTTCAGAGTGTTCTAAGTGTTCTAATCTGCAGATAGGTCAGTTTCCCGTGACATCTGTGATCTCATATCTCCAAAAATTATTGTAACATGTATTTTATGAATTTATTAAAATATATATTCCAAATTAAATAATATTTGTTTGTACCCCAACTGCTTGGCTTATAGTAGAGGCTCCATAAATAGTTAAGAATGGAGTCATTCATATGAGACTCTTAAGAATGACACAAATGTCTACCAGTGGCTAGTTTAGAACTCATTTCTGTACTTAATGCTTCTTAATGTGAAACGACAGCTAGGAGCAGGAGTCCCCTTCTGTTCCTGTGGGGACATGCATGTGGTTAATACAATGAGGTGTGTATTCTCTTACAAAGTTTACACTCCCTAGACATTTCATGTGAAGAATAGCATGTATTAAAAGTTATTACATTATAAGGGCAAGGGAATGGTTCCTACAGCAGGGTATAACATTACTCCGGAACAGTTTTATTTGTCCTAAACTGCTGGTTCTAATTATTACCTAGCAGTGCCAGTTACCTAAGAACTAACATTAGTAACCTAACATTAGTAGGTTACATTAGTGATCATGTAAGTTTTTTCAAGTTAGAACATGTAATATACAAAATGATACTGATGCATGGCACTTTACAGCTTTCATGATTTCATTTAATACAGTGTCCCCATGTTTTAAATACAAGAGGTGCTATTATTCTTGTTCTGCACATTGGAAAACTGAGGCTCAGATGTTCGGTGACCTGGCCTTGCACACTCAGATCCTCCTTACTCCCCTGTCCCATGCTCCCTCCCAGAAAGGCAAAGTTCCCAAGTAAAAATATGAACTATTTTTAAAAGTAGCTAATGTTTTTGTATAATTATTTTAAAACTTTGAGTATTTTAACTAATTTCAACAAAAATCATAATTATATAATTATCTAATTGTATATCTAATACATACCAAATCATCATTTTAGGAAATCTGCAGCAGCTTATATACTGCCATAGCAACAGGCCAAACTAGCTGTTACTAGTCGTTAAAACATGTGGTTACCATTTTAGCGACATAAGATTAAATGTCTACTTGTACTTTATACTAAAGGGACCTACATAATGGTGTGCATGTCATAATTAAGTAAAATGTATTTACTCTCAAGTCGCAGATTAACAAATGCCATCTACATCACTGAAAAATATTTCTTGGACAAACTAGAAGTTAATAAATATACTTGTTAGAGTGAAGGGACTCTTAACCAGAGTCCATAGTTGGGCTTCAGAGGTCTGTGAACTCCTGAAATTATATGCACTTTATACATATAACATATATGGATTGTGTTTGACAAGGAAACATGAATTCTGTTAGATGTAGTTTTTAAAAATTATTTTTTAAAGTACTTAAAATTTGGGCAGGACTTCAGTTTTTTAAAATAGGAGCAGCTTTAGAAATCTCAACTACACACATTTGGGGAATGATGGTTTTCTGTATTGTAACAACTTATACAGGGTGGGGGGAAAGTAGATTTATAGTTGTGCATATGCA
Source organism: Pteronotus mesoamericanus (assembly GCF_021234165.1). Classification (NCBI taxonomy): domain Eukaryota; kingdom Metazoa; phylum Chordata; class Mammalia; order Chiroptera; family Mormoopidae; genus Pteronotus; species Pteronotus mesoamericanus. Next base: position 985,018 of record NW_026555001.1, read on the forward strand.
AAAGTTTATTCTTGTATTTATTATTGTTCCATAGAACACCTGTAAACCTACTTTTGCTCCACCCTGTATACTCATTAGGAATGTGAACTAAAGATTATCACCAAGTATAGCTCACACGTATTGGTCACTTGTACTATGTACCAGATACTATTACAGGTATGGCTGTACCTTGAACATAGTGCATTATATCATTTAGTCACTACAGCAACCCCAGGAGGTGAGTTTTATAATGACGCTCATTTTGCAGATGAGAAACCAAGGCAACCAAAGGCAAGGTGACATGCCCAGAGTCACGTATTTAACAAATGGCAGAGCTGAGATTCATCCAGCCCAATATGAAAATCAGTGTTCCCTATTCTGTACTACTCAGAACATGCTTTGAAAAAATCGAACTCTACATAGAAATACTCGTATCAGTACATTTTCATTTCCTAAAATGTAAGCAGGGTTCTATCAGAAGAGAGCAGTGTGGTTTTCAGGTAGAAGCAAGCTTGTGCAATTTTGACATGCCTTTCAGCCAGAAGTAACGTCAATATATTTAACAGACAAAACACAAAGTTATAACTATTATTTATTAAGAAACTTTTTCAACTTATTAGGATGCAATTATTTTATTTCTGAGAAATACCTTTTTTCTGGATACCATGTACCCAGAACCTATAATATTAGGCCTTTGTTAATGCTGATTAACTTGAGAACACTGCCCTTTTTTATGTGATGAGAATATAAGGAGTAATTTGATACAGAGAAAGGGTAATAACACACTAAGCAAGATACTTCCTTCACATGATGTAGCTGTTCATTTTTTTAAATGTTTTCCTTTTTAACAGTAATTTTCAGTTTTACCCTCTTGTACTTTATTATCTTTTGTTACTCAACAGGGTTTTTTCTTCTATTTTGTGATTTAAAAATTTTTTTAATTCATAAAAATTGGATAAAAAGATGACCATTGTTTTGGTGGCAAAGACTTCTGAAGGACTTCCTTTACATGGATGTCTTTGAGTTTTTCATTTTCCTTAAACAAAACAAGGTAATTATATATAGCCATTGCAGATTACTATAATTTGGAGAACCCAGTGTTTGTAGCAATGCAGTTGAATTGTCTGTTCAATAGATAATACCATGTTTTTTTAAAAACAAAATCCTTCTAGACATGAAGAATGTTAAATAGAAACATTTCTGTATATAAGAAAAGTACGTAGTTTTAAATATAAACTTCAAGATCTAATTATGAATGTACATGGTTAAGCTAGGATTGCTTAAGTCAGTATAAATTCTGTTGCCATACTATCGATTTAATTTTTTTAAACAATTACAAGGTTAGTAAGAAATTGCTTAAGGAAAAATGATTAGTGGGCAACCTCCCCCAACCCCCTTCAACTACTCCCTTCACCATTCCCTCTCTTGGTCCACACAAATCAGGAAGTTACCGTTGTATAGAGAAATTCTCTTTAAAAAATGACCACATTACAATTGAGGACCACTTTGGAAAGCCTCAGCCATCACTAGGAAACAATCTTCAAAGACAGTCCAACATTTTAATTTGCTGACAGCACGGATTTCTTGAGATGTTTAATAATAACAAATATTCCAAGAAGACTTAACCCCTCATTAGACAAAACTTTTTAACCAATATTTATTTCATTTTTGGCATTCCATGGGAGGTGAAATACAGCAGCTATGTGTGAATGTACGCATGTGTTTAGTAACAAAGAGCCACATTGAAATTACAAGTGATTAAAATAGAATTTAGTAACTCAAACTGGAATTTGGTTGGGATTCCCAAGGGTTTATTATTCTCCCTACTCTTGGACAGCGTGCTTTATAACAAAGTGCAGATGCTTAACACTTGGCCGATGAAAAGGCTCGCAGCATGAGGAACAGAGGAAAGAATATTATCCCAAATGTTTACAGGGTGTTAAATAAAAACTACTAAGGTAAGAAGTGCAATGCTTTACATAGATAGTAAACTATACATGGTATTTTATTTTTAATCCCATGTGTTAAGATGGGACACTGTTAAAGTAACAATCACTTAAAAAGCAACAACCAACAAACCAGTATTTAATTTTTGTACTTAAAAATAACTAAAAATCAAATGAAAGCAATGTCTAAAATAAGTAAAATAATTCACAATAAAAACCGTAACTCAGGCTCTACTTATTGGAAATATGATAACTCAAAGTGGTCTAACCTAAAATGTACCTGTAGAGATAGAATGAAGGTATAAATTAGCAAAGTGTTAAATAAGATTTCAGGGAGCCTCTAAAATTACTTTGAAGAACTTCAGAACTGATTTATATATATGTATATATAAAAAATATTAACTATAAGTGTAAGTTCATTCATACATGACCTTATTTGAAGCAGTGTATTTGCACTCACTAGCAAAATTCACGTCAGTAAGATATTTTTGAAGTATTTTATTTCCCAGATATTTCACTACTTTGAACTAGTTGTTCCAGTGACTAGTCTGAATTTCTGTTGAGACCTAAGCCTTTAATGAAGATGCATTTCTGAAAATAAGGCAATTTTCTACAATCTGCGTATGAATAGAAAACAAATCTTTGGTTTTTTGTTAAAGTGGCAGGAAAGATTTTGCAAAAAGAAATACTACAGAGCCAAAGCAATGAAAAGGCTCTTAATAAGCAATGGGAAACTCCAACCCCCATCAAGGTCAACAGAGCACCTAAGGCACCTCAGGTTCAGATGAAACAATCATCTTTGCTTTGAGTTCCAATAATCTATGTACAGGATTTTTACCACCTTAAAATGTGAAGCTGAAAGGGTAATGTCCAACTATGATTATTATGAAAAAGAAGAGATCATGAGAGTTGATAAATGAGAGTGGTATGGAAATCATCTATCTTCCATATTTATAGATGAGGAAACTGAGGCCCATTCTTGAAACAGGTGATACCAGAGCTGTGTTTCCAGAGTCCTAGTCCCTTTCTGTTAGATTGGACAAATTCTAGGTTTTAATTTCCACTGGCTAGTGAAACCAAATGTGAAGAAAAGTTTCAGAAATGTGAATTTGAGAAAAAATAAATTCCCATTAAATCCCCAAAGACAAGGTGGAAATGTATAATACTTTACTGTCTTAATTCCTTTATACCATGTATTGGACACTTTAGCTAATATATGAATTGATTTACACAATTCCTTTCAACTCTATCTAAAAATAGCAGACCAAAATTAAATGAGCACATTACATAAGATTCCATTTGAGCATTCATAAGGCCATGGTACTTAGTGTGAACCACAACTTCTTGGGAGAAAGAAGAGATCCACTGTCCGGTTCAGAGAGAATGCTCCTGACTAGTTTATCCAGTAGACTCTCCACTCTTCAATGGGGAAGATGATGCTTCTGTTTTAAAAAATCTCTACAAAGCTCACATACAATACAGTCCATCCTAGATTTGTGACTGATGATGAGTATTTAAGGCTGTCATTTTCAAGTATAAAAGATTAGTGTTCATTACCCAATCTGTGCAATAGACATAGCTATAAGCTCAAGTCATGGAAATTAACAGGAACTCACCAAAGACATAAAATCATAATTTAGGCAACTGTGAGTTTAAATGTAGAAAAGGCTGGGGAAAAAAAATGTATGGATTTGATTATGCTTCTCTCTGAACTGCATTGGTTTGTTTACACTGAAACTTTGCCTAACATATTGTCTGTTGATGGCATTTGGAATAAGGCAGGTCCACAGCAGACCAACCAAGGAAGCTTAGTTAGGTAGCAGAGCTAGCAATTAAGATGGTTCACCTCTAACACAGTTCTATGGCCTGTTCCCCCAGAGAAAGATTAGAAATGGCTCTAGCATACTTCACAGATGACATGAAAACTTTTTTTTTAATACAGGGCCTTGCACCTAGGGACCAACATGCACTGCTTTGGATGGAATAAATCAACATTTACTTCTGGCTTAGTGTACTATTGTGAGATATTACAATTTGGCTGGAAAAAAATGAGCATCTGGAAGCCAGTATTTTGTTTAACTTACACTTAAGTTGGTAGTTCTACAACTTCTGTGATGGTTCCAATATCTGTATCTGAGAGGTGACATCAGTTTTATAATGGAAGCAGTTGCTTTGTTATAAACTTCATATGACATGCTTGAATTCTAGGTCTTTCAACACAATTTAAAGTTTCTTGTGGTTTGATCATCATAGACACTTCTCATTTCATTTGATATACAAAACAAGCCAATGTGGAAATTCAAAAACAAAATTACCAACTTCAAAGAGCTAAATTGAGTCCAAGATTATGGCAAAGTCTGACCCAAAATTTTAATTTGTAACTTTAGCATGTCTCTCATGCATTTTGGGGAGCATCAAACTAAATCTACAGTTGCCAGAAGCCTTGTTACAATTGAATGCACATTAACTAAAACGTGTACATTTTTTAGTGTTCATGATAAATGCAGTTATGACCTTATTACACTTTTGGCATTCTTTAAGAAAGCACATTAAGCTTTAATATAGAAATATTTAGGTTACACTTAATTTGTGCTCAAGTAATAATAAAACGTTTGTTCTCTTTTGATCTCATACATTGTCTCCTCAGGTATGGCCCATCTCCTGTACGCTCGGAGCGACCTTTGGCTATGTGGCTGGCCTTGTTATTTCACCACTCTGGATATACTGGAATAGAAAGCAACTTACTTACAAGAACAATTAATTGGAACAAAGGAAGAAGTTTGTTTTTTTGTTTTTTGTTTTGTTTTTTTGGGTTTTTTTTTTTTTTTTTTGTGCAGATTCCATAAAGACTGTGCAGAAATGTATATGGTCTAAGCCAGGCAGTTCCATTTATAGCACTGTTTTTTATGTATTACATGATTGTAGCTTTTTAAACTATGAAACCCCTGAGAGATTGTACCTTCTAGTTGAAATAAAGTATTTATAATAGATTGTGACTTCAGGTGCTGTTTGCTGCTTCTTGGACCTTTAAGAAACATTCTTAATGAACTCGATAGAATTCTGAGGACAGGGTTGTTTTTTCTTTCAAGTTTTGAACTGTTTCAGCATTTGTAAGAGGTCTAGGGATAGCTGTAGCATTTCATATGCTTTCTTAGAGAGAAATAGAGAGTTTCCTTGGCCACTGAAGATGTTTCTCACGTAATCAAACAACAGTTTATACATCTTGATCCTATTCTTTTTTTTACTGTGTGTTTCTTTGGAGTTAAAATGGCTATGATAGCCTCATCAAAAACAGTCTTCAATCCCTTCTGGGTTAAAGCTGAACATTCCACATAGCAGCACGCTCCTATCTGGGAGGGAGAAAAAGAAAATCACAAATACATAAAATCTTTTTTATACAACAGGTATGACTAAAAACACCATTATAAGGAACATTATAGAATACAGCTATGCAAAAAGAATGAAATCATCATAATACCCAGAGATAGCTAACTGTTAAATTACTAGTGTATATCCTTCCAGACTTTTTTGTGAAAAGCTCTTCAAATATTTACTGGGTACCTCCTATATGCCAAGCACTGCTTTAGGTGCCGGGGATAATGTCACTGAACTGAACAACAGAACAAAGTCGCCGCTGTATGAGGCTTACATTTGCTTAAATTCTGGGGGAGGGACACAGGAGGGGTGCTGGTACCTGCTCTGGAGAAAGAGCAGAGTGCGGAAGAGGCGGAGAGCAGAGGACATGGGTGGTGGCCGGGGAAAGCTCTACAGGGTGGCGTTTGAGCAGTGAGGAATCTCTAGGGGAAGAATTCTAGGCAGACAGAGCCACTGGTTTAAATGTCCTGATGCAAGAGTTTGCTTGGAGCATTCCAGGAACGGGAAGGAAGCCAGAGTGGCAGGAGACAGTGAGTGGGGAATGGCGAGAGATGAGGTCAGGGAGGGCCTGGAGGGCACTCGAAAGACCTCAGCTCTGAGAACTGATGGATCATTCATTCATTGAAAATGTACTGAGCACTGCTATTTGCCAAATGAGAGAATACAGCAAGGAACAAAAGCAAGTCTACTCATGAAGCTTACACTTCAGAGGGAGAAGACCATGAGCTAATAAATACAGAGGTAGAAATGTCAGAGGGTAGAATGTGGTCTGCAGAAAAATAGAGACACAAGATACGTGAGGCATGGGAACAAGATCCGGCAAGGTTTCATTGACAAAGTGATATGGGAGCAGAGACCTGAAAGAAGCTAAAGAATGAATAATGTTCCAGAGGGCAGGAGATTCTAGGCAGAGGGAGCAACAGAAGTTCAAAGTCCTGAGGTAGAAGACTTTGGGGAACAGCAAGGAGGCCATGTGACCAGGGCAGAGAAGTAGCAGGGGCTATGTTGAGGGCTTTGGCCTTGGCTCTGCATGAGCTAAGAGCCACTGGAGAATTCTGAGCAGAGCAGTGACCTGATGGAGCTTATATTTTAAAAGACTCACTTGGGATGTTGTGTTGAGCACAGACAGGAGAGGAAAGGTGTTATCTGTCCCCATAACCCAGGCTAGAGATGGAAGGGGCCTGAACTTGACTGATAGGAGGGAATCGTGTGGAACATTTGAATTCTGGATATATTATGAAGGTAAAGCAATATGTTTCGCTACAGAGTTGTCTATATCATATAAGAACAGCAAGGTCAAGTGTGACTTCAAGATTTTTGACCTGCGTGACTGGGAGGAGGGTCTTGGAGGATTAAATTAGGAATTGCTTTGGACATGTTAATTTTGAGATGCTTATCCACCAAGATGGACTTGTCAAGTGCATGGCTGGATAACCAAGTCTAGAGTTTAGGGAAGAGGTCCAGCTGGAGGTAGAAATTTGGGAATCTTCAGTAGAAGGCTGTTCAAACCACAAGGCTGACAGAAGCTCACCTGGGCCTAGAGAATGAGTGTGGATATAGAAGAAAAAGAGTCCAAGAAGCTGAGTGCTGATCCTGGGTCCCGCCATCCTTCAGAGACAAGGAGATGAGGAGATACAGGAAAGGCCACCAAGAAGTGAGAAAAACCAAAGAGAGGACATTCAAGGAAGCCACGTGAAAGTATTTCACAGAGGACCCAACTGCCAAATGCTGTTGAGAGGCCTAAAAATGGGATCACGTTGTTTCACAACCACTTTTTTTCCTTAAACTACATAATAAACGTGAACATCTCAATGGAAATAGATGCAGGGATTTTTGGGGGCGGGTGGGGGGACTTTATAAACAATGTAGCAACTTTGTAGCCATCTCTCTAAGCACATCCAAAGAGTTTTCTTAGGACAAATTCCTACATATGGAATTGCTTGATCAAAAGCGTGCATGACTTTAAGGCTTCTGCATATTGTCAAGACTGCTTTTACTCAATGACCAAGATAACAAAACATCCATTTCCTTGCAGCCCTGAAAGAGGGGCTATTATCATTCATTTCTCTCTCTCTCTCTTTTTTTTTTTTTTTTTTGCCAACTTTACAGGTGGAAATTGAACTTACACTTGAGTACTAAGGAGTTTAAAAATATTTCCTATCTTCAATGGCAATCTGCATTTTTTTTTTTTTTTTGGTGGATTTCCCATCAATGTTCCTTACCCCATTTTTCTATTGGGGATATATGTCCTTTTCCAATCAATTCATATGCAAAGGGCTCCTGTGTACTAAGGATATTAATCCATTTTTCTGCCATACGTGTCAAGTTTGTTATATGACTTTTAATTTTATTTCTGGCATTTGATGTATTAAATTTTTATGTAGTTAAATCATCAATATTTTCATTTATGATTTTTACCTTTATGGCATTTAGAAATTCCTCCTCTCCCCAAGATTACAAAATTGAATATGTGGAATTTCTAACGTGATTTGTTAGTAAAGCTATTTGTCTTTTGCTTTACGAAAAACTGTCCTCTCACAAGTTTTCCTGCTCTGCTCCTGCCTCCTGATAGTACATTTTAAAGAACCTTATTAGAATCTGTTTCCACCAAAGACCTATTAAAGTCACATCTAAAAAATAGAATCCAATAATGTTAAGGCCCAACAGAGAAAAAAGTAAGCATAGCTCTGGGGTGAGGAAAAATACAAGTTAAAACACATTATGCACATCACCATTTCATATTTTTTTGGAATGCCAGTTTCCTATCTTTCATAAAAAGACTGGAGGAAAATTCAACTAATTTCTTTTCAAACCTAGCCATGATGTTTTGCTTTTAAATGCAGATTTAATCTGTGGCCCTATGCCCCTCCACTACCTACTCTATGAGTGTTAACTGAAGACAGAGCCTGATTTGGCACAAATGTCTAAGTGATTACGAAGGTCTTAAAGAGCAGCATGTTTTCTGATGCCTCTTTCTACACATGACTTAACAGGAAAATACTGTTAGTGGTATCCCAGTCTGGGCTCTGGAGACAGGCCTGGCCTGAAACCCAGCTCTGCCATTTATCACCTGAGGACCTTACAAGTTAATGCTATCACCACGCCTTCCTTTTCTGTTCAGTAAAAGGGAACTAGTCAGACCTGCCTCAGAGTCGGTGCGGATGAAATAAGACACGGAAAGCACTCAGCACAGTGCCTGGCATACAGTAAGTGCACAATAAATGCTAGCTTCTAGTATTACTTTAGCTGCTTTTACACTTATTCATAAATTCTGTAAAGGTTCCATTACCTCTTTTGCTAGTTTCTGTCCTTGTTCCACACATATAGGTTTTTCTTTCATATCATTCAGTCTTGCTAAAGTTTTGGGGTCATCTCGGAGATCAATCTAATTAAGAAAGGTCAATAATGTCCCATAATATTACAAGTCTTTAAAAATGTTTCAAAGCATATAGTCCCACTTCATCCCCACACACCAGTAAAAGATTACACAAAGGAACTTAATTTTTAAAACCAGCTAATATAATTGCTTTCTTTCAGCACTACTTTTTCCAAAACTGTGATAGAATTCATCATAACTTACAACAGAGCTTAAACAGGTATACCATTTGCTAATCCTTAGGACCATTTGTCTCAAGGCAACACCACAAGCTAGGCCAGAGAGTCTTCTTTAATGAGTAAAATCAAAGCAGACATACCTGAGTTCCTATTAATAAAAAGGGTACATTTGGTGCATATTCCTTAAGTTCTGGTACCCACTCCTCTTTCACATTTTGAAATGAGGCTGGATTTACCACAGAGAAGCATATAAGGAAGACATCAGTCATTGGATAAGATAAAGGCCTCAGACGATCATAGTCTTCCTAAAGAAGAAAGAAACACCTCATTATTTCCATTTTCATTTCTTTAGTTTACTAATAACACGTACATTAGATTAACATAGTCAAGGAAACAAAGCCAGGAGTATTCTGCAAGTGAAATATATAGCATTCTACATCAAACAAGGTAATCCCATTTGTTTTGTTACTTTTCCTTTTGAAGGTCTGAACACCAGTGGGGCGAGAATATGACAAGATCGTTGTCAACTGGAATGAAACTTAGAGAAAATATACTGTGATTACTAAAGTTGTCACTGGAAACAATTTTTTCGCACAAAGAATTGCTAGCCAGATTTTGTCCAAGTGTTATCATTTACAATCACTAACACGTACTGAAAGTGTACTGTGTCAGGTATGGAGCCACATGCTCTCCCAGGTATTACTTATGTAATTCTCACAACAACTACATGACAACATAAGTACCATATCTCCGTTTTCCTTTTGAGTAACTGAGGCACAGAAGTTAAATAAGTTGTGTAAGGATGTATAGCCACCAGGTAGAAGAGGTGAGATTTAGACCCTGGCAGGTTTATGCCTTCTTCAAGGAGACCTTAAATCTTTGCTTTCCTGTTTGTATAGATTTTTTAAAATCATGTGTGTGCACGCGCATGCATGTGTGCGAGCGTGCATGCATGTGTGTGAAAATACATAGATAGAAATATATATAAAGGGAATTCACAATAAAACTCTTTCCTCTCCAATTTCCATACTGAAATGGAGATGTTTTCACATGTATCTTTCCAGAACTTTTTTCATGCATGTATATACCTACAACTGTACACATTCAAACACCTGTGTACTAGAAGAGACCGCACAATCCATGTTGTTCTGCACCCTTTGGCATGTCTTGTGGGTCTTTCCAGATCAGAATTCATTAGACTGATATGTAATTTTAAACCACTGCTTTGTATTCCACGGAAGGGCGGTACTACTGACAGCTTTAGCACCTTTCACAAAAGGCAATGAAGATTCTGTCTTGCTTAGACTATTTTCTACGACACAAAATTCTGCTTATTTACATTCTAGGGAGTGAACAGAGTTAGGATTCTATTTTTGTCGAGGCAAGCCTATCGTCTGGTTTCAAGGAAACTTTATTTTGAGCCGAGGCCACCACCCCTCTTAAATGACCCACTTCACTACTGGAACTGCAATGCACATGGAAGTGAAGGAGCAAATATGAAGAACATCTTCCACTCGGATTTTCAGCAGTAGTATTTCCCTCGTGGAACAATTTTTCTTGCATGTCATCATCTAATATTTTTCTCAGTGTAATGTTCAACGCAAGCATATTACGGCTCAAAGTCTTGACTTTGGAGTTAACCCTTCTGTTCCTCAGTGATGCTTCCAAAGAACACACCCACAGTCTGGAGCTGCGGGCACTGAAAGGTTTCTCAGGTGTTGGCTATTAGAGGACAAGAAGGAAGAGCCACCCCCAAACTTCTTTACCCTTTGTTGTTAAAAGCAGAGGCTTCTAATTGGTTTTGAATAAAGGAGTGCTCTGCAATTAAGAAATTAATAAAGAAATCAAGTAATGTGGGTATGAAACATGTTGTATCCCGGTCAGTCAGTATCAGTGGACTCTTATCAAAAATAGAACATGTCTTTAAAAATCAATTTCAGTGTAAAATGATACAGCATTAAATATATACTTTCTGCTCTCTGCTGCCTATTTCAAACTGCATGTCATTAAGGCAGGGGGAGGGAAGGGGCAGCATTTAATCGTAGCATCTACCTAGCAACTCTATATTCCAGAGGGAAAATTTGGCATGGTCAGGGAATGGGGTGCTCTTGTTAAAAATCTCCCTTCGTTGCCCTGGTTGGCGGGGCTCAGTGGGTTGGGTGTCATCCTGTAAGCCAAAAGGTCACCGGTTTGATTCCCAGTGAGGGCACATGCCGAGGCTGTCGGTTCAGTCCCCAGTCAAAGAGCATACAAGAGGCAATCAATCGATGTTTCTGTCCCTCTCTTTCTCCCTCCCTTCCCCTCTTTCTAAAAATAAACAAATAAAATCTTTAATTTAAAAAGAAATCTCTCCACATTCATTTTTAGATTTCCAGTTTTCACAGAACTAGAAATGGGGTTACTATCTCATAGGATTATGAGGAATTAATGAAATTATGCAACTAAATCCCTCGGCATAGTGTCAGGCACGTAAAACGCTCCAATGCTTTCACGTAAATTCTTCATCCCACAGGAAACTGACTCTCAAGTCCTTCCGTAAACCCCCGCAGGGTCCCAGCAGCCCCACCCCCGGCCTGGGTTTGCCTCTCTCTCCAACCACAGAGGAGAAACTCCTTTATAGCGAGAAATAAAATTTTCTACACTGGCATCAAAACACACAAATCAAACGGAGGTCTCTTGAGGGCAGTATAATTTTCAGATTAATAAAAGAGAATACTATGACTATACTAATTAGTAGGTTGGGGACTCATGAGCCTTAAGACTATTGAATATAGTATTTCTAAGAAAGCCAAATGAGATTTTTAAATGAAATTTTACATTGCAAGCAAGTTTACCTCATCAGGGAAATAGAACATGCATTCTTTCTCTAGAAGGTATTACAAAGAATAAAAAGTGAATGCAAAATTCCCTAGAAATGTTTGATAATATTAATGCAAATATTCTATAGAACGTAAGGGTTGTATGGATTGCTTTCATAACCATACTATATAATGACTTTCCTCAAAGAGGGACATGAGAGCACAAAGAAAAGGAATTAGACTAATCATTTCTAGATATCTGTTAAATTGCAGATTTTGCTGAAATAATTAAAAGGTGAATTTGCCCTGACCTCTGTGACTCAGTTGGTTGGGCATCATCCTGCAAAGCAAAAGGTTGCCGGTTCAATTCCCAGTCTGGGCACATGACTGGGTTGCAGGTTTGGTCCCCAGTTGGGGCATGTGCAAGAGGCAACTGATCAATGTTTCTCTCCCATATTGATGTGTGTCTCTTTCTCCCTCCCTTCTCCTCTCTCTAAAAATAAATAAATAAAATCTTTAATAAATTTTAAAAATGTGAAGGATTTGGGTTATAAAAAATAAAGCAAAGATAAGTATGTTTAGAACTCCTTAAAAACAAATGTTACCTCTGAAGTCTGAACTACCTAAAATGAACTCCTTCTGCCAGTAATCTCCAGCTAAATAATTGGCAGTTATTATAAGAATGAGACCTTTCTGCTTCCATCCAGCCTAAGTAATTAGAAGTCTAATAATAGAGAGCACATTAAAAAAATAAATTATCCTCTATGCGTACTGTACCCTGCATCATATAAAATATACGTATATCCACTATGCAGTATCTTGAGTGAACTTAATGTGAAATTCTGGATTTGAGGATAAAGAAATTTCATCTCCAGCTATATAGTGTAAATTTGACAACACAAAGAAAGTCGAATGTGGAGCAACTGCCCTTGATTTTAAGTAGCCACTTATCAAAGTCAGAACTTCTCTCTTTTTTCCCTTTTCAGAAATTAATCTTTATTGTATTTTTTCATTACCATTTAGTCCCTTTATTCCCCTTGCCCCCTGCAATCACCACACTGTTGTCCATACCCATGAGCCCTTTTTCCTTTTTGCTCAATCCCTCCACCCCCAGCCTCCTCCACCCCCACAACGTTTTGCTTTGTAGGATGATACCAACTCTCTAGTGTCCTCTTAATTAACAGATCAATTATATTTTAGTTCTTTAAAAAAAGGTAGGTTTTTAGACATTTCAGCATTGGTAACCGGAACTTTCCCAGTAGAGAAAACTGTATTAAAGACAACTGTCTTACATCAGAACCATGAAAAACAATCATGAGTTCGATCAACAGGATTATTGGACTGCTTAGTAAAAGCTTTAGTTTCTGACCAACTGGCTAAGTTCCAGAAGTATCCATTTTTTTAGAACTTATCCATTTTTCTGGTAGCTTAGTGATTAAGCTCTCCACTCCTGTCAAGAGTCTCTTATCTGCAACGACAATCTTAACCTTTGAAAAATATTATGCATTTACAACCTGACAAGGCTCCACAGACAAAAAGAGACTGAATGCATGTGCTGTGAGAGGAAGCAGAAGACCTTCAGGTGTACAGAACTACAGCAGGGCCTTCGGGTGGGAGACCCCCTTTTATACACAGCTCAGCCAGCAGTGCCCATGACCATCCCCACTTCTAAACGACTTTTGTCCTCTTCATGTGGACCTGGCGCTCCCTCCTACTTTAGTGAATTCTCGTTAAAATACGTATTTTTTAGCATGCGTACGCCTATTTAAAATACGTATCTGAAATATGAACTTTAAGCAAAACCACTCACGTTGGATAGCACAGGTCTTGTCATGCTTTGTTAACTGGTAAGCTGTCACACACTGGTCACTTCGAATCAATTAGCAAAGATTCACTGAGATTGTACTGCATGGAAGATGTTCTCAGGATACACAGACATCAATACAAGAAATAATTGTCTTCTCTGGAGCTTATAGTTTAGTTGGAAGTTCAAGACATACACATATAAAGACACAGTCATATACAATAATGGGAGAAAGAAGAGGGTAAACTGGGCAGGTGTATATAAAAATGCTTAATCTAAAGAAACATTAATAAGTACCTACTGTATGTCCAGAAGGGTGTGAAGGGCAATCTTTAGGGAAATGCAGAAAGGACAAGACTCAGATCACATTTAATTTACATAACACCTTATAAACATTTGCAAAGCTGTGTCATAAGATTCTGTAAGTTATAAACAAGGCAGCAAGCTGAAATGAGCACTAAGAGTCAGTACCCGCCATGTACTCGTGCACCTCAGTAGAGCTCTGCAGACCTCAAAGCCACACCCCAGAAGCAAAGAAGAAACTGCAGAGCTGGTGTGGGAGCCTGCATAAGGGTAGCACCGAGGAGGGAGAATTTGATAGGTGGAGAGGCACACACACATTTACAAGAGTACCTGCTCTTAGGGAGTGCACAGTAAGGGAGACATATGTATGTGAACACTGTATTATACGTCAGAATATGGTAAATACCAAGAGTGGAAATTAGTGGACACGGAAAGACTTCTTAGAGGAGATGGCCTTAAAGAATGGAGAGGACTGGCACGTACATAACATACTAGTGGTATGGTCTTGGCCAAACCACTTACTTCTTAGAGGCTTAGTTTCTCTGTCCGTAAAATTGGAGAACGTCAGTAACAAATGCTTTGAAGACTATAAGGTGCTATAAGAACATATTATATTCCCAAATAATCTAGCATGTTACTTTAAGAAATAGTCATTTATACAAACCTACAAGAGTTTTCCTCTGTAACAACCTTGAAAGATAAAAAGTGGGATTACAATGTGACTAATCCTTTAACAGACAAGCTCCAGACTTCTCAAGTCTGTAACAGCTTCTAACTACTTTAAGAGAACGCATACAAGGTAAGACAACAGAGAATGCTCCTGACAGCTGGTGGCTCGTGGTATATGAATGAACAACTCTGTCACTTCCAAAGCACAGTAGCAATCTCCATCTGAAACATCTGCCTCTGATGAGGAGCCCGAAATAGGTGCCAGGCATGGCTCTTGGAAACACTGGAACCCCCAAGGGGGTTTGTACTGAAGTCAAGGGGCGGCATGGACTGAAGCTCCCTTCCGAAGATGAAAAACGCTTTGTCATAAATCTAATACAGATTATGAACATTCCTACAATAATTCTTTGTAGTCTATGAAACTTAGTTCCTTTGTGTAGTTCTTTCTGTCACTTTTGAGTTCATTTTGTATTTAACTTTGTGAAATGAAAATATCACTTTTCACTGCCTTAACAACGATTGTGTTTTCCACAGAAGCTGGTTGGGTCTCTTTTGGGAACATTTGATTAAGTTTGGTTCAAAACACATCACTGATTGAAGACTTATTGCATTTGTCTACCACCTCCTACTACAGCTGAACTAAAGAAAATTTGTGGAAGAAATGGAATTTTTTTAAAGTGCTATAAATTCCTAAGCGGTAACTGTGTTTCAAAGACTTTTCAAACCTTTGGCTTTTTCCCCATCTTCAGTTCAGTTGTGAAAGGTGGTGGGGGGGTGGGGGTGGGGTGTGTGTGTGTGTGTGTCCTCATTAGTTCTTATTAAAAGAATTCTTGAAATTGAAGGTTTAGCTTCTCAGTTGCAGCATCTGTCATCTTCATATATTTTGATTTATAATAAGTCAGGCTCCCAATTGATTTACCAATTATTTAGGAGCTAGTGAAGCAGATCTGTGGCTTCTTTCCCATCACTACCTTCCTTTGTGACTGCTGACTGATCACAACTCCTGCTTAGGTTGGCTGGAGAAAAAGGAAAGTTGCAATGTGCTGCAGCAGACAAACCGCCAGGGAACTGGGCCCTGCCCTTATCTAACTGTGTCATTATGAACCAGCACTTCCTCTTCTCTAAAAGGAGGGGCTGAACTAGATCACCACACTTCATGGTTAAAAATGCTCAAAAGAACTCTTTTTACCCTGGTGAGCAGCCCTCGTAACAGATTTAATGTGGGAGGAGATTTAACCGAGTGGGTAAAAAATCAAGCTTTAAAATTCTGTTTTATCTAAGCTGACCCCACAAGGCAAGAAGATCAAGACTTAGCTAAATATGGCCCTCGGGCAAGCTGTAGTTCCCCATCTGTGAGGGGAGGATAAATATAGCATACACACGCTAAGATAAATGGTCAAGTGTTTTGAGCTCTTCAACAGACAAGGCTGACTTTCCAAAAAAAGACAAACCACAACTTTGGAGCCAGTGCAGCCTCTTTTGTGCCTGGTGAGATGGCTTCCCTCGCGGTAGAGGATTTAGCGCTGAAATTCTACACTGTCTGGAGCTATGATGACAAGTTTCTTCCACTAAAACAGAGGTCAGCTGGCCTAAGGCATGCAGAGAAAAGGTAAACTGTCAGGTCACACTCCCACAGGGTCTATTCCTTTTCTAACTTTCTTGGCACAAATTTCATGGTGATAGAATATTCATTCATTCACTTATTCAAACAAGTAACAGGGCTGAGCATGGTCAGTGCGCTGGTGAAAGACAGGGCCCTGCCTCAAGGGAGTTCACAGTGTCAGTGGCTGTGGCAAGTGCCTCTCAACAAGGGCAGTGCTACTGTGCCCGGGGCTGGGTTGTTTTTTTTTTTTTCAATTATATTTTATTGATTATGCTGTAACAATTGTCCTGATTTTTCCTCAATTGCCCCCCTCCACCCAGCACCCCCCACTCCCTCAGGCAATCCTCTCACTATTGTTCATGCCCACGGGTCATGCGTCTAAGTTCTTTGGCTACTGCATTTCCTCTACTGTACTTACATCCCCATGGCTGCCTGTAACCACCTATTTCTACTTCTTGATCCCCTCACCCACTCCCCCTCACCCCTCTCCCATCTGGCAGCCATCAAAACCCTCTCTGTATCCATGATTCTGTCTCTGCTCTTCTTTGCTTAGTTTGTTTTTTAGATTCAATTGTTGATAGATACACATTTATTGCCATTTTATTGTTCATGGCTTTTGAACAAGCTGTTGCTGTTTGAGAATTTAGGAAGTTGTGAAGTAAGAGACACGACCAGCCATTCGTATGCAAAAGCCACTGTTAACAGCTTGGGTGGGCCCATAAATTGGGTTGGATGGAGTATCTGGGATCTCCAAGGTGGGGCACACAGTGTTAGCTAGGTTGATGGAGTCTCAGATATGGCGCCCCCTGCAGGCTCTGTGGCTCTACAGGGGGAGGGCGCAGAAAAGGAATGATGGTCTCTGCCCACATTTCTGTCTGGGAAAAGGCTGTCCCCCAGCCCTCACCTTGATGCCAGACACTTCAGTTCCTCCCCGTATGCCACTGGTACCTTTCAAACTGCTATCCCAGTGCTAGAGCTCAGAGGGAGTCTGGGTAAGTCCACATGTAGGTTCTTTAAGAGGAACCGCTTGGGATTCCAGCAGTTTCTTCCACTTTCAGTCCCCCACTGCATCCAGAAGCTGTGAGGACTTATCCTCCGGGCACTGGAACCCTGAACTGGGAGGGCCTGGTGTGGGGCTGGGACTCCTTGCTCCCCAGAGATCCTTCCTGACTTTTTATCCACCACATGTGGGTGTGGAACCAGCCCACTCGTGTCTCCGTATCTCTGTGTCTCCACCCCTCCTACCAGTCTAGTGGATGTCGTTTCTTTAATTCTGTAGTTGTCAGACTTCATTCAGCTCCAACTGCAATGGTTCTGAGTGATGGTTGTTCTTTAGTTTAGTTGTAATTATGATGTGATTGTGTCAGGAGGTGAGCCGTGTTTATCTATGTCTCCATCTTGACTGGAAGTCTCCGGGGGCTGTTTTGAAAATGTGGAAGGTGTTTTTGATTGTTAACATAAATGGGGGAGGAAAAAGAATTTGTTTAAGAGTTATAAATTCCTAGGAGGGAATTGTTTTTCAAAAACTTTTAAAAATTTGGTTCCCCCCCCCTCCCCATAATCTCAGCTCAGCTGTGAAGTGGTATAGATAGCATCCCCCACTAGCGTTCTGGGAGCCAGGGTGCTAAATAACCCACGGCATGGCTGGCGGGTGATAATCATGAAAAGCACTTTTATGATTACCCAAATCCAGGGCCTGACTCCGGTGTAGAGAAAAGCACAAAGTGTTTTTTTTGCACAGTTTTAATGAATTTTCTAGGAAGGTAATTTCAGTGCAAACTGGGGGAGAAAAGTAGACTGTACTTTATTTTGTTCCAAACATTACAGGAATTGCTTACCGTTGTAGAAAATGTACACCACTGGCAATATTGCTCTTAGTGTCTGAATCCCCAATAAACCACAACTACGTTAGTCGCCACCTGTAAGCTGTTATATTCCTGGTAATTCTGCCTCTTGGTGTGGGTACCTGACTACTTCATTATGATTTCTGGAGAACTCAGCTCTGAGAAGTCAGGAATTTAATACTGAAATAAATATTTTTATGATGAATCACTTTCCTTTTTTTTCTACTTCACATTACGGGTAGGATGTTATATTGATTTTAAATTATGTATATAGAGAAGTTATATTTCCTGTAGAATTCATTTGAGGATAGGTAAAGGAGAAACATTTGTCATAAAAGGGGGAATGAGTCTGGTTTGGTTGAGGCACTGAGCTAGGCATTCAACAAACTGGGACAAAAATGACCATAAATACAAATTGGGATATGTACAAGGAAGGAAAAGAGCCAGGTGTTAGGAGAGAGAACCACTAGGATGACCTCTCAGAGGGAGTGACATCTAACCTGAGATCTGAGGGAAGGTTTATGGAGCCAGGTACAGGACAGTGTGTGCAATAGCCCTGAGGCAGAAAGCCCTGACAAGTACCGGGAAAAGGCCAGGTGTCAAGGCGGGGTTGGGGAACTAGCCATCCTATGTCATCAGAGCCTACTGCAATGGAAAGTCAATAAAAAGTTGAGAAAAGCAAGTCATACAATTTTTTTTTTTAATGGCCATTCAGGCTGCTTTGTGGAGAATGAATCAGAAGTGGGGAGCAGCACAAGGAGGGAGAGTATTACAATAATTCGGGTGAGAGAAGATAGTGGCTTGGATTGAGTGGTAGCAGTTGACAGCTAGAGAAATGGTAGATTCTGGATATATTCTGGAAGTAAACTCAGGCTTGCATGATGGGCTGGCTGTGTGGCTAGAGGTCAGGGAGGTCTCTGGAATAATCCAGGGTTCAGCTTGTGCAGCTGCATAGGAAATGTCTTCACAGGAAGATGAGGAAGACTGAGGGTAGAGAAGCACATTAGGGAGAAAATTCAAGAAGCCAATTTTAGACATGTTAAGCTTGAGATGTCAAGAAAGCTGTCAGAAAAGTGTATTTGGAGGAGCCCTCTGCCTCTTGAGTTCCAGACCCTGCTCCAGACGCCTCCTTTGGTCTAAACCAGAAGCATCTCAAATTCAACATTTCTGAGCAAAACTCATTTATTCCCCCTCAGCTCTGCAACTCCTCCTGTGCTCACCACCTCAGTAAAGGATATCAGGCTCAAGCTCCTCAATATCCATCGAAGCCTGGCAAATCAGTCCACTGCCCAGCCATCCTCACTGTCCTTTCCCTCTCTGCACTCCCATTCCTGGGCAGCTCCTGTTCATCTTTCAGGCTTTGGTCTAGAAATCTCTTCGTTCAACAAATCCATTCTGAGTAAGCGGTACTAGGTACTTCTGCAGCACCTGGGCCTTTTGCTATCATTCCCTTTCTCATCCTGTAATAAGATTGCCCCTTTTCTTATCTGTAGTCTCCACAGGACTCCCTGAAAGCAGGGGACTATTCTTCAAAGTCTGGCTTATAGTAACTGCTTACTATCTTATTACCTGAGTGAATGTGGGTAGCATGTGGAAAGGTGAAATCAAAAAGGCAAACTGCAGCCAGGTCACGGAGGGCTTGCGCGGTGCTGGCCTGCACCTCCTTCACCAGCTACAAAGCTGGAGAAGGTGAATCGACTACCTGACTGTTCCAATAACAGTCTAATTTCTCAGGGTGCCGTCACCACACTCAGCCAAAAATAGAACTGCCTCCTGTGATCAGGGCTATTCTGTGCTGCACCTCTGTGTCCGACCCTCCTCCCTGCATAAATGACAGCTCCACAGAGAAGAGCCTCCCACTAGACGATACTTTTAACAGAGGAACTCAAGAGTTAAAGATTTTAGCTGTAGTTATAGTTGATAGGCTTAAGTGATTAATGCTTGTGGAAAGCTGTTGTTCCAAGAACTGAAGTAAGTGACCTATGTGACAAGGAATTCAACCTTTGTTCCCCAAGAGTCTGCAAGAGATTGAGATGGTATCTGAGGCATTGTGTTCCAGGGAGGGAGGGCAGGTAAAGTATTGTTGATCAGTAGATAAAGAAATACTAGGAAAATCTCTGTAGACTGCAACACTTATCTGATTAGCCTTTTCCCAAAACCCTTACCTACCCTTTTCTTCCCCTTATAAAAAGGTCAGCTTGAGACGTTAAGACAGTCCTTAGGATGCATATCACACCACCTTCTCAGATCGCTGACTTTAGAGGAAAGCACCCATAAAGATTCAGTCCTTGTCTCTACTTACTGGTTCTGGTAGTGACAGGCAGCACAAACTCCAACTTTCCTGGTTTCACTTTCAGCATTTTAGTTCCTGCCAGTATTTCCACCACTGCCTTTTATTCATTGTCTTGACATTTCTTTTACCCAGGTATGAAGGGCATCCTTCTCCTTTCCTTCTTCCCCAAACTGACTTTGTTCAGGACCCACCTCTCCTTCACTTGCCCACGGGGATCCTGATCCCATCTTTAGCTAAAAGAAGTCCTGCTTGGATTAATCCAATCATGGAGTTTCATTCCCCATCCCCTGGCCAAAGTCACTGGTTCTCAGTGACCTAAGTAAGTCCAATCAGTTCTGATTATCCAAGGTGGCTCCTCACTCACCCCTTTTTCCTGCTATTCCTCTGCTTTCTCTCTCTCCCTTCCTTCCTCCCTCCTTCTCTCACTCAGCATACAGTTCCTATTCACTGGGCCCCGTCTCTGCAGCTCATGAAGACCGTTCAGAGGCCCCCTCTCTAACAGCTGTTGCTATAGTCCCTGCATCACACTGGAGTAGGGACTACCCAGGACTAGTTATTTAGAGGGAGGCATGTATAATAACCAGGCCTCACACTTCCACGGGAGCAGCCCTCTCAGCCTTTCCAACACTTGGGCTACAGAGGACCTCAGGTCATGGTGAACGCAGATCACCTGGGCTTCCCCTGGTGGGGGCAAGGGTGGGGCCAGGGAAGGGGAACAGTCAACACGGAACCATAAATAATGGATGGGCCAGATCCAAAGGTGACAACATTCTTCTTGACTATGAACTAACACCTGCCCATCTCTGTCTTTGAGGCTGGGGAAGAGGCCTGAGAAGACTAAAGTCTCCCATTGGCCTTTTGATATACCAAGAAGGTAAGCAGCCAAGCAGTAAGAGAAGAAAAGAACTACACTCTGATTAAGCCTGAAATGCTGGTTTTCCTCGTGCCCAGATGAGGCGGCCAACCTGCGTGCAGGAGTTAAATCGTGAGAACAAACCCCATTTGGAATCTGAGTATTTAAACCACGCTCCTTAGGCAAACATACAGTAAAATCTTCCATCTGAGGATGAGGAAGGCTTCTTAGCAGGCAGGCAAAATGAGGATGACCTCATGTAGTTCACAAATGCACTTTCACAGAACAGGTCCCTCAAAAAATAGTTTTTGCTGGGGTGATGAAAATGTTTTGGAACTGCATCAAGGGGGAGGTTGTGCAACATTGTGAACATTCTAAATGTCACTGAATTGTACACTTTAAAATGATTAATTTTACATTGTGTGAATTTCACCTTAATTTAAGAAAAATACAGGTACCCAAGTGTGCAAAGCTGGAACCTTGCAAGTACTCACACACAGGCGCGCGCGCACACACACACACACACACACACACACACACACACACACAGAATAACAGATTTCTTTGAAATTCAGAGAGGAGCAGCACACAACAGAAATGCCCGCAGGAAGTCCCCAGAACGCAGCACTCTGTTCCTCCGGGCCTGCATTAATCTCCAAGGTATACTTCCCCGGCGCTGGGCACTTGAGCTCAGCTTATCCTCCTTTGTGCTTGTGTTATACCCCCTTCTGCCTGTTCCGCATTTCTTCCTTCATCTTTTCCCCACCAGCTGGCCCTCTTGTACTGCAGGAAGCTCCCCACAGAGCTCCTCCAGGCCTCAAACAGGCAACTGCATCTCACACTATAGCCTTATTGACTTCCTAGCTCCGAGACAAGCACCCTGCTCCTGCTTCCACACGAATCCCAACTATCCCACGGAACCTTCACCATCAGCCTATGAGATGGGGCAGCTCCCATGTTCCTGATGAAGAAACCGAGGCTCAAAGAAGCTCACCACTTGTCCAAAGTCACAGGAGCGGAGGGCAGAAGTAAGGTGGGAATATAGTTCTCTTAACAACTAGTGACGGGCCCTCCTGGCCCCTTTGTTTTAAACAGGCAGTAGACCTAGCCTTTCAGACAAAGGTCTTTTAAATCTCTGAATCACAGGCTTACTACCTGTGTCACTTTGTCTTTTCTGTTTCCTTTATCTATAAAATGAATTACTAATTGATGCTCCTCTTCTATTGGCAAGATTAAATGAGCTAAAGTAGGAAAGGCACTTAGCATATGGTGGTGGCTGCTAGCTTATAACCACACCCACTAGCTGTCCTCCACTGAGTTCAGCAGATTTGGGGCAGAGGAATAAATGGGCAGAAAATGAAGATTGAGGGTAAAATCAATTTTGTGAAAAATACACCGAGTTTTGCTGGCTTATTAAGTGCTTATGTTTACATGGTAGGGAAGGACTGAAGTCAGGTATTTTATTAAAATAACTGAACATAACTAAACCAATAGAGCTCAAATATGTTTTTAAAAAAAAGTTGGTTAACGAGACGTAGGAAGTTTGACAGTCAAGGTGTAAGTGGACTGTAATGTGGCCACTGAGCCCTCGCGTGCTCGCGTGGCAGACGGCCACAAGCAGTGTTCGGCGGCTGACTGGACAGTGTTAGTTAATGCACGTCCACACCAACACCCTCTGTGTTCGAAGCTCAGCCAGTCCAGGATGCGGACTTCACGCTGTAAAGAACCTGGCTAGGGAAGCATGACATTTACGAAGCGAACCAAGTGCCAGGGCAACAAAATCAAAGAGAAGCAACACTACAGGCAGACGAGAAAACTGGCAATAACAACAACATTTTACAACAAAAGCACCTAACGAAGGTCATTTCAGTGGTTCCAAGAGCCCGTTCTCTTTTCTGCATCCTCATAAAAACCTCGGAGGCAGCGTAGGGACAGGCGCAGTCATTCCGCCCCCAGCACAGCGCGGGCCGCAGCCGAGCCCAGGGCACGAGGTGAAACGGTGGCAAAACTGTCCCTGGAGCAGGTGGATGGGTCAGGAGAAGAGCAGAAGCCGTTTTCAAACTCCAAGGTGTGGACCCCATGATCTGGTCATTTTGCACAGGAACCTGCGGGGTTCCAGCTCTTAGCCCTGCCCTGTGTCACCCCCTAAGGCAAGTCCTGTTGTCATGTCGACCCCTTTACTGCGTCTCTGTTATGTGCTGCCAGGAAAATCAACCAGCACACAGCTCCCTTCAGAGAGCCACCAGCTTAGGTAAGCAGCCGGGTAAGACACTGGCAGCAGGCAGCAGCCCCTGGGATGATGAATTCTAGATCTAGAGCCAGAGGGCCTGGTCGGAGGACCAGTGTTGCCCCTCATGGGCTGTGCATGTAAGAGTCTCTGAGTCTGTCTCCTCACCCATTAAAAAAAATGGACAGAAAACGGTAGGATACGATCTCCTACCTCATAAGGTTGCCATTAGGATTAAGTGGGATAAACAGGTCCAGAGAAGACCTCAAAGGTAGGCACAAAATTAATGACAAGTGACACAACGCTAAATGCCACAGGAATTCTAGTCCACCTCTGAAGACTAGAAAAGGCTGCATGAAGTACCCTGTCCTACCTCAGGCCCCTCCCCATCCAGAACCTAAACACACAGGCCGTCTCTTTACCCAGGAAAACTGTCTGGACCCTCCCCTACCATCGCTAGAGCTGAAAGCGCTCCTTCCAGCCTCCCAATGTCATTGATGCCTGTAGGTATAGCTAACAGGTCTAGGAGAACTAGAGTAAGACAGCCTAATAATTTGACATAAGGCTACATTTTGAGAATTAAATGAATGAAAAGCAAACCATAATAGTTATTAGTCATCTGTAGTACAGGTCATACTGAGATGACTGAGACATTTGAAAACACCCAAGTCAATCAAGGCAACTAAAGGTTGCCTTGACCTAAGAGAGCTGTAACCTAATAGAGTATGTTTTGGCCTGTCTGAAAAATATTAACTAAAAAGCCATGGTCTGTACAGCCTCTATACAGAGTCTAGCAAAGGAGAAATTGCATAATTAGAATATTAGTGTCTACCCGGCTCTGCCCCATGTTAAGATGCTGGGCCTGGTAGGCACACACATCCTGGTCTCTAGAAAGCCGTGCTAGAAATGGAAAGTTCGCCCGGTTGTTTTAGGACCCAGAAGAAATATACATCCCCTCTGAGATTTCTAATCCCTTTTGCTGCAAAGCCTCAATCCCAAACAAGTGTCTTATGAATGCATTTTTTTGGGGGGGTCCCCTGATCCTAAGGAAAGGTACACAAGATAGCAGACACTAGAAAAAATATCACTGTAACTTTGTTTTTCATATCTGTGGTTTCTAATTATTTAAAAAAGTGGAAAGACTTCAGTTAAATCTCATCTGACTCAACACATGCACTTACCTCTAATGTCTCCAAAATTCCCTAACAATACAATAATTAAAAAAAAAAAAAAAGGCATGAAGTCATAAGGACAAAGCAAACAGGAAAGGAGACGACAGCAACATGATTTTAGAAGCTCAAAGGCAAAAGGCCAAGTTGGAAGTGATTTAGCAGACGCAGGAAACCAAATCCTGGGCCAGCCAAGAGGGGGGAAGTTAAGAAGCACCTCTTTCTGTACAACCGAACCCCAAAGGTGTCGGAACTGGAGTGGTGTGTTCTGTAATTGTACTGAAGGTGGAGCCACACACAAAAGGTGGACTGACAAGATGCAGTTTAATCCCAGACTTCTTTCTCTATCATCGTGAACGCCTTCCCCAGCCCTGATGAAGGGGAGAGGACAAATATAGGAGGACATGAGGCCCAGCTAACATGCCAAACACAAAAGGTCAGGGTACACATTGAAAACCGCTTCTTTCAGTCACTTCCCAGAGCACTGCCAGCCCAGCAGGAACCTCCCAGGCAGGACAGTGGAGGATTCTTTTCAGGGCAATATAACCAGCCCAAGAGGAAAGACCAAAGTCAGACATTATAGCTTCTCCAACACAAGGCCCAGACAGATCATCCTACAGCAGTGGTTCTCAGTCGAGAGAGCGATGGGGGATGTCGACCAAAGGAACATCTGGCAATGTTGGGAGATATTTTTGATTGTCATGACTGGGCTGCTACAGGCATCTAGTGGACAGAGGCTGGGGATGCTACTAAACATCCTACAATGCACAGGACCACCCCCACAACAAAGAGTCATCCAGCCCAAAATATCAATGACGCTGAGGCTGAGAAACCCCCGCCTACGGTCTAGGTCAGAGTCAGCCAGCCCCACTCATACACCAAGCCTCCCACATGATCCAGTGACACTCTCGTAAATATGAGTAAACATGCAAGGATCCGCCATGAAAGACAGAGATCAAAATGAAAGCCTACACAGGGAAACATAAGCTTCAAGAAACCGTCATCAGTATCTCCAGGGAAATTAGAGAAGACAATCAAGGAGCAAGCCAAATTGAGAAGATGCTAAAGAAAAAAAGAAATATTCTGAGAACAGAAAAAGCCTTTTGAAAATAAAAAATAGAATCATCCTAAAAAAAAAAATACTAGTAGATGATAAAATTAAGGAATTCTCCCCAAAATAGAGCAGAAAGACACAGAGAACAAAGAAATACAAAGCGTGGCAAGTGTAGG
Source organism: Pteronotus mesoamericanus (assembly GCF_021234165.1). Taxonomy (NCBI): domain Eukaryota; kingdom Metazoa; phylum Chordata; class Mammalia; order Chiroptera; family Mormoopidae; genus Pteronotus; species Pteronotus mesoamericanus. The sequence goes on from NW_026555001.1 coordinate 1,010,666, forward strand.
TTTACAGTGGTGAGTGCATGAAACAATTTATTCTTAAATTATTATTTATTAATTATTCTATTATTTTCCATATGAACAACTGTAAACCTACTTTTTGCCCCACCCTATATAAGGAAATGAGAGGACCATCCCAAGAATTGCAACATCTAAATACTGTGTGTTATAGTGTAATAGAAGAGATTAACAGGAAGTGAAGAAATCAAAGAAATAAGCCAAGAAAATATCTCAGAACTGAAGGACATGAGTTTCTAGTTTGACAGGGCCCACAGCAGCAGACAAGCTCCCCCAAAGTCCATAACTGCGAAATTTCAGGAGGGTGAAATGGCAGATCCTCCAAGTTTCCAGTGAGGACAGCCAGGCTCCTGACAATGAGTCAAGGATCAGTATGACATCAGACCTTGTAACAGCAGAAATTGAAGCTAGAAGACAATGGAGACTTTTTCCTTCAAAGTTCTGAAGGAAAACAGTGATTTCTGATCTATTTTCAAACTGTTAATGAGGTATGAAGGAAATAAAAACATCTTCAAACATAGTAAGTCCCAAAAAGTTTGGTCTACAATGCACGTTTACTCAGGAAATTAATAAAGTATATGCTCCACCATATACTTTATTAAAATGAGGGAATAAACCAAGACGACATAAAAATGTTCAAAACTGGGCTCGCGCATGAGGGAGAGAGCCGAAGGGAACCCCAATAAGGAAGAAGGGGAATCCCAGGATGACATCAGCCCCCACGGAGCAGATCTGCTCAGGAGGGGTGTCTCAAGGAGAAACTGACAGAATACCTACCTATATGTTGGGTCGCATAGAAAGGATACATTTTTTTAAAAAGCAAATGGCAGCAGAGGAAAAAATATATATATATACACATATATATAACCACTCACCAGTGATCACATTACAACACAGCTGCTGGGAAAGAGTGGACAGGAAGAGGTAAGGATGTGTGAAAGAGCTGGAACCCTACCTTATATGGTTTAAAGTCAATAGAGGATTTTTTTTCTTTTTCTTTTTTTACCAAAATAAACAGCTAAGAATTAAAAGTGGTTGCCTCAGAGGAGTGGGAAATGGCTTTACTGTAGGGGAAGTGTAGCGGGATCTTTTGTTTCTTCATAACAGGATCTTATAAAATTGTTGACTCTTTAAGCCATCTGCATGTATAACTTTAATAAAAGTAACTTTTTTTTTATCCTCACCCGAGGACATGCTTATTGATTTTAGAGAGAGGGGAAGGGACAGAGGAGGGAGAGAGGGAGGGAAACACTGATGCGAGAGACACATAGGTCGTTTGCCTCTCATTTGTGCCCTGACCAGGGACCAAACCCACAACCTAGGTATGTGCCCTAACTGGGAATTAAACCCATGACCCTTTGATTTACTGGACAATGCTCCAACCAACTGAGCCACACCGGCCAGAACTAAAATAATTTTTATTTATTTTTTTTTAATATTGGAGGGCCCTAGCTGGTGTGGCTCAGTTGGTTGGAGAGTCTTCCCATGACCCAAGGGTTGCAGGTTAGATTCCCGGTTGGAGCACAGACCTAGGTTGCAGATCAATCCCTGGTCCAGACGCTCAGAGATGCCCATAAGGGCCGGTACAGGAGGCAACCAACGGATGCGTCTCTCTTGCACCTATGTCGCTCTCTCTCCCTTCTTCTCTCTCTAAGAAACAATGGAAAAAAAAGTCCTCGGGTGAGGATTAAAAAAATAATAAGTAAATAAATAAAATAAAATTGGGGGAAAACAGAATAGAGTATAAAGAAGTAAATTACTATAAATATTCAATATCACCACCTAAAGCTAACCACTTTAATATTTTGACAATTTTGTTCCAATTTTTTCCTTGAACATTATCCATATACATATTCTTTAAAGTTGTAATCATGCTATATATAGTTTTGATTCCTGATTTTTTCACTCTAAACACATCTTTAGCCTTTTGACGTATCTTTAAATATTTGTTGAAAGCAGTTTTTAATGACTGTGATTATTCTAATACACATCATGCTATCATTTAACAAATCCCTTTCTACTATGCATTAATGTTTATAATTTATCACAATTATAAATATTGCTGTGAGGACTATCACTTTATGTAAATATTTGTATACTCTGAATGTTTTGGCATAAATTCAAAGAAATGGATCATCGAAATATAAGTGTTTTTGCTAAATTAACCTCTGTGATAATTGTGTTTTGTAAGAAATATGTATTTGGTCTGGATCCCCTTTTCCAGCACAAAGCTCCTAAAACCCTTGGAATTTCCTAAGCGACAGAGCAGAAAGTTGTCTCCTGTTATGTTAATGAGGCAGCTTTTGGACCCCACCTAAGGGTGGGGGTCTGTTCCAGGAGACACAACCTTGTGATTAGAGGGTTGGAACTTGAAGTCCCAACCCTCCCCACCACTTCTAGGGAGGGAGAAGGAAGAGGGGCTGAGGTTGAATCAATTACCAATGGCCAATGATTTACTCAATCGTGCCTATGCAATGAAGTCTCCACAGAAACCCAAAAGGTCACGGTCTGGAGACATCTGGGTTGGCAAACTCGTGGAGGTGCTGGGAGAGTGGCATACTCACAGAGGACCTGAAAGCTCTGTGCCCCTTCCCGCGTACCTTGCCCTATACAGCTCTGCATCCGGCTGTTCCTGAGCTATGTCCTTTTACAGTAAACCTGTGATCTAGTAAGTAACATGCTTCTCTGAGTTCAGTGAGCTGCTCTAGTACATTAATTGAATCCCTTGAAGAGGGAATCATGGGAAACTGATTTATAGCCAGTTGGTCAGAAGTATAGGTAACGACATGGACTTGCAGTTGGCATTCTGAGCTGGCAGGCGTCTTTGGAACCTCCAATCTGTAACTGGTTGGTCGGAAGCACAGGTAAACAACCTGGGCTAGAAGCTGGTGTCTGAAGTGGAAGGGGTGGGGAGGATTGTAGGGAGAATCTTGACTGACCCCTTAACCTGTGGAATCTGATGCTTTCTCTGGGTAGGTAGTGTCAGAACTGAGAGGAATTCTTGGACAACCCTGCTGGCGTTTGCTTGTTGTATGGGTGGGGAACCGCCCCCGCCCCACAACATACACAGACTGAAACTTGTCTTACAATACTAAAAGCACCTCCGATTTTACTCTCAACAATGGTGCACAGATCATCCACTTCCCTGACTCCTGGGTAACAATTTTTTCCCATCTTGTCCAATCTGACAGGTAAAAAGAAAAGTTTTTATTTGCATGTTTCTGTATATCATGTGTTCACTGGCTATTTGCTTTTCTTCTTTTGTGAGCTTTTGATTTGTCTCTTGTGTTCACTTTTCTACCAAGACCACATGGTAAACTAATCCTTTGGCAATCTCGCTTATATTTTGGATCTTTGTGAATGAACACAGATCAGACCTGCGGACCGAATGGCCCGGGAGTGCCTCAGTAAAACCAAGTTTCTGCATCTGGATGGCCCCACAGGGACTCTGCCGATCTGTGAGGCTCTGGGCAAGTGGCCTAAGTTGGGCACCTTCAGGACTGTCCTCACACTTCACCATTTTCACCTTCTCATGGCCCGTCCCATCTTCTACCTGCATTTTGGTCATCTGTATATACCTTCGCCTCCCACGGGACTCGAAACTCCTACCTGATGGAAGGAAGAACCCTATCTGATGAATCTTTACGTTCCTCGCTCACTTCACCCGATACTCATGTATTTGATAAAGACATAAGGATGGGGGCAGAGGTAGGAGACTACGAACAGAGGCACAGAGAAAACCAGGACACTGGGAGGGGGGAGGAGAGACCACGCCCACCCCCACCTAAGGCCCAGGTGAAGACAGCAGCAGCTGTGCATGGCCAGCAGGACCTCACTCTCTGCCTCACAAAATGGAAACTGGTTCCCAGAGCCTGGGGCAAAATGCCCATGTAATACAGACTGACAAAAGTGAATAAAAGCGAAAGACAAGGATTATTTAGCCATTAATAGAAATGAAGTATGATACATCCTACAACGCAGATGAACCTTGAAAACATTATGCTAAGTGAAAGAAGCCAGACACAAAAGGTCACTTATTGCATGATTCCACCTATATGAAATGTCCAGAGCAGACAAATCCAGAGAGACAGAGAATAGATTAGTGGTTGCTAGGAGTTGGGGGGAAGGGAAAATATAATGATTGCTAACAAGGTACAGGGTTTCTTTAGGGGGTAATGAGAATGTTCCAGTATTAAATAGTGCTGATGGCTGTGCAACTCTGTGAATACATAAAATCCATTGAGTGTGAACTCTATCTCAATATTTTTAAAAAAGAAATTTTTTTCCTTTTTACCAAGCTGTACATTAAGCAGCTTGGTCCACCAGGAATTCTGAGGAATCTCTTTCTTCACTAACAACAGCCTGCCGAGGCACGGCTGCTTCCACGCTGTGCTGGCAGGTCGGGCAGCAGGATGGCAGGGCTCTCCTGCCGCCCCCAACCCGCCCCACCCCCCCCACCCCGCCCCGGGCAGCGGGCAGCAGTCAGGTCCCCCCTCCTGTCCAGACAGAGCTGAGCAGGGCGGCCCATTCTCCGCTCCCTCTTTCCCTTGCTTCCAGCAGAGGCGACAGGCCACCCTGGAGGGACACCTGACATCAAACACACGGAAGGATTCCTAAAGACCAGGACGTGCTAGAGAACAATACACACTCTGGCCAATATTTTATCCAAATAGACCTGGCGGCCTTTCTAAGAAATCAGTTCTATTGTGCTTAAACGAGCAATGCATTAAAACAACCACCTGTAACCTGATCTTAAAGACCTTCGGTAAAGTCCAGACAGACCCAAAGTCCCTTCAAAGAGAGCTGACAAGAAAGCCAATGTGGGAGTGCTGTAGTCATGGCCAAAGTTCTTTCCATAATAATTTTTATGAAACATCCCCTAAATCCAACACATACGTGCTTCCTTACTGGGGTGTCCCAAGCCTTGTGCTAAGTGCTTGGTGCCACATTACATCCGGGCACTGAGAAAAGATTTACATGTGAATAGAACCAAATGCTTAGACTACAGCCAACAGACAATTTGCCCAGTTGAAATCGAAAGAAAGAGTTCAACCCCAAGAGGACTGGCGTCACTGGTGCCTCCGCCTCAAAAGGATCTTCTCACTTTTGCATCTGGATGAAGTCCACAAGCTACCTCCCGCCAGACAAAGCCCCTTCCCCATCCCTTCAGGCCAAGGACCCCCCTGATAACACCTTAAGGGAGGAAATGTGAGCCCCAAACCAGTTTGCTGGGGAAGACTGCCCTTTGAAAATTAAGCTGGGATAATTGGACTTTTAATTGAACTGGACAATCAGAATGAAATGCTCTTTCTCAGCGGTGGCTCTTAAAGGGAGCATACTTGGAGCCAACTCATTTGTAATCCCAACCATTATGCTATTTGAAAGAGGAAGGCTTTTCTACACCGGAACAGTTTTGGTGGTGGTGGGTGGCGGGGGGAGTAGGGGGAGAGACAGAGAGAAGAAGGGAGAGAGGGAGGAAGAGAGGGAGAGAGGAGGCTGGAAGGAAGAAAAAAATTTTAACTGAGGTGCGTGTGTGTGTGCATGCGCACGCAGGAGGCTGGAGGAGTGAAGGAGGAGGACACTTACATGGAAAGCTTAGCTCAGCCAGAGAAGTAATTGCTGCCAAGGTGGGTGCCTGAGCTACAGCCCTTCCTCCGACCGTTCCTGGTGACCTGCCTGGGGAGTTTTAGCACAAAAGGGCCTCATCGCCCATTTGTTGCTTTGGAACTAATTTAGCACAAACCACACTGGCATCCTCCTCAGGGGCCGGTCTGTCACCATCCAGGGTGCCAACCTCAGCGACAGAGAACAGGGCAGGGCCCGGGCCACTTCACGTACCAGAGAGAAGATGGCTCACCGAAGAGGCCCGCGGAGCCTACTGTGTGCACAGCCCTGGGCCAGACAGCAGCCCAGTGGAGCTAAGGGAGGTTTAGAAAATTCTGCTTCTGTTTTTTCCTGAGAGTGTCTTGGCCCCACCTCTACCAGGAGGGAGAGGAAGGCAGCACCAGGGGCTGAGTGCTTCGACTCACTGCAACACATAGGGACAGTCACAACCATGTATAAAGAACCAGAAAGGGGGTGTGCTTGGTGGAGCGGGGGTTAAAAATGAGTAAATTATGCACTCCAGGGACAGTGTGTCCAGTAAGAGTGCGTGTGCGTGTGTGCGCACGCGCGTGTGTGTGTTGGAGGAGGGGGGAGGGAAGGTGGCTTGCTAAGAGGAGGCACATAATTATGTCCACAAATAGTCATCAAACCCTCTCTCTGTGGCTCTGACATTTCCGCCTGCGTAAGAACCACCTGCAGGGCTGACTGTAACAGAGATGTTCCAGAGTTTCTCATTCCAGTCTGCGGTGGAGCCTGGGAATTCAGATTTCTAAGTTTTCTGGAAATACAAGCTGGTTTGAGTTGCACATCTGACAAGCAGCCAGTGTAGTAAATCAAACCCTTCTTAAGCATCTGGTGCATGTAAGAATCCAATCTGGGCAAGTTTCTCCATCAAAATTCGACCTGGAGAACCCCTTGGTCACCTTAGTTGTTAGAAGTAGTTCATTTCCTTGGAAGGACAGAAAAGGGCCTTCTCTGTATCCCCAGTGAACAGGCACCGCCTGCTCCCCTCCCATCACTCACTGTCGGCCCCTCCACTGAACTGTGGGGCCCTGGGGGCAGGGCCTGTGCCCGACCTGTCTTGCAAGCCCAGCTGGCACAGGTCTCAGCCCGGATGTGGCGCTTGGGGTACGTCTGCTGACTGACTGCATGCATGTTTTCATCTAGTCCCGTCGGCCAGCCCAGGCAGGAGGACACGGGCGCTCATGCAGAGGAGGTGCCAGACGGGGACAGCCCAAGGCGACAGAAAAAGTTTTGTGTGTATTCAGGGCATATTCAAATGAAAGAGAGACGAACAGATTTGAAGCGGTAGCGTTCACCTGAATAAGAAAATTCTTGGAGAAAAGAAAGGCTTGGGGCATCTGCCTGGGACAGCAAAGACACCTGCCATTTGCAGGCCAAAGCAGTCCTCACCACAGCCCCCCAAAAACAAACGAATGTCAAGTCAAGGCTGGCAGGCAGAGCTGGGGTCAGGGGCAGGGAGGGGCCCTGTCTCCTGGGCCTGAGGAGAGTGAACTCCCCTCAACGCAGAAGAGTCCCTGTTCCCCCTGCCTGGGAAGAGGCTCCTGCACACACACAGCGCGGAGCTCCTCCCACACCCTCACCAGCAAAGCGGCCACCCAGGCCTGTCTCTTTTTAAGCAGGAGTCAAGGTTAGTGAACAAACTGACAAAACACCCTTACATTCTCCCATGTGTGTAGGGCCGGGGGCGGGGCGGGGGGTGTGCCCGTTTTTTCAGAGCCATTTTAGAAGCAGCCCCCACAGTCCCATCAACAGACACCACTCTACCAACTCTTTTGTCCAGAAAAGCAATGTACTTTTCACATGAAATATTCAACAACAGAATATATGTGATTAAATGAGACACTTAACACTGTCAAGCGGCTTGGCATGAGTAATCTAACATAAAGAAGCCAGGACGTGGGTTGGACAGCCTGCCCTGTAATCTTGGTGTTGCCCTTTACCAGCAGCATGGCCTGGAGCAAGTCACGAAATCTCGCAAAACCTAGAAAAGGAGGCAACCATTTGCTTCCTTTACTTTTGGAGCAGGTGAGAAGCCTCCAGTGCACATGCTTTGTACTCCAAAAAATCCTGCTCGAGGACCAGTGTGTTAGCATTAAACCCCAAATTCCAACCTGAGCCCAGGAAGGGCGGGCAGGTCTGGGGATAGGCTGGTTCGCTACTCCCACCGGGCACTTGAAAGAAAACAGCAACAAAAAATAGAAGGCCCCTTCCCTCACTTTTTGTTCTTTCTATTAAAATCAACAAGCAACAGAGCACCAGATTAATATCTCTTAATTACTAAGTTGGCAGTTACTGGGTGAAAAACTCCATAATTTAGTTATCAACCCTACAGCACATGTTGACATGGATAGCAGAGATCTGGGATTCATAAAAGACACATTTGGGACACCCCATGCCTGCACTCCCCACACTGTTCCTCCTCACCCAGAGCGTGAGCTCCCCAGAATCTCTGCCTGGTGTGACCTCATTTAGTCCAATGCATCCCAAGCTTTCACTCCATGATACAGAGAAAAGACATATGTGTTCAGCACACAGTGGGGAGGATGGATGAGCCATGGGTTAAGCGACCGAGGCTGGACTGCTCAAGTCAGAAGAAACCACCTCAGTCCAGGGCTGTCTGTCCCAGGCCCTACGCAGCAACCTTAAGCCTGAGAAAATCCGTTATCTGGCAGCTGAGAAGCTCTGATTTGATTCAGTGACTCTACAATATAATCCCCATTATACAAGTAAGGAAACTGAGAGGTCGAGCGCCTTGCTGGGAAGTGGGCCCTGGCAGTTCAGGGTGGGAGCCCACAGAGGGAACCAGGATATGCTACTGCTTCTCATCTCTTGCTGAAAGTCTGGATCTCCCAGAAAGCTCACCCCTGCCATCCCCTCCTAGTTGGAACCGTGCACCACTCGGTTTCCTGACATGAGCTTTCCCAGTCGCATAGGTGGACCTTTCTGCGATCCAATCCCCCCTCCTTCCCTCACAGAAGGTGGAAACACAGCAGGTACTGAATCAACACCGACTGAACTAAAATGGTGTGGAGGCCCCAAAGCTCGTCTGGGCCATCACTCTCAGTAACCACAGGCTGAGCACCAGGCCAAATGAGGCAACTGCACCTCATCTCTAACCCTCACAGCAACAGAGCAAGGTAGACATTATCTCCGGTTTACAGGGAGGGAACAGGGCTCGCAGAGGTGAGCTGGCTGGCCCACGGTCTCACAGCTACAAGGAGGAGGAGCTGGGATCAAAGTTGGTCTGGAGAATCTAAAACCCCCCACTTTCACTGCCAAGAGGCCTGCTCCTAACGAGGTCTGAGAGAGAGAGGTCTCCGGTAAGTTACAAAGGCATGAGCCTGAGAGGCGGTTCTGGGGGACGGAGCCCACTGGTGACCAACGTGCCTCAGGTTCTAGGTGGGGACAAACTGAGGGCCTGCTGCACACCTCCATACCATCACTCCTTTTAGCCTTGGAGACTTCCACTGGATTAACAAAGCTTTATTTATTTATATTTTCCAAGAAAGGGGTCGTGCTTGAAGCTATTGTCTAATAGGTAAAACTTTAGTTTCTGGTTAATCTTTTAGCAAAAATGATGTTAGAACCAAGGGAAAGTCAACTCCATCCAAGAAATATTTGATGGATGCCTTCCATGCACCAGGATGCAGGCTAACTGCTAGAAATGTGGTGGAGAAAAACACAGACACAGCGGTCTGTCCTCGCGGAGCTTAGGGAGAGCAAGAACCGGCCCGACGGTGCTGGCAGGCAGCGGATCTGGGAGATCTCTACTGGGGGAGCCAAGAGACCCGTGGGAGCTCCGATGACCCAGCCATGGCTGTCCTGCCACCCTACGCAGGGTCCCTTGCTGGGTGCCCCATTGCTTCCTCATGCAAAGCAGCTGCCTGCCTGAAACTAAAAGAGGAAGAACAAACTGTTGAGGGCCAGGAAAGCTGCTCCTTGACCCTACCATGCCAAATTAGGGCAAAACCAAGCCCCTCCCAGTGAAAGGAAATTCAGCGGAGGATCATGAATTTTTGTTTTCTTAAAAAGACATATGTGGTCCTTGGTTTTGTGTCTTCGTCACTGCTTCTCTTGCCTCCTCCTCGCAGTATTGCTCTTCTGCATCTGAGGCCTCTTGGTAGGACCTGCTGCTGGCAACACAGGTGTCATTGCTAGACACTGATTCCCCCACGGAGAGCTACTTTATTTAATGCCATTAGGTCCCACCTCCTGAAACCCCAAATTCCACAATGAAACTGCAAAAACCCAGCTCTCCATGAGGCCTCTGACCTGTGAGCTTTAAAGCCATGCTTCCTGCCTTTTCCCCAGCACACCCAGAAAATGGCGACATATGCTCAGCTCCCTTGGGGCTGCCCGCTGCGCCCACCCCGCAGTACGCCACTAACACCCATTCCTGATACACCTGCTGGAAAGGTTTGGTGCCGAGTTGTAAATGTCACAAAACCTCAAGAGAATCATGACAGAAGCGGAGAAGCCAGATGGATCAAAGAGTCAGGAAGGGGACAGACCCATCTGAAGCATGAAGAAAAACCAATCAGTGCTGATGGAGGCCATTCCCAGCCCTGGATCCCTGTCTTCCTGTCTGAGCTGGCACATCCCAAACCCATGTCAGAGTCCCAAGGGAGGGAAACACAGGGCATTCAGTCACTGCAAAGGCTCTGGAGCCAACGAAGGCCGTCCGCCTTCCCAACACAGAGGAGGCAGCCAGCATTCCAAGCACTGTGGTGCAGGCTGGAGATATAAATAGCTTCTTAAAAGATTAGCAAAATGCACAGATAACAAATCTATAGTAGGTTACTAAGGGAAACCAGGATGCTTAGTGCCAGCATCTCACCTGTTGCAGCTGATGTCTGGAAGGAACACCGCAGCTCCTCCTAAACTCTGCTCCCTGGGCCCCTAATGGATATAACGTGGGGCTGCAGGGACCTGAGTGAGGCCTGGGTGAAGTGAGTTGGCACTTCCTAAGCCCTACTGATGTCCCCCAACCAAAGTGAACTTTTTTCCTCATCACATCTCTGTCTGTTTTCCATAAGCCCACTCACTCCCAATTTCCTCATCTGGGAACAGTCCACTTGGGAAGGTATCGTGAGGAGCCCTGCTTGCAGGTGGGAGGAGCTCGCCCTGGCCCTCCACTTTTCCCCTTTCCCTTCCCAGTACTGGGCCAGTACCAGGCCCAGGGTGCTGCCCGGGAAGTGCCGAAAGCGGCGCACGTGGCACAGGGCGGGGAATTCTGAGGCTGCTCCGGAGGCTGCCTCCCATGGAGATTCCCTTCTGGGGAGGAAGTGCTTCCCTGAGAGCCTGGAGGGCTTGCAGGGCGGACACAGCTGCTGGGCTATGTCAAGTGAGAAACAGATCTTGCTTGTCACTAAAAAAGCAACCACAAGGGACACCTGAGTAAAGGGTATTTATAGCGCTCATGTATGCGCCCTTGAACTTGAGTGCGTTTAAGTTAACAGACATAGCAACAGCACGCCCAAAAGCACACATATGGACTTCTACACACCGAGGCAGTGGCTAAATCTGGAACTCTAGGGAACCCAAACTCACCCCCAACACACCCTCCTGAGTGTGGGTATTCTGGGACCTGGGATAAAACTGGGCGTCAGTTCTCTCTCTTTGGGGTATCAAGTTCTGCCTCGCTGCCAAGGATTAAGAGATCAGCCTGGAGCCAGCAGCTCAGGAGCAGGCAGCTCTCCACCGCTCATCTGCACATAGAGGAGCGAGCGCTCTTCCCACCTTCCATGTGCTTCCAAACAGTGCAGAGGCAGGAGGGAAATCTTGTCTCTCCAGTCCCTCCCTGAGCAGACAGTGAGGCTGCTGCAGAGCCTACGCCGAAGTCCTGACAGCCAAAGTCCTGAAAGCTGAGCAGAAAGGAGAAGCTCCAGAGGGCCAGGCCGGAAGCCAGACCCCTGCAGAAAGCCCCAGTGAGGAGGAAGGCACTGCCTTCAGTTTCCACTGCAAAATGCTTAGCAGTCAAAATGTCAGCCGCTCCTGGACCACCCAGGGGCTTGGCCAGGAAGGGGACTTCCCTTTGGCAGTAATGCTAGTGAGTGTGTTGGGGTGTTGAGGGATGTCCCCAGGCAGAACATGTGATGGACACTGACACTGGCCAACACACACATTCGTATTTCTTCCTCTCCCTCTCACTCCCTTTCTCTTCTCTCTCTCTCCCTCAATAGCAACAGAGGTCAGCGTGGGAGCAGCCTGCTCTGGGAGGCAAACGGTCATCGACTACAGGCAGACTTTGGAGATATTGCAGGTTCTGTTCCAGACCACCGCAATAAAGCGAGTTGTAATCTTTTTGCCAGCGGAGGGTCTTGCCTTCTATTTGTAAAGAAAAAAAAAAAGGCAACATCTGTGAGGTGCAGTAAAGCAAAGTGCAACGAGGTTTGGCTGTATCGTCATCTCTTCAGTGCCCTAATATTTAAATTGGGTGAATGTTTGCTTACGGCTTTGACCTTTACTGGGGTCAGACACAGAGCAGAATAAGCACGTAGGCTAGAAGTTCCGACCAGAAGGAGGTACTGTTGCTGTTATTCAAATATAGTGAGTGCCCATGTGCATGAAGGAACTTTTTGGAGAAAGTAACTGCTTTCCAGTGCTTTGAGCTTCCTCCTCATCCCATTTTGCCTCCCAAAGTAGAATCAGCTGAAACCTACACACCCCACTTGTTTCTCAAAGTCTACATTGCACTCTTAGTTTTTCTAAGCATTTCATCACGGAGGATGCAGGTTCTGATTCAGAAAGAAAATCACATGACACAACAGGGCACTTAGAGCGGGGAACACTTGGCTGTATCCATGGGTCTATGATGGGGACTGTGCGAATTATAAAGTACAAAGCTGGCCCCATATCTCTCCAGAGAACAGTATATAGGATCCAGAATCCTAGTAGCATTGCTATCAGCTCCAGACCTAATACGCTGTCCTCTTCCATCTGCATCCCTTCCCCCACAAAGCTGCCCAGGGTAGAGCACAATAATTTCTTATAATATATTAAACACCTACTATGCATCAAGAACAGTGTCCATGCTTTTACATATATTAAACAATACAAGCTGGCCTAAAACACTAGAGAGTCAAATTATCCACATTTTTATGAGATCACAAAGAAGGTAAATAACTTAGCTAGAGTCACATGACCAGCAAGGGAGCGATCTGAGCCAAGCCTGTTTGGTTCCAAAGCACATGGCTCTACTGACCATCAGGCTTAAAAATTCTCGTGTTGCGCATGTGTTTATCAATATTGTTATTGTAAGATTAATCTGATACCGATTCATAGAAGCACGGAGTCTTTAATGACCAAACACAACAGAAATGTCCTACGTAACATGCATGAACAGGCATCTAATGCAGACACTTCCACCTATGCTGTCATCAGCCATGGCAGATCCCGACCTTAAAATCTATTCTTTTGACCTCCCAGGTGCTTAGCACAGAGCTAGGTACAAGGTAGGCACTTACCATTTAATCTCACTGATGACTATTTTGCTAAGATTGCTTATTAGTTATAAACCCTCAAGTGCTGAAAGATGAATTATCACTAACTTTGTTCCAAAAACAAGTTTTAGACACTGGGAGCCTAAACAAGGGGGTCTAATACACATCTCAGCCAACAGAGGAGGTATCCCACCACCGGCCAACAACTAATATCTGAACCTCACTAATAGGTTGATCCCACTTGGTATATATCTTACAATCTCTATGGGAAACAGCAATTCTGATGACATATGGAAAGCCTTGGTTTTGGGAGAAGGCCCTAATTTTGGGTGACTCTTTGGATCTGGACTCTCTACTCTATAAAGGTGGCATACAACTCCCACTCAGAGAATGGCTGTGAAGATTCCAAATACCATATCAACAGACACACAAGCAATTCAATCAACCCAGTTGGTATCTCAGCACCTCCCACAGCTTCCTGTGTACATAACCACCTCCAGTGGGGCCGATTCAGACCCATGCCCTATATCCGGCAATACCTCTCAGTAGCTGGGACCTTAGGTCAGCAGCCTCGCCTCTCTGAGCCCGTTTCCTCATCTGCAAAGATGAAATATCACCTATCTCATAAGGTTGTTTTGTGGAGAAAATATAATAATTGCATGTGGTTGCCCCATGCCTGATATACAATAGAAACTCAGTAAATATGAGTTGGCTCTGAATGTGCACAGAACAGTTCTGACATTTACATGTCCTGCTCAGTGGGGCTCATGGTCAAAACCTGGTCACGGTGACAAGGAAAGGAGAAAAGGAGAGAAGGGGTAGTAACAGAAGTTAAAAATAGAGACCACATTTTAAAACCTGTCTCCTTTCAACCGATGATTTCAACCTGTTGTTTAAAAGTTAACTGTACAGCTTAAAAGGTGGTCTCCATGCATCCTGATAGCTGGAAGGAACAACAATTGTAAGGCAGGCAACCAAAAGGGGCCCTGGAAAGACTGCTGGAGCTGCCTTGGGTCAGTCTGGAGAAAGGGGGTTGCCTCAGGCACCTCCCACTGCAACAGATTCTCAATCATCACATGCTGCTCTAACTTAAGGGTTTAGAACCCGGAGGCCACATTAACGCACCTCCCAAACAAGACATTTTTCAGAATCTCACCTGGTACCATAATTCTGAAATCCAAAACCAGAAAAGCCACAAAGAACAACTCCCCTTTATTGAGCACCTACCCAGTATGCGCCTGACTCAGTGCTAAGCCCCATTTAACAGATAAGGAAGCTACAACTGGACAGCCCCCAAAGTCACTCAATAAGCCCTTCAGCCGCTCACATGTCCTCAAGGACTCAAGTCTGCATGACATGTGGAAACTTCTGCCCGAGTCTTCAGATCTAATCACAGGGCTGGATTCTGCAAAACTTCATGACACAATCATCTTAGCTCCACAGCAAACAGGGGTCTGGGAAAAGGGTGGTGCTGGGACAGAGGGAGAGAGAAGAGACTTTAATCCTTTAGGAGCCACCTCTAATTTGCAAATAATGGTCAGAGGCTGCCGGGAGAAGTGTGCATTTTCTTTCTGCACAGTAATCTCTCCCAGGGGGAAAAAAAAAGAAAAAAGAAAAGACAGTCACCTGGCCTTCCAAGGGAAAATAAATAAATAAAGCCCTTCTTCCAAGATTCACACTGAACTCTTAACCCTTCCTGCCCCTCCCTGCCCCAGGGAGTGGCTGAATGGTTGTTGTTTCTTTTCTTTTTCCCTGTGGTCCCCTGGTAACACCACAAATTATGTTTTCAGGGACTCCAGTCCCAGAGTGCAGTGATGTTGTAATAAACATAACCAGGACCAAATGCCTTCCCATCGTATTAGATGATGCCATTTTCCACCAATCAGGCTCCTCGGGCAGGCAGACCACTCGCCAATGAGGGACCAGACAGAAGCTGTGAGGGGGAGACCTGGTCATCTGCAACCAAAAATAAGGGCGCTTCACGATTGGCCGCTGCCACTATGCAACAGGAGTTTGGGACCCACACACCAAGCACCATACGGAAGGCACACACAGACAAAAACTTTTAAAGCCCAGGGGTTCACATGGGATGGGCTGGTCTGGGGTTGCTGTTGGCTTTTTTTCCCTTTTCCTAATTTGCTGACTTTAAAAAAGAAATAAAGACTTGATTCAGAGCAGCCCCTCGAAGTCACGCCCCTCCTTAGACACCTCAATTTCCGACGGCCCTTCGCAGGCACCCTGAATCTGGAAAGGGAAGGGGGTGTAGGCCAGGGGCCAAGACACTCACCTGTCCGGCCGTGTCATAGAGTCCCAGGAGGTACTGCTTGCCCCCTACGGTGACGCTGACTGCAAGGGCAGAAGTGGAGGCAGGGAGAAAAGCTCACAATTACTTAAGACTCTGGGGCAATTTCGCTCCCCACCAGGACCTTCCTCTTCCAACCCAGCTGGAGGCATGAGGGCGCTGCAGGGAGATGCTACCCCTTTTCCCTTGTGCCTGGCTCACAGTGAAGTGGCGTGAGGTCGGGGTACGAGGTGGCCCACAGCTACAGCCTACTCCCTTCTCCCAAGTCCCTTAGCCACGTCTCCCTTGCCGGGCCCCCCAAATGTTTCCCCGGTAGCTTGGGGCAGTAGAAGAGGCGGTTGTGGGAAGGTCAAGGAGGTCGCCCTAGCGCGCCAAGGGGATTGGGAAGTGCGGGGAGCTGGCACTGGGCGCCGAGTGGGGATAGGAAGAGGGGTCCAATCTGCCAGCAAAGGGGATGGTGAGAGGCAAAGCCCGGGGGTGGGGCCGGCAGCCCCGCGGAGGGTGCGGCGGGGGAGGGGTGGGGAGAGCGCTCAGGGGAGGCAGCGAGGGGGCTCAGCCAAAGTTGCTCCAAAGTTCCCAGCCCGGGGAGCAGCCCCTTAGTCAGCAGTTCCGAGGCTTACCTGCGTAGTGGTCGAAGACGGTGGGCACGTACTCCTCCGGGAAGGCGTCGTTGGCATAGCTCATGAGTAGGCACGTCTTGCCCACCGCCCCGTCGCCGACCACCACACACTTGAGCATCAGCGCGCCGGGCCCGTGAGCCATGCTGCGGCCGGCCGGCCTCCGGGCATGGTCCCCCCGGAGCCCCCGCCCCGGCACCGGGCTCAACCCCAGCCCGCCTGGGGGGTCCGCCGCCGCCGCCGCTCCGCGCAGCAGGGCCGTCCCCCCGGCCCCATGCAGCGGCTCCCCCCGCCCAAGGGGAGGGGGCGGCGGGCCCGGGGCGCTGCCGCCGCCTCGGTCACTGCCCGGATCCCCGCCCGGGCCCCGGTCGCCGCGCCCGCCTGCTGCCCCCGCCGCTTGATGCCCGCGCCCTCTCCCCGGCCCGGCTTCCCCGGGAGGATCCGCTGGATCATAAGACTGTCGGGCCCCGGGGGAGACCGCAACTTTGGGGAGGGCAGACAGGGGAGGGGCCAGGCGGCTTTCCCCGCCCAGCGCGGGTCCGGGCCCCCTCCGCGCCCGGCCTTGGAGGAGGGCGGGCCGAGGCGCCTCCCCCGAGTGCGGGTCGCCCGCCAGCGCCCGCCGACCGGCTCAGGCGCCCCGCCCGCGGCCGCCTCTCGGTCTCTCCGCCTCACCCTAGCTTGACTCCCCGCTAGGGCCGCGGAGAGGGGGCGAGGAGGAGGAGCCGAGGAGCAGGGAGGGGAGAAAGGTAAGGCTGGGGGAGGGGGCCGGGAGAGAAGCGCTTGGGAGGAGCCGAGGGCTCCTCGCGAAAGTGCCCGCAGCGCCCGGAAGCGTCCAAAGGCCCTAATGCTGGGAGAAGACAAGGAGGCCTCTTGGGGAGCTACGACGACTCCAACGATGACGCAATAGTCTTGCAAAATTATACATATAGATTTAAACTCCACCCGGAGGGCAGGAGCCATCCCATGGGCCTCTAAGTGCACAACAGAACTAGAAATCGGAAAGGAAGAAAGACCAGGATGGTCAAACAAAAAAATTTTTAAGGTGCGTGAAGTGATGGGGAGGAGGGTGGTGCTCCCTGGGCTGGAAAGCAGGGACTCCTGGCTTATTGCTCGGCCACCTTCCCACAGCCACCATGCTGTTCACCGCAGCAGCTTGAATCATCTACTATGACACTGGTGACTAAGGGAGTTACAGCATCTTGAATCACTGAAGCACCCCACAATAGCCAGAAAAAGAAGACACCGCCGGCTGTGGACACGACAAATGTACCTTTGTTCCCCCTGGAGGAGACTTTATCTGAGGCCCCCTTGCAGTCCCCAGTGCCCTCCTCGGGGGTGTTAGGTTGTGGTCCCTGAGGAGTGATACACCCTTGGCCTGTGATCCAGGCAGCAACCACTGTCCCGCTGTCTGGGCAAAGATTGGAACCACCAGGTCCCCTTCAGACCAATAGTGCTGCTTTGAACATTAGGTATTGGGGGAGAGAGGTGGAGGAGAGTGGGTACGCTCCACGCTAGCACTCTACCCCACCTCTGCTGATGTAAGATAACCCACTTCCTTTCATTTATTTGCATTGAGAGGCAGCCCAGAGGTCAACCTGACCATCTTCCTTAACCCCCTTAGGTTGTAGGTAAGCAAACAGACCTAGAGAGGTGAAGTGGTTATCCCAAAAGCTTCCAGCTAATTCCAGCATTTAAGGACATTTCAGTTTGGGAAATGCTCACTATGATGTCCCTGTGCCTCACTTCCGAGGCCTCAACTCTCAAACGCCAAATCTGATTTCCATCATCCCAGGAGGACTTCCTGGATTATTTATTGGTAGATTCTGGGGAATCGCACTCAAGATCTCACCAGACCCTTCCGAATGTGTCTAAGTGTGGGTGGGCATTCGCACTGCCTGTTGCTTTGGATTATGCAATGAATTGGGAAGATACTTTGTATGAATGACAAGAAGGACAGCCTTGAGGTCAGATCTTGGTTCAAGGCCATTTTCTGCCACTTCTTAGAGGGGAAGAAAGGACTTGCTCCCTTTGCTTACAGGACCATTTCTTAAGGCAGCATTTTCGGGGATTTGTTTTCTGAAAGGAAGCTCTGTGAGAAGAGGTCAGGATCTACTGGAGCGTACTCAGCCGGGAGAGGGCATTGGGTCCCAGCTGTGATGCTAGTTAGAGGTCCACTTCCTGGGCCTCAGCTTTCTCATCTGTGAATGTGGGAGCATCCATAAAAGTGAGATCGGATCCCAGCCTTGAGAGCTCGAGGGTGCTTTAAAATGTGTCCTGAGAGCTCCTGGTAACAACAGCCTCGAGGCAAGGGGATAAGCAGTTGCTGGAGACATGGTGAAGGCCTTTATGAGGGATAAGTCTGTCCCAGAACTGGAGGATGGAGGCTCCTGAACAGGAGGCCCCAGTTCAGGACTCTGGCCTCCCAGTTCGTATTGGGGCAGGCATTTACTAGGGGTCCAGGGGGCTGCAGGATCAGCATCAGAACCTTGAAAAATGTCAGAGACCCCAGCTTCTAGATCGTCTGGGACAGGCTCTGAAAGTGTCAGAGCACTTCACGTGGGGAACTGATGTCAGATGAATCATGCAGAGGTGACTTCATTGGATGAGGTGACCTCATCCCTTTGGCCCACAGAAACCAAAACTGTCTGCCAGGAATACTTAGAGCTCTGGCTGATTCCACTAGTTTGTATGTGGAGTGGGAGGCGGGAATTATCCTGGATGACCCAGATCAGCCCACAGATGGGTTAGCTGGAAGGATCAAACCGATCTTAACAGAAACCTCACTTTCCTATGGGCAAAGAGGATAATGCTTCAAGTGGTAAAAACAACAACAACAATTCTCAAATTTCAGAGATTTGAGAGAGAGAAATCAACTTTGTGTCTAAGCATTCTATAGGGTCTGTGCTTGCTTTTCTCCTTTTGTGTCAACTGCAAATATCGAAACAGTGGTCTGTGTGACAACAGCGAATATCTCCTTAGCCTCTTCTTTTTCTTGTAGTTCCTACTCTTTATTGACTCAACCAGTGTTTTATTTAACAAGCCTTTATCAGGCTTTACTAGATGCCAGGCTTTATTCCAGGGCAGGGGACAAAGAGCTAGAAAGCCACAATTTCTGGAGGGGGTGGAAAGGAACTGATGAGCAATAGATAATTGCTATATAATGTGATCAGTGCCGTAGCAGAGGTTAAAGAACAGGCTTCTGGAAGTGCAGGGGAGGCTGTTATTCCCTGACTAGCTCTGGGTGTTCTGAGGCAGGATTTGCCGAACAGTGTCATTGGCCTGGGGTTTAAGACAGTAAGAGGAGCAAGATAAGAGTACCTGGAAAAGACAGCCACAAACCAGGGCAAGAAAGAACAACACACAACTTCTTGGGAACGGTGAACCATCTAGGGTGGACAGAGTGCAGAATTAGTGGTACAGGGGAGCTGATGTGTATTTAAATGGGAACTATAATGTTGATTGTGCTTCATGCAGAGGTTCCCATTTCTGCTACACCCAAGTACCTGGTATTGTATCTACCTTCTGTCTTAGTGTGTTCAACTGCTGTAACAATATCCCACAGACTGGGTAGTTTATGTTTATAAAAAACAGTAATGTATTTCTCATATTGCTGGGGGCTGGAAGTCCAGGGTCAGGGTACCAGTGTGGTTTGTTGAGGGCCCTCTTCTGGGTTGCAGACTTCTTGGTGTATCCTCACATTGCAGAAGGGATTAGTGAGTTCTGTTGAGTTTCTTTACAAAGGCACTAATCCCGTTCATGAAGGCTCTGCCCTGGTGACCCAGTCATCTTTAGAAGGGCCCTCCTACTCATACCAACACTTTGGACTTTAGGTTTTAACATTCACATTTGCAGGGCACACGTTCAACCTATAATACCTTCCTGATGTAGGTAACTGTAGAAAATTGCACAAAAATATATGAAGCCACTGTGTTCAGAGATTGGACAACACATAGCATGGGGCCGTGATCCCTGAAAGAGGAGAACATGAGGCAAGCTCTACTATCGCCCTAACTTTTTGCCGGAAGTACTTTCTGAATTGCAGCCCAGTGAGGGGGAACCGAAGTAGCCCACAGTGGCTTTGCTGAGTTGAGAAGAAAGCTGAAGAGACTTTTCAAGATGGAGTACCACTGTGATTCTCTTGAGTTTACAACTGATTCTGAATTTTACATGCAGAGAGTGAGACTCCACAATGCTAGGCAAAGAGCTGCCAGGGAATGTGAACTGGTTGGTTCCCAGGTCTCACACAGAGTTGGGAGATGTTTGAGTTTCAACCAGTCATTAGGAAGAGACCTTGTAGAATGTCCAGAGGATTCAGTAGAAACTCCATAAAAGTTATGCATTTGTAGAAGGACTAAATTAGCCCCAGAGTAAAAGTACCTGTAAATATTTCCCCAAGAAAGTTTATCAACAAGCCTCAAAAAGAACAGCTTCATTCACTATTACCATAACTGCCAGGCACAATATATTTCATCAGTTTTTAAATGATAGCAACAAAATAGAGATATTCAACAACATAAAATTCAAGAATTAGTAGAGGGAGTGGGTATAGGTGGAAGAGCGTATAAGGAGGATAAATGGTAATAGAAAAAATACAATAAAAAAACCCAAAGAATTAGTAGATACGCAAATAAGAAAATGTAATGAGAAAAAAAAATCAATAGAAACAAACCCAGAAATGAGAGAGAATGGAATTAGCAGATGAATATTTAAAAAGGTATTAGAAATATACACAAGGATTTAAAGAAAAATGTGAAGATGAGGAAGAGGGGAATGGAAGATATACCGAAGAACCAAATCGAATTCTAGAATTGAAGAATACACTACCTGAAAGGAAAAAATTCACTAGCTATTTTTAACAGAAGATTGGACATTGTAGGAGAAAAAATCTATGGCACTGAAGACAAAACAATAGAACCTACCGAAACTAAAACACACAGTGAGAAAGACTAAGAATAGAAAACAAAAAACACAATAGCAGTGTCCTAAACTGTGCATTTCTAAGGCCTTTAGTAAAGGTAGAAATTTCCAAAAGATTCCATAGGGGCAGGGCTAACCTTTAACCCCTTTACAACAATGTAGTAGAACAGGTAAAGGAACCCACTGAAAAGGAGAACGTATTCGCCAATGATACATCTGATAAGGAGTTAATTTCCAGAATATATACAGAACTTACACAACTTAACACCAGGAATTCAAACAACCTAATTAAAAAATGGGCAAAGAACCTGAATAGGCACTTCCCCAAAAAGGACATACAGATGGCCAGTAGACATGAAAAAATGCTCAATGTCATTAATCATCAGAGAGATGCTATTTAAAACCGCAATGAGATATCACTTCACATCTCTCAAAATGACTACCATCAATAAATCAACAAACAAGTGCTGGCAAGCATATGGAGAAAAGGAAACCCTTGTACACTGTTGGTGGGAATGCAACGTGGTGCAGCCACTGTGGAAAACAGTATGGAGTATCCACTAAAAAAATTAAAAATGGAACTGCCTTTTTGACCCAGTGATCCTACTCCTGGGAATATATCCTAAGAAACCTGAAACACTAATTCAAAAGAATATATGCACCCCTATGTTCATAGCAGTGTTATTTACAACAGCCAAGATCTGGAAACAGCCTAAAAAAGCTGTGATGATGCATTTACACAATGGACTACTACACAGCCATAAAAAAGGAAATCTTACCTTTTGTGACAGCCTGGATGGACCTGGAGATAATGATGCTAAGTGAAATAAGCCAGTCGGAGAAAGACAAATACCATATGATCTCACTTATATATGGAATCTAATGAACAAAATAAACTGATGAACAAGAAAGAAACAGAGGCATGGACGCATGGAACAGGCTGACAGCTGGGCACTAGATGGAAGAAGGTGAAGGGATTAGCCAAAGAGCATATGTTCATAATTCACAGATACAGCCAACAGTGCGGTGGCCAGAGGGAAGAGGGGGTGGGGGATGATGGGTGGAGGTGGGCAAAGTTGGGGGATGGAGACATCTGTAACAGTGTCAAAAATAAAAATTTTTTAAAAAATAAGAAATAATTTCATGTTGGTTAATAAATGCTCCTGGCCCTGAATCCACCACCTCAGCTGCCCCAGTCCCCCCAGGCCTTCCCCTGGCTCCTGCTGACCTGATTCAGTATAAGTGGCTAGTGCCTGGCAGAGCAGGGGCCTTGAGGATGCTGCTGCAAGTCAGGCAGGACAGCTGGTTGGTTAGCTGTTATGTTGAGTGTCATCTCTGATCATGGGACATATTACGATTGTGGGAACCTACCTGGGATTTCAGCTCGCTTTTCCGAGTAGAATAGACTCAACTAGAGGACCCTGAGAAGTTCATTTAAATAACTTACATATTTAAAGGGTTTTTTTAAAAGATTTTATTTATTTAATTTTAGAGAGGGGGGCAGGGAGGGAGAAAGAAAGAAACATCAATGTGAGACAGAAACACAGATCAGCTGCCTCCCGCACACAGGGACCAAACCCGCAACCCAGGCATGTGCCCTGACCGGGAGTCAAACCAGAGTCCCTTCGTTCTGCAGGACGACGCCCAACCAACTGAGCCACACCAGTCACGGCTTAAAGTTCTCACTGAGCCTTGTGTTCTAGGAATTGGTCAGGACAGCAGGAGGTGTCCCTCTGGGGCAGGCCACTGCGGCACTCTTCCCACTTTCCCATTCCTCTCTCTTTCTACTGAAAGAGAGTTGCAAATCCCTAAAGTTGTGGCAATCTATAGGGGAGACTATTCCCTCACCACACATCTCTTCATCTATAGTTTCAACTAATAATTATTATTAAGTGATTGCTGTGTGCTGGATTCTGTGGTAAGTATTAAGATGAGTCAGAAATAGTACTTTCCCCAGTAAGGTCATCGCAGAAATCCCTGCCCATGGTGAGGGACAGATTTGGATGAATACACTCTCTTCCTTGCAAACCAGATCCTTCCCTGTGTCAGAGGTTGACCTGTGTCTGTTAGCAGAAGTGAGATCAGCCAGGACCTATCACAGTGAGAATTAAGTCAACATTCAAGCAGTGTTTGGCATTTGAGTACGTCCCCAGCTGAGGACTGTTTCTGAGCAAGCAGAGCATCTGCGCTCCCTTGGGGCTGTTCCTGCCCACAGCTCCCAGGCTGGAGACTTGTCCTGGGGCTCCTTGCTGACCTCATACCTACTCCCAGCCTTCTGGAGACTTCCGGGAGCTGAGGCCCAGGCCTCCCTCCCCACAGGCAGCCGGAGGACTCTGGGTCCAGGATAAGGGGCAGCATGCTTTGTGCATGGCATTCGACATTTACGTAGCACTTCACAAAGCTTGTTCACTTCTTATATTGTTTGGCTTTCGCAGCTCCATTGAGAGGGCAGCAGAATCCCTCATTAACATCCTTATTTTACAGGTGAGGCTTTTATGTCTGGGCTGGAGGGCATTCAGGCAGACTTTCGAACCTTACTGACGTCCCCTAGCCTGTTAGTGACAACAGGACCGAAACCTGAACAGAGTCCTGCGCACTTCTCACCACACCAAGCTCCGGCCTATGGAAGCACCTGAGGCCAAAAGAAGGACTTCTTATTTTAGGGACCACCTGGTTCCTACCCTCAGAGGCCCCCTGGTATGAAGAGAGAGAAGAGGGCCCTGCCTTGGAAAAATTACTATCCCATGATGTCCCATGAGCACTCAACACATGGGGCATGATCAGTAAACATTAGCCATATAAACTGCTTATACTCATGTAGCCAGGATCTCAGACCACTCCCATCCCCACTTTAGAAGAGGCCTGTTTCAGGGGGTGAATACTTCGATAGGGGATTAGGTGAGGCCTTCCAAGGGTCTACCTGAGTAACAATAGAGGGTTGCTTAACTGCTTCCTGAGGAGGGCAGATTCAGTTAACCTGAAGGCTGGGTTTCTCAAACATTTTGTACTGAAAATGCAGTAACAAATATATTGTTCACTATGAGTCAGAATATATGCATACATACATGTTATATGTATATATACACATATACATCTAGACATATATGACATATAAAAGTTTGACTACACAATATTTAACCTTACTCTGTGATAAGCTTTAAATTTTGTGTTCCATTTGGTTGCGTGTTCACATTTTGAAAAACCCCCACCTAGGGCTCTGCTGGAGTGCTCCCTGGCTCGCAGCCGGAGGCCAACGCTCAGGACCACAGAGGGATGAAGAACTCCTATAGTGCAACAACAACAAAAACAACCTGATTTACATAAAAATGAGCAAAGGGTCGGAACAGACACTTGTACATGCACGTTCCTGGCAGCATTATTCACAACAGTGAAAAGCTGAAACCACCCCAAATGTCAATAGGTGGATGAATAAAATGTGATAGGTGCATTCGAGAGAACGCTATTCAGCCTTATTGAGAAACCTGCTACAACATGGATGAATCTTGAAAACAGTACATTAATGAAATCAGCCAGTCACAAAGGACAGATATTGAAAGTTCCACTTTTAGGAGGTTCCTAGAATAGCCAAATTCGTAGAGACACAAAGTAGAATGGTGGTTGCCGGGGGCTGGGGGCTGGAGGGATGGAGAGTTAACGTTTAATGGGGACAGAGTTTCAGTTTGGGAAGATAAGAAGGTTCTGGAGCTGGAGAGTGACGGTGGTTGCACAATGATGTGAATGTACTTAATGCCACTGAACGTTACTTAGTGGTTAAAGTGGTTCAAATTTATGGCAAAGATTTTTTACCACAATAAAACGTAGAAAAAAAGATGCATTTTTCTTTTAAAATGGAATTTTAGTTTCTCTAAAATATCAGATCTTATGACCCCGAAGTCCACATTTCTTATGGTGGCAGAAGTCTGGGCCCTTTTTTTGAGGGGGAAACCATAATCTGAAAACCTTTTAGCCGAGAAGCAAATTGCCCCTAGAGAGAACCCGACTGCTTTCAAGCAAGCTTCCTCCAGGTGTTTGAAAAGGAGAAATTAAGGGGTGAATTCTGTATGTAAATTGTTTGAGGAGAAAATGTTCCTCACCCCGCTGGGTTCTGGCCCCTGCAGGCATTAGCTCCTCCTGTCCTGATCAAAGCTGGCTTTGCCACTGGGGGGTGGAGTTCTTGGAATAAAATGGCATGCGTCCCCTTACTCATCAGCACTGAAAAACAGAGGGAGCTTTCTGGGCACTTTTGATTTTTTTTCTCAGGGTGTCCCCATTTACTTCCAGACCAAATGAACTCCCTGGCTCATGCTTCCCTCCCTCAGCCTGCAGGGAGGCAGCAGGGTACAGAGTGTCTGCTTTCCCACATCCTCACCCAGAGCCGCTGGGCCCTGTGAGCCACCGCGGGCCGCCAGGGCTGACCCTGACTCATCAAACCTGCCAGCTGGCTCTGTCCCACAGCTCCTTCCACCCCAAAGCTCTGTCCTTGTGTTCCTGCCCAAGCTCTCATCCATGCGCAGTCTCCACCTGGCATCTGGCGTCTGGCCAGGTTCTCCTGCCTCTGCTAATCTTCCTAAACCCAGGCTTGGCCAACTTCCAGCCCTGCTCAAAAGCCTTTGATGGGTCTCTTTTGCCTGATGCCCCAATCAGTCTGACATTTCCAACCTTCCCCAGCTACACTCCAACTGTCTCTCTGGACACTGCTCGCTCCCACAGCCACTGCAGGCCTGCTTGCTGCCGCCAAACCGCTCTGTTCTCTGCACTCAGACCTTCTACGTGTTGCCGCCACTGTGCCGTGGCCCACAGCCTACCCCACAGCTCGCCGGTCTCACCCCCTTTCTGCTTATCGCAATGATCGGGCCCTCAGTGCCCTTCTCTCCCCCTTGCCCGCAGGACCGCTCCTCCAGCTGAAGCCTGCAGCCACTCCCCCTGTGTTCTTTCCTGGCTCTTATCCCATCCCGTTTTAGGTGTGAAATACCTTTCCCCATTTCTGAACCAAGGTTCTCTCTGGAAACTCTAAAGTACTGCATGGAGTCAGGTGTCTGTGAGGACTCAATTGATTCTTGTCTATTTGGATAAATTCTCCTTCATGAATACTGCCAACTTGTTATATTTGCCAAGTGACTTGCCTCCAAGTGAAGGCATCTGTTGTCAGTGATGGTATGTCTCGAACCACCCACTACAGGATTTGCCTTGCCTGTAGGGCAATGCATTATAAAAGAGCCCATGGTGAACTTGGAAGGGGACTTAGAAACTGGATCCCTGCATACCCTGAACTTTCGTGAAACCTCTGGTTCCTTACACCCCACACTGTCAGGTGATTGCCCGCTTGCTAGTTCTTCTCCCCCACTGCATTGTGGGCTGGAGAGGCAGGCTGGTGTCTCACTTGTTCTCTCCTCTATCTCCAGTGGCTACGCAGTGCCTGGCCTGTGATATACAGTCGTCAAGCATTTGTTGAGAGACAATAAAGGGGATGGCCCCTTCCCACATATTTAGCATTTGAAAATCCCCAAAGCAGGAAGTATTTCTCTAGACTTCCTCACACACTCCCTGGGCTCTGTAAATTGCAACATGCCCCAGCCTCTGGAAAGCCCTTTCCCTTTCTCACTCTGCAATCTCTACGAGTCTGGAGGCCC
This sequence comes from Pteronotus mesoamericanus, assembly GCF_021234165.1. Classification (NCBI taxonomy): domain Eukaryota; kingdom Metazoa; phylum Chordata; class Mammalia; order Chiroptera; family Mormoopidae; genus Pteronotus; species Pteronotus mesoamericanus. The sequence goes on from NW_026555001.1 coordinate 1,037,214, forward strand.
AGATTGGGCTGCCTCTCTTTTGGCCAGGGATAGCCCACACCCAGACGCCTGCCCTTCGATTGCTTACAAATCCTAGCTGGAATGAAGAACAGTTGCCTCAGGGCCTGGCAGGGCTCCAGGCTGACAGACACATTTTGCCCACCCTGTAGTCCCTGCCAGCCCCCCGCCCCACCCCCCGCCCCGTCTCATGGAGCTGTGGGTTCCACACTTCCTTCCAGAGGGCCCACGCTGGCTCACCAGGCAAGGATGAGGGCTGGTGAAGAGAGATTTCCAAGCTTACACTTCCTCGAAGGACCCTCCTATGCCCACAAATGCAAAATCATCTGTTTTGAAATGTCTCCCTCATGTCATAAAGAGGGGCTTCTGGAGCTAGCAATGTTCTACTTCTTGACCCAGGTGGTGGTCACAGGATATTTGTGTAGGATAAGTCATTAAGCCATACATTTATGTTCTGTACACTTTTCTGTATATGTATTATATTTCACAATAAAAAAAAAGTCTTCCTCCTTCCCCAGCCCTTAACCTGATCAATCCATTTTTTAACCTACGCCTATCTGCACCCAGCCCCTGCTAAAGAAGGAGATTCTTGTCTTCAAGGAATTTCCTGGAAGAAACAAAGTAACTGGGAAAAACCAAAAACAAACAACAAAACAAAACAAAACAAAACAAAAAGACACTGAATCCAGCTCCGAATTATATCTGGGAAATAGCCATGCTGTCACTATTTTGAAGAGTCCAGAGGTCAAAGGAGGTGGCGGGGCTCAAACTGGGCCAGAAAATACAGGCGGGATTTAGGTAAGTGAAGAGTAACAGAGGAGGGCATTTTAGCTGAGAGAACAGTATGAGCAGAAGCTGTTAGGTGGCGCGGAGCCTGATGTGTTTGGAGGGAGGGGGATGGAAAGACCCTGGTGCTGAATAGTTCATGGGGGTGAGGATGCATTGAAGGGCCCTAGGCGCTCGCTGCCCAGGTTCTCAGACATGGGCAAGGCTGATGCCACTTACAGCGCAAGCCTTGCCTTATCAGAATGGAGGGGAATGGGCTCTCAAGCAAGAGCAGACATGTGCGATTTCACATTTCTCAGTTTGCTTTGTTGATTTGCTCAAGCCACAAGCACATGTGGCCTCCTAATCCCCATCCCAGACAGACTGAAAGTTACACCTGCCAGACCCATTACACAGGCACCACATGCCTGCAGAGACACTTGCTCAATCCTGACTTTTAACCCTGCCCCACCTTGCAGCTGCCTTCAGGTCCCTACGCTGATGAGCTGTTTGGAAGCGGGAATGTGGGACGTGTACCAGGCTATGAGGTGACTCCACCCAAGCCACAGAGCCCTGGAATGTAGGACTTCAGCCACCATCACCAAGGATGTGGCTGGGCCACCTGAGACTGTGGGTAAAGATGCCATGACATGCTGGGAGCTTCCCAAACTCCAGGCAGGGCTACTAAGTTTAATACAAGGATGCAAGACTAGACTATGTTACCACTTCCTTTAGGGAGTGGAAACCAAATCAGTCGCAGGTACTCTGTACACACAGAGTAATTCTGAGCAGAAGTGCGGCCTGAAGCAAAGGAAAAGAGGTGTTCGTAACAGTAGCAATAATGATGACAGTAACTACCAAGCATGGCAACTCTATGCTTAGCAGTATAGTAAACATTCGTTTCTTATATTTCATCCTCACAATAATCCTATGATGGGGATGCTATTATTTCCATTATATGGATGAAGAAACTAAGGCCTCAGGGGGTGAGCTGCTTTGCCAAAGTCGTACAAAATGGTATGTACAGCGCTTGGATCTGAATTCCTACAGTATGACTCCGGAGCCCCACCCCTGGAAGCCGGCGATGCCCAGATCAGCGCTGTCTGGACTGGGAGGGGACGGCCTCCCTCAGCCACTGGAGCAGACCAGCCCCTGTGGTGGGGGTGGCCCCTTAAAGACCACTGGGCACGTTTTGCTTGCTCTGGTTTCTCACTAAACTGCTTTTGGATCGCCTTCCCGTGCGACTCACATACAGGGAAAAAAGGCCGGGATCTGCCAAGACGACAGCTGTTTTTTTCATTAGTAAATTAATAAACTGGCTGCTCAATTCACATACACATCCATTTCTGATGGCTTGGTTAAGGTGGGCCCACCCTAGACCTGAAGCCCACGAAATGCCAACTTAATCGAGATTCCAAGCAGGCAGGGGGAGCCCCCCGCACGGCCTCTGTGCCAGGGAAATCCCGCTTGGCCTCCTCCCGCAGACGTGGCCAGCCTTCCTCAGTGACAGCCTGGCTCTTTGGATCGAGCTGCCTGGGCAGACGGCGAGGGTCGTCTGCAGAAAGAAGGCGGAAACAGTGCCAGGTTCCAGGGCGCGTTCCAAGTTCCACGTTCCGCCTGCAGACTCCCGGCGCCGGAGCAGAGGCTGGCCCTTGGCAGCGGACTGGTGAGGGCTCATCTCGTGTATTTTTTTCTTCTGCACACATAACCTGGGGCCTCCTGGATCTCTTACTCTCTCTGCTTTTATTGACGGTGGCTCCCAAAGTTGGTGACTTAGTAGGGTCACCCAGGGAGCCATTTTTTCCTAACCATTTCATTGACCTGTCTTACTTAGGAGCAGAGAATGTTTTGCTCTGTTTACAAAAGTGAAGTTTTTAAAAAAATTACATTCTAAATTAGGGGGGTGATTTTCTCTTGAACTTCCAATAACATTTTGTAAGGTTGAGCCCAAAGTCTTGGTCTTTGTCACCATTGCTGGGTCGTTTTCCACCAAACGTGGTGAGTGGTGCATCTTCCTGGGACAGCATTTTATTTTCTTATTGTGTTAAAAAACACATAACATGAAATCTATCCTCTTATCAAATTTCTAAGTTACAATACACTATTGTTAGTATTGTACGCTATATGCACATTACTAACCAGAGCATCTCCAGGACTTTTTCACCTTGCATGACTGAAACTCTACACCCATTGACATCAACTCTCCAACTCTGTCTCCAGTTTGCCCCGGGCAACCACCCTTCCAGCTTCTGCTTTTATACATTTGTTTACTTAGATACCTCATTTAGGTGGAAACACGCAATATTTGTCCTCTGACTAGCTTTTCTCACTTGCTGTCAAGATTCATCCATGATGTAGCATGTGACAGGATATCCTTGTCATATTTGAAGGCAAAATAATATCCCATTGTATGTATAGACAACATTTTCTTTATCCATTTAACTCTCAAAGGCACTTAGGTTGTTTCCGCCTCTTAGCTTTCATGAATAGGCTGCGGTGAACATGGGGAAGGGTGGCAAATATCTCTTGAGGGTAAATACACAGAGAGGGATTGCTGGATTGTATGGTAGTTCTATTTTTGACTTTTAAAGGATCCTCCATGCTGTTTCCCATAGTTGCTACACCATTTTACCTTCCCACCAAGACTGCACAAGGGTTTCAATTTCCCCACATCCTCCTGAACTCACTTATTTTCTGCTTTTTTGGTGGAGGTGGAGGGGGTGGAATAATGGTCATCCTAAAAAATTTAAGGTGGCATATCATTGTGGTTTGATTTGCAATTCCCTGATGATTAGTGATATTGAACATTTTCTCATATACTTTTTGGGCATTTGTTCATTTTCTTTGGAGAAATGTCTATTCTTTAATTTTTTTCCCTTTCTTTTTATTTTTCTATGAGTTATAGGAGTTTCTTAAATATTTTGGATATTGATCCCTTATTAGGTATATGGTTTGCAAATATTTTCTTCTATTCCATAGGTTATCTTATCACTTTGCTGATTGTTTTCTCTGCTGCACAGATTTTGGGTTTGCTATAGTCCCATTTGCGGTAGTTGTCTATGCTTTTGGCATCATGCCAAGACCAATAATACTATTATGAAGATTTTCCCAATGTTTTATTCTAGAAGTTTTATAATTTTAGGTCTTATGTTTAAGTATTTAAACCATTCCAGTTGATTTTTATGTATGTAGATATTCAATTTTCCCAACACAATTTGTTGAGAACACTACTCTTCCTCCATTGTGTTGTCTTGATATCCTTGTCAAAAATCACTTCACTGTATATGTGTGGGCTTATTTCTGGGCTCTCCATTCTCTTCTGTTGGTCTATATGCCTGTCTTCATTCCAGTACCATACTATTTTGATTACTGTAGATTTGTAATATGTTTTGAAGTCAGGAGTGTGAGGCCTCCGGTTTTGTTCTTTTTCAAGATTATTCAGGGTCCTTTGTGAGTCCATATGAATTTCTAGGATTGTTTTTCTATTTCTTCAAAGGATGTCATTAGGATTTTGCTAGAGATTGTATTGAATTGGTAGATAGCTTTGGGCAGTATGAACATCTTAACAGTATTGTCTTCTAATCCATTAACATGGAGTGTCTCCATTTATTTGTCTTATTTAATTTCTTTCAGCAGTGTTTTGTAGTTTTTAGTATACAAGTATTTAGCTTTCGTGGTTGAGTTTATTCCTACGATTTTGGGTTCTTTGGATGATATTGTAAATCGGATTGTTTTCTTAATTTCCTTTTTCGGTTATTCATTTTTAATGTATAGAAACACAACTGATGTTTATATGTCAACTTTGCATCTTGCAACTGCTGATTTTGTTTATTAGTTCTAACATTTGTGTGTGTATGTGTGTGTGTGTATGTGTGTATGTGGAATTGATAGCGTTTTCTAGATATAACACCATGTCAGCTAAGAATAGAGATTATTTTATTTCCTTCTTTTCAAATTGGATGCTCTTTATTTCTTTCTCTCACCTAATTGCTATAGCTAGGATTTTTAATGCCATGTTAACAAAAGTGGTAAGAGTGGGCATCCTTGCTTTGTTCCTGATCTTAGAGGTAAAGCTTTCAGTTTTTCATTGTTGAGTGTGATATAATTTTCTTTTACTCCTAGTTTGTTAAGTCTTTATTTTTTTTAATCATGAAAGGGTGTTGAATTTTCTCAAATGCTTTTTCTGCATCTATTGAGATGGTCATGTAATTTTATCCTTCATTCTGTTAATGTAGTGTATCACATTGATTGATACTTATATTTGAACTATCCCTGCTCCCCAGGAGTAAATCCCGCTTGTTCCTGATGTATGAACCTTTTAATGCACTGTAGAATTCCGTGTGCTAGTATTGTGTTGAGGATTTTCACATCTATGATCATCAGGGATATTGTCTTGTAGTTTTCTTGTAGTGCCTTTGTCTTTGGTGTCAAGGTAATGTGGGCCTCATAAAAATGTTTCCTCCTCTTAGTTTTTGGGGGAAGGAGTTTGAGAGGGATTTGCATTAATTAAAAAAAAAAATAGTTGGTAGAATTATCCAGTGAAGCCATCTGGTCCTGGGCTCTTGTTTGTTGAGAGGTTTTTAATTAGTGATTTAATCTCCTTACTAGTTATAGATGTGTTCAGATATCTTATTTCTTCATGATTCAGCCTTGGTAGATTGTATGTTTCTAGGAATTTATCCACTTCTAGGTTTTCCAGTTTGTTGGCATATAATTATTCATAGTAGTCTCTTGTAATTCTTTTTATTTCTATGGCATCAGTAGTAATGTTTCGAGTATTGAGCCATCACTCACTAGAAACCTTCTAGATTATGTCTACCATAATTTTCTTATTATTGATTTATGACAAAAAGCTGGAGAGTGTAGTAGAAAGAGGACTCTACGAATCCAAGTTCAAGTCTCTGTCCTTCTAAGGTATGGTCTCAGACAGGTTGCTTCCCCTCTCTGGGCCTCAGTTTCCTTATCTGTGAAATGAGTGGTGGATAGATTGTCTCCAAGATCCTTCCCTTTGGACACTGACTCTCTCCTTCCTCCCCTTATGCACTCCACATCTAAGGAAGTGGAACTCTGGAGACTCTCCCAAAACTCTGCCCTGATCAAAGGAACCAGAGGGTCTGCCACCTCTCTGTCCATCTCCCTTTGCAGGAGCAGCCATGGCCCTGAATGATATCGATGTGCAGAAGCGGATTAAGCACATGATGGCTTTCATTGAGCAGGAAGCCAATGAGAAGGCAGAAGAAATAGATGCCAAGGCTGAGGAAGAATTCAACATTGAGAAAGGACGCCTTGTGCAAACCCAGCGACTGAAGATTATGGAGTATTATGAGAAAAAGGAAAAGCAGATAGAGCAGCAGAAGAAAATCCAGATGTCTACTGTAAGGAATCAAGCAAGGCTGGAGGTGCTGAGAGCTCAAAATGACCTCGTCTCAGAGTTGCTAAATGATGCAAAGCTGAGACTCAGCCAGATTGTGGAAGACCCAGGAGTATACCAGGGGATGCTGTATAAACTAGTGCTCCAGGCTCTGCTCCGACTGCTAGAGCCTGTGGTGATCGTGCGCTGCAGGCCACAGGACCACTTCCTGGTAGAGCACGCAGTGCAAAAAGCCATTCCTGAATACATGACAGTTTCCAGAAAACGCGTGAAAGTCCAAATGGATCGAGAGGTGCACCTGGCTATGAACGCAGCAGGAGGTGTGGAGGTCTACAGTGGAAATCAGAAAATAAAGGTTTCCAATACCCTGGAAAGTCGACTGGATCTCTTAGCCCAGGAAAAGATGCCAGAAATACGAAAGGCTTTATTTGGAGCCAATCCTAACAGGAAGTTTTTCATATAAACCTCTGGGGAATGAACTGCTAAGCCACAAAAGCATAAGTTACTAAGGCAAAGGAAACTAGTCATGTTTCCTCCTTTCTGTTGCTCTGATAGTAGTCTATCTTTTATGAAATCCCCTTTGAATAGCTAAAAGCATTATACTTTGGAATAAAGCCTGGCTTAATGATCAGAAATCTAATTCCAGTTCATTCATACATAGCACAGCTTCTGGTCAGTTCTGCAGTCTAGGATGAAAGAAGTAAAGATGAGATACCTATTCTTTAGCTCATCCTCCAGGTGAGATGTGAGTAGTATTTTTGGCTTATGAGCCTGAGCGCTCTAAATTTCTTTAATATGTATATGAAGTGTTTTCCTTCTTTTGTTTTGCCTTCCTGTACTCCTGTTGTTTAGTGAGCTTTGGAGATCTTCCTTGTGTGTACAGGGCCGGCTTAATGGACAGACGTAACTAGTGGAGTCGCAGAGGGTTCCCAGCTCAGAAGAGCATAGTGCTTGGGGTTTAATGCTCTATAGCCACTACCTTGAGATGCTTAATTTTATCTTTGAACTTGTATTTTGTAAGTGAAGCCCCATAGGACTTTGGAGCGTGCACCAAGGGCTTGGAGCCTCGGTTCACATGCGGTGCCAACTCCCAAAGCCTGCCCATCTCCCTGGGATGCATTCTTGGTGACCATTCCCCAGCTGTCTGTGCCCCAGCCTTCCCCTCCCTCATTCAGTGACTGCTGCCGCCCTCTGCCCTTGGTGAGGGCCTGGTGTGCATGCAGGGAGGGTCTGAGTGAGATGCGCATGCTCTGCAGAATCTTACGACTGGGCATGATAATGGTGGCCGCTGCCCCCCCCCCGCCCCGCCACCCCCGGCTGGCAACTGTGTGGTACCTTCAGCAGATGAGTCAATGAGGGTGCATCTCTCTCCCACCGGATGCTGAGCAAATCCCAGTGTGGAGGTGTAAATACCCCAGGGTACCCTTGTCTGCTGAGGGGTGCGTTGGCCTGCCTGCTGTAATGGGAGACGGCTGGCTGGGCTTCCCTGACCGGGCTTCCCTGACCCCAGCCAGGGCAGAGCAACCACATCTATGGGAAGGGAGGGCGCAGCAGTTGTCAAGCTTTCTGGGCCTGAGTCTCAGGGCGGGAACTGCAGCAGCTCATGAGGGTCTGCACTTGCCCTGTAAATTATCCCCCGTGCCTGACAGGTTGTCATCAAATAGCTCAGTCAGTGCGTGGGGAGGCTTGGGGTCATCTGTTCCCACCAGCTTGATGAATATTCTGGGAGGAGCCAAGAAATGCAGGCTGTAATTTTGATGATTCTCCACATGGGCATTGCACAATATAAAGATAAGTAATAAAATTCATGTTAATGATTTAAAATTTTAATATTTACTTACTTAGACATTAAATAGCAAATAAACACCATGACTAATCAAAAGAGAGACTGCAGAAAAAGGGAAAAAGCTTGGTATTTTAGTACCTTTAACTGTACTTTTTGAACAAAGGATTTCACATTTTCATTTTGCATTGGGTCCTGTAAATTATGTGGCCAGTTCTGCATGGGTATGTTGATTTAAAGTCTAATTTATGTCTGAGTATAATTTATGTATTAAAATAAAGGTTTTTTGAAGAGGAAAAAACCCAAGTAACTCTGCCAAGGACGGAGGCTGGCTTGTGCGGTAAGGACTGTATAAGGAATAGAAATCCTGTGAAGCTCCAACACAAATTTGAGGACAGGTTATTACTAAACAGGGGTGTCTCCCAGAACCTAAGGACAGGACTCCATCATGGTCTTAGGATAGAGATAGACTTGGGAATCAGAAAGTCATCTGAAATCCTCTCTCAGGCCATGTCATTTTCTTTCTTTAAAGAGTGGCTCTCTCTACTGTCCAGTTTAAATGATGGAGTAAGCATGCCCCATGATATTTATATTTCCAGGTTCCCATGTGGTGGCTCCAGAAACAAATGTTCTTCTCTTGGAGTCAGTTCCACTTCCCTGAGAGTCTGTTTGGCCCAGCTCTGGTCAGATGTCCACTGATGGTCCAGCTGGTGCGTGGGGGCAGTTCTCAGAGAAAAGGGGGTCTTTGTCAGGTAGACAAGAGGCCCCAGAGGGTGTCTTCTAGGTGGACCCTTTTGAGTTGCAAATTCTGTCATTCAATGAACGTTCTCTGATTGCCAACCATGAGCTAGGCACTGTGCTAAGCTCTGGGCTGCAAAGAATATGATCTAGTCCTGTCCTTTCAGTAATCACAGACACATGAACAGGTCATGATCATGGTAATGATACAATGTGGACATGCCAGCCTAGTGCTATATACAAGGTACTGTGGGAATGCAGTATCAGGAAGAGAGGGTCATAGGAGGCTTCTGGGGTATTTACAATGGAGCTGAGGAAAGTACTCCAGGAAAAGGAATAAAAGCATATGCAAAGGCCCTAAGGTATAGAAAGGCAAGTGGTGTAAGCGGAACTGTGTGTAGTTCTTTGTGGTGAGCGCGAGGGAGGGGGGTGACCATGGATGAGGCTGGACAGGTGGACAGAGCCTGATTCCATGGTGCTGCCTGCCCTGCTGAGGAGCCAGACTAACCCTGGTGGGTGAGTGACGAAGGGTCGCTGAAGGACTTCAGATAAGAATGAAGCCATGGGAGCGGGGCTTTTCAGGATTATTTTAGTGTCACTATACGTGGAAGACACATCGGAGGGAGGGAGAGACTGGAGGTATAAGTTCTTTTGGGGGCAATTTATCAGCCCAAGTGAGAGACGATAAATAATCTAATCAGCTCTTTTGTGAGGTCGGTCAAATTCATGGATGCATAGACTGGAAGAGATTAGCATCGGTGACCTGTATGTTCTGTCCACTCCCACCTCCCCTCCTTCCACCCGAATGAATCACTTGCCCAGGACTTGAGGCTTTCCATCACAGTTTCACACATTATTATTTTTTAAAATATTTTAATGGAATTTATTGGGATGACACTGGCTAACAAAATTATATAGGTTTCAGGTGCACAATCCTACAACACAGCAGCTGTACACTGTATTGTGTGTTTACCGCCCCGAGTCCATCACCATTTATCCCCCTCCATCCCCCTGTGCCTTCCCCCGACGGCCACCACCACACTGTTGTCCACGTTCATGAGTTCTTTCTCTCTTTTTTTATTTGCTCGATCCACCCAGCCCCTTCCCTCCCCCTCCTACAGCTGTCATCCTGCTCTCTATCTATGAGTTTGTCTCTATTTGGCTTGTAAGGTCATTTGGTTCATTAGATGCCACACATGAGTAAAATCATATGGTACTTTTCTTTCTCTGACTGGATGACTTCACTTAGCATAATGCTTTCCGGGTCCATCCATGCAGTTGCATAGGATAAAATTTCCTTCTTTTTTCTGGCCACATAGTATTTTCCATCTTACAGACTGTTTCTTGTCAGGGTCCCCTATTCGCAGAGCCTTCCACCTTCTTCCCTGGCCATCTTTCTAGACCCAGCAAAGCAGCCTCTTCCGAGCTGACCCAGCCCCTAGCCCCCAGCCATTGTTCCTTCTGGAACTGGAACCCCACTTCCTGCTGTGCCCCAGGAATATCTGGACCCCATTGGCCTACCCCAGCTCTGGCCCCCTGAGCGGGCCCTAATCCATTATTAGAGCGCCGATATTAATTCATCTCCAAAAACATGGATAGTCAGGTAAGTCAGCGCCTGTGAGGCAAAATTTCCCTTCAGTCTCACTTAAACACCTCTGTTTTCTCCCGACTTTTTCTTTCCCAAAGCTTCCAGATCCTCTCTCTTTCTCCCCAGTCTTCTCCTCCTCAGCCTTCTCAACTCATGGGTTCCAGTCTCCTCCCTCCTAATGTCCCCTCAGCAAAACAAAAACTAGTGGCCAACCAAGCCCTGCCATCCTGCAGGGCTGGCTGCCGGGACAGCAGTTCCTCTTGAGTCCTTTCCTGCACTGCCTTTATTTCCTGGCAGCAGCTTTTTCTACTTGCCCCTAGTCTCGAGAAGGCACCCCCTCAATCCCCACGAGCTAAAAGGAGCAAACTGTTACAGCCACAGGCAGGTACCACCCTCTCCTGCCACTTTCCTCATTAACACCTCCTCCCGAGGTGCAAGAGAAGCTGTTTGCTGCTGATGCAGACAGAGGCTGTGCTCAGCTGGGGCGAGACTGCTTTGGGAGTTTCACTCCCTCCTCGGGGAGGGCTGGAACGATCTGAAAACACGTGCAGCCAGGCTGGGCCCCTCCCTAAGGCCTCCACCTGTTGGCAGGGCTACCTTGGTAGTGAGAGAGAGTAGAGTTGGTTCTGATTTAGAGCTTCCTGGAGAGCTAGAAACAAAGAGATTGCTTTGAGCATGAGCTAGAACCCCAGAGAAGGCAGGGAGCGCAGACCAGCAGAACAGAAAATGTAGCAAGGCTTCCTCTCTGTCCCTGGGGTTCCAGGACCTCCGGAAATGGGTCAGCAGATCTACTCTGCACCAAAGTGCAGCCCCTCACAGAGCTCTCAGGGGGAAATTGCTCAAGCCTGCCCCTTCCTATCCCTTCCAAATCATGACCTCATCCTGAAATCATGCCTGTTATTGACAGTACTGGAAAGAATCGAGTCCTCCCACCCCCACCTTTCTAAATGGTTCCAAAGCATGTAAACCCTCCCTCTCGCATAGGGCCAATGCTTTCCCACACCGTCACACAGCTCGCCCAGAGGCCTTTTCCTTCAGAACACAGCCCTTCCACGGGAGGCAGGACACTCCGCTCCTCTCTGCAGACAGTGGGGGAATCTCCAGCTGTGGCAGACAGTCCTGGCAGACCCTTGACCCAGTCACCACACCCTCCCACATACCCTTGGGATGAGGGAATTAAGCACATTCTTTTGTCTCTGGGACATGAGCCCATACAGGGTGATGTTTAACGCATCCTGGCGGCTACAGACCTGGGTGGATTCACATTCTGGAGGTTCCAGAATGTTAAAAACTCAAAGGGATCTTGAAAGCCAAAGGCTCACTTCAATCTGAAGCTCAGAGGAAGCAAGGACACAGTCCAGGGTCATAATCACCTAATTAGGTACTTGGGACTGCAAGGAAAAAACCTGAAAAGACTGTTATTGCCATTCATTTTATGAAAAACTTACTGTATAGAAGCTCCAGAGCTTCAGCTCCCTGTAGGACAGATTTGTTAGCAAATGCATGGATGTGGCTGGATCCTCCTTCATTTTCTTTTCCGAGGGTGTTCTGGTCTCCGGCCTCGGTCATAATGAAGGCCCAGAGAGAAGGGGTACCAGTGGGTAACCGCACGAAGGATGCGACTGGAGAGGAACCAGAGAAAGACTGGGACCCTGTGGGAGGTCAGGGAACAGGGGCATGTTGGGGAGCTGAGTGGGTAGGAAGGTGGCACAGTACCCAGCCCAGAGCGGGCCCGGGGCAGGTGCCGGCACAGCCCTGTGAAAGAGAGGAGGGAAGGGAGGAGGGAGGGCGGAGGGGAGAAAGCGGAAGCAAGATGTGCTGGGGCTCAACTGGAGGAAGGGGAACAGTAAAGATTTCCAAGACTCTTGTCTTTCCTAGTTTGGCATTTGAGCCCTGGGTTTTCACTTGGTTAAATTCCATTCAGCAGACCTCTTATTCATGTATTCATTCATTCATTCCACAAATATTTATTGAGTGGTTACCAAATGTCAGGCACTCTGCTAGGCTTTGCATCCCTTGCAGGGAACAGGCCTGCAAAGGGCCCAGCTTTCGCAAAGGCACATTCTCATGTGGCTGTGTAGGGGTGGGGGCGGCAGGAAGAGTCAGGCCTGGGAAGGGGACACCAAACAAGTAGACGGCTGGTGATTTGGGGTGCCCTCAGTGCTGTGGAGAAGTCCAGGGCTAGGCGCAGTGAGACCTCCCCTGACCTCTGCTCAAGTAGGGCCTTGTGGACCTAAGGGCTGAGAAGGAGCCGGCCGTGTGGACAGCAGAGGAGGAGGGGGGGAGTGGGCAGAAGGGAAGAACATTCTGGGCAGAAGGAACCACAAATTTAGGCACCAAGACAGAAAAAGCTCTGCCAGTTTGGGGAGCAGGGAGGAGGCCAGTGGAGCTTCACTAAGTGAGTGACGGAGACAGGGAAGGGGCAGGGCCACTTTATACAGGTCTTGTGAATGGCTCTTGAGCAGTTTAGATTTATTCTATGCACCTTGGGAAGCCATTGAGAGCTTGCAAGCATGAAAGGGCCATGACCTCATTTTACTGTGTAAAATATACCAGCTTCTCTGTTAGGTCCCCAAGTGCAGCACTTGCTCCACCCTCTTCTTCACACAGAGGAACCACACTGATCCCACAGAAAGAGCAAAGCAAACCAGCCAGTCATCGGTCAGCGCAGACAAATGCACAGGTCTCTTTATAGGCAACACTCCCCTCCACCCTCACCGAGGAAAGCCCCTGTAAATAGCATTGGGGACCAATGGCATTCCTTTTCTTACAGGAAGTACCATTAACTTTGCTTTATCTCCAGTAGCAGTTACTGCTAACGTTCAGGTAGTCCATGGTTTCCACTCCAAGGTGGGAACAGGCACGTAAACACACTACTTGCAGAAATCACCCCATCCCAGCTCTCCCACCTCCCTTTCTCCTTATTAGGGGCCCACCCTGCCATTGGGATTGGTAAACCTAGGCTCAGCTGCCCCTCTTAACTTTCTGTGACATTACCCTAACTTTGGAAACTTTTGGTTTCTCTTAGCTCTTTAGAGCAGGCCCCTCTTTCTGGACCACTTAAGTCCTGCCTCTTCCTGACTCCTCCTGCCTTTTGGAACTTTTCCCCACCAGGCTCTGGAATCCTCACACTTGGATACATCCTTGGACTCTCAGCCCATTGGTTCTTTTCATGTGCTTTGGAGTTTGGGTTTTTTTCCCTGGAGAGGGAGCTGGCTCCTTAACGGTGACTTCCCAGATTTTCCCTTCTGGAACCATGGGGCCCGTGATCCCCAAGGCAGGTGGATTTGGGGATAGGGTACTGGCTCTGGCCTCATGAGAACAGAAAGATCTGGTAAGCAGGAAAGGCAATAGATATGTTGAACTGAGGATGGAGCCTGGTTCTGTGGGGTCCTGGCCTGACCTTGGACCAAGTCCCTGGGGCTTTGCATTGGGCTCAGTCCTACCTTCTCTGGCAGTTGTGTGACCCTGGCAGGTCATACTTTGTCCATTAGGTGAGAGACTAAGGCCTGATCTGGGCACCTCAGTTCCCCAGATCCCCACTTGCCAGCTTTACCCATTGTTGTTGACCCTTGACCTCTTCTGCTCTCTCTTTCCAGGCTTGCTTCTCTGGTGCCCACCTGGTTTGCAACTGGCCTTTGACACATGCCAGCCTATGGGGTCCCAGTTCCTTTTATGAGGGCTCTGAGCAGGGCTGTATTCTGAATGGAGTGGGGGAGAGTAAACTGGAAATCTACTGACCTCTTCATTCACGGGCAAGCCTGGGATGGGATATCCCTGGGGGCCTGTTTTGGGGACAAGGCAAGGCTGTGTGTGTGGGTGTGGGCAGAGGGTTTGGAAAGTGGCTGGAAGAAGCCTTAGGCATTCCCACCCCGGAGACAGAGAACGTACATTGGGTACAATTCCTGCCTCCAGGCTCTCGCTCATTGGAGAGAATCCACACTTGGTTCTCAGAGTTTGGGGTCTTAATTACAGGAGCTTGAATTCTTCAGGCGGTGGCCCTGCAGCCACTTATGTAAGGATGGGCGTGGTTTACAGGCCAGAGACCTGGGGTGGGAGGGTTGCCATTTATTTGCTTAGTTTACTCTAAGAAACTCACCTCCTCTTTGCCTTAGCTTTCTTATCAGTAAAAGGAGAGAGAAAAAGCCTATTCTCATTGGGGTGTTTTGGCATGAAATGAGATAAAACAGAAAGGCAAAACAGATTTCCATGTGTTTCATGCTCATTTTGGTTACTGAACCGTAACTCCATGAAAATATTTTTATTGTTATGCAAGAAGTAGAAAAACATTTAGAAGTTCAAAAAGTTTTTAAAATCTCATATAATTTTACCATCCTGATACAGTTACCATTTTCTATTTTCCCTCATATTTCACAGTGATATCCTCAAATAATTATGCATAATATGCCTACCATATTATTCATAATTGATATCTTGATCTTTCACATAATGATATTATTTGGTCTTTGTTATTTTCATTTGTTACTTTCATTTTCAATGCCTGCAAATTATTGCACCTGTTATGTTTTGTAATTTATTTAACCATTCAAACAGTAATTGACATTTGAGCTACTTTCAAGTTTTCATTATAATAAATAATACTGTAATTGGCACATGGCTTTTTAGTAGAATTGACCTGTATATGGCATTATGTCTATTTGTTAAATTCATGCACACACATTGTAGAAAAATTTAAAGACCCAGACTAGTATAAAGAAAATTTAACTCACTGGTAATGGTACAACTGAAGGATGCCATCATGAAAATGTGGAGTCTGTTTTTCTACTTTTTTTCTTTTTATATGTTGTGCGTAAGGGCACACATGTGAATACACATTATTGACCTGATGATGTACATGCACAGTGTTGCATCTTGATTTCTACTAGTTACTATTGTAGCAGGCAGTTGAGAGCATGGTAGTTAAGAGACTGGACTTTAGACTTAGACACTATGAGTTCAAATCCTGCCTCTGCCACTTACTTAGTTAAGCCCTTTGAATAAACTCTAAGCCTCAATTTTCATCCTTTATTAGTCGCCAACCTCAGGGAAATTTACCTTCTCTAGGCCACAGTTTTTTGCAGGATAATAATAGTATCTGTCTCCTAAGACTCAATCCATATAAACTATTTAGCAAAACATCTGGCATATAATAAATGCTTGACAAATACTCTCTATGGCTATTTTTTCATGCATTTTCCGTATCATGAAAAATTCCTGGAAATCACCATCTATAATGATCATCCAACATTATATTGCTCTTTTATATTGTAGTCTAGTCAGTTACATTAAATATATTTTTTAGTTTCAATAACAAGACAGTGAATTTGGTGTACCTAAACCTTTCCCCCAGTTTGGATTATTCCGGTAGGCAAGCATCCTAGAACTGGAATTAATGGGTTAAAGAGTACGATGACTTTTAAAAGGCCCTTTAATACATATGTCAAATTGGGTTGGCAGAAAATTTTTTAAAGAAACTGGGCGTAAGCATGGTGTTCAAACTGCAGCAGCAAGAAGTGCAGTGGACTTCTTTTTCCCTCTCCACTGACTT
The DNA here is from genome assembly GCF_021234165.1 of Pteronotus mesoamericanus. Classification (NCBI taxonomy): domain Eukaryota; kingdom Metazoa; phylum Chordata; class Mammalia; order Chiroptera; family Mormoopidae; genus Pteronotus; species Pteronotus mesoamericanus. Next base: position 1,053,004 of record NW_026555001.1, read on the forward strand.
CTTTTTTTCCAAGACCTTAAGTAGCAGCACTTGGAGCCATACCCTTCAGAGTTCTAGACTTTTGAGACGGTCCCTTGGTGTGAAAGGGGCCAGCGCTAGGGAGAGGGAGGTAGGAGAGATACTGGTTTGAATGTCACAAGCCCTGACTGTCACAGTAATTGTACCACAGTTGACAGATGCGGCAGCGGACACGTGATCTGAGCATGACCTCATAGCTCTCCGCTTCCCTCCCCCACCCCCAGCGGACCCCGCCGTGGCACCAGGAGGGGGAGGGCGTTTTCCTCACTCTCGGTTAGCAAGTTACCTACAGGAGTCGTGGGGATTTGGTAACTGTCCTTGGTTTCCTGGGCGAAGAAGGGGGACGCTAGAAGGTCCAGACTTTGGTGATCACTGGCCAGGGAGAAAATTTAATTGTATAATTAGCAAGTATTGCTGAATGCACTGGGTGCCCAGCTCTGGCTGCAGGCCAGGCTTGGTGCCCGACTCTGCAAATTTCATCTCGCTTGAGTCTTATTATCCACATTGTTCTTACTGCTGAGGAAAGAGACTTGGAGACAGATGAGAAAACTTTTTGCCTAACCTGGGAGTGAGGACTAGTGGAAAGCAACAGAAAACTGGAGGAAAGAGTGGGTGCCAGGTGGGAAGAGGGGTACTAGACTGTCTCCGCAAGGCTAGAGGTGGGGATGGAGGCCCTGTCCTCCCAGAAAGCTTCCGGAAGAAAGGAAGGATTTGAAGCAGCTTGGGAAAGCCCAGAACGCATTTCACACAGGCCTGATAATGGGGCATCTGTAGTGGAGAGCATGGGATCTTAGAGGAATGCTTAAAATAAAACAACACAAAAAAGACCAGAGGAAGGTATTGATAGGATGAAGGGGGAGCCCCTTGGCCCATTTCCCGCCACCTGGCCACCAGTTAGAGTCCCGCTCTGAGGGTGCCCACAGGTCCCCCAAGATTTAGGGAATATTCAAAGCTGCTGATTTCACATTCACTGTAGGCACACTCCCCGTACAGGCAGGAGCCAGACTCGGTGACCCTGGTCCTCTAAACATTTTTCTTGCAAACTCCTAAAAGAATTTTGAAAATCTATGTACCTCTTTGCACAGTTTTAGAAGGAAACATTCAAAAATTTTTCATTGTATAAATACCTACATAGGGAATGCTTTCTGGTATATGCAAATATTGACATTTTAAGAAGTAAAACTGTTTTAATACTCTGAAAAATGTTTCTAAATGAAATACTATAGTGATTGGTACCCACCATCACCCTTTTAAAAAATACATTAAATTCTTTCTTAAATGTGGAAAAAAATGTCATCTCTCTTTTTTTTTTCCTTGAATTTATATTTTCATTCAACATATTTTTATGATTGGGTATCTTTTATATATCCTATCATACTTCTCTCCAACAAAGCTGTGTATAAAAAATGAATTTATTTTTTAAATTTCCTGCGACCATAGACTCTAAATGTTAGAGAATATTTTGCCTGGATCTGTACTATGACAACTAGTACACAATTAATCAAAACAAATGCTATTAGAAATTTTAATAGATACTAAGAAAGCATAAAAAATAAAGCTTAATTGGAAATGCATCTCTTAATGAGATGAAGCTATTTTTTTCTCCCACACTAATTAGTTCATATATCCTTGGATGACTATTATTCGTTGCTAGAAGAGGTCAGGGTTCAGCATTCTATTTCTGTTTTTTATTTTATTTTATTTTACTTTACTTTATTTTATCTTATTTTATCTTACTAGACAGAGGAGCTGAGCTCAGAAACCTTTTAACATACATAAGTACAAAGGCATGTAAGGAGTTTTGTTACAGTAATGTCACTCAATTTTACAAGCTCCTTTTGTGCTGTATGCCAAAGATCACTGAGTAGATCATTAAAAATCTATCAGTCGACAAGTGGAATAGATTCTCCTTCATTTTGAATTAAAATAGCAGAGAATTGGCAGCTGGCTTAGTGCTCATTCATTAGTCCCTCCTTTTTTCCAACATAGATACCAGAATTTAGACTGTCCCTTTGTTCACTGTAAGTTTTTTCCCCCCATCAATGCACTGTAGACAGATGTAGGATGAGTAACAAGTGAGCCTTTCTTTTGGGAGGGGGGAGGAAGGTGCCGGTGAGAGGGGAGGTGTGCGCGAGAACCGGCCCTGGTTCTGGTGCTCAGACAGGACGCCTGTATGAGAAAGCGCTTGTGGAAGTGGAGGACTTGGAGGGTGAGGCTCTTGAAAGACCCACACCAAAATACGTACCATTTGCAGAGTCTTCGTGTATCCCCAGGAGCATCTGTACCTTAGTTTGATCTGGGCCCTTGCTGGATCGATGAGCAAAGGAAGGGAAGGGAATGGGGTGAGGGATTTCTACAGGTTCTGAAGGTCTATTTGCAGGGGGAAAGGTTCTCCGGGTGGAGGGGACCTCCCTGGGGTGTGACTACTCTCTGTAGGGCCTCTCTGCTGAGGGGGCAGAGGAACAGTAATCTGAACCCCAGGTACCTTAGATGCAGTCTGTCTCGTGATCCAGACTCTTCTCTCAGAGCCTGCCTTCTCCTTTTGGTTCAACCTTCTTTGAGCTCTTGAAGAACTTCCTTCTCATTCTTCTATGTGGGGCCTTTGCAGGGCAGGGTGGCGTGGCCATGGGCCAGTCAGTGGAAAGGAACATCGTGGGGCCAACGAGGGCCAGAGGAAGCTAGAATCTCCATCAGACCCTGACAGAGTGCTGGCCCCTTTGCTCGCTGGCCTCTCCTCCCCATCGCAAGACATGCTCATCCACGGGGCCTCGGCTGGCCTCTGTGCTTGGTGCCTTTGTGTCATTAGAATAAGGCCTCCTCTGGGCAGAGGCAGCATCATGAGCCTGTGAGGTGGGGAGCACAAACCACCTCTGTACTAAGGAAAAGGCTCCCTTTCCTCCGGACAGACACAGCCCAGCGCCTGGGCGTGGCTTAGCCAGGGAGGGTGGGCTGCACTGCAGCTCCCACTTGTCGCCTCAGCGGGGCACCTTTGGGCCCTGCACAGCTGCATGGTCCTGGCGGGTACTCCGCTGGGTCTTGCCTCTCTGTCTCTGAGCGCAGTTTCCCCCATCCAGCCTTCTAGCCCAATCAGCCAAATCTTACCCATTCTTGGAGGCCCGGTCAGCTGCCACCTCCTCCTTCAAGAACCAGACTCCTCGGGCCCACAAGCATCGCCCCTGCCTCAGGCTCCCTGCAAGACTGTCAGTCTATACCCATTAATTATACTGGAAATAGTGGCGGGGGGCGGGCGGGGGGGGGGGGGGGGCAAGAGGGGGGAGTGGTAACGCAAGAGCAGCGGTTCTCCACAGGGGGCAATTGTGACCCCCAGGAGATGTTTGGCAGTGTCTGGAAGTATTTTTGTCACAGCTAGGACAGGGAGCCTGATACTGGTATCTAGTGGGTAGAGACCAGAGGTGCTGCTAAATATCTTACAGGGCAGGACCCCTTCCCACGCCTCCCAACAAAAAACTGTCTGCCCCAAAATGTCAGTAGTACCAAGGAGAAACTCTGGATGAGATGATCTCTAGCCTTGAAAAAACTTTATGCCACACCCTAAATGATATTGTGTGTGTGTGTGTGTGTGTGTGTGTTTTACAATGTGTTTTAATGACTTCAGTGTCAGTGTTCCTTCCTTAACCAGATGGTGACTTTTTGGAGGACAGAGACCATGTGTCTTGCAGATCCCGACCTCAAGGGTGCTAGCGCAGGATCCCGCACAAATCTGGGCTGTCAGAAAGATGGAGAAGAAAGACGAACAGTACTCTCTGGCCTGCCCAGCCTGCTCCCAGATGTTTCTCAGGAGCTTCTGCTAGAACTTCTTGCCAACCAGACTCTATTACATTATACCTTAACAAAACAAAATAAAAAGCAAGACAGCGGACAGACACAGAATTTCTTAGTGTGACTTATACAACCACCCCAGTCTCCAGCCTGCCCCTCACTACATGCTGAAGCCCTGGGCTCAGCTGAGAAAACATTGGGAGAAATCATTAAACTTCAAGGCTGCAGCAGGCATGTGTCAGCTTTCTCTTTAGCCTGGAGTGAGGAATCCATGAACTGCGTTTCCTAAATCCGCAAATGCAGGCTGGACTAACCCCACACCAGGATTCATTAGAAGGGAAAGCTCTGATAGATTCCTCTCTTAAATGCAGCAGGTCAGATGTTTCTATTTGTGGGGGTCCAGTGCAAGAGGGCAAATGGGGGTTTGCAAACCCTGTGTTTAAATATCTTATAACTTTAAAGCTAGCTAACAAATTTTCAATGTTCTAGCCTCCTATCTTGAAAAAAAAATATCTCTATAAAGACCCAAAGTTCAAGTGAAAGAGCATTTCCACGCTTCTTACATTGCCATGCTGGGACATGGCGAAGAGGGGAGAGCTGGCCCCAGACTTCGCCTGACCCTGTGGCACTCATGACGCATGGCCTGCCCTTTCTTCTCTCCCCCGGCTCCGCCCCACCCTCTGAGGGCATTCCAGCCTACGTATCCAAGTTCCGATCCCACCTCTGGTATTGTCACCACCAAGTCAGTCTACCCTGGGGAGGATGGACCCAGGGAAGAGGCCTGCAGGCTCTAGAAACAGGTTTGGGACCTTCTGGGCAAGGAGTTCCTGGGTCCTGTGTACCCAGGGCCTGGGAAGAAGGTATGAGCCTGCTGGACATATCCGCTTGGCCTCACAGACTCCTCACCCCAGGACAAAGAGAGAGACTGGAGAAGAGTCACACTGGAGCCCTCTTAAAGGGCCAGCCCAGCCTGATGACCCTCTTATCAGACCCAAGGGCAGAACTGCAGTTCCGGAGTAGCAGCAGCTACGTGATGTGCCCTGGGTCTCCTGGAGGCCCACCCTGTCCCCACCCCCTCGGCCCTGCCATCCTTACCCCCGCCACTTGCAGGTGAGCAGGAACCTCAAGAGCCTTTTTTTTTTGGAGATACAATTCATATATATACCCATTCACCCATTTAAAATGTATAATCCAATGGCTTTTAGTATAGTCGGAGGTGTGTAACCATCACCACGATCAATTTTAGAACATTTTATCGCACCAAAGGAAACCCTGAACTTTAGCCGTCGGTTCCAAATCCCTCTAGTCCTAGGCAATCACTAATCTACTTTATGTCTCTATAGATTTGCCTATTCTGGACATTTCATGTAAAAGGAATGACCCAATATGTGGTCCTTTGTGATTGGCTTCTTTCATTTAGTGTAATGTTTTCAAGGTTCATCCGTGTTGTAGCATGTATCAGGGCTTCATTCCTTTGTATTGCCAAATAATATTCCACTGTGTAGATATTCCCCATCTTAGTTATCTACCCATGAGTTGATGGACATTGGGGTTGTTTCCAGACCTTTCATGGTCTTTTCATGGACCTTCTTCTGAACGTAGTATTTCGTAATGTTGGTGGTGCGTAGCACATGCTCATCTGTGGAGTTTCCCCCTTGGTGTCCCCTCTCAGTCAGGCCATGCTGCCATCTCCCTTGGCACTGTCATCCACGCCTCCACCCTTCATGGTGCCAGAGCAGGGCTGTTTTCCCTCGAGAAATGCGGAGGTGGGTCCCTCTCCTGCTGAGGGGCGCATGGGAACTACAGTTCTTGCCATGTGTCCCAAACACCCTTGTTTAGTCTCATCCCCACAGCTTTCTCCATAGCACAGGCTGGGGACAGATGCCGTGATGCCTCCTCCATTGGGCATCGCTGAGCCCAGCTTCCAACCTGTAATCCTCCCTCGTTAGCCAAACAGGGCAGCCCCCGCATGACTGGGAACTCCTGGTTCCCAGGGCAGAAACCCAGGGCAAATAAAGGTTAATAGCCACAGAAATGCTTTAGGATGTCTCTTAGTTTAGGTGGATCCAGGGGCGGAAAGCATGCCAACAAGGGCTCACATTCTCCTCTCCATCTTCCTTTCCCTACCTGTGTCTTCTTTTGTTTTCTTGGCTTTGCTTTTCTCTGTATTGCTTTTATTCTCAGACAGGCTTTCCCCAAATGGAACAAGATGGCCACCAGCAGCTCTGGCCACATAGTCTATCAGCTTACTACTCAGGGGAAAGACAGTCTACTTTCTCCAGGAAAAGTCCTACTTCTGAGACTCATGGGTCAGGCTTGGATCACACGATGACAGAAGAACCAAATATTTTGGCCAGGAGATGGAATGTTCCAATTGGTCAGCTCTGGGTCTTGGGCTCACCCTTGACTGGAAGTTGGTTCATTGAACCTCATAGACAAAGACTGAGGAACAAGGAGTACCCCTAAAATAAAATCAAGGGCAAAATGTGTGCAGGACACATCCAGCAGATGTCATTGGAACTGTCCTATGGACTGGCCTGTTGGGAGTCTGCTCCACCAGTTTATCCTATATGTTCAGATATGCCTGAACTCGGGTAGTGCAGGTGAGATCCCTGCTACATGTATTAAATTACTTCCTTGTTAGATTCTAGAAATTGATATTCAGGATATGATCATTCCTAATGGTTTGTAATTGAACACCAACAAAACCTTAGTTTAAGAGATTTTGCCCTAATGGTGGAGTTATAGGCTTTATGGTAGAAGAGTGGAGAAAATATTTTTGAATTCAAGAGGCCTTTTGAGACCCAGAGGCCCAGTAAGTAGGTACCCATCCAGCCCACCCATGTTTAGGATCTAAATGTCCTTGACATCATTTCACAGTAATTTAGGCATGCCGGGGAAGAGCTGAGTCCGGGGGTGGGGGGCCAGGTATCAGAGGGGCCAGCAAGTCATAGACAAGGTACCTGGTAGAGAGGAGAGAGCTGTTTGTAGACAGCAGCACAACAGAGCTCTTCTCTGATATCCCCCCTCACTCTTTCTCCCCCTTTCCTTACTCTTTTATCACCATGGCAACTAATAATGCGTCCTCCTCCCGTTCCCTTCTCTGGCTGTTTCTGGTCCCCGGGCTCTGCTGCTCTGTCTGACCAACTTCACAGAGCTGTTGCCAGCTTCTTTCTACACAACTCAGCCTGGGCACCCAGGTCTGCCCTCTACCCCGACGTGCTCTCCCTCCTCATTTCTCGGCTTCCAGGCCTCTTCTTTAACCCTAGTCTAGGCTTGAGCCAAATTCTCATCTTTCTTCAAGAAATTGTATATGAAAATTAGATTTTGCCACTCTAACCTGATTTGAAATGCATTAAGAGGTCTATCTGTCTCTTGAAACACCTCAAGGTGAGGCAATTTGCAAAGAGTCTGCTACTGCTGCCTCTGTGCTTAAACCTTGTGGTCGGGTGAATCACGTTCTATTTTCGTACTGGGAGTGTTTTCTGTTTAAAGAAATCCCCCAGCAGGTCTCTGAGTGAAACAGACTTTATCATAAGGGAAATCATAGCTCAGGTTCTGAGTTTGTGAGCCGGTGGGCCCACAGACCTCTGTCGGGTCCAGGGAGTGTGCTTTGCTTCGGGCAGTCTCCTCAAGTTCCTCTGAAGTCAGCTTGGTTTCTAAGAGCAGGTGAGCTTTTGACCACTTTGCTCTGCTTCCAGAGTCTTCCAGTCAAAGCTCATCATTTTCAAGGAACCCACTGGGGCAGCGCTGATCCCAGGGGTTTTTGGGTATCTGCCACAGTATCCTGCTCTCCAGAGAGAGAGCTAGGCACGGCTGATCCAAGAGGGACGACCCCTTCAGACCAGCCACAGACCACTCACCCGACTTGAGGGACGAAGCAGAGGGTGTCAGGTGGGATCCAGAGGAAGCTATCCAGGTTTTTGACTATGGCTCTCCCACCTACTTTTCAAGCAAATGGTAGACGGGTATGGAATGGGTTGGGACAGTGAGTGAGGACTAACATCCTTGTCCCCTTTGAAATACACTTCCCTCCACAGGCTTTTTGGTGGGAGGCAGTTAGAAAATAGGTAGAATAAAAGGGGAGACATTTTATAAGTCAAACGTCTTTGGACCTGCTACCGCTAGGTGTACACGTGGAGAGACACACAGTGGGGCCACACAGTACTATTTGAAATATAGTAACTGTACTCTTCATATGTGTTATCGAAGCAGCTCTGAATTTTCATCCACAAACCAAGTCGACAAGACATATATTTCTTTTTCTTTTTTATTATTTATTTTTAAAATTGAAGTTATTGGTGTGACATTGGTTAATAAAATTATATAGGTTTCAGGTGTACACTTCTATAATACATCATCTGTATGTTGTATGGTTTCCTTTATATCAACTTTCAGCTCCTTGCCATGCTTGGTCTCTGCCACCTTCCGGCTGAGGAAGCTCAGGCAACGCCTGAACCTTCCTGAGTCTGCTGCTTTCTCAGCTGCGAAGTGAGGGTGGTCCTAGTGCTGCTCTCCGGTATGGGGGAGGGGTGGGGTGAGGTGGGGTGGGGGTATGGGCTAAGATGAGGAGACATAAAGTGCATTGGACAGGCAGGATGTACAGTAGGGATTGTGTGCTCCCTTCGGCCCTCCCCAGGCAGCCTTCACAGAATACTTGAGCTCACAGAGCCTTTCTCAGGTTGCCTACCACATTCCTTTGTGCACTGGAGGGTTTGTTCATTCGTTCTTCAAGCACAGATGGAGCCCCCATCCCGCAGTGCTTCTTGTAGCCACACTGTTAGCTGCTCTGGCGTCTCCTGGCCCAAAACCAGAGCTGGGTGCCAGGACAAGAGCTGCTCATGGTAGGCAGCTATAGCCCTGGCCCTCGCTGGGTTGGAGGGAAGAAAACTCTGGAGACCCCCATGCTACCCACCCCACCTCCTCACTCAAAAGTTGCCTTGCTCAGCACTTTCTGCCCAGCTTCCTGGCAGCTGGCTTCCAAGGCTTGCTTTCTGTCCCAGGACCTTACAAAGGCCCTTTTGATGAAAAGTTTGAGGCAAAGTAACTGTGTCATTTGATACAAACGAGGTTCACAGGGGTAAAAGTTGAGCTTTATTCTTTTATTTTTGGATTTCCTAGCCCATAGCAAAATGATCAGCTGAATGGGGCTAAGGGCAGAGGCCAGGAGGGAGGGAACCTGAGGGCGTTGGAGAACTTGAGGCTTCGCCAGCCCTGTGATAAGCCTAGGGCGTGACCTGCACTCAGAGAGGGCCCTCCTGCTCCCTCCGACGCTGCTTCCAGAGCCGGTGGCTGAAGCAGGGGCTCACTGTGCCTGGGAGGGAGGCCTCGGCATCCTCGTCCCTGGGCCTACTCCAGCAGTCCCCCCCTTTCAGAATGCACAGCACCTGCTCCCCTCCCTCCCACTGATGGGGTGTCCAAGGACATTGTCTCTTGGCGGGGGGGATTGAGAGGCACCACCAAAGCCCCTTACCTCAGGGGCTTTCCTTCATATGCCCCCGGGGCTGGCCTCATGCGCAGACCACAGGGCAGTGGTACTGGCCCCACCCCTGCGATCAGAAGGCCCCCGGTGCTGGGGCGGTGGGGGGTGCCCAAGCTGAGAGAACCCCTGCATTCGGGATGGGCGGCACAGTTGGCTTCAGGCTCCGCTGTCCCTGCTTTGAAATTTTTGAACCCCTGCACTGTCCTTTTCCGCTGGGGTCCTCTCCGCTTCTCCCAGTTCTTAAAATCAAGGGTGGGGGCATTCCCTACACTTTTCTTAGTCATTTCTTACTAGCGCCAGTGATTTGTATACTTTCGCATTTATTAAGAGCTCACACCCCCCTATCATATTCACCTATCACCGCAGCCCTGTGAGGCAGTAACATCACCCGCTCTCCAGCTGAGAGAAGGTCATTTGTGCAGATTTGTCCCATGACCCCAGGCCCTTTGATGCCACCCCTTTGTTCCCCTTGAGGAACAAAATTGCCTACCGCCTGACACATCTATAACCCCTTCCTGCTTAAGTGTAGGAAATTTGCAAGTCCGGAGCTGATTCCCCATTTTCCTTTTAAAAGCCGACCAAGCCCTCTGAGGGTGCTTAATAAATACTGACTAATGAACCTGCAGCTGCCGCTCCTTTGGCTAATTAAGTCTAAATAAGTCACAGACTTTAAATTATGCAACAAGGCTCGGCCAAAACAGCTTAAAAATGCGGGAGCCCTAGCTTTTCTGCTGTGCCCTGTAGAAAAATCCCATCCTTTAATCATGCTTAACCTTCCTGAAGGGACAGTGGCAGCCTTTAAATAATGAATGAATGTATATTAGCAAGATTTCCCCAAAGCTACACACATCAGAGGCCAATCAAAAAAGGGACGGAGACAGAGACAGGCCTGGGGAGATTCGGGAGTTTCTGGTGAATCCTGGAGCGCTGGGGGAAATCGTTTAGTTCCTTAGGAGCCCAGAGCAAGGACTTCGGAGCAGCAGCGCAAGAGGAGGCCAGATGTGTCGCCTCCCTGGGCCGCAGTGCCGGATGCTGTTGGAGGCTTGCGTAGCACTTCCTGGGCCTACGTGCTCAGTTATCCTCTCCCTCCTCCTGCCCATCTTGCTTTAACACCTGCAACCTCCCTTCCGCAGACCCTCCAGGCCAAGAGCAATGTCTTCACAACAAGGCCTTGGTGGAACTGAGGCACATCACTTAGAACAGAGAGCTTCCCGGACTTTCTAAGATGCCCCAGGCAATGCAGATGCAGCTGGTCCTCAGGTGGGCACGTTGAGCTGAGTTAATGAGGATTTAGGTTTTATTATGTGGCTGCCCATTATAATCAATGGGGCACTTTCAAGTCTACCAACCTGCCTGGACACCATCACAGATCAATTGAATCCAAACGTAGACTTTGGTTCTTTTTAAATTTTTTAAAGACTGAGTTAAACTCTAGAAGATAACTTATAGGTCACCCAAATGAAGCCTAGAAAACTTAACTGGCTTGCTGCAGTCAGTCGTCTGCTGAAGTGGGATTAGAAACAGACATGGCCTGTTTCCTTTTCCCTGGGTGTTCTGTGTGGCCCTGTTACACACTCAGTCTGTAGCAGCTCAGTGTGAATGGACTGACAGGCGAGAGATGTCGACGTGTCGGGGTACTGGGCTTCGTTCTAGGGGATCTGGGATTGAGGAAGGGGAGGGATCTAGGGGTAAACTTGCTTCCTCTTGCATCTTTGCTGAAGGTACCCAGCACAGAGGGGCAGGCCCTTCTAAGTCCCCAGGCAAGGCTGCTGTCCTGGTTGTGTAAGGTCATAGGGCCTTAGGCAGAGGTCAGGAGGATGAAGGCAAAGCTGTCCCAGTCACGTGTCCAGAGAAAACCGTGACCTTCATGCTGTGGTATGTGAATGAGGCCTTAAGACAAAAGTGGGCCAGGCCCAGATTGGCTGCAATTGTGCACTCCACCCAATTGTCTCAACCTCCACTATGACTCTGGCTCAGTGCTGGGGAAGGGGGTGGGAACTGGGCCTAAAAAACGCTGGGTATGGGAGACACAGTCGTTTATTCAGTATCCACCCCTTCTTCTTTCATACTATCAGAATCCTAATTTTGTTCAATTCTACAACAGTGCCCATGCAAAACAAACAAACAAACAAAAAACTTACCATCTCAGATGCCTTGCAGCTAGGAGCAGTCACATGACCAGTCTGGGCAGTGAAATGTAAGCAGAAGTCTCTAGGTGAGTCTTTCCGAAAAGCTTTTAAAAGGTGGTTCCCCCCCCCCGGCCCCCCACCAGCCCCACTCCTTCTGACTTGGAGTTTGGACCTGATGCCTGGAGCTGCAGCAGCCATATTGAGATCATGAGACTGAAAAGCTCCGGGGTGAGGAGGATAGAGGCTGTGCGCTAAGGATAGTAGAGCAGAAAGAAGCCTAAGTCCTCTCTGACTTCCTAGAGCAGTTCCATCAGTCATGGACTGCCTTACCTGGAACTTCTCAGTATGTGAGAATCATAAACCTTTATTTTGTTAAGCCACTGTGGCTGGGTTTCTTTTACAGTGAATGCATCCTCACACACACAGGACCTTTCCAAAGAATATTCCTAAATTGGAAATGGGAAGAAAAGCTCCAGGCAAGAATATGGTCCCCTGAGAGAGAGGGAAAGGGGGTTTCTCCCCTCTTTTTTGGGTGGGAGGGTCACTATCTCTTTCTACAATTTTCAGGAATTCTCTATTTTCCAAGGGATTGAGCTCATAATTCCTCAGACCAACATTTAGGACTATAAAATTGGGCTCCAAATTACTTTTCCAGGCCTGTTACACTTAGTTTACACCATTCACTAGAGCAAGCGTGAGCCTTCTCTTTCTCCTGAATACAGCTTATACATTCCCATCCTGATCTCAGTTCATGTGAGTTCTCCTGCCTCCTTTCCACCTGTCCCAAGCTTCCCTGTCCTTGTGGGCCACTCTTTCCAGAAGAAATCCCATCCCCTTGGGCTCCAGGGACCTCTCCTTCACCACTGACTGATAGCATCTTTATGTTTTCCTGGGTCATGGCCTCATGTCCCCAGCAAGGCTGTGAGATCCTCTAAGTCAGGATCTTGGGAGCATAGCAGTGTAGAGAGGCCATGTACTTGGGAGTCAGACTTGAGATCTAAGATGGTCTTGGGTGTGCCACTTAACCTCTCTGAGCCTTAGTGTTGTCATCTGTGAAAGGGGGCCGATGTACATCCCTGCCTCCCAGGGCCCCCGTGAAGACAGCCTCCCCAAAGCATTTAGCTACCTGAGATGTTCACACTGGAGGTGTTCAAGATGTGCTTGTGTGTTCACTCATTGCCTGCTTGGTAGCCCCTCAGCTGTGGCTTTTTCCTATCCTTTGCTTCTCTCTCCACCTTTGTCTCTCTCCTGAGTTTCTGCTTTGCACTTGAACTGGGAGACATGTACCAAGTCTGAACTGTTCTTATTTTCCCACAGGAAAGATCTTAGGCTGCTGGCTCTTTAATCACAGCAGAAGGCATAGAGGGGAGATTTCATGCCCATTGCTTGGGGGTGAGATGAGGTGCTAACTGCTCAGGAGAGTTAACTAAGTCTTTCTCTGAAGATTTGTAAGGAAAACGAATGCATGTATTAAAGCCCTGTTTTACCTGGCAACAGGTGATGGACTAAATGACCTTATAGCACTTGGTATTTTTCGCAAACTTCCAATTCCGTCTGCTATAACAAGGTAACCATCCATCTGGGTGTTTTTTTGTTTTTGTTTTTGTTTTTTTAAATTGATATCTTGACTTCCTTCTTTTGCCCCAATCCCACCCCAGAAACCCAGATCAAATAAGATGGTCATGAGAAGTGACCCATAGCAAAACCCCTACCATTGAGCATTTAATGAGAAATGATGGCTTTATTACTTCCAAGTAAGCTGGTGCATGGAGCTATAAGTAGCACTTGGCATTTTTTACAAATGGGGGCGGCTGCCTTGAGTTGAGCGGAAGAGAAGTCACCATAGTCTTGGATGGCAGGATAACACGCACTGACACTGACTCCTGGAGAGGCCGTCTTTTTTTTATGCTTTTTTCTTCACTGAGCATCACTCAGAGAGCCCGAGACAGAAACTGACTCTTTTGTCCCTCTTTAGGCAGAGTCCTATGCCTGGGAAGAGGGGGGTTTCTAAAGACTTGATTGATTGCACAGCTGTCCAGCCTCATTCCGTTTTCTGCCTGATCCCGGATGTCTCCTATACCTTAGCCAGTCTGCCAGCCATCATTCCCGGGCCGGCTGCCGGTCCGTGCAGCTGTCAGTGGCCTAAGGGCGTGTGTGACAGAGAAGGGGTGGGGCGGGGGGCTGGCAATGGGGGAGTTGAAGTTTTTTTCCTTGTTACACATGCACCTGGCAGCTTCATTAAAAAAAAAAAAGATTTTATTTATTTTTAGAAAGGGGGGAGGGAGGGAGCAAGAGAGGGAGCAAAATATTGATGTCTGAAACATCAATCAGTTGCCTCTAGCACGCCCCCAGCGGGGGACCTGGCTGCAATCTGGGCATGTGCCCCGACCCAGAATTCAACTGGAGACCTTTCGGATTGTGGGACTAGGCCCAACCTACTGAGCCACACCGGTCAGGGCTGCAGCTTCATTTTGTGCCTCCCATGAGTCCTCTAGTGCTTAAAGGCTGTTTCTTTAGGTTGTGGTTGTCATTTATTTGGGGTGGGGGGAGGTGTGTGCCACTCTATTGTGGACAACTGTGTACTTACTGTGTTCTCTCCCTCTCTGCATGAGTGTGTGTGTGTGACTTGGGGGCTGGGCTGTGCAGCCTGTTTGATTCCTCCTCCCACTTTTCCTCTACGGCGGCGGCCTTGCTGACCTGCCCTGGGCCCAGTCAGGCGTTCAGCTCCTCCTTCCCAAGGGCCCCAGGAGGATGCCCGGATTCTGCTCCCCTGCCTCACCCAGGTGTGTGCTGCTCACTGTGTGCCAGTCCGACTCTGACCGGCTAGTCCTGGGCTCCCCGAGCTTCAGCGTTTCTCTTTGTGAACTGTGTGTGGCCCGAGGGCAGGCTCCAGGCCTGTATGACCGACTGCGTGCGGTCCCGCTCAGGCCCAGTGCTTCCCAGACCCTTGCCAGTGGTGTCACGCACCCCAAAGTGTAAAAAGCTAACGGCGAGCCGTTTCTAACACCACGTTCTGATTGCAGGGAGGCACCACCTTAAGGCAGGAGGGGCCGGGGAGGGAGGAGACAGGGCAGCTCAGGCTAACCTGGGTCATGTCCCAACAGCACTGTAGCACGGAGGGTCCCAGGGACGGAGAGAACAAAGGCACTTAGAAGTAGGACCATAAAGTTTTAATCAAACAGAGCAAAATGGCCGCGATGCAGAACAGGTAGTGCTTGGAGAAGAGAAAGAAGATCATCTCCTTGGTGACATAGATAATGTGTATAAAGATGAAGCAGTACAGGAACAGGGCAAACTGGTTCTGGGGGTGCAAGAGGTCCTGGAGGCCTCCTGAGAACTGTGGGGGAAAGAAGAGAGTGGAGCTGGCACAACCAGGGCATGGGCGCCAGGCAGAGCTGGGCTGCAGTCTGCTCTTGTGCCTTCCTGAACGTGACCTCCCGCAGGTGGTCTTCCTCACCTAAGGGAGGGGAAATGGTGCTCACCTCACAAGATTGTGAGGAGGCAGAGGCAAGAAATCAGAAATTCCTAGCCAGGTCACTGGCACATAGAGGGCACTCATGGGCATTTACTTCTGGAGTCTGCTCCTGCCCCCCGCCCCCGACTTAGGCCTCCCCGTCTCTGTTTCCTCCTGTTTCTGAGTCACACAGGTAGGCAGTCTCCCCTGGCCCTGACATCCTAGATCCGGAGGCCAGGTCTTGGCGGGTTCTCTGATGGTTTTGCCCTGACACTTAACACCTTGTTTTCTGGACAGTAGCCCAATAAGAGAGTGTCCCTTGGGCACAAGTGACTGTTTCTGATTCTCTTTGTCCTGTCTCACGTCAAATGAGGTCAATCCGCAGTCCTTCGGCCGAGGCTTGGTCTCTCCTGAGGACAGGCAGTGGGAATCTGATTGGGTGATGGTGGGACCTCCCTAAACTCTCGGAGTCTTGGGCATGGGGGACAGCGTCTTGGGTTGTCTGGCTGATTCTGCCTGGGTGTTGTTCTTTTCTGGAATCTATACAGCTGAGGTTTGACAGAGCCCATTTGAACCGTAGAAAGCATCGACATATACGTAAGACGATAGCTGATAAGGTACCACTGTGGTTTCTTCTTTAAAATACCTTTTAAAATCATGCCATATTTTTTTTTGTAAGTAGGCAGGTGACAGGGACTGTGATTCCTTAAACTAGCTAGAAACACACTCACAGAGGTATTTTTCAATACAATGACATTTACCTACCCACCTATCCACCCAGAAAAAGGGAGTGGAGCGAAGTTTAAATGTCAGGTCAGCTCTCCACCTTTCAGTAGAACACTTTTGTAAACTATTACTAGAGACTGGGATTTTGGACTCAGCATTGCTGAAACCACTACATAAAATGTGAGGGCAACTAAGTCAAACTGAGGGGGAAGGAAAGGACTCCAGCGATGCCAACCCTGGAATGAATAGCCGGGAAGGCTGGGGACCAGAGGGAGGATCCCAGTGCGCTAGTGGGAGTTGGGGGCTGGGCAGATCTCATGTTTCTCTTTGGACTCCGGATGGCTCTGGATCCATGGACTTAACTTTCTGCCACCTTTTGCATTTTCAGTCTGAAATGCCGATGGATGATATGTATGATTTTGATAACAGAACATGCATTTGTGAAACCTCTTAGATTTTTAAAAACACTTTCAATGGTCTATCTTTCGAGGAGAAGACAGAAAGCAGATAGCACTCTACAGCAAGGGTTTCCATCTCATCCGGCAAGGTGAAAAAATTTCAAACTAAGAAGTGAAAATAAATATCATAAGGAAGAGACATTGATCAAAGGCATAATGCCATATATACCTGCTTTCAATAGTTTTGGGCTTCAGCTTGTAACAATTTTTATCCCTGGATCCTGAGGATAAAACCACAAGTTTGGAAAGGGAACTTATTAGTGATCTGTCAAAAATATCAAGAAATGTGCCAGAATCTTAGAGACAGGCAAACCTTTTCTAGATTTTTAAAAAGAGTGGCGGGGCGGAGGGTGGGGGGGAAGATAGATTCTGGAAATCCCCATTCAATTAGCTTGACTTGGCTCCATAAAACCATTTAGTGTGTAATTAAGGAGGTATTTTTGAGCACGAAAAAAATGATAATTGCAAAGCAGCCAGCATGTGTTTGTTGAGAACAACTCATGCAAAACCAACCCCATTTTCTTACAAAAATATTGACCAGTCCATTGGGGAAATGCTATAGGTAGTATAATATCTTAATTCTGAGAAGCCATTTGACAGTGTGTCTCAGGGTAGTTTTTTGGACAAAGTAGAGAAATGTGAGCTGTATAAAATGTAACACAAAGGTGGTGATTAATGGAACACTGCTAACCTGTAGGGAGATCTTTTAGTGGTATTTCCTTTAGGTCACATCCTCCTCAACAGTTATAGCAATGACTTGGATAAAGACAGAAGGCCAATTTCTCAGAATTGAGGATGACTCAGAGCTGGGAAGCATAGCTCATACATTATATTTCAATAAAATTGAAAAATGATGAACATGAGTTGTTGCATTTGGGTCAAGAAGTGAATTGCATGAGTACATAAAAATGATAATAGCTAACATTTATTGAGTGCTTACCTAATGTGCCAGGCTCACTGCAAAGTGCCTTGCATGCGTTCTCTCATTTAATCCTCACAACAGCCCTATGGGATAGGCACTGCTTTATGGATGAGCAAACCCAGGCTCCAAGACGATTACTAACTTGCTCGATGTCACGCAATTTATACGTGGTAGAGCCAGGATTTTAACCCAAGGCTGTCTGGTTTCAAAGCCCAGAGGACATTGCTTTAAACAATAACAGCTTTCAACTATTTGGTGCTAATGATGGCCCAGTCACAGTGCTGAGCTCTTCACATCCCATTTAATCGCAAGTAGGTGCTCTCATCCCCATATAGTACAGATCAGGGAGAACGGTCCATTTCTTGCCAAAAGATGTCTAAGTTTTAGTTAACAACAAGGCCGAGTGATCCCACAGAGCAAATGCAGCCCTGATCAGGGGAGGTGATGGTTTTATCAAAATCCACTGGCCAGACGGCAGTTAGGGGTTCTGGATCTCGCCCAAGCATTGCATCTCTTGAGAGAGCTACAGAGAGGAATGGAGAACGGTGGAAATGCAGTCCTAGAGGGAATGTTGAAGACTTTTCCCTGAGAAGGGGAGCCTCGGGCTGGTGGCTGGACAATGTGGAGCCCCTCCCAGGCAGGTCCACTCTTGGCTTAGCTCGGAAGCTCTAAAGCAGCGAGTGCCAGCTCTGGACCAGGGCAGGACGCAGCAGTGAAGCAGGTAGGGTGGGCGTCAGAGACGGAGGCCCCCTTCACCCCTGGGAGTCGGTCCCTGGCCCTTGGTGGGACCTGCAGAGCTCCCCGCTTCCCTGTCACCTACCAGGTGGGGCGTCGCCTGCTGCTGCAGCCGCAGCTGCTCCATCACCTCCTCGTGCTGCCGCTGGCGCTCATTCTCCTGGTGCAAGTACTTGAGCCGGGTGAGCTCAAACTCCATGCGCACTTTCTCCAGCTCCATCTCGGCACTGCGCTCCGCTCCTGGGGCCAGAGGCTGCTCTGTAAGTTCAGGTCCATCGCCCGCCTGGCCCTTGGCGGTGGGGCCAGCCTTGGGGGACGACAACTTAGGTGGCCCTGAGTAGTCTTCACAAGTTTCCATCTCCTCCAGGGAGTCATTAGAAGAGTCTGGCTTAGGGGACTCTGCGTCCTGAGGTGGGGAAGAGGGAAGGTGAAGGGTGGTGAGTTTTCAGTGTGGGGCTACCCGACTCCCACCCCAGGGCACTGCCAGAGCCCCAGGCCACAGCGCCCTGCAGTGTTTGAACAGTGCTTGCTGCCAGCTGCAAAGATCTACGTTGAGTTCTTACTAGAAATGCACTTCCAGGCATTGTCAGGAACTGAGTTAAGGAGAAGGAGAGGGCGAGCTGCCGCAAAGGAATGAAACCCTCAGGGTGAAAGAGGAGATGGCGTGGAGTTGAGGCAGAAAGCTCTCTTTCCCATGACTTGCAAATCTCCATGGAGGTAACTTCCCCATTCCCTACTCCATCTAACTTTGAAAAGAGTTGCACGCCCAGTTTTCCGGGGCGAGGGTGGGGGTGGGTACTGTGGGAGGAAGATACATAGGGTCTGTGCTGAGAGAACCTAAAGCTATGGGGACCAAGAAAGGGCTGTGGAGGAGCTGGGTCCCACCCACAGAGGGAGGAAAGGGCCCCACGCGGGGAGGTAGAGAGGAAAGACCAAAGTCAGCCTCAAGTGGCTTCGCGATCTTACGCAGGGCCCCTGGCCCCTGGTACAGCTGGGTGCCAGTGTGGGGATGGGACGCACAGCACTGTCTCCTTCCCAGCAACCTGGATCCTCACAGCACTCAGCTTCTGTCACGTGTCCCCACAGCACTCTCCCTCCCCTGAGGGGACGGGCGGGGCAGTGAGATGAGGCACTCCCCTTACCAAGGCAGCCCTGGACTTCCCTTCAGATAGGGGGTCACCAGGCGCCATCTTGGGGATGGGCGGGCAGCTTTCCCCTGCCCCGCGGGCTTCCATCGTCTCCCTGTCCTCTGTTGTCATCCTGAAAACCACGATGCTGCCAACTGGGGCCAGAGGGCATCTCCTGAGGCACTAACATTTGGCCTCACCAGATTCCACAGCCCGGCCACCATCACAATCCCCTGTGCTCACAATAACCCACATTCTACAGGTTGCTAGGGCCCTTTGGCAGAGGTTGTAACACCTTTGAAGTGCCATTATTAAGAACCGCAGGACGAACCTTTGCCACCCCTAAGGACCGCTTTGAAAGCTAGAATTCCACCACTGAAAGTCTAGTATTCCATCATTTGAAATCCATTCCCTTAGGGTCCTCTTTTAAATGCAAACTGTACACAGGTGAGTTACAAAGAGCTCCAGGAACCCTGCTATGAGCTGAATTGTGTCCCCCCTAGTCCCAGTAGAGAGATTGAAGTCTAAACCCCCAGTACCTTAGAGTGTGACCTTTTTTGGAGTTAGGGCTTGTACAGAGGTGTTTAAGTTAAAATAAGGTCATTAGGGTAGGTTCTAATCCAGTCTGTCTGATGCCCTTATAAGAAGAGGAAATTCAAGTGCAGACATGCACAGAAGGAACATGAGGTGAGGACAAGGGAGAAGATGCCCATCTGTAAACCAAGAAGAGAGGCTTTGTATGAACCAGGGCTCTCCAGAGAAACAGAACCAATTGGATGGATATGTGTGTGTGTGTGTGTGTGTGAGATACATATGCTTTACTATAGGGCTCATGTGATTCTGGAGGCTGAGAAGTGGCACAACCTGCTATCTGCAAGTGGGAGACCCAGGAAAGCCAGTCTGAGCCCAGTCCGAGCCTAATAACCAGAAGGGCTGCTGGTACAGGTCTCAGTCCAAGGCCAGCGGCAGACCAATATTGAGCTCAGGCAGTCAGGCCGATAGAACCAACTCAGCTTTCCTCCTCCTTTTTTTTCCCCCCTCTGCGGGCTCTCAAAGAATTAGAAAATTCTAATCTGTGGATGGCCATCTCCTTTTCTCAGTCCACCAAGTGAAGTGCTAATCTCTTCCAGAAGCACCCTCACAGACATAATGCTTAACCACATGTTTGGACACCCCATGGCCCAGCCAAGTGGACACATTCGCTGTCACAGGCCTGGAACAGGTTCTGCCCTCCAACAGGTTCTGCCCTCATGGCCTCAGAAGGAATCAACCTTGCTGATACCTTGACTTCAGACTTCTAACCCCTAGAACTTCAGGAAATCAATTTCTGTTGTTTAAGCCACCCAGTCTGTGGTACTTCGTTACGACAGCTGTAGCAAAGTAATGTAACCCCTGTTATCTATTGAGTGGATTGAGGGGGACCAGCAAAGAGATTGGGGGACCGGGGAATACACTTTGTTGCTTTCAATTTTGTGAAAATGACCTCAAATATTTTTGGTAGTTGGAGGCAGGGTTGTATTATGGAAAGAGAAAGGGCTGCATTTGAATTCTAACTTGGCTACTCTCTCTAGCTGTCTACTTATTTGTAAAGGTGATAAGGATTTAGCTACTCCCCTCCATTAGAGCACTGATGTAAAAATAAGATGTATATTTGCCCACTACCTGTCTATACAGGGGCTAAAAAAATGGTAACCAGCATATCATAATTATAAGGGGTGGGTTTGTCATTGGAGAGAGGAAAGTGCTCCAGACCTACCTTCTTGCAAATCTTTAACTGGACGTGACTTCCCTCTCCCAGGACTATGACAGTGGCCATGGAAACTACCCCCCAGCTACTGTGTAAGATGTCAATCCTGCCCTAAGCACCAGTAGGCTTGTCATATCAATACAGGATGCCCCTAGATAAATACTTCTTAGTATCAGTATGTTCTAAAACTTGCATGGGACACACTTATACAAAAATTATTCATTGTTTACTCGAAATTCAAATGCAGCTGGGGATCCTGTATTTTCAGTCATGAATTCTGGCCATTTTAACCTGCTCAAAGAAACAAAGAAATGCTGAACTGCTATTTGAATAACCAAGTATAGAAATGTACAACGAGTGTTATGGGTAATTATGCCAGCTGTATAGCCAACAGCCAGAAAGTCTCAGTGGCATATAGCAACACACATTTATTCAGCTCGGACATCTGAGAGTTGGCTGATTGGTCTTGGCTGGGCTCATCCAGGAGACTTGGCCAAGGCAGCTGTGTTCCATGTCCCTTGTCCTCTTTTTGGGAACAGTGGGCTAGCCTGGGCACGGTCTTTTCACGGCCGTGGAAATAGCACAAGAGGTCTTGGAACTGGCACGCCATCACTTTTGGCCAATAATATAAGATGCTTTTGTGCCCAAATCCAAAGTCAAAGGATGGTGAAATGTACTCTGTTCTCTTAGTGGGAGGAACTGCGAAGACCTAGGACAAAAAGTGTGGCTAGGAGACAGGATGAAGAGTCGGCGCCCCAAAGGCAATCTGTCGTCATGGTCAAGAATGTCAGTGCTGACAGGGCCGGAGCGGCTAGGGACAGTGTGTTGGGTGAGGTGATGTAAGCGGTGGGGAATTGTAACCTGCCCCACCATTCTTTTGACATGGTTTCTGTAAATGCTGACCATTCTGTATCTTGTAGATAGACAGCATGTTTATGTAAGAATCCTAGCAACTAACTTCAAAAGATACAGCCTCAGACCCTTAGGCATTTCAACTCCGGGAGACTTGCTGACCTTCAACCCTATAATGAGGATGACACACACCAGACCATAGCTTGACCAGTTTCAAGGTCCTTATCAGGATTGACTGTGCTGGTCTCCCCATAGCGAACTTTTTACCTCCTCCCCCGATCTCTTTGTTCTGCTTTCCCTTCCACTCCTCATAAAAACCTCTGCCTGCGCTGAGGTGTTGAGATGGGCTTTGGGACAGGAGTCCTCCATCTTCTCAGGTGGCTGGCATTTGAATAAACCATCTTTCCTTATACCAGCACCTGTGTCTTGAGTATTGGCTTTTGAAGCAACAGGTAGCTGAACTGCATTTGGTATCAGAGACATGAAGGGTGAGCGGGATTTGTGCAAGAGGGAAGGACCAGCATGAGCCAAGTCTCAACTGATCATTGTTCTCCATTTGCCTCTCCATTTCTGCTCTCTGCTTTTCTCCACCCTGCTCTTTCCCCAGGAGTTGGACCTCCACGAAGCTGCATTACTTCATTAAGCAAAGCAATCTGCCCTAATGCAAAACGGGGTTTAGGATTCTCATTTCCCCTGTCCCAAGGTGGGGTCCTCACATATCTGTTCTTTAGGGGACTCTGCAGGAAACTGGGAAGGTAGGTCTCTTAAGCCTTGGATTGGTTCAGGCCTCGGGGCACTATGGAGAGAGTTCCCCCTTCCAACACTGAGCCCAGAGAAAGGGACCTTATAGAAAGGCCACATGAGAGAACGATGGAGACAGGACAGGGACTTGAGTGACTGAGGACTGTGCTGGATTCAGCAGCCAGGGCTGGTGCATTTTCAAATGCTTTGTCATTGTTACTACTCAGCCGGTGATGGTGTTTCTGCTGCTCTGTATCCTCTTGCTTCTCACCGACATAATCTTCCCGATATTTTTCCTATCTCACAGCTTCAGGGTATGCGGGATTTCTGCTTCCTCCCAATTTCAATTTACTTGTAACTTCGTCTTCCTGGCCCTGACTGCATGGCCACCCTCTGTGCATCCTGTGTTGTATTTGTTCTGTTTCCTAGTAGACTTCTCCGAGGGCAAGAATCAGAACGACCTGGTTTGCCTCTGTTTGGGCAGAGCGTTTTGTTCTAGCCACGAGGCAACTACAGATTGGGAAGGTGCCCAGCTCTGTGCGCCGGCTGCGGGAAGGTAGGAAGACGGGGAAGGCAGGGACACACGGCACAGTGTGCAGCAGCCTGGGGTTGTCCGGAGCAGGGGCCATGTGGGGGGCCCGTTTCCCTTGGAAGGGGCATTGTATGCAGCAGGCCTCATGCTGAAGATTGTGGGCACATTCAAAGAACATGTCAATGGTAGGTCTGGCAAATAACCAGAGGAGAGACTTTTGTATTAGTACAGCACTCACACGCTTTCATATACATGATCTCGTCTGATTCTCAGAATGCCCTTGTGAGGCAATTTAAAGCAGGTACAATTATTGCTGCCTGGCAAGCAGGGGACCTGAGTCATACAGAGAGCTGAAGTGATGGGTGTCTGAGTGCTGAGGACGTTAGCGGCTGAGCCAGGACTGGAATGCAGCTTTTTCTGTGCTCTTTCCTGTTTTTTTTTTTAAATACTAGACCATGAAGATGGTTTTTGGGGCTTCAGCTGTAAGAGTTGAGATGATTTTCTACCTCAAAAAAGAAAGAAAGCGGTATGTACGTAGATGTTTCTTACAACACTGTTTATAATAGCAAAATAATGGAAGAAAATTAACTTTCTGCCAGAAGGGATCCGGTTAAATGATTAGTGCTGTATCCATATCAAGAATAGTGTGCAGAGGGGAGTTGGGGGCAGGTGGAAGACGGTATAAGGGGGACAACTGGTAATGGAAAAGACTACAATAAAAAAAGAATAATGTGCAGATTTCTAAAAGAACAAGCTTAGAGAAAAAATCCAAATAGGTAGATGCATCAATGCAAATATGGAATGTTCTCCAAAATATAATATGCAGTGGAAAAGTAAAAACACTGCTCCCATATGTATTAAAATATGAAAATATGCCTAGATTATGCCTGGGAAGACACGTAAGAGTGGTTCATGATGGCTGTTGGCTGACTCTGAGTGGGAGAGCTGAGAGATCGGGGGTTTGGGGTGGGAGGGGGACATCCTTAACTGCATATAGTGTTTTCTACCTTTTGACTTAAAAAACATGTGCATATATTACATTTTCCATTAGAACATTAGAGAGGTGTCCGGAAGAGAAATCTTCGCTCAGTGCGGGCGAAGGGAGTTGAGGCCGTATAGCTGTGCTCGAGGAGGACAGGCAGGCCTCTTGGGGCCACTGAGCTGCATCCAACCTGCCCCTCATCTCCCGACCCCTGGGCCCCCGCCAGTCTAGGGCCGTCTCTAATCCGGGATGAATGTCTCACTGCTGGAATGTCCTCTTCCTTTCCTGGTGCCCCAACTACAGACTGCTGTGGTTTTGGGACACTTCAGCTCAGATGTGCCGGAGCAATTAGAAGGTTATAATAGGAACACTAATAATAGCTTACATTTATTGGGCACTAACCTTGTTCCAGGCACCAGTAATTTTTCAGGGATTATTTTACGTAATGTTCAGAGGAACCATATGAGTTCTGTACTATCATTATCGCTGTCATTACAGAAGTGGGAGTGGAGTGTCAGAGAGGCAAAATTCCTGGCCACCGTGACAGTTAGGAACAGGTGAAGCCAAGACAGAAACACCGAAGTCCCTGCGTTAAATTCCTTCCTGCTTGAGTACTGAGAATGGTTTCCGTTGTCCTGACTGAACTCTGGCTGATACGAGGGTGCTGGAGAGGAGGGGGATTCTAGATGCTCAGAGGATTTGTAGGGGAAGCCCCCCTGAGGGGAGAGGAAGTTGCCTGTGGAGGGCCCTGGGAATCGAACCAGCATCCTTTTGGTTCACGGACCAGCACTCAATCCACTGAGCTGCACCAGCCAGGGCCTCTAAACAATTTTTAACTGCTCATAGGAACTGGCTATTTAGGGGTCATGAGAACACTAAATAATACAGAAAGGAATACATTTGGGAGAGATAGTCCTCTGAGGCTGAAATTCAGGTCTCATGGGGGAGGGTGGGGCTGAGCCTCTGGGTGGTGTAAAAGCTCACTGAGGTCAAATCAAAGTGAAGCGGGTCCAGGCTGGCAAACAGGAAACTACTCACTGAGGCGAAAACCAAACTGACCAGGAAGCTGCCTAGGGGCTGGTGTTGAACTTGCTAGGAACTCACTGGAGAGAACCTCTGCTGGGAAACTCGAGAAGCTGCCCCTAAGACGCCCCAGGACTCATGGGAGGTGAATGCCACTAGGTGTGCTGGACAAGCACTGCAGCACTGATGGAGCAAGGAAAAAAAAAAAAAAGGAAAGGTGAGCCAGACCAGAGGCCCCTTTCCTCCTGCGCTGTCTCTCCAGCGCCCTCTACTGACAAAGTTGAACATCGTGGGCTGGCAAGAGAAATGTTCAAGCGCTCAGCTTTTGAGTATCAGGAGCAGGCCACTGAGGGTGGATTTGCAGCTGGGACGCAATAAATTGATAACTGGCATAGCATGTTGATAACAGGAATTCAATTTCCTTTCAACACACCTGCCTCGGTGCCTTGGGGGAATATCCTGTCTTTGGAGAATTCACCCAAAACAACATTGCATAAGCCCCTCCCAGGTAGGCACTGAGGAAGTATCAAGAATCATCACGTGCAATTCTTACTTTTGTGGACTATCTAATCTAGCTGGAGAGAGAAGGAATGCTTCCTGATCTTCCCTAAATACACCCGAGTTTGCCTGCCTTGCTGACTTTTTTTTTTTTGCTGGTAGTTTCCTCAGCCTACAAAACACTTTCTCCTTTATCTCCACCTGTGAAAATCCCTTCCAGCCTTCGAGGTCCATCCCAGTTACGTCTACCTGTGAAACTGTGTGTATGTGTCTCTGGCTGCTTGGTGTTAAATGGTAGAAGGCTTATCGCATCTCTTCCCCTGGGTTAGAGGCTGGGTGAGAGCCGAGCCGGCTGCCTTCCTCCCAGTAGGTGCCAGTGAAGGGCTTGTGGAGCCAATGGCCCTGACCAGTCCGCGGCTCCCTTCTGGCTTGTGATGTGACACAAGCAGGCAGACCACAGGGTCCAGGAGCCGCACCTTCTGTCCTCACACACCCCAAATAGAACCAGAGACCCCACTTCCTAAGCACGTCCCTTGTTTGATCCCTCTACTTCAATGTGCGTGAATTAGCAGTAGATGAATTCCCACAAAGCTGGGTGTAAATCAAAGTCTTGTAAGTTTAACTCTGTTTTGGGAAGAAGGGTGATGGATGTGGGAACTTTGCTAGGGAAAGGAATTTTGTGCATACTTTCACAAAGATGCCTTCCCCTAATCTATACTTTATATAAATCCAACAGCCATTCAAGCACTGGGCTTGCTGAAGCGAAGCCCACCTGTGGTGACCTCAGAGATGCCTGAATACAGGGGCCTGGGCTCTAACCAGGCTGGAGCTCCTGATGGGAAGACTATTGAACGAAGCCTGCTTAGGGCTGACATCCTGGGCTTCCGTCCTTCAGAGCTGGAAGGTGCCTTGGAGACCTCCAGCTTAGGCCACAGTGGCTCCCAGGAACAGCTTCTGATGAATTCATTCAGGGTCAGAGGGGCAGCCCAGTGGAATGCAGAGGAAGTTGTTCCACACCAGAGATAAGTGTTCCTGGGTTCTGCCACAAGCTCTGCCACAGCAGCCAAGACCTGGGCAAGTCGTTGAAAGCCTCCAGGGCTGCAGCTTCTACATGTAAAAAGTTGGTGCAGTTACCGCTGCCCAGATCCACAGAGGCCTGTTAGCGCTGTTGCTATCTTCCGGCGCCTGGACTTGCAGGCCTGTGGCGCGTGAGATGTGTGAGCTGCTTCACCTGGCCTTGTGCATGTGGCTTTCCAGTGGTGGGTCCCTTCGGGCTCAGCTGGAGGAGGTAATGACGCTGATGTTGTTGAAGTCATCCCCCAAAAACCTCCTCGAATGTTTTATATGACACCCCTTTTTCATGTCATGTAAGTTTACATAAAATAAACGTATTCCCTTAAAGATCTTTATTCTCCTCCTCTTTGTGCTGCTCCATGCTTCCTTCCCCTAGAGGTAAGAAGGTTACAACTCTGTGAAGTTAGTGTTGGCCAATACTGCCCTCTGGTGGTCCAGCTTGTCCTTACTGGGGGGTTTTCGGTCCAGGAGTTTTTCTAGATTCCGGCTGCTCGCCATTAGCAGAATTATCAGGTCACCCAGAAAAGCTGAACCCACATGGCCCTTGGGAGGGGTTCCAGCCTGAGAGAATGGGACCCAAATGTGGCGGCAACCCAAATCTGCAGAACTGGCTGGTGCAGGCCTGTGTTCCAGGAAGGCGATCAAGGTGGGGAGGACTACTCCACCGACAGAAACACCCGGGACTGAGCCCCGACAGAATGATGAGAATGAGACTGGTGACAGAAGGGGCCGCAGGAGGGGCGCAGGGCATTTGGGACGTCTAGGGAAGTGGCGCAGCCCTGCCAGCACGCAGGCCAGGCGGGGCCCCCGGAGGCTCCAGCAGGCCGGGGAGCGGGGGCAGCAGACAGCTGGGTGGTCCTGGGCCTTGGGGTAGGACCCCTGATCCTTGAAGGGGTGCCGGGCTACGGATCTGGGGGACTGAAGAGGAATGACAGGCAGAAAATTAAGACAGGAGGAGGGGAGGGTCTGGCAGGGGATCAGATTCTGGACGTGGGAAATGAGGTGCGAGGGGACCAGAGTAAGCACGCAGGCCTTAGACCTGGGGCGGTGGGTGGGCCCAGTTACCAGAACTGGTGGCTAGGTTAGAGGAGGCCTGGCCCTGAGTCTGACCTGTGCCTGCGTAGGCTATGCAATCACTCAGGGGACCAGAGGCCTCGGAATAGATGGAAGTCGGTGGGTGAGGGGGACATTCCGGGAGAGCATTAAGTGCCTCTAGCTGTATGTGAGAGACTGCCATTTTGGGCCTGGGTTTAGCTTTTCCCCCCTTAATTTAAAAAATTTATTGATTTTAGAGAGAGGAAGGGGGAGAGAGAGAAGAGAGACATAGATGTGGGAGAGAAACTTGGATCGGCTGCCTCCCATAGGCTCCTCAAGTGGGGATCTAACCTGCAACCTAGGTATGTGCCTTGCCCGGGAATTGAACCCGCAATCCTCTGGTGTATGGGGATGACACTCCAATCAACTGAGCCCCCCACCAGGGCTGAGCTTAGCTTTTTATAAGATTCCATGTAAGATCTGAGTTTGGTAAATTCTGAAAGAGCCGAGCGTGTATTCCTCGTCTGCCTGCTCCGGGACGGCCCTGCTCCCCTCCAGCCCCAAGCGCTCCTTCCCTTGTGCGCCTGCTCTGGGTCTCCGAGCATCTCCCCTGCCAGGCAAGCAGAGCTGCCACTGGAGCATCTACCTGAGAGGGATCCCACCTACTGAATCACACCATGTCTGGTGGCTGCCGGCGGCTCGACAAGCCCCTCTTCCCAGGCATATTTGCATTTGGACTGGTGTTAAAGCCTCTACCCCCACATGATGGAATTTTAGGTGCAGAAGCAGAAGGATAGGAGAGAAGGCTGGGAGTCTGGGGAAGGCTTCTCAGAACCATGAACATTGCTCCACAAGACCATGAACACCCATCAGGTTAAAATCCAAGCACTTCCAAGTGGGACCCTCCTTCAAAACCCATATGTGGGCCATGGTTGTGCTGTCTTTGCTGGCTAAGAGGCTGCTTTCATTGCTGGTGGGATCAAGAATGGTTCCCTCCAACGGGGACCGTGTTAGCACCTGTGTCCTGCAGTTTATAGGAGTTTTAGATGTGGCTTTGCTTTCAGCTGTCATTTTCCTCAAAGCTAGCCCTAAGCGATGCACATGAAAGTCAGGTTTCCATGACCACGTCAGTGTGGGACGCATTATACACCATACCCCCTGCTAGAATTCCCAGTTCACACCAGCAGATTAAAGGTCTGAGAAGTCTAGTGGTGAAGGAGCCATGTACTTCTTTTAATGCGATTTCTCTACTTCCTTTGATCTAGACTCGTTTCTCCGAGTTCTCCGTGCTTCCCACCCCTTGAACTAGCTTCCCACAGAACTCACGGGGAAGCTGCCTGAATGGTGCTGGGGTCCCCATTAGAGGGTGAATCAAAACGCAACTTTGACCTGCAGAAGCTGCCTAAGTTCCCTGCAGCTTTGAGGTACTTCCGGAGCAGGCCCAAACCATAATCTACCCGGGCCACCTTGGCTTGCAGCCTCAACCTGGGGTTGGAATTACAGCTGCCAGATTTAGCAGCTAAAATTAAGGGGGGACCAGCTAAACTTTAGTATAAGAATATCCCATGCTGTGTGTGATAACCATTTTGAAGACACCTGTGAGGTGTGGGGGAGCCTCTGGGAACAGGTGAATGAATACCCAGCTGTACAGCAGAACCACGGTAGGACTTGGCATCACGCCCTGATGCCACCACAGCCAGTCGCGTATGGGGGCCGGTATGTGGGAAGCCTTGGGTGGGGCTCTGCATGCATTGCCCCATTTATTTCCGCTCAGGAGTGGTGGGTGTTATCACCCTGATTTGTGGTGAAAAAACTACAGCTCCAAGAGGTTAAGTGATGGGCCCAAGTCACACAGCTGTTAAGTAGCAAAGTTGAGGTCCAGGTTCCTTTTATTCCAAAGTATAGCATTTCACCTCCTCTTGACCGCCACCCTTACCGTCCCACACCCGCAGACCGGGCCAACGGCCCTGAAGCCGGCCCCCTCGTCACCGTCAAGGAGGCCCTGTATCCCTTCACCTCCCCCAGTCTCTGGATGCCCTTCTATTCCCAGTGACCAGTGTTCTGCCAACACTGTCGCTGACAGTGGAGCGTGAGGGAAGCGGTGTGAGTTTTAGGTTCAACAAGACTTAATTGAACCTTCTCTGCCCTTCCTTTGTGCTGCTGACCATCAGTCAAACGTCACCTTCTCGGTTCCCAGGGACCATTTCTCCTTCCTTCCCCAAGCAGACTTCCTCTTTTGGGGCCTTGTTGTACATGGCACAGCCCTCCTGGCACTCCACGTTGAAATGTTACTATTGGTTCACGTGTTTCTGCCATGACTCTGGACTTCAGGCTTCTTTTTTTGTATACATAATATTTTTAAGAAAAATTTTAGGATCATAGAAAAAGACTTCGGGCTCCTTTTTGTATTTTTCCTCCTGCTCCTCTCTCCCCTCCCTGCCCCCCTCCTCCTTTTTTAGGACAGGACCACGTGATTCATCTCTACCCCAGGACTTACCATGACACATAGTAGGTGCTCAACTTACATGCTTTTAGAGTGATGAGTGAGGCAAGACACACTGGAAATGTCAAAAAATACAACAACAAAGAATGCCTCTTTGCCAGAGATAATGACATTTATTAGAGTCATAGCTCATTTATTATACTTTGGTTTATTGAGCCTCATAGATATTTGGCATGTTTTACAAATGGAAGACAAGGCCCTCTACCGGCAAAAAGATGATGACTCACTTTATTGTGAGACTCAATTTATTGCTGTGTTCAGGAACTGAACCTGCAATATCTATGAGGTATGCCTATTTTGGTCTCTTAGCATTAAGGATATATATATATATATATTTATATTTATTAATATATATATGTGTGTTTTTCCAAGTGCCTTCCTTTGTTGATTTTCAAGTTCTGGAAGTCTCTCTGCCCAGAGAATCCTCTCCCTGGAAGCAGTACCTCTTTTGTCCACAAGATGGAAGGCGAGGCCAGTAGGAAAGCAACGTGCTGCAGCAGGCCTGCACAGGTGACCACTTTTCATAAAAGATGCAGAAACCTGAAACCTATCAGCGAACCCTATAAATGACCCTGGAAGGTAAGAACTGGCCTTCGAGGTTGGTTGTCTGGCTGATCCCTGTGGAAAACAGCCTTCGCAGGCTGTGATGTGGCTGCTCCCCATAAACCTAGAGACAGACTCAAAGTGACTCAGGATAACATGTTATTTCATTAATTAATTAATTAATTAATTATTTGTCTACTGAAGCACACTTGCTTTGGAAATCACTCCCAGTTCTGTGGCCACCTTCCCAGTTGGAAGCTTCCCTCCTGTCCCATCCCTCCTTGCTCAAGTGGGCACACACCGAAGAGGTAAGTACAGGCTTTTCTGGCTGGAGCTCACTGGGAAGACAGGAGACGTGCTGGCCTAACAAAATGGCCTGGGGACTTTCCAAGGTGATGGGAAGTTGACGAATAGCTCTTTTGCAGGGCTAATGAGGCCTACCAAGGTTTCCCCCTTAAAAGTCAGCAGTAATTACAATACTAAGGCAAGGCCAGCCATCTCCTGCCTCCTGCCCCAGGGGCATAGGTGTGACTGTGGGAAGGGGGAAGATATCTACCTAAATGGGGCTTAAGTAGATTCTAAGGCTGCAACCACCCCCACCGCCATTTTCTCTCTGACCTAAATCCTCCCCTGAAGCTGAGCTGGGCTCCGGGCCAGGGTGTCAGCTGTGGACAAAGGCGCCCTGTTTGGAAGGTCTGGTGACTGTGTTTTCCTACACAGTCTGACAAATGGTGTCCACCTCCCCCAGGTCAATGTGATAACACAGAAACGTGTAAAGGTGGCAGTTGCTTCCTGCATACCTCCCAGGAAACCAGAAACACTGCCCCCTCACGTTTCCACCACCCGGCAACCGCTCGTTGGTAGGAAGCCGCCGCTCTCTTCCCCAGGCCTGGCTGATCACGTGGTAGATGCTGTGCTGGGCGCTTCCTTAACCAGGAGCTTGCCCTATTTTTTTCTGGCTGACTGGGGATCTGCCCCTTACCCACTGCTTCTCCCCAGGGTCTTTGGACCGTGAGTGAGGACATCTCCACCACCCCCTTGGCCCCCTTCCTCCCCCTCCTTCCAGCCCCCTGGTCCTCTGCCCCTGGGTGGTGGGAGAGGGCTGGCTGGGCTGGAGACCAGGACGGGTTCTGCTGAAATGACCCACTGCTGTGTGCCCTTGGGGACCATGCTTTTAGCTGTTTAGGTGCAGTTTCTGCTTCTGCAAAATGGGGATGATGACATATGCCCTGTCTCACTTGCCCGTTGTCTGAGGCCACTACCATGTAGGTGGTGCAGGTGACAAATGGGGTGTGCGTTCAGGAAGGCCACTGCTGTCTGTGGGCCTGGGAGGCGAAGGAACAGGGGATGAGAGGGATTTAGACGTGTGCACACTATGCGGGAGCGGGTGCCAGGTGGGGAACACCGGGAACAATGGCACAATAAGAGGGATCCATGGAACATTTCCTCGGAAAAGCGGATACATCATTCCGGCTTAGTCAAAAGCTCTGTGTGTGTGTTTGTGTGTGTGTGTGTGTGTGTGTGTGTAAATGCATGCACACGTGTATATACATCTCCACATGCAAGTGTGTCCCTAATGGGGGATAGGAATATGGAAATGTGGAATGAGGTCCAACTCTGGAGTGTCTAAAGTCTTGCTCATTACTTTGGGGAACATTGCACGTTTATGAGCAAGGATCACATACAAAGTAGTGGGGGCAAGATTAAGATGGCTGTGTCTGAGAGGGTTGGAGAGACCAAGAGGAGGGGCCCAGTTAGGAGACTGTTGCAAGTTCTGGGACAGAGAGACTGGTGTGGGACACCAAGGTAGCACCCAGGGGACAGATATAAAAGCCATTGTGCAGGGAGATTCCACAGAACTTGACTTAGTGCAGACCTCAGAGCCCAGAAGGATGGCGGCCCCACGGAAGGAACAGGCAGGGTCGCAGAAGTCAAGCCTGCTGAGGGGAGAAGGTTCAGCTCGAAGGGGATTTCACCTGAGGCAACTGGGGTCATTTGACCAAGTTCAAGCAGTACCAGGTGAGAAGGAGAGCGAATGCCCACAACTGAGATGACTGTTCCCACAGACTCTTCTCATGCTCTGATCTTAGCGTTTCAGAACATGCTCTTCACCCTGACCCTGCATCTTGACTCAGCCTCTAACTACCAATCAGCTTGAGAAACTGGGCTGGCTGGCCTGGCTTTCTGATGCCATCTGACCTTGGCCTGGGCAGAAAGGTCCCTGCCAGTGGCTGGGCTTCACCTCACCAGCGGCCGGTGTTCCTCTCCCTGGGATGCCAGGCCCCAGACATTTTCTCTGGGTGAGGAGAAAGCTTAGCCACATTTGGCCTCCTCTGCCTGTGAGTCAAGACCAGGAGTTCTGTCTAAGAACAGGGAGAGAAACAACAAAGGCGGTAGATCATTTTCTGGGAAAAGCACAGGGTGGCAGGGGGCCTTTTGTTCCTCCAGGTCAGGTCTGTTCAGACAGCTGCTCATATGATTGATGGAGACATTTATTTGCTGCAGTTTCCTTGGAAGCACTAATCTCTGGTGAATGCCCAGCACCCCGCAGGAGAACACTGCTAGCATTGTGAGGTGTGTATTTTCCTTCTAAGGGAGTCGCAGATGGGGGCATGACATTGGCCAAATATAGAAGTGGGAGGAGAAGGTAGGTGTAAGTGCCCACAAGAAGGAGTTGGGTTGGGGTGGGGGAGGGGCCTGGCTCTGCGGCTCGCCAGTCTCTTCTTCCCTCCAGACCTCAGTTTTCTCACCTGTCACAGAAGAGTCCTGGCTGGAGGACCTTCTATCTCTTTTTGTACCCGGTGGTCCTACAACTTATTTTGTGTCACTGTCCCAGCCGGAACCTGGGTTTCGAGGGTGGTGGTGGACAAAGATGTGCAGACTTTGGGATCTGGAGAAGGCGACTGCAAATTTGACCATCCCAGGCGCCCCCAAATGTTAGTCAGGCTTGAGCAGCCGAACAGAATTCTGGTCTTGTGGGCTGGTGTCAAACCTCACGTTGCCCGGAGTTCTCCTCCTCCTAAAAGCCGTTTGTAACAAATAACTTCTCTGAGAGACGGTCAAGGACTAATTTTTGAACACTTCAAAGCAATTAAACCCCTTTTTCAAAGGGAATTTGATGTGGACTTCAGAGAACACAGATAAACTCGGGCTGTGCTGGTAGAAGAGGCACAGGCTCCCAGGCCCCTCCTCGAACCTACAGGCCCTGAGGAGCACGGTATGAAAGTGGCTGACCCAAGGATCGGAGAGCCTAATGACAGATACGGGGACAAGGGAGGCCCCCAATTCCATGTCCACGTTGTTAGGCCTTTGCATTTTAGCTGAAGTCACTTTAAGAACTAGCCCATGAATGTCCCGTCTGCCTTTCTTTGAAGACACTGAACTGTGAATAACATCCTGTGAGGTCCCCCACGGCACGTCCCCCAGGAGAGACTTCTCAGCACTTTGTATTAGGAAAAACTTTTATCTTTTTGCCAGCAACTAACCTGTCCTTCAGTTCTTTGTCCTAAAACACATAAACAATGAACAAGCCAACAAACGCTGTTTCCCCTGAGAGGGCCTTTCCCATAACAAGGGGTGTCCCTTCATGCCTCCCTCTCTCTGTGCTGCGGGCCGGGTGCCCTGGAACGGCGCTCGGCGTTCATTTCCAGCTCCTATGCGTCTTCCTGTACCCGAGAGGCTGGAAAGCTAAAAATGGCATTTCCCAGGTGCCCCGTCTTCCTAGGTTTCTAGGTTTCGTTTCCACCCTTTGCTGCACTAACGCAACCCCGGGAGGGGGACGCGGAGGGGTCGGTCGCCCCGCTGCGCGGACGCTCGCTGGCAGCCAGCGGGACTCTGGGTGTGAGCTGGGCCTCGATGTGCAGCCGCTGGCTCCACGGGTGTCATGGCACACGGCGGGGGTGGCAGTGCCTCCCTGACCCTGGGACGGGAGTGTTGCTGGTGCGTCCTTGATTCCCACGACTCTGTGCGCTGGGCTTGGATTCCCTGCCATCCTGATGGTGGCAGAGGTGGCAGCTCCCTTGGTGGGCAAACTGGGTGTCAGGTTCTGATCGGCATTTCTGATGGCCCACCCTGGAGCCCTCTTCTCCTGCTCTTTCCACGATCCATTCTGTAAGCACCAAATTCCTTAAATTACAGAATTTTTGTTTAACACATAAGGATGGATTCTGCTTCTTGTATTTGAACCGTGACCGATACTCCTGGGTTACCAGGATGCTTACATGGAAGTCTTTTTGCTCCTCGTTGAAGCCTGAAGTTTTCTGAGCCTTGATTTCTACATCTATAGCTCCGTGATAGTAATGATCTCATTGCATTGTGTTGTAATTGCTTGTTTCCTTGTACCTCTCATTACTGTCTCCCAGCTCCTTGTGACTCACAGCCATCTGAGGTTTTACAGCTTACCAGGCCCTTTCCCCTATCATCACTTGACCCACACAACCGTGAATAGGGAGGGTTTATTGTAATTACAAGATGACAGAGTAATTGCCACGGCAGAGGCATGTGCGGAACGTGGCTGGAGAAGGGGCGGAATGCTTCGGGTTCCCTGGAGGGCTCCAACAAGGCTTTAGGATGATGTCGTGCCTGAGCTTTGAAGAGCAGGATGTCTAAAGCCAGACAGGCAGCGGTAGGACATCGCCAGCGGAAGGCAAAATGTGCACAACGGCTCGGAGGCGTGAGCAGGCACAGCGCCTTCAGGGCAGACTGTGCCTGTGAATTCAGGCCTCTCAGAGTGGGGAATGAGAGGTCAGCAGACATACAGGGCCTATGAGAAGGGCCCGGCGTTCCTGCCCGAAGGGAGTTTACTTCGTCCCCATAGGTGGCTGAGGGGCGAGGAAGCAGCGTGTCTGAGTGACCGCACCGAGACAACGTGGAGGAAGGGCTGGAGGGAGGGCTGGAGGGGTGCGGCTGGCAGCAGACAGGTGATCAGGAGATGGCAGTGGGGGTGGACACGAGGTGATTGACTGGGTGTGGAGGGTTAGAGAGAGGGAGGGATCTAAGGATAACATCCAGGTTTCTGGCTTGGACAACTGTGCTCTTGGTGCTCACTGAGAAAGGGACCTTTGGGAGGGGAGCAGGGTTGGACACAATGAATTTCTGATTGTCTGGTAATCAGATGATTATGCAGGTCTGACACTTAGAGAGAGAGAGACAGGCCTTTCTGAAAGTATACATTTCAGATAAGTCAATGTTCGGGTGGCAATGGGAACCTTTCGTGGATGACCTTGTTTCAGGAGAATGTGAAGACTAGGGAGGACCGAAGGTAGAAGGGGAGGACCATCGCTCCTTAAAGGAAGAGAAACCTGCAAGCAGGCAGAAAGGAGTGGCCAGGGATGTGGAAGGAAAATGAAAAGAGAGAGGGAGATAGATGCAGGAGGCAGCAGCGTCAGCCTTGCAGGGATATTCAAGAAGGTGAGGGCTGGCACGGGCCCTTTGGATTTGGTAGAAGGTCACCAGTGACCTTGGTAATTCAATTCATTTTCAACAAACATATATTGAATGCCTACTATATGGCAGGCGCTGTTCTTAGAGCCTGGGGTATATTGGCCAACGGATTCCATCCTAGTGAGGGGAGACAGCTAATAAAGAATGGACAGAACAAATAATCCTTTTTCTAGCATGCTAGAAGCTGGTGAGAGCTATAGTTAAAGAAAAAAGTTGAACATGTTAAAGAGGAAATCAAGAATGCTGGGCAGAGGTTGCACTTTTCAATAGGGTGGCCAGACAGTTACATGTGATAAAGGCTTGAAAGTGATGAGAAGTTGACCATGCAAGTGTCTGGGGAGAAAAGCATTTCAGGCAAATGGACAGGTGGTGAAAAGGCCTTCAGGTGGGATGTGCCTGGCATTTCTAGGAATGGAAAGGAAGCCAGTGTGGCTGGGGGGAGCGAGTGAGGGAGGACAGGCAGACAAAGTCAAGGGGGTAAGGGGCAAAGTGGAGGCAGACCTTCCAGGTTCTGGTAGACCATTGGAAGGACTTTGACTTTGGGGAACCATTGAAACATTTTGTGCCAAGGAATGACATTGCATAACTTGTGCTTTAAAAGGGTGTCCTGGCTACTGCATTGATAATAGAGTGTAGGAAGGGTAGGGAGAGCTGCTGTTGTAATCCAGGTAAGAAATGGTCATAGGTTGAGTCAGGAAGATGCACTGAAGGTGGTCAGAAAGGTCAAGTTCCAAATATATTTTGGAAGTAGATCCAACAGAATTCCTGTTTGGATAGGGCTGTGGGGTCTGAAAGAAAGAAAAAAAATAAAATAAAAAGGATTGTTTTGAATTTCTTAGCCCAAGCAAGTGGAAACACAACATTACCCTCAAATGAGTTGGCAAGAACTGTGGCTGGAGAAGGTTTGGAGATCAGAAGCTTGGCTTTGGACATGTTGAGTTTGAGCTGTCCATGGGACAGCTACATGTAGATGTTGACTAGGGACTGTTCAGTGGCACGAGATGGGTGGAAGACAGATTATCTGTGTTGGGGAGTGGATTGGAGGTGAGAAAGTGGAGACTGAAACTTTCCAGGGGTGTCCAACCTGTGGCTTGCAGGCCACATGCGGCCCAGGATGGCTGTGAATGTGGCCCAACACAAAACTGTAACTTCAGTTGAAACATTATGAGATTTTTTTTTGTGTGTGTGATTACTGGTCACAATGTATTTAATGTGTGGCCCAAGACAACTCTGCTTCTTCTAGTGTGGCCCAGAGATGCCAAAAAATTGGACACCCCTGCTGTGTAGATCATGAGCCCAGCTGTGGAAGAAGGGTGTTCCTACTGTGTGGTGAGAGAAGGGAGAGATGGGTTGAAGGAGAACTTTTTTTTTTTTTAAAAAGCATGAACTGTTTACTGGAAGAAGTGAAGAATCCAGTGGAAATTCATAGGTTGACAATCATGGAAGAGAAACTGTTCCTGGTGAAGCCAGGTCTTTGAGAAAGTCAGTGATATTGGAGACGTCTGAATATCCAGATTGCTTTTTCCTCTGGGGAGGGGCAATGTTGAGGGTAGATGTAGTAGTGATGAAGGGGCAGGCGGTTGAGAGATTTTAATTTATAATTCTGTAAAATAAGAACCAATGACAACTAAGAGAGAAGGTAGTTGAGTTGGGAAGGAAGGAGAAAGCGTGGAGTTGCTGAGAGCGACGAGGGTACAGTCGATGCCGTAAACTTGTGGGGCGCCATTCTCATGGTGGTGAGACTTTTTCCCAGCAGTCCTAAAAGTAACCCTGGTATAGAAGGTGGGTATTTAGATAAATCCAGGATTAGGAGTTTATGGGGTAGATGAGAAAGACAAGCAAGTGGTCAAACTGAGGTGGTTTTCAAGAGAACAATGGAAGTGAAGCTCTATACTTCTTGGCTAAATGAAAGGAGTGAAGTCAGCAGATGCTGATAGACATGGAGAGCCAGGCAGAGTCAAGAGCTCAGAGGTCAAGGTGAGAGGTCAGATGTAGGCGTAGGGAGAGAACCCGAGTGAGAGAGCTGGAGGAATCGGGCTGTGATCTGGGAGTGGAGCACTGAGGGGAAGACTTCAAAGATGAAGTGGTTCTCGGTGGCTGCAACACTGAAGGCAGGACCAGGAGGGTGAGCAGCCCAATATGGAAAAGAGGTGAAGGTCCCTGGAGCTGAAAATGTTAAGAACCTAGAGACTGGGATGTTAGATATTATTTAACATGAATGCAAATTGTCCGGAGATGGCTCCAGGAATTGGGTGAAACAGAAGTCAGTGGATTGGGATGATCAACCCTCAGTCTAAGTTAGGCAGAATTCCTTTCAGGAAGTCCCTAAAGAATTGTGATAATGGGGGGTCAGGAACTATGGGATGGTTGGCTTAGCCACGAAAAACTGAAGAGAAATAGCCTGATAAGTTTGTCTTCTTTCTGAGGTTCCTCTGCATAATTTTTGCATCTCTAAGACAGGCTGTGTTTCATTTGGCCTCTCGCTCTTACTAACCTTTTTTAGTCTCTTTCTTTTACAATATTGTTAGGTCCTTGAGGGCAGGTATAGTGTACTCTCATGTTGCAAGTACGTAATAAATGTTGATTTAAAAATGGGAAGTCAGCCAGATTGTGACTTATTTGGATATATCCCCTGAAACAAATTTGTGCGAGCTTTATTTTCCCCCATCAATGTATATTTCAACATGAACAACCCAGACCCTAAATTCAAGGTCAGGATGGTTTACCTCTCACATGGGAAATAAGATGGATCTTAGATTCCCTTCTCCTGGGGAGATGCCCTCTCCTGAGGACTTGGGGGTCTCAAAGTGTCCCTGAAGCCTGAGTATGCCCAGGCTCCTGGTGACCTGACAATTGATAGGGAAACACAAAATGCTGGAAAAAGGTGCCAAGCCCAGAAGGGGCTGCTGGAAACTGCAGGCTCTACCAGAAGATCAGTTGTATAATGAACAGCAAACTGTACGCAAAAGCAAATATTTAATTTGAGGTGGAGCTTTATTTTCCTTATATCAGAATAATACAGACTTTGGATCAAAGCCCTGGGGACTAATGTCAAAAAAAATTAAATTAAGTGTAATTATATGCCACTCAAAGGCTCCTGGGAAGCCATTCAAATATGCAAGTGTCCTTTGTGAAAGGTGGAGTTAGTTCTTCCTGACTGAGAGAGGCAAACTGAAGAGGAGGTGGGTTGAGTGAAGGTAATTATATTTGATAAACTCAATTACTGCTTCTCAGCAACTGTAATGGGTTCGGCTCAAACAATGGAAAAATGATTATATATTTTATTCCTTTGATGATGCAAGTGAATAAAAGAAGAAATAACAAAGTTTCTAGAACCTGGGAACTTCAAGGCAAGACCAGATCCTAAATTATGAAAGCTACTTCAGAACTCATTAATACACATTAGACTGACCCCTTTAGCCTGCTGGGGGTTAGCAGATATTTGAACGCCAGGGACAGAGGGGTGTTGGTGGCCCCTCAAGGTGGGCAGATGTTTAATACTCTTGGGTATTCTCCTGCACGTGGCACAGGCATTGGCCATGGCTGGTTTGGGAACACTCAGTTTTGCTCCTCTGAATAAGGAGGACTGGCTGGATTTTCTGGTAGAGTTGGCTGCTAAGTTTTCTCTTTGAGGATGATTGTAAAAGGCAGTTCTGATTCACACATTGGTTCTGTGTTAACCCTTAAGAGACTTAGATCTGTAAAAATTAGCAAACAAAAGCCAAACCAAACCATGGCTTTAACCAAAAACTAACTATGAGTTGAATTGGATTAATGATATTCTTTTTATATCATTATAAGTGTTGCTAAATATTTCGCCCTCTCCCCCCATTTTTAAACCCCTCTCTTTGTCCTACCCTTCAGACCCTGTGGCCAGCAGCTTATGGACTACTTTCACTGGAACTTCACATACAACCTGTCCCTTCGTCCCATGTTGTCCCTCACTGTTGTCCCCAGTGCCCCTACCCAACTTGTCACAGTAACCTAGGGCTATCTTTTTCCTCTCAGCTAGTCCGATGGGTAATTCCCTTTCCCAATTTTCCTCTAAAACCTATCCTTTTTTCTCCAACTCGAGGAACATAGTCCTAGCTCATGTCCCTGTTTACCCATTATTTGGATGGGGACAGCCATTTTCCAACTGGCCTCCCTGCCTTTATCTTCTCATAGACCCACCCTTTGTGTTGTTGCTGGAAAGTACTTTGAAAACTGAGGCAAACAAAACAAAACAAAACAAAACAAAACAAAACACAATGGGGTATTTTGCACATAGCATAGTGGTTGAGAGCACTGACTGGATTAAGAGGCCTGGGGCTGGAGCTCAGCTCTACCACATCCTGGCTGTAAGCCCTAGTTGCTTTGCTGGTAAAACTAGGACTAAAAGTAATCTCTACCTTTACTGTGGGTTATTGTGACAGTTTAGTGAATGAATCTGTAAAGATCTGTACCTGGTACAGAGTTAGCATTTGTGAACCCTGAGGAGGGTGGAGAAGCAGAGTCTAGCAAACATTTCTGCACAGGGGCCTCTAATGGAAACTGCATTTCACAGAGAAGTCTCTGCACTAAACTGCCTGTCTGCACTGTGTTTCCGCCATCTGAGCTAGCCCTTGTAAAGGTTTCCTGGAATCCTGTTCCAACCAATAGAATTGAATCTTTCTCCTTCCAATCAGAGCTGCACAGCTCTGACCAATCCAAGTGGCTCTATTTTGACCAACCAGGACAGTGCCTTTTGGACCAATGAAACTGTGAAGATTCAGAGCCCTCATTTGCATGAAGATGGACCAATCAGGGACCAGCAGTGGGGATTCCTCTTTGTAAGCCAGCATCCCTTTCAGTGGGATGGGAGAGCACACATTTTTTACACTTAAGTGTGAAGATTGTCTTTCCTTGGCTAAGCTGAAACACTGCAGATGTCTTGCCAGAGCAAGAGAGAAGTAGCTCATTGCAGAGCAGAGCAAACCAGTGCAGCACAAACTGCAGAGCTGTCTAGCTGGACAGGGTCCCCAGGGCCACCTGGCCCCAGAGCTGTTCCATGACAGTGCTATGTTCATGCTGTATCACTGTTAGATTGTTTGCATTAAGTAAAGTTTCTTTCTTCACTGCACCCCAAATTGGGAATTCCTGTTGGTGTTGATCCTGATGACCATTGGTTGACACATTCGGTCGGGGTTAGCTACCAGTCGCCTGACGAAAACCCTTCAGTGACTACCAGCAGCTTTCCTCAATGGGTTTTACACTGCGCTTCAGGGAAGCTGGGGGAAACTTTTTGGTGTTCTGGGGGAAGAAGGGAACCTTGTCACACGAAAGATTATTCACGGTCTACTTTTGTTTCAAAATGTGTATTAGCATTTCAGGTAGAAAACTCTCTAGTTTTCCCCTTGAGCTTTTAAGTTTAATCTATACATTTTATGATTCTCTTTGTCAACCTAGCAAATTGTTAGAATCACATTGAGGGGGGACCATGGTAGTTTCCCCTAAAACAGTGATTTTCAACTGGTGTGCCACTAGAATTTTAAAAACATGCAATATCTGACTAGTCACGGGCACTGCTCTCCTTTCCCTTAGCTGTCAAATAAATGACAATAGCCAACACAACAATCATCATCTGGCATGAATGAATTAAAATTATACCTATCTTTTTGTCAGATCATCAAAAAATGTAATATATTTTTTGGTGTGCTGCAAGATTTTAGTAATTTATGTGTGCCATGAGATTAAAAAGTTTGAAAACTGCTGTTCTAAAATATTCAAGCTGCCTTTAAAATTCAGTATATTCCATTTTTACTTTTAAGTACTCCAACTGTCTGATTGATCAATATCACCTTCTGATTTATTTAATACTTAAAAAATTCCAAAAATAAGCATATAAATATGGTAACTCCAGTGTTTTGTATAAACTTTAGGTAGCATTTTAGAGTTTTCAACTTAAAATCGTAAGTCTAAAAGTAACACACTTTATATTAGAATCAAAAGTCTAATTTGTTGGATTCTCTAATATGCAAATTCTTTTAAACATTATATGGACTCGAATATTAATTTACACAAAAATGTTCCTAAATGTAGCATTTTACCTTTAGTATAGATTTGATTTATTTAATAATTTCTATATTTTTAAACCTCCAGGGTTAGAAAGACATTTATCTGATAAGGAAACAATGACATTATTTTAACTTGAGAAGCTTGGGGCTTCTGATACGATGTCGCAAGTTTCTCATTGGCCAGAGAAAACAGGGCATCATGCTTGCCCAAGATGACCCTGGCCACAAGGCTTGGTGCTCCCCCAGAGTGCTGGAGCAGGACTCAGGTCCCTGGGCTGTGAATGGGCTCTCTATACCCACTCCTCTACATTCAATATCAGTTTACACATTGCCCAATTTTTGTGATGGTCTATTACCTCACCAAGATTAGAACAAACGCTGCCACTCCTGTAGTTAAAGTAGCATATATTTAACTTAAGTATATGAATGTATTTTACTCCTGACCCTTTATACCCTTGCAAAATAATTGTGTCATCTCTTTGAATTTTATCATCTGATTTTGGAGCAGATACCCCACTCCCCTCCACTCCGTACTTTTCACTTTTTAAATATTCATGATATGTAATTATAATAAAATGATATCGACAGTACTGACTTTCTCTGTGCCCAATATGGAATAATAGGGACTGGATTGACCCTCTTGCCCGAAACAACTTAAATACAGGCAAAATATGTGAAACAATGGGTCTCGAGATTTTGGAAGTCTGGTTACAAAGGACAGTAATCATTGAAAGAAAACAAATGAGTGAATCATACAATTTTTCTGGTTTACTGCCTGGAGAAACATTTCAGGCCGTGGACAGGGGCGGGGGATCTCAGACCCTGTCTCCTTGATTTAAAGAGATGGAACTAGCAGTGTAGAAGCCAAAATAGCTACACTTTTCAGAATAAAAAATAGGAGAGAAGTGCACAGAGAAAATTCTAGAGATCTGCAGAGGGTTGCCCTCAAGTATCCTGTTGAGTACTGATTAGTACATGCATATGATAAAACTACCTGAGAAAGAACCATCTGAAAGGATCAGAGGAACAGTTACCAGAGATCACACTCAGTTAAGAACAGTGCTTAATCCCAATAGCCAGACTGGGAGTCTCATACTTGACAGGGTTAGGGTTAGAGTAACTTAGAAGGATCCTAGACTAAATGCTGTTCAGTACATAAAAGAAAAGCCTAAAAGGATAAATGTTTCTAAATAACTGTATCTGAGAACAAAGATTTAAAATATTTAAAGGAATACAGAAATATTTAGCAATTAATAAGACAAAAGTCACGATATCTGGCATCCAATAAAAAATTCCCAGAAATGCGAAGAAACAAAAAGTACAAAAAAAATCAGTCAATTGAAATTGGCCAAGAAATGACAGATGAGAGAATTAGTAAACAAAAATTAAACAATTATTATAACTATAATCACATATGTTCAAAAAGCTAGAGAAAAGATTGAACATATTAAGTAGAGACTGGAAACAATTCAAAATGAAACAGGTGAAAAGACTGAGAAAAATGAATTG
This sequence comes from Pteronotus mesoamericanus, assembly GCF_021234165.1. Classification (NCBI taxonomy): domain Eukaryota; kingdom Metazoa; phylum Chordata; class Mammalia; order Chiroptera; family Mormoopidae; genus Pteronotus; species Pteronotus mesoamericanus. The sequence continues at coordinate 1,096,351 of NW_026555001.1, forward strand.
TAGGACCCCTTCAAATAGTCATTTACATGTACATTTGATACTCACAGGAGTGTAGAGAGGAGGGACAGAAACAAATCTTTAAAGAAATTTCTGTTATCAAATGTGGCTTAAAAATTTCCACATTTGATAAAAACTAGAAATCTACAGAAACTATGAACCCAAGTGCAAGAAACATGAAGAAAATGAAACCAATGCTCATCATAATCAAATAGCTTAAGGTGTATGGTAAAGAGAAAACCAATTAGGCATGAGGAAGAAAAGACAAAGGAGCAAAGGTAAGAATGGTAATTCTCATAGGAAACAATGTAGATAAGACAATGGAGCAACATCTTTAAAGTACAAAATTAAAAATGTCAATACAGATTATCTAGTGTCAATCTCCTTCAAAAACAGATGTGAAATATCACACCTAAGATTTTTCTCAGACCTAAAAAGCTGACCAAATTCATCACCAGCAGACCATCACTGTAGGAATTGTTACAGGAAGGTTCTGCAAGCAGTTTGAGTGGAAAAAATGGTAGTTTGTGTCTTTCTTGTCCATTCCATTTAAGTTGTCTTCAAGTTTTTCCATTATGTGGAAGTGGTATCTGTTCCCAAATTAAAAGGCAGAGAGTTTCAGACTGGATTAAAAAAGCCAGGCCAAAGTACATGCTGCCAACAAGAAACCCATTTTAAATATAAAATACAAATAGGTTTAAAGTATAGGAATAAAAATGATATACTAACTATAGTAGTTACATTAATGTCAAGCAGTATATTTCAAAATAATAAATATTACCAAGGATGAAGAAAGTCATTTTTAATGATAAAAGGATCAATCATCAAGAAGACAACAATCCTAAACATTTATGCACCTAATAAAAGAGCTTTAAAATACATGAAGCAAAAATTGATAGAATTGCAAAGAAGAATAGAAAAATCCACAATTATAGTTGATTTCAAAACCTCCCTCCCTTAATCATTGATCAAACAAGTAGAAAACTAAAAAGGATATTAAAGACTTGAATAACATTATCAACCAACATGACCTAATCGATACTTTACAATACAGTCTTGCTCTACCCAACAGCAGCAGAATACGCATTTTTGTCAAATATTCACAGAAAGTTTGCCAAAATAGGACATATTCTGGGCCACAGAGCAAGTCTCAGTGCACTTGAAAGGATTCAAACATGCAAAGTATATTCTCTGACTTCAATGGAATTAAATTAGAAATCAATGAAGGAATATCTGAAAAATGCTCAAATATTTGGGAACTATATAACACACTTCTAAATAACACATGGGTTGAAGAAGCAATACAAAGAAATATTAGATATTTTATTTTATGAATGGAAATGAAAACACAGGATTTCAAGATTTGTGGACTGCTGTTAAAGTAGCATTTAGGGGGAAGTTGTAGCACTAAAATGCCTACGTTAGAAAAGAGAGTGGCCTCCAATCACCTCAAGAAAGCAGAGTAAGATGAGCAAATAAAATCCTAAACGCAAGCAGAAGAAGGGAAATGACAAAGTCCAGAAAGGAAATAAGCAAAAAAGAAAACAAACACAATGGAGAAATGGCTCTGTGAGAAAAGTCAAGAAAAATGATAAACCCCATGCCTTTTATTGGGAAAAGAAGAAAGCACAGATGAGCAATATCAAGAATGAGGGGGTGTCACCGTTATGAAGAGGGTCATAGGGGGATATTATGAATAAGTTTCTCAGTAAGTTTGACAATTGAGATGAACTGAACAAATTCCTTGGAAGATACAAACCGCCATTGTTTTCACTCAGATAGAACCTGAATATTAAATAAATTGTCTCCGTAAGCAGATTTTCACTAGGCTGGCTTTCTTTCCCGTTTTCCAGTGAGTGTGAACGCTTGTGTGTTCATCAGCGTTCTCACGTGCAGGATATTTGGCGCATGTTTTCTGCAATTAAAATAACTTTCAAATTTCATGAAAACGGAACTTCCTTTCCATGAATGCGAAATGCTTGAGGGGAAAGGTTTGTCCTTTTGAGCTGAGATGGAGAGAGAAAGTTTCCAAGGACTGACTATCTGGAGATGTTAAAAACTCAATCACCAGGTGAGACATGCGTTTCAGGTGTTGGCAGGGATTAAGAGAGTGTGTGTGCGCTGTCACTTGCCCTCAGCGTGGAAAAACACAAGTGTTCACATTGTGAGGGATCCTCCAAGACACACGAGAGGGGTTGGGTCAGCACAGTGACTTGGAGACCCCACACTCCCTGGGTCTCTGCTTCTGCCCCCAGAAAGGGCTTTCAGAGCAGGGGATGAGGCTCTGGCATGAGGCTCTGGTGTAAGGCAGTTTCCTTTGAGATTTGAACAACTTGAATTTAGCCTGTTGTACCTCCATCAGTGGGGAATCAGCCTATGGACATCCTCATATCGAGAGGGTCACTGGTTGGGAGCTGGAGGGAGACTGAGAAGAGTCCTCATCTCTGTTGCCTGAGAAAAATAGGGCCGTAATGGGGAGAACGACTCCAAAGGACGCTGGCGGTTAGAGAAGCAGGAGGAGAAGTGGAGACACTGGGGTGAATGGGGAGACCCGAGAGTGGGCATCAGCGGGCGGGTGTCCCCGAGGCAGTGTGGTTGCCCCTGCACGAGGTGCCCCGGAGGTGAGGAGGGCGGAGGCAGGGCCAGTGATGTGTGCGCTCTGTAATGTTCTCTGTCACTTAAACTTCTCACATTCCTCTGTGGCGGAGGCAGGGCCGGTGTGGGCTGGAGTTTGGGAAAGGGCCCATCTGAAACTAAGCAGAGTTAGAACAGGTATCAGAGGACCATCATTGGGCTGGGTGCTCTGTTCAGTTAACACAGGGTGACTTTTCCCGTGTTATAAAGCAACTCCCAGTAAAATTAATATGATTTATAAACCAGGTGAATAAAGTCAAGTGTCTAGGTTTAGGATTTAAGGGACTAGAAAAGCCTGCCTATCTCTATCTGGGAAGATCCTTTGGGATCACTGTACAGAGGGGACATCAGGCCCTGTGGGGGACATGGGCTATCCAAGGCCCCTGCACATGTATTTTTGGGGACTGTTTTCTCCAGGGAGGTGGGAGAGAGGGGTGCACTGGCCCCGATCTGCAACTTTGGAGTTACCCGTAAAAGGTCTTTAGCTTTCCTCAGCAGTGGGAGGGATCCGTCCTCAACTGTGAGGTTGTGGGGAATGTTAGTGTGACAATAACTCAGGAAGACTGTGGGGAGAGGGTCCTATTTCAAGACGCTTCTATGGCCATGTGTGCATCTGTAAGCACCGAGGACAGCGGAAGACAAGGATAGCCCCTAGGGAACTTGCCTCTCCATCAGGAGAACTTGGCCAGGCCCATGGCCTTTCTGGACCCTGCTCCAGGGACCGAGCTGGGGCCCTTGCCTCAGGTCCAGGGTGTGTGGGGTGTTGAGCTTTGCATGATCCACAGAACACCCGCTACCCTCAAAGGAACACTAAGCTCAGAGCCCTGCAAGGTGGCGCCCTGGCGTTTTGGGGTAGGTATTGCCGTTGCTGTCCGTGCCCCTGCTGGCAGGCCTCTTCCTGCTGTGAGGGGTTTAGAACTTTTCCTGGCTAAGAAAATGAAGCATAAGAAAATATTGTTATTTTCTTATGAGGTTTGTCCCCTGCATGCAGTTTCACAGTGAACAGGCTGTGGCAACTTCAAAAGAAATCAGATTAGTCAAATCAGCTCCAGTTTACATGTGAGTGTGCTTTGGGGGAAATGAAACTGGCCTTCAAAAGGTAGTGCTGGAAAAAAAGGGTAATGTTTGTTTATTTATATTATTTCTTAGCATGCAACTACTTTTAAGAGTTTAATAAAAAATTTAAATTGGGGGAGAGGGAAGGGGGAGAACCTGCCCTTCAAATAAATCTTCCCTGAGGTCATTTCAACTATTTGCCTTAAGCGATTTTTCTTTTTACATCATTTTACATACGCATGCATATTTGGGAGAGTTATGACCCTACAATATGTACAGTTTGTTTTCACCTTGCCTTGGCATGTTTATACCTTGCTTCATGGAGATGAAATTTTGTTTGGAGCTGCATAATAATTGCAATGCATGAGCAGTGCAGGCTTGAGTGAAATGTTCCTCTTGCATTGGAGAGCTAGGAGGTCTCTGTTTATAGATAGTATTGCCACATCAAATTTAATGATTTCTTGAAGAGAAATGACTTGGGTACAAGTTAGGGAACACTTTGAGAAATGAAAGCTAAGCCAAGGACCCCAGAGCGGGCAAAGAAACTAGAAGCCAGTACAAGAGTGGGTGATAGTCCCTTTTCCTTCAGCCTCCCACGATGACACTTGAGGTGATGTGTTCTCCTGGATGCTGTGGAGTTTGTTCTGAAGCCCTTTTACAGCACGGGGTTAGGTTGGCTCAGATGTTGAGTCAGTGACTATATTTTATTCTTCTTTGTCCAGCATGAGAGGGGTGAGACCCTCTGTATGGTAGTCTAAACAGAGAAATCCAAACTTACACCATATTTCAGTCTGCAAAGGGATAATTGGCTTTACAAAACCTTTAACTAATGAGCTCTGTTGCATCTAAAATGTTGTATTCCTGATCACATTGGTGGGACTTCCGATTGGGAGAGGAGAAGGAAATTAGGGAACTCCAACCCAGAAGCCTGGGGGCTCCTGACCCCTCGAATATCAATGGAAAAGCAAGATGTGCAGTCACACAGAGCAGGATTCAGTTTGCAAGAATTCAGGCAGGGGGAAAAAACCAGCTAGAGAATAAGGTGAACAACATTTGCTGAGCTTCAGAGTCAAGTCTGTAGTGGAATCACAGAGCCTCCACCTTGGGAAGGACCCTCGGCCCCTCGCCCTACTGACTGTGTACTCTCTGAGGTCTCTGGGCAGATGGATGTGGAGCTAGGACACTTCCTGGGGTGGGGAGGTCACTACCTCCCCTCTGCCCCCCGAGATACCCTTAGATGCTTTGCTTGTGGGTCTTCTTCCAGCAGGGACAGCAGTTGCCTCCTCTGGAGCTTCCTGTGGTGGCCCTGAGTTCCAACCTGTGGACCAAATGCCAAACACACACAGCCTCTCTGTCCACCTTTCTGCTGCTTGTGGCTATAGTTGTGCTTCTCTTGAGTCAGTTCCCTTCAGCCTGCATGTCCTTGTTCCTCCTTGTTCCTTCTTGTTCCTCACTAGGCAGTGTTTCCAGACCCCTGCCTTTGTAGTGTGTCTCCTCCAGGCAAAGGTCAGCATGTCAAAGTCTAGCATAAGTGTAGTACCCAGAGTGATGTTTCTGGGATTAGGACTTGGTGATCAAGCCCGCTGAGAGCCTCCAGGGGTAGAGAAAACCTTTGCGCAGTGAATTTTTCTTCTTTGTGAGACAGAGAGAGTAACAAAGAGAAAACACAAACTTAGTAATTCCAGACAACTTTAATGATTCATTGGCTCTCTCTAATGAGGAGGACATTAGGGGACATTTTTCTGAGTAATTAGGGGTCGTGAGGGGGAGAATGGATCAAGGAGCATCAGAAAAAAAAGAGCCTCTTTTTTTGACCCGCCTCTTCCCAGCACAGCAAACAGGGCCTCTTTTATTTGCAGTCCTAGAAAGTAAGAGCTGAACAATTCTTAGAGGTTACTTCCAACAGCTTCCTGATAGTCCTATGACAAAACTAATGCCCAGAGAAGTTAAGTGACCCGTCCAAGATCACAGAGAGATTAATGACGAGCCCTAAAGCAGAGCCCAAATCTCTAGGGTTCTTTCCATCCATTTCTGCTGCTCCCACCTCTCTCCCTTGCCTGTTCTCAGACTCTACCTTTGTACCTAATTCCCAACCCCTAAACCTCTTTGTCTCCCTGACCATTATTTTACCTGGAAGCTTCATTTCAAAAACACAAGCATCATGGTCAGAAGATACCTTGGCACCTTTGAATTTTTTTCCCATGAGAATCTTTTGTACTGTGGTTTGTGGAGGAAGCTGACTGGGCAATCTGGTGTCATGGTGGTTATCAGAAGAAGACAGGGGTTGTTGAGATAATGTATGGGTCTAAATATGTCAGCAGGTGTAAGACTATCTTGTCCCACTGGGGCTACAGGAAATGTTTTCACCCAAACATGCAGGTCACTGATAGGTCAGAAAGATAGTGCAGTACCAGGGGGTCAAACCAGCCACAGTGTAGCTTCTATAGACTTGTGGTCTCTCTAGGGCCAGGGGAACAGAAATGCCCACGTCTAGAAAATGCCTGAATGTTCACATGAGCACCCATTGGGAGAAAACTCTTTTAAACAAAATTTCTGCGAAGTGAAGGGCCATCTTTAATTTTAATCTCAGGTCCACTCGCTGCCTCTAGAATATATCGTGGACATTTCAATTTGTTTATTTGTTCCTCTGTGCTTTTCATGCATTCATTCATTCAATCAATAATTATTATTGGGTGCCTCCTTTATACCAGAAACTTCTTCCTCTTCCCTATCTGAAGTGTGCTCTGAATCCTTTAAGATTCTGCTGGAATCTCACATCCTTTGGGATGCCTCTGTTGTCCGCCCCCACCCACAAAATTCTCCCTCTGTTGTTTGTACTGCCTGTACCTGTCATCTGCTTTGAACACTTAATGCTCTCACATGTAGGCTCTGCCTTACCTACTGGGTAAGCAAACCTAACATTTGTTCAGCCATTTGCAGCTAACCAAGTTCATGTGTATTTTCACATTTCATTCTTACAATATAAGATAGGTATTATCATCATTCTTGTGGCAAAAGTGAGAAAGCTGAGGGCTTAGAGAGATTAAGAAACTTGCTCGTCACGTGATTGGGAGTAACGGCGCAACACTCAGACCTCAGGCCGGTCCACCTGTCTCTGGAACTTCTACTTTTTTTGTCTTCCATGACACGATATTTGTCTTAAACTTCCTTTTGTTTTCTATTGAGTCTTACACATTGTCAGTACTCAGCTATGTTCTCATTGATTGAATTGTTCCAAAGCTTTCTACTCCAGTTTAATAGTTATAGAAACACACATTCACTTGCAAACCATCACAGAAATAGGGAAAGGTTGGATTGCATTGTCACCATTTTTGTTTCTAATGTTATCCGGATTTCTTGGGTTGAACCTCGCAGAACAGGAGGAAGATGAAATAAATACATTGTTATTCTAAAGCAGCTCAGCAGCACACAGCTATCACATCATGCCCTACCTTTCAGAACAGAATTTTATCCCTCTGAGTGGAGGAGGAGAGGGAGTGTGCTGCTGAGTGGGCCGAAGCAGAAAAGATGACTTGCTACCTGACATTTAGTGAAATTCCTCACTTTTCATCTACGTGCCTTGGCATCCATACAACTCAGTTCAAGTTGCTATTTAAATGGGGAGTTTGGCTTTTTTCCTTTGTTTTTTGGTCGGTTCTTTTTTATGTAGGCTCTGGGAGGTCTCTCCTCTAGCATGAACTTAAGAAATTAGCTTCACTCCCTTGATTCAAACTCATACTACCAAATTAGTAAGGGTCCCCCCTCTACTGGGTGCCAAGTGGGTCTATTTATATAGGAAATCAGGTCATCATCATGAGAATGAGGACAGCTTTTGTTTTTCCTTTCCCATCTGTATATCTTTCCCTCCTTCTTCCCCTGTTTTACTTTAGCACCTAGGACTTCCAGTGTGATTGTGAAGAGGGAAGGTGAGAGTGAACATTTTTGCCTTGTTCCTGATATTAGGGGGAAAGCCATCCATTTTTCACCATTAAATATGATGGTAGCTGTAGATTTTTCTGTAAATGTTCTTTACCAAGTTGGTAAAGTTCTCCTCTATTCCTAGTTTGCTAAGGGTATTTTACCTTTTTGTCAAATGCTTTTTCTGAATCAATTAATGTGATCATATAGTTTTTCATCATTAGCCTGTTGTTGTGGATTACATTGATTGACTTTTGAATGCTAAACCAGCATTACATATGTGGAAAAAATTCCACTTGCTCTTGGTATATAATTCATTTTATTCATTGTTGGATCCTGTTTGTTAATATTTTATTGAGGATTCATGTGGCTTTTTTAAAGCCACAACTGTAAATAAATCACTCACTTGTTCAAAAGCCTCAGTGTCTCCCAAGTGTAATCAGCTAAAACTCAGATCCCTTGGTCATTCAAAGTGCTCTATAGCCTGGCCTCAGGCCACCCTTCTATTCTTCTCTCCCACTCCTTTCTGTGAGATCCCCTCTATTTTCCCTAATATTTTCTATAATTCCTCACCATTCTGTTTTTGAATATCCTGTTCCCTTCAACAGGAGCTAGGCATAATGTTCAACTCTTTTACACTCCCATTTTCTGGAAGCCTATTTTTGTTTAATACCAAACTCAACTTTGTCCCCACAAAGTCTTTTCTTTTTAGAGGACGTTTATTAACGCTGGGGACAGCGAAACGAAAAGGCCTTAGGATATAGGATATTGGAAGCAACAGGAGAGCCTAACAAAGTGGGGCTGCCTTGGCTCTCTGGAAATGTAGGAAAGAAGTGAGCCTTGGCAGGGCTGCTGCAGCTTACTAAGAAGGCAGAGAATCCCCACAGAAGACTGTGGTTCCAGAGAGATCTCCTTTCCCCATTTTGGGAATTGTGTCTTCTTCATCTCTCTGGCTCCTGAAACTCAGCGTTTCATATATATAAGAAAGAACCTGGAATTTAGCTGTAGCCTCATTTCTGAGGAAGTGACTTGTCTCTGCTTTTTGATTTCAGAGATTGAGATCATCTAGTCCATCTTTTCGAGTAGCAATCCCCTCTGTATTATTTCAGGCAGAACATTATTTCTGTGCTAATTATTTCCTACCTGATGGTGTACTATGTTGCTGGACCTTCTGCTAGAAGGTTAATGTGATATTGAGCCAAGGTTTGCTCACCTGTGACTTCCACCATTAGTTCAACAGTCACTGGAGGAGCTTGTAGCTTTCATGGAGTGTTTGTAAGGAGACAGCACGGTGCAGCAGAAAGAGGTTAGGCTTTAGCACTGGACAGTCTTGGGATAAATGTCCAGTCTGCTACCTATTAGCTGTACTATCTTGGGTGAGTCAGTAGATTTGCCAGAGCCTCTGTTTCCCATCTTTAAATGGGGGAATAACAATACCTTTTTAGGAGAATTTTTAGAATAAATAATAAAATACATGCATGAAATAAATTATGTAAAGCTTCAAGTGCAGCACCTGTAATAAAGTATTCACCAAATGATAGCAATCAGTGAACTCCTGCGATCTACACCATACTCTACTTGGTGCCCTGAGGAATCAAAGGTGTATTAACTAATCTTCCTCTCTTTAGCTACTTAAGGCTAATTTGAATTGTGTTCCAAATTCATTGTTCCAGACTTTCGCTCACCTATGGGATGAGTTCAGCTTGGCAGACCCAGGTTGTGAATTTCGATGGGGACAATGTCATAGTGTCTTGGGGTCCGGGCTGGCCTCCTGGACTTGAGTGATATATGATCAGTCAGTTCAGTGGAAGTTGCTGGTGGTGGTTTGGAAAGGCCAGACTCTCAATGCAATGCTTGTGTGGGAAGCAAAAAGTGACACAGACTTTCAGGGGTAACTGGATGAGCTGAGTAAGCTGTGGAGAGTGGAGCTGAGGAGAAAAACAAATCACTCTCTCTTCACATCATCAGAAGACTGTGGGGATTCTCTGCCTTCTTAGTAAGCTGCAGCAGCCCTGCCAAGGCTCACTTCTTTCCTACAACATTTCCAGAGAGCCAAGGCAGCCCCACTTTGTTAGGCTCTCCTGTTGCTTCCAATATCCTATATCCTAAGGCCTTTTCGTTTCGCTGTCCCCAGCGTTAATAAACGTCCTCTAAAAAGAAAAGACTTTGTGGGGACAAGTATCTATTTATTTGCTTGGTCGTCAAATGATCTTTAGTTGCGATGTTTCCCTTTGTGGTTCTTCACCAGCTAGACATCCCACTGCGCCACTGCTGATGTCAGGAGGGCGACAGCCATCCACGTTGCAGCCCGCAGGCTGGGTGCTCCCCGGGGCCTCTTTGTGGTTCCAGAGAGATCTCTAGCTAAAGATCAGTGCGGCATCTGTTGAGCGATGCTGACACTCCCATCAAAAAAGATATTCCCACTGTGCTTAATTTTTTTTCAGCCTTATGGCAGTTCTTTGAGGGCTTTGATGATCAGGGCACAAGAAGGAGGCAGTATGTCAACCTGGGTCTGTCTGTTCAGAACGGTCAGTTTCGCTGTAATTCTCAGACCCTTCCAATCACCAGCTGCTTTGGCGATGTCATTGCCAACCTTTTGGGAGACGGGCCCAGGGGGCTGACCTTGGGGGCAAGGGCAGACACAAAACTGACTTCCCCGCTGGAGCCCCTCAGTTATGTGACTTTGGTTTGATTGGGTCCCAAGTGCGGCAGCATGGGGAGGCAGCTGGTGTCGGCTGTACCGGATTTGGGGTGACCAAAGAGAGTTGCACCTAAGCCTCTTCCAAGCCCAAAGCCGAGAAAAAAATGACAAATATCTATATTAAGATAATAATTCATGGCGATACCCAGACCTTCTTTCTAACTTCGGTATACCCTTCCCCCATTTTTCTCACACTAGCATTCTCAATCTATGATTCACAAAGATAACTGTGTAGCTCATCTTGGTTAAACCAGGCAGCCTTTTTTTTTTTTTAAAATCTGAACTGGCAGTAAGATTCTAAATGTCCTGGGCACTTTATTAAATGTTTTATGGTCTTAATGGGCAATTGGTAATGGTTGCTTTGAACATTTTCTAGGCTAACATGCAGTGACTGGTCTCTATGGCAAAAACCTTTTGGGACTTTGCCACAGGTTGGAATAAATGCAGAATTAATTCCTTTGGGAAACTTGGCTGATCCTCTTGGCCTCTTTCTGTGTGGAGGTTCAGTGAATTTTCATGCTGCCTCCAAGCCTGATTAGGCTTCTTAACTTGGCAAAGGAGAACATTGGCCCTACCCTACACTTGGCTTATGGCCAAAGTATAACCAGTCCTCCTATAATAGAAAAAATAAGTTATCTGAACCTCAAGCTTTTGCTTGATAGTATAACTTCAAATTGTGGAGCCTCTAGTCTAATCAGAAGCTCATTTTTAAGACGTTCATAGAGGGTTACTTGACGAATAAGCCATTCATCTTCTTCTTTATGTTCTAAATATCATCCTTGGGTCAAAGGGTACCATCAGATAGTTACAGACTTGGACTGCATTGTCTTGGTTTTTCAAATAATCCATTCTGATGAACTGAACTTTGATTTGTGCTATTAGTCTGTATTGATGAATAGCCCCTTGAAACCTGCCGTTGTATTCATGGTGGGTCATTATTAAAAGTGGAATTCAACCCACTACACTGGGGCAGGGAGGAAATTCTCTCCAGTTCCTGTGCTTTACCCGAGCACCTGTTATTGCCTTTTAGAAACCAACAAACTTATAACCAGTATAACCCTCTGTACTTTTGCCCTGGGAAGCATTCTGTCAAATTTGTGGTCTTCTTTCTACCTTGCATTGTGTCTCGCTCCTTGCTTTATTGCTTTTGCCTACTTCCTTTTTCCTTCAGCACAATATTCTTATGGAAATAAAACTCTGATTGTACTGTATGGATATTTGTAACTGGCACAAATCCCTTTTCGAGCAGGTTAGGGCAAGTCTGAATTCATAAAAGCCTGCTCTCCCTTGATGAAGGTCAGCATGGTATGTGGAAAATTCCAGAGGAAAGAGCAAAGGGCAGGCATTTTCTTTAAAGAGCACAGGTCAGCGTCTGTTTACATCTCTTTTGTAAAGCCCTTTTCTCTCACAGGCAGTACACTCAGGCCACAAGGTTCGGCTTTCTCAGGAAATCACGGAGATGTTCCAGAAATGAAAATCTAGGCCCATTGATCAGAAATGCCATTACACTGGGCAGAGGATTGCAGTCCCGACCAAAACCAAATGCACCCTTTGTCAAGAACCGACAGCCCCAGTCCGCTTCACCTCTGGGGCGACCAGCAGCTGCTCAGAACGCGCCCCTACCCCCCCGCATGGCAGAGCCTCCAGAGTTCATGCCTCTCTGTGACTCTGTTCATATCTAGTGGTCCCTGATTAGTTGTATTTACTTCACCCACTGAAGAGACAGGTGGGCTGGTGAGCTCTATCCAATCCTGCTGAAGAGGTAGAGTTTGCTTCCCACGACCCCTCGGAGACTCCTCAAACTGGGACTGTCTTCCTCAGCCCTGGCCCCTCCCCTTGAGCTGTCCTCATGCTGTGCTCGGTGTCCTCAGCTCAGCCTTCGGCAGCCTCCTGAGTGCTGCATATCCTTTGAGGCTCACTCAAGTCCTTTATTCTCGCCACATCGCTGAGAGTTATCCCTTCACACCTGTAATTACTGCAGCCTTAAGTCTGGAGAACACTTGGCCTTTAAATTCTGCTGTCCTGCGGCTGGGCCATTTTATTCATTATGGCTCCACTCCTGCTAGACTTTGAACTCCTAGGGGCAGCACATATATCCTAACCTTCGTCTTATGTTCCTCACAGACATCAGCCTGATTCTAAGCACCAAAAAGTACTCAAAAACATCTCCTTCCCTTCTAGTGCTCTGCCTGGCCCTCTCTTTATTCCTCCTGCTTCTCCTGCTGTCTGTGGGGCTCTCTTAACCAGTCTTGCTGCTGTCAAAACTGATCCCTAAAGTTTAGTGGCTTATAAAACAGATTTGTTTCTGTGTTGTGAACATGCTGAGTCAGGTGTGGCTCTGTCCCATGTCTCATGTGGGCCCCCCACTGAAGGAGAAGCCCTGATTTGTGATGAGTCATGGCTGAGCAGCGAGCTGCAGAACTGAAGGAAGCTTGCACTGTCTTTAAGGCTTTTTCTCTGTTATTTCCATTCATCCCATTGTCCCAGGCAAGTTATATGGCTGAGCCTGACATGGGTGTGGATATGAACCCCACCTACAGGAAAGCACTTAAGTCACATGGGAATGGTGGGATGTGTGACCATCTTTCAAGGAAAGGAGCCAAGAATGGGCAGCAGTGAAATGTTTTAGCACAGTAGGTGCCTGGCCCTGCTGGGAGCATCACATAAGGCAATGCATGCTCATATCTAGGTCCGGTAGTTTTATAGCATGTTACAATTTTAACTCTTTTTTGTAATAAGGAAACAGAAGCTCGGATAATTTAACACTCTTTTGTTAATTTTTGATAATTCACTCTTTTGAATGAATGTATGCACGAATGAATGTCTGCATTTCTTTCAGCTTTTCTAGTCAACTAGGCATGCCCAGTCCCATCAGCATTTGCCTCCTCTAGGTAGTGTTACCAGCATCAGTCTTACAGTGTTCCACATGGTCCTACAGGAGACCATTCAGTAGGTTTCAACAGATCCTTCGTTATCTCTCCAGATTAAGATGTTTAGATGCCTCAATCCCTAGTGGTGGGTCTGAGGGTGGAAACTTCAAGCACCATTCACAGGTAGGACTAAGGGAGCCTTGTTAATAATACATGTTAAGCCTCTCTTAATATATGTCCCAAATCCTGGTCTCAAATCATTAGTGAATCTTGACTTGAAAATAATTTAATAGGTCATCAAAAATATTTTTAAATGAAATAGAATAGAATAAAGTAAAAGATATCAGATTCCATCACATGTAGTAAGCATAAGTTTCAGCAAACGGAAGTCTGAGTTTTGTAGTTATGTGTGCATATGTGTTGTACATATACAGAATTGCAACCTAAAATGTGTTTTTTATGAAGTTGTTGTTAAAAAAGTTTTGAAAGCCAATGTTTTAAAAAATACCTGCTTCGGTTCATTCACTGGGACCATCCATTCTGGGCTCCAGTTCAATGAATAGCCTTGAAGGCCAAAGTTTCTCGTGTTGTCCCATCTTGCCATGGGGGGCTGACCTGCATGACAAGGATGGGCTCTCCCTCTCTTTGAGGCACCGGGGGCCTAGGCTTAGGACCAGAAGGGTGATCATGACACTCTCTGATCATGACCCCTTTCAGCTCTGTGATTCCATGAGTCTATATCCTTTGTTGCAGTAAAAAACAATCCACCAAAATATCTCAATATTTTTTGATAACATGGAACCCCAAACATTTTGGCCTCTGTCTTCATACCTCACCCTTATGTCTGTGTCACTGGGTGATTTCGAGCACTCAAATGTTTGCCAATTCATGAGGGTAGTGGACATTGTTTTTTTTCCTGTCTGGCTTGCCCTCTTTCCTGCTGGTTCTGTTCTTACTTTCTATTAACCACATTCAACTATAGCCATTGGACCAGGGGATACATGCGATGCAGCCATTAGAAAACTTCCTTGAGATTTTCTCTAGGGAAGATGAGGTAGTTTTCTCTTTCTTTGGATTTGTAACTGGACACTCAAAATGATGTTAAGCCTAGAGTCTTTCCTGTCCCCTGTTGGCAGGAGGAGGCCACATGCAGCAGATAATGAGGGCCACACTCAGAGAATGTGGGTGTGGCGGTAGTTTCAGAGTAAAATAGAAATCACAGAACATGCCTATAGGTGGAAGATACCATGGTTTGAACTTTTGGATCCATCTGACCTGAGATCAGATCTCCTTTTTGTCCAAGTCATGTGAAGAATACATTCTTTTCTTGTAATCTCAAAATCCAAATTACAGGGGATTGGTTAAGAAAACTGTAAACTTGTTTTAGTTCTGCTTACATAACTCCTGTTAAAAGATCACATTTCTTCTTACCAAAAGTATTTATTGAGGACAAAAATTTGCCATGCACAATGTTAGTTGCAAATCACACCTCCAGCAAGTTCTGCTTCAATTTTTTCCAGTTTCTGTTTAGTATAAAAAATAACATCAAAAAAGAAAACTTAAAAAAAAAAAACCCCTCACCCAAGGACTTTTTTTTTCATTGCTTCTACAGAGAGAGAAAGGGAGAGAGGAAGAGAGAGAGAGAGAAGCATTGACTGGTTGCCTCCCATACATGCATGTACCAGGGATTGTACATACCCGGACATCCTAGGTATGTGCCCTGACTGGGAATCAAACCCACAACCTTTTGGTCATGGGACAATGCTTCAACCAACTGAGCCACACCAGCCAGGGCAAGAAAACTTTTAAAAGAATGAGTTTTATCTCTTTCCACCAATGCATTTTTTTCCACCAATGTATTTTCTTGGTTTTCCATGTTTCCATCTAGTGTTCCCTCATATGCAAGATATATGGTTTTCCATGGTTACAATTGCACTGTATCCCGAATTTAGAATTCTACTTTTTTATTGACATCAAATCATAAAGTCTTCATATTAATAACACTTATTTTCTGTATAATAGGCTATCTCAGCCTGAGCACCATTGATATTTTGGCACCTGTCCTATATATTGTAGAATGTTTAAGTGCATCTCTGGCATCTTCCCATCTCTGGCATCTTCCCATTAGATGCCAACAGAACTCACCTCTCCCTCCAATGGGACAACAAAAAATGTTTGCAGACGCTGTCAAATGGCCCTTGGTGGGTCAGGGGTGGAGGTGGGGAAAAATTGTACCCAGTTGAGAACCACTGCTGAATAATATTGCTTTGTTTAACACCACAGTTTTCTTAACCAATCCCCTGTGATTTGGATTTTGAGTTTACTCCCAATTTATTGTTATTACAAATAATGCAGAAATGAATACCTTATGCATGTACTTATTTATATTGTGAAACTGATATCCTAAGAAGAAATTCATCAAAGTCAAGTGGTAGGAATGATATTTATTGCTAAATTGCTTTTCAAAAGAATTCCATCAGTCTCCAGCATAAGGTACAATTTTAATTAATTAATTGTTTCCTCACCATCCTGTCGGTATATAGTCTATTATGTTGCAATTTCAATGCAATTTCAGCTTCATGTGGTGAAAGGAATCTAGAATTTGGAGTCAAACTGGTCTGGATCAGAACCCAACATTAGCACTGATAGGTTGACCTCAGGTACTTTCTTAATCTCTCAATCCCATGTCCTCATTTGTAAAATTAATCTAACCATCCCTACAAGGGTTCTTGTGCTCAAAACTATTAGCTGTCATTGACCTTTATTGCTTTGGATGCTCAAAATACCTCTGCCTGTGAGGTCAGCACTGAAAAATACCATTTGTGTTTTAAAAAGCCTGGAGAGGGGGAGAAATTGACTGTGATCCCACAGGCGACCTGGTCACCCCCAGAGGTGGAGGTTCATTGCATCAGAGAGGTGGTTGCTACATATCAGCCGTCTGTCTGTGCTGCACCGGGTACCTGCCTTGCTGGAGGCTATGGGGGCTGTCGTGAGAGAGGAGGCAGAGGTTGCCGACACCTGAAACTACAGGAGCAGTAGGCAGGAATACCAAAACTGAGCGCTGCCCTGGGTGGAAGCCTGTCATAAGGGCTGTGGGTGTCCTGGGGAGGGCGGGAAGAGGGGGTGGCGTGGGGTCAGGGGGAGAAGGCCTCACAAGGACTCTGGGTGGGCCACAGCGAAGCATTGTGGAGATAGAGAAGACGAGGAAGTGGCGGTTACAGGGTGTGTCAGTAAGTGGGGACAGGGAGGAGCCAAGAGGAGGGAGGAGGCCCAGCCAGAACGGAGGGGAGCAGCAGTGTGCTAGGAGTGAGCAGTGGGGCGTAAAGGTGAGCAGGTGAGTGGAACACAGGCAGAGTCAGGACAAAGCGACGGGACTGGCCTAGGCCCCCCATCCTGCTGCTACTTCTGGGGTGTTTGAGACCAGGTATTTGCAAAAGAATTAGTGGGTTGCTGAATGGACCAGAAAGCTGATTTGGGTCCATAACAGTAGGACTCTTCTGGATAAAAGTGACAGAAATACAATATATACGACTTTAAGCAAAATGAAAATACTACTATTGGCAATTTCTCAAAAACTTGAAAGAAATTCCATTACCCAGCAATTCCGCTCCTAGGTAGAGATCCCCCCTGAAAAAAAAAATTGAAAACAGAGGCTCCAACAAAAACTTTATGTGCACGTTCAAAACTGCATAGCAACACTACTCACAATAGCTGAAAGGTGGAAACAACTGAGATGTCCATCCGCCGATGAATGGATAAACAAGATGTGGTATGCACAAATTATGGAATATTATTCAGCCAAAAGAAGGAAAGAAATTCTTTTACATGCTACAACATGGATGAACCTTGAAGACATTAGGTTAAGTTAAAGAAGCCAGGGGCAAAAGTCACATGTTATGTAACTCCATTTATATGCTATGTCCAGAATAGGCAAATCCACAAAGACAGAACGTAGGTTAGTGGTTCCTAGGGGTGGTAGAGCGAGGTGGGAACGGCTGCTTACTGGGCACAGGGTTTTCTTTTGGGAGGATGAATGTGTTTTGGAATTAGTTAGAGATGCTGGTTGCACAGCATTGTGAATGTGCTCAATGCCACTAAATAGTACACTTTTAAGTTGTTAGTTTTATGTTGTGTGAATTTCGTCTCATAAATGGTCACCGCCACAGGCTCAGGAAGGGTAGGCACACTACTGGTCCTCAGAAGCAGCTGGAAGTGGGATTCGCAGGCCTGCTTTCTGGGTGTCTGCGTCAGGTCTCTCCCGCCTCATGGAGCACATGTGGCGGCTGAGAGCTCCAAGATGTACTGAGCATGGTGCCTCCCTGTCTCTTAGTCTCTATAACAGCGCTCCTTACTTGTCCAGGATGGATCAGCTGCTCACTCCCACACCACTCAAATGCAGCAGAGACAGGGTCATAAAGCCTTCAAGGGCAGAGGGGAATAGATGGAACTGGCATGCTAGGGTGAAGTCACTTGGGGCCTTGACCTACATGTATTAGATTCCAATGGAGAATAAAGCTTGCCAGGTAGGTCCGCCTTGCAAATACAATACAGATGTTCAAAGTCAATGCCACCTTTCTGAGGAACACCCTCTTCTAGCCCCCACTGTTACTGAACAGAGGCCTGGCCCAGGGCCAGCTGTAGCATGTAGATTCTTGACTTCATGTAGGAAAGATTTCACAATATGAGTCCAAGTGACTATGAGGATACATTTATTAAAGCTGGGGACAAAGGAAGGGCTTAGCATAGAAGAAGCAATAGGAGAGCCTAAGCTGGGCTGCTTTAGCTCACTGGGAAGTCAGCGAAAAGGGAGCTTTGGGAACAGGTTCAGGGGATCAGCCTGGGACAAGCTGCCAGCTGCCCACTGCCTTAGAGTTAAGGAGACACGTGCCTGTGAAGGAAGAAGTGGGGGGAGGAGAAGAGGGAGGGAACGGTGCTGGCTGCTCCCCAAAGGGAGTGTGGGTGCTGGGCCCTTTGTCTTGAGGCGTCTCTCTCTCTCTTGCAGGCAGGAGTCTCGGGGGGCGGGGGGTTTTCAGCAGAATATTCATCAGATCTCCAGGTGTGTTCTCTCAGGGTCATGGTCGCCTCTGATTGGTCACTGACAGGACAGGGTCTTTAGCCATTGTAGTGGGTCCTGGCATCACCCACCTGGTTCCCATGCTTTTCTGGGCCTGGAGCTGAAACACCGCAGAGGCCTAGGTGTCGTCTCCAGGGAGGAGAGGCCAGAGGAGGAGAGGGTGGTAGGGAGGAGGTCCTTGTTTTCCCAGTTTTGTTCCCTGTCGGGCACTCGGCCCTGGTGACCACCGGCACTTGGCTGTAAATGGCCGGCCATTGCATTCAGCTCTCTGTCTCAGTCTCCCTGTGCCACTTACCAAGAATTTACGTAGCTTCTTACTATCCTGTCACAACACCCCACATTGTTATGACAAATGATTTTCTTTCAGAGAGTCCACAACAGATTTATGAAGGTGACTTTGCTTCTGCTGCTGCTGGGACCTCACAGGGTCAGCCCTGCACAGAGTAGGTCCTCAGTACGTGCCTGGTGCTGCCACTGATTCCAGAACTTCAGGAATTCATTTCTTTTTTCATTCCCAGCACTTCCTCCAGCAGCAGCTCTGGTGAGCCCCACTCCATTACGCACCCCGATTCCCTGAGCCCTCTCTCCGTAGGCTCCCACCAATGCCCCGGCTTCTGCTGTTCTCCCTCCAGTTTACTCCCCACAAAGCATCGGCCCCTGAAAGGTAAATCAGGCCATGTGACACCTTTCCCAAACCCTTTGACACCTTCTTGCTGCCTTTGGACTCTACTGGGGTCTGCCACCCTGCGCCGCAGTGGCTCTCAACACTGCCTGTGCTTTAAATCACCCGGAATGCTTTTTAGAAGTACTGATACCTGGGCTTCCCACAGACCAATTGAATTAGAGTCTCAGAGCAGGAGGTGGAGGGGCTGGGTATGAATATTTTTTAGAAGCTGTAGAGCTGATCCTACAGCGCAGCCAGAGTTGAGAGCTACTGCCCTGCCTGGTTTGGTGGCTGCTGCCTCTCTAAATTCTCCTTTATCGCTGTCTGCTTTATTATCAACAGTCCTGCCACGCTGGCCTTCTTTCTGCTCTTCAAGCCCAGACAAGCTCGTGCTGGCTCAGGGTATTTGCACCAACTCCTCATCTGGCCTGGAATGCTGCACCTTGCGGCCTTTACCAGACTCTTGCTTTTGTGATCTGTGCTTAGATCTTACCTTCTCAGAGTCTTTCCGACACTCTGGCTATTTTATGGGAAGATGTTTCCACCTTCTCGTCGGTTGCTTTCTACCAGGTTACCCTGTTTTCCCTTTGTCACCATCTGAAATAAGCTTAAAAAGAAATCTGTTCATGTCCTGTGTCTCTTACAAGAGTGTCAATCCCATGAGAAAAGGGACCTTTCTAGCTTTAATCACACTTTATCCTCAGAGTCTTGAACAGTGTCTGGCATTTAAAATATGACTCAGCCCTTGCATCCCAAATTCCACACTATTTCGATATGGGCTGTCCATTTGGCTACAGAGCACTTGGTATATGGCTAATTTGAACTGAGGTGTGCTATCAGTGTAAAATGTACACGGAATTTTAAAGAGTATGAGTAATGAATGTAAAGTACTTTGTTAATAGTTTAAAAATTTTTAGTACATGTTGAAATGGTAATATTTTTGGTATATTGAGTTACCTAAAATATTATTAAAATTTATTTCACCTTTTTCTTTTAACTTCTTGTAGTGATTATTAAAAAATTTAACATTACAAGGGGGTCACATTAAACTTCTATTGGATAGCTAAGGACTTGAAAGGGCAGGTGACTGGCAGTGGTACATCCCCACCAGCTCCCATAGTTCCGTAGCTCCTATGCTTGGAGTTTCAGCTTTAGAAAGGGTTCCTACTTAGGCAGGACCACATCCCTTGGAATTGCCAGGCTAAGGCCCTTTATTGTTGGTTTGAGCCTCCTCTCTGCTTCTGTTCCTTCTTCCTTTCCTCACCATTAGTCCACCTGTATTCTCTTCTTGAGCTTTTGCGTAATCTTATGAACAATTGATACTATGCTGCTTCGCAACTATGCTTTTTGTTTTTCATTGTGTCTTTTCTAAGATCTACAAAAACCAAAGGTGGACTCACAAGAGGAAGGAGGCTTGAGCTTAAGGGATGGAAGACATCTACCTGAGGCAATGAATTTGGTACCTTCCCAAGCTCCCTCGCGACCCAGGACCACAGGATGGTGGTTGGCCCAGGTTTAGACAGTTCTCAGAGGGAGTCGGTTGTCTTAGCATTCAGGGGTTCCTGAGCCAAATCTGGTATGAAAATGCGTACTTTGTCAGGCTGATTGGGCTTTCCTATTCTACAAAATCCAGGAAATAAGGTCATTCATTCATTCATTTTACAAGGACACTTGTAAAACCGGCTATATATGTGGGTTGGCCAAAAAGTTTTGTTTAGTTTTTTCCATAATCTAGAAGGCACATTTTTCGTTTTCATTAATAACTTCATCGACTTGGATATTTTGAGTATGTGGTATAACATTGATTGTCCTCAGTTAATGTCTTGATTTGATTGCTATCAACTTCAACTGGCCTACCTGACCTTGGAGCATTGTCCAGAGAGAAATTTCCAACATGAAACTTCAGAAACCACTCTGACATGTTTGATTAGTCACAGCACCTTCTCCATACAATGCACAAATTTTTTTTTTGTATTTTTACCTTTCTTGAAATAATGAAACATAACATGCTGAAAATACCGCATATTTTTCATCTTTAATATTAAAATGACTATATAAAAATTCACCAATTTTGATAAGTTTTTTAAAAAATGCATTCTGATACAACAGCTGTCACAATACTTTCTAACAAAATTGTTTTGAATGAAATTAGAGACAACTAAGCACTACTAGAGCCATCTTACAGAGAAAAACCAAATGAACTTTTTGGCCAACCCAATATCAGACACTGGAAACACAGAGATGAATAAGAAACAGTGACCTGGTACCACAAGGAGAGAGCATTTTGAGAACAAGAGAGCAGAGCAGAGATATGGAGAGGACCTGGTCCTCAGTACCTGGGTCTCTGAATAAGCCAGTCCTACAGTTCGATCTATGTTTGGATCTTTTTATGTCAAGGCTTTTTTTTTTTTTTTTTTTTTTTAAATCAAAGTTTCCTATTGCTTGCAGCTGAAGCATATCCTAACTGATAGGGCTGAGTGTTCCTGAGGTGACATTTCTATCTCTGGCTGTGTTCATCATATCACTTCAAGATCCCCATTGCCTCTGAATGAGATACACAGTAGAAAGGTACAGAATTTGATGAGAAAGATGAAGATGTGGTTTTCCTCGGGGCATCCCCTTTCTCTCTCTCAACTCATCAGCACCCCCATTCTTCGCGTCCTTTCTTTTCCAGAGCAGATACGGCCATCTATCATTTCAGGATATCATTTAGGATATTGGCAAGAGTGCCCATATCCTAAAACCCCATTCTGGATCAGTTTTACTCTCAGCTGTGTGTATCCATTCAAGCTTTCCAATCTCAAATCTACTCTCAGGGCTGGTCAGCAGTTGCACCGTGTTTCTCTCATCAATGCACTTCCTCACATCCCACCAGGACTACCCAAAAACTCTATTTTTGCAAACTTCCATTTCACTTCCTTGATATCTCCCATATTGCTAAGAAAATTGAAGTTATTGGTTGGGAACCCTCTTCAATTCCCATACCAACCTATATTTACACGCACCTTGTCTTTCTGTCTTTCATTTTGATAAATGTGGTATTTCCTTTTCTTTCTGAAGTCATTTTTTTCTTCCTAGCTTGGATCTTTCTTCTTGCACCAATCATCAACCATTCCTTACTTTTGTAAGCATATTTATGTCTCTCCCATCTTAAAAAAAATTTTTCTTCCTTGATCTTGTGACCTAGTCCATCCATCACCCTCTTTTTCTTCTCCCCACACAGCCAAACTTCTAGAAAGAGTTGTCTATACTTGCTGCAAAACTGTGGGCTTTTTGACTGGGATTGCATTGACTCTATAGGTCAATGTGGGGAGAAATGGGATCTTTAAAATATTGTCTTCCAATCCATGAACGTGTAAAGCCTTTCATTTGTTTTCATATTTATTTTTTCTTAATAATGTTTTATATTTTTCTATGTGAAGGTTTTGCAAAGCTCTTGTCAGATTAAGTACTAAATATTTGATATTTCTTTCTGCTATTGTAGATGACATTTTAAAATTTTCATTTCATTTCTTGCTTATATGTATGTAGAAATATAATTGAAACTTTTTTACTGATCTTGTGGCAGCAGCCCTACCCAATTTACATATGAATTGTGATAATATGTCTGTAGATAACTTTGGATTTTTCATGTACACAATTATATCATCTGCAAATAACACTTACTTCTTGCTTCCAGTCCTTATTGACTTATCTACTTGTTTAGTGCCTCCAATACAATAATAAATGGAGATAATGATAGTGTGAAACTTCTCATTTCTGACTTTAAAGGAAAAGCTTTTAACATTTCCCCATTAATTATAAATATTTGATGTAGTTTTTTAATCCTCATCCAAGGACATTTTTTCATTTTTTTTTAGAGAGAGGAAGGGAAAGAGGATTTAGAAAGAGGGGAAGAGAGGGAGAAAAAGAGAGAGAGAAACATTGATTCATTGCCTCTCACACACATCCCTAAAGGGACTGAACCTGCAACCCAGGCATGTACCCCCACTGGTGACCTCCCCCTTTTGGTTTGCAAGATAAGTCCCCCAAAACTGAGCCATGCCAGCCAGGGTGATGTAGATTTTCTTTAAAGATAAATTTTATTAGATTAAGGGTGTTCCTTTCTATTCTTGGTCACTTAAAAAGTATAGATTCTTTTAAATTATGGAGTTTGTTATTCAAATACTTTTTTTGTGCCTACTTATATAATAATTTTTTCTTCCTTTATTCTATTAATGTGAGAAATTATATTAATTGATTGTTCAATCTTATAGTCCTATAACAAAATCAATTTGGTTATAATTTATTTTGTTTTCATATATCACTAGATACAGTTTGCTAGTGCTTCATGTAGGAAATTTTCATCTATGTTCATGAGTGAGATTGGCCAGTATTTTTCCTTTCTTAAAATATGCAGGTCATGCCCTGGCTGGTGTGGTTCAGTGGATTGAGTGCCAGCCTGTGAACCAAAGGGTCACCAGTTCAGTTTCCAATCAGGGCACATACCTGGGTTGCAGACCATGTCCCTAGTAGGGGGTGCATGAGAGGTAATCACACATTGATGTTTCTCTCCCTCTCTTTCTTCCTCTCTTCTCTGTCTAAAAATAAATGAAATCTTTTAAAAAAATATATCCTAGTCAGGTTTTGGTATCAAGGTAATATTTGTCTTATAAAATCAATTTGAAGTTTGGCTCTCTTTTGGTTCTGTGAGTTTGTGTGCAACTGATAAATATCTTTGCTAAATGATGAATAGAATTCACTTGTGAGCATCTGGGTATAGAATTTCTTTGTGGGAAGGCTTATAGATTAATTTTTAAAAAAATCGTAAGATGGCTCATTAGATTTTCTACTTTCTCTTTTGTCAATTTTGGTGCACTTTGTTTTTCCCAGAATTTATCCATTTCATTCAAAGCTTCAAATTTAGTGATTTTATCACTAAATTATCATTAATGATAATTTATGATTTTATCATTAATGAATTAATGATTTTATCATTAAATTTAGTTGTTCAAAATGCCTTTTATGATCTCTTCAATTCTCACAGGATTCCCATAGTGATATTCTTGTTTTTACTCATAATATTAACTATTTGAGCTTTCTTTTTTTGCTTGAATAATTTCACCAGGCTTGATCAATTTTATTAGTATTTTTGAAGAATCAACTTTTGGCTATATTTATCCTGGTCCAGACATTTATGGAGCCTAGGACAAGAGTACAAAAAAAGGCTTATATCATGTATGTTTATAATATATATTTAAAATAACAAATATGTATCCTTCCTTAACTAATAAAACTATGTAACAACAAAACTGAAAAATACGTAAAAGCTGTGATTTTTATATGGCTAAAATTGGTAGAAAATCAGAAATAACTGAATTCAATTTTTATTGGGCATATCTGGGTGTTCTGTACATGGACTAATACTTTTTAAATTAAACTTTTATTTCTCTTATTTTAAACAAAATGAATTAGTGTTATAATTAAGGCTTTCACATAATTTGTATTTGATTGACAGAAATGCCAAATTAGACATTTTTCAATTTTTGTAGTTATTAATTTTTTAAATGAATCTTAATTGAAGAAACGCCTGAAGTAGTTTTTACTGCTGAAGCAGTAGAAACTGAAATTGTCAATTAGATACTTAAAAGATTGGTCAATTTGGAAATGAACCAAGAATTTTACATACAAGTACAAATATTATAATGGAGTTGCATAGTATAAACTATTGTTACTGCATAAATATAATAAAATATTTTGATTTTATTAAATATATTTTTAAATTAAATCATTTGAAAAATTTAAGTAAATCCTTATCACCATAAATAAAAGCAATATTTGGATGTCTATATTATTTTTTTTACTCTTAAGAAAATTTTTGTGGTTTAATTGTAATATGAGGAATTGAAATATCTAAATAAATTAATATCTGGGTAGTGAGGCATCTGCTATTTCCTTCACTTCTTTGGTTTACTAGAGCAAATTGTCAGTAGATTAAAAAAAGACAAAACTTGTACTAAAAGGACAAAGTCTTTCCAAGGCATGCGCTGGTACAACTCAGACTTCTCCTGTCAGATGTAACTAGTCTGGTGTCCAAACATCTGCACAATACCCAGGTAGCAGCAGTGCTCCGTGCCCACTCCCGCCTGGGCCTGCTTGTTTGTATATGGTACCTGGAGGAGTGGGACTAGTATCAGGATGAGGAGGGAGAAGGAAACGGTGTGAGTGCCTGGCTGGGAGGAGGTCAGCTGACGTCATGCAGGGGAAGCCTGCAGATATCAACCCAAACATCCTTGATGTTCTTTAATAGGAACATCTGGTGGAACCCCATGATGGGGTCTTCATTGGCCTTAGGCTGGCCTACAAACACACTGATGATGCAACTATCTGGCATGGGCTGCGGGTCCTGCGCCATGATGCCTTGCTGGATTTTCTGGAACAGAAGGCCAGACAACTTCTCCACAGTGGTAGCTTTCCCCTGGATTGCTGTTCTTCCCACGTAAGGTGTGCCGCGCCAATGTAAGCTGCACCGCGATGGGTTCTGTCGTTATCAAATAACTGGTAATAATGTTGACGAAGGCTGGATCCAGTCTGCTCCCGTATTGGCTTGTCTCCCTTGGCAGAGCGTCACTGGTGTCAGCCTGAGGGGCTGGCCCGATGGCGGCAGCGCCGGCAGCCACCGAATGCAGTCTTCTACAGCATTCTTAAGTTCTTTTCTCACACTTTTCAATGCTTAGACATTACAAAAAAGCAGCATTTATTGCTCAATTTTATTTTCAAATTTCCTTCAATCAAGACTATAGGTTGAACTATAATTGTCAGAAGATAGATTATAAAAATTGTATGGGGGATTATTTGTATGTGAATTCTCCCCTTTATGTTCATGCAAATATCTTTGTTTCCTTGTTTCAATTTTTTCATATCTTATTAGAATGTCACTTTATTGCATATTTCTCATGCAGATTTTTTGGACTTCAAAAAATAATTTTTCTCTAAAAAATTTGGAGTGTTAAATCTTTTTCCATGTTTGTCCAATGAAACATTCTACACATTACTTTACATCAGATTGTATTCTGTGAGAAGTATTCACTTGCTGTGAGAAGAATGTGGTTGCCATTTTCTAGGATCATTGTCCAATACGGAGAGTAAAGCGATTTATTAATTTTATGAACACAGTTTTCTTGTTTTAATGGGAAGGCTCTAGTTTAATCTGTTGCTTCTGAGTTGTGAATTAGATATGTTCTTTTCATTGTTGTTGTTTTGAATAGCTATCAAATCTTATTGTGAAGTTGTAAGAGTTTCACTGCTGTGTTCAAATTGTAGAGTTCACAAGAATAATTTTCTTGTTTTGCTCAAAAATTAATACTTCGTTAAGTAAAGACATTCTAATGTCTTTTTCACAAATTCTATTTCAGGTCATGCTTGACGTTAGTCTGTTTACTTTTATTGCTTCCATTATTTAGAAACTTAAGTAGATCATCCCTTTGAATATTTTTCTATTACTTTTTTCTTTTCAACTTTTTTCTGTCCTGAATTTTAGTTAGCTATTTTAAAAAATTAATTTATTTTCCAGTTACAGTTGATATACATTATGTTAGTTTCAGGTGTACAACTTAGTGATGAGACATGTATATAACTTATGAAGTGATCACTCTAATAAGCCTAGTGTTCATCTGATACCATACATACTTATTAAAATATTATTAACTGTATTTCCTATGCTGTACTTTACATCCCTGTGACTATTTTTATAACTGGCAGTTTGTACTTCTTAATCCCTTTCACCTTTTCATGCATTCACCCTACTCTCCTCCCATCTGGCGACTGTCAATTTTTTCTCTGTATCTATCAGTTTGTTTCTGGGGTTTTTTGCTCATTTATTTTAAAAAAATTTACAGCATTTTTTTGAGTGACATTGATTGATACAATTATATCAGTTTCAGGTGTACAATTCTATCATATATCATCTCGATACTGTAATGTGTGTTCACCACCCAAAGTCAAGTTTCCTTCCATCACCATTTATCCCCTTATACCTTCTTCTATCTCTTTCCACACCCTTTCCTTCTGGTAATCATCATATTGTTGTCTGTGTCTATGAGGTTTTTTTTTTGCTTGTTTAATCCCTTCACCTTTTTCCCCTAGCCCCCTAAACCCCATCCCCTTAAGAACTGTCAGTCTGTTTTCTGTATCTATGAGTCTGTTTCTATTTTGTCTGTTTATTTTGTTCATTAGATTCCACATACTTTTTTTTAGATTCCACAGATAAGTGAAATCACATGGTATTTGTCTTTCTCTGTCTGACTCATTTCACTTAGCATAATACCCTCTAGATCCATCCATGTTGTTGCAAATAGTAACATTTCATTCTTTTTTATGACAATATACACAAAGCGTGCACATGCGCACGTGCACCCGCCCCCCCATATCTTCTTTATCTGTTCATTTATAGATGGACACTTAGGTTGATTTCATATCTTGGCTACTGTAAATAATGCTGCAATGTACATAGATGTACATATATCTTTTTTGAATTTGTGTATTGGATTTTTTCAGATGAATATCTGGAAGTGGAATTGCTGGGTCATATGGTAGTTCTATGTTTTTAATTTTTTGAGGAAAGTTCATGTTGTTTTCCATAGTGGCTGCACTAATTTTAGTTATCTATTTTTTATTTCTAGCATAATCTCTATTTCTACACATGTTCAAAGATTTAGCATTAAAATTTTAAATGTAGTCAAATGAAATAAGTGTCCAAATATATAAATTTAAATATAATTCACCAGAATAAACTATAGTTATTAAAAATAAAAAGTATTTCATGTTTGAAAAGTTATTTACTATAAACTATGCTAAATTGTTTACTAAATATAAAAGCAAAATACAAACTATAATTGAACTGTTGAAATTTTAGATAAAAATTATGTTAATAAATCTGAAACATTTAAATATTTTATTGTTTAAAATATTACATTTTATTAAGAACTATTTACAATTCTAACATTTAACATTTATCTAGTTGCATAGATGAAGAATCAGAATTGCATTTTGTGCACCTAGCCCCACATATATGCAAATTTAAGAATAATATGAATGGCTTAATATTGTAAAATGCTCCTCAGTCATCACGAGCAGCTGTTGTGAAATCTGTACTAATTTGTGAGTACCTCCAGAACCATTAATTAGAATATAATTGAAGCAAGAAAATAGACACCCAGCACTACTGGACTAGTCATTTTTTAAATGTAGGAGTGTATTGAATTCATGCTGAGAGAATTTGACAAGTTGATCGATTTGTCTTTCCCTGAATGCTTTGTTACTTAAGTCCTCTCCATCCCTGATGTTGGCAGTGGCAAGGCCTGTAAACCTTCCCCGCCTTCTGAAGGGTGTGAGAGATTCTTTGAGAGTTGCTAGGAGCCTGAATGGTGTTAATCCTGAAAATGAGTGTGTAGATCATGCATTGTGCCGGCTTTCAGTGCCAGATCCTAAGTGACAGAGGTGACCATGTGTTCTTTAATGAATTGTGTATCTGTGTGTGTTTTTGTGTGTTGCAAGGTATGGATAGAGATTCACTTTTTCTGCATATGGACATCTGATTGCTCCAGTTCTATCTGTTGAAAAGACTATCCTTTCTTCATTGATTTACTTTTGCATTTTTGTCAAAAATCAACTCACCACATCTCTAAGTGTTGATTTATGGAGTCTATCTTTACACTGTCCGTATTATTGGTATTTTTTACACCTTCATTATTGTAGCTTAATGATGCCTTGAAGCTGGGTCACATATGCCCTCCAACTTTGTTCCTAATTTTCAAGGTTGTTTGTGTTACCACTTGAGTTTTACATTCAACTAAATTTCTACAAGAAAGTAAGCTTGGATTTTAATTGGAATTGTTTTGAATCTGCAGATCAATTTTGGAGAATTGACATCTAACTAATGTTGAATCTTCCAGTTTATGAATATGTTATATATCTTTAGATGTTCTTTAATATTTTTCATTATCATGAAATTAGCATGTCAGCCATTATTTAATTTATGAACATCTTTTGTCAAATATTTTCCTGTTTCATATTTTTGATGAATTAAATATTTAAAAATATTCTAATTGTTGATTTAACTAGTATATAAAAGTACAACTGACTTTTCTGGGATGTTGAACTTCTATCCTACAATATTGCTAAATTTATCTATTAGGACTAGTAGCTTTCTGTGGACTCCTAGGATTTTCTACTGAAATAATTATGTCACCTGTAAACAAAGAAAGTTTTACTTCCCCCTTTGCAATCTGGATGACTATCACTTATTTTTTGTTGTTGCCTTATTACAATGCCTAAAACCTCTAGTACAATGCTGATTAGAAGTGGTGAGAGCAGTAAACTTTGCATTATTTATAATCTTAGGGGGAAAATTATTCAATCTTTTTCCATTAAGTAAGTTGTTAGCTGTGGGTTTTTGCAGATGCCCTTTATCAGTTTAAGAAAGTTCTCTTCTACTACTAGTGTGCTGAGAGTTTTAAAGTCAGGAATGTATTTTTAATTTTATCCAGTGCTTTTTCTGTGTCTATTGATGTGATTATATGGGGTTTATTTTTGATGTGTTAAAGTAATGAATTATGTTGATTGAATTTCAAATGTTAAGCCAACCTTGCATTCTTGAGATAAATACGACTTAGTCATTATGTATTATTCTTTATATGTACCATTGGATTCAATTTGCTGAGAATTTTTGGAAGAATTTTTGCACCTGTATTTATGAGGGATACTGACCTATGATTTTGTTTATTTGAGTGCCTATCTGGTTTATGTATGAGGATAATGCTCGATTAAAACAGTGAATTGGGAAGTATTCCCTTCTCTTCAATTTTTAGGAAGATTTTATGTAGAATTGATATTTATCCTTTAAATGTTTGGTAGAATTAATCAAGGAAGCCATTAGGGCCTGGAGGTTTCTTTAGAAGATATAAAGCTATTTTGGTTGTTTATTTCTTCTTGAATCAGCTCTAGGTATTTTATGTCTTTTAAGGAGTATGTCCATTGCATGTAAGTTTTGAACTTAATCGCATAAACTTGTCCATAATATTTGCTTACTATCCTCTGAGTATGTGTAGTGTCTGTAATGATGTCACCTCTCATTCTTGATATTGGCAATCTGTGTCTTCACTCCTTTATTCCTGATTTATTTGGCTAAGAGTTTACTAATTCTATTGATCTCTAAGAACCAGCTTTTGGTTTCATTGGTTTTCTCTTTTGTTTTTGTTTTTCTTATTTTCTGCTCTTATCTTTCTTATTTTTTGTTCTATTTACTTGGGTTTAATTTTTTCTTCCTTTTTCTAATTTTTAAGCTGAGATCACTGAGTTCAGACATTTCCTCTTTTCTAATAATAGGCTTTTAGTACTATGATATAAAAAACTTACAACAGTTGCATTTCCTTCCTCCCGACCTCTGTTCTATTGTCAGACATTTTAGTTCTACATAAGTTATAGGCCTCAGAACACATTGCTATTATTTTTCTTTAAATATTTAATTCTGTTTTAGAGACTCTAAACATGAAATAAACTTTTAAATATTCACCCACATATTAATCTTTTCTTTATTTCTTTATGTGTTTGTTATTTTTCCTTTTCTCTAAAAGACTTTGCTTACCTTTTTTTTTGTTTTGGAATGAAGATCTGCTGATGATGAGTTTTTGCAGCTTTTGTAAACTGAGAAAGTCTTTACTTTAATTTGTTTTTGAAATTTTTTCATTTCATTGGTTTACAGCTGGTATTGTTTCTAGTGAAAATTCTGATGTAATTCCTATATTTATTACTCTTTATATCGTGTATCTTTTTTTTTCTGCCTGATTTTAAAATTTTCTCTATCTTACTAATTTTATGTCATTATTTGCAATATTCTTTGGTGGAGTGTTCTTCATTTTTCTTCTGCTTAGGGTTTGTTGAACTTTGTGTATCTTTGGATTTATAGTTTGCATCGTTTTGGGAAAGTTTTGGCCATTCTTTCTGCAAATAGTATTTCTGCCCCCCACCTCCAGTGCATGGGTTTTATCCACTCGGTTCACTGATGCTCTGGTGTTTCGTTTTGTTTTGCTTTTCTTTCATTTTGGGTGATTTCTATTGCTATGTGAAGCTCACAAATCTTTGACAATGTCTAATTTACTGTTAATCCTGCCTAGTGTTTATTTTATTTCCGACACCAATATTTTTATTTTTAGAGTTTGATTTGGGTCTTTTTTCCCCCATTTTCCATGTCTCTACTTAACATAGTTAATCTTTCCTCTACCTTCCTGAACATATGGAATATAGTTATACTAATCATTTTAATATTAATTTTATCTACTAATTTTATTATTTGTGTGACTTTCATATCTACTGATTGGTTATCCACCCCACCCTGATATGAGTTATATTTTCCTGTTACTTTAGAAGCCAGACATTATCAGTTTTACCTTTTTGGTTGCTGGATATTCTTGTATTCCTATAAATATCCTTAAATTTTGATCTGGGATGCAATTAAGTTATTTAGAAATAGTTTGATATTATTGACGCTTGCTATCAGTTAGGAGGGGGACAGCATAAACTTTTGTTTAGGTTCATCTACCTGATCTGTCCTGAGTTAAGAGGTTTTCTATTATGGCTGATGGGAATACAAATTGCTCCCAGCCCTATGTGAACACGAGTGATTTTATGCCCCTCCTTTTGATTCCTTCCCAGCTGAACACTCACAGGGAGCCTTCTGAAGACCTGTGGGTCTTCCTCCTGCCATCCTTTGAGCAGCTCCCTCTTCTCCATTTCTCTGCCCTGAGAACTCAAGTTCCCTTGCACTCACTAGACTGCCAACTCCGTCCCCTTAACTCAGACTGCCAGACTCTGCCTGGCTTCCCCACCCCACCCCACCGCACCCTGTGGCCTGTAAGTGCTCCCCAGCAGTCAGCTGGGGCAATAGTGGTGCTCATTTTGTTCCTTATCCCTCAGAGATCCCTGTCCTGCATTGCCCAATAGCTAAAGTCTGCAAACTGTTGTTTCTTTTATCCCCCCAGGTTTTTGCTATTGTTGAAGCTGGAAGGGTAAATCTAGTCCATATTACTTTATCTTTGTCAGAATAAGAAGCTCGACTTTCTTATAAACTCAGTGGACATTACCTCTCTACTTGCTACAATGAATTGTCCTAAGCTTAGCAAAATACTCTAAAAAGTATACTGCAATTCAAGCTAAAGCCTGTTTTAAAATTATCATTGCTCCTAAAACTATAGGGACAATAAATTCATTTCGGACTTAATATGCCATTAGATTTATTATGTGTTGGCTGATTGTCTACTGTGCAGTAGGTCCTGTTCTAGATACTACGAATACAGCAGTGAGCAAATCATGTGAGATTTCAGCCTTTTCCATCTCATGGCACAAATCACGGTCAGCTGCTCCAAATTATGCAGAATTCAGACCATTCTCCAGTTGGCCCCTCTTTACTTGCTAGTAAATATGACATCGTCTTGAGAAAAGGTCTTGCCCCCCCAAGCCATTTAAGAGCTGTTTAAAGCCCTGGCTGCATGGCTCGGTTGGTTGGAGCATTGCCCTGTGCACCAAAAGGTTATGGGTTCAGTCCCCTGCCAGAGCACATATCTAGGTTGCAGATTTGATCCCCAGTCGGGGCACATACAGGAGGCAACCAATCGATGTTTCTTTCTCTCTCTCCCCTTCTCCCCCTTTTCTCTCTCACTAAAATCAATAAACACATCCTCAGGTGAGTGCTGAAAAAAAGAAAAGGCTCATCAGAATGTTGGGATCCAATCTCTCCTTGCCTTTATCATCTCCATAGGCAATTCTATCTGGTGCCACTTTGTCCCTTTTAGAGAAGGCAACTCTGGACCTGCTCAGCTCACCCAAGAGATCTGACTGAGTACTGCTTCTGAAACGAATGTCAGCTTCTGCGCAATGAATTTTAAGTTGGGGCTTCTTGGTCCAGCATTTTACAAGAAGGGCAGGTGGGCTCCAGGCACAGCTTTGCCACTTTAGAATGCATTGTCACACTTTGGGGGAAGGTCAGGCCAAGAGTAGTAAAAATGGGGGCATTTTATTCTGGACTGGAATCAGATGGAGTATTGGGCAGAGCTGCTGGCCGTGAATGAAGAGAGAGACCATCTGGATTATTTAACTGGCAACTTTTAAAGCTGTGGGTTGTGTGCTGTATTATCTTTCATTTAGCTTGGTATACCTGATTCAGACCACAAGCTTCTTACAATCAACATTCGGTTAAAGAGAATTTCAGGAAAGGGTACCTTGCATGTTGTCTGCCATATACATGACAATAGGTCATTCATTCTTGTCTGTTTATATGGCTGTTTAAAAATCCTAAATATGGGCACATGTGAATAATTAAATATTATTTGTTTAATTATAAATTATAGATAAATTTATAGTTATAAATCAATGGAAATAAAAATACTAAAGATAGTACAACTATTTTGGATGCTATTGTCAACATAATGTGGTGATGTGTTGGTCTCATGATTTGTTTTATGAAAAGTCAAAATAACTTTGGGCTCATAAAGTCACTCTAAATTTGTAACTTTTATTTGAACATCATAGTTTTAATGGTTGTATAAAACTTACTATAGCTTTTGGCCAAAACCACAAGTCTTTCCCTGTCCAAGTGGATATTTTAGCCCCAAATTTAAAGGAAATATCAATATTTGGCTGGGAAGTAGAGTTGGTCTATTTGTTATTTGCACAGTGAACATATCTCTTTTATTTGTATGTTTTAAATCAGGAGTATGAGAATGCTTGGCTTTATTCCTTCTTCCCCACTTTGGGCTGTCCATTTTTCTGCCGGGCAGAAATAAGGACTTGGGGAAATTAGCTGCCCAAACGTGTAATTTCTTGGTCTGCCAGGGACAAAGCAGATGCTCCTGGGAGACTCATGGGTTGCCCAGGGTGTTTGGAAGGGAACAGGAAAGAGCCCACCCTGGAAAGAGCCCACCCTGACTAGACATTGCAATAGCATTATTTTCTAGTGTCTTATGGGCTCCAGCAACCTGGGCAAGTCGATATCTTTCCAGTTCTCTGCCACATGTAGGGCTCACAGTTACTGCTGAAGCTTGGAGATGAGGGGAACAGGAGCGCAGGCAGTGCTGTGTAGCCTATGGGGCCCAGAGTGGGGGCTGGGGCGTGAGCACTGGGGGGTCTCCAGAAGCAGATGTTGGGTAAGGCTCATGGCATTTTAATGTTAGCCTCTTCCAGTCCTTGTCTGGAGTCCATGTTAAGTGAGGACCGAGGGGACATTGAAAGCCCTGGACTGTGTCCCTAGCTGGTCATGGGACAGATAGTTTCTTCATCTGTAACTGAGAGAGTTGGACTAATGAATGATCTGTAAGGTCCCTTTGAGGACGTACATTGTATGTTTCATGGTCCCTACTTCTCTGTGTACAGTCTCACTCTTTCCTGTCACCACTTTGGGGCCAAACATTGGCACTGTATGTAACTGGAAACAGAGTGGAGGAGGGGTGCTAATCGAGGGTGGGGGCAGTGCTGCCTCCTCCCTCTTTGGCTCTCACTTTTCCTCTTTTCTTATCCTTAACCTCTCCCCAGGGTGAAAGTGCTGCGGAAATCTCAGAACTTGGAACACCCCCCAGTAATTTATGAAGCTCATTATGTGAATTTTGAACCAGGCAAGGCTCTTCTTGGCTGACAACGCTTAGGTACATGTTGAGAGAAACCAGGTGAATTTGGCTGGGTTTGGAGAGGAGTAGTGTGTGTGTGTGTGTGTGTGTGTGTGTGTGTGTGTGTGTGTGTGTCTGTGTGAGAGAGAGAGAGAGAGCGAGAGAGAGCAAGCATGCGCACATGAGAGCGAGCGCTCACTTGAGCCAATGACACACCCGAATGGGACCTGGGCCAGTGGCTGTTGAGGCTGAGGTGAACACCTTGAGAAGCATTTGTCAACAGAAACTCAGCCCTGCCTGCATGTGGACTGGGAGACAAAATTGGACCCCACAACCGCCCGGAGTGGGTTGGCATACCTCCACTTAGAGTACTTCGTTTTGTCTCCAAAAGCTGAGCCTCATCCTTGCAGCCCTCCCCTGCCAGTGCCTCTGAGGGAGGAGGCCAATGCCAGGCTTGCCTCACCAGCTCAGGGAGGTTATGTAACTGGCCCCAGGCCCTGGGAGAGGGCCAGCCCTGTCTGTGTGCTCTCTGGGGACTGTGGGGAGGACCCCTAGGGCAAGAGGCCCAGTCCTAGGGCTGGATTCCCCCCAGCAGGCTGGAGAGAAGGGAAAGGGGGGTGCCTTCTGCATCTTCCTGGGCACCTTCCTGGCTGCTGGACCTCTTCCCTAGGACCAGCAGCACCTCAGAGCCCCTCTCTCTGCATTCAGCCCTTGCCCTTCTCCCTCCCCCCTCTCCTGCGCTCCCTGACAATCTCATCCTCCCGTGACTCTAACTCCACCTCGCTTCTGCTAAGCAGTAGACATGTAACCACTGTCTCAAGATCACCATGGAGCAGAGGGGTTAATAATGCAGGCTCTAAAAACCACACCATGGCTCTGATACAAGTGTTCAATCATTCTATGCCTTGATTTTCTCAGCTGTAGATGTGGATAATAACAGCAACCCTCCTCAGAGGCAATGTGAGATTTAAATGAAATGATTTATATAAAGCTCCCACATCAGTACCCAGAACCTATTATTTTGTTATTTCTCTTCTTTACCCTCCCTCCCCTCCAAACCCACCCCTGCCCAGTCTTCCTTGTCCTGACTCTTGGCTTCATGATGACCCAAGTCATCCAGAACCCTGCCTGTTCCTTATCCTGCATCCAGTCACCTCTGGGCCCCAGGAACTCACCTCCTCTCCGCTCCTGCTGCCACGTGTTACTTAGGGCCTCTTTACTCGTCTTCCCTATCGTAGTTGGCTACCTACTGG
Organism: Pteronotus mesoamericanus; assembly: GCF_021234165.1. Taxonomy (NCBI): domain Eukaryota; kingdom Metazoa; phylum Chordata; class Mammalia; order Chiroptera; family Mormoopidae; genus Pteronotus; species Pteronotus mesoamericanus. The sequence continues at coordinate 1,132,150 of NW_026555001.1, forward strand.
GCTCCTCACCTTCCTCTCACTTCTTCCAGCCAAGCTGCCTTATGATCCGCTCACCAAATCTGATCCTTACGACAAGGCCTTCAGTCGCTCTCAGCCAGCTACAGGATCAAGCCCACGCTCTGTGGGACACACAGCCTGGCAGCATCAGACCTCTGCCTCCCCTTCTGGCCTCATTTCAGCACATGCTGCCATGCAGCGACCATGCCAAGACACAGCACATGCTTTGGCCTCCCTGCCTCTCTTCCTGCCCTTCCTGCCTCCTGGACCACCTTTCTGAGGCCCTTCCTCATCTGTTAAATGCCTGCTTCTCCTTCAAGCCAATAATATTAATACATGCAGAATCTGATAGCCACCACTGTTCTAAATGTGCTGTATGGGTATTAATTCATTTATTCTTTTCAACAACCTTATGAAATAAGTGCCATGTACAGAATGAGGAAACTGAGCTGCAGAGAGGTTAATAAGTTGGCCAAGCTTGTAGAACTAATAACTGGGAAAGCCTGGGTGCAAACCCACGCAGGCAACTCTAGGACTTGTGCCCAACCACTGCAGCCCACTCCAGGGCCCTCATGGGCACTGCCCTCAGTGAAGCCCCCCGCCCCAACCCCCAGGCCTTCTAGGCCCTTTGTTCCTTCTCCTCCCATGCTGGTGACTACTGTTCCTTTATCGCAGTGTCTGTCTTATTGCTTTCTCCTGTGAGCCTCTGGAGGTCAAAGACCGTGTTCTCTTCATTCCCACATTCCCACTGCCCTCAGTGCTTGGCACTTGGTGGGTGCCGACTACATATTTATTAAAAACAAAAAACCAAGTGAGTGACTTGCTTCTTACAAGAAGCCCCGCCCAGCCCCTGCTCTTCCTCAGTTTGAAGCATTCCTGTCCCTTGCCTGCGACTGCGTCTATCATGTGGTCAGTGCTGGGCTGGGTCTGGTGATGGCAGAGGAGCCACAAGGAGCCAGCCGACTTGGGAAGAGCTCTGGTTTTCCGGTCTCTTTGGTTTCAGAAAAGGAGGCGTGGTGGTCAGGTCTTGCCCAGCCGGCGGGAGTGAAGAAGAGCGTGGGGCTGAGGGCAGGAAACAGAGCAGCAGTGGATCCTGTTGGGACATCCCTCTGCCATCCCAGCTGCCTTCTTTCCAGTGACACAAAGAGTAACAAGGAATCCGAATGCAGAATAAAGGAAATGTCTTTCTCGCAAAGTACTTTCTGAAGCCGAAACTGTGAGTCAGGGGTCAGCCAGGGCACTTCGGGGCCAATGCAGAGCTCCCAGAGCTTCCTGAGGTCTGACCGCCTGTGCCTCAGGGCTGCCGATGGGGGCGGCAGTGGGGCAGCAGGGGCCGACCGCTGAATGAGCTCCTGTGTGCGCTGGGCGTGCCTCCCCCTCAGTCCCCACTGAGACCCAAGAACTCAGGATTGCGCCCTTTGTGCAGAGGGGAAACTGAGTCAGGAATCAGTTTGCGCACCCCAAGTGTCCATCCCCCAGATGTCTGGTTGCTCTAACATGAATCACTCAAGCTTTTGGACACAATTCTTCCCTTCAGTTTGTCCTATCAAGTGTCCCAGAAGGAACTGAGGTCTGTGAGCTTTGGTGTGGGCTCTTTCTCCAAGAAGCCTTCCCTCTTTAAACATGTTTTGTTTCCCAGATGCTTCCTGCAACCTCTACTGCACACTTCCTATGGAAGCTGAAGCTCAGAGAGGGCTTGGAACATACTGCTGGCTATGTAATATGGTAGTTTGGTATGTGGGTGTGTCAAAATGGCCCCGTCCAAATGTAAAATCATTGGTTATTTTTTAAGTTACCAAGTATGATGTCCCTCTCTCAACTGTCTCATTCACACCTCATCTTCCCCTCTCTCGATCCCTGACTCCCTCACCATCCCTCAGCCCCTGCTTGATCCTCAGATCCCAAGTGATAGGTGGGGGCCAGGGAGAGAAGAAAGCACTTACACATTACTTTTCAGTTTTCAAAGGCAAAACATTTAGTGTGTGTGCGGGTTGCTGTGCTGGTTTTAGTTGGCATTAAAATATCCCCAACATGAAGCCTCTTCCAGAGGGCTGAAGCTTGGGGACGTCCCCTGGAAGCGCCCCTGCAGAGGGCGGGGCTTCCTGGTTGCAGCCTCAGATCCTCAGATCTGGCCAGGGCACAGGTTAGTTGGGACATCAGCATTCTCAGCCCCTGGGCCCTGCTAGCTCCCTTCCTGGCAATGCGAGGTGCGCCAAGGCTCCGGTAGGACACAGGGCCGGGCTCAGGGCACACAGGGCAGGCCACCCCTGGGGCCTAGTGGGGCCCTGAAAGCGTTGAGTCAGTCCTGGCGTGGCCATGGGGCCAGGACAGAAAGCTTTCAGCTGAGCACGTGTGGGCTGCAGAGCCGGGCCAAGTGAGCTCCAGCTTTGCCACTTACTACCTGGGTGACCTTGGATCAACTCTTTTTTATTTTTCTCCTTTTAATTGAATTTATTGACGTGACACTGGCTAATAAAATTATACAGGTTTCAGGTGCACAATTCCACAACAATCTCTCACTGTATTGTGTGTTCACCACCCCAAGTCAAGTCTCCATCCATCACCCTTTATCCCCCTGTACCCTCCTTCGCCTCCCCCAGCCTCCTTCCCCCCAGCTCCCTCCCTCTGCAATTGCCACGCCATTGTCCCTGTCCCTGAGGCCCTTTTCTTTTTTACTCAGCCCCTTCCCCCAGCCTCCACCCTGTCCCCCCCTACCCCCAAAAGCTATCAGCCTGCTCTGAGGCTCATGTCTTCATCCATAAAAGGAGGATAATTATACAATACCTTTCCTTTAAGTTTTCTGTGAGGGTAAAATACCAATACATGGTTCTTGTAATTCTCATAATTCTACTTCTCAGAATTCTTTTGGCCTATGCGCTCTCTACACTTACCCTCATTCCTGACATTTCTTTATCCTCCCTCACCCCGCCCTATTAGGAACATAGCAGGGTCATAGGAGGCTCTCTCATTTCCAAAAAGACTTTCTCTAGAACAGTGGCTGCCTGGAGATGGAGATGGAAGGAAGGAGGAAGTTTTGGGGGTGCTGGAAACATTCGCTATTTGGAAGATGGCTTTGTAAATGTATGCCCAAACCGGTCAACTTGTGTACTTTAAATATGTGCAATTTATTGTACTTAATTATACCACAATTAATTTGGGGAGTAAATTGAAAAGATAATTTCAAATGAGCACAAAGACCGAAACTATGCTTTAACGCTACATTCACATGTCATTAAACTACAACAAAACATTGGAAAAAAGCTTTGTCAGCGGTCCCATCACCGTCACAGTTTCCCTGTGAGCTGGGCCAGTACGCGCTGTAACTCATCAGCTCTGCTGGGATCACGTGTTTGGTTGTATTCCTTATGCTGGGCCCAGAGCCTAGTGCCTGCTATGCAGACAGAAAGACCGAGGGCTGGCTGGAGGCACTGACTGCCTGGATGCATGAGTGGGTGTGCAGACTGAGATTCAGTTAAAGGAGCGACTGGACATTCAACCAGCGCTTCCATATCAAGCCTCCTTTGAAGCAGGAGAATGTTGTCAGTGGCTTCGTCCAGTTTCCCCCACCTTCAGTCTGCCCAGGGTGCCATGAAGGACCCGTGGTGACAGCCCCCTCTGCCTGCCCTGTCACCTGCACTCTCCCCCAGAAGACCTGCTTTTCCTGTGCACGTTTCCTGGGGCTTTTGTTGCTCTCTGACAGCTTCATCTGCACACGGGGGAAGGTGATGGTGTCTCCCAGATAATGTATTTTTCCATCCCGAAGGAACGTGGGCCATGGGTGCCTCAGTCTCCTCGTGGTGCCCAGTAGAGGTTAGGCTGGATGGCCTCTGGGGCCCTGCCCTTCTCTGGCAGCCTAGGGTGCTTCCACTGCTGGACGCCATCATGAGGCAAAGACCACATTTCTGTCGGGATTAATGAGTTGACACTCTGACATGGTGCAAGTGGAAAAGGCGCGACTGCGCGATTCCCCTCCCAGCCCGTGGCTCTTCTCCTGGTGCCCAGCCACTGGGGCGGCCACCGCTGCTCGTTCCCGGTGTGTCCTTCCAGGGACATTCCAGGGTAAGTGAACCTAGAATGAGGCTTGAGGATGTGGGCCAGGTTGCGTCAGCATTTGTTTGTTTGTTTTCAACACTGGTATGGTATTATTTAGCTGCCCCATAATCTATTCAAACCATCTCTCTGCTCCTGACATTTAAGTGTAAACATTTGCTGCAACGAATATCCTTGTGCGTGTATTTTTGTGCACAGGTAGAAGTATAACTGTAAAAAGCCAGTAAATTCAAAAGACATAGATGACATTTCTGTTTGTATAAACATGACCAAATTGCCTTTCAAATATATTTACAACTTATCCTTCTACTCACAACATAGAATGCCTGTTTACCCACAAGCACTAATAATATTTGTGAAAGCTTTTTTCCATTTGCTAAAATTTTATTGAGGTACAAAATTCATGCAGTAAAGCACATAAATCTTAAGTATATAGTTAGATGAATTCCCCCAAAGTAAAACATACCTCTATAACTACCTTCTAGGTCAGAAAGAGAACATTTTACAGTAACCTAGAAGTCCCCTTGCCCCTGCCCTGTGCCTTTTCCTCACTAGTCACCATTCTGTCCAAAGGTGATCAGTATCTGACTTTTAATACCATAGGCTAGTTCTGCCTGTTCTAAACTTGTTCATGGAATGACATAGTTTGTAATCCATTGTTCTGCTTTCTAACTCTCAGCATTTATGATATTCATTCATGTTTTTACATGTGGCAATAGTTCATTCCTTTTCATTGCTGCAGTGTATTCTATTTCTACTGGGGATAGAATTTGGGTTATTTTTAGTCTGGGCCATTGGAAATCATGCTGCTGTGTGTGTTCTTACACCTGTCTTCCAGGACAAATGCATTAATTTTTCTTGGGTATTTCTATGAGTAGAATACCTGGGTAAAAGAGTAGGCTTATGTTCCATTTCCCTAAGTGGTTGTACCTATTTACACTTCCCCCAGTACCATGTGGGAACTCCTGCTCCTTCATGCTCTCTCTCCAGGACTTGGGGTTGACAGTTTTCAACTTGAGCCATTTGGTGGATGAGTAAGTGATTGCTCATTGTGGTTTTAACCTTCATCTTCCTGATGATTACTGAGTTTGAGTTCCATTTTATATTTTTATTGGACATAAAAACTTTGATGGTGTCTATGCAAGTCTTTTATTTATTTTTCTATTGGAATCTTAATTGATTTGAGGAGTTATCCTGGACATGGTTTCTTTTTGGTCAGGTATAAATATTGCTAATATTGTCTCCCATGCTATGGATTGCTTTTTCATGTTTAAAAAGTCTAGACATCTTGCCCACTTTGAGGTCAGAAAGATATTTTCCTATGTTATCTTCTAGAAACTTTATTTATTGCTCACATTTAGATTTCAATTCCATCTGGAAATTTTATATTTTGTATGAAGTAGGAGCCAAGAGTAATTTTTTTCCAGATCCTATTGACTTCATACATTTATTGAAAGAACACTCATTGCTCTGCTGTGTTACCTCTGGCATAGAGTGAGTGTCCATAGATGACTGGGTCAATTTCTGGACTGTGTTTTTTTGTTTTATTGTTCTATTTTGTCATTTGTCTGTCCTCACGAAATGCCACACTATCATAATTTTTGTGATTTAAAAAATAAGTTTTAATATCAAGTAATATAAATCCTACAACTTTATTCTTCTTCAGTGTTGTTTTGAATATTCTTGGCTCTTAGAATTTCCACATAAATTTCAGAATATGTTTTTCAGACTATAAACACGCTTATACACACAAGCTAAACTTTAGTATTCTGATTGGGGTTGCATTTAATATATAGCTAAATGTGAGAAGAATTGACATCTTAGATGTGTTGACTTTTCCAATCCATGAATATGGAATAGCCCTTCATTTGTCTTGGTATTTTTTCTCAATATTTTTTGATGTTTTATATTTAGCCCTCTTAAACATCTTTTAGACCTATTTTTAGATATTTTATTTTTTATTGAAATCAGTACATATTATCATTTTAAAATGTGAATTTTCAGTTATTTGTTGTTGGTATATAAAAATACAGTTGATTTTTATATCTTATCTTTGAATTCAGCCATCTTGCTTAACTCACTAATAATCCTCAAAAGTTTATCTGAAGATCCTTTTGCATTTTCCTATTGACTCAGTATATTATTTGCAGTTTACACAGTCATATAGATTATACATAGTTAGTTTTCTTCTCTGTAATCATCATGCCATTTATTTTTCTTGTTTTATTTTACTGGCTAGGACCTATGGTATAGTGTTGAACAGAAGTGATAATAGTTGGCATCTTTGTGTTGTTTCTCTCACGGGGAAACTTGTATTACTGTAAGTGTTAATTTTACCATTAAATATAATGTTTGTTGCAAGTTTTTAATAAATGCCCTTTATCAGACTGAAGAAGTTACTCTCTATTACTAGTGTGCTAAGAGTAGTTTTTTAAATAATGCATTTCAAATTTTATCAAACATCTTTTCTATACTTACCGATTTTTTTCTTTATTCTGTTAATATGATAAATTACATTGATCAACTGTTCAGTGTTAAACTAGCTTTGTATTCCCTAAGTACACCCAGCTTGCTCACAATACATTTTTCTTTCCATATATTACTGGATTAAATTGGGTAATATTTTGTTGAAGATATTTGAATAGATGTTTGTGAGAGAGATTGGCCTCCTGCAATTTTTTTTTCTTGTTAAATGTTTGTCAGGCTTTGGTGTCAAGGGTATGTTGGCCTCATAAATGAGTTCAAAGTGTTCTTTTTAAATCTATTTGTTAAATATGTTTGAGAAAGTGATTTTCCTCAAACATTTTGGAGAATTTAATGGCAAAGCCATTTGGGACTAGTTTTCCTAATGGGGAAGTCTTATTTAAGGATACAATTTTTTAAATAAATAATTGAATTCCGTATTTTCTATTTCTTCTTGCATCAGTCTTCATAAGTGATTTTTTCAGAGAGTCTATTCCATCTACTTGAATTGCATAAAGTTGTTTTTAATATTCTTTGATACTCTTTTAGTTTCTGATATTAGTAATTTGTTTACTTTTTCCTGATACATCTTGCAAGGTGTTTACCAATTTTATTACTCTTTCAAAGAACTAACTTTAGCTTTGTTGATTTTTTTCTCTCTTTTGCATTTGTTTTCTATTTCACTTTTCTCTTGTATTTATTGTTTTCATATTTCTTTTTTCTGTTAGGTTCAATTTTCTGTTTGTTTTCTAACTTCTTAGTATAAATACTTGTATCACTGGTTTTCATCCTTTCTTCTTTTCTAATACATGCATTGAAAGTTATAAATTTTCCTTCAATCATGGCTTAAACTGAATCCCAGAAGCTTTTATTAATACTAAAGTATATTCTATTAATGTGACATTTTTTGACCCATGGGTAATTTGGAAGTGCACTACTTAAATTCAACACCTTGTGATTCTTAAACTTGCATTTGGTTACTGACTTCTAGTTTAATTTCATCGTGGTCAGGGACTATGCTGAGTCATTTTAAACTTCTGAAATGTCTTAAGACTTAGTTAGGGCTTATACTGTGGCAAAGTACATGACTAATTTTAGTAAATTCCCCATGTGCACTAAAAAGGTCTATTTTGTAGTCACTGGGCACAGGGTTCTATGTGTGACAATTAGGCTTTATTTCTTAATTGAGTACTTTAATTTTATATCTTTACCTACTTTATTTTTTTATTGAGATATAATTCAAATACCATAATATCCATTCTTCTAAATTGTACAATTCAGTGATTTTTAGTGCTTAACGAAATTGTGCATCCATCATCACTATCTAATTCCAGAACATTTCATCACTCCAAAAAGAAACCCTTCTCATTTTCTCTTCCTCCAGCCCTTGGCAAGCTACTAATTTACTTTTTGTTCCTATGGGTTTATCTATTCTTGACATTACATAGTGTCTGGCATCTTTCACTTTGCATAACATTTTCAGGGTTCATTTATGTTGTGGCATATATCAGTACTTTATTAATTTATATGACTGAATAATATTTTGTTGTATAGATGTACCACATCTTGTTTATGCATTAATCAGTTGATGGTCATTTGAGTTGTTTATACTTTTTGGCTGTTGGGAATGATGCTGTTATAAACATTTGTGTGTAAGTTTTTGTGTGAACATATGTTTTCAGTTCTCTTGGGTGTTATGTAGGAGTGGAGCTTCAGGGTCATATGGTAATCCTGTGTTTAACATTTTAAGGACTGTCAGGTTGTTTACCAAAAGACAGTACCATTTTACATTCCTACTAGAAATGTAAGAGGGTTACAGTTTCTCCATATCCTCACCAACATTTGTTATTGTCCATCTTTTAGATTTTAGCCATCCTAGTGGTATGTGAAATGGTGCCTTAATTGTGGTATTGGTTTGCATTTCCCCAGAACATCTTTTTATCTGCTTATTGGCTATTTGTATATATTTTTTTGGAGAAATGTCTAAAATATTTTGCCCATTCTTAATTGCATTGTTTTCCTTTTAATTGTTGAGTTGTAGGTATCCTTTATATATTCTGGATCTTAGTCACTTACCATATACATGATTTGCAAATATTTTCTCCTATTTTTGTCTTTTTATTTTCTTGATCCTTATCTATCTTCCTGCTTATTCTATGAGTCACTGAGAAATGGGTATTAAAATCTCCTATCATTATGGGTTTTCTATCTTTCCTTGTAGAAGTATCAATTTATGAGGCATATTAGGTACATACAAATATAGAATTAATTGTAGTATCTTCCTGTTGCATTGCCACTTTTTATTATGCCCATCTTTATTTTAGTAACACATCTTCCTTAAAGTCCACCTATCTGATATTAATAAGCTACACCAGCTTTTTAAATTTTGTGCTTTTATATTTTTTTTGTCCCTTTACCTTTTCCTGTCTGTGTTCTTATTTAGAAGGGATGTATCCTGTAAGCAGTTTGTATTTATTGTTTAACCCAGTCTGACATTTTTCTTTTTTAAAATTTATTTTATTGGTTATGCTATTGCAGTCATCCCAATTTTCCCCCTTTGCCCCCCTCTGCCCAGTACTGCCCTTCCCTCCAGCACTCCCCTCCTTAGCTCATGTCCATGGGCTGTACATGTAAGTTCTTTGGCTTCTCCACTTCTTATACTGTTCTTAACATCCCCCTGTCTATTTCGTATCTACCAATTATGCTTCTTAACCCCTGTACCTTTTCCCCTATTCTCCCACGTCCCCCTCCCAGCTGATAACCCTCCAAATGCCTTCCATAGCTATGATTCTGTTCCTGTTCTGGTTGTTTGCTCAGTTTGTTAGATTCAGTTGTTGATTGTTGTGAGTTTGTTGCCATTTTAATGTTCATAGTTTTGATCTTTTTTTTCTTAAATACGTCCCTTTAACATTTCATGTAATACTGGCTCGGTGATGATGAACTCCTTTAGCTTTACCTTGCCTGAGAAGCACTTTCTCTGCCCTTCCGTTCTAAATGGTAGCTTTGCTAGATAGAGTAGTCTAGGTTGTAGGTCCTTGCTTTTCATCACTTTGAATACTCCTTGCCAATCCCTTCTTGCCTGCAAAGTTTCTTTTGAGAAATCAGCTGATAGTCTATGGAAACTCCTTTGTAGGTAACTCTGCTTTTCTCTTGCTGCTTTTCAGATTTTCTCTTTAACCTTTGGCATTTTCATTATGTTGTGTTTTGGTGTTGCCCTCTTTGGGTCCAACTTGTTTGTGCTTTCTCTGTGCTTTCTGAACTTGTATGTCTATTTCCTTCACCAAATTAGGGAAGTTATCTTTCATCATTTTTTCAAATAAGTTTTCAATTTCTTGCTCTTTCTCTTCTCCTTCTGGTATCCCTATGATTTGGATGTTGGTACGTTTGGAGGCGTCCCAGAGGCTTCTTAAACTATCCTCATTTTTTTGAGTTCTTGTTTCTTCTTACTCTTCTGGTTAAATGCTTATTTCTTCCTTCTATTCCAAATTGTTGATTTGAATACTGGCTTCCTCCTCTTCATTGTTAGTTCCCTATAGATTTTTGTTTATTTCACTTAATGTAACCTTCATTTCTTCCTTTATGTTGTTGCCGTACTCGATGAGTTCTTTGAGTATCCTGATCACCAGTGTTTTGAACTCTGCATCTGATAGGTTGGTTATCTGTTTCATTTAGTTCTTTTTCTGGGGTTTTGTTTTGCTCTTTTATTTGTGCCACATTTCTTTGTCTCCTCAATTTGGCAGCCTTGCTGTATTTGTTTCTGTGTATTAGGTAGAGCTGCTTTGACTCCCTGTCTTAGTAGCATGGTTTATTGTAGAAAAGACATCTGTAAATAGTGTGGGGAGGAGACTTAGGTAATCACCAGGGCAGGGTAACCTGCTTCACCACTTTGTGGTTCTGTGTGGGGAGAGGGCTCAGAGAGGGGACAGTGCTGCTACCTGGCTTCTGGAGGTGTGGCTGGCACTCGCCCCATTTCCAGTCACTTTACCCTACATGTGCCTGGCGCCCTTCCAGCTGTTGCCCTGGTGGTGACTCCCTGAGTGGGTGTGTTTGCATATGTTCTAAGACTGTGCAGGCCCTTTAAATGGAGTCTCCTAAAAATCTGGCACTTTCTTCCACTGCCCAAACCCCTACTGGTTTTTACACTCCAGAGTTATGGAGATTTATCTTCCTGGTGCTGGAACCCTGGGCTGTGCGGTCTGACGTGGAGCTGGGATCACCTCCTCTGAAGGTATCCCTCTCAATTTTCATCCACCACATGTGAACGGTGGACTGCCCATTCCGGCTGCTGCCGCAGCCTCTCTGCACCGTACCACATCTCCTCCCCGCGCCACCCTTCTCCACGTCTCTGCTCCTCCTACCCATCCAGATGAATGTGGCTTCTTTAAATCCTTCGTTGTCAAACTTACATTCAGTTTGATTTTCTGACAGTTCTGGGTGTTATTTGTTTTGAGGTTTAGTTGTAATTCTCCCTCTGGTTGCACCAGGAGACAAAACGTGTCTACCTATACCTCCATCTTGACAAGAAATGACATTTTTCATTTAATTGAATGTTTAACCCATTTATATTTTATGTCGTTACTGATATATTTAGATTTAAATCTAGTATCTTATTTGTTTTCTATTTGTTCCACTTACTCTTCATTCATTTTCTCTTTTTTTTTGCCTGCTTTAGCAATAATCATGTATTTTTCAAAGATTCCATTTCCCTGCTCTATTAGCTTATTAGTTACACATTATTTTACACATTATTTAGTGATTGCTTTACCGATTTCCTTGACTTATTAAAGTCTAATATAAATTATTACATTTACCACTTCCTAGACAATGCAAGGATTAAAAGACAGTTAATGGCATTTACCTCTTCCTACCTTTTGTACTATTGTTTACATATACATAAATTTCATGTTTATTTTAATCCCACAATATATTATCATTATTTTGTCTTAACAGTCAATATTCACTTAGGTTTACTCATTTATCCATCCTTTTCTTTTTTCTTCATTCCATCCTGCATTTCTTTGCTTTTATCTGACATTTTTTATTAAACATTACTTTTTAGAATAGTTTTAGACTTACAGAAAAATTGCAAAGATAACAGAGAATTACCATTTACCTTGTACCCACATTCCCTATTATTAACATCTTACATTACTATCATATCTTTTTATATTTAATAAGCCAATACAGATAATCATTATTAACTAAGTATATACTTCAAATTTCCTTGCTTTTTGCCTAATTTTTTATCCCATCTAAGAAATCATATTATATATTTAATCATTATATCTCTTTAGGCTCCTCTTGGCTCTGACAATTCGTCAAGTTTACTTGTTTTTGATGACTTTTGACAGTTTTGAACAATTTTGGTGAGGTATTTCATAGGGTGTCCCTCAATTTGGATTTGTGTGATGTTTTTCCTGTGATTAGATTGGCATTGTAGGTTTTGGTGATGAAGAACCACAGAGGTAAAGTGTCATTTTTATCACATCGTGTCAAGGGTACATACAATTAACAGGTTCCTCAAAATCTGGATCTGCCCCCTGACTAGGGGTGACTGTGCCCATTGACCATTCCAGGAAACAACCAAATGTCCCTGATAGGATGAGAGAGGAGTTGTGGATCAAGTGTTTCCTCAGGGTGTCTGTCACCACACCCCACCAAGGTGTGAGCATCCTGCTCTGCTGGGTGTAGTTGTGTTTAAAGACCTGCCTTTCCTTTACAGCACGGACCCTCGATGTGAGCCACCTATTTCATCTGGTGCTCATCCAAAGAAGCCACAACTGTCCCAACGCCAGAGGAAACACTGGGCATGCTGGTCTGACTGAGAGATGGGGTGTCAGTTTCCGGCCTGGTCACACTGTCCGTGGGGGTTCTCAAGGGTCATTTTGACTCAGGTGGTTTTTGCTTTGCTCACTGACTGTAGATGGGAGCCCACTGCATCCCCCAAAGAGAAGCAGTAACTCTTAGTGACCACCCAGTATACATGCATATTAAGAAAAACATGTTTAAAGCCTGAATCCAACATAATTTGTGCTTTGTTCTGCCCTGATGGAGAATATTACTTAAGGGATAGTGTTAGTTCCTCTCTGCTTATCCTGGGTTCTATGGACCATCTATGTCTGATGGCCAGGGTTTTGTTGTTGTTGTTGTTTTTGTTTTTTAATGCTATTTATTATTTTATTTTTTTATTTTTAGAGAGAGGGAGAAAGAGAGAGAGAGAAACATCAATGCATGAGAGAAATATCAATTGTTTGCCTCTTGCAAGATCCCAACTGGGGGCCTGGCCTGCAACCCAGGCATGTGCCCTGACTGGAAGTGAAACCAGTGACCTTTTGTTTGGCAGGCTGGGGCTCAATCCACTGAGCCACACCAGCCAGGGCTGGCCAGGTTTTATCTACACAAAGATCTGAACAAAGTTTTGAAATTATAGCTTTTCTTTATCTTTGTTAGGTATCATTCTCTAAATAACTTTCTTTGGTGATTAGAGGAAAGCTAATCTTTCCCTGTTATACCAAGACAGCAAACACTGACACATTAGGGGAGGAGTGAGGTTTACACTTGAGCATATTTGCAATGAGCAGAACTCTGTTTTTCTGAACCTACAGATCAAGTGCTATCTTGTGGGGCCACCCAGAAAAACGCTACTTTTGTAGATATTGGAAGGTGGGCTTTTGGGTTCCCCTAATCTTATTTCTTTCTGGACAAACTCTCTCAACTTCTTGTTATGACATGATTGCAAGTCCCATCATGATTTTAGTCACCTTTGTTGAACAAATTTCTGTTTATATGTCTGTGAAAGTACGGTGCTCAGAGAGGAGCATAATATATTGGGGGTGCTGTCTAGCCCATGGTGTTGTGGAACTGTCAGGTTCCATAGCTCAATAAGGCTCAGATTTGGTCCTTTCAGGACTTCGATATGTCGGGGGGTGGGGTAGGCATAACCGACCCTCATGGCAGGACCACCCTGGTCAGCACAGCTGCCTCTCTACACTTAAGGAGGAGCAGGAGCAGACACACACACCCTGGGATTGCTATACCCCTCGGGGCCAGCCTGCCCTAGCCTGAGTCATCTCTCTCATCTGGTTTTAAATCTTTAGTTGGAGCCCTGCCCGGGGCTTTAAGCAAAGCCCCCAAAATGATGTCAATGTTCATGCTCAGCTGCCCTCGCCTCAGCCAGGCTAATGAGGGTGGGAAAACATCCCTTTGTTTCGGGCCAGTGGGTCCTCCAACTGCAGCTGTCTTCCTTTGTTCTTGCAAATGCTGGGCCCACCCACAGGGGTTAAAACCAAGATTCTGGCAGGAAGAGAGGGCGAGCCACTTCCTGGCCACACCTGCCTTACAAAGCAACAACCCACCTTATTATCCATGCAATGAGTGCGCTTGTACGAGGGTCCCCCAGGTGATGTAAGATATGAAGGGGGCCTAGAAAGTCCCACAGAAATGACAGAGGAGCTGTTGTACCTCCCTGCTGTGCCCTCAGCCCTCCAGCTTGAACCTCTAAGAGATCCTCAGCATGATGTTCCATCTCTTCCACTCTCTTTATATCAGTCACCGGTGGCAGAGCAAGGCTTCCAGGTCATCTGTCACCACCTGTTCCTTGTCCCTGGACAGTTCATACTCGCATCTCCCACCCGTCCCCAGCCTCCAGATCCTTCCACTGTACTCTCTGGAGCTCTGACATCAGCCACCTCCTAGGTCCTCCCCTCTTTTCTGAACCCGCCTTCCCCTCCCTTTTAAACTGGAGCCCCACTCTGCTGAGGGCCCCTGTGCCCTGCTGACCTCGGAGAGAGGTTGGGACAGTTGCTCTCCCCTGCGGGCAGGTGCCAGGCAGGGCCGGAAGTGAAGGGGATCCTTTTGCTTGTCAGTATGCTTCCAAACCACTTCTCCATGCCACTGAACTTCTCGTTTCTCCTCATAGCTGCCCACCTTGGCCTCTGGTCACTCCTCTTTTGGTGATTTCAGTTCCCAGCTCACATCTCTCCTCCATCACTATGCTCTGGGTCCTTGTCACACTACCTTGCCAACCCTGACAACGTCTTGTGTCCCCTACTTCCTCAAACCTTCTCTTCCTCCGCGTTATCTCAGGCACCCCCGAAATGTCAAAATTTGCTCTTTTTTAAAAAAAAATAAAATATAGTTAATACACAGTACCATATTAGCTTCAGGCATACAAGATAGTTACTCAACATTTATATACTCAACAAAGTGATCATAATAATTCTGGTAACCATCTGTCATGGTACAATGTTTTTATGATATTATTGACTATATTTCCTAGGATGCACATTATATTCCTGTGGCTTATTGATTTTATAACTGGAAAAGTGTACTTCTAATCCCCTTTACCTACCTCCCCTCAACCCTTTCTCCTCTGGCAACCATTACTATGTATCATGGTAATGTTAGCAATAGAAAGAACTGGGTGCAGGAACTCTATATACTATTCTTGCAACTTTTCTGGAAATCTGAAATTATTATAAGATAAAAGCTCATTCAATGTTTAAAAGAAACAATACTTCCATTATCCCTTTCTTTAGCTCCATTCCATTTCCCTGCTTCCCTTCACAGGGAAGCCTCTTGAGAGAGTTGTGTGTTGCTGTGGTCTCTATCCCCGACTCCAGCCAGCTCATTCCTCAATCCACTCCCACCAAGGTACTGTCCTCCACTCTCCACTGCTACTGCTCAGGTCAAGGTCAAATGATAATCTCCAAGTTGCCCAACCCCAGAGCCCATTTTTTCTCCTTATCTGACTCCTCCTGTGACTTGTAGCAGCATGTACATGGCCCAGGGCTCTAGCTTAGGACTCTACCCTTTGTCTATGCCCTTATCTGAGGTATATTTCATTCAAGCTCATGGAGTTAAGTACAACTTATCTGCTGTTTTTTTAAAACACTTTATTTATTTAGAGAGAGGGGAAGGGAGGAAGAAAGAGAGGGAGAGAAACATCTATGTGAGAGAGAAAAATCGATTGGTTGCCTCTCGTATGTCCACCAACCAAGGACTGAACCTGTAACCCAGGCATGTGTCCCGACCAGGGATCGAACCAGTGACTTTTCGCTTTGCAGGATGATGTCTAACCCACTGAGCCACACTGGTCAGGGCCAACTTATCTACTGCTGATGCATAAATTTTTATCTTCAGCCTTTATCCTATGAAGTAGGGACTATAACCATGCTCCCTTCACATGAAAGGAGACATAGGCTCGCAGACATTAAGGGGATTCCCCAATGTTACATAATTGGAAGCCAGAGAGCCAGGACTTGAATCCAGGTCTGTCTGACTCCAGGCCTGTGCTATGAGTGCTCAGGCTGCCCTTCTGCCTTCCTCCTCCATCCCAGCTCCTTGCCCTGCTTGCTCCCTGGGCTCTCCTGCATGTGCTGCTTAGTGTGGCCTCATGCCTTTGTCCCCTTTGTCCACTTCTCCCAAAATGATCCCCCCCACCCCCAACTCCACCTCTCCCGTCTTCTTCCTTCCCAGCTCTGGTGGGGGATTTCTCTATGCCTGAGGCCCAGGTTGATCTCTCCTGGTCTCCTCTGAACTCCCATAGGACCCAGAGTCTACCCTAAAGCAATGGAGGGCTGCATCTAGAAGTTTTTTTGCTTTCTAAACCCAAGATGGGTGTCCTTGGTCCAAGAAAAGTGCATACTTGGAGATACTGAAGCACAATATCTGAGCCTGGGACTGCCTGGGAAAATGGGTACCATGGGCCTTTGTTATTACATACCATCTCGAGGGGTCTGAGTTATCCAGGGTCACTTTTGTCTCCTCCACTGGCTGGTGAGCTCTTGGAGAGAGATCATGATTTTTATTAAGTGTGTGTGTGTGTGTGTGTGTGTGTGTGTGTGTGTGTGTGTGTGGTTAGGGGAGTATGTATTTTTGATCCATGGTTGGGAATCTGCATATGCAAAGGCCTGACTTCAGTTATATGTGAATTCTTGACTGTTGGCGGTCAGTGTTGCTAACCCTTGCATTATTCAAGGGTCAACTGTACTTCAAAACTCTTTTCTCCTGTGTCCTGGGAAGCCAAGAGAGGTTCAGTCTAAAAGTGAAGGAACTGATTTAGACTTCACCAAGGTTATAGAGAGGCCAAACGGTTCCCATAGGGGCTACCGAGTTCAGAAGACCATTTTGAAGCAGTGTGGGTTGTGCTGTGATCATTATCATTTTGGAAGAACTGAAAGTGCCCCAAGAGAAAAGACGAGGAAGACACTGGAGACCTTCAAGGCCGTGGTGGCGGCAGCCGGAGAACCGTGTGTGTGGGGACTCCTGTATACTGATGGAGAACTTAGGAGTAGGTACGGGCCTGCTCCTCAGCATTCTGAGCTGGTCAGGGAGAATACCTCCAGTCTTGTCCTACTGGGGCCCTCCTGCCTCAAGAATGAGAGAACCACATTAACCTGATCACTGTGTAGGCAGGCCTCCTGATACAAGGTCTTTTTCACAGAAAGCAGAGTGGGCAAGGGCTGAAGAGAACAGGCTGCAGATGGTTGAATCATGCATGTTTTGAAGGCAACGGACCTCCATTCTATCTCTAGTAAAACCCACAGTTCAAGTCCCCCACCCCCAATTTGAAATGCACGTTAGAGACCATGCCTCTTCAGGAGACGTAAATTTTGCCCTGTGTGGATCAGACGGAGCCAGGGCTGGCCCTTCTCTGCCAGGTGAGGCTGCCTCTTTCCTCAGTGCTAGGTCTGGGTCCTGCTTCTGGAGACACCTCTCATCCAGCAGCTGCCACCCAGGGCAAGAGCTGGGAAGGTATCATACCTTGCTGGATCTTACTTGCCTAGAGGGGAACATATCTAGAGTCAGGAGGAGCCCCCAGTGGCTGAATGGTTGTCACTTCTACACAGGGACCCTACCTCTGTCCCTGCCCACCTGGCCATGCTGGCACATGCCTACTCCTAAGCTACCTGCATTTTGAGAAGTACGAAAATCAGGAGCACCTAAGTCCGTCTTCACTGGATTACTCAAAGACAAAATATGAAGGAAGCAGGCAGAGGTTGTCTTGAGCTTGAGTGCTTCTAGGGATCAAGCTCCTGCAATCCACCAGGGACAATGATGTTGGTGCAGTCCCCCCGCCCCCCCTTGCGGGGCTTGGAGGCAAGGAGCCTGGAGCTGCCTCCACCCCCAGTGGCTGAAGGACACAATCATAGCCTTCAGGGGGTTAAGGCCAGCGGCCTTGCCCAAGGATGCTTCGTAGACCCATACCCGCTAAAGTTTCTGGGTTCCAGAATGGGGCCCCTCCGTGTCTGAGTCCTGAACTTGTCAATGCTCAGAGGCAACTCTGCTGTTGAAGGTCTGGCTGAGATGTGTCACTCACAGATCAGCTTCCAAAAAAGAACAAACAGATGAGGTTTCCAGGAAGTCGGAGAAAGCAGGCAAAGGTGAGTGGGAGCCGGGCAGGGCCTAGGAAATCTAGTCTGAAGGCCCGGGCACCAAGCTGGGGAAGGGAAGAGATGAGGAGAGCAAGCAAAAGGACCAGAAGGAGGTATAAAGCTTAAAGTAATAAAGACAGGAACATTCTATTTGGCAATGAAAACAGAGCTTTAGCTTAAAATATACTGTCCCTCCCCACCCCCAGCTGGCAGAGGCAGTTGGGGAGAAGCAGGGCTGAGACTGGGCTCCCATTTCATGTCTTCTATTCATAGGATGTGACTTGTGGGAGCCACTCAGTTTGACTCTGTTCCTTTTGTGAATTGGGTGCTCACAGGACCCCTCAGCTTGAGGATCAAGAGAGCTAATAAGGTAAGTGGGAGACCACGCCGTGTGGACTGAACTGTTAGGCAAACAAAGTGCAGGATTCTGGAACGGCTGGTTGTGGGACTGACGAATGTGAGAGAGGCAGCTGCCAGGTCTGCCCCCAGACCCGCCCACCCCCCCTGCCGACCCCTTAATCACACCGCAGAGATAGCTGTCTGGTTATAAGCAGGTCATGATTTGGAGGGTAAAGTTTGAATTAGGGAACCCATCATGCTCACACCTAATCTGGGGCTTTCACTGTGCTCTCTCTGGCTGACGTTTCCTTTTTCTTTGCCCTTCCCATTCACATCCTACTCGGGAAGTCCCCATCTCAGCCCTGCCACCTCCAAACTGTAGTCCTCTCTGCCTGCTGAGCCCAGGCTGACCCCTCATCACAAAGTGCAGTCAACACACAGGCCAGTGCGGCTCAGATTGCTTCACATAATTTTCTGAAAGCAGGGACCATGACTTGCTCCCTGGGGTCCCCCTGGGTACAAAAAGGGCCCTGTGGCAGATAGAAATATGGGCAGTATAACATGGCCTTTCAGTCTCAGGCGTAACATCAGCCTTTCTTCCATCACCCGTCTTCTGTCCACGGGCCTTGGTTGTCTCCCAGAGATCAGCGCCAACATCCATTCTCTGCAAACTAGTAAACATTGCTTCACGCCAGGGTAACCCATGATCAGTCCACAGGAAACAAGCGCCACCAGCAGTAGTTAGGATCAGAATACTTTAATAAGATATCAGTGTCAAAATACATTTCCTTATAAAGTTAAGCTCCCATATAGTAATAATGTCAGTAGGAATTTGACAAAATAATAATGTACATGAAATCGTTACATTGACAGGTAAAGTTAATATTGAAGCTCGGAATATTTTTCAGAGTGTTTTAGTAAAACTGCAAGGGTAAAATACCCTTGATGCCAAGGCAATGCACACAGGAATCAATACCAGCATCTACGTGGCAGTAACCCTTCAAGCCCTGTCGCCGTGTGGGGGACAAGCTGTGCTGCTTAAGCATGATTTGGGCAACACACAGGGACTAGGTTATTTCTCTCATCTAATTCAGAGTCTTCTGAAATTTAAATTTCATTTTTGGCAGAGTCCATCCAGGCTTACCCAATTCTTGGTCTGTTGTGCTTTAGATGTGTGTTTCTAGAAACTTCTTCATTATACTGATGACAGATAAGTTCCATATGACTGGTATTTAAAAACCGAAGGTATCGTCCCTCTTACCCAGTGAGTTAAAGTGTTCTGAGAACACTCTGTTTCCAGTGCTTCCTACCTATACAAGTCACTTCAAGTGACAAACAGACCTGGGGGAGGGCCTGAGGCTGGGGCTGTCCCCAAGGTCTGCCTGCTGCTCACCAGCAGGGGCACTGCACCTTGCCTTGTAGGGCAATTTGAGGAGGGGGCCGCAGGATGCGGCCAGTCAGGTCCAGCTGCCCCCACTGTCTGTACCCTTTCAGTCCAGCTTCACGTGCCCCAGGCTGTAGGTGGGGAAGACGTGGACTGGGTCGCTGCACCATTTCTGAATCCTTGCTTACTTTCATGAATTCCCATCTAAACCATCTCATGGTAGTTCTGGAAATATCCAAATGTGCCACGTGAAAGCCCATTAGAGTCACATAGCTCAGTGCACTTGAAGGGCTAGCAACAAAATCTTAAGGAAAATTAAAGCACTTCCTCTCCCTTAGATCTGCCCCCCCTACAGCCCTAGCCCATGATGTGCCATCAGACCCTCTTGGCAGCAATAATAATATATACATACATACACAATACATACAGAACACGAGGAGAAGACAGCTCGCAGTGCTCCCACTTAATGATTACACTTCTTGGACTGTTTGTCACGCTATGCCTTACCCCAAAGCAAAAGCCAACAGAGAGTAACCTTGAGCCGTGTTAGTACAGGCCCGTGGGAGTTCTGTACAATTCTGCAGAGT
The DNA here is from genome assembly GCF_021234165.1 of Pteronotus mesoamericanus. Taxonomy (NCBI): domain Eukaryota; kingdom Metazoa; phylum Chordata; class Mammalia; order Chiroptera; family Mormoopidae; genus Pteronotus; species Pteronotus mesoamericanus. The sequence continues at coordinate 1,152,345 of NW_026555001.1, forward strand.
TAGCAGGAAAAAGAAAATTAACAGCTTAAAAAAAATCTTAAAGTGATTTTGTGAGCAGGATTCCATTTCCGTTTCTAAGTCTTTAGATATTACAAAGTACCCATATATATGATAAACACTTAACCCAGATATAAATTTTTAAAAAACTCAGTTATGGTTTCGAATAATAATAATTAAAAAAATCACCAAAGCGGGGGTGGGGGGGAGCAGAACACCGAACAGTTGGGGAAGCCACGCTGCATCTTTCACGGATAACCACATACACTGGAGTTCACCCTTCACATTTCTTTTTTTTTTCCCAAAAGCCATCGAAATGATAGCAAAGAGTTGGCTTAAAAGAAAAGACTGAAATTTACAGTATGGTGATTAGTTTTAAAAAAAGGAAGGAGAAGGACTGTGAGAGGGCGAGGCCACAAATCAAGCTTGAAAGCAAAATTGTTTTGTTTCTCTTTGGCAACAACAACAAAATCTTTTCAGTTAAATGAAGCCAAAGCTTTCCCTACTGTGGAACAAACATACACCGAACTTGTTAGTATGAATATTGTGTGTGTATAAGAGGGAGGCCCATGGATAATATAAATTAGAAGTAATTGAAGTAGGGGAGGAAAATCTTACAAAATTTAAGAATATTTTCATTGACAGAGTAAAACACAGGTAAAACAATTGTATATTTTAAAAATATAGATAATAAAATGAGCATCTTCAGAAAAAGGCCATTACTCGGTAACCTGGGCAAGTTTGCCAGGTAAGTACATCTTGTAAAAAGTGTTGGTGTTAGAAATACCTAGTTGCAAAAATAGATGTCGAGAGTGAAGCTGGCGGGATGGCATGCAGGGGACCTGCCCTGGGGAAGGCCCTGGTTCAAGTGGCCTGGTCCAGGGCTCTGAGAAGTTCCCCTCCTTGCAGGAGTGTGGAGCTTCCTGGTACAGGGACGTTCACCTCACAGTCATATCTGGTCAATTCGGGCAGCAGGTAGGGCTCAAACGAGGGCCCAAGCAGCCGGCTTGCCATACCTGAAAGAACAGTTGGTAGGGTATTTCAAAAACTAAATCAAACATTTGGAAAAGGCTCTATTCCATAAGAGGCTACCGGGGATGTGAAGGGTACAACGGAACCCCAAGGAAGAGAGGTGTGTGGTGCAGGCAGCAGCAAGAGGATATTTTAGGGAATGGGGGTTGTGTGGGGGGAGCCCCCACGAAGGCTTCTTGGCCTTGAAGGAGGAGACATCAGTAAGGTCTTTCCCTGTCGCTGGCTGCACGCGCAGTGCCCCCCGACCCCCCGCCCGCACCTGCCTCCCCCACTGGGCCTCCCGCCTCTTGAAGCCCCCACAGTAGCAATAGATACTTCGGATGCTCACTATCCCTCTCTAATCCCCGTTTCTTTTACATACTGTCAGAAATAATCCCCCCCTGATTTCTAAGGTTCAAGGGAACGTGTGGGCTCATGGCAGGGACAACAGTGCTGGTTATTACTCAATACAAACTGTACCAGAGCTCAACACTTCAAATGTAGACCTTTCATTTAAGGGCGTGGCTTGCTCTGCCCTCCAACCAGTAAAGAGTGGGCTGGAATTTAAGGCCCTCGGGCTGTCTGGCGGCTCTAAAGCCCGGGTTCTGAGGCACTGAACAGCAATTTGCCCGAAACCATATTGCTGAAGAAACGCCCTCTTTTAGGTCAGGGGTCTGGTATGTTCTACTACAACCTCAAACTTGTTTATGGTAAGTAGTAACATTTTTGTGCCAACATCTATGTTTTGCAAGATGGTAACAGACTAATGAGGCCCAGGATGGAAGGCAGGTGTCAGGTGACTAACCCTCCGGAAGCTGCAGCAGGGCAACCTCTCCCACAGCCTCCCAGGCCACCCCCACCCCTCCGCCCGCAGCACGTTCTCCATGCGCATCCTCAGCTCAGCTCCCACCAGAACTGAGTGATGCCCCAGGAGGTCAATGGGGCATTAGGCAATTGGGTAACACAACGAACTGAGTAAAAGACACAGGCTCAAGAACTCTTTGGATTGGAAGAGCCTTGGGTGTCACCTGATTGTTGGAAGATTCCTTCTAAAGTCCTGTAGGCAGATGGCCTTCCAGCTCCTGCTGCGTTCCTTCTCAGAAGGAGGGCTCGCCCCTCTTAAAGCAGCGGCCCTTCGTGGCTGCAAGTCCGCCCCGTGCTGAGCTGAGACCTGCCGCCTTGTGATGCCCACCTCCGGGCCCTGGCCCCCCCCCGCCCCCCGCCCCCCCCGCCCCCACCGCACACGGCAGACGCTGGCATGGAGGCTTCAGCCCCTCTGTGCACCCACCTGCCGCCTTGTGGACCGATGGCAGGCTGTAGTCTTGGTACTGAAAAGCGCAACACTGCGGTGGGAACCTGCTCTTGGCGTTGTCCCCAGGGCTCACGGCAGACGGTGGCTGTGGTGGCGGCAGGTGTCTCAGAGGCTGACTTGAGCCCCTCATGGGATTTTGGGTGAATTCATCTGAAAGATCAACATTGGAGCATGAGGGCAGCACTGACCTGAGGGCGGGGAGAGACCGTGAAGCCCCCAGCATCCTCCTCTCCTTCACCGAAGGTGCTCAGAGTCACCAGAACTAGAGCCAGCCCCTGGGGCCTTGAAGCCTAGAGGTTTCTGACTGTCATTGAGCCAGACTGGGAAGGTGAAGTTGGGTGTGTGGAACGTGGGGTGGAAAGGCAGATGGTGAGTGAGAGGAACAACCAAGATGGGCCCCTGAGCCCCAGCCCTCCCACCTGCAAACACCCCACCCAGCCCCAGGAGGCCAGGCCGGTTGCTCACCACTGGGCACGTTTGCGCTCAGCTGCTTGCTGGGCATTGAAGGGCAGTTCCCGCAGCCCCTGAGAATCTTCATCCTTTTCCACATCAGATGGGAAGGGCTGCTGCCTGGAGGGTCCCCCTGGGTGTGGGAGGGGCAGATGTAGAAGGGAGAGGGCCGGAGAACCAGGTCCTCAAACTGAGTCAGGGGTGGGGCGGGCTCAGGGAAGCTGTGCCCAGAATAGAGCTGGCGCTCCCTCTCTCTGAAAGGCCCCATCCCCACCCCTCCCTGCTGCCCCTGGCTGGCACGCTGAGCCTCACCATGTGTGAGCGCTCCCTGCCAGCCTGCAGCTCTGCCCTCAGCCCCGATTCCCTGCCCAGCCTTCCCCAAGGGCTGTGGAGGGGACCCGAGATGACGCCAGTCAGGAGATGGCTCACCCCATTCATGTCTTGGAAGGCTTGCTCCTCGTACTCCAGCTGTCGCTTCAGCTTCAGCTTGTTGGAGAGGGCGACCATGGCGGGGCTCATCACGTCTGGGCCCTGAGGCCCGAAGCCCTTCGCAGACCTGCCAAGTCCAAGAGAGTGGGCTGTGAGGGAGCTTGGAGTCACGCCGCCAGTACCTTCCCCTGGACTTGGGGTCTTCGGAGAGCCCTCCCTGAGCTAATACGGCCGCGGCGGCTCTAAGACCGAAAGGGTGGAGTCCCAGCGGAAGGGTGTGGGCCCCAGGGCCTGAGCTGTGGCTCTGCTGCCCTTCTTCAGTTTCCTCTACGTGGTGGGGTGCTAACAGGTCAAGTCACCTGCACCTCCCTCCTCATGTGCCCGCCCGTCCAGCTGTACCTCCTGCTGGTGATATCACCTGCCCAGCTAGGAGGCATCAGTCTTTAGGAGGGTTTCTTCTGCCCCGTCTCACCCTGTCTGAGCTGCTCCCACTGAGGGCTGCTCTGTCCAGGGCACATGCCCCAGGGCAGCGTAACCAGTGTGCCTGGGAGCTGGAGGTCATACACCAGCCATTGTGCCTTGGCCCAGTGAGCGCCCAGCTGGCTGACAAGGGGCTTGTTGGGGATTTGAAGGAGCCAGGGAAGGCAGGACAGAAAAGGCAATGGTGGGCGCCAAGAGGCAGGGAGAGGAGGGGCATCTTTTCACTTTTCTCAACCAGGGTTCCATGAGGGAACTGAGAAAATCATCGCTCACATCACTGATTGTGTTCTGTGGCTCCGGTAATGAGCTCTAGGTAAGAAATTACTCTAAAGGGGTGCTCCAATGAGCGACATGGGTGTTCAAGGCTTGGCCAGCCTACTTCTCTCCCTTTCCTGTCCTCAGTCTCCTCTCAACTCCCTCCAGCCTCGATAAACACATTCCTGCTCGAGACCTCGGGAACCTCCCGGACCTTGGGGTGACACCCTGCAGCCTGAGCTCTTGGATTTCAGAGCAGGGCTCACTGGGGGCTCAGCCACTGTGGGGCAGGAGTGGACGGTGGGGCAGGGAGCCTTTCTGGGCCCTAGGTCTCCCTGCAGTGGGTGCCTACTGTTCCCTCCCTTTTCAGCACAGCCTTGGCTGATGGAGCCAAGGGTCACTGCCACCTACTTCTTCTTGAACATGGAGAGATGAGGCGAGGTGAAGGGGGGCCCCAACGGTGACGCCCCGAGGGCCTCAGTGCGCTGATCTCCAACAGGCCACTTCGTGGGACGGAAGTGTAATGGTGGGTCCGGGGGCCACTCTGTGTTGAATCTGCCCCCCAAAGAAGAGAGAGGAGTGCTGGCCTGGCCGCAGCACAGTGGCAGGGACACTTTGCTCCCGCCATCGAAAAAGTTGGAGGACAGGGGCTGGTGCTCAGGTTCTATCTTCTTGCTTTCCAGTGGCTGCTGATACTTGTCCAGGAAGCAGGGGCTGTGGGAAGCCATAGGGGCCAGCGGCTGGAAGATGTTCGTCATGGTGCTGAAGCACTGCGGGGGGATGAACTGAGGGTTCTCAGGCGAGAGCTTTTCCTCCGGGCAGATGGGGCTCAGCTGGAAGTCTTCCCCATCCATGGGGATGTAGGGTGCCAGCGTCTCCAAGTCCAGCTCGTTGAAGTCCACCTGAGGAGATGCGGAGCAAAGACAAAGGAGCTCAGCAGCTGGCGCCGCTCTCACACCATTCCATCTCCGTCCCTCACCCCTCCCTGCTAGAGGCAATCTTCCCGCACAGCCTGTCGCAGCACGCCCGCTGCCCCCCCCCCCCCCGCCCCCCGGCTCTGAGGCCTTTACTGGCTCCTGGTGGCCCACCCGAAGGAGCCTCAGACTCCTTTCCTAGACTTCCCGTGCGGTTCATCCCCCTCGGCCTGCGCCACCCGGCTCCAGGCGGACATCCCTCTGCACACCACACGTCACTGGCCCCAAGACGCTCTTCTCTCCACTCTACCTGCCCAAACCCCACCTCCTCTCGCGGAGGCCCAGGCAAGACCCACCTCTTCCACAAAGCCGTCCCTCCCTCTCTCTTTCCCACGGTGATTGCCCCGTCCCTGTCCTCATGGGACACTTAGGCCTGTGGTGCACACAGTGGCTCCCGGAGAGCCAAAGGCAGCTTGGCCCTCCTCTCCCTCAGCGGCCCTGGCGCGGGCCTGGACGCACGGTCAATGCCAGGGTACAGCTGCGACTGCTCAGAGGCAGCGGCCCCAGGAGTGACTTTCATCCCCATCAGCAAGTCCTCAGAGATGGCCCCTCAGGTCCCCAGGATCACACTGGGCACCACAGGGAATACCCACACACAGATGCCGACAAAAGTTTCTGCCTTTGGAGAATGACACCCTCACTGGGGGGATGTGCCTAATGTATGAACGATCACAATGGGACAAACTGGTCAGAGACAGAAGCAGGCAGGTGTGATCAAGTACTGAGTAATAAATCCTGGTGGAGTTCCAAGGGGAGAGAAGGGAGGGCCGCCAGGGAAGGGCTGGCACGGGGAACACTTGGCAGGATAGCTGGAACCCGTGCCAGGCAGGATAAAGAGACAGCAGAGGAGCGAGGCGGAAATTTGAATGAGCAACCCAGACTGAGACAAATGCGAATTAATGGTTTTCCTTTGGGTTTTGTGAAACGCGCACCCATCCACCCGCCTCAGCCCTGTTTACACAGTTTCTGCAGGAGCATTGGGCCTTATACAATAAACGCTTTCCTGAAAAGTGACATGGAAGTGAAAATTTATGAATCAGATGTGATTTTTAAATGCACTTGAAATAAAATAGTGTTTCAAAGACTCCTAAGATGATTAAGTTTGTGAAGGGAGTAATTGTTCCCTATGCTTATAAATGTCTTATACATGTGAATGTCCTTTATAAATATCGGGCTTCCTTAAAGAGAAGTCCAGTCATAGTCTTGGCTTTCACAGCGCTAAGAAAGCTGTCTCAGTCAGCAGGAGATAAACGAGGTGAGGGTTAAAGTTGGGGAGCTGGGTTGGACACAGGTGAAGCAGATGGCGGAAGTGGGAGAAGGGACCTCCACAGGCTCGATTTCCCTGCACCCTCACCCCGTTAGGGACCATGGCCTTGGCTGGCCAAGTATCTCTACTGGTCTCTGCCACAAAGAGCTGAGGCTGCAAGACCGGATGTGAACCTTCACCAGCAGCAGTGGGAGGGTACAGCATGCCGCCCCGATCTCCTCCATGGCTGCCTACCTGGGGGCTGCACTGGTCCTTTGCCTCTGTGTCCATGGCAAAGAGCTTCTCAATCATTTCAATCTTCAGATCATCATTCAGAGATGTGTAATAGTCTTCAGGGCTGCTGGGCTGGGGACCAGGAAGGAGAGTGACAATGTCAAGGGTATGACACTAGTCTCCTCAAAGTCCAAGTTGGAAAGAAAAATACATTCTTGGGCCCATAAATCAACTCCATTCCACCCAACAAGTACTCCTTACAAGCTGTATGAATTAGGTCAATTCATCAACCTCTCTGAACTTCAGTCTCCACATAAAATGAGCCTGTCTCGAGAGCAGATGGGGATAAAGGCCATGGCCAGAAGGGCTCTGGAAACTGTACATCACTATGTCCTGAGCAGGGATGGAGCTAGGGGCTCAAAACTGTGTGCAACTCAGCCCCTGCATTCAAGGAACTTATTAAGATGGGGATGGATACTGGCAGCAAGAAAACAGCTCGAATACCTGGCAGGTATGTGTCACCACCTCTGGGATAAGTTGAGTAGGAGGGCAGTGTTTCTGTCCAGTCTGTCCAGCCATCCGGCAGCGGCCAGAAGGAGGAGCCCACCCTCTCTGTGGCCTCTCTCCAGGGGGGCTCACCGTGGAGCAGCTGCTGCTGCTGGTGGCACTGGGGCTGGTGTTCCCCGGCGCGGCTGCCTGGGGCATGGTGAAGGCAGGCAGGCTCGCGGGCAGGCTCGCAGGCAGGCTCCCGGGCTCACTCTGGGCACCGTGGCTCCTCAAATCCTCAGCCCATGGCTGGTTAGGGGGCAGGATGGTCTCGCCATAGGCTGATGACTCCTCAAAGTTCTGGTTCCCTGTGGAGACAAGGGTCTGGCCTGGTTAACACTCACAACCACTGGGCTCAACCCCAGGGCAGAGACAGCCCAAAGGATGCAAAAGAAATCTCCACAAGGCCTGGAAATTAGGCCCTCAGTGCTCTGAGGCTTAGCTGGGACAAAGGACCCTTTAACTGGGGCTGAGTCAACATACAGACTCGCTTTCAAGAAGACACCCTCCTGGAGCATTTAATTTTCAGAGACTAATGTATTAGGAGCCGCTGTTCCTTGAAGAGCAATCCAGAATGTAGATGAGAAGGTTAAGAGAGGAGAGTTGGGCAGTCTGCCTTGGTACTACCACAAAACAGGGAAGCTGCAACGCTTCTCATCCCAGGATGGTGCTCTATGATTCTCTGAAGTTGCTATTCTCATGTGGCCTCTCAAGAACTTGTCTAAAGGGACCGAGACAGTCCAGAGCAAGGACGGCAGCTGTACCCACTCCTTTTGTAGCCACAGCAAGGCTGCGGGTCACACACGGGGACACAGGGGGAAGAAGGGGCCCCCAGGTACACATTAAGGTGCCTCCAGCATGGGAGCAGGAGGGCCTGAATGCTCTCTCTGCAGCTGGAAGGACTTGTGTTTCTGCGAGTCCGGCACATGTGTTAGAGAAGTAGTGCCTATGGGGCTCAATCTGGGCCTGAATCTTTTCTCCATCCATGTGTCTGGAATTATTTCTCCCAACATTATTTCAATTTGGCCCTCTGCCTAAAGAGCAATTTGTCCTTTAAGGTGCAGGTGGAGATGCACCCTCTCTGGGAAACCGTGCCCGGGGCCTCGCAGCAGACCCCTTGCTGCCCTCCTCTCATCTCAGTCGCCTACTCCTGGGGTGGAGATGTGACTCCCCGGGAGGGAATCCTGCATAACCACTCCTAGCTCAGCACTCACAAAGTGAGAAGGAGCACGGTCTTTCTCCACGGTAGGTAGGTATGTGTTGTTCTTTTGTGCCCAGCGCAGAGTCTGGCCACTAACAGTTGCTTAGCGAGACTCAGGGAAGGAACAGAGGTATCTCTGGTTAAGGAAAAGCTGTTGTCAGGGAGGCCTGTTACGGTAAAAACCTCCCCCACCCCAAGAGGGTTCGACGACCCCCAGCTCAGCGGACAAGCACCCACCAAAATCCAGAGAAATGATGGCATCTCCCGCAGTGGGGGCCAGCTGGGCCAGCTCCTCCGGTTCCTCCTTCAGCTTGGTGTACAGGAAGTGGCTCTTCTCAGAAACAGCCACCTCGCCACTGTTGTCAAAGATGCTGTTCATGGCCATCAGGTGCGGCTTGAATAGGGATTCCGTCTGGTCCATGGAGAACACCACATCATTCTTCTCAATCTCACTGGCGGGGCAAGAGGGCACTTCAGACCTTCCACATTTTCTAGCCAAATCCCGTTGCTCCCGAGGCACAGGGAAACCCTGGTGCCTAAGCCTCTTAGCCAAACACCTGGGTATGGACACTGTGTCATCACTTTGTAAAGAACCATACAAATGAAAGTTTGGAGTTGGGGTAGCAACGCCGAGAGTGCCTTTGGAAGATGGATCTGTCTTGGATGCTATTTTATGACCCGATTATGCATGGTGTACACAGGTTTGGAGGTTTTTGTTTGTTTCAGTCTAGCGATGACTTTACCCAGCTTTCTTTCCAGGTGCTACAGAGTGAAGGTGTTACATCTGCTTTTCTCAAAACACATGAGTGGTTTTCCCCATTCAAAAACTACCCTCTAAGTGATGACTTTGTTCTGCGCCCCCATGTGGGTAGAGGAATGGCACAGAAGACAAAGGAAAAAGGCAGCAAAACCACGGGAAAGGGGAAACCCCAGCTTCCCACTGCTCCTGAGACACCTACAGCAGCCCTCTGGGTCCTAAGGATGAGCACTGCAAAGAGCTCCGGAAGAGCCTTCGGAGAGGCTGGGCCTTCACTGGGCCTGCCATCCTCAGTCTGGGGAGCTCGCCCCCCACCCCCACATACCTGTCCCCCACAAGCCCTCGCACACTCACCTCAGGACGTAGTTCACACACATGATGCACTGGGGCTGCAGGTTGCGAGGGTTGTAGATGACCGTCCCCTGCGTCTCCAGCCACACATAGCCCCCGTGCTTTGCCAGCATCCGGTACTGGCCGCTCACCACCTGACCCTTGGTGCACACTATGGGAGGAGAAGGGGGCCTGAGCTCAAGGAGGCGGGGGAGTGCGGACCCCACGGGAGGGCTGCCTGTGCAGAAATGGGCAGCGCTAGGCAGCAGAGCTTGAAGACCGGTGCTTAGAGATCCTCCCACCCAAGTCTTCACGTAGAATACAGGGCTGGGAGGACCAGAGGGGTCACATGACTTGCCCCACGCTGTCTGGAGAGGATGGGCCCATTGTCAATCCCTTGACAAGTCCCCCCGCACCGACTGGCTCTGCCTCGCTCCCGACTGCCCCTCCCAGGGGTCAATGACAGGAAGCCCCACAGGGGCACTGGGGGGACGTTCCTCTGTCCTGCACTCCAGGTTAGGGGCGGCGTGGAGAAAGCCTGTGCTCAGGGCAGCCCTTTATAGCAGTCCCGCCAGCAATACTCAGCTTGTGAATAAATGCAGTTAAAGAAAATGATAGCCTTGATTGTTCCAGGTCGTCTATCAGGCCTAGTGCTGTAGGGCCACCGAAGGCTTGTGACCCACAGCAAAGGCACAGGTAAGGGGCTGGGGCTGAAGTCGGGCTGGGGCCCCGGCAGCCTGCCTTCAGCCTTTTCAAAACTGTAAGTCCTTCCCGCTCCTTGTCCTCCCTGTTGCCCAGCTAGGCTGCCTGCTTATGATTTCTTTCCAATTCCAGACTGTTCTAAATGTTCACTTAACATTTGTGTTTATTGTATGAAGGCGCTGGGGAAGGGCTCCCGCATGTCAGACTGCCCTCTTCCCCAGTTCAGAAGGCTCCATCTGCTCCCATTAAAAAGGAATCAATAAATCCCTTTAAATGAAAGTCTACTCATATTAGAATTTCTCATAGTTTTCTGAATTGCCTCATTACGTTTATTCCTTGGGAACTCATTCCTCAGAATTCCAACTCAGAGACCCCCTACATCACCCAGAAGTGGAAAGAGAGATGGTGGCAGGATTAGGAAATCATGCTAGCATGGGGACTTTGGGAAAAGAATGATCTCTCTTGGTATTGGTTTCCTCACCTGCAAACAATGATAATATCATTACTAGCTGTGCAGTATACAACTGTTTTTACTAAGGGTCAAATCTGCCTTATCAGGTACAAGAATGTAGACTGAATATCACTGACAAATCTTCCCCAAAGTTACTAGCATGGATAGTGCCTGGGCCCTGATACATCTACAGCCCACATCTGTAGATAATGTTGTGAAGGGTCCGGTGGGAGAATATCCAGATTCTCCTAGTAGGCTGGTGGGCCACCTCCCCATTCCCCACCCCTGTGTGGTCGAGGAATGAAGCTTGGTTCATACTAATGCTGCTTGTCACCCTTTACATTTGTTTTTCTTGGCGGATATTATCCTCTTCAAGAATTTAACCAGCACCTCCAAGGTGCAGGAAATACCATAACTTACACGTGTACAGTGCTTTGCAGTGTTCAAAACTATCTCACAAGATGAATTCATTTCTGCAAAGCAATTACAACAGTGCCTGGCACACAAAGCATCAATAAAGATTATTAGTCTTGTCATCATGTCATTTTAGACACAATAACACCACGAGTATCTATTGTTATTCCTGTTTTACATACGAAGAAACTGATGCTTGAAACTATTGAGTGATTTGCTGAAAGGCCCCCTCAGCGGAAACGGTAGACAAGGTGAAAGTCCAAGTGAAAGACTCCTGTCTAAGCTTGTTTTTGTTTAAAGCTCACTTGAGTGAGGTTGAATTTACTTTCAGTTTAAAAATGCACCCATTTAAGCATACAGTGCAATGACTTTTGACACCCTGGTAACTATCACCGCACTCAAAGATGCGGTGACTTTTCCCTCACCCCACCCCCATCAAAGAAATCCTTGTGCCTCTTGACAGTCAATCCCTATTCTCACCCCTGGTCCCAGGCAACCACTGATGTGTTTTCTGTCACTAAATACTGAAATGCTCTCTTCTCCATTTGTACCTAAGTGGAATCAGACAAGAGCATGGAGGCCTGTGTGCCTGCCTTCTTCATACTCAGCATGTTTTCCAGATTCCTCATGTTGTTGCAGGAATTCGTGGATTGTTCCTTTCATTGCTGAGTAATCCATTGTATGGATGTACCATACTTTACCCATTCACCTGTCAATGGATGTTTGAGTTGTTTTCAGTGTTTAGCTGCTGTGTACAATCCTTTGTGTGGACATACTTTTCATTTCTCATGGGTGTGTAGCTAGGACTGTAATGGCTGGGTTGTATGCTAAGTATATGTAAATCCTGTGCTACAGGGAAGAGAGAGATCATCTAACACGAAGAAACTGAGGCCAAAAGGATTGTGACCCTCTTAAGGTCACCCGGTCTTGTGGCTCCTGCTCCAGTGCCCTCTCTGTACCTGCCCCTGAGCCAGCGTCCACGGGGAAGACTAAATTTGCTGTTGCTCCTGTCCTGAACCTCATGGACTCTCTGACCAAAGAAATAACTTCTGTTCTCCCTGATTTCACTTCTCTGCTCCACTGAGGCCCCCCTGCTGCAGTGAAATGATTCTTGCACAATTTCAAGTGGCTGGAGTTAACTTATTTAGACGGTTCTTAATGCAGACAAAATTCAGGGCTCTTATTCTTGATTAAACAGTGCAGCGAGCAAAGGTTTTAACTGCATTTCTAGCGACTGCAGGCGAGGGCCTGCTCTGGCAGTGGAATATAATTACGCCTGCCTTCTAATCACCTGCTCATTAATGGCAGCCTTGGTGAAGGGTCTGCTACTGGCTAGATAGGCTTTTTATGACCTTTAATCTTGTTTTCCTAAAAGCACATAATGTCCTCACACAACAAAGGAAAACCAATCCCCCAACCCCTCCTCTCTGAGAGTAACAATGTATAAATTACTAATCCATTTGGAAATGATCGCTTTCAATTATCTGAATCTGGTTTGAGGGCTGAGCTTCCCCCGCCAATGTCAACGGTAAACGTTCACAGGCTAAGACACATACGTGCAGAAATTCGGATGCTGGTGTGTCAATGTGGACCGGCCTCCAACCTTGGCCTCCAGCTACTTCACAGCGTGAGTGTGGGGCTGCAGTGCAACTGCATTTGCACAAACCCAAGGCAAGGGCGAGCCTTCTGTTTTGGCCAGCGCTAACCCGATTTCTGACCCAAGCAGATTTCTTTGGCTAGATTGGGGCTGGCTGGCTGGGTGCAGGCCTCTGAGCTCAGAGCAGCTTCACCTGGTTCCACCAGGGGAAGAAGGGAGCCTGTGATTTCCATTCGGTCTGTGAATTACCTTTAAGTGTGCCTAATGCTAAAACACAGAGATTCCATAAAAAGCACAATATTTCCCTTGTAGTCAGCAGAAAACTGTGACAAATTTTTATCCCAGCACTTTTTTTTTTCTTTTCATGAATCAAACCTTTTCTAAGAAGAAAATAAAAAGAAAAAAAAATCCTTACATGCTTAGAGACAAGTCATCATTTTTGTTCCCTTGGATAGTAGTTCCCAGAAGGCAAAGTATTATATAATACTGTCCTCCAAGAATTCCCAGAAACTTTTATGTTTGTCGCCTGCTTTGACTTCACCCGCGGTTGATGAGAAAAGCTGGACTTTCCCCCAATTTTACATCTATAGAGGGAAGGCCCAGAGGGCCTGGCCCTGGGGAATCAGCAGGGCAGCTGGGTCAGAGCCCAGATCTCTGAGTCCCAACATCAGGATGCCTTTGGGAACAGGAACGGCCACAGACCAGAAAAGCACAGGGACCCAACATGAAGGCAGGAACCACGTCCTACAATTTCAAAAGCGAGGGCAGGCTCTCATCCATCCTTGTGGGCAGGGCACACACAAGAGCCTCCACCTCCCTCCCCCATCCCTGGGTCCATAATGGAGGCTGAGCCTAGGCCGTTTGTTTGTTTGCGGGACAGCATAGTGAGAAACTTTTCTGAGATATCATAAGGGGCCCTGTTTCACTGTCAGATCAAACTCAGAAACCACAACGCAGCAGCAGAGAAGACCTCACTCTCTAAGAGATTATTAACTGTGCTCAGATACCGCTTATGGGGTTGCTGATCTGTTAGCTGCTCTGAAGAACCTCAGCTGTCCTAACCTTGGGATAGATGGGTGGATTTAGGAACAAGGCATGAATAGCGGTACTTTCATTTTTTTCATTGCTACTCCAAGTCACAGCTGATCCTGGGAGCTCAAGACCAGCACAGCCACTGAGAATCTTCTCATTCTTAATTTACCCATTTTCGATCCTCCTATAATCCTCTTGCCCTCTGTCTGCACCACTGTGGGCATTTCCTTTGAAGCATTCATTTCCAAACATGTTTTGTGCCTTTGGGTTTATCATTCATTTAGTGCCTGTACCACATCTAACACGATGCTAGGTACTGTGGCTGACTGAAGGTGCGAGCCACTTGGCTCCCTTGGAGCCCACAGCCTCTTCTTCCCTCAAAAACAAGATCCCTTAGGGCAAGGATCAATCCTATCAACTTCTATTTCCCTCAGTGGGCCAAGAATAGAGTTATAAACCCAGAGTCCTTACATGTTGATAGGTTGTATGGACTCAAGAAAACTGTCTTGGGTCACCTGCAGATGGGAAGCCTGAACTAGGAATATGACTGAGTGAATGAACTAGAGCTGCCCTTTCTAATATGGTAGCTACTAGCCAAATATAGCTATTTATTTATTTATGTAATCCTCACCTGAGGATATGCTTATTGATTTCAGAGAGAGGGGGGAGAGGGGGAGAGAGAGAGAATCATTGATCAGGTGCCTCCCATATGTACCCTAACTGGGGATTGAACGCACAACCTTTTGGTGTTTGGGACAACACTCCTACCAACTGAGCCACAATTGCCAGGACAAGTGTAGCTATTTCAACTTAATTAAAATTAAATTTAAAAAAATTCAGCTCCTCAGTTGCCCTAGACATATTTCATGTACAGCATAGGTTGCGTGTGGAGTAGGTGGGTAGAACATTTCCACTGCAGAAAGCTGTATTGGCCAGTCCTGTTCTAGAACTCTCTCATAACTTGGGCTTCTTTCAAGCTGCCGAGAACAGTTTCCAAATGACTTCACTGGGTTGCCTAGCAGCCTCCTCCAACCGAGTTCTCTTGATCCAGCAAGCAAGCTCTTAGAGGACCATCGATTGCATTTGTGCCCTCCTACCTTACCTTCTCTTTACCCCTCGCCTATCCTTCAAGGTGTCCAACTCAAGTGCCCAAGCCTCTCCTTCCCTGAACTTCGCCAGCCCTCCTCTTCTCTGAATGAATGTACTTGCTCCTGTAGCACGTACCCCAAGGGGACTACCCTCGGGTTACCCTTTGCAGGGCTGTTCCACAGGGCTGTGCAGACTACTCACTCCATCTGTTGCAGGGGAGGTGGTATGTGGGGGCTGAGGTTCAGCCCACCTTCTACTCCCCAAGCTGTATGGCAGGACGTGGGTGTGTCGTCCTGGAAGAAGAAGCCTTTTCCTAATTTTCATGAAGGTGCCGTGAAGGCTGGTGGCAGCCTTGGTTCTCTAACCATCCTGAGTGTGTGAGTCTGTCTGTGCACAGGGTAGCGGCTCTGTGAAGGGAGTGACCGGGTCTTCTGCCTCACCGGTCATCCCCCACTCAAGGCCAAATTCCAAAGACACCAGGGAGCCACCCAGGACACTCCAGGAACTTACAGTTCTGGTGACTTTTGGTCATATTCTCTGAGTCCAGTGCATGGTAGAACTCATAGGCTGAGCGGCCAAGCAGCTCCTCTGGGTGGTAACCAACCAGTTCCGTGATTCTGAATTTAAAAAAAAAAAAAAAAAAGCATGTAGGGAAGAGAAACCATATAAACGTGGGCAAGGGCTCAAGGAGCTAAATCCAGGAGGTAAATCAAAGGCACACACATTCAGGTGAAAACACCACAGGCTTCCTGGTCACACCATTCACGCAAGCAAGACACATGGTGGTCAACTGGCAACTGTAGATCCACCAACCTCCACTCTTCCTGCCCTCCCTGAGGTCGTGCTTGGGGAGGAAGGAAAAGTGGCTCCTCAGGGGGCTTCCTACCCCCACCCCTAATATACACATGTGCCTAGTTTCCAGCAACCATGGAAGGGGCTCTCACCGCACCCTCCCACCCCAGTTTCTGCAGATGAGGGAGTAGAGACCAGGGAAGGCAGACAATTTGCTAATGTCTACACATGTCCAGGGACAGAGCAAAAATGAAAACCAGGGCCTTCCGACTACTAGATCAAGCTTAATGTAGCAGAGGGTGATATAAAGGAAAAGTGAAAATTATGTGGCCCCAAGTGGGGAAAAAGCATAAAGATGACCTTCGTCTGCTGTGAACCACAGAGTGAGGGTGAACCTGGGGGAGGGAGAACCCCTTCTGTGTTGAAAGCTTCCCCCCTCTGGGTGCTTCTCATGTTCTGCCTGCTGACCTCAGCTTCCTCTTGGACACAGGGTCTGCCTTCCACAGGTTCTTCTACTTGTCCCCCTCCCTATTTCAAGGAAGGGAAGAAGAGCAGGAGATACTGAGAGGAAGAACTATAAAATCATAGTCATAAAAATGTGCCTCCTCATTACATTCTCCAATGAACTTGCACCTCTGAAATGACAGGGCTTGGCCCTCCTACATGTGTCTTGTGTCATCCTGTAAGGTGTCTGTTTTTGAGGGAAAGTGGGTAGAGAAAAGGCAAAGATGGAGAACCGTAAGAATCACTGAACACGCCAGGGACCCTTTGCTCTGTGCTGGAGTCATTAAAATAAACCAGCCCTGCCCAAGAATCGCCAGATTAGCCGCATTCCCACATCATACCTAAATACTATTTTTTGTAATCTTTGTTATTTCACACATTTCTTCTAATGGGCTCATGGTCTCATTAATCACAAGTTAGAAGTGATGCTATTCAAATCATTCCAAGCTCTATGTCAGCATGCATGACTTTTAGGTAAGACCCCATCATTTATCATCTCTGTTGGAGATTAATATACAGAGAGGGAAGCAGAAACAGCGTCTCTGCTCTCTCCCTCTGAAAGGGTCTGCATACATCTATCAGAAGAAATCACCATAAAATGGCGCCTCCATCCAGACACTCCCCTATGTATGAATACAGCTTTCCCTATGTCCAGCTGCATCAGGAGTAAGTAAACTCTGCCTAACTCCCAAGTCCCCCCAGATCTAGTCTCCATCTTCCATGCAATTTGATTTTCAACTGACCTTCAGCATGACCTGCACCCTCTGCCCTGGTGGACCCTCCTCGCAGTTCCCTGTACCTGGTAAACTCATTCTTGCTGCAAAAGCTTGATGCCTTCTTCCCTTTCCTCCCCCTTCTCTAAGCCTTGACTACTGTGGGGTCAGCCCAAGGCCTCACCCTCTCCCTGGAGGCCTCTCCAATTCCTCCAGCCCTCGCCAGTGTCTCCTCATGAAGGCCTTATGGGCAGACACGGTATCACAGAGGATTATGTGTTTGTCTCTCCACACCCTACCTAGGCTGTCAACCCCTGAACTCAGGGGGCCGCTTTATCCTTTGGTGTCCCCCACACGGTAAGTACTTGAGTAGCTGACTGGTGGATTGATTCTCTCTCAGGATCTAAGGCACAAGCAGAGCCCAGTCTCTCCCAGCACTGCTAAGCAGTCCAGGCCCCAGTTCTCACTTTTCCTCCTAGAATGCGATTAACCGCCTCCGTGCATGCTGGTGAGCACACATGCACAGCTCTCAGTGGAAATGCTTGTGATGCTCAATCCATCTATTCTTCATTCTGGAAGGTGTGTCTGGTGTCAACATGGGCGGAGAAGAAGCAAGTTCTATGCCTAGGTGAGACTTGGGGATTAGAGCCTTTGTCATACAAGGGACAGCCCAACAGGGCTGAGAAGCTTAGGTCTCAGATCAGACAAGATCGGTGCGTTCAGGGTAATATGGCCTTACACCATGGATGCAGCCACCGTGGAAAGCAGTGTGGCGATACCTCAAAAAATTAAAAATGGATCTGCCTTTTGACCCAGTGATCCTACTTCTGGGAGTATATCTGAAGGAACCCAAAACACTAATTTGAAAGAACATAAGCACCCCTATGTTCATCACAGCATTATTTACAATTACCAAGATATGGAAGCAGCCTAAGTGTCCATCAGTAGGTGAGTGGATAAAACAACTCCAGGACATTTACTCAATGGACTACTACTCAGCTGTAAAAAAGAAGAAAATTTTACTCTTTGCAACAGTACAGATGGACCTAGAAAACATTATGCTAGGTGAAATAAGCTAGTCAGAGAACGACAAAGCCCATATGGTTTCACTCCCATGTGGAATCTAACGAACAAACTGAACTAACAAGGAAAACAGAGACTCATAGATGGAGAGCAGGAAGGCAGTAGTCGGGGGAAGCGGGGGTTAGGGAGTGGAGGGATTGAGCAATAAGGAAAAAGGACTCATGGGCATGGACAACAGTGTGGTGATTGTTGGGGGAAGGGGGTATAAGGGGACTGAATGGCAATGGAAAAAGAATACAATAAAAGAAAGAAAAGAAAAAAGCTTAGGTCTCAGTGATTTCAGCACAGCGGAGACCTCTCCAGTGAGGTTCCAGCAGCTCACTAGTGCCAGGCAGCCGGTCTCAGACCAGGAGGACCTGTCCCCTCACTTGGCCTTGAGCAGAGAGTCTCTGAACTCATCAGCAAGGGACATGTTCCTTGTCACCCTGCCCCTGGGGCTGGTGCCCAACAGCACCTTATCCGAGGTGGAGACTGGGGGAGAGCAAGGGGCAGAAGAACAGTGCTGGTCCTTCCTTTTCTACAACCACGTGTGTTTTCCATCAGGCTCAGTGCCCCTCTAGCTTAGCCTGGGAATCAGGAGTGCACTGGGGTCCCTGCTGACAGTCAGCTGGCCACTCCCAGGCTCCCAGGCTCCCAGGCTTGCCACACAAGCGGCTTCTTATCTTGGACGGGTCAAAAAGGAGGGTATTCTGGGAAAGATTGGATTCTACTCCCTAAAGAAGCTCAATTTTCTTTCACAACTAGAATCTTTAAAATGTTCTAAGCAAATGTTTGTTATAATCAGGCTCATAATAAAACATTTTCAGTCTAATTAATATACCATCCATTCAAAGGCACACAATGGGCATGTTCTGGAAGAGGACAAACAAACCTAGATTTCAGAAGAGCCAGCTATCTTCCCAGTAGCAGCCTTCATTTATCTTGTCAACAAAAATAAATATTTAATGTCCCCTTCTTCATTCCTTTAAACAGACTATAAAAACTGGGAAATACGCATACCCCAAACACAATGGAAGAACATTCAAGTTGTCCGATTTCACAAAGCCAGGAAACCCCAACTTAAAGCTGATGGTCATTCGCCTTCATCTGTAGGCACGCAGACGCCAGTGGGAGGTTAATGAACCCAGCTTGTTTATAGGGACGGCTACCACGGCACAGAAGAGCCTACCCGCTAACTTCCCGGGGTCCCAGAGAAGCCTCCAGAGCTGGACTGTGATAACACAGGCTCATCTGCCCTCTCCGACAGGGACAGAAAAACTATTTTTTTTCTTTCTTTCTAATTAAGAGCTCCCGACTCACTGGGGAAAAAAATCAGGTTGGGGTCATCAATAAATTAAAACGTTCATTCAGTAGGGCTATTCTGTTTTCAGAGAAGAGGGAAATACACAAGGGCTCAGCTCACCAGATTTCGGAAATGAGAAGAATAGTCACTCTTTCATAATAAAGTGGAAAAAGAAACAGATCAAGGATGAGGTGGGGAGGGGGATGTGGACATAGGCAGCCACGGGAGGCAGATGAAGAAGGAAGAAAAAGAAAAAAAACAAAATACAGAGGAAAGAGTGCTGTTAAATTCTGGAGTTAGTGTTACCCCAAGTAAATGTGTGAGTCAAACCACCAAGGTCTGGATTTCTGAGTTAGACAGGCCTTCGCGATGTAACATGACAGTTACTCATTGCTCTTCAATTGCTCTTTCCCCTTAAGAACATTCAGAGGCCCTTTTCGACGTGGACAGCCTGCAACCGAGTGCCAGGAAGAAAACCGTTCTGCAGGCTACAGCGTCAGTGCCGTCACCTGGGGAGGCAGCGGGGACTAAGATGGCTTCCTCTTCTTGCCCGTGACACTGCCAAGTGCCAGTCCCTGGGGGACAAGCAGAGAGCCCCCTGACTTCAGAAGCCACTGCCTGGAGTCAGACGAGGTCTGACTGTGGTTTCTACCCCTGTGCTCCACAGGAGTAAAGCATTTGCTGAGTAAATTAAACATGATGGGTTAGAGTATTTAAACTGTTAAAGAGGATAAAAGTTTTAAGTACTTTATAACCACTTATTTGTTTCTCACGGAATGCATTTGCTCATAAACCATACTTGTATTAGAGTCTGCTTTCTTCCCTTCCACCCTCTTCCCGCAATGCCCTCTCCTAGGCAACAAGGGGTTTGACTCATTCTAGTTTTTATATGTGCACGTCAGCTTTGAAATTGCGTTTTCTAATATCCAGACTATTCACTAACTCAGATTTCATTGTCTTCTATTTTAATATATTTTGATCCAGATTTTGTTTTGAACAACAGCACGTTGACCCTGTGCTTTCCTTGAATATCACACAGTGTGCAAAATCTGTACAACCAACTCTGTAGGTGATGGGTAATCGATTCCCAGCCTGTCAGTGTGATGTGCTAAGAGCTGGTTAATTTATCCACAGGAAGGTGGGCCTGGCTCAATCCTGGACTCCCCCTGTTCTGGGTGCCACCAAATGCCTCAGCTGCCTTCCATTACCCTGGAAGGCACACACAGTAAGAGAAGATTTGCTCTGAACCATAGCAAGAGAGAAGCAGATCATGTAGAAGGAATACATTTTGAGTTGCAAGGTCTAGGAAACTTTGAAATAAATTCCAAGGAGAATTTGTAGAGCTGCCCCTTTCAGAGAGTATTTCAAGTAGACTAGATTAGACAGGATAATATATAAGACTTCCTCATATATATGCTCAGCCTCTGTTAGGCTGATTTTAGGACTTTGTCCTTTGCAGGAGACACAGATGCACAAGGGCAGTATTTAAGGTTTCCTCTCACTCAGGGATTTAAAGAAACACACTATACCTTCTTGCAAAGATGTATTGAGAAAGGCTAGTTAGAGAAAAGGCAAAAATGTTTATAATAGACTATATATTAAACATAAAAACCTACATGTAGTGTATTAATCTGAAAGATCACCCTAAATTTAAAAATATCATTCATCCTTTAAAAAATTAAAACAAAAAATTTATTAAATGTACTTCAATATGCAATGAAAGTATTTCATCTTAACTTATTAAACTTATTAAGCTTCTGATATTATTATGCCCTGTGCTGCCTTAATTCAATAACAAAGCAGAGTTGCCCTCAAACTCTTTGCCTATAAAGATTACATGAACCTCTTTGCTAATTTCAAATTTTTTACTGTAACTTTGGTGCCTTCCCCCTATTCTATATCCAGTAACACTGATCCTATCCACATAATTTGTTTTTATAACTTACTTCAAAGATACAGGAAGACTCATAAAACTGACAAAATCACAGTGGGATTATGTGAAATACAGATTTTCCCCTACCCTCCTCCATGGCTTGGCTTCCTTCCCAGCTATTCTCTTTCACCACTAGATGGCACCTCCACCTGGATTGGAGAAGCACCCCATTTTAAAGTTAAACTGCTTGGGAACACATTTTGTCTTCCTTTGGGTGAATAGAATGTTCTATTTTGCACCATTCACTGCGGCTTCATTAAGTTGCTCATGTACCAGATTGTAAACTCTTGCAGATCAGGAACCATCTCTTTTACTTCTTTAATATAAAAGTCTCTGGCACAAGATTAAATACATAGCAGATGCTCAATAAATAAGAATTTACTAATTGGTTGCTCAGTATTTTAGGAAACAGAGAATGAATGGAGATGAAATCATTAATTACACCGATAACTGGGACATTCTTCTTCCTTAACTTTGTTACCCAACTTGACTCTTCCTGTCTAGAGCAGTCCGCCATATACACATGGATGTGACTGGCATATGTAAATTGTTATAGGGTTCACTTAAAAAATGTTGACTATGTTTTAGATAATTAAAATGGGACTTAGCATGGTCCTCTGACCCTTCATTAAAAGGAGAAGGGCAAGTACATGTTGAATCATCTGCATTACTCAATTTCAGGTGTTTCAAATATTTCAGGTTCAACTGATTTTGAAAACTTGAGCATTAGACATGATTATAGTCCTCTTTTCTTTTCTCTTTTCAAAATTTCTTCCCATTTTTCCTCTGTTCTCCCTTCTTTCTTTCTCATCGTGATCTTTTTTTGTTGCTGTTATTTGATTATATCTGTGATCTTGATACATCTAAGAAAAAGTACCAGATAGTCTGAAAGTAATTTTTTGGATTCTGGTTGCCTTATATTTTCATGAGATTCTGATTTTCCTACTTGGAAAATAATTCCCTTCATGAAAAATCATAGCCCTTCATGTGTGTCAGATGTCAATAAATCTAGTGAGTTCCATGATTAAAATGGAAAACCCACCATCCCCCCACATTGGCTATCATGTACAACTGTTGATTTTTGAAACATTGATTTTGGAAGGGTATTATGGAGAGAGAGAGAGAGAGAGAGAGAGAGAGAAAGTGTGTGTGTATGAGAGAGAGAAAGAGAGAAAGAAAGAGACAAAGGGAGAATGCATGAGAGAAATGAGACTATGAATATGCTGTTCCCCATCCCAGTACAAACAATGAAAACAAAATAAGCTACCAAAACTAAAAAATACCAGTCCTCATCAAAGCAGTAGAGAAATAACACTTAGGGATTAAGGACTTAACACAGTCACTTTATAGATAGTCTAAGCCACGTCTATGCCCTTGTTAACTAATCTGCTAATCAGTTAAACACAACTTCTGTGTAGCACAGCATTCTATGTCTTCAAATACCTCTGCATTCATCTCTCCGGCACCACTGAAATCAGAGTTGAGCTATGTAATTAGGTTTCGTGAAAGGCAAGATTTTGCTGAAAGTGCAATGTGTCCAGCAGAACTTACATGCAGTGTCAACCTCCACACTCTGAGTCACAAGCCTTAAGTCACAGATTTCTTCAAGCCAGCATGGCCTCTGCCTACCGGCCCTGAACCCAACTAACCAATGAGTGGGGGCTCGCTTCCCTTTTTGTGTCTCTTTCCTCTTCAGCCACCCTCAGGTCCCCAGGCCCTCATGGGGTCTTCCCCCTCCTCTCTTATCCAAAGGTTGATTGCTTTCAGGAAATGACCTGAGATGCATTCAAAACAAAATAATGAATAAAGACTAACTTCAAATGACCATTTCCAGAGTAGTTTCTTCCTTCACTTTAACAAGGATCCAAGTTTTAAGCTTTAAAAAAAAAAATCCCTCTTTTCTAATATCTTAGAATGACAAGTTATTTTCTAGGACAGTGGGGTTTCACCAGGGATTGCGGGGTGACACGGGCAACGCGCTGCGCTTCCAGGGGCTCCGTGCAGCGCTCACTGTGCACAGCACGGTAGCTGCTCCCACGCACCACCGACACACTGGGGGCCCCGCTCCCTCCAAGGCCAGAGGCACGGGGGCTCTGCGGCGGGATTTCCCTTGCCACCGCCTCGGAAGACTACACAGAGGGGCGCATGTGGCAAAACTGTCTTCTGCCAAGAATATTCATTTGAATAGGAGGACTGCATCTGATAAACAACCTTACACACACATGGATTTCTCTGGTGCCTGCCTTTGCAACAATCTTTCTCTCTAATCATCATCATCATTACAATAATAACAGTACGAGCAACTATAATTAATGCTGACTATGTCAGTTCCAGGGCAAAAGTCTTCAGACATGACATTTTTCTCCCTGTGAGGTTAGAGCACTTCTTTCTACTTATATAACCACCCACTACCTCTGGGAGCCTTGAGTCCTGGCACTAGGGTGGACAGGAACGACTCAAGGATACTGTCACAAAAATTCTTCAGTGGTCCTGGAGGGGTGGCCAGTTTTAAGAAGGGGCACCAGCCACCACCAGGTTAGTCTAGAATCAGGGGAAAGAAACTCAGTTTTGCCTGGAGAGTAGGGCCTCATCCATAAAGAGAGCGAGAGCAAGCACCCTGGGTGTCTGGTGGGTAAGAGAAAGGTGGGTGGGCCTGGGAAGGCCAAGCAGGAGCTGTCTTCTGCGGCCTGGTGGCTTCCTGCTGGCTAGGAAGGCAAGGCAGTGTCTTGCTGGTGGTCTCTCCTTCTCCCAGGCCCCCCCCCCCCCCTACATGCCCCCAGACATGATCTTGGCCCCTAGAGTTTAGTGGGGAAACTTGCTTTGGGGGAGGACAAGGACAGGGAAACAGAAGGAGTGACAAAGAGCTTCACATCGGTCATGGTGTTTGCACTTTTCAAAGTGCTTTCACAGTTTTGATCTCATTTCATAATGACCCTGTGAAACAGGCTGGGAAAGTAGGATCATTTCCATCTCCGACGAGGGGAAGCAGAGATCGCGGGGTTTACTCAGAAACCCTAGCAGTGAAGAGCAAACACAAAAACTGTGGCTCTGGAAGGAAATGGTGACTCTGGATACTGCAAAGGCTGAGGTCAGCCTGAGCGACCCCTTCCCCAAAGGGCATACCTGGGACACATTAATCAGTAAGCCCCAGCGGCGTTCACTTGCTGCAGGCTGACCAGGGCCCAGTCGCGTCTCTTCACTTTTCCTTTCTTCTTGATGGTGGCCATTGCTCGTGGCATCTATCCTGCCCTATCTCCCTTCTTCCATGTTCTGATCTCCCCACATTCCCAATGCCAGGGCACAGCAGGGAGGGCAGAGGTGGGGTTGCGGGGCAGCCGGGGGCTTCCGTGCAGCTTTAACACACCCTCCCAGGCCTCCCTCATCAACCCAAGCCCTAAGCGAAGAACTAGAGCTGATGTGGCCGGCATGTGCAGTCCTAGGCACTCTTCTGACAACTTTAAGAAAGAAACCAGTTAGGGTGAGACTAACTGGTACCACTGAACATTTCCTATTGGATATGAACCTAGGCCCTCTCACCCCAGAGTTGATGTGCTTCACCTAAGACAATTTCCAGTTGTGCCAGGCTTTGGGGATTAGAGTCTGGCTTAGGTCTCTTCATTGAAAAGCCTTCAAAACTAGGCTGGACAGTGGCCATAAGAGAGGTGACCAAGGAGGAGCAAAGGCTGAGCGAAGAGCTCAGTAATGGAAGAGAATACATGCAAACCATGTAGCCATGGGGCGGTCTCCCGGCCAGAACCTCAGCTCTCAGCTGGCACCTGAGTGCTGATGGAAATCTCTTGCAACTCATCTCCTGGGGAAGCAGAATGGCCTGGAGATTTCCTCAGGAGCCTGACACATACAGGGAGGAATGTGCCCATCACAATGATCAATGATGACAAGAGCCGCACACCAGAACACTGCCGCCATCAGACCCTGACGCGGCATCAATGGGGAACTACCAAACATGGTGGCAGGAGTCCCTCGGCGGCATGGACGGGGTGAAAGCGACACAGGCCCACAGGCTGGCACCCAGCGAAACAGCCTGTATGCGCCGGGTCCACACCTGTGTCACAGGCACAACTCTACACACACACATGCAGGGAAGACGCACTCCGCCCACGGCCCACACACCCCTGGGCCCTACCTGTCGTCGCAGTAGGTGAACTTCATGTCCATGCTGTGGCGGCTCAGGAAGGTCTTGCTGTCCAGGGGGATGTCCATGTGGGACGGGTGCTGGATGGGTTCACACATGATGATGAGGCAGGAGAGCAGGGGCTCCTTGTAGCCGCAGAGACCACCGTGAGGGGGGCAGCTGTTGTAGACCTTCACCTGGCCGGTGCAGTGCAAGACCTGGAGAGCAGCCGGGGGGTCAGATGTGGGGCCGAGAGCACAGCGTGGGGGGCACCGCTGGGGCTCCAACCCATGCCTGAGGCTGTCCTACCTTCCAGGTGGCTGACTTGAGGTTGACAGTTCGGCCTCTGTTGGTGACTGTGCATTTCATCCTCATGAAGAAGTCCCGCTCTGTGGACAGGTCTTTGCTTTTTTTCCCAAAACCAGAGACTGGATGGGGAAGGGTGGAGGGAACCAGTTGAATTTAGTTTTCCATTTATATACAGAAGAGAGACCCAGTCACAGTGCTGTCTGTGCAATGTATTGTTTGTATTTCCTGACTATCTGCTCTCTCAGCACCTGCGGCCTGCCGTGAACGCTGAGTGCCATCTCGGCCTGCGGGCAACAGCTTTCTCCCCTCCAGCTTGCCTCCCTGGCTGGAGCACAAGCACCTGAAGGGCAGGGGTGTTACAGCGTTTTATTTCCATTGTGCCTTCACAGCAGCAAGGCAATGTGTGACTAGCAGCCATAATCTCAGCACATCTCTGCTGGGCAGGTCCAGGCTCCCCAGGACAATTCCAAGGATAGTTCAGATGAGACCACAACTACTTCAAGGGGATAAGCTTCGCAGATTAGAAATGTCCCTCAGACACTCCTGTCTCCTTCTCATTCCTGTCCCACAGGAATTCGAACCTCCCTGTGCCCTATTTTCAACCAGTAATGGCTGTACTCAGGATAACGTACCATCAGCTTTCTCCAAAAAGTAACATATATCAAGCTCGAAGAGACCTCTGGTAGAAATCTCCTGGGATTTGGTGAGCAAGTCCACCCTGAGAATTAACTCAACATGGATATCCTTTCTCAGCCAGAATTAAATAAATCACCAAAACAAACAATATAGCTTCCTTCCTTAGAGTTTCCCAGTAGCCTGCCCGTTCAGAACTTTCTCCGCTTTCTGTAAAGCAAAGTGATAAATGCAGTAAGTGTCATCTGAGTCCCTTGTCCATGTTTAAATTCCACCTAACCCACCATCCCCATCATGGGTCTCCCAAAGTACACGCCTGCCCCCCTGCCCAGCACCAGAGAACAATCCAGAGCCTTGTTTCAAATACTCAAACTCCTCCCTCCAGGCAAGGCCGCCAGCCTCAGCACCCAAATCCCTAGAAAGCTGCAACTTATTGAACTGTCATGTCCCCAACGATCTGTGTGTCCAGTGAATTATGTCACCTTTGAATCTATCCTAAACATCCCTAGGAGAGCCAACTAAGTAATGTACCAAACAGTGGATCTTTTGGGTTGTTTTTTTTTTTCAAAGAAAGGACATTCCTCCATCGTGATCATAAAACCATGCCTTCTGTACTTAATGATGTTTCTTACAATTTAGATTTTCATAGGTGGGGTTGGCATATCACAAGATATTCTTGTGTCTTGGGGCCTGGACCACCCACCAGGACCCGTTGAAGTGTCCGAGATGAGTGTGGCTGTGGCTTAGCTTATGACTATTGTGGCCTCCTAACTTGTTAGCCTCTGGATTCTTGCCATTCAGCCATTTGATTAATCTTTCTAAACATAGCTCCAATTGGATTACTCCACCCCTGCTCAAAAACCTACACTAGCTCCCTTCTGTCTACAGGATAAAGTTCGAGGCTCTCCACCGGGCCTTCAAAGTTTTCCACAATCTGCCTCCTGGTCTTATCTCCCTCTAGGTGCTCACATTAACCCTTTGCTTTCAGGTCATGAGTCCACTCAGGCCGGCACCTTCAATAAGGATCTGCTTGCTGATTTATTGAGTTTGATCCCAAGTCCTCACTACATGGACCAAGAGACCTCAAGTTCTACTCAGATAAATAGACTAGGATCATGCTGTGAATCACAGCACTTGAAAGTTGGAAGGGCCTAGACTTTGCCTGGTCCAATACTGTCAACTTGAAAAGAAAAGACTCCAAGGAACCAAGCAATGAGGTAACTTGGTTCAGGCCACATGGTCAGACTGAGACTAAGGTCAGTGGTTGAACAGAGACTGAGAACCCAAGGGCAAAAGGGTTTCTAGAGCAGAAGATATAAGAAACTTTGGTTTTCTTAGGCTCCCAGCACCTGCTTTAGAAAGGGATTCAGAAAGTCTGGCAGCCCCCTCCCTAGAGAACCAGGCAGGGCTTTCCCAGCAGCACATGTGAGGCACTGCATAGACCATGGAGTGCACGCCAGACTGTGCACTCTAGGAGCCAAATGGTCCAGGGCCTTCAGGTGGAGAGCAGAGGGGCTGTAGGGGAGTCGGGGCTGGCTGGGGTGTGGGGGGCGTTGTCATTCTGCATTGTCTAGGTCCAGACCACAAGCTTAGTCTGTAACAAGTGTGGAAGCAGGCTGATGAAATGTCTGATGTGGCGGCATGTACGGTAGCAATAGCCAGACCTTGCAGGCTTAGTCCCACTGCCTCTGTTACTCAGGCCGGACAAGCGCACATCACAGCAGTGACCGGTGAGAGGCGTTAAAGGGGATGTTTAGACGTGGGCAGGGTCTGTCTGGGGCAGAGATCGATGTCAGGTTCAGAAGGGACTTTGAAAGACACTGAACCCCGCTTCTGCCCAAAGCCTCAGTCCTCTTGATAATATTTCCATTCATATCTCTGCTTGAATGTCCCCATTTATACGAGATGAAGCAGCAATGCCAACTGTCATTGCAAAGTACTTTCTGCTTGTAGGGGCCCTCCCATCACCAACATCTGATGGATGCCCCATGGGAAGGGTACAATACATCAGAGCTTTTAAATTTCTTCTCCATCAGAAATGACCCATCTTATGTCCCCACGTGGGACCAGATTTAGTCTTTGGCTCCAGAGTTAGCTATTCTCCAAATGTGGCCCTGATGAACCAGCCGCCTGACATTCACGCCTGTTTAGTTCCTCACGCAATGACACAGGGCTGCACTGTAGCTCGCTCTAACCAACAGAATGGGCCAGGTGAGGCTGTGCCGGCTTCAGGACTAAGCCTGGGGAAGGCCTGGCTTCCCCTTTTGTGCCTTCAGGAGACCTGAGCTGCCATGTAAGAAGTCTGGCTGCGTTGGAAACCCCAGGTAAAGAGAGAAACTAATGGAGTGAGACAGAAGTCCAGCTATCCCAGCATGGCAGCTGAGCCCCGCCTCCAGCCACGCCATCCCAGAGAAGTGGCTGAGCCACTCGGTCATCTCACCTAGTTAAGCCCCCGACAACAGAAGCTCAGCTGATAGAACACGGAGCAAAAGAACCACTCACGGAGCCCACACAATTGTGAGAGGTGACAAAATGGTTGCTTCAACCACTATATTTTGGGTGGTTTGTTACTTAACAATGGACAGCTGCAACAGTTCCCATGGACACAAGATGGTACAGATGAGTTCATGGCTTTGGGTGTCCTATTTGGCAGAGGTGCTGAACTCCAGGGGATGAAACCTCCTGGAGGCACTGTCCTAACCCAAAGGAGGGTGCTGCTAGCATGACACCAGGCACCATGTGGGGCCAGGAGATGTTTCTGAGTGTTAGGTCCCTTCAGTGTCCTCGAGCTCATCTCACAGACTCTGCCTTGATTTTTTGAGAGTCAGTTTTCTTTGGATCATGATATTCATGATCCATCACGCCTACATCCATACACAAAGGGAGCACAGATCCACCACCAGGGGCACAAGGAGGAAGGAGACACATAATAAAGAATACTTTACCATCCTTGAGACTCAGGTTCTCGCGGATCTCCTCATGGTCACAGGGATGAGTAAAGTCAAAAATACTGTGTCCTGTTAGCTCCACCTGTTTCAAAAACAAGGTTGGACTTCATTACTACTGACACTGAAGTAGAAGATTCCAAGGGGAAGCTGAGCCACCTCCTGGATTTGGAGATAGGGCAGAGACTGAATCAGTTCTTCTCACATTCCCAATTCAGTGTTCAGTCCACAGACATGTGGATGTAGCAGAGGACTGCCATCGATGTCAGGGACTTGATTCACAAGGGCTGGCCTGTTAATCTAGTCAGCAGAGCCGTCTGCCAGGATGGCCATCGACCTTGCCAAACCCAGCACCAGGCCATGGGACTGAGTCCTGAGGCTTGTGGTCTGAGATCAGCGAGAGGGCAGGGTGGCTATGTGTGAGGAGAGGTTAGGAGGGATGCGATCGGAACCTTTCACTAATCTCTACCCCCCAAAAGAAACATTTTCCCTTTCTGAAAGAGCCAGAGAAGGGTGTCACCTGTGTGAGTCCCATGAACTTGCTGATGTTTTCCGACAGAAAGATCATGTCTCCATCTTGAGTCACCACGGCAATGAAACCCTCCAAGGCTTTCAGGTACAGGTTGTCCATCTGCTGGTCGGTCTCAGCTTCAGACTCATTTTCAGAGCAAACTGGAAGGAGATGGGGATTGAATGGCTTGCGTGAATGTGGTGTTATCACAGGTGTGACTGGTACAGGCAGATGTCTGCCAGGGATGGCACAAAGGCATCGAGTGGACTTTTCTGGAAATGCATGCTGCCAACCATCTAAGTGACTGTCACATGACCAAACAGGGGGCACGGGATGGGCACACAGGCTCAGTGAATGCACCAGTTGCAGGTGCTGCTCTTTCTGCAGGGGTATAGAACTGGCTGGCCTTTGGAGTCAACAGTTGGGCTGTACAGAGGAGTATCTCGGTGGCTTTCCCTTTGTTTTTCTAAAATCATGGAACAAGACAGGGGGTAGTCTTTTCTATTCACACTCTGGTTCAAGAGGATAGCCTATGTGAGGGGACACCATTTGGGAATAGCCTTATACCGTGCACACACCCACATTTGATCCCTGTGTACCTGGTGCCTGTTAACTACCTTAGTCAGCTACACTGGTGACAATGAACTGAAGTCCAGGTGAGGGTTTTGCCTCTGACAATGTTAGCGCTCTCTGTTACCGTCTCCATTTAAACAGGGGCTTTAGGAGAGACAATGGCCGAACTCAGTGCTTTCTAATTGCAGCACGTACCAGGATCCCCTAGAAAGCTTGTTAACACGAAGGTTTCTGGGCCCAGGGCTGCCATATCATTTGGGAGGCTCAGTGGAAAGTAAACATGTGCGAACTCTTGTTGAAAACTTAAACCAAGCCCCGGACCCTTCTAAGCACGGAGCCCTGTGGGACTGTACAAGTCACACCCTCAAGCAGTAGGCCCCAGTGGGCCACATCCCCGGAGCTGCTGATCCAGCAGGTCTCCAGCAGGGGCTGTGAATCTGCTTTCCTAGGAAGTTTCCAGTGGCGTCGAAGCTGCGGGCCATAGGACCACAGACTGGGAACTACCACCTTAATTCAAGGTCCACCAACGGCCCGACGCTGGAAAAATCAGCGTATTTTGGCAGGTGGTGACCTGTCTGGGGATGGGTAAGGGGAGGCTGTCAGCACCTTTGAAATCACACCTGATAGATAGGGGACCACCTTCTTCCGCAGCAGAGGCCAGTCCTGTGATTTCTGACCTATGAAGAAGATTTTTTTTCCTCTTTAATTTCTTTGATCTCAGTGGCAACACTGACTTCAAAATCTGGAGTAATCCCAAGGCAGCCTTATTTGGGTTAACTAGGCCCAGAGGAAATAGTTCTGCTTAAAATTTCCTGTTTTTAACAGTTCCGACACAGCTAAAGTGGTTTCCATCCATGCCCAGTACACTTGCTTCCAGGAGGTGGCGAAATTGGCCACAGCAGCTGGCCAGCGGGCCTCTGGTGGGGGAGGGCGGCACTCAGGGGGCCACGAATGGAAACAGAACGTCTTGGAACTCAAGTCACAATGGCTGGAGGACCAGGAAGCCAGCAGGCGGGCCTCAGGGGACCCTGGGACAGCCAGGCCTCTTTCCTCTGTGGAACTATTTGCTCCCACAGCACCTGCTTACCCTCCCGGGGGCTTCTGAAGGAATCTGGCCAGCTCCTTGTCAGCTTGGAGCGGAGGGTGGAAACTCTGGGGTAGGGGCAGGCTGTCATACAAGAGGCCAGGGGTCGTGCACGTCCCTCCCCACTGAAGACTCCTCTGCCTTTGCTCTCTCCTGTGAGCTCCTTCCCTAATGTCTGCCCTGTGCTATGCCCAAAGCAGGAAATCAGGCATCTGTCACCAAGTGTCAGTCATTCTGTGCTCCGTCCGGTCCTAGGGAGTGCAAGGATGTGGCGAGGTGTAAGAACTCTTTTTCCCCGAGGACTGCACAGTGGCGGTGAAGACAAAGGTAAACTGCTGTAAGGTTGCACAGGGAGAGAAACCCTTGGTGCCTAGCAGAGAGCCCCACAGCGGGTGCTCAATACGCTGCCAGCGGGGCCTTTAAATTGCCTTGAGTTCTTGGTCTCAGTTACTTGCTTCCCAAGACCCTTCAGAGTCTGACCCCAAAGAAGAGGGGCAGGTCCCCCAAATCAGAGGCACTTTGCTGAGACAAATCTGCTCAGCCCTGCTCAGCCCAGGGAGCACAACAAGACTCTTTAATGCTAAAAATAGCCCCTGTAAACAGGCTTTGATGACTCCCCACAGCCAGGATATGCGCGGGCTGAGGTTTCGGAGCACTTTTTCCGGAGCACCACTCATTTCCTTAGGCAGCACCACCCGTGTGGGGCGGGACCCCGCGGGCAGCAGGAGTGGGCGTCTGGGGTGAGTGGGGTGAGCGGGGTGAGCGGGCAGGGCGGCAGGGCAGGCGCTCCTGAGCAGGGCCCTGAGACCAGGTGGTCGCAAGGCGCTGCTCCTGCTTCAGATGCATTCTTATTCCACTGGGGTCATTTTCCCTCTTTGTCTGCTACTATCTCTGAGACCATTCTGCTGCCATCTGCCTGGTGCACATGTGCTTGGCACAGTCACCACCAAGAGATCATTGCAGGGCTTTCCTTTTACACCGGCTCCTCTCCTCCAGCTCTCTCGCGGCCACAGACACCCCTCTCCCCGCGATTCCCAGGTGTACTGCCTGCAAGCTCAGTCTCAGTCGCCACAAGGAAGTTATTTTTGGATCCCTTACTGGATCATTAGCCACACCTGTAAGCTCCACCAATACCAGGTGGTAGGTGTGGGCTACCCTCACATCTTTGGCAGAAGGCACTGGTTTTACCTGATCTTTCTGGCCTCCCAAAGGGCCTTGAGAGTCTACCCTTAGAGGTTTATTCCTTTGTTCTTTACATAACTTACTATCCTATCGTACTGCTCTCTGTTAACCTTCCTAAGCCGTAACACAGGACTGGGGTTAGCAAATACCTACTGATTGACCAGATCCTTCTTTGGTTTAAATCTTCAGAAAATGATCTGAACAAGGTCAGTATCTCTAGAAGAGATTATACATTAGCTGCTCTTAGACATTAACATCCTAGCATGAATCAGCTTATCAGCTCCTCTGCAAACAGGACCAAGAAAAAGGCCTTGATCTGGAGAATGAATGGGGAAGGAGTGTGCAGTAAAAAAGCAGGGGGTGAAAACCTAGGAAAAGAAGTCTGAGAGTGATGCGCGAGGAAGCGCCGGAAGCCGAATCTGCCTCCACAACTTTCACCCTTGGCATCCACTTTTCCTGCATGAAAAGCTCATGGTCAAAGCTTTAAAATTATTTGTCCCACGTTTTAATGTCTTTCCCTTAGTCACCTAAAGATCAAAAATCCTAATCGCTTACTAAGACTGATGTCTTCACTAAGCAAATGCCAATGAACCAATAATCAACCTGACACTTCTCCTTCAGAAACACTGCTTCATGTTAACCTCTAGCTCTCGTATAAAATGAATTTCATTTTACCACGTAGGAGTGTGGAGAAGTCAAAAATCCATTTTATGGTGAGAAGGCAACTTTGCTTATTTACTGCTGTATAATGCCCTTGGAATGCAGAAGGGACCATCATTTGGTCACGGCTTGTGGAGCTCATCTTGAAAGAGGATTTAAGACAATCAAGTGGTATTTCCACCAATGTTCCCGTCAGAGTGTGTTCTGTTCTCGGCCCAGCGTGGAAGCTAATATCATAAAGCTATTGTTCCAGTTTGCTTCCTGTGATACAAATCTCAATCGGCAGCCCAGACTCCTAGCCTGAATTTCTTAGCGTTGAGGTTTCCTCTCCAACATTCCCACACAGAACAGCCTACTGTGAAAATCAAAGGGAAATGTGTTACTAAGTAAAGAAGAAACTTTTCTAAAGCAAAACTGGCCTTTTTTAGCCTTTTGAACTCTGAGGTATGCAACCAGCTATTTCCTATTATAAAATGAACCAACCTCAGCACTCACCTTTGTTAGAAATGTTTCAATAGTGAATCTGTTTTCACTGGAAAAAGCTTGGCAACTCTGCATTTTGACAGAAATTGCTGAAAGGCAGGTAAGAGGATAGTATTCTTATAGTATATTTATTACATATTGTTTACATATACTTATTATAAATCAGTTTCCTTGTTCAAAGTAGCTTTGATTTCTAAGCTATAACTTATGAAGAGCCTAATATGTGGCAGGCAAGAGGATAAGGATTTTTATATCCATCATCTCAATCCTCCAACAGCATCACTTAGTCCCCTTATTCCCTTTGTGCAGATGACGAAAGTCAAGCTCCAAGACAGTAAAGAGATTTCCCTGTGGCTGCAGAGAAAGAAGGCAGCTGGACAGAGGTTCCAACACAGCTCTTTCTGCCCACAAATCCTTACTCCTTTTCATTGAGTCACATGCATGGAAAAAGCAAAAATATGATTAGAAAAGAAAAAGATCCTGTCTCCTACACAATTTCTGGAAACAATTTCAACAACCAGCTGAGAGAATGTGTGGCAGGAGGCTGGAAGGGAGGGCAGAGAAAGGGGATGTTGACAGTCATCTGTCTTCTCCTCCCCGCCGGTGATGTCTGCTTTATGAGAACTGCTCCTTCAAGGACACCAGGACCAGATCGCTCTTCATCCTTTTCTGTCCTTTCTTACCTTGGGACAGAGAGGACCAGAGCTGACATGCCAAGGACTCTGGTAGGTCTGGGGCAGAGCCCAGCCAGAGAGCAGGCAGCATGTCTACAAGCTGCAACAGCTCCTGAGTGGAGATGCGGGATATGTTGCCGTGGCCACTCTGGCCCTATCTCCCTTGGCGTGTCTGGCACACAGGGGGCTCACGTCAGCACTTACACAAGCAGACGTGCTCAGATGCCCAGCTTCTGGTTCATAGTCCTCTCAGAATCAGCCTCTGAACCACCGAAAGGCTCATGTATGGAAGAACATGGAAAACAAGGTCGTTACCGAGAGAGAGGATAGAAACACCGAATGTCTGAGGGCTTCGTCCCTCCCCACTGCTCAGGGTCGGCCCGAGGCGCCTCCATTAAACTTTGGTTCCCTGCCTTTTCCCTCCTCTTCCTCACACACCCAGCCCTTGTCAGTATCTTCACCTGACCAGGTTTACAGACTGCTCCTGCCCTCCTGTGTCTGTCTTTTCCACGGGCCAAGCTTCAAAATGCCTTGAATTTCTGATGCAGTCTCACTGTGTGCTAAATGCGTGACTTTGAGCAATGCTAGCTTTTCTGCATTTCATGTTTTTTCATCTGTGAAAGGTTCTACAAGTTAGTTCAGTCAGAGGTGTATTCCAGGATTAGTGTATTAGCCCTTCTGGGCCTCTCTGTTGGTGGAGGATGCAGGTGGTGGGAGAAGGAAGCAATGATGAATCCAAAGGAATTAATGTCTAAAGGTAGAATTCCACATACCATTACCAGGAAGTCAAGATGCTATTTCTGGGTATTGAGAAGGGTCTTCATCTCGTCATTAAATCCTCTGCTGCCTACTCTGTGTGAATGCAAAGGTGACTCCAGCACCACCAGCCACTGCCCTCACCTGCCCAGGACAGTGAGACTCTTTAAAGAAAGAGGTACACGTGTTCCTTGAGGTGGCATCTCCAAGCCTTTCTTACACTTCAGTCCATTGCTCCCCGTTTCTGTAGCATGTGTGATGACGAATCTGCCCCTGCTTTGCACTGTTTCTTTGAAAGTATTTTACAGAGCATATCTGTGCCCTTGGTTCTCCCCTCCTGTATGCACTTTTCCAAGATCCCTTAGACTTGCAGCACAGGGCTGGCCCTCCAACCCTTGGACCCACTGAGCTGTCATCCTATTTTCTGAAAGTCTTTCCTCCATATCCTTCCTGTGCTCCAGGGCCCAGAATAGCTCATGTCGCTCTGGCCTCCCAGCCTCACACTGGATTCCCTTTGCTCAGGGTTTCCTTCCCAGAATAGCCGCTTCATAACAGGATGGCAGAATCCACCCAGCTCCAAGGCGCTCGGCTCACTCAGGAAAACTGAGAGCCAACCACCAAAGAACCTTGGCTCCCCTGCCTGCCTCCCTCACGCTCACTCCCTCGGGTCCTGCCCACTTGTAGCAAGCACCACAACAGGCAAGGAAGGACACAGCC
The DNA here is from genome assembly GCF_021234165.1 of Pteronotus mesoamericanus. Classification (NCBI taxonomy): domain Eukaryota; kingdom Metazoa; phylum Chordata; class Mammalia; order Chiroptera; family Mormoopidae; genus Pteronotus; species Pteronotus mesoamericanus. The sequence goes on from NW_026555001.1 coordinate 1,187,818, forward strand.
CACTGCCCTGTTTCCTTATGAAATGGCAGACTAAAGGGGACAGTCATATAGGATCTAAAACCGGGAAACTCCTCAGGCCACCTCTTTCTTGTCAGGACTAGCAGGAAGTGGCTTTATGAAGAATGTAAACTGAGAAAAAAATGTTTTGTGAACTTCACATTTGCTGAGCGACCAGGGAGGATAAGAATGAGTTGGTTCCATGGGGAGGTTGTTATCCATCGAAGACTCCCCAGTGTGAACGAGTGTGTCTGGGTCTGATGCCTTACAGACATCTCCCCATTAATTCTCACCAACACCCTGTGCAACAAGTATTTTTAACCCCTTTTTACAGTTGAGGAAACCAAGAGCAAAGACACCCAATAATTTTCCTGGCATGCTGGCTAGGGGAAAAAGATCATATGGGCACACCGCTGCCCTTTTGGAGAAGGTAGTTGGAAGATAAGCACTGAAAAACACTTCCTAAGGGTTGAATCTAAAGTGGAGTGTGGGTCACATGGCCACGTGGAAAGGCAGCTCAGAGACCAGCACAAGCTGCTTTGTTGTCTCAGCCTCCTGTCTCCTCCTTAGTTTCCAGATGCCCATGGCTTTCCTTGGTCCCACCCTCGCCCTTCATCTGATGACTGTATTCATTGTAAAGGTCAATACTGGAAAGGAGATGTGTAATGTGAAGGAATAAAGCATGAATAATGGCATTTCCATGGGTGAAAGTTTTGCAGAGTGGGAATTCCTGGGTGGGGAGACCTTCCCAGTGGCCTTGCAACTCTGGCCCAATGGAGCCTGCTGGAGGAGTCTACCTGTCTCACCTGAGGACAGGAGCTTGTGTGTCCGCAGGAAGCTGATGGCCAGCCGCATGATGGAGGCCTTGTCCAGGTGGGAGCTCACGCTGTGGGGCAGCGGCAGCTCGTGGGCCAGCTCATAGAAGACCTCCGTCTCCTTGCTTCTCCGGCACCTTGCTGCATCCCGGGACTTCTCCTTCCTCCTCTCCGAGCTACTCCTAGATTGAGAGAGAAGGGGTTAGTCCTTAAAACATCACTGTCATTCTATCACACCCTTGATCAAAACATCCTGCGGGCCCCCCACCCAGGCATGTTGTGAACCAATACGGGCTCACGCCAGCCGTCTGAGCCACGCAACCTGCTTTCTCTTGACAGCCCTGCTGTCATGTGTGTCTGTATCTTCTTGAGCAAAGACCTGCCCATTAAATTCATCCATTGGCAAGACCTTGAGCCTAGTCCTGGGATATCTTAGGACTGAGGTTGAATGTGCAGTAATGGGGATGAGAAAGCTGTGGCCAGTGACCCAGGTGGCTGTGTCAAAAACCCTGGAAAACAAGGTGAGAAACTGCTTCCAACTTCCCCTTCTAGATAAAATGCACTTAGAAAAAAATTAAGCCCAGTACTGAACTGTAGGTCCCATTTTGTATTAGAGAGTTATTTCCATGCTCAAAATTGAAAATGCTGTTGGAGCCCAAGAAGAACAGGCAGCCAGACATCTGCCAGTCTGGTGTCCCCAAGTGTCCACTTGCTAGGGGTTACGAAGGAGTGAGCACGTGTTTTCCTCCTAATGCTTTCAGCATAGATTGCTAGCCTGTCTCATGCTCATTTTCTTCTTTGCAGGACAGAAAAAAAGATGACACACACCCACACCTGCCCCTTTCAGGATGTCCTAACAAAATCCTGGATCTTCTTATAAAGCCCTTATAACATTCTAACATGGGCAAGTCAAAAGCCAGACTCTCTGTATCGAAATTCTAACTTCTCCGCTTGCCAGCTCTATAAACTCAAATTATTTAAATGGCTTAGCTTCAGTTTTCTCATCTGAAAAATGGCCATAATAGTACTATACTCCACAGAGTTATTGTGAGGATTAAGTAGGACAATTTATGTAAAATCTTTAGCACCAGGCCTACCCCAGCTGGAAGCAATCAATGTTAGCTAACAAAAATAACAAGTCTGTCCATGAAAAGATGAACATGAGAGTAAAAACACTATAAAAGTACACAGTACAACCTGGTTTTCATAGAAATATATTATATATAATAGTTCTTATACATTATATTAGAAAAAGTCTAGAAATATAATAAAATAGTAACTCTTATTCCTACGGCTATCCCATATATAGTTCTTACTACATTATACTGTTTTAAGTAAGGTACTGTTTTAAGCACTACAACTTTAGCTTCTTTAATTCTTACAACTACCCCTGGAAGTATTTATTGTTATTATCCCTAATTTACAGATGAGGAAATGGGTTCATAGAGGCTAATTTCCCTGCGGCTGCTTGGCAGGTAAATGAGGAAGTGGAGCTTTGCACCAGGCAGGTGGATCCCAGAATCCAGGGTCTTAATCATGGATGATTGTCTTGTCTCTCTCTACACAAAAATGTTAGCAGTTTTGGGTTGGAGAGTTTATGGGGAAATTTTTCTACTTCGTGCTTATCTGTATTTTCTTATATTTTGAAAAATAACCTGTATTGCATGGTTAGTAGACAAGCTTGCTTTTTTAAAAAAGTGTCCAATGCAGTTCATGGCTCTCAAGGCCTCATCCAACTGGCTCCAGCTCACTCTCTCTGTCCTCCCTTCTGAGATTTCCAAACCAGGGGCTGCTGCTCCTGTTGTTTGGCTTTGCATCCTGTTATCTGGACAGATAATCAGTATTTTGCGATTCATGGAATGTTGACATGCCTTTCAAACCCTTCAAGATCTGGGGCCAAGGCACTGTTCTGACTTTACAGCATGTTTCATTTTAAAAAACAGAACATCCAGCTCCTTGGATGGATTAAACATCATTTACTCAGACTGAGAACGAACATCCCATAGCTCTTGATGGTCAAGAAAAATCTTCAGACAAACTGAAATGTGTTAAACTTTTCTCCTGTCCCAGCTCTCTTTTATGTTTCCTTTACCTAATCCCTGTTCCCTCCTCTCCCCGACTCCCACTTCCCAGAACTCTCTCCCAGGCACCCCACCCATCCCCACCCTCTCAGATCTGCCCTCAGGATCAAGTTGCTTTTGCACCAGACCTTTAGTGACAGTTTATATATTACTTTCTCCCATTTGCATTTTAATCCTGATCCCTGCCTGTGGAGTAAAAGCAGTTGTCCAAGGTTTGCAGGCCTCCTGACACAGGAAATCAGGGTGGGAAGGGGACACTAAAACTGTACACATCACGCCTATGGGTGATGAAAGCCAGTGTCTTGGAGGTGCTGGATTCCATTCTCCAGCACCAATCCTTGCACACCCAACAAAAGCAACATCAGCATATGAGCAGACATCAGGAGCATCCAGAGAAGCCGTCCTGGGGTGGAAAAGATCCCCTGAATAGTCTGTGACATTTATGTCAACATCTGCAAGCACAGAGCTCCCCTTTGCGATTGTCCCTTCCTCTGCGTGGAAGAGCAGGCAAAGCAGAGAGAACCAGGAAGGGGAAAGGCAGTCCCGAGTCGCTGCTCTGTCTGGCAATGGCACTTGCCATTTGCGTCCTCCTGTGTTCTCTGGGCCATGTGTTTGTTGACACCCACTTTTGTGCCTGGCACTACACCAAGTACCTTACATATATTACCTCATTATAGTCCTCATAACTACACAATTGGTAGGTACTGGGAGCACAATTTACACATGTGGAAACTGTGGCTCGGATATAATATATAACTTGCCCATGATTACAAAGATAATGTCTGCATAGGCCCTTGGAAATTCTTAATGAGCATGCACTTAGAAGTCCTGAGAAACATGGGTGCCCCCTGTCTAATGCCACCCTCCCAGCCTGCTTGTGAGGTGGGCAAGACAGGCATTGCTGCTGTCCCACTTCACAGACCTGGAAACCAAGGCCTAGTCCAGTTCTGTGACTAATGAAGAGCCACAGAGCTAATAAGTGGCAGAGCTAGAGCCAGAACTCATTTCTTCCTAGACCAACATGTTTTCCCACTGCTTAATGGTAGGAGACAGTGGCTTTAACAAGAAATTTAAAAAAAACCCCAGCAACATCTTAACATTTAGAAAAAGAAAGCTGAGAATATCATTCAGTCTCTTGGTTTAAAAGTCATGAGCTCCATTTTAGCTACCTTGTTTTCCCAGTTGCACTAACATGACTTTAATTAAATTATCTAGTTAAACTTGACACAGCCCAGAGATATCTGTCTAATGTTGACTCTTGGAAGAACAGACAAAAATGTATAAAACTACCATGATTTAGTTAGCAACATTAAAGAACAACCATAATTGATGCTGAGTGTGAAGGTAAGATACCCCATACCCCAAGCCCAACCAGTGCATATACAATCTACTTCCTCACACAATTTATCGTGAGTCTCTTAGCAAATAGAACAGGGGACTGGAAGTTAGGAGGACCGATGTTTTAATATATTGGCCACAGGTCTACCTAGCTGTCTGATTTTGGACAAGAGAATGCATTCTCTGTGCCCTGATAGCCTCATCTCAAAAATGGGAGAGATCCCATGACTTATTTGTCAGGATCAAATGAGATGTGTGTAGAACGGTTGGAAGTACAGGTGTAACGCCATTTATTGTGCTTCACAGGTGTTGCATTTTTATTTTACAAATGGAAAGCAAGACCCTCCACAAGCAAAGAACTTGCAATTCACTTTATTGCAATGCTCACTCTGCGGCGGTGTTCTGGAACTGAACCCACAATATCTCTGAGGTATGCCTGTATTAGAAAGCTCTCCACAAATGAAAATCATCTTGACCGATGATAATAATTCCATTATCTGGCTAACATGAGTATTAGTCACATTCAGACTTTGGCCATAACAGCTGTCCTTCATAAACCAAATCAATGCTGTCTCAGGGCTGGGGATGTATTTGCAGTCAGGCTGCTCTTGACAAACTCTTTTGTTTCATGTTACTGAATCTTCTTTGGTCAATGAGGCTTTGTTTATTTTCTCCCCCTAGATGGGTTCTAGAATTAAGGGCAATAGACCAGAATTTTAAAAAAAAATGACAATTCTAGTCAAGGCATCTTAGAATTCTCTGGTTTCTTTTAAAAAGGTATCTTATCCTAATCATCAGAAAGGACTCAGGAATTTCTCACTCCAAATTGCTCTTTTGATGAAGTTTCTGCTCCTCTCTTTCTTGGTGGCCCTCCTGTGACCCATGGGTGGCCCTACACAATATTTTGTACATGGAACACACAACATAAACCTGGGCCTGGGGTAGCTGGGCCCTCATGCAGATGCAGACGTGTTTACTGCGCTCTGTGATAGACCTTGTGGAACTGCAGAGTGCGTAAGATGTACATTCTTTGTTTTTAAGGAGAACACAGTCTAGTTAGGGAGCCAACAACTTGAAACATTTCTATTAACTACAGAAATAAGCACAAACAATAAACACTATAGGTGGTTAAGATAAGAAACAAGCTGGTGTGAGTAAACAAGGTCTAAGAAGGGTACTCTGGGAGGTAGGATTTCCGCTGATCCTAGAAGGACAAATAACAATACCTTTACGGTATTTGCAGGGTTCAGAAAACACTTTTTTTTCTACATGTGTTACCTCACGTGAGTCTCACAACAACCCTGAGAGATAGGAGCTATTATCCCCATTTAATAGATGAAGAAGTAGAGATTTAGAGGGATTGAGTAACTTGCTGAAAGACAGTGTCTCAAACCTAATTCTTCTGGGTCCAGGATCAAAGGTTTCTCCACTGGCAGCAAGGAAGCTGTTACTTACTGTATAACTTCCAAATGTACAATGCTATGTTAGATATTTTCCCACAAATTGGATGCTCATGTACAGAACAGGAGGGAGAAGAGGGTTAAGATCTATACAGGAGCCCTGGCCTGGTGGCTCAACTGGTTGGAGCATTGTCCTATACACTGAAAAGTTGTGGGTTTGATCCCCGGTCAGGGCATAGACCTAGGTTGTGGGTTCAATGCTGGGCCTAGTCAGGGTGCATATGGGAGGCAACCGATCAATGTTTCTCTTTCACACTGATGTTTCTTTTTTTTTTCCTCTCTCTCTCCCCCTCTCCCTCTTTCCCTTCCTCTCTATCTCAAATCAATCTTAATATATCCTCCTGTGAGGATTTAAAAAAAGTACACACAAATTTATACTTAAGTACCCCCCAAGCTGGAAACTCAAAATCTGAAACACTGAATACCAACTAAGGGGAGTAGCCACTTAAGGACCAGATAGCCAGTCAAAAGACAGGACAAAGCTGACTGTCCTGAAGCTCCAGCAGGTATATGCTACAATTCATCCGGGAAAAACCTCCTGGGCCAGAGCTTCATTATCTTAAAAATGTCTCCTTAGCTTTTGGGTCATTGTTCCAATACAGAACCATTATCAGCTCTTGGGCAAGATAATCCTGGTCTCTGACTTCCAGGTGAATATATAGCCCGGTGGGGCCTCCAAGATGTCACCGGCTGCACCAGTGGGGTTAGCTGCTTAACTAGCTCTAGTCTCCTGATATTTATTGCAGTCGGGACTCCTATGCTTAATGCCTGTGGGGCATCAGGGTATCAAAACTACTGGGTTGGCCAAAAAGTCCATTTAGTTTTTTCCATAAAATAAAAGACATATTTTTTCATTTCCACCAATAATTTTGTTGACCTGGATATTCTGAGTTTGTTGGCTATCTCCTGCTATTGGCTTCTAGTGGGCAGAGGCCAGGGGTGTTGCTAAATGTCTTCCAATGCATAAGACAGCCACATAGCTGTCCAAAATGTCAACAGTACCAAGAAACTTCACAAATCACTTTTGACACGTTCAGTCAATCACAGCACCTTCTCCGTACACTGTACAGATCTTGTTTTGGTGGGGAGGTTTCAGTTGTGGTTTTACCTTTCTTGAAATAATAAGGCATGATATGCCAAAAATGTTGCATATTTTCTTTCATCTTCAATATTAAAATGTCTATACTTATAAAAGTTATAAACTTATAAAAATTCACAATTTTATACGTTTTAAAAAAATGCATGCTGATATGACAGCTGTCATGATACAATCTAACGAAGTTGTTTCGCATGAAGTTAAAGACAACTAAGCACTACTAGACCCCCTGTACGGAAAAAACTTAATGAACTTTTTGGCCCTTTGTCCATTACCTATAAGGTCAGATGGCTTAGAAGCACCTGAGAGAGAGGCTGAAGCTAATGAAGCCATCTTAGATGAATCTGTTGGTTAGTAGTGAAATTCTAAGCGGGTACCAATTTTAAGGAGCTGTGAATGGAGAAAATGAAGGACAAATACAATTAGGAGGAGCTCTCATGACTTCTCAGGGAGTCTGTGCAGCTACCGCACAAAGGCTGCCTGAGGGAGGGACACACCAGCCTCAGGCCCCAGAGATCAGGACAAGTGGCGGGGGCGCACGCCTAGCGGGTGAGAGCTTCGGGGACTGAATTAGAGCAGAACCAAAGCCAGTGCTCCTCAACCCTGGCGACTCACTGGAAGCATCAGACAAGCCTTGAGAACCTGGGTCCTTTGTGGAATCACCCAAAGATCACCATGTAACATGTCTGGGGTGCAGCCTGAGCGTCAGGGGTTTAAAGCTTCCCATGTGATTCCCAAGGGCAGCCAGGGTGGGCTGGGAACCACTGCTGCAGAGCAGCCAGCTTGAAAAGAAAAAGCCTCCCCGCCTCCTTTTTCGGTGGAAGTCAAAGGAGACTGAAATTGATTGAGCGCTGGGGGCTAGGTGTGTTTCATTTATGGGGTGTTTTCAGCCCCATTTCTGCCCAGCAGTGGTTTTCAGTTTTAACCTGCAGCAGAGTACCTGGAGGGCTTATTAAACCACAGGCTTCTGACCCTGTGATCACGTTTCTTCAGCGGACTGACACCCCACTCGCTTCTTAAACCTAACTACACTCTTTCCCTAGAAAATGCACTGTGTCCACATTCACTATGGCCAGCCAATGTGCAGTCACCATCAAAAACCAGTTATTTATCTGGGAGCTTGTGTGACTATCGCTGTACCAGATGCTATAATTGACAGAAAGAGGGAGGAGAAAATGAGGCGGCAGGGGTTTGACTAGATGCCACTTAAAAGGCAGCTCCCCTCAAAAGAGGCACCTTGGGGAGAAGGCATGAAGTTCACTCCCACGAACTGGTCATTGTACTAAGTATTTTGGGAGGTCTTTTCAGAGCCATACAAGAAACTCAGTCATAACACTTCATAAAACAAGCTTCATTTTTAGCCCCGAACGACATCATCCCATCTCCCCACCCGCTTTTGTCGCCAGACTTGGCTATGGATGGAATTTGGTTGTTTGAAAAAATGAAATGTGCCCTCAGAGATAAGGCCTTGCCACAATGGAAGGTTTTCAAAAGAACGGGCTTTGGCTCTGAAGACCGTTCGAAGGAGTAGCGGAGCTGTGTCCGAGGAGGGCGGTGTTCTGGCAGCCAGCTTTTCGGGGACGTTCTCATGCCTGTCCAAAGGCGGTAGTGATCAATGGGGGGCTCTATTATACAGGGGAGGGGAAGGCATCACCATAGGCCAGTCAAAACAGAAGAAATCGAATTAGCAAATTCAAGAGGAACTGGGCAGATCAAACAAACCTGGCAGAGGGGGGAAAGGCATCCGTACACTCCAGTATGCAGACTGGTGAGGGGCATGCTCCCTCCTGGAAGAGACCATGGCTCAGCAGGGAGATGAGAATCCTGCTGCAGACTAGTACATTGAAAGTCCTAAAAGAGGGATGCGAAGAGGAGGCGAGGGATGGAGCAGGTAAACAGGGATGGGTGTTTTCGCTCGCCCTCTTCTCTGAAGGAGGGATCTGGAAAAGTGCCTCATACCTCAGCCTTCCAACCTCCCCTCCTTTGGGGCTGAGCCCCACCCCGCCCCCTCCCTGACTCACTCTCATGGCCTGTGCCCCCGGAGGGAGGGCCTGGACTGCATTCAGAGCTGACAGTAATGTCGGAGGCCCACCCAGCATGGCCCTCTAATGGTCAATTCTGCTTGGGGCCCACTGGAGATGCTTATCTGGCGGCCTTCTCCGCTCCAGGCAGCCTCAGAGAAGAGAGCAGCAGATCCAATTACTGAGCAGCCCCATAGGGCTCCAGATCACCCAGCTCCTTGCATAATTGGAGGACAGGTGCTGTCCCCAGCCCAGCTGGGAGAAGCCGCGCGTGTACAGGAGCAGCAGTGACACACTGCCCCCCTGCTTAGCTTCGCCGAGCCCAAGTCTCAGCAGGGCTCTCTTTATTCCACATGTTCATGAGCACTACCTACCATTTTACACTTATATCATTCATTATACAGCACTTAATAAGTGACTCTGTAAATCTTACTCAGTAGGATAGAAAGAGCAGGTATCAGGATTCCCATTTTAGAGATGAGGAAAATGGAGGCTCAGAAGGGTAATGGGAATGTGTGGCGTTGGAGCAAAACCACTGAGCTCTGACTCTTTCAAGGACACACAAACAGGGAGCCCATTGCCAACCAGCGCTAGACATGTCGCACAACGGGAAATATAGACCTTCACCGTGCATTACCGTCTCATAACCTAGTTTACCTTAACAGATCATTTCCTTTTCTAAAAAGGGGTATAGTGGAAATAAGGGCAATGCATATTTAGTGTAGGCAACTGTGAAAATACAGAAAGGTATAAAGAAAAAAAATTGAAACCCCATTGGATGTATGGCTTTTTACTTAACATTTTATCATATTTTAAAGAATTCTTTAAACATATTTACAACAGCCAGCAATAGCATGTTGTGTGGGTAGATTACAATGTACTTGACTGTTGTTCAGATACGGTTTCCAATTTCCAGCTGTTATAAAGAACGCTATGATGTCTAGCCTTTTGTCAGGTGTTGCATTTTATTTTTTTATAGTAAAAGATGACATGGACCCAGCTTGCCGCCAGCTGCCCACAGCTTTCTCACAGTGAGCCCCTGGGAAAGGGGAGACGGCGGGTCTGGTGACGCCAGCACTTTCAGGACCCTGGCCACTGTTGCTGGATGTGGAGCCCGGAGGCGGTGATGCAGACGGGCGGACGTCAGGGGGCAGGCAAGCGCTCAGGCTCAGCACAGCATCACAGCTACTCTCTCTGCCTCGCCTCTGGCTCCCATAGGCTTCCTCCTTCCCCCACGCTACATCCAGGTTAAAGCGTCTGAACAGAGATGGCCAACTACTGAAACTGGAGAATCCAGTTCTGTGAAGATGGCCCCTCTTGTTGTTCAGCAGCACCCCATCCCCCGGTGTAAAAGTCAAGTGTTCATTCCATCCGCCTCAATCTCACTGCACCCAGGGCACCGACAGAGGAGACTCAGGGGCATGTGCGCCCACAAAGAGCGGAAGACAGCATGCAGTCACAGCAGGCATTTGCCTGTCTCTCCGTTGTTCTCTTTGGCTTCTGACGCCTGCCACTGCCCGACCCCTGCGCTGTACACGCTCCAGCCGAGGGACCACTGAACCTCAGCAAGCTGCCAGGCTGCTGCTGCTGCAGCTGGGAAGGAACTGCCTGCAACGCTTGCAGACTGATAAGGAACTCTCGTCCCACTGCCTGACTTAACCCTGAAACGATCTCATGAGGGTTGAGAAGAAACAGACCCCAAGGATGTCTGTGACGTGCCCAGTGACGGCCAGCGATGGAGCCAGCACTCACACCGACCCTTGGACCCTAAACCCATATTCTTGATTGAAATTGGGCAATTTTTCCCAAAATGACTACCGGCAAGTCCCTCTTACAATGTCAAAAAGGTTTAGCTGAGCTGGGTTTATTAGGGGAGGGGGGGAGGGCAGCAAAGGAGATGTCCTGGCCACCCCCCTGCCCTAGGGCAGCCCTCAGTTCACTAACCAGGCCCGGTGGAATACTTTTTGTCTGCTCACAGATGCCCGCCTTTTTTTTTTTTTTTTTTTTTTTTCTCCCTTCTTACTTTGCCGACAGAATCTACAGGCATCATTGGTTAAGTATTTCCTTTTTACTAGGCTATTTTCTTTGGTGCCCCTTCCCGGGGCCTGAGGCTGTTTCCCCACACCCAAGCTGGGACCAGGTGTCGTCATCTTTAGGGCTTTTACCCATCAGCAGCCTTCTTCCTGTGGGTCCCACAGGCTTCCAACAGCACGATCTGTGGTTTGGCTCCAGCCATTCTGCATGCACAGCCATGCTGTTCCTATACCAATGCCCTCAGCTAAGGACATTGACAAAGAAATTGCACAGCAAGGATAAAGAGGTGCCCAAGATATAAAACAGATCCCCCAGCATGATGCAAGTGCTTTCTCTGGAGCAAAGGGGAGTAGCTTACTACCCCGCAGCCTCTAAGACATAGTCCCTGCCTCTCCCCCTCCCCACGCCTTTCCTGGAGAACATATGTTTCATCTCCTGGGCCTGTCTAAATTGCACCCATCTTTCAGGCCGTCCCAGGGTCTGCTTTTTCCAGGAAGCCGTCACCTCTGTGGACCTCTCTGCACCCTCCTTCAGAGGTTCCGCACTGCACGATCCAGCCCCATGTTGCTCTCTGTTTATTTCACTTCCGTAGCCTCTGTCTCCCTAACTGGACCACACATTCTTGAGGGAAAGGACCGACCCCATCATCTGTTCTTTTGGTGTCCTCTAAAGTATAGAGCGGTATGAATTGAAGACACTGAATAAAACCCACTTAAATAAAGTCTGTTCTGTGAATTCCTCAAAGTCACTCACTGTTCTAGATTTTTCATAAGCATCCTATTCTAGTTCTTAATAAGAATAAAAAGTTTTCACCCGGGAAGAGCCATAGTGCGAAGACACTCAGAGATACTTGTGTGTGTGTTCTCAACTCTGAATCAAGTCTGGGATCTCACCCAGAGTGGCTGACAATTGCCCGTGGTCATACAGTCAGCGCTTCTCAGATTTTGTGCGCCCAGATCACCTGGGATCTTGTTACGGAGCAGTTTCTGACTCAATAGGTCTGGGCTGGGGCCTGAGAGGGCATTTCTAACAACCTCCTGGATGGTGCTAATTCTACTGGTCTGTGACCACACTTTGAATAGAAAGAGACTCAGGATCTCATGAGACCTAGAGACCAAAGATACAATGGAGATGCCAGCAATTGCCAGGTTTAGTGCTACCCTCATGCCGTCCTAATCTAAAGCCACCTAAAGTCTAACAAACCAGGTCTCCTCTTCTGTCAAGAAGAATCTTACTCTCGTTTTATATTTCTTTACAGGATTTCACTAAGCCGCACTTTAATGTCTCCTCTGTTACATCTTCCCTGCCTCTATAATCTTATCCTTTTTCATTTCTTAAAACTCCGTCCTTGGGGCCAATTCAAGCTCTACTTCCCCCTGACGCTTCCCTGGCCACCCTCAGTTTCTCCTCCAAGGCGCTTCCTGCCCACATTACTCACTTGCCTTCATTAAAGGCCTCCCTGTCTTGCTGGCTTTTCTATGCAAACCTCCTGCCTCTATAACTGGGCTGTAAGGAGCTTGGTGGGGGGTGGGGGTAGTGCACAGACACAACACCTACTTCTGTGCACCTCTCACGGGACCTTGGGCCATGGCAGACAAACTGGGTAAATATTTGCTAATTGATTGTAAGTACAATTCAAGCGTGCCCTTTACTCTTCTCCTTTCCCTCTCCCAGAGGAAAGAAAAAGTGATCCAGCTGCCTTGGCCTCCATCCCCAGCCCGGGGGCCTAGCTCCTCTCCTGGGAGCTGCAGCTGGGCCAGCTCAGATTTTAGTTCTTTGCCGCGCCTCTTCCCCTCAGTGAAGAGTTAAAGCATTGGGAAGGCTGCTTCCCACTTGGAAATCTCCATTTCCTCATGCAGCATGAACAAGAGAACATCTATGGACAGAGGCCGCGCGAGCCAACTGCACAGGGAGTGAACTCACTCTGAATGGGGCTGTTCTAATACCCCGCCAAGCCAAGTCATTAAGATGCCATCCCTGAGGTTCAGCCCCCAGCGTCACCTCTAGATATCCCCTGAAGTCCTTGCCGGCAGAAAGGATGAATGGTAAGCACAGAGCCTGGTGAAAGCAAGCTCTTTCATGAGCGGGGGGAGAGGGGACCTCTGCGTTTGCACCAGGGTGGGGGCTGGGGGCTGCAAAGGACGTGAAAGCAAAGGTCCCCCTCTCTCCTGCTGCCCCCTTCACCACACTGAACTAAAACTAACTCCCCGCTTCACGCAGAGTGGCCCAAACAACTGCTCCTCAAATGGCAACCAAGGCGGGGGGTTGGGGGGAGATAATAACATTAGAGAAAATATGCGCAATGCCAAAAATAATCATTGTGTCATGAGAAAACAGAACTGGGCCACCTCAGGGGCCAGCACTGGGTATATTCAGGAAGGAGGGGCCAGAAATTCCCCTGACCATGTCGTCAGAAGTTCTGAGCTGGGGAGGGGGGGGGCGGGGGGGATATTAAAAAACCATAAGTGGGATAGGCAGTTCTCAGAGGGAGCTCTTTACAAATGCAGACCATGATTTTAAGGGTCAGTTCTCCTTTATTTCAGACACTTTAATTTTGAAGGAAGTCACATTTGTTTCATCTTTTAATAGGGACTGCTGCTTAATCATATGCTAACAGTGAAATACCCTAGGATCTGCCTTACAAATTCCCAATTTGATGCCAGAACTTCTGGTGGCTGGTATTTAAAGCATTTCCAAATGCAAGAGAAGGGGGTGGGGGAGAGCACAGGATCTCTCTTTCCTCCCCGCCTCGCATCCCATAACTCCTTTTCTTCTCTCTATTTAAAAAATGAAGAGAGAAAGCAAAGGAAAAGTGAAAGGAGAGAGAAAGGAGCCAGGGAGACTCCCAGGGACCCTTTTTCTCCTGGGCTTCCTTTAGAACCCTGATTTCCAGCCTATGTGCATGGTCACATGTCCAGAGCCGTGGGATCTGATCTGTGGCCATTGTGCAAGCCCGTGCTTTCTCCCAATTCAGCCCAATCATACTATGATGATGAGACATGAGATATTCACGCACATTTAGGAAGCTACATTCCATTCTTTTGTCGAGGAGTCATCAAAAGGTATGGGGAATGCCAAAAAGTGTTCCTCAAGTTACTATCACACTCTCAAATGATACTATGGAGCAATTTGGAATATACACGTCTGTGTTTCCCACAACCTCCCCCCTGCCCCAACACTGGTTTTTTTCTCTACTCATTCAACAAATATTTATGAGTACATTTTCACGTGCTGGGGGTAATGGCATGAAACATGGAACAACTATTCCTGGCCTCAGGGAGGTTGTGGAGAAGTTAAGAGTTGAGTCTTGAAGGACTGGCCTGGTGTCAGTGATGCAATGCAGTTGGAGGAGGAAGTCTGCAAGGCTGGACAATGCTGGGGGTGGGGGGCGCGGTGCTGGAGGTGGGGTTTGAAGAAGGAGCAGATATGGGGAGGCAACTGGAAAGGCAGGAGGGATGAGGACAGACGTTACTGGGGCATGAACACGGGTGCCAGTGGTCAGGAGACAGGCCAGTGGACGGGGTGCAAGACAGGAAAAGTTCGAGTGGGGAGGATGCATTCAGTCAACAAGCACCATTGAGTATCCACAAGGTGCCAAGCACAGACAAGGGCCTTCAACAACGAAAGGACAGATACACAAAGTCAGATGATCTGTTAACTGCCCCTGCCATCGGTTAGTTATGGCTGATGGTCCAGGTGATGGGCAGGGCAGAACCCAGCCTGGATCCCTCTTCTGCTGGTGGAGCTTTGGCCACACTCTACAGCAAGTATGAGATGCCCTCTTTCTTGGCAGCAAAGCCGGGGGAAACAAGTTCCTTTGGTAGGAGCTCTAAATATGGTAGCGACCCTGGGGCCACCACAGGCTGGAGCTCCGGCCCAGCCACAGAGACCTCGGGGAGGCATTCTTGCTGAACAGTAACTCGTAAATGCTACCCAGGGGACAAAAAGCAAACTTCACCAAGGGTACATGCCGCCTCCGGCTCCAGTGGTGTTCTGTTTATTTTCAAATACTTTAGCCCCAATCTTCCAGCTGTTTCCCCTGGCCTGTCGCCTCTTTGACTACTGGTCAAATAGAATACAATTCTAATCAGAACTCGGGCAGAAGAACAACTCATCAGTTCCCTGCATACCATTTCAGGATATTATTCTGCACTTAAAAATGGAAATGGCTCCCTATTGTCCTCATGATGAAGTCCAACCTCTGGCTGCCCCTTGAGGCCTGCCAGCCCCGACCTTGCTTTCCTACCCTAGTTCCCACCAGCCTGCCGCACCCTACCTGCTCCGGCCAGCCTGTGCTCTGTACTGATACCCACCACTCAGCACTCCCGTCTGTCAACCGGGTATTTTTTTCTCCCTACCTGAAATGTGATCCTATGCTTTCAGAGCCAACGTGGGCCCACCCCCTCCACCGAAGTTTTCCTGGTCACTCTACCCAGGCCACACTGATCTCCCCTCCCACTCCCACCCTGAACACCTGGAGAATTGATCCAAACCACTTAACTGCAGGGCAGCATCGCCTCATTATTCCTTATCTGTAGGGTCTTCTCTGAGGGCACAGGCAAAATGTCAATTCCTTATGGATCACGGAGCTCGGCACTGCACCTTACCCCAACAATAACAGTTTCTTTAGCTCTTTCAGATACAGCACGGAGGGCTGGGGTGAATGCCACAGCAGCCAGCACTGCCCCCTCCCCCCGCCCCACCAACGGCAGGATTAGGACTGCAGTTATTATGCTTTGGCGCTTTCCTAAGTAAAGCACCAAAGAAAGTGGGTAAAAGAAGAGGAGTGAGAGTGGCTTATTCATCACTAGGTTACCTAACATCCGATGACTCCTCACCGTCCCCAGGAAGCTGATCCCCGTCCCCTAAGGATGTTTTGGTACAGAGGTTGCTGGCTGTGCCTGCTGCCCACTGCAGGGGTGTTCGGCGAGCCGGATGCCCGCAGGCTTTCACTGACACTGGTGAACAAGCCTGGACGGGGGCAGCCCCCTCCCCCACCCCGCGATGAGATCAGGGACGTTTCTGCCAGGGATCCCACCTTCTTGACACAACAGAATAATCTGTTGCCTGACACCACCCATTGCCCAAAGCCCTGACATCACATACGTAGATGCCCTTCTTGGAGTCAGATTTCTGCCAGGGAGGATGCCAGGGCTTGGCCAGGGTGGCACCCTCTGGTGATGCAACATAGAGGTGAGAAAATTAGCCAAGCCATGCCAAGCCAAGCTAAAAAAAAAAAAAAAAAAAGACACTGTATACAAAAATCCTAAGAAAAAAATTAAAAGCTAATGATAACCATAATGGTAAGTGGAGTTCGAGAATGACTCACTTTGGAATAAGCACTCTCCATTAATTTTAAAAATCTAGTCCCCACACCTCAATCCTCCCTCCCAACACACACACACACACACACACACACACACACACACACTCCCCAGACCAGGAGGGGGTTAATAGAATCCAGCTGCTCCCCTTATCTGGCTAACCTACTAATGGCCAATCTCTGCTACTGAGATTCTATCAGCGATTTCTGCAAATCACTTTTATTAGAGATAATGTCATTTTTACTTCATTATCCAGCCCAGCAGTCGAAGAGAAAACAAGTTGATATTTTTTCTTTGAAATGCCAGTTCTGTCCATTAATGCTGATGGTGACAGCAAAACTGAAACTCTTGGCCACACTTTTCGAGAGATTTTGCTCAATTTACCCTGGGCAGTCAACCGCCTGTGTCCCGGGCCGAGCAGAGCACCCCCAGCAACCCTTCCCCAGCGATTCTAAAGTGAAGGCTGGCTCCTGTGTTTGTGCCGCTGGCTGCCCTGGCTGCTCCAGAAGGGGACCGTGGTTACACCGCGGCGTCCTGCAGACTCAGTTCTACCTGGCAGATAAAAACAGTTGTATAATATCCAGGCAGGCAGTCGCAATGCTAATTCTACTTTGTGGAAAGCAATAATTAACACGTGAGTCAGCAGCAGAGAAAGACTTTAAGCCCAGGGGAAAAGCCCCAAAGTCCCTGAAGCCCCAGAGACGGCACCATGTTCGTGTTTGATGAAACTATTTACAAGATTAGCCCGAGTGTGGGGAGGCCTGAGCAGAGGGTGGTTGTGCAGCTCTGGTGGCTCTCATGAGTTGCCTTTCAGCTGTGCTGGGGACACGCCAAGTCTTGCTGCCAGTGTGTACAAGAAAAAGGTCCATTTCTCCAGAATCAGCTCAGGGGTGCTCTTCTAGTTCCTGCTTAGTTCTTTCCCCTAATTATTTTAAAAATGCTACATGTAGCCCTGACCAGTGTGGCTCAGTTGGTTGGGTGTCCTTCTGCAAAGTGAAAGGTCGCCAATTCAATTCCAGTTAGGGCGCGTGGCTGGACTGCGAGTTCGGTCCCTGGTTGGGGCACATATGAGGGGCAACTGATTGCTATTTCTCTCTCTCACATCAGGGTTTCTCTCCCTCTCTCTCTCCCTTCCCTTCTCTCTAAAAAATAAATTAAAATCTTAAAAATAAAAAATAAAATGTCTGACATAGCTTTGGTTACATTGGAATGACTTCTCATTGCCTCAGAGATTATGACAAATGTGTTCTATATCCACTGCAGTTGGCCCCATTACACAAGTCTGTAACACCTAGAACTTCTGAAGTATCTAGAGTTCTAAAAAGCCATGACTGGGCTAAAAGAGCAAGCACGCCTTTGCATTTTAACATTTTTCACAAGAAGTGAGGCTCTCTGGAATCAATGTTTATGTTTGGTGAGCCTTTGCTTTCATTCATTCAATGTCTACTGAGTGTCTACTCTGCGTCAGGCACTGGGGACACAGAAGGAAGGCAGGTCTCTCCCTCAATGAGCTGACAGCCTAGCACTGAAGGCAGACCGACAGGCAGACCAGGACATGGGGCAAGTTACTTCGGTTTTTCTAAACCTCAGTGTCCTGTAAACAGTTACTCTAAAAGCTCCTGTTTCCAAGAGCTCTTGTGAGGAATAACTGGTACATACATGTGTCTGCCTGGGAACCATGCCTGACATATAACACGCACTCGGCCGTGTTGAAGCTATTGCTGCAGAAATCAGGATCAAGTGCTCTGGGGGCACAGGGCCTGCCGTCACCCAGGGCGGGCAGCAAGGGAGCCCCATGCCAGGTTTCCTTGGTGAGATTTTAAGGACAAACAGGAGTAGCCAGGACAAAGAGGTAGTGAAGGGGTCTCAAGAAGAGGGAGCAGAATCAGATGTGTGAGCCCTGCTAAAGCGGCACTTGGCTCAGGATTTGGGGGCCCAGGCCATACCAAAGGTGGCTGACCTCCAGAGAGCAATGGCTGGGACCATCCCTCCCAAGGTGTCCCAAGGTGCCCTCAGCCAGGAACAGAATCGTGGGGTAGCTGAACCTTGGGGCAACCCTTTTGTGGCATTTCTTCTATTTTTGCATTCCTTGTGCTTTGACAATGAGATGATTGTGCGGATATTACAAGAGGTGATTATCTCCATGGGCCAGAGCCAAGACTTCTGAGGTCACAGCGAAGTTGCCAATTCTACAGAACCTCTGACAAACCCCAAGGCCACCAGGGAACCTGTTCTTTGCAGGATGGCTTATTTGAAAAGATAAATGGTATGGACATGGGGTTGCATATTCCAGATCTCTGGGTGCCCACCTTTGTGGTCGGTGGTTGGAGGGAAGAGAAAGGCAGCCTCTGCTATGAGGCAGTAACCGCTCAGAAACGATCCTGCACATGTCTGGGTTCCACAAAGCGTCTTCCCCGAGACCTCTGTGGGAACATGGTGCCTGGTGCCCTTCTTGCCAGCACAGGGGAGGGGGAGCACAGAGCTTGTTTGATTGACTCTGCCATGATTAAAAGCATTAAGATGGAAACTTGGAGGAAAAGTTTCAAGAAAAGGGAAACAAAATATTACTGGTTCTTCTACGTGTTACAACAAACATAGGGCAGCTACAAATGTTCTGGGACTGCAATCAGAATACGTTCAGCAGTTACACATTCTTAGTTGGGTCATTCTGAGAATGATTCATCCTGATGCCTATAGGCAACCTTCCTGGCTGTGAGGGGATAGATAACTAGGAAAATGAAAATGTGTAATCTTCCATATGAGGCATGCAGGGGCTATACAGGTAGCCAGTGGTATTTTATCTTTAGGGCAGTTTTTTTTTTTTTTTTAAAGAAATCTTGCTGTTTCTATTTTTCTTAGAAATTGAAATAGAGATGAGCCCATGAACAGGCAAGGTCTCCAGGAAAAAAACAAAACCAAACTGGTGTTAGAGGGAGAGTTCCTCAGTCCTGCTACCTTTTAGCTGCCAGTTTCCCTTGAGCATCTATCTTCCTGCTCTTTTCTGGGTCTCCCCTTACCTCGAATGAGCAGAGTCTACATGCTCCTCTCTTGCCTCACAAGGATGGAGAGAAGAGAGGCTGCGTCCCAGGAAAAGCAGGAGCATTCGAGAAATGGCCCCTCCTACTCCACTGTTGCCTAGCACCAGGATGAAAATCCCCAGACTAGGGTCAGCGGTCAACCATAGGTCTAATCAGCCAGCAAGGATTTCTAGAACTGACCTTATTAAGGGGGAAAAAATGTAATATGTAACTTGACTTAAAAAATCCAGGAAGCTCCAACACACTATCAAGTTCTTAAGACTTTTTCTTTCCTCCATAATCCTTGGCCAAGTTCAAAGGTGAGCACTTTCCCAGAGACTCATTAGGAATAATGTTTATTTCATACATTTGGAGGTTGCAAAGTTTGATTCCATCTTGCTTATTTGAAAAAAAAAATTTTTTTTTTGAAAGCAAAGGAGGGGGAATGAGACAAGGGTAAAATCTGTAAGAGAAGAAAGGTGCTGAGAATACTGGTCTGGAAAGCGGACTTGAGTTCTGATCAGTCTTCATCTCTGATTTCCTCCAAAGGGTTATAATGGCAAGTCACTGCACCTTTCACCCTTCTTAACCTCCATGACCCCACCTGGCCCCCCTGCCTTTCTGGGTGCTTATGTGAAGGGATGTTCTGATGGCAAATATGATATGTATTTGTGCCTTCACAGAGGGTGCTGTATAAATAGAAGGTACTGACAAGTATGACTAGGATTTCTGGGTTCTTTACTGTGAAGAAGATTCAGCAGAGAGCTCTGTGATGGTTTGCGGTCTGGTCACCGGAAGACAGCATGTCCTGAACGAGCCTGTCAAGCCAACCCATTGCCGATGGCTTAGGTGATGAGTGGGGATTATCGGTTATGGGCTGAGGCCAAGGTGTTTATGCTTGTGCCTCATCTGTCACTTCTATCTCATTTCTTTTCCCAAGAATAAAGCACCAGACCAATCTGGTGATTGGTTAGTGAGGAGTAGTGTGAAGGGTGAAGGGTTCACCTGGCCTCTACACACTCTTGAAGGCTCATCCAAGCCTCAGCTCACCCCTTCCAGGGGATGTCTTCAGTTGCCAGGCTGGGATGACCTCACAGTCTACACCACTCTTTAGCATGTAGCAGTCTCTGTCAAGTATTGTTAAGTCTCTTGTCACCTGTGTAGGCCAGGGTAATGAATGGCTCCATCTGCATATCTACCTTGAGGAACTATGGGATAGTCAGGTTGCAGGAGAAATTTGAGGTTGTTGTCACATTTCCTCAAAACCTAAATTCAAACACTGCTGGCAAGAGAGACCCTGTAGTCCCTAAGGTGGGGAAACCTTAGGGAGCTGGAGAAATCACCTTGCGTGAGGCAACAACACTAAACTCTAATAGAGCCGTGGCTGGAGGGCTCTACAGGGCTGCCCCTGTATGCTGCCCTCTAGAGGAGGGGCTGAGAACATTATCAGAATGCTCAGGGCCATTCAAAGCTGAAGCATGCAGAGTGCTGGATTTTTCTGCAAATCATTCAACATATGAATTATTTTGCACCCACTTTGTGCTTGGCACTGTGTTTTACTAGAATACATGGAAAACCAATGTAAGTCTCTATATAGTTTCAGGCCATATAACTGCTTTGGGCAAGGAGTTTTAATCTTGTCCTAGCTGGATTCTAACAAGTAACCATTTTTTCCCTACAATTCAACTTTAACTTAAATATTAATGCAATATTCAAAGCTTCAAAATTCTGAGATTTGGTTTAAAAAGTCTGAGCTCTTCTCTATCGTCTTTGTGATTCTATATATTGGCTTTATTGTTGCTGTCAAATCTCCTGACTACTCTGGTCCACTCTAAACTCTCTATTCCTATCCCCTTACCACCATACAACCAAGTTTTAGTTTCAAATATTCTGTAATTCTCCAACAGTCTCCTGAATAGTAATGGCCTCTCCTCACTTAGATTACAGCTTCTTGAGGACTGGGACCACATATCTTACTTTCTCTTTTTTCCACCATGCTCAGCATAGTACTGGGCACACAGCAGGCACTTAATATATACTTAGTCACAAAATAATAGCGTTTTAGAATAAGCAAAATGTTAGTATTTATTCAGTCCAATCCAGTCCATTTAATGTACAGATGAGAAAACTGGGGCCTAGAGGTTGTCAGTCACTAACTCAAGGTCAGCGTAGCCCCCCCTTTGTGGTCTTGGAGCTAAGACCAACTTTGTGTGCCTTAAGATACACACTCTGATACAGATACTATAATGACCCCCATTTTGCAGTTGAGGAAACAGAGGTACAGAGTGTTTAACTTATCCAAGATGCCTCAAGCTAATATGCGACCAAGTCAGGACTCGAACGCAGGCTCTCTGGCTCCAGAGCCTACAATCTAACCACCACTCTATCCCATTTCTCTTCTTCAGAACTCCTAGAACCACTTCCCCCACTTCCTTATCACGGCCTTTACCATCTCCAGTCTTGCTGGTGACCGCCAGCTTGCTTGTCCTTCCCCTGACCGGCTCCCACTAGACTGAAGTTCTTATAGGCGGGAATAAAGGGTCTGATTTTCCTTTAATACCCAGGGTCTCCAGCCCAGTGCCTCCCCTAGAATGGGCGTTTGTCAAATAAAACTCTAGGAAGATACAAATAAAGTATACTAGGCTAGGTAAGGCAACCAATTTCTTCCTCCCAAAATGCTGTGCAGACCTTTTCATACAGGCATACCCCGAAGACACTGGGTTCAGTTTCAGACCACCGCAACAAGGCAAGCATCGCAATCAAGCGAGGTGTAATCTTTTGCTGGTAGAGGGTCTTGCCTTCAATTTGTAGAAACGCAACATCTGTGGCGTACAGTAAAGCAAAGGGCAACAAAACGAGGTTTGCCTATACTTGTTTTCCCCATGGGGGAGATAGGAATCTACTAGGAGCACAGATGCCTTTGCCAAGGACTCTCCACCCTGGCCAAAAGTTGCCCAACTCTTGCACAAACATGAAGTCACATGAGAGGTTCATTCCATGGGCAGGTGACCTAGCTACTCTTTTTTGCAGCCTATTCATGGTTTTTATTTCCTTATCCTTTCCCTCTGTACAGAAGACTCCATCCTGGCCCCCGTGCTTAAGCCACTCCAAAAAGCCTATTTCCCTGGATATTAGGCAGCTGGGACTGGAAGTTACCTGAAAAGCAGATTCGCCACTCCCCCAGCTTCTCCCAGGAGCATAAGTTGATCCCCTGCTGGTGGGAGAGTCAGCAATGACTAGTGGATTCCAGTGTTTCCCAAACCCACACAGGAGAGGAAACCGGGCCGTCTCCCGGGGCAAGTGATGCCGGGAGGGAACTGCCCCGATGCCAGCAGCACAGTCATTTCCATCTGTTGAATGTCACCCTTTTCTCAAATATTCAAAATAGCATCTATGCTATTCCAAGGCTGCCTCTTATGAAGACTAACTGGGCCCCATAATTACAGTTTCTTTGCAGGAAGTAATCGCTACAAGCTCAGCTATTTTCTTTCAGCTATTTAAAGGGAGTGGAGGTGAGGGGCTTGCACTAACTTTGTAGATAGCTGCTTTCTGTTTCATCAATATTCTGTGTCCTATTTTTAAAAGCAAAAAGCCCTAACATGGGTCCTTAAGAAAACATTATGGTAATAGAATTTCAGCTTTGTTTTTTTTTAACCAAATTTTTTATCCATGCAGCACCTGTGGGTGAAAGTACATAAAACTTCCTGGAAGCGAAGGCGCCTATCACACTGGGGTTCTTCTGCAGCAGATGGCAGGAACGGGGACTGTGGTTCTGCCTAGGAACTCGCCCTCCAGCATCTTCCTGACACAACTGGCCCACAGGCCCGAGTTCTTCTATTGAGCAATAGAAAGGCTGACCAGGTATCATACGGTTACCCTCTATTGATCTGATTCACCTTGAATCATAGCTGAACCAACAGGAGGTCACCGCCAGAGTAAATCATGTCACCGTTCACTGGCTTACAGGACATTCTTATCCTGAGACTACAAGGGCTTTAACCACAAGGGAAATACACTCTTAATGTCTCTCCTACTCCCCTGGCCCCCAGGGAACACCCATGTCAGCTATATTTTTTTTTTTTACACTCTTACATGCTCCTCTTCCAGCTCCAATGGATGGGCAAAACAGCTCACCCCTCCACCAAACATTTATCTAAAAGAATTTCAAAGGCTATTAATATTCTAATACAATACGACAATGATTCCTTAGAACTATTTATTATCTAAGACTCTGACCTAGAACACCCAGAACCACTGCCCACTGGAGAGCAATGGGTCATCCAGGGACGGGGAACCGCCTTCCTCTGTGCCTTTAGGTCAGACATAAGCTCCTCCCAGGGGTCTGTCCTTAAGCGATTTCTCTGCTCCATCTGGAAAGGTTGAATCCACCCTAAGGATAAACTGGGTAGTTTTTCTCCTCTTTCAATGTTAAATGAGCTACAGAGCATACCTAAGTATTAAACTCCCCCTCTGTCACTGGGGAACTTCCCAATCCAGCTCTGAGCACAGGCCTGTACCCACGCTAGGTAGGGCAGAAGCATGGCTCTTGCAGGCTGCGAGACTGCCTCCAGTCGAATCTGTTTTCAGTGCAGGGCAGACACATTAACTGGTTTTGGATTTTCCTACCCTGACATTTAACAAAATAGACTCCAGAAAGGAGGGCTCTGCCTCTCCTGTAAAGCCTTTTATGGGGTGCACTTAGTTTCCCACTTACGTAGCTGCTTTTAATATATGGCTTTTAAACTTAATGCGGAAAAAACCCTCGCATCCAGAAGCTGCCCAAAGATGACCACTGTTCATTCTAACCAACCCCAGGCTTGCCCCCCCCCCGCAGCCTCCCCGGGGCATCATCACAGCCAGAGTGGGCGGCAGAGATGCTGTCCTTCCTTTTCTTGGGCTCCAGCATCGACCTGTTATTTGCAAACCAAGTGGATTTGTCCAAATGTGTATACTGTTCAGCCTGAACAGAGGACACCATGAAGGCACCTCCTTCTTTTTTTTTTCCTCTCAAGGCCCTATGGTCAAGTTTTTAACTATTAAATAATCTGTACTTACTGCTCAATTTCATTTGACCTGTGTCACCATGGTCAATGGCTTTCAATGGCCAACTGAGTCACCAATGTGTGTCTGCATGAGACTGACTTTCAACCTCATAAATGGTTTCATCAAAGGCTCATGCAGTATTTTGGAAAGCTTTCTTGTCTCAGGATATATTGCTGGATGAAGTTTCCTTCCTCTTTTGCCAATTAGACTACAGAAGAGGTCTTATTTAAAAAAAAAAAACAACCATGACTATGAGCATGCTCATGTAGAAATATGGGCATTAAGAATGTGCAGAGAAAGCAACATTTTCTATACAAAGGGAGTCCCTGAGGTAGGGATAGTCAAGTGCTATGGTTTTTCCTCTCAAAACAATCAATGAGGCAAAACCAAGAATCTTCAAGGTAAGAAACAAATGCTCCCTTAAGTGCCTCCTGGTTTGGCCAGAGACAGCCTTGGACCAGACTGTTCTCAGGGCTACCTTCCCCTCCTCCAACCTACACCTCCCTATGATGCCCTTGTCACTGCTTGAACATGACCTCAGCTCCAATCTTCCCTTTAACATCATGAAGTGGCCAATTCAGACCTGAAATGCAAAGTCACCCAACACTTTGAAAAGTACATACACACAAATACCACCAGACACATACTCATTCTCATGTCAGATATACAGGATAGATGTCTACGCATAAGCACATCCTACACGTATGCTAGTAATCATTACGTGGTTGCATTCCCCCAAGCTTTTAAAAGAACATCTGTACTTTTAGATAATAAATATTTATTAAGTATCTATTACACATAGGGCTTGCTAAGTACTATGTGGGGGACTCAAGACATATAAAAACATAATTCGGTCTGCCTTGCTTTTAAGCTGCTTACAAACAGCAAATGGTACGAGATATCTCCCTGTAAACACAATTGAAACAGACTGTATAGTCGTTGTTGCTGATGAGGAGAGCCAGATGTTGTGTGGCCAGCAGAAACATGCCAAAGACAGTGACAGCATATTTCAGAAAACAGGAGAATCATACTCAACACAATCAGATTCCTTTGATCATTCAGGTATATATATAGTTTAGAAAACTCTTGACTTTCATAAAATTTTGCTTTGAATTCCATTAACTCCCCTTGGAAAACTATAAGCAAGGGTCCGAGGGCCCTAACAGTGGCAATGCTTGATACAATTCATGAATTTTAGAGAAAAAAAAATTACATATTCCCTTGATCTGTTTATTTGACTAGTTCTTACTAGTTTCTCATTTCATAAGAATGCAAAGAAGATACCAATCTATGGATGCCTTTGAAACTCAGAGGTGCTACGTAAATGCAAGGTGTTATCTCTGTTCAATCTTACTTATTCCTCCTGTTCATTTGTTAAAAGATTTCATCAACTGTGGACATAGTTGTCTCTGGCATCTACTTGATGCTTATCTTTGTTAACAAGTACTGAGCACTATTTTCTATCCATTACTGAACTTAACGGCACATAATGGCTCATAACTTTTGAGTAAAATGTAGCAGAGAGGAATTATACAAATTAGGGCATCTTAAAAAAAAAAAAACAAACCAAAACCTCTCCTTATTAATGTCATCTAGATTTTAAACTTTTTAGGGGTAAGGGTTCCTAGCCGAGGACCCTATCTTGCGTGGGTGCTGCATGAAGACTCGGTTGATAAGCCGTGAGGTCCCAGCATTACAATTTGGGACAGTGATGCTTCCTGCAGCTCCCACTCTCCCAACCACTTCCCTCCTAAGCAGAGTGCACTGGAGCTCGGGCTGGGGCTCTTTTTAGATGTTAACAGGCTGCTTTTTGCTAATATGTCTCTGTTTCTCTGTTTTAGAGAGGTTATATTCATTGGTACAGGTATGACTAATTTCAGCTCCCTCTGCTGGGTGCGTATGGCTGTTGGGGGCAGTGTGTCAGGAGTACCAAGGCCGTCTCTGGGCTCCAAGGTGCTGTGGTTGATTAACACTGCTTGTTTTGGGTGGACTAGTTGAGGGACACTCAAGGGCTGTGTACCTGCGACTCCCGATATAATGGAAACAGCAGAGGCTTTGAAGTGAGGACCCCCACCTTCAAATCTGGGTCTTGGCACTCTGACTATATGACTCGAGGCAAGTCATTTGGTCTCTTGACGACCCAGATCCCCTAAATGGGAATAATGTCTATTTCACAGGGTTGATATAAAGCAGTGGTTCTCAAAGTACGGTCCCCAGACCAGCAGCAGCGTCAGCATCACCTGGGAACATGTTAAAAAGGTAAATTTCCAGGCCCCACCCCAGACCTCCTGAATAAGCAGCTTTGGGGATGAAGCCCAGCAATCTGAATTTTAATAAGTCCTCCACATGGTTCTCATGCATGCATAAGTTTGGAAATCCTGCTCTAAAGAGTCACATAGCACATTGTAAGTCCTACAGTACTCATTTTAAAGATGGAAGTCATGTTTTCATTGGCTGCACAGTGACTAGCAAAGTGCTCAATTAATTCTAAGTTTTGTTTTTTGTTTTTTGTTTTTCCAAAATGCAAGCAGTCAACACAAGAACCTAGGGGGTGGGGAAGAGGAGGGGGTGTGCATATTGTTTCAGGTGGCAAAACTAGATAGTGGAGTAGCTTGAAGACCTAAGAAAACCCTTGGCAAGATGTCTGGGGGATTTCCTCCCCAGGGAGAGGAAAGAGGATGGGCTCAGGCTTCTGTAGCTGAGGACAACAATGATGATTCTCAGGGAAGAGGGACACTTATGCCCACACACCACACTAAAGCAGGAAGGATTATGCAGGGCAGGCCCAGCCCACAGCAGGCTTCCTCAGTTAAATCTCATCCAAAGAGTTTCCGTTATTTCAGCCTCTATTTTAAAATAGTTTCACTTGCTCCACAGTACAAACTTTGAAAACGGGTCTACTGAGGTGCCTGTACTGTATATAGCAGTCACACGGTGTCTCCCTCCTGTCCACTTTTCACTCCCAATAAACATCGCTGCACTGGCAGTCTCATTTACCTCAGAGGTATAGGCAATGGGGCAGTGACTTCCATTCCCACGCAGGACATAGTGGAAACATACCTATAAAGGCAAATAAACTGCTAATCCCTAGGGATATGCGCGTTAGAATCCCAATTAAATATCATTTTACATCCACTAGGGTCGCTTTAAAAGACAAAAATAGAAAATAACACGTGCTGGTGAGGATGTGGAGAAATTAAAACACTTGTGCACTGCCAGTGGGAACGTAAAATCGTATAGCTGCTGTGGAAGACACTATGGTGGTCCCTCAATAAAATTAAACATAGAATTACCATATGACCCAGAAATTCCGCTTCTAGGTACATACCTCCAAAAAATCAAAAGCAGAGACTCAGATATTTGTACACCCATGTTCCTAGCAGCATTATTCACAATAGCCAAAGATAGAAACAATCCAAATGTCCATTTACAGAAGAATAAACAAAATGTGATGTATCCACACAATGGAATATTAGCCTTAAAAAGAAATGAAATTCTGACACGCTACATCAATGAAACCACAAAAGGGCAAATAATATATGATTCCACTTTTATGAGATACCTAGAGTAGTCAAATTTATAGAGACAGTAGAATAGTGGCTTCTGGGGAGTTAGTGTTTAATGAATATAGACTTTTCAGTTTGGGAAGATGAAAACGTTTGAGATGAACGGTGGCAATGACTGCACAACAATGTGAATGTACTTAACGCCACTGAATTGCACGCTCAAAATGGTTAAAATGGTAAATTTTACATTATATATATTTTAGAATAATAAAAAAACCAGTTAACCACCTTCACCCCATCACCATGACCAAAGGAAAAACACCTCAGTGCAAACCGTCTGCAGTACTCCTAAACTCTCACACAAAGTAAATGCCTTCAATAAAAAGGACTCGAAAACCTCCCCGTGCTTGCCATCTAAAATGATAATGGCAGCTTCGCCTTTTCAAGAGAGACCGTATTCCCAATTTGCTTCGGCTCGCCACGCTCCAAGCGTGTCTGCTGTGAAAAAGAAACACTTGAGCTGTGCTTTTCCCGTGTGTGTACCCGGTGACTTAAAAATCTCCATCCTTTTTCCTGTTAATGAAGGTTTGCTTCGACCTTTCCATTAGCCCACAAAACTACTATTAAAAAAGCCATTTATCAGATTAACACTGAGGACTGCAAAAGTCATCTGCCAGCGGCGTGCACTTTTCCACGTAGGTATTGCCATGCCGACAGCTGCTGCACGTTCATTGTACAGAATATCAATTTCCACTAAGTCCTGTTTCATAGTCCTGAGGACCAATTCAGTCTTGTCGCCCCTCCCCACTTCCCAAATGTGCACACATGGCAAAGACCCCACCCAAACCAGGTAATGGCCAAGAAAGGGAGCAGCTCTAGAATCAGCTTGCTAAAGGCCTACATGCCAAAAATGCTGTAAAGCAGGCAAAGGTGATATTATTCCTTCTTCCTAAGTCTTCTCCCCCTTCTAGTTCCTCAAGAGTACAGTTAAAAATGTGATGTGATAGCAGTTTGGCCAGTAATTCTAGAAAAAGGAGTCCTGGGTGAACAAATTGAAAAAGCAACTATAATCACGCAAATTGTTACAATAGATTACTTCCCTGGAGATAAACAAAATGGGGTAAAATACTGGGATTCTATCAATGTTAAATTCTGTTACAAATTTTTGTTTTAAATGATGCCTGACAGCTTTTAAGTAAATCTGTTTAAACTGACCAGCATTATCATGCTGTTTGATGTAGAAGAAGAGTCTGAAACAGCTGTGTGAAACAAAAGTGAACCTAACAAGCAATTTCCAACCACAAGTAAGGAGACCCAGCCTCATACTAAAAGTACTGATTAAATCAAAGAAATATCCAATCCAACTTAAAAATGATTCAAAGAAAACAAGCAGATGCTCTGGACACCTGGCTCTCAAATGAACAGGAGTCCTTTATGTTTAAGTTTACTATAGATTTAGGACACACGTCCACCCAAACTCAGCAGTAGAAGAAAGCTCATCACAACCCTGAAAAATATATAGCTTTCAGGGATGGGATAGAAACATTGTATGGATAGCACCTATTTCAGCCAAATTTTTTTTTTTTAGATCTCCTAACTGAAACAAATATGAATGATACTGACTATGCATTCAAGTTTTCAGTATAGTGAATACACTACTGTGTAAAGAAGGAAGGGAACCTCTTAAAAGATATGGATTATGTCATAAAATTTCAGGAAGGCAATCACCAATTAAAATTTCAAATGGAGCTTATTTGAAATCTTGGGCACAGTAATGCCACTGAAGAAAAACTCGTTCTCCTGGCCAATGGCTTCTTGCTCAAAGCAGACGCACGGGCTGCATCGGGAGGCCCAGCCCAGGCCTGGCAGCCGCGTGGCCACAGCCTGTTCTCTGTAATCACGTGAATTATTCTAAGCCTAGAGAAGGGCCTGCATGGGCACAAAACCTTTTAATTTGTAGTTATTTCTGGGACGCCAGTGCTAACTAATGCATTGGTCCAGCATATAGAAGAGATGCTGTTTTCAGGCTTGAGAATAATCTGTAGGCTGGTTAGAGCTTGTTTTCTGAGCCTGGACACATCAATGAGTAGGGGTTGCTTTATGATATATCTATAAGTAGAACTTTAATACAGCCATAATAAGTCTATATACCTCGATAGCCAGAAATAATTCTGATATATTGCTGTATAGAAAACACATTTTCACAACAAGCATGTAATATAAGAATATTCTGTAATTGCATATCCATATTTATTATGTAGAAGAAGTATGTTCATCAAAGTGTTAAGTGTGGTTACCTCTGGGTAGTGGAATTTCGGTGATTTTTATTTTTATCTGGATGTCTTCCTGTACTGTGACTTTTTACAGAGAACATGTATATTTTTTATAATCAGAAGAAAACAACTTAGCTACTTTAAAAATAATTTTACAGGAAAGATAACTTATGGGGGCTGGGGTGTGTGTGTCCCTAACCCCCCTTATGCTAAAATCTTCTGCCAAGTAATTTGGGGAACCCTGTCCCTCCTGCCCTCAGTCCCCAGGGCCCAGCGCACCCCTGGGTGACGTCCACATGTCCCCATCTTCCCTCCACATCCTGCTGTCCGTACAGCAGCGTCAGTGACCTGCCCCCGCACTGAGGGCAGCCATTCAAGAAGTAAGGAAATATTATGCAAGAGCACAGGAAGTCAGAGGAGACAGGATTCTGGGCAGGCCTGGCAAAGAGTCTATGTGAACTCCAGTGAACAAGCGGACTTTGCTCAGCGGGGCTGAAGCCAGCAGAAAGCCTTCCCAGGGCAGCAAGAGAGAGCCGTCCACCTCAGGTCTCTGGCCAGTGGGAAGCCATCCAGGACTTGATGTACCTGATGAAACGCAGATAAACTCAAGTCCCAATATTTCTACTTTTCTGGCACAGTTTCAAGGTGACTCCCCAACAGCCATGCACTGTGACTCACCTCTGTCCCACAGCGTGCTCCCCGTGCTCCCCCTCCTCCCCAATACGGCACAACTCCATTCAGTAATTTTCAAGCCTGTTCCTCTCAAGGCTACCGGCTTTCTAACTCAGGTCTCTCCCCTTCCCATCGCCCCGTCTGCCTCAGATCAAAAGACACAGCACTTTCAGGTATATGTCAAGATTGTGTCAATCATCTCACATCAGTATCGACCCTGAGCACTGCAGACATGTGCACTTATGTGTGCACACATACATATACATGCATATATGAATCATTGCAGTAATAATCCCCTCTCTTCTAGCAGTTTGTTCTCCCAGGCTCAAACCAATTGGCAAGGCAGCAATGAATGCAGCCATCTGGCAGGCGTGGAGACTGAGGCTCAGAATGCGTCCATGACAGGCTGCAGCCTGGTGTCAGAGCTGGGAAGCGGGTCTCCTAGTTAGGGTACTCCCACCTGCCCCAGCAGCCCGCCTCCTTCTTCCCAGGCATTAGGAGACCAGACACTGTCCCTCCGGAGAACACAGCTGTTCCTTTTTGCAGAAACCACTGGGCAGTACGCATTCTGTCACGCCTCAACCCGCTTCCCCTGAAGGGTGGTCCCGCTGCTGTTGTGGAAGTGGATTCAGACCCTTCTCTCTGGCATCCAGCCATGCCCAATAGTGATTTCCAAGTCTCTACCCCTTTCTACTTCAACAGAACCTCCTCTTGCGGGGTGAGGGGGGAATTGGAGGAGAATTGGAGACACTTCCTCCAAACCCCCACTGCTCCCCTTTCACCTCCCCTCTTCCTTCCCTAAGGAAGCACCTGGAAATAGGAGTCAGAACCAGGCTTCACTTAGACTTTACTTTACAATGGAATTGGAACCCTAGAAAGGAATATTTGAGTTTACCTGGTCTGGTTCCCACCTACTGGCCCATTTTAATGATGGAGAAACTGAAGCCCTGAAGTCGCCCAGCTGGTTCGCACTCTTCTTTCCACCAGGCCACAGGGATTTCACTAGACACATAAAGAAGGCACTTCCCAAGCATAAAGGGCTTCACTTCACTTTATTGTGTGTGGTAGGTTAGATGGTACCAGCAGTAGTAGGGCTGTTATCCTAGGACCCCCGATCTCCTTTGCCTCTGTTAGAAGCAGGCAGTGGTGTTTCAACACGCAGAGCCAGCCACGCAGGGAATGACACCCACCCAGTCACTACCCCTGGCCTGACAATTGCTAATTATGGTAAGGACCGACAGTGGTGTTCTCCTGGGACTCTGTGGTATATTTCCAGACGTCACCAACACACAATGGCTCTTACTCCTCTGTTGTAAACACACTGCCAGATAAGACAAACAATAGCATCACCACAACAGAAAAATAAGGCACTGGTCAGTGGAAAGAGGCTGGAGCCAGGGATCTGTTAACGTGGGCTCTACCACTCTCTGGCTTGGGGATCCCACTTTTGTGCCTCAGTTGTTTGTTTAAAACAAAAAAACCAGAGATGAAGGGATGGAAGTTAACTGAGGAAGATCTAGAAAGGCTTCCCTGACGAGGTTATATGTAAGCTGAGAGCTAAGGCCCAAGTCAGCTGGCCAGCCACAGGGTAGGGCTGAGGGAAGGACAAACTCAAGGACAAGAGGTATCAGGGGTGCTGCAGATGATGGATCTGAGGCCAGAGTTGAGTGACCTGCCAAGTCTCATTGTCACCATGTGGCAGAGCCGGGCTGTTCACATCCAAAGCTTCTTCCCACTTCTAGTGACTCCTGCAGGCCCAGGCTCTTCTCGGCACTGGCATGTCCCTCCCTTCCAGGTCTACCAACAAGCTATCTGACTTTCCAAGAACTTGGGCCAGGCACTTAGTCCCTTTGAGAGCCCACAATGACGTCCTGCATGTAAGATGTAAAGCAACAAGAGGAACCTAAGCGGAGGTAATGTGGACCCAGCCCTTTAGGTCTAGGGATTTGGGGGTGCGACATCAAAGGGCAGATTGCCTCTCATGACAGGACGGCAGCAGGCGTGGATCCTCTGTCTCCATAGGTGAGGGAAGTCAGGCATGGAAAGGGGCACATCCAAGGTCACACAATTTTTCAGGAGTCTTGGAGGTTTCCTTGGTCTCTTAATATTGTCAGGTTTCCTTGTATCTCAGAGTACGCGAAAAATATAACTCATACCCTAAAATCAGTGGAAAGAGCCTATCATCTTGAAGAGCCCAGCCAGCGGGTGGGGATGGGGGGTGGGACTTAAAGGCCTAAGAACAAGCATCTCCTTTTAGATCCCCCTAAGACTCCCAACTGCAGTCAAATTACACCAGCAGGTAATGATGTGCCAAATGGTTATATTACTTTGCTTGGTAATAGTGGCGCCTTAATGGTCTGCACTTTAAACTTTTCAAAGGTCTTTCTAGTGAGATAATGGTTGCAAAAAGACTTTAAAAGTGAAATATACTTTTAAAATGCATGATTTAATTGAAACTCTAGCTCATTTCAATCTCCTAATAGTCCCCTTAGAGAGCAGCTAGTGTGTCTAAACCCCAACTAGGAATGGGAAACACGCAGAGAGGTTAAATGACCTGTTCTAGGTCACACAAGTCAGAAAAGCATCTAGAACAGTCTTTCAGATTCCTAGAGCCTGGTGAAAGCTCCTCTGAACCTCAGAGGCAGGCAGGCTTTGTCCGGGACCTAAAGAAGGTGGTCCTGGGAGCACTTAGAATCTGTTTGGCAAAAGAAAGGCTAAGAAATATGGAACTCTTGTGGTCAGCCCCTGACACTAATGTTGGAGGAATTCAAGAGGGTGAAAGTGTGTCCCTTTTCAAAACAAACACGTTCTCTGCCTTGTCCCGGAAGTTCTGACTCAAGGAGAATTCAGCTGTCATAATTGCCCTTGTCACATTCGGATCCATAGAAGGAGCTACAGGTGGCCCAGAATCATAGTTTATGTTGTTCTGAATGTGGAAAATGGTTTCTAATGTGCTCGAATGAATGGCTCAGAAAAGAAGGAATCAACATTCACAGTCATCTCAGACTCCCAAGGCCTGAAGCCGGTCAGCGGCTGCGGCAACCAAACCATCCCCGCGCGTGTCCAGGCCCCGTCACCTCGCTGAGCCAGGTAGGAAAAGCAGTTTACCAGGAGTTCAGCAGAAACAAAGTTGGAAGTTTCAAAAGGGATTTTTACTTTGGAAAGGAAGAGAAAAGAACAAATCATGGTAAGTTTACGGGCTTTGTACCCTCACAGTGCAGTCACCCATCAGCTGGGTTAGGACACCTTCCTTTGCCTTTGAGGCCTGTCTGTAGCCGTGGGAAGGTAGGTGCTAGACTCAAATGTCTAGCTTTGGCTAGAGTCAAGTAAACACTAATTTCTGGCCTATGGGTTTCTCTAGATGATCCTGAGGCAGCTTCCTGGCAAATGCCCAAGGCCCCAGAGAGCCCTACGTCTGGGCTGGGCTCTGTGGGCTCTGCAGCGATCTGCCCCCTAAAGTCCCAGAGATGGAGGGCTCCTTCCACCTGGCTCCAGAGGACCCTCCCTGGGTTCAGGCCCAATGTTCAGCAGCCTGCACAGAGTAGGTATTTAAATGATTACTGAGCATGCCACTGAATAGAGCAATCATGCCTGGGAGGGACAGCAGCCTCCCAGTTCTCCAACCATTCACCGATCACAAAGGGGATAGAGAAAGAATGAGAGGAGACATGCAGTTGTCATGATGAGATTAAATTCCAAGGCAAAAGCATTCAGGAGCTGCGGCCTCCCCTTGAAGTACCACTGGACAGGGTGCCCTTCGTGACTTGCTTGGCCTCTGCTGGTGTGGGATCTTCTCCAGCGATTCAGACTCTCTGGCCAAGGCCCTGCTCCCAAGTGTCCAGCTATGACCTTAAGAGCTTCTAAATACCTCTGGGGGAAAGGTTAGACCTGTTGGGGGAGGGGAAAAGCCCTAGCTGTCCTACCCAGGTGACTCCAGAAAGATGGTTCCTTTTTCTTTCTCTTTTAGCAGCCCCTGGCCAAGAACATCTGAGCTCGGGCTTTAGGGGATGGCGTGACACATCAAAGGAAAGGAGAAGGCCCAGGGACAGATCGGCTGCGGCGCTCAGCACAGGGAATGCAACAAACACTTATTGGCTGGGATGACAAAAAGGGTGGTCTGACTTGGATTAGGCTGCCTCCTTACAAAGAGGGGAGTGTTGAAGAAACTGTCCTATCTTCCTACAGTGATCAGACTCAGAAACCTGGGCTCTGGAGTGAGAAAGGGCAAGAAGGAAGAGAATGAAAGCCCTTGGCAAATTCTCAAGGGGATGAAGACTTGACCAGCAAAACAGGAGCACAGAATGAGGTCACTGCACCTATCCCCGGAGCCTTTAAGACACTGTTGGACTATGGTGAGCTGTCCCCTTCTAGCTCCCCCTCTGCTCACTGCGAGACATTTATTACCCTGAGAAGCGGTAAAGTTTGAAAAAATATGTATTCCCGAATGATTCGGGCCCATCTTCAGGTGAGCTATTTCCTAAGGGAAAGAGGGGGACGTTTTCAGCCTTTGAGGTCTTTTGTACAGAGAACCACCATGGCCTTCTCCAGCCACCCCTTGGTGCTACCACCCTTGGGCCAGGCTCCTGACTGGAAGATAACGGAGGTGCCCTGAGGAGCTCCCTCAGGTTCCACTAATTCCTGAGAGAGGCACACACTGCTCACATGGCCCCAGGGCAGCCCGGAGATTCCATCAGAGCATGACTCAGGGAGGACTGTCCCTAAACTTCCCAACACCAGCCCAGGCCTGGTCCCCAGCTCCTGTCCATTTGCAGAGCTCCAGAATCAGCTCTGGAAGCAGTCGCTCGACAGCCCCTGCCTGTACACCCTGTTTATTCCTGCCTCCTCGTTTGACACAAGCTGTTCAGCCCAACTGGAATGCCCCAAACCCCTCTGCCTATCAAAGTTACACCCAATCTTTAAGACCTAGATCTCCATGCTCCTCCATTAAACATCCCTCTAACCTACGCTGATGTATTCACAACACACACGATCTATATACCCTTATTCACTCTCACTTAATTCCTGCTAGTCTTCCACTGTTTGCTTACTGTTTTATCTGAGATAGTTTTGACTGCCTAATAAGATAACAATGTCATAAAGGTGGACCTGGGGTATCCATTAACAAAACCATCTTGCGATGTTTTATGAAAATAATTTTAGGAACTTCTTGACTCTCCAACTAGACTATAAGCCTCCTGAGCGCGGAGGGCCCACCTAATGTCTCTTTGCTACCACATGGCATGGCATGGCACCTGAATTTGGTAGGTAAGCTACAAACACTGACACATAGTGATGATGCCAATATCCCCACAGACTCACTACATACATGGTGGGTGACGAAAGAGGATGGGTAAATTAATCTGAACAAAGGTTTCTGCCAGTGCCTCTAACCTTCTGCTAAGCTCCCAACGTTTCTGACGTAGAACTACTGAGTCTACACACAATTGCTGGGCTTCTGTCCTGGGTGCTATGGGAAGAAAAAAAAAGATGACTAGGTTCCTGCTCTTGAAAGGCTTACCACCCAAGTGGTGATCAGGGACAGAGACACACACTTTCACACACACGCTCTCTCAACAAAAGCAAGTTGTAAGAGCATCATACAAATAGTAAAATACAGCCTGAAGACCGTATAAATACAGGGGTAACCAAGGTGCTGCTCATCAGGGAGGGCGCCCCAGGGAAGATGATTTCTGAGTGAGAGCTGGGACTCCCCTGCACACACTTTTCTGCCTGGCTTTTTAAACTGAGATGAAGCTGGGGTGCTTCGTTTGGCTGTTCCTTGCCTTGGTGTTCGGGGCATTCTAGCCTGATGTTTGACTTTGATGTAAAATTATTTATCAACTAGAACCTGCTGATCATTTCTTTTCCTTTTTCTTTTCAAAGCAAAAATGAATAAAAGGCTCAAGTCTACATGAATGAAAATAGCAGAGCGCAAGAGGCAGGCTTTCCAAAAACTCAAGGAACAACAACAAAGCAATTCTATGATTTTTTTTTTTAAATTATGCTTTTAGGGACTCAAGATATGCAAGGTATTACAGGGCACATCAGAAAATTAGACATCCTTGCCCTTGAGCAACATGCGATCTTGTTGGAAAGACAGCAACACATGAAATGTCATTAGATAACAAGGAAATATAATCAGGCAGGCTCTTTGGCAAACAGAACGAAGAGTAAGAAACAAATGGAGGGGGAGGTGCCAGCGTGGGAATTACCACAGAAGGGTTTGTAGGAACTGAGGGACTT
The DNA here is from genome assembly GCF_021234165.1 of Pteronotus mesoamericanus. NCBI lineage: Eukaryota > Metazoa > Chordata > Mammalia > Chiroptera > Mormoopidae > Pteronotus > Pteronotus mesoamericanus. The sequence goes on from NW_026555001.1 coordinate 1,224,738, forward strand.
CGGCTCACGCTAGGAAAGTGGGCAGTATTTGAGTAGAAATCAAGGAAAGGAGCATCCGAGATGGAAGGACTAGGGTGAGGGAGCAGAGGTAGGAATGAGTCCTGTGACACAGGGTGAACAAGCCTTTGGGGCAGAGGGAGGAGGTCTGCGTAGCTGAGCTCAGGAGGCATGTTGGGTGCTGGGGAATGGGGGGAGAGAGCTGGGGTGGGGCCCTTGCTGTCAGTGGGGTGCATGACCACTGCCCTGTAGACAGCCCTCGGGAAGAAAGCTGGACCAAGGATCCCTGTCTTCATTCAGGCTCTGAGTGTGCCAGCTAAGCCTTGAAGATCTCTAAGAGAAACATTCAAATCCACAGAAGACACCCCCTTCCCACCCTGAAGACTCCCTTGCACTCCGAGGACATGACAACCCTGCCTAAAATGGGCCTAAGACAGAGCTGGTCTCAGCACCAGGCAAACCTCTTCTGAGAGGCTAGGAAAGCTATGTTAGCAGCCAGAATGCTTCCTAGTTGTCAGAGAGCAGGCAAATGCACAGGCCACTCATGTCCATGAAACTCCAGAAGACTCCAGAGACTGAGGAGGCTGCAGAGTGAACTAGGATTACCCCTCACTTCTTGGCCAAGCCAAAGGGACTCACCAAATGGAAGGGGCATGCCAGGTTAGCCTGGACATCTAGAGTGAAGGCAAGAAAGCCAAAAAACTGGGGAGGACCTTGTCTGGCTCCCAGGCCCCTCCCACCATTAAGTCCCCTAAGTCCCTGGTATAGAATAAAAGACAGGCTCCTGCTGCATGGTGATATGGTTACATTTATAGAAGCGCTCTTGTCACCAGTGAAATGTGACCTTCATACTTTTCTTATCTTAATATCTGGGTAAACATCTGTTGTGCAAGCACACAAATAAAGGTTCTAAAGGTGAAATGTGGTGTGTCCGGTAACACCACACTGCTCCAAACCCAGGCACCAGAAAGTCCTTTTGGCACTGCAGATGACTTCTCTCTCCCTTTACCCTGGCACCAAAATTAGCTTCATCAACCTCAGCCAATGCTGGAGTGAATGCTGCCATTCTAAAATAGCATCTGAGAACTCTTGGATGCATAGGGGAGAAATGCAAGGGTACAGTGATTTACAGACACTTACCGAAGAAAGCAATTTCACTGGAGTGCTTTTCAAACCAAATTCACTGAAATGGGCATTATGAAGATGCCTTCTAGAACCTTTGTAAAGCAAATGATATTCTTCTAACTCCCTGAATCCCCCACGTGGCATATTTTATATGTCCTGTTTTACTCCATTAAACAAGATTGTTTTCATTCAGAAAAATAATGTAGAGGCCATATGTTCATAAGAGAGTGTTCATCAAATGACCTGTGCTTTAACTCAAAATTTTACTTTACTAACTTGCACAGTCCTGTTATTTCTAGAATATGCTCTAAAAATATCATGAAACATATTATGTCCCATTTCCCCATGTATTTAATAGTCTGGAATTGATTTTTAAGAGTTTGTTTGGAAATTCAAATGAATTCTCAAACAGTCCCCACAAGCATAAATTTTTGTTGTCTGCACACAGAACTCATAAACAGAGCCAGGCAACCGATTTTGAGTGTGTGCTTAGAGCCACTCTTTCTGCAACTGCGTATGACGTATTTTTCCAGGACGGTCTTTCTCAATACTCCAAAGTGCTTCAGCAACAGGAAGTCGTAAAGGTAGGAAGGAGGCCGGTAAATATTTGCTGTAATTACTCATTAGTAATGAGAATAGTTAGTATTAATGTTTGAGTCATCCCCTTTGTGCTCCAGCCTCCTCATTACCTTGTCACCGGAGCCCAAGGTGATACATAGGGGCCTCACCTCGCCAGGGATATAAGATCCAATTCTACATTTCATTGCAGACATTGTGGTTTGCTTCTTTCAGCAGCTCAATTTCCCAAATATTAGGATAATGTGCTCCCTTCCTTCCCTCTGTCTCCTACCCAGAGGCAGTCAAGACAAGTCTTATACCAAGTAGTGAGAATATGAAAATTATTTCATCAAGAGTAAAATATGCTTATTTGTTAATATAAATAAGATCAAGAGACACAGAGAGAGCACTACCTGGCAAGGCACAGTGACTTAAATGATTACTACCAAAAAATAACCATATACTTCCATTGAGGTACTTTTTAAAAACCCTTTCTTAAGGACATTTTTCATTGCTTTTAGAGAAAGAGGAGGGGAGAGAAAGAAACATCAATGTAAGAGAGAAGCATCGGTTCGTTGCCTTGGACCTGGGGTTTTGTGCACCCGCACCTGGAACGGACCCCACAACCTAGGCATGTGCCTAGAATCAAACTGGCAACCCTACAATTACAGGGCGATGCTCCAATCAACTGAGGCACACCAGCCAGGGCTCACTGATGTATTTTAAAGAATTTAGAAAATGCTTCTGAACTGTCTCAAATTAAGCCCTTGTCCTCTTATTCATAGCAAACCACTGACTCCCCACAGATCCAGGTCATGAGCAGAACATTTCAGACTGAAAAATGGGACCAAAAGAATCAACTAAGGCTATTACAGAGTTGATAAATCGCTAAAAAGACTGTAACATCGGCTGTACCTGCAGCACTTGTGGGCAGCTGCACGCCAGTTGGGGTTAGTCTTCAGCCTCCCACTCATGAGTGAAGTGTAACGGAGCTGCTGTCCCACTTGTGGTCTATCCCACGGCCTAAGACAACAAAATCCCTTTCTGCTATGGTTCCTAGCACTAACCTCTCAGGTTTGAATTTTTCATTGGAGGGTGCCATGGAGAGAGGAGGTGCACTGGAGGCGGCGTGCTGGAGGTACATAAGAAGGGAGTTTTAACAATCCACTTTCATGGCTTTGTAGAATTGGGGAAATGCCAGGTGGGTGAACAGTGAACAAATATACATATATTTTTTAATGGGGTAGTTTTCCTTCCTAACAAACCACCCTTTCTGAAGTATCTTTCCAAGTGAGAGAAAGAACTGTTTCCCAGAGTCATTATCTTGCACAGAAGTTACTTGTAACTTTAAAGCTGAAGAATTTTTCCATTTAAGGGGAAGGGGAGGCGTGTGCCTCCTGGGAACACGTGATGCTTCGGGTAGTCGTGCCATATAATAAGAATTTGGCTGATGTCCAAGTGGCCCCTAGAAACAGCCTAAGGCAGTCAAGCAAACCAGTATTTCTTGAGAAATGAGAGGGGGGAAAAGAAACAAAAATAAGACTTCGTAGAAGTAGATAATGTCCGCTCTACACCTGTTTTCCCCAGTGCCAGAGATTTTCAAGGGCCTCAGCCGCCTTTCTTGACTTCAAGCTTGCAGATCAGTTCTGTGACTCCCAGTAGCAGAACCAGATAGCTGGCACCAAATTACACCCAACCTCTACTTGAAAATCACAGAGCTGTGAATGGCGTGCACCCCTGTATGACTACTACACATACAGTGATATGCAACGGCGAACATGGCTTGCTCCTCTCTTAACGTGTTATATGTGTCAGTGCAATCGTTCTACAGCGCTACAAAAACTCAAGGTGACATCTAGGTTCACCACGCAGAGGTCAATGGTATGATGGCTGTGAAAGCTCAGGGTTCATGAGAACAAGGGTTCTATAAAATCATGACACTATTATTGCAATGATCATAGCTATTCTTTATTCCCCCATCCATTCTTTCCTTCCTGTGCTTGAAATTTCAAAAGATCAAAAGAGCCAGAGGAAGTCTTGTGCATCTTGATTTGGAGATGGTTCTTCAGAAGCCACAGAGGAAGGCTTCTAACAGGTTCTTCTGCACAATGAAGTCCAAAGGCTAAAGTAATTATTGAAGTCTTGCCACCAGTCAAGGGTGGGAGGTAGAAAGCTTTGAACTTCTTAAGGGCAAGAAAGAACCACCTCCTGCCAGAGTTGAGGAAAACCCACGAAAAAGAAGAATTTCCAGGACTGCTAAGTCCACCCTTCAGATCTTCAATCCCTGTCTGAGTGCCAGGTTCAATATAAGTGATGAGTCACAAAAAGGAAAGTAATTATAATAATTATAAATCCAACAACAAAAGCAGTTATCATTTACAGAGTACTTACCACGAGTCAGGAATGGTAATAAACACTTTATAGATATCTTAGGGAAGGTAAGGCAGTGTGCATCCCTGATTAAGAGAATAGACTCTGGAGACATTTTGCCCAGTTCAAATCCTAGCTCTGCCCATGCTACCTATTTGAACTAAGGCAATTCACCTTTTTATACTTCAGTTTCCCCATCAATGAAATGGGGGATTAACAAGGATTATCTCACAAGGGTGTTATTAGGATTAAAAGAATTGATCCATGTAAAGTTCTAAGGACCGTGCCTATACAAATAAGACTAAGTGTTCAGATTGTTCTCTTTTGTCCTATTACATATATGCTTTCTACTAGGACACACATATGCATTCCTAGTACATCAAATGACCTCCAGATAACTGTGCAGGGTTCCCAGCTCCCCTTTCTTCCATGGCTGGGGGCAGATACGGGTACAGGTAAAGTTGTACCAACCCCAAAACCATCTCCAAGACATTGAGAGACACTGGCAGTGAAACATTGGAACTGTTTGGGAGTCAAACAGAAAGATACTGAAATGTAAGGCAGTCACCAAGCCAGACATCTAAGAGCCAGGGCTTGCCTTTTCCAGATCATAGAACCTTTGAAAGGCTATTGAGAACCGAACAGACTTCCCTCAGGGGGAAAAAATGCTAATATGTACAATACCTTGCACAGAATTTCAGAGGCTCACAGGCCATCATCTGAAACCCATTCACAAAGCCCAACTTAAGAAGCTCCACCCCCCACCCCCTTAGCCTCCCTTGAGTCATAACTGCCTCCACTGTTATCCTCAGTGGGATCAGAATCTCGAGCCCTATTCCTCCTGGATCTTTACTAATGCCTCCCTCCATGCCCAAAACAAGTGTGTGGAGGACAGCAAACATTCATCACTGGGGGCCCTTCTGACTACGGCGTTGAAGTACATGGCAGGGAATCCTCTTGAACCCTCCACTTTTTCTTCCCTCTCATTGGCCCCAGTGCTGACTACTGGAATTTGACCTGTCCTCAGAGCCAGCCTTTCCGCTGGTGGTCACTGCCTAATCTGGGTGATTCCAGGGAGAACTATGAACTGGATCTCCCAACCCAAACCACACAATACTTTTTAATAATTGTGTGTGCTTGTGTGTGTGGTTACTACTGCCTGAAATGCTACTGAGAGCTTCTTATCTTTAGCTTCAAAATATTTGACCCTAACAGAAAAGTCACTTGTAAGCTGCCAGCTACCTGCATTTTTAGTTAAACTTCCTTGTGTGTCTTCCCCCTCACCCCCTACCAAACTAAGGATTTGAAGACAAGGGCTGTATCCTCTATTTCCTAGTCTCCCCTTCAGTATTTTATCCAGAGTAGGAGTGGGCGTTCAATACATATTTGTTTTCTTATTGATTTATATTACTGTGTGAACAGCAGAGCTGGCTTTCACGAGGATAGACAGCATAGTACTGCAGAAGGTGGGATCCTGGGGACCTAGTGAACAAACTGCTGACTTTATATTATTGGAAAACACTTTACCTGTTACAAATTATCAGTGATGGTCAGTACTAAAAGCAAAAGGGAAGCTTCATTAGGCTATAATTAAAAGTTGGCATGGAACAGAACTGGAGAAAATACAAAAAAGCAATCACTACTGGATTGATGAGAAGTAGAAAAGCCTAAATTTTGAGATAAATAATAACAGCAATTATTTTCAAATATATTGGGCTGAAATCCTGGAGCACTAAGATTACTTAATTGGTTTCTTCTAGCTGTAAACATTTTACACAATAGATTCCTAGAAAGTTGAGGATCACTGGATGCGCGTGCGTGTGCGCACATATACACAGATCGACAGATTTACGTTCAAAGTGAATCCATCAGTTTTAGTCTCATGGTCTTCACTCCTAGTGAAAATGCCACCTCAATATAGGAATCACTCTAGTAGATGTTTGAATGTGTCCTCTGACAGAGGTTCTCTACTTCACAAAGCAATCTGCTCCACTGGGGAGCAGTCCTTGCATCGGTTTTGTTTAATGAGGTCCACATATAAGTAAAGTTTTTCTAAGTGAAATACAGGGAGAGCACTAAAGCTATGAATTCATACTTTCCAAAGTTCACAGACACTGGGACCAGCACCAACACCACCACTACTACTACTACTAGTACCACTACCACAACTCTTCTTCTTTTGTAAAAAGCAAATAGAATCACTCCTGGTGCAGCCTGTAGTCTTTTATAATCTAGAAAAGCAAGTCTCCTTTCTATAAGGTTCAGTGCTTGGGGTGGGGGTGGGGGGCACTGTAATCCTTTGGAACTCATCTTCACTGTCTAGAGGCAATCCAAGACTGGGGGTACTATTTTGCTAACAATAGGAAGATGCCTACTTAATTGAAAGTAATGAACCAGAGTTCTGATTCTTACCAGTGCTAACTTTCCTTGTGACTGGAGGTCACTTAATCTCTCTGGGCCTCAGTTTCCTTATCCAGAAAGGGAAACATTTGACTAGATTATTTCCATAGCCCTTATAAAATAATTCTAAGCTCCCATCAGCAACAGTGAAAAAACCTGTAGCCATGACATTTTTTCCGAACTTCATGAAAGCTATATGAATTAAATGTTAAATATCTGAACCTATAATGTGTTACATCTATCCCTTATTCTTGAATTCTAGTAATGCAACAGAGACAGATATCAAATGTTGAAGGAATATTTATAGAAAATAGACATAAATTGAGAAAAACTGTTCAGTTATATTTCTGCCTTCGGTATTGGAAAAAGATGGATGTGGGTTTTATTTTAGCAGAGGAACAGCTATGCCCACCTGGCAGGGGGAGGAGGAGCTAGTTTGAAAGCTTCTGATCCAGAGATCTCTGACCCCTTCTACCACTGGTCCCACATTAAGTGATATAAGCCTTTTTCGGAGAAGGTGTTCTAAGCTGGGTCTGGCTTTGGGGATGGACTTTGATCCCTGATTATCCTCTGGAACCACTTTCCAATCTGTATGTACCTAAAAACTTCCAGACTCTTTTCTCTCCCAGGAAGGGAACTCAGAAATTGTCTTATCAGAACGTTAGTCACCCAGACACTTATCAGCTCTTCATCGAATCAGGAACCTTGACTAATTAGGCCTCCGCTTCACTCCTGAAAGATCAGTGCCGAAAGGTGAGTGCAGCGCCCTTACCAAGCTTCAGTTTCTGACCATCTCTGATATCCCTGGGAATGCCCACTACCACCAAAAGAGTGCACTTTGGTACCTTCTATCAAGGCCAGCCAACCAGCCAGCCAACTCTTAGAAAGCAAACTCTTATTAAACATTAACATATCCATCGACACATGAACACTTTGGAACAAAATGATCCTGCCCACCTCTTAAAGGGCTGTTAGAAGAAACATTGCAAGTATTGTGCACCTTGAATTTGGGGGAAGACGTGGCTCTGCTGAACCATAAAGATCAAAACTCTTAAGAACTGATGATGGACAGAATCATCATCTGAAAGCCCCCTTGGCAGGCAGCACACGGCACTCGTGAGGCACTGCATGGAAGCTGAGGACATCCACTTCCATGTTACACTAACTTTCAATGTATTGGGTCACATATTTTAATTATGCCTTTGTCCTGCAAGGAGCCTGAGGCCAGCAAACAGAGCCAGACACAAAAAAGTAAATATGTCTCTAAACAATTAGCCCAACAGGAATTAGACAACCCCTCACGGGACTCTGGATGGCGAGGAACATGCTGTTTGCCTTGCCAGACTGCAACACAAAAATCAAGGCAAGTTGCAAAGGGCTGTCACACTGGGCACTGGAGCGCCCACCTTGGCCTCCTAGACAACTCGCAGACAATCCTGGCAGTAGTTTTTAAAACTAGCAGCTCTCACGAATAATTCGGAGTCTGATTACCACCCCCCCCCCCTTTTTATTTCCTGCTCCTTTTCTGGCTCCCTCTATCTCTAACGAAGGAGGCACTACCGCTAGGTATGTCGAAAAAATGTGTTCCCTGTTCCCAAGTTTCTTGCATCGTTTAATAACACAGGACCAGCGCTGAGCCACATGGGGGAAGCTACACTTCACACATCTGTCAAGTTTACCTGCAGGCTCCACCTGCGGTTGTGACACTCACCACTAGGCATCGCAACTGTAAATGTACATTAAGTTTCCGTGCCGGCTCCGGGCACGAGAGAGCCGAGGAGCTGACTATATCTTTGTTTTTTGATTGTTCAGTCATTATTATTGGTATGATGATGCAGGCTACGTTGGTTTTACAAAATGCATTGGAATCTTAAACTCTCCTCTTCCGCTTCACTGCCCTTCAAAGACACGGGACTCCAGAGCTGCTGTGAGGCCCCAGGGGCGCAGTCTTAAAGCCCAGGGTGGCCGGGCCAAGGTTCCCTCACTGTCTTAGGCCTGGGGGTGCCACAGTGATGCAGAAGGAGGAGCTGCAGTCGGGAAGAGGTAACCAGGCTCAAACACCGCCCCCCTCCTCCCGCATGCCCCCGGCCCCCCCCCCCCCCCCCCCCCCCCCCCCCGCCGCCCCGCGCCTGCCCGTAAGTGATCAGAGAGCACAGGGACCGGGCACCAGGCCAGAACGGGGCGCTTTTCACTCCCTTTTATCAAACTCTTATCGGTGCCCCGAGGTGGGAACCGCCGTTTTCGACCAGAAGATACACGGTTTCTGGCTCCAGTCTCTCAATGGAAGTCAGAATAAGAGCGAATCAACACAGGCACTGAGCTCTTCGGGCCGCCGGCTCAAGGCCAGTCGCCCGTCCCTTTGTAGCTGGGTCCCCCATCCCCTCACCTCCTCACAGCCGCCCAGCAGCTGATCTCCAGACTCTCAGGCCGTTCAGCCAGCTACGCGTACGATTCCCGTCCCCCAACCCAAGCACTGCCAAGCCACCGCCGCCCAGCGCGGGGATGAAAGTTCCAGCGTCCTGGGGCAGCACCAGCGGAGACCTGAGAAGAGAGGGTCAGGCTGCGCGCTGCGCACGGTTGCGGGAAGAGAAGCAGTGCCCACGTCTGCGCTGCCGCACGGTGCGCTCTCACCCTCGCCTGGAGAGGGCCAGGCGGGAGCGGCCGGGAGGGGGCAGGAGGGCAGTGAGAGTTGGCCGGAGTCGCCTCTCACCCAGTGCCTAGAGGCTCCCGAGGGCAGGCAGCAGCACGCAGCTCGCAGCTGCCCTTCTCTGTCCTCTTGGGAGAGGAACACCAGGATCTGCCCGGTGTCGCCATCACCTCGCGCACACCAAGACAACTGCCCCCGCGAGGGAGCCCGGTCCACCACCCACCCTCTCCGGCGGAGTCAAGGTGCGGGACCATGAGGGTGGTTTCTCCAAGCTTCAGTGGGACCTGGGGACCCGGAATGCGAGCCCTTTGCTGCGTCCCGGCCCCTTCACCCTGTCGCGTCTTAGGGCCGCGCTCCACTTCCGACCCCTTGCCAATTTGGGGTGCAGAGGACAAAGCAACTCATTTGGAAGGACCCGAAGGGCCGGAGTGGATGCTGTCCCGCTAATGAGACTTAAAAGTCGAAAGTTGACCTGAGTTAAATCAGCCAAAAAACCCCATTTCAACCCGCGGGCGCCGGAGTTTGAGGCCGGGGCGATTTTGGAAGATACCGCGGGAGCACCTCCGACCTGCAGGGCCAGCTCCCTCGGGCTCCTGGCCTTTTGCACGGCCAGGTCCCCGATTCCTTCGGGCCACAGAACTCTCCACTGCGAAGACGCAGCACCGCGTCCCCAGACGGAGCACCTGGTTTCTCCCTCCCTCAAAACCCTTCCAAATTCATCGTCGGACCTCAAAGACCTGTCTGCACTCCTCTCCCAGTTGCTCTCGACCGCGCCGGCCCTGCGAAGCCCGGCCACCCCCCTCGGACGAGCTCCCTAACCGGCTCGGACGCCCGTTTACCTTTTCTTCTCCTTGTCAGCTGTCATTGTCGCTGTGGCCCTTTGAGACGCCGAGCACTTGGGCCCCCCAGCGTGTGGGGCTGCAGCCGCTACCTTCGCTGTGGCCCTCGCCCTTTTCCCGAGGGTTCGGTCGATGTTAAAGGTGCTCGCAGGCCTGAGAGCCCCACACAGTCAGGTGGAAGTTTGCGGGCAGCTGGCTAGGTGCGGGGGAAAGGGGTGGAGAAAGGTGACAGGGAGGAACCTGCACCGGGAGGCGGGGTCAGGGACAGGAGTGGGAGGAGGCTGTCAAACGCCAAAAAGAGGGCAGCGAGAAAGGGACCGAAGTTCCTTTTCTCCTCAAAACGGAGTCACTTTCTTGGCTTTTCAAAAAGAGAGAAAGAAATAAAGAAAAAGTTATTCCAACGACAACAGAAGAATCGGGGGCCGGTCGGCGCGGCGGCTGAGATGACCATACAGTCTCAGGACACTGCCGAGGATTGTACGGCCGGCTCAGGAGAGGGGGGCGGGAGCGCAGCAGACGCCGGAGCAGTGTGGCGGGTCGCTCCCGAGTGTCTCGTTCCCGGCGCTGCCTGCCCACTTTAAAAACTCCGGCGGCCCACGCGGGGGAGGGCACGAGGAGCGCGCGCCCAGAGGCCCCGCCCGCGGCGCGCCGCGAGCCGCGGCAGCCCATTCGTCCTGGCCAATGGAGAGGCGCCGCTGCATCCCGGCCCGGACCGCGGCCCGTCCCCTGGCCCAGCCCCTCGCGCGGCTGCGGGCCGCCCACCCGCCTTCTCCCTCCGCGGTTGCAGTAGCTGTTTATGAGGTTGGCAGGTAGCGAGGCTGGCAGGTAGCAAGGTGGGATTCCGCGCCAGGTGGGCACAGTTTATGTGGGCTAAGCGACAGCAATAAATCCTTCCCTGGGAGTGCCTCTCTGCGCTGGTGTCCTCCCACCCCCGCCGTGCCCTTGGGAGGCGTGCAGGAGCGCGAGCGCAGAGGGTCCGGCGCACTGACGCGTTTGGCCGAGCCGCTGCGCTGTCCCTCGCCCCGCTGCGTAATCCCTGGGGCCCAGTGGGGATAATTTCCAGGGTCCTTCCCCCCGCCCCTGCCCTCCGGTAGAATGCCCCGATTTTTGCCTTTTTGGGAAAGAGGGAAACCGATCGCCTGCTCCTGTTGGGTAAGGGGGAAACAGTGCAGTGAAATTGTGCTAGGGCTACTCCTGTTCTTTCCTTCCCTCAACTGGCGTGTCGGTTGCTTGCCGCGTCAGGCTGAGAGGTATACCGGTTTTGACTGGGATGCAGGAGAGGAGGGCCTCTGAACTGTCTGGCCTGCCACAGCCTACTCCCAACACTTGGCCACTTGGCCAGTTCAGAATTGGACAAATGAGTCTGGCTTCCTAGTATTACTTTGGGAGAGGAGTTGACACAGTGTCTGCCAATCACGAGATCTCAGGCCTGCTCGATGTGTCTCCACGGTTCCATTGAAGCCCTAGGAAAGTGAAGGCTCCCAATGTTAGGTGTGGGGAGATCAGAGGTCTAAGGGGCAAGTGGTTAGAGCTCAGGGATTTATTTTCAGCTGTGCTTTAAGTGCTTCCTTCCATCCGCACCCGCGCCTCTGCGCTGAGCTCAGCTCCTCTCCCAAGAATCCCACCTCATTCCCTACCTATCAATAGATTACCGTGATCCAGCAGGGATACCCCAGGAAAAGGACCAGGAGGCTCTTAGTCTTTGAAGCTCTGACGGGGCCCACAGGCTTCACCAGTGAAGAGAAGAGACATCAAGGGCCAGGGAACTGGTCCTCCTGGGGGCCCAAAGCTTTGCTGTACCTTCTCTCACTTAGCCGCCCCACATTTTATATTACAATAACCTGCAAGATGAACCTCCAGGACTTTATGCTAAGTGATATAAGCAGCAAAGGACAAACACTGTAAGATTCCACTGACATGAAATATCTAAAGTAGTCATTCATAGAAACAAAGTAGAAAAGTGGTTACAGGACCCGGGTGGGGGGAGGTGAGCAGGGCAAGGGGTGGGAATAAGTATTCAATGGGTATAGAGTTTCACTTTCGCAAGATGAAAAAGTTCTGGAGATCTGTTGCACAACAACGTGAGTATATTTAACTATTGAACTGCACACGTAAAATTGGTTAAGATCGGAAATTTAATGCTATGCATTTTTACCACAACACACAAATAAAAATCAAGAAAAAAAAAAGTTTCACCTAAGTGGAATTTTGGCAGTAGAGTTTTGCATCACCACCAAAAAACAAAATAAACATGTGTTTTCCCATTGCACATGGTAAGAGGGGCAGGGATATTTTTCAGGAGCCTTTGGAAGGCATTGGAAAGCAGAATTAGGGAGAGATGAAAAAAATCTGTGAAGAATTGGAAACTCGGGCACATTTTCCCATTTTCCTAGAGCCAATGAGCACTGTACATACAGACTTTAAAATCAGAAGTCAGGCCTAACAGTTGAGGCTTTCAAACAAAAATGGCAAATTTCTCTAGGGAGTCACTTCTTGTGGCTGGTAGGTTTCAGCAATGGGATGTTTCATACTGGGCTCCTCCAGCCAGCCAGTCCTAGTGGACATATACTTGTCTCAAGGAGGAATTCAACTTGGTAAGACATAGTTGGTTCTCCCTTAATCAACAATAAGCTTACTCATCTCACTCGGGACTGAAGTGGGAAAAGAAACGGGTTCTTTGACAGCTTCCAGGTGCCCAAAGCCATTCACTGCCAGAGCAAGGAGAAACCATTGAGTCCTGGGCTGTGCTTGCAAGTCACAAAGTAACACCTCCAGCCCATAGAGGACAGTTCAGCAGTGTTTAAGCTTACGAAATTAGCTTTTTAGATGTTAAAAAAAAAAAAAAGGTCATTGGAGAACATATCAGCCATAATAGCTCCTTCCCCATGGCCAGCCTGCCCATCTTTCTAATTGGGATTTTTGTCCTCTAAGTGAAAGGTCTCCAAGCTAATATAAACGATTGGACAGATTTTGTGGAAATCCCAGTGAGTAACTTTGAAGTCTGAGATTTTGGCAGTGTCTAGAGAGTCACCAAAAGCTTCTATAATTCCCAGAAGTATTGGACCCAGCCTTGCTTAGAGCAGAGCCGAGGAGCCCAATGACCTCTTAAGGTTTCTTTCAGGATTCAGTTCGACAAACTTTGCAGGAAGAAGCTGGGAGTAAAAACCAGAGGAAGACTTGGAGCTAGAGTGTCCTATTTTACTTTTTAAAGCCCATGGAGAACTAAAGGAGAACCACTTTAAAAGAGGATGGTCGGGAGAGCTGGATCCCAGGGCTTTAAGAGCGTCTCTGGAGACATTGATGTTTTGGCCACAGAGGGCAGCAGAGGGCACCGCTAAGCAAAGCTGCCAGGCTACTTAAAATGAGAACAAACTGCCCAGCTCCTAGCAAATCTCTCCACCTGCCTCCCAGCTCTAGACTGGACTACTCGGCAACAAAGGCTGTGGCAGCAGAGAAACACCCACTTGTTGTAACAAAGGACAAGACTGGGTCTCTAGCTTCCTCTCTCTCCTAGAGAGCACACCCTTAGGAGGATGGGATAGAGATAAAGAGTTAGTTTACAACTTTGTAGAGAACAGGCACCTGGGATAAAGTGGGCAGGTGGAAGAAAGAGGGTCCCAGGAATCCCATTAACGTACAAACACGAGGGTCCAGGATGTGGTTGGAAACCAGGTTGGCATGGGTGGGATCTAAGAGCAGAGGAGATCTTGGGAGGCTGGGCTATTTCTTTAGTGTTTTACAACTTTCAGTGCATTGAAGCAAGAGAAGCTCCTGGGGTGAAAGAGAGGGCTCATCTCAGGGTCACGCGAGTCCCTGCACTAGTCCTGGTCCTACCACATGTGTTATCTCCAAGATTACCTGCCTGGCCCTCATCTGGCCATTTAGTTGCTTTTGGGTTGGAGAGAGCAGGCAGGCCACAGAGCAGAGGTGGAGGGAAGGACAATCCTCCTTGACTGAAACGCTTTTGCTGAGTCACCTCTTCCCTTGCATGCCACTACCTCTAAACAAAACCAGCTCTTAAATGGTAACTTCCCAAAATTTATCCTCACACTCCCCGTCACTGAACTCTAGGACAGGAAACCATACCCCCTGGGTTTGGCTTTGGGGCAAAGTCGTAGGATATTTCACACAGACATGTGCTGTATCTATCATTAAAACTTCTGATGTCACAAATTCAGACTGTCATCTTTCAAAAAGTGCTCGGTGATTTTTTTTATTGAGAAAAGGGTCAAGCTTCCCCACCCCCCCCCCCCCCCCAAATTGGCAAGGGCCCAGTTTTAAAGAACCACAGCTCTTCCCACCCCTTGAATCTGGATTATCAGTGACAGAGAGACTAACATCTTTCATTTCTAGGTCTAGGGATGAGATTTTTGTCCATGAAAGGCGCTCTATGTGAATCATTCTCTCATTCAGCCGTTAGTGAAGGAGCCATTGGCCCCTGACCACCACGCTGTGCTGCTTCCGGGGAACTAGAGGGCATCCATCTGCTGGAAAAGAGGCCAGCGGCCCCCTTCCCTCCAGGAGGAAACAGGCCTGCTGGGTACCTACTGCACTTCCCAGATTATGACACACCCAGATTATGACAGTTACCTTGCATGGCTTCTGAAATCAATATCCATCTTTTAATGTAGTAATGATTCCAACATTATTTTTTAAATTCATATGTACAATTTATATATGCTTCATTTTTTAAAAAAGGAACATAAAAATTGAGAGCAAAAATATATACGCGAAACAATGGGCCTTGTAAGAATTCAGTGGTGGTGGGCGGAAAAGTGGAGTGAGCGAGTGAGTGAAAAAGCAGCTAGAGTCCCAGCCATGGGCACTGCTAGGGCCCAGAAAAGCCTCACCTCACCTGGCCTGTCTGCCAGGCAGGTGGGTGAAATCACGGAGCTGTTAAAGTATCTCCCATGTGAGAGGAACGGCCAATAGAAAGGACATACCCACCCCACATTAGAAAGAAAAAGGCACAACAGAAATGAAGATGCCTTGTCACTAAAAATGATGACATTGGGCACGGAGCCTAGATAACTAAGAAAAACTAAGAGTCGGGGGTCAGAGATGCCCTTCCCACTCCTGTAGTGTGGCTTTGGCCTGTAACAAGCGTTACGACTGGACTTTTCCTAGCTCAGTTTCAACTGAGGTCCTCAGGTTCAACAAATTAGGCTGCCCTTGGGGAAGAGGTGAGAGTTTTGACAACAGCACTTGGGGGACCATGTCCTTCATTCCAGAAGGGTGATGTAGGCAGCATCAAAAGATCTAGTACAGCACACTATGTCTGCAGAAAAGATGGGGTACCTGCAGGAGGAATACCCATCTAGGATTTTTAAGGGGATCCTGTCAATGTAAGCTTCCTCAAATAGATCTCAGCAGAGGAAGGGGGCGGTGCTATTAGAGGCAGGAGCTGAGGAGTGATCACAAGGGGCCAGTGGAAGGGGGTCCTTCTGGAGCCACAGGGAATGCAGTTGGAGAGGAAACAGCAGGGGGCTATTCAAAGAATATTGAATAACACTGAAGAGAGTAACAGCTGCCATGGCTGGAGAAAACCAAAGACAAATTACACCCATGTTAGGAAAACAAACAAACAAATGAAAACCCCAAAACTCAAACAGCAATAACAATGAAAACAACAAACTTTTCTTATTCCTAAGGTAGGCTATCAGGGGATGGGGCAGGGATGCTAGGTGAGGAAGTATGTTAGGATCCTCAGTGCCTAGCAGGGCACCTGGCGTAGAATGGTCCCTCAGTAAATGCTGACCCAATGAATGTATGAATGTATAAACAAATGAATAAATGGATGTATCCATCAAGAATTAAGCTGCAAGTGACAGACATCATCTCTCCCCCTGTCAACACAGGTTGAAAGAAGTCTGAGTTGGGGAAGACAGAGCTTTGATTCGGGATGAAGCTTAGAGTTTTCATTATTACACTGGACTCAGATTTTTATTAAGTATAAGCAAAGTAATGTCTATTTTTATTATTTAAGAGTGATTAGAAAATTCTTGGGACCTAAATGAGGTTTTATGCAAAATGGGAATGCACTAATCCATCAAATAGTCTACTTAAATGTTTAATGGGAGAAAATAATAGCGTTGCTTTCTAATTATACTGTACAAATCCTACTTGTTCAACATAACTATTTTAGGGGTCTTTGGGCCCCTTCAAGTCTGTGCATGCAGATGATGCCAGAAGCCACAGCAATGCTGGTGACTCATTGAAAGGGACTCAAGGCATAAATGCCCCAGAAAAATAAGAAACACGGTCCCAGGAGGCAGGGGCAAGGGTACTGACCCAATATTGAAGAAGGCCTTAACTATGGACACCACAGGAAGGGCTGTGGGAGATTGGGAAGCAAATGGCAGCTACAGACAGAAAAATGCTTCAGGGACTCCCAGGAATAAGTGATGAGGAGACTGCAAGAGTCAGCCAAGTGTGCAACGTGCTAACATCTTGCACCATACATTTTCTTAATTCATTCATGGTAATGGACATCTTTTTTTCTTCTTTGTCCCTTAGCATCTAGAAGACCTCAGCATCTTTCTGTGTTTGGGGAGTTTCTCACTCATGTTATAAAGCAAAGCCTTCTTTTCACTACAGAAGGGGAAAATGCCAGATCCTCTCGACCTCCCTGGAAGCCTGGGTATGGACGTGGACCCAGGTTCTTTGAATCATAGACATCTGCCCGGCTTGTATCCAGGGACTGAGGGAAACAGGCCCCTTGCATAGTGGATGCCATCTCAGCGGCAGCAGTTCTGGCACCAGCATCCAGGATCGTGAGTTGGTGGGTTGGCCATGCAAACTACAGCCATCCGCAGTGGCAACGATGGTGCTCTCTTGGTTCCAGTTTGGGGCTTTCTTCCTTGTTGCTGAATCTCTCAGCCTGGCTCGCCAGCCCACCCAGAGATCTTGTGAGATCCCCAGAACCTTTATTAATGAGTTGTTTCTTCTCACATTAGCTAGAGATCATTTCTGTTACTTGAAGCTTAGAATCTTCAATGCCTGATATAGTCATTCATCCAGCTGTCCATTCATTCCCTCATTCATTTATATACAGTATTTTTTACTTGGTCAGCATCTGCTGAATGCTCACTATATGCCAGGCACTCTGCTGGGCACTGGGGACACCAAGATCAATGAGACACACTCCATTCACCAAGGAACTGGCAGCCTGGTATGAGTTTCTATCTCTGGGCCTCAGTTTCCCTTACTCTAAAGGGAGGGGGCTGGATCTTTAGAGTTCCTGTAAGTTCTGACACGTGGATACTCTGCTTCGCTGAATTTGGTGGCGGTCTCTGCGCCATTGGCCTGTGCTGGGAGAGAAGTGAGGCCACCTGCGGGCTGCTTAGGGTCGGGCCACAGGCTGTGTCATCGGGGCTTCCACCTCCTGCACGGGGAACTAACCACTCTGGGCATCTTGTCTATGAGGATGTTCTGCTAAGGTTTGACTTGGCAGGAGTTAGTCTCCAGCATCTCCCTGCCTCGGCTTCTCTTGATTGTCTCATTTGAAACAGTCCTACCAGCCTCAAACCACTCCCGCTGCAGAAGACAGAGCATGACCTCAAGGGAGCTCAGCAACTGACAGATCATAGTTGCATCTGGTCCACTCTGCAGGCTTAACTCTCAGATTTAAACTAATAGATGTGAAAAGGATAATGGGAGGGGAGGGCCTCACAGACTCAGCAATGATTTCTCCCCGCAGGTCATCATCGCGTCTCCTCAGCAAGCCCCCTGCACCCTCATGAAGTGGTCCGAGGTAGCAAGACAACTGCGGCTTTGGACCTAAGTTAATTGAGAAGGGTGGTTGCATGGCATTCAGGGGATCTGTATACCGCAGGAGTTTGATTTTGAAAAGTATCAATACCCAAAGAATGAGGAAAATGTTTGTCTCTTTATGATTTCCGTGGCTGTGTAAAGGCCTTTTCTGTATGCAACAACCTGGGAACTGAAGTGGGGTCCTTCCGTAGTGTTGGTGTTAGAGGGGAGAGCTTGAGGGACACCTTCTAAATAAAGCACACATTAACATGCCCCAAATACACTCGAACATACACACATATGTATGTACATGTACCTACCCAGGTGCTAGGCCATGAAATAAGTTCCCACACAAGCCTCATTTTAAACTTTTCATTTATCTAGAGTGCATATCCCTGTCTTTCCCCTTTGAAGAAAACTGATACAATGCTGAGGATGTGCCTGTCCCTATTTAAGATTTTAAACTTTGAGGATTTTCTCCTGGTCTCCCCCAGAGCGTCGTAGTCTCTGGTGCGTGAATCCTGGGGTAGCAAGACTGGCTGTGCTCACTGTGCTGGACGATCTCCCCCAGTGGGATGAAGAGGAGGCGCCGTCATTTCAAAGCCTTTGGACAACGGGTCTTGGCATGCCCTACCTTAGCTGGTTAATTTTATATCATAGCACGTTAGCTTTCCTAATTATTCTACCTTGGGCTAAATTAAAATTGATCCTGATCAGACAGTAATTTATGGTAGAGAGATGCCTTCTGACCTAAAAACATGCCAGTGGCAAAGCTCTAAGCAGGTGACCCTAAGGTAGGGAAACCGGAGTTCACTGTGCATAAGAGCGTTACAGAGGGAAATAGGCCCAAGGTTTAATAATTGAGGCCATGATGAGAAGAGTACTGGAAAGACTCGTAGACAAGTCCAAGCTAACTTTTCCTATTAGGAATAGAAAGTACATTTTTGAACTAATAAAATGACAGAGTTTATAAAATGAAAATTTCCAAATTCCATTGTACTTGAGGCATCATCTCCTTTGATTGAGTGTATTCTAATCTTTGTCCAATTAATTATTTTCATTCACTCACTCTTCCGTTCTTCAACATTTATTGAGCGTCCACATCATTCATGTGGTTGGAACTGAGCTTAGAAAGATAAATAAGACCCAGCCCTACCTTCTGAAGCTCACAGTCTACTGTTGGAGGCAAACTAGTAAACAGATGAAATATCATACCTAAGAAGTTAAATCCCAGTTTTACTGGGGGTTCAGAATGGAGAATAATTCTGTCCGCCTGGTTAGCAGTGAGGAACATTAGGGAGAGCATCCAGAAACAGCGACTTTTTGGCTGGATCTGGAAAGGTGACCAGGAGCTTGCTAGGTCAAAGAAGGACCAGAAGAGCCTTCTGGAATGAAGGTAGGAACTAAGTTCTCTCTCTTAACTCTCAAAGCAAAGGACAAGGATACAGAAGCAATGCAAAAGCTCCTTCGAGGAAGTTTAGTTATTATTGTCCATCTGAGATGATCAGCTATTACTGGCTTTGCATAGCACTTAAAATGCCCGATGGGGCATTTTGAGGATGGCAGTGACACCTGTGCTGTGTGGAGTAGGATGTGGCCCTCAGTTTTTAGCCATGACACTCCAGGTTTCCCACCATGGGCTTGTTCCCAATAGCGAGGTGACCATCGTGGTAGTAATGACATCAGAGTACACTGGTGAGTGTTTCTCTGAAAATTGTCAGAGCACCTGTGGAGCAGAGTGTAGATGTCCTTGACCTGGGCAGCCTTGGGCTCGGTCACCAGGTACCTCCTTCCGGTCTTTCACCAGAACAGTTTATCTTTCTTGTTTAGCCCAATTTTTATAAAACTTTCATGCTTGCTTTATACTGAAATTTTGCACAATAGCCATTCGCAGCAGAGAATAATATCTGTGGGTTCTAGAATCTCCTTAGTAGGCTTCCTCTAAGCAAGGAGCCAATTATTACAGCCCTGACATTGGAGGGGACACTGGTCTCTATATGTGGCCCTGGAAGTATAGATGGGACTTGGGGAGGCCATGAGGATGTGCAACGGGTCAAAGGCACATCAAACTCTTCGTCCAACCCCCTCCACCCCAGACCAACTCAGGGGTTATTTACAAGTAGGAATGAGGAAATCCCTGCAGCTGGGAAGAGTGGATCCAGAGGACATCCCCAGACCTGAGAGTTTCCACTCAGTTCTTGCCCTGGGCGATCCCATCCCCACCTGCTTTCTGTGCCTATTCTTTTTATTCTTCTCCTCTCCATTTCTGCTTTTCTCCTTTGCCCATTCCTCTTCCCCAGTGAATGTATCATTTTTCTCCAGAGGTTCCTTCTGCCTTTGAGTTTTCAAATGACCAGACTTTTCTCAGCCATGGTGATCATAGGGATAAGAAGATCATTTCCATAGTCTCTGCATGAGAGAGAACAGAACCGATGAGGCTCCTGTCCGCCAGCCTGGCTGGGCTGCTCATGAGGAACTGTAGGGAAGAGAGGTGCCTGTGGGAGGCCATGGTCCAGCCAGCTTCTACGGTTGGAAGTCACTCAGGCTAGTGCCAAGAACCCAGCCCCTTGCTAGGCCGTGGGGGTGGCACGGGGGAGGGCGTGGGAACAACAGATGCTGGAGAGCTGCGGCGGAGAGAGCGAGAGGAAGGTGTCAGGAACAAGCAGATCCCAGTTCCCACATTGCTTCCAACATCTATTTTTCTTTGAAATAAAAGGAAATCTATCTTTCTTACACGGTGAAAAATTAAGTGAGATATGGGATGGGAAAAGTCTAAAACCCTACACACCATGAAGGGCTTGATCCAAATGAACCTGGTCCGTGTGAGCTAAGATGCTCTGGACTGGGGTGAAGCTGAAATAGGAAGTGGTTTACAGGGGTCCCCAACCGCGGGGGCTGCATACCAGTATCAGTCCGTGGCCTGTTAGGAACCAGGCCGCACAGCAGGAGGTGAGCGCTGGGGCGCAGCTTAGACTGCAACACCACCTGAGCTCCGCCTCCTGTCAATGCAGGTGAAACCGGTCCCTGGTGCCAAAAAGGTTGGGGACTTCTGGTTTAAAGGGTTCCCTTTTCTCCTTGGGGCCCAGAAGTTTGTACAGGAGGGTGCTGTGGAGCCCACTGGTTGGGGCTTAGAATCTGAAGCCTTAGAGCCCAGGCTAAGATCTCCACCTCTTAGGTGACCACTGACCCAGTCAACATCTCTGCGTCATCTTCCTCATCGGCAAGATGGGAATACTAATAACTCCTACATCACAGACTTAGGGACAGGATTAGATGCAATAGGGTACCTCGAAACATCTTATAATACAAATGTGGATGTTAATATCCTATTGATAGCATGGTTTCTTATGCCATTATGGATCTCCAAAGGGAGAGCATTAGCAAGATAGAATAGTCTCGGCATGGACTAAAAAAACCTAAGACTTACACACTAAGATAATACCAATTCTGTGTATTTCAAGGCTTAGTTTTTATTTGAGATCATTTTCTATTAAAATTAAGAGGCATTTTTAAGAGTCAGGAAGGACCCCTCTCCCCTGCTCTCTGCTATTGCGATATTCGTCTGCTGGAGGGTAGGGTCCGCTTCTCCTCTCCCTGCCCTCTAAGGTAGGGCTGTTCGGTAAACTTCCCCCGCTCTTCCATGAACAGATGGGTGGAGACAAGGTAAGCCTCTGGTTACATTTTTAAAATAGTGTTGAGAGAAAGAGGGAGGGAGGCCCACCTGACAGGAAGGGCAGGTTCTTCTGCCTCCCCTCCCTGGGCCTGCGGTCGCAGGCAGGCCAAGCAGCTGTGCCCCACACCCTGTCACCTTGTCACCTCAGAGACGCTCACTTCAGAGGGCAGTGCACTGGCCCCGCACAGTCTTTCCACGGGAATCTGTCCTTCCTACTGAGTTTCCCTTTTCCCCAGGGGCCTCCCCTACATAAAAAGAAGTCCCTTCACCTCACACCGTCCCTGCACCCAGGCCCTGGGCAGCATTAGTCACTCAGCCAGTCACCAGCTAGGAGCTGGCAATGCTGAGAGGATGGCTCTGTAGGGAAAATGGGTGGTGGGGCCTGGGCCACCAGGCGCAACCTGAGACATGGGTACAGGCTATACTTGGCACTCCCAGTGGCCCTGTCCTGGCTTCTTCTAGGCTCCAGAGGGAACCAGGGCCCTGAGTCCCAGGCCCCGGAAAGGGAAGCAGGCAGGCCTGGCTTTCCTACAGTGGCAGCTGAGCCCATGGTGTCACCTTCTGCCACCCTTCTGTATCCATAGACTCTGCCTCACCCTAACCCTGGTTAGCTCCTTCCTGAGGGGCTGGCCCTGCCCTCCCACTGGCCATAGATGTGCCTGTGTCTTGCTCTTGAATTATTCTCAAGTTTGTACACTTCCTGCTTCCCCTTCCAGACCTCTCGCTCAGGCCCTCAAATAATATTTGCTGGATGGCTAGTTATTTATCTTTTGAAGGACTGAATGACAGACCAACCCCAAGAGGTCTGAGCTTGTCCTCCACCATCTCTGGCCTGAGGGGTTCCCAGGATGCCCAGCATGCTGGCCTTCATGGAATGGAGAATCTCGAATGCTTTAGGACTAGAAGCCTGAGGACTGGGGTGCCCAAGGCCTTGGAATTAGGCTGAGCTGGGCCAACTCCCAGCTGTGGAACTCATCTGATATCCTTGACAAATCCATTACTTTCTGTGAATATCAGTTGATGGCACCTACTTGAAGGGATTATGTGAGGATGAGATTTAACACATATACGGTGCTTAGGCTAAAAATGACCCAAATACCATCCAAAGTGTTACATGTGAGTGGAGTCTGGCTTCTTATTTTTGTTTTGTTTTGTTTTGTTTTTTGCTTTGTGCACTTGTGTTTTCAAAAATATTCTCTTCTGTTGGAATTCAGCCTGCAGGGCTGGGGCTGGGTGCAGTGTGACGTGCCAAGGCGTCTTTCCCAACCAACAGGAGCAGTTCTCTCAGCAGCAGCAGTCACATGACTGACATGGCAAGGCCAATGTGTGTCCCCAAAGGTTTCTGTTGATTCCACATCTTCCTGTGAGGTAACCAGGACAAAGTTCTCACCCCTATTCGCCTTAGAGGAAAATCACAGTGGGAGAGAAGCGAAGCAGCTCAGCGGGCTTGAATCCGATTTCCACCCTGAGAGGTGACTCTCATCCTCACACCCCGGGAGCTGCCCCTAAGGTGGGGAAGGGCCACTGGCTCAGTGGGGCTGGTGGTGCTCAGTGACATCCAACTGACAGCTGTCTGATCAGCTTGGGATCAGGAGGAAAAGGATCTGGCTGGCACTGGGGTTACTTGGTTGAGTTTGGCCTCATGAGCCAAATTAGCTAACCCCTATGTGTGAGTGAAGTCTCAGAAGTCACAATGTTCATGCAGGAAGTTAGCTCAAGTGATTGTTATACAGACCCCACTTAATCAATTGAATTTACTGAGTGTTTAATATACCGAAGGGGGCAAGAAGATACCATCGCCTTTGCTTTTGCATAGCCCTTTGTTCTTTAAAAGTAACCTTTAAAACAGTCTAGCACTGATTGCCACCCTGTCTCTGTGACATAAACAACATAGACATTACCATTGGCATTTTAAGGACTGATAACACAGGAGGCTACGGGACATATCTAAGATCACACACAGCATATTGAGGAATCCAGGGCTCCTATCTCTCAGTCCATTGTCTGGTTTTTGTTTGGTTTTTCTCTTGTCACTGCTACAAACTATTCTCTACACAGCAGCCAGAGTCATCTTTTACATCTTCAACGAGATCTTGTCACTCCCTTGTTTATACCATCCAATGGCTTCCCATTAGAGGCAGAATACATTCCAGGTGTCTTACCTGGTACAGCTGCCTCGCCTCCTCTAAGCTCCTCTTCTGCCTACCTCTCATGCTGTGCTGCCGGCATTCTGCCCATCGCCAAGCATGCCTCTTGCTTCCGCTTCTCCCCTACTGGGTCTTCACAGCCTGCCTCCTTCTCATCAATCCTAGGGTCTTCCCAGCCTTCCAAGCTCCTCTGAACTCCTGGAATTTTTGCCCTCTGGAACCATGTTTGTTTCTTGTCTCCTACCATCAGAACATCAGCTTGGGGTCAGGGACTTTGTCTTGTTCATGCTTGAAGAAAAAGTGAAGAAAAATGGAGTCACTATAGTCAAGCTGCTAAATTACTAAAATCGAGTAGTTTAAGATACGCGCAAGAAATTCTACTCTTGCTTTAATTTTCCTGGGAACTGAAGTTTTTGAAATTTTTGGTTGTACATCAATGCCTGGAGGTATATAAATTCCTACAGATGACCCTGTGAAGGCCTTAGGAAAGAAAGAAGAATTCAGGAAAGAATGCCCACGTGTCCACATTGCCTAACATTCATTATCCAGACCACAAGACCTCTGGAGAATGACCATCTTGGAACAATCTAGAGGCTAAGCATACAGGACTCTCAAGAATATACATTTTATTGTTAGAACTCTAAATTTTTCTTTCTTCTTTGCAACACTCTGATTATTGCCTCATTGAACTTCCTGTTAGTAAATCCTAAGACCCTTGAATAAACCTGTGTCATGTATTTCTAGCCAAAGTCTCCTGACTCTTTAGTGCTCGGTTGACAAATAAGGCACAGGGTCATAGGGTCAGCAGAACACTCTGCTCCAATTCTGGTTCCATCATTGGATCTGAGCAAGGAAACTGCTTGAGCCCTTTGTGGTCTGGGATTACAGTGGTGAGTTCTCTCCATTCTGAACCTCCCTCCTTTGGCTGAGGTTCAGATCTTTTATTCTTGGGTCCTCTGATTTTGGTTTTTGTAATAGGGTATCTGCAGACTCTGCCTGGGAGACACAGCCCCATTGTAGAATGCCTGCTGGATTTACACTCTACCCTCTGTGAAAGATTTTTCTTGATGGATTTCTGAGTCAAAGAACAATTTGGAATTACAGTGACCATTTCAGGGATCTTTCGAGATTTCAAGTGTAGTATATTTACATCCACAATTAGAGAATCTTGGAAATGTTAAACAGATGGAATAGGAAGCATTTTCAGTTAATAATTTAGAGGCCTTCAAGAAGTTAAATGATTCAAAGATAGCCTTAACATGTCTTGTCTTTTTGTCCGGTCATGATAGCTTTCAGGGGAATCTGTCTTTAACATAGATCTTTCACCCTCTAGTAAAATTTCCCCAAAAGTTTCTTCCTTAGGAACTCTTGTTATACATACAAAACATTTTGGTCCCTCCTCTTGTGCCTTTTTAATAAAATGAATCAACTCAGCCAAATAATTTACAACTCTAATGGTCACTCAAGAAAATCTTTGTTATAAGTCCACCTCAAGGGTCATCTCTCAAAGAGAGAATACCAACCACTAGGGAACAACGGAATGTATTCTCTGGTTAATATGCAGAGCCTCTAACAGACAAACAGACATTAAACAAAACCAGCTCTAAGAGGGTCCCAAAAGCAGCTTTGGCCATCTGAGCAGGTACTTTAAAATTTTTTACTGTTTCTCTTACTTGAAACCTGACAAGATATTTGAGAGGATTTAATAACTCTTTTGATCAGAAAGTTGGCAAAATTAAAAGTTAAAGATTCAAAGCCTGGTAGAATTTTTTTTTTTTAAAGAATAAAACCTCCTCCCCCGAGTTAAAATAAAACTATGTACCCAAAGGGAAAGGAACAAATTAGGAATTGTATAGTTGGGTGGGTAGATCGACCTGTGTGTGATGTCACTTAAGTTAAAACCCAGTTCTTTGGAGAATTGAGAGTGACTGTCTTTATCTTACAAATCTTTGTGAAACTAGAAATGTAAGTCTTAGAAGCAGTTCAAAACACACCTATCCTTGCCATCTTCAATTCTTAAGACTGAAGGGGGAAAAAAAGAAAATGACGGGGTTTTTTTGTTTGTTTCTTAAAGCACAAGCTGTTGCTCTGGCTCCAAGGCTCCTTACCAAGGACAAAAACAAATCTTAATGGTCTCCTCCACAAATATTAATAAGAAAAGACTTTAGCCATTTGAACAAATAAACTTAACTTATTCCAGCTGCTATAAAGTGGTGGGTTTTTGTGCCTTACTGTACCTGTCTAATGGCTAAATTTTATTTTTAATTTTTCAGTTACAGTTGACATTCAATATTAGTTTCAGGTATATAGCATAGTGGTTAGACATTTATATAATTTACAAAGTGATCCCCCTGCTAACTAGTACCCAGCTGACACTATACACAGTTTTTATATTATTGACTATATTCCCTATGCTTTACTTTATATCCACATAACTGTTTTGTGACTGACAATTTGTACATCTTAATCCTTTCATCTTTTTCACCTGGACCCCCAAACTCCCTCCTACCTGGCAACCATCAGTTCGTTCTCTGTATCTATGAGTTTGTTTTTATTTTTGTTCATTATTTTGTTTTTAGATTCTACATGTAACTGAAATCATATGGTATTTGTATTTCTCTGTCTGACTTATTCCACTCAGCACAATTCCCTCTAGGAACCATTTACATTTAAACCATTTACATTTAAAGTAATTATGTAGTAGTCCATCCATGCTGTTGTAAATGGTAAGATTTTATTTTTTCTTATGTCAAGTAATATTCCATTGTATATGCGCACCGTATCTTCTTTACCCATTTGCTTATCAATGGACACTTAGGCTGCTTTCATATCTTGGCTACTGTAAATAATGCTGCAATGACCATAGGGAAGCATATGTATTTTTGAATTAGTGTTTTGGGTTTCTTTGGATAAATATCCGGAAGTGGAGTTGCTGGGTCCTTCTTTGTCTTTTGTTAATAGCATTTGTTTTAAAGTCTATTCTGTGTAATATAATTATGAATACCTCAGTTTCTATAAAATTTGTATGAAATATTTTTTCCATCCCCTTACTTGCAACATGTGTATGTCTTTCGATCTGAAGTTGTCTCTTGTAGGCAACATACATGTGGATCTTGTTTTCTTATCCATTTAGCCAGCCTATGTCTTTGGTTGGAGCATTTAAACCATTTACGTTTAAAGTAATTATGAAAGGTATGCAGTTATTGCTGTTTTATTATACATATCTTTGATCTTTAAGAAAATTTTTCTTCTTCAAGAAGTCCCTTGTAATACTGGTTTAGTGGTGATAAACTCCTTTAGCTTTTGCTTGCCTGGGAAGCTCTTTATCTCTCTTTCCATGCTAAGTGATAGCTTTGCTAGGTAGAGTAATCTTGGTTGTGGGTCCTTGTTTTTCATCACTTTAAATATTTCATGCCAATCCCTTCTGGCCTCCAAAGTTTCTGTTGAGAAATCAGCTGACAGTCTTATGGGAACTCCTTTGTAGGTCACTCTCTGCCTTTCTCTTGCTGCTTTTAAGATTCTCTCTTTGTCTTCGGTATTTTAATTATGATGTGTCTTGGTGTGGGCCTCTTTGAGTTCATCTTGTTTGGAATTGTGTCCTTCCTGGACTTGTATGCCTATTTCCTTTGCTAGAGTAAGGAAGTTTTCAGTCGTAATTTCTTCAAATAGGTTTTCAGTTCCTTGCTCTTCTTTTTTCTCCTTCTGGTACCCAAATGATGTGAATGCTGTTATGCTTGATATTGTCCCAGAAACCCCTTAAACTATCCTCATTTTTTAAAATTCTTTTTTTCTTTTTGCTGTTCGGATTGGGTGTTTTCTTCTACCTTGTCTTCTAAATCACTGATTTGATTCTCTGCTTCATCAAGTCTGCTGAATAATGCATGAATTCTTTCTACTGCATTGTTCATTTCAGTTACTATATTCCCCATTCCTGAATGGTCCATTTGTATGGTTTCTATGTCCTTTTTTATGCTTACTATCTATTTGTTGAAGTTATCACTAAGTTCTCTGAACATCCTTAAAACCAGTGTTTTGAACTCTGTATGTGGTAGATTGCTTGCCTCCATTTTGTTTAGTTCTTTTTCTAGAGTTTTGTCCTTTTTTAAATTTGGGACATGTTGCTTTGTCTCCTCATTTTGATTACCTCCCTTTGTCTGTTTCTACAAATTTAGTAGATCTTTCATGTCTCTCAGTCTTGGTAGGTGGCCTTTTGTGGTAGGTGTCCTATGAGGACCACTGGCACAGTCTTCCTGGTCACCTGAGCCAGGTACTCCAGGGTGTCTCTTGTTTGAGTTGTGTGTGCCCTCCTATTGTTGTTGAACCTTGATTGATATTGTCATGTTAACAGGTGGAACTAAACTTCAGGCTGACTGGCTATGGGAACTGGCTGTGAATGTAGTGGACAAGCCGTTGTGTGGGGGCTGACCCCATGGACTGGGATTCACTCTAGCAGGGCTCTGGGGCCTGCTGAATCCATGCTGTTGGTGTGTCATTTGTGGAGATAATTGGGTGGTGCTTTGGAGTGGTCTGAAGCCAGTCACCGGGTATGTTAGTTCTGGGGTCCCTTGGAAGGAGCTCTGTTTCAGTCTTATGTCAGCCATTGCCTGTGCCTGGCCCAGAGCCCCTGGATTGGAGCTATAAAGTGATCTCCTAGGGCTTGGAGGCACCTAGGAGAAGCTTTGGTGCAAACCAAGGCCAACTGCCACTAGTGCCAGGCTGGAGCCTGCTTAGCAAGAGGTACAGGGGACACGGAGGCCAGTCACTGCTTGTTTGGTATTTGTGGTTCTTTCAGAGATTTTAGAGAAGTCCACAGCATGGACTGAGGCCAGCCATTTGAGAGTAACAGTCACTGAAAAATGTTCCAACCTGTGTGCTAGTTGGTGTGGGGGGTCCTCAGGGAATCACAGGGTGGGGTGAGTTTGATGGGGACTTGGATTTGTCGCCTGTCCATGAGGGTAGGTTGGGTTGGGGAAGTGCTCAGCAGAGGAAGAACAGTGCCTTCCTGCCATCTCTGCGGGGGAGGGTTCAACAAAGGAACAAAATGGTGGAGAGAGCCACCTCTCCAGCCCCGACTCTGAAGCCAGACAGTTCAATTTCTCCCCATGTGTCCCTGGCATTTTTCAATCTGCTGGCTAGCATTGGAGTTCAGAGTAAGTCCATCAGCACTTAAGTCTGCGCCCGGGCCCTTTAAGAGGATGCCGAGGTCTCCAGTAGCTCTCTGTCTCACCTGGGTAGAATCCTCACAGATTTTTCACAGCTGAGGTTTTCATTTCTCTGAGGTTTTCTCTTCCCTGCATTGGTGGTTTGGGCTGGGGACTCCATTGTAGGGCTGGGACCACTCACTCCTCAAGGGGGACCTCTGTCGCTGAGATATCCCTCTTGATTCTTAACCCCCACTTGTGGGTATAACACCAGACCATTTTGCATTTCTGCCCCACCCACCAATCTCAAGGTGGCTTTTTCTTTATATCCTTAGTTACAGGAGTTCTGTTGAGCTAGCTCTTCAAGCAGTGCTCAAGGGTGGTTGTTCTATAATTTAGTTGTGATTTTAATGTAATCATGGGAGGAGGCAAGCACAGTTTTACCTACTCTGCCATCCTGATCAGAAGTCCTCATGTCTGAAACTTTAAAACGAAGCTATTGGGTCTCTAGTTGCATCTCTATATATGTGTATGTATGTCTATCTTTGAAAGATATCACCACAGCTGGTTTGTAAAAAGCTCTGTTTAATTGGCTAAAGGAATTAAGTGCTCATATAAAAATTCTCAAAAATATAATAGACACTAACCCAAATGCTTTTCAGAATCAGGTGATCCTGGAAAATATTTGGTAGTAAAGCTGGTTTGAGTTTGGTTTGGTTAAATAGGTACGTCTCTAGAGTCATTAGTATTAGCACAATACTTTTGATCTACTTGAATATTTTGTCCAATAAGTTCATGTTATCTCTGTTGCACAATTTATCAGCAAAAAAAAAAAAAAAAAAATCTCAGTATGATAAAATTTTTGTAAGTAATCTAAACATAATTGTTAAGAACTAATAAATCAAATAAATGTAAGGAGTATGAAAAGACTTTTTTTAGGTGAACTCTTTAGCAATAATTATATTTTATATATACAGAAATAGTTTCCTGAAATCTTCTGGTAACTTTAAAATCTAAAATTTTGGTAGCTGAACTGAATAGTAGTCATTGATTATCCATATCATTTCTAAATAAGATAAAATAGTGACATATTAATTG
Source organism: Pteronotus mesoamericanus (assembly GCF_021234165.1). Taxonomy (NCBI): domain Eukaryota; kingdom Metazoa; phylum Chordata; class Mammalia; order Chiroptera; family Mormoopidae; genus Pteronotus; species Pteronotus mesoamericanus. Next base: position 1,254,485 of record NW_026555001.1, read on the forward strand.
TTAAATAATTACCAATTGCTAAATGCCAAGTTTACCTACTTTTGATTTCTTATTATAGGTAAACTACAAGATAAATTTGGACCTGTTATTGAATATATGAAATTGAGACTAATATATATGTAATTGAGAAATAACAAGGGAAACAACAGAAATGCATTTGAGGGATCAAAAGAAAGTAGTTTGTCCTAAAATAGGCTGGTTATTTCTGAGTGAGTAAGAAGAAGCAAACTAAAAGACCCAAGGGAAATTGTAAAGTTTGTTAAAAAGGAATCTTGAGAAAAGAAATTTTATGTGTGGTCAAGCTAAATAAGATTAAAATGAATTTAACTACGTGAGTTTAAATATCAAAAGTAAGCTGAGGAGAAATGAGAGTTTAGTTCCTTCTCTGTCAAAAAGGACAAATATTTTTGGTATACTATTGGTATGCCCAAAGAGATTATGAAGGTAAAGCAAAGATTTTATGTTTTATTAAAACGATTTCCTGTGCTCCGAATCTGCAGGTCTTCGGTTGTGCAGGTAATCCTTGGACTCTCTACTCTGCTGAGGATGTTGCCGCCAGGACCCCCCCAGTATCAGTGCAAGAGATAATAAGGAGCCCCTCAGAGCTTTGGGAACATACAGGTGAGAACAAGCCAAGAACTGTGCTTCTATACACATATTTGGAAAGACTATGAGTAAATGATGGAGGCAGGTCTCTGAAGGGTTATGAAGGGATGGGGAATGCTAGGAATGTGTTCCTAAACTTGGAGGCAATAATTAGAAAGATGCAAGCTGGCAACAAGCCAGGCTCCTTCCTGGCTTCCAAGTCCCCCAGTACTTTGTTCTTCCTCCTCCTCCATAAAGGTTCCCAGTCTTTTCCACAGCTGACTTCGACTCATCCTACAGAACATACTCAAGTCTAACCATTGAGGCTTTTTACAGATATTGTTATCATTTCTTCTCCTTTTCTTCTGATCAAGAGTTCTGAAGCTAATAAGACCTGGCTTCGAATTCCACTAGGCCACTTACCAGTTGGATGGTTTGGGTAATTCACTTTCCTCATTGATTCTTGGTTTATTTATCTGTAAAAATACAGATAGTTTCTTTTTTACTTGGAAAATTCTTCAAGAATTAATATGATAGGTATAGGGTTAATATCCTTAAAACATAAAGATTTCATCTAAAACAACAATACGCTAGGACAAAAACAATAAATGAATAGTGGTCATGAAGAGATAATTTCAAAAAACAAACTACAGGTAGCTAATAAACATTCAAAATATAATTAATAATAAAAGTGAAAATTAAAGAAGTGAAGCACACTTTGCTAATGAAAAGCTATTGTTGTTTTAATCTATAATACACAATATTTAAAGGATATGACAAGGCAGTCAGTCTTGGTTAATAAGAATCCTTTTTGGAACACAAGTTGGCAGTATGTACCAATGCTTTGAAAATGCTTACACCCTTTGACCTAGTAATTTCACTTCTAGGAATATATTTGAAGGATATAATCAGAGATGAAGTCAAAGATTAATATTTACAGATGCTCAGATATTCATAACAGAGTTATTAAGGGAAAAGTTTGGAAACAAAAACCTAAATGTCTATCAGTACATTAGTACAAATTTATATGCTGCATTCTTAAAGTGGAATTGCACAGTATTAAAAATAGTATTTTCAAAGATAATTAATAATATAATGATTATAATAAAATGCTTGCTGATAAGCAGGTTGCAGCATTGTATATGCTGTGTAATTCCAATTTTTATGAAGCTATATTCATTACACTTATATATCATTAGAAAAAATATGAGAAATAAGTACCCCAAAATGTTAACAATAGTAATTTGAAAGGTTATAGATTACATTTTCCTTTTCTTATGTGTTCTAAATTTTTCACAATAAACAGCTGTTACTTTTAAAATCAGAAAATAAAACTACTGCTTAAAATCACAATTACATTGTTTGACCCAGTAACTCCACTTCTTTTAAACTTTCCTAAAAAAATAATCAGAAATTCAGAGAAAGATGTTGGTACAAAGACATTAGTGAACCATTGTTTTAAATTTCAAAAGACAGAAAAACAGATGTTCAGCAGTTGGGGAACAGTTAAGAAACTAGTTGTAATTCCCACAATAGGGCACTGTGAAGGCACTACATATGCTTATTTAGAATTTTTAACAACGTGAAAATATTTTTGTCATTAAGGTCAATTTTTAAAAAGAATTGATAGTTATATATACCACGTGATATTGCATGTCTTCCAAATGAACTTTAAAAAATGAATATACATATGTAGGTGTTCGTTAATTGTTATACTCCCATCTTTGTTGTGAGATTATAGATGATTTTTCTTTTTTTCTTGCACTTTTATATTATTTTCTTATAACATGTCTCTAATGAACACTAATTACTTTATGACTAGAAAATAAATAAAAAGGAAAAACAATAATGGAGAAGGGGCGTGAGAGGAAATAAACTTCTCCATTGGGAATGCAGCTAATGACAATCATCTCCCAAGATTGTCAAGAAGATTAGATGAGGGTAGCAGATGTGACTCACACAGTGCCAGGCTGACAACAGTACAGTAAGTACATGATCATTCTTCCCTTTCCTGCTATCCCCACACCCACCTTTCCCCTTCTGAACTCTGTGCACCATTGACACTGTCTCACTGTCCTTCCATTGAGTAGCATTTGTCTCCCCCGGGGGTCTGCCAGCTCCCTCCCACAGCTCTTCCTTCTGGGCAAGGTGCTGGCAAAGGAACAGGGATGACCGTATTTCCTTCTGCTCAGACAACCCAGGCACAAGGTTTCTTCTCAGGGATGACATCTAGGGAAGGACAGTTTGCATGGAGTTTGAAGGGGCGAGAGGTGAACTCCCTTGTAAATGTGTAGTCTTTTCTTCTCTTTCTACGCCCAAGTCTAGGACTGGCAGAACACCCTGGCAAAGAAGGCAGGGAGAACAGGGTATAATTGAATGAACCCAGGACAGAAGTTTCTGAAGATGATTCTAACATTGTCAAAAGAGGGTAGGAACTGTTAGGGGGTGAGGACAAGGCAGTGAGCCAGGAGACAACCCAGGCCGTCCATCCAAGTGCAAAGACAGGGGTGTGGGTTAGGACTATGGAAGAGGGAATGGGAAGTAACGCACAGGGGCTTTTAAGGGAAGGCTGGGCAGGCCTTGGGGGCTGAGCAGTGGCTGGCGGGCCGGCTTACTGCACTCTCTGTACCTGCCAATGCCTCCGGAGTGCGCAGAGGCCCTGGGAGAGGGGGAGGAAGCTCCTTCCTCACCAGGGTTTCCAGGCGTTGTGTGGCTGGCCACAGACTACACTCAGGGTAGGGGTGGAGCCAGGGTAAAGGGCAGCCTCTCCCATTCTCTCCAAGGACAATGCCCCTTAAGCCAGCCATTGTGTTAAAATGAAGGCCTTTCTCTGTGCCAGTGCCTCACCCCCAGGAAATCCGTGTCCTGGGAGTTTACAGCTGTGAATACAGTCTGTTAAATAGCCAAGGGGAGATGAGAGACTGCCTGACTCAGGCCCCCAGGGCCTTTTCGGGGGACCAGAGCAGCCAAGTACTGGGCACTTAGTCAGCAGGCCTTTATTGAACACCTGCTCTGTGCCAGGAAGGTGTTGGATGCTGGACATACAGAGGTGAGGGAGACAGGGCCACAGCCCACTTGGGCCTTGGACCAGCCAACACATAAACACAACACAGTCAGGCACCTGCCAGTCAAGGTCTGTGCCAAGTGACATGTAAGCAGAGGTTGGGGCTGGAACATTCAGGGGAAGGCGAAAAAAAGCTTCATGGAGGAGGGGAAGTGGAACAGAATCCTGAAGGAAGAGAAAGTAAGGGCTTGTCAAGCGGACACAAGTAGAAGGTAAGAGTAGCACATTCAAGGAGATGCCGCGTGCCAGGGCCTGAAGCAGCGTGGCGCACCAGGGGACCACATATCATGGGTCAAGCTGCAGGCGCCAGAAGAAAGGGGTGGGGAATGGGCCTGGAGAGAGAAACTAGGTCCAAGTAATGAGGATACCTGTGGGCAGCCCAAGGTATATGAATTATCCTGCAGATCATATGTACAGGTGAGGCACAGGTGCCTGAGAAAGAAAAGCTTCTGTTTATAACTCACTTCCACCCCACCCAGGGCTTTGCATAGTCTGTTTCCTCTGCCTAGAAGCTCTTCCTCCAGATAGCCCCACTCCACTGTGGATTTCCCCACCCCTCTCTCCTCTTTCTTTCCATAGCACTTACGGTCTGCTGCACAACGTGCTTATTATGTCTATGATTCGTTGTCTCTGCTAGAACGGGAGCTCAGGAAGCAAGGATCTTTACATGTTTTGTTCCCTGCCTGCATCCACAGCACCTAGAACAGTGCCTGGCACAAGCAGAGGCTCAATAACTATTTGTGGAAGGAATAAATGAGAAAATGAATGAATGAATAAGGGAATAAATGAAGGCAGAAACTGCATTTGCAATTCCAGATTCAACACAGAGCTTGGGAGTAAAAAGTGCTGTAATAATTAGGGGAATGAAAGAAACAAGGAAGGAAAGAAGGGACCAAGAAGTGCAATGAGTTTCCACTGCAAACCACTAAAAGCCTGGTTTGAGCCGCAGCGTGGTGCCATCCTCCCTTCCCCGGCCCAGTGGGGCACTTGGCACAGCCGGAGGCGAACGTGCCACTTGGAGAATCCAGTGCTTCCTCAGGCGGGACCGCCCTGCCAGGCTGCCGGGCCGTGGGTCCCGGAAACCCTCCCCTGAGCGCTGGGCCGGACTTGGGCACAATGGCTCACAGGAAGACGGTGCGGTCAAGGAAGCCTGGGTGGGGTCTTCTAGGAAGTGGCCCCTACTCGCCTGGCCTCCTCCTACGCAGAGGAGAAAGAATGTGGGGTCCTCGAGACCACTCCTCCACTGTGCGACAGCGGGCTCCTGGGCCCCAGAGACCTCCTAAACGGGGTCCCAAGCACTGAAAAATATCATGGGGTCCCGGGTCCCATTTGTAATTTTAGAATTACATTGCATGTATTAATTTTTTGACACATAGGAAGCTATACAAACCAACAAAAACATAAGATTAGGACTAGGGTATGAATACAAGTGCACTCAGCCTGTCTGAACTGTTTATTCCTTAGAAAATAAAATGATTAGAAGTAAAGGTGAAAAAAATCTTGGTTTAAATTTTAGGTAGTGAAAATGTGGATGCTGTTCATATTGTTCTTTTCACTTTTCTATAATTTTAAAATATCGAGAGATTAAAAATAAAATATACATAAGGAAAAGTGATGTGATTCTTTTTTTTTTTCCCCATGATGACTTTCAGAGATTTCCTGAATGAAGATCCTGGGTTGCACGCAGCCTTGGTGCTGTGTTTAACCCACTGGGAGATCATGGCACCTCAACAGCTTTGTGGGCAGAAGAGATTTGTAGGGGGCTCAGCGTAGGGGTTGGGTGGGGTCTGGGGGGGCAAAGGCAGTGTCTAAGGGCCTCTCTAGTCTTACCACCCAGAGAGCCACCTGTTCTTCCCACAGAAAGGCCAGGCCCACTTCCTTGGCTTCCTGCATGTTTTATTTTCTGCCTCTGAGCTAGACCTCCATTGTTGCCACATGAATGGGAGGGTTGACAAGGTGGGTGAAGGGAAATTCAGGAGTGAAGTGATCTCAGGCAGGAGTGGTGGAGGCAATTATCATCTGGGAACTCAGGTCTATATCTCTCCCTGTAATTTCTGAGTGAGTGGGGGATTTATGAGGATGCTCATGGATTCTTAAGAGACAATAAAACTTAGCACCGCTAAATAGCACCCTCTGGGTCCCAGAAAAACACGTGAAAACTTTGCAGATTCCTGTTTATCCACAATCCCATGAAAGTATAAACCATCGAAGGTTTTTTCCTGCTTTTGTGACAGACAAGGGAGAAACCTTTCTTATTTTTTATAATGTTCTGGGCATCTCATAGAGTCCCATCAGGTTGGTGTGGACTCAGCACTAGCTCTTGAATCAATGACTCTCTAATGGTGTCTTAGTCAGTTGCAGTTGCTGTTGCAAAACACCAAAGTGTGGTTGGCTTCACGAGCAGTTATTTCATAGATCTGGAGGCTGGGAAGTCTAAGATCAGGGTTCTGGCCCATTCAGTTGTGGATGAGGGCCTGCTTTCTGGTGTGTTGCCAGCTAGCATCTCATTTTGTGGTGGAAAGAGGAAACTCTAGTGTCTCTTCCTCCTCTCCCTATAAGGGCACTGACTCTTTCATGGTGGCTCCACCCTCATGACCTCCTGTAAACTTCATGACCTCCCAAAGGCCCCGTCTCCTTACACCAATTGAAATAGAGGGCCATGACATATGAATCTTGCGGTCACAGACACTAAGCCCATAACAGGTGGGAAGTGCCATGGGAGCCAACTCCCTTGGGTGACAGAAACACCCCCTCTGACTGATGCATGTGCAGTGTCCTTTTGAATTTCCCCAGTGGCAGGAAGCTCACGATTTCTATCCACTGAACACAGCTCTGCTCTCTGAGATGCACTAAATTTGCCTGGCCCTTATCCACAAAGCCTCCCTTCCCGTGTTTGCAGACTGCGCCTTTCTTTCTCTGGGCTAAATGCCCTGGCTCCTCCCACAGGCTCCCTACTCTTTCACTGAACAGGTCTGTGCAATGTGATTGATGTCCTCAACAGTCCTTGGAAATCCCAAAGTATCCTGAAATACTTCTGACACGTCAGAGAAAAATGGGTAGGTTTGCTTGACAGAGGAATTCTTTATAGATTGATAAATGGTCAGTCCACTGGCCAGGGAAATTACAACTTGGAGTTAACTGAGCTATAAAATTACCCAGGGCTATTTATTTCCTGCTCAGCTGTGTTATAGAGTTGGTTGAAGATGGAATGACCTCCTAGAATTATTTAATTGGGGGCCCACATTGAGCTCAGAAGTTTCAGCACTTCTTCCCAGGAATATTTGTCCAATTATTGCTCCACGAAAGTGGTCAAGTATCAACTCCTCTGGGCAATGGAAGGCTGAGGAATCTTCTACATTTAATTCAGAAAATAGACAGTGTGGTCTGACCTAAAATCCTTAAGATACATGTCTTACTTAGTTTCAATGACTCTCCACATATCCCCATTTCAGGAATTGGGCACAAAACTCAGCTGTAGCAAATGTTTACTGGGAACAGGAGGTGTTGGCCAGGAGTCCTATCTCCAGGGAGAGAGCTGCATGGGGTGGGGCTTGAATTACAATAGAAGAATGGGTGCTGAGGGGGGCCTGACTTTCATCCTTCCTGTCTCACCCAGAAGCCAGTCCAGGTCCCTGTCAGCTCCTCACTCTCTACTTCCACCCTGACTCAAGGTTTCCTTCAGTAGACTGTGCGCACCGTGAGGGAGCCATTTTTAATCTGGGCTGCCAGATGACTCATTTTGACTCTGGATAATGACACTGGGCTGGGCACAGTGTCTAATATAACACTCTGCAGCTCAGCTCCTGGGACCCACCTGGCATCCACACATGTCAGGAGGCCCTAGGGGGAGGGAACAACAGGGTGCCAAGCCCTTGGCATTCAGATTACCATACGCCTCTGGGGGCTTGGTTAACACAGCTCCCCTCTGTGGGCGGGAGGCGGGGAATGGGTGGGGCAGGCACCCAGGAGGGACAGAAAAGTCCCTCCTCATGGAAACCATGAGAGTGGGGAAGATGACGCCATCTCCTATCCAGTAATTTATTTCTGAGGAAAGAAGGTGGAGATGCAGGGTTAGGAATTGGGTTAGCAACCGTCTGGGGCAGTTGGAAAGGAGTCACAGAGAGAGGACAGTAAGTCTCTTGGCGGAGGGCAGGGAAGAAGCATTTGATCCCATTGTCCAATATTGTGAGCATCCACTCGTGACAGGCACCACGCCGGCGTCTGGGCACGCAACAAGGTCAGGGTGCTGCCTTCTACATTCCTAACGGCAGCAGGTCATAGTGTGCTGTCTGGAATTGAGGTATAAATGCAGAAAGAGAGGAGGGAACGTTTCCACAGGGGGACGTTCTAATAAAGGTGAGCAGATGAAGGGAGCCCCAATAAGAAGGAAAGCATGAAAGCAAAAGATGAAGCTTAAATGACATCCTTTCCAGAAGCAGGGGCTGTGCTACTGCCATCACCTCTTAAAATCCCAAACTGCAACTGCAGAGGTGTGTATGGTTAGAGCAATAATCTCTCAGGGAGAGAAACAACAACCCCACAGAAGGCGCACGTCAGCCGGCTTTCTTCACCCAGCATCTCTGTACCGGCCACAGCTGCGCCTGCGCCACACACCCTCTCACAGGCCTTCAGAGACAAACTTCTCCCCAAGGTGTCCTCACAGGAGCCTTGGGGGCCTCAGATCAGTCTCCAGGGAGCTTCAGTTGTCTTCCCAATTCCTTTGTAAAAATACAAGGCCTTGGAACCAAATGGCAGGTCAGGTTTGGAGAAGGGTCTTATGAGTGCTCCCCTTGTGAGCATTGGAATCATCTGCCCTTAGGGACAATGAGTGCTTTCCTCCCAGAGAGGACACCAGCCTTTTCCAGAAAACTTTCTCAGTCACAACAGTCCCACCTGCCTGGCTGTCACTGACCAGATCTCCTAAGTCCGGATGAACTGCTCCAGGCTACCGCCACTGCCACCGTACCCAGGCAAACCAAGGTATTGGCTTCTGTCCCCAGAAGATGAGTATGCCCAGCTCTGCAAAGCCATTACCCATACAACATTCACAGGCCAATTAGAATCTACCCTGATTTAGTAAGACAGTAATGCCAAACAATAACAAAAGATTAACTTAAGCAAATAGAGAAGCCGGAGCTTGGACACTCTGTGTCAGATTGATTTGCTTTCCTTGGGGCCAGGGCTGGGTTCTGGGAGGCCACAGGGTTGGTGGAGGGAACTGGGCCAAGGACAACTGCTAAGGGGAGGTATGCCAGGAAGAGAGGGTACGGTTCGCTTGAAGGGCCCGGGGCATCAGCCGCGCTCATCTGTTGAGGGCTGTGTGTCTGGTGGAATAAGTCTGAAGTTAGACATGAGGAAGGTCCAGCCAGGGGCTATCAGTGTGCCTTGGGGCCAGAGGCCCAGCCTGTCCAGGCCTCAGTTTCCTCATCTGGTCCTGGGGCAGGAAGAGACCTTGAGAATGTCATACAAATAAAATATGATCAAATAGGCACATTGTAAACTCTTAGCAGAGATTAATGTGAGCTAATATTTCCTTGAATTTTCTACAGTACTTATCAGGGAATTCAGCTCTAAAAGCCACTCAACCAAACAAATATTTGTGGGGCAGATGAATGAATCTGTTTCCTCCCAGAAATCCCCATCTCAAAAGGAAAGCAAGTTTGGGGTGAGTCACAAATATTCCAATTGTTGTATCCAAGACCCTTCATTTCCACATTGTCTGTAGTTCTAGGAATTTGCTGAGAAACATCAGCATAGTAAGGCTTTGCTTTTGTAAAGGAACAATGAGCCCAATGAGTTGGGTATAAATCAGGTTTTTGTGAAACAATTTAGTATTTTAAATGCACAATGAGAACCAGGCTCTTTTTTAAGAATGCTACGAATGTGTATAGAAAGTAATTTGTTTAGTTTAAAGTGAAATCCAGCTAAATCACAGAAATCAGGCGCACACACAGACACACACTCACTGCATTCTCCCATGTCTTTATCTGTTGCTCAGATTACACTAGTCAGAAAGAAAAAAGAAGGGAAAAAACCCTAGTGCTATTGCCCTGAAAAAAAGCAGATGAATGAGAAGGATTCTCCTCATCATCCAGGACTGCAGCCTGTGATCTCCAGCAGAGGCAGAGGGGAAAGCAGGCGGGCATCGCTAATCAACAGCATGCTCATTAGCTTCTGGGAAGCCAGTGAGTCGGGCTGCTGCCACTGTGGGCAGCCAGCATGTGATCCTGTCAATGACCATGAGTCTGCCCTCAGGAGGATCAGCCTTCTGGGAAGACCCAGCCTGGAATGTGGAAAAGGAAAAGGAAGTGAACAGACATGGAGGGGATCGACAGGGGCCTCTAAACCCCAAACAAATTTCCTTAATTGGGCTGTGAGGCCTCACCTGAGAAGGTAGAGGCATTAAGGGTTCTTTGGGGAGGGCAGGGTGTATGGGGTGAAGGTGGGAGTGGGGAAATTTGGAGCCTCCAAATTTCTTCCTTCAGGGGTGAGAGAAGTATTTGGGGGCAGGGGCAGGGCAGTGGCCCCAAGAGCCAGTGCTCTCCCTGCAGGATTATAATTTCCCATCAGTTTTAAGCCATACTCTGCCAAACAACGTGCTTTAGATGATGAAATGGGAGCAGAAGCGGCCGGGGTCATTTCCAGGCAAAGGCTGCAAGAGCCAGCAGCCGCAGCCACCGCAATGTTCCCAATAGTGGCCAAAACACCATCCTGGATCCCAGAGGGACCATAACACAGAGAAGAGCCCCAGCCAACCTGTGGCCGCTGTGAAGAATGAGTAAGAAATCAACTTCTGACATTTCAGACCACTGAGATCTGAGGTCTGTGATTACCACAATGCTTACTCAGATGGCTTTGTGCATAAATCCCATAGGAAGAGCTTGCAGAACCAAGGAATACCCGTGACATGAGCCAACACCTCAGGAAGTTGGAGAAGGAGGATGGAGGGTGGCGTGCATCTCCAGGTTACCCCTGAGCCTCCAGTAACCAGGCCTCAGAGATCTGAGGAAAGGCTTGTCTTGTCTCTGGGAGATTAAGATAACCTTCAATGAAACCTTGTTAATAGTTTCCCTCAAGTCAACAGAATTTTTCTTTCTGCCCTCTGACCTTTTCCATCTCGGGTCGATCTCTATCTGTGGATTAAGCACGCACTAGTACCCTGCTCTGTCTCAAAGAACAACTGCGTCAGACCTGGATCACATGGAGTCTAATCTGCAATAAACATGTAAAAGTGAGATAATGAAGAATCGAATGGTCCACTCTGTAGTCCTTGCTTTGTTTTGAATTATGGTTAAACACACATAATGTAACGTTTACCATCTTAGGATGTTTAAGTAGGTGGTTCAGGAGCATTAAGTACAGTCACATTGTACAGCCATCACAGCCGTCCATTTCCAGAGCTCTCTTCATCTGCATACCCGAAACTCTGTGCCCATTGAACACTAACTTTCTGCTTTCTGTCTCTATGAGTCTGACTATTCCAGGTATCTGCAGCACTTTTTGCTCATGATGAAGGACGGCAGTCACCAAATCATTTTTGACTACAAGCGTCCATCAGCTAAATACCTTTGTTTACGTACCACCGATATATTTGTAACTGTTAATTTATAAATAAATACATACACACCCCTATACTAACACAACGTATATTTTAAAACCTATAGAGAGCAGTAAAGCTTTTATTCCTTGCTTTTTTTACCTTTCTATTTTGAAAAAATTTTAGACTTATAGAAATTTTGCAAAAATACTAGAGGCTTTATATACCTTTCTCCCAGTTTCTTACATTATCACAGGACAACTATCAAAGCTAAGATGGTAACGTGGGTATAATACTATTAACCAAACTAAGGACTTTATTTGGATTTTCACTAGTTTTTCCACTAATACGTATACATTTTCTGTTTGGGGACCTAATGCGGAATCCCACATCATTTAGTTGTCTTGATTCCTTTGTCTCCTAGTCCAGTCTGTGATCGTTTCTGTCTTTCCTTGCCTTTTGTGACAGTGACATTTTGTAGTGTTTCTCTCCATTTGGACCGATGTGAGGCTTTCCGATGTTTAGACTGTGGTTCCACGTTTTTGGCAAGAACGCCACAGAGCTTGTGTGCTCCTCTCCATGAATCAGAGCGAAGTCGCCAGGATGGCCCCATATCCTACTCCTGGTGATGCCCACATGGATCTCTTAGTGAAGGTGGTGTCTGCTGGGTGTCCCCGCTGTCAAACTACACTTTTTCCTTATATAAATGATAAATATCTTGGGAGAGGTTCTCTGAGATTGTGCAGATATACACATTCTCCTCAAACCTCTGCCCACTAATTTTAGCATCTGTTTGGACCCGGCCTGCAGCAATAATTACTGTGGTGGTCTAACAGTGGTTTTCCTAGTTCATTCTTTCTACAATTATTAGTTGGAATTTTTCTATAAGGAGGAGTTATTCTTTCACTTCCATTTAACTTATTTATTCAATTATAGCTCTATATCAGTACGAATTTATGGATAGTGAGTGGTTATAGTCCAAGATTATTATTGTTATTATTTCTTTCATTCTTTAAATTGTTCTAGGTTTGGCTATCAGTATCTCTTTCAGGTTGGCTTCTGTGTCATTTTAACATTCTCCAATCTTTTATTTTATTTTTAATATTTTATTTATTTATTTACTTATTTTTAGAGAGGAGGAAGAGAGGAAGAAGGAGTAGGAGAGAAACATCAATGTGCGGTTGCCTCTTGTGTACCCCCTACTGGGGACCAGGCATGTGCCCTGACTGGGAACTGAACCAGCAGCTCTTTGGTTTGCAGGCCAGCACTCAGTCCACTGAGCCACACCAGCCAGGGCGACTTTTTATATTATATATTTTTTTCCATTACCATTTAGCCCCCTTATATCCCTCCTCCTAACCTTTTAAAAGCGCTTTCTTACTCTCTGGCTCCACAAGATGCTTTAGGCTCATCTTGTATTGTCCCTGCCCAAGGCCTGGAATCAACCACCTCTCCAGAGCCCTCATTCCTTTTATTGGAGAATGGTATTTATAAATCAAGATCTGGGTGCTGGGTACGCTCAGTGTTACTGGAGTGTCATTGCTTCTTGGCCCTCTCAGCAGAAGAAACATGTATGTATACTAGTACATGGATACACACGTTTCTATATTTCTGTAGCTCTCTATCTGAATGGATAACCAAAATGTGGTATATACACACAATGGAATGTTATTCAGCCTTAAAAAGGAATGAGATTCTGACACGTGCTATAGTATGGAAAACATTATGCTAAGTGAAATAAACTAGACACAAAAGGGCAAATACTGCGTGATTCCATTTACATGAGGTGCCTAGAACAGGATTATCCATAGAAACAGAAAGTAGAATAGAGGTTTATAGGGACTGGATGGAGGGAGAATTGGGGAATTCTTATTTCATGCTTATAGGATTTCTGTTTGTGATGAACAAAAAGTTCTGGAAATAGATAGTGATTATGGTTGTACAACATTATGACTGTACTTATTGGCACTGAATTTTACACTTAAAAATGGTTAAAATGGTCAATGTTATGTGTATTGTACCACAAAAACAAACAAACAAACAAACAAACAAACACGCAGAGTTCACGCTGCTACCTCTGACTCCAATCCAGCACCTCAGAGTTCATTCTGGCCTCCCCTTCTCTCTGTGGCAGTGAGAACTCTAGCTCCCTTTATATATAATGTGTTCACTTATTTGTTCAACCCAAGTGTATCCATTTTCAGAATGGCTAATGCATACCCCTGTGAGAAACAAATTCACTAATCACATTATTTGTATACAGTTCATTTTTTTTTCCCATTAGCCTTACAACAGCCAGTCAAAATATTGTTTTCCAGAATTAAGTAGGTTAGTTCTTTTCTTCCCCACCCGCTTCAGTTTGGTGAGCTTATTCGTGTGTAATATAGTTAAGCTCATTTGTTACAATTTGTATTCTACTTTAAGTTCACCCCACGTCCTGGTTGGTTTTTTCTTAAATTACATAATACAAAATTCACTTTCCATAATGTTCAGTTCTATGGGTTTTGAAAAATGCATAGAGCAGTGTATTGACCACCCACAAATATGTGAGACAGAACATTCCTATCACCTCCAAACTCCCTCCTGCTGACTCAGTCAGCAGCTCCTCCCAGCTCCTGGCAACCACCGACTTGTTCTCTATCCCTATTGTTTTGCCTTTTTCTGTCACAGAAACAGAATCATACAGTGTGGAGCCCGTGGCTCTGGTTGCTTTCAGTTACAAAGTATATTTAAGGTTCATCCGTATTGTTTGAATCAACACATTTTCCTTTTTATTGCTGAGTAGTATTCCTTCCATTTTATAGATGTACCATAGTTTGCTTATTTACTAGTTCAAAGACACCTGCGTTGTTTCCAGTTTGGGACAATTATGAATAAAGCTGCTACAGACACCCACACACAGGTCTTTGTCTGAACATAAGTTTTTGTTTCTCTTGAGTAAATACCTAGGAGTAGGATTGCTGGGTCGTATACGGTACGCATATGTTTAACTTTATAAGGGACTGCCACACTGTTTTTCCAAAGTGACTGGGCCATTTGCATTCCCACCAGAAATATGTGAAAATTCTAGTCACTCCAAATTCTTACCAGGTATTAGTTGGTATTGTCAAAATTATGCATATTTATGCCTTTTGCTTTTGTTTTAATTCTAGCGTGTGTGTGTGTGTGTGGTAGTATCTCATTATGGTTTTAATGTGCACATCCCTAATGACTCATGTTGAAAATCTTGTATTTATTTATTGCTTAAGATACAAAATAAATATAAGTGCTCCAGTATTTTCTAGCTTTACCCTCGTAGTAGATACACTACGGGTACTTTGGAGGCGACTGCTGCACAAGGTGAGCAGGGAGAGCTCAGCCTGGGCCGAGGTGGTCCCGAAAAGCACCTGGGCAGGGAGTGGATGGGGCGGGGTACAGTGGGGGAGTGATGGTCTTAAGCTGGCCCTTTAGCAGGGAGGAACATCTGGCCACTGCATCCCGAATCTTAGCTTGGGGGTACCTACCCAAAGCCTGCGGTGGACAAGAAGATAGCAATAAGCCAGAGGGGCAGAACCTTGTCTTTGCTAATCCCTGCCTGATTCTTACAGCTAGTCCCATCTGTAAGGTGCTTGTATATTTCGTACTCATGATCTCCTTTACCCTTCATAACCGCCCTTCGGGGCAGCCATTGAGATTGCTGCCACTGCACAAATGAGGAAACTGGCTTGGAGAGGTTAAGGAACTTGGCCAAGATTACCCAGTTCTAAGCCGCAGGACCAGGACTCCTGCCTAGACCAGCTCATTCTAGATCTTGGGCTTTTGCCATTATCTATGCATCATGGGGGGAGGGGTTGCCATTGTCTCCACAACTCAATGAATCCTGGCCTTATTTTCACAGACAGATATATCCATGTAGTCTATAAATATTTACTGAGTCTCTACAATGGGTAGAGTCTTCTAGGTTGGGTGGGGGTTCAAAGATAGTTAAGACATAGTTTTTGCCCTAATGGACCTACCCAAACCCAAATAATATAAATTTGATGACTCTAACATTTATATCTTTGGCCTGGACCACTCCCCATAATTGCACTCTCATATCCCATGGCCCACCTGACATCTCCACTTGGATGTCTAATAGACGTTTCAGACTTGAGCTGTCCAAAGCCACTCTCTTGCTCTTCCCCAGCCCGCCCCGGCCCTTCTTTCTTCCCCTTCACTTAGTGGCCCCACCCTTCTAGTTGCTCAGTCCTCAAGTCTTGGAGTCATCCTTGACTTTATTCTTTCATTTCTGAACACGCTCAGTTCATCAGCAAAACTTACGAGCTTTGCTTCGGGACATATCCAGAAGCTGACCACATCTCACCAGCTGCAACACAACCACTTGGTCCAAACTGCTGTTCTCTCCCCTTATGTCCCCTACAATCTCTTCTCAATGCAAGTGAACCTGTTAAAATGGAGTCAGGACATGTCACAGCCCCACTAAAAAAATAAAAGGTAATATTCTTACGATTGTAAGAATTCCTGCATGCTGCGGTTCATCTCCCACTAATGCCTCACCCTACTCTACTCCAGCCACCCTGGCGCCCACTGTTCCTGCTGGCAGTCTCTTGCTTTGGTGACTTTGCACTTGCAATTTGCCTTTGCCTGGACCACTCTTTATCCAGATCAACACACGGCTTACTCCTCAACCTCCTTGTGCTTTTTCAAACCTCCCCTCAGTGAGACACCCCCAACTAGGCCCCCCATGCCCTCCACTAACGCTCATTACCTAGTCCACTTTCCTGCTTTGTATTTCTTCATAGTCTCTATCACCATCTGATGTATGTTATAAACATAGGATGTTCTATTTATCCTTTTATGTATCTGTCTCTTCCCACTAGAATGTAGGCCCTATGAGGCATCAATTTTATCTGTTTTGTTTATGATATATCCCAGACCCGAGAACAGCGCCTGGCACACAGAAGGTCCCCGACAAACACACACGTGTTGAATAAAGGAAATAACTAATACTAGAAGAAAGGGATTTATGTCACAGGTAACAAACAGAATAAGCACTATAAGGTTGCCAAAAGATGTGACCACATCAGAAGGAGTGAGATGGAGGAGAGAACTCTAATTATCAGAGGAGAAAAGGACTTATTCTATAATTCTGCATGAGTGCCTACACAGCTTGTATTTTTCTACTCTATCTTCTCAACTCTTTGCTTGTTTTGAAGCATTTAAGATTAGGATTTAGGAGTAGCAACTTAAAAGTAAAACTGTTATCACAAGTGTGTGCTTACGCACATGCAAAAAAAAATGGTCCTTAAAAAAAGCTCATTTCAAACAACCCTGATCTAATACTCTTCCCCCTTCCCTGTTGTTCCAGGAAGCCGCCATGGCCCCAGGGCTGGGCTAAGAATGTCGGAGCCCTTAGGGCCTGATGCTTTCCTCGCCTCACACTGACTGTTTCCTTTCTCCTAAGTTTCTTACCTCTTTTCTCGTCATTGGAAAGCCTGAAGGGCTTGGGGGCCTTTTTCCCTTGTCCACATCTTTCACACACCAAAGAAATTTAAAATGAACCCAAAGAGTGAAATTGGGCGGCTTTATGAGAAAGAGTTTTTCTATTCCACCCAGTGAATCCAAGAGAGGTGGCTTTGGAGCCCCTCCCCCCCGCATTAGACCTGCAGGTAAGGTGTAGGGTTTCTCAGCCATGCCTGACTACAGATCATTATTAACCCCTCCCCTACAACCCAGGTGGTTCCCAGATCACCCATTGTGAGAGAGGGAGGCTGCCCGGACCAGAGGCTCCCTACACAACAAAATGGAAGGCCTTAGTCTCCTTCACTCCTGACTCCAGACCCTTTCTATCTGCAACATCCTGCTGTGTGGAGCTTGGCTGCTGATTCCTGTCCTGCCTCCTTCCTTCCCCAACTCAGGCAGCACCCCCCCATCCCTGAATCACTCACTTATTCAATCAACAAACATGTACTATCCTCCTACTTGGTGTCAGGTTCAGGGCAGAGGTGTGGGCTAGAGAGACAGGTAAGGCCAGTTCCTGTGCCTGCAGAAGTCCGGAGATTCAAGTGTTCATGCCTCATCTCTATTCTGGGGCTAGAGTCTTCAAGGAAAGCTATTCCTGAAAGCCTTAGGAACTCCAGGATGAAGCGAGGGAAAGTTTGGAGTGAAGAGAGAGAATCACAAAAATAAACAAAATGAACTAGATGAACTTGAAGTGGCAGAGATGTCTCGAGGAGAAAAAATTTACAGTACAGGGTGGGGAAAAAGTAAGTTTACAGTTGTGAGCACATGAAACAGCAAGTTTATTCTTGTGCTATTATTTATTAATTATTGTATTACTTTCCATATGAAGAACTGTAAACCTACTTCTGCCCTACCCTGTATATTCCCCAAATAGTAAACCAATAGCATTTAGTATTTTAAAATATTTTCAAACCTTCCTATGTATTATTCCCTCATCACAGCATCCCTGTGAAATAGGCAAGAGTAATTATCTCCAATTGGGTATTGAAGCAAACGAGGGCTCAGATGGGTTAAGTGCCTCACCCAACAGTGTGGACTAGTGAGTCTGCGGTAAAGCTGCAACCGCATTTGGAATTTTCTTTCTCTTCTTCTAGTGCAGCAGTGTCCAGCCTTTTGGTGTCTCTGGGCCACACTGAAAGAAGAAGAATTGTCTTGGGCCACACATTAAATACACAAACACTAATGAAAACTGATGAGCAAAAAAATGTCTGTTCATAGTTTTTGTGATATCTGCCACCACAAATAAGCACACATTATTTATGCAACAGCCCTTTCAATAATCTTTAAAACCATCGAGCAGGTCCCAAGTTTATGATCACTAATATAGAAAATGTATATTAGGTAATACATGTAATTAAGAAAATGTATCTAAGTAATTAAATGTCATTGATGATTTTTTGTATTTTTATTATAAAAGTACAAGAAAAGGGAGTAACATAAAGCTAGTGGGATGTTTGATGTTGCATTTGAGAAACTAGTGCATCAATATCTGGTTTGATAGAAGTAGTTGCAATTCTCAGTGAGTTCTCACGGTGCTCATCAGATATTTTGGTTCTAATTTTACTCTTCATGGGTTTCATTCTTGAAAATAGTTGCTCTCAAATGTAGGTGCTGCCAAATAGTAATGACACTAATAAGGCTTGAATGTGAAGCAACGGATATTTGTCTCTGGGAGGATAAGACCTCCTACGTCCAGTAAAGAGACACGATCGAAGTTTTCCTTTAAGTTGAATGTCAGGTAACTGACATTGCATTTGGAAATTGGCAGGTAACATATTTATGTCAACTGAAAACGGACTCACAAATATAGCAAAGTATTGATTATTTTCCCAGAAATTTTGCAATCTGTTTTCAAATTCTTGTATCAAATTGAAAAGTAAGGCTGCATACTTTTTACTGTTCACATGACTGTGTTTAGCCAATGTGTCAAAATGCATAAAATTATTTGCCTTAATTTGAGCTTGCCATAATTTCAGTTTCATTTGGAACACTGTTATGGTTTGAAATGTGGTATTGATAAGCTGGTTTTCACATTGAAGATGAATGTTTAACTCATTTAAATGAGTAAGTGGGTAAGCCCACTAAAAATGCTAACTCTGTAAGCCATTTTTCATCAAGTTCCGGCACAAATTTGTTTTTTGGTACAATAAACGTCTTGATATCATGTTGCAAATGATAAAATCTCTTCTGCATTTGGCCTCGACTTAGCCATCTTATTTCCAAAAAAGTAAATGATGTTGTCATAGTCAGTATCAATACTCTTAAAGAATTCCTGGAATTAGTGATGATTCAATCCTCTGGTTCTTCTGAAATTCACAGCCTTGATGATTTTCATGATGTTATCCATTTTTAAAGCTTTTGTGCATAAATTGTCGTGGTGTAGTATGCAGTGACACTTCATCAAACGTGAGTTTGGGGTGGCAATTGCATTGTCTTCTGTTAATTTGACAAGTTCCTCTCTTTTACCCATCATCACTGGGGCACCATCAGTAACTATAGCAGCTATGTTGACAATGAACAAAGAAAATCGCTTTAACATATTTTTACTGCTTTGTATAAATTTCTTGATTTGGTTGTGTCTTTTAATGGCACTAAAGAAGCCATTTCTTCAATGGCATTATATTTGCCATCAATGTCACTAATCAAAATGGCAAGTTGAGTCGTATTTGTAGCATTTGTGCTGTCATCCAAAACCATTGAGTTTGGCAAAACTATCATCGCCAAAGCATAAAATTTAAAATTAGCAGCTTTACTCTCCAAACTTCTTTCGATAGATTTTCCAGTTTCCTCAATTTGCCAGGCTATAGTCTGGTGAGACAAACTGACTTTAGAAATATCCCCCGCTTTTTCAGGACAAATTCTACCTGCCATGCTTTCTATGTATTGCTTAATAAACTCACCATTAGTAAATGGTTTTGATTTTTTTGCTATTAAATATGCTAACACATAACTAGCTTTTACAATGGAATCTGCTTGAGTTGTAACTTTTGAAAAAATTTTTGTTAAGAAGTAAGACTTTTTTTCAGTTCTACTATTTTGTCCTTACAACACAATCCTTCATATGCATTGAATTTGGCATCATGTTTTTGCACATAATGCCTTTTCAAATTATAGACATTAAATCTTCAAAAATTTGCACCAATCTCCTGCAAATTAAGCACAGTGCCTTGCTATTTGCCTTGACAAAAAAGTAGTCACCTGTCCACTTTTCACTGAACAATCTTCCTTCATCTGTAATTTTCCTTTTATGGGGTTCTTTTTTTCTTTTGAGATGTCGTAAAAGCCATGCAGGGATTAAAAAATAGTAAAAGATAAGGGGCTTTATCTACTTTTATTATGAAAATTAATTGACAGAAAGCAAGGTTTGGGCCCTTCTGTAGCCCTCTTAGCTGCTAATGCAGGGCGAGATGGAGGGCTGATTCTAAAATGTGGCAGGTGATATGTAAGGTGCCGCCAAGGTGTGGAAGTACCTTCAATAATCAAATAAGAATGCTCACCTGACTTCTAAGTGACATTAAATGCCTACTGTTGCAATGGTAGGTTGAAATATGATTGATAATTGCTGCCTCACTAAGTCACCATGAGCACGTGTAATGGCTGATGGTGTCAATTCTATTGTCTGTGCTTGGAAGATAACACACTGGAAGCCACACACCACCATAAAACTGAAGCCTCACATGCATACAAAAAGCGAGAGTGTACGTACGTGACCCTTGCTATTTTACATGACAATGTGACATATAATCACAAAATAATCTCATAATGTTTTGAGTGAATTTGCGATTTTGGGTTGGGCCACATTCATAGCCATCCTGGGCCACATGAGGCCTGCAGGCCACAGGTTGGACACCCCGACTGTGATGTCAAGGACGTTATCCTATTGTGATGATGTCATGTGAGGCATGTATATGTATATCCGAATTAGACTTTAGCTAATTAAGTGTCATAATCTTCTGTGAAGACAAGAGGCATTGCTCTTGCCCCAGGCTGCTTTGGTCTGTGATTGGTTGGCCAAGACAATGGGCACTTTGGTTATGGGCTGGCCACCAGGAAGCTTCCGAGCAAAATACAGGGCCCAACAGAAGAAACACCTGTTTGAATGTGGTTGGTAGGGTAATAATATGGGTGTAATAATTTATAGTTTTAATTTGAATATTTCACCTAAAATGTCATATGGTATGCTTGAGTGTGATATTGTTAGATTGTAGAATCACATGCTTATGATTTTGTAATAAAAGCTTTTGTAATATAGAAGAAGCATTATTTGTGCCCACCCTGTATTTTGTTAGCAGTGGGCACTGTGGA
This sequence comes from Pteronotus mesoamericanus, assembly GCF_021234165.1. Classification (NCBI taxonomy): domain Eukaryota; kingdom Metazoa; phylum Chordata; class Mammalia; order Chiroptera; family Mormoopidae; genus Pteronotus; species Pteronotus mesoamericanus. Next base: position 1,275,478 of record NW_026555001.1, read on the forward strand.
TGTTGGTTTGGTTGAGGTTCCTAGAGCAGTAGTTGGGTGCTGTTCCCAGAGCTGTGTGTCCTAGCAAACACCCCTCTCTCTGAAAATAACATGAAGATAGGAGCCTGTGGTCTCTGCTCTCATGGAAGTCCCTCATTTGGGTGAGAATGGGGCCCTGAGAGGGTCCCAAGTGTGAAGGAGGTAGCTCAGCCCCTATTCTCAGTTAGCCATCTGTCTGGAGGAGGGCCACGGTCATGCTGTGCGGGGCTTCCTGGTTTAAGGGACTGTGTTGGTAACTCAGCCCTCTCTGTAGGTTTCTGATCCAGAACACTTTCCTTCCCCATATAGAGCTTGATGTGCAAATTCTCCATAACCAAGGTTTTCCTCGTCAAGGCCAGTGCGTGTAAGAGCCTTGGCTGCATCCTTGGAGCAGGGGACCCTTTAAATCAGAAAGAGGCCACTCAGTACCACCACTTGCTGTCCTGTTGAAAATGTGGGTGTAGTGTTACCAGATTTGATAATTTTCTAAAAGATACTGGAAATTAGATTTTTTAAAAGAATTCCTCAATGTTTAAATACTGGCTCAACGATTTTTAAACACTGTAAATTTCATGTAGTATGGTTCTATGGGGCAGAATCAAATTTTTTTCCATTTTTATTTATTTTAACTTTGTTGTGTTAAAAAATTTCAAGTCCTAGGAATCTGAAAGAGGAGTAAGATGAATACCCATATTCCGACTTCCTCTTATTGCTAGCATTTTACTACATTTGCTTTATTTCTCTTTCTTTCTACACAAACTTCCTTTTTGGCTAAATGTCTGAGAGTAAGTTGCTAACATATAATCCTTTGCCCCTAAATATTTCAGCATGTATCTCCTAAGAAGAGGGCACATTCTTGCATAATTTAAGAAACTAAACATGGTATTATATTAACTAATATATGGTCCATATTCCAACTTCCCCAGTTGTCATGATAGTTTCCTTTGTGACTCTTTTTTTAATTCGTGATCTAATCCGTACTCACACACATCTTTAGTCTCCTTTGATCTTTAACAGGTCCCCTGCCTTCTTTGTCCTTTAGGACAGTGACAGTTTAGGAGCATGTCCCAGGCCTGTTGTTTGGAGACTGTCTCTGGATTTGTCTGATTGTGTATTCTCATGAGTAGAAGGTCAGGCATTTTTGGCAAGAACACCACAGAGATGACTGTCCTTCTCAGTGCATCACATCAGGAGGCACATGCTGCCCATTTGTCCCCTTACTGGTGATGCCGGACTTGACCACTTAGTTAAGGCGGTTTCCACAGGTTTCCCCACTGTAAAGTTACCTTTTTCCCTTTGTAACTAATAAGTCACCTCTGGAGTGATATTTTGACTGTCACCTTTGGTTTATTTAGCACCTTTGGAATTGTTTTTGGGAACACAAAAAGAGACAATGGTACAGCGGTAACCAGATGCCTCTGTTCCTAAACACTTATCCGAGGCCAGGTGCATGGGAATCCATGGGGGCCTCTGCAAGCTGCTGGCCTCTGGGGCTGAGAGCTGTCTCTAGCCATCAGAAGTGCGGACTGTATTTTTCACAGAAAGCAGAGCACTGTCAGTCCAAAACATGCGTGCAAACCAGTGCAGACTTTAGCTCGAGCCCAGCGACATTGGGAAGACCCCGACCTACTTTTCCCCACTAGGCCTCAGTTTCCCTATCTGTAGAGTAGACTGTTATCACATTATTTCCAAAAGTCCATTTCACCTGTAATATTTTTATTTTTAAAATTGTTGATTATCTATTGTGTGCCGTGAGTTTTCCCAGATTGCATCTCATTTAAGTTGCCGAGAAGTCAGTTTTTACACCAGAGAATTCTGAGGCTGAAGAAGGCTGAGTAACATCCCTGCAGCCACAAGGCTCACCAGCAGGTGAGCCAGGGTTTGAGTCGTGCTGTTCCTGGGCACAAGAAGAGTGTGCTTTAGCCTTGGAGAGTTGTATCCCTGACACCTATATAATTTTATTAATCAATGTCAACTCAATAAATTTAATAAAATAAATATATACATACATACAATTTTGGTACACATTTAAAAATAAAGAATCGTGTGCTTTAGTCCATACGGACAGAAAGTAGATTAGTGGTTGTAGGGGTTGGGGGAGTGGGGATGGGGGACTCACAGTGTAACAGGTATAGGGTTTCTTTTTTGGGGTGATGAAAATGTCCTGGAATTAATGGTAATGATTGCACAACAAGGTACATGTACTAAAAGCAGATGAATTGCACACATTAAAAGGGTTAAAATGGTGAATTTGATGTTAGATGATTTTTGCCTCAATAATTTAAAAATATCCATAAGAAAAAAATGTGTGCTTTTCTCTGTAGTATTTCGACTTTCTGGTCAAAGAATAAACTAAAAACTAGTCATAAATATGGGCAGATTTGCACACAGATGCTAGCCTCATTATTCTTCATTAAAGTAAAAACTCGGAAATAACCTAAATATCCAAGAATAGGAAATTAGTTAAATAAATTGTAAGATAGCCAATGAGGGAATGTTATGGAACCATTCCAAATTATGTTTTAAAGGAACTTTCGATGACTTAGAAATGTGCTCATGATATAATGTTAAAGGAAAAAGAACAGGATGCAACGCTATATATAATTATGCACAGTGCACCAGTGTGTGCTTCAATGAGGTCTATGTGGAAATATGCCAAACTCTGAACATTGGCTATCTCTGGGTTGTGGGATTATGAGTGATTTATTTTCTTCCATATACTTTTTTGCATATTCTGAGTTTTCTCTAGTAAGCATTTGTTACTTTTATAATAAAAAAAGTACAGTAGAAGTTATTAAAACAAATTTAGCAAAGTTTCCTCTGTGCTTTCTCTGGCTCTGGGCATAGTTCCCAGGACCTCTCGTCTCCTCTGCAGCCTGCCCAGATAAATAACAAGCAGATAAATATTTCAAAAGGTCCTGATCTCAGATGCTGCCCAATTCCAGCAGCAAATTAAAGGGACACTGTGCTGCTCACAGGCCCAGAGCTGGTTGTGGCCCTGGAATGCTGTGTTTTTATCGCTGGAAGCCGTAGACGCAGCGTCTCAAGAATCCAGATGGGGCCTTACGGGAGGCAGCAGAAGGGTAGGAGAGAAAGGGGTGTGGGTGCAGAAGGCGCCCATGGCTCCTCCTGTTTAGGGCAAGGGATGTCCTGTCAAAAGGCTAACACATGGCTACTATCAGTCACTGACACCTCAGTGTGACTGAGCTTGTCAGTTTCCTGAGAATGGGCTGATAAGAAGAGAAGGAAGTCACACTCCCGAGAATAATGACAAAATCCAAGTTAAATATCTTTAGGTCCTTGGACACTGGGTCTGAGCAGTGACTTTTATAACATAGGACATTAGCAAGGATTGAGGCCATTTTAGGGCCAGGGACTCTCATCCCTAGCTGCACACAAAAACAGCTGGAAAGTTTTTTTAAAAAAGCGATGCCCAACACCACTGCCCCGAAACTCTGATATGATTGATCTCAGGTGAGACTCAATCATCGATGACCATAAGAACTTCAAAACCTCCTCCCCAAAGATTCCTGCCAGGGTTTGAATTTATGTACCTGAATTTATGTACCTTCTTCCTACAGCTTTTTGCTATTAAAAATAATTTAAAGAGTGTTGCTATGGATGGACCTAGAGGGTATTATGCTAAGTAAGGTAAGTCAGAGAAAGACAAATACCATGTGATTTCACTTATACATGGAATCTGAAAAAAATGAAGCAAATGAACAAATAAACAAAACAGAAACAGACTCATAGATACAGAGAAGAAACGGATAGTTGCCTGCTGGGAGGGGGAGAGAGAGGATGGATGAAAAGGTAAAGGGGAGTAAGAGGCACAAACTTCCAGTTAAAAAATAAATAAGCCATGAGGATGTAGTGTACAGCACAGGGAATATTAATATGCCAATATTATTGTAATAACTTTACAATAGTAGACAGACGGTTACTAGACTTACCATGGTGATGGCATTGTAAGGTATATAAATGTCACATCACTATGTTGTACACCTAAAACTAATATAATATTGCACATCAACTATAATTTTAAAGAATGTTGCTAAGAAAAACATTTATAAGCACTAGACAATGAATGATTCCCTTGTTTCTCAGGAATAATTTAGGATAAAAAATAAAGAAAACCTTATCTTGCACTTGGGCATAACCCCATTGTTTGAGCGTTAGGAAGAGAGCCAAAGAAAATGATCAGAGAAGCAAAGAAAGACTTATTGCAAGAGATGTTATCTATAACATCAAAAAGCTTTAGACAATATTATCATCTTTTCTTTTTGATTCCCTGAAAATAATACAAATTGAGGTTGGCTAAGGAAACCACCAGGTAAATAATTTTAAACATGATACTGAACTTCCAGACTTGGCATAGAGATGGTCCTATACCTCTTTGTATGAGTTAGGTCTTTGTGCGTGCAAATAGGGTAGACGTTTAGGTTAAAAAAAAAAACAACTTAGCAGGAAACAACCTCAAATTTGCTAAACGGCCAAGTCTCAGGGAGCCTGAACCACCAGTTGGAAAATATTTGATTGTTTAGAATACAACACAGCTGTAGTGACATGGTTATTTAGTTCTCCTTTAGCAACAGACGCTGAAGCTTCTCCTGTCAAACTCCATCATTATGGCGACTGGAACCCTCTCTCTCCTCTGGCTGTACCGACTTTCTGAGCCTTTTCAGAGCAGACTGCCAGCAAAGAGTATAAATGGTTCTAATCATTTTCTAACTCATCTCAACAAGATTTATTAAACACTTACTATGTACCAGGCTCTTTTCTAGGCACCACAGATATAGCATTAGGCAAAATACACAAAGTCCCTGTGATCGTGGTATTTACATTTTGGTGGAGAAAGGCAAAAAAAATTTACATACACATATATATGTCAAGTGTCAGATGATGTTACATGCAGAGAAGAATAAAGCATCATAAAGGAAGAGAGAGTGAGAGAAGGTGCTGAGTTTGGGACTTCTCTGGCAAGGTGAACATCAAGGTGAGATGTGAAGACAGCAAGGGAGTGAACCAAGGAGATAGCTGGGGCAGAGCTTCCCAGGCAGTAGGGAAGGAAAGAGGGAGCTCCCTGTCTGTACTGAAGGAAGAGCAGCAAGGTCACTGGCTGGAGCATGGGGAGGGAAGGGAAGGCTGAGAGATGAGGTTGGAGACCCAACACAGGTGGTCTTGTGGGCCATTATAGGCCCTCCCCCAAATGAGGTTGCAGCCCCTGGAGGGTTTAGAGCAGAGATGTGACATGATTTACTTTTCTCCCCAAATTAATAGACTGCTTTTGTAGAGCAGAAACTTTTATTGTAAAGTACAGGGTTCCTCCATATGCCTCCCCACAAGCTTCCTGTATTAGTTACATCTTATATTAGCGTAATGCCTTTGTTACAATTGATAAACCAAGACTGAGACATTATTATTACTGATGTCCTTAGTTTATAGTAGGGCTCATTCTTCCTGTTGCATATCCTATCGGTTTGGACATATGCATAACATGATCTACTTTTATGTTATAAGAGCATCACTCTGACTGCTGTGAGTGAAGGATGGGGACAGGGATGGAGCAAGGAGAGCAGTGGGAAGGCTATTGCAGGTCTCCAGGTGAAATGAGGGTGACTTGGGCCTGGGTGTTGTACACAGTGGTCACATAGAGCTGAAAAGAGTTGCTGATGGATTATAGTTAGAGAATGAGAAAAGAGTCAAGGATCACTATAAGGTTTTTAGCTTGAGTAACTGGAAGAATAAAGTTGCTAAGACACAGAAATACAGGAGAGGAAGGGGTATGGGATATCAGCAGTTTGGTTTTGAACATATTTAGTTTGATATCCAAGTGGACAAGCTGAATGGGAATTGAGTGTGTGAGTGGTATTTAAGGGAATTCTGGACTGAAGCACGCATTTGGGATTGTCAGGGTGTTCATGGTTGCACAGGGGACTGGGTGAGCTCAACTGCAGAGCAAGTGTGGATGGTGAAGAGCTGAAGATCGAACGCTGGGGTCCTTCAGCACTCAAAGATCGAGAAAATGAAGCGGGTCATGGAAAAAAAAAGATCAAGAAGAAGTGGCCAGTGAAGTTGAAGAAGAACCAAGAAAGAATAGTCTTGGACATCTAAGGAAAAAATACCTTAAGGAAGAAAGTGAGCGACTGTATCAAAAGCTGCTGGAATGTAGAAGGTGGGCGCTGAGAACGGACTATCAATGCTGCAGCATGAGGGCCGCTGATGGCTCTTTCAAGAGTTGAAGGACGGGGCAGAAGTCTAACTTGAGTAAGTTTAAGAAATAAGAAGAGCTCCTTCTATCAGGAGAAAGCAAATGTAGAAAATTCCTGTGAGGAGTTTGGAAATACAATGAGGTAGAAAAATGAGGCCATGGTTGTGTAGGGTGGTGGGTTAGAGGAAAGATTTTTAAGGATGGGGATTGGACCGACATGCATTGTGGGTCACTCAGTTAGCACCCAGGGGAACAGACCCCTTTGTAGGGAGGGGACAGAGATTACATACGTGTGAGCTTGCCAGCCTAGGGCTGCCTACACTTATCCCTATCCTTTCGGCTGCAGCTGAAAGGTGTGTCATGGGGCACCGAGCCTGATGACGCCCTAATGGGACTCTCTCAGGGAGTGGAACAGCAGCACCCAGGCTTCCTAGCAGGGTCAGTCTCTGACCAGCACCTTGTGTGTCTAGTCTGGAATGACCTCTTTCTTTAAAGGAAATAATATATTTTTAAATATATCCAAGAAAAACACCTCTTTATCATAAAATTAAGTATTCTTTTGTGCCATTAGAATCCCTTCTTTACAGCTGCATATTAAGGTCAGTATTGAGCATCACACCTTGCTCAGCAGGAGAACTTTCTAGTCTTCCAAGCTCCTTCACAGTCATTCCATTCAAATCTCCCAACCCCACAGTGCAGGAAGGGTAAGTATTATTTTCCTCATTTTACAGTTGAAGCCCGGAAATGCTGGGGACTTAGACAAGGTATTAGGGGGCAGGTGTCCTGTTCCAAAGCCAATGATCTTGATTTTATCAGGTTGCCTTGGCTGGTCAGCCTGCTCCAAGCTCTGAGGTGTATAAGAAAATGTTTTGTCTTCATTAGGATGCAAGGCAGAGCCTGAGCCTCGTGAACACTGTGTACAATTTATACATGGTGGAGTGATGGATATCCGTGGTGGTCAAGTTGGTGGCCATCGTCCAGAGAGCATCATCCAGAAGCTTTGGCCCAGGCAGAAGATTCTACTTGGGGTTTGAAGAGCTTGCGAGCCATCGGATTAACACCGCCATTTGACACACATGAGAACTTCAAGTCCAGAGAATGAAGTAGTAGCCAGCCCAGTATCTTGATTCCCAGTCCAATTGCCTCTCCTCCTGACAAATTCTCCTCACTCTTACTGTGGAGTTTCTCAAAGTCTTATGGTGATGAGACCTTGGCCATTTTTCGTTATTGTTTTAGTTTTTCTCTGTCAGGCTTCCAATCCCACTCTAGGGAGCCCAGCCTTCTCAACACTCTATTGTGGTTGAAATCTGGCCTCTGGTGTTACCTCCAACTTCTGTCTCTTTTCTAGACTTTTCTAACTTGCTTCCCAGGCCTCTGGGAACACAGGACCTGCCTTCTGCCCTGAGGGCCTCCTGCCCCAGCAAAGAACAGCTGCTTTTTCTCTTGTTGGGGTGAAGGTGGGGGGGGGGGGCGGAAATCAGCACTTAAAAGGGAATAGCTCAGAAAGGGCATACTTTGTAATGAAGGAATTTCCAGTAGCTCCCACAGGCTTTTGGGGAGTAGAGGGCCTTCCCCATATCTTGTATCCTGAGCTCTCCTTTTCCAACTACCTGCTCAGTGTTTATTAGTGCTCTCTGTCTCTCTCCTCCCTCCATCTTCTCCTGGCACACCACCCACCAAAGTTACTGAGTCACTCGGAAAATGTGAGAAATCACTTAATAAAGAACTGCCCTGGGGAAATGGACAGGTAAAAGACTATAAATAAATGATTTCATCCCATGCTTAATTTAATACGAACTATGCCCACAGTATCTCCGCTAGTAAGGAAGAAGGCAGATAAGTGGATGAGACAAGCAAGCTGTCAGCGTCAGGGCATGTAATCTCTGCAGGCCCAAGCTCCCCTCTCTGGATGCGTGTGGGGCCGTGCCAGGGAAAGCATTTCTCTGCCTTGCCCTGTGGAGAGAAGAAGAGGCTGGGAATCAGGCCAGCCTGATGTGAATCCCAGACCTGTGTGATTTTCAGTAAATTACTTAGCTTCTCTGAGTTATATCCAGGAAATGGGGGCGGGGTACAATTTCTATTGATCTTTGATATATACAATATATCAAGTGCCAGGCATCATGCTAAATGTTGAGGACACTCAATAAGGACCTGTATGTCAGGAACACCACAGACTGAGGTGAAATGGAAAGAAGACCATAAGGATAGGGGAAGGGCCAGTTTACAGAAGGGCTGGTTAACCTTGACCCTCAAGGGTGAAGAAGAGGTGCTATTGGCTTTGATGCATAATGATCAGAAATCCTAGAAAATAAGACACCTGCCCTGCTCATCATTTCTTTTCTCTTCCTCTCAGCACCAGAAAGTTCCCATTGAAAGGAACAGGAGCCAAACAGGAATCAAAATTACACTTATTAATCGCACAAGTGCAGATCTTGAACAATAGCTGGTTGAAGCATGAACCTTAGACTCTAAGCTGAATAAGACTTCCTACTCCCTCATGGCCCAAATTCAAAATTTGTGAGCTCACCAACTTCTGTCTGGAGGAAGTCAAGAAGTTGGGAGAGTAATATGGCCAGGTTTGTAGAGTAAGACGTGGCCTAATTTACTAAGTCAACTTGCCTATCTAGCTGGGTAGAGAAAGACAAGTGGATGCATATGACATGTTAGTGCACAGCACTTCACCCACTTCTCCATGGGGCCAAATCAGCAGTTCTCAACTTCAAGCATCTGGGTTAGAGACTCTCCTCAGAGGGCAGCTAGGAAGTGGGTAGGAGCTGAGGTTATAATAAATTCTCTTTTCTCCCTTGAGGAAAGAGTGAAGAAATGGAGTCACTGCAGTCAAGCTGCTAATTATAAAGATCAAGTAGGCTGAGGCATGAGGACATAATTTTACTTCTGCTTTAAAAAACCTGGGAACTTAAACTTTGAACTCTCTGGTTATGCCTGGAGATATGTATGTGCATATGTACATCCTACAGGGAACCCTCTGAATACCCTCTGAAGAACTCAGGAAAGAATGTTCACCTGTCCAACTCGCTTGACATCCATTATCTAGACAACTGGACATCTGGAAGATTACCATCTCAGACCAATCAAGAGGCTAAGAATGTAGGACTGATTCTTCTCAAGAATGTACTTTTTACTATAAGATTCTCAAGCTTTTCTTTCTACTTATAACATTGTAGGTATTGCCTAGTTGTATTTCTGGTTTGCAAACCCAAGATCCTTGAACAAATCTTTATCATTTATTTCTACTCAAAACTCCCTGATTCATTTATACTTGATTGATACATAAATGAGTCAAGTTAAGAATCCAGAAACCCAATGGGAAACCACTGGATGCTCTCAAGCCAGGTGAGTGACTAGCTGAAGTAAGATTTTCATGCAAAAGTAAGATCTGATCTTTAAGGAGTACCACTCCTCCTTAAATTAGTCATGAACATATACTATTTAAAATAAAGAACACAATAGATAGGTGATTTTCAACCTTTTTCATCTCAAGGCACACATAAACCACTACAATTCTGTGGCACACCCAAAACACCCCAAAATATATTTATTGCTGATATGAAAAAAGATAGGTATAATTTTGATTGCTTTATAAAAAAATAATAATACTAATTACCTACCCTTTTTGCTCCAAAGTGAGTTTTTTAAAAATCAGGTACCTATACTTGTATATAAGGATTTCTGGTACCAAGAATTAACCAGACAGACGCAACCTTATCATAAGACATAATGAATAATATGCAACTCCATTACATGACATATATATTTATAGTTCAAGACAGAGCATTTATACCTACACTCGACAGCTATGGTTGTGTTGGCTGTTGTCATTTTTTAATTTGACAACCTAAGGGAAAAGAGGTCAGGGCCCCTGACTAAATAGTCAGGCATTGCATGTTTTAAAAATTCTTGAGGCACACCTGTTGTAAATCACTGCAACAGATGAATAAATAGCAGGATGGTTACAGCTGAGAAATGAACTCATAAACCAAAAGATAAATTGAATAAGAACTCTCACACAAAAAAGGAAAGAAATAGAAATTGGCAAAGAAAGTTAGAAGATACAGATTTTAGAGGTGGGAATGCTAATATGTGGATTAAAAGTAATCAGAAACAGAAAAAAATAAAAATGGAGAGAATGTTTTATAAAATAATAGAGATGTATTTCCTAAAATGAAAAAAGAGAGCGAACTGAGCAACCTGCAATGTCAGATTGAAGGACCCAGAGAGTGCCAAAGAGGGAAAAAATGGAGAGGCTCACACCTACATAGAGTGTAATGAAATTAAGACTATTAGAGGCAAAACATTTAGAGGCCTAGAAATCTCATTAAGCTTCCTACATATCAGTATTTAAAAGTCAGTTGCATTTCTAAATACTAGCAGCAAATAACTAGAAAATGCAACTGAAAAGAAGGTGTCATTTACAATAACATTAAAGAATATTAAATAGTCAAGAATAAGTCTAACAGAACATAAAGGACCAGGGCAATGGTATTAAGGAATACCTAAAAACTACAAATAAATGGAAAAATTACTGTGTTTATAAACAGAAAAACTGATTATCATAAAGACATCAGTTCTTCCCAATTTGATCTATAGATTAAATATAATTCCACTGACTATCCAATAGGAGTTTTGGGGTTTTTTTTTGAAACTTGAGAAATAATTTCAAAATATATTTGGACAACTGTAAGGCCAGGAATAGCCAGGGCACTTCTGAAGAAGATGATCAGGCAGGGGAATTATCTTACTGGATATGAGGATTTATCTTGAGGCTGTTGCAGTTAAGGCAGTGTGGCATACCTGTGTAGTTCAGAAAGAGATTCATGCAGCATGGGACTCTGGTAAATGATAGATGTCACACATTCACCCAATGGGGAAAGGGGATTAGTCAATAAATAAAACTAGAAAAAAATGTGACCCAAACTGTAGTGGGTCACATCAGATCTCTTTTTTATGATTTCGTGTGACTTAAAGACAAAATATCAAAAACACAACTTTAGCATAAAATAAAAGTGAATATTTTTTATACCTTGGGTGAAGGATGTCTTAAAACAGAAAAATAACTGGTTAATCTATTTAAAAAATGACTAAATTTGACTATATTAACTTTTTGGGGTTTTTTTTCAAGAGACAACCCAAGGAGAATAGAAGGGCAAGTTATACACTGGGAGGAGATATTTGCAATATACACAACTGACAAGGTTTAGGATCAAGAATATATTCACCTACATATATAACCATAACCACTTTAAATAAAGAGTTGATCAAACGAACAGAAGGATGACCCAGAGTCATGAATAGGGATTTCACAGAAAGGAAGCACATATGGCTAATAAACATACAAAGACATGTTCAACATGATTGGTCATCAGAAAAACACAAACCCAGACCATAATAAAACACCATTTCATATCCATTCAATTGGAAATTTTTTAAAAAGTCTGACAATATCAAGTTTGAGAGTAAGCGCATCCACAGCCACACAACCCCTTGCACGTTGCCAGTAGGAACTCGTTTGTGGGACCATTTCTGAAAAAAATAGACTTGCGTTATTTCCTGAAGTTGAAAATTAACATAACCTATGCCCCAGATTTTCACTCACTCACATGTACTCAGGAAACATGTGCAAGAGTATTCATAGCAGCACTATTCACAATAGCAAAAACCTGGAAATAACCCAAATGTCTATCTACAGAGTGTAGAGGATTATACTGTGGTATATTCCCACACAGGGGTTAAAAACTGTAGTGATAGACAACAATATGAATAAAACTCAGCAATACAATGGCAATGAAACAAATAAATCCCTCCCCCCAAATTACATTGAGCATGGCATCACTTTTATAAAGTTACAAATATACAACATTTTAAAAATAATATTTTAGGAGCTATATAGATAGACTCTTAAAAAGGAATACAAGAAAACAAAGAAAAGAGGGATTCAGGATTAGTATTATCTAATGCAAGGAGAAGGAAGGAAGGGTTAGTTGTAAGGAGTGACCATATCATTAAACGTATTTTTGTAGAAACAAAAGTAGCTCAGCGGTTGCCAGGGCCTGATGGGGGGGCGGGGCGGGGGGGTGACTGCTAATGTGTACAAGGTTTCTTTTTGGGGTGATGAAAATGTTCTAGAATCAGACAGTGGTGATATTGTACAACTTTGTGAATTCATAAAATCCACTGACTTGTATACTTAAAATGCGAATATTATGGTATGTGAATTATATCTCAATTAAAACCAGGAAAAAATCTTATTATAGAATTAGCATAACTAATAGTATATATTGGTTTAAAGATAGATAAATAAGTTAATGGAACAGTATAGAGTCCAGAAATAAATCCACAGACATGTGACCAATTGGTTTTTGACAAAAGTAGTAAAAGACAGTTTTATTCAACAAATGGTGCCAGAAAAACTGAGTGTATGTATACAAAAAAAAAACCCAACTTTCACCCATGCTTTGAACCGTATAAAGTTTTAACTCTAAGTAGCTCATAAATCTTAATGTAAAATCTGAAATTATTATAAAAGTTCTAGAAGAAGACATAGGAGAAAATCTTTATGACCTCTAATTTAGCATAGGTTGCTTAGATACAACACCAAAAACATGATCCCTTTTATTTAAAAAGGGATTTAAAATGGGAGCAGGGAGATAAATTAGCCTTCAACAAAATTAAGAACTTCTAAAAAGACTAATAGTATGAAAAGACAAGCCACGCACTGGGAGAAAATATTTGCAAATCACATTACTGAGACAGAACTTTTATCCAGAATATATGCAAAACTCTGTGAAAACTAAACAAACAACCCAATAAAAAAATGGCCAAAAATGTCAATAGACACTCTACCAAAGACAATATAAGAATGTCAAATAAGCACACGAAAAGAGGTTAAACCTCATTAGTACTTACTGAAAAGCGAATTAAAACCACAATGAAATGCCATTACTAATATTAGTATGCCTAAAATGAAAATGACTGATTATATCAATTGACTCTTCATATGCTGCTGGTGGGAATACAAAATAGGACAAACGCTTTGCAAAAGAATTTGACAGTTTCCTAAAAATTTAAACATACTTTATGATATTACTGAGTCATTCCACTGCTAGCTATTTGCCCAAGAGAAATGAAATCAGATGCACACACAAAGACTTGCAGGGTTATTTGTAATAGCCTCAAAATGGAAACAATGCGAATGTCCATCAACAGGTGAATGGAAAAAGAAGTCATAACATGTCTCTACAATGAAATACTACCCAGCAATAAAAAGGAACAGGACTATTGGCACTCAGAACAACACAGATGAACTTCAAAACAATTAGGCCAATTGAAAGAATCCAACAAAAGGGAGTGCATACTGTATAATTTCATTTATATGATATTTTAGAAAATGTAAACTATTTCACGATGTCAGGAAGCCAGGGGATGGGGGTAAAGTGGGGTGGGAGGTCAGGAAGAGATTACAAAGGGGCACAAGGATATTTTCAGTGGTGATGGATATGTTCGTTATCTTGATTGTGGTGACGGTTTCATGGATGTAAAGATAATGTCAAAGCTTACTGAATTGTGCACTTTAATTAGGTGTTTATCGTATGTCATTCATACCTCAATAAAGTTGATAAAGATACCCTTGGCCTGTGTCCATAATTGTTCATAACTGGTATATGGGGGTTCATTATGCTATTCTCTCTGCTTTTTCACAGGCTTGAAATTTGCCCTGTTAAAAGGAAAAAAATGTCCCTAACTGTGATGGTTTTAAATTATTTTTATAAAGTCTTTGATACTCCTCCCTTCTACAAGTGAAGTCCTATTCCCCTCCCCTTGAGAGTGAGCTATACTTACTGATATTTTTCATGAAAAGAAACAGTGTAAGCAGTGACTGCGACATCAGAGACCAGGTCACAAATGGCAGTGCAGATTTCTCCTTGTTCTCTCCTACTTGGAGGGCTCACTCTGGGCAAACCCCACAACCACAACATGAGGACGCTCAAACATCCCACGCGGCAAGGAACTGAGGCCTCCAACTAACAGTCAGGGCAGAACTCAGTCCTCCTGCCATGGTCACGCCAGGGAACTCAGAGTCAAACCCTCCGGCCCAAGAAAATCTTCCAATTCCATTGCAGCCCCTACAAACGAGGGACCCAGAGCTAGAACTTCCCAGCTCAGCCACTCCAGAATTCCCACCTGGAATAACTGTGAGATAATAAATAGTTGTTTTAAGCCACTGTGTTTTGGCTTAGTTTGTCAGGCAGCAATAGATAACTAATGGCACTGATAGACTCACATCGAAAAATTTTTAAAAAAGCAGAAAAATTACCCATATGAAACATGATTGGACACCTTACCCAATCTACAGCAAGTGCCTCCGGGCTCACCCAGACCTTGTTGGTGCCCCCACCCCACCATTTATGAGCCACTGCAGCCCATGCAGTTGGTCCTGGACATCAGGCACCAAGTGGTCTCCCCAGAGCCAATCTCAGTGTCTCTTGTGAGGCCTGAAGAGTCTGAAGGCCATCCCCCGCTTGCCTCCAATCCCTCCACCCTGGGCAAAGCTCATGGGAATAAGTACTTTGCGACAGAAGTCAGGGGGCACACCATTCTCCACCTTCTTCAAATTAGGGAAGGAGCGAAAGTTTCTCTGGAGACTACTGTCTCACTCCAAAGAATAACAAGACCAGAAATAAGCAACCCTCAGAAGTAAGAATTATCCTGTCTGCTGGATACACAGAGGCTTGGCGAAGCGAAGTGAGTATCCCAAGTTTGCATGTCTAGGAAGTGGCAGTACCGCTATCGGAAGCCAAGTCTGTCTCAGCTGGTCCCTGGTGTGCTCACAGGGCGCTCATGCCAGGGTCTGTCCTCTGTGCGCTGTCAAGGACGTCAGACCCTGGAGCCATGCGACAGTGTGTGCTTTGCCATCGCCCTGCCCGTGCTGTTCCCCCCTGCCAAGGACAGCCTTCCCGATCCTCTGAGCCCACCAACCCCAGTTCCTCTCTTGGCCTTGCCTTCTCAGACCCCTCCAAGCCTTCCTGAACATAATACAGCACTGCTAGTAACCAGCCCTGCTTCCTGAGTTTATAACCCATTTCCTTGTGTGAGCAGACTGGTGTATTTAGCTCTTCTACCCATGGACAGGAAGTGTAACTCAGAGATCCCCACAACAGTGCCGGGTGCTTGCCCTGTCCTGGGTGGCGAGGTGAAGCCGCAGAGAGGACAGCACACAGCCACCACCTAGCCCAGGCCCCGAGGCTTTTTGTCAGCCACCTCCAAGGCGGCTGGCCAGGTGGCCTCCAGGCATCAGCCCCACCTGGACAAGGTGTCTACAGGAATGGAATTTCTGAACATACTGGAAGGGCCGCATAGTTTTGTATCAAAGCTGCAGAAGATCTGGGGAAGCCCTCCTTCTTCCCACTTCCTCCCCACCCAGGCCTGCAGAGCATGGTGTCCTGGGTGTGGGAGCCGGAGGGGAGCAGCAGAGGTGAAGGGCTGGCCAGAGTGCAGGCTCCAGGGGGATGGAGGGAGCTGCTCTTTCTGTCCCTGTGTCCCCGTCCTCGGAGCTGCAGAAGCCCTTTGGGATAGCAGGGCCTTAGAGCTCCTCCTCCCAAACCAGGAAACTCTCTGGTGAGAGGCTCTTCCCGTCACAGTGTGCCTGAGCTGAGACCACATGGAGCCATTACCGCGAGCTTGCAGCTGGGGGTGGGGTGGGGCGGGGGGGTGGGGTGTGGGGTGTGGGGTGGGTCAGTCCTCTTCCCATCATCCTCATCTTGTAGGCATGAGGGTTTAGGAAAACAAAGGGATAAAAGACACAGTCCCTACCCTCAGAAACATGCAATCTAGTCGGGGAGGTAGGTGCTATGTTTTGAAAGCATGTATTTTTAAGACAGCGGCTAGGGTACAAGTGCAGATAGCTGCTGCACGCACTAGGACCCCAGCAGCCAGAGCAGGGAGCGTGGCTGGGGGCTGCAGAGGGCAGAGGCTAACTTGAGGGTCTGCATGCACGAGCCTGCGAGGCAGGCACAGCTGAGCCCGATCCCAGCGGTCTCCGTCCGCCAGTGAGGCCATGTGGCCTTGGGCACGTTCTTGGACATTTCTGGGCCTTGGTTTCCTTGTCTTGAAAACTGAGGTGTTAATAATGCCTATTTCATTACATTACTGGGGAAATTAAATGAGATTGTGTGTATAATACACATGTATGCACCAAGGTCCACAACGTGTGCAATCTATAGTTTCGCCATGCTGCTGCCCAGTGAGCTGGTGCTCTGGCAGCTGCCACTGCTATTTGTGGCACAGGCGACCTTCAGTCTTGACACCTGGGAGGGCACGCCACAGAGAAGCAGCCTGAGCAAGGTGCGGAGGCAAGACCGGGCAGGACCTATTTAGCAGAGAACAAACAAGTTCATCATGTTCTGCATGGGTATGAGTTCAAGAGAGGTGAAGGATCTGGTGGGGCCCCCCAGAGCTTCCCAGCCAGAGGGAACCTTTACCCTGTCCCATGCCCAGTCCTTCCTTCTTGAGCGGGAAAAAGCAGAAGCAGAAGGTTTGGAGGAGGGCTGGGCTCCATACTGGTTCTCTTGCTCCTGCAGCTCAACTCCACCCTGTTGTGCAGAGGGAAGACTTCACAGAGCATGGGGTCAGGTTGGCGAACATGAACAATTAGGGAAACAGAAAAACTGCCCCAGAATTTGCAGGGTGCTGAGGAAATGGCTGTGGGTACACACACATACACTAGCACCCACACATTAGATACCCCTCCTCCCAGACACGGGTACAGAGAGGTCCACCAGAGGCAGGGCACATGCACAGAGGGACATATGGGATCACGCTTTCACACAGGCTGAGGAGACACAGGCAGCGCAGAGATACAGAGGCACACCCAGAGCTCAAGTGCTACCTCCAAGTGTAGGTCGGGGTCTTCCTGGGCTGCTGTCTTGAGATGTGCGGGGTTTTTTTTCAATGCACAAGACGGCCTGGCTTAGCCAAGGGAGGTAGGTGGGGCCGAAGTCCAGACCCTACACCACTTCCTCTGCTGTGGGCCTTGATTTGGGGCTGTGCCTGCCAGAAGGAAAAGGTTCTTTTTCCTTTGTGTAAAAGCATCATTTATTCATCAATCCATGCACCCATGGGACTGCATCTGATAGGGTTACCTTTTCCTAATTTGCACAGATGCCCGATGGGCTAGTGATGGCCCTGCATCTGCCTTGCTCATAGCTGACTCCCCAGTACCCAGCACTGTGCTCGGCATGTAGCAGGTGCTCAATAAATATTTACTGAATGAGTAAAGGTACATCAAGAGGACAGACCCAAATGCATACACAGAGGCACACACAACACACACAGAGGCACAAACAGGGTCCTCACAGAAGCAGGAATAGAGAAAGGGAGTTGCAGGCAGAGAGGAGCAGATTGGGGAAGGATGGGCAGAGCTCAGCTGTGCAGAGAAAGAAGGGAAAGCGTTCAGGGGGAGGGGACACAGGGACAGCAGGGGGAAAGGTATGGGGGGGGGGCCCTGAACCCAAAGTCTAGGGAACACCCCTCACATGTGAGTCATGCTTTATAGTTTGCAAGCAACTTTCCCATCTCACTTTACATTTGAGAGAATGAGGCTCAGAGGGGAAGGGCCAAGTTCAAAGTCACATGGCTAGGAAGTAATAGTCTCTCTTGTCTGTGCCCAGAAAGAGGGGGCAATTGTGCCAGAGAGGCTTATGTGTGCCAGTCTTGGAGGGCACTGAGTGACAGGCTAAGACAGTTGGGTTGAGAAATGGGGCCCGTGGGTGGCTGACAGCCCT
This sequence comes from Pteronotus mesoamericanus, assembly GCF_021234165.1. Classification (NCBI taxonomy): domain Eukaryota; kingdom Metazoa; phylum Chordata; class Mammalia; order Chiroptera; family Mormoopidae; genus Pteronotus; species Pteronotus mesoamericanus. The sequence continues at coordinate 1,293,505 of NW_026555001.1, forward strand.
GTGGACATCCACCCACGCTCCGCAACCAACACGAGCCTCATGTCTCCAGATGTCTAAAGACTAATGTGCTCCATTTCTATTTAACAGACACAATAAATTATAGATCGCTTCATAAAAAGCCGATGCTCCACAACATGGACATATACACAGGCACAGACCCGCACGAGCCCGCACAGCGGGATACACATAGAAAGATGCTCAGAGAACCGCACCCTAGAAGAGAACCCTCCCAGCCATCACAGAGAGCCCCCCACTAGAATACCATAGCATAGAGGCCACAAACAGAGGCTGCAGAAGGTCGTATACAGCATAGCCCTTGGTTTGGGTGTGGTGTGGAGCAGGTTGACTGTCCTTCTGGCTCATGCTTTGTTATAGAGGGCTCGGAGGAAGTCTTACTGCAGTGGTCGGCAAGCCGGGCCCTCGCCCCGAGCTCCCTCCGGTGAGCCCGAGCCTTCTCTGCATCACAATGTGCCTCAAACAAGTCTCTGGGCTGAACCGCAGCTTCTGCTGTGCCAAGGCCTTGCCCATTGTGGTATCGTCTGAGCCTCTGAGCGCTTCTAGGGTCAGTGACATTCTCTCCATTGGCGGGGGAGGAAGGCGAGCTCTGGCCCAACCGAGATCAAGCAGTGAGCTAGTATATAGGCCTTCATCCCTGTGCTGAACTCCCGAGAAGAAGGCATTTCTCCCAGGGGACTTGACCCAGACCCTCGGCTCTCCTATCTCCCAAGCCCTCCCATGACAGCTGATGCCTGTGGTAAGCACTAGACTTCCAGATGGAAGAAGCCAGACACAGGAGCTGCTGCCGGAGCTGAGGAACAGGATGAGGTAGCTCAGACACCCTCTCTCCACCCCTCTCCTCCTGCCTGCCTGTTTCTCCGTCCCCAGAGAAGCCCTAGGGCTTACAGGCTTGGGACTGGAGGGGACTGTGGAAACCAGCTCCCTCAGGCCTCAGCACTTTGGGGTGCTCTGGAGAGCAGAAAGCAGACTAGCATTCTCATGCACATCGTAATTTGCATAAGGCCAGTGGTGAGCTGGATGTTGGCTAACCCACAGTAGGCGAGACTGAAGTTAGATTTGAAGAAGGACTTTTTGTCTCTGAAGCTGAAATGCAATAGTCTATGGATCTAATCATAGCAGCAGCTATGATTCTGAAATCAATTAGGACAGGCCAACCAGAGAGTGAGGCCTGTGGGGAGTGCCATCCAATTCTCTGGCTCTCATATCTGCTGATAGAAATAGTAGGCAGCTGCACTTGCACATCCACGTTTACTAGCTGTTGTCAGCTATCATTCATTTTTGTCAGTTAAATCTGGGAGGAAGAGTGGTATAGTGGGTCAGGAGAGTGAGGGCAGAGTGGCCGCCTGCAGTCCAACACGAATTCCATCATGTGCTTTTCAGCTGGCAGCCATCTTTTAACTCCTCCGAGCCCCAGTTTGCTCATTTGTAGTATGGGATAAATAATGGTACCCACCCCCTGACTCGAGGGTTAAGGGAAGTGGTTAGCGTGATACCTGGCACCCAAGAAAGTTCAATAAATGTTAACTATTTGCATTAAATATTTCCTTATTTGATGCCCTGCCTCTGTCTATAAAGTTAGCTGCAAAATTGGCTTTCATCCTCCCAGAGTTCTGCGGGTGGGGGGCTAAGGACCCTGAGGTTCGCATAGATCCAGTGCCTTGCCCCAAGCACATCCTGTACACCCAGGACCCTCTCCCAGATCCCCTGACTCCAAGTCCCGTGTTTGTTCCCTGCACTGTTTGTTGATCCTGCTGTTCTGCCACACAGCACCTGGAGCAGGTGTGGAGTGGGGACGCCAGGAGCGGGGGTGGAGGTGAGAGGGCTGCTGAACTGGATGCTGCTTGAGAGGTGTACACACAGAGGGCGTAGAGTCTGGTGATGTCTCCCTGATGCAGACTTAACAGCTGAGCTAAGGTGATGTAAATCAAATAGCGGTTGAAAGGGGAGGGGGCTGAGTGGAAAAGGGTGAGAGGGAACTTTCTGGGGAGATGGGAGTATTTTATGACTTGAATAGTGGCTGTGCCCAAATTGTCAAAAATGATGAGACTTATGTGCGCATTTTATGGATGTTAATTTATGAAGTGATATCATGTTTTGATGTAATTATGTTATATAAAAGAAACAAGCTCAAGCCTGCCTTTGAGGGCTCTTTGAGCTCAGTAAGGGGCTCAACTCCCTCCACAGTTCTCTGTGGCGGCAGCCCAGGCGGGGTGCAGAGACCCTTAAGTAGAGGCTCCATCCCATCTGCTGTCAGGGTCGTGCACCCTTGCACACACTCACGTGCACACTGAAACCGGGTGTGGGTTTAAGTGATTGGGATAGCGCAGGGGGTGCAGAGGACACTAGCAGCTGAGCTCCCAAGGTATGTTCGAGTCTCCTGTTTGCCCCGTAGAGCTGGGTACTGCTGAGGGCACCAGTGGAATGTGGGGTGGGGGTAGGAGTGGAGAAGAACATGCCCTGAGCTGCAGCTGGAGTGAAATGGCCATCACCCCAACTTCACTGCCCCCTGGTCATTTCCCAGGCCTCCCCCTCCTGGGAGCCCTCCAGGAACCCTGCCGGGCTGAATCGGCTCTCTGTCTAGGACTGGGGCATTTATCCACGAATTGAGATGCTGGAGCTGAGTCAGAGGACAGGGGAAGCTTCAGGGCGTGAGGGAGGGCACGCCGGAGCTGCCCACCCGTCCCCCCCTGCCCAGGCCCCCGCGGCGGTCCAGCCTCACCCCAGGCTGCCCTGCAGGCCCTCCATGCAGAGCCATGACTACACAGGTTCCTGGGCGGCCCATGCCGCCCCGCCCACAGGATGCCCGCTGGGACAGAGGGAAGAACCCTGGGTCTGGCGGGGGAGGAGCGGGTGCAGGGTGAGATAGAGGGGGTCTTTGAACTCCCAGGACTTAAAAATAGTTCTTCGTGTTAAAAAAATGTATAAGATGCATCTAAGAGAAAAGAGAAATAATTTGGGGGATAATCTGCTGTGCTGGTTCATCCAGATAATTTATTCATTCATTAATCTAACAAAATATTGAACTGACAGCTTATTCTATGCAATGCTCTGTATTAGGCAGTTCGACTATACATACAGATGGAGAAAATAGTTTTCATTTTCCCAATGTTGACAACCCAATTAGGGACATAGACAGATAACAACTCACAGTAATAAAAGAAGGAAATTGGCGCTAACAAGATATTATTAGCAACTAGCCATAGGGGACCAGAATGAGGTATTCACTATCGCTAGAGGGGTTTCAAGAAGGCTTCCTGGGAGGGGAAGGCTGAGGTCGGTATCTCCCATCTGAGCCCTGAAAGCTGTGTGGCTGGTGAGGGTTCCAGCATAAGCAAAGATGAGGAAGGTTGGAATTGCCCTGTGGGTTCTCAAATAGCTAAACCTCTGGAGATGGTGCATCTGGGTCTGGCCAATGGACAGAGCAGGCCAAGCCTTAGGGGGTCCATCCATCCACCCAGAATGAGGAGACCAGCTCACCCTGTGACCCGACATCCCTGATCTCAGTTGATTGGATCAGGCTGGGCACCTGCTCCACAGTTCTGGTCAGGAACACTCTTGGGTAGAGAACACTCTACCCAAGGAATATTGGGACTAATGAAATCAACAGATTCCTTTCTGGGATGGGGAGCATTGAAAGTAGAGAAAGAAAAGGAAAGGCATTTAACTGGTGGTGGGAGAAGAAGAAAAAGGCAGCGGGAGAAGAGAAAAAGGGCATGTCCATCTGTGACAAGCAGAGTTCAAGTGCTCAGGAGGTAATGAGGTGGCCAAGCTCCACACCTCTAAACTAAGCCCCAACCTCAGGAGCTCTGACCCTGCTGTCCACCTTGGTCCTTCTTAGTGGCTTTTCCTGGCTTTTGCCAGAAGGTCTAGCTACACAGCTGAGATTTGTGTTCCCCAATTGCCTGTGCCCCTGACCTCTCCATCTTTGCTACAGGAGACAACCTGATCTTTTTAACTAACATCAAAATGAAACAAGCACCATCAAGGGCTTGTGGGGGTAGAAAGACATGAATGGGCTTCAGCAACCTTAAGGAGGTAAAGTATATGAGATGGGAAATTGGGGATGAGAGGAAACAAAGACTCCTGGGCACAGAAACCATGAAGAAGAACAGGTTTGGGAGAGAATGGGTGGAGTTGCAGGACCTCATAAGACACTCAGGTAGAGCTTGCGAGGGATTTTTGGGTCAGGACATAGAAAAATGGCAGGTACAATGGGAAAGCTTTCAACTGCAAAACGTGGCCAATCTCTTGGATGGGTTGAGATGAAGACATAGCTGAGTGACACTGTCTGGAACTCTGTCCCTTCTCTTGGCTCAAGATAAATAGGTTTCCAAGGGTTTATGCACAAAGATACAGGAATGTGAATGAAATGACCAATAAAAAAGTAAACAACAGACTAGAACTTCGCAAAAGAGGACATCGCAACTGCCAACAAACATGTGAAAAGGTGTTCAATAGGCCCACCTCTAACATTTTTGGGGCCCAGGCCCCATCAATCTAGTGGCAGCTCAATGAACAGAAGTCTCAATATTTCAAAGTTAAAACTGAGTTAACGAACTATTAAGTAAACTATATTCTATCCTCCCAACTTCACAAATACACATTCACAGTGACCTAGAAGGCCAGGCTCAAATGTAATACTTAGAACTCAAAGTTTTAAATTGAATTTAAATGTACTGGTTCACATACAGAGGGCTCCAGCCTTTGAGCCCTGGCCCATTCTCCTCTTCTTCTGACCCCCAGTACTGTCCTGTGCTGTAGAGGACCTTGCAATCATGGTTGGGGACATTCCAGCCTCTAAGCCCATTGTCCACCTCTGTCTCACAAACTTCTGCCCCGAGACCACCCTAGAGACTAGAGATAAGGTGTGTGCACAGTGTAGTCCACTGGCCTGGAGGAGTGGCCTGCCAGGCTGTGGGACCTGGTTTGGGGACATTCAGGTGAGAATGCCAGAGTCCTAAGGGCCAGCTCCATCCTTAAGTGGATAGCTTGACCTCTATGAGCCTCAGTTGGCCACAATAAAGACTCAATAAAAGCTCCTCTACCAGGTTGTTTTGAGGTAAGAACATTATGTAACTAAATCCCACTCAAATGTTAGTCCAATGAATTTAATGGTGCTGGGCTGGGTGCTGACCTGACAGCTTAGGCAGGGCTGCGGTGTGTCACTGGGCACAGTGACAAGCCGAGAGGGGGACGGGCTCCACCTGAACCCTCCTGCAGCCCCACTGGGGAAGGATAGGAGGCAGCTAACTAGCACCAACCACAGCCAGGGGCCAGGTGGGCCAGAGTCTTGGCCGATCTGGGCCCCCTCAGGCCTCAGGGCAGCCCACAGGTTTGGCCTGGAGGCCCAACTGGGCTCAGAGCTCTGGCACCACCCGGGAGTTGGGTAACAGGACTCTGGCCCCCGCAGTCTATCTGCCAACTGGGCTGGCTTACAGCTGGTAGGGCGGCATGTGTGCCAGAAACGGGGAGACCTATTTTTGTTCCAGCCACAGGCCAATGGCTGAAAAAACAGTTAAATTAAGATGACTTTGCTCTTTCTTGGCATATAAACAGTGCAACTTGCCTACTGTTGGACAGAAGTGATTAAAGAATCTCTTCAGTAAAGACAATAAATCCTAACCCTGCGTAGGTCTGCCCTGAGGCTGGCAAAGTGAGAGACTCCATGAGGACTGAGGATAGAAAGAGCAGTGAGGGAAGGGGGAGGGAGGAGGAAAGAAGAAAAGGATGATGAGAGGAGCACTGGACAGAGAAAGGCAGAAGGAGAGAGAGGAAAAGGGAGGGAGGAAGAGAAAGCCAGTGCAGACACACAGAGAGACAGCCGAGGGCAAATGACATGAGGAGACAGAGGAAGAGAGGCGGAGACCAAGAGACAGGTGAACTGAGGGAGAAAGGTTCAGTGGGTTTGGAGGAGCGCTTTGAAGGAGGTGGTGAGGGGATGTGTATCTGGATGTGACTGCTCCCTGGTTAACCATTGTTCAAGTCCATCAGTTATTCCTCCCTGTGAACCCGCAGAGGGGCCACTTGGATGAATCCAAGCAGCCCTTAAAAGAGGAAGTCATCCCCTATTACTCCAAGTGTTGGGTCAAGCCCAGGGAGCACATTTCCCTTCAGTGTCCCTGTCACTTCCTAAAACATGGGCAGGAAAAGAGTTAAGCTGGAGCAGACTCGGGTAGACAGCGCCCAGCCCACCTCCTGGTGAAGACAATCAGAGAGGAGAGGTATCTCCTTCCAAATAGCTTTCCAGAACAGCAGGGTCCCAGGCCCAGCCAGGGCGGGCCTGACACCCAGGCCCAGTGGGCAGCTGCTTCCCAAGATGAGATTTGAGAAGCACCAGAGAGACAGCCCTACCTCAAAATATCTCCCCCACTGCCTGTCAGGGATATGACCTCCACCTCGAGGTAACAGCCTCAGAAAGGGCAGGAGTCAGGAAGCCCAGCTGGGGGTCCCTGGCAAACCTCCCCACAGCCAGTGTTCATTTGCTACCCCCTTCCAAGGGCTGCTGTGAGGACCAACTTGACAATAGATGGGCAAGATCATGGCCTGAGTTTAAATTTGACTCTACTCCTAACTAGCCAGGTGATTCGGGCCCTCTGTTTCCTCACCTAAAATATAAGAAGAAATAAGGTGGTTGTGACAATGAAGTATTATTTGTAACACTCTGGCACCCATTGGTCACTGATAGAAAGTACTTAGTTACTTGCCCTCCTGTAAGCTGTAAAACAAACATTTTTAGGATTCCCTTGTGTGTAGGGACCCGCATCATTTCCTTGACCCTAATACATGTATTCCTGGGAAGGAAATAGCCCTACCCTGCTGTTAACATCTTTTCAAAAATATTGTCCAATAGGACAGGCAGCTGAGAGCAAGTTTCTCATAGCAACACAGTACAGGCGAGGTTTGACAGAGCTAGGTGAGAAATTGGTCCAAGGTTGGGCACTGCCTAGGTTTAACCAGGAAATCAGTCGATTCTCCACCTGGCAAATTTTAATGTGTTCTTTAACGTTCAACCCAAATGTCGCATTTTCAGTGCTGATTCCCCAACTTGAGATAGTTACTCCTTTGGATCCCGCTGCTCTTTGTCTGTAGAGGTTCTATTGCATTTCTCACATTTTACTGCAATTATTGGTTGCCTCTGCTACCAAATTGAATTCTTGGAGAGCAAGGACTGCCTCATATTTAGCTCCGGATGACCAGTCCCTGGCATAGTGCCTGGTCCAGAAAGGCTCTCAAGGTTTATTGAATAAACACCCAAGCTTTCCTCCCCTTTGGGAAAATGAGAAAACAGAAATGTTTAACTTCTGAGGGGATCCTCTGTGTTGTCAAAATCAAAGCTCTTTCATTTGCACAGCCTTTACAGATCACACACTTATGTAACCATTACCTCATTTGCTCCTCAAAATGGTCCCATGAAGTAGACAGGAAAGGTACTTTGCCCCATATGACAGCTGAGGAAAAGAACTAAGAAAAGCTAAAGGACTAACTCAAGGTCATCCAGCTAGTGAACAGCTGAGCCAGGACTGGCACCCAGGTCTCCTGCTGAGGTCTTCCTGGGTCAGGAATCATGCAGGCCAGCTGGGGAAAGAAATGGAGGTTATTATTTTCTAGGGTTTTTTTTTTTTGAAGCTCAAGAATTAAATACTTTTTAAAGAAAGCCCAAGTAAAACATACAAAATAGCTGAAAGCAGAATGTTACATGAATTTCTTGTATAAGTTCAACTTGATTACATTGAATCATTATTAAGTTGATGAATGAGAACAAAGCTGTGTAAATCACACAAAAATGTCAAGTCAAGTTTATACATGACCTCTGCAGCCAAGTGAGCCTCATTATCAAATGAATGTTTGTATTTTGTTTTGAATTATAATCATTGTTTAGTTTTGCAGCTTACATTAGAGAAAAGAGTGAAGTACTTTCTAATGACCGTCAAGTAGGTGCCAGATCCTTACAAGTATCCTTTCTCCATTTGTCACACAAATGGCCTCATACTATAAATACTACTCGAAACTTTAAACTTAAAATATCTTGTCCTGTCTTCAATCTGAGCACACCCAGAGTGTCAGATCTTCCTAATGGTGCAGAGGATGCCATGTGTTGTAGACAATGTTTTATCCCCTCTGAATTCACATGTTGAACCCAATCACCACTGTGATGTATTAGGAGCGGAGGCCTATGTTAGGTGATAGGTCGTGAGGATGGAATCTTCCTGAACGGGATTAATGGCCTTATACAAGAAATCCCAGAGAGTTTCCTCAGACCTTCCACCATGTGAGGACTGGGAGAGAAGGGGTCCTCACAGCTGCCTATAAATCAGGAAGCAGGCTCTCACCGGATACTAAATCTGCTGGTGACTTGATCTTGGATTTCCTAGCTTCTAGAACTGTGAGAAAAACATTTCTGTTGTTTATAAGCCACCCAGTGTTCTGTTACAGCAGCGTGGATAGACTAAGACACCATGAGAAGGATGCATCATTATTTGTTTAGCTACACCTGTGTAGACATTGGTGTTATTTCCAATGAATGCCTTTGAACATAGACTGCACACTTGTGGAATATATGTGTAGGATAAAATCCCAGAACAGGGATGCTCAGTCAAAGAGCAGGTGCATTATGCATTTTCATAGATATTTCCAAGGTGGCCTTCAATGAAGTCTGCCCCACCTACCTGCTAATCTGTCCCCACCTTTGCCAAAGATGAATATAAAATTATTTTATTCTGTGTCCACATGCTACTGAAATCACTTTAATTTGCAGTTTTTAAATTACAAATGACATGGAGCACTTCCTCATGTGTCTATTGGTGATGACATTTCTTTTTTCTGTAATGCCTATTCATATTCTTTGCCTATTTTTATCTTGCTCTTATCTTTTCTCCCTTTTTGATTTATCTGTCTCCTCACTGTCAACCAAGAATCCTGTACCAGATTCATAAAAAGTGAGGGAGAAATCAAGACATTCCTGATAAACAAAAGCTGAGGAAGTTCACCAACAACCTGAGGGGCCACCCCATGGGCACTACATATATCAAGTTCTGGTGTAAGGTGGATGAAGAGCGGGCAGTTTTCGAACTCAACAACCGCTGATTCAACAGGTAGGCTGGGTATGGTACACTGTCCCCTGTCACCAACTACTGGAATCAGGCTGTTAGCAGTACAAGATGGGGGAATGTACCTTCGGTGGCCTCTGCCATTTCATGTTCCTGTGACTCATCTCCTGGGACATCTGGCAGCAGCTCTATGGGTAGGGACTCAGGCACAGGTACCTCAAGACCAGTCTTCCAAGACTTCTCATACCTTAAAGCCATATACCTTGGGATGAACATGATCCTATGCCTCAACACAGTGTCCCAAGCCTTTTGTACCCTAAGGCCAACCTGAGCCTGCTCTCAAGAGCACCTAAGTCCCAATGGAAAACAATAACAATTTTTTTAGGTTTTCTATGTCTTTTTGATAGTTCCATTTTTTTATTACATAATTTCCTTTATATATTACTTTGATTTTTTTAAGTATCTTTAAGTTGATTGTTTTAAGTCTTTATCTAGTAGATCTATTATCAGATCTTTTTCAGGGACAGTTTCTGTTGATTTAATTTTTTTCCTTTGAATATGCCAAACTTTCCTGTTTCTTTGTATCCTCATGATTTTTTTTTTAAAAATTATTACAGCTGGACATTTGGATCTAATAATGTCATAAGTCTAGAAATCAGATTCTCCCCCTTCCTCAGGGCTTGCTATTTTCTAATTATTGGTTTTGTTTTTGGCTTTTCTATTATTGCAGGCTATCTCTGTGCCTGAGGTGTAAACTTAAGTTCTTTTCAGGTCTTTTCTGAGCCTGTGCCTTTTCCTGGGTATGTTCAGCCACTTTCTAAAATTCCCCATATATGCCATTGCTTTTGAATATCCTAGTCTTTAATGTCCAGATCCAAAGAGGGTAAAAAGAGAAAATTAAAACAGAAGAATAAAAAGACATCAGTCTGTTAAATGCCCCGGAAGTCTCTTCAGCTGGAGGAGCTACAACAAAAATGGCCATCCATCTACTTGTTTACCCCTCTGTCGTCAGAAACAGCGGTCAGCAATCAGAGCACAGACCTCTGATATTTTGAACACAGGGTCCTTTTTGCCTACTTTGGTTTCCACAAGCTTCGTACAAGGTGCTCCTGGAATATGTGTGCTCAGCTGCTTGTCATAGGGCTGGGCGGGGAGGGATCTGTTGCTATAGCAGTGCTAAGAGCTGAACTTGACTGAAATTAATAGCAATTTATTGTTCAAGCCTTTCCCTGGAAGTTGCAAGCCTTCAATAGACTCTAGAGTTCCCAAATAGTCACTTCAGGGTAATTGTTTTCCAAGGAGAGGGGAGACAGATTCCTGGTGCTTTCTACTTTGCCATATTCTCAGAATCCTTTCTAGTTAGTTTTATTCTGATTAAATTTACATGAACATAGTCTCAAGATTGCTAGTTATACAAGGCTTATTATGAAAATTAGCACCTCAATGCCCACATCCTCCACCAACTGCTGCTCCCAGGAGGCAACCAGTTTCCACATCACAATGTAGTTACATCACCATTTACATTTTTTTGTGGCTTTGTCAGTCCCAGTTCCAGCAGAGACACATGGTAACCTTTGACTGCTTTACCTTTCCTGCACAGTGTTTTGTTTCGACTGGAATTAATACCTGTTTTATTTTCCCATTATCTTACCTTTTGAAGACCTCATCAGTAGTTCAGTTTCAAACTCCCAGTTGTGTGAGTCTCTCCATGTGTTCAAACACATTAGGTGTTCTATCAATTTAATCTTCTCATGGAACAATCTCCTGAATCTTCTGACATTTTCAAGTCTCTTCTCTTTGCCCTCTACACTTGGCACATAGCTGTTGTCCTTGGAATTCCTTTCTCCATCATTTTGGGGATTTCCTTCTTCTCTTCCTCGTATTGAATCTTTTGTTTCCTGGATTGTCTGTTTTCCCAAAGTTTCTGAGAAAGGGTGTGTTGGAGACAATTTTCTTAACTTGAGTATCTAAAAGTGTTTCTGTTCTACATTAAAACTTGATTCATGGTTTGTCTTCAGTATAAAATTCTATGTTCAAAATGTTTTTTCATCAGAATTTTATTTATTTATTTTTCTGGATAATAATCTTTTATTATTTATATGGAATGTAAATTTCTTTGACTATATTATCTAATTTTTCACATCAATTTTGATTTTTACACTAAATTTATTGGGGTGACATTGGTTAATAAGATCACATGAGTTTCAAGTGCCCATTTCTGTGATACATGGTCTATATATAGCATAAACACGCTACTTCATTATATTGTCTTACAAACTTGCCTTTGAGAATTATGAAGTCATTCTGATTCTAAATGTTTGTATGTGACACCTGTTTGCTTCCTTCCTCCTCAGAATCTTGTGAGATTTTTCTCTGACTTTCAGTGTTCTGAAATTTTATGATATGCATTGGAGATGGTCTATTTTAATCCATTTTGCTAGAAACTTAAAAAGCCCTGTAATCTAGAATCTCATAAGCTTCTCGCTTAGTGAATTTTCTTCTATTATTTCTTGGATTGCTTTTGCCCCTTCCCCGGATCCCCACCTCTTAGTATTTATTCTCTTGTGTAGCCCCATTCAATATTGAAAGGGGTGACTTCTGTGACCAGTTGGATGTTGCAGATGATGGATGATATCCAAAGCTAATCATAAAAGACATTTCCCTGGGCTCTTGGATTACTTGGTAGGGGAAAGCCAGCTGTCTTCTCAAGAAGACACTAAAGCCCCGCTATGGAGAGGCTCCCACGGTGGGGAACTGATACTTTCCACTAACAATGACCACGACCTTGATAGTCATGTGAGCAAGCCACCTTGGAAACATATTCTGTAGCTATCGTCAAGCCTTAAGAAAACTGCAGCCCTGACTAACCTCCAGCTGAACTTCATGAGAAACTCAAAGCCAGAACCATTCAGCTCAATCACCCCTGAACTCATGGCCACATAAACTATGTAGTACGCACTGGAGAACTTTTCACTGGAGAAAAGTTTGAAACATTTCTCTTTATTAGAGGTCTGCTGTTTCGCTTGTTCAGCATTTCTACTTCTGGTGAAAGAGTATCTCTTCTCCTCTGGGAAATCATCTGTGAGGTTAGACAGGGCTCGCCCCCTCCCCTGATCCCGGCTGAAAAGATAAGCCAGACATGATCAATAAGACTCACATTCAGGATCTTGCTAGAACTATCACAGAGCGATTTATGACTCAGCGCACAGAAGGCACAGGCCTGGGGCTGCTGGTGGCCATTTCAGGCTGCGCGCAGGGAGCGGCTTAAGAATGAATCAGTAGAACAAGAACCAGCACAGAGGCAGTATCTTGTTGACCATGCTGGGGGCTTGAAATATAGCTATTACTAATATTAATAGCATCACTTGAGCCTCCCAGTTACCTGAATCCATAAATTTCCTTTTGTTACAAAGAAAATAAGGGGGGGCACCCTAGCCAGGTGTTTCAGTCGGCTGGAGCGTCGTCCGGTTCACCAAAATGTCATGGGTTCAACTCTCTTTTGGGGCACATATGGAGACAACCTATCGATGTTTTCCTCTCACATCGATGTTTCTCTCTCTCTCTTTAAAATCAATAAACGTATCCTCAGGTGAGGATTAAAAAAGAAAAAGAAGGGAGATCTGTGTCTTTGCAGTGTTATATCTACCTCTCTCCTGACTTAGTTGTTAAGCGCTTTTTAAAATCAAAACTGTATGTTTATCTTTTAACAAACATTTTTATGCAGCTATTGAAACTATTATGCATTTTCATTTGTAATTATTAATACGATGAATTATATTAATTGATTTTATCATATGAATCAGTGGTTCTCAACCAGGGACAATTTGGAGAGGACATTTGGTGATGTCTGGAGACATTTTCGCTTGTCACAAACGGGAGAGGTGGTACCACTAGTCTGTAGTAACCTCAGGCCAGTGATGCTGCTTAATATCCTGCAGTGAACAGGGGGTCCCCCACAACAAAACTTATCTGGTCCCAAACGTCAAGAGTGCCCAAGCTGAGAAACTAGGTAAAACCAATCTCACATTCCAGATCCAACCTGGCTTGTACACCGCTGGACTCAGTTTGCTTTTATTTTGTGCAGGGCTTTTGCATCTGTAGTTCTCGAATGAGAAGGGTCTATGATTTTCTTTTTCCAACTATGTTTGTCATATTTGGATATCAAGATTTTATTAGTCTTATAAGATGGGGACTATATACTTTTTTCCTGTTTTTTGCAGGTTTGCATAAGATTGCAGTTATTTATTTCTCAGGTGTCAGGTAGAACTCACGCGTGACATCCACAGTTTAGAGTTTCCTCTGTGAAAACAATTTTAAATAGCTGACTCAACTTATTTGATAGCTATATGATTGTTTCGGACTTCTATTTTTCTTGTGACAATTAAGGTAACGTGTTTTTTAGGAGTTTAGTTCATATAACTTTCAAATATATTGACAAAAGTTTCATAAATTAATTTATTTTCTTTATAATATCTATAGGAAAATATAATGATGTAGCCTTTTAAACTTATAATGTTTGTTAGACATACTTTCTTTCTTTTATTCTTGACTGGTCTAGCTAGAGGTTTATCAACTTTATTAGTCTTTCCAAAGGACCACTTTTACTTTCTTAATTCCTCTTTTGATTGTTTTATTCTGTTAATTCTTACTATGATCTTTATTATCCCTCCTTTCTACTTTTTGAGGATTATTGCTATTCTTTTTCTAACTTCTTGAGATGGGTGGTCTATTTCTGCTGTCTCTTGTTTCTGTAAGTTTTTACTCCCTTGTTCCATTGTGTGCCTGATCATTTTTTATTAAACATGGGTAGACGGTATCTAAATATTATTTTGAGGGATAGTTTTACATTGTAGGGAAGAGAACAACGTTATCTTCCCTACAATGGGCCTGTGCTTGCTTCTGCCGGGTTCGTACCTGTTTCTCCTGTCTGGGACCACCTTAATCCAAATTAAAGACGTGAGACACCCAAGACATCCGGTAATAGGAAAGAGGGCTACAAGCTGGTGCCAGAATGGGTTTATTTCTGGTTTAGCCTGAAGGCACAGTGAGGAGTGCTTTAGCCAGAGAGCCCACTTCTGGTAAGCTCCTGGCTCTGACTTTTGTCCCAGCCCCACGAGGCAGCTAGAAGTTCAGGTCGGCTTCAGGGATAGAATCTCATGGCAAACATGGCTTTCAGGGACTTGGCTTAACTCTCTGGGTTCTCATTGTCTCCCAGCAATCCCTCAGCATTTGACAAGTTCTTTGATGCTTCTAAAACATTTTTTTAAAGATACTATGTTTTGCTTTTTTGGCATTCTCAGCAGGAGGGTAAATTGGAGATACCTAGTTCACCATTATCCAATGGGAACTTTCATTATATAACTATACCTTTGGATTTGTGAGCCTTGTGAATGCCTCATCCATCTATCTATCTATCTATCTATCTATCACCTTTTAAACTAGAGATTTCAACTTCTACTTTCTGATTCTGCATATATTGCCACAATCCTAACAACAAGTAAAAAGTTGACCAAGTTGAAAAAAATCAAGTCTTCTTGAATCCATAAGAAAGGTGAGGACACGGGGCAAACCAAGAGACAGACAGGTAAAAACAGGGAATCTCAGCTCACTGGGGTACAGACTCTTTCAACTACCATGTTGAATCCTTGGCCGGGGGTTTGGGGATGTGGAGTAAACGAGGGCTCTGTCAGCTCAATGGAAGGTAGCTGGTGGAAATCCAGCAAGTTTGGGGACGCTCCCTCAGTGGGCCCTGAGCGATGTTTGTGAAGGGGGAAGGAAGGGGGGGAGGAGACTCCCAGCAGGCGGGTGTGGGCCGAAGGTGACAGCCCACACTGAGCCTCTTCCGGCTTCAGGGGGCCAGTCTTCAGGGACAAAGGTAACTGGGTAGAGATAAGGTCTAGAGGAGACGGTTTAACCAGCAAGTGGTGTCCTGTCCTCTTACCCTAGCTCACAAACCAGATTCCAAGAATGCTGCTGGCTCAGGCTGGGCCCAGGGCAACAGTCTCAGTTGCATAAACACTGATTTCAAGGAGTCCCCTTAGGGCCAACCCTGGGGAAAGAGAAGCCCTAAGAAATGAATGCTGGCCCTCCCCCATCCTGGTGACCAGGGGGCCACCAATGGCTGGAGGAAACTGGTTTCCCTTTCCAGGCAGGCAGCTGGGCTCTGCCTTAAACTGGGCTTGACAGGAGCTCCCTGGCATACTGCCCCCACTCCCCCCTCCTCCAGAGTGTCTGAATTTCCAGAGTCAGAGATTCATTCCTCTAGGTCAGGTTTTACCCCCAGCTAAAGTATGAATCCCTTTGAGCATTGGGGGAGCACATCCTCTATTATCATTTGAATATGGGTGCGTTTGTCATATCAATACACTGGGAGAGTAAATGACAAGGACAACAACAACAACAACAACAACAACAACAAGTTAATCCTTAGCCAGTAGGAGGAGTTGTGCTAGGTCACAGTCCTGACAAGTAACAATGAGAAAGCTGGACTGGGCCTGCCCTCTAGAAGGTCTAGAGAAGAAGCAGAGAAAAAACAGGAGGAGGTTCAGGACCCAGGGCACTGCCCTGCAGAAGGAGGCCAGGGCGGGCCTGCAGGCGTCTGCGGGCTATTCGAGCTCACAGGAAAGCCAGAGGGCACAGAGACAAGGACGGCTCAACCACTGGACCAGCTACGGGAGCAGGTGGTGGGGGCCCTGGGGATGAGGCCTTGTGGACAAAGCTTTCGCCATGGCCTGGGGATGCCAGGAAAGGCTTCCCAGAGGCCTTTGCATGCAACTTGAAAGAATCTGATGCGGTGGAGGTTGGCTGGGAAATGAAGGCACTGGCAGAGGGACAGCTAGGACACAAGTGTGTCTGCAGAGGACAGGAATTTGGAGGGAGAAGACTGGCTGAAGAGGCGAAGCTGGGGGCCTTGCTGGGCCGAGTTGAGGGTTGGCTCTGGCTGCTGTCTGAATTCTCTATTAGCTGTGCTCCCTTCTGCAGCTCAGAAGCAGCAGAGAAGGTGGGAGGAGGGCAGGGATGATGATGTCACTGAGCCCAGCAAACCGGGGGCCCAGCCCCAGTCAGGCCCTCCCTGGCCCCAGAGAACTCCACCCTGAGGCCTGTTGGGGAGGAAATATTTTTCCTTCTATTCTTCTAGGTTGTGTGGCTGGTCTAAGAACTACATTGACACAAGACATATTAACAGGAGAGAAAACAATTTTAATTATGTACATGTGCACGGGAGCCGCCCAAAGACTCAAGAGGAGGCCAGACAGTTGAGGCTTATACATTATACGGAGCTAAGGAAAAAGAAGGGGCCTGAGGCCTTTGCCGGGAGCCGGCAATTCACGGGAAGGTGAGAAAAGGAAATAAATGAAAAACAAAGCTTGTCCAGCTCCAAGTCTTTCAGGTGGAAAAAAAAAAGTTGTCTCTGGTGGTCTCTTCTTCGTGCAGAGAGGGCGATTGGCTTACAAATGAAGATTTTATTTACAAATGTGAACTTCCCTTAAAAAGGATAACTCCTACTCTGGTTTTGGGGCTTCTCCTGTGTCCGCATTTTTTCAAAACAATCAGCTCAGAATGATCCTTATCAGAAAATATCCCAAGAGGCATATTTTGGGGTGGCATGTTCTGCTCCCTTTCAGGCCTCTACCCTTCCCGCTGCCCCTCTGCATCTTCTGCAAAATGAATTGGCATTTTAAAGACCTGGTTTATATTAATGGAAAGAGGAGTTTATTCCTGGTACTTGATTCCTGGTACTCAATTCAACTCCGGCCAAGGACCCAGCCTGCTCTGGCAGGATATTTTCAACCTCTCCCAGAGGTGGCTGGGGACCACAGTGCCTCTCCAGGCAAAATAAAAAGGCAGATTAAAGAATTATAACCTAAAAAAAAAACCTAAAAAAGAAAAGTCCAAGAACAACAGGAAGCTGAACAGGAAGTTCCCATAGCAGATGAAAATATTTGAGAGTCATGCTGAGAGCAGAGGCGGAGGGCAGAGGGGATTTCAGGGACACACTGCCCTGGTGGGGGTCCCTGCCACCCAGCCCGCCACCACCTCTTCCTTCCACAGGTGCCCTGGACCTGCCGGCCAGGCTGGCCCACTCCCAGGTGCTCTGCAAACCTGTGCTTAAACAGGCACATGCACACACATATATGTGCTTGCCTAGATAGTCCTGTACACGCACATGTACACATATACTCGGGTCAACTAATAGGTGTGCATGGTGAGCCTATGGGCACACAGATGCAGAAAGGCAAACAGGGACGCTCTGTGTACAAAACTACAAAGAAAGTGAAAGTCAGCCTGCAAGCCCGTCCTCTCTGGCTGTATGTGACCGCGTCTTCCCCAGGCCCCCGGGCCCCCGATGATGTCTGGCTGCTGTGAGGCTCCTCACAGGCGTGCTGCCAACCCCCCTGCCCCGCTCCCCAGGGCAGCCCTGCCAAGGCAGCATCTCATTCTACCTTTCTAGACTTGTTGTTCTTGGGCATTTTGATCTCAGGACCCTTTCATACTCTTAAAAACTGTTATGAGGACCCCAGAGAGCTTTTATTTAGATGGGTCATAGCTATCAATATAGTGGCATTGTTTTCCATTTCTCTGAATTTCTTTAACAGGCAGCTTGATAGAGGACAGCTGGATTCTTATACATGCTTCTGCCTTAACTCTCTTATCATGTGTTTGGGTGAAGGATACGAAGGAGATCCAGTACCACAGAGATCTGCTGGTGGAAAAGAGAGCCTCCTGGATCCCCCGTGCTCGGCAGCCCCTGAAATGCCTCCAGCGGCCCCCACTTTCTGATCTTCACACCTCGTGTCCTCTCCGCTTGGGTGTGGGCCGCACCCAGTGGTTCAACTCAAAGGTATACACATGGCAAGGCGGTGGGACATCACTTTTTTTTTTTTACCCTCATTTGAGGATAATTTTTATTATTGATTTTAGAGATGGGTTGGTGGGGGTGAGAGGGAGATCAATTGGTTGCCTCCCATGTGCACCCTGGCAGGGGATCGAACCGCACAACCTAGTATGTGCCCTGCCCGGGAATCCAGCCCGCGACCTTATGGTGTACGGAACGGTGCTCCAACCAGCTGAGCCACCAGACCAGGGTGCTGGGACATCACTGACATCACTTTGAAGATTACGTTACAAAGACTGTGGCTTCCACCGTGGGCCCCTCTGTTGATCTCTTGCTCCGAGGTTGTGAGAGGTGCCCTGTGGAGAGCCCCCCACCCCGGCAAGGGACCAAGGCAGCCTCGGGCTGATTTCCAGTGAGGAACTGGATCCTACCCACAACCACTGCGATGAGCTGGGAAGCAGAACCTCTCCCTGGCTGAGCCGTCAGGTGAGACTGCAGCCCCAGCTGGCACCTCAATTGCAGGCTGTGCGAGACCCTGAGGACAGGCTTCAAGCAAGGCCATGCCCAGATTCCTGGCTTATGATGAGATAATGAATGTTTGTTATTTTAAGCTGTTAGATTTTGAAGGAACCTGTTACACAGCAATAGATTACCATCACACCCCACGAAAAGGTCTTAGAGACCCAGGAGTCCTCAGACCTCACTTTGAGAACCGCTGCTCTAGACCCATCCATCTTCAGCTGCTCTGGCGGCTTTTCCCAGCCAGCACCTGCTCCTCTCTCAGTGTCCTGCGCTAAGCTCATATGGGAGGGGGGCTGGTGAAGGAGTAGGCCCTGTGCCAGTGGCCAGTGACAGGCAATGGGCGGGGAGGGGCAGGGCAATGCCCGCACATGGAGTTGCTACTCCGACGGTGGACTTGGGGGCAGTATGTTCCTAACAGAGATCCACTTACTAATTACATTAGTAGTGGTAAGACAGAGACAAGGTTCCAGGTGGTATAGTCTGTTCAGGGTGCTCTTTGGGGCATCAAACCATGACTGTGCAGTTCTTGTGCTGGGCCTCGGGTGGTCTTAACTGCAAACCATCTCATTTCTTTTACATTTGGGGCCAACACACACCTAGCTGGGATCCAACCTTGTCTTTCTATCAGTGAAAAGTCTTCTGAATTACCACATGTTCATCCAGGCCTAAAGTTCCTGAATGGCTGGTGTCACAGTGCTCTTTCTAGGTGGAGAAACTAAGACACGAAGAAGAATCACTGGTGTCCAATCAGGTTCCTACCTTCTGCAAGGGAGCCAGGAAACCAGTGTTCAAACAGAAGCAGGATTCCCTGAACCCTCGTCGACCACAGAGAAGTGAAAGTGCTTGATCACCCACATCCTCCAAAGTTTGACCTTCCGACTCCCAAGAGTAACATCAACCCCGACTACGCTGCCTCACACCCTAGACCACTTCAGGCTTCCACCATCGGCTTGTGCAATTGGGGATCGGAACCTCGGAGACACCTGGGCACATGGTCCCACGGCAGAGGGATGCCTGGAGGTGATGCGACCAACCCAAGGTCACCCAGCTGGTTAGAAATTTCAGACAAGGCTCCCGCTCCCCTTCTCCCCTCCATCCCACTTATAACGTGATTAGAGCTTCCTGTGTGGTGCCTGTCTCCTCCCCAAGACTGTAGGGTCCCTAAGAGCTGTGCTTGGTTCACAGCACTTGACGTTGAGCAGAAGCTCAATAAGTGATTGTACATGGATGAGGAGGCTGGCAGGCATTTGAGTTTGGTCTCTGGCCAGCGTTAGAAAGCTACGCTGTGGCTAGTATTGAAGGTAAGTTTCTGACAAGGTCAAGGTTAGAAGGTCAGTCTGTAGCAGGATGGGGAAGTCAACCATAGGAAGGGGCTAGGAAGTCAGGCTTTGTTGGGGGTCAGCCAATCTCTGATGGGGTTAGAGGTCAATCTGGTTGCATGGGAAGTCAGCCACTGGTTGGGGTGGTCCGTATTTGCTCCTTGCAAAGCTGACTAGCTGCTTCACACGGCATCCCGAACCCTCTTGCCCAGTCCGGAACACCTAGTATCCCGGAAGAATCGGATCCAGCTCTAGGAGCAGAGGTGGCTCATGAATGACACCAAGGATCGCACTGTCAGGGCTGGGGGGTCAGAGTCACCTTGCTCCTAGGGTTGTCCTCGCAGCTGCCTGGGACTCAGGCCCTGTGTGAAAGGAGCAGTGACTAAAAAGACTTCAGACCCTTGGAGGCATTTCCTGTTTTCCAGTGAGCTGAAAACCCAGCATCCTGCTTAGAATAGTCCATAGGGATGGTTTCTTTTTTTGGTGGTGGGAGGAGTGTCTGAGGGAGGAGGATGCAGCCTTTGCCTGCTCGAGGACCAACTCTCGGGGCCCTGCTAGGAGGTGGCATGGGAAAAAGGGTGGGACAGGCGACAAGGAACCCCCAGAGGCCTCTGCCCTGTTTCCTGGCGGAACTTCCGTATTTGTATTCAAAGCCTTTAGAAAAAGCAAGACGAGTCTAATTCCATCAAATGACCGTATCATTTCAATGGAGGTGAAATTTCTCTGGAAAGAGAAAACAAAAAGAGAGCAGGACCTGTGTTGGGACAGTGACCGGCAGTCCGGTGGGAAGAGCCAGGTCTTTGGCACCAACAGGAAGCAGATCCAAATCGCGGGCTGGTGTCCCAGGGGCTATGTGGCTTGGACAATTTTCTGACCTCAGCGAGCCTCAGAGCCCTCATTTCTGAAATGGGAAGCCTAATTACCACCATCCAGGTGTGACGGTGCCCTGCGGCCTGTGGCAGCCCCTGGGAGGCCGGCCCCCTTCCCTCCGACTGAGCATGAAGGGGAGGGATGCCCGGGCAAGGGAAGAGAGGTGCGTGTGTTCCCCAGCAATCTAATTAGGTCCTCTCCTGCCAAAATGCCCTGCGGGCTCCTGCTGCTGACCCCTCGCCAGGCCCCCGGTCCCCTCCTCCCCACGCATGGAAGGCACAGCCCAGGCTCCAGCTCCTCAGGCCATGCAGTTCTTGGATCTTTTATGACCCCACTGGATGGTGACTTGGTGATGTGGGAGGACAGACTTTCCTCTTCCCCCACCAGGGATCACCCAGGAGCCCCTGCCTCTCTGCCCCCGCAACATCCACGGAAGATGGAAATGAACACCCTATGCAAGGCTGGGGTGATGATGTTTGAAGCAAGCCCATTTAAGGAAGGACATTAGCATGGGCCACGAAGTTTAAAGAGGAATTGGCAAGGACAGGGCTCTCACCCATGGGATGGTAGGGCTGAGCTCAGGAGGAGGAGCTGGCCTTGGCTTAGGTGGGAGGGGGGTGATGCAAGGAACGGTGGGAGGGACCATCTGGTCCAGCCCTTATTCTGATTCCATCTGCTGAGCCGCAACTGCTGGAGGCAGTCAGCTGACTCATATCACCCCAGCAGGGACCACGCCAGGCCACAGCTCCCCTGAATAGTGAGCGGCCTCAGCAGGGCCCCTGTTGGCTCCTCCCTCCCAGTCTTGCCTCTCCTGCCTCATTCTCTCCTCCTGTTCCCTAAATTCCAACCTGGCCTTCCCGGTTGTTACAAAGGTGTCTTTGTCAAGGGATGGGGCTAGGACATATTTTATTTAACAATAGTTTGATTTATAACTTAAAAAATATGTAGCCCTGTGGTCTGGATCTCTATTTGTGCTCTTGCTTCAAATGTGAGGGGTGGCCTGGATCTTCACATTATATGATTCACTTAATGGTCATATTTATTCCTAGTGTCTGTTGACACCCCTCCCCCATGTAAGTTCTGTAAGAGTTGGATTTTTGTCAGTTTTGTTTGCTGATGTCCAGATGAATGGATGGAACATAGTGGGAACTCTATGAACATTTGTGGAATAAATAAAAGAATGAATAGTTCTCTGTCATCTGTCCTAAAGGTAAATACTTTCTGTCCTGTCCTGGGCTGAACTGTCACTAGGTCTGAGAATTTGAATACTTTATTTTTCTTGTCCTTAGAATGGGCATGAGAATACAACACTTTCACGGAGTTCTGAGCCTCCATTTCCTCATCTATAAAATGGGGTTCTATCTACCTCGTGTGATTTTTGTGATGTTTAAATAAATTACCTATGTGACGTGCTTAGCACAATATCTGGAACAAAGAAGATAATACACATTAAACTTAAATGATCAATAACTTAAAGAAGGAAGCGGGGGCAGTGGGATGTTTCGACTGGTGCCCAGGAGGAAGGGGCCCTTGCAGAGCCTCTCGAAGCAGCCAATGGGCGGCCGCTGGCGCCAGGGGGCAGGGGGCCTGAGAGGGAGTGAGGTTTCTAAGTGTCCACCTGGTGCATAGGAGAACTGAGGCTGGCCTGACCTCAGCCCGCAGGCAGCGTTTACCTGATCAGCTGCGGAAGAGTGGGCAGTGGAATGAATTCTCCCTCATACACAAAGACAGGAGCCTTTCCTGAAGGTCTGTGCTGGACTCTCATACAGACACCATGAAACCACTTTGAAGGACTGCCGTGACCTTGACAATCACAAGTTGAGAAATGATACCGAAGGCTACAGCAGCACTGCTCTGCAACTCAGACCCTCAACCCCTTCAGCCCTTCATGCCACTCATAGTTGAACGGCCACCCAGGAGACCCTTCTCTGCCCTTTGTCTACCCATATCCTCCTCATCCTTCAGTGTCTTCTCACCACTGCCTCCTCCAAGAAGGCTGCCAGGATAGCACAAACCTAACCCCTTCCTCTGACTCCCCTGGCATCATCTGCAGGGCTATCTGTGCCTCCTTGTCTGCCTTACACTGCTTTTTCCGCATCAGATCTCTCATATCCTGCTGGTTTTAAGTTCCCTGAGGGCCAGGACCTGCTCTTTGCTGCTTGCTCTCCCTTCCTGCCCCATGGAGGGTCCCTTCAGTGGTGGGGCGAGGGTGTCAGGCGCCCCCAGGAGTGCTGAGGGGAATGAAGAAAAGCAAATCAAAGAAAAGCTGCCCCCATTATAGACCAAGCCATTCTTCCCTGTGACTCAGGTTCTGCTCTCTTCAGGGGAAGACAAACAACAGCAAGAGTGCCAGGCGCTGCTGTGGGGGCTTTATTTCGCTGACATTTCACAACGGGCCTTTGAAGGAGCAGGTCTCATGACCACCACATCATAAATGCGGCGACGGGCTCAGCAACGTAGTTACCTGGCCACGGTGAAAGCGCTGAAGCCAAAGCTGGCTTGCTGCGGACTCCCCAAGCCACGCCGGTGGGTTCTTCTGGGAACAGCTCAGAAGCTGTAGAGGGGAGGCTTAGCTGCTCCCCCACAGCTGCACAGAGCACATTATGACACGTGGGCAGACGTTTATTAGCAAGTAGGCACAGTGGAGTCTACGGACATTGTGCAAGTTCTCTGGAGTTGCCGCTGTCTGTCGGTTCATTGTTTACGAGAGTCCCTCGCAGGGAAGGTCCTCAAGGCAAAGGACACCCTGTTCCGGCCCCAGGATCAGCCTGTCCATGGGAGTTAGGCAACCAAGACGCCTCCGAGGTAGCAAAGAGGCAGGCAGCTTACAGAGCCAGCCTAAGGGGCCATCTTCATGGGTGAGAGACAAAGATCACCCCAGGCTTGGGGTAATTCTTTATTGAGAAGTGCGTGGATCTAAGGGTACAGCTCAATGAGTTATCGCAAAGTGAACACACCTTTTTGCCAGGTCCCAGCTCAGAAAACAAAGCCAGCACCCCACAAGCCCTTTGGTGCCCCTGAAGTCACCTCCTCTCCTCCCCAAAAGGCAACCACTGGCCTGATTTCAAATAGCATGAATGGTCTGTTTTTAGACTTGATATACATGGGATCATACACTCTGGACTATTCCTTTGTTCCTAGTGCCTTAAATTCAACATTACGTAGTGCGATTCATCTATTGCGTGTCATTGTAAATCATTCATTCTCATGGTTCCATAGGGCTTTATGGGCAGAGATATTTCACCTTTCCCCATTCTATAGTCGCTGCTTTTCTGCTGAGTCCAGGGTGTGCGCATTTCACTTTGATAGATACTACTCAAGTTTTTCAAAGTGGTTGTACCATTTTATACTCAAACCTGAACCACTGAAAGTTCTGATTGTTTCATACCCTCAGTAAAACTTGCTCTGTCTGCCTTTTTGATTTGTCATTCTGGTGGGTTTGAAATGCTACTGCAGTTTGATTTCAATTTACATTTCCCTGACTTCTAGGGAAGTTGAAGACTCTCTAGGTCATACATACCGTGTGTTTTTTTAAATGTGGAGGTTTGTCTTAAAATATCTTTGCCAATCTACTTATCTCAAACACCCTTAGTATCACCTTTCTGGTGTCCTTTATGCTAATTAACATGCCACCATTTTCCTTGAGGAAATCTTTCCTAGAATTCTTTATGCTAATAACAAAGCCTCCAAGTGTTGATAGCTGATAAAAGAAAGCTGAAGCAACTGGTAGTAGCCTTCTGAGTGAACGCTGTCTGTTCATTCGATCAGCTGGCTGTCCCTCCCTAGAGCGTGTAATCTCAGGACAGCCAACCACCCTACAGGTTTGGCTTAACATGAACATGTCGCAAATGTGGTATCATGATCTAGGCTAAAGGACTTTAAAGTGAAAACAGAATTTATATTGTGGCCCCTAAGCCTTCTTTCCAATTTGTCTCTTTGCCACTGGAAGCACTATGACCACACAGGCCTCCCGGTGCAGTAATTTTATCACAGGGGCATTTTCAGGCGGCTGGGAGCCCAAGCGCCGGCCTGTATTTGGCACAAGGAAATAGAGGAGGGGCTGTCTTCCCATAGGTCCCCACTGCAAGAACTCCATCGGACATGTGTTTCTCAAGTCAGGGGCACAGCCACACAGACAGGCCTTCCTACAGCGGCTCTGGAGCCATCTGACCCCTGGCAGGAATCAGCGGCCATGGCTCCCCTGGAGCAGACCTGCCAGCGCTTGCCGTGTGGTGGAGGTGGGGGAGAAGTTCCAAAACAGGAGCACTAACTGCCAAGCGGCCTTTCTTCGGGCTTCAGTGTGATCTGTGGAGCACATGGATCTGGGAGGACGAGTTCTCTCATCCCCAGGACTTTGGAGCTGTGGAGCCTCCAGGCTGCGAGGCGAGAGAGGTAGAGATTGGTCATATCTCCCTCGGCGAAATGCCTGGAGATGTCTACTGGCCTTCCTGAGACAACTCCTTTTAATTTGTTACCCTTGATTCTTATTTAAATTCATAGTAAGACAGACACACTCATGGGAATCTTGATTCTCCTGGAGCAGTTCCTTCCCTAGAAACAGCTGCCTGATCAGAGAGGAAAATATGTAGTAAATACAACTTTCTTCTTGGGGTGGGCCTGAGGTCCACGCTTCCATCTTGAGTTAGGCAGGCGATGTTGCTGAGAGGGAGAAACTGTGAGAGGAAAGTACTTTCAAGGATGATATACATACCAAAGTCACTGGCGGGCTTATGAAGAAGTGACTTTGTAGCCTGACAAGTGAGGTCATCCCCATCTTAGAATGACACATAGTAAACATGCAATCTTTCCCGTAACTCCTGAAGGAACAGGGAGTTTCAGTTAATTGAAATTTCTAGTGTATTCAAGTATACTTTAGAGTTTCAAATGTTCTTGAAAAATCCATGCAGGAGAAAGAAGAGGAGGAGCCTTGGAGAATCAGCACAGCATGAGTGCAGCGGAAGGAAGGGAGCCCCAGCGCGAGGAGGAGCTCAGACAGCCACCAACACTGGCTGAGTAGGAGAGCGGGGCACTAGCTTAGCCAGAAGCCCCACTGGCCAGCCTGCACTCCCCACCCAGCCTGGGAGGGGTCCTCAGACTGGAAGGAGTTTCTTGGACTCCAAAGGCCTGAAGTTCTAGTAGCAGAGACTGAGTCCTGAAGAGGCTTGACTGGGCATTGGTTGCAGGGAGATCCAGCATTCGCTTCTTGAGAAAGACAGAAACAAGGGTGCTGTGTGCTTTGCTTGCCCACATCCCGGCATGCCTGCCGAGACAGCCCAGCACCATGCCCAGTGCACTGAGGCCCGCGGTATCCACCCCTCTCATTGGCTGTCCCAGGAACACAGGGGCAAAGCGGGGGATGGCGGGGAGCGCAAGGGGAGTATGCAAATAAGATTATTAGCCTCCTTTGTGCATCTTCAAATAATGAGGGAAAAGCTGAAAGTATGTCCAAGTTTTCAAATTTTGGAATCTCTCATGTACAAAAGGTGAAAAGCATCATTAGTGCCACCTTGCCACTCACAGGAAGGTAGAAATGTTCACGGGGACTGAGAAATAAGATTTAACATTATTGTATTTATTAGGTTCTGAAACAATACACATTCACATCCTTTTGAATACAGTACATTTGGCACAATAATGTTTACAATGAAATAACACTAATGAATGGCAAGAGATTAAAATTACATCCAGAAAGAAAAAAAATGTACAAATAAAGCATCACAATACAAAAAACAAATCCCTAAAATTGAATACATTTTCTATTTAGCCAGAATTATTTTGCACATAATTTAAAAAGAGGTAATTTTTTAAGCCTTCTTTTTTATTTAAAGCAAGAACGCATTTTTTCACCTTTGGAGGAAAATGTGTTTCCACTTCACAAGGTTTCTCACTTCCATAATGAGAGAACACAGGAGGACAGCTACCCTTCATATATTGTTTTGGCTTTTTTTTCCCCCACACTCCTTTTTTTTTTCTTAAACAAACAAACAAACAAAAAAAAGACAGAGAGAGAGAAAGAGAGACCTGGAAAGATTAGAAAGGACCAGCAGAAATGTAACAGTGTGTCCACTTCCAAAATCTTGTGAAAACTAAAGTGAAACAATGAATACTCAAGGAACACACCAGCTTTTTTCTATAGACTACATGGGGCTTGAATCGGCCAGTGGGAGAACTTACCAGCTCCAGCCCCCAGGAGGAGGTGTCCCAGCAAGTGTGGAGCTTCGGGTACTGACAAGGGTGTCTCTGGGCCAGGCGACCTATTGACTGACTACCTGGAGCTGCCGGGTGGAATGCATTATTATTTGACCTTCCAGCCAAAACGCCAGTCGTCCTGCTGGAAGGGCCCCACCCCCGCCGACATGGGAACACCACCAAGCCCTTGGACAAAGCCATTTGGCATTGTAGTCAGAGCTTGCTTGGTTGTTCCGAGTTCATCCTGGTGAAGGAAGCAGAGAAAGAGAGAGCAGTAGTGATGCATGAGTATGATGGGCAGTCTTGTTATGCCTTCCTAAAAAATGAGATGATGCCACCGTGAAGATGTTTCTGTGCTTGTACTCAACTCCAGAAGATAGCCTCTCCCTAGTACGTCAAGTTACCGAAGATAAATTAAATTAATCTACTGTTCTTCATCACTTCACTGGTATGCCAAACACACAAATTGATATAGCATAATGTTTGAAATTATCATAAGAACAGATAATAATTACACCTGAGTTTTTAAAAAATAAAAACAAGAGAGAACTGAATGTCACCATTAGTAACAAAGGCTATGACCAGCCAGGTGCAAATATGGACACCAACTCCCTGTGAGCTCGAGCGAGTTACTATCCAAGCTTTGACACCACCATCAAAAAACATTCCTTTCCCTTCCCCATCTCTATCAGGGCATAATAGAGCACAGGAGAACTATATGTGAGATTTAATATAGCTTAATATATGTTTACATCTTTTAAAACAAACCAAAATGCAATAAACAATACAAAGGAGCCCCCCCTCCCGCAAAGAAATAAACACACCTTATCTCTCAATAACTTGAACCAATACACATACAGAGTATTGCACCTGGACATTATTAGAATTATTCTTTCATAGACTAAAGTTTTATAATATGCCTGAACATGCAGCAGTTGATACCTCTAAATTCAATGAATTAATTCCACAGGCCTTGCAGCAAACACTATATACAAAAATCTCAAATGTACAAAAGGCAAAAAGCTTCATTAGTGCCACTTTGCCACTCACAAGGAGATATATTTAGGGACAGCTGGGAAATCCACGTGCAACGGTTGGAATGGATTCCATTCCCTGCTGAATCAGTTCAGGAAAATAGATAATCCAATGACCTCCGGGAAACATTTACACAAAGCCACAGAGAACCCTTGGGAATCAAAGAATGTAACACTGTCAGCGTATCTACAGGAGGTAACATCGCATCTGTGAAATAGTGTCCACATGAGTTGCTTTTACACGCCACACAGAAACAAGCCTCTGAGCCTGTCTTGCCACACTGTCGGTTTTCAAGCAAGGTGCTTTTCAGTCTCTTGACACCCTCTGCAGAACCCACGTTTAACCTCATTCTGCTTGTTCCAAAGGCAGATATTTCATATTCCACTTTACATGTTTAATGTTTAAAAACCACAACACAGTAGTACTACCATTTTGTAGAAGTGCGCAAAAATAACACACTGCTGCAGAAAATAAATAGAGTTTTTACTGGGAACTTAGGACAAAACTGGAAAGAGAATTTGGGAGCCGAGTTGTGCTGGTGCCCCAGGGTCTTGGCCATCAGTGCGGAGACCTTTGTGTTCAGCCAGACTTTAATAGTGAGGATAACTACTTGTATCCTTTCCTTTCAATTCGTCCAGCCCCTACATGCCGCTAACGCATTAGGAGCATAACTCATGGACAATTGGTTTCTTGTTGCATATTAGCCCTTTAATATCGATCTGTATTAATAATAGAATTTATATCTCTTGGCCAATTAGCAAATTTGAGGATATATTTTTCAAATGTTAATAGAGTCCAAAGTCAAATTTCTTTTTCTACAAGGAGTGATTTCTTCCACGAGATACATGCTTCCACAACTTTGGCATGCTCCAAGCCAAACCCAGAGCAAGCAAGAATTAGCCATTCCAGACAAACCAACACAGGCAGCCAACCTGTGCATCTCCCAGTCTCTGTCCTTCATAGGCACGCCTCGAGGGTGCCCACCCTCATGCTGAAGAAGCACGGTCTCTTCTGGACAGAAGGGCAGAGGGACGTCAGGTGAACGGATTGGACGGACGAGAAGCACGAGTCGTTGAAACTCTATGTCCAATAGCAGAGACTGAGTCTTCCTGTTTGCTTTTTAAATTTTCCTTCGCAGTCAAAGAACTGAAGTTGCTTCACTGCCAGGAGCCCCCGAGAAGTGGAAACAGGCTTGCCCAGACCAAACCCAGCAACGTGTCCAGCCAGCTGCTGACCCGACCCGATTCTGCTCCAGTGGTGAGTCAAGAACCAAGAGTGCTTTCTGGTCACCAGGCGGAAGGAAGGAGGAGCTGGCCTGGGGTAAGGGAATGCAATAAATAGAGTGGACAGGGATTGGGGCTCCGGGGAGGAAAAGTAGTTCAAGACCCTCTGAGCCTCTGGAAAACAGCAACCTTCTCAGGATCCCTTCTTGCAGCATCACCAAACTCCACCTGGAGGGACCTCTCAGGGCATCAGGTCTTCCCCAAAGTAGGAGAAGCCTTTGAATTCCTCCTGGTTGATCTGCTTCACAATTGCCTCATCCACAAGCGTGAGCACTGGCTCTTCCCGGGTAAAGTCTTGGTCAAAGTTATTGACGTCTCTTTTGGTTTTCTGTGAGAAGAAAAGAGAAAGCACTGACTCCAGGCTGACCTCGCTCCCCAGGGCCCCCCACAGGGAGTGAGCATCACGCTGCCCAGCCTCTCGCCAAAGCAGGCCGCTAGCTACTGAGAGCAGACATAGAGCTGTTCCAATGAGGTCATGACGGATGGCCCCAGGATGAGGAGGTGGCAGAGGACTTGGAGAGGAAAAAATGAGTTCAGGTGAGAAGGAAGAAGGGGTGAGAGGGTATGATGGAAAAGCAGGGAAGTGGGATTCCCACAGACTGTGTGTGCATGTGTGTGCTTGTGCGTTGTGTATGTGTGTTTGGGAGAGTGGGGTGCATAGCTCCCATCTCACACTCTCCCTTCCAGCGTCTACCCTGACGCTCTGGCTCCATCCAATCTCCTTGTGACCCTGGGAATAAACCCACATCCCCCCTTCGACAAAGTCTCCAGTGCCCTTTCTCCCCCCACAGGTAGACCCCATAACCTTGCTGTGTCTGCTCCATATGACGCCCTCCCTACGGTAGGCACATGGGGAGATGGTGGGAATGTTTTCTGGGAAACCTGCCTTGATCTCTATCTGCTCTCACCATGAACCTGATTTTGTGCTCCCACATTATTTCTATCATGACACTCAACGCTCTAGTTTGCAATGAATTGTTTATGCTTTTCTCTCGACCAAGACCTTGTCTTATTCAGCCTTGGGTTCCCAGGTATGAATGTGTACTGAATAACTGAACGTGCAGATAAACCCACCCCTGACTGCCCAGTTCAGAAGGACCTATCCCCAGTTGGAGGTTCAAGTTCCCAAAGTAGGGCTTGTGGCAATCAAATACATCCTGGTTTGGGGGGGAAATCGGGAAGTGTAAGCCCAGTAGGGGCTTACAGTTGAGTTGGGAGATAGTATTCCTGTCTGGAATAGCCTGCAATTAGAAAAACTTGCACGGAGAAATGGGAGCTTGGCTGAGACTTGAAGACTGAGTTACAATCATGTTGGTAGAGATGGGAGAAAGGCACCTTGTTAGGAAGAAACATGGGCTAAAGGCCCATTGGACCTTTACATGGGACAGGAACACGAAAGATGTATACACCGGACAATGGGTCGCCGCGCTGCCTGGGGCAGAGTCCAGCGTGAGGACGGCAGGAGGTCAGAATGGAGTCCGACTGCAGAGGCCTTCAATGCTAGGTCCTCTGTCCCCCACAGTACACAGCACGGTGCTGAGAAGATTGAGAGGCCCCTGGCAAGAGTTTTTTAGACAGAGATTAACTGGTATTACCCAGGATTAGTGACCCAGATGATGGGATAAATCTTGTGGAAAGATTAGCATTATTATTTGCCTGAGGAATAATATTAATAGATGCTATGTTCTGTGGAAGCCAGTGATCTCAAAGATGTTAATAAGTAGTCTATGAAAAAAGCGGTTTTGAGATAAAGCTTTATGTAGCACCCTTCTCTCGGATATTTGCCATGCACCTCGACAAATTAAAGGCTCTGAGAGGTCCGAGAGTCAAGAAACCCAAGCTCACGTTTTCAGGCCAGCTTTCCCCACACTTGGCATACTTTTGTTTTCCTGAATAGTTTATTAATATTTCTCCCTGAAGCAGAGCTCTGCAGAACCAGGTTTGGGAAATTCACCCTTTACAAAGCAGCTTCACATTCATTTGCTCATTTGATCCTTGGAACAGGTTATTATTGTCCCGATGGCACAGATGAGGACCCTATAGTTCACAGAGGTTTGGTGAACTACGGAGTCACCCAAATAGTTAAGGACAGAGTTGCCCAACTAGTTAAGGGCAGAGCTTGATTCAAATCCAGGTCCCAGCAGGATGCCTCCCGTGGTACAGAATGTCTGGAAAGTGGGACACTGGAGAAATGGGGAGACACAGGAAGGGTCAAATTCAATCAGACGTTTAGGTAAAGCCACCAAGCTACAATAGAGCCAGGAAGGCTTGCCAGCAGACCGGCAGAGTGGCACAGGGCTGTGGGTTGAGGAGAGAGGGCATGATGTGGACTGGGTGAGCTCAGTGGGGGAGTCTGTTTTCAAACTGTCCTAGACGGAAGTCAGAATCAGATGGACCGCATGGAGCAGGGATGAGAGAATCTTCCCAAACCCATCAGTGCCAGTTGGCATCTTCTCCCTGGACTTGAGCTGCATAGAAGGTAGGTCTCAGAGACCTTGGATGGGAGAAAGGAGGGAGACACAGAAAATGTGAGGGATGGAAATAGAGCCTGAAGCTGAAGAAAGTACGTGTTGCCCTTGAACTGGGAAAGCCTCGTGCTTCGTCATCTCTAGCAGGAGGGCTATCTGTTTTCCATCTCCAGTGTGTACAGAGCATGAGGAAAATGGGGGACCTGCATGGAGACTGACTTCAAAGAAGAACATCAAAGCCCGTCCCCACAGTGACGCATGTCAGTCATGGGAAGGCTGGTGCCTGGGGAAAGATGAGCTGGAGCCTCTCCTGTAGATCTCTATCAGAGGAGGGACCGGTGCGCTTTGACTGAGGAGGGCTTACAGAGTATGCACCTATGAAGGTGGGTTAAGTGAGTCCAGAAGGGGGGTGGGATGGGGAGAAGGTGGCGGTGACTTGGGAAGCAGTAGGGGTCATCCCGGAAGGTGACCATGGGGCATCCTCAATGGGGGCAGGAGGGCAAACGGGGCCGACAGGTCAGAGGGGCAGGAGTTGATGAAGAAGAGGGGCCATGGGACAGGGCAGGAGGAAAACTCAACACAACATCACCAAGGGTGGACCCTGCCCAGGTCTCCTGTGCTTTCAGGGGCAGGACCACCTCTCTGCTGGTTCCCTCCCACTGGTCAGTGGCGGGGGGCAGTGATGTGTGCATGGAGAACCTCAGGGGACCTGCCAGCGCTCTGGCATTGGCGTTCCATGATTATCTGCTGTGTGTGCTTCACCTTTCAGCCACTTGTGTCTATTAGTCATGGAAACTGGTTTTGTTTCCTGAGCATTGGCGACAGACCTAGATCCCACATTATGTGTGAGCTTCACCACTCCCTGATTGTGTACTGGGAATCAGACTCAGGCAACCCAGGGAGGAATGTCCTTTTCTGAGGACCTCTAGCTCCCTGGCGGGCTGGCTTGGGGAGCCATCTAGCTCAGCTCTGGGATTTCCAGGCATCTCAGACCTTCTGTGGTATGTGAGTGAGTGTACCATTCCTTAAGAACTCTGCCGGAAAACATACTTGGCTCACCCACCTGCTTCTGCGACCGGGCCCAGGCCCTGTTTTCCCTGGACATTTTAGGCACATGTCAGTTACTCATTTCCAATTCAAGTAGCCAGCGTCCCTACTGTGTGTGATTCTTGATAATTAACGGTGGAGACCTGGGAAGTTTTCCAAAGCAATTATCTCTGGGAAACATCACTGCTGTTAATAGCAAGTATGCAGCATAGCATCCTCACATTGGATGAGGACTGGGGATTATAGCCTTCACTCACTGATTTTATTCTTTGAAAAGCTACTGCCTCCATCAGAGGCTTAAGACTGGACTCCGAGGTTCCAATGGGCAAACTCCCAGGGACACTTCCTGTTCACCTAGCTCTCCAGTTACCTCAGATGCCTCCCCTAATGTCTAAGGCAGACTCTTAGCCCACACTGCACAGCCTGAGAGGTGACGCTGGGACACGTGGAACAACCCTAACTCTCCAAACCCTATCTCCTCCTTGAAGCCCTCTCCCATCCCTTGGCCCACACAGAGGGGGCACTGCACAGGGGAGGCAAAAGGGCACTGGCTGACCTCTCCGTACTATCCCTTCCTGGTTATGTGACCCTGTGAAGTCACTCTTTGAGCCTTGGTTTTTTTCATCTGTACAAGGCAGGTGGCAACAGATGCCTAAGTGAGGGCTAAATGAGACACCAGACATTAGGTGCCTCAGTGCCGCCAATCCATGATAGGCACCCAATAAATGTGAGTTCCTACTTTGCTTCTGAGTCGTAGCACTTGTGTGCCATAGGCACGCACCACGCACAGCTCGGCTGGGTTGCCTAGCAGTCTGGGCGCTCGGCCCGGCAAGGTCACAAGCTTCTTGGAGATGCAGACTAAGCCTTACACTTCTGTGCATGCCTCCAAATCCTGAGCTAGGGCTGAGTGGGGGTCTGCCTAAACATTGAATGCTTCCTCCAGGGACTGAGTTCTTTGGGAAAAGCCCCAGGTTCTCATACACACTCACTTCTAAGACCCTTCAGCATCTCGTCCCTTCCTGCCTGCCCAGCTTCATCTTCCATAAAGTTCCCTGGACTCGCTGGCTCGCTCCTGCCTCCAAGCCTTGACCCAGCCAGTCCTCTGCCTGAGCACCAGCTCCCCTCCTTGTCACTGAGCCGACTTTGCTCACCTTTCCTATCTCAGCGGAGAGGCCCTTCCTTGTCCCTGCAGGCCTCTTATGAATGTCAATGATGGCTCCTAACCCTTAACACGGCACTCGGCACACTGGGTTCCCTCCTCTTCTCAACTAGTCTGTGAGCAACTTCGGGGCAGGGACCAGGCTGAACTCACCCTTTCATCCCCAGGCTAGCGCAATGCCTGGCACATAGTAAGTGCTCAGTAAATGTCTACTAAAAATATGAACCAATGCATCTCTCTTGCTGCTACTTCATCTAGAGCCAGAAAAGTGATCTCGGTTCCGAAGCAGTGGCAGCTGACCTGCCAGAGGGGTTTTCCATTTGTGGAAGAATGGGTGGAGTGAGGAGAAGGCTGCAGTCTGATTCACGAGGGCCTGCAGCGGGGAAGCCCAGACCCCTGCGGCCTCACAGGGCCTAGAGGAGCAGGCCTGGCTGGCGGGGTTCCCTCTCCTGGCAGCGGTCACCCTGGGCGCTCGGGCTCTCCGACTGCCATACAAGATAGAACGGGTTCGACCAGGGTTTGGGAAAACTGTATCAGGACAGATGAGTGAAGGGGAGTTGAGTGACCTGGTAGGTATGTCCCTAATCCTCGTGGTTGGGTTAAGGGAAAACTGGCATTCCTAATCCCTTTGGCACCTCTTCAGACATGAGGTCTTGGCTTTGAAGAGTCTAGAGGTGACCTTGGTGAAAGGGCACATTGCCGGTGCCTGCAGTTGGGGAGTGAGGTAGAAATTGTGGGAACCAATTAATAGTCACTCCAGCTCCTTCTGAGAAACTGCACCTGAGAAGCAAAGCCACCGAGCTCATCTTATAAATCACTCTGTGACCTCCAGGCACTAGGGGCTCAGCCGGGTGTGGTCATGCTTGCAGCCCAGCGTGGACATGGCTGATGCTCGCTCCCTCTGTGGCCAGTGCTGAAGGCACAGACATGAGCTTTCAGAGGCACCAGCAATGCCTGCTTCTGCTTCGTTGGTCATGGGGAGGTCAACAGGTGACTCTGTTCTGAAGCACCAAGAAAACTTTGATCCTACAGATGAGGGCACAGAGCTGGCTTTCATGCGGCTGCCTTGTGGGTCCTGCCCACCTCTTCACCTCGGCCTGGCATGACAACAAGCACATAGGCAGAGTGACCCCAAGCCACGGGTTCCCTACTCAGAACTGTGACCAGCGCCGGGGAGACATGCTGTCTCCACATGGTCTCCAAAATGCTAGCTTTCCTTGAGGCCTCATGTCAGGTTCCAACTCCCTCTTAAGTCTCTCCTGACACCAGCTTTGCCTCCATCTCATCTTCTTTCTGGTCCCCCTGGCACTTCCGTGGTCATGTATTTGGTCCCTTCTTCTAGTATTTTATGTGTCCTGACATTCTTTCACACAAGAGACACTTGACATACATTTCCTCAAAATAATTTTATTCACTGTAACAGTCAAACCCAAAATTACTCCTTGCTTTGAAATGTCAATAGTCTTATCTAAGCTTACATTTCATTTTTAAAATATTCTAAAAGAAAAGGCAAGAATTTCAACAATCAGAGTGCTTATGCAACATGAGTTAACTAATAGCTGACTGCGTAGTGTCTTGACTGGCTGGAATGTTGGGTTGGAACAGCATTTCAAGTTAACTCTCATTTACCTAGAAATTTCTCTAAACATAATCCTCCACACTCCACTCCTTTTTAATTTTGTTAACCAGGAACTGGGCATACGTTGGACTTTCTTTATAGAAGACATGGCAAAACATATAGAGCTTATCTGGTCCTAGGCACCCATGCGACCTTTCACAGCACCTGTCTTGCTCCGTTCTATCTGTGGTTCCCTACTGTTTTCCATGCATTGCCTTCTTAGAATATGGCGGCCAGGGCTGGCTAATCCATTCTCAACTCTGGTTTGAGCAACGCTACATTCTGTGGCATGACCCTCTACTTGGTGGAAATCCTCAAATTAAACTGATATCTAAGATAGCATCAGAGTTTTATCATTTCTTAAGTAGCTGTGATATATCACAGTTTTATTAATCTAATTTAATCCTGTTATAGGTTGAACTGCATCCCCCAAATAAATATGTTGAAATCCTAATTCCCAGTACCGCAGAATGTAACCTTATTTGGAAATAAACCTTTGCAGATGTAATCAAATTAAGATGAAGCCACGAGCGTGGGCCCTAATCCAGCATGACCAGTGTCCTTATACGAAGGGGAAGTTTGAACAGAGGCGGTCATGACCAGACGGAAGGCCATGTGACAGCCATAGACACAGTGACGCCGTCACAGCCAAGGAACATCTGGGGCTGCCAGGAGCTAAAAGGAGAAAAAGGAGTCTCCCCCTGCAGGTGTTAGAGGGTGCGTGACCCAGCTGACACCTTGAGCTGGGGCATCTGGCCTCCCTGGTGAGAGACAATACATTTCTGTTATTCTGATCCCCTTAGTTGGTGGCACTTTGTTGTGGCAGCCTTAGGAAACTAATTCATACCCCTGATTTTCTGAAACTGACTTTTTAAATCCAGGTGTAATCCTTTATATTTGACAGTGATTTCTTCTTATTTTGGTATTTATTTCTAGCCTGTCAAGATCACCATAAATAATGCTTCTACAATTTCCCTGAGTCTCAGTTTATTTACGCAAAAGTGGGATAGTAAATATACCTGTATTGCTGAGGGTTAGACAAGAGCCTCTAAGCACAGCTCACTTGAATTCTAAAGTACGATGCAAATGTTATTACAATCCTGTCATTCTCTTATCTGCCATATCCTTTAGCTTCTGATCATCCTGAAATTTGATTGGCATTCCTCCCATCTCTCTATGAAGAGGCACATAGTCTGTAGGGCAGGGTTAGGCTCAGAACCCCCCACGGAACCCTCCGCATGCAGCCCTCTCACCCTGTCCCACCAGCGCCCTTGCGGAGTGCGGGTGTAACACCCATTGCGAGTCGACCAGCTGTGGTCACTTCTCCATCTCGTTCAGGAGGATGACCTCAGTGACCCACGTTAGGTCTCCTGACTTTTAAACGCAGCCTGGCTGAATGAGCTGCGCAATTCTCCAGTCTGTCACCTCTATTCTATTTAGTAAAGCCGATTCCACCTCTGAGGGAAGGAGAAAATCAAGACCCGTTTGCTTTTTAAGCACAAATGATTGGTGTCATGGCATTTAAAAATGGGAAGTCACACTTGATTCTTGGCTATTCCCTGGCCCAAAGGAGAGAGTCGTGGCAGCGGGGTGGCCCTTCGCTGGCATGCAGAGAGGAAGAGCCTCCAAGCCTCCGGCGGTGGCTTGGATGCCCCAACCCTGCAATCCGGTCTGCTGCCTCTTGCCCAAACCACTTCACAGGGAAGCCCGCTTCACTCCTGAGGCAGTCAACATGCAGAAATATATTTTAAAAATGGACCAAGTCCCTTAGACCACCAGGCATTCTGAAGAGACAACCGTAGCTGCATTCCGTCAGATCAGCTGTTTGATGGACTTCAACTATTTCTACTTTCTCCTCATCCCCTCTTTATTGCTGAGCTATAAAAAAAATACATTTCTACAAATTCTATTTGAACAGTTACTTTGGATACTCTTACTAGCTAACACGCACTTCCTCCCTCACACTGTAGCAAACACTCCAGGGATCAAAGGAGTTCAGCTGCTAGAAGGAGTCCTGTGAATCAGCTGTCCTTAGGGGTTTATGGACCCCGCCCTCTGGACCTGCATTATAGCAGAGGGCGGGATCCCTGTTAGAAAGACGTTTTACCAAACTTCAAGCACTGGTCAGGATACTTTTTAAACAAAACTTCAGGGCAAATGCCCAAAAGCTGTTTGGAAGGCAGTTCCAGTTTAGAAACCTACAGAGCTTGAAAGGAGACCCCAAGGCTCAGCTCTCTGGACCCGCTGCTCCTTATCTGTCCTTGGCAAAGGGGTAGTTGCTTCTACCTCTAACTTCCATGGCTCAATCATTTCAAGTAAAAGTAAAGTTTGTTAAGCAAGCCTTCTTAACCCGGCTTCCGGCTCCTAAAGCAGAGGCAGCATATTTTCTGTGAGGGCCAGATAAGTCAATATTTTGGGTTCTGCGGGCCACAGGCTCTCTGTCACAGAGACCCCGCTCTGCCGTGTGGCCCAAAAGCGGCCGCAGTCAGAAATGAGTGAGCGTGGCTATGTCCCAACAGAACGTCCCTGATGGACCCTGACACTTGAACTTGCTATAATGGTCAGGTATCACTAAAGGGTCTCTTCTACCATTTAAGAAAAATACAAAAACCATTCTTAGTTCAAGTGCAGCACAAAAAAAAGGCAGTGGCTGGGCCGGGCCCGAAGGCCGGAGTTTGCCGGGCCCGAAGGCCGGAATTTGCCAGCCCCTGCCCTAGATAATGGGCCTCGGGCTTCCTGGAGCCTCGTAAAATACAGCCCAGTGTGTAGTGTGTCTGGGTGAATTTGGATTTTCCTGGAGAGAGTTCGCTGTATCAGATTCTCAAAGCGCTGGGGTGGAGGGGTGACTTCACTGCTAAGTTAAGAACCACAGATTTAAAAGTTTCCTGTCCAACAAAGCCTGAATTCCTCAGTGCTCCAGTGGCTCTCTCAGAGGGACCCACACAAAGGCCACAGTCCCGAGAGGCATTCTCAGGACCTGAGATGCCCCCGCTTGCTGAAATCCCTCTGACCACGCGGCAGGGAGGAGGCAGCCCAGGCCATTCCCTCCGGCCAACCTTTACTTGATCAAGCAGGAAGGCTGAGGTGTCCCCCTGGAAATGGCTGGGTAAAGTCACCCAGATGCAGGCTGTGTACGGAAGGCTCTGTCCAGAGGGGAATGTAAGACCAGCTGAAGCCATTTATCTCAAAGTGTTAGCTCCACAGACATGGTATTTCTCCATTCCTCTCAGGGAAGGAGGCATTTCTGGGTATTTCTGAAGGACAGTGCTTATAATACCTGCTTCCTCAGACCCTCCCAGGCCTGCCCAGGTCCACCCGCACCTGTGGCTGTGACTATTTGACTCTGAAATTTGGTAACAAAAGTATAAAGCATACATTCCAGCCAAGAGTCATTTTGGGTCTCCCGGTTCTGGATGAGCCCTCATCACCTGTAGAGTGAGCCTCTGGCCCCCAATGACATTCAGAGTGGAATTTAGAAATGGCCTAGAGAGGTGTCTAAGTGCCCCATGAATCTTGGCTCGCTAGTAAGGCAGGTAGCGTCTCGGGGCAAGTCACACCTGCTGCATGCTCCGTTGCCGGTGCTGTCCAGGTCACAGCCAGGCCTCGCCAGCTCCCGGTTCATTAAATGGGCCCTCTGGTCCCCAGAGGATGGCAGAGAGCAATAGCTTTCCTCACGCAGGTGAGCTGCCAACCTCCGAGACCAGAAACGAGAGCAAAGGAGGTTCCATTTCCCCCTCAAAGGCAGGAAAGGGGCCCTGAGTCCATTCCTGAAGCTGCTAACGAGAAGGGTCCCAAGCTGCCATGAGGGAAAGGAATGCCCCTTGCTGGGGACCGATCCCCCATCCAGGCCGGTCCCCCTCGGGCACCTCGATCGCCCTAGGCCTCTCCGTCCTGGCACCCTTGGTAACTGGAACTGAATAAGGACTCGCTCAACAACTGTTCTGTCCACCAGGCCAGAAGCTCGTTCTGCCTGGGTGTCTGTTTTGTATTTCTTGCGCCAGCACACAGCTTGGCGCGGCCTCAGTTTCTTCATGTGGAAAATGTAATAAAGCTCACAGATGGAGACTTTTCCTAAGTGCTTTACCTGCCTGACTCATTTAACCTCGCACGCTGCCCTACTTGGAGGCCACGGCCCCACTGCTAAGGTTAGTAAACAGCCTGCCTAAGGTGTACGCCAGCCGGAGGCAAGCCAGGGATGAATTCAGCTTGTTCTGACCCTGAGGCCCTTGTCCCCGGCATGTGCCATCCCGCCTCCTGCCACGAGGCGTCCATGCATTCATGCGTGCAGAGGGCTGAATGGCCTCTGCCAGTAGTGTTGTTGCTGAGTTACAAAGACGTAAGCAAACAAGCAGCTGCATGCTGCCCTGTACCCCTCACCGTGCATGAGGCCACCATCCCCATGACACCTTTAGGGGTCATTTCTCTGACATCAGGGTAAAGAAAGGCATTACCTTCAACATTTTTCATTACAGGCAACAGTAAGAAATACATTTTATATATGACCTAATACACAGCACCTCATTGTACAAACCCAATGAAAGATTTAGCAAGCTATGTACTACCTTTACTATATGTGATGTATTCTGTGTTCCATTCTAAAGTCTACCCCACCCCATCCCATCCCACCCCACCCCACCCCACCCTTCATTAAGAGATCTTCTGCACCTGGCCCACTAAATTGACTTTACAACCCACTGTTGGGTAGACTCCAAAGTAGGGTTAAGGGGCACCCAGTAGTAGTGCCTGGAACTGGGGAAAAAAAAAAAAGTCAAAACCACAGTGTGGACATCGAGGATAAGAAGTCTGAGGAGGAGACAGCGCGCTGCCTGCCTGCTGTGGCTTGCCGGAGGCCTGGGCTCCCAAGCCAGGCTGTGCAGCGCGCTGGCCCCACGCGGCGGACATGCTGCGGCAGGGCCCGGGCCCGGGCGCGGCTGCACGAGGCCGCTCTCCCGCTGAGAGTGGGGGGGCACCTGGTGGCAGCCCTGGCCCCACTCTGCTTCTAACCATGGGGCCCTTTCTCATTTATCGCCTACTCTTCAAAGCAGTGTCATTACTGACAGCTGCTGGGTTTAGCTTTCCAGGGACAATTGTTGGTAGGCAAAGAAAAAACTTTCCAACTTGGTTCTGGCGAAAGCCCCGTTGTTCCACTCACCAATCTAGTCCCTCCTTATTTATGAAAATGTTCTAGATAGAGATCTTTTCTTTTGGCCCAGGATTCATTATTGCTCTGCCTGCTGGCTTTGAAAGAGGAACTGTAAGCACTTGAATATATATGCTCTCAAGTCAAGATGAGGTTGCCCCCACCATTCAACAACTGCAGGTTTCCTAGTACAGGGTCTGATCGTCCCCAAATTCCCAGGGATATACTAGAATAGGCCTGGGGCCATACAAGGGGAGAAGAGAATTTAGAGATGGAGCTAAGAGAGAAACATTCTTTGGAAAAACACTGTAGATCTACACAATTCATTCATTCCACAAATAGAGACTGAACCCCTACTATGTGCCAGGAGCTGTTGCTGAAGATGCAACTCTGAATACAACAGATGAAAAGCCCTCTGTCCACCGATTAACGAGGTCTTGCTAATCGATGTGGGTGATGGACACATGGGGAATCTCTCTGACTTTGGTACATATTTGAAACTTTCCATAATGAAAAGTTAAAAATATAATCCTCAAACCTCAAACACATGGTGCTGAATGAAAGAAGCCAGACACGAAAGAGTGCATACTGCATGGTTCCACGTGTAGGAAACTAGGAAAGATGAGTCTACGGCAGTGACAGAAAGCAGATGAGGGACCGCCTGAGGCAAAGCGTGCCTGGGAACTGTTTGGGGGCCAGAGACATCCTATTTATTCACTGCGCTCGTGGTTCCAGGGGTGTAGCCATTTGTCAAAGCGCACCAAAATGTACACCTGAAACAAGTACATTTTATTCTAGGTAACTCACTTTATTACAATAATGTTGATCTTAAAAATCCTCAAATCCCTGTCCTCACAGAGCACAGGGTTTAAATGGAGTGGCTGTGGCTGGAAGATGTCTTAGGGATTGTGTAAGGTCTCATTCCACAGGAAGGGAGCGGAGAAGCGCAGCGACTTGCTCAGCCTCACACACGCTAACAGCAGGGACGAGCCCCCAGCTCCGTCCAACACTTTCCTCGTAACTCACTGCCTGTCATGCAGGCGGGGGGCTAAATCCTGTAATCCCACGTTCTTGGGTGACTATTCTGAAGCATTAGGTGGAACACCCCTATCCCAGGTCCCTGGGCACGTGTGGCCTAAGTCTGCCAGGGCTTTCCAGGAAGACCTCCTGTTATTTTTAAATGCTAGCTAAGAGAACAACAGCCGTGGGGAGGAGGGGGGAGTACACCTGATGCCCCGAGTCAAGGTCTGCTTTACTTTGTAAGTCATCCCAGCTAATAAGCCTACTCTGGCTTATCTTCTCATCTCTCTACTTAAGGCAAGAAACATATTTCACTGTCCTGGCCCTTCTCTCCCCTCCTCCACACCTAGCT
The DNA here is from genome assembly GCF_021234165.1 of Pteronotus mesoamericanus. Lineage (NCBI taxonomy): Eukaryota > Metazoa > Chordata > Mammalia > Chiroptera > Mormoopidae > Pteronotus > Pteronotus mesoamericanus. The sequence continues at coordinate 1,335,428 of NW_026555001.1, forward strand.
GGGCTCACAAACCTGAAATACTCCATTCACATCCAGACTTTGCGCTCCAAGGAGACTCCTTTGAGGTTGGAGTAGATCCCAGAGAAGATCAGCCAGAGTAACATGGGGGGTTGGTGGCTGCAGGCCCGTGGGCCAGGTCTTCTCACTTTGAAGAGACCGAGACTGCTGTGGAACCTCAATGAACCTTCACAAACCTATTGTGTGTTTGTCAAATCCCAGAATTCCAAAATAACATCAGAGTGTCAAGTCTGGGCCAGATCTAATTGTTACCATCCGCTACCCCAGCACACACAAGGGGGGCGGAGAAACAGGGCACCGAGCCCCACATATGCAAAACTGGGTTTCTAAGAGCTTCTTTCCTCCATGACAGATGTGGCCCTGAAGGACCAAGTCCCTGGACTTGGAGGTTGGTGTGGGCAGGGGAACCCAATCAGCTTGCAAAATGTCCCTTGGTGCCTGCAGCCTTCAAAAGCAAATTCTGGCTTCAGGGCGAGAGGACCGAACCCCTCCATGGGGAAGGACTGCTATCCTTTCTGCTTTTACTTTGATGCTCTTTACTCACCCTCTGACCACTGCCCCTCCACTCCTGGCTGCTGGACCACCCTCTGGCCTTCTCTGCAGAAGTGGGCAGGAGGGCGCTGTGCAAATGGCCCCGCCTGGACAGGATCTTCCTCCACAGGACCGCAGGTAGGAAGGGGCTCCCATGATACACAGAGGCCCTGCCTCCCAGCCTGTCTGGGGAGGCCTCTTCTTCATGCCATCTCTTCCGCTCTGTCCCCTACCAAACCTCGAGACTCCTCTCCCAAAGTCAAGTCCTGGGTTTTACCCTATAGCCTAGTATTCCTATTTGAGCATCTCATTCTGCCACCCAAACTCCTCACGGTGGTGATATGAAGGTGACCGTAGGGGATTCTTCTCTTCCTATGTCAATCTTTCCCTCTGGGGCCTCAGAGAGATCACAAAGTACATGCTCAATAAATACCCATCAAAAAGAGCTGATCTGAGCCCTGCCTTTCTGTTCTCTAAACCTTTGCCCAGGTGGTCTTCTCTTCCTAACCCTTCCTGGCTTTCTCTGCCAAGACCCAGCTATTCCAGGAAACCTTTCCTGACCGCTCCTGCTCTTCCTTCCATCAGCCCCAGCCCAGGGGATCCCATGTACCCCAGACAGATGTCACCTCAAGTGGCAGTGGAACAGGGAAGAGATTAAACTCAAGACACTAGTTTGATGAAGGCAAATCCCAACCTAACAACCACAAAGTCTTAAGTGAAACCTTTGGGGCTTATAGAAATGCCCAGCCCAGGGTTCAGTCTTACCACCATGCCCCTCCGCATGGTGCGGGGAGAGGAGAACTGAAATGCAGGAGGCTCCTCACCCCGGGCTGCGGGAGGCTCCTGCTATAAGAATGCTCAGGTGGAGAAATCTCTGTCAAAACGGCCCACTTGAGGCCGCAGAGCTTAGAGATACTTGGGAAGCTGCCGTGCTGGCATGGCGCCTCGGCAACAGTGGCCACCATTTCTGGGTGGGGCACCGAGGGGTGGCGAGAGCCGGAGCCACACTCAGCAGAAACACTGCTGAGAACAAAGGTGGAGAAAGGAAAGCTGGTGAGCAAGTTCACAGAATCATGGGGGGCCAGATCGTGTGAGAAAGTGGGTTCAAGGTTGCAAAAAGGTAGGGGATTCTGGGGATTCTGGCATCTGGGGTGAGTCATACACAGTCTTGCATCACCTCCCTTCTCCCAACAATCTCTCAACTCAGAATTAAGCCCCAGAAGGCTCTCCGGCAGAGTCTAAATTGTGTTTTGTTTTGTTTTGCCAGTCTTAAGATGCCTTTCTGTCCTGGGATGACTTCTTCCCTAACCGCATGGTGTCATCCGTCATCTGCACTCCTGGCCCCTCTGGCCCCTTGGAAAAGGTATAATATTCAGTCCAGCCTCCCTAAGCGTAGACCCCCCCGTCTCCATCACTATCAGCATCACACCTACCCCAGTGCTCACTGTACATTGCGGACTGTCCCGATCAGTTCACACAATCCAGGGCGGTAGACTCTACTGTTCCCACTCTAAGGATCAGCAGACTGAGGCTCAGAGAGGTGAGATGCCTTTCCCAAGATCCTACAGGCCAAACTGGAATCTGGCTGCCTCTGGTTCTACAGCCCAGCCTCCAAACCTCACATCACCTCCTGCAATCCTTAAGGCTTGATTCTGGGAGTCTTGGGATGAGAGGAAAGGGGCTTTAACAGGCTGGGGTTGGGGCTGGTGAAAGGAGAGAGAGGGAATAATACAGTGAGCAAAGCATCTTGGGCTTGTTTGCTAATCCTGTTCATGATTCTGTGAGCGGGTATTCTCATCCCCATTTTAAAGGGAAGGAGGGTGGGAGATCCAAGGAGGCCAGATGTCTGGGCTAAAGTGAATTTGCAGGTTCACACGGCTCTGCTGTGACGGCAATTTTATTTAACCCCGGTCTCCCTGAGGTCGAAGCCAGCACCGTGTCCACTGCACCATACTGCCACCTGGGCCAACTACCAAAACTAGGTTCCTGGACTTCTCCCACACCCTCCAGGCCTGAGCCAGAGTCCTCGCTCTTTCAGGGACCTTGCAGCCTCTTGCAGGCTGAAGGCTCTCACTGCGGCAAGGACAGTTTGGGGGGACACCCTAACTGACAGGCTGCTGGAGCCACCTGTGCCCTGCTTCTGCTCTGCCAGGTGGACCATGAGGACAGTGTCTAATGATCACCTGGGCTCTGTCTCTGCGGCCCATGCCATCAGATGGTCCCTCGGCCGGCGGGCTGACTGCAGGGGAAGGGGCTGCCTGCTCGGCGGGGCTCCTCCTCAGGCCACTAGTTGGTGAGGGTGTGAGGGCTCAAGCCCACTTCCCAGAGTCCTCCCCGCACAGCCCAGTCATGCAGGAGCATGCAGGAAGGCCTCCCTGGGCGTCCCACCATGCAGTGTGGATGGCTGGATGGAAACGCATCATGATGTTGGAAGGGGCCTCCACATCACCGGGCCTGAGGGCTCACCTACCTGGAGAGACTCCCCTCTCTGGAGGCCTTACCTTAAAGAGGGACATTCACACAGAAGCAAACTTGAAAAGAGAGAACACGTACACAAAGAGAAGTTTACTTGGCTAGCAATTTCCCTCATTGTCTTTGGCTTTCACTGAGGACCGCTAGGTTTCTAGGGGCGCAGATCTGTCTCTCCTCCACTGGATTCCCCCCATTTCAGTGCCAAGGCCCTGGGAGCCATAACCTCAGAGCCTAATGCTTTCTTTGGCTGGGGTGGTGTGGGGAGTGGGGGTCTGGGGTAGGGAGGTTGGGAGGAATATGCAGGAGGAAAGCTTGGAGTGAGCAACATACTTCCGAGATCTGCGAGGTCAGACGATGCCCTCCAACCACACCAGACACATCACTTCTGCCCTCGATTGTCCCAAAGAAGGCAAACCCACAAGCAACACAAACACTAAATGTGCTACTTTTACTGGCAACTAGACAATACTACTCTCTTGGATCTAAATCCCCAGTGGGAAAGACCAATGAATTCTAGGCTTGGAGATTTTTTTTCCAGCATCAAAGGCATTGGCTCCAGCCTGGTTGGCCTTTCTATTCCCCCACTCACTGCTGGGGTGCCTGCCACCCGCTGAGTGTGTCCTTGCTTGGAAGCCAGACACCCCCAGAAAATGCATGTGAGTACCTGGTGGCCAGTACCAAGTCTTTGGTTTAGTGCTGATGCCACACTGCTTGTACATTGGTTGAGTGTGTGGGTGCGCAGGGGGAGGATGGAAAGGAAGTGGAGGGGGGAGAATGCGTAACAGAGCTGGGAGGGTAAGTGAGAGAAAAATCTCCACGCGGAAACTGAGGCCCCTGAAACTGTTCTGGGGTGGGGGCCTCTGCAAGGAGCATGAATGAACCTGAAGGCAGGAAACCCAGCGGAGCTAGCGACAGCCTGGGAGCCAGGGCAGGGCTTAGCTGGGGAGGTGCAGGCGCCGGGGAGCAGAAACCTCAGCCTAGCAAACATCTCAGGAAGGCAGAGGCCTGGAGGGGACAGCAGCCAGTGGAGGTATGCGATAGAACCTGACCAGAGGCCAAATTCCAGCCAGGAATCTGGACAATCTCCTCCGCGCTATCTTCACAGGGGGAGGCCCTGGGGAGGGACGGGAATCAGGCCTGGGATCTGTTCTCCTGCCACACCCTCAGCCCCCATGGGGGCGATCTAGGGCAGGCTCCGGGGGCCTGCCAGAGGTTCTTCCAGGAAGGGGACCCGCGTCATGGGAGTGGGGATGGGTAGGAGCTCTGGAAAACATGCCACTACGTCTCAAATCCTAGACTGGATGCCTTGACCTTCACCAGCTTCACCTCCTCCGCCTACCATCAGGCAAAACCAATTCCTTCCTGAATCAGACACTGTACCTCAGATTCAGTACGGCCAGCCAGGTCATAGGACAGTAGCTATTCAGCAGGTTTCTGGGATGGGGAGCATTGCGGTGTGATGTCAAAGGGCATGGGGAGGGAGCAAGTGGAGCTGGCCCAGGGCAGACGAGACCCACGTTCCCTCACAGGCTGCAGGCCCTTGACCGGATCCCCTGGGAGCCTCAGCCTGCTGAGATCAGGAGAGTCTGTGCGCCTGGTTTCCTTGTCTGCTAAACACATGCGCTGTGTCTTCTTAAGGCTACCACGCATTGCAAGGCTGGTGATGTTTGCTCACACTTGTCCCTCCCCCCACACCCTCATCTTCTCACAGTGTCTTTCCTTTGTCTTGGAGTCTATCCCTAAGATCCAAGAGCCTCACTCTGTACCTGGCTGCCTGCACTGACTCTCCTGCCTACTTCCTCCCAATTTCAGCCTCCAAACCAGCTCGCCTTCATTTCCTCTGTCATAACTGTTCTCTCCCAGCTCCCTCTGGAAGGCACCTGATGTAGCTTCAGATCTCTGACACTGAAAGCCTGTCTTGTGAAAGAACTCCCGTCCCATGAAGGGAGGATGGCTTCTGTGGGGACATACCTCTGCCTCCCAGTGTCTCTCCAATGGCCAAAGATAGAGGGCGACCTATCTTGCCTGAGGGTAAGGCTGACCCTGTGTATGGAGCACAAGTCGTCCTCACAGTTGGTTTCAAGCCAGGCAGGCACCCCAACCCCCGGGGCTAATCCTCAGTAGGTCAGAGGGGGTGAAGGCTTGGAAAAACCTTCCGTGAGATTTCACATTGGCCCTGCAAGGCTGTCAGAGATGAGAAGTACAGTACGTTCATCACTGCGGTGGGCTTTCATTCAACTCAGAAATCCACTTCTGCTGTGCACAGGCCCACGGATGACTTAGGCTGGTGCTGCTAACGTTTTTCAGAAAAGACCTTTCAATCTAGGGGTGGATTTGGGACATGTTTCCAACCTGCTAATTAGATGAGGATTATTCTTTTCTTTCCCAATTTTGATATTTTCCCAGAGGGAAATCTCTAGTCTGAAGGACATAAATGTGATCATATATTTAAATAATTTAAGTCTTTAAAGATCTATAGCTGAGAAGGTTGGAAGGATCAACATTATTCAGCTCAAAGTATGTCCAGAAACACACTGTTGCACAATGTAAGTTTTCCTTTTTATCCTTCCTTCAGATGTTCTAATTCTCTCCTCCAAACTGAATTCAAATCAACCAAATAAATGGCCTCTCCCCTGACCCCCAGCCGTGGCGAGGGCAACTCTGGAGGTCTGTCGGGGGTGAGCAGGAATATGCACAGGAGGTGATTTCTGAGGCAGTGATGAAATGAGCCTTCAGGATTGGCTAAGGCACTTGGAAATTGGCAGGGGCTGCTGGCCAGACCTGTCCCTTTGTCATTGCCATCCTCTCAGGGGACGGCAAGGCCTGAGCCCACCTGAGCCCCTCCGCAAAGGAAGCACATAGCGTTTTGCCCTCTGCTTTGGGGCGGGGGTCGGGGGCTGGCATTGTCTGGAGGGACAAGGAAGGAAGGGAGCATAGGTCCCTTGTGCACCAGGTAGAGATGCTGTCCCACCTGCCCCTCAGGTGGTCCCAACCCACCGACCCAGGGATGTACTGCTGGTACCCAAGGACACCCTCACACCGTGCCCACATGAGCCCCTGCACTCCTGGCCAGGGACAGCTTTACGGGGACCCCTGACAGGACCAGGTGGGGCCTGCAAAGCAGTGGCTCAGGTCACAGGCTCGGTCTCCTGATTCATTCCTCACTCTTTCCCCATCCTCTCCGTCTGGTTCCTTCCCCATCCCTCCGGCCCTGGAACCGCACACCTGTTCTTCACACCGTTCCCTCACTCCGGGGAAGCCAGGCACCGCTGCGTCACTCCTCTCAGGTCTGTGCTCTCCGTCGCCTCGGAGTTCAGACCGGAGGGTGGAAGCCTCAGTGAGGTACCCCGGGACTACTAGGGCTTCTGCTAGGGCTTCGGCTAGGGTTTCGGGGGCCAGAGCTGCTCGGCCTCCTGAACCCTCAGAGCACTCTCCTCTGCTGGATTTGCGCAATGGTCTGCCACTTCTTCTGCGTCCGTGAGAGACTCCTCCTCCTGAACCCATAGTGAGAGATCTCCCTGACTGCTTGCTTCCGTGTGGCCTCTCTGCAAAGACCTGCTCCTGCCTCTGCCTTACCTAGGCCCGCTCTCCCCTTCACAGCCCTTGCGGATGGTCCCCTGGGGTTGCCGTGTCCTCTCTGCCCTGCAGGCCACAGGAAGAAGCCACTCCTCCAGCCCTGCCTCATCCCCCGCCCCCAAACCCCACAAGCTTAGCTTTAAGTCGTTTTGTTGACCTGAAGTTCAAGTTGAGGTTTAACTCACTTTGTAGGCCTGCGCTGGCTGATCAGTCTTTGATCTTGTACTAGATTCCTGTTTGTTGGGTCTGGGTTCTTTGCTTAGCTCTACTTCCCAGTTTTATTTGAGTTGATTCACTTAGATTGAACCTAAATTAACATGTCACCGTTGGATCAGATCAAGACTAGTTTCTCCTCCTCCTCTGCCCGGCCTCTGGTTTCCTACTTCCCCTCAGTCTGTCGGGGTAGAGCTAATCTTGTCCTTGAAGACCAGCTGCATGGACCCTGGGAAGAGGGCCAGCCTTCGGCAGGCTGGCATGTACAGTGAGCCCTGTCCCAACACCCCAGCCTGGGCTTGGCTCAGCTGGTCCCAGAGCGGTGGGGAGATGGGCAGGGTGGGGGTGATGTTACCCAGGAAAAGCGATCCTAAGCCTAGCCTGTTCCAAGCTGTGTGCTGGCCAGTGACAAATCTTAAAACCAAAGAAGAAGGCACATGAAGAACAGTGACAGGGCGGATTGTCTGGGGACGGTTGAGTCGTATGCTCTAGAATCCGGCTGAGGCCTGGACCATGTTCCTCCGCTCGATTACCCATGTGCGCGCCGCGCTACTCCCCCCCTCCCATCCCCCCCAAGAACACTGAGAAGCACAGCACTATCGATACTCGCTTCCCAGAAAACCTTCTGAAATATAACGGAATTCCTCTCTGATGATTCACAAAGCACAGGAGGGTTGTTGGTGTGCCCGGCAGTGAGCAGGGGTCATCTGACAATGTGGGGTGACTGAGGGCCGCCTGGGGCTTCTGCCCAGTAAACGCCGATAGTACACATCCTTCTTCACCCCCAGGAAGCACGCTGGCTGGCTACCCACGTTTTCAGCCTCATCATGCTAAAAGCCAACGGAATTAAGATGCCGGTTTCCCACCACACACGCGCGTTCTTGCTAACTTTCAGGAGGGCAGTGCCAGCGCTGTCCCCTTCCAGCAGGTCACTGCCAGGACACAGCCTTTGCTCTGAGTCAAGCCCAGACTCGACAGCTCCATTCCTTTTTCTGACCCGTGAGCTGCAAACACCCTCTCCTGCACCCCTCCACTAGCACCACCCGAAAGGGCCTGAGGACCCGGAAGGAAGGGAATGCTGACACTAGAGGAAAGCTCGAAGGGACAGAGGGACGGAGAAGGGACAGGAGGTCTCTGGCGTGGCCTCCGGAACTGGCCTCTCACAGATTTGGCCCCTAGGGGTTCCCATGGGACAGTCCTCAAATGTCAGCCACTGAGTCACAACTTCATGCTCTGTGCTAGTTCCACATAATGACTGTGGCTGTTATTGAGGTGATATTTTTCTTTAAATTGACTCATTTAAAAAACAAATCTGTTATTTATAAAGAAACTTTCTATTGCTACCACACAGGGAGAACTCATATCATTCATAGTTTTTGATAAAAATAAACAAGTAAATCTCCAGTAAAGTAAAAAATGTTCTTCTGTGTCTCATATAAATCATCTTGGTTATGGCTGCAGGTTGTGATGTTTTCTAGAGAAAACTCTTAGGGCTGCACAGGCTTTTTTAGGGAGTGCCTTGGCTGCCTCATGCACTTGTCATTTTGGTTGTGAGATGTGCCCAGACCGTCTTCCCACGCACGGCACGCAGGCCCAGCCACGGGGAGTGAGGAGCTCCGGGCCCTACTTACAATTCGAGGTTTGAAGGGGGGCTTGATTTTCTTCTGCTCCAAGAGCACCCAGTCGATCTCCTTGAAGAACGGGTGCTGCTTGATGGCGTCCTCGCCATTCTGTGCTGCCACACAGCCCAGGCGCTTGTGGGGGTTCTTGGTCATGAACTGCGGGGATGAGGACATAGGCAGAATTAATGATGAAGGCCCAACAGGCACAGGCTGTGAGGGAAAGATGGAAGTCAGCCAAGGCCACGTCTTCGGTATAGCCTCCCAAGCCTGTTTTCTGTACTTTTAGGGTCTTCACCCTTCCAGGTACTTGTTAACTCTTATATAGAGCTTACTCTGTGCCAACCACCATTCCAAACAGAGAGGGAGGGGGGAGAGAGAGAGAGAGTGTGTGTGTGTGTGTTTGTATAACTTAACTTTGGCCAAATACAACCCTCTGAGCTACTATTATTATCCACATTTTATAAGTGAGGTAGCTGAGGCACAGAGAGGTTAATTAACTTGGCTAAGGCCAAACAGCCAGCAAGGCACCTGGTCTGGATTAGAAACTCAGGCTCTTATTAACTCCCTTACTGCCCTCAGATTCTCAAGCCTTCTCCTCAGGGAGACTGAGGTCTGATCAACCTGCTTACACCCAGAGGTCAGCAGTCCTTTCCGAGGTACAGAAAGAGGAGCAGATACTCATATTGTGGTAAATTATCAAACGCACCTCCGGCCCTTTCCTTTTTCTGGACTTGGGCCCTCCTGCTTTCTAAAGATTTGAATTTGTAATCTCTAGCACAAAATACACATGTAGATAAAAAGATTCTGAAAAAACAAGAAAAAGAAAGGCTTACTGCTCTTAGTGCTTGTCCATAAAAACCACATTGATGTGTTGTTTTTTTTTTTAAACATTTTTTGGCTGGTGTCTCATGACCCCACACGCCCACGAGAACTCATTCTTATTCAATGAGTCAGTCCTGATGACAAATGTTAATTTAAATGAGCAGATATGTAACCATATAACCTTGGGAAAAAAACAGTGCTAGTAGGTGGAAACAGTTCTGATAGCCATCCAAAATAAAGGTAGGGGCATGTGTGTGCATGTGTTAGAGACAAAGTGTTACATTTCAGAGGGCGAAGGCTGTGTCTGTATTTAACAAAGCAACTTTAGAGAACAAACTATAAGCCAAAGGAATAGATCTATAATGGCAGAATTTCAGTATTCATCAGCAAGAAAGACTGGGAGAGCCTCTTACTACCTCTTGCCTGGTGCCCCTGAAACCAAAGTGCATGGGCACAGACCAAATGCTACTGGAAGAGCGAGAGCCATGGTTGGGTGAGACAGTGAAGGGGTGGTGGGTAGATGTGAGTCAGGAAAGGTACCAACGCACTTCACCTTTCTAATCAAAGTCAGCAGAGGCCACCTCTGCTTAGATGCCTCTCATGGTTTCCTATCACCTGCAGGATAAAGCCCATAGTCTTTACTTTGGCGCAGAGAAACGTCTTGGTCTGAACCTAGTCTATCTTGCTGGCCTTTTGCATCTTTCTCCCCCTGGTTAGATGCTCTTCTGCAGTGCCTCTGCATCTTCCGAGACCAGTCAAAATGCTGCCTCCTCTGGGAAGCCTCCCCAGATTACCCCCCATGTGGGACCTCCTGTTTCTTGTTTATTTAAATTATAACATGCCTAAAACATCTCCTTCCCTTGGAAAGTTCTGTGACCCAGGATCAGCCCTCCGTTCCCAGCACCGGGCTCAGGGCCTGGCTGCCCCTATGCACTCACTACACTGAAACGACTGAACAGGGGGCTGAGGGCCAGGTCTCAGGGCAGCGAGCTGAGGATGGGGGCAGCAGGGCCTCCACTCACAGGTGCAGAAGTTGTGGACCGGGTAACCCTGCAATGCGATGGCCGCTCTAGAGTTCTGCTTCACCTTCACAGAGGCAGCAGCCCTCAGAGACACAGCTGAGTGGCCAGAGTCATGGAAAGCCTGGCCTGGCCTTGGAATCGAGCGACAATGTGAGGAAGTGAAGGGTTCCAAGGCCAAGGGAGTAGGAGACTGCTCCTTACTTCCTCTGCTCTTCCTGGCCTCCCATTCAGGGAGGCAACAGGCCAGGGCTGCGGATAAGCCCACAGGTTTTAACGCCCCAGGAAGCCGCCCCGAGCCAGAGGGGGCTCTTGTCACAAGGAAGGTGCCTTTTCTCAGACACTTCACCCTCACTAACTGGGGACACGGGCACGATCTCTAGCTTCTGCAAGTCTGTAGGTTGAAGTTTCTCAAGCTCTGTGCGAATGACATTTTGGACCAGGTACGTCTTTGCCGCCGGGGCCGTGCTGCACATGGTAGGATATTTGGCAGCATTCCAGGCCCGCCGCACACTAGCCGCTAGTAGCACCCCCTGCTCCAGGTTGCAACAACTAGAAATGTCTGCAGGCACTGACAGGGCTCCGGGTCCTCCAAAATGAAAGGGCTCCCTGGGGCGCTGGCAGGGAGGCTCCCAGGAAGGCACGTCAGGCTGCTGTTCAGAGCCTGGGGTGAGAGGCCAGCCCTGCTGGGCTGCTGTGGCCGCCTTGGGTGCTGCGGGTTTTTCCTTGGTTGGTACCTGGCACGGGGCCTGCCACATGCTAGACACTCAATAATAAGTGTTAAATAAATGAGTAAGTGAATAAACATACTCTATTTGCTTCCTTCACTGATCTTATTCCAATTGTGACCATGTATGGATGTATTTATTTACTGCCCACCTTCTCCCACTGGACTGTAAGCTGCACTGGAAGGGACCATGGCTGCTATAGTCGCCAGAACTTACTTAGCATCTGGCTGAATGCCTGGCACGCTCAAAAGACAGTGGTTCAATATTAACTGAATTAGTGAATGGAAGGAAAGTGAGGGAAAGAAAGGGGAGTTGATGAGAGGGTGGGAAAAAATGAGGCGAGGGATAAAGGAAGGGGAAAAAACCCAACTATAGCAAAAAGTAACATGTTCTGATGTGGCATTTTCCAACATATGCTATGTTCCTCCCCCAAGCCCCACCCAGACACCCAGAAAATATTTTTAGTTGTTTTTTTTTAACATTTTCATATGATAAATTATATTAATTAGTTATGGCAATGATACTGATTTTCCATTAATGATAGTGTCATCAAATTTCTTTGTAAAATACATATAACTAGGTAAATATTGGGAGTTGACTGAAAGAACAAGAAAAACCAACATGGTAGGGGGAGTACATGGATATGGCTAATTTTGCAAACCAAACTTCAGGGCATTGTGACTGGTGAAATGAAGTCAAGGTTCCTGGACTGTCACCACGGTCCCGCTTCAGGGCTTCAGGCCGGCGGGGTGACCCTGCCCAGGTAAACTGGGCCACTTAGCTTCCCTGCACCTCAGCATCCACAGCCTCCCCCCGGCCGAAAGGTAACCACTGATTTGCCTCAGTCTAAGTGTTTTCTGTTGTAGAAACAGCTGCCTTGGGCAAGTATTAAGCATTTCACATGTAAGGGGTTATCTGTGGGGGTGAGGACAGCCTCTCTCTGACACTGTCTGAATCCAGAACAGCTGCATAGGTCTTGAGTGGAAACTTCTTTTCTGATCAGCTCTTCAGCCACAGCAGTGCCTTCGTGGATGCAGGTACACAGTGTCCTCCTCTCCCCCCTCCTCTCTCTTCCCCATCGCAGGCCCCAGAGGAAGACAGGCCACGGTGGCTGGTATGAAGGGAGGGTCCAGCCCCAGAGCTGAAGCAGCAGGGGCGATCCCAGGGCAGTTTGGGTTGGTTTTGCTTCCTCTGAAATACTCCCGGGAGGAGGCCACTGTGCACAGAACTCCTCCTCAGGAAACACAAATACACTGCCTGCTTCCCACAAGAAGAGCAATTCGTCTGAGGCGCCATTCTCTCAGCGGCAGCCCTCTGCACAAAGCCTGAGCTCCCAGCGGTGAGTGCCCTCCATTCCTTCCACTCAGCAGTGAGCAGAGGTGGGACAGAGAGAGACTGGGAGGGAGAGGGAGGAGACAGCAAGGGAGAGGGAGGAAGTGGGGCGGGGAGGAAGGAGAGAGGGGGACAGAGTAAGAAGAAAGAGATGCTGGGTGCAGGGCAGCGACTCACAGCTTTCAGGATGCTGACGGCCTCCTTGCTGAGCCAGACGGGGTAGAGTACATCATCATGGAGGATGGACTCAAACAGGTCGTCCTCGTTGTCGGCCTCAAAGGGGGGCTGCCCAGCCATCATCTCGTACATCAGTACCCCCAGGGCCCACCAGTCCACTGAGGGGCCATACTCCAACTCCTGCAGGATCTGTTCAGGAAATGGGCAAATGTCAGCGCCCAGCAAAGACTCCCACCCGCACCCACGCCTGCGCCACAAGCACCCATGGGCAGAACAGCACCTTCGCTTCCAGCCTGCCCCTCCACAGAGCGGAGCCCCAAGTTATACAAAGTCAGGCTCTGCATCAGTAAATTCAGTGGAAATTGAGTTTCAGAGACATTATGTCACTATGTTGGGCGCCAACTAGCATCTCTTCAAAGTCAATCCCCGTAGTCCATCCTCCAGTGGGGACAATTCACTGTTTCTTTGTTTGAACACCAGGTGAAGTTCTTGACTTGTGTTCACAGCCAAGTTAAAAAAAAATGTATATTTTTGACATTAAAATTGGGATCAGAGGAGCAAGATGCAGACTAAAAGAGATACAAGCAAGCTGTGAGTGACTGTGTGCAGGAAATTCAGGTCTCCTGTCTCACACTCAGTCCATGCATGGCTCACTGGGTGGAAAGCAGAATCTTAGTGTTCCTTAAATGATGACAATTGACAATTGTGAGTATACCTGAGCCCTGTGCTCTTGGAAAACAAAGTATAGTTCATAAGTCTCCCCACTCTTTTGTGTTCTAATTAAAAAGGACCACTATGCTCTGGCATATTCCAAGGAAAGACTCATCTCGAATGTTTCTCATGACTCCCATATCACTTGCTGATGAATCCCTCATTTACCTGCCTCTATAAAGCCTCAGGCCCCCGCTTCCTTTCATTTGAGGTGCCCCAAATGGCAAAGGCTATGTCTAATCATCACAGCTTGCAGGACACCTCAGACAGGTGACTTCTTAGATAACTTATACCAGAACAAGTCTCCAGCTCAGTTCTCAGGTTTCAAGACAGCCAGTGAAGAGGAGGCTGAAGCCCAGCATGTGGGCTTTCTGGGGTCTACTCAAAACACTCTTCTAGAGATTATAGATTGCCTGGGGTTAAATAAAAAGACTTGGGTAGAAGGATTTTGAAAATAGTAAAAACACGTTCTAGGAATATTTTGAATTTACAATGAAAAGGAATATGAGCAAATATAGCCAAATCTAAATTATTTGGTGCTGGAACGTGTTTGGTGAGTATCTTTGGTCTCTAGCCCAGCCAGTGGTTAGCACGTGGTCTCTGTTAGAGGTCAGAGTTATAGTTGCCACTGTCCTGAGGGGCCAGTAATGCTGCTCTGTTTGAAAGCCAGGCCAGTGCCTCCTTCAACCTTGAAAGATCCAGTGTCCCAACCTGCATCATACAGGGCCACCAGTTTCTGTTCTTCAAAGTCATGATTATCACTTGCCTCCTCCAGAAATCTTTTTCGGATCTCTCCAGTCTTTCTCTTACCTGTCCCTAAGATCTGCAGGCACCTCTCACTACTACCATGATTTTAGTTATTTTTCTCATGGTCAACTGCCTCTCTGGGCATCTATAAGTAAGCAGGTGGTAGAGACTGTAGCATTCTTCTGAGCCCCCACTGTGACCCACACAGTTCCAACACTCAGGAGACTCGCTGCCACACTTGCCCGCTGTGTGTGCCTAACTGAGTGTGCTCCTTCCTCCTCTTAGCACAGGGGACTCTAAGTGCTAACATGGCCACCCTCCAGCCTCCAGGAGGTGGCACAACTGAGTCCTATGCCTTGGCAGGGTGACGGGAGGTAGCCTCCAGGTGGCCCGTGTACGCTCAGACAGGACGGTGCTGTAGGAACCACAGAGTGGCCCTCCCCACCTTTCCCCCGGCCTCTTCCAGGGCTTTCCCATTTGGGTGGCATCTTTTGTAAAATTGCTTTTAGGCTTGGCCCTAATTATCTGCTTCCTAATCGGCTTGGCTGTGATGGAGCTGATGAGAAGGGCAAGGCTTTGCACGCCATGGGAGGGCACCCAGCGCAGCAGCTACCCCTTGAGTGGGTCAGAGCTGGCGCAGAAGAGATGGGTCGGCATGGGATCTGGCCACCATTCCTGGGGCGTGGGGGCTGGGTGTGAAGACAGGAGAGGGTGTGATGGGGGTTGGCCAAGGGCATACGGTGGGAAGAGAAGCCCTGGGGCAGAGCTAGCGTCTCAGAGGGTGTCTCTGGTTTCGGGTTAGCCTGCCACCTCACAACCCCTCTTCCTGAATAGAGGCTTATGCTTTCTGAAGCAGAGTCATGCTCCACGCTTTAATCTCATTAGATTCTCAAAAGAGCTTGGTGAGGTAGGTAGGAGAGGCAGGAATTGTTATTCCCGTTGGAAAGGTAAAGAACCTGAGGATCAAAACCATGTGATCAAGGTCACATGAGGGCATTAGTGGTCAAGCCTGGCTTGGGATCTCAACTCTCAGGTCTATGCTTTTCCCATCTGACTACACTACCCAGCAATAACGGCAATGATGGAGCCCCTATGTGTTACCCAGTGCCTGCTATGGGCCGGGCGCTGTGCTGAATACTTTAGAGGCACACTTCCATTTAGTCTTGTCCATAGCCCTTGATAAAGGCAGTGCTACCTTTATCAGCTGTAACTTGCCTATAGTGAGACCAGGGATTATTAGCCACTTTACATGCAGAGGTGATTCTGCTTAGTGGGCACGAGTGTAGGCTGGGAAGGAAGAGTGTCTGAGCCTCTTCAACAGAGATCAGAGTTGTTGATTGTGAGTCTTGCCAGTGGATGGCCTTTCATGAAAGTTGTGTGTATACTTCGTTCATCGTAAAGTGAATATTTGTCTTGGGCTGGGTCCTTAACAGCCACCCTGGGCTGTCGACCCTTTAACTCTGGCATCAGCTCAGAGGGGTTGGAAACAAGCATTATGATGACAAAGGATGAATGAGGAAGATGCTGAAAAAGCAGGTCCCAGCTGAGAGCCCTGGCTTTCACTGATTTCACCTGGAAGGTTAAATTCCTAGTATTCCTGCTAAGGGAGCACACTAGTCATTATTGGCTGAAATCTCTACTCTTCAGATCTCTCAGAAGATAGAGGTTCTAATGAGAATTTATCTATTATTTTATCTACACTTTTCTGACCCTCCCCAGACCCCTCTATCTCATTTGGCCTGTGGAACGTCTCTCAATTGTCCTTCCCTCGCACTGTGCCCTCTGATCCACACAGCTGATGCCCATCTTCTTCCCGGGACAGATCTGATTATGGCCCTTCTATACTGGGAGGCCCTTCATGGCTCCACAGATCCTAGGGGATAAAGGCCATCTTCCTTGGTCCTTTATTCTAATCTCATTCATTGTAAAGAGCACCAAGAAATCCTCTGTTCTAGTTATACTGCTTTCCTTTCTTAAAAAAGGCCAAGAACATTCTCATCCCTTCATCTTGGCTCATGTTGGAGTGTCCCAATGGACTGTCATTTATTCATTCAACAATCCATTACTAAGAGCCAGATTTGTGTGCTGGATCCAGGAAGTACCCAGATTAGAAACAGCTCCTGCTCTGAAGGATTCATAGCCCAGGGATGGTGAACCTCCTCCCCTGTCCTACCCCCTCTCAATCCTCCCTATTGTTCTCAGGAATGTTCCCCACCCCCACCACCAAAGGAAATCCTGCTAATTTTTTACAACTCAAATCATTAACCAGGTGCTCCAAGAAGCCTTCCCTGATCCCTGAGGATACCATCTTGTATTTCGTACATATTTATTCTTCTTAATTAGTTGTTTACTTACCTGTTACTCCCTCTAGACCAAAAGGTCTTTTAGGAGAGAGACCAGTGTCTTACTCAATTCTTTATCCCCACATTGGTTTGTGTCTAGCAGGTACTCAAACAATGCCTACTGAAAGGGAATGAAATCTAACTGTGCTAACACACGCCTACCTAGCACGGGCAATGCTTAATGGGGATTGGTACTTCCTTTCCATCTTCCATGTATCACAACCCTCAAGGCCATTTTTATAAAGTATGTATGATCAGCTATGTCTTAAGTCAGAATCATATCACACTAGGTATCTCTCAGTTGGGCAAGCTTGGCCTGGAGTAACTCAAGGCAAACAGACACTTTATGTTGAACAAAACACCTAAATGACTTTCCCCCAAGGCAACCCATGGGTGAGGCTCCAAATGAACATCTCTGAGCTCCATTTATTGTGAGGCAGTTTGTCTCCCCCTCCTCCTTGATCCCGTGTGCTTCCTCTGTGGAATCGCCACTACCCTAAGAATGGCCAGTTACGCCTGCTTTTACTGTAGGCAAATTGTAGCCTTTACCGATGATGCTCCTTTATTCAGGTTACAAGTGAAAACAATGGTACAAGTCAACAAATTTCTCTTGGTCCCAGTTCCACTGGTAGTTCTGGACAGGAGTAAAAGAGAAATATTTAGGAGGACCTGTCTAGATCTGGGGAACTGCCTGTTACTTTCACCCATTAGCTCCCCCATCACTGCCGCGTCCTCATGGAGAAGTCAGCAAGCCTTTTCTCCTCCTTCCCTGGAACCACCCTGGTTTCCCAGAGCCTTGCCCCAGTACCACCAGGCTCAGCCATGGCAGCAGCAGGAGGTGGCCCTTGACCCACGGTCTTACCTCGGGAGCAATGTAGTCAGGAGTCCCACAGAATGTGGTCGTCGTCACGCCGTTCAGAATCCCTTCCTTGCACATCCCAAAGTCGGCCAGCTTGCAGTGACCTTCTGCATCCAGAAGGATGTTGTCCAGTTTCAAATCCCTGAAAGATAGGCCAGAGCCACTGGCTAATGCCTCACTCATCTCAATACGGTCTTCCTGAGTTGGAGAGAGTTGCACATCTCAAGGAAATCTGCTACAGAAAGGAAAGCCTGGCGGAGGCTTGACCTGCCAGCATCCAATTTCAGTCCAGGTCTCGCGCCCATGATGGCCAACCCCCAAAGCTGCCACCATTCTCCCCACATGAGGGAGGAGCTTCCGCAACCCCAGGAGTGCTGCAGTGGAAGGGGTTAAAGTTAGCAGCTATTCATTGAAGCCATAGCATGTGCTGAAATTCATAGTATTTAGGCCTTGATATTAGAGAAAGATGCCCGTCTTCATGAGTGAACCATGCGGATCACCTGGAGGAAGTGACACATGTTAACATCAATGAGTCAGCTATATGCCACATAAGAATCAGGTGCTACTTTACACAGCACCACCTGTGTGAGCCGTTGTGTTTCAGGGGGAGGCCACTGACAGCTGGTGTGGGCAGGAGGGATTCCAGGAAACAGCGACTCTCAAGAGAAGCTTGGATAGATGGTAAGGTTTGGAAAAAGACAAGGTGAGCCCGACTGGTGTGGCTCAGTTGGCTAGCAAAACCAAAGGTCGCCGGTTCGATTCCTGATCAGAGCGCCTGCTTGGGCTGCAGGTTCGGTCCCTGGTTGGGGCACTAGGAGAGGCACTATATTGATTGATGTTTCTCTCTCACATCAATGTGTTTCTCCCGTCCTTCCTCCCTTCCCCTCTCTCTAAAAGTAAATAAAATCTCTTAAAAAAAAAAAACAACCTCAAAGTGTTCTATTAAAAATGCAAACAGGATCCTATCACCTACTTAAATATCCTTAAAAAAAAAAAAAAAGGTGGGAGGGATAGGAAGCCCAACACCGTAGATGTAGCAGGTAGTGAAGAGACCAGAGAACTGGGACCCAGTGAGTGGTGAGGAAAGACAGGCATGTTGAAACCAACCACGAGGAGCCTCGAATGCCAGGAGAAGGGACTTGGTGCTCAGGCAGAGGGCAATGGGAGCCCTGCTGCAGTGCACCGGGCACTGTAAACCCAGTCTTCCAGGAGCAGGCAGGCTGAGCGGGGGAGGGTCGGGGGAAGGATGGAAGACATGCTGGTTGCCATAACCAGGACCTCTACAGCCCAGGTGGTTCTGTGCCTAAGTAGCAGCTGGATCCACCAGTGCAGCTCTCTTGCATCTGTGTTACAGTTTGGGGGTCTGTGTAAGATCTTGTATAAAATCTGGGGTTCTGGGTAAGAATTCCCAGCCAATCAAGTCTGCAAATCCAGACCTGCCCCATAGAAGGATCTAGACTCTTGAATGGAGCCCCTTTACCCCCAGGACTTCCTCAGGAGTCACTCTGGGGTGGGGGTGGGGGTTTTGCAAAGAAGGCCCATTGTCCTACACACAGAGCAAGAGGGACCTTTCTCCGAAGCCTGCCGTCATCTGGACTTGAACTCCTCCCCCATCAGAAATTTAGGCCTGAGTGCAAAGGTGCAGCAGGAAGCATTTGGGGCCTGCCTGCCTTGCACCCGTGGCCCCATTTCCACTTACAGCTGGGACGTCTTGAGAAAAGAGCACATGAAATGTGCTGCTTTAAGCAAATGCTCACGAACTGCAGAAAGAACACTGAGCCCAACCAGCCAGTCACTGTGACTGGGGTCCCTGATCCCCAGCCTGGCCCCTGTGTGTGGTCAGGACCCAGTGTTGGCTGGGGGTGGAGAGCAGTGACATGAATACCAGCTGGGCTTTAGCACAGGAGGCCCGGGTTTTAATCACTATCACGGCCTGGTCCTGGTAAAGTCACCTTGCTGCTCTGTTACTTATCTGTCAAGTTGGACCAGATACATTCCTGTTCCCAGGCGTGTGTGCGTGTGTGCATGCGTGTGTGCGTGTGCGTGTGTGTGTGTGTGTGTGTGTGTGTAAAAAGTAGCAGGTCTTATATACTGTTATACCTACTTCCTTCATGAGGAAACTGAGCTAGAGGGAACGAGGTGTCCTGTTTGCCCACTGGCAAATGCCAGAGTCCTTGAGAGGTGGACCTATGGGTCCAGGGAGTTATAGCCCATTTCCACTCTCTAATCTTGGGCCTTTCCAAGACCCAAGAGCAGGGATAATAATCACCATGGTAACACTCATCCTAATGGTAGCAATAATAACCACAACATGTGGAAAGCATGAGGCCTACAGACCACATTCACGTTCTGAACAATATGGAGGGCTAGGAAGAGCACACTCAGTTGTTATTGTGGCAGAAACCAGCCAATCGAGGCCGGAAGGAAGGAAGTGATTTCTGTAAGGTGACAGGGCATTGGTGGAACTAGGACCTGAACTCAGGTCCCCAGCTCCAGAAGTTGGTGTTACTTCTTTATGAAGGTTCCCACGTGCCACTACTCAGAGCACTTTCTTTTAAAGCCTTTGTTATATCATAGAAAGGACTAGTTCTAATAGATATAAATGGAACAGATTCAGACGTTCTACACCAGCCTGAACCTTGCCCTTGTTTTGAAAATTGAGACTCAGCATTTCCAGCCCATCAGGCTCAGCCTTTCCTTCAGCTCAGGGCTCCTGTTCAGGACAAGAGAGGTAGAATGTGTTATTTCTCCCCACCTCCTGTTCTTTCCCTACCCTGAGCCAGATGCACAAGATCCCTTTGCTTCCTGGAGGAAGAATCTGTTTTAGCTGAGGGCCCAGGGTGGCCGCCTCAGAGCAGTGTACTTGGCAAGCAGCCGCCCCTCTGTTTGGTGAAGGGAGGTCACAGGCCAAAGGTTTCTGTTACCAGACGGGCGCCTGGCCCTGAGCAGGTCTACCTAGGGCCAGCTGTGGGGTGTGGGCTCTTGACTTCATGTGAAAAAGGTTTTACAACCGGAGTCCAGGTGGCTGTGAGGATACATTGCTTAAAGCTGAGGACAGTGAAACAAGGAATGAATTAACACAGAAGCAACAGGAGAGACTAGGCTGGGCTGCCTTAGCTCCCTGGGAGGTCAGAGAAAAGGGGGCTTTAGGGACAAGGTCAGGGTATCCGCCTGGGACAAAATGCCAGCTGTCCATTGCCTTGGAGTTTAGGAGACGCGTGAAGAAAGAAGTGCGGGGAGGAGGGACCGGCACAGGCTGCTCCCCAGGGGGCAGCGCACCGGCCTCTGTCTTGGGGCTTCTTTCTCTCCTACACAGGCAGGGATCTCAGGGGAGGGTTTCAGCAGAATATTCATCAGCTCTCCAGGTGTGCCTTTCAGGGTCACGGTCTCCACCGATTGGTCAGTGACAGGGCAGGGGGTCTTTAGCCATTGCAGTGGGTCCTGGCATCGCCCACCTGGTTTTGCCGCTTTTCTGGGCCCAGAGCTGAATCACAACTGAGGCCCAGATGTTCTCTCCAGGGAGGAGTGGCCAGCGGAGAAGGAGTTGCCCTGGGGGCGAGGTCCTTGTTTTCCCAGTTTGGCCCCCTGACAGGCACTGGGGGCCTTCGCCCTGGTGACCATGTGCTCCTAGCCATTGCTCAGCTCTTGTGCTCAGCTGTCTCAGGTTCCCCATTCCACTTGCCAAGGAATTTTCCTAGTTCTTGCTGTCCTGTCGCAGTTTCTTCCCACTGTCCTGCCACTGACCCCTGAAATCCTGCCACTAGTCACTCCCTCTGAGTCCCCTCCCCGAACTCCCCACATAAAACCAAGCCCCGAGACAGTGACTGGTGTTCCTTCCCTTTGTGATAGGAAGATCAGTGAAGCTTGAAAGACCCCTGGGGGCCAGAAACGCCTTTCCTAGAACAGTATTCCTCTGGGGGTCTTCAGTCACAAGAAAAATAAAAATACTGATACCACTGGGATGGCCTTTGTCTGGTCCTGGGCTCTCGGTCAGCGAGGTCCTGAGTGGGGTGTCAATAGATGAGAGAGGCCTGGGAACCCAGGGCCGTGCTTGCTCAGACAGAGAAAACAGAAGGAAAAAATGCCCTTCCGTACATGGGGGCGGGGGGCTGCTGAGAGAAGGGGGCATCCCTGCAGCTCTGCCCGCTTTCCAGCTAGCTGAGCGCTGCGGTCTCCTCCTGGGTTCCCTTCCCTTCTCCTTCCCAGCACAGCTGCCCCAGGACCCCAGGCTTTATATTTCCTCTTCCTGCCCCATGCTCCTTCCACCTGCGGGCTTTAAGGGCTGCCTCTTCACTAGGGGCCTCAAGTCTCCCCAGGAAGGGGGTTGGGGACAAACAATCCCCAGCCTGGCCCGCTCTGAGGCCCAGCTCACAGAGGAGGGTGTGAGGGGGCTTGTGTCCTCGAGAGTTCTCATGGTGCTCGGTGCTCAGTGCTCAGACAGTGGCCAGAGACATAGAGGGTACTTGTCAAACTTGTTGACTGAATGCTTTGCAAGGAAGGGCTTCTGCTTAGGTATGAATCCCCGCCTACTGGGTTCTTGAATACAAGGTCAGGGCGCTTTTTAAAGGAGTGGGGTCTTTTTCTTTTTTTTAATAGTAGGGGGAAAAAAGGCAGCAAAATCCCTTTCCCTATATATTTAAGCCAATGTCACTGGCCTTTGTTTATTAAGCTTACCTATTAATAGTTTCATTCATTTTTTTCAATAGGTGATACATTCATATATTCTTAAAATCCAAAGTATAAAAGGGCACACAGTATATACTCTCTCCTGCATCTGTTCCTTACACCTTTCTCCCCTGAAGGCAACTGCTTTCTATATAACCTCTGTGCATCCTCTTGCTCACACTGTATACATAAGTGAGAGAATGTGAATATATACAGAAATATTTTAGAGATATTGCAGGTTCAGGTCCAGATCATCACTATAAAGTGAATCGCAAATTTTTTTTTTGGTTTTCCAGTGAACATAAAAATTATATTTACATTACCCCATAGTCTATACAACAGCATTATGTCTTAAAAAATGTACATACGTTGATTAAAAATCATTGCAAAAAAATGCTATCCGAACCTTCAGTGAGTTGTACTCTTTTTGCTGATGGAGGGTCTTGCCCAAGTAATATCAAAGAGTACTGATCACAGATATATAAGAAATATAATAAGAAAGTTTGGAATATGAACGAGAATTACCAAAATGTGAAACAGAGACACGACGTGGGCAAATGCTGTCGGAAAAATGGCTTGCTTGACACAGGGTTGCCACAAACCTTCAATATGTAAAAAGACATCATTTGTGAAGTGCAATAAAATGAGGTATACCAACATTCACTTACACCCTTTTAACAGGATGGAGCTTACTATGCACACTCGTTCATATCTTACCTTTACCACTTAATTTTTAGTAGAGATCTTTCTGCCCTGGCTCAGAAAGAGCCTCCTAATTCTTTACGTCTCCACCATATCTACTGGGGAACACTGAGGATGCTTCCAGTGCTGCACTATTCCACACAGGGCTGCCGTGAATAAGCTTGTAGATGACATTTTGCATATATGTGAAGGTAATTGTACACGTTTCCTAGAAATTTCTCAATCTGACAGTACAAGAATGTGGATTTCCAAGGATGTTGTCAAACTACCTTCTTAGAGGCCGAACAATTTACACTTCCACCAGCAGTATGGTATCTTAGTACGTGCTTAAGTTTCTCTACAAGTCCGAGCATTTTTCATATATTTTAAAGTGATGTGTATTTTTTTTTTCCTGTGACCTGTTTGTTGCCCATTTGCCTTTTGTCGTGTTTGTTTTTTATTGATTTTCTGAAGCTCTTCCTGTTTTAGGGATGAACTTGGTGTGGGCTAAAAATTATACTTGTCCTAGTTTACTGTTCTGACATTTACTTTTGACATTGCTTGCAGTGATTTTGCCATGCTGGTATTTGTTTTTATGTAATTGAGTTGACGTTTTATTTTTATGGTCTTTGGATTTTATGTCTTAATTTGAAAGGGCTTACCCATTTCAAAGTTATAAAAGCATACTCCCAAGGTTTCTCCTAGCACTTTGATGATTTTATTTTATAAACTTGCCTTTCGTGTATTTGGAATTTGTCCTGATAAAAGGTGTGAAGTATTGATCCAACTTTATGAGTTGTCCCAGTTCCAGATGTTGAACAGTCCATATCTTTTCCTCATTGACTAAAATACCACATTTATCAAATGTGGTAGATCCTCACATATATTTGCATTTATTTTTGTACTCTTCATTCTGTAATATTGATCTTTAGCACACTTTTTAACTTATTATAGGTTTATAATGTTTTAATATCTAATAGGGCTGGCCCCCTTATTATTCTTCTTTTCCAAAATTACAGGCTACTTTCACTGTTTATTTTTCCATGTGAACTTTAGAATCATCTGCCTAGTTTTAAAAAAATCCTGGTGGTGATTTTATTGGGAACATGTTTAGAGTTATAAATTAACTCAGGGAGAATTGATATTTTTATGAGGTTGAGTCTTCCTTTCCAATAGTACTGTTTGTCTATTTGTACAAGTCTTGTCTATGTCCTTTAGGAAGATTTTAAAGTTCTCTCATATAGATCTTTTACATATCTTGTTACATTTTATGGCAGCCTGCTGGCTGTCCCAATATCCATTTTCATTTTCTTCCTTAGTATGAGAATTTTTTTAAAGCCTTGCACATAGCGACAGAGCTATAAACTAGAATTCAAAGCCTTCTTCAGTGCTGGGTGAGGTTATGTGGCTAAGGTCTAGCCAATCAGGTATGTGAAAGTCTCCTTAAAAAGAAGAGCCTTACTCTGCTTTTTCTTCCCTTCCTCTACCCTGTTGTCTGAATGAGGATGTAATGCTTGGAGTCCTAGCATTTGCTTCTTTGACCAAAAAGAGAAGGACCAGGCCCTAGGACGGTCACTGGGGTGCCGTCTCCAGATAACGTTCATACGAAAAAGAAATAAACATCTTATTGAAAGCACTGTTGTCTGGGGTTTATATATTAATTGCAACTGAATCCACTTTATATAACAAGTTATTATTTTATATTTTAAGTTCTTACTGTCAATGAGGTATTTTCTTCCATTTTTATCTTCGATTCTGTTGCCTATGTATACATAACCTATTGATTTCCACTTATCAATATAGAGCCCTGCCACTATACTGAACATTATTTTTACTGTTGAATGTTGAGTTTTCCAGTACATTCTCCTGGATTTTCCAAATCATCTGTAATTAGTGATCATTTTTACCTCCTCCTCTGCAGACTTTATATTTCTTATTTCTTTTGTCTGTGTAGGGTAGAATCTTAAGAACACTGCTAAATAATAATGGTGATAGTAAGCATCCTTGGTAGTCCCTGATTTTATTTAGGGAGGTGCCCTCCCAGCATTTCTTCCTCAGGCAGGATGCCTTTATTGTTGCCTTGTCACTTGGCACCCAGATTGACAGCTACACCTTAAAATATTCTCCGCCAGAATGAGTACTTGTGAGAACTTCCATGGAGCCTCCCTGCCACCCCAGCTGCCAGAGGGCCGAGTGGGTCGTGGGGAGGACAGGGAGGAGAGGGCCATGCAGAGCGCCTCGAGGCCAGGGTTCCTCAGCCGTGGCAAGCTGCAGCTGGGTTATTTTTTGTTGTGGGGGCTCTTCTGTGCACTGCAGGATGTTAAGCAGTATCCCAAACCTCTGTGCATTACATGCTATTAGCGAACGCTCCTCCCCAAGTTGTGAGACCCGAAAGTGTCTCTAGACATTGCCAAATGTCCCCTGTAGGGCCTCTGCAGAAAAACTACTACTCTAATTTAAGTCTTGAGCAGTGATCAAGGCTCCAAGACAGTCTAGCCCAGATCGTTAAGCCAAACAGGGACTTGGGAGCAATGATTTGGCTATCAGGAAAGTCACAAGGTTGCCTGGCTGGTAAGAGACAGACTCCCTATGACTGTCTGTGACCACCTTTCAGACCAAATGTAAAATTCATGAGTTGGAAATCTCTCTCTGCAGATTGGACCCAAATTCCTTTGGGCCGGGAAAGGAAAGCTTCGTGGTAAGAAGGGGAATCCAGAGACTGAGAGATTGGAGAGATTGGACAGGGAAGAATTGATTTAGGGGCCTCATGGTATAACCACGGCTCCCTTGGGGTAGGAGCACAGATCACTTCCAGAAACCCAAAGGACAGCAAGAGAGGAAATTCCCAAAACAATGTACCTTTTTTTAAAAAAAGAAATCCTATAAAACCTAAAGAGGGGAAAGACCTAGCAGTTAATTTTAAGGAAAAAAGCAGCTTATCTTCTAAAAGCACCTCTGCACTTTTATTGGGGTGGGAAAGGGAAAGGGATCTGTGAGTAAAAGCAGAGACCCCGAAAATGAGTTTTCTGTAAGATGGGGAAGAAATGGTCTCCTACTGAGAGAGTAGCGGTACATCAAATTATACTTCTACTTTTAACAAAAGTATACTTTCAATGTGACAACAAATCCACTGTTTCTACCTCTAGAATCGTGGACAATCTCGGCTTCCAAGAATGGCCTTCCCTCATAGCTGTCTCTGCACCTAATTCGTTGTGTGGCTTATGCATAAGCCGTTGTTGGAGCCTAACTTTATGAACTGAAATGCTTGGCGGCCCCCCCAACTCCTCTTTCCTCCTGTTCCGGTAGGAAGAGAAGGAGTTCTGAAGTGGAATCATAACTCTGCTACTTATTAGCTGGAGGAGGCTGGGCTGGTCCAAACTATCTTTGAGACTCAGTTTCCTTATCTATAAAGTGGGGATAATCTTGCCATGACTGAATGACATCACAGAGGCGAAGCTCGAGCACAGTGCCCGACACACAGCAGCTACCTCAGAAATCCTGTCCTCCCCAGCAACTCTCAACCGCCATTTCTTAAAACACACGCCCTTTGTGAGGGCAAGTCACAAGATCCCTAACAACTTTTTAATTTCTAAAAAATACTTACTACCTTCTATTGTCCTTCTATGGTACGGGCCGCTGAGATAGACACTGCAGGATGAAAAACAGAAAACACATGCAACTGCAACACATGGAAGAAAGTGATGAATGATACTTAAATGACGGGGGCGGGGGCGGGGGGAGAAAGAGAGAGACCTTCAGCCTAGCCCAGTGAGAACATCAGGAATTCCCTTCCCCTGGGGCTAGGGAATGACACCTCACGGGAACACCACCTCACGGGAACACCACGTGCCCCTGGGGAGAAAGCAAATTCAGGGAGGAAGGGGGTAGGGCTAGGGCTGCACAGGTGTCACTAATCAGGATGGTTGCGACAGCTTCCAGATCCCAGCCAACTTCTCAGGCCTGGGATGGCCACGCTGTGAGCAGGGCCTTTCCGAGAGCCATGGGAGCCGCTGTGGTCAGCAGCTTTAATCTGTCCCTGCGCTCTGGGGTTCGCCACGCACTGTCCCTCACCTTGTCTCCCTTACTGCCCACAGCAGTCCTGGGCAGGGGGGATCATCCTCCTCGTTTTACAGATAAGGAACTCCGGGGGCATGCAACTCACAGAGGTTGGGACCTGAACTTCACACGTTGGGTGGAAGCCTGTTTTCTTAACAGGGCACCTCAGTGGTCTCGTCTAAAAATTCATCCTTCCCCATTTGTAAAATTTCATTTTCCCAATTTGATGGTAGAACCCCCCAAGAATAAGGGCCAGAAAACTCTTCTCTGTAAACCGCACAGCATTTAGCAGAGGGTTGGCACATGTGACAGCCTTCACACATAAGAAAAAATTTAAAATATTTTCTGCTTGACCTGAACACTTGCCCTGAAGGAAGAGACCCACAGGGCCCAGCCCCTTTACCCAGGCTCTGGTTCTCAAAGCTCTTGCTCCCTCGCACGCTTGACTCCTCTGGAATGCTAATCCCACAGTGCTCAGGCCCGAGTGCCACACGAACGACAGCAAATTCTTCCATTTACTGGCAGATAAAAGATTAGAAATATTACTTTGCAGATGCCAAGTATTTGGATCACCAGAGAACAGGCCCTGAGGGAAGTTATGAAGAAACTCTGCTTGTTTTTGAACAAATCGTGGAGGCTTGTGTATGACTGTGGTACATCGGATGGGAATACAGGCTCTCCGGGTAGATGTTGCCAAACACCTTCGCAAATGTAACAACACATTCAGGAAAAAGATGATTTCCCCTTCAAAATAGTCAGACTCCCCTCAACACGGCAAATGTCAGTATCTTCCACTTGGCTTTCTCTGCACAGCCCCTCCTACCTCTCCCAGGAACCCCACCCAGGCCAGACAGGATAGCAAACAAGCAGCTTAGGAACATGCATCTCATGCCCCCCTATCAAATAGAAAAGCACAAGTTGCTTCAGAGCCAAGGCAACTGACTTGAAAATCCTCCATCGCAATGCTGACACCTGAGAGTCAATGGTATAATATTTCACTCTGGGCCAATCTGTAGGGAAATCCTTCTCCAAGCCTTTCGTTAGAAAGAGCACAATGATTTAGGAGCAAAATAATTCCCCCTCCTCCCAAATGCTTCTGTATGTCAGGCTCAGGGTTAAGTCTGTTATAAGGTTTATCTCATTTTATCTCACCAATAGCCTGTGAGTCCGGTAGGACTATTATTATCTCCCTTAGCGGTGAGGCAGGAGAACCTGTGGGGGTTACCCACCTGGCCCAGGATGCACAGGTGCTGAGTGACAGTCAGCTCTGCCTCACATCAACTCCCATGCTCGTAACCACTTCGCTCTGGTGCTTGAGGAGGAAAAAAGGTTTGTAACCACACTCCTGCCCTTTTGTGGGATTGAGAACATAGCTGATGCTGTTGGGGTGACGGTTGTTTTTGACTCATAGCAATATGGTTACAAAATGTAACTGATAAGCTAGATAATGCTGTTTTGACCAAAGAGATGACCCCTTGTCTGAAGAGGATAGACCTTCAGCTACTACAGTGGCAGCTGGAAACCCGAGGTGTGAAACAGTGTCCTCTTTCAGTGTCAAGACAAACAGCCTGGGATCGTACCTGGGCATTCAGACTTGGAATCGCGGTGGAATAACTTATCTGATTGCAAGGTTTCCAATTACTTATTTTATCCATAGCAAGTAAAGCAAATTCTTATCCTTAATACTCATGAATAATGTCCTGACCTCCACTGATGGGAAACAGGCCTTGACTTGTGTCCCCGGCAGGGCGGGTGGGCTGCCCTGCCTGCCATCGCACTCCACCTCGTGCCCCCGTGCCTCTCCAGGCTGTCAATCAACCTGCACCTCGAAATGGCTCTTCAGGGGTTCAGTGTTCAGACTGGGGCTAAGGACAGCAGTGACCTCATGCAAACCACTTCCCTAAGTTTTACTGACCTCAAATATGAGAGGAGAAGGCTGCATGAATTAATCCCCACAGACGCTTCTACGAGCCCGAGACGCAAAGGCAGCTGGAGCCCATGAAATGTGAATGTGCAATCCTGGCTGTTGCACACCAAATGTTTTCCTTTCCACTTTGCAGCAAACCACTGCCCAGCAGGTGTTTTAGATGAAATGTAAATCAGATGAAGCTCTCCTCCTGTTTGCATTCTTTAATGACGCCCCGTGGACGTGCTTCCTAGAATGGTGTGAGAATCTCTGCGGCCTCCACCAGCCTGGGCTTTTAGTCTCATACCTCACCACACCCTGCTCACAATTCAAACCTGGGGCCTGTGGGACTGGGTGGGGGGTGGTTCCCAGGTGGGTAAGGCTGCCTCCTGTATCGATGCCCCAGCATAGGCCCCACTGTGAGCATTTAATCTTCCACAGGGGAGTCATGAGGGCAGGGCCTAGAATCCCCCCAGTGCCGGATGCATCCTAGCTTCTCAATGCCGGTTGGTCAGACGGATGAAGGAATGAATGACTGAGTAAAGGGGTGATTTGTGGATCATGACCCCAGACAGCCAGATGACCTGAACAAATACTTTCACATAATATCTGCAACTATTAAAACATATTATTATTAAAAACTATTAAAACTAAGGCCCAAACCATCAGAGTCAGCTGACCCAGCTGTTCTCTTAAACCTTTCTAATCCCTTCTCCCATTACACTCAGGAGGAACTGCTTTGATGGCTTCCGGGAGCTTCCATGGCAGTTAGAGTGGAACTCAACTGCCTCAGTCTAGCTCTGGGGCTGGTCCTCTTTTCCGTGTCATTAGGCGCCACTGTCCCAGCCATGGGGGTCTCCGACAGTTTGAGCTCGCCAAATACTTTCCTACCTTGAGACCTTTGCCACATCCCTGCTCTCTCCCCCTGGAGAACAGACTCCTCAGCATTCAGATCTCGGTCTCTATACCCTTTCCTCACACGAGCCTCTCTTGCCCAGCCTATGCCACCACTGCCTGCCCCGGCCCCTTACTTTAATCTTGGTCACCTTTGCAGCAGTGATCACAATTTGTAATTACTTTGTTTTTTCCTTGAGTTTTCCTCAGTGAGCTTCATTGAGAACAGGGACTGCAATGTCAAGTTCATAGCTTGGTCCCCAGAGCCCTGCAAAGTACCTGACACTCAACGTTCATTGAATGTCTGAATAACAGGAGGGATCTGTATTAAGTACAATTTAACGGCAGTCTATTTAATGGCATGATCACAGCTACTAATTCATTGCCTATTTGGCCCTATATGTAATGTTCTACAACATTTACCAAGTTACCATTCACAGTCTGTTTTTGCGCTAGCTCTTGAGGATACTCTGAGAGAAGGCACAGTCCCTCTCCTCAAGGAGGGGTCTGGAGGGAGAGGTGGACGTGAGGCAAGAATACTTGGGATACTAAGTTCTATACCAGAGGGACAGACAGAACAACGCCATTGCCCTTAGAAGGCAAGGGCTGCCGGTCTTGCCTTTTTTGGGCCCAGTGATTTGCAGCTAGAAAGGCAGCCAGCATTCTGTCATCAGAGAAAGGGCCACTGCAGCAAAAGGACCAAGAGTAACCTTTCTGGGGGCGTGCCTGGAGCCTGGAGGACGTAGATTGTAGAACCCTACTCAGGGTCCAGAATTCCCGGACGAGAAGGCCAGAAAGCCACCCTTCAAGCTCCTTTGTCAGGATAAGAAGCTGCCAAAACTAGTAAGCGTAGGTCTTCCACATCCAGCCACACGAAGAGCCACGTGCTAGGAAAGTGGTCAGCACCTCGCAGGTCACCCTGGCCCACATAAAGAGCTGAGGAAACACAAATGGAGCTCCACATGAGTTGAGGGGGATGTAGGGAAAGCACGTCTTCCTGTAAAGTGGGGGTCACCCAAGTTACGGAGGATATCAGAGGCCTCATGCGAGGCCAGGCAGCTGAAATGGACTGACCTCTGAGAGGACAGAGAACAGATTTTATTATTCTTAAAAAAAGAAGTCTTACATTTGTATTTGTTTAATTTGGCCACTGAAGGTATTTGCTTTAAGACCGTGTGGTGCTTTTCAGCTAATCAGAAATGTGAACGGCGCACGCATGTGTGCGCATGCATACGTGCCGCTAGGGAAGGGTCTAGGGTTGTGTTCATACCCACACGTGTGTCTATGGGCTTAGGCCTACAGCTAATACATAGGGAGAATACACAGGTCCATGAGCATCAGGCTGGTTAAGAAGATCCTTGTTTTTCACCAGAGTGGACACATTCTAGTAGAGTGTATAAAACAAGGATGATTAGAGCTAAAGACAGCCTCCATAGTTCCACTTGATGAATATTTACTGGGTACTTACTATGTACCAGGGAGGCCCAGGTTTGGGTGAAAGAGGACAGGGGTCTACCAGTAGTTCAACTTGTACATTCTGAGTCTGAGGTGCCTGAGAGACATCTAACCGGACATGCTGAGCAGATGGTGATATATGAAGGTTTGGCTGGAGAACTAATGACCGTGGGTGAAATTTTATAAGAAGATACAGTGTGAGAAGAGAAGAGGGCTAGGACTTGTCTGTGAGCAAGTCTAACAAGTAATGGGCAGGACTTGCAATGGAACAACCAGAAAGGAAACTTAGAAGACTAAGGAGACCAGGAAGCCTAAGGAGGAGGGAGGACCTCAACCACAGGGCACAGTCCAACCCTGACATGCTGTCTTAAATTTGGTGATTCAGCAGCTCAGAGATCTTTTTTCCCCCCACAGGAATGGAGTTATTTGTCTTAATTTATATTCACTCATAATTTCTCTTTATGCTTCGAGATTCCAATTTAGTAATAATAAAAATAACAGCATTTTTTAAGACTTTCCAGATCAATATAGGTATCATGTGCCAGGGTCTGCCCAGTGAACAGCATCAGTAAAGAAAAGTACTATAGCCCTGGCTGGTGTGGCTCAGTGGATTGAGCATCAGCCTGTGAACTAAGGAGTTGCTGGTTCAATTCCCAGTCTAGGGCACATACCTGGGTTGTGAGCCAGGTCCCCAGTGGGGGGCACGTGCGAGGCAACCACACATTGATCTCTCTCTCCCTCTTTTTCTCCCTCCCTTCCCCTCTCTAAAAATAAATTTTAAAAATTAAAAAAAAAAAAAAAGAAAAGTGCTGTAAACTTCAGACCTACCAATGGGAAAGAGAGAAAAAACGGAGAAAGCAACAGTTCTGGCAGTGACATTAGGGAGACATGGCCTTGTATAAGACAGTAGCCATCTCCTTGTAAGAAGAACCCCCATTCAGAGAAAACCCAATGGAGTTCCATGTTCTCTTGGTTGGAGCCTTCCGTTCTCCAACCAAGGAGGACCTGGCAGCTTTTCTTCTTCCTCTAGGTTAGAGGGTGCACAGTTGCTCCAGCTCAACAACAGTTCAGTTTCCTGGGTCCTTCTCATTCCACTCTACCCAGCCCATTGCCTTCTGCCTGCCATCCCTAGCACACCCTACATACTGAGCCATCTGAGGGGAAGGGTATACTCTGGATAGTTATTTCCTTTTCATAAAATCACCCTGCCCAAACTATGAGCCCTTCTAAATAACTTTCAAATCTGTTCAATGTCATTAAGCCAAGGTGGACACTATGGCTTGATATATAACTTATCCCAGGGAGGCTGCATATGTTGATCAGATGCACACATTGATCAGAAGACTCTGGAGAGTTACTGGAGGAGATGGGGTGTGGGCCCACCTTCAAAATACTTCTCAAATCCTGGTTGGAGGGCATCTTGACCTTCTCCAGGGCCCTCCTAGTGGCCACAGCCTCATCCCTGCCTCTAAGTCCAGCCTGACTCAGACACTTCCTTTCCCCCCCCCCCTTAACCCCAGGACCATCCTTGAGGCAAGACTGGGATTTTTCTTGATGTCATCCAGCTCAAATTCAGAGCGCTGTTCATTTCCTGACTTTGCTGGAAATCACTGGTTGCATTTTATCCTCACCCTAGTGCAGGTTGTTTGGGCATGGATTTGGATAAAATAATAGTCATTTATGTTCAATAAAAAAACTGCTTAAGGTTGGCCCATCTCTACTTTGGGAAAAAATGATTACAAAGTCTCTTTCGATTACAGTCGAGGTCATGGAAGCGTGCAGAGGGCGTGGGGACATACACACACAACAGGGCAGACCGTGGGGTTTAGCAGTTAAAGCTTCACCATCTGTGAGCCGCCCCGAGGGCCCATGACAAGTAGCAATTGCTACTTGTGTTGAGTACATATTTTTTTTTTAATTTTAAGGAAGCCAGTGTGTGGGGTAGCCCAGCGGGCCAAGCAAGTGCTTCCAGCCAGATGGAGACAGTGACAAGGTCTGTGAGAGAAACAGTTCTCAGCCAGAAAGCAAGTGGTTTGACCAAATTAAACACAGGAATGTGCAGCCGGTTGGTGGTTCAGATCTGTGGCAGACAAGTCCTCCAAATAATCTATTCCAAAATAAAGCATGATTTGTGAATTTATTTAGCAAGTGCTATGGCACAAACTGAAACTTTACTGAAAACTAAAGAGGTGGTTAGCACGCTGTACGTGCCCAGGCAACACATAACTCTCAATGCCTCTCTCTACGTATACATCTTTATATTATATTAAGCATATTATATACTTTATGACATGCATACTTCACTATATATTAAATATGCACTTTATTTTACATATATAATTAATATAGAGAGATAAAGCTATATAGAGGAACGTTGTAGGTTACGTGTTGCCTGTAGACGAGTATACATGCAATAAACTAGTTGACATGTCACATGAGAATAACTTTCAATCTCTCTCATATATTAATCATACAACTTAGTTGTGTGTATATATAATAAGGCATATATAATAAACATACATATATGTAATAAATACACAGTATGATTAATATATGCAGTATATAGAGATGTTGAGTTATATATATACACACAATAAAGGATATGTGATAAAGTATCTGGTATCATTAATATTTGTAACAAATATTTAGTGTTTTGGATATGTGCATTTATATTTTATAATATATGTATATATAGTATAATACATGTAGCTATACTGTATGTTTTACATAAAACGAACAGAAATTTGACTTCTTAGATTACATTTGGTGTTGATCTCTTCCCAAATTTACAATAGATTTTAACCTACTGCTTTATGCTAACAGAGATAAAAATAACAACAATCACTCTTGAAGCCTTAGAATATACAAAAGTAAAATCTGTCATCTTTTCAGGCTAAAAAACCCCCACTATTTTCATGTGCTAACAGCCCAAATGGAGGTTAATTAAACAAATGTCAATTTCCTAATCTGTTGATGACTGTCAAGCAGTTTATTGCCAGAGATTAGCTGTTAAGATATATATATATATATCCACAACCATACCTGCTCTTTTCCGAAGCATAAATGTTCTGATTTAATGGAAAATCACTGCAGGGCACAAGTATAAACTAAAAAACAATTAAAATCATAAATCCAAATGGCAGCAATTCCCAGTGAGTCTCACAACATCAAACTAAGCAGCTGCCAGTCTGGAAAGCTCTGCCCTGGGCCCTGCAGGCGAGCTGCTGGAGCCGGGGCTGGAGGCAGGCACAGGCGGCTTCCTGCGGCTGGCCTCCGACAAGAACCCAAGGCTGGCTGGTGTCCCGTGGGACAGCAGGATGGTCGGCCCCAGGGCTCGGGAAGTCCGAGGGCAGGGGCTGCCCACAGGTTTCTAGCCAGCTTGTTTCCCTTTCACAGGAAATGCCATTCATTCATGCATTTGAATATTTACTGAGCAGCTACTGGGTGACATGTCCTGTTCTCGGCATGGAAGAAACGCATTCCCTGCCTTCTTGGAGCTTACCTTCTAGCGTGGAAAGAGACAATCAGTTAACAGAACCATACATGTTAAGGAAGGAAAGTGCTATGAACATTTCTGCTGGGATTAACTCTGGCCCATGTCTGTGTTTCTCTTCCATTAAGTGACAAGTATTTATCAGGCGCCTAAATGCCCTGGCCTTTGTGAGATGACTGCAAGAGACAGGAATTCTAAGATTGGTTCTGCCGTCCCCAGGTGAAACAAGGAGAAAACCAGTAAACCACTGTGCTTGAACATGGCGTTTCGTATTTACTAGTTCACCCCATGTCCACACATGGATGGTCTCCTTCTCTCAAAAATTCCCTGAAGTGGGTGTTACTATCACTGACAAAACTGAGACTTACAGAGGGAGCCTATCTTGCACAGGGGTCCACAGTTGGTAGGGGGTGGGGAACCAAGATTTGCACCTTGCAGAAGGAGCTCATCACTACACCTCCTGCATGTGGCTAAACTACGTTGTGGAGGCAACAGGCACTGAAGGAGTTCCCGAGGAGCTGTAAGCTCCTCAGAGAAGGACCCACATCTGCTACCTTGTCTGTGTTCTCCTCAGGTCCACAGTGCCCTGCCCAGTGCTAGGTGCCAGGAGAGGCCAGTAAATGCTGACTGTCTGGTCCTGCTTTGGTGGCCTCACTGCAGGATCACCCACACTTCCATCCCAGAAGGGCTTCAGGTGCATCCGGTCCTAATTTCTCAATAAGAACATTTCATTGGCTTATCCATCTTATTTTAAATGGTCAGTCAGAGATCAAGGCAAACTGGTTAAAGACCAGGACATAAGGATTAGGGAATATTTACCAAAACAGGGACTTTCCATGATGTCACATGGCGATGAGTGAGGCTGAGATGCCTGAGATGGAGCAGGAGACTGTGACATCTTACCAACCTGAGTCTGAAGGTAATTACTCCAGCTCTGACTTATTAATGATATGTGAATACAGTGACTATAAAATGGGGATAATGAGGCTTATTTCAAACGTTCACTCTGATGTTTAAGTGAGATAATAGGTGAAGAATTTATTACAGTTCCCGGCACAGAGTGGGTGCCTGACAAATAGTTCCAATTCCCCTTTGTGAGCAGTTTCCAAACTTGATCATTCAAACCACTGGTTTCACACTCCTCCCTCACCTACAACAAAATGACTTTCTGCCACATAAACAGATTTGAATGTGTGCTGTTTTTTCAGGTCACATTACAAGCAACATCATAAGGAAGGAACCCAATGACAAACAACCACCCCCAGAAGGGGAAACTAGAACGAGGAAATGCAGAGGAATTACAGAGCGGTGGCTGTACTCTTGCTGCTTTGATTTCACCTTTATTTCCCACAGTAGTGGATATCCCCTTGGATAGGTGGGGAGGGTACCTCAGTGTGTGAGTTGTGGAAGGACATGTGACACAGTGTCTCGGCCATTTTGACAGTCTGCGTGACTTTGGAGGCAGGGTCATGAAGATGAAGGGACTGTGAGCTGAGCGGGCTGTGGTGTCCCGTGCTCATGTGTAGGAGGCACAGCTGTGTCCAGCCCCCTTGGTCCCTTCCTATTTCCTAATCAGTTTTCAACTGGCTCATTGTATCTGCAACCTGCCCCATCTTTATTCAGCACATTCCTTGTCTGTGCAAGTCAGCCAGGACTGGGCTTACTCCTAAGATCCCTGACTGAAACCCTAGTCCCAGGCCAGTCTCAAACCTCCTTGCACCTCAGTGGTAGCAGGCTGTCCATGAGGACAGCTGCTCACTGTCAAAGGCTTACAAACTGGGAACTCAGGAGCCTGGCCAGTGTATTGGAGAGTGGGCAGGCCCTGCTGGCCATCACACATTCACCAATGCCTGCTGATCACCTACTATGCGTACAGCGCTGGCTGAGAGTAAGACCAATGCTGGGGACAGCAGTCAAGGACAGCAGAACCAGCAATACCAAATGCATTAGGCCTCTGTACTCTTAAGAGAAGGCTGGGGCAGATAGTAGCCACCCAATGCATGTTGACATGACCCATGAACATCCAGAAGCTGAAAGGTTGGGATCAGATGCTGGTTTAAGGTTTTCTTTAAAAAAAAAAAAAAAAAAAGGCAAGCCCTGGCTGGTGTGGCTCAGTGGATTGAGTGCCAGCCTGTGAACCCAAAGGTCACCAATTCAATTCCTGGTCTGGGCACATGCCTGGGTTGTGGGTTGGGTCCCCAGTTGGGATGTGCAAGAGACAACCGTTAGATGTATCTCTTGCATATCAATGTTTTTCTCCCTCCCTTCCCCTCTCTCTAAAAATAAATAAATAAAATCTTTTAAAAAAAATGTATCTATACAGCTGTTTCTACTCCAATGTCAAAAATAAGAAAACATTAAGCGTATTATTATAACATGGAGGAATCATTTTGAGGGACAATATATTAAAAGGATTCTAAGAATCCAGAGTTTTAGCAATATGCAAAGGAAGTATCAATGACAAATTGTTTAAGGGCAAGGATCAATGATTTTGAACTGAACAAACATGGAAGCAAATAAAGAATTGAAACTGAAGCCACAGAGCTAACCAGGAAGGCCCTAATCGGCATGCTTTCTGGGCCTTAATTCTATTTCTGTACTTTGCCCCTCACCCCCTAGGGTAAGGGTCTGGAGGCTTAAAATAGCACAACTTATTCTAATTTTTAAAGCTCAACAACACCCATATTTTAGAGGAGCTCATAGAGGATAAGTCCATTAGTGCTGGGCCTTAAGAATGCTGTAAATTCCCAGTTGAGAAAAAGCAAGAGGAGTTTATCACCACCAAAATGGCATTAAAAGAAATGTTAAAGGGACTTCTTTAAGAAGAAGAGGGGGGAAAAAGATGAAAATATGAATAATAAAATGGCAATAACTACAAACCTATCAATAATTACTTTAAACGTAAATAGATTAAATGCTCCAATCAAAAGATACAGTGTGACTGAATGGATAAGAAAACAAGGCCGAAACCTGTGCTGCCCAGAAGATACCCACTTCAGATCGATAGACACACAGACAGAAAGTAAAGGGATGGATAAAGATACTTAATGAAAGTGGGAAAAAAAAACCAAAACCAAATCTGGGGTAGCAATATTTATATCAGACAAAAATAGACCTTAAAACAAAGCCTATCACAAGAAACAAATAAGGACATTTCATATACAATAGCCAAGATATAGATGTGACCCAAGTGTCCACTGATAGACGATTGGATAAAGAAGATGTGGTACATATATTCAATGGAATATTACTCAGCATGAAAAAGAATGAGCTCTGACCAGTGTGGTTCCATTTGTTGGGCATTGTCCTGCAAAGTGAAAGGCTGTTGTCGGGTACGTTCCCAGCCAGGACATATGCCTGGGTTGCATATTTGAGCCCCAGGGTGTATATGAGAGGCACCCAATTATTTTTCTCTCTCACATCAATATTTCTTTCCCTCTCTTTTTCCCTTCCTTCCCTCTCACTAAAGATAAACAAAAATTGTTTAAAAAAGAATGAAATTTTACCATGTGCAACAACACAAATGGAGGGTATTATGGTAAATGAAATAAGTCAGACAGAGAAATACAAATACCATATGGTTTCACTTATATGTGAAATCTAAAAAACAAAATAAACAATCAAAATAGAAGCAGACTTAGAGATACAGAGAACATTTTGACAGTTGCCAGATGGGAGGGGGATTGGGAGCTGAGTGAAAGAGTTGAGGGATTTTAAATAGTACAAATTGGCAGTTACAGAACAGTCATGGGGATGTAAAGTACAGCATAGGGAATATAGTAATTAATATTGTAATCAATATGCATAGTGCCAGGTTGGTACAAGATTTATCGGGGAATCACTCTGTAATTTATATAGATGTTTAATCACTATGCTGTGCACATGAAACTAATATAATATTGAATATCAACTGTAATTTAAAAAAATGTTTAAAGAAAACTGTACATTAGTGAGGTGTGACTTCTCTGACCAGAACTTTCCCTCATCTTCCCCACCTTTCCTCAGGGACACCCCTCTCCCGGGTCCAGTGCCTGCTGCCTCTGTGTCCTGCTCACTGCCCACCAGCTCCAGGAAAGGCTGGGACAGCAAGTGACAGCAGTGTTCATCACTCGGGTGAATGCTCAAGGGGGGCAGGAAGGGAAGGCACCTTTGTCAAAGTCTTACCACATACCAGTCTGTGCTAGGTTTTGTGGGGGAAACCCGAGAACATCAAGAAAGACTTTCCACCAGGGAAAAGTTTTTAAATCTGGTATTAAAATGGGAAATTCATATTTAAGTGTTAATAAATGTCAAATAAAAGGTATGAATCGTAAGTGTTCAGTTTGAGGCTTTTGTAGAAACTGTTCTCTCCGCCTTTAACATTCTCCCTCCCCAGCACGCCTTTCACTGGCCAGCTCCCATCACTTCCTGCAAGAGGCTCTCATGGGCTCCCCCAGTTAGGCTCGGTGCCCCTCCTAGGGGGTTCCAAGGCACCTGGACCCCCCTGGCCATAGTACTCATGATGATGAAATATGGATGTTTTCTTACCTGTTTGTCTCCCCCACTGGGCAGTGAAGTGCACAGAGAGGGGAAGAAGGACAGGGAGAGAGGGATGGAGTCGAGTTCACCACTCGATCCTCATGGGACCATGCATAACACCCAGGATGTCGTAGGTACCTAATAAATAGCCGATGGCCGACTAAGAATGAACACAGGCACGGAGGAGTGGTCCAGAGAGTTCGCCCTGGGCTGAGGGCCTCAGCTTCCATGGTAGCGTGCATTTTGGAGTACTTACTAAAGAAAGAGGCATTAAATGATTTTCTTCTGGAAACTTAGTGTTGCTTGTGCCACAGCTTGGATGCCAATCTGATAAAGCAATACCGCCTGTACCCACCCTACAAGAACCAACCTGTTGGGTTATCAGTGCCCTGGCTTGGCAACCCCAACCCTGTTACTTACATCTGCCATGCAGTTTGCACAGGTTAACTTGCCTTAAATAATTTTTAATAATTTTAAACAGGTATTTCACTTAAACAAAATGAAGACACATATAATCCGATTTTGATTCACACTCCATTTTGTTAGGGCAGTAATCGTGTAAGGAATGGATTTGGATTTTCCTGCTTATTTAATCCTAATGTGAATTAGGAATGACTCATTGTCATAGGCTGAACATCTGTTTTTCTCATAAGGTCCTTACCTAGGTACCTAAGAAGTGTCTCTGTATTTTAATGTTTGTTTGTTTTTTAATGTCTGTATTTGTTGGCATGTGTGAACTTAGGAGAAGGGAATTATTCAGAGACACTGAAAAGTGGAAAATCTCCATCAGTCAGTTGTATTTGGCTAGATGAGCCAATAACTAATTCATTTCCCTCTTGATAATATACAGTTGGCCATATCCAGGAATTGACTCTCCTTTCCCTCTTCCCCACTTTACATCCTGCATGATATAAGCTGACCTCTAGTCCGATATACCAACTTTGGAAAAGATTACTTTTTTCCAGAAAAATTGATTCCCATAAACCAAACGTTTATTTAATATCAGTTATTGCTACCTAAAATGCCCCGCAAAAGACACTTTTATTTTCACTCATCAGCTGGTTCCAAAAAAATTTTCTAGAGGAGCGTGGTATACAGGTTATCATATCCCTACTTTTTAAAAGCCTCTTCATACCTCTTCACTTTTATGAAAGACCTGCATTAGTACCTGTTTTCAATAACTGAAAGAAAATCCAAAGAGACTTTTTGCTCTTACAAAAAACAAGCAAAAAGCCAAAGCAATGCTCAGCATTTGTTCGGCAGCAAGTCCAGAGCAGCAAGAGGGGCACCGCCAGGCGCTTCCCTGGTGACTGCGCTCAGCACACACCTTCTCACTGAGCTTCCAGGGCTTTGAACTGTGGCCATGACGTCTGTACTTTATCTCGATTTATTTTGTGCATCTGTTAACAAGACGTGTCCTAACCTAATTGCTTTTTTGCTTTACACCATTTCAGCTTACAAAAGGTTTCAGAGAAAGGCACTGTAAAATCTGTATCAGGAACCAAACAATCCTCTTTGTCAACTTCATAATGGGGACCATGCCTATTTTTCCTTGTTATCAGAATTTGGATTACTGGGCTGGGCAGAATGGATGAACTATTGTAATGGTCATTAATTCATTCTCCCAAATAGTCTTTCCAAAGACATTTTTACTAACATTTAAATAAATGTAATGATAAATCAATTAAATTCTAATTCTCTAAAGCATATATACACACATATGTACATATATACAATTACATACAAAAATATACATATATATATGTATATATGCATGGCAATGAAGAACTTGAGAAGTTGCTAAGAGAGAAAGTATTGGGTGGTTACTGGCTAAAGCAGGTATGACACCGCAGCAAAAAATTACTAATCCAAGTCAGATATCCCTTTTTCCAGGAAAGATTTAACTGCATAAAAAAGTTCAAGACTCAACATATTTACCAAGTTAGGGGAGGTTGCCAGAAATATTTTTAATTGTTAAGGGCCACCCAATATTATACAAAAACGCAATACAGCCATTCCTATTGTTCCTCACACTATGTGAATATCTTTGCTAGACGTAGTGAAAGAGCAGAGAGATATAAAACTTGTTCCCCATCTTTAAGGAGTTTGTAGTCTGTCAAAGGGAGATCAATGAAAACAGTGTTGGGTACAAAGAATATGATCTCTTTGCTTTATCCAGAAGCCGTAACATAAATGCAGGACCATGGATTTACATGGTCATTTTTAAACATAAGTAGAGATCTCCAACTGAGGAATGAATATAAAGTTATATGGTAGTGTCAAGGGCATTGATCAAGTAAGTTTTCAACTGACACGAATAGGCTTGATTATATTAACATCAATTGATTGTATTAGACTATCATTTAAAGAGAAATTCTAAGATGTTTGTCTACTCATATCCCTTATGAGTCTCAGGGGGTAGCAATACCAATATGATTAGAAATGTAAACCGCTTGACACTATCTTTTCTT
Source organism: Pteronotus mesoamericanus (assembly GCF_021234165.1). Lineage (NCBI taxonomy): Eukaryota > Metazoa > Chordata > Mammalia > Chiroptera > Mormoopidae > Pteronotus > Pteronotus mesoamericanus. The sequence continues at coordinate 1,376,736 of NW_026555001.1, forward strand.
CCTTAACAAGCAAACACTTAAAAACCACTTTTCAAACTAGCATGGCTTGGAGAAGTCCCCTGCAATGATCGGTTGCTTGAATTCAGCCATGCCTTGCGTGTGCTTCCCCTTCAATCAGTATATACCTCATAAAACAATTTTTTCTTCATTCATTGTTTGGTAACTTAATTTCTTTGTGCTTGGAAAGGCACTAATCTTTACCATCAAACACCTTAAGAGGGTTAGGAAGGAATAAGATATAATGTAACAAAAATCATTACATTTGCTTTTGATCTATGTGGTTCAGAACAGAATTCTTAAGGATTCTGAGAGTAAACAGGTGAAATCATTGCTTATCCCAATAAGAGTAATTTCTTGCTTTTGATAAATACTTTTGACTTCTCCCCCATTTTTTATCCTCATTATCTCATAGCAGTTTATTTCAGTCCTACTTCTTCCCAGTAACTATCCCACAATTGGAGGTAATAGTTTAAGACATTAAAGTGTGTTGACCTGCTTATCTTGTTACTCGGAGTTTCCTTTCAACGGTGTGTAGACACACACATGAAAGGAGGGGGCGGGGAGCTCAAGTGTTTTCCTTTGTAAGCCTTTTCCTTTCCTTGTATTTGCACAGTTTTGCTAGCAAAGTTGAGTAAACTTTTTTCTTAAAGTTTAAACATACACTCCAGAGAGAGGTTCCAGAACCCGTGACCAGTGGGCAGTAAATACTGCCACAACGACCAATGGAAGGTTGGTCTTGTAAAGTTTTCTAGAATCTCTTCTCCAGCTTCCCTAGGGAAGACTGAACTCAATTGTATATGAAAAACAATTCGGCTTTGCCAGCCGTCCTCACGGAGTATGAAGGCAGCAAACGCTTGTCGGCACAGAGCCGAAGGAAACAGGCTCTGGTGTGAGAGCCGGGTTCCAGGGCCGCTGCTCCCTTACTTCCTGGTGAAGCGACCTTTCTGCTTCAAATTACAGCTTGAAGTCTCTGTTTCTTCCTCTGTAAAATGGGGACAATACTGTCTACCTCACAGGCTGTATTCCTGAGGGGTAAATGAGAGCATGTAGGAGAAATAATTGCCAGGCACAGTTTAACCCCTCGATAATTATTAATTATTTTCAAAGTGGGGAGCTTCACACATTAACCCAGACTTGGGCGAGATCAGAGGACTACAATAAAGAGCTTTTTAGAGTATTTCATCAGTAAGGTCATTTAAAGAGACCTAAATATAAAACGTGTCTATGGGTCAGAATGGCGGTTACCTTGGGGTGGAGGGTCCTGTACTGACTGAAAGGACACAGGAGAGCCTGCTGGGTGCTAGAAATAGTCTATGACTTGGCCTGGGTTACACCGGTGTATATTCAAGTAAAATTTTGTGGACATCTAAGAATTGCCTTATACCTCACTAAGAAAAAGAAATAAAAAGGGAGGGTGGGAGGAAAGGAGAGAGAAAAACAGGGGAAAAAAGAAAAGAAATAATGAGGGCATGCATACATCATTTTTCCCTTGGTCTGCTTTGCTCTTTTTAAATTACACATAAACCTAATTCAGAGAAGTCTCGTTCAATGAGTGAGCTGACTATCTAGAAATACGGGGCTACCTTTCCTCCATGGTCAGACCCCAGCTCCTGTACAGTTATCCATGAGTGCCATTTCTAGTACATATTTAGGTGTAGGAAGCCACAGGGATATGTGTTCAGAACCGGCATGTTGGTCTGCTTCCTGTCCAGATGCGCCTACTGACATGTGCTCAGTGCCTAGTGCTCTAAGAACCTTGTACTGACATTGGTGAGCCTCACCTTGAACTCAGAATCTCCCATCGACAACTTGGTCAACATTTTCTAGCCACCTCTTGCAAGCCCTCACCCTGCCAGGTCCTGTAAATCCCCTGTGGGCAACTCTACCATCTCGGAGCCCACTTGCTTTGCTGTACAGACTGGACATTTGTAGGTACCCACCCACAGGTGTCAAAAATAGTGAGAGAATGGCCTGGGCACCATGGTATCGGAGAGAGTGGAACCAGCCAACTTCTCCAGCGTGCAGGGCGGAGCCTGTCTCGGGCCATGGGGCTGGTGCCTCAGCCTGACCTCCTGCCATAAAACATTCAAGGCAGCCTGGTCCCAACAGGCCATAAACAATGCAATGTCTACTTTACGATGGGTGCACCGAAGTGGAAATGAAAACTGTCTGCCTGTGTATTCTTAATCCTTTTAATTCCAAGAACACCAAACCATTACTGGCATAAACCTCCCCATAAAAGATACTGAAAGGGTGGTGTGATACTAAGGTGCTCTGGTTAGATCGAGTTGTGACGGTACAATTGTTTTGTTTGAAATAAAACTAATCTGGGGAGAAGTGGTTTTAGTTCAGGAATGGATCCAAGTGGTTCAAAAGGATCCTGCCACATGTTCATGTTAAACATGAACCTGTCATATGACCCATCAGGGCCACAGTGGTGGGAAACTGATATTAACACATTAATAAGAAGAGGGGATCACATTTAGATGAAATCTTTCTTGATTTACTACTTACAGGAACAAAACCCTCTGCTTTTTCAAATATGAGTGGTATCCTTTGAAAGAAATTTCAATACGATCTGATAAGTTTCACTGTAGAACCTTATTAAGTGGAGAAAAAGAAATGAAAATGGAAGTCTCTCGTTTATGCCTTCCTCTCTCTTCAAAGGGCTTCAAAAAGACTTCACCATTTTAAGAGATCTGCTTCCTTCAGGGTTGGAAAACAGGGCAATTCCGGCTGTATTCCACCAAGGCTGCGTGACCCTTAAGTTGCACTCTCTCCAAGCCTTTCCAGTTGCCTAATGGTAGAGCCTTGGAGCCAGGACAGGATTTTTCAACATCGGCACTACTAACATCTTGGGCCAGACAATTTGCGGTGGGGAGCCGTCCTACCCATGCGAGGCCTTGGCCTCCACCCACTACATGCCGGCAGCACACCTTCCCAAGTTGGGACAACCAAAAATGCCTCTAGACATTGCCAGATGTCCCCTGGGTAAAATCACTACCAGTTGGGAACCACTGTGCTGGAAGGACATCAAGAATCACCTGGTCCAATCTCATCAGGCAGGTGAAGAAACTATGGCTGATACAATGTTCTGGACCTACATTCAGTACTGTTCCCTGTAAACAGAGTTGCCGCTTAAGAACCAAATTCTTCCCCCCACCCCCCGGGGTTCCATGTTGGGGAATTGGGTTTCCTAAGTCTATTGTCCAGAAAAGCAACACCTCCTGGAACCTCAGGAACAAAGGAGCCTCTTGGCTGCAGGCAGAGTGCAGCATATACTGGGCAGAGCCCAAGGGGCCTCCCATTTGCAAACTCCCAGGGGACCCACCAACTGAAAGCCAGGAGAAGCCAACAAATTCCCAGGTGGCCTTTTAGAAAACAGTGTAACTACAGAATTCAACTGCTCTCTCCAAATTTCAGCAAAGAAACAGAATCAATCCTAAAGCCAAAATGAAGACACGCTAAATGAATTCCACTAACAGCTGGGTAGGGTGTTTCTTGCCAGCCCTGGGTGAGAACCTAGCTCTCTCCGCTGCTGGAACATGTGTGTCTGTAAGTCCACTGGTTTAGAAGGTCTTGTTTCAGGAGAGTCTTCACTTGCTAAGAGGTAATAGTTTCTGAGAAAAGAAATCACTGGAAACAGTAGTACATCTCCTAAACTAACGTAAACCACCCGGCAAAAGAAGGCACTAAGCTAAAAACAAAATTCATCCTGTTCATCCTAGAGCCATCAGAAATTAAAGGAATTCAGAAAACATGAGCCCCCTGGGCTAATAAATCATATTTAGAAACAGCTGAATGCATTTAATATTTATGGGAATTTTATTTATGATAAGAATTGAATGTCTTTTGACCCCGCCTCCTGCCCGCAATTGTAAAGATTAAGTGACATCATTTAGCTAGAGTACTGAATGCCCTAAAAAGAACAGGCTAAATTATTTCTACCATTTAGGAAAGGAAAAAAAGAAAAACCAAACCAAACCTAACAAACCCTGTTTTTTTTTTTTCCTTCTTCACAAAAATAACAGAAGGAAAGCTGCTACTGTAATCAGCAGTGATTACAGGCATTTCCTGTATTTTTATATCAAGCTGGATGTTTTTTTTCCATTACATACCCAGTGAACTCTAGTTGGGTCAAGACTAGAGAAAAACAGGACTCATTATGCCTCCAAACCCACCAATCTGCCTCCTTAGCTCTCTGCTAATTTTACTGGGTTGGCTGCACGGTTCCAAGGAGCCAGTGAAAAGAAAACCTCCGTGAGCCTTTGCTGCTCTCCTTCCCCAGGAGCCAAGGCCTTGAACAACCCCCACCCCCATCATCCTACCCCATTCAGTTTCCAGCATCCTAGGAAGGAACTTTTGCTCCCCCTGCCCCAGGCTGAGATTCAATCAAGTTGTTCAGAGGAGAGGGTCTTGGGTCAAACATCACCTTTCTCAGAAGTTCCTTGGAGGTCGATGCTCCAGGCCTACCTTTGGGCAGGACAATGCTTCAGCTTCCAGGTCCCACAGCTACTCTTGCCCATCACTAGGGATCTTCATGCTTACGTTTTATGTCCAAAAAGGACAAGGAGGTCTTCTTCGTTATGCCTCCCCTTCCATGTCTTTGGCTTTAAGGTCCATTTCCTCCTGCTTCATCTTCCGTGGTTACAAGATGGTCTCCTTATTGAAGCCACTTATCATGCATTAATAATCAAATAGTCTCATCTCCACTTTTCCTTTTTTTGTTACTTCAAGATTTTCCATGAAAGGTATACTCGATTGAGTGTCGGCCTTTCCCCCTCATTTTTAATATCTTGTTTACAACACTGGTTTTTGCAGTCCACACACTGTTTTCGCAGTTGCTGGTATCTAGTTTCACTTTCCAACCATCTGAAAAGCTGTGAAAACCTTCTTTACGAACTTAAGATCATTACAAAAAAGGTGACAAGATCTTTCACCAAACTTGGGTGTTTACCCTTTCTCCACCCTGTCCCACAACTACGCAAGTGCCCACTCTTCTTTGTTTTGGGACTTTCAGGTAGGTTTTCTTCTTGGTGGTCTTATCAAGCCTAAGTTAAACAAATTACTTCATGGTTTTAAATGATGAGGCCACAGAGGAGTTTCTCCAGTTGACAGTTTCCCAAAACTATCCTAAGGACATTTTCCTCTACACTGTACCTACCGGGTTACTTGACTCGGACAGTTTATTCTTCAATTATCCATGCTACTTAACATTTTTTTTCCTATTGTTCATATTAGTTTCATTGTTTGATGTAATAGTCAATCTCATCAACTATTAGGGCGGGGGCGGATCTTAGAGGGAAATAAATGCCATTCTTAAGTAGTTTTACAAGATTAAGGATTAGAGATGTTTTCCTTGTCCACCTGCAGTTACCTCAGGCGACCCTAGTCTTCAAATACAGGTCTGCATTCAAGTCAAGACCTGACATCTTCAGCATCAACCCTGCAACCAGTCATCCAATATTAAGTGATTACCTACCACATACCTGGCTCCACATTCAGGTATTATAAGAGAATAATAATGATAAACAACGACTAAGCCCTTCCTATATGGTTTTCAAACATTACCTCATTTAATATTCATAATAGGTATTTTTTAAGTGAGGAAATTGAAGGTCAGAAGAAAAAAAGAACTGACTAGCGTGCAATGCCAGGAGCCTGCCCATCCCAGGTGTGCGTGGCTCACAGGAGCACAGTCACCTGGCCGGGCTGCTACATGCCAGGTTCCCCGGAAGTTACTGTGGAAAGTGCTGAGGAGGCCGCTCCTGCCCCTGGCTTTCTGGCCCTCATGCAGAATTCCTTTCAGAATCCATCATTTCAAAGTCACTTAGAAAAATTGGGGTTTTTCTCTTCTATATATATATGTGCACATTGCTTTTGATATAAAATGATTTCAGAAATTATATTTACCCCCAAAGGGGACTATTAGACACAAAAAGAGACTAGTCAAAGAAAAACCTAGAGAAGAGTATACAAATATTCAAAGTGAAAACAGTATTTTTGCCCTGTCAATAAAGTCTCCTGGGAGGACTCTTTTAAAGGAGATGACAATACTCATTTGGCCGCATAAACTCTGGTATGTTTACTTAAAAAAAAAAAAAAAAAATCAGCCTATCTCCTTATGGCAGACTTGAGAAGCTCCCAGCCTCCTGGTGCCCTCCCACGCTTTCTGGAAGAGCTAATTCAACAGGATTCTATGGGACTTGTCATAGTCAATTGTTTTTCCCCCCACTTTCCTTCAAACATTAAATTGGGTCCTCAGCTATTAAAGACAAAATCCTTTGTTTCATGTTTCTTATTATACAAAATTTGACCTGTAACTTTCTGTACCACTGGCTTCCCTTTAAACAATGGCAAGAAAAACCACTCCAAAATTCGTTAAATCCAAGCGAAATGCCTTTCCACTATCCACAGCTTGGTTTTCCCCACTCCAGACCTAACCACTGCGGTATCTGCATTCTCATTAGCTACACTTTCTCCTGCCCCTAATTTCGGTCTAGGATGTTTTTAACAGCGCCCCCCTCTCCCATTTCTCTAGCCTGGCTTTCAAAAAGTTTTGTTTTGTTTTTTTAAACAGATATTCTTCTTAGAAAAAGCATTATTTGTGATTTTAAAATGATTGTCTCTGGCCAACCACATAGAGAGCGGAGATGGACAGACATGTGGACCATAAACTGGGCCAGTTAAGCACGTGAAAGCTGTGGGATGGATACTGTTGAGCACAGACCAAATCCCGTCAATTACTCGGCTCTCTCGTTTTTGGTTAAGGGCGGATGGAGGAGACTGGACAAAAGAACACATACTCAGTGTAACCCAGCCTTCTTATTTCATAATTGTTCCAAGATGTCAACAGTACCAGGTTATCCTAGCAGCTCTCCAATCTCGTTTCACATTTTTTTCATCATCTTATTTTATTTGAAACTTGAATGGAAGCAATAAGGTCACCATTACCAAACTCCTTATTACTCATTCATACGGATGTTTTCAATCAGAATCCTGAGGCTTCTCCTGTGGTCTGTAGTTGCCAAGTGAATCATGTCCACATGGGCACACTGCTCTCTGAGATGCTCTAAAGGGCAATTCCACTTTGATTTTCTCCATCTGTGGAAATGTGCTCCTGCCCAACAGGGATATTCTCCCCAAAGCAGGCTTCCTGCAAACATAGCCCTATGCTGGCACCTCAGCAGATGTGAGAGGAGGAGAGGTCATGGTCCCTAACTGAGGGCTAACAATTTAGTTGGGAGACAAGACTAACAAAAGTGAAACATTTTGAGATGGAGCAAGCACTACATCCCTACCTACACTCTGAAATCCCATAAGCCACTGGGCAAGTGCTCATTTGCCTTTTGGGAAAATTTTACTCCAATCCCCTTGCCCCTGTAACACTATAAAGCAAGATCTTTCCCTCTGTGACTTTAGGCCTTTGCTCCCTAAAAGTAAGAAAGTCACACATAGTGATAACAGAAAAGGCAACAAATGATGGGAAAACTCTCTCTGAGCTGAGTTCCCCAGGGTACCTTCCGTAATGAGGTGCTAATTACAGAGGGGGAAAGAAGCCTCAGTCTGGTTCTAAGCAGGTCCTAATTATAGCTCTGACTCTTGCTGCCATTGAAAGCCCTGATTTATATAATTCAGACAAACACACAAAAAGAACATGGTAGCTTGGAAGCAAGTACTGATACAAACACAGATAGCTCCAAAATCTGGCCTTCTGCATACACAGCTGTGCCTCTCCTTGATGGTTAGACACCGTGTTGTGTGCATACAAATGCACCCGTTAGACAATAAGGGATTGCCACTGGAGAAGGCCGTGGACTTGGCAGGGAAGCAAGGCGTCTGGGTTCTTTATGCCCCTCAGCTCATTTTATCAGGTATGTGTTCAGTGGCTGAAATCTCTGGACAAGACAGACTGCGTGGACATCTTTCACTGAGGATTTGGGTTTTATGACAGACGCATTTTTTGAGCAAAAAGTAAATTATGTGTGAAACTCTTACCAATAACCATCACTTTTGTAACTCATAGGAACCTGGCAAGGATGGGAAGCAGTGTCTGGGAGCAGGCCCTGTCTGTGGAAGCTCGCAAGGTCAGGCGATGAGAGTTCAAGGTGACAGGCTAAACTTGGAACCTCTGTTGTGCTTTGGATAATTGATAACTTGTGAAATAATATTTCTCTGCCACTTTATTCAAGTATGTATAACCCCCTGGTGCCAGAACTGAGGCTTGAACTCCACTACGTATGGTCAGAGAGAAACATCAGATAGAGAAGCTTTCCAGGCCTGTGATTCACATGGAGGGTGTCGCTCAGGATGGGCCAGATGGCTCTGTGGAACTGTCCCTGCATTTCTGCTGCCGCCCAGGCCAACAGGACAGGGCTTCCTGGGATCCAAACATATGATCGTGGGAAAAGGGGCCCTAAATACATATTATTAAGGCCTCAAATTCTTTTTCTCCAAATCCTGCACTTTTCTTGGCTTAAGTCATCCAGACAATTAACCTAACTTGCCATAATTTTAAAATTCATGTCAGTATATCACAGAGTTCTCACGAAATCATAAAGCATGGCAAAGTGGCTCTCTTGAGAGAAAGTTTAGGCTTTTCCTAGAATCCTTGGACTGCAGGAGGGCAATATTATTTTCAGCGACATTGGCCAGTGGATGTCCAGCCTCTGGGAGACTGAAGCCCTGAGTCAGAAAAATCATGATCAAAGTGCCCTGACCATAGAAAACTGAGACATTGAAATTTTCTCCCAGGGCAGGCCAGCCCTGCACGTGTTTAGTTCTATGCTGTTGGATGTACCTGCCACCTTTGTGGATCACAGCCAAGCTCTAAAGGACTCTCCTGTGTATGTTATCCTCCCTGCCCATCTGGGTCCAAAGGCCCAGCCTGGTAGTTGTTCAGATACTAAAAATGTGTCTGGAGAGTGGAGAGAGAGGCAGTGATTTATTCCTATGAAACCAAAACTGCCGATTCAGACAACAAAAATATAAGAGAAAAAAATAAACAAGGAATTAAAAGAAAACAAATCAGTTATCTAGAACATTCTTGAGGACAAAACTGCAAAGACAAAGCACGATCACCCATCTGGGGTCCCCATGATGGCCTCGACCGAGACGAATGCATAGCTGGTAATGTCAGGATTCACTGCTTTACAGCGCATGTGAGCTGGGTGGTTACTGTCATGTTGCCCTCCTTGTCTACACCGGTCGGAAAGCTCCTTTGCCCTGGAGACACCCTCTCCAGGGTTGAGAGGGAGCTCCGCACAGGAGGCATCCTGGGAAGCAGCTCTACCCCCCTTGTCCCCAACCTCCAAATCTACCTGGAGAAATTTATCCTTATAGTTTAAGGCATTTCTCTTGCTAATGTTTAACTTCTTCTATGCACCCTCTGCCTTCATCGGCTCCAAAGTACTCCTGCCTAGAGTTTCCAGCTCAAAAAGGGAGGCTGAGCTACACAGGAAGCATCTTGTTTACAAGAAGAGATATGATGACAGCTGATAACAATAATATCATCTATGATTTGGGTTCCTGCTAGCTCCTGACCCCACTCTATGATGAAGATATTAATACAAACATTTTACAGGTTAGGAACTAAGAATTAGAGAGGTTAAGTTATATACCTGTAAGTGACAAGTGTGGGACTCAAACACAGGGCTGTGTGGCCTCAGAGTTCTGAATTTAACTGTGGACTGCAGGACAGACAGGCTGGGAGAATATACCTGCAGTAAGTAACTACGAAAAACAAACACACACCCAGTCTAGAACTATATTTCCGTGTATTTAGACTGATTATCCTCAACTGTGATGCAGTGATGGAATTGAATATCTAAGTTAGCTGTGAGGCCCATAAAGTAATCGGGCAGTACTAATACAGTAATTATGGTAGTGGTTAATATGTAGTGCTCACTGACAAACCAAATGCTGGGCTAAGTCCTTTGATGCATGGTCCCAGTTAAGACTCACAACCTCCCTGTGAGAGGGGAACTCCGATCATGTTTCACAGATTCTAGAATGCACTTTTTTTCCCACACTTTAACAATGTTGAAATTAAAATTAATCATCCCCAATAAGTTAAACATAGTTACTACCATTTGACCCAGCAATTCTACTCCTAGGAATATAACCAAGATAAATGAAAATATATGTCCACTCAAAAAACTTATACACTAATATTTATAGCAGCAGGTAACAGCCAAAAGGTTCAACTAATGAATGAATAAACAAAATGTGGTATATCCATACACTGAAATATTATTCAGCCATCAAAAAGAAGGAAGTACTGATACATGCTACAACATAATGAGCCTTGAAAACATTATGCTGAATGAAAGAAGCCAGACACGAAAGACCATACAGTGTATAGTTTCATTTATATGAAATGTCTAGAATAGGCAAAACTATAGAGAAAGAAAGTAGATAAGTAAGTAGTTGTCTAGGGATGGGGGGATGGTGCTGGTAAGAGGATTGGGGATGAGGATGGAAGGATTAGGGGGGCAATTTTTTAAAATGAAAAGTGTTTTTTGGGGGGGTGACCAAACATTCTAAATTTGTGGTGATGGTTGCACATCTGTGTGAATATACTAAAAATCATTGGTTCTACACCATCAATGGGTAAATTGTATGGTATGTGAATTATATCTAAATGAAGCTGTTAGAAAAAAATTTTTTTGAACTAAAGAGAGAAGTGGACAAATGCCCTCTTTCAGTGATAGATTAAGCAGTCAGGAATAAATAGGGATATAGTTGATCTGAATAGTAATGCCCAACCTAATCTATAGATTCACTTTACAGTGCCATGTTGGTAAATGTTTAACCATACCTCTCCAGACAGAACAAACCTTGATCTGTAGCATTTGCTGATTTCCATGGTATAAATACTTCCCACCATGGCTGATTTTAAACTACCAACAGAATGTTACTGATCGTGGAGTTGGAAAGACACCTGCGTGATTAGCTTTCCCTTTGGTACAAATCAGATTGTTGTATTTTCAGGAATTTCATGAGCTGATTGTCAAACACTGGTAGCCTGAAACTGGGAAATGTTTACAACACAGAAATTAGCAACAAATCAGGTGTTTTTCATGGTTCACAGCCAGTTTATTAACACACCAGCAAAAAATCAAAACAAAACAACCCCCCCCCAACAACAACAACAACAACAAATAAAATAACACCAGAGCCTCAATTCATGGTTCTGCCTATGTCAGCAAGAAACGGAAAGACCTTGGGCAAGCCACATGACTTCTCTAAATTTCCATTTATTCATCTATAGGAGGTAGAATTGGAGTAGCTGACCCCATGTTTTCTTCCACTACCGAAATTCTATTGAACAGCAGGCCCCGCTTTCCGCAGTTCTCACATTTAGGATCACGTCAGTATTACATGACTTTTCATAGTCATTCTGTGGCCCCTCGGGATGGGTTCCCGGTCTCCCTCAAGCCTTGCTGCTCATTGGGCCTCCCTTTGTGTTCTGAGTTCCAGGCATGAAGAAATTTCTGTAGACACACAGATCCATTTGGCTTCCCCCTACCCCAAGCTTTCGCACATCTTGCCCCCACTCCTTGGCACACTCTGCCAAGCCCTTTTACTTTGGCCAACTCCTACTTACCCCATCGGGCCTCCCTGGGAGAGGTCTCTTCCCCCAGAAAGCCTTGTTTTTCTCCACTTAGTTGAGGTTGCTCTGCTATGTAGTTCTTTGGCACCCTATCTTTTCCCTATCATCATCCTTACCTGTTTTTATTGTTACTGCTTGTTTTACTGTCTGCCATCCCTACCCAAACAGCTAAGAGAACAGAGAATGTGTGCCCTTTGCTTTTCATTGCATCTGGCGGGCCTAACCCTGACACACTAAGGGGGCCTAACCAGCACTGTTGGCTGAACAAATGAATGTCTGCTTAAACATACTGCTCCCCAAACAACAGAGACTTTTTCTTCATTGCTCCTCAAGGAAAGGTGCAAACCCAAACAGAAATCCCACTTGGATGAATGCTTTTACATTAGCTGATTTCCAACAAGGAAGGGAATTTCCTCTGAGAGATGGACCACATGTGAGGAAGTTCTAACCCATGGCTGTGGGATTCTCCATCCTGACAGGACCACAGCTCTCTAGGCAGGCAGCCCTGCTTCTCAGCCAGTTCTTGACTATGGGGTGGGTTTTGGCCCCTCAGCGGAGCTCACCACAGGAATTAACACTCAACTTGGCAACATGAGAGCCTTGAAAACTATTTGTTTTGATTAAAAGGGAGGACTGTGCATACATTATAGATGGGGAACTGACCTTCAGTGATTTGATACTCAGAGAACAGAGCATGTGCTACCAGCAGATGAAATTTCACATTCCAAGGAATTATGGGAATCGTAGGAATTGTGGGCCAGGATCCCTAAACCCCCACAATGGGCACTGGGCATTCTTTGTCCTTGGATTCACTTCCCTCCAGAACCTCACTGAGGTCACCTGGAGAGGCCATTTCAGAGGTTCATTTTCAAATTCTGTTCAAGACACTCCCAGACCAACAACCTTGGGATCACAAAGCCAGATCATCCTATCCAGCTGTCATGTAAGGACTGAGGTCCAGGGAGAAGTAATTTGCCTGAGGCAGAGGTTTATTCAAGTTCTAGTCCAGTGTTGTTTTCATGGCAGTGCTTCATCAGCGAGGCCCTGTGTAGGGTAGAAAGACCCGTGGAATGGGGCAGGGCCCACAGAAAGGAGGCTCAGGGCAGTGTCGGTCCAGCAGGAAGTGCATTTGAAAACACATCCTTTGGCCAAATATGCTTAGAAAATTCCTCTGTCTCCCCATAGATATTTTCTGGATACATTTGAATAGGTTGTCCAAGAAAAAGAACCATTGGATAAAACCATAAGTTTAGCATAATCCGAAAAGGTTCTATAAGAACTTCCAGCCAAAAAATAGTTATGCTACCATATGAGAAATGCTCTAATATAATTTAGCAGATGCAATGCTAAGAGGAGGAAGACTCTAACTTTGCTTGACAGGGTCAGGGGAAATGTGCTGAAGCTGAATCTTAAAGGTTGGGAAGAGCTGGAAAAAACAAAAAGTAAAGAAAGAGGTATGGTACTCCAGGAAAACGACTGTTGATGTTCTGGGTCTAGGTAATAAATGCTCACTGTGTGTGGCTGTGTTGATGAGGACACTTGTTAGGCCCGAGACAAGATTTAAGGAGGAGCTCAGCAGGAGCAGCAGTTGGGAAGATGAGGATGTAGAAACTTGTGTGCAAATCACAGAGACAGAGCTAATGAGTGGGTCAAGCATGGGGGTAGCTTTGGGTGGGAGGCAGATGAGCCTGGACATTATCCTGGAACAACATGGAGTCATCGCAGAATCCTGAGCTAGAAAGTGCCCCAGCTCCTTGTTTTATGACAGTCCGCAGGAATGGTCAGTTGTTCACTACGTGACCAAAGGGAGAAGCGAAACCATTTAAGTGCGGCCCGTATGACCTCCACAGGGAGTATCCCACTCCAACCCCAACCCCAGCCATCTTGGACTCAGCCAGGGCCCACAGAGACTGCAGGACCAGCTCAGCCACTCGCACAGACTCTGCCTACGTGTGGCAAAGCCATCCACTGTTTGCTAAAACAATTCTTTTTAGCAGCTCAATCATTAGCCACACGTAGCATTGAAGAAATATCAAAATGACTCAATCTATGAGAATTGAGCTCTACCATCAGATATATTGCATTAATACATCTTCCAAGACTTTGACTTTCCATGGAACACTGCATAGTCATAAAATAAAAGCTAATATAAAGATACTGAATTCCTTCATAAGACAGGTCCCAACTCCTCAAACTAGTTGTTGTTTGGAAGACTTTAACTTGAGAAAGTGTTTTCATCAGTTTGCCAACTGGCAGGATACATTCAGGGTGAAATTTTCAAAATTGACAAAGTTAATCTTATCGACTGTCCCCTCAGCCACTTCTGAAATAGAACAATGATGATAGAAAGAACAGCAGTTAACATTTAGTGAGTGCTTATTCTGCACCAGACACAATCATAATTCCTTTACATGTTTAACATGTATTTGATTGTCACACTGGCTTTTTGAAGGGAGTAATATCCCCATTGTACAGATGAAGAAGCTGAGGTTTAGAGAAGGAAGTTGCTTGCCCAAAATCATATATTTAGTGAGCAGTGGAGACAGAGTTTGAGCCCAGGAGTTCTTCATCACTACAGTCTTCTTGGTGTTATAGAAGGTATCAACACAACAATAGGGTTCCTGATCATTTCTTCTTTGAACACACACTGCCAGCTGAAATGCTCAAACAAATTTAACCAGGAATTTCCCTCTGGTCCCAAGCTTCCTGTTTGCTCTGAACCTACATTGTCAGTGGGAGTCAGAATTCTACTTCTGACGTGGTGGCAATAATGTGGCTTCCTCAGAGGAATGTAAACTTGTCTTTCATCCCAGCCACTTCAGTCTCTACTCTCTCCTTCTCCCCTCTACCTTATCATATCACAATGACTTCATTCCACACTGTCACTGGCAGGTGACACCATAAAAAGCTTGGGGTAAAGGTCTCATGTCCAAGTAAACCTGGACTCACACAAAAAAGTGCCCACTCCTGAAAAACCCATGATAATATTTAGCATTCCTTTATCAGGAGGAGAAGCCCTTCAATTATACAATATGACTCTCATTACCAAAATGTACATTTATAAAGTCAGCTTGTGTGCTGAAACAGGTTATGTAGGGGCTGGGCGGTGGGGGTGGGGGCTCATGAAGATGGACAGATGTAAAGGAAGCCCAACCGAGAGGCTGAGCACCAAATCAGACGTTGAGTCTTTCCAACGCAAGCACGTCTGGGAGCTGTCCCAGCCCACTGGCTACTGCCATGTGCACTGGTCAGTATGTACTTATCCTGTCCTAGGGTCCCCAAGTGCTCATGGTAGTGAAATACTGCCAAGGCAAGGCTCTCTTCTCTGGAATATTGCCTGGCCCTGAAACCTGGCCCCTGACTTCGATGGGCCCTTAACCTGCATGCGGAACACAACCTCACGTAGCCACCACCCTGGTCCCCCAGACGGGGGCGTTGCCATACTGTCATCATTGCTGGTGTGTCTATACTTTCCTCAGGGCTTGTTGGGTTCCAAACAACTTCCTGGGGCCCTTCTATGTCTATTAGCTTATTAAAATCTTTCAACTTATGCCCAAACTGCAAACCTGGTCATCTTATTTTATTTAATATCTATTATCAGCTCTATTTTACAGATGAGGAGACTGTAGCTCAGAGGGATTAAATCATTTGCCTGGGGCAATATCATCAGTTAAGTGGCAATGCTGTGCTTGGAACTGGGTCCTCTGTATTAGTTTGCTGCCATAACAAGGTACCACAGACTGGATGACTTAAACAAGAGAAATTTATTTTCTCACAGTTTTGGAGACTAGAGATTCCAGATTATGGTGCTGGCAGGATTGGTTTCTCCTGCGGCCTCACTCTTTGGCTTGTAAATGGGTTTTTTCCTAGTGTCTTTACATCGTCGCCCCTCTGTACGTTTCTGTGCCCTAATCTTTTCTTATAAGGATACCAGTCATATTAGACTAGGACCCACCCATATAATCTTATTTTACTTTTTACCTCTTTAACAGCCCTATCTCCCAATACACTTAGATTCTAAGGTATTGGGGATTAGGACTTCGACATACGCATTTATAGGAAACACAATTGATTGTACTTGGCATTTCTGCAAACGTTTTCTCATGTAATTCTCAAAACAGTCCAGGGAGGTTCATGTTTTAATTCCCACGGTAGAAGGAGGAAACTACATTTCAAATAGTTTAAGTATTCTGTCCCTCTCTCCCCCAAAAAACAACAAAGATGAGGCAGACCCAGGATCCCATCCCAGTTCTCTGACTCCAAACTCAGTGCTGTCTCCAACACACAACTTTGCTTCCCACGTGAAACCGCAGCTGGCAGCAACGGGACAGGGTGACCTGACAGTGGCAGCAACAGGGTGGGACTGAGCAGGATCTCTTTTTTTGGAAAGATCATAAATCTCATGGATAATGGTGAGATCTACCATATAGGGTTGTTGTGATGACTAAATGAGTCACAACGTGCTCAGAATTGTGTCTGGCTTGTAACAAAAGCTAAATAAGTGTCTTGTTATCACTGTTGTTATTGTTGTTGCTGTGGTAATGGTTGTTATTATTATTATTATTGACTTCTGGATAAAGAGGGTAGCTTGAGTACCACAACTATTTTTCTTTTCTTCCCAGAATTATACACAAAGGCTTAAATATACAAAGATGAGGAGAACAACAGAAGAAACAATAGCAACACAAATTTGGAAGCTGGAAAGCAAAGGGAGGAGAGTGGTAAAGGACTTAGTAGACCCCCAAAAAAGCTGATTCCTAAACCAGCAACTGGGAAGTCAAGAACAATCAAACATGCTGCAGAATCTCCCATCTTCTGTCCCACCAAAGCTCAGGAATTTGCAGTAACAGTTACCTCAGGAGGTAAGGGTGATGTGGAGAGAGATAAAATAAAGATATTTGGTTGAAAAGCAATTATAAACCTGGAGTTTCTTCTTTCTTTGCACGGCCCCTTCTCTGCCCACAGGGGTTTATTCCCCAGAGAAGAGAAAGAGGTTCTCCAGACCCAGGGTGATGGGGGAGAGGACAGGCACCAGGGTATAGAACTGAAAACAAACAAATTAGATGAACACATGTATTCTGGGAGCTGGGCCCTCCAACCCCCTTCCCTCACGTGACTCCCGCAGTATTGGCTGCCAAGCCCCCCTCTCAAAGCAGGACTCTGAAAGTGTCTTCCCAGGGTCCTGTGAGCACTCTCAGAGGAAAGGTCCAAAAATTTAGATAGTCAAGGTTCCCCAGCTAAGTGGTCAGCCAGATTAGTCTACAAGGAACCCCAAGTTAACTAATCCAATATCTGAATGATAGTTCCAGAAAGAGAAAAGGGAGAAGGGATCATTAAGAAATAAACATTTTTCAGAACTGAAGGACACAACTTTCTAAATTGAAATGGTTTATCCAGGGGTCAGAGCAATGGATGAAAATAGGGCTATACCACATCATTAAAAAATTAACAAGCTTCCAGAAAAAATAATAGGTCCTTACAAAAGATGAAGAATCAAAATAGTTTTAGATTTCTTAATAGCAACACCGGGAGTTGGAAAGCAATGGAACAATAGTAAATTTTGAAGAATAATAGTTTTCAATTTAGAATTCTATACCCAGCCAAACTGTTTACCAAGTTTGAAAGACAAAGATGATTTTAGATATAAAAAGAAGATCTCAGAGATTTATTTCCCATACTCTTTCTCAGAAAACTTCTGGGGGTGCTCCACTACATCGAGGGAGTATATCAAGAAAGAGAAGACGTGGAATAAAAAGGCAGGAGTTTCCATGTAAGAGAGTGGCAAAAAGAAGTGCTAGGACAAGAGTGCAGGGAGATCCCAGGGCGACAGCTGTGCAGCAGGCACTGAGGACACCCAGTCAGACTGGAGCAGTTTAGAAGGCTCCAGGAATATAGACTTGATAGAATAGCTATGGCACCAAAACATCCTGAAGGGAGATGTGGACAATCTGTAGAAAATTTGAGTTGAATTAATAGTGACCACATGGAAAACCAAGAGATAATTCTTATCTGCAGAGAAAACAAACAAAGAAATTTGTATAGGGAAGGAAAAGTAATTAAAGCTTACCACATGGCTTAGTTCCAAGTAATATTTCACAGTCATAATAATGTATACAATGTGTATTCACTTAACCAAAGATTACACTAAACTCTAGTGAAAGGACGGGAGGATGGGAAGGGGGGGGTGCAGAGAACCAAATTCTAACTTTCATAGTAGAAGGTCACTAGATAATGTCGAAAATAAAGTTTTAAGAAAGTAACAATAAATGCATGTTATTTAGAAATACACAGGTTCATACTCACGTGTCAAATAAAAGAATTGAAAGTGGTTGTCTCTGTGGAAGGGGAAATTGGAAGGGCCCAGGAGGGAGGGCAGAAAATGGTTTTTTATTTCTTTAAACACCTGGTTGAACAGTTTGACTTTATCTATATGTACATCTTGGATTAAAATAACATCTGAGCTTTATAACACCTCATTGTGTAAACCTGGGTGAGTCACTGCCAAGTTCTGGTTTCCAAGTTTGATCTATAAAATGGAGTTTGATGAGATCATCTCCGAGGCCCTTGCTGATCTAACACTCAGGCCTGAGATTCCTGCCATGGTAGGAGCTGTGCCCTCCTGTTACAAACTCAGCCCTTAGGTCTTTAGGAACTGTGTATTAAAATGTCATTTTCTACTTTCTGGTGAAGATGGCAGAAGATAAGAATTCTTACCAGATGTGATATGGTGGACTGTAAGAAGATGTAAATAAAGTTAGTGCATTAAAAAAGAAAGTAAAATACCATTTTCTATGGGTGAGGACATGCTGACAGCTGAGAGAAATGCTCTGTTGGGAAACAGATCCCCAAGTGCCCTAAATAATTTTCTAAGGGCCAGGTCCTAGAAGACTGGGAGGAAAAAGGGATCACCCCAACTCATCCTCCTCCCTGCTTTGTATTGGCATTAGAATAATTGAATGTATTGAAAGAAGAGGGGACTCTAAATATTAGACCGTCCATCTGTTAACACAGGATTTAACTAGAGACTTCATCAAGTCAGGAAATGCCTGCTGTGCCAAAGGGCCGCAGATGGGTCCAGGCACACACCTTTTCCACCTTCGGCTAGCAGGAAGGCAAGGCTACAGTTTATGTGACAACTTCGCATTCATTTTCCAGGGGGGTCCAGTTTGGAGAATGCAGCTCGAGACCTCAGTAAGTCTCCAACTTTTTTGAGGGAAACCCCCTCTAAGCCCTTCCCTTTTGGGCTTTGTCCCCAAGACCTGGAGAGGACAAGACACTTAAGATTCAGGTTTATTTAGTGCTCTGAGGTTTGACTATATCTTTGTTCCCTGCTTTAAATTCCTCATAAACATTGTCATCAACATGGAAGCCTTTTCTAAGCACTTCTTGAGTAAGGGGTGATCTAGACAGGGCCCAAGCAGAGGCACCCTCTGTCTCCTCTAATCTCCCCATTGCCCACCCAATTCTGGCCAGGCACACAACAGGCTCCCAGGGCAGGCTGATTCTTGGGGAGTAATGATGACGGCTCATTGAAGACCGAAAGTTTCGCCCTGCCCGGGTGGCTCAGTTGGTTGGAGCATTGTCCCTTACACCAAAAGGTTGTGCGTTTAATCCCTGGTCAGGACACGTACCTAGGTTGCTGATTCAATCCCCGGTCTGGTCAGGGCAGGCATAGCAGGCAACCAGTTGATGTTTCTCTGTCTCTCTGTGTCTCTCTCTTTGCCCCCCTCCCCTTTTTTCTCTCTAGATCAATAAACATATCCTTCGGTGAGAATTAAGAAAAAAGATCGAAAGTCTTGGAGAATTTAAGGAGCACAATACCTTTATAACTTACAACTTTAGCTCTCCAAGTGAAAAATGGTAATCATTACTAATAATTTACATAAATAAAGTACCTTGTCATAGCCTTCACCTCCACCTCTGCAGTCTGATGTCCAGCCACCCCTCTCAACTACCGTGTGAAGGAGACAAGGCAGTCGATGTCTCGGACTTCTCAAATGGAAGCTAGTCCCAAGGAGATTCAGTAACTTGCTTGACAAGATTTCTTGAATCTTCTAGAAACCATTCAATGGTTTTACCCTGGAGAGCTATGAAGTTGGTGCAGGAAAAACTAACTTTATACCTTTCTTTGCTGCTTAAATTGTTACTTTTCCTATGACTACTACTTTTATAATTTTTTTAAAAAGGAGTTTACTTTATAAGAAGGAAGGAAGGAATTCACTTTCCCGCGATTCCAGAATTCCCTTTTGAAGCCTGGGCTGAATGAAATATCTCCAACATTCTTTCAACACATCTTAATAAAAATCAGTTCAAGATATAATAACATTAGCTAACTGAGATCCTAGTGTGGCCAGCACTATTCAAAGTCATTTAGACCTATCAGCTCACGAAACCCCTGCAGCCTCAGGAGACAGGTAGAACAACTGTCCCCACTGTATAGATGAGGACACTGAGGCATACAATGCTAAGACACTTGGCCAGGGTGGCAGAGGCCATGGTCTCCACTCCTCTCTGCTGCAGTACCCTGGCTTCTGGGCTGCCAGCCAAACCTTGGCTCTCTTCCCAGGGCCCCCGGCTGCCCTCCGTCTGAGGCAGGTCATACAATCTCCCTTTTTCATGTCGCATGGACAAAGGAGTGCTCTCAGGAAGTTAGCCACTGCTACTGGGCAGCTCAGAGAAAAACACGCAAGCACTTGAGCAGGTTGTAGCAGAGGAGAAAGTTCCCTGAATCAACTTCGGAAATGGGGGGGACCCTTCAAAACCCCCACCTCTCCCAGGGTATGTGAGTGTGTAGGGAGGGAAAGAGACCTTTCAAAGTTGTAGCTAGGAAGAGTGGACACACAGCGAGCTAGTGCCTTCCTCCACAGAGGAAGGGAATGGTGCGAGGGTGCCAGGAACGCTGGGGAGGGGATGTGGAGCTGGGGTTCTGTTGCTGCCTGGCGTGGGAAACCTGACGCAGGTAGGGACCAGAGGAAAGGAAAGGGGGCCATGCCTGTCAGCCTGGGCTCTCCTGCAAGTGTGAGTCACTGGCCAGAGAAATGTCTCCTCCCTTTAGTCCTGAACGCTGGGCAGAGAGTCGCTAGTTTGTGTGTAAATTCTAGCAGGAAGGCTGGTAAATTCAATCTCAACTTGAGCAGTCAAGTTCTTCTCCAATATCTGGTTTTGCTATACTTCCAAATAAAGCCCTGTATCGCACAAAATATGGCCTCTGCCTGGGCTTCAGGCAGAGCCAATAGGACACACTCTCATTGTCTCTCCAGCTAGCTGCAGACTAACTACCCTGAATAACCTTCTGCTGACAGCTTAAAGTAAAGCATCATGGGAAACAGAGACCACATGGTCCTCATTAATCCATTAAAGGAGAGGTATGAAGAAATGGGGGCCTTTTTTGGTCAAGGGAAAAAAAAAAAACTGTGTATTGTGTGTTAGGAATGCTTCCAACACAGACTTTCAAGAAGTAGATACCTGTCATGTAGAAACCCACTGGACTGGAAAGCTGTGGACTTACAGATTAGAAGAACAAATATTTAGTGAACACCTACTACAAGCAGGGTACTGTCCTAGGCCAACTCGGTGAGCTCTCAGGTGTGGAGTCCCAATCACAGAACAGGTATCTTCAGTAAAATTACATGGTCAGCCAAGGACACCGGCAAGGTGCTTGGTACAGAGATACTATGTCACTCAGGGAAGATATGAGCCCCTCGACAGGCTGGATGGTCAGGGAAGGCTTCACAGAACAGGGGCACTTGACATAGTCCTGAAGGCAGAATGGCATTTTTCTAGACCTGCAGTCCCTAAATCACTTGGGGAACACTTAAAAAAAAGGAGAGTCCTGAACCCAATATTGGACCAATTGAGTCATAAGTCCTAGGAATGTTACCCTGGAATCACTACTCTTTTTAAACAATTATCATTATAGTGGCAAACTTGAAACCTATATAAAAGTAGAAGTGCGAGCCCATACACGCCCATCACCCAGTATTGGCAATCCTCAGCTCTTTTCTAGCCTATGTCCTTACCTAGTCCTTCTTCCCCAGTATTATGGATTCTACATTTTTTTTTAAACCAGGAACTCTGAGGCAGCCAGACCATGAATGTGAATTGGGGGCTAGTCACTGATCAAGACACAGATTAGAACCAAGGGAAACCCCAGGACGGTGGGAACACAAAATCTATGAAAGAGAATGGTATCTGGGGGAGACTGGCAGATAACCTGGAGCACCTAGTTGGCTAGGTGCATGGTTGGGGGGGATCATGAAAGGGTTACTGCAGGTCACCGAGGCCCTGTTAGCACATGTTATGTCTGTTAGAAACACAAAAACACATCTCCTCTGGGTAGAAAAAGCACCCTCTCTCCCGCAGAGGCCAGCCACAGCAGCAGAGAGGGTCCCACCGTTTCCTCATTGCCTGTGCTCTTCACTCCTGGGCCGGAACCACAGAGCTATGCACCGTAGCCGTGGGACCAGGGTGTGAGGGAGTGCAAAAGGCCAGGGAAGGCGGCAGTGCTTTACCTTATAGGGGTTGTAGGATGCGAAGAAGGGGAACATGCACCAATCAGGCTGTGCTTTGAAAGGCTACTGGGCACCAATAGAGGGGAGATGGATAGACAAAAGGGCAGAAAACCAAGAAGCGATGAGTGAAATCTATAAGTGATGGCAAACTAATCAGGGAAGAAGGAAAAAGGTTTTGAAAGTCAAGTCTTGATAAAGACGTTTGTGAGAAAGATCTTGTCTGGGGTTCTAGAGGTCACTGGGGGTTGGATATAGTGATGCAGGGACCATTGGCACATAGGAGTCATTTGAAGGCATGCCAGTGTTGAAACTGCTCAGGGAGAGTATTCGGGGCATAATAAATAAGCAAAGTCAGAGGAAGGCCCTGGGAAAAACCAGCATTTAGAGAAGAGGGGTTGGAGGGAAGAGGAGCCAGGCCAGGTGATAAGAGAGAATGAGGAGAAGCAAGAACTGGTCAGGGCAGCGGGAAGGAGATGGGGAGAGAGAGGAGGTATGGCTCATGGAAGTCAACGGAGCAAAAGTGTCCACAGGTGTAGTGAGAGGGATGCATTCATTTAGGAAAGTGGAAAGAAGAAAACTAGAAATCTAAGGAAAATTCAAGTCCTGTAGTATCTGGAATGATAAGCTGAAGAGTTTGGACTTTAAAGGCAGGGTGACGAGTGTCATGGTGTACTGTACAGCATTAGTTTGTTGATTGGTCAGTTACACTTTGTAAGTCTGTCACTTACCGAGTATGGCCTTGGGCAAATTATTCAAGGTAAGTCTCTGAATTCCTGCAGGTAAACTGTGGATGATTATACCCACTCGAATAGGGGTGGTATGGGGCTAACATCTTAAAGAATGATAATTCTTCTTCATGTCATGGCACCCAACAATGCACTGCCTCGTAGTATGGGGGACCTCTTTACTCATCTAACTCCTGTATCTTTAACTAGCTTGTACCTGTATCTCTAACTGGCTTGTAAGCTGCTTTGGGGGCAGAGATTAGGGTTTTAAAGTAATAGAAGTGGATCGTGATTTGTTGACTCCATGCAAGATGAGACAAGCATGTAAAAAAGGGAAAAAAAAGACCAAGGGGTCAAAAAATAAAACAGAAATATCCATTAAGAGAGTTTGCAACTTAGTGAAGAATTTGTATGGATGCCTAACCTCAGCGCAAGGTGAACAGTGGTAGGTGCAGCCACAACAGTCCCAGATTGCAAATAAAAGTGTAGGGGACAGTGAGACTTACTGTGGCAGGTGGGACCAGGCTTTGTGCAGGCAGGTAGCGCTACCTGAGGTTTCTGGGCTGCACAGAGAAGGGAACAAGGAGGGGCAAAGCACAGGAAAGCTGGGAATTGGCAGGTGAGTTTGAGGAAACTAAGAACCTTGGTGGATTCAAAACAAGGTATTGTGGGAAGTGAGAAGAGAAAGGTGCCTTGGGCTGTAGCAGACAAAAGCTAAGGTGAGCCCCAATCACTCACACTCTGGCATAATTCCATAATCCCCTCCTCTTGAATTTGGTGGAAATTGTGACTTACCTCTAACCAAAGAATATGGGAGGAGTGATGGGACATCACTATCGTGGTTATGTAACATTATAGTGCAAAGGCAAAGGGGTTTTGCAGATATAATTAAGGTCCCTAATCACTTGACTATGAGAAATGAAAAGGAGATTATCCTGGGTAGGTCTGATCTAAACAAATAATTCTTTTAAGGAGAGTCTAGGCTTTACTTGGAGATTCAAAGCATAAGAGACTCTCTCCTGCTAGCCTTGAAGGAGCAAGGCACATGAATTCTATAACTTCAAGGAAATGAGTTCTGTCCACAACCACATGAGTTTGGAAAAGGACCCCAAACTTCAGGCAAGAGCACAGCCTGGCTGACACTTCGATCACAGCAAGAAAGACCCTGAGCAGAGGGCCCCGGTACACCAGGCCCAGACTGCTGACCCATGGAAGCTGTGAGATAACAAACAGGTGTTGTTTTAAGCCACTAAAATCACGGTAATTTGTCATTCATCAATAGGAAACAAGTACGTGAACTCACAATGTGGAGGGCTGTGAACAGTGGGCTAGAAAGTATTATGTAGCCCATAGGGAACCACTGACTATTTTTGAGCAGAGAGGCACATCCTTTGGGAAGCTAAGAAATGTCACTAGGAAGCGAAGCCTGGGGTCGGGATTGGTCAAAAACCCTTTAAGAACATTTAGTTAGGGCATTGCTCCCAGGAGTGGGAGCTTTACTGACCAGCAAAGGTCTTGTGAGTGACTAAGTTCTGGGATGAACCAAGCCAGCTATCCTTCCGCTAAATTAAGAAAAAAGAGGAGGGGGGTGGGTCAGGGAGAAGAAAGCAAAAACCAAGAAATTGACAGTCACTGGAAAAACTTTAGAACTTTAGTGTTCTTGTTGCTAATTATAAATATTTACTTCTCCCAGAATTCTTGACCTCACAGAAGAGCCTGCGTAGATGTCCTGCCGCCTTACTGGAAAATGTGTGTGTGCGCACGCATGCGCACACTTGTGTCTCATGTTTTCTTGGACTAGGGACAGGGTAGTAATAAGGGACTAGATGATCTGCAGAGAGTAACTTCCTGCTGGATATTGTCTAGTTCCCTTCCTCTCCTTGGCCGGGATCATAAACCCTGAGACCCCCAAACAACTCCCCCTTCTCTGATTCTATCTGCTGGAGACAACTAAGCCAAACAAACTCAGGAAGTGGCAAGAGGTTGGGAAGGGGAGGAAGTTCATGGCACAGAAGGAAAAAGTAAAGAGAATGTCCTGATGTTGAAGGAAGAGGGTGGGGAGAGCAAGAAATGAAGGTCACCCCAAGGTCGTTGGGCACCAGGCCTTTAAAATGTCATTCTTGGGCTTTCAATCAAACCTGGCACAAGGAGTGGGTCTCCTGGGACTCTTCAAATACTAACATTCACAGTGACAAACAGCCGCCCCCTCCCCAAAGTCCTCTGCAAGCAAATTAAAACAAACAACTAATCTAAAGCGGGTTACTAAGAGACCAGTTGGGCAGCAGCCAAAGTCAGTTCAAGTGTCTGGCAAATTCTTTACTTTTTCACTTTCAGGAAAAAGAGAAGGAAAGAAGGGGCTACCTGTAGATGACTCCATGTTGGTGGAGGAACATGAGGGCTGACGTAACCTCTGCAGCATAGAAACGGGAACGAGGCTCGTCGAATTTTCGGGAGCGCTGAATCTGGAACATGAGGTCTCCACCATTTACATACTCCATGACGAAAAAGAGGCGGTCCTGAAAGGTGAGGAGAAAACGTCATGTAGCTAGTTCCACCGCAGCTGCCCACACAGGCCGGCTTCCTGGAAGCCCTACATAACGGAAATAGGGTTAAAGGGAGAAGAAGGCGCAAGGTGGATGAATCCTGGAAGCACACACACAATCCAGAGAGGTGAGTGAATACAGCACACAGGCTACAGTCTGAGGTGCTATTTTAAAATCTCGTTCCCTGTATTACTGTTATGGGCATTCACTCGGTCTAGTGGAAGAAGACCAAAGTTGACATAAAGGAGACCTGAGTTTCTGTCTGATTTCTGTCACAACCTTGCAGTATGGCCTTGGACAGGTCTGGAGGCTCCAGTTACCTTTATGTGTGTGGTAGGTTGAATAATGGACTCTCCAAAAGATGGCCAATTTCCTAATCCCTAAACATCTGAGCATTCCCTTTGATGGCAGAAAAAGGACTTTGCAGGTGACAGACAAAGTACCTTCAGATGGGAAATTACTCTGGATCACCAGGGTGGGCCTTAAATGCAATCACAAATGTCATCCTAAGAGGAAGATTTGAGAAGGGAAGAAAAGGCAATGTGACAAGGAGGCAGACATTGGAGTGATGTGGCCACAAGCCAAGGAATCAAGCCACCACCAGAGGCTGGAAGAGACAAGAAAAGGTTCTCTCCTAGAGCCTGGAGGGAGCATGGCCTAGCTGTCACCTTGTCTTGGCCCAGTGACACTGGTTTCAGAATTTGGTCTCCAGAACTGTGAGAAAATAGATTTCTATTGTTTTAAGCCAACAAGTGTGCGGCAGTTTGTCAGAGCAGGTGTCAAAGCTAAAACAAAGTAGCACAGAACAGAGAGCATCAGAGCCCCTTCCCGGGAGGGCCAATTGTCACTCTGGATGACACCCCTTCTGGGCTCCTGCTTCAGCCTTCAGAAAAGCCAGGCTCCGGTCACAGCTCCTGAGGAAAGGTGCTTGCTTATCCACAGGCCGTGATCCCGGGGAAGAAGACGGACTGAAAAGCAGTTTTGCACAGTTTCTTGACTCCAGTTTTCTAAGTCTGTAGTGGGTAGGGTGCTGTACTAGGCAGGAGGTTAAAAATTATAAGTCATCACTGTCCTTGGGGGGCTTATCATCCAGGGGTGGAGATGGAAAGTGGGCAGAATGATGAAAACAAAAATAGAAGCAAAGTGCCTTAAAGACACTGGGTGCTGAAAGGGTTGGAAGGAGGGAGTACTCTCTGAACCAGGGGACCATGTAGGATTTTGGGTGGGGCGAGGTCTGGAGAGAAGGAGATGGGGCAGATCAGGGGCAGGGGGGCGGGGCAGAGAGGGGGAGGCACAGACATATGCCTGGATGTGGGAATGCTTAGGGACAGGTAGATTGATCGGGTCAGCTGGGGTGGAAGGTGATGTTTGAGAGACCAGAGGAGCAGAGCACCTTCTTAACACACACAGCCAGAGTCCTAAATGAATCTCCCAGGAGAATGTCAGCATAGTGTTTTCAATCAAAATTCACAGAATCACTGCCACTGAGACTGAGTGAAAAATCACAATGACACTTCCTTGTTCATGAAACTGATAGTGTATCTACTTTATTTTTGGCATCTCTTTGAAAAATAAGTCCATCGTTAAGAATTGTTATTAATTCAGACTACCTTCTCCTCCACCACAATCTCTAGAATTTTTTAGGATTTATTGATGTTCACAAAGGGCCCAAGGTCTAGCTTCTCTTCCATTTGCCCTGCCCTCCCCCTTCCAGACGTGTCTTACTTTCTTCCCAGAGGACCATGTTGTACTCAGAAGTACAGGAGCTGCCTTACCGGCCATTCATTCAATCATCCATTCCCCATTCAAATCCTCCTTTCAAAAACCGAATGCTCAGAAGAACCACAGCCCCATGAAACCAGAATTTCTGAGGGGAGGACTCAGGCATCAGTACTTTTCAAAGCCCCCCACATGATTCCAATGAGCAGCCAGGGCTGAGAACCACTGACTCTTCCAACTGGTTTCTGCCAAGGTGTTTTGCATCTGTGAGATACATGGATTATAAGTTATTTGAACTTTCCTTTTTTTTTCCTTTTCTTGTCAAGGAGCCCCAAGAACAAGGATTCTTAAACTTGTGTAGCAGAATCACACAGAGGTTTGTTAGAACATGGGTGGACTGCTGCTTCTATTTCTGATTCAGAAGATCGGGAATGGAGCCTGAGAATCTGCATCATAGTTCCCCGGTGATGTTGATGCTGCTGGTCCAGGGATCCCAATTTTGAGAACTACTTCCCTAAAGCACTCACAGAAAGCCTTTCACATGGCAAGGACAGCTGTGTCATGTGGTTCAACACTGCCCTAAACTAGCCGAACCACACCATCTGAAACAGCCACTGCAACACCACTCCAGGGCCACCACCTTGGCCTTTGGCTTTAGAGACCATGAAGTATTTCCTTGGCTGGGTCCGAATGAATCCAGATCTTTAAAGAATAGCCTGCCCTCCCTGCTCACCCTCCATTGCTGCTTTTCCCCCCTCTAACCCTGGACGCACAGTATTTAAGAACAGTAGCTGTGGAGTAAGGAAGAGCTCCCACCCCGATTTCATCACTTAACTGGCTGGGTGGCCTCGGGCAAATGCATTCGTACCTCTGTGCTCAGTTTTCTCATCTGTAAAAATGAGGAGGATAGTAGGACCTGCCTTAAAGGCTCCTTAGGAGGGTTAAATTATACATTAAAATGACTGACTCATAATTGGTGCTCCATAAAGATTGTTTATACTATTATTTCTGATGGTATTGTAGCCACTGTTATTATCATTATCAAGTCTTCATTTTTCCTGTCCTTTCAGCAGCGTTTCCCCCTGATCACTATCTCTTCCGATGAACACTTGTTTCCCTTGGTTTTCAGGCTGGTTTTTACTCCCAATGTTTCTGACAGGGTTTTTTCTGCTTCCTCTTGAAGGCTTCTCCTCTCCCCAGCCATTAGGTGTTGGAATCCCACAAGGCTGGTTCTAGACCCTCTCCTTTGCTCACTGCTGAGTGATGTCATTCACACCCACCAAGTTCAATGCTCCTTGACTTAGAGGACTCACAAATGTCTACCTCCCTCCTAGATCTCTCCTGCAAGCTGCAGACCCATTTACTCATCTGCATTGCTGCCATCTCCTGCTAGGTGCCCCAAAGGCCCTCAAACACATCATGTTCAAAACTGACTTCATAATCTTCCCCTCAGCAAACTGGTCCTCACCCAGGGTGCCTGTCTCAGGGTCAGGCTTCACCATTCAGCCAATTGTACAAGTCAGAAACCGGAAAGTCATTCTTAATACCTCCCTCTCCCTCATCCCTTACTTATATCACCACACCCTGTTGCATTTACCTATTGTATCTTTGTACTTCCTGTATTGTATGTGTTATATTTGTCTACTGTCCCTCATGGCCACCATTCTGGCTCAAGCAATTATTATCTCTTGTCTAGATTCTTGCAAGTGTCTTTTATTAATGCTCCCTACATTGACTCCAGTCCCCCCAGCAAATGCTGATTACACTAAAAGCCGAGTACCCCGATGAAATGAAAATCTGATTGTAACCCATCCCTCTTCCTCCCTGCATCCTACCAGTAATTCTTTTAAAGGCTTTCTGTTGGGATAAATAGAAAACTTCTTAATATGCCCTATAGCTCATATGGTCTGGCCCTACCTACCTCCTGAGTCGTCTCACTTCCAGCTGTCTCTTGTTCCTTCCGCACCAACAGCAAACTCCCTCCTGCCACAGGGCCTTTGCTCATGCTGTTCCGCATCCTCCAGATTTAAGTCCAGCCATCTTTTCTTTAGGAAGCTGCCCCTGACTTTTCTGACAAGGTCAAATCCCCCTAAGATGTGCTATGCTCTCCACTTTAGCATTCGGAACAGTGACGGTTTTATTTGGTTAATTGATTTACGTATTTCTCCCTCAGTAGTCAGTATACGAAATGAAGGGAGGAACTGTGGAAAATCCTTTTTTTTTTAAAAAAGGGAATTAGCCTAACCCAAAAGAAAAACTGCGATTTCCTTTAAAAACAAGCACTGTCTGGGTAAAAGAATAAATAAGGTTAAGGGTCTATAAGAGAGAAAAGAAACCAAAGGATGTTCTGATATTTGTATTGGCATTCTTACTGTGTAGGGAGTTAGAGATGAGTGAGCTAGCTGCAGCAAGCCTCCCGCCTGCGGAATCTGGTGATGGTGCCCACTCTGACCATTTTGCCCCCCTGGAACCTGCCTGTATCAGCCCCCACTATTCAGTTACAGCTTTCAAGAGCACTTTTTGTTCTGTGGACAGATATCTTCACTTCCCTGTGAGATGCTCAGTTCCTTGAAGAACACATCTTATTCTTCCTCCTTCAGCCAATGGCTCTGAACTCCAAACCTGGGGGCGGGGGGGGGGCACCGAATAACAATCTGTTCATCCAGCACTCCCTCCGTGAGAGCCTTAGGAGGAAGGGATTTTTGCTGGTGTAAACCCTTACTGTATCCCCAGCAGTTAGAACTGGGCCCGGCACACAGTGGGCTCCTAGTATGTCTTTGTCGAAGGCATGAGTGACCAAACACTCGCCACAGATAAGGCTCCAGGCGCTGGAAATTCAACAGTGAACTACTGTTGGTTTCCCCATGTTTTTTTCTCTTGATAACCTCATTTTGAGTTATTCTAACTTGGGCACATTTTGAACATCAGTTTGAACCTGCTTTCTACTCAATACAGCTCAGCGTGCATGGCCCCCAAGCACAATCAACCCTTTCTACGTAGGCATGCTTTAAAGCGAGGCAAGTTTCTCACTTCCCCTCCCTCCATTCAGTGAGTCTGCATTGTTTCTGAACTCCACACCTAACACATCTGAGAAGCATGTTTTGATGCAGAGTAAGAACCTCAAGTCACTCTGGGAACTGCTTAATTACATAAACTGAAATCAAAAGAAAGCTGGCAAACCCAGCGGCTACTCATTAATCCCTTCTTGGCATTGGTAGAAAACAAAACATTAGCTTCCTGGTAAAGTAAGCAAATATGTTTTCTGAGGTAATCAAAGATTTTAAGAGCCTTGTCCCACCTTCTCCTCCCTTAATCTCACCTGAATGTCTAAACAGTTACGATCTTGTGATACCAAGTAAAATAATAAAATTGAGAGAGAGATCGTATGTCATGGCCATTTAGGGTAAGAATAGCTAGTAACGACCTACAAGCCGGAAGGGCCACACCACGTATTAGAAATCCCCATTGGGCTCCATTTTCCCAGCGCACTAGCTAACCTTTCCTGCCATTGAAGGGAAAACTAGACCCTCCCTGTTCATCCTTCAAGGTGTGATGGATAGCCAGAGGCTTCCTCTCTGCAGCACTGCATGTCCTGCCAGGGGGTTTGTTTGGACGCACACTCTTCATCATTTGTTAGCTGTTTATATGTGCAAAGATTCTATCGCTTTCGAATCCATTTCACATGAGTGCCCAACAAAAGACTGGACTTGGAACAGCTCGCCTTTGATGTGCCAGTGACAGGATGAATGATTTCTACAATGTGCCGTCTGAAGGTCCTCACTCTACACTCTGTCACATCTCCTTTTCCTCTGTGTGTCTATGTCATTTCACCTATCAACCCAACAGATCTTTCCTGGGCACCCAACCCCGGGGCAGGTGGTTGAAGGATCTGGAAGATGACCTGAGCCATGGCTTTGGTTTCCAGGGGCTAGGAACTGAAGATGGGAAACCACAGAGAGTGAGACAAAATGCTCCATCATTAGCTGCTAAACTCTCTTGTATCAAATTGGATTGTGATACCAATATATCTGGGTCTTATTTTCTTAGCCCCACTAGAGAATAACTGCCTGTCATTCGAGCATTTCCACTTACAGAAGACCATTTTAAGAAACAGTCACGTGAAAACCCTTTCTATGTTTTATTTTTCATAATATGAGTGGTATGGATAGAACTGACCATTGCTATAGCAATTTGGTGAGACAAGTCTGAAGTAGAGGAAAGACCACCTGAATAAAGTCTTGAGCACTGGGAGGAGGGAGGAAAAAGGAGGGAGGAGGGGCAGGACTAGCAAGTTAGAGCCACAGCCTTGCAGGGAGCAGTAAGCAAAAGCGAACATTGCATGTGGGGATGAGTGGGGCAGGGGTGAGCCAGTGAGAAAACTTGCTATCTAGAAACAGTGCATTAACTTGGGATGCAGGCAGGACGGAGACAGATTGGGTAGTGGTGGGGCAGCGGGGCGACGGTTCTGAAAACACAGATGGAAAGAGCTCTAGAAATCTTTTGAGTTATAAAACAGCATCATGAAAGCTGATGTCAAAACAAAACAAAACAAAAACAACTATTCTAGCCCTGGCTGGGTAGCTCAGTTGGTTGGAGCATCATCCCATACACCAAAAGGGTACAGGTTTGACTCCCAGTCAGGGCACATACCTAGGTTGCACGTTTGATACTGTCAGGGCACATGCAGGAGGCAACTGATAGATGTTTCTCTCTTTCTCTGTCTCTCTCTTTCCCCTCATCTCTAACATCAGTAAAAGTATCTTCAGGTGAGGAGGATTAAAAAAAAGAAAAGAAAAACTTTTCTAGAAGCAGAATTCAAGATAGATTGGAAAAAGGTAGCCTGAAGTTATTCCATTTCTTCCCTATTTCCACTGTCCTACATGTCTTATTTTTGAAAAAGAACAAGCAACCATCCATCTCCACTACAATTCCTTGGTGAAACAGGAAGTATCTCCTGGAGTGACCAGGGCCATGTCTCCTGCACCTGGCTGCGTCCCTACAATGCTTAACACCATGCCGGGCTCAGCCAAGCCACTCCAGTGATGCCATAATAGAGTATTTACTGTGTCGCTGATACTAGGCTTACCTGTTTCTGTAACTCTAAGGCCATATGAAATCGAATCAAGGGCCTGAAATTCCCACCCATGGCAAGAGAGCTGTGCTTTCACTACATAATTTTATTTCTTGTCTTTGTCTTTCTATCGGTCACACTGGGCTTGTTTTTTAGTCCTGTAGAGATGTTGTTGGATTCATATGCATGGCTATCCTGAGCCAAATAAACCATTCCGGGATGGCGAGAAAGCACGGCTGACATCACCACTGTGCTCAATCCCCTTTCATGTTCAGACTCCTGTAACGGAGCCAAAATGACAATGTGCTGCCCCGGGGGAAATTGGCAACTTGGAAAGAATACACTGATGTTCAGACACAACTCAATCCTGTGGATTCTGAACACTTGATCACGTTGTTTTAAACCTTAAGTGGCCTGGCTGGTGGCTTCAGGCACGTTGAAGACGATTTCCATGCCGCTTCACTAAGACTTTCATTTGATGACAGAGAGAGCGTGAAAGGAAATTTTTTCGTTGTTAACTTCTTTGATCTCCATACTTCTGCCAGGGTTGACTCCGAACACTGAGCAGTGTGCTGAGATATACTTATAAATATTTGGTGTAATAGCACAGGGTCCTCTCTGTGGAATTGTTTAATCATGATCTTGCTGTTGTAGGAAGGTGCTTGATTCCGGCATGTCTTGCTTTATGAAAATCTATGAGCACAGATTCCAATCAGCACCCTGTAGTCCACATTAAGCAAGCAAAGGTGCTTGTAGAAGCAGAACAGAAATAGCCTGTGTTTAATCTGTCCACAAACCTTTTGTTCTTAACAACCTGGAAAAGTGGAGGGGTAGACAAAGCAAGTGGCAGTTTCGGGAGCGGGTTGCCTTGTGACATAGACCAAGGGCTCGGCAACGCAGATAGGCTGCTGCTTTCTCTAAATGCAGAAATCTATGATCTGAACAGACTTGTCAATGCCACGAATGAGAAAAAAGACTTGGGAGCTTGAGAATGTCAACTGAACCAATTCATGCCTGGACAGTACTCAATCCTGTTTGCGATACACTCTCAGGAGTGTTTTTGAATGTTCTGATAGCTTTCTCCATACACATCCTCACCTCCATGGTCCAAACTCAGTCACTGAGCCCAGTGTGCCTGCATTTGAACCCTGGCTCAGCTATTGTACTTACTGACCATGTGAACTTTGCCAATCAGAGTTGCAGACTTCCCCTGCTGTAAAATTAATATTCAGTCATAGCTACCTCATGGAGAGTTAAAATAGATTATCCTTAATTGTAGGTGTCTGGCAAAAAACAAACAAACAAACAAACAAACAAAAAACCTTCTTAGGAAAATATTAGTTCTAATTTTTCATTCACAAGCCTGTATTTGGTAGTTGCCTATGGTGCAGTGATGGACAAATGTCCAATCAGTCAATTAGTTTGGATTTATAGAGAGCCTTCAAAAGGGCTACAATCTAGTTGGAAGAATGAGAAATTTCAATGAAATTTCAATAAAATACCACCATAGGATGGCATTTTATTATTTGTGGACTTGTGATGAAGAAATCATGAAGGAAAGCTCCATGGAGGAGCTGGGACCTGAAGGGGAGGGAGAGAGACACCATCAAAATGAGTCAGGTCTGAGTATCCCAGGAGCAGGAGAACCACATAGGCGCAGAGAGGGATGGCCTGGTGTTCCGAGGAAACAGTGAGTTGGCGAGCTGTCTGAAGCAAACCATGTCCGTCTTGGCCTCCCCCTCCCACTCTTAGAAAAGTATAATCTAAGGCTAATGTGAGACAATGAACAAGGAGAGATTAATAATGGCAATCATTTATCGAGCACCTACCACATGTGAATTATGAGCTACCTTTCCACTGATGCAAGAATCTTGAAAGCAGGTATTAATATCTGCATTTTCCAGAAAGAAGCAGAGGCTCAGAGGAGGTAGCTGACTTGCCCGAGGCCACTGGGCTGCTGAGTGAGTAATACAGCCAGACTTTGAACCCAGGCCTGTCTGTCCCAAAGCCAGGCCTCTTTCCATTACGACAAGAGCCACCCTCAGGATCATTCAATAAATCTGACAAGAGAGCTCATATTTTATGCACCAAGAGCAAAGGTGCTTGGGGCTAGGGTTCAAGACCAAATGTTCAGGTCTGCACATTAAGCCTTTGCTCAGGCTGTCGTTATACAAGTGGTTTTGAATCTCTCAGACAAAAACTCGGCTGCTTTTTAAAGGAGCACAATCAAGATCTGTTTTCCTCCCTGGGACTGTTGCTCTCTCTAGGGTCAACCTAATGTCCAGGTAAATACAACACCATGTCTGTTATATGGTCTACTTCTGGCAAACTCCAACATCTAAATTACCCCTGTGGCTATAAGGGGAAAAGTCCTCTAAGTGGGGGAGGGAACCACTGATGCCCAGAACCACGTGATCCACAATAACAGAGGCTAACACCACTCTTAAGTTCATGGGCCAAGGACAACGATGTGCTACTGTAGGCAAAATTAAAGTTAGTATTTTAACCTGAAGAAAACTCCATTCTTCCTTGCTTATTGGAGCAGTTGGGTAGGAAATAAAGGCATACAGGATTGCTAGAATTGACCAAAAAATTGCTAATCTGGGGCTTTTTAAAACAGGAAGAGCAGTCCTAATTTCCTATAGCCCCGAAGGCATTATTATACCAAAGTCACCAAATAAATCTGAAATAATATTTAAACTTATTTTTACCAAGACTTAAAAATATGTGCCAATTTTATCACAATAGTAATTCCATTGATATATATGATTATGCAATGATATAGTGTGGAAAACTTTCCCCATTGAAAATAAAGTGGAAATCTGAATTTCCTGATAAATACCAGATCAATGAACTGATTTAAAACAGTGGGAACTTATCTTTTAAATGGTCAGAAAATGTATGAATGAGTATATCTTAAACTATAAAGCATCAGTCATATAGGCATGTTTGTTACCGCTGCTAATTGAAGTGCTTTTTGCAAAACATACACCTTAAAAACTCCCTGCTTATAAAAATATACCATAGATGCACACTACACCATTGCTCAGACACGACGTACCCTTAGCCTGAAGAAACCACTACAAAGAAGAGTTATGTGACTTTAGCTTCAACAGTTAGATGACTGGCAGTTTGGATAGAACTCATCTTGCAGGTGGCAAGTACAGTAAGTGAGAATACTGAAGAGGCTTCTTTGTAAAAGCCATTTTCCCAAATGCCCTGGATTGTTAGCTCACTGAAGAACAGGCCATATCTTCACTCAAGAGTCTTCAATGGGTCTTCGTTGTCATTTGGAACAAAGCCCAAATTATCGGCAGCAGTGCTTTTCACACTTTAGCATGCATAAAGAATCCCCTGGGGAAACACACACACACACACACACACACACACACACACACACACACGAGATCCTGGACCCCATCCCCCAAAATTCTGAGTCTGTAGGTTTAGGATGGGACCCACGATTTCCCATTTCTAACTAGCTCTCTGGTGGTACAATGCTGCTAGTCTAAAGATCAGACTTTGAGTAGTCCAAGTTAGGATCTCACACTGTCTTTCTTTTCATCTTGCAGCCACTCCTTGCTCTTGGTCACTCCTGAACCACCCAGGCAGCTCTGCTCCAAGTCCCTCCTTTCCACACATCAAAAACTTCCTCTTCCCATTCTCCTCTTTGGTGATGCCTTTTCCAATGAAGACAGCATGTAGAGAGCTCTTCCTCTTGTGAATTCATACGAATACTTCAACCACCCATGTGATGATTAATCATATCCTCTACATTACAACCTTATACTTGTTCAGGCACAGAAGGCACAGAAGGGCATTTAACTCAGTGTTATTTTTCTATCCTACTTCTTCAGCTGGACTTTTCTCAGTCCTTGAGAGCAGGAATTATACCTTGTGTATATATATAAAGCCAATCAATAAATAATGACTGACTAATTAGACTTACCCATCAATATAGTTAATATAATTGTGGTTTTGCTCAGCTCAGCTAAGACTGTTTTGAATTACCAACATGGGTGAGCACCATTACGTTAGACAACCCAATTCAACACCACTTTATGGTCTCCAGAGCAGCTCCTGAGGTCTCTTTCTGAAACCCCTTACTGAACCTAACAAAGACGGCATGTGCATAAATTAGATGGTTGATTACTTAAGCAGCTCACCTAAAGAGATTACTTCTCTTCTTCCTGGATCCAGACCAGCTAAGGTTTATACATATTCATGATCCTTCTTTTAAGAATTACACAGGGGAGATCTACCCACCAATGATGTAAAGTATAGGCAAACCACCACTGTTTCTCACCAACAATAAAAACAAAAGATACTCTAATTGTCTTCTGACTAATCCCTAATTAGTAAAATAATCAGTGAGTTGTTGAGGAAACTGCTTTCAACCACAGTGTTATGTTAAAAATGTGTCTTCTTTTGCAATACTGCCCTACAAACAATCTAGTGCCAGGAAATTCTAAACAAATGCCTGGAAAAGAAATACATTTCCAGATTTACACGACTTTTACTGTTACTCTACTTTGTGTCAGATTCTTCGTCTGCCAAGGAGCTAAGTAACTATTACGAAGTGAACTGGTTTCATAAGAACGGGCAATCTGCAACTTTGGGCTCCCAGACTCTGCTACACTAACTGGAAGGTAAGCGCATTAATTTTGCAGGTGCTAATCAATCTTTGGCAGGTATCTGTTGATCTTCTACTAGTGCAAGGCAGTGTTGCCTCCAATATATAAACTGCTCATTCTCTATCCTTCTCTCAGAACTCCAAGAGATGTCTATCCTTAGAATTATACTTGGTGTTTCATTTTGTACCATGCAGTCTGGGCCTATATCCAAATGTGCACTGATCATGTGGAAGAGTCAGGCAAGAGCACAAAACCCACTGCCCTGGGCTGACAGG
The DNA here is from genome assembly GCF_021234165.1 of Pteronotus mesoamericanus. Classification (NCBI taxonomy): domain Eukaryota; kingdom Metazoa; phylum Chordata; class Mammalia; order Chiroptera; family Mormoopidae; genus Pteronotus; species Pteronotus mesoamericanus. Next base: position 1,413,828 of record NW_026555001.1, read on the forward strand.
TACTCCTCATGTCTGCCCCTCCACCTGCCCTCTCTCAGGACTCTAAACTACTGCTTTAGTACCATTCTTTTCTCTAGAAACCAAACTGTTTGAATCAAATCATTTTCATGGTCAAGGACCCACTCTATAGTGCGCTTCACCCATCTGCATCTGTTCAAAAGAATATTGTGATATCTTAAACAGGAGCAAACTGCAAATTTATTTTTCTAAAGAAATGCATTGCTTGGCCATTTCATAACCAATCCAAATGCATGAAAATTTGTGACTCATTTAAGAGTACAAATTTTTAAGAACATCAACAGCATCCATCTATTTAACAAGTATGCTAATTAAAATTACCCTTATCTTTCAATAATGGAAAGTTTTGCGGAACTTCTACCTGGCAACAATGTGTTTCCTGTTCATGCAGAGAAGTAACATGACGTCACCTTTTTGAACACATTCCATATAATTCAAATTCACCACCAATTCTAATTGCCCAAATTAGTTTTCTTTTGCTGTGTATCTCTGTTTGGATAAGATAAAACTCTGCCAACTTGGTTGAAACAGAAGCACTGACAAAAGAATAATCAGCAAGAGTTCCCCACCAACCCAAAGGCAGACCTCACCACAGCGCTCCCTCTTCTCCTTCTCCCCCTCTCGGTGAAGCCCTGGACAGCGTTCCCACGTACTTACAGCCCAGGGGTCAGCCAGTGACAACGGTGGCCTGAACCCTAACAGCACAGCAAGACTTCTGCCCTGCTCTGACCAGCCAAATGGAAAATTTATGAGAGACAGAAACAGATCAGTTCACAGACTATGCCCCAAGCACTAGAAATAGCTTATTTTCACAATTTACTTGGACAAAATGTACTAGGTAATATAAAGTTGTTAAATTAATAGAAGTCTAGGCTTTCTAACTGGAGTAGATGGCTCCCTACCCCCTTTCCCAGCAACTGGGAAAATCAAGATGCAACCTACAGCCTTAGCCCTCATTCAACCTCTGCTTATCTATTTCCATTCATAATTTTGGGGCAAAGAAAGGAGGGAAGGAAGGCAAGATCTAAATAAAGGTAGGTGATTCTTGTTACTTCAACATTTCCTTTGGGTTGACTTTGGCCAATCCGGCATTCACATGGGTATGCTGGCAAAACCGGAAGGGGAAACAATAAAACACAGGGAAAAAGTCTATAAATGCTTTCCCTTCACCCAATATTGATTGTACAGGCCTATCGTACCCGCGACCCCCACACCCCACAGAACCCTGAAGCCCCCTACCACTTCCATGTCCTTCCTCTAGGGCACAGCCTGCTACTCCTACATCTTCTCAAGGGAAATGACAAGTTAACCTGGCAGTTGAGCTATCAGCATCCAGCCCTTTGGAATGTCTGTGAAATAGCACTCTCAGGAGGGGCTGTCGCTGGATCTTTGCAAATGGGAGGGGGTGGATAGAGAAAGGCAGCAATACTGTTTCAGGAGAGACAGTTAAGACAAATTAAAGAGCAGCATTGCATAAGCCCTACACGCATAGGGCAAGGGTGCCTTAGCTTCCCAGGAGACAATGCCATCAGTTTCAGCATGAATCAACTGGTCTGCTCTATTTTCTAAACTTGCGCAAACACTTTCCTGGAATCAGCAACATGACTCAAAGCACCTGTGATCATTTATTTATGGCTTGAAAATAGAAGAAAGATATTTCAGGACAGTTTTCCAACCAGAAAATATTTAAATTTTCTTTTTTTCCCCCCATATATTTCTGACTTTTAGAGATATCATATCTTGAGCATTAATGTAAAGCAAAGACCTGTCAGAAGTATGTGATTCTAGAACAGGAAGTAAAAGGGTTTATGCTAAAATCTGAAAAGTAGTCAGAGCCAATCTTATCTGAACTGTGGTCCTCACACACAAATAATATTTGGCTATTCAGATGGGAAGAGCAGCAAATCATTTACCAAAATGGCTGTGTTCGTCTTCAGGCTGGGCTGTGAAGCTTAAATGGACCAATGATAAGACAGAAGGTCTGTTGGTGGAGTCAGAGAAAGTCTTTGCACAAAATGATGTTTGCTTTCACTTCTTGGGAAATAGCCTGTTTCAAGAGTATATTAGAAGCCATAACAAACCTCAAACACTGTTTCTCAATGAGGTTTTTGGAGGAGTTAGTTCACCCATAGACACATTCCGTGCCCTTTGGATACTAGATAAACAGCATTCTTTCAAGTTTTTGAACAGTTGCCTCCCCGTTTTCTTTTCTTAAGTAGGCTTTTAGATTTAAATAAACTAGGAATTACATCCATCCCCATTCCTTTACCTGTCTGAATAAAAGAAGCTTTGGAGAATTATTATCATACCTTCTATGATCCTAGCTCTGAAATCTGGAATAATTTAAATATTTCAAAAAGTCAAGAGTGTGCAAGGGTCAAATGATTTAAGAGCATGGTCTTGTAAGTTAGAAAGTCAACACTTTCTCCTCCATATTCTGGTTAAAAATGAAGAGCAACATCTACCGAAAGCTAATGCTCGCTGTCAGCGACAACAGCGCGGCGCCCCCCCCCCCCCCCCCCCCCATCACAGGCAAAGGGAGATGCATCCCGCACATCACAGACCAGGGACTTCAAAACACAAAGAGAGACAAGCGAGCATAAAGTAGCAACATCTACAACACTAAAGAGTCTAAAGAGAGTCTAAAAGAATTCGAAAAAATTCTGTAAGGGTAACTCTGCCTCCTGTAGTAATTTATCATGTTGCCAGTTTCAGACCAATAAGGCACTTTCCAATTCCCACAGTTTGTACTGTCACCTAGATCCGAGTATAACCAGCGTTAGAAAATGTTTCCTTGTATCTCCCTCATTCTTCTTTCTATCTAATCTAGAAAAGAGATAGCATTCAGTAAGACTTTGCTTCTGGTGCAGGCTGCTGATGATAATCTAAATCCCTTGGGCTATGGTTTAAGCCTCTGTCGCCAAGACTGTTCTTTCCTTTGTCATCGAATGACTTTTTTTTTTTTTTAATAAAAGAAACCACCAGTGCAAGGAAATCTCATTAATTTGGGGTCGCCAATTAGTCAGTATTAAGAAATACATCATCAGCTGAAATTCATGGGAACTTCATTTCTAAATATAGTTACATGACTTTTGGGTGTCAAAGAAATAAGACTGTATTTTAAAGGCAGTTAACCATTCTGATATATAGTAAAAATGAGCAAATGAAGGATTTGAAGATTAAAACCTCATCATAGTCAGCAACTCTGGGGTCTCAGAGAAGAACTCAGAGGGACCCAGAAATAAATCCTCTAGCCTCTCTTCCCAAGTTATTTACTAATGCACATCTTCAATGATGTGACAGGAGAATACTACTCCAATTTAGGCAAAAGAAGAGTCACTAACTAGCAAGGATTACTACAGCAGAAAGAACAAAGGTGAGGCTTTGTTTGGAAATACACTGCAAATCCTTTCCTTCCTCTTTCAAGATGGTCACAGTTGCGGAACCCCCTGTCCTGGGAGTAAGCTTGACTTCCATTTTCAAATGCAGCAGGAAGCAAACATGCGGGCTGTGTCACATAGCATCAGATCCCTCTTTTCAAAGATGAGCTTCATCCCTCATCAGGTGGGTTTCTGAGGGCGCAGGCCACACAAACCATCTGGGAGTCTGTGCTCAAAAGTCCAGAAAAATTCAGAAATTATTTCAGCTGTTTTCATTTTAGAAGTAAAACAAAAACACCCAGTAGAAACAAACACGTGCTTCTATGTATCTATTTTTAAAAGAAAAGCACAGCTCTGCCCCTGACTTTTTGCCCATTTTTTTTTTCCTGCTTAACTTCAAGATTTTGTTTGTAAAAAATATACTGCAATGCTGGAAATGTGGGCAATTCCCAAATTTCTTCTCCTTTATTATTACAGATTCACTCAGTTATCTCGGCCTAAAGCATTTTAGGGCTTCGCCTGCTCTTTCTGGCCCTGAATCACTCAAAGGTAATAACCAGTTGCTATTTCCTCAATATTTACCCTCTCAGCAATACCTTTCCAATTATGATCACCCTCTAGTGGCAAAAGCAGTTAACTGCAAGCTACTCAGCAACTGATTGTAGAGAGAGTGGGGAAAAAAAAAAAAGACCAGCTTTTCCTCTCTGCTTTCTGATGCTATTTCCAAGAACACGCTTAGTAAAATGGGAGACATACTTGAAGATTTGTGTGCTATTGTTTTAAGTGTAGGAAAACTTACATTAACAAGCTGAGTTTTTATCCTTCAACTCCTAGTTAAAAGAATATGGGTAGTGAGGAGGGGTTGTCCATCGAAAATAAAACAAAAAGTTACTACATTGCAAAGGACGTTAGCCATCTGTCTAACTTCCCTATTTACCTTCGTCCCCATAGTTTGTTTCCAGTCCCTGATTCCCAGAGAGAGTTTTAGAATCACAGCAGGACTTTCTTGGCACGCTGGGCTTCTCATGGCTTCCTACAGGGAATGCTTTGCATGAAAAGGCTGACTAGCTTGGGTAAGACGCATCCACCCAGGGAGTCCTCTGGCAGGGACAGGAGTGACCTGTCACCAGAACACACAAATTAGCCCATGTGCTGGGACAAACTTTGCTCCTAAAAGTCTAAAACCCTTTCCTCAGCAAGAGGATAGAGGCCATGTCTCTATTATTCATTCCACATCACCAGCATCTGATACAGTGCTTCATACCAAGAGAAAAGAGCAAGAGATATTTAGTTTATGCCCCAATAAGAGCAAGATGCCGGGTGCTCGGCAAAGCGAGTGCAACGCTAGTCTCCAGAAGACTCTGGCTCTGTTCCTGATGTCCCTCCAACAACTAAAAGAAGAAATTTAAAATTCTACTCCAGGAATCATAGATATCAAGCCACCAGGCAGCCAAGTCCCCCAGCTCGCTTGAATAAAAAGGGAATTCCCTTGTATAATTTCATACAGCGAGCTGCTCTGTGATTTCATTCTGAGGAAGGGTTCCATTACTATAAACAGCTGAAACTACTGCACTAGGACACTGGTCTCAGCAGAATAACAGCAAATCAGAGAAAACACTCTTCAGTAAATTACAGGGGAAAATTAGAATGAGGAGGATACAATTTAAAAAATAAAATTTGGCTACAAGACCAACAGGGTGAGAAAGAGTATGCTTCGCCTTACGGGAATAGGCAAACATCTCAGAAGCGCACAGAAGCCTTCCCTCACCCTGTCCCCACTGGCCCCCGGTGACTCAGCGGCGCTGGAGGGAAGGGCTGCGCTGTGTGGCAAATGCGAGTGGGTGCTGTTTGCCTTCTCTGGGCTTGTCTGTTTCCCTCTGGATGGCGCCTCTTCCTCAGCATGTATCTGGGCAGCCCCGGGCAGGGGAGCTCTTCACCCTCCACTTGGACTGTGCAGGTGGCGCTCATGGAAGGGAAGGGCTGTCTGAACCTATGTGCGGTGATTCTACATGACTTGTTTCCTCAAATTCTCTTGTTAACTTCAGTTTTGCGGGGCTGAGACTGCATTCGTAAATTGAAATCGCATGTTCTTTAGAGAAAAGATATACAGCAAAACTACTTCTCCCAACATTTAATAGCATACAATTCAAAGCCAAAAATATGCTCTGCTGTTCTGTAATAGAAATACAAAATAATTCATGTTCAATTAATTTGATGCCGATTTTTTCTTTAGTCCTTTAAAGTTTTTATTTTGTTTGGTTTTCATTTTTACCATGTATGTGGTAATAGTGCAAACACATGACCCTGAGCGTAAAGCAATAAGGAAATGTCAAATTAGTAACAAGAAAACACTCATGCTGGCTAATCTCTAAAATGTTCAGCATCTCTTGCATGTTAGTTTATTTAAAAAATAATTCAGATATCGTCACATTGCAAGTGGTGAGCAGATGATCCAAACCAGATACAGCGTTTAGAGAACCTTAAGATGCACAGGCCTGTAGGGAATAACCGAAAGGATGGAACGCCCCTCACATCTGCCTGGAAACACGAGCAAGATCACTGATCCCTGCAAAAGGAAGGTAAGTCCAATGGTCTCAAAGGTGAATTTCTCTGAATCACATTCTGGATTAGTCACTTTGTAAGTTCTAACCCATGACGTACAGCCCTGCGGGTGACTTTAAAGAGCGGACTCCCCAGGATCTTCCTGGTTGGCGCAATGATCTGCGACCTGAGGCCTCTGGACTCAAGAAGCTGCTGAAGAGAACTTAACGGGCCAAAGGAACACAATGGAAGTGCAGGCAGACGGGCACTGATCCTATTTTATTTCACTTAAATGTGTCATTCTAAGCAACAGTACAAAGTGTGCTTCAATGTGACTGAACCCATGGCATTTGGTGAACCTTTCCGAAAGAACATCTGGAAAACTGGAAGCACCTGGGTCTGTCCTTTCGGTGGGGGGAGCCCAGCCCTCCTCTCCCCAGGTGACACGCAGAAGAGCGTGTCCTGCAGTGACATCTCTTCCACAGTTTTCTGACCGGGCATACCTCCCACCTCCCCTTCCTCACTGCCTGCTCCCTCCAGGCCCGGCTGGTGGGATTTAAAATCCAGACTTTTTGGCTTCTTCAGCTGAAGTCTGGTTTGATCAAATAAATATTTAGCATCTTAAACAATGAGCCAGTTCCTTTGGAAACATTTCATTCCATCCCCACACAATGAGCACCTGGCCCCCAGCCAGTCCTCTTCCAGCTCTCCAGAGGCTGGGGGACGGTGTGGCCAGCTGGCCTCCTCTTGTTCTGACCTGCCACTTAGCCCAGGGCATTCATGTCCTGTCAGAAGAGAAAGCTAAAGTCCCCTACTCCCCTGCAGAAGCTGTAAGCCATGGTCTAATTTCCACTTGAGCTGGAGCAGGCCACAGTTGCCTCAGAGGCCTTGGAGTAGGTGGTCTCTACAATTCTCCCAGCTCAGACGGCAAAGCACTGAGAGGCACATGACTTCGCCACTTAGTTTGCTGTTGCAGGCTGAAAAGTGAGGGCAAACAGGGGGCAGAGGAAAGGGAACTGGGTTAGAAGGTAACTTTTGAGGTCTGAATCTAACTTTTGCTTTTCATCTGTCAATCAGTTGCCCAGTGAGTGGCCTCTTGCCACTGTGATTGGCTAGGGTAAGGAGAGTCACTGTGAATAATCCGAGCAGAGAGGTTTATACGTGGCTCTTTTCACGAGTGGTTGCTCTTCTGACCCTCGCAACAGCTTAGCCAGCGCGACCAGGTTGCTTGGTCTAAATCTCCGTACTGGGGAAGGAACAAGTTGAACTCCTGAACGCTTGAGTAAAAATCGCAAACCCAAACAAAACAAAACACAAGGTTGTGGAGTTCAGCCATTCATCAAATGAAGAGAAGAATTTGGAAAGACAATCTTTGTTTTCTTATCCCAAATCTCATTCTTCCTAATAGGTCATAGCAATAAGTTTATCAACTATGTTTTGAAGAGTCCTATATTCAGGAGGAATCATGGGAATAAGATGTTTCCTGAACCATTGCAACAGCGTTTCTCATTCCACAGCCTCTTGAACCTGGGTGGGCTTTGGGGACAGCAGTGATGCCACAGGACTCTTTCTCATAGAGGACAATGTAGCTTTCACATTGTTCATGGGGAGATTCTCTCCTGAAGTCCTCAGCCACCATGTGAGCAGTCTGGCTGCCCTGAGGCCACCATGCTATGAGGAAGCCCAAGTCAGCCCATGCAGAGAGACGACAAAGAAAGGCTCCGAGACTCCTCTAAAGAGAGCGAGGCCCAGCCAGCTCCCAGCTGCTTCAGCCCCCACTGTTCAAACCACTATGTAACTGCCGCCGCCAGCACCAACCAGCTGAGCCTTCATGTTCCAAGGTGACCTCTTGTGCAGCCATAGTCATCAAACCAGTTCCAAGTCCCCCTTTTCAGGAAGAGTAGAAGTGCTTTCACCTTTTTTATATACTTCAGTTCTCTCATTGGTATTAGAACCATTCCTCACTATTATTAAAACCATGAATTCTACCACTAAAAACAAACAAGTATAAAGCTATCTTTAAGAATGGGAGAAGGTAGCCCTGGCTGGGTAGCTCAGTTGGTAGGAGCGTTGTCTCGATTTGCCAAGTTTGAGGGTTCAATCCCAGGTCAGGGCTCATATAGGAATCAACTGATGAATGCATAAATAAGTAGAACAACATCAATGTTTCTCTCTCCCCCGCCCCCCGCTAACTTCCTCAATCCCTCCCTCCTTCTAAAATAAAAAAAAAAAAAAAGGAACCAGTGAAGGTAATTTCAGCCCTGCTACCTTCCCCTGGAAGGATGGTGTGATGGGGACAAAATCTATCTCCAGACTTGACTGGTATCCAATATTTATTTTTAGATAAAGAGATAGTTAATCATAATGCATAGTAAAGCTCTTAATGAATAGCAATAATGACATAAGAGGAAAAGGCCTAAAATCTGAAAACACCTAAATTCACTAACTGCCACCAATCTCTGTCTTAATCAACACAAGACAGTCTGAGAAGGAAAGAAGAGAGGATTTGGGGAAAGTACCTTATAATCCTTCCAGGTAACACTATAAAATGAAGAGCTTTAGCAGTAGGCTTCACTAGGTCAAATTAATCCCATCTAAAAGTTACTGTGTACTTAGCTCACAAGTGGGCATGGGCAGATGGTCAAGGAGGTCTGAGCTCAGCGCTGCCTTCTATCTTTTGTGACAGATATTTGAAGCTAAAAGACATCCCGAAGAGAGAGATCTCAAAGTGATGGGCCTGCAAATCATTAGATGTAATAAAAGAATACTTTAAAGAACCATGGATACTAATGTGAAAAAGTAGGCTTAAGATAGAATGTAATTGCTGTTTCCAAATATGGCAATACTGAATAGCCAGTGAGCTCCTGCAATATGGCTTATCTGATGCACCCTTCTAAACCACTTGTTTCCATTTTACAGATGAGGAAACTAAGGCCTAAAGTTACAGACAATGTGGTAGAGCCATGATTCAAACCCAGGAAATCAGGCTCCTGAGCCCTGCTTTTAACTACAAAGGACGACAAAGTAAAAATTAGACTTCCTGAGCATTACGCCAGAGAGCAGAACCAGGATTGAGCATGGAAGTCACAGCAAGGCCAGTGCCATCTAGGGCTCAAAAAAGTGGTATTTTCTATGCAGCAGGGGTATCAAATAACTAAGAGTTACAAGGTAGTGAGCTTCCTCTTGAAGGAAAATGCACAAGCAGGAGCTGTGTGACAGCTTTTGATGAGTTTTAATTCAGATGGAGAGGTCGAACTAGATTTCGAAGGGAGGCCTTTGAACCCCGGGATTCAGTGCATGGTTGATATTGCAGAGATGGTAAATTTGGACCAGAGATGCCCTAAGAACTGAGGACTTTTTGCTCTTCTGTAATCCTTCTCTACCTAACACCTTCCATATGTGGGATGTGTGTCCTGAGTGGGCAAGGGGCTAATGAATAGAAAAACACTTGCTGAAGTGACGTAGAACTCACTGTACAACCTGGAACAATCACTGAGTGTCCCTGCACTGTAGCTTCCTCAGGGATCAAATGCAAGTGATAAGAGCCAGTACAGGGTACGGTGAGGAGCCACAGTCCTCTCTCGAGCTACGCTGCTTGGGTTTGTACCCCAGCCCCCCATTTTATTAGCTGCAAGTCGAAAATGACTTGTGCCTCAATTTTGTCATCTGTAAAATGGGAATGATCACAGTTCCCACCTCCTAGTGCTGTCATGAGAATTTGGTGAGTTAGTAATTTGTAAAGTGCTGGGAGCAGAGCCTGGCACAGAGCAAGCATGAAATAAGTATTAGCTAAAAGGAAGGTGATGGAACTTTTCCTAGCTCACCAGGTGGTTGTGAGTGGGTGGGGGGGGAGGGGGAAGAGCTACACATAGGAAATAAGAAATGAAAACAATTTGAAATAAGAAGTAGCTCTTTTATGCTAGAAAGTAAACCCACTTACAACATAGTAAGACCCCTTATTAGGTCGAAATTTCTTAGGTTGCAAACAACTAGTGGAATCCAAACAGTGAAAGAATGATGTTTCTTCCTCAGACCAGGGCCTCTCACCATGTTTTTAATGTTTTTTTTCCCTTTCACATCCAGTTATTTCTTTGAAATCATTGAGGTTCTTGACAAAAAGATAACCTTACACTCCTGATTATACCTTTCCTGCCAGTGTCCCCAGCCTTCGACATTCCCATGTCGAAGCTTTACAGAAAGTTTTGAAATCTGAAAATACGCATCCTCCAACTTTGTTCTTCTTTTTCAACACTCTTTTGGCTATTCTGAGTGCTTTGAATTTCCATATGAATATTAAGATCATAGTGTCAATGTCTGCAAAGAAGACTGCTAGGATTTTGATAGGAATTGGTTGAACATGTACTCCAATTTGGGGAGAAATACCACTTTAATAATATTGAGTCTTCTAATCTGTAAACAGAGACTGTTTCTTCGTTTAGATTTCCCTAAATTTCTCTCAGCAATGTTTTGTACTTTTTAGCACTTGCCTAAGAGCAGCATCCAACCTGACATGACACACAAGTTGTCCTCCCTCTCCCTTTCCTAACTGAGCACAGGACAGAAATGTGGGTGACAAGAGAATCATTGAGAATCAGAGCCTTCGGGGGACTTCTGAGATGATGGCATAAGAGATGCTTCTGCCCACGATGGGCATCGAGAAAACACACTGGGGTTCTTGTTGTTGCTGTTGTTTTGAATTCTGGAAAAAGAGTGAGACTTTGACAAAAGGGAAGAGAAATGGGAGAAGACACATTCAAAAGGTGCCAGCCTGCCCCCAAATTATTCCCAGGACATGACTAAAAAAAAAATTTTTAAGCTCTACCAGGTCATGTTCTTTCCATGGTGATAGTGTCTTGAAATTGCCCCCGATTGGAACGTCATCAAAAGGCCAGTGCTGCGGGAGGAGGGAGGCGGAAACAAAATCTTTGTCCCTTCGCACCCACCAAGGTCACACCTAATATTTTATAATCCATTCGGCCCACTAGGGAGGGGCAAGGAGACGGAGGGAGGTGGGGAAGGAAACCAGAAGACTAGAAGTAATGTTTCCTCTCCATGACAAACCACATGGTTGAAAGCCATTAAACTGTGAGGTAATTAGAGAAATTAGATACCTTTTAAGTTGCGGAACACCGGAGCCTAGGTGTGCCCAGGGCAGGCATGCAGGGGCGGCTCAGACAGCTTCTCACGGCCGGCTCGGGGATTAGGAGGAAGACTGTTGTCTTAAATTTCATAAACTCTACAATCACAAAGGGCTCATAAGAAATTACCAGGGCTAGAGTCTTGGTGGCAGTGCTTCTGTTAAGCTTACCTCCTTCAGCCTTTTTTCTTGTGAAAGGTAAACATGATCTAAAGGAAGTGACTTTATAGGTTTGGGAATGTGTATGTCAGGTGATGGCTCACCTGAGCTACCCCCCGTGGACAGGCAGCAGAGGGAGCAGTGGGGGAAATGCCAAGCCCACAGGGCTGCGAAGGCTGGAAGTTTCCTCACCAGGCAGCGTGCTTGGTCCTCGCCTTCCAGCCTTCAGCACCTGCCACAATGACGGTGCTCCAGGTACCTCTTAGAGCACTAGCTGGGGCCAGCACTGTGTCGCCTTCAGTAGACAGATGGACCTGGTCTTTGCCCCAGGGTCTTACAGTCATGATGGGGAAATATAAACCACAGGAAATTAATCACAGGACATAAAATGGTACGTCCTGAAGAGCTAAGCTGATGCAAAGCGTGAGGATTTGGGCAGAGGGGACCAAATAAGGAGTTCAAGCTAGGCTTTCTAGAGCAGAGGAGACTTAGGATTTCACAGCAGAAAAGTAGAGGTGACGTTCCTCAACTCTTGATGACACATGCAATCAAGTGAGAGTACTTTTTCACAGCTACGAGAGAATCAGAAGGCATTTCCTGCAAGAGGTATAAAACTTGCAGATGTTTACCTCTCGCCAGAGTACTTCTTAGGAACAATTCAGGCTTAAACCAGCGTGGCTCCTCAAGGCCTGGCCTCTGGTCTGGGCTCACAGTTTATTGCAGAATGTATATGTAAAGGGCTTTGCACCACGCTGGTGCATGCTGTCCCACCTCACCCCCTCTCAGATCACTTTAAGCCAGCAGAGGCTTAAAGGATCTGTAGGCCCAAGAGAGGGCTTGGCTTTGTGCACTGCCATGGTGGGAGGGGACCGGGCAGCTCTCGTCCAGGGGTCAGGCTACCCCCATACTGCAGGCCCATTCTGTAACGCAGTCACTGGTTCAGAAGCTCTGAAGCAAAAACCCTGGGGACTCTGGGGACCTTGGAGATCACTAAATAGGGCAAGGTTTGAGGTAAGTAAAAGTTCAAGAGGGATGGGTCTAAACAGAAAATCCTGCCCCAAGCTCAGTCCAGAAAAGGAAAGAAGGATCTTGTCCTTCTGCCCATCCAACTCTGACTATAAAGGTTAAGTCATCTCCATAAGGGACTCCGAGGAAAGCCTTGGGACTTCAGATGCAGGGAAGACCCCACTAAATTGCTTTGAGAGCCTCCACAGAGTTTCTCCTGTTAAGGTCAGACATCAGGCACCACTAGAGAGTCCTGTGACCCAGGTCCAACTATTACATTCTGTGATTTGTACCACGTGGAAGAGGAAATGGGGAGAGTGCCTTCTCCCTGGGAAGGAGAAGGAAGAGGGAGTTACAGGTCTTGCAGGATGGGCAGAATGTCCCCACATGGAGACGGCTCTGAGTTCACTCACCAGGTCCTTTTGCAAAGGCCAAAGTGTTTCCTATGCAAAGGAATAGCTCAAGCAACAAACACTGGTTTCCTTCAGCACCACTAAAATCCCCATGCAGAGCAAATCACTTCCAGCTGCCCACTGTTTCCCCCCTGGACAAAGGCAGAGCGTTAGGGGAAAAAACGGGATCAAGGACAATGGGGCTGATCTCTACACTGAGTGAACCAGCGCCACCCTGGTGAGCAAGAGACCCAGACCCTTGCTCAGCAAGCCATCTGTTTCGTGGGAGGTGCTGGCAGAGGGGTGCTGGTGGGGCACTCTGTGCAGCGAACCTCATATGGCTCTCAGTTGAATGCAAGGAACACCTGGAAGAGGGAAATAGATGGGGGAATACAAAAAGAATGCATGGTGGGACTTTTCCATTTTACTAACACTCTTAGAACTTTTCAAAACACTGCACTTTATGTTTCAAGGTAGCTCTGTAAATGCAGTAGGCAAGGAGTATTGTCCCATTTCACAGATGAGGGAACGGAGGCTCAAAGCAATCACCATGTAATTGCCCTAAGACCCTACAGTCATCAGAAGACCAGAAAATAAAACTTAATTCTCTTCATTTTCCCAATGTGCCCTTATGTTAAGTCATTAAACCTCGCAGAGGTGGGCAGGAGGGCTTATCAGTGGAGTTGTTGCCCACTGAGCAGAAATGTATGAGTTAAATTAAAAAGACATTGATTTTGTGACTGTTGATAATAGTTAACATGTATGTTGGCCTTATAATTTTTAAAGCACTTTTTATACTTAAATGGGCAATCCATACAATACGTCCCACCTCATATTGCTGGAATCACATTTTAAAATCAAGTTCAGTTTTCCAGAATTTGCTTGGAACTTTACAGAAAATATTTGTATACAGGCAAAGGTCAGCAATCAAATTTTGATAGGATTTTTTAGACCAAAATGTCCTTTCTCTTTAAAAAATTTTCCCTAAGTTTTCGCTGTTGATTCATTTGGCAATCTCACTCAAAAATAAGTGAGTTCATTAATTAAATAAATAAGTAAGAGGAGGGGAGAGAGAGAACTGCTTTGATCTAAAGCTCTGGACAAGTGAAACAACCGACACTGTCAAGTCTGTCCTGATCCACTTCAGTGTTTTGAAATGCACAGCTTCTCAAACACTTAACATCTAAAACATGACTAATGGCTTAAAATTAATGGTGATCTGTAACTCGGCAAGTTACCCAGTATATGCCAACTAACTTCCTCCTTGTATAAAACATACAGCACTGTGAGCTTGGCAGCCTACTAGGTGGGCAAAGGGCATGATGACCTCCTAGAACATTTTCCACGACATGTGTCTTGCCTTTTTCTTGTTCTAGCCTTATGCCTTCATCGCTCTATAAAAGAGGACCCGCATCACTAGGTTTCAGTTGAATGTATTAACCCCTAATGAGGCCTCGCCAAGTTCAAGTGCCTGGAGTTTTCTCAACCAACTGGAGATCAGATTTTTGTACTCTTTTGGACTCCTGGTCAAGATGGCGGGATAGGTAAATGCAGTATTCTCATCTTCCCACAACCGTATCAAAATTACAACTAAACTACAGAACAACTATCATTCAGAACCACCTGAAATCTAGCTGAAAAGTCATCTTACAACTAGGGATTTAAAGAAGAAGCCACAACAAGACTATAGGAGGAGTGGAGGCATAGAATAGGCTGATCCCACACCCATGACTGGAATCCAGAAGGAGTATCTTGGCTGCAGAGGTCCCCCCTGAGGAGCAAGGATCCCAGACCCACACCAGCACTTTTCACTGTAAAAAACCAGTGGGAATTAAGGCTGAGTGAGACAGCTGCTCAAGTTTCAGGCAGTTCCTATTAAAGGGCCCATGCATAGATTTACTCTGACTCTTTCTGAGCTCTGGTGCTGGGATAGCAGTTCAAAATGCACCAGGGACACAAGAGGGAGGAACTAAAGTGACTGGTGTCAGGGTGAGAGCTGGGGGGCAGCTTCCTCCCCGACAAAAGTGCTGGCAGAGGCCATTGTTCCCTTGATTGGCCCTCCCCACATAGAGCTGGCAGGCAGATGCCATATCCAAAGCTCCATAAACCTGGTTCACTGTTCTCCCTGCCCTGATGATTCCCTGAGACCCTGGCCCACCAAACTTGTTGGCCCACCCAAGCTGCTTCCATTGCCTTTTCCATGCAAATGGCCTATCTTGGAAATGCTTCAGACTTTCCTAAAATTTCTCAGACAAGCAGCATCTAGCCTCAGTGTGCCCTATAGCTCTTGCTAAGTGGACCCAGGCCTGGCACTAGCATCAGATGGCCATGGTTCACATCTTGGCCTCTACTGGTGATCTCCAAGCCTAGCAAAAGTAGCAGCCAGCTGCAGATCACTTTGTAGCTCAAGCCAGGTGACCCTGGGTAGAACACAGGTGATGGCTGACCTAGCCCTGCACCTCCCAGGAGGTCCCAGAGCCAGCACACGCAGTGGATAACTTCAGGCCATGTTGAAACATCACCCTACTACTTCCACAATGACACACTCAAGGGGAAAACTCAGCAGGCAGCAGAGCCCTACTGAAGTAAGTCCTACTCTATGCAGTGGGCCTCTGCCCAGCTGATCCTCTAGAGTGGTCGGTTGTCCCAGCCAATCCTTGAAGCATATCAGCTTGCAGGTAAATCCCTCCCATTGAGGTTCCAACAGCAATCAAGGCTCAACTACAACAAGAGGGTATACACAGCCCACGCAGAGGTGGGGGTCGGGAGTGGTGCAACTGGAGTGCCTGGCTTGGCTGATCAGGGAGGCTGTGCCACTGGACCCTATAGGATACCTATTACATTAGGCCAAGCCCAAGCCCAAGAGATGTAGCAGCTCTACTTAATACAAAAAACCAACAAACAAACACACACAGGTAGGCTGCCAGAATGAGGAGACAAAGAAATATGTCCCAAATGAAATAATAGATCAAAACTCCAGAAAAGAGCTAAATAAAATGGAGACAAACAATCTACTAGATGCAGGGTTCAAAACACTAGTTATAAGGATGCTCAATAAACTTAGGGGAAGAGTAGATGAACTTAGAACTTCAACAGCATAAACAAAGACATGGAAATCATAAAAAAGAACTAGTCAGAAATAAAGGATATATTAACTGAAATAAAGAATAATTTACAGATAATCAACAGTAGAGCAGATGAGGCACAGCATCAAATCAGCAATTTGGAATATAAGGAAGTAAAAAACACACCAATCAGAACAACGACAAAAGAATCCAAAAAATGAGGATAGTGTAAAGAGTCTCTGGGACAATTTCAAGCACACCAACATTTGCAGCATTGAGGTGACAGAAGGAAAACAGAAAAAAACTGAAAACCTATTTGAAAAAAATAATGATAAAAATTTCCCTAACCTGGTGAAAGAAACAGACATATGAGGTCTGTCCAGAAGATATTCAGCCATGTAATAAGAAAAATAGAGACATTTATTAAAGAAGATGCAAGATACAAGAAACATAGTACATAGGATGACACCTTAGTCCCCTTCAAAGTAGGCACCTTGGCACCTCACACAATTCTCCCAATTGCCATCAGCTGTCCCGTCGTATTTTCCTGAATCTCACTGACATTCTGAAATCTCTTCCCTTTCAAAGGTGACTTTACTTTTGGGAAAAGCCAGAAGTCACAGGGTGCCAAATCTGGGCTATAGTGGGGCTGATTCACCTGGGTGATTTGATGTTTTGCCACAAAACTCTGCATGAGACATGATGTGTGAGGAGTCATGTTATTGTGATGAGGCTACCGATTACCAGGTGCCCATAGCTGCAGAACTTCTGAATCCCCTGAATAGTTTCCTTGGAGGAATGTTCAAGCTTAAGGCAAAATTTGATGCAGACTCATTGTCTACTCACTCAGTCATTTTGAATGTGATGGCCACACAGTACACATGCTCACTCAGTGGCATCTCCTGCCCCAGCTGACTAGTAGAGTGAAGTCATCATTGTTCATGCATGTGCATCCCAGTCCACTTTCCTTGGTTTCCAGGTTACATTGGTGCCATGCAAACTGTTCTCATTATATTAACAATGGCTGGACTTTTTCTGGACAGACCTTGTCATATGAGTCCAGGAAGCAGAAAGAGTCCCAAACAAGATAAACCCACAGAGGCCCACACTAAGACACATCATAATTAAAATGCAAAAGATTAAAGACAAAGAGAGAATCTTTAGCAGCAAGAGAAATGCAGTTAGTTACTGACAAAGGAGCTCTCATAAGATTGTCAGCTGATTTCTCAACAAAACTTTGCAGGCCAAAAGAGAAAAAGAGATTGTAAAGAAATATTCATTGATGAAAAGCAAAGACCTACAGCCAAGATTACTGTACCCAGTAAAACTATCATTTAGAATCCAAGCACATATAAAGAGCTTCCCAGACAAGGAAAAGCTAAGGGAGTTCACCACCACGAAACCATAATACATGAAAAGTTAAAGGGTCTTCTTTAAGAAAAAGAAAAATAAGGTAAAAAATATGAACAATAAAATGTCAATAAATACATATCTATCAACAATTGAAATCTAAAAAAAAAAAAAAAAACCAAATAAACAAAGAAGCAGAAGAGAAACAGACTCATAGATATGGAGAATATTTTGACAGTTGCCAGATAGGAGAGGAGTTCGGGGTGGATGAAAAAGGCGAAGGGATTAAGAAGAACAAATTGGTAGTTACAGGAGAGTCACAGGGATGTAAAAGTACAGCATAGGGAATGTACTCAATAATATTCTAATAACTATGTATGATGTCAGATAGGTACTATTATATAATGTCTAATTATTGGGGTATACACCTGAAATTAATATAATATTGTATGTCAACTGTAATTGAAAAAGAAAAATGATTTAAATTAAAAAAAATATTTTTGCACTCTGTCCAATGAGTTTTTAGAAAACAGCTTAGCAGAGCGTTATCAGACAAGTGGGACAGCTCAGTGAGAGCCCTTGGCCATCGGCTTACCTGGCACAAGGAAGGGCCAGGCAAGCTGGTTCAAGTCTCCTTCTAAGTATTGCCTTTGGCCTCCAGAGATGCTGCTTTGGTCTCTCACCTGCTGATTTTGTTCCCTCTGCCAGGGCCCCACACCATACTTAGGTCCACCCACAGAATCAGAGAATGTTTGCTGTGTCTTTCAGTCTAACATTCCACTTTCTACAGCAGAGTGGGGCATCCTTGATACTTCAGAGGAAGAAGAAGGAATGAAACCAACATGTAGACCCTTCTCATCAGAGCCTGACAGGTTCCTCCACTGTCACTAGCCTAAGCATCTCTGCAAACCAATGAATGTAGTGATAGCCTGTCTTTGGCAGGAATGAGATATAAGTCAGCATGGGAGGCAAAATGGCATATGTCAGGGTATGGCCAGAACTTCTCTGAACATCCCTTAAATCAGTTTTTTTTTCCCCAACCAATAACACGCAGTGCTGATGACCCAGTAAATATATTTGTAGATACATACATGGCCAACTTATTCACATATACAGGGATAGAAAATATGGCAGTACACCCATATTTTCTATATACACATACATACGTGTATACACACAAGTAGCTGAAAATGTTTTCCACAATAACTGTTATCTCTACTGCATGCGGAAAATATGGGTGCACTCATATTTTCTATCCTTCTAGTTAGTTAAAGGAAAGATGTCCATGGAGACATACTAAATTGATTTCATGACCTAGTAGTCAAACATGCCCTGGAGTTTGAAAAAGGCTGCTTTAACTCACCTGTAGTGTATAGGATACACGGTTCTATGTAGTGCACTGTGAAATAAAATGTAAGTACAAATACATAACATACAAAAAAGTACACTATAGAATAATAAGGCACAAGCCCACAACTTACCATGCGCTAGCATCCCACTCAGGTACAGCGATGCCCTCCTCCTGAGGAGACTCCCCTGCCTGGACAGGCAGGGAAGAGCTGAGAATCCCTGAGCACCAAGCAGGTCCACAGCTCACTTGCCCTAATATATTTATTTGCCAACCACCTATAATTAAATTACCATAAATTTTACAGAGTTTTGTGTGTGGTGACCCTACAGCACTCCTACTGCCATCAGGAGCTGTCGGGCATTCCAGGTATCTACAGGGCTTTGCATTGAAAACGTTAAAGGTTGTAAACCCCAGATTGAACAACAGCACACTCAATCAGCAACGCCTTCAACTCAAGAATAAACACATGAAGAGAAAATTCCGAGTGCTGGCACAAAAATGGAACCACATCACAGCTAAATGCAACAGTATTGATTAAACAGTATGTCTCCAGAGAAAAATCAAGCTGTCACCCTTGGATGGAAGCCCCCAAACCACCATGTGAACTCAACTAAGGCTATTGCTGGCATCCAGTGAGATGTAACACTGCAGGAAGCAACGGATGCCAGGTGGAAAGACAGATCCACTCGTCCAAGTGTTACGTAAGGAAAGATACTTGAACCTCTCCATGAGAATTATAAAAGCCCTTGTGTTGCCTCATACCTTCCAGCATACATAGCTGTGGCGTCACTACTCAGAGATGAGTTTTACTGTTTTTTAAAAATTATTGGGGTGACACTGGTTAATAAAACCATACAGGTTTCAAGTGCACAGCTCTGTAACCTGTTTGCATACTGCATTGCGTGCTTACCACGTAAAGCCAAGTCTCTCTCCATCTCCATTTATCCTTACTTTGCCCTTTTCCACCTCCCATAATCCTCTTTCCCTCTGGTAATCATCATACTGTTATCTGTGTCTTTTTTTCTTAGTCACTTCACCTTTCCCACCCAATCTCCCAACCTTCCTCCCCTCTGATAGCTGTCAGTCTGTTCGCTGTATCTTTCAGTCTGTTTCTATTTTGTTAGTTTATTTTGTTCATTAGATTCCACACGTAAGTGAAATCATATAGTATTCTCTTTCTCTGACTGGCTTATTTCACTTAGCATAATGCTCTCCAGGTTCACCCATGCTGTTGCAAAAAGGTAACATTTCCTTCTTTTTTATGGCTACATAGTATTCCATTGTGTAAACGTACCTCAGCTTTTTTATCCACTCATCCACTGATGGGCGCTTGGGCTGCCTCCAGACCTTGGCTGTTGTAAATGTAAAAGATGCTCCAGTGAACATATGGTACATACATTCTTTCAAATTAGTGCTTTGGGTTTCTTTGGATATACTCCCAGAATTAGAATCATTGAGTAGGTCACAGAGCAGTTCCATTTTTAGTTTTTTGAGGAAATTCTTTACTGTTTCCACAGTGGCTGCACCAATCTGCATTCCCACCAACAGTGCATAAGGGTTCCATTTCTCCACATTCCTGCCAACACTTGATGATTTATTGATGATAGTCCCTCTTACAGGTGTGAGTGGTATCTCATTGTGATTTTAATTTGCATTTTTCTGATGATTAGTGACATCAAGCATATTTTTATATGCCTATTGGCCATCTTTATGTCCTTTTTGGAGAAGTGTCTAATTCAGGCCCTTTGCCCATTTTTTAATTGGATTGTTTGTTTTCTTGGTGTTGAGTTTTGTAAGTTCTTTATACATTTTGGAAATTAACCCCTAACCAGATGTATCATTGGTGAATACATCTCTGATTCTGTGGGTTGTCTCTTCATTTTGTTTATGGTTTTCTTTGTTGTGCAAAAACTTTTTAGTTTGATATAGCTCCATTTGTGTACTTTTTCTTTTGTTTCCCCTTGCCCAAGGAGATATATCAGAAAACATAATACTATAAGGAATGTCTGTGATTTTATTGCCTATGTTTACTTCAAGGATTTTTATGATTTCACAACTTACATTTAAGCCTATAATCCATGTTGAGTTTATTCTTGTGTATGATGTAAGAAGGTGGTCTAGTTTCATTTTTTTTGCATGTACCTCTCTAATTTTCCCAACAGTCATTTATTGAATAGACTGTCTTTATCCCAGTGTATGTTCTTGCCTCCTTTGTCAAATATTAATTAACCATAATGTGTGGGTTTATTTCGGGGCTATCTATTCTGTCCCATTTATTTATATGCCGATTTTTATGCCAGTACCATGTTGTTTTGATTGCTATGGCTTTGTAGTATAGTTTGATATCAGGTGGTGTGACACCTTTAACTTTGCTCTTTTTTTCTCAAGATTGCTGAGGCCATTTGGGGTCTTTTGTGGTTCCATATAAATTTTTGGGATATCTGTCCTGGTTCTGTGGTACATGCCATTGGTATTTTAATAGTAATTCCACTGAATGTATAGATTGCTTTGGGTAGTATGAACATTTTAACAATGTTAATTCTTCCTATCTATGAACATGGTATATGCTTCCACTTATTTGTATCTTCCTCAATTTCCTTCTTTAGTATCCTATAATTTTCCAAGTACAGGTCTTTTAACTCCTTGGTTAAATTTATTCCTAGGTACCTTATTTATTTATTTTTTGATGCAATTGTAAATGGGATTGTTTTCTTAGTTTCCTTTTCTGATTGTTCATTGTTTGTATATATCAATTTCTGAATATTAATTTTCTATCTTGCTACTTTACTAAATTCTTTATCGGCTCTAGCAGTTGTTTTTTTTTTTTAATGGAGTCTTTAGGGTTTTCTATATCTAGTGTTATGTCATCTGCAAATAATGACAATTTTTCTTCTTCCTTTCCAATTTGGATGCCTTTTATTTCTTCATCTTGTCTGATTGCTGTGGTTAGGACTTCTAGTACTATATTGAATAAGAATGGTGAAAGCACTCTGTCTTGTTTCCAATCTTAAGGAAAACACTTGTAGCTTCTGTCCATTGAGTATGATGGCTGTGGTTTTGTCACATATGGCCCTTATTATGCTGAGATATGTTCCCTCTATTCCTACTTTGCTGAGAGTTTTTATCATAAATAGGTGCTGGATTTTATGAAATGCTTTCTCTGCATCTATTGATATGAGCATGTGATTTTTTTTTTTTACTCCTTCCTTTTGTTTATGTGGTTTATCACATTTATTAATTTGCAGACATTGTACCAACCTTGCATCCCAGGAATAAATCCCACTTGATCATGGCATATGATCTTTTTAATGTAGTGCTGGATCCAATTTGCTAAAATTTTATAGAGGATTTTAGTATCCGTTTGTAAGAAATATTGACCTATCATTTTTGTCTTGTAGTGCCTTTATCTGGTTTTGGAATTAGGATAATGCTGGCCTTGTAAAATGAGCTTGGGAGTCTGTCCCCTCTTGAATTTTTTGGAATAGTTTGAGAAGGATAGGTGTTCATTCTTTGAATGCTTGGTAAAATTCATCTGTGAAGTTATCCAGACCAGGACTTTTGTTTGCTGGGAGTTTTTTTATTACTGTTTCAATTTCATTAGTTGTAATTGGTCTGTTCAGATTTTCTGATTCTTCCTGATTTAGTTTTGGAAGATTGTGTTTCTAGGGACTTACCTATTTTGCCCAAGTTATGCAATTTGTTAGCATATAGTTGTTCATAATATTTTCTTACAATCCTTTGTATTTCTGTGGTGTCAGTTGTTACTTCTCTTTCATTTTTGTTTTTATTTATTTGGGTATTCTCTCTTTTTATTTTTGAGTCTGGTTAAAGGTTTGTCATCTTTTTTATCTTTTCAAAGAAGAAGCTCTTGGTTTCATTGATCTTTTGTTTGTTTTTTAGTTTCTATATTATTTATTTCTGCTCTAATCTTTATTATTTCCTTCCTTCTACTTACTCAGAACTTTGTTGTTCTTTTTCTAGTTCTTTTAGGTGTAGGATTAGATTCTTTACTTGAGATTTTTCTTGCTTCTTGAGGTATACCTATAATGCTATGAATTTCCCTCTTAGAACTGCTTTTGCTATGTCCCATTGATTTAGGGTTGTCTTGTGTTCATTTTCATTTGTCTCAAGGTAACTTTTTATTTCTTCTGGATCTTATTATTGAGCCACTCATTGTTTAGTAACATGTTAGTTAGCCACAATATGTTTTTCAGCTTTTTCATTGTAACTGATTTCTAGTTTCATACCATTGTACTCAAAGAAGATGCTTGATATGATTTTAATCTTCTTGAATTTATTAAGTTTTTTTGTGTGTCCTAACGTGGCGTCTATCCTAGAGACTGTTCCATGTGTACTTGAAAAGAATGAATAGTCTACTGCTTTGGGATAAAATGTTCCATAAATATCAATTAAGTCCATGTGGTCCAGTGTGTCATTTAAGGTCACTGTTGTCTTGTTGACTTTTTGTCTGGAAGATCTATCCATTGACATCAATGGGTGTTAAAATCCCCTGCTATGACTGTATTATTGTCAATCTCCCACTTATATCCACAAGATTTTCTATATATATTTAGGTGCCCCTTTGTTGGGTGTCTATATGTTTACAAGGGTTATGCCCTCTTGTTGGATTGATCCCTTTAGTATTATGTAACATCCTTCTTTGTCTGTTGTTATGACCCTTGTTTTGAAGTCTATTTTGAGTCAGAGATGGAGTTTTCGACTCACTGAGGGATTCATATTGCTCCTCCAGCCAGAGGAAGGCTGTGGGCCAAATCCATTTCCGCTTTGCCCCATGTCATCCAACTAGGCAGCTTTTTCTCATAGTGGAATCTACAGTCTTCCATTATCTGGTCCCAGCCTCCCTATCCAAACTCTTCTTTCTTCTTCCCCTCTACTCTTGTCAGGTGAGAGGCCTCATTATCTTTCCTAGCTCTGATCCTACCCTACCATTCTCTCTCTCTGTCTGCTTACACCTGCCACTAAGACTTTATTTATGTTGATCCCTGGCTTGCAGTGTTCCCCCACTGCTCACTTCCAATAATTCAAATGTTGCCCTTCCACCTCCTTGATGAATGAATGCCTTCCCCAACAATCCTAGATTCATTCAATATCCTTTTTCTCTAAAAAATGGTGATATAAAATTGGGACGTAAAGTGGCCTTTAATTGTTTCATGTAGTTAAACCTCCCTTGCTAAATAAAAATACAAGTGCCTTCAGGACCAAATCCAGATTTTTCCCCTCTTTCATTCATTCATTCAGTCAGTCAGTCTGTCATTCAACCAATACTTATATCACTAATCACCAAGTTACCCTACTCTTATATTCTTAGTCTCTAGATTGAGAGTTTTGCAGAGCCTCCAGTCTATACTTACTGTATGGAATTAAATTTAATATGTATAATTGGTGACCAGGATTAGAAGTGTACTTCAGATCCAAGGTGTCCAGCCTGAAACCCTAACAAGGACAGAGCCCAAGATGTCACTCATCACTGCTATGTTCACTACACTCAAGCTAAAGGGCCCAAAAGACACTCTGCGTAGGAGGTCTTCCCCCTTAAAAATTCTGCATCTGTTTAGAGACAGCTGTCATGAGGATAAATGAGAGACTCCTACATAAAAGTCACTATTTCACTCATAAAAACACATTTTCAGACAAATTAAGAAGATCTATAATGATTTATGAACACAGAAATAGACATTCTTTTCCAATTTCTTTACCTGGAGTTCCATAAGGGAGATGCAGGGGAACAGAACCCCTCTTTTACCTTACTTTCTCTGAGGGATCATCTCAGTTCCCAAAAACTTTCCCTGTGCCCCTTACTTCCAATGCATACCCACCACCCATGCACACAACCAAGGACTCATTGTTTTTTACTGATGATAAAAAAATTTGGTGGATTTTTCCATTACTTACCACAACACCTCATAGGCAACAATTGCCTCCAGACCCATATATCTCTAGGAGTATACTATGTAACTGCCCTTTAAGTTAAAAAAATTTTAATGTAACATATTATAAAAAGATATCAACTGGGCATTTCTAATACTACTTTTTCAAAAACCAAATTGGAATAATACCACATGTATGACTCTTACCCTTTACTGTTGGACTGAAGGTTGTTTTTCTTGCCATATAAGCATGTCTATAAGAAGTCCAAACAAGCTCTGAGTTATATAACATATTTCGCATTTTTGGGGGCTATAATTAGAGTGATAAGATTATGGCAATGATCCTAGAACAGATTAAGGACATAATTGTGATGAAAGAGGGCTTTGGGTCAGTAAAAGTACAGATCTGAAACTGTTTTATTTAACGTGATTTTGGCACAAAGCTCAGGAATAATCCCATATTTACAGAACACCTTTCAGAAACTGTTTTTCTGAAGGCCCCATGAAGTTTTCCCACGTCAAATGTTTAATTTGGATGGGAAGTTGCCTTGTGAGTTTCAGATGAAGTTATAAAACAAAGAGGGTCTCTCAGGAAACCACCACAACTTTAAAAGGGCTTGAAAATGCAGGAGGTACTGAGGCCCATATCATCTGTGAAACTTGAATATGTTCTCCTCCTCTTAAAAATGCTATGCATGAAACAACAGTGTTGGTACAGCAATGTCTGAAAATTAAAGCGCTGCCCAGGTTTGCACCTGTGAATAAGCATGTCCATGGAGAAGCCCAGAGTCAGGCTGGAGGAACCACACTGGTTAGCCTGGGGGAAGGAGGAAAGGGTCTCTGAGCTGGACCTTAGGGAGGAGCCCCGGCCTTTCTCCTCTGGTGTTGTGTAAGATGGATAGAAGACTTCTGTGGAGGAGGCCTGGGGAAGATCTCTTCTCCCATTAGTTACTTAACAGTATAGTGCTCAGGACTCATGCCATCAGTTGAAATTAAATAGAAGGGTGGAGAGGGGGATTATACCATGGGCTTTAAAGGGGCGAGGGTGGGTGGACCCTGGTTCTCCAGAGGCAAAGGGAAAAGAGCTGCAGGCTGGCATATACACGTCTTAAGCTGGGCTGTCCATTCCACTCTGCGGCTATACCTTATTTATATTTGGAACAGAATCTTGCACTCTGACCTCTTTTGTTTACTTTTGTTTATTTTCCCTTCTTACCTATGCTTCTTTTGAAAAACTCCAACTGACCTAGGCAGTAAACAAATGGGAAAACCTTTTTCCCTCACCTTAATAAGAATAAAAAGGGACAACATTATTTTGGGGGGACTAGGATGTCGGGGGAGAAAAAGAGAATAGGAAGGGGGAACTCACAGGGACCAGACGTGGGTCAGCAGGAAGGTACCACCCTTCCTGGAAGAGATCCATACGCTACAAAGGCCAGCAGGTACTGGTCCGTAATAAACTGCTAACTTATTCATTTAACTTTTCCTTTCCAGTTTAAACTACTATATTCAAAAATGTTAATATTAACTGGCTGGTATTTCCAGTAGTTAGCTTTTGGAGTTTCATTACAACTTACATATAAAAAATATAACAAAAAACAAAAATGGGATTCCTGGAAAAAGGAACCACCACATCAAATGATGTTACAACCTGCGATATAGAAGTCATACATTGTGATAGCTGAAAATCAACCACAGAAAAGAAAAGCTCACACAATGTCTCTAGGGTAGAAGAGTATTCCAGCTGACATGTTAAAATGTACACAGGCTGTTGGCAGCGCCATGGAGTTTTAGGGTAAATTCCTCCAACTCAGAGAATTTAAATTTCACTAAGCAATGTGACATAAGCCGACCTCTACTTTGCCAACGATGCACATAGAAAGATATTCACAAGGAAACGTTTCAGTGCTATGTTGTTCATTCCACATTAAGCAAGAAGCTATTAATTGTGACTTGCCAGTTAGCTTGGTGAACCAACCCAAAGTCACTGCCCTCATGGTTACTCAGACTGATACTGGTGAAGTCTGTTCAAGACTGTGCTGAGACTCTTAGTTCCTGCAAGTGCTACAACTTTCTGTGCTGGGAATTTCTCCACCTTTCTTCTGAAACGTGCATGCATGTGACTCGAGTCTGGACAGGTGCAGGGAGAGAGATGTATATGTGAGTTTCCTTCTTTAAAACCCAAGGCGTTCCCCGGGGAATATATGTGCTCTATAAGTATATATGACTTGGTGAGAGCCCCAGTATCAGGTAAGGGAAAGACTAATGAGCTAAATAAACCCTCTGTGAAAAGCATTTTGTTTTGTTAGAGTGCTGCTGTAGAGAACATGGGCACACCCAGTAGTCTATGATCAAGAGTAATTATTTGTTACAGTTCTATGGCTTAATTACTGGTACCAATATGAGAAACACTTAAGACTGTGTCCTTGCCATGAACTAGAAGATCTATGGAGACAAACCTACTTATGAAATGAATATCTTGTGTCACTTATGAACAGAAAGGATTTTCAAAATGTCAGGATATGAGGGTTAAACTGAAGGATTTATTTTGAATACTGGAAATATAAACAGTGCTCTAATTAACTAGCAAATTTCTCATACATGGCGCATATGGCGACTTTTGCTATGACCTAGATAGAGGGGAAGTCTGAACTACATTTTAAATTGAGATTAGTTTACAAGCATTCAGAAAATCAGCAATTTTCAGAGTGCAAGCGTTATGACTAAGGAAAAGTAAGGGTAGTGGAGTCTGAGTAAGTCTTTGGCATTGCCCCTCCTCATTGTTATCAGTCTTTATTGTTAATTCTATGTCACAAACAGATCTCTTTCATTGATTTTTATCCAATTCTTTCTAAATTCACTCTAGAATTCTAAACTCCAGCTTGGAAGACTCGGCAGATTCTGCCATTTCCCCAAGACTGCTGGCAATTTGTATTAAAAGGGACCTCCTGGTGTGGGACTCTCACCACCTACTGCAAAGTTACCCTTATGTCCTAATTCAGAGGTTCTTGCCCTCACCCAGAACCCTCCCCAGGCTCCAGTTTCAGATGAACCAGGCTGAGACCAGGAGGGGTATATTTTTAAAGTAGCCCAAGTGATTCTAACCTGAAGCCAGAGTAATCAGCACTATCCTAAGGTATTCAGAGCACACCCTCTGCCTGTCTTCCAATTACTCTTGTTTGTAATCAAATTGTAGTTTATTTGCTGTTCACTCTTCAGAATTCCTGCTCCCATTTGTGTCTCTTTCACATAGAAACCTCTCCCTGGAATGACCCTAGTTCTCCAGTTTTTCCAGCTACAATCTAGTCATCCTCCATGGCCCAGTCAGTTTAGACACTGTGTTTGGCTCACAGAATCCAAAGAATGCATGAGACATAGGACCTGTCTTCAGGGAGCTTCCAGCCATCGTTGAGAAGTCAAAACTTTCTGAGATATCGAATGTCTACCCTCAATAGGTAAAAATGGCAATTCTAGAAATAGCACAGGTTTGTAAGCATGTAAGCAGAAGCACAACCACAGAAACTTCAAGAAGAAAATGAATCAATCTAGGATTCTGTGGAGACCCACAAAGAACCCCAGTGAGTGCAGATGGTGGCGGGATCCCTAACATCCTCCTTCTAGATCAGTGGTGACCGTGAACCACAGAGAAAACCAGCAAGCACAACCTTGGGTCTAAACAAGGGGGTCTTATCCTCAATGTCAATATTGTCATCCTTAACTCGTCCTTGAACAAACAACACAGTAGAGGGAAGACACTTTAAAGAATATTAGCCATAGCAGGCTTCTGGAAGAGGAGGACTGAGTTGATCTACAGATCCAACTTACACCTTGGAAGCAAAGTGTTTGTTTTTTTTTTAAATAAACTAATATGCAGCCAGGAAAACATGGTCCATAGAAATAAGATGGACAACTTAGGTTGAGGTTTATTTAGTGTCAATTGTTTGGAACATCAGTGTGGGGACTTGAAGCTCTGACAGGTCAAGTGCAATTGTGAAAAGAAAATGGTGTCAGAATTGACAGCTGGTTTCCAAGCTCCCTGGAACTACTCTCACAGAGGAAGGTGTGAGGCACAGAGAAGCTGGGTAGGAGGCAAGAGAACAAGAGATGGTAAACCTGAAGAGAATAATAATAAAAGTCACAGCAAATCCTATGTGTCATATGGCTTACTAAAGACTTTGCATGATACCCACTCATTTAACCCTCAAAGTTTTCCTTATTAATCACTGTTCTCTTCATTTTCCAGATAAAGAAACTGAAGCACAGAGAAGTTAAATTGCTTGACCAAAATCACACAGCCAAATAAAACAGAAGTGGAATTTCAACCAAGGCCATGACCTTACCACCGTGCTAAATGGCATTTTAACAGTAGATATGAGGCCTTAGGAACTAGATAAATTGCACTTGAAAGACATTTTCTCAATATGAACTAGAAGGCAGGAACTGAGCTGGCATTTCAAATGTTGATTAGGAAGATCTAGTTCCCATCTTGAAGATATTTATAGTTGCTATAGCAAAAAAATACAAAAATTCAAAGTCAGCATTTAAAAAATCAAAATAAGTCATTTATTTCTGTCATTCCACTCTTTGGAGCTGCAATAGGAGCTGTGTTTATCATTATGAAGTAGGGCTAAGCCTGGAAGCTTGATGTAATGGAACAAGAACATTACTCACGAGGAAATATCTGGAAAAGCGTTGTGTGTGAGAATGTACATATTCAAGAGGGAAGCTGTTATCACTATGCCTTCATTTCATCCTTCCAGATATTTAACCACCCTATCACCAAAGACCATGGCAAGCACTGGGAAACACTGGGGAGGCAGGAGCATTTGTGGGTCACAACATTTTTCCAGCTTCTTCCAAAGCTGGTTCATTTTAAGTTCACACATCACTTGGGAACTAACAGTAGTTTGAACTTTTGGCCTGCAAGATATCCTGCCCATTGGTGAGTAAACATGTGGTTAGGGACAAACAGTTTGTATAGAACTCTTCATTGTACAATGATAAGATCTGGGGAAACTTTTTTTTCCCCTCGTTTAGATTTCTTTATTCAAATATCACACTCAGAAATTCCCCATCCCACTTTGCCAAGGCCTGACATTTGCACCCTTGTCTGGGAACTTCAATAATTTGGCAATTGCTGTCAGTGTGTTTTCTGAAAAGAATTTTAAACGCTATGTAGCCTCTTGAATTTCTTTCTCAAAATTATGCCAAGAGTATAATTGGCTTATAAAGAAGATAAATATAGAGGAAGCGCCTCCAGCCATTCAGTACCACACCCAACTGGTCTCAAGTCTCCAAGCTTAGGCACTTCACATACAGCATTACAACCAAACCTTATCACCCTATCCCCCTTGTTTCCCAGCTTTACTGACCTATAACACTGTGTAAGTTTAGGGTGTACAATGTGTTGATTCGTTACACTTATAAAATGCAAAATGATTACCACCATAGTGTTAGCTAACCCTTGCCCCATTTATCTTTTTAAGATGAGAAAACAAAGGTCCAAGGAGTTTCAATGATTTGCTCATAGTCAGCCAGCCCTCAAAATAGTGTATCTGGCTCTGAAGTCAGCGATCATTTCCCCTTTGCTAGAGCTAAGCTGCCATCTTTAATACTTTCCCTCCCACTCCCAAAGGCCCCTTGATATCCCCTGTAACCTGACCGTAACCCAGACCAGTTTCTGTAGGTTGAAGGGTGGCCTAGGAAGATACAAGAGCTTCACAACATCCTGCCCACAGAACTAAGGTTTGAGAGTTGTGGTTCTTTCTTTCAAAAGCAGTATTACTAGGCTGAATAATGGCTTGGGTATTTTTTTCTCCCTCTTTGAAAAAATGGCAAGTAAAATAATACTCAGCTATAGTGTTACCAACCTGGAGAGGTAAACGTTAGCCTGGGGGACATTTGAACTCCTTCACAGTATTTTACGTAACAACGCCTCTCTGAACAAAATGGCATTAGCAGGTAATCCCTTTTTGCCAGGTCTCATGGCAGCAGCGCCTCCCTGCTTTTCTCACACACGGGTGGGTGTTCATA
This sequence comes from Pteronotus mesoamericanus, assembly GCF_021234165.1. Lineage (NCBI taxonomy): Eukaryota > Metazoa > Chordata > Mammalia > Chiroptera > Mormoopidae > Pteronotus > Pteronotus mesoamericanus. The sequence goes on from NW_026555001.1 coordinate 1,444,147, forward strand.
GATGGAAACAAAGAAGTGAGCAAGTTGGAGGGTACGTTGGAAGAGATGCCTGACTTGGAGTTGGGGATCCTTATCTTCAGCTCCTGCATGTTTTTTTTTTTTTTTCAGTCCAGAAGCTGAGCAATACTTTTCATGAGAATAGCTGCCCACCCCCTGCCTGTGGGATACCAGTGGTTCCAGAAAGACTGAGAGAGAATTCCTGCAGACCTCAGAGATTTATGTCTGGGGAGGCTGACTGGGAGGGGACCTGGTCTGTGCTCCTGGCAGAGCGATAGTCATCACTGGAAGGGATACAGGAAAGTCTGAGTCACCGATGGACGGGCTGAACCCGAGGCAGGGCGATGGGACCGGGCCTGGCAGGGTTTTGGAAGCTTTCAGAGCTGGCACTTCGCTGGCCTGGGCCAAGCTGCCTCTTTGGTGGAATGGAACACGGGGGACAGTCAAGTTTCCACTGATTTTCGCAAGTTTTTCATCCCCATCCGAGTCCCTCTAAACATAGCACCCACCTCCGTTCAGCTTTATCTCCGACTCGTCCCTATGCCTAAGAGCCAAAGCAGATGAAAAGAGAAAAAAAATGCCTGAATACCATCTGATTCCTCGCCTCCTTTCATAGCGCAGTGCGGTGGGAAACATTCTCACGGACATAACCACCGCACGAAGAAGCACAAGGCGCACAGTACCACAGAGGTATAAAGTCTTAGGAGGGTTAAAGGAAGAAGAAATTAGATTTGTTTAGAAGGAGAGGGGGTCAATTTAGACAGATCTTAAAAGGCAGTAGGAGAGGAAATTTTTTTTTTAGCTTTTTTGTTGTTATTTTACAAAAACAGACCCCTAAAAATGATGCCAGGAACCTTGCGAACTTTTCTAAGTGTGGGGCGGCAGGAAACTCTGCTGAGGATCAGGGGGCCTGCGCAAGAGACTCAATTCCACCCTGGGTTCCTGCCGAACTTCAAGAACATCCCACCTGTGTTTTTACCCATAAAAGAAGGTAATAGTCTCCTAGGTTCCACCTGAGGGTCACATAAAAGTGAGCGAATCAAAAATTTTAAATGTACTTTATAAGCAACATCAAGGTATGAATACGGAGGTTCTGAACTCCCACAGATGACGGTGTGGGGCGCCCCAACTTTATTTCGTAGCAAAATCCCCAGAAGCCCAAAGTGTTGTTTGCCACCCACAGCGTGGTCTGGGCTAAGACCTTGCCTTCTGAGGGGGGGCTGGGCCACTGCCCAGTCTTGGTGCCCATTCCAGGTTTATTAACACTGGATTCCAGGGAGCCTTGGCTGGTGCCTGCAGAGCCTAGGACTTCCTTGAACTGGAGGCATGTGCTTTCAGGCTGGTGAAATATCCAGCTCGAGGCTGCCCTCACACTGGTGGCCCCTCATCAGAAAGGCGCTCTTCCCCCCAGAGTCCCCCAGGCTCAGCGAGCGCACGCCTCCCGTGCCTTGTGGGCCCTCCTGGAACTCCTCCGGCAGCCCCCCGCCTGATTCTGTCCAGGCCTGCACTGCCCACTCCACATCATACACGTGCTTCATGGGGATAAGGCTCACAGCCTATGAATCTTTTGCAAATCCCAGCAGGCCTAGGACCGCGCCCAGAGCAGCCACTTGCTGATAGACTTCAAAGCCAACTCTCCCCAACAGTAGGTGGCTGTGCCACTATCAGGCAGTGCTTCACAAAGTGTGGTCACCGACCACCCTGCACTAAAAAATGCAAATCTTGGGTCCTACTGAACTGAAATTTCTAGTGGTGGGGCCTATCCCCTGTCATCTGACCCACTCCCTGAGAGTCGCAGTGCACGCTAGAGTTTGTGAGCCCTGCCGTAGGGGACAACGTAATAATCCACTTAGCAAGATCCGTGTCAGACAGATCTTGGGGACTTGGCTGCGGAGACCAAGCAAACCTCTCGCTTCTGCAGGACTTCCCACCTCCATGCCTAGTGCGAATGATGAGGCGCAGTGGCTACCTGATGCCTCTCTTGCTTCCCAAATGCTGGCGTGGTGATGTGCTTTTATTCCTGCCAATGAAATGATATGCCTCAGTCCATAACTAAGGTTGGGTTCACCTTTTCTCCTCTCTCATCCTCCCAGAAATGGCTGATCTTTGTAAATACTACGTGTTGCTCTCTTCCCATTGCAGCATGAGTGGAGGCCACCTGACCCGCGCCTCTGCACCTCTCACACTGATTGCAGATGAGAATGGGCCTTTCTCCTCCAATTGGATGGCTCCAGTTCTATAAATGAAACCTTGACCTTTAGAAGCAGCACTGATGATAGCTACTTCATTTTCCATACTTTCCTGTTTCCAGTACATGGTGAATTCTTGGCAAAGGGTTCCTTTCTCACAGCCGAAAACACTGGCAGGCCCCAGGTGTGGAAATCTCAGCTGGGAAACATGAAATTTCATTAACATCCTCAAAGCACACGCGTTGGGAGAGAACTTTGCCCACGACAAATTAGAAAGTCACTCTTAATGAAGAAATAATGGAGAGGATTAAAACGCTTCCACCCTTTTCCTCAGCCTCCCGATTAGGAGCTCCTAGGGTTATGGGGCCTTCCATAAATCACGGCTCGCTTTGCCACTCTGACTCCAAGCGCCAGCAGGCCATCACTGCCTGGCACTCTTCAGCCCAGCCAATAAAAACTCCCAAGTCACCCTGGAATGTTCTGGGATAACTGGGATGCAAGAAAAATACATGGTAACCTTTAACAAGCCCTACTGCTGAGGCGAGCTGAGGAGAAGGTTCTGGAGGGCTGGGAGTGACGGGGTGGCCTGACCATAAGAAGTGCAATTCTGGCCAGCAAACTCACGCCCATTTTGAGAGGGATGGTCGTTTTCTCAGGCAGAAGCCCGGTGCAGGGGTTTGTTCCATAGGCGAAGGCCGCCCTCTCTCCCCATCGCCCCTAACATGAACGTTGCCAGAAACAGCAGCACTGAAGTTGGCATGCATCATGACTCATGGGCCCCTGAGCAAGTCCCCGCACTGATTTGTGCCCATTTCCTCATCTATTACAGGAAAGTTTACCGCCATCTGCTTATCTCATAGGTACTGGGAAGACAAAGTGAGACAGTAACGCACAAAGGACTCTGAACAGCAGTTTAAGAGCCGCACACACACGGGTGCTGCGCGCCAGGCACTGCACTGACGGCTCTCAGTGACCTCACTGCCTCCTCACAGCAGCCGCCCGAGGGAGTGCTGTTACTTCCACCTTGCACAGGAGGAAACCACGACTCACAGGAGTTAAAAAAAAAATAAACAGACAAAATAATAGGCCTCTGAAAACCAAATCACTGTTCAAAATGGGATACCCTAATCCTAAGGCACTGTGAGATGAGTTTGTCCAAGGTGATTCTCTGCCATGCTAATTGCGGTCAGTTAGGACGGGCCTGTGAGGGGCAATGTGAATATTCTAGAATGCTATTCCATATTCAAATCCACCTGCTAAAAGAGGGGAAATGATGAGTTAGCTGCAAGACAGTAGCTGATAAATCAGCCGATTTTAATTCCCAAAATCATTCCTGCTGGGCAGGACCACACTCGCTTTCACTACCGTGCTACCACAGGATGTCTTTACTGAGCACTTGCCCTGGGTAAGTGGGCTTTTCCCAGACATGCGCACGTGCACACACACATACAGCACGGTAGAAGTTGCATCAGCCTTTGGGTTTTTAATAGAAGATTTAGGGAGATAAGTCATTTGTGCATGTAAATCAAACAGATAGGTTGTATATGCTGGGTGCCAAGTGAGAGAAGTCATTAATAAGTAATTACTAACCACGCAAGGGTTCAGAGGGACTGCAGGATTCACAGACGGGCTGGCTGCGAGAGGAGTGGTGGGAGAGCTGGGTAACCAGAGACGTGTGGCTGCGTCACCCCAGGCAAAGGGAGCAGGCAGGAAGGCAGGAATGTGCTTGGCACGTCTAGAATTTGGGCAGTGAGATGGAAGAGGGCAGGTTGAGATCCGACAAAGGACATTTTATTTTATAGGTCATGGGCGGTGCCCAATGTCTCAGAATAAGGTGATAAAAGTGGCCAAGCTCTCTTGGTTTATTTGTAAAACTCCTTCCACAAGTGATTCATTTCAAATCAAAATGGCTGTGTCTCACTATACGCTTTTGCTCCTTGGTGCTACCTAAAATAGTATTTAAGGGAAGTCCATTCCAATAGTCATTTCTACCCACATGTAGCTTGCTATATCACTCACAAGGAAGCTGCATAAAAATAGTATGCCCTAGAGGAAATGAGTCCAAGGACAAGTGCAAGACACATGGCCCAGAGAAGTTTCTACCTATCATGAAAGAACACACAAAATGAAATTCCTGTTTTCAGGGAGAAGAAACTCACTTATTCTATGGATGACAAAGACAGCAGGACCCTAGTGTTTGAAGGGCAGGAAGACAAGGGACTATCCCACATTGTGTGGAGCTCGGAAAAATGGGCGGCGGGTTAGGAGGGGGAAAGGGCAGCATTGTTTAAGCAGGTAATTCCTTTTTGCTATCATTACAATTCAGTTACAGTTTGCTATAGGAATGTGTTACTACAGCAGCCATCCTGGGAGACAGAAATTGCAGTAATCCTAAAGGTAGCAGCATCCTTACATCTCACACCGCGGCCCCCCCACCCCCGGCCCCAATCACCTCTGAAAGAGGCGATCGCTTTTCCGAGGTAACACTGATGAGGGAGAAGGGACAGCACTTAGAGTCCTCAGGGTGGGTGCCTGGTTGGAAAAGGCCACAGGTGATTCTGATGACTGTTTCTTCTGTCCTTCTTGTCTCTCCCACTTCCTAAGCACCCCTCCTCCAGGCCAAATACTGCTTTCCTGAGGAATCATGAGGTGACGGTACAAGCTTAAGTCTAATGAGGACACCAAGCATGTCCTCCAGAGAGTCGCCGGTGTGGGTTTAAAGGATGCAGATATTAGGGGACGGGGTACTGGTGTTTTCTCAGCAAGTCAGCTGTGTTTCGGAGAGTATCCTTATCTAGAAGATTCTCCAGTGCCATCTTCTCCATGTGAAAGGAAGATGCTTAGAACATTGTCCATGTTCTTAGACGACAGAGACAGACATGAACATGTTTCACCTCAAAATGTAAGGACCACAAAGAGCTGTCAGCTCGGTCTCCCCACTCAGCCACCCAGCAGTTTCGCAAGTGAGGACTTTTCACCACCTCCTGATGAGAAGTAGCTTAACTTTCTAAAGGGTTTATACAATCTTCTAGCCACGTTCTGTGGGTAGACTTTCCTCCTTACATCACAGCAGGGGCACTGAGAAGAAAGCAGGGGATGGGAAACATTTCCTCAAATACGCAACTTGAGAAGGGGGTCATTATGCATGGAGCCTTCTGCGAAAAGGACTCCAGCAAATGCCCCTAAACATCATTTCCTCCATTTCTATTAAAAAGAGAGAGAGAGAAAGCTGGAGGAGCTGATATTTTCTTACAGTTTCCTTTTTCCTGACTCTCTCTGTACAAAATGATGTAGTTGTTTACTTTAAAGCTCAGGAGTCAGCCAGCATTGTATGAAAAGCTTTCCCACAAAAAACCCATAATAAGACAAACTCCTTTCCATGATGTTTTAGCAATTAGCAAGACATGAGCAGGCTTGCTCATGCTCTCGCTCTAGGATCTGCCCCTTCCTCCTGCCCCAGGAGCCAAGCAACCTGTTTATTGGAGGATACGGGAAGGACTTTTCATTCTGCGGGGGGTTTGGGGGGTGTTGTAAGGAGGGGCATATAGAAGTCAGGGACAACGGACAAATGAGAGCTTCACTGGTCCCACAAAGTGGCTTCACAAGCTACTCTCAGGGCTCCCTCTGTTCAACCCTTCATGAAATCAAATTCAGTATGATTGTCCCTGAAATGGGGGAACAATAAAACTGTCAGAGGTGCAGTGAGAGCAAATCGCCTGTCAAGCTGTCAGCATGTTATCTGAGCCAGCACAGCGGAATGGTGAGCACGAGGACAACGTTAGCAGAGGCTGCCCGGGTTCACCTCGCAGCTCCACCACCTGTTAGCTGTGGGACACAGAGAAGGCTTTCCCCCTCTCCTCGTCTCAGGGGGCCTACCTCACAGAGCCTGTGCAAGGGGCATGCTAATCGAGATGTTTTTAGAGCTTTAAAAAGGACTGCTATATAGTAAGTGCTGCAAAAATGTCAGCTGCTCTTATTTTTGGCTTATAGGAAATGTTCTATAAATGTTTGCTGCTGCTGGTGGCCACAAGGAAAGCTATTACCAATGGGCAGTGGGTATGGGGGAGGGCAGCCCAGGAAGGGACATGTCCCCAACAGAGCCTAGGATATGTCACAACCTTGAAAGCATATGCATGTATACGGCTTAAAAGCAGAATTTACAACTTTGTAGATGGAAAATGGAAAGATGTCTATGGTTTTCATAACATATGTTGTCAAATGAAATGTTTGACTACATCTTCTCAGCTGTAAAACATGGTTTAGGAAATGAGAAGCACCAGAGCTGTGGGAACTAGGGAAGATTTCTCCCCTGCGTAAGAGCTGCATGCTAAAAAAGCAAGGCTGGGTTGGGTTACTCCTTAAGAATTGTCAGCCTGTAAAAGGGAAGCCCCAGGCTGGGCTACAGGTAGGCCAGCTTTCCTGTGGACAACCCCTTGATTGCAGCCCCAGCGTGGCCTTGGTCTTGGGTCAGGAGAAGGGACTATGCTTCACCCTTCCAGCTAAACAAACCCTGTGACCAGGTGCCACACTTCCTGTCCTTGAGACAGGCAGGCCTCACTGCCAAACACAACAGGAACATCAAAGCTTTCGTGGCAAAATAACGATATGCAGGTACTGCCCTCAAGCTCAATTTTTACTACAGGGACAACTTTTTTTGGAGGGATAGCATTATTTAAAATGCTAATATTTGCAGTTTGGATACATCCATGATCTTGTTCTCCTATCCCTCTTTTATCATAAAGTATACCCCCAGAAGAATATAGAATACATATTTGAAAGAATAATCCAATAAAGCAAACTCCGTCTTAGCCATGGCGCAGCTTGACAAATAGAAGATCCTTGCTGGTCCTCAGAAGGTCCTTAAATCGCCCAGATTGCGGCCCCGCCCCCTCCGTCCCTCCCACCCTCCCCACCCAGGGGCCAGGATCCTCATCCTGCGGACTCTCCTGGTAATCACTGTCCTGTTTTTCTTTACACTCTCTCCACCAATGTGTTTATCTCTAAATAAGATATTGCTTAGCTCTTCTTGTTTGGGGACTTTATATAAATGTAGTCATGTTCCATGTACCTTTCTGGGACTTACATCTTTTATCTGTGCATCCTCCTTTTTAACCACCAGTTCTTCCGGCTCAGGTGTCATTTCTTAAGGGGTTATCACTCTTCCTCTTTTAAAAGTGTCCTTAAAAAAAGTCCATCAAGTATTCTCCTTAAACTGCCAAGACATGGCCACTCAACTAATTCTTTCTGTTCCCTTGGATGCAAATTGCCACATTTAGGTAGACTATGGTCGGTTCCTCAACTTTTCAATGCGAATATCATTTCTCTACATTTTTGATAGAGTGACATTTTTGATAGGTTTAAAGATCAAAGAAATACATTCAAACCGTTCAAATTATACCGTCGTCCAAAAAGACACGTTTCCCCAAGCACCGTATTCTTAATATTTTTGCACAGTCTACCATGTTTCTTTCTAGTTTGGTACAGATTCTCACACTGCTTCCTTTTCTTGTCTTCCTTGACCGATGCAGTCTAAATGTCTCTTTTTATAAAATCGGGATTTTTAAGTTTCATATCTTTACCTTAACCTTTGAAGAATTTGTATATATTAAAAACAAAAACAAAAACAGGAAAACCTCTAACCTTGTATTTTCCCCTCCCACAAAAATGCTTATTTGGATCAAATGGGCCTTTTACTCTCAAAATCCTGCAAAATCTTAGCACTATTTCCCACAGAGGAGGCAGGAACATCTGAATGTTTGCATTTTGTGCTAAAGTTTGTGTCTTCAAGATTCAGGAATTAACAAGTAGCTCAAGAGCTAAACAGAACCCACCCTTCTGGGGATGTAAAGGTACAGGAATCACGCAGCTTTTGAGCTGGAAGCATCTATGATTTCAAGTTTTTGGAAGGACCTAGTTTGTTCCTGCCTGTGGCATCCACAAGATATTGACTTCCTGTGTTTGCCCAGTGCCCAGGACAACAGGCTCTCTCCAGTTCCCTTGGCGATGAGCTGATTTTTTTTTTTTTCCCTTGAGATTAATGTGGTTTAAAGTTGCAGAGATCAACACTGGGCAAGGCAGCAGGATGGGAAGATCGAACAACATAAACATATATATCTGTCTCAAAGGTTTTCACACAACATCGTGGCCACACAGAGCCAATTCCATGGATTCAAATGGGCTCTCACTATGGTGTTAACCATCCATGGGTCTTACTCCTGTGACAAAGTCCTTCATATGTGAAGGGAGAGTGTCCCTCCAATTTGTAGGAGTATGCCTACTACTCAAGCCCATTCACATCTTTTCTTTCTCTGCCTTTCTAAGATAATTTCTGTACCACTCATCTTTTCACAGAATCATACTTCATTTTCTGGTTCACCTGTGCTAGTCTTGCCTCCCTAGATAGATCAGACATTCTGTGGATAAGGATTGTCTTTTTTTTCCCCCTATCCCTGGCATACCTGGTACTGAGCTGAAGATATACCAGATATTGAAAAATACCAACCATCTACTATATTCTAAAGCAGAATGCTTCTTCTCTGACTGATGGCATGTGTTCCATGCATCTTCCCTTCCCTGGTACCATGCCTCCGTGGCTGCATGTTTAAAGCTTCACAATCCCTGTCCTCTGCTGAATATCTCCACGTATCAGCCACTCCACCTGGCAATCCAAATGGATCTTGCCAGCCCAAGGGGTTTTCCAGGGAATTCTTTTGTAAACATTTTATTAAAAAAGTTGGCTTTTGTAAGGTGAACAATCACATCTAAATTTATTTATTTTTAAAGGTCAGCTTTTATTTTTAAGTTTTCTTCTAGGGAACCTACATACATTTCTTTGCGAAGTTCACTTCCAAGTGACTACATTAAGAAGTACTTCCTATATCCCTAGTAATTTCCCCCAAAGGAACAAAACTCTGGGTGCATTTGAGTGTGGAAGTATTTCAACTTTAATGGCATTGTGTTTCATTTGGTTGCTGGTGTGTTTTTAGTGTTAACATTGGTGAATCTAGAAAAATCTTCATAAATTAGGGCTTGATAAAGGAGGTTGGATTTTAGCTATTACCTGAACAACAAAACAAAGCAGGTATGAGTTAGATAAATGATGGCAGAGACATTGAGAACAAAGACATCATTTTGCCCACCACGCCTACCTTCGAACTCGTACTGACCTGCCCCATCCATGCCCCTTTTGGAGGACCGAGGAAGGCCACAAACCCCACTGCCTCCAGAGACTACCAGTGGGTCGGGCCCAAACCAAGCCCTAGAGCCGGGGCTGTCTAATGAGCTTAGTTCCCTAGCAACCTGCACACAAGAGTTCTTGATAAAACAGATTACATAATGTTGATGAATCACACCTAGAGATCACGTGGACCCAACGAAGGAGCTAATTTGCGCCCCCGCCACACTGCAGGGGCAGACTAAGGGGACGCTTCTTGCCCGTGAGCCCTCCTGGCACTCTCCCTGGGATGTCACAGCACAGCCAGCTACTCTGGTGGGGTCAGAAGTGGCTGTTTCAACTTCCTATTGCCTCTGACGGAAACATTCTCATAACAGGAAGAAGAGGGGCTGTTCTTCCTTTTATTACTTTCCCAATACAATTCAGATTTGCCTAAAATACTACCCCTCAAAGAGTTATTCCAAGATGCCCTAGGTAACAGGCATAAGTAGTCTTATCATTCCACTATATGGGGCAAAAGTAGATTTGCAGTTTGTATGGAAAATAATACAGTCATTAATAAGTAATAGTACAAGAATGAACTGTTCCACATAACTCACAAATGTATACCTACTTTTGCCCTGTTCTGTGAATCAACCAACTGCCATTTTATATACACTGTGGTCTTTTGGGAGATCATCGATCCTCAGGAGCCTAATCTCTCCTGGTCATCAGACAAAATGAAGTTTCTGGAAGCCAGCGACAGTAGTGCCCCCCCTTACCCATAGTTTTGCTATCAGGGGTTTCCATTACCCACAGTCAACCATGGGCTGCAAGTATTACATGGAAAATTCCAGAAATAAATATTTCAGAAGTGTTACATTGCATATCATTCTGAGTGACATGATAAAAGTTGACGCTTTCCCACCCTGTCCCTGGCAAGATGTGAATCATCCCTTTGTCCAGAGCAGCCACACTGTGGACACTGTCCCCACATTAGTCACTTAGTAGCCGCCTGGGTTATTGGATTGTTGCAGAATCCCAGTACTTGTGTTCATGTCACCTCCATAGTAGCCCAAAGCTATGTCACAATGCCTGTGTGGTTCACCTCCTTCATCTCATACCTAAGCATTGTATCACCTCACATCATCACAAGAAAGGTGAACACAGTGCAATGAGATACTTTGAAAGAGGGAGAGACCACATTCATATAACTTTTATTACTGCATATGGTTATGATTGTTCTATTTGTTTATTGTTGTTAATCTCTTAGCATGCCTAATTTATAAATTAAACTTCAGCATAGGTATGTATATATAAGGAAAAACATAGTATATAGAGGGTTCAGTACCATCTGTGGTTTCAGGCATCCACTGGGGGTGTTGGGATCTGTCCCCTACAAACAAGGGGGGGACTACTGTACCTGGGTTTGAACCCTGGATCTGCTACTTCTGGCTGTGTGACCTCTCTCTGGGATGACAACCCTACCTCAGAAGGCTGATGTAAAGGTCAAATGGGTTAATACATGTAAAATGCTTAATATTAAACCTGGCATATATGAGTATTACATAAATTTTTGCTTTAATCGTTATTATTGAGCCAAGGATGACCCTGAAATGGAAGGTAACAACTTGCCTGGCTAATGCACTTTAATAAGACAACTATAATATAGCTCCTGGTAGATCTTCTGCTATAGGACTATTAGTCACTGAAAGTGTCTTTGGATTTGGAATCCTGATGTAGAAGGACCGTCTTGTGGACACAAAGGCTTTGACCAAGGTAGGAACGTTTCCTGAACTGAGCTTGGAAAAAGACCACCGGTTAGAAACACTGTTCACTCATGCACTAGAAACAAGTCTGTAATGGTCCCTTGGGTGGTTCCCAAGGAGTCGCATGTCACTGATTTTTAAGTCAGATTCAGGAATCTTACAGGTCATGTTGCCGAACTCCCCTCTCTCTGCTCTCCCCGGTGTTTTATGAGTGAAGAAATCAATGCCCAGAGAACTGTTTCAGGACAAGCATCAGTGAAGATGCCAGAGCTAGAACCACAGTTTCTTGACCCATGGTGCCCTCTGTCCTGCATCCTGTGTTAACTACAAATCAGCACACAGGGACACATGTAACCAAATGGGACATACCCACCACCTGGCAAGATCTTTGAGCATTAAGGGCCAGCAGAGTTACCTGTGTGCCTGAGACCACTGGGACAAAAAGTGTAGGCTGTATGGGAAAAACCTGTTGTTTAAGCAGAATAATCTCAACAGACTGAATAGAAGCTTCTCTACAAAATGCCGCATGTGTAAAACAACATCAATCCACTATCAAAATTCAGCACAAATCTAAAAATAAACATATTAAACAAAAGAAGGTAAATCCTGAAACCCAATACATGGCACTGGGGGGATATGGGCAGTCTGACGTCAGCCACTGAGGAAACTGGCTTTGTTTGGTGAACGGGTTAGATAACTTGGACTTCTGGTTTTAGATTTCAAGATGAACCTTCTTATTTAAACGCCATCATTATGTACCCATTTAACTGCGGGCAAATGGCACCTTAGAAGTGTGTAGGTCATAAAACCCAACAGGCTGCAATCTAAGGTCAAGTTTCTCATCAGTCCTGGGTTACACAACCAATATTTTCTAGAGTATAAACTGCAGCGCGCTACTTTCTCCACAGGCAGGCAGCCTTCCTAGGTGCCAGGGGAACTGGAACAGCCTCTGACAATTCTGCCTCGGAAGTTCTTCCATTGCCTCTGGACCTGTGAGTTATTGAAACAGCCTCCTCACCAGTGGCTCTGCTTTTCATTTTCCCCTTTAATCCACAGCACGCAGAGCTGCCACATTGTGCTTCCTCTGTTGTTACTTCCTGTCACATCTTCCAGGAATCCTTTACCTGTAGAATAGGTCCAAACTCCTTGTCTGGCATTGTAAGAAGCCCGCAGCTGAGCCAGAATCATCTCCTGAGGAAGCTGTCTTTCTCACGCTATCCCAATGGACGCCTGCTGTTTTTGCATGACATGTCATTACTCTTAGATTAGGGGTTTCTTCCTGCAAACTCCGCTCTCCCTAAAACTTGCTGTGCCCTGCACCTGACCCTCCAGCCAGAGACTCCCACTCAGAGCACACTGCTCCTCCACGGTGGACCTCTCCCACGGGAGGCAAGGGTGGGAGCACTGGTCCGGATCCCAGCTCTATCACTAAACTACCTGTGTGACCCTGGCCAAGTTGCTAAGCCTCCATGAGTCTCAGCCACTTTACCTGCCTGAAAAATGAGAACGATACCTATACCCTATGGGACTTGTGTAAAAGGTATGAAAATAGTTCTTGCACAAGGCTTGCCACATTATAGGTACTCACTCCCTAAGTCTCTCCCTCTTTATCACATACTATCTTTATTTTAAGTTACTGTTTGATATACAAATATTGTCATCTGTCCTTGAACACAAGACTCCTAGTCTCTGTTATCTCCCCAGGGCACCTAACAAGGTTCTGGCACGGAGCAGATTCTCATGGTTATTAACGGAGAAGGGCCATATCCCAGTCCCATGCCCGCTCTCTCTCTCTCTCTCTTTCTATGATGGAAGCCCTTCTTTAGTGGGCCAAAGTGCTCTAAGCACACGCTTTTAGGTACTGCGTCCTACAGGATCTCTGTTAATGATCCAAGCAAACGAGACACAGCACTCACAGCGAATGCAAGAGGTGTACGTTTTGAATCTGCTTCCAGAATTCCATCTCTACTCCAGTCTCCGGAACATGCCCATATTAACAGGTGGGCATTTGTAATGGAAACCTTCAGAAAAGACACCTGCTTATGCACACCTGATCACATTTGGGTACTTAAAAATCATTAAGACTTACTCCAAACTCTCAACAGAAGTTACAGTGGTTTTAAATTCTCTCTCTCTCTCTCTCTTTTTTTTTTTTTCCAAAATAAGATCCTTTCCTCAAATGGTATTCTACTTGGAATACTCATACGTGAAGCAGTCAAAAGTGGAATTTCTCTGAATGGAGTAAAAAGAGGAGTGTGGACATCCTCTCACCATAGCGCATACAGGGTCCGTGTGTCCAGAAGTGTGTGTGCATGCTCACGAGCGCAGCGGGGAACTCCTGAGACCCCTAAATCAAAAAGCTAACTCAACAACCACAACTTAAAAGAATAAGTGAAAAGTTTAGGGGAATGGGTAACTATACTTATCACCAGTGAAAACACATGTACTAAACAAACATATAAACGAATCTAATGTCAAAGGAATTTAAATCTGGTTCACATGATTGACCTATAAATCTGTCATTGTCAGTTTCTTTACCAATGGCACTCAAGTTTGTTATAGAAAGAGAGAAATATAAAGAGCAGGAGGTGGGGGGATCTGTGGCAAAGAGACAATGCCATCTCTGGGCAACACCAGGCAGAGCGTTCCATTCACTTTCTGCTAATGTCGGCTGCACAGGAACCCAAGGATCGACTGGCGACCTGCAAGCCCCGAATGCTGGGTGTCTCTACAGGAAGCCCTCCCATACTGTGGAAACTTAGAAATCATTTGGTTGAAGAATATTGAGTGACAACAAAAGCAGTTACAATATATATATCACTCGGTGAAACAGTTTCATAGAGCAGTATGGTACCCGTTTTATAAATATATACATATGAACAGACAGGTGTTTCTGAACTGGAATTGTACACATCAAAATGTTAATAGCCATTAGAATTATTTTTATTGTCCTTTTTGAATTTTCCAAATTTTTTACAAACAACAAATATTCTTTGTGGTAAAAAAGTGAATATTCAATATTATTATTCTTTAAAAGCCAAGGCCAACAGTTTCTGAAGGAAAACAAAGCAATGAGTTCTGGGCACCAGGCAGGGATCATCATTTTTCTCACTGTGGACCAATAAACATGTTCCGATGAGGCTAGGAAATAACTAGCTTCTTCACTACTAAATCCGTCGGCAGGTAACATGTCATTCCATGACGCCCATGGCATGGCATATAGTAGGTGCTCAATAAGCGATGGCTGGATGGATAAGTATGAGGGCCTCGCCCTGTTCCAGCCCATTTTGGATATAATTCCTGTGCTCATGGCCCTTCTCCTCCCTGCCCTTTTGTTCTTGCAGAAAACAGAAACATTTCTGGAAACAGGCTGATAAAACCTGCTAATCTCACCATCTTAACTGGCATTCATTTTTTAAAAAAAATTCCAGTCTCATGAGTGTAAGTAAAATAGACCCTTTCTCACATGTGTGACAGTAAATGGGACCCAGGAGAGGGGACCCGGAGGTGAGCATACTTGAAGTAGAGAATTTGGACACGAGGGAGAGGCTGGAGACAAAATAACACCCTGTCGGGAAGCCTCGATCCCAGTCCCGGTGCTGTTACAAACAGGCCCGGAGACCTGGCTGGGCCTGTTTTCTCAGCCCTAAAGGGAAGTGACCATCCTTGCCTCTTAGTGACATCATCAGGAAAAGGTGGGATGACTGATTAAGTGAAGACATTTTTAAAACCAACTGTCCTAGTCAAATGCAAGGTTTCCTTAGAGGCAAAGAAGTCACATAAATCAGCAGCATCCTAGATTAAGAGCCAACAGGTAGACCTCTGCCCTGGGAGCATGTTGTTTTATCACACAGAGTGCTTCCTGTTATGCTTCCAGACCTAGTCTTCCTCCTCCATGAAGCTTTCCTTGATTGTAAAAACCATGAGCTATTCTCTCTGATTGGCTTTGGTACCCCTGACCTGTCTGCATATAGACCTTCCCCTGCCACCCCACCCCCCACTTTCTTTCTCTCTCTCTCATATCCCCCGCCAGTCCTCACAGCCCTCAAACCATCCGTCATCAAGTGAATAGAGTTTATATCCCCATGTATGTGACAGAGATCTTAGCATAAAAGTCTTGTCATGCCCTGCAGTGACCTGCACACTGTAGACCCTCACAGAAGATGTCTCCATTGGCTGGTTAAAAGAAAGAGCATTGTTGACCAGCCCTCACTCGCAGGCAAGTATGACCTTCAAGACTACGGAGATGGAGTTTGCCGGAGTCTGATCACTTTGACAATTGACTCTGCCAACACTAGGCAAGTACCTTCTACCACAGAGCTCATTTCTCTGAAATCTGTTAAAAAACTACAGCAGCTATTTCAATTTGAAATCTTTTATTGGCAATCATATTGATTCCCATGTGGCTGCCTGACCCACAGACCACCTCTTGGTGTTAAAGTGTCAATTCAGTCTTGGGAGACATTCACCAAATCCAGCAAAACCCCTCCAGCAGTGTGCTCCCGAGGAAAGAGACCCACACTTCATTCCATTGTTTCCCTGGCTCTTTTAGATTTCGTCTAACATAATCACCTCTTTTTTTTTTTTCTTAAACAAAAATCTACCAAAGGCCAAATTTTTAACTTTGTTGTTTTCTGCATTCATGTTTGCTGTTCTTCAGACTTAATGGTCAAAATATATATCAGAATTTCTTGAAACTGAAAGTTTTCCCTGAATCATCAACACTCTTTCTCAGTAGTCCTTACCCTGTGCTCAGACCGACTATTAAAAATCATCTGAAAAATGCCTCCAGTTGCTTTTTAAGGACTTTTCCATTCTGCATTTCCCCCAGGGCAGCGACAGAGGCTGGCGGAGGGAGATTCGCTAGGAGTTTGCCCTGCGTTTCCTGCACAGCAGCTCACAGGGGCAGTCCTGGAGTTGGCTTCCCAGGCCCTGCGGGAAATGCCAAAGGGTGGGGGATGGGGACGATCATGGAGAGGACATTAACGAGGAGCACTCACAGATGAGCTTATTCAAGTCAGGTTTTGTGGGATCCAATTGCAAGAGATGATTTTACATGGGGATCCTACACATAATCTAAAATTGCCTGAGATTTTTAGTTAATGTAACTATAAAAACAAAAGTAAAATAAACCTACCATCAGTGGCTCTCCTCTCCCTAGGAAGCTGCATATCCAGGGGCAATTCCTGAAGTCACTCCTCCCCCGAAGGCCTGATTCACCAAACACAGACCTCTCAAAGCCTAGCTGAGTGCCCAGCCAGTGAAGCAGCCTCCGAGTGTTAGGCTCCCTTTCTAGCAATAAGCATCTGATCCTACAGATGCAAGAATTCCCTTCTTTATTTTGAAAAGACTCCTCCTTTCTTCCTGTCCTTCCTTGTTGTTGTTCAGCCATTGTCGTTTCCTTGGGAGAAGGAGGACGCAGAATAAGGTGGGGATTCCAGCTTTGGAAAAGTAATAATGTAAAGATTTGGGGGTAAGTTCTAGGTCTCATCAACTATCTCTTTGGTCTCACCCTGTTCCAGATGCTACCCACTCTTCCAGGGCCAGGTTAGATTCTACCTCTTCCAGGAAGTCTTCCAAATTACCTTCTGCAGCGCTTCAAAGGAATCACCTAAATGCCTTCATCAGAAGAGCTACCATGCCATAGAATATTACTCTTTGTGTGTCTCCCCACTAAACAGTGACCTCTATGAGTTTAAAGTTGATATCTTTTGAGCTTTGAAGCTCCAGAATCTGACAGTGTCTGACAGCAACAGATGTTCAATATATATGTGTTGAAATAATTATATTGAAATAATTAATATAATTATAGTCCATACCTTTCTCTTCTAACCCAGGAACAATTGTGTGTGTGTGTGTGTGTGTGTGTGTGTGTGAAAACATTAAACACTGCTACTAATTGAACACCATCTATTAAATCACCTGGCAGTGTTAAATATGAAAATTTCCATTTCTCATGCACATCAATAGATAGTGCAAATAGATAGTGCAATTTCTATAATTCTTTATGGCTCCATCAGTCTTGATGAGCATAACGCCTTTATAAAATAAGATTTATGCCCAGGGTTATTAAGTGGTAAGAGAGAGAACCCAGGAGGAATGATGCTACTCTTTGGCTAGAGTCAGAAGTCCCTGATCCCCTTTTCATCCCATATATTTGATAGTTAATTATATACAAATTTGTAGCTTTCTCTAGTTGTTTCAGTTTATTCTAGCATACAGCAGAGTGGGAACCCAAGTCAAACATTGGTTTAAATGTGATTAAAATTAATGTTACTCACTTAATTTATTGGCCTGTCTGTCTTTTCTCACTAGCTCTGGAAAGTTGGAGCCATTTCATTGGCTTTTTTCCTTCCAGGTCCCACAGAGAATGATCAGAGCACAGTGAGCCAAGGGCAGGTGGGCTTGGCACAGAAAAGGCCGAGTCACTCTTTAAGTGCAACTTGGTCATTCGGCAGGCTGTAGTGGCCAGACGTAACCCAGGACCTGACTCTGGGATTGATGGCAATGGGTCTGCACAATCACTGCCACCGGTCATCCTTCCAGACCTGGTACCCGCACTGCACATAGTTCAAGTGCCACAGGCAACCTGTGTAGTAATCACAAGCCATGTGCAGCCCATCAGGAATGTTTCCATAGGGGCTGTTTTCATCCAATGAACTGAAACATAAAGGCTTGCCTAAAAATAATTAAACCTGACTTTAAACATTATCAATGCCATGTGTGACATTATGCAATCAGCTCTTGTGTTCCTTAATCATGCATATAGATAGAGTCTTAATTGAAACCAGGTTTGTGGTAGCTCAGATGAGTTGTCCTTTATTCTTTGGAAAAGTGAAAGAAACTAAAGCAGGACTGAACTATGGCTGCTGAACCCAGCTGACCCTCCATGGTAACTTCCCAAGATCCACCATGTCCAGGGGTCCCACAGGATCCCACAACTAGACTGGACATATCCTGGGATGTTGGGTCTCCCAGCAATGAGTCCAAAGAAGGATGCTAGTGTGGATCCCTGCCCAGGAAACAACCTGAGGGAGTGAAAGACATGGCTCACGTGCTAGAGGTAGAGGAAGAAGGGTGTCCCCACGGAGGGGACACTGTGCTGAGTCAGGCACATGAAAGTAGCAATGTAGTATCACAGCAAGGCCCCATTGGATTGGGGGTCCTAGAGATGAGATGGTTAAGTCCAACTTGGCCTACGCGGAGAATCTGTGGGCAGAAGGCTTTGACTTTTCTAAAATCTGATTTTCTCACTTGTGTGAAGAAAAGAGAGATTTTTAAAAAATCTTCCAACCCTCCGATTCTGACAGTGAACACCTACCAGGTGTGAGGCCCTGCGATCGGCACCATGGGAGGTAAAGAAATACTGGATACATTTCTCATTAATCTAGAATTATGCTCAAGTGGAGAAAAAAAGAAAGTTGACGTTGAGATTAATCCTCTATTATCATGATGGGCTTTGCGTGTGTACGTACATACACAAATGCACAGACCCACAAATCTTGGGAATTACGTAACACACATCAAAAACTAGCATAGCTAATGTAAGTCCTGTCCTTGCTCAGAAATGCGATGTCCAGACTCCTTAAGATATTTCTTATTTCCTAAGGGATCAGAGGAATAAGGAGAATTCCATTAGATGATTAGATGTGGTTCTCAGTGTGGAATGGGTGGGGCAGAGTTTGGGATCTAATAATTGAGAAACAGTAGATTAAATAAAGGTTATTTTTTTTCTTTTTTTTCTTCATTGCAGGACTCCTCAGGGACTTTAATAAGCGAATGTATACTGAGATATTCCAAGAGAGGTCAAGATTGCCGTGTTCCAAACTGGGGGCCACAGTGTCCTTTATTATTGATTTCTCAAGTGAGGAGGGTCTTGGGAAATACCCTTTGGGAAACAGTGTGCCAAAGAGGCTGTAAATTCCCTGAAGTCAGCGACTGTGCCCTGCTCATCGCTCTATCTCCAGCACATAGGGATGAGTCACTGAAATATAATAACCTAAAAATCGGCAAAATGACCAAATGAGTAACTGTTGAATTCTAAGCAGAAAGACTGGCATTCACAATAACGTGGCGGTGAGGGCAGGTCAGGGAGCAAGGAATCATCTCTCCATGATGACACACTTTACTGGCTGCGCTCCCAATGGGCACAGGTAAGAGTTTCAGGTGAGGCTCCCTTCACCTTTACAAGAAGCCAAGGGCTACAAATCCACAAGGCACCCAAAAAGACTCCATTTTTTTTTTCTTAACAAAAGAGATAATAAGGGCTTCGTAAAGAATGTTGGCATTTTTCTTTACTAGGAATAAAGAACAACTCAGAGGTCAGACTCCATAATGGAGTTACAGATTATCTTCTTTTCTTTACTGCCACCTTCTGGTTATCAGGTTCCTACATGATAAATTTAAAATGTCACCTATATTTGCATTTCGCTATGGCATTTTAAGGACTTGTTTACATCCTTTACCTCATGACATTACTCAAGTTATGAGTGGTTAGGCTGGCCTTTATTCTTTTTCATTTGACCTGAAGACAATGTAGAACTTTAGTGATTTACATAGTGATAGTAAGTTACGAGCAAGGCAAGGACTAACCACACCTGTTGGTTTCTCCAAAGAACAAACACTGGATTCAGTAACTTGCTTTGTCCAGATACATCTGCAAAGAATTCTACTGCTCTCTCATCCCCTCACAAACATAGTCTTGAATGGAAAATTCCATGCCCTTAAAAAAGAGGATGCTGCTCAAATACTCCCAGATCTTTTCAAGGGTAAAATCCATTTCACTTTACAAGGTTTTTGAGAAAGAATGTAAAGGGTCTATCATTGACTTTTCCTCTGTCAGTTGAGGAGATACCATATGCCCCCAGTGCTACTCCAGGAAGGCGATCCACCATCTTCCTCCTAAACATACCTTGGTTTGGAAGCAGCAATAGAGTTGGGTTAGGTACGGGTGTTTCCGTGCTAGAGCCAAAATCCTCTTCTCTGTCATGGTGCAGTCCACGTCATCATCCTGAAGGATGACGTCCTTCTTTAAGACTTTCACAGCATATACTTCATCTTTGCCTTTGAGCTCTGCCAACATGACCTGCCATCAATCAAAAGCACCCAGTCAGTGTATACAGGTAGGGAATCAAAAGAAGAAGCATGAGTCAATCAATACCAAATGCTTAAAAACTGACTCCTTCTTCCTATCGTTTTAAATAGTATGAAAGCCTTGAAAATGTTTAGAAAAACCACCCATCCACATACACCAGCTACTACCATTTATTTACTTTTAATCTCTAACACAGTGTCCAGCAGAGTTGAATGCACATCTGTTAAGTAATTATTCATGTGTTCATATACATTGATCACACTTGCAGTTATAGTACAGCAAGTATCACATAGCTTTTTTTTAACTGAACAGCAGTTCATAAACATTTTTCTGTATAGTTTCACCATTATGGTGGTTTCTGACACTCAGTTCAAGTAAGTATATTACAATTTATTTAACCTTTTACCTCCTGTTAGACACTTGAGTTATATGTAATTAATACATATTATATAAAAATTGCATAGAGTATTTTTGTACATACAATTTTTTTCTTTCTTTGGGTCATATCCTCAAGATAGAAAGTGACAGAAGTGGATTATGGGGTTAAATAATCACACACTCCTAACATTTTCAAAAAGGATGTATGATATAATCTGCCACTAGCAATGGAGAAGTACTTTAATTTCATGGTAATTTACTAATACTGGGTGTTTTCACATAAAAAGTTACTTTGTTCATGCAATGGGTATGAAATGTTACCTCAATGTTGTTTTAACTTGCAATACAAATTTTTAAATATTTGTTTTCTAATTATATTTCTTTTCTGTGAACTATTTGTCTGTTTGTCTAGTTATCTTCAGTTTTATATTATTTTCTTATGTATTTGTATGAGCTTGGTATATAAAGATACAAAGACTTTTCTGTTAAGGTTTTTCTATATTTGTTTTATAACTTTCTGTTATTTTTTTATCCTATTAGATAGGATCATTTATCTTTATGTAGCTGAATCTATTCTTGTTTACTTTTGTGGTTTCTCCTATAGTTTTAAAGCTGAGAATATGATTTCTTCTCCAGAGAACACATTAGCAGTTCTGTTTCTTGATATTTTTGTACTCATTTCCTTACAAAGGTTGTAATGGGGTAACTTGGCCAGTGTTTTAATAATATTAAAACCTGTACTCAGGGAGCCAGGGAGATTGGCCTGATTGCAACCCGCGATGCGATGTAGCAGGAGTGGCTGCCTGCGCCTGTGACAGAGGCTTGGAGGGGGCTTCTAGGCCACGGGCCCTGCCTGCCCAGACTAACTGTGGCAGCCAATAAAGGAAGAGAATACGGGAGTGATAGTGGGTGTAGCCGATTGTGGGAGGAGTCATAAATGGGGTTACAGACTTCTCTGTAAATTCCAGGCTGGGATTTAAACAAAAAGGCGGGCCGCCATGTGGGGCAATGTGAGACCCTTGCGGGACCACGTGGGTCCATAGAGGGTGAAAGGACTCTGGCTGGCGGGCCATGAGGAGGCGCCGCATGGTTTTAGATTAAGAAGTGGAGATTGCAAGGACACAGCCTTTGATGCTGGGAACCGCAGGAGACCTGCCCAGCCCAGCGCAGACTCCTGGGAGGAACGGGGAGAAGTGAGCTGCGGAATTCTGTTCTGTTCTTCTGGAAGGCGGTACTTGACTGGCATGCTCTGAGACTGGCCTGACTGGGCAAAGGGGGGAAGGCAGGACTGTGTGTTTGTGGGCATTTCTTTGTTTCTAAAGGGAGTGAGACTTAATACCAGAATTCTGCCATTATTCTAAACCGGTATAACTTTTAAGTAAATAATTTCTTTCCTTTTTACCACCGAAAGCCACAGTCCTGGATGTGGCTGCAGGCGTAAAGAACCTAGAGTAACAAAAGACCCCAGGGGAGGGGGTTGTTTCTGTAACAATGTGACAAGCCTTTCTCCCATTCCATATCTAACTCCCCAGTACAGTTCCAGGGCAAGTTGTTAGAACTAAAGAGCAATAACTCAGAAGCTCAATAAGGGAACTCAGGATGTTAACTTGAAGACATTTAGTTGCCCACATACAATACAAATTCCTTAAAACTGGCTCACTTTGATGGTGCTTTTTCCTAAGGAAAAAAAAAAAATCTAAAATGCTCCAGAGTCATCTAAGTTCCCATCTTGCCTACACACACCATATGGAAACCTGGAGACTTGAGGCTGTACGTTTCCCCTCAATCTTGCTCACAATAAAACTGCTCTCATCCTAGAGTTATGCCTGCCAGAGGACTGGGGTCTGCTTCTTATTTAGTCAGTCTCTAAAGAATGTGACTACTTCAGCCTTTGCCATTTGTAAATCTAGTTACCTTCCAGCAGCATTGATCTCAGCCTGAGATGGGGCAGGTGAGATGGGCCAGGAACCAGGCCCTGCACCCTGGGGGCTTCACAAAGCCATTCTCTTTGGAGCCGAGTGGAGATAGCAGGCTCTGCCCTTCAGCAAGCCTCCTGACTCACAGGTAGACTGTGGGGGCATGTGACCCTCCCCACCTCCTGCCAGGAGCTCCCGGAGGCAGGTGCCTGGGCTCTGGGGCAGGGCCCCTCTGCTCTGGAAGGTCCTCGAAAGACAACGCCCATCCATTCTCAGGTGTGGCTTTGCTATGAGCCTAAGAGCCACGGAATCATCAGGGATCAAGGCTGAAATGTTAATCAGCTTCCTAGGCTCTCTGCCCTTCTATCTTCTTGCTAGAATGAATGGAAATTATTGTTCCATCTCACTCTGCCTTCAGAACGGTGGCTGATCACCAGGAATGCTTTATGTGAGTCCCACACCACGTGTCCATCTCAGAGGAAGACAGGACAGGGAGGACAGCACCGTGGGAAGGGGGACCCTGATCCGGGATAGAAGGTGGTTATCCTCACTCTCTTGCCACAAGCTGAAGATAAACAAAATGTTTAGTAAGTGCCAGAAAAGTCAGTTACACAATAGTTGATTTCCAAAGTAACACATACTAAGATTTGTTTTGAGCCCTGAGTTCACTGAGGGCAGAGGTTCTAGGGTTCATTTTCAAAGTCTTCGTAAGGAATTAAAACCAGATTTCAGATGACTCTGAAGGAGGGAAGAAACGTATTGCTACTAGTATTGATAGTGAAATGCCGAGCACATGTAAAGCACTGTCAACTTTCAAAGTACTTTTTGACCCACTAGGTCACTTGATTCTTGTCCCCATTTGACAAGCAGGACACACAGAATCCCAAAGAGATAAAACGTCTGCACTGAAGTTCCACAGCCAGTTAAGAGCAGAATCCCAGCTCCTATGTGCTTGACCTTGGGCCACTTTCACTCAATAAATGAGGAAAACATAACAAGACCGGGCAGAAAGTTCATCGCTTAATCTTACGTCAAACAAATGAGAGGACGGATGCCGCAGGGTTCCACCCACACGGCCCACAGACCTTGCCAAAGCTGCCTTTGCCCAACACTTTGATGAAGTTGAACTCCTCCAGGCCCAAGCGCTTGGCCTGGCCTTGCCGGACTTCGCCGTTCTCGCCGGGGCTCGCCAGCTGGCCATCTGTGGATGCTGCCGCCCTGTGCTCCTCCCCTCGGTTGTCAAATGACAGGGCCTTCCGGATGTTGTTTTCAAGTTCTTTTAATTCTACGGCCAAGGGTGACAAGAGAATGCATTAGTGCACACCTCACGGGCCCTTTCCATGAGGATTCAAAACTCAGAATTTCACCCCCAT
Source organism: Pteronotus mesoamericanus (assembly GCF_021234165.1). Taxonomy (NCBI): domain Eukaryota; kingdom Metazoa; phylum Chordata; class Mammalia; order Chiroptera; family Mormoopidae; genus Pteronotus; species Pteronotus mesoamericanus. The sequence goes on from NW_026555001.1 coordinate 1,468,016, forward strand.
GAGTTTGCAACCCTCTTTTTCGCTCTTCATAGCAACTGATCCAGTGGGGCATCCCTTTAGGTTCCCTCCTTTGCTCTACACATATCCACTGGCACCTAATGAACAGCAGGGCCTAGGCATGAAAGGAGGAGGGGGACACAGCCCACCAACCAGGTCCTTCAGCTTAGATTGGGACCCCACCACCTCTCTGAAAGCCCCCAGGGGCTAGCAGCCTATTCAATTATTCTTGGTTGGAAGAATCCCAGCCTTCTTTCTAGAACCTTGCAGAGTTCCAAAGGCAATGGATAACCTTTGAGTTTCCTTTGAAGATTAGAGACTAATTGACAACTGTTGTCTTGGTAATAAAATTACTTCACTTTCTAAAGGACTTTACTTGGCTTTGTTGCTGGGTTAACTCTAAATACCCATCTCTTGCAAGGCTGTTAAACAAAATGAGCAAGGAGTTTATCATTAACCAAGGAAGTGCTTCCCAAGAGACATGCTGCAGATTTATCTCAGATGGGGCAGGGATTCCTCAGTACAATTTCACAATGGTGAGATGGTCCTGCTTTCTCGAGAGTACGTGATGTGAACTCCCTCGGTGTGGTAATGCTGGATGACCTTTTGATCTTTTCACTTGGAGGGAGCTTTGCTGGTAGATATTAATTCACCAAGACTCACACTCCTCTGTGTACTGGGTTGGCCAAAAAGTCCATACAGTATTTTTTCCATAAAAGAAAAGACACATTTTTCATTTTCACTAATAACTTTATTGATTTGGATATTTTGAGTATGTTGGCTATCTCCTGTGTGGTATAACATTGATTCTCAATTAATGTCTCAGCTTGATTGCTATCAACTTCATCTGGCCTACCCAACCGTAGAGCATCGTCCAGTGAGAAATCTCCAACACAAAACTTTGCAAACCAGTTTTGACATGGTTGGTTAGTCACAGCGCCTTCTCCATACACTGCACAAATATATTTTTGCATTTCAATTGCATTTTTACCTTTCTTGAAGTAATAAAGCATAATATGCTGAAAATGTTGTGTATTTTCTTCCACATTCAATTTTAAAATGGCTACACAAAAATTTACCAATTTTGATTTTTTAAAAAATGCATGCTGATATGACAGCTATCACAATACAATGTAACAAAATTATTTTGAATGAAGTTAAAGACAATAGAGCGCCACTAGAGCCACCTTACGGGAAAAAAAAAATCAAACTTTTTGGCCAACCCAATAGAAATGGGCACCTTGAGCATAATCCAATTTTAAGACACTCGTGAATAAAACTTGGATTACAGAAGGGGAACACTGACTTTTAACCCTTGGGAACCAGAATCAGACACGAGTGATCAGATGCTGTTGACATAGGGATCTTCAGCTTCTTTCCAGAAGCACAGAGGCCCACAAGAGCTCACTCGAGGAACCTGGAAATCTCTCTGATTTGGTGTTTGGCTCCCCTGGGGACAAGAGGGGTCAGGAGAGCTTCTGATCCTACAGTGGTTTCCTACCACATACTCTTAAGTATTACTTTTAATCTCAGCATAGAACAAAAAGTCTCAGTTTCCAAGGACAAGTTATTAAATGGGTTTTGGAAGACAGAACTTGGGTGTTTAGGGATACTAAAGACTAAAGAGAATGTCTAAGTGTCCTTACAATGAAGGAAGCAGAAACCTTCATTGTTTTCTAACCATGCCGTATCTTGCTAAGAGGGTTTTCACAGTCATCTGTACTCATGTCACTGCAGGGTGGTCCTGGTACCTGCATTAACTGGGGGCAGGGCGAGGCCCCGAGAGGTACTGCACCCTGCCAGGGCTCGACAGCACACTGGGCAGGAACCAGGTCTAGAAACCTGGTCACCTCACTCGTACTGAGGGTCTCTTTACCATATGACCCCATCTCCCTGAAGTTTCTCAAAGGGGGTCTCAGCATTAAAAAGGGAGACATGAGAACACCCACACTGGACCAGAACAATACCTACTGGTCTGGAGGTCACAGAGCATCATCAGACAACTTACAAATGGGTTAAGCTTCTTTTGGAGTGATGCACAGTATAAATGTGCATTAGGTTAATCAGAGCAGCACAAAGAGAGACTCAGACCAACTATTTTGTGTCCTCAGGGCTGGCACACTGTCCCTGCAGCTGTTTTATTCTCTCCTGGGTAAGAAGAACAGGGTCACAGTGATGACCTCCAAGGAGGGTTTGATGGCGCAGATTCTGAGTGCGGGGTCCCTAAGCCAGGAGGGGCATGGTCTTGCCCCTATCCCTGGCTTAGACCCTGACCTTTGGACGAAACTTTTCAATTCTCTGACCTTCCACTTCCCACCCAGTAACATGGGGACGCCAGCACAGAGTTGGTGTGAGCATAAAATTCAAATGATGGATACAAAAAGGGGCTATGAACAAACCCAGGCACTACCATGCAATGACGACTAGCCCTGTGCTGCAGAGGCACACTTCCCTCCCAGTGACATCGGGTTCTGCTCACCAGAGGGGAAGGTTTTAAACTTGTAAGTCCCTGCTTGGCCTCACCATTCTTGCCTGCAGAATCAGGCAAGAAAACGGCCTGAGCTGAGCTTTAAGGGGAGTGAGGCCCAGAGCTGGCTTCCTGCCCACGTCCAGCCATCTGTTCTCCAACTTTGTCCTATTCCCATCCACCCACCCTGACTCCTGCCCTGATCTCAGGTTTTGGGTGTGATGACTAGAGTCAGAAGGAAGGAAATCAAACTCAGCTGAGAGACTCTGTCAGGCCTATGGCAGACACTGGGGCAGAGTGGTAAGAGAAGGGGCTGTACCTCCTCCCTCTCCTACGCTGGGAACCAGGAAAAAGAAAGAACCACAGCATCATGTGCTCTCCTCTCTTATTTTGGCCTGGAAGGGATTAAAGGCAGAAAAGCATTTAGTGCTTTGCCCTCAAGAAAGCCTTGTAGAGTGAAAGAACAGCTAATGAGTCACCAGGGAAAGTGTGTCTGAAGACCTTCCAGGCCGCTGGCTGTTTTGGCTAATACAGGGCCATTCTTGGGTAAAGAGGTCTCAGCTCCTTGGAATGTCCAATGACCAAGCTCAGAGGTAAAGAAGCAAACCTAAGGGTCTCACCCTGGTCACAAGGGGAGGTGGGTGCTGACTTGGACCGATCTTCCTCAGTGGGTGAGCTTCCAGAAGCAGGCTGTGGGGACTCAGCACCAGCAATGAGCTAAAGAGTGGGAGAGAGAAAAGGGGGAGAGAAGCATCAGAAAGGAGGGTGGTGAGTCTCCCTGGGGTCAAAAGCATCCAGGTCCCATACCAAGCACCAAAGGAGATCCTGGTGCACAGTAACACTTGCTGAGCTGATGGTCTGAAAGCAGTCTCAAGGTTTCATTGGCCAATTAAAGGGAAGAAAACAAGAAACTTCAGTTTGTTCAATTTTGATTCTTTCCAAATACAACTGATCTTTTAACGCAAAACTCAACGATACCCCCTTCCATAAAACCTCCCTTGCCAGTCCAAGCAATGCAAGTTATGACACTTGCTGTCTCTAACACCGCTTTGCCATTTACTTTTCTCTCGTTCAGTTTTAGTTAATAATATCTGTTTGTGTATACTGTGCAGGGCTCTCTACTCAGGTAGACTACAGGGTTTTCGAAGGTAAGACTCTATCCAGTACGGCACTGACATTGCCCCTGCTGACTTACACCACATGATACACATAACAGATGCTCAGCAAATACTTTCAGATACATTGGTATTTGTTGGCAAAGTTTAACAGGACATTCCCAGTGAATTCTATTTTCTACACAACTGCTGGCATATCCATTTTAAATTCCCATTAGAGTCAGAGGTTTGGACTAAGAGACCATAAGATCTCCTGTTCCCTTTCCCTCTCGGCTACCAGCTGTGTGCACACGCCCTTTCTCGATGATGGACTGACTGCCCGCAAGGGGCAACATGAAGGGAGTGAAGGCTCCGGCGAGCCTGACACTCCTGCAAAGAGGCCCTTTTAGCGTCTGACCAAGGGCACCTGCCTCCCATCCTCTCATACGAACTTGAGCTTCTATGCGATTCACTTGGCTTTTTCCAGAGTTTCCATCAGAAGCATTGCAGCAATAAAAATAGCAGGACTGAACTCCCTTAGTCTTTTACTCTGCTTCTCCCTGAATTTCTCCATATTGGCTTCTTACCACAAGGTTCCCCAAATCCAAGATAGACCGTTGATGCCTGGCAACTGGCATTATAGCCCATGTAAATATGAGGCTGAGGGCAGGAACAGAGTTTTAAATGTTTCATGACAATAAAGATTCTGTCTCAATTTACTTCCAGCAAGGAAACAAAATTCTTCTGAAAATGGTCCACCGGAGCTCCTCGATGTGCGTGTCCAATATCGTCATCACACAGTGTTTACATAACCGCCCTCTCTGGGGGGCCTCGCTCTCTTGGGTCTGTCTTTTGCTTGCAATTCAGTGCTTTGGGTCAATAATGTAAGTCCTGTTTCCACCAGTGGGATGTACAGAGCTGAGAAGAGTCACCGGAAGCACAGAATCTCACAGTTAACCAGAAAAAGAGGCCTTTCCCCCCCCTGCAACTGTTGTAAAATAGCTTTGTTTACTGGGAACGCAGAGAAGAAGCAGTTTAAGAAAATGAAAACAATCCACTCATTCCCATTCAAGGGAGAAGGTGCTTCTGAGAGGCACCAGGGAAAAGGCGTGGCAGTTTCTAAAATGAGAAGGGAAACACAGAGCCCTTCAGAAGACATTTTAGGGCAAAGTTTAGGAGAAGCATGTAGGAGGCAAGATTGTAGAGGCACTCGGACCTAGACCTGCTTTCCTAGTAAAGGCCGGAGAACGCCTGACACCGGGCAACGAGGGCCACTGCCCAGCTCCCTCCCCCGGCATTTCTTGCCCAGGGACCTTGGTTCTGATTTTGTCATAACTTATTTTTTTCAAAGACACTTAAATTTTCTAGGTTAGCGGCCAAGGATAAGAAGGGCCTTTGAACAAAATGCCATAGATACCTTTTTGCTCTGTTTACGTCTGTGGGCCCTGACTTACCGAAACAACATTTTAACAAATGGATCTCTTCCCACTGACATTCAGAATGTCACGTGGCTAGAGACAGGGCTTTGGTCTCCAAAGAGAAGCCCAGATGTTGCATGTCACGGGGCATTAACAATGTTCCTCAGGCAGCTGAGTGCCGGCACTATCACAAATCTTGGCTCGCTCCCTAGAAAAGAATGTGGTTCCAGCTCTTCATCCATTTAGCCTCATTACAGTGATACCAGAGGCAAAGTTCAAACACTGACATTGCTCTCATGCCAGTTCTGGAGGCAGATAAGCCTATTTCCTTGTCCAGAACTGCCCTGCTTTTCTAGAGGGAATTCCAACTTGCTTTGTTTTCCCTCCACTTCAGGAACTGAAGGAGACTTTAATGTTACCTGCCTGGCCTCTTTTTTCTTTTTCTTTTAAGCACATGCTATTTTGAATACAGTGTCTCAAACCCAACAATCTTGAGACCTCCCTCCCAAGCCCTCTCAGGAAGCCAGCACAGAGATGCTGGCTCCAAAGAGCTCCAGAAACCCCACCAAGCGGCCCATTACCTTTTTCCTCCTCTGGCCGCTGTTGGTGATTTTGTCTGGAGTGACACCAAGGTCAGCCAGGACTTTGGCAATTCCTCTGGCGTCCACCCCACAGTTGGGAGCCACGTTGGTTTCACAGCGTCGGTGAACATTCATCTTGCAGACTGTAAGGAGACACAGAAAGAAACTTCAACACTGTTCCTGGCCTAAGGAAGATCTGATTTTTTCCTGACGGTAAAGCACTACATGTACGTTTGATAGGGTTTGGAAAATGCAGAAAGATGAAAAGAGGAAAATAAAAATCTTCCGTCATCTCATCACACAGAACTAAAATCATCCACCAAACTACCATATGCGATAACAATTACTTACCAATTAAATAAATGGCACATTTAAATTTCCTTTCAGGGAACAGAACACTGACTGTAGAAGAACTTAATTGGTTTATCTGAAGAAAAGTTCATTTGGTGTATGAACCCAAGGGGTCACAGGTATAGAGTCCACTCTATTCTTCTGCTGAAAGGGGGATTATTACCCAGAGAGGAATGCCCTGAACAGAGCCTTCTAAGATGCTCACCTGAAAATGCGGAGATTGAATGAAGTGAACTCAAGGCACCTTTCAAATCTAAAATCCAATTTCAACAGACCAAAGGCCATGCTTGAATGTATTCCTTTGGCCCACGTCACTTAGTTGTCCTTGGTAAAGGACATCAAAGAGAAAACAAACTATTCTGGTTTCCAGTCCCGCACGTAAGGAGCTTAGATGTAATCACTCTGTCCTAACAAGCAAAAAGCTGAACAAACTGAGAAATCAACAACTCTTCTTGGATTTATCAGAGAAGGTCAGTCACAGGCAAAATGCCATCCCCAAAATGGGAGAGACAGGTGACTACAGGGAAACATGACCCACTGGAACAGAAATTGCCCAGCGGCAACCTCTGGGCGAACCCGGGCCAGGAGAGAAGAATCTGAACGGAAACTGGCAAATGGCTGGAGTCTCAGAGAGGACAAGTCTGAGGGTTAAAAACTCAAGGCAGATCCCATGCTTTTGTGAGTTTTACATCTAGGAGTTTGACCAGGTTCTCGTTGTGAATATTGAGGGGAAAAAAGTCTCTGCTCTGGCAGAAAGAGGGGATAAAGGAACCCATCGAAATACGCCAGAGCACCCCAGAGGCTAACCTGTTAGAGTTTTATCAGATCCTAACCCTTTGAGGGGAGGAAAAGTACCCAATGCCAGCCTGCTCTAGCCACCCCGTCCCACCTAAGAGGGGAGAAAACCTGACCTTATGAAGTTCACAATCCAGAGGCACAGCTCACTGGAAGATCTCATCACAGGGCCATGGTTCGCCCCTCGTCCCCACCTTTCACCACCGCAGTCCTATAGGCCTATCTACTGCGCTGCCTGTTAACCGGCACATCATGTCTGGCTGTCTAGAAAAAAAAGTTACAAGGCACACTAAATGTCAAAAAACACCATTTGAAGAGACAGATCAAGCAACAAACCCAGAACCAGACATGGCAGGGGTGCTGGAATGATCAGACTAGGAATTTAAAACCACTATAATTAACATGCTAAGAGCTCTGAACAATAAAGTAGATAGCACGTAAAAACGGGTGGGCAATGTAATTCTAAAAAAGAATAAAAAGGAAATGCTAGAGATCAAAACCACTGCAGCATATATTAAGGTATCAGTCATAGGCCCATTAGTAGCATGGATATAGCCATGGAAAGAACCTTTGAACTTGAAGATATGTCAATAGAAATTTTTGAAAAGAAAAGAGAAAAAAGACTGAAAAACAGGAACAGAATACTTAGGAACTGTGGGACAACTACAGAAGGTATAACATACCTGTTTGGGAAATACTGGAAGGAGAAGAGAGAGAGAAAGGAACAGAAGAGAAATTTGAGGCAAAAATGACTGAGCATCTCCTTGAATTAATGTCAGACAACAGACCACAGATCCAGGAAGAACACTAAGCAAGATAAATGAAAAATATATAATAATGAACAAAACTATACCTAGGTATATCATATATGAATGGCAAAAAATTTAAAAAAAAAATCTTGAAAGAAGCCAGAAGGAAATAACACCTTTCCTGCAGAAGAGTAAAATAAAAATGATACCTGACCTCTCAGAAACCATGCAAGCAAGAAGAGAGTGAAATATGTAAAAGTATCTAGAGGGGAAAAAAACCCAACATAGAGTGCCCTGTGAAATTATCTTTCAAAAGTGAAGGAGAAATAAAAGACTTTCTCAGACAAAAATTGAGGGAATCTGTTGCCAGTAGACCTGCCTTGTAAGAAATGCTAAAAGAGGTTCTTCAGAGAGAAGGAAAATGATATAGGTCAGAAACTCTATATCTACATAAAGAAAAAAATCTCTCAGCAGCCAAGAAATAGAGGGAAACTTCCTCAGCTTAAAAAAGAATATCTACAAAAACCGACAACTAATATCACAATGGTGATAAAGAACTGTTTACCCACAACATACAAAGAACTCTTAAAAGTCAACAATTAGAAAATGAACAATTCAGTTAAAAAATGCACAAAAGACCTGAGCAGAAACCTCACCAAATATACAGATGCCGTAAAAGCACATAAGATGATTTTCAACATTATATGTCATTAGGAAATTGCAAATTAAAGTGAGCTACCGCTGCATACCTATTAAAATGGCCCAAATCCAAAAACTGACACCAAAATGCTGGTGAGCATGTGGAGAAGCAAGAATTCTCATTCCGTGCTGGTGGGAATGCAAAATAGTGCAGATGCTTCAGAAGAGAGTTTGGCAGTTTCATATAAAACTAAACATACTTTTAGCACATGACCAAGCAATCACGCTTCTGGGATTTACCTGAGCGAGTAGAAAGCTTATTTCCACACAAAACCCTTCACACGGGTGTTTACAGCAGTTTTATTTATAATTGCCCAAACTTGTGAGCAACCTAGATGTCCTTCAGTAGATGATTGGGTAAATCATGACTGGGTATATTCATACAATGGAATATATTATTCAGCACTAAAAATGAATTAGCTATTAAGCCATGAAAAGACAAGGGAATCTTAAGTGCACATTACTAAGTGAAAGAAACAAATATACTCGATATAAATTCTATGATTCCAATTATATGACATTCTGGAAAAGTAAAACTACACAGACAGTAAAAAGATCAGTGGTTGCCAGGGTTTAGGGGAGGGGCAGGGGTTAATAGACTCAGCACAGAGGCTTTTTGGGGGGGGGGGTTAAACTGCTCTATATGATATTACAATGGTGGATTCATATCATTCATTACATGTTTGTCCAAACTTATGAAATGCATAACACCAAGAGCGAATCTTAATGTAAACTGAGTGATAATGATGTGTCAGTGTAGAATTATTGATGATGACAAATGTACCACTCTGGGGGGAGATGTTGATGTTGGGGAAGGCTGGATGTGTGCAGGGCTGTAGTATAATGAGGAGTTTCTATGCCTTCCCTTCAATGTTGCTGTGAACCTAAAACTGCTCTAAAATATAGTCTATTACACACACACACACACACACACACACACACACACACACCCGTTTTTGGAAGGAAACCAGACAGGATGGCCAGACCTTCTTCTGACCTTGCATGGCCTGGTCCCTGGCCTAGGGGGAGAGACAGCTCAGATACCACCCCCTGGCCTCCAACCCAGGCTTGGAGAGCTCAGCTGGGGATGCCTACAGAACCACATGTGGAGGTGTGGGGTGGGTGTGCTGACAGAAAGGGAATTTCTCAGTAAATTCAAACAAGAAAACTCCACCCAAACTTGGCCACAGCATGGGCCTGATTAACTATTACTGACGATGCCTAAAAATCCACAGATCCGTCACAGACTCCAGGCAACAACACTGTTCTGAATTCTCTGTCCTACTCTCCTTAGCAATAGCTACCCTTGACACTCAGTTCACTTTACCAGCACCTGCCCACCAACCCCATGAACGTCCTAGTCTTTCTTTTCATTAGGCAACAGGAAGGACAGCGAATTGAGATCTTTTCTTAGCAAGGGCAGCTTGTGTACATAATTTAGCCACTGGTGCCCTCTGGTGTTGAAAATCTGGACCCGTCCTAACAATTTGCTTGGGTTGGCAGGTTAGCAAAATAGAAATGGCCTTTGAGGACTTTTCTTTTATTACTTTCAAAAACTGTTATTTTCTTGGGTGAGCTGTGTACTTGTCTTAACACATAAAAAAGAAAAAGTCCCAGTGACATGTCAGTGAAAATGGATGACTTTGAAAGTGCTTTTAAAATTCTGGAAACAAGGGGACAAGGCTGGCTGAAGATGGGGAACTTGGATAACAATGGGGCTCCTGGAAGCAGGAGGGTTACACCAGGAGGCAGTAAAACCAAACGGATGTGCCAGCTGGCACCCGAAGAAACCTGAGGTTCACTTACAGTAATGTGGGCCCCACAAACCACCCACATCCCTCCTCGCCCCGTCACTATCGCTGGGCTGCCACTTGTCACCTGGGCTGCCCTTGGGGCTTCTCTTTGCAGGCTGCCTCTTACTGTTCACTTTCAGCTGCTTTTGCAGGGATGAACTGTGCTGGGAAGAAACAGGGCAGCTTCGCTGGGGCTCTTTGAAAGGAGAATCATTATCCTACCACTACCCAATTTTTCATCACAGAGTTGTTGAGCTTCCACTGTGCGCTGGGTGGTGCTGCAGCAGCGCTATCGTCCTCAGGACAGACGGGGGCCCAGGCACACTGGCCTGCATTTTGGTTTCCATGTTTGCACCCTTTTCACAGCTGAGATTAAAGCTAGGATTGCAATGAGGCGGGTCAGACTGCCGGGAATTCTTCCAAAGCAAGCAGACAGCTCTCTGAGGATAATGACAAAGCCATGCCGGAGGAGAGAGGCAAGCCTATGAGACCCCCAGGAATTTATGGTACGGTGATCTGGCCCCAGGGCGATGGTGCGATTTAACAACAGGTTCTAGTCAGCCATGCCATTCTTGGAAACTGAGAATAAACAATTGTGACCAGGAAATTGTGTAATTGTGTGAGGGAGGTTGGCAGAGTGACGGACTGCAGAGTCCTAGGCAGAAGACGAAAAACGGAGTGTCGAGGGGTAGCTCCAGAGGGTCAAACTGGGCACCAATTGTCACCAGAGGGGGAACTGGGAGTCCTGATCACACTGGAGATGCCATTCAAAGCTCCCCGGAGACTGTGACTGGCCAACTGCCTGCTACCCAGCATTCCTCAGGTGAAAACACTCCATGCATAATGGGGGTCACTAAGTGTCGATTTATATTCCCTTTAATCATAACAGTAGAACCAGGCTTAGATCCTGCCAAAAAGGGCCCCTGCCCTGACCCATGCTGGCCTCTTCTGGCCATGATGCTCTCGCTACAGGTAAGGTGTTTGCAGGGGCCGAAAGACTTGAGGCTGAGAAAGAATCAAGAGAGAGAAGTAAACACATGGGACTCAGGGACAGTGAAATTACTCGGTATGATACTACATGGGTGGATACATGTCATTATACATTTGCCAAAACACACTGAATGTCCAGCAAGCGTGAACCCCAGTGCAAACCATGGACATGGGGTGATTATGACGTGTCCATGTGGGTTCAGTTGTAGTAAATGTACCGCGCTGGTGGTGGATGTGGATGGTGGGGAAGTTCAGTGTATGTGGAGGCAGGGGCCATATGCAAAACCTCTGGACCTTCGCTGTGGATCTAAAACCGTTCTAAAAAAATAAAGTTTATTGAGAGGGAAGGAAGGAGGAAAGGAGGGGTGGGGGTGGGGCAGGGAGGGCTGCAGGAGTAGGTAAGCAGCAAGGGGAAACGGCCAAGCCAGGGTAACAGAAGAGCAGGGGCCGAAACCCTGGACAGCCTTTTCCTCTAGTCTCCGCGTGGCCTGACCCCACTGCCCCCCGCCCCCCACCGCCACTGCCCCCTTCCCCTGGCTCCAGTGCACAGGTATCATCGCTGTGGGCAGCCTCGCTCTTCCATCCTTCACTTGAGCAGGCATGAGTGTGTTTCCTGCCAAACCAGTGCTGAACACACGTCTCTGGGCCCTGCTTCTCCCAGGGTCATCCAGGGACCCGCAGCCTAGCAGCGGCTTCCGGTGTCTGGGTTGCTTTCTTAAAATATCAATATTTATGAGATAATGGTATCGTCATTTGAATTCCCTAGATAGATCAATAATGAACATATTTATTAAAACCCAGACATGGCCTCATCTGAGTCCCATCCAAAGCAGGCTCTGTGCTTCCCAGCAACTCTACTCAACACTCCAAATATTCAGCACTCCTCTGCTGAAAACATTCAAGAGTCCTGCTCTGTTATTTTCTCTTTTTTTTTTCCGCATTTGATTGTCTTACTCTTCCTTTGTTTTAATGTCATTTAATGTCTAAAAGGGTTCTGGCAGACTCTGTTTCTTTCAGGATTGGGGGTCTGAATACTAGAAAGGCACATGTGAATGTCTGGGAACTTGACACAGGACACCAGACGTGGCAACAGTTGGCACTTCCTCCTGTCCTGGGTCGGGTGGTCCGCAGTTCCCGCCACGGCCGTTTCCAGCCTTCACCACCCTCCTCCTGCCTTTCACACCCCTGCTTCTCATTTCAACTTCAAAAAGGATCTATTTCAGAAAATAAGGGAACTCTCATGGCAATGCCCTCAGCAGATTCAGAACTTTGATGACCACTTTGTACCCACACTTCCCCTTAGACTCCTACCCTGGACAGAACACAGCAAATGTATCTGTGCCCAGGACGCTTCTTGAGGCTTTGCCTCCATCTGGGAGGAGGGGCCTCTATCTTCCCTGAAGGGCCTCCTTTGCCCTGTCCCTGCTCTATCAATAGTCCCTTCTCCCTCCTGGCGCACTAATATCTCCTTTTCCGCCATCATTTTCCTAATGTAAGACATTCTGAAAATGCTCCACCCTCTGTCCTCCGTTCAGCCTCTGCATTTGGGCTTTCATCTCCACCATCAGCCAAGACAGCTCCTGCTGAGGTCACTAGTGACTCCTTCGTGTTAAATCCAAGCCCATATTTCACTTCTTATCTTAAGCTCTTGGAAGCACTTGGCACTACCCACTGCTTCCTTTGAAATTTTTTTTTAATATTCTACTCCTTTGGCTTTAACAGTGCCATTTCTCGATACTTTTCCTCCTGCCTCTGAGGTCCTTCCCCCTGTTCCTTTTGCAGGCTCGTCCTTGGATGGTGGTAACCATCCTGCCCCCGGCCCCCAAGGTGCTAGCTTCTCTCTTCACACCCAGGGGACTTCTCCTGGGGATGACACCTATCCTGTAGCTTTCACTGCTACTTAGACATTGACAAATCCAACTCAAAGTGCTTGGTCTAAACTTCTCCCCTGAGTTTCTAAGAGAATGTCCAGAAGTTGGACAGCTCCATGTAAATTTCCCAGAGGCACATTGAGTCAGCACGTCCCCAACTCACCTCTACCACATCTGCCTCCAGCCCTATAGCCTCTCCTATCTGAGCAAATGGGCCACTGTCCTCCCAGTGGGACTTGGTCACCACATCCAATTAATTACTCTCCAGTATCACATTAATTATCCACTGTTTATTCCAATCAAAGGCATTGCCTTCTTTACAATCCTGATAATTTCCCATTGGGATCCCGTCAATGACCAATTTGTTCTTGATCTTGGTTTTCCTTCTTACTCTTTACCTCTTTTTCTATTTTTTACATAATGGGGGTTTATTAATAATATATTCAGTACAAATAATAAAATACTGTTTTTAAATAACGGCCATGCAACATTCCTGCCTATTAATTCACAGTTGTCCAACTCTGTGAGTAGGTGGACCAGCTTATGGAAGTGGACATGATGTTTAGGCCCCCAGAGTACGTTCTCACCTTCCCATATTATGTGCTATTACCCATGCCACTTACCATAACCATTTGTGCAGATGATCATTCATGGGAAGGTTAGCAGGAAACAGAGGAAGGAACTCAAGACTTAAGAGTCAAAGTTCAAACCCTATTTGTGCTAACAAGCTGTGTGACATGAGCAAGTGACTTAGTGTCTCTGAGCCTCCGTTCCCTCACTAGGGACTGGGGATACTATACCTACACCATAAGCCTATGAAGGATCAATAAAATGTCTTATGTGACAGCATTCTAGCATGGCTCCTTCCAAGAGTAAGCCCTGAGCCATGGACTGTGACAGAAAAATATCAGTCCTTATTTTAGTGCCTAACTCCAAAAACATTTTTTCCCTTCTGCTCCAATGTATCTTTTCCTTAATTTTTTCTACGCTTTTATAGACTCCTGTTGTCTTCCCAGCTTGTCAACTGTCTTAAAAGGGGAGGTCACACCTTCCTCCTCGCCTTCCCTCCGTAGAGTTCCCCTGGCTGGTGTCCGTACAGAGATCATTTAACAAAATCACAGAGTAACTAATGAGGGCTCAACAAGAGCTTCTGTTCAGACATCCTGCCAAACCTGGAAACTACGTTTGAGGCCATGAGAACAGACACAGATTTTTTTCAGAAGAGGAGACGACAGGGGCAGGACGGGGGAGGCGGGGCACGGAGCTCCTTACCTTTGCACTGCAGACCCTGCCGCAAGAGGCCCCAGAGCAGGGACCCACAGTGGTCACAGAATGTGGGGACCTTGTAGTTGTGGATACTGAACTTGTGGGGCATGTTGACGCTGAACCGCTGGGAGCCCACCTGCAGGGATGGCAAAACACAGGGTCATGGCCAAGTTCCTGTGCACCCTGGAGTACTTATCACCGGACCTTCTACAGAACTTCTTTGCAGAATGCACGGTCATTGCAGGTGGCAGGCCCTAGCTTGGCTCTGAAAGCTGCCCTGAGAAATGAGGTGAAGAAAGCCTCTCCCCCACCCCAGGGCCTTTGCTCCTGATGCCCTTATCCCATGTGTGACTCTGTGAGGCCAGGCCTGCTCCCCGATGCAGTCCCCTCTGGGACTTTAGGCCTCTACCTCTCAGGGCACGCAACACTCAATTTGCACCTCACGCTTGGCCATTAATGAGCTGTCATCATGTGCTTTCAATGCTGCTTTGTGCACAGAAGCCACACCTAGGCAGTCTTTCGGTGGACGCAGAATTCTAGAAACACCCTGAAAACCCAGCCCAGCTTCAGCACTTGCAGGGAGCCAGTAGGACAAAAGATAACACAGAGTGGTGACTACTAAGGGTGCTATGGTGTGGGTGCTGACCACAGAACAGGCACTACCAGCTCGGTTAAACCTCTCTGCCACCCAATGGAGTAGGCTGTTAGCCTGAGTTTACAGATGAGGAAATTAAGGTGGAGGGAGATTAAGAAACGTGCCTAGAAGCTGATAATGGGCACAGCCAGGAATCAATGCCCACGAGTCTAAATTCAGAGCCCAGGCCTTTTAACCACTAGGCTGCCAATGACTGATTATTTAAAAGTGTAAAGAGAAGGTGGCAGGTGGATAGGAGGGGGTGGGGACGAGGAGTTAAGGTCTCTGATCTGTAGGCCTGGTTCTGCTATGAGCCACCCCTGAAGTCTCAGGCCAGTTTTCCGACTTCGTCGGGCTTCAGAGTCCTTATGTGGCAAATGACAATGGTACTACCATCCCACCTAATGTCACAGGACTGGGGGATTGAGGATATTCCAAGGGTGGAAGAAGTGGGAATGGCTAAGTGTTCCACAGAAGCAAGGGTCATCAGCAGGGCCTGCCTTTCTGCTTCTTCTTGCCCCTCCATGGGGCTACTCTCCAGCTACGTCTCTAGCAGAGCAGCCACAGGGGACACGTCCTTCTCAAAACAGTCAGGGGGCCATCCTCTGAGACCCCTGTGGGCTGGGGAGAAAGTTGCTTTTGCTACTCTGGGAACCAAGAAATGAAAAGCAGGCAACAAAGAAGCTGCCCTTGGTTCCCTGCTGACTGGTGAGTAAAAAGCCCCTGTGGGAGACTAAGAAGGGGGATGACAGCTGGACACAGACATAGACATGGACACTGTCATGGACGTAGACCTGAACACAAACACAAAGGCATGCTGCATGCACAAACACACAGTCAGGATCACTCGGCTCCATGAAGAGTTCTCTATGACCTGCAATGAGGGATGGTCAGTATTTCCAATGGACCAGAATTTTACTGACCCCTGCTTGAGATGCATGGGCTACCACTTAGAGTTTTCTCCCAATACAAGATTCCCAGATTTACTGAAAACAATAGTGATTACCTCTCCTCAGCTTCATTACTTAGGTGTGCCTATTTGGGCATATAGTCATGTCAACTCTACGTCTGCCTGCTCACTGCAAGGGTGTTGGAGATCACTGTGCCCACTCTATTCCTGAAGATGCTGGTGACACGGTAGACCTATACTCAGAAGAGACTCATGGTGTCCCAGGAGTAGCCTCCTAGGGATATGGATGACAAACGAGGGGGAAGTGGTGGGGAAGAGTCCCAGGTGACTAGGAGGGTCAGTGTTGGGTGGGACAGCTGTGTGCCCCTAGTTGTGAGTAGTAAGGACACTATGGTATCAGAGGATGGTGACAGGAGGAGGATGGAGCCCACGTGAGAGCATGGCACAGAATCAGAGTGCGTGCGGGACAGATACACCATTCCTATTGAGCATGGCTCAGAAACAGAGGGGCGAGTGAGACCAACAAAGAGAACACAGGGAGGAAGGAACAGGCAGAGAGAATTGAAAGATTGATGGGGGGGGGAAAGGAAAGGAAGGAAGGTGACACAGAGAACATTCCTTGGTCACTGCACCTGGAAAGCGCAGGGAGGGGTATGAGTCATAAGTGCTAACACACACACACAAGACAGGGCAAGCGTGTTGGCCAAGTGCTCATGATGCAAAAGTTCTAAGGAGCCCGTCAGCAAAGCACCTTTAATAGGAAGACGTTAGACACTTTGCATTTAGAGTGACATGTGTTTGGGGTCTGTATGTAGCTATGGATGAGGTGTGTGTGCATGTGGATAATACTGCAGGTAGTTACACAAAAGAATTAACCAAAGGTTGATCCCCAGCAGTGCTACACCAGGCAGAGAGCTCATCCCTTGCCTTGATGGCCCAGGGA
Source organism: Pteronotus mesoamericanus (assembly GCF_021234165.1). Lineage (NCBI taxonomy): Eukaryota > Metazoa > Chordata > Mammalia > Chiroptera > Mormoopidae > Pteronotus > Pteronotus mesoamericanus. The sequence goes on from NW_026555001.1 coordinate 1,484,574, forward strand.
CACACCAGCGCTAATATACTGGCCTCAAGGAGCACCAGGATGAGCTAAGAAACTCAAAGTCCCTTTCCTCAACCCCTGGCAATTCATCTCCCTTGGGATATGGGCCAAGTTTGGGAACATAGCCCACTTGTAACTTCTTTTCCATTCTCAATATGTCAGGAAAGACCATCGGAACCAGGTCACAGATGAAGCTGGGTTCTATGCAGTTCAAACCCTCTGACCTGCATGGTGAGGACTCCTGTGGGACTCTTCCCTCGAAGGAGGTGGGAAAGCACTCGAGAAACTTGCAGAGGTTCACATCTGATGAAACCTGTGAGATTCCTCTGTTATGTGGGACACGGCACAATAGCCGGCACACAGGAAGTGCTCCATAAATGCTCAGTGGAATGTCCACAGGAAGGAATCAAGCCAGATAGCAGGCAAGCCATTTCTTTCTTTCACTTATTTGTAATAGTAACAAGGGTAACGACATGCTTTGGGTTAGGATCGTAGGCCAGGGGTTAGGAGACTCAGGTGGTGATGGCCTGTAATTCCACCCAGGATGGTAGAAATCCTGCAAGCAGCTTTGGTGCTCTGGGCTGTCTGCCCTTCAGGGACATGGAAGGTACAATCTAAGCTTTGTCTCTTGCTGTTTTCCAGAGATGGTGCGAAAGCAAAAGGAGGCAAAAGATGGGGAAATGATTTGGATGCCAAGATGTCATTTGGTTGAATTACTTTTAAGAAGCTGGTAGGCCTCTCAAAGTCACTCCTTTTGGAAGCCAAATTATAAATCCACCTGATCAGAAGCCCAGCCAGGGACGTTCTCTCTGACCCCCGATTCTAATGGCCTATGACTATGCCATTTTTTATTTATTTCACCAGGAATTAAAACATGGCTTTGAAACCATTGTGAATATAGATAACACCTATATTGACATTCATACTCTTCTCCTAAAAGATCAATTAGGAGAAATCTAGCTTTGCTGTTGAATTTTCTTGCTTCTTTACCCATAGCAACTACCCTAAGTGTCAATCTAACACTTGTAAGATTAAGAGACAACACAGTGCCATGGTCAAGGGCTTAGCCTCTGGAACAGACTACCTGGGCCTGAATATGGCTCTTTCACATACTAGCTGTGTGATTTGGGGCAAGTTAACTTGACCTCTCTTTGCCTCTATTCTCTCTGTTGTAAAATGATAATAGTATCAATCACATTAAGGTTGTTAAGGGATTAAATAATTTATGATAAAGTGCTTACATCAGGGCATGGTAAGTACCCAATGAATGTCGGCTGCTGTTATTATTATGGTTCTTTCTGCCTCCTAAGTGTTCCATGGGTTTGCTAATTCCACCCCATTCTCCCATAACCTCATAAAGATAAGGTTTCTGCTTGTGTGTTGTGTCTCTCCCACTGTTTATGAGCGGTGTGGAGCCATTGACACATCAGTTAGCTGCTTTGCTGTTCCTATGAGATAATGGCATAAAAGAATTCACATTTTCCCTGTGGGCTTTAGCTTTTGGCATAGTATCCACAGACGTAAAACTGACTTTGAGCCACGCTCACTCTGTAGGTTGTGCACCTCACGCCGGAAGGCTGTGGACAACTCCCTTAATTTTTGATCAACACAAAAGAAAGCAATGGAATCTCAGAGAGATAAGCTTTTTCTTAGGAACCGCAGAGGAGGCCATGGAGGGCAGGATGGCAGTGAAGAAAGCCCAGAATGTCAATGTCATAAATATTTACCTCGTCAGGAGTTTCCTGTTTCTTTAATCCAGCACACTTCGTAATTATGAGCTCATGGCATCGCTTGTGGACCACGCAAGTGCAAACTGCAAACAGCAAAACATGGAAAGGCTGAGCAACAAGTGGGGGAAGGAAGGTTCCACCCCAAGATTTAATCAGGCTTTGGTGAGGGGATGAGGGCAGCCATGCCCCTTCTGTCACTGGCTCTTAATGTCATGGAAGTCCTTTATGCGGTCATTCCAGAGCCCTTTGTCATCAGAGCCATTACAGTTTCCTAAATGCTCTGGAGAAGAACAAACCATTCGTATCCTAAGGGTATTGGCAGTTTTCTCTAGTTCCAGGAGTTCCAATCAACTTTCTTGCTCCTGTATGCCGAGGCCAGGGAACAATTTCCCTTCCATGAAGCACTGTCTATCAGAGGCATTGCAGCCGTCTTGTGCTCTACGCAGGATCACGCCAGGGCTGGCCGGTGTGGTGAGGGGGACCACAGCAGGACAATGCATGTTTTGTGGCATACAAGCTCTTAAGCTTTTGATCTAGTTATGTCCTTACATGCCAAACAGAAATTTCCATGTAATTTAACTCCTTCCAAGAAGTGGCCTGGAGCTCTGTGTTCAGGGCAGTGTGGGCAGTGAGTGGCTGCCAGTAACTGCTTGCATGCATAGCAATGTCCAAAAGAATCTACCCAAGTTCCCAGGAGTGAAACCCAAGTTAACCTGTGGCTCGGTGAGGAGATGGAATGATCTCCCAGATCAAACCACAGAGAGGCCTCTGCATGAGCACGTCACATACCCACCCTCCAATTCTGGACAACTGAACCTTGCATTTGTAGTCAATTCACTGCAAGCAAACACACTTCAATAATTTCAAGTGAGTTTAAAATGTTTAAGAGCTAATGACCCTAGAGTAGAGACAAAACAAGAGACTTGGTAAGGACTGTCGGTGACACAGCAAAACAAGCAAGTGAGGGAGCTTCTCCAGGGAGCTGGAGAGTCAGGGAGCTGATAGAATACACCGGACCTGGTGCAGTGCCCAGCGGGACCTTCCTGGAGCCTCTGACTTAAGCATGTGTCTCAGTAGGAAAGATGGGAGTGCCACCTACAAACAGCCTAGACCCCTGGGGCACCTGGGGATAGGTGGTTCCTATAAGGTACTCCCACACATACCCTCCCGTATGCGTAGGTGGGAGTCATGGCCAGGCAGGGACAAAGAAAACAGGGTCCTGCTTCTCAAAGAGGGAGCATGAGCACCAGAGCTGCAGAGACTCTAAGTGCCATCGAGTCCGGCTCACACCTCCCGTGTGCACTGTAGCCTCAGTGATCTGGGTGGCCGTGCAGGCCCCCAAGGACTCAGTTCAGGCTGCACCTCTTACCTTGACACTGGTATCCCTGCTTTCCTATGACACCCCTGAAAAGAAGAATACAATCGTTTTAGAAATTTCAGCAGGTCAAAAGCCACACAACGCCACCCCATTCTGGTCACCGCCCACAAGGCACCAAGGACACTGGAGTCTCCCCAGCAGTGTGATTGCTCTCCCCCTTGCAGGCCACCCTAAATCGGCTCCTTCGGGAGGGCAGCCCCAGCGCATGGAAGGAAGGCAAGGCTTGGTTTGCTTTACAAACGGCCACTCGGGCTGGACCAGCTGTGCTCTGGAAGGCCACAAGCACTCTGCTTGCTCTCTGCAGGCCTCAGTCAGTCAAACATGCCCCTCCTCATAGGTGATCACAGTGGGGGCTGCAGCTGGCAGGCACATTCCCTGGATTCCAGAAGCTGCCAGGGATTGTAAGTTAGTCTGTGGCCAGGGCTGGGAGTTCAATGTACCATTAGGGTGAAGGCCAATATTAAAGTTTCCTTCTGTGGCCAAAATAGAATGTCCTGGGGCCAGTTTAAGGTCAGCATAGACACAATCCGAACAACCTGGCCTGAGCCCTGTCCTCAGTACCCCAGTGACAGCTGGTCAGGGAGCCCCCTGAAATTCCAGCCCAGTGGGAGGATCCAGAACTCATTCGGGCCGCCCCTCAGCAAACCTAGAGCTCAGTGGTGTTCACTGTGGACTTAAAGGAGACCTGACTCTTTAGGTCTCAGCTTTCAGAGCCTATTCCCTCCAAACATGCAATTCATGAACAAAATCCAGAAAACGGAGGTCAGGGGATTGAGTCAGCTCCGGGACTGAGACCTGTCTGTGGGTGGGAGCGGGGTGCTATTTCTGCTTCCGCTGGGTTGAGCTGGCCCTGAGCTGTGCCATCTCAGATCTCCATGTAAACCTCAGTACTGGTTCTGGAACACCGCAAGGATAGGACGAGTCACTCCTGGACACCCTGGGAAGCCAGGGGGATCTCAAGAGTATAATTCAAATGTTCTCCGGCTAAGTTCACGCTGCAACTGGGATTCGTTCACTCTTGCCCACTGGATTCAGTTGCATGGGCAAACTCCAGTCAGCTTCAAAGAGCTCAGAGAGGTTGCCAGAAAGGCTGGTGGGATGTCAGGAAAAGCATGAGCTCTGAGTTGCGCTCACTGGGGTGGAAATCTGACACTTCCCAGGTGGAAGACTGCAGGCTAGTCTTGTTTTCATTTCTAAGCCTTGATACTGTTTGTTGTGGAATGAGGGTCATAATACGTAGCTCATAGGAACACGAGCAAGATTTAATTAAATACTTCCAATACCTGAGAGAGAATCTGGCTTGTGGTGGGTATTCATTAAAAGTCCCCTTCTAATCCCCAAGACCAGTGTTCCTAATCCTTTTCTACCACCCAAACAGGCCTACTACTTACCTATCTCTGTCTATCAAAATCCTAATCATCATGGAAAGAGAAATGCCACCTCCTCTGAGAAGCCTTCCCTGAGCTCTCCCACCAACACTGCTCTCTCACTCCTCTGAAAACACAGCATCCTCACAGCACCAGTGTTACAACAGTTACTAAGAACTGCTTTGTATTATCAATATTAGAAATTGACTACTTGTAACTCTGTGATGGAAGAACTCAAATCTATAGGGAGATGGATCCTTATTAACCTGTCACCCAGCTCTAACAATGATCAATACATGGCTGGTCTTGTTTTATCTCTACTCTTAACCTCCCCCACCAAACCTTATTTTTTAAAACAAATCCCAGATTCACATCATTTGTAAATAATTCAGTTTGTCTCTCTAAAAATAAGGATTCCTTTTCAAGAATCCACAATCACAATACCCTTGTTGATTATAAAATCTTAACTCCTTAAATGTGATATATGATATGATCCTAAAAATACAGTCACCAGGAACCAGTTACTTTCCATTTACTTTCCGAAGCACCACACACTCAGTCAACCAGAAAAGTCTTCTGCAATTAAATAAAGAAAAAATAAAGCGCGTCCACACTTTTTACATGAAGTTTCTCATCTCCCAACTTCTTGCCCCGGAGAAAGCATAACTGGAGGTTCCCGGGAAAGAAGGCCTTACCAGATAAAATCTCTGCAGTGGGAGCAGTAGGTAGGCTGCCGAAGGTAGGTGGCCATGAACTTGTGGCCGTTGACCTGATGGACCCTGCGCCTGACGGCCCCCTGCCGCTTCCTGGGCCGCATGCGCTCCCGGAACACGCGCTCTTCATTGTCTTTAGGGGCTGCGGAAGGACAAAAGCAGAAAAGAAAATACAGTCTGGGTTAGCACACCTAGAAAGCGACCTGTGGGAGAGCTACCCCATCCTTGGGTGCCTGGAAGTAGGAGTGGGTATGGGGAGCAGCCTTCACTGGCAGAGGGATTCGGGGGACTGAGGAACCTCGCTGCTCAGCTCCAGAGAGAGACCCTGCAAGTGGGAAGGCCCAGACTGCGGTTTGGACACCAGCTGCGCCCTTAGTTTCCACCCCGATCCCGATGTGGCTCCTTGCATGGCTGCTCCACTCCTCCCACGCCAGCCAGCCATCGTAAGGGTAGAGGGTCAAGAGGCTCAAGGTTCAATCTTACTGCAACTTCTGAGCAGTGGGACTCTGGACAGCCGGTGTTCCCTCGCCCTGAGCCTCTGCAGGCGTCTCCCTCTGTACATGGGGTGGCGATGTCCACCTCAGGGGAGCTGTGGAGTCCACGGTGTGACTTCCCCAGACACCTGGCTCAGAGAAGCGGCTGCCTAATAAATCTGACTCTTCTTCCTCTTGCCTCTTATCTAGACTAGGATGATGAAGAGCCTTCTCCCAAAGGTGAGAAAGAGAGGGAAGTATAACACCATGAAAGCTGATAGTTTCTAAAGGCTGAAGACCCACCACGACAGTAGTCATCTCCCAGTCAGGAAGAGGGCTCTCGCCAGAACCCAGTCATGCTGGCATCTTGATCTCTGACCTCCAGCCTTCAGAACTGGGAGAGAGAAATTTCTCCTGATGAAGCCACCCAATCTGTGGTATTCTATTAACGCAGCCTGAGCTGAGTAACACAGTGACAACACCAGCATTTATCAAAGACTTACTCTGTGGCAAACTATGCTAAGTGCATTACCTGTAGTAACTCACTGAATCTTCGCAATAACCTTACTTGAAGGGTATGCCTATTAACTCCATTTTGCAGGTACACAAACTGAGGAATAGAGAGTTTCAGTGACCTGGTCCTGTTTACACAGCTATTAATGGTGGAGCCCAGATTCTAATTGAGAGAAGAGGGGAGAAGCCACACACTGCTCTAAGGGACAGTCCACTCTCCCTACAGCAAGGCCCGAAGCTCTCATCTGGGTGGCTCTCGTTATGGGAGAGTCTAGCTTCCTGTGGCTTTTCCAAGGGCAGGAGAGAGGCAGGCTCTGGGTGTCCTGCCAGGCTCCTAGTTCAGGCCCTGGAAGGTCGCTTGCATGGCATAGCTTCATATGTGCTGCGGAGGCTCTGTGTCCTCTAGTACCCCTACCCCAGACATCGCATTATAACAGTGTCAAATCCAGGTGAAAGTGCGACCCCCGCCGGGCCTCTTTGAAAATAAGACTCCCCGCCATGGAGAGCACAGGTGTGAGCCAAGCAGCTGTTCCACCCAAGGGCATCTGGTCAGTCCAGAGAGGGCAGGGGGGGAGGGAAAGTAAAACTGAAGAGGGAGAAAGGCAAGAGCAGGCACACATGACCAGTGGGGGCTTTCAGGGGGAAGTGGCCTCCAAGGAAAGAGGAGGGTGGGCACAGGGAGGCTGCCACCTCAGCACGGACCCTGCGGACCCAGATGTGGGTCTGCTCACAGCCGCCGCTTCCCGGGCCCCAGCCTGCCCGCCTTCCCTTTTCAGCTGGTGCTTATGGTTTCAAAAAGTCACTGACACACACTACTTTCTGGGTGTGGAAACCCACCACCTCCCCCACCTGGGGGCTGAGGCCAGCGGACCAAATGCTCACATGCAGACCCCAGCTCTGTTTCAACACAGAGACATCTATACACAGGGGCAAGTGCAGAAATGTGGCAACCACCACTCGGTGGTGCAATCATCGGTGGTTTTCATTTCTACTAAATATTATTTTCACTGTATTTAGAATATTCTACTACTTTTAAAAGCTGGAAAATAAATGGCGTGATTTTTTTAAAAACATGTATTCAGTAGCCCTTCCTTGCTACAAAACGAATCTACAAAAACCAAACCGAGAACTCAGTCCCAGGCAGCTCGGGCCAGAGAATGGGAATTCTCTTTGCAAAAGGCATCCTCCAATTCTTTCACAGAAGGATTCGCCAAGGAACATTTAAACTGTAAGCCAGCCCCCTAATACATTTAAGATGCAAAATAATTTACAAATCCGTCAAATTTCTTGGTCATTTGGATCCTGGAAAACTGTATTTTCAGTTAAAATGGTGATGAGTCCACTCCAGTGTTCCCAAGGGAGCAGAGCTGTGATGGGGGGTGTCCCCGAGGGCCTTCCTTCTCAGTGTCTTACAGAGTCCAAACGCTCTAAACTGGGTTTACATTGATCCAATAGGTAAATGCAGCAACCACTTCATTTAACTCCATTTCTTTTGGAAGCCCTCTTAGAGGAGTGCGCTGAGACCAGGGAGGGGCTTGGGGGCCGGTGAGACAGAGAGGCGAGGATAACTCCTGCTGAACGGGGGTCTCACTGAACTTCCCCAAAGCGTTCTGTTACCTGTGCCCATCTGCACTGCCGTGTAAGTGAGGTTTTACGTCAAAGGTGTGTGAAAACAGAAGGCTACAGGAAAGGAAGAACACAGGAAAGCTTCAGGTTCCCAATGAGGTCCCACGCACCCCACCCCCTGCCGCCCATTCCCCGTGTGTGAAGGAGCAGGACAGGCAACAGGGGAAAAGGGATGGGGCCCCTGGCTGTGAAAACACCCCCAGTACTGCATCCCTCTGCACCAGGGAGCCAAGGGTCTGGACAGAGCATCTCTGCACCCATCAACCCATCCCGCCCCCACCGTCCACCCCCCCACCCCCCCACCCCCTAGGTCACGTGAGGAGGAAAGCCACAGGATTCCTCAGCCTCAGAGAATGGCATTGCTGGAATCTCGAATCATCAATAGAAACTGATCTCTTTAGATTTCCTACTGCTATGAAGGGTCTCTATTAAAATGCAGCTCCTATGAGATAGGGGTAATGCAGTATGCGTGTGCGTGCGTGCGTGCGTGCGTGTGTGTGTGTGAGAGAGAGAGAGAGAGAGAGAGAGAGAGAGAGAGGGAGGGAGAGAATTAGTAGTAGTGTGAATATGACACACTGATTTATAAATGTCTATGTGTGTATAATATGCCAATTAATACACTACATAATTTATATATTATATTAATATATTTTATGATAATATAATTAATTGTATTATATATTATGATAATATTTTAATAAAATTATATTACACTTATAATTTAATTGTTAATAATATAATGTACAATATGATATAAACATACATAATTTTGCTGAACCGTTTGAAAGTTGCAAACACAGTAGCAATTTATCCCTAAATACATCAGCCTTTATCTCCTAAGAACCAAGATACCTCCATAACCACAATATCAGGGTCAAGAAATTTAATATTTATATAACATTATCTGATATATAATTCATATTCAAATTTCTCCAACTGTCCCCAAAACATCCTTTATAGTTGTTTTAAATTTTTTAATTCAGGAGCTAATTAGAGCTCATACACTGCATTTACTTGCCATGTTTCTTTAGTTTCTTTAATCTAGAATACTTTTCTTGACTTTTTTCCTTTTTGTGGTACATTTGTGAAAAGTCTAAGTTGTTGTCTTATGGAACGTTCCCCAATCTGGATTTGTTAATTTTCTTCCAATTAGTTTCCAATTAAGTGGCAGGAATACCAGAGAAGTCTATGTATCAACAAGTTCAAATACACACACACACACACACACACACACACACACAGATAACTGTGTAAATAACATGAACATACTATGTGTAGGAGAAATATAAAATATTCACTTACTGGAAATTTTTAAAATGCAAAGAAGAGCAGTTTTGATATATCACTAATTTACCATTTAATACTTAACAATTTTTAAAAGGAAATTATGTTTATTTTTAATACCACATTTTAAAAAAAATTTAATTTTATTTTTTTCCATTACAATTTAGCCCCCTATACCCTCTCCTCCCAGTAATCACCACACTGTCGTTTATGCCCGAGTCCTTTTGGCTCATCCCCTCTACCCCCGAACCTCCCCTCCCCCCGAGCTGTCATCCTGTTCTCTGTGAGTCTCTCTCTGTTTTCCTTGTTAATTCAGTGTGTTCATTAGATTACACATAGCAGTGAGGTCATATAGTGTTTGTCTTTCTCTGACTGGCATATTTTACTTAGCATAGGACTCCCAGGTCCATCCATACTGTTGCAAAGGGTAAAATTTTCTTCTTTTTTACAGCTGAGTAGTAGTCCATTGAGTAAATGTCCCACAGTTGTTTTATCTGCTCATCTACTGATGGACACTTGGGCTGCTTCCATATCTTGGTGATTGTAGATAACTCTGCAATGAACATAGGAGTGCTTATGTTTTGGGGTTCCTTTAGATATATTCCCAGAAGTGTGGATCACTGGGTCAAAAGGTAGATCTGTTTTTAATTTTTTGAGGTATCTCCACACTGCTTTCCTCAGTGGCTGTACCAGTCTGCATTCCCACCAACAGTGAAAAAGGGTTCCCCCTTCTCCACATCCTCGCCAGCCCTTCATGTTTGTTGATTTATTGACGATAGCCATTCTGACAGGTGTGAGATGATAACTCATTGTGGCTTTAATTTGCATTTCTCTGATGATAAGTGACATTGAGCATCTTTTCATATGTCTGTTGGCCATTTGTACGTCCTCTATGGAGGAGTGTCTATCCAGGTCCTTTGCCCATTTTTTAATTGGTTTTTTTTTGGGTTTTTTTTTTTTTGGTGCTGAGTTCTGTAAGTTCTCTATAAATTTTTGATATTAATCCCTTATCCGATGTATTGGTGAATATGTTCTCCCATTCTGTGGGTTGCCTTTTTATTTTGTTGATAATTTCCTTTGCTGTGCAAAAACTCTTTGATTTGATGTAGTCCCATTTGTTTATTTTTTTTTCTTTTGCTTCCCTTGCTTGGGAAGATATATCCAATAAAATATTACTACCAGCAATATCTGAGATTTTGCTGCCTATGTTTTCTTCCATGATTTTTATGGTTTCAGGTCTAACTTTAAGACTTTGATCCATTTTGAATTTATTCTTGTGTGTGGCATAAGAAGGTGGTCTAGTTTCATTTTTCTGCATGTTATCAGTCCAATTTTTCCAACATCATTTAATGAACAAACTATCTTTAGCTCACTTTATGTGCTTGCTTCCTCTGTGGAATATTAATTGCCTATAAAGATGTGGGTTTATTTCTGGACTCTTTATTCTGTTCCATTGATCTATGTGTCTCTTTTTATGCCAGTACCATGCTGTTTTGATTACTACGGCCTTATAGTACAGTTTGATACCAGGTAGCATTATTCCTCCAACTTTATTCTTCTTTCTCAGGACCACTGTTGTTATGGGGGGCCTTTTGTGGGTCTCTTTGAAATTTTTGAAATATTTGTTCTAGTTCTGTGAAATACATGATTAGAATCTTGAAAGGAATTGCATTGAATCTCTAGAAGATGGTATGTCTGCTTTGGGTAGTATGGACAATTTAAAGACGTTAATTCTTCCTATGAAATAATGGTATGTGCTTCCACTTATTTTTAACTTCTATTTCTTTCTTCAGTGTCTTATAATTTTTCCAAGTATAGGTCTTTTACATCCTTGGATAGGTTTATTCCTAGGTATTTTTTTCTTTTTGAAGAAATTGTGAATGGGATTGTTTTTTTTAATTTCCCTTTCTGTTAGTTCAATATTGGCATATACAAGTACAACTGATTTCTGGATATTAATTTTGTATCCTGCTACTTTGCTGAATTTATTTATCAGTTCTAGTAGTTTCTTGGTGGACTCTTTGGGGTTCTCTATGTAGAGTATCATGTTATCTTTTCCAGCTTGGATACCTTTCATATCTTCTTGTCTGACTGCTGTAGGCAGGACTCCTAGTACTATGTGAGTAAGAGAGGTGAAAGCAGACATCCCCATCTTGCCCCCAATCTTAAGGGGAACTCTTATAGTTTTTGCCCTTTGAGTATGATGCTGGCAGTGGGCTTGTCATATATGGCCTTTATTATGTCGAGGTATGTTCCCTCTGTCCCCACTTTGCTGAGAGTTTTTATCATAAATGGGTGCTGGATTTTATCAAACGCTTTTTCTGCATCTATTGATATGATCATGTGATTTCTCTCCTTCATTTTGTTTATGTGGTGAATCACATTTATTGATTTGCGAATGTTGTACCAACACTTGATCATAGTGTATTTGATGCATTGCTGTATTGGATTTGTTAATATTTTGTTGAGGAGTTCAGCATCTAATGTTCATCAGGGATACTGGCCTATAACTGTCTGTCTTTGTAGTGTATCTGGTTTTGGAATTAGGATAATGCTGGTCTCATAAAATGAGTTTGGGAGCTTTCCCTCCTTTTGAATTTTATGAAATAGTTTAAGAAGGAGAGGTGTTATTTCTTCTCAGAATGCTTGGTAAAATTTACCTGTGAAGCCATCTGGTCCAGGGCTTTTGCTTTTTGGGAGTTTTTTATTTTTTATTTTTTTAATCATTGCTTCAATTTCAATAGGTGTAATCTGTCTATTCAGATTCTCTGATTCTTCCTGATTTAGTTTTGGAAGATGGTATGCTTCTAGGAATTTATCCACTTCATCCAGGTTGTCTAGTTTATTGGCATACAGTTGTTCATAATATTCTTTTACAATCCTTTGTATTCCTTTAAGAAACAATTTGTTTTAAAATGGTATTACTCACTAATGGGAAGGTTATGAAACTGATTTATTCCTTCATTGCTACAGATCATGTAAAATAATATTTTCTGAATACAATACTGCAATATATAGCAAATACAACAAAGAGAGTCATGTCCTTTGATTTGACAACTCCTTAGAAATTTACTCTTGAAGTCAATAATGAAACAGAATCTAAAAGGTATATACTTATAACATAGACATTACTCCACTGCATATCTATATTGGCCAACAAATAGAATTTGATTGCTTAACATTAGGAAAATGGTCTAATAAATTATATTATACTATATAGAGCAATTTAAAAATGGTGAGGAAATACTATGTAGAAAAATGGGGAAATGTGACAAAATGTAAAAACAGAATGCACAATAACACAACCCTGTGTAAATCATATTTACAGGTTTAAAGTAACATAAGAATTATGCTATAAAAGATGATAGGATTATATATTGTAATATTTGAAAAAATCTCTAATGTTCTTTAATGACTTTTAAAAGCAGTTCTCTCTGCCTGAAGCATTAGCTGGTGGGAAGGTCCCTTGTGCTGCAAGGGTCGGGGACTGCATGGCAAGGACAAGAAGAGAAGAACCCAAATGTTGTCATGGAAAGCAGGGCAGGCAGGACAAATTTCATCCACTTCCCAGCTGCCTGTGGTTCTGAACTGAGTGAAGAATTACCCGAGTCTAACCCTTCCACCTGTGACCTGTCCCCACAACCTGTGCCTCCTTCTGAAGGATGATGATCCGCGCTGTCATTGAAGGCACTCAGCCACGCCCACTTGGTGTGACAATTTATTGGCTGCAGCCTCTGAGGCAAAACCAAGGCTAGTTTTCCTCCTTTGTTTTATGGCTGCATTTGCCATGTAGCAGATGTGACACCTTTTCTGGCCAATCTAATTATTGAAGGTCTCAGCACTCTGCCATCGCCTCCCTCACCCAGCCTTTTCTCCTGCACAAAAAGGGAGCCAAGGTGACAGACTGAACACATGAGGGCACCCTGAATTTCAGTGCTCTTGGGGTGCCTTTTGGGTTAGGAGTAGCCACCAGAGAATTTCTAGGAGGCCCAGACTTGTGAACTCCTGGTCTATGTAGCAAGACTGCCAAACCCAAGCATCAGCCTTGTCCAAGACCCTTGACCGGACTGACCAATACACATGACTGGCCACCTCTAGGCACCGCTGTCGTTCCTCACTGCAGCATGGTCACCTACCCCTCCGGGCACATAGGGTCCTTCCCTCAAACAAGTTTGCAAGTATGTTGTGGGGTCTTTATTTTTGTTGAGCTCCCTCATTTGGCCTCCTCTGCCAGTATGGCTGAAACGGATGTTAGGAGCCTGCACGAATTGTGCCTTTGCCCCAGACTTGCTTTAGGTCCTCAGAGAAGTCATTTAATCTCTTCAGGTCTGGGTTTTTTCATTTGTTTGTTTTGTTTTTAATCTATTAAGAGTGGTATTGTAATGGCTCTGCCTAAATCCCAAGCTGGTACACTTCTTTCTCTCTCCCTGGCACCGACATGACATCTCATTACTGAGGAAGGTGAAGCAGCCTCACCCTCACCTTGCAAACCCTCCTCACAACCTCCCGTTGTCCCCACCCTGCTGGGGTCCAGCTGCCTCCAGATGTTCCACACCTGCACTGTGAGTATAAAGGACAGTCAGCATTATTTCCCCTACCCCATCCATTAGGGGCTTTAGAGAAACCGGTCCACCTTCAGACTTGGAAAACTGGCAGGAAGATGGGCTGGGCAAGGAACACTGACCCGGGTGTAGGACAGAAGCAGTAAGAAATGTGACCCCTTTGAGAAAGGGCCACAGACCCCCTCAGAAGGCGAACCTGAGCAAGTGATGGATCCAGTCTGCAAGGCATGTAATTTTGCAACACAAAGAAACCAACTCAGTCATCTGGGTATTTTTGTCTAAATAGCTGTCAAACTTTGGATAGTTTTCAGCAGTTGAAAAATTAACAGCTACTGTTTGTAGGGCCCCTGCCATGTGCTGAGTACCGCTCTAAGCATATTACATCCATGAAGGATATTGCATTCCATACATATGAAGTACTGTTCCATACATGTGAGGCTGTTCCACACACATGAGGTTCTGTTCCATATACATGAGGTTCTGTTCCATAGACATAAGTACTGATACATATTCATGAGGCATTATTACATATACATTAGGTACTGCGGCATACATATGAGGGTATTGTATATTCATAAGATGTTATTAGATATCCAAAAGGTACTATTACATATAAATGAGCTATGTGAGCTACTTACATACATCCTCCTCTAATGCCATGAGGTGGTATTACTCTCTGCTTACAAAGAAAACAAGTCTCCAAAAGAGATTAAGTAACTAGTTTGTTGAAGGTCACACAGCTACAAACAGTAAATGTCAGCTCAAAGCTTCCCACTCTGGTTCAGCCATTCATGCCTCTCAAAGACGGTACAATAGCCTGGGTCCCACTTGTACCCAATTCTGCGTATGGAAGTCTCCTGCTGCCGTCCACCCACGTCTCCACATGTCCACTCCTGCTCTCATCTGGAGCATCAGAAAAGACGGCTCGAGGGGACTGATTGATTCATGGTACACCCACATAATGGAATTTAATGAGGTGGTTTAAAAAACCAGATATGCTAAGGCCACTGAGAAACAAATGGAAAAAGAAAACCAAGAAATTGTGTATAGTCTGTATCTGTATAAAATAAAAAAGAGAAAAAGATAAATATACTCAAACAACATAAGCAAAAATACACATTGAAACTTTCTGACAGGTAAAAAGTAAACTGTTCACCCAACATGTTAACTACGTGGACACTGGATGCCAGGTGCTGTTCTGGGCGCAGGCCCTTGGCCACGCTGTCGCTATTCTCTGCAGGTGTTCTGGATTTGGTCTTTCATACACAGGTCCCCCCCAAGGCAAGGAATCACCTTGCCTTGATCACCTTGCCTTCCAGACAACAGTGATCAGGGACTGGTCCCGACGTAAGCTAGACGGAACCTCTCCCAGTCTTTGAGGAGTTAATGTTCTCTGGTTTGATTTTATGGCCTTATGGGTAAAAAAAAGAAAGAAAATACAAGATCAATCAAAGGAAAAAATAAAATGAAGTGATGAAAACCAAAGGAGTGCTGTCTTTTATTTTTTATTTGCCACAAGGAAAATAGGTTATCATATGTTCAAGTGAAATAAATGCTTCATGACAGTTTGAACTACTAAGTAAATATTTATGTGATGCCAAAGAATATGTTGCACATGTTGTACTCACACAATACATTAAAGAAAATTTCTGTTCAAAACAGGAAAGAGGAAACAGCAATGAATTCCCTGAGAGAGATCAGTCCATGCTATCAGTATCTTCCCAGAGAGTCACACGACCTGGATCAGAGACGTCTGGGAGGACAGGCTTGGAACTGTCTGCATGTGTTATTCTGCGTGTAATCTAATCAGACGAGCATGGGTGGCCGTTTAAGATTAGCATCTCAGATTTAACGTAACCCATCTTCTCTCTCTTCTTCACTTTCTGAATGATCTGTTCTGTGCTCATGGCATTGCTTATGCTCTGTCCACTTACTGAAACAAAACTTAAGCTAGTTTTGTGCTTTACAGGAAAAAATGTGAAAAAATCTGACATGGATAAGGAAGGGAGAGCAGCACTAGTGTAAAAAGAGGTAAAGCACAGTGGTGGCCAGACAGTGGCACAGTCACTGAGGGAGAGTCCAGGGAGAAAGCAGAATTTGCCACCCCCCCCGCCGGCCAAAAACCCTACCACCCCATGCTCTGATGCAAAGCACAGGCGGACAAAAAGAACCACTGGAACACAGGGATCTACTTAAGCAGGAGGTCTGCTTGCCTCCTTCCCATCTGCATTCCTTCATTTATTCCCTCCCCCACCCCCATCCATTCAAAACTTCAAAATCACACATGGGAGTCGATGAAACCTGACTGTATGCCTCTGGTACCCAGGAAAAGTTGCTACTTGCCAGAAGGAAACCACAGAGCAAAAACCCTCCAGGCAGACCTGCTAAAAGCTCAAAGAGTATTCCTAGCCTAGGAAATCAGCCAAGTGGGGCACTGGCCAAGGGTGGGGCTAGAGTCCCTGCTGGTACCAGCGATGGGGCTGTGATTCATATAACAGGCAAGTGAGCTGTTGCTGAATTCTTGGGCACCTGAGCCCTATGGAGCTGATGTCCCTGAGGCCAGCTTCTGTCCATTGTTCATATTTCTAAAATGCTGTATATAAAAAATACCTGTGGGAAAAGAGTGGCAGGAGTCCCAACAGGGCATCTGCCTATTCCCACATGCTAGTTGGTGGTCCTGTGGAGGGGGAGGTGTCAATGCCAAGTGAAGGTTGACATCCCTCCTCCCACACTTCAAATATCGTATATAATAAGTCTTTTAATGCCACAGGCATCTAAGCCAAAAAGGGTTATGTATTGAAAAACCCACATCTATCCAGTGGAGTTGGTATCAGCCATTCTGCAATGTCCAGTCAGCAGCCGGCAGAGTTCAGGAAGGTTCGAGCAGAGTGAGAGCTAAAACTCACACCCTCTGATGCCCTTGTGGCTCCCACCTACTTAAACTGGGCTCTAGAGAGCATCTCAAAATTCAGTGCCTGCGCAATTTCCCCAAATACTACAATGAACTAACTTTTTGGTTGCCCCAAGCTGCTTCTTTGTTAAGACAGTGTGAGCTCTCACTAATGTTTTAAAGTTAAAATTTGAAAGAAAACCCCTGGCCTGTCCTAGAGACAGCTGGAGTCCTGAGCCGGGAGCCCACGAGGCTGACCAGGTGGGTGTTTTATTAGACTCCCTGGGAAAGAAGGAGAGTTTCCAGTAATCAGAAGATTATAAAAGAAGAAAATAAATGGCAGTGAAAGAATGGTAAGACAAAGAAGATGAAGAAAGAAGATAAAAAGAAGAAGTTGATTAAGTCACAAAGCCCAGGCTAGCATCTGGCTAAATGAACCCCATACCTTCTCAGGAAGCAGATGGATTTGTCTTAAGTAGCACAACCTCCTCTCCCCTGTGCTTTGGCCCATACTGACCAAGACGTGAGATCACCTTCCTTCCACCCTCTTTCCTAGTGACCCAGGCCTGGCTAGTCTCCAGGGCAGGGCACTGGGGGATGGGCCTTCCTTAGGAAGACAAACCTAGGTGAACAAGCCCCAAGGCTTTCTACAGAAAGAGCTATAATGGCCATAGCTCTTGGGGAATTTATATCTTTTCTCTCATCATGAAAACCTGTGTTAATTAAACTTTTTCTTACAAGTTTTTGTTCCATTGAGACTGAGACCAAAACTCTGCTCATGAAGATGGGGATAGGAAGGTCAAAAGCAATAATGCCTTTATTATTAACTGAAAGCATCCCATAATCCAACATCTGCTCTGATCTCTCTCTCTCTCGATCTCTCTCTCTCACACACAAACACACACACACACACACACACACACACACACACACACACACACACACCCTGTCTGTCCCACTCCCACCCCCATCCACGATGCTGGTACCTCTCCCCAGCAGGAGGACACTGCAGTCTAGGAAACCATGAATTCCCAGTTATTGCTTCTTAGGGCCTCAGAAATTCCTATTTCCTCCTGAGCTGTCTTCCATGGTAATATGAGTAATGTTGGGGAAAGAACAGTCACCCTGTGAGGGGAAAAAAATGGGCTTCTACTAGCTCCATGAAACGACAGAGACATCTAATAAATTTTGGGCTGCACAGCTATATATTCCCATACAGCGAACACAAAACTGCCAAAAAGAAAAGAAGGGAAAAATCGCACCCCCCTTTTTGATGAACCTAAGAAAATACTCTGAGTCCAGAGATTCTTAAGGGAGATCCAGTTCGCGTAAGTCTTAGTGCTAATAAAGTACAAGTGGAGTTGAAATTCCCCAAATAAGTAAGTTATCTTTGTCCAGAGGGAAAAAATTACTGGCCACAGGCCCTGACTTGAATGAATTTCGGCAAACTTCTTGCAGGTACATATTCTTGGTCACTAGGGCCCTGGAGAAGAAATAGTTATAACCCAACATTATCCAACTCCCATCCTATAATTTATTATCTCAGGACAGCCCAGGAATTGTATCTTTACACATACAAGGTGGCACTTTCCTAACCTGGAAACCTGAGCTCTTCATACAGTGAAGTTACCTGCTTGCCCTTTCAGGCAGTATTGGCATAAGCAGAAACTGGGACTAGGCAGCAAAGGTTAAGCTGAAGTTAAGGTCTACCATACGGTCTGAAGAGTCTCAAGAAACCCAGGGATAGATTAGCACTGCCTCTGGCCAAACCACGTTGCTTCCACATCTCTGGAGTATGAATGAGTCTGGTTATCTCTAATAGGTCAAGAGATGCCTAAGAGAGAAATGAAGTCCACCTAGAGGAAAGACGTAAAAAGTAATTCCTGTTTCTGGGAGAAATAAGAACGGGTTGAATGAGAGTATGGTATCCAATCTCCAAGAAGACTCCCAGTGACCCTGGCCTCCTGGTATCCACACCATTGTATAGGCCCTTCCTACAACAAATAGAAATGACCTGCTGACTTGTGTAACCAAAAAGATTT
Organism: Pteronotus mesoamericanus; assembly: GCF_021234165.1. Lineage (NCBI taxonomy): Eukaryota > Metazoa > Chordata > Mammalia > Chiroptera > Mormoopidae > Pteronotus > Pteronotus mesoamericanus. The sequence continues at coordinate 1,503,149 of NW_026555001.1, forward strand.
TGCAGAAACAACCGAGTGTAACTTCTGAAGCTAGGTCATAAAAGACATTGCGACTTCCACCTTGCTCTCTCTTGCACCACTCATTCCAGAGAAGGCCAGCGGCCACGTCACAGTGACATTCAGCAGTTCTATGGAGGGACACATCTGGTGGGAAACTGAGGCCTCCTGCCAAGAGTCAACACTGACTTGTAAGCCATGGGTGATAACCACGTTGGAACTGGATCCTCTGGCCCCAGCTGAGTCTTCACAACCCAAATGCAACCTCTGGAGAGACCATGGGCCAGAACCATCCGGCTAAAGCTGGAGAATTCCTGACCAACATAGACTTTATGAGATAATGCATGTTCATTATTGTTTTAAGCTGCTAAATGTGTGGTGACATGTTATGCAACAATGGACATCTAATTCAAGAGATAATAGATAAACCAAGCAGCACAGCTGTAGGGTAGACATGGGAAAGAGCAGTTTTTAACTGTGAGAATTGTTCATTCCCTCAATAAATATTTACTGGGTGCTTCCTAGGTGCTAGGTATGGTGCTTATACTTTGTGTTACACGTTAATCCTGCCCATGGAGAGAGAGAGGGAAAGGAAGAATAAATATTGACAGGACAGGTGATATTAGAATCACTGTCACATGGATCCTGGTAATAAATAGTCAAAGTGAGGTAGCCTGACCTGGCTCGTGAGAGCTGGGAAATCATAGACGCTGGTGTCCGAAAAAACTAAATGGTCCCTCTTGCTTCCAGCTCCGCTGTGTTTGCTTTATCCCTTAAGCTTGAGGCTTTCGGCCCAGTTAAAACACAGACCCTCTGGGAGGGCCGCTATGAGAGCAGTATGGATGAATTTCAGGTCCTTTCCAGAGAGGCTGTGTTAGGAAGACAGGAAAACTGTAGGGCATACAGGGTTGTAGGACTCGCAGGGAGGGTGGTGGCAGGAGATCATGGTAGAAATTTTACAGTCAAAGGCTAATGGGTGCTTGGCATATCTCAACCAAAAGATAAAGTTCATTTTTTTTAAACTCTAATAAAAATTACAGGCACCAGTTACTGCATAACATGTGATTAGAATGTATTTTCTCACCCTCTCAAAAGGATCCTACAGAATTGGTATTATTATCTCCACTCTACAAATAAGGAAACTGGGGCTAAGAAGATCAAAGTGAATCACCCAAGGGTGCATAGTTATTAAGTGCAAGAGCCTGATTTTGTACCGAGGTCTGTCTGGCTTCAAAGGTCAGGGTTTCCCCCCGTACAACACATGTTAAAGAATATGGAACGGACACTGTTTTCCCCTTTTCACCTCATATGGAAACTGGAAAAAGCACTTAAGAAAATTTGAGCATGGTGTTCATATTTCTCTCACAGGTGGTTTATGGACTTTTAAAAAATGAAATTTCCTTCTCAAATAGTGTAAATGAAAAAACATTGAGGAAAATTATTAACAGATTGGTAGGAGAGAGGCCAATTTCTTTCAAGTAAATAAGGGGTTTGATGAGAAGTTCTGAAAGTTGTTTTGGAAACCAGACTGCTGGCAAAGTAACAGAAAATAGAAACTCACAGAGACAATGCACTTCCATGCCACAAGCCACATGCCAGGGAGCACAGGGAGGGACAGAAAGACCAGAGCCCCTCTTTTCAGGCCATGTGTACCAATCCCAGTCTTTTCCTACTGAACTTTGAAAGGCAGGAGATGTGAAGTAACATACAGAAGCAAACAATCCTCACAAAGACATCCACCTTCTGGGATAAAAAGTTTCTATCTGCTTGAGCCAAGCAAGGAAGAAAGTTTAGATCAAAGCATTCCCTTAACCTGACCTAAGCCATCATGGCAGGAACACCTAACCATAAAGGAAAAGTCGAGTCTGTTCCCCGGGTCAGTCCCTCCTCAATCCTAAGGCTACAAAGATGGAAGCTTATTGCTGCTACTTTTTGTTTTTGTTTTTAATAAAAATTATTGTTTGTGTGTAAGGTTAAGAACTAAAATAAAGCCCTGGCCGGTGTGGCTCAGTTGGAGTGTTATCCCATACACCAAAAAGTTGTGAGTTCAATCCCCAGACAGGGCATATGCCTAGGTTGTGGGTTTGATCCCCAGAGGGGAGCCTATGAGAAGCAACTAATATCTCTCTCTCTCTCTCTCTCTCTCATCCTAACTCTCTAAAAGCAAGGAAAAAAATGTCCTTGGTTGAGGATTAAAAAAATAAAAGAACTAAAATAAAGATATGATACTATATCCTTTGTTCTTTCAAACCATTTTCCTGAGGAAAAAAAAGAGCTCAGTGTTGAAGAAGGCATCCTTCCTCTCTTCTGGAGCTGCCCTGGCCTGTGGCTAGCAGCCTGGTCCAAATGTTCTGTGGAAAGAAGAGTTCTTCCTCTCCATGGGAAGAACAAGGCAATGATTTCCCTCTTGCACTGGGGAAACTTGGAGCTATTTAAAAGCTTGCACAATATTCTACACTGTTTCTTGCAGCTCAAGAGAATTCAGTTGATTTCGGAGCAAGGATGACCTGGAACTTGACCACTCATTAACCAGAACTACTGGCTGATTCTCAACCTATCAATCTGAAATGAACACCCATTAGACCCTTGACTTGGCTCTATCTGATGTTGATGTCTTGCTTGAAAACCTTTCTGGATATCAGAAACGGCCTCTCATTTCTCAAGGGGAAATCTCATTTCCTGTCAGAGTGTGATGGCTAAAGGAGATCAGAAAAACATTTTAAAGGCTGAAAGGAAGGGGGACAAAAAAGGATCTTCTCTCTTTCAAACAAACAATGGCCACAGTGTCTTATCAAATGTAAACCATAACACAGAAGAACCTAGATGAAGCCCATTAACATAATTTCAATACCATTTTCTTCTAAATGAGCTATATTCTAAGGCTTTTACCTGCTTAAAATAATTGTGATTCTCAAACTTCAGTATGCATCAGAATTACTCGGAAGACTTACCGAAATGCACCCTGCCGGAACCTGTCCCAAGTTCCGTTCAGCAAGTTTGGGGAGTGGCTGAGGATTTCACTTTTAACAAGTTTATAGGTGATGCTAATGCTTCTGGTCTGGGACTGCATTTTGAGAACTGTCCAGACCACATTAGCCATCTTACCTGAATCATCTATTGATAAAAACGAAATACTTATTCAAAAGTAACTAGGGCCCTACTCAGAATGTAGAAAGCTAAAAAGACCATCGCTCTCACCATTGCAACAAAAAACAGGTAGACAAATAGATCAAGGGAACAGAATAGAGCCCAGTGACTAGTCCATACATACATGTTCAATTGATTTTCAACAAAGATGGAAAGGCAATTCAATGAGAAATTATAGTCTTTTCAACAAATAGTCCTGAAACAATTCAATATCCATAGGCAAAAAATAAACATGGACCAATACCTTGCACCTTGTACAAAAATAGTCTCTGTTGTAACAAAGGGAATTTTGAAGGGATACAGAGAGACTTTTTTTAAAAAAGATTCAAATAGATGACAGACAAAAATATAAAGCCTAAAACTACAAAATATCTGGAGGAAAACATAGGAGAAAACCTTTGTGACCTTGCAGTTAGGTAAAGATTTATTAGATGTGACACCAAAAGCACAATTCATAAAATAAAAGATTGATAAATTGAACGTCACCAAAATTACTAACTTCTGTTCCAAAGACTGTTAAAAGACTGAAAAGACAAGCCCCCAAGTCGGAAAAATATATTTGCAAATTACATATCTGGTAAGGCTCTTGTGTCTGAAATATATAAAGAACTCTCAGAACTCAATAACAAAAAAATGACCCCATTTAAAAAATGGGTTAAAGATCTGAAAGACATTTCATCAAAAAAAAAAAAAGTATATGGTGGCAATTAAGCACATGAAAAGATGCTGAACATTGGTTTTAGGAAAATGAAAATCAAAACCACAAGGAAACTACTACATACCTGTTAGAATGACTAACTTTAAGGTAACAATAATAATAATAAAACATATAAATATGAAGTGTGGATGAGGATGAAGAGCAATTGGCATTTTCATACATTGCAGGGGGAAAAAGAAAATGGTCTCACCACTTGGAAAACAGTTTGCAGTTTCTCATAAAATCAGACACACACTCACCATACACATCCCAGCCATGCCATTCCTAGGTATTTACTCAATGAAATAAGTTATGTTACACAAAAACCTACATGCAAATATCTATGAGTTTTATTCATAATCATTAAAAACCAGAAATAATCCAAATGTCCCTCAACTGAAGGCCGAATTGGTGTACATCCAATCAGTGAGATTCTATTCAGCGATAAGAAGGAATAAATGACTGATGCAATCAACAACATGGATGATCTCAAATGCACCACGCTACATGAATAGGAGCCAGATGCAAAAGGCTACATGCTGTATGACTCCATCCAAGTGGCATTCTGGCAAAGGCAAAACTGTAGGCACTGGAAAGGGATTAGTGGTTTCTGAAGATGGAGAGAGGGTTTAACTATGAAGGGGAAAGGTAATGGGAGAGTTTGGGTGATGACGGAACCATAGTATTCTGTATTTTGATCCTGGTAGTGGTTACACAACCGTGTGCATTTGTCAAAACTGGCAGAAATGTATGCTAAAGTGGGCCATCTTTTATGTTATAAATATGGCCTTAATTTTATTTTTAAAAGGGAATAAAGTAATTAGGGAGGACCTACTACATCCCCAGCCCTGTGCCCAGAACTACTACAAAAAACCACCATGAGGAAAATGTAGAAAGAACATCTGCCTAACGCATTTAAAGAGACTCCACCTGGCAACTCAAGCGAGGAGATGGTACAAGCAAGTCCAGAGACAGCTGGGGTCCCTGGTACAAAGCCGGTCCCGTCTGCCGCCAGTTCCTATCTTCAACCCAAAGGCTCTTCACTCCTCGTCTCATGCTCTCGTCACCCAAACCAGGTTGGTCTCCTGACTGCCTCTCACAGAAGTCATGTTTATTCCTGGCTCCAAGCTAATTATATCAGCCCTCCTTCCTGGGGCACAGTTCTTCCCCCCTTTTCCTAATCCAAATATTTCCCATCCTTAAAAACATAAATCTTCCTTGAAACTCTTCTTAACCACAGCAGCCCACATGGATCACCTCTTCTTTGAAGAATCATGGCACTTGGAGTGTTTACTATTCAATATGATATCCATTCATTAAACATGTAATATACATTTTCTGGGTGTTTGACATGGTGCTCATATTGTTTCTCCACCTATTTTAGGAAAAGAAGCAGCCCTTAAGATTTCTCTTAAGTCCTTGTCCCCAACCTCACCCTGACACCCCCAATGCCTAGTTCTAACCATAATTAATTGAATAAAATACCCAATATTAACAATAGTAGGTAAGAGAAGCAACACGTATTAAACACACCACAATTCATCCACTCATAGTGCAAAATCTTTGTGAATTTTTTCCTTGTGTATAAGATGATTAAAATATCTTTACACAACATAAAACTTGTTCCCAGTTCTAAACAATTTAATAATTCCTTAAGGACCCATATTAGTCAGTAAGTACATGCATTTCATGATAAGCAATTGTTTCTATGTATGAGATTCCTTTTGTGATAGCACACTGAAATGAGGGTTGGGATATTTATCTACACTCTTTTTTCTTCTAGAAGTCTTTGGCCAAGCATATTGAGTTAATATGTACCCACAATGGATGTTTCCTATTTTCATGCATATTTATGCTTAAATTAGATAGGCCAATTTAATTAATCTTTTAATCCTGCAGAAGAGCGATGCAAGAACATCATTCTGGGTCATTGACATCATATTCTGACTCTCATGTTACATTTTATTATTTCTTCTTTGGTTGTTTTACAGTTAAGTATAAGTGGAAAACAAAATAGTTACAAGGAATTATGTGATTGCAAAGAAATTATTTTTTTCTTCATACATTTTCTAACTGGTATGAATCTCTTTTGACTCTGTTGAATTCTTAATAAGAAAACCATCAGTCCTCACCTGGTCTGGATACCAAGATCCCTCCGGCAGTATCACAGAGCTGTGTGTGTGAGAAGGAGCTTGAGATGTTTCCTTCCCTGCCCAGGATCCCTGGGGCAGGACAAGGCCCCTAGGCACCTGTATGGGCCTCTTTCAAGTGGAAGGAGAGCCCTGAAAAGACTTGGAAAGTTAAGGACATCATTATCCAAACTGATAATTTTGCCAAAGCCTAGTCCTTTCTAGTTATAGCTTCAGGTGTGAGTTCAGGTATTATCCTGAGCCAGACAAAAGGAAGTAGACATGCCAAACGCCGATACACCAGTGCGTACAAAATAAAACTAGTAGTCTATTGGTTCTCAAACTTTAGCCTGCATCATAATCCCCTGGAGGGTCATTAACGCACAGGTTGCTGAGTTTTTATTTGGTAGGTCTAGTGTGGGGCCTGAGAATCTGCTTTTCTAATAAGATCCCAGGGGATGCTGATGTTGCTGGGCCAAGAACTGAGTATATTTTTAAAAATCCTCACCAGGGGACACGCTCATTGTTTTTAGAGAGGGGAAGGCGGGGGGCGGGGGGGAGAGAAACATCGACGTGAGAAAGAAATGTTGACCAGCTGCCCCTTGCGTGTGTCCTGATGGGGACAAAACCAAAACCCAGAAATGTGCCCTGACCAGGAACTGAACCTGAGACTGCCTCCACCAACCCACTCCCCACCGTCTTATCAGACAATACTCCAACTGAGCCACACCAGCCGAGGCAACAACTGAGTGCATTTTAAGAATCCCTGACAGCCCTAGACTATCTACCTGCGGCCCTCTGGATCCCAAGAATTATCTACTGAGAGACAGAAAATAGCCCCAGAGCAAGAAAGAGCAACAGAGACTTCTTTTATCCTTGGGCTTCAAACCGGCACCCCCAATAAGGCAGCCACAAGCGGCAGAGAGGGGACTCCTAAGGCACTTCTATAAACCATCTCCAGGTGCCCGGGGAGGTGGCAGCCCTAACACCTCGGGAATCTCTGACACACTAAGCTTCTAGGGGCAAAACTACTGGGTCAGCCTGAGAAGCGTCTCCTGAGAGCAGGTGATTCAGACTAGGGAAGGAGATCAGCAATCAGGGAATGGCTGTGTGGAGGATGTGTAGGCTCAAAAGGGTCAACAGCACCACTTAAAAGGAGAAGCCTGGAATTCCGCGCTCGCCCTCAGAGTACCTGCCTGTGCCAAGACCTGGGCCCTGTGAGGGGCTCAAGGAGGCACTGTTTACCCCCAGGCGAGGGCGCTGCAGGCTGGGCACCCCACCCTCCCCTCAGCAGCTCAGGTGGTCCTCTGGGGTTTACACCACCTGGGAAACTGAGAAGCCCATGTTGACAGTTGCCTTCGACCTCTGTTTTCCCAGGGAGTGACCTTGGGCCTCTCTCCCTGTATCACGACAGGAGCTTTAAAATACACGGAGACCTTGGCCTCGCCCTCAGAGATACCATTTAAGTGGTCAGCACCCAGCCCTCCAGGGGGATTTTTAGCTTTTCGGATGATTTTAGCCAAAAGTCAAAACTGAGAACCACTGGTGAACTTGCCCCAAAAGAAGTCTGTGTTCTTACTTTTCCTCCCTTCATCTGGCAACGAGGGCATTTTCACAGCCAAGGGATGTGTTTTACTCCAAAAAAAACCCCAAAGAGCTATCGACAATGGCATTTCTCTATGTCTCTTATTTTTCTTAATAGGCAAAGGCACTAGATAAGACTGTAGGAGATGGGTGCTGCTTGTAGGCCTATAGGTGAATCCATTCACCTCCCTGAACACTAGACCCTCTCTGTGCTTCGCCCAAATGGGCCGGTAAAGTAAGGTCAGCAGGTATATGAAAATCATTAGAACTAATTTTGCAATGACAACACTAGCTCTCAATTATACTCATCTGGAGAGTAGGGAAATGTGCCGGCGCCCAGCGTCCACCACAGACAATGGAATCACAGCCTCTGGGGGGCGGGGCACTGGTATTGCTTTAAAGTCGCCAGGGGGTAATAATGCGCAGCACTGACGGAAAGGGCGAGTGGTGGTGTAATTAAAAGTCAGGAGAGGCACGGAGGGGCAAGAGCACTGACACGGAACTGCCTGGTCCAGTGTTTTTTGGGCATGACTCAGAAACATGCATTCCAGGGGAGGTGTTCCAAGGCGGAGGGAAAGAGAGAAGGAAAGGGACTTGGTATTCAGAGAGAGGAGGAGAGAAAGAGAAAGAGGGGACAATGCTGGAAAACATACGGAAAGTTCCCTCGACTGGGAGTCTGGTCGTAGACGATAAGTTCTTGGTTCTGACACTACTCAGATACGTGACCCCTGCGTAAGCCATTTCTCTCGCTTTGGTCTCAGCTTCCACAAGATAAAATCACAGGGATGGCTGTGTGTTTTCAAGTCCCTTCTGACCTGAGATTTTTCAGGTCTGTTCCGTCCAACTCCCCGGGGTGTTAAATGGGCCTTTGCCTGGGCCCTGTGACAATGAGGGAGAGGGAGGGGCTTCAGGGCTGAGCAGCTCCCGGGTAATCTAATGCAAATGTGAAAGACTGAGGACGCCTGGCCACAGGCTCTTCTGGGGCTATCAATTATTTGAGAATTTCATCATCACAAACACCACTGCGTAATGTCCAAAAAGGCAGCTGGCTTGACCTTCCTGTCAATGAAATTAGGTTTTGAGGTGAATGAAAACTACTATGTAAAACAAATTTTCATACTATAATCTACAGTTTTATTTGGCTACTGTGTTTTGCGTTTTCTTAATTTACAAGCTCTGTGAAAGCAGGAACTGGTTGTCTAATAGAACCTTGGTATTACGTGGCCCAGCTTAAACAAAGCACTTTTTCAGTGTTCCTTTCTCTACAAAAGTTAGCTTCTTGGAAAACTGCATGTCAATGGAACTGCCATCAATCAAACCTAAATTTAAATGTACATTAAGTGCTATATTAAGAGCAGTGTGGTGAGCACTTTTGAAGAATGCCTACATTTTTTGGAAATGCTAATAATTACATCTTAACTCAACTGTTTGATAAGTCTAAAATTTAACATAGCAATTTCCATGTAAAATAGAGAGTTGCTTTATATTCCTTTAATTTGAACCCTTAACAAGGGATTCTCTAGCATAATACAGGGTCCAGCACAAATAACGCCCACTTTTTATTACAAAATCATAAGCATGTAATTCTGTAACATAACAATATCACACTCAAGCACACTATATGACATTTTAGGTGAAATGTTCAAATTGCTGCCCGTCTCACGCAAGACATTCACATACCCTACCAACTGCACTCTAGCAGGCGTTACTTCTACAGGACCTTGTGTAACAAATTATGTAGTTCATGCTCCTTCAGAATACTTTCATCAAAAGGAGGGTGTTTTAGTGGTTTAAACTGCAGTGCGTTTCTGCGTGCTAAACCACTTACACACACAGAACAGTGGGTGAACTGTGTATGTTACAAGGCCCAGGAGCTGTGTGGTGTCATGAACTGAGCATCATCACTCTGAGCTGGGGGCCTAGGTTCTCCCGCTCACCACCACCTGGTTGTGGGCCTTTGGGTGAGACCCTTTCCTTTCCTGGGCTTCAGTTATCTGTGTGATAGAAAGATTGGACTAGGTGATTTCTAATGTCCTCTTCAGCTCTGGCATTCTAGGATTTTAGCAGTCTTTGGGGAGTCTAAATCATATGAGGTCACCAACTTTTACAGTCCTAAAACCAATCTATTAGAGCTTGAATCCAGCTTGGCACAAGCTCGGAGGATGAGGTGTGAGAGAACCACTCTCCCTGTGTGTGGTTGTGTGGGTTGTGCACTGCAAAAAGAGCACTCCTCCTTTGCTGCATTTGCTCAGTTGCAGCGCCCACTGTGTTAGGTGCTGCATGGTCTAGTCTGGTCCTGGTGATAGCAAGACCTTTAAATCTAAGGGCAGCTAAGTCTTGTGGTTAACATCAAAGTGTGGTTCCATGACAAGAGAACTATTCTGCTGGGCCCAGAGGAAGCTTAGCTCCGGTGTGGCGATCATGTGCTCATAAATATCTCCTAGTTGCAGTGAGGAAACCAGGGTTAAGGAGGAATTACGGAAGCCCAAACCCTTGCAAGGTAGAGGGGCATATCTGCAAAGATGGCTGTACCTAGAAACGTTACTTACTGAACAGTCGGATGAAGCTGTTCCCAGAGGGCCTGGTTTCTCCCTAGAGCCCCAGGTTGAGGTTGTGTAGAGCAGTGTTCTCAGACCCAGCTGCTTATTAGAGTCACCCGGGAAGCTGGTGCAACCAGACTCCTGTACTACTCCTCAGTCCCAAAATCTGTAATTCCAATCAGCGCCCCAGGAAATCTGGTGCAGCCAGCACAGCACCAGACAGCATACAGTGTTTGAAGAACTCTGGTTCAGAGTGCTCACCAGGGCTCTGGGCAAGGACTGAGCTGCGGGGAGGCTTGGCATGCAATTCACAGTCATGACCAGGGATAGACTGCCTCAGAGCAAGTGCAAGTGCACTATTTAGGGCTGTCATGGTGGCCAAGTGAATGTGGTCCCAGACCTGAAATCTGGGGACACCCACAGGGCAACGATAGGTCAAAGAAATGAACGTGGTTGTTTAAGGACATTTCATTAGAGGAACTGAGCTCTCAGAGGTCCTCAAGGAATGCCGACCCTCCCATTTGTCCCCTTGGTGCTACACCTCATCCCTAAACACTTCTCACCTTGAGCCAACAGGAGTGTGAACCACGGAGACTAGGCAAACAGGTAGGCAGGCACGTGCTGAGCTGCATCCCACCCCCTGGGTATTCATCTCTCTCTGCCCTCCATGTGCCTGCAGTAATACTTTTTATTCTGTTACTTATTAGACATTTGGCCTGGGGCATCATCAACCCAGGCACCGGGTAGTCTCTGGGGAAACTGGGCAGAGTCAAGAATAAACCCTGGTGATTGACCTTAAAAACCATTTATTTTCTCCTCACCCAGGCAGAGTTTCCAATGCAAATACGCTATGACATCTTTATCAGCTACCCTCAAAATTAGAAAGGGAGAAGCAGAAAAAAAAAAAAATTCTTCGTGTAGCTAAAATTCTGCCAGCAAATATTAAGATTCAAAAGCTTTTTATAAGAAAAGGTGAAAATCAAATGCACTCAGCTAAAAACCAGAGATTGGCTGATGTCCATTAAAGGGTGATAAATTACCTGATCTATAAAGCAGTGATCTGTTTCTATGCCTATTTAAGCATTAGTTTTTTATAAATAATGGCAAAAAAAACAACTAAGCTAAAGATAGTTTCAGTCTTTGGTTAAAAATTCATTTTGTTATGTTCCCCAGGATACCAATTAGGGAAATATTTTCTAAAGATTTATTTTAGGTAAGTGTTTAGCTAAAAAAAAATACTTAACAGGAAGAAATTAAAAACCTGAATAAATCTATAATCATTTTTAAAAATCAGTAATTCAAAAATCAGTGCATTTCCAATTTAAATCCCAATAGGTTTTTCATAGAATTTGAGAAGTTGATCCTAAACTTCCTAGAAGAAAAATGCCCCAAACTAGAAAAAAAAAGTAATAAAATAAGAATGAAGAATGGGAGCATGCTCTATTAGACATCAAGATTTCTTTCATGGCTAAAGCAACTGAAACAATGGGTACTGGCTCAGGGATGGACTGACAGACTAAAGGAATAGAACAGAGATGTGAGACAACAGGATCAATGGGGAAAGCATGGATCTGTAGGCAACATGACTCAAGGTCCACAGGCTGCCAGATTGGTGGGGGTGGAGGGGAGAATTAGACCTAAGTGCTAAGAAAAGTGAAACACTAAAACTTTCACTTAAAAAATAAATAAGAAAACATCTCTATCATTTAAATAGGGAAGGATTTATTAAACAATGCAAAAAGCACAAACCAAAAATAATCATATTAAAATGTAAAACTGCACAGAAGACACCACAAATAAATTACAATGACGAGCCACAGATACTAGGAGAAGATAATTTTACAACACATAACAGACTCAGATTTAGTAGTTCTGTATTTATCAAAAACTCCTCCCATCAATAAGGAAATGACCGACAATCAAAAAGAAAAATAAGCAAAATTTATGAATAGTTTCTACTCAGGAGACATACAGTTGGCCAATAATCCTAACAGGATTCTCAACCTTACAGGTACTCGGGGAAATGCAGATTAAAACAATGAGATGCCACATTATACTGACATTACCAAGTGTTGGTAAGAATGTTAAAAAACAAACTCCTACATACTGTCAGTGGGTATGTGAACTAATACAACCACGTTGAAGAACAATCTGGCAATAATGATCTGGGCTGACAATGTGTTGATCCTATAACCTAGCAGTTGCTCCCTAATAAATATCCTAGAGAAATATGAACACACATACCCAAAACACACACACACTCACATGCACACTCACACTCACACACACACAAAGATGTTCACTGGAACAATGTGGTAGTAAAAAACTGAAAACTACTGAAATGTCCATCAAGTGAATAGATGAAAAGTGTGATATTGTTATATAAGTAATATCATCTAGTAGTTAGAATGAATGAACCAGATCTATATCAACAGATATTCCCTTAAGTTATGAAAGAACATATAGTATGATACCATCTATACAAAACCAAATGCACAAAACAAACATTTATAAACACACATACTAATAAAAATAAAACCAAACATGAATAAATACCAATTTCAGCCCAGTAGTTGGTGACCATGGGGGAGAGAGGAACAGCATAAATCCTTCTACGAGAGGACCTCGACCGTGTCTGATGTTTTATTTCTATAACAAAAGCCAATGAAAAAGATCCAGAGCAAATACTAAATTCTTATATTTCCTAACTAGGGTTAATTAGATTATTCTGGCTTTTTTATCTATTTTTAAAATATTTTCAACATTTTTATAAAGCTCTGTGTGTCCATTTGTTTGAATGTGTCACATTAGCATATGTGTGACACACGAACACTTATAAGTGGCTGTCTTGCAGAGTACAGCTTTAAAACAAGTGCAATTTACAGATTGGCTGTTCCCTACAGCTATAGTTATCAGCTAAGACCCAACATGCAGCCAGCAGACATTTACATGTGAGCAACACATGAACTCAGTGTAGGATGAGGTGGGGGTGGTCATCATTGTGCAAAGAGACACTGCTGAACTCATACGTGCATTTTTCTTTGACTGCCTCCTCTTCTAAGCCATGTTCACATCTCCCAACTGTACTGGGTAAAGCAGGCTAGCAAGGGAATATAAATTTCATTGCAAGAAATTTTGACTGGATAGTTCCACTCCAAACAAGTAATCTCAAGAAATTTTTTAGTTCTATGGAAATGCTATCTATAGTAATAACCAACACTGCAACGAACCTGGAAACCTGAATGCCTACCGAATGGAACATAATTAGGCAAAATATCAAACTGAGACTACAAATGATAGTTCTAAAGACTATGTGAGAAAACAGACAAATGTTTGCTAAAAGGAACAGTGATAGAGGTACACTAAAACCATGTAAAAAGATGCCTTCTACTGGCTGAAAATCTGACGATATGTAAAAATTAAAATACTTTATTGTCATGTATTATTATAAACGTAATTTTAAACTTTTATTTAGCATTTTTATACATTAAATCCTTAATACCTTTCTTGATAACAGCTTTTGTTTTGAGATATAATTCACGTATCATACAATTGACCCATTTAAAGTTAACACCATGGTTTTTAGTATATGCAGAGTTGTGCAACCACCTCCACAGTCAATTTTAGAACATTTCATCACCCCCCCAAAAACCCCACCCCTTTACCAGGCATCCCCCAGTTCCCTTCCTCCCAGCCCCAGGCAGTCACTTTCTCACTCTATGGATGTGCCTATTCTGTACATGTCATACAATGGAATCATACAATATGTGGCCTTTTGTGTTTAGTTTCTTTCACTTAGCATAATGTTTTCAAGGCTCACCCATGTTGTAGCACGTACCAGTGCTTCATTCCCTTTTATTGCTGAATAACAATAAATACACTGTGATGGAAAGAGGCTTGGAGAGTTTTCCTTCTACCCTGTTCTGACAAGAATAAATTTTGGTGGTTGAAAGGTGACCTTGGAGGAGCTAAACATCTCATAGTATCTAGGTCCACTGGGTCACAGTTGAGACTTGGGTGTAGGCAGGACAGGCCAGATGGGAGGGGCTGGGATCTGGGGACCAGAAGTCACTAGGGAGCAGAGCTGACTATTGGTGCAGCCCGGTAGAGAGAGTGGGGAGCGAAGGAGGATTTCTCGCACAAGCAGGAGGCGACTGGGCTGCTGGGAGTTGGGGAGGAGGGTGGAAAAGAGGTGCCTACAGGTCACCAGTTGCCTGGGGAGATCCAGCCACAGAAGGAGAAGCCCAAGTGCAGGACTGGGCTCAAGAGCAAGCCCAGGTTACGTGGAAAGCCCTGGCCACTGAGAGGGAGACCAGGGTGTGGACCTCACTGTGGGGTCAGAGTCGCTCCAACTACAGAAAGCCTGGTCAAGGCAGAGTCAGGCTACTCAACCAGGGGTTTGAGGCCACAGAAGGACTGGGCGGACAGAGCTAAGGGAATGCTATCCTCTGAGTCCTGCAAACAGAACCTTGACAGGGAGGGGGTGAGGGTTACAGAAGCCATGCAGCTCAAAGGGCTGGGAGGGAGGGAGCACTTCCACAACTGTCTTAACAACAGGCACCAATGATTATTTGCTGTGCACCAAGTGTAGTAGCTGGTGGGTTGTCATATACTATCTCACTAGTCCTCATAACCACTTGCAAAAAAGGAACATTATTACCCTAATTGTACAGGTGAGAAAATTAAGACTTAAAGAAGTTAAACAATGATACAAGAGAAAATGGCAAAGCAAACTCTGAACCCGAGTCTGACTCCAACGTCAGTGTCTCCAGTTCTGAGGGTGGCAGTGGCAGTATGCTGAGTCCACAGCAGACAGCAGGTCTCGGAGCTCCTGGCCACGGCAAGCCAAGGCGAGGTACTTTACACCCCATGGTGTGTAGAAGCTGGGACCTTGGAGGGTGATGATGGCTAAGGTTTGCATTGCGGTACCATCCTGAACTGGTCAAGAATGTGGTCACACCCACTTTTACACAGGCTTACTTTTCACAGAAACTCCACAAGGCTGGCAGGGGGTGATTAACCCAGCAAATCATATTGGTGCCTTTATCACAATGTGGTTCCGCGGAACTTTAACTCGCCTCTTTGTGGCACTTCAACAAGAACTTCTTACAACTGGCTATTTCCTAGAGCACCAACGTAGATCTCCAAAAAATTAAGATGCCGTGGGCTGGTAGGGTGACTCCCTACACTGTTCACCATTGTTGACCTTCTTTGAATAAAAGCTTGAGGGTAGATTTTTGGGATCTGACAGCCCTTTTCTCCAGGACCTTGCCTCCTCTCCCCTTTGGACAGGTGTTTCAGCTGTATTCACTTTCCCTGAAAGTCCTAGAAAAAGCTGAGCCAGCATGTTCCAGGGTTCTGACTTGGGTCATTTATAAGCCATTTCATTTCCATAAAATTTAAATAAAAAATAGATTCAGGTGATGTAAGACAGAAAACAAATGAGAAGGCAAAGAGGCCAAGTGGCCTTACTGCATAATTAGTCAAAGATGGACTGAGCGTGACTCACGGCCACCAGAGGTCTTATCAAGGGTCTCATGGGCCTGGAGCCCAGTGGTGGCAGGGACTTAAGAGACACAGGGCTCCTCAGGGCTCTTTGTTAAATGCCGGTCCCCTCGCTTGGTATTCAACCAACATCTTAAACCCTGGGAGGACCTCTATCAGGTCCATAATCAATCCCAGCCTTGCAGATGAGGGGTTAATGGCAGCCCTAATCATTAATAAACACAAAACAACTTGTGCATGCAGATTACTGAATCTGCTCCATTTTTTGGTTTATCATCACAGTCACCCAGCACCAGCCTCACAGAGAGGCACAAGTGGCCCTTCGTGTGGAAGAAAATGGGAGAAGCCCTATATCACATGGCCTTCTCACGGGTGCCCAACATTCTACCATGGGCAAGTCATCCTTGCCTCTCAAGAGGCTATATAAAATGGAAGCAAAGAACCCTGGCTTTGGGGGTCACAGGCCTGGATTCTAATTCTGGCTCTTACCAGCAGTACAGTTACATAACCTCTCTTTAAGGGATCTGTAAGGAAAATAGTAATAATAAAAGAAGTATTTGGAAAGTGCTGAGCACAGTGCCTGGCACATAGTATGTGAGAGAATGCACCCGATAGCTGCAGGGGAGGTGTGAAATGATGTAAAATGTGCCAAGACAGTATAATAAATGACAGCTGTGGTTTTGGTTCTTGTGTGATCCTCTTAGGTCCTCCTCTAAAGATGGAAGTATTCCCAGAACATGTCCTTGTCTTAGTGCATTAGTGCATCTGTCATTTCCCTGCCTCATGGGAGGAACCTGTGGCAGGCATAGGCTCAGGGGCAGGGAGGATAGAAGAGGAGCAGGAAATGGAAGAACCATTATTGGAGACAAGGGCACTGAGAGACGTGGCTGGGAACATAAAAACAACTATCTCCACTCTGCATGCATCACAAAATGGTTTTGGTTGTGGGTGGAACTCACCAACCTAAATGTCCAAGGATTTATAAGTGAGGTCATTTGAATGTTTGGGTTTTTTTTACATTGAGGATTAATTTACATAAAGTGGAATGCAAAGATCTTAAGTGTACAAGTTGATGAGTTCTGACAAATGTATATACCAGCGTATCTACCACTCCAACTAAAGCTGTTTTTTATTTACTGGTCCACAGACTTGCATACAGGGCTCACATGCCAAAAACACCCACTGGGGAAGTCACGGTCCTTCCCTACAGCCCTGGAACCTGAAGCGATCCATGGCTTGCAGAACAAAAATGGTGCCAATAGGTTGGAGAACCCATTGAGAACACGGGATTAGAACAGTGAAGCAGAACGGAGAGGGGAACTGAGTCACCAGCTAAGCGATTCTGTCTTTAAAGGCTGTATATCAATGAATCTGGGCAAGAATCTGCATGCAATGGCCCTGTGGGAGTGTCGTGGTGGCTGAGCCCTGGAACTGACTCATGACACCTCGATTGTTTCTACACCTGACTCAGCCATCACCCCACTAACTGTCTTTGAGAAAATCACATCATGGCTTAGTGCCTCAGTCTCCAAACCTTGCAAAACAATGAGTGGGCCAAGCGCTTTTCTGTGTCTTTTTTGGCTCCAGCAACTTAAACAATCCTCTGTTGATGATCTAGACAGGGCAGTTTCACTGCATGGTGACTCTAAATTCCCCCTGGTTTACTTAATACAGACACAGCCTCCCCCACAGCTGTCTGGTGTGTTCTGTGAACTGGGACTCTTGACAAAGAGGATGCAGGAAAGCAGTCACGGGGGCTCACTTACACCAGGATAGTATAACTCGGCTGACACATTTTATACCCTGGTGTCTGGTGAGAACTTTGTATTCCTCTGTCCCCGTCAAAGGCATTTGGGAAAGTGACACTGGAAAACAAGGAAAAAAGGGATCTGGAAAGAAGAAATTCTCATCTCTGTCATTCCAAAGGTTTTGACTATAGGACAACTGGTTCTCTTCTGCAAGGCCTAACTAACCTGCAAGGCCCAGTTCAAATGTCATTTCCTCTTGGGAAGCCCCTCCTAAGCCCTGGCTAGAGGGGGTCATGAACTCCTGTGGCCCTCTCCCTGCACCCCTCGTATGCACATGTACGCTGTACCATAAGTTTGCATATGCAACTCCTGCTTCCTGGTTGAAATGGTTAGGGTCCTTCTACTCTCTCGTAGGCCAGGTAGGTGCTTTGTACATGGTAAGCACAAAGCCTCTATTAAAATGGAGAAATAAACGAACGAATGTCTGTCAGGTTTATGGGAAACTGAATTATGTCCTTTGACAAAGGAATTTACCTCCTACAATATTCAAAAGTAGAAAATTACCTAAAGTGAGCTCTTAAATCCTCCTTAATCTTCATTGATGGGTCCTAGCCCACAAGATGCAATCATTCTCTTTGGCAAAGATGAGTTGTTAATTTAGAAAATACTGTAAAAGCTGAAAGATTATCTGGAATAAATAAAAATTAAAATAGTCATGTGTATTGGCAGAGCAGTTTGGACTATTCTATAAGGAAGGGCAACGTGGTGGTGTCCAACTTCTGGGGAGCGGGCAGGAGAGGAGAGGGGGCTTCAGGGAGCGCAGGCCACTTCCGTTTCACTCCTTACAGCACTCTCTGTGTTGTTCAGTGCTCTCCTCGAAGCACGTATGGTTTTACTTTTAAATCATGTTTAATTAAAACTAAGGTTTACAGAGAGCTTTGACACAGATACACTCATTTAATTACATATGTATTGTAAATATACATGACGCATTATAATGCATTTTATTGTTGAAAAATTGGAATCTCTAAAGAGGTTAAATGACTTGCCCAAGAGTTAATTGCAGAATCAAAAAAAGTGTGCTTATACTACAAAACACAGGAGGAGGGAAATTGGTACTCCATTCACGTTCTAACCCTCCCTATGAGATCACAAGGACCTCAGCATTAGACCAATGTAATTTACTAAGTGCACGCCATGCACCAGTGCCTGCTGTCCCCCTTCCCGAGCGCCATAGGGAGAGTGCACATCACAATGGCTGTGTGGATGGGACACATGTATAAAATATATGAGGGATAACACCCCCCAAAACTAGAATTATCTTCTAGAGGGCGGGCCCCTTGTAGCACAGGCTTCCCCTGCTAGTTGAGGGTTCTAGGAACCCATCTGTACCAGTGTACCAACTGGCATTTTTGTGAGAGGCTGTGTTCAGCTTCAGTGAATTTTTTTTGAACAGCCTTTCAACACCTTTGTCCATTTCACGATGGGTGATTTACAAGCGCACCTGCCCACACCACGCTGAGTGTTCGGCAGTTTTTGAACAAAAACTGCATGACTCCCTTGTCCCACCCTCCCTATTCACATAATCTCATCCTGAGGGACTTTTGTTTGTTTCCCTGATGAAAAAGTCCTCAAAGGGGAACATTTTGCAGATGTGGAAGGAGTGAAACAAAAAACTGCAGAAGCACCAAAAGGCATTAAAATTGATGTGTTCAAAAACTGTTTTGAGCAGTGGAATAAACATCTCGATGGGTGTGTTGCATCAAATGGAAAGTACTCTGAAGGTGAATGAAGTTTAAACATGTAAGAATAAATAGACAATTTTTTAAAAAATAAATTCTGAGGTTTTTTTGGTTCCCCCCTCATACAAGGGACTTGCTCATTTATGCCACCTAAATGGATCCTAGAATGGAAATATTGCCTACATAGTCATCTTCTGCTCATCTGCACAGTTTGGAAGTCATCAACCAAATGATATTATTATCCTGGTCCACATGCACATTTTTTCCAGGCATCTCAGGCTACACCAGATAAGGACTGTCTTTGGCCAGAAATGTTTCTTTAATTGGTGTATTTGGAACTTAACTAGCCCAATGATTCAATCTGTCAACACTTAACAGGTAGAAATAGAATCAATATCTAACTGAATCTGTCTCAGATGAGCACAGGAAGTAAAAAATACTTGTTTTTAATGTCTAGTTTCCATAGACCTCTTTCTAAGCATGAGTGCTCACACTCCATGGACCACGGGCAGGGTGTCATGCCTCAAGAAGTACCACATTCAGAACAGCGATTAGGTTTGGTTTCCAAGAGTCTGCTTTGATAGCTATTTGGAAAGACAGAGGCCACTCAGACAGAACTTCTGGCTAATAGCAGCAGCCTCTTGCCTTGGTGTCCTGTTTTAATCAGTGTAAAAGAGCTAAACCTCCCTGGCAACAAGGGTCTTTTATCGCAGGGAACAAACTCCTCATAATCAGTGGATTTGTAACCTCCTACCTTGAGCCAGCCAGGAAAGGCTGTCATGTCATAAAATCCCAGGGCTCACGTGGACCTTAAAGGTTATCTAGGTTATCAATAACTTTCCATCACGAGACTCCCTCTAGGCTCCTCCAGTGTATGTCGAACTGCTTAATGAGCAGGCTGCTACTCACTTCAGAATACGTAACTCTAGCTCCACAGAGCCCTGGTCCCTCCACAGACAGAACTGTGCTGGCTGAATATGCCCTTCCCTCTCCTTGTTAGTTTAATTACCCATCCTTCAAGCCCCAGCTGAAATCCTGCTCCTTCCTCAAAGTCCCCCCACTGACCCACTCCCTCCTGGCCCTCCTTCCTCTGAATGGCACAGCCCAGCACATTCTAAATGCTTGCCAGTTTGACACAGGTCTGTATGATCTCCAATCCAAATACTAAGTGTCTGAAGGCTGGAGACCATGTCTTTTCCTCTCACCTGACCTCAGGACACCTAATCCACAGAGGACAACGCCGATGGTATCCACCCAATACTTGCTGAACATGCAGAAAATGCCTAAGCTTCGGTGTGCACGTGCCATATGCTCAGGCCTGATCCTGGCCATCTGAACAGGCTAAGTCAGGCAGCAAGTGGCTACTGGCACTCTCCAAGGGATTAGACTTGCTATTACTTCCCCTTCCGATCCAGGGAACATGGGTCCCTGCTCTGGGTTACCACACAGTCATCTGTTTGGCTACGAATAGGTGTCTGTTAAGTTTTCAGTCATTGTAGGTTATTAAGCAAAAGGTGCACATATGTGTTCGAGAGTGTGAAGTGAGTGTGACCGTGGGAGGGAGGGTAGGAGTGAAGGTAGGTGTAGCATGTATGGAGTGAGGCATGTGTCAGTGCAGCATGTGAGTGTGTAAATGTACAAATGCATGCGGTGTATATGGAGTGAGTATGCACAGGTTCAGGGACACGCCCCAGGATGCAGGAACCATCTTTGCTCTTGCTCTGATGGACATGCTCTCTGCTTCTTCCATTTCTTGGACCTACTTGGCTTGACAAAGCCAGAAGCCTTCAAATATTTTTGACTGCAAATACCAGTAAAACGTTTTAAAATGTAGATTTATTTTCTTATAAATTATAAACATGTACTACTAGCAATCCATACATTAATATTAAAGCAAAATCATTTTCTTGTTTCTTAGGTAAGAAAACAAATACAAATGGAAGATCTATTGCTTCCTTCCTATGTCCCAGCAGCTCATGTCGCCTAGCCCAGCCTTCTTGCAAATTCACTTTGGAGGCCACCCCTTTGAACTACAATGGCACCTAACTGGGTTCTCACCCCACTCCTGGATACACAAACACACCCTGCTTGCACTTAAGGACAACCTCCAATAAGTGCATTGCTGATGCCAATTTCTAGGAGCCAATAAGCAAGGGACAAAAGGAAGAAGCCAAGAATATGCAGGCTCGAGTTCTAAAGCATGAAGTCAACCGAGCAAGGAAACTCTGAGATTATATGGGGGGCAGGGTTTGTTCACGTTTCCAGAATGTACCTGCTGGCGGTTCAGGGCCAGCCCAGCATGGGGAGGGGTTGGGTTGTACCACATCTCAGAAACGACAGCAGATTCTCAAAACAATGTACAGTGAGCGTGCCTTGAAAGTACATTAGCTAACTGCTGCTGGAACCACTTACGTAAAACATTTTAATTCATTGCATTTTCTCTTAATGACATGGAATTGAGAAAGTCTCTTTGAAAGCCTTAGTAACCTCATGAAAGAGAGTGCCCAGGCTGCTCTACAGGAGAGTTTGGTATAAAAAGATGACAGGGCAGCAGGGAAGGTCAGCTCCAAAGCCCAGCCACCTGGCCCGAGTAAGGCTTATTAGGGAATGAAGCGGCGGGTCCCGAGGAAGGCAGTGGCACTAGCTTTATACCAGCCTGTCACTATTGGGGTGCTACCAAGATAAACTCTTAAGATGTTTAACTAATAACATTTCACAGTTGTGTCAAATTTCTCTTTCCCCAAACACATCTATATCCATTACTTCACTGCAGACTCACAGTGACTATAGGAATGAAGCTCAGAAGAGCATAATGTATAGAGGTCTGTGCTTGTTTTTACACTTTCCAGGAGATGAAATAACTCAGAGGGTGACAGCCCAGCACCTCCTCCACCCTGGCGGGGCTGCTCTGAGCTGGATTTCACTGGACTGGTGGCTGCAGCCAGCAGGGAATCAGCCTACTGCGCTGGATTCCTGAGTGCTGACCCTGCCACAGAACTCCCGAGGGCAGGGAGCAGAAAGTGCCAGAGTGAGTTACAAATGAGGTGCCCACCATGCCTGACTGGGTGAGAAGACCAGCCTCTGCCCTCAGGGGTTTACAGTCGAGTATCTCACAAATAGGGCCAATGTTTTTGAGACTTGTAAGTAAGCAAGAAAATTGGCTCAATTTTGTAAGTATATACTTTCCCACTTTAAGCAAATTTGTATGTTTGTTCTTTTTGTTCTGAAAGTTGCTGAATAAGGCATGATATTAGTTATCATCAATTAATCAGGAAAAGGAAACACTTAGGCAAAAGAGAAGGGGTCCACAAGTTAGGAAAGAATGCAAATTGGAGGCCAGACAAAGTTTGCTAACTAAATAAACAGCTGCCACAAGGGGCTGGTGGGGGTGAGAATATATGTTGGCGAGAATACAGGGGAGGTAATACATGTTGAAAGAGCCCCAAAAGTTAATCAAGGAAGCAAGGTGGGAAGTTCAAGGACATCTACAGGGCAAGTGGGGAGAGTGCAGGTTCTGATTTGTCCAAGAGAGTCCTAGATAGTGCCTGTTTTCCCAAAGTAACTATGAAGAGTGCTTTCACTCTCATGTGTGTCCTCTCTTGGACGGTAAACTACACATCCACCCTAGTTCTCAAAAGCCCACAAGATGCACTGAATTACTAGACAGCACCTCCTTCAGCCAAGCCATGGACACTGGCTTCTCCATTTGTAAAACCTCTCCAAGGGGTACAAAACCGCCCCCTCAGCTGCCCTGAGAAGGGGGAGCTCCTGTTCTCTCCAGAGCCGATGGTTCCATGGGGAGTAGCAGCTCTTTGTTTCTGGGGCCACACTGGCTCCTCAGAATGCAAGAGAAGTGGAAGGAGGGCAGAGAGAAGAGGGACGACTGAGATTTGGGGGTTGAGGCCTCTAAGTGACATTAACGGCAAGCAAAGCAGAGCTCGCTCTCGCTGGAGAGAGGCCAGTGAGCAGGGAGAGAGGGCCTGGGTGCTCTGCTCCCAGATCCCATGGCCATTGCTAAGCCTCAGGTTCCTCATCTCTAACATAAGGGATAATATCTGCCTTCCAGAGTATTGTGGCCTAGAATGCAATCAATATAAAGTATCAGGCACATAGTAGGCACTTAATAGTGATAGCTGTTGTTGGGATGATGACAGATACCTAAGGGGCATTTTTTTTAAGACCAAAGCACCTATCAGGTTTTAACCCCCCACCTCATACCACTGTGGCTTAGGTCACCCTCAGGCAGAGAGACATAGGAAGTCATGGGTATTCTGCAGGGGCCTCAGTGGCAGTCCAAGGGATGCAGCTACAGCTGGGGCATCAAGAGCATCTGCTACAACCCCCCCATCAGGTATTCTTATTTAAGTACAATTATGCAACTACATACAACTACAAACAAAGGGAACATTTTTAAGGAGTAGGTAAAAAATACATGGATGGAAATTTAATTTTTTTCTCCCCAAAGGGGATCGCCCTGCTCATCCCCTAGGTAGCATGTCATCTCGCTCATAATCTCTGCCCAGAGGACCTATACTAGAGGCCCAAGCATCTGTGGAGTTCAAAATACAAGCACTGGAAGCCTCCCATCCATTCCAGACTCTGGTCTGAGTGCTGGAGATTCAATGCACTGTCCTCGCAAGCTGTTTGCAAACGCCCAGTAATGGTAGCCTGAAATTGTAAGCAGGTCAGGTAGAGCAACAGCTGTGGTCCCTGCCCCTTTTAATAAAGACACACAGTGGTAAGGGACTGTGGGTTGGAGGCAGTCTCCTAAAGTGGGACAAGGTATACCCTACACCCACAGAAAATCCATGGGTCCCTAGAACCACGCCTAACAACTAAAGTTGGATAAGTCCTTAGGATGCTTAACAGTTAAGAAATAATAGCAATAAAAGTTAAATTTAAAAAATAATAGTAATAAGTAATCAAGGATCATGCAAAATATCTGCTATTTCGTGGGAGGGTGCAGGGGCTGCTGGCTGCTGCCTGCGTTCTCTAGCCTTGGTGAAGGAAACACTTGGCTGCCTTTTCTAAATTCGTTTGCCAGGGCCACACGGGGGCGCTCGAGTCAACGAGTCAATGAGTCAACACCTTGGATCTAGGCTTGGGGGTGGAGGGGCCTTTTCTCAGTAAAGTAAGCAGACCATGGACGACCGTGAGTGGAGAGGCGCTACAGCATGATTCGTTACTTGGCCCACTGCCACCAAGGCAGTGACTCAGGCTGATCTGCCTTGGGTGTTTCAAAACTATGTGGGTGTCGGCCCTAAAGGTTTCCCCCCTCACTTTCTAAGCACTTTCCCAGCACCATGGCCTGGGGTGCTGGTTGCTGTTATTACAGGGTGCAGGGTAGGGTGGAGGCCAACTGAACTAATACAATTCACAAAATAACCTCCTAACTTGCCACCAGTGGAGCAGCTGCATAACCCCCAAAGGAGGACCTTGGAGGACAGGAGGCTGGGAGAGAGGGCATTAGCCTGTTCTTCCGTGGATCACCCTGGTGTCCTTGGCATGAAAGGTATGCCTATTCTCAGTGCCTGCCAGCTTCTGTAAAGAATCCAGCCTGAGATGCCGGGCAGCAGGCTGGCTCCAGAACAGAGCAGTGCTGAACTCCTGGAACAGGCGGTCTGCCACACCCACCATTACATATATACATGTTCACGCCCACGGGACAGACCAGGGGCCCAAATAGCCATCATCACCAGGCACGGTGAGCAAGCCTGGGCGCCAGCTCCAGGGCACAGGTGGGCCTGCCATAAAGATCAGGATGAACCCAACAGCACTGATCCAGCAGATAAATTAAGAGAACATGATTTAAATCACCAAATTCTATCACAGAAGAATTCAGTAGGCCGTGATTTTGGGGGGGGCGGGGAGAAGATTTTTGAAATAAAAAATATTTTTATTTTGTTTTCAAACATGGAGGAGAATGCAAATTTTGAAGTATTAATATTATTTTTTTTAACCCTCCACCCCCAAAATAGTACTTGAAAGAAGTTTCTAGATCAAGGCCAGCTTGGCGGGGGGGGGGGGGGGGGGAGGAGGGGTTCCAATTCCCTCTGCTCTTTTGTGATGAATAAACAGTGCTTACTTAATAAAAAGTCAATTAAAGCAGAGAATCATAAGAAAAGACGAATATACTTTAAATATTTTAACAGCATACATTCGAACTTAAAACATTTATCTGAAAATAAATATGTATAACCATTGGCCAGTAACATAAGGCCAAGGTCTATTCTTTATGTATTTTCTTTCATAGATACATTTATGGTTTCTAATTTACATTTCTCTGTGGTGGAGCAAAACCTTAGAGATGTTTATGAAACAAGTTGAATTTAGACTCTTTTTAGAGCTTTATTATCCAACTGTTCCCCAGAACTTTATTGTTTTTTCTCTCACATATAATTCAACAGCAGTTTTATTAGCAGCTCATCTTCATTGACTCTAACACATTCAACTGTTTTCATAGAAAGTTTTCCTTTCGTGCTCATGAGATTAAATCAAAATTACATAATTATAAATAAGAATAGTAAACACAAGTAGTATATTTGATAAATACACTATTACAACAATGGGGACAGAAGTACACAGTATTCGAGAGGACAGGTTGGTACACTATACCTATGAGTTTTCAAGTACACCCTTGGGCATCAGTCAGAGGGAATAGGAGGCAGAGTTAGTTTAGAAAGTCAGTAGAGACAGGTCAAGAGAACATCCCCTAAACTTTGGTGGAAATGTCTGAAAAATCACAGACTCAGCATTTATACTATGGCCAAATTTATTAGTTATAATTTATATGCAACTCTTCAGAAAAAACAAATATGCAGCTTGAGCAAGGAGTGCCAGCAGTGCCCACATCAACTGACCCCGTTACAACTGGCCTGAGCTGGCATGGTTTCACTCCGGCGCTGCCCAGATCCTAGGTTTGCGTCGCAAGCAACCCAGTTTACCTAAGATTAAAAAATGACTTCCCATTGAAAAGGCAGTCACAGCCGGTGAAAGGTGAAGCAATCCAGCTTTTGGAAGTAAAGGTGAGTGAATACCTTTGTGATCTTCGGGTGGGCAGCATTTTCTCTAATCAGAACATAAAAAGTGCTAACTATAAACAAAAATATGAATACATTTGACTACATTCATTAAGAAGAGCCTGTATTTATCAAAATATGTTCTTAAGGAGTGAAAGGCGAGCCACAGGTTAGAAGGTACTTGCAGTTCATATGTTCAACAAAGACTCATATCCAGAAAATATAAAGATGTCCTACAAATCAACAAGAAAAAGGCAGACAATCTAATAGAAAAATGGACAAAAGACTTGAGCAGACACTCCTAAAAATAGGCATCCAAATAGCCAATAATCATATAAAAGGTGCTCGAGAGAAATGCAAAGTTATCAGAAAAATACAAATTAAAATCAGAATAAAACTGAAGGATGCATGGAGAAAGAGAATGTGATATGTACATACAGTGGAATACTTTTCAGCCTTAAAAAGGAAGGAAATTCTGATGCCTGTCATCACCTAGATGAGCCTTGACTACATTACCCTAAGTGAAATAAGCCAGTCACAAAAGGACAAATACTGTACCGGCCTACATACTCTATGAGGCATTTGGAGTAGGCATACTCACAGAAACAGGAAGTAGAATGGTGGCTGCCAGAGGTGAGGGGAGGGGGAAATGGGGAGTTTGTATTTAATGGGTACAGAGTTACATTTTGGAAAAACAAAAAAATATTCTGGAGATAGGTAATGATTGCAAAACAATGTGAATGTACTTAATGCCAGTGAACTGTATACTTAAAAAGATAAATGTGAACGTTATGCATATTTTACCACAGTAAGAAAAAAAATCGCACTGAAACACATCCACCAGAACAGCGGAAAGTGACAGGGCGATGAACAATGCCAAGTTTGGGCAGGGCCGCGGAGCACGGAAACTCTGACACACTGGTGGTGGGGGTATCGGTCAGTCGGCACAGCCGCTTTGGAACACTGTCCACTAAAGCTGAACAGCCGCGACCTCATGACTCAGCAATCCCATTCCCATGTATGCATGTAACACCCCGGTGTGTGTTTGTTCACCAAAAGATGTGAACTAGAATGTTCACAGCAGCATTATTTGCGCTGGTCCCACCCTGGAAACAACCACTGGTAAAATGGATAGGTATATTCCCACAATGGATTATTCTAAAGCAATGAAAATGAACAATCCGCACACAAAAGCATGGGTCAATCTCATAAACACAACGCTGAATGAAAGAAAGCAGGTACAAAAGAGCATATGCCATGTGAATTCATTTATCTAAAGTTCAAAAACAAGTAAAATCATTCTTTGCTCTTAGAAGTGAAGAAGGCCAGAGGAGGGGGATAATGACGAGACAACAGCACAGAAGGAGACGGTCAGGTTCTCGAGTTCATCCAAATGCGGATCCCATGGTGCATTGTACACTGAGGAACCATGCATCATTCGGTGTAAATGTCACTTTAATTTTAAAAAGTTGACAGAAGAACAAAATCAGTCATATGCAACACTGTATGTAATGAAGTATTCAATTACGGAATATTTAAGACGCAAGACGGTGTGTCTTAAATATTCCATAATTGTAACTTAAGCTGTAATGGAACACTGGTGAAGTGAAATAATGCAGGCAGTTTCACCCAGTACAGGTCACCATCAGGGAGTCGTCAGGAGTGGGGACAATTTAGGTTAAGGAGCCGATGGCACCAGAAGGCGTTGTTAGGGCATTGACCACCTCTGTCATTCATCTTGGCATCTAATCACATGGTGCCTTTTTCTGTTATTTAACTGACTGATGAGTGTTTCCCTTAACCGTAAGCCCCTAAACAGGGATTCTGGTGATACTCCTGTAGTATAAATCAGAACCTAGCACAGGGCCAGGCAGGCCACAGACTCAAATTATACACAACACACACACACACACACATAAAACAATACAGCGTAACACTAGAATTATATGACAATGTTATAGCATATTAATTGTGCTATCTAATTCAGGGACTTAGAAATATTAAAATATCTATCCAGGGGCACCTTTACAATAAACAAAGAGTTTGGGTTTTTTTTAAGTTAATTAATTAATTTTTATTGTTTCTTTTTTTTTTTTCCCCATAACAAAGAGCTTGGATTTTGAAGCATGGCAGGTCTTGGGCAAGTCATACAATGTCCCGGGCCTCTGCTTAGCAACCTCACAGTGAGAATATTAGTGACCTCATGGAATCAGTGTGAGGATGAAATAAATTGAGATAAAGCTGAGGACACAGAGGATCAGGGCACAATAATGTGGCCAGCGGCTCACAGGCAAATGTCGTAGTTGTCTTCTCCTAAACTCTGTGGGCACACCTGACCCTAAGGGAAGTGGAACTGGATACTTCTCCATGCTTCCTCTGCTCAAATCTTTCTGAAGTCAGCTCCTAGGGAATTGCACCTCATGCCTTTAAGATCCATTAGCAGGAATCCTTTCTGCAGCCACAAGTTTGTTTGTTTGTTTGTTTTTTCCTATGAGCCAGATGCCTCTTCTTTATTAATTTCATAACTCATGTATTAAGCTCTGTAACTCCGAATAACTTGATATCCCAGTTAGGGCAGGGGTTGGTTATTAAAAACATTGCATATTTCTAAGTACAAATATGTACTTGATGCTACACTTAACTGTTAGAGGCTGCTCACTCAGGTCTCCCTCCATCAAGTCTGCTTCCTCCCTCTAACTCAACACCCACTTCGAGCCTCCTACTGCTGGAGGGGGCAGATGCTGGGAGTTCTCGGTGCTGCTATTATTCTCAGAGGTGACAATGTGGATGTTGGATGGGGAGTCCAAAGACCGAGATTCAGCCCAATTTCTGCCAGGCTGCGCCTGTGAGATGCTGGACCTCTGACCTCCCCTCTGTGAGCTCTGTTCTCTCATCTGAAAAGTAAAGAATCTGCTTTCTTCCTCTTTCAGATGAGTTCAGATTTTTTTTTTTCAATTGCAAATAAAAGACTAAAAGAAGCAGCTTCAGTACACAGGGAGAATTTATTGGAAGGACCCTGGACTGTCTCCTGAACCCCCAGCCACAAGGAGAGTGCAGCAGAGTTGCCCAGGACAGCCCTGCAATGGGAAGTTGTGGAGCTGCCCTCTCATCCCCATGACTCAGCTCTAGGCAGCCGCAAATGTTGGAGTCGCACGAAGACAAACAAACAACAGATGCATTAAGTGGATTCTAGGTGGACTAAGTCATGTGAGTGATAGAGATATATATATATTTCCAGCCACGAGGCAACAGTTCATTGTGGAGTAACTGCAACTGCCATACCCCCAACAGACCAAATATAGCGATTCAAATTGGAGGGTGGGCAGCGAGAGCCTTCCTTGGAGCTGCCTGTGTGGATTTGCCCCGCATCATGGATCAGCAGATGGTCCCTTTCACCCTAGCAAGGGGCAGGGTGGTGTCTGGGGAGGGCTCTGAACTTAGGTTCTGAAGACACACTGTACATTCTTGTAAGGCTCACTACCATGAAAGAGCAGCTAACATGAAACAGTAGGCATTGTCCCGGAGCTACCACTAATGAGCCAGGCCGTGGGTTGGTCAAGTGTTCTGAACACCTTTAAGCCTCAATCTCGTTTTTAAACTGATCAGGAGTACCAGGTCGTCTTCAAATTGCTTATCAACCCATGTGCTTTCCAAACACTGATGCTAACCTTCCTCTATTTCTAAGTCACTCCATAGCATCTAGTTCAGCTATCTTTAGAATCCTCGTGTCCTCATTGTGGGGTGTCACACAAATGGTAATCAGGTGACTGATAAGCTGGATGGATGTGCCAAAGGAGAACAGCATCAGACCTGAATAATAAGAGCAGCGTTCATCTCTCACACCGTATTTTTCAGAAACCATAACATGTCCACTTTGGTTTGTTCACTCATGAATTCACTGAATAATCCATTTATTCAATAAGCAGGTTTTTGGTGATCACCTTGGACCAGGCATTATGCTGGGTATCGGGTGATACCAAGGCCTTGACCTCAGGGTGTTCAGGCACTATTGGAGACGCAGACCCTCAGCACTAATTGCACACAATCCAACACGATAAGGGAGGACTGAGCACATTGTAGGCAGTGAAAGAATCCAGGATAAAGAGTGAATAAAGATGCAAGAGAAGGAGAGGACACAATTGATGGAGCAAGGTCCAGGGGTTAGGGCTGGCGGATGGAGAGGGAGTCGGAAGAAGACAGTATTCCCTTCAGTTTTAAGAAAAATCCCTAAAGTTAAATAATTTTCAGAGCAGAAAGAACCCTCTGATTACCTGAGTCTCCCAAGGGTTTGGATTCGGAGGGAGTCAGAGTGAGAGTTTTCTTTACCAACCCCCGGCTGGTGAACATCCGGCCAGGCCCCCAGACAGCCTCATTCCGCCGTAAGGAGCAGCAGCTTTCTGCATCTTTTCTTTGATTCTCCCTTAGTCTTGGTGTCTGCTGCCCAAATTCAGTCCCATGGGAGGGTGAGTGGGAACTGAACATGGTTAAAAAGCCACAAAATGGAGAGTATGCACAAGAGTAAAATTAGTTATATATGGGCATCTTCCGCTGGGAGAAATCGCTTCCCTGTCACTCTTTCATGTCTCAGGCTAAGGCTTAAGCGCATCGCATTTTTCGCTTTTCCATTCCAATTAGCTGCATATTTTTAGCACGTGTTATATAAGGCTCATCTGCCCAAATTCGTTGGCTGGGGGCCTTTCCTTCCTTTCATTTCAGTGGTAGAGTGACCCGTGTGGTGGGATGACAAGTCTGTAAATAGCCTGCCCGAGGAGGGGCGGATGGAAAGGGAGCTCTTGAGCTGAAGTGAGGGTTTGTATTTGGCACGCCAGAGCTAAATCTATCCCTTCTAAAAGGGGAAAGCAGAAAGAACGCACTATTCCAAACTGAACTGCGACGCGTTAGGAAAGGGCTGCTCCACCTCCAACAGGCACGTGAAGGCAAGAAGCACAACTCAGACAGGTGGAGCTGGGCACCCTCAGAGAGGCCGCTGGATTGCCCCTGAGAGGGGTGCAGAGGTGGCTGACCTCAGGCACAAAATGCCCCGCGGGCGCCGTCAGCTGGAGATTTGTCTAACGCTGGTTTGTACATTACTGTACGGGCTGCAGGCCTTTCTAGGAAGGAAAAAAAAAAAAAAAAGGCCCATCAGCACTGTCAATGGGAGGCAGTAAAAAGCATGAAATGGGAACGAGAAAACCTCGCTCTAGCCCCACCTCTGTCATCAACTCCTGTTATTCTAGGGAAGGCGCTTCACCTCTCTCAAGATCAACATCCCTATGTTAAAAATATCTATCCTCACTTCTATATACAGGGTTGCACAAGGACTAAAATGGAACAATGAATCTGTCCAGAAAAGCATAACATTACATTCAAATGTTAAGCATCATTGTTATGAGTCTGAACCATAATGGATGATTATACTCCCCAGGTAAAATCTGTGGAGAGCGCTGTCAGCCACCTCCTCTCAGAGGTCACAGCATGAAACAAGTTCCTCTAGAACCAAAGCCTCTCAAGGCTTGGAAGGAGGTGGGAGGGAACCCTAGAAGCTGAGGAGTTGAATGCTACCTTAGAATGCAAAAGACAGACACCCTTCCCCAGGTTGGGGGCTCACTGAAGGCAAGTCCGAGGACATTGGGACCCTTCAGTCCATCCATCCTCGTCTTCCTCCTCCAGGTGATGCAGCAGGCAATAGTTACCACAGAAGGCACACAGAATGGAGCCTCCGATGTTTCAAAGACTACCCAAAGTCACTGGGGAAAAGTCTGCCTCAAGTTAAAGAAAAATAACGCTGTATTTTTCCTCAGTATTCATCAGAAGTTAGCTGTTTACCAATTTAAGGGGAAGACCATTATTCAAATCCACTGCAGGAGAGAGAACCAGCCTCTGTGAAGTAAATATGACCTCCTGCTGATCGGAGTGCTAGAGATGGAACCCCTTCTCCAGCACCCCTCTGGCTGAGCCGCAGAGCTGTGCAATGTATTCCAGGCTGCGCACCTCTGAACCAGCAGTTCCTGACTGGTGCTCAGTACGCTCGAGTCCTGGTAGGGCACTGTAGGGGTGCTGCAGACAGTTAGGGCCTTCGGGTCAGACAGGCCTTGGGCGTGCGGCTTCACTAGGCAACCTCGAGGGAGGTATTTATTCTGTTTATGCATCTGTTTTCAACTGTGATAATGATACCTGATTGAAGGAGGTTGTGAGGATTAAATTAGATGGTGTGTATAAGAGTAGGCATTTAAAAAAATGAATATTAAACACACAGAGCCTGGTACATTGAGATCAATAAATATTAATTTTCTTCCCTTCTCTAGGTTCCAAACCCAGGGAAATCCAACTAAATTTGTTAGTTCACAAATTATATCTTTACTTTTTAATATCCCTTTTCTCTAACAACACCTCCTCCATACCCATATACTCACACACACACATTCTAGCACCTTAGACTTTTTGTGTCTATTTTTCAGCCAAAACATATTAGCGCAAATTCTATTTCCATTTCTTAATTTCTCTTTCTGATAGTCTATTTTTAGTGTATAGAAGCACGACAGACTTTTTTTTTAAATTGATTTTGTATCCTAAAACTTCATTGAGTTTGTTTATTAGTTCTACCAGTTTTTTGGGTGGAATATTTATGGTTTTCTATATTTAATACCATATCATCTACAAATAGTGACAGTTTTATTTCTTTTTTCTAATTTGGAAATATTTGCTTGGGCTAGGACTTTCAAATACTCCGTTGAATAAAGTGGCGAGAGTGGGCATCCTTGTCATGTTCCTGATTTTAGAGCTGAAAGCTTTTCACTGTTGTGTATGTTACCTGTGTGCTTATCATATATCAGCCTTTACTATGTTGAGGTATGACCTTCAATACCTGCTTTGTCATGAGTTTTTTATCATACATGGATGTTGAATTCTGTCAAATGTTTTTCCTGCATCGGTTGGGATGATCATATGACTTTAATCCTTTATTTTGTTACTGGGATGTATCACATTAACTGGTTTGTGGATGTCAAAGCATCCTTGCATCCCTGGAACAAATCCCACTTGACCATGTATGATGCTTTTAATGTACTGTTCAATTTCATTTACTAATATTTTGTTGAGAATTGTTGTATCTATGTTCATCAGGGATAATGGTCTGTTATTTTCTTTTCTTGTGGCATCCTTATCTGGTTTTGGTATCAGGGCAGTGCTGGCCTCATAAAATGTGTTTGTAAGAGTTCCCTCCTCTTCTGTTTTTTGGATGAGTTTCAAAGGATTGTTATTAATCCTTCTTTGAATGTTTGGTAGAATTCACCGGTAAGCTGCCTGGTCCTGGACTTTTGTTTGCTGGAACATTTTTGCTTACTGATTCAATCATCTACTAGTAAGTGGTCTATTCAAAATTTCTATTTCATCATGATTCAACCCTGGTTGGTTGTACGTTTCCAGGGATTTATCCTTTTCTTCTAGGTTGTCCAATCTGTTGGCATAAATATAATTGTTCATAGTAGCCTTTATGGCCCTTCATATGTACGTGATGTCAGTTGTAACATCCCTTTTTCATTTCTGATTTGAGCCATCTCTTTTTCTTTTTGAGTCTAACTAAAGGTTTGTCAATTTTATTTATCTTTTAAAAAAACCAGCTCTTAGCTTCATTGATATTTTTTACTTTCCTTTGTCTCTTATTTATTCCTGCTCAAATCTTTGTTATTTCCTTCTTTCCACTAACAGTAGAAGTAGGGAAAAAGTCTCTTCAGTAAGTGGTATTGAAAAAACTGCACAGACACATGCATAAGAAGGAAACTGGACAACTCTCTTATGCCGTCCATAAAAAATCAATTCAAAACTGATTAAAGGCTTGAATGTAAGGCTGAAACCATAGAACTCCTAGAAGAAAACATAGGTGGTAAGCTCCTTGATGTTCATTTTGGCAACATTTTAAAGAATCCGACACCAAAAGCAAAAACAAACAACTGGAACTACATCAAACTAAAAAGTTTCTGTACAGCATGGGAAACCATCAACAAAATGAATAGGCAACCTACTGAATGGAAAAAAAAATTTGCAAATCATGTATTTAATAAGGGGCTAATAGCCAAAATATATTTTTAAAACTCATTCTGTTCAATAGCAAAAAGCCCCCGAAAATCCAATTAAAAATGTTGCAGAAGACCTGAATTGACATTTCTTCAAAAAAGACATACAGATGGCCAACAGGTACATGAAAAGGTGCTCTACCTGATAAATTATCAGGGATATGCAGCACAGTGAAACCTGGTATCTAACAGGTGTTAGAATGGCCATTATCAAAAAGATGACAATAACAAGTGTTGCAAAAGATACGAAGAAAAGAGAAAGCTTGTGCACTGTTGGGGACGTAAACTCGTGAAGCCGCTACAGAAAATAGTATAGAGGCACCTTAAAAAATTAAAATAAAGTTACCATGGGGTCCAGCAATTCCACTTTTGGATATGAAAAAAAAACCCAAAAATGCTAACTTGCAAAGATATATGAAGCCCCATGCTCACTGCAGCATTATTTATGATAGTCTAGATATAAAAACAACTTAAGTGTTCACTGATGAATGAGTAGATAAAGAAATTGTGGTATGTGTTTGCATTTATTTATTTATTCAGCTATAAAAAAAGAATGAAATCTTGCCATTTGCCTTGAGGACATAGTAAGTGAAATAAGCCAGACAAAAAAAAAAGACAAATGCCGTATGATCTCTTATATGTGAAATTGAAATTAAGTGTAAAAATATTAACAAAACCAGTTACATATAAAAAGAATTACATGCCATCACCAAATGGGTTTTACCTTGGTAATATAAGACTGGCTTAGTATCCAAAAAGCAATGGATGTAATATCCTGTAATAGATTCAATGACAAAAACAACAATCATCTAAGTAGATGCAGACAAAGCACTTGAGAAACTCAACATCCATTTATGATTTAAAATAAAAAACACTCAAAAAGCTAAGAATAGGCAGGAACTTCATTAATCTGATTAATGCAATCTATGAAACACCAATATCTAACATCATTCTTAAAGACAAGACTGAATGAAGGGTTTCCTCCTAACATCATGGGCCCTGCTTCTGCCACTTCTATTCAACAGTGTTAGAGATTCCAGTCAATGCTATAAGGGAAGAGGGGCAAAAAGAAAGGAAAAGAAATTAAAGGCCTCTGGGTTATGGAAGTCTTTTTTTTATTTGCATTTATTTGCAAATCACATAATCCTTCATTCAGAAAGTCTCAAAAACATTTATTTATTTGCAGATCACATAATCCTTCATCCAGAAAGTCTCAGAAACATTAGAACTAATAAATTACTTTAATAAGGTTGCAGGCTACAAGATCAATTTATAAAAATTGATTGAAATAGATTACATAGAAATACATGTAGAGAAATACTGTAATTCAGGATTATTGAAATATCATATATTTATAAATATATATTGTGGAAATAGTATTTTTATTTACTAGCAAAGAAAAACCTGGACATGAAATAAATAAAATTCAATTCACATCACAATAGCATCAAAAATAAAATACTAAAGAGTAGATTTAACAAATAACACACAAAACATGTACATCAAAAACTACAAAACACTGCAGAGAAAAATTAAGGGAGATCTAGATAAATGGAGAGAAATTTCATGTTCATGAACTGAAAGATTCAATATTAACAAGTTAACATTTTTAATAAGTGATCTTTAAATTGAAATGAATCATTACCAAAATCCCCACAGGCATTTTTGTAGAAACTGACAAGTAGATTCTAAAATTTATATGAAAACAAAGGACCTAGAATAGCCAAAACAATTTTGAAAAAAAAAAAAAGAACAAATTTGGAGGCCTCATAATACTAAATTTCAAAACTTACCAAAGCCACAGTAATTAAGACACTGTAGTACTGATGCAAAGGTAGGCATATAAATCAATGGAATGGACTTGAGAGCACGGAAATATATCATTATATTTATGGGTACTCAGTCAGTGTTCAACAAAGAAGTCCAAGACCCTTCAAAAGGGGAAGGGTAGTCACTTCAATAATTGGTGTTTCAGTAATT
The DNA here is from genome assembly GCF_021234165.1 of Pteronotus mesoamericanus. NCBI lineage: Eukaryota > Metazoa > Chordata > Mammalia > Chiroptera > Mormoopidae > Pteronotus > Pteronotus mesoamericanus. The sequence continues at coordinate 1,539,309 of NW_026555001.1, forward strand.
GGATACCCAAAATCACAATGATGAACTTGAATCCTCCTCTCATGTTATATATACAAATTATCTCAAAATGGATTATAAACCTAAATCTCAGAGCTAAATGATAAAACTGCTAGGAAAAATCATAGGAGACAGTCTTCAAGAATCTTGGGGTGGGCAAAGAGTTCTTAGGACAACAAAGCATGATTCATAAAAGGAAAAAAACTGATAGATTGGATTTCCTCAAAATTAAAAACTTGACAGATAGAAAAGACAAGGTGAGCCACAGATTGGGAGGTAATATTTATAAATCATATATCTCATAAATGATTTATATCAAAAATCCTATTTCCAGAGACCCTTTCTGGTGCCTCTGGCCACGGGAGCCCCCCTCTGCCTGAACACTTCTGGCCAAGACTGTCCACACCACTCATTTGATAGTCACTGACAAGAGACCCCGTGGTGAAATTATTAAAAAAATAAAATAAAATAAAGCAAAGGCTGGCTTGCAAATTCTCTGAATCTCAGTATCTTAACTGGAGATCACAACACCTGCTCTATCTACCCCATGGTTTTGCTTTAGGCTCAAATAGGATCACCTGCATAGAACAGCTATGATATCCGCCAATAATTTATAAGTACAAGGTTTCCTCTTCTTCGCCACCATCACCACCACAAGTACCTCCATAATCATCACCACCGCCACTACCACCACCAGCATCATCACAATCTTTGCCTCTGCTTGTCACCAACATCATTGCAGCAGCAACCACGACTACCTCCATCGCCATCACCCTCATCATAACCGAGGATGCTTCAGATGTGGGCACTCACGTGACTCGATCAATGCCCTCGCTCCTTCCTGACTTGCTGAGTAATGGAAATTTATCTGTGTCAGGCTTTCCTTTGAAGAAAGTGGTTATGTATGGCAGTTGCCCTGAAACAAGGAGTGATAACCCCTCGGCCCCACACACCCTTGGCCAGGGTCCTGGAGAGAGGAGAATTCAGAATTTGCCAGCCAGGTTTCCATGCATATCATTGCAAGCCCCAGCAGCCTCAATCAGCTGCTGAGTGGCAGACCGAAAACTCATGCCTGCCAACCTCATCATTTCTCAAAATTTCTGAGTTATTTATACTGCACAAGCCTGTGAGATGCAAGTCCCCAGTTTCCTGGGATGTAGGAGAAACTGGCACAATTTTCTCCTAGAAACTCCCAACCAAAAGTGGGTGGTACTAAGGGTTCTAATCTTTAGCCCCACTGAGTTCTCTCAATCTGATTCCAACCACCTAAATTAGTCTTGATTCCCCAATGAAACCCTCCCTTGGGGCACCCCTGCCTCAAGGCCAGGAATGGCGACCCTATCATTCTGTCTGCTTATGGAAGTCCTTGAAGTCCTTGTCCCAGTCCCACCTGGTCCTGGAAGTCTGCTGAAGTCTTCCCAACCTGCAATGACTGATAGCAGCTTTCTCTCGTCAACATCACAGATCTCAGCTCTCGAGAAGAGTAGCCTCAGCCTAAGTGATCCTTGACCATCCTGCAAACCCCGGAGCTGATGCTCCAGCATTCTCCTGTGGGTTCAAAGCTGAGCTGGATGTACCTCAGGGACAGAGCAAATACACACTGATAATAAGTGATAACAGAAATGCAGGATGATTGGAGGGGTCAGGTGAAACGACATCAGGACAATTTGCTAGCAGCATGTGGGGGCCTTTAAGAAAGGAGGGAGAAAAATTTCACCCCTTGGTATAAGTCATATGTTTCAAAAATGAGAAATTGGGCATCTTAAAAAATAGTCCTCAAGCTCTGGTTGCCCAATATGAGGTTCCAGATATTTCTCTACCTTATGACTTTAGCAAGTTTACCCTTGAGGCAGGGTAGGATGCCTTTAAACGCCCTGCCCACCCTGGCCAGCATCATCTGTCCTACTCTTTTCTTTGTTCTTCAGTTTCCCCTCACTGAATCTGCTAGAGGGCTCCTGGCTGCTCAGCCCTGGCTACCATGGGCCCTCGGGCTGGTGCCTTGTCCCCTACACTCAGAGCTGCTCGTGTCCCAGCTGGCTAGCGAGCACTGAGGCATCCAGGGCTCTGCTGGTTTCTGCACAACCAGGCCTGGATTCAGGAACTGGCCTAGGTCCTCCACAATACCTCCCTCCATCCAAGTTCTGCATTTGGCCTGTGTCTCCCATCAATCACTTTCTGTGGAACGGCACTGCAACCAGTACGGATCACAGCACTTGTTTCTCTCAGCCCTGTGCCTGAGGCCAGTAACAGAACAATAGTATCTCTAGGTGACATTTACTGAACACACATTATTGGCCAAGTACTCTTCCAAATGCTTTACGTGCATACACCCCTTTAAGCACTGTGACAATCTGAGGAGGCAGGGAGGTAGGTACTAGTATTTTCCTTGGTGAGTTAAATAATTAAGCCAAGGCCCCACTTCTGGGAAGCAGCAGAGCCCAGGTCCAGTCTGGGCGGGGACGACATCCCAACCCCTCTGCTCTCCTGCTCCACAGAACACCCACAACAGTGAAGAATGCTCCCTTTCAGCCTACCCAACCACCGCTGTTTTCTCAGTATCTCCTCGCCTTCAGTCCCTCTTCTTCCTGTTGTTCAGAAACAACTGGCCTGGTAAAGCGAGCCTCAAATTTGGCATCATGATTTTTCTTCCGGCAGTAGGTCTATTTGTTTTACCTCTCCCCAAACAGAAGTATATTTGTTGCCCTTTGTTACAATGACCGCAAAATGAATTATTTAGCAATTCAAGGGCCAGGGATGAGAGTCAACGCCCATTCCCCGCCTACAAGCAGAGGTTCCCATGGATGCTCATGACAGACATAAGTCAGAGGAAAAGGGAGAATGTGGCCCAGTGGGTTGGGTCCATTTGTTAACTGGGAATCAAGCCTGTGGAGGGAGAGCTCACACTCTCATTTCCATTTGTTCTCTCTCTGTACGTACAGGGTCCAGCTGAAGTAACGCCTGTGTGAGTATGGTTGATAGGGTAATAATATGAGTGTAATAATTTATAGTTTTAACATTTCACCTAAAGGGTCTTATGGTGTGCTTGAGTGTGATACTGTTATATTACAGAATTACATGCTTATGATTTTGTAACAAAAGGTTTTGTAAAAAAGGTATTATTTGTGCTGGACCCTGTATGTATATGTACACACACACACACACACACACACACACCCCCCGAAGGAGCCTAGGACATACAAACTCATGTTTAAATGCTAACTTATTGAGGCCACTCTTCTAAAAACTTCCAATAAACCCTTCTCCCTGCATTGCCCGCTGAACCCAACAATATTTACCTCTGGTGAGTGTGGTTCCCACACATTCCTATTACATTCCAAGCTCAGTCCAACCACTTCACCTTTGCTTATAAGGCTTTTCCTCCCCAGAATTTTCCCCATCTTCCCCCTACCCCTGCTCATAGAAATCCATCCTCCAAGGCCAGCCCCAGCCCCAACCCAACCCCCAGGGAGTCTTCAAATCCCTGGAAGCCTGAGGGAGAGCTCCTGCTCCGCGTTCCTACCTCACGAAGCTGTGCTACAGAAGTCAGCGCTTAATTATACCCCAGCATACATTGTTCCACATGTGGAACTAGTCTGGGGGCAGACATCATGTGTCTTATACCTCTGTATCTGCCACAGCATCGGAAACAGGGCTGAGAACTCAGTAAGGGCGACAAACACCCTTAGCTGGTTGATGGGAATTGGAGATGTCCCTGGGCTCTGCTCTATGTCAAACACAGGTCTCAAAATGACAATTTATAGGCCAGAGTCACAGAAACTATGGATGCTACTGGGCATCCCTTCCCCAGACCTTGCTGTGAGCCTCAAGGAGCTGCGTTCATGGCGTGCCCACCTGGGCACTGTTCTGGGCACACAATCATACTTGTGTGAGGAGTGACTGGTTAAATCCTCCCGAATTATTCAGCACCCCCATCTCCAGATCTGAAAGCTGACAAAACCTTAAGAAGAGGTACATGTGTCACAGCATCAGCGCAGGGGTCTGGGGACCTATAATTTCTCCATTTCCTTGAAGACTTTTAGTGCCATAGTCTCTCCCACAGGAACTTTCTGAAATGCTCTCCACTCAGTTAGGCCTAGCTCTTGAATCACTCCTCCCATACAAATAAACACTCTGAGGAAAATTTAAAAGCACCATTTTCCTCCCCTCCATTATAAGCAAAGGTGCAATTTCTGTTTTTCCTTTATCCTGCTTTACAAAAAGCATGTAGTATTTTCTTCCCTTTTATCCTGAAGAAAGAATTGCTGATCCCTGTAAATCTGGGGATATCGGAACATGATCTTTGTGCACTTATTATTTCCAATAACTAATACGTGAAGGATGTATTCTCAAGTTGCAGGGATTTATCATACAATCAGGGCTGCAAAAGAAAGGTCTGGTGATTCTTAGGCTTTCAAGTACATCCCAGTGCCGGGTGAGATATACACATTTTCACAGTGTGGTCTGAACTCCATGATAATCTCCGGGCAACGAAAAGCCAAGCTGCTTAGCAACAGAAGCTGGAGGATCAGCTCAGCACGTGTGTCTCTATTAAAGAGCGGCTCTTACCTGATGGTAAGCTCAGGTCTGAGCTGGAGGTGCCATGGGCAGCCAGCTGCCAGGCAGAGCTCAGATGCATGGGCTTGGGGTGAGGGCAGCCCAGGAGGAAGGGTTTAATAAAGACAGACAGTGGGAAGGGAGTCAGCTGCAGGTTGTTCAGCAGTTACAGGAGAAACTCAAATAGGCTACAATTCCAAAGAGGACCCCTCCAAGGAGCTTGAAGCACCCCCTTGCACTTAATGTCTTACTCCTCTCTCCCTCTGTAGACTCCACACTCCTTAAGGAGGCAAGGGACTTGGCTCTCAAAAGGTCTCATAGTCAGTTAGCAGCTCAGCCAGTACAAAGACATTTGGGGGCTCCTGTCCGGCTCTTTCCCACTGAATCACACTAAACACAACAGGAAGGCAAACAGGGATTTGTGAAACCATTATTTGACAGATTTTTATGGAACTCAAGCTTTCCCAGATGCTGTGAAGCATAAAACAAAAATACAGGACCAGAGAGCATGTAGTGATCCTAGACACAGGGTACCTGCTGGAGGGTAAACTACTACCAGCCAGCTCTTGGGACCATGAAAAAGTGCTTCCCAGGCCTCGTCCCTAAAGGAGGGGCAATAGTACTTGCCCTGTTCACCACTGGGTTCTTGTGAAGAGCAAATGAGGAAAAGGCTGTCTGGAGGAAGTTTTGCCTTTCTGTGGAGCTGTAGCATCAGTGCTATGATACATCAAGGCATCTGCTCTAGGACAAAGCAGAACTGGATGGAGAGAGAGACCAACGCACGGAGCAACCTGAAATCGCAAACAGGTGCATGGCAAGGCTGCAGGAAAAGGGAATCGAGGGACTGGAGCCTTTTGCTCAGTTTATAAACCTCTTGCCTGAAGGCTGATCAATGGAAAGTATACGAAAACCAATTCACATTAATCCAGAGGGGTCCTTGGGGACAGACAGCTCCTTTGTCGTAGGTTTAAACTGGTCTGTGTCCTGAACCAATTCTATGGATTTTAATTATCCAGGCTACAGCAGTCCCCCAGAGTCAGGGACAACCTCAAATTGATGTCAATAGACACTCTGCCATCTCCACCCCAGGTCTCTCAACTTGACCTCCCAGAGGAACATCAGGTCATTAGCAAGCGAGAGCGCCCCTTGCTAGAAAAGATTGGATTAGGAGCCTTCAGAGCACCTGCCCACCTGTAATCTCATCTAAACCTTAGTTCACTATCTTTATATAAGGATAAATATTATTTATAATTATAATTCTATGCCCACCAACTACCAAAATACCAAATATCAAAAACAGTCTATAAGTCAGTTAACTGCTTCCATTAATTATACATCCAAATCAATTCGGTCCAAGGCAATAAGCACGGATGGAGCCTTTCCTGTGAGCCAGTGGCTCACCACTCCAGGGGGAGGTATCAGAATGAAGACGATGCCGGGTCTTCTCCCCTCACAGGCTCCGAGGAAGGCGGTGGCGGTGGCATTACAGGACGCCAGCTTTGTGTAGAACAGCACGTGCGGGAAATGATGATGTCTGACCAGCACATAAGGGTAACGACAAGAAGCTGCTCACAGCCAGAGAGGAGGGGCTCTGGCGGCCAGGACCACCCTGTCAGTCTGCGCTATCGCCCCCCCTTACAAGCTGGATAACCTTGGGCGGGCGACTCTGCTAACTGCATTGAGTTTCTCAATCTGGAAAATAGGGACAATAATAGCAAACCACTCACTCACTGGCTTGTTGTGAGGGACAAACAAGCTATTACATGCAACACTTATAAAACAGTGCCTGGCACAGAGTAAGTGCTCAATTTAGCTCACTTACTGTATTTCTCCCATCTTTTCTCTTCAGAGGGCCTTGTTTACTCCTTTTATGCAACTGTACCTTATTCCTTTTTATTTTCTATAATCCTTGGACACAATTTCTCTTAGAGGCTGTAGGAATTTCAGCAGCTGCCATTCCACGTACATATTCCCTGGGTGGCAAGTCTCCTCTTCACAAAAGCCTCAGGAGTTTCGCTACGGGATTTGCTGTGTTAAAACACCCACCACCCTCCCCGACACCTTTATTTGACCCATCTTCAGTCTCCTTAGGTTCACTGAAGACCTCTGCCCAATTACTTATTCCTATTTTGTGACAATATTTTTAGGTAAATTTTTTAGGGCAGGGCCCCTTGTGTCTCACAGAGCTCGCGGCCCTCTCATTTCATCTGCTGACTCGCCTCCGCAGGGACGAGCTTAGGGCCTGGCTGCCTGTTGGAAATGCCTGAACTACAGGCCTGTCCCTGCGGGTAGGGGGAGAGGGAGGAGGCAGGGGTGAGAGAGAGAAAGACAATTAACTGGTTGATTTTAAAAAAACAATTTCATTAAGGCATAACTCACATACTATAAATTCATTCATTAATGTATATAATTCTATGGTTTTTAGTATATATTCACAGTTATGTGCAAACATCACCACAGTCAATTTTAGAAAATGTTTATCACCTCAAAAAGGAACCTCCTATCCTTTAGTTATCTCCCCACTAATCGTCTAATTCCCCACCTCCAGCTTTAGGCAACCACTAATCTACTCTCTGTCACTACAGATTTCCCTATTCTGGACATTTCATATGAAAGGAATCATGCAACACATGGGCTTTTGTCACTGTCTTCATTTACTTACTACAATATATTCAACATTCATCCATGTTGTGCGTGTTATCAGTGCTTTATTCCTTTTTATGGCTCAATAATATTCCCTTAAATAGATATTCCACATTTTATTTACTCAACAGTTAGTAGACTTCAGGGTTGTCTCTGAGTTTTGGCTATTACAAAAAAAAAAAATACTGCTATGAACATCTTTGTAGAAGTTTCTGTGTGGACATATACTTTGATTTCTCTTGGGAATAAACCCAGGGGTGGAGTTGCTGGGTCACATGGACTTTCTACATATAATCCTTAGAGGAATTGCCGGACTATTTTCCAAACAGCCGCACCATGCTACATTCCCACATTCAGTTAATTATTGAATGGATAGATTAGAAAACCTAAAGCTGAGGCCTCAGTGTGCCACCTTCTCAAGCTGATGTCACTTCCCTTTCCTCCATGCCACCTTAGGAACAGAGGTTTGTTTTTTATTTTTATTTTTTTAAAGGTTTTACTTATTTATTTTGAGAGAGGAAAAGGGTGGGGGAAAGAGAGGAAGAAAAACATCAATATGTGGTTGCCTCTCGTGCGCCCTCTACAGGGTACCTGGCCCGCAACCCAGGCATGTGCCCTGTCTGGGAATTGAACCAATGAACCTTTGGTTCACAGTCCGGTGCTCAATCCACTAAGCAACACAAGCCAGGGCCAGAGTTTTTCTCTTGTCAAAGGGAAACTTGATTGTGATGTTGTTCAGACCCCTCCTGAAACCTGAAGAGTAAATGTGTGTCCTTACCTCCCAGTGCGGGTACTGGTTTTTTCCCTACTGACCCTGTAGAGAATCTAGGGTGTGTCTGCACCAGTTGGGCACGCCATGTACTCATGTAGAAATAAAGTCTGAGGTTGGATGCCCGGCCCAAGGTCCCTGGGCAATTAGGGGGGCCAGGAAGAGGGAAGCCAGTGCCTGTGTCCCCAGTGCCTGACACTGTACCCAGTGTCTTTGCTTTGCCCACCCATCTCCTTTCCACACCTAATGGACACTGGCGCCAGCGCCTGCCTGAACAGTGAAGACATCATACACGTTTGTTTACCTCTTCAGAGAGGTCCTAACATTTACTTCCTCCTGCTTTCATTTGTCAGAATGAACCCCATGCATGTGGGGGGCGGATGTCTCTAGATTGTTTCCTGTGCTTTTCTCCAGCCCCCAATCTACAGCCCCTGAAGGCCTAGACTGATAAAAGAAAAGATGATTCCTAACAACAACCTCAGTGCCCTTGGGCTGCCTTCCTCAGCTTTTCCATGGCCTTCTCCTCTTGGTAGCCTTCCCCACCCCCAGTTTTCTCATTGTTCTCAAAAGCAGGAGCCAAACAGCACTGAGCACCCCACGGGCCTGTTCACCACAGGAAACAGAGGTACAGGAGGAGAGGCATGGGCTTTCTCCCAAATTCAGGCCAAAACAAAGCATAAGCACACATTTCGGTGGAAAGGCAGTAAATCGAGTGAGACTGGAAGGCAGAGGACAGATACCTTGACATGAGCTGGCTTTCCAGTAGTCTCCCTCGCCAAGCTATTGGGAGGTCACGTGCTTTGGAAAGGAAGAGGATCTCCGGGGCCACACCGGTGCTGGCTCGGCCTGCACACACCTGGTCTTCTAAACTAAACTGATGCTACACTGATGTCTGCCTGCCTTCATTCCCTTGACAGGTTGTCTGTACTACATCATCCCGTGAGCCCATGTCACCGTCTCTTTTCCATCCACCTCTCCTCATCTTCCCACCCCTGAGGTTCTCTTGTTTTTAAATAAACTAAAGTGAAACCAGCTGTTTCTGTATAACAACCTTGATTTACATAAACCTTCCTACAAAGCCAAAATGGGTTGGCTTCGGGCCTAACTTGTTCTGACCCACTCTCTGGGTGACATGCTCTCAGTCCCAGCTGTGACACCCAGCCGCTGCCCGATCCTGCCAGCTCTTCCTGGTGAGCGAGCGCCTCGAGGCCCGTGGAGTGGTTACGCTTCCTCCCGCTGCACCTTCCGCGAGGCCCTCGTTGCTAACCCACAGAAGCCTTCCCCATGACTGTAGCCCACATGACGCCATCTCACACACTATTGTTACGCCCACCCCCACATTTTCCTCTGCTTGTGACATCTCTCAAACAGCTACCTTTTTATATTATTTTCATCGTAGATGCTATATAAGATTATTTAAAAAACACCAGTGAAATTAAAAAGGTAGGGATGAAAAATCATTCAAAATTCCACCATCCAGACATAACACTTTGCATTTTGAGTTATTTCCTCTCATGTGTGTATGTATATATGTGTGCATGTGTGTATGCATGTGTATGTGTGTTCCTTTAAACCACAGATCTCGCCTTGTTTACCTTTTGAGTTCTGCCCCTCCCATATTTGTATTTACAAGGAAGCACCTTGAAGACAAGGGTTGTTTGACAAGAAAGAAGAAATCTACTTGGGCCCTAAAAGGAGCTGGGAGGTATCCAGCCTCTACAGCATTCCTTATAAAAGAAGTCTGTCCTCTGGGCTTCTACAAAGCAAACTCACGGGATAGGCTCTGAGAACCTGCACGTCTCCCCTCCCGCGCTCTCTCCTCCCTCCCCACCCCGCTGCCCCCTTGCCCACTTCTGCCCTCTCACAGGCTTCTGTATGCCTCAGCTCTAGCCTTCCCAGGCCCACCACAGAGGACTCAAGCCAGCAATAAATCTGGCCGATGAAAAAGATTTCCTATATGTGCCTTTAGTTTCCAGCTGGTGGACAGATTGGTTTACTATACACAACCATGAAAGCTTCAGGGACTTGGACTGGATTGGAATCATCTGGTTTTAAAGGAACTATAAAGACCTAAAAATGATTTAAATGGTGATTTTCTCTCTTCCCATTGCATTGTCTGAACTTCTTTCTGGTCTTTAATGCTACGTGGTCTTTCATGGTAGTCATCTAAGCATGAGTGTCTGCACACACAGCCCTTAATAACAAAAACTACTTTACCTTGACTCTTCAACACGTCCCGTGCTTCTTAACTCTGGTCCTGTTTTCCTCCACCAGCAAAATGTTAATTGAATAGCAGAGGCTTAATCTCAAATGTGTACCATTGATAATATTGTTTGGCACAATGATCAAGAGCTAAACTAAAAATAAGTAATGGAGTTACAATTTTGAAAAAAGTTAGAGTAAAAGCACTTTTAGAGACTAGATGTTAAGAGATAAAGCTAAAGCCCACCTTACAAAGTCCCCACTCAGGGTGGGGAAGGAAATGCACCACCTACACCCCTTCCACAGTTGCTATATGAGGTTTCATCTGCAAGAGTAAGTAAACACCACAGTGGGGCTTTACTGTGGATTCACGCTCTTTTAAAACTATAGCCTAGAGAGATCAGAGCACCTAAGATTCTATATTTGGCTAAAGATATACTCAATGGGAGAGGAAGTGAAAATGCCCATATGAAATATTACTGTGGACTTACTTTTGTCAAGTAATAAATTTCCTCAGTGTAAAGAGAAGAAAACTACTGCTCTCTCCTGTCCTGAAAACACTACATCCTGGGTAACTTTAAAGGAAAAATTGGCAATGACAGAAAAGACCAATCCAAGACCCACCAGACACCAGGCTGGTCCTTCTCTGCGTCTACAGAGCTTCTCCTCAGCATGGCCATCTCTCACATGAGCCCCAGAACCATCCTAAACTCTCCCCAAGTTCTGCCATCTTTTCACAGTTCAGTGGTAAATTAAGACAAGTTTGGAAAATTGACCTAATTTTTCTGCCTGATGACATTACTGTTCTCATAGACAGGGTGTAGGTAGATGCTATGCAAGGAACATACCCTTCTGAGTTCTAAGTTCCTTTAGGCCACCACATCTCTTACCATTCCCCCAAGACCAAGGGCACACATAGTTGAGTCACACAAAACAAGGCCATGACAGGCCCCAACAGCACCCCGCTCTGCTGAGCTAACTGGCCAACGTGGAAAAGATTGTACGGCTTTGGAAAAAACTTTGGGGAGAACTGAAAATCTTCATCCATCCCTAGGAGGCTGCAACACCTTTCACTTGCCCTTTGTTCATTCTATAGGTAGGAAGCACTTGCGCCTAGAAAGGCCCCAGGGAGCCCGCCTCTCTGATGATGAAGGGCTGAGTTCTTTAGGGTTCACTGGGGCTTTAGTGAATTCTAAAATACTATACAAAACAGCCAATTCCCAATCTTATTAATACTTAAAACCTTTCTTCTTGCAAATTCATGCCATGGATCTTGAAGATGTGCTTGGAGGCTAACAACAAATGCGATGGAGGAACACTTTTAAAAATCTATTTATTCCTAAAAAAAACAAAACCCAACAAAACCATAAATAAAAAGGCACTGTGCTGAAAGAACACTGTGCCCTCCTCCTCTATTATTTTATATTATTTTGCACAAAACTTCAGGCATAGGGAAAGGACAAAAATCTCTTTAGTCTAAACTACACTATAGTAAATCCTAGCAAGAGGACACTCCCCTCCTCCCTGCCCCCAGTGGCTGATAATAAGGGAAATAGAAATTTGAGGAGGGAAGATCAAGAAAGGGTTTGCTATCAGGTCTTCATGTGTAACCCCTGAGCTGGGTGCTCCTGGAAAGCTATGCATGGTATTCATTCCTTGCTGTGTATGCCCAGCCAATAAAAGCAACACTTGATTAATTTGCTATCCATGAAAGACCCTATGGACTCTTAAAAAATTCCTAATGTGATTATGGCTCATTGACTTTAACATGGAAACGGAAATAATATCTGCTTTTGAGGGCCATAGACCTTCCTCCTCCCAGTTAATACTAAAACCAGAACTTCAGAGAGTAGGTCTCTCAGCCAAGCAGCCTCACTTTACAAATGAGGAAGCCAAGGTCAGAGAGATGAGGTGGCTTGCCCAAGGTCATGTCACTGGCACTGGCAGAAGCAGAACTCCTTGTTCTCAGTGTTGTTTCCACTGTATTTAGTGAATTGTGTACTCTTTTTGACAAGAGTCTTTCAGAGATGCTAAAGCAGGGTGAGGAAGCTCTGCTCTGCTGTAACTGATGACGGGATGGTTCAAGACCCTGGAATTGCTTAGCTCGGGGGCAGGGGAAGCTTTAGGACAAAACAAAGGTTGCCTTTTAGTCTCTGAAGGGCTATCTACAAGGAGGGCATGACAGGTCTAATCCACAGAGCTCCGGGGGATTGCCCAAGGCCTGCGAGAGTGGGAGCTACGAGCAAGCAGGGTTTGAATCAACCCCCAGGAGAAGTTTCTAATAAGAAGGTGCATCCCACAAGGCATGGGCTGCATGTTGTTCTGCACGCTGCAGGCTCTTCATGCATATGCCTGGGTGAACATGGAGAGAAGGCTGGTACCCAGAGGCTTGATTCTCAACTGCCTGAAATAATATACAGGGAATCCTCTTTAGGGCGCGAGTTTGAAGCAAACCAGCAAATCTTAAACATGGTTGGTTGCTGGAATCTCTGGGGATGCTTTCATACACAGATGACTGAACCCATAGGTGGAAATTGGCCTGGAAACAGATACTAAACACACACGCACACACTCACTATGATTTCAATGATTCTATAAATAGAGAACCAATGAAATGGATTAGTGGCGCTCATGCTTTTTGATCACGACCCATAGTATGGAAAAGATTTTTGCACAGAAACTCAGGATACACACACGTTTACATAACTGACACACAAGTTTCATGACACAATAGCTGTCCCTACTGCCTGATGCACTGTGATATTTTCTATTTTATTTTGTACATATTTTTTAAAAGTTGGTTGAGACTCACTAAATTTATTTCACAACCAACCAAATGAATCACTTTGAAAAATAGTGAACTACACAACCTCCAAAGACCAAGAAACAGAAAGTTGAGAAAAAGAGAGCATGCCCAGAGAGGGGGAAAAAAGGAACCATGGGTTTAAGTTCTATCAGAATTTTGCATGCATGTGGTTTGGTTGTTTAAAGTACAGGTGAGAGGGGACCAAACACTACCTTAAAGTGGGTGCTCATGCAAAAAGGCATTCAAAGAGGTTGCTGTACTTAAAAACATTCAGGTAGGCTGGCAGTTACTGAATCCTTTAGAAACAAAACACCTGAACAAACCTCCATGCACACGTGTTATCTTCCCTTGCAGAGCTCTGGAGAGGCAGCAAAGATCAGACTAATCTATGCAATTAATTATGCTAGCGATTGAAACCGTGTTTTCTTCCTTTGCATCTGCATTATTACTTGAAGAAAATGGCTGTTAATTAAAAATGTAACAAAACTTTGCTCGAAGCCCAGTGTGCCCCATCATCCTATGGTGAAGGCAGCCACTAAGGCCCTCGTGTGGTGGGAAGGTTTGGCAGCTGGTGGATGACCTTCCTTGTGAAGGTGGGTTCTTCATGGTCAGCTGAGGGCATGCATATGTCTCCAGCCTTTCAGAGAAAGAAGAAGTGGCATGCTTCCCCCACCTATTTCTGCTTTTTCCTCAGCCTGATAATTCAGGTCCTCCTTTTGCTGATACTTGGATGGCTGAAAGGTAATATAGGGGAAAGCACAGGACAGGCCCTCTCCCACTTTAACGCGCATGTGCATCACTGGACCTTATTAATATGCAGATTCTGAATAGGTCTTGGGTCTGAGAATCTGCATTTCTAATGAGGTCCTGGGTGATGTCAACATTACTAGACTTGGGAGCCAGGTGTACAGGGATTTGAATACCTACTCTGCCATTTTCTGTTTGCAATACCTTTGGAAAACACTTTTAATAACCTTCATTAGGGTGAGGGTGGGAGTTTCTGTTTATAATGGTAATGTAAAAAAAAGGCAATTATTTCACTTCTCTGAGCTCATTCCCCTCTGTAAACAGAAAAGAATAGCCCTCACCTTTTGGGGCAATATTGGAAGCTCTCACCCATGCCCTCTCCTCCCTCCCCTTACAGTCCTGAAAGCGGGGTCTCTCTGCACTTCTGCATTGCTTCACTGGTCCTTTTTTTCTAGCCAATTCAGTGCACACTGGCCTTTGCGCTTAAACTCCCCTCAAGCCTGCTCTGCCCAAGGACACCAGGGACCAATGAGTGCTGCTGCTCAGGTCTCATTTGATCACTCTTGACCACTTGGCACTGCTAACTACCCCTTTGTTTTTAAAATGCTCGTTGGTTTGGGGACCAGCCCCCACCCTGCTCCTTTGGTCAGTTCTTCTCCACCTGCTCTGTAGGTTCTTCTTCCTCTGCCTGTCCATGCAGCTGGGGCTTCCTCAGGCTCTGTCCTTCGCTGGGCTTTCTGTCAGTTCTTTCTACACACACTTCCTTGACCATAACAGCATGAGAACTCTCCAAATATTGACAATTCCCAAATCTGAATCTGCAGCACAGGACACACCTCCAAGCTCCAGGTACAGAAAGCCACCAGACCTCTGGACACTATGACCTCAAGACGTATACAACTTCCTATGTCCAAACAGAACTTGTCACCCCCTCTTGTGTTTGGTGTTCACTCCAGGGACCTACCATCATCCATCTTATTAGATATTTAAGACATTAAATATTTACCCTCAACCCTGCTGGCTTCATTATTTTCTGAATTCCTGTATGGACTTATTACCTTCCTAACAATTATGCAGTAAATTTTCTAATGCCCTTTGCACACCTAGCATGATGCCACCACATGCATAGTTGTAATTTAAGTCACCAAGAGTTTTTTCAGAAACCAGAATGTGAATTACACTTTGCTACACATGCAGAGAAAACTGCATCCACTAATGGGTTTTGGCAAGGTTAACGGTTTCTGCCCACGAAGGAAAGTACTAGGCTCCATTAAGTTTATAGGTCACAAATAAAATCTCAGGAAATTCTGCATGAAAGAGAGAGAGAGGCAGAGTGGGGGGATCCTTGCTTTTCTAGGACTAGACGCTCAAGTTACGGTAAGCCGGCATTGTCAACAAAATCCCAGAATATTAAAGATGAGAGGTACACACTGTAATTCACTATAACACATCTGTTTACACATCTGGCTCCTCTCCCTGACTACACATGAAACACCTGAATGGCAGGGACAATGTCTACAGGTTATGCCCCAGAAATCCAGACTGTGCTCAATATATTAGAACTGCCCAACTGAGTTGCAGGTATGTGGGCAGGTGAACAGAAAAACTGGTCTACTGATGCTGACATAGGTCTTTCAGCCCAAAAGCTGGGTCTGGAGAGATTAGGCCAGACCTCAGAGACTTCAAGCAGCTCTCAGAGGAGAATCACCTAATCCGAGGAACCCCAGAACCCAGGGCTCCACTTGGTGTCTGACCGAGTTTCTCCTTTTACAAAGTATTTGCAAGCTGTCTTACTTCTCTATAATCTGGGGGTTAGAGAAGACACATGTGATGAGAAAACTTGTCTAGTTCCCTCATTATGTTATGTATGTGCCTTCATACATTTCGACAGTGTCACCATATTACTGCTGTGTCCTCAGAGTAGCCTAGTGAGGTGTGCGCTTGCATGTCATCAGGGTACTCATCTGGGTTCTGGTGTGGTTGACTGGTGGCCCCCACGAGGCTTCAGACAGAAAACTACAAATGTATATGTGGCCCCCTTCCAGATATCTGAGCTAAGTTACCGTAAGTTTATTTTTTTTCCTTTCCAAACCCTCCATCTCACAGACTCTCTTCTCTTCCAAGCTTTTTCTTCAAAATCTACCCTGTATCAGAAACCTTCAAACACTATACTTTCAGGGATCATTTCTATAGTTTGTTACTAGAAACCTTCAAGTTCCACCTAGCTGAACAAAGAATGAGTCCTGGCTGACTCACTGCTGATTCTGGGGAGATATGCTTCTAAGGTGCATTTCTGAGGCCACTCCATGCCACCTGCAAAGCTCGTCTCTCACTGTCCCCACGGACGCTCCTGCCAGCCTCCTGAATTATCACCACTGCCAGGAGCTGTCAGACGCTTGCTGCTGACAAAGGCTGGGGCGGTGAGCCTCAGCCCTCCACAATCAGAGCCCTGCCTAACGTGGCAGAGTCCAGCCCCCTCGACAGGAACCTACAGTCGCAAGGTAAAGCTGCCTTCCTCCACCAACTGAAGGCAGAGCAGGCCCAGAGGGATGGCAGGCGATGGTTGTCCTTTCCTCCTCCTCTTTTCCTGCTTGTCTCCCGTGTTGGGGCACACTCAGCAGGCAGCGCCACTGCCCTGCAGCTGGGGAGGCAAAAATTATGGGGCCTCCATCTGTCACTGACTAGCTGTGTGGCTTCGGGCGGGTCACTTAACCTTCATCTCATCTATTACAGAGGATAACACCATCCCTGCCTACCTTTCAGTGTATTGGAGAGATCCAATCCAATTATGAAAGTGCACTGGAAAATGCTGGCTTTTATTACCGGTGTTTTTCTTATTGCTATGACCAATATGCCCCAGGGGTGAGAAGCCACTCTGGGGGAGGGAGAAAGCACCAAAGCACACTCGCTGTCTTAACAGCTCAGTGGCCAAAAGATTTGGGCAATACTGTCTCGGCCCGAGGCAAACTAAAAATTCTCCAGTATTCTCTAGTTTCGTCGTCAACACCCCTGCCCATGGCCGCAGTGGCCGTGGTGGCCACAGTGACCACAGCACCACGGCAGTGTCTGCAGTCCCTGAAGCAGGGAACGTTAGCCGACTAGCTGTGTTTTGGCCTGGAGGATTCCTGAACTCTCAGAAAATGGACTGACAGAGATGGACCATCCATGCTTCTGCCTCCAGGCAGGGCTTACAAAGAATATTCTTTAAAAGCAACTTCCATCTGGTCTCCAGGGTTTAGGGAACCATCTGCAGCCCAGGGCCATGGCCTCCCTAGAAATGGAGAGTCGCAGCTGCGTCAAGCCACATTTGGGATTTGTTGACCCATTATTATCCCAAGAGACTGCCAGGTTCCGCTTGCATAACACAGCACTTCTGAACAAGCAAAATGTGCACCATGTAGTACTGTGCAGGCGATACCTCCTCCACTGCCTAGTTCCTCGGTGACTGTCTTTTTCTGAGGAATGGTGGGGAGGGCTGCGTAGTGCTGGGGCTGGGGAAAGTGTTTCTAAGAAAAAGATACAGCTTTCTATTTTAAATAACCCTTATCTGTCTAATGTTGATTGACAGCATTTTCCCTCCACTTCAGTCAGAGGCAATCTGTACAGAAAACCCCATTAGGCTGAAGACACCGGTGGTCAGTATTTCTTGGGACACTGAGGCAGGAAACATGAACCACGGGCAATCTGCCCAGATCTCCAACACTGAAAGTAATGTCTGTAATAGGCATCACTTCGCGCCCTATTTCCTGTTCCTTACCCCCACTCCTCTTTTACACACCTATGGCCTTCAACAAGGTCCCCTAAGCACGCGCCCCCCACCCTCACCTTCACTCCACAAGGTTCGCTCTACTGCAGAATTTGGCACTTGTCCCTGTCCAGCACCTCCAGGACTGCTCGCTGCTCGCTGCTCGCTGCTCGCTGCCCAGGCCACCAGCTCGCGCCCCCAAGGCTTGGCTTTGTTCTCCCCCACACTCAAACCTTCTTTTCTCCAGCTCCACCACTGGCCCAGCCCCTCCAATAGGTGGGAAGGGGAAGAGGACAGGAGCAGGTGTCCACTGAGCACCTGCTATGTGCAAGACATGTGCTAGGCTCTCGAACATGCCATTCCATTTAATGCGCATCACCACCTTACTGAAAAGGTATAGAAGTCGAGGCGCTGAGATATTAAGAAACTTTCCCAAAGGCTCTGAGCTAATAAGTGGGAGAGTTAGAGTTTGAGCCACAGCCTGCCTCTGCAGAAGGTCTTCCAGTTTCCCTTCCATGGAACACCTTGAACGTTGTGCATCATTAGAGTGGAGGAAGCAAGTCTGGGTACAAGATTGTCTCCCCTCAGACGACAAACCTTTCAGGGCAGAGTGGCTGTTTCAGCGCTCTCTGGGCTCCGCACCGTCTCCTCCTCCCACTCCCCAGTCACTCCGCACATGGTCCTTGGGATGCGAGACCAACAACCCTTTCATGGTCAGGCTCCCTGTGCAGGGCGACATTTCTTTTTTTTTTTTAAACAACTTAGCTGCAACATCCCTAGAATCATTAACTACAAATGGAACTTACAAGTGATTATTCTTAGGCATTTTGTTTTGCTTTGTTTTTCTTTCTTTCTTTTTTTAAATACCTTATAGACTGAGTTTAGGTGACCTGCTCACACTTTCCTGGCCACTCACCTGAGGCGATTTTACTGGAAAGGGCCATGGACAGAAATGCTGCTGTCACTTCTCCCTCGCACATAAGCAGAAGTGTGATTCCGGTTCTATTTGAGGGAGAAGGCAGTAGACTGTTGCCATGACAACCCTAAGCAGCATGTGGAATGAGGGCCTAAAGATGGTTTGGAAAAAATTAAGTTGTGGTTGGCCTTCTATCTGTCCCACCTTGTCACGGGCAGTGGCTTGGAAGGCCTGCCGGAAAGAAGGAGACAGGTATCGTGATTTGGAGGGGACTTTCCTGGAATGAGTCCAACAAGTACTGCATGAATGACTCCTGCCTGGATGGCTCTCAGCAGACTTCTCTGTGGAATGTTTAACTAGCCAGGAAAAGTAAGCACAGGGTGCATGTGGCGTGCGTGCGTGTGCGTGTGTGTGTGTGTGTGTGTGTGTGTGTGTGTGTGTGTGAGAGAGAGAGAGAGAGAGATTGAATAGCTTAAAACACATTTAGTAGGTTATTTAGCTGTTTTTATTTGTGCTGATTTTGTTTGCTTTATCTGTTATTTTAACATTTTTTTAAACTTTAGAGAATTCTCAGCTATGCACTTTTGAAACCCAGTTATAGGCTGGCCACACATTCAGAGTCTTCCTTGGTATGAAGTCACGATGTTTGGATACTGTGGATGATGACCTGCAGTATCAGCAAATTTACCAAACTGTCAATATCCTCTCTAATAAGAATACGTGTGTGCATCCAGCTCTGTTCCCACTGCCCTGTGGATTTGGGAAAGTTCATAAACCAATCTGAGCCTCAGTTTCTGGGGACAGTAATCTTCTTTTATCTCATAATGGCAGTCTGAGTATCAAATAAAATAATGACTATGAAAGTGCCTTGTAAAACATAATATAATCCACAAATGGGAGGAAGTGGTACTGCTATCATCATATTATTAATAAGTACAGGATTTAATGCAAAGGAGTTGCATTACTAATGGCAACATTATTTTAGCAAAATGGCTTGCTGTTTTTCTTCCCTAACCTTTCCCCAAGTCCAAAGACACAGTGAAAGATAGAAGCTTGCGTGACCGGCTGGCTTCAAGGTCAAAACTCAGTCATGCGTTTTTACGTGGCACAAAGAGTGGCCAATCGATTAGACACAGAAATCAGAGTGCTAAGTAGAAAGCTGTCTGAACAGATGACTGCAGGGCTCAGAGCAAGGAGCTACAAATTTGCCAGCCGCCCAGCCTGCCTGCTCCCTTCTCTCCAGGGCTTTGCCACCTTGGAGGATAATCCTTCTCTCCCAGGGAAACGGGAGCAATGCTTTCTCAGAGAGGTCCTCCACTTTACCCCTGTGGGACCTTATTAGCCTCACTCAGTCTTGTTTCCATCTGGCTGGTGCTGGGAAACCTGTGGATGTGAGAAGAGAAATACAGCCAGTGCACAAGGAGGGAAGGCTCTTGATGGGAAAGAAATCCAGGCCATGCCAATACATCCTCTCGACCCTCACTCCCCAGACAGGGTCCATGAACAGCAACATTGGCAAGACTGGGAACTGGGGAGAGGCGCAGCCCCTGCGGCCGTCCGCCAGCCTGCTGAGTCTGAATGTGCATTGTAACACGATGCCCAGGCTACTCCTGTGCAATCCAAGTTTCGGAAGCACTACTCTGGTACCCAGGAGTTAGGGGGTGGGGTGAGGACTCCGTGGTGGGATGTCTGCGGAACTTCTCCCACCTGCCTCAGTCCCGATGGCAGCCCCTGCATCCTGATCATTGGGTGAGGAGCAGGACCACCACCCAGCACGTGCCAGTTTTCAGCAAGAAGCCAATAGGCTAGATGGGTCCCTTCAGACAACAGCTTTCTCCTCCCCTCTGCCCAGGACCACCCATGGCCTTGGCCCCCTTTGGTGCTGTGGGAAACGTGCCTTTTCAGTTCACTAGGCCTTTATCTGAAGAACGTGAGAGGCTGGAGCAGTCACTTGCAGTCACATTTCCTTAGCGCTCGGGAGCAGGCTGCACTCGGGCCTCGGAGCCCGGGCCTCGGAGCCCAGACCCTGCAGCCCTAGCGCATCCCTGCCAGGCTGCGTGGTACCTGGGCCACAGTGCCATTCTCCTCCCACGGCCAGGGCTTGGCTGTTCTTCAGCACTTGTTTCTTTCCAGTGCTGAGGAGTTCTTTATCACCTGTTCCTCTGTCTTCATCCTGTGCCTGGGGAGCAGGCCCACGTGGCCAATGCCAAGGCTGGGAAGCGGAGGGAAGCAGAAGGGCAATGGGGAGACAGCAAGGGCCACGGGACTCAATACAGTTCCTTCTTCCTCCGGCGAGGGACAGTTACGCACTCAGCGTTCTTGGTTTCCACCTTCGCTCATCACCCACACTAGAAAATATCTCCACAGTGTTCTTGTGCTTTTCCCTATCTGCAAAAACAGGATAATGATGGCATCCCCACCTTACAGGTCTGTAGCGGATGGTAGGAAACAGAATCAGAGGGAGTGAAAACTGAGAGGGACATGAAGGGCCATTTGGGACAAGATGTTTTTTTTATTTCGATGCCAGGTACTGTTCTCAGCACTTTATAACCGTTACCATCTAACCGGCACAACGAGGCTATCAGTAGGTACTAGTAGTATGCCCATGTTAGGTGAGGCCCGGAGGCCCGGAGACCCAGAGAGTCCCAGCGCTGGCTCGCAGTCCCCCAGGAAGAAAGCAGCAGAGAAATGCTGTGAAGGCAGGCAGAGCCCCAGGACTGTGCCCCACCTGGCCTCGGCCTCCCCCATGCTCCCAGCCTGCTGCTCCTTCCTGGGACGGAGCCCTCCGCAGAACAGTCACGGCGTGGAGACTGGCTCTGGGGGAAAACCACGTGTGTGACAAGGGTCAGTAATACCCTCACTGGCTGCCTCCACGGCACGGAAAACCTAACAGGGCGTCTGGTGGAGACTTCAGGGATGTGTGCTCCACCATAGTTACCTCCCTGTCAGGGACAAATCCAGTCTAATCCCATTTTTTCCTAATTCCACAGTGGAGTTCCCCTAGGGGGGAAAAACACAGAAGGGGCTCAAAAAACGTTCTTTGCCTCTGAACCCAAACACAATCTGGTACATTCAAATGTTCCCTCAATATCCAATTGCCTGCCGCTAATTCCTGAAAGTCGCGCAACAGGGGGCTGATTTATTTCTCCCTTTGCCAAGGACCAGTCCACTTAAAACTTTCACCCTCAGTCAGATGCTCTGTGATATAGAAAGCTTAATTTTTCTCTCTCAGGCTTTCTCCTCCACTGCTGACCCAATCACTTTGATAATTTTAACCTTTGCTCTTTAATAATTTAACACACCCCCTGACGTTCTTGCATCTTCACCACACTTCCACCTCCCCGTGGCTTGTTCTGCAGCTGCCCAGCGGCAGCACCCAGCGCGATGTGGTCTGTGCCCCCGGCACTCCCCCAGGGCCGCTGCCTGGTCCTCTGGCCTGGGCTGACAAGCAGAAGCCCGGTGCAGCCCTCCCCTCGTAGAGAAGGAAGACAGGCAGACACCCTGCAAAACACGGCCCCAGCCAAGGGCGGGCAGGACCCATTTCCAGAGAGGTTCTGAGAATGGAACAGGAGTTCCAGTCAGCGCTGGCCCTGGGCCTCAGCTGGGCTGCACACTCAGCCACACATCTCAGAAGCTGCTGGAACGCTCACACTCACAGCTGCCACCTGAGAGAGGGTGGGACAGCAGCAACAGGTCATGGCTTCTGTTCCTGCTGCCCGATGATCAGGGGACACGTGAAGGAGCAGAGCACCCTGTCCAGGCACAGGCGGCTGCTCTGCACACAGCCCAGAGGGTGCGGTGAAAGGATAAGCAGAGGACCATCCCAGCCAGGCCTGTGTTCAGAACCTGACAAAAGATATTCAGAGAGAACAAAGGACACCCTTTGTCGTTCTACCCACCCAAATTAACCCGCAGTGCTGTGCACAGTACCACAGGTAGAAAGGGGCTCACCTTGGTTTAACGCTAGGTATTTGGGCTTTGTTTTAGTAAATGTACAATTTTTAATCTTCTGAGTATCTCAGAGCAATTCTGCAGCTGGAGATCTGTAGGGATTTAATTAACCTAATTACTGTCAACTTCCTGCCTCCAGAAACCTGTTCTCAGAAACTCGGCAGCATGCTGGCCCTGTGGTCCTGGCCCCTCGGAGCTGCCTATGCCCTGTGTGTAATGCTAGACTGGCAGACCCAGCATGCACACGCCCAGCAGCCCAAGGGAGCACGAGATGCGCAGCAGCCCAGGTGCCTGAGGCTCCTCGACTCACCCTTTGTGATCACCCGACTGACTTGGGCCCAGCTAATTAGCAGGAAAATTCACGTTAGATTCCATCATGCTACCAGATACCAGGTCATGCCCCATACCTGGGACACAAGATTGGGGGGTAACCGAGGTGCCTCACTGAAAGCAGCCCTCCCCCCGCCCCCCGCTCCTGCACGCACAGACATGTACGCACACATGCACCACCACACCGCACTGTGCACAAACACAGCCCTCCGCCCACTGAGCCTCTTGAACTAAAGACCTTAACGGAAATGATTTCCCACTGCGGGAACCACATCTCACCCAGTTCATGACTCTGTGATGGTAAGAACAGATGTGGGTGAGCAGTTCAGGTAATATGCTCATGGACCATAAGGGGCAAGAGACTGTCCTCGTGGGCCCTTCAATACACAGTGGTAGTTTTACCCCCTTGCCTCCCTCTTCCGTGCCTGTCTCCCTCTGTTCACCCCAGCGGCAGCTGAGGCTTCAGCCGGGGCTGTGGCTGGCCCGTCTGTCCCATTGGAAGAGCGCACAGGGCCTTGATGCAGGGCCCAGTGCAAGTCCTGCTCTGTCTGACTTTTAAGAAAGCACACGGGGCTCCAACATGCTGAAGCTGTTTTACTAGACTGCAGGATGTTTCTAGCTGATTATTAAAGTCATAGTCTACTATGGCCCATCAACAACCAATTTGGCCCCAGTAAAATGGATTCCAATTCCCTCAGCGCTAGTCTCCTAGCAATCAGCTCATCAATATACATAATGTTGAGAAGTTGGATATTGATTGTGGGATCTAATGGACTCATTATTCAGGGTTCAGCTTCACCTTTGGAATAACATTTTATTGGACCTTCCCTCTCCTCTCACTATCAAATTCCAAAAACTCAGGGTGGGGATGTTGGAAAGCAAGCAAAGAGGTTCCCAGAGTTTGGCCATAAATCAAGGATGCTCTTGACCCGGGGTCTTCCCCAGCCACTGTGAAGTAGCCTGTAATATTGCCTGCTCCTCAGCATCACTGAATTAACAAGGAGCTGCTGTTGCCATAGGGCACAGCAAACACCAGTGGTGTGATTAACACTGGTGCCCACCAGTGATCCTGTGTGTCACCATACCCTCGGGGGTGACCTGGAGTCCCTGAGAGTGTCAGCCCGTTGGTCGTGCCTTGCCCTCAAACATGCCCTCCACAGCCCAGCTCCCCAGCGTCCTGACTCCTCAGCCAAGGCCCACCAGCACACACTTACAGTGAGCCACTCCAGGCTGTCAGGAGCATGTCCCACAAAGGGCTGCGGGAAAGGTGGGCTTCTGGGGCAGAGAGGAGAGGGGGTATGTTATCAAGAAGAGTGTCGCTGGGGCGGGCGGTCCAGCCACTCGGCAGGTCAGGGGGAAACTTTTTCCCCAAAGAGATTAGCTTGATTCTCTTTCCTCCTGATGATATACCCCTGAGCACAGGCAGCTGGTAAGCCCTTGGTGCTTGGCTCCTTGGTGATCATTGCTGGACCTGGAGCTAAGACATTTCCCTTCTTAACAGGGAAAGGAACACCCAGAGCCTCCAGCAGTCCGATAAAGCCAGTCTCTCCCTTCTCAACTCTCCTCTCATCTAGGCTCAGTATAAACATACAATTTTAGACCATTGTTTCATTTTTACATGTGAAATAATTTGATGTCCTCAATTATATTTTCAATTCCAAAAATAGGGAGTGGGGGTATTCAGTAACCTTATCTTCTTACCTTCTCCCCCATTGAGGTTTGCCCTAGACCAGTGAAAGAATTTTTAAACCATGCAAGACCTGACTGTCTAATCAGGGACACTCACCTCTTTTCTCTTAGATTGTCAAATCAAAAAAAAAAAAAAAAAAAAAAAGACAACAGCCAACAAAACAACAGTCATCCAGTGTGAATGAATCAAAATTATACCTATTTTTTGTCAGATCAGCAAAATATACAATATATGTGTGTGTGCACGCGCTACAGAATTTCAGTAATTACCTTACGTGCACCATCAGATGAAGAAGGTTGAAAATCATGCCCTAGACAGACACGGGGCACACCCGCACCACGTACATTGCAGGCAGGGAGTTTCTAGTTCTTTTGGTTTCACAACTTCTAGGTTAAACTACAAGTCATTTCTTTCTATGAAATTGTGACGTTTTTACATTTTCAAGAGGAGCTGAAAATCTGTGTGTGTGTGTGTGTGTGTGTGTGTGTGTGTGTGTTGAGCATGGCTTTGGCTCTTACATTTACTTGTTTGTGAAAGTGTGTGAGCCAAATAAAATACCTTGCAGGCTACAACCTCTCATATATAAGCTCTCCCAAATGGCAGAGAATGGGAGTGGGGAGGGCACTTGAGGATAGTGTCACCCATCCCCCAGGTGGGAGGGCCTGGGCTCTCGAGAAATTAGAACATACCTCGTTAACCTTGCCTTTACCTTTTTTAGTCATTTTCTGGTCCTTGGGTCTAAGGCTCCCGCAAGCATCCTGAGAGAGGGTACCAGATTTATAAAATAAAAATACAAGATGCCCAGTTAAATTTCAACTTCAGATAAACACTGTAGAGTGTGTGTGTGTCTATGTGTGTCCATGTGTCCCAGGAAATATTTGGGACATACTTATACTGAAAAGTTATGCAGAGTTGATCTGAAATATAACTGGCATCCTGTATTTTATCTGGCAAGCTCCATCCTGCCAGCTCCTTGAACTTCACCTTCACTCACAGCCCCAGCTACAGCAACACAGGCCTCTGTCCCAACGGCGGCGAGGCCGTGCTGTTGATACAAAACCCTTCCCCATATTTGAAGAGAAGAAAAGGAATGACATTAACAAAACAATTTTGTTTGAAGGCCACGTTATGCATCTATTATCGAGGCATAACCTCTGGACTAAGATGGCCATAGAGTATTTCACTCCAGGCTGCGCATCCTTGGAGGACCACTTATTCACTGGTTTCTTTAAATAAAGTCCTTCTAACTCCCTTCCAGTCAATCCCCTTGGGCTTTCAGGCCACTGAAAACATGACTCTATTGCTAGTGACTTGCACTAAAAACACTGAAATAAAATTATTTAGGCTAGCATTTCCTCAATTCAATTACACTCTTTGGAACTCTATTCCTACAGAAACCTCCTGGAAAAAAAAAAATCATGGTTCTGTGGTTGAGTGAGCAGGGAACTGCAAGCTGTATGTGCCATCTAGGAAAGTCACCGTGAACCTCTGCATATTAAAGGCCTGAGGGGTCTTGCAGTGAGGAACGGCTTAGTTGCTTCGTCTTCGTCCAGCGCTATCCACACTTATTGACCACAGAGCCCACTGGCCTGCACTTTTTCCACCTAAAACTTATTAACCCAACAGAGAACACTTCAGATGAATGTTTCTCAAACACAACTAACCCTGGAGTTAAAATTTCCTTCCACCCTGTAGTTTAGGTCTAGGGTTCTTCTGGGGTCTTCAGGAATCTTCCTAGCCCAGCTCCTAGACCTGTTGGGTCATGGTCTTCCTTCAAGGTCTTACCCAAGCTCCACCTGCTCCATGAGGCCTTCCTGACATCCTGACCCCTCCAGCCCCCAGCGACCACCTTCTTCCTTGTTTCTCTGACCTTTCATTCAGCAGCTATTGCCAGTGCACCATCCCCAGCACACAGGTTAACACATCCTGTGGCCTCAGGACATTAATCCAAACATACTGATTAGATTCCATCAGGTGCCAAGACAGGCTCCCCCGCCAAATATCCTACGATGGCATACTGATCACTTTGAATTAAAGCTACTCGGTCAGTAGCCAGTGCCAGAAGGGCACCTCGACCCCCTCCCCTCATCACCCCCTTCCCGCCCTCCTTGTTTCTTTGAATGCAGGGTGTAAATCTCCCATCTGAAAAGTGTCCTCCTTACACCTGGAGAATGCCCCTTATCACTAGAGTTAGTTCAGGACTGAAGAGTCTGTACAATCATATCTTACAGCCTCTTTTCTAACTTACTACTTTGTTTAGATTTCTCATTAATGGTTACTCTAACCTTGATTAGATTCCTTTCTAATAAGCATTAATCTTCTTTGTCTTATCAATTTCTCACAACTTTATTCTTTCCTTGCCTAAAAAGTATTAAAATGTACCTGGTTAGTTAATTCCTTTGAGCTTTGTTTTATGATCTGAGCATCATATTTTGATCCTCCCATGAACAGGTATTAAATTGGTTTTTCTCCTGTTAAGCAAGTCTTGTGTCAATTTTATTATTCTATCATTGGTCCAGCTGTAAGAACTAAGGAGTAGAGAGGAGGGATTCTCACCCTCCTCAGCAATTTTTTGCTATTATTTTCTGATCCTTTCATTTCTATATATTTTGACTCTTCAACCAGAGTTGAAGCTAATTACAGGCTTAACCACAGCCACCCAGCACAAGATGGGCTGAGCATTCAGCAGGCTTTCCATAAATGTTGGTGGTAGAATTTCGTGTATTCATGCATCTGTGTTCCAATTGTCGCAGGTTTCAGAAACAATGATTTCTGTGAAGGAGCCATGCGCTGGCTTCACTCACGCATGACAGAAGATGAAAGACTAATCTCAGAATCACCTTCTTAGCCATGTACTGTGGGCCCTCACATCGGTTACCACACTGCTGGCAGAAACCCCAGCTCTGACCCAGACCAGTGGAGGCAGGAAAGACTTGAGAGGGCCAGAGAGTTTCATGAAGCTGAAATAACTGTCCAGTTAGCTTATAAGTCACACTTCCCAAGGATTATGGGATCTACGGCCTAGAAATTCCAATGATTTCAAATCTTCTGTCCTGGGAAATACTGTACCACTACCCCAAGGCAAAGGCGCTGTGTGCTCTTCTCAAAAAAACAGACTGCAAAATGACTTTCTCTCAAACCCTGAAGTCACTGTCCTCCTTTACTTACTGTGCCTGGTTGGAGTTCAGGGCTTTACAGACATTTTCCTGTGTGCTCCATCGTGAAACAAAGCCCATGCAGTGCAGCCTGTTTCAACGGCCTTTCCACAGTGTTCAGGGTGCTCTCGTCTTCTACCCCAAGACAATGACTTAAGGAAAAATCTGGGCAATGACAGGGATGCCTCTAAAATGCATAACGGGAAATCGGAACATGTACAAATCAACTGTGTCCACACTTCATCGTCACAGAAGCAAATTTCTTTTCAAGTCAATTATTAAAAAAAAAAATCTTCAAACTCTACACTCAATGCTTTAAATAAATAGCCTTGGTTTCCAAGGTGAAATAGACTAATCTTCTAAGAATAAATAGGTGATAAAAATATCAGTAATACACTGATTTTTAAAAATCAATTATTTTTTAAAAGGCATAAAAGTCTTTGCAAGAAGGTCCACGGCAAACTTCATTGGATTTCGTTCCTGAAAAAATTAAATGAAAAATATGCGAGCCAGCTAATACATTTCCTGGGTGAAAGCCCTGCCAGATCTGAGCAGTGGATATTCGGTAAGAAAGATTTAACATTCTAAGCCATGAATGCCTTGTCTGTCCCCATTTCAATCTCAAGCAATCAATTAGGAATACTCAACAAAGGCACTGCTGGGTTGCAAGCACAATTCATAAGTAGTTTTGGATTTTGCAGCAATTTCTGTATCTCGGAAATCTCAGTGAGATGTCAGGTAAAATGGAATCCAGATATATTCAGTGAGGTCTGATGGATCAAATCATTTCTCATCGTTCAAGATTTGTCCCAAGTGTCAACACTTCAGAGTCCTTTCAGGCCATCCCAGCTAAAGCACCCCGCCCACTCACATGTAGACATGGTTGTTCATCACATGAACTACATGCTTTTATCCTTCTCAAAGTCCTTATAGCACTTACACTGCCTCCCTCATTTATTGTCCATCCCCTATCAGTACAGAATAATCTAAAAGTTCTTGCAGTCAGGCCCTCTGCCTGGCTCAAGGCTGTATCCCCATGTGTCTAGATCAGGGCTTGGCAACATCTATTTGTAAAACAATTACATTAAAATTTTTAAAATTTTATTGTGGTAAATGTATATTACATAAAATTCATCAGTTTAAGTGTATAGTTTGGCAGCATGAAGTGATACACATTGTTAGGCAACCATTACCACCATTTCCAGAATTTTTAATCTTCCCAAAATGAAACTCTGAACTCATTAAACACTGAGTCCCCATCCTCTTCTTCCCCCAGTCCCTAGCAACCACCATTCTATTGAACTTTCTGTCTCTGTAAGTTTGGCTACGCTAGGACCTTACGTAAGTGGAATCACAGGATTTGACCCTTTGTGTCTGGCTTATTTCATTTAGCATAATGTCCTCAAGGTTCATCCATGTGACATCAGCATTTTACTCCTTTGAAAGGCTAATAGGATTCCATTGCACGCATAGATTACACTTTGTTAATTCATTCATCTGTCAATGGACAGTTGAGTTGTTTCCACATTTTGGCTATCATGAAAAATGCTGCTTTGAACATGGGTGTACAAATATTTGTTCATGTCCTTGCTTTCAGTTCTTTGGGGTGTTCAACCAGTAGTTGAATTTCTGAATCTTGTGGTACCTCCATGTTTAATTCTTTGAGGCAATGCCTGCCTTACTGTTTTCCATCGTGGCTGCCCCATTTTATCTACCCACCAGCAAAACACAAGGGTTCCAACTTCTCCACATCTTCATCAACACTTGTTCTTTCCTTTTCTTTTCTTTTTTGCCAATTCAATTTTAACTGAAGCAACAGTTCCCACTTAGGCCTGCTATAGGTCCCTTAATGGATCTAATGAGAGAGACTTCGAGCTTGACTCAGTTTACCACCTAAAGCACAGTCTGAGGTCAAGAGCAGCTAACTGAAAATAATTTAAGTTTTACAGTTCAAACTGGGCTGACGGCACAAGAATATTTCTGAATATTTCAAGTCACCTCACACTAGAAATATAAGTAAAAGAAAAGAGAACCAAGCGCTGGGTAGCATTCTCCCCACACGGGTGTCAATCTTGACTGCAAAGAGCCCCTGTCAACAGCGAGTGGGATCTTCAGCAGGAGCTGCTCTGCAGCAGTAACTACAGGCTCTGCCACTCCTGGAAGAGCATGAAAGGCCTTTGGGAAACTGTGTGGTGTTGGCTATTAAGACTTGGAAGGAAGGAGGAGTGGAAATTACAGCCATCTGAATGCAATTGCCTGGCTTTATCTTTGCCCAACACTCTAAGAGCCTATAAACATCAGTGAAGGGGAAAAGGTTTAATTTCCAAAGACATAAAATTTTCAGAGCTATGTGACCTCCAAGAGAATAAGGCCATCTGAGAAAACTATTTCCTGAAACTCAAATCCAGGCTTGGGGAATGAGGCCACCAGCCAAGGCTCAGTCTTCTACTTAGAATGTTTACACATGAGCCTTTCCTGCTGGATCTGGAGGCTGGAGAGAAAAAGGTGTGGCCTAGCTAACCGTGTCTCCGCAGCTTGGCACCCAGCTGGGAACAAATATATATTTCCTGAAACAATAAATGAATGGATGACCGATCTAAGATCGGGAGCTTTCTGGTTACAGAGGTGAGAGAATGTTGCCTTCTTGGCATTTTCCACCCTGGCTGTTGCCTTTTTCGGGGACTAGGCCTTAGTGTTCTCTAAATACCCAAGACAGCAGTCCTTCACAGAAACCCCTGGTACTGTCAAGGCCTTGTGGTCAGTTCAGGGCTGAGATGGGCCTTCTCCATCCCTGCTGTGCCGCCACCCCTAGGAGATACTAATCTGACTAGAATAATATTCAATTCCCTCTCTCTACACCCCAATCCATTCCTATGTCCCCTTCCTCCCACTCTCCTGCACTGCTTCCCCTTCCAACAATAACAACAGTAGGGGTAACAATGATAGCAACGCCAGCTTCCTTTATTGTTTTAGAGTTTATGTAAGGCTTTCAACTGCATTAATTTATTTGACCCCCAGCATAACTGATAAGAAAACCAAGGGGAAACCTGACTTAGTGATAATATGTGAGCAATGTGTTGTACAACCAAGTCATCCAGTTCCAAAAGCCCAGTACTCTTTCAGTTAGCAGCTCCTTGTTCCTTAAATATTACCCAGACATATATTAATCTCCAAATCCAAACTCTCATCCTTTCAGATTGTTCCCAATCACCCACTCTGAGGAAAGATAGCTCTCAGTGGATAGATCCTAATCACACTAATGGGCTAAATGATGGTAGTAAATGAGTTCATGTGTTTGTGGTTGGTTAAAAATATGTCCACAAATTCTTTCATACTCCTCTATTCAAGAGATGGAGCATAATTCTCTCCTCTTTGAGTATGGGATGGTCTTAGTGACTTGACTCTAATGAATAAATAAGTAGAAGTCATGATACATGGTTTCAGGAACTAGGTCCTAATAGCCACTGTGGAGTTACCTCTGCCCACTCTCTTTGATCTCCCCGCCTGTGAAGGGAGCCAACTGCCATGCTGTGAGGCCACTCAAGTAGCAATGTGGACAGGCTCACATGGCAAGGAACTGAGGCCTCCTGCCAACAGCCATGAGAGAGTGTCATTTTGGAAGGGGATCCTCCAGCCCCACCCACGCCTTCAGATGACTGCAGTGCCGGTCAGAAGGTGGACTGCAACCCCAAGAGAGTCCCTGAGCCGGGCGCAACAGGAGGAAGCTTCTCCTGAATCCTGAGCCACAGAAATATGGAGCTAATCAATGCTTATTGTGTAAAACAGCTAAGTTTTAGGGCAAATTGTTATGCAGCGATAAGTACCTAATACAGTTTTCTATCACTTAGGGAATGTTTATACTTTAAGAAAGGTTATCTTTAAAAAACTTTTATTTTTATACCATTAATGTATGATCATAAAAATTCTAAAGAAAATCTTTTTAATTACATCCTCATTCAGAGATAACTAATTTTATCATTTCAACGTATAACTTTTCACATTTTCTATTTGCATGTGTTTATTTTTTTTACAAAACTGAGCTCACATGAGTTGGAATCCGCTTCTTGTCATTATATCCAATAACACTGGATATTATTTCAAGTCTTTAAAGATAATATCACAACAATATTTGGAATAATCATATAGTATTTTACTGCCCACACACACCCAACTATACTTAACCGATCCTTTTTTAAAAAGGAGAGTTGGGCCATTACGAGTTGTCTCCACCATTAATGAGGCCACAGCAGATGACCATCCGTGGGCCTTCAGGTGCTTGCCCAGCAATGTCTTTAGCACACATTGGTAGAAGTGGAACTGCTGAGCAGGAAAAGATACATCCTTCTTAACTGCCCATCCTACATATTACCAAATTATGTCAAAGATTGGGCACATTTACATCCTCCCAGCAGTTTATCAGGGTGTCCTTTTCACCATACTCTGGTCAGCAGGGGTTATTATTCAAAACCAATTCTTAACACAAAGAATCGAATCTCTAATGATAGGAATTTCTGGGAGACCAGTAAAAAGATATTTGGATGGCTCAAGAGCTGTCTCTCTTAAACCATACACCATACTGCAACACTCCCTCCATCGAAGTCCCCACCAAACTGACCTTGACCCCTCTTACTTCAGCCAGAGAGACCAAGGGAGGAGGCAGAGATCATCTCTGCCATGCAAGTCACCAAATGCAGCTGTGGAAAATGTGGCACCATCTTTGGGTGCCCGTCCAGACATCTGACAGTTCTCGTGGGCAAAAGTGCCTTTTTTCCCCTAAAGATCCTCAGTTGCATTATGTTTGATAACATGAGCTACTTGTTCATCCCTCTGACCTATACAAACTTTTATCAGATTTTAAAAATAAAAATGTAAAATAAAAAACCATCAAATGACTTATTCCTGTTATCATGGATCAAGATGGGCAGCCTGACCAAAAAGAGGAGTCTTGATTCATCAGACCATCCAACACACAACCCTGAATGGCAGTCTCCAAGCTTTATGCTGAGGAAAACCAGTGTCCCACAAGAAGTCTAAAGTTATCACCCTCCATGAGGTACAATCTGGAAAATGCTGGCCAAGGTGATAAGCACACACACATGCATGGATGGACGGGTGGACAGATAGACAAATGGATAGCTAGATGGATAAAATAAATATTAACGCCTGTACTTCTATAAAACAGAGGAGCAGAAAGTTCTCTAAATTATTTGAATGTTTAATATAATTTTAGCTCTTTCAAAGAGCATATTTAATGATACTACCAATCCAGTTATTAATGGCCATTATTTTTTTTCATACATTTTCCACTTAAAGGCTACATAAGAAGCTCTGGATCACAAGTGGGTCACCTCTGGTTACTACGAACATGTTCATATTTATGTAAGGATTATATACCAATTGTATGTGTTGTCTCTATAATCCATTCAATTAAGTAATTGTGTACTTCACTACTTTGATAACAGTATATCAACCCAAAATTGCCTCTTGTCTTATAAGGAAAATATGTACATCATGCTGTTTACATAAAAAATAGCCAATTTCTTGATTCAAATCCAATATATAAAAAGCTGGGGAAGGGGAATACAAAAGAAAAAGTTGACAGGGAAAAACAGGCATGTATGTGGTCATATCATCCTTGTAGGAGGACTGAGAGATGAGATTTCCAGGAGAGAGAAAGGAGCAAAGAGGTTCTTGAGCTGCTTCTTAGCCAGGGCCATTTAAAGCCCATGACTTTCCAATTTCTGCCCTTAGACCCCGTGCAAACCATCTATCGCAGGGTTGGGACGACGACACCATTTAACCAACCTGCGAAGAGGTATGTGTACCTTAAAGAGGTTAAGAGACACGGAGGAGGTAACAGAGCCAGACTGAAAATGAGAGAACCGGAAGCCCGCTATCCCTCCCCCACACAGGGGAAGCGTCAAAGGCATGAACACCGCCCTGTGGGTGACAGCCCTGGGGTGGGCACCGCCCCGACGACCGACCGGCAGAAAGTTATGGGAATCTCATCAGAAGCGCCCTTCTGCACCTGAGGCCTTCCTAGGAGGCACAGTCACACAGCGCGCCTCAGCCGCAGCCCACACGCGGCTCCTCTGGCGCCCCCGGCCCAGGCCCCCCGCCCTTCTGAAAGAGGGATCCCCCGCTCTGCGCCCCCCAGCACTTCTCTCCCCGTGCCCTGCACAGACTGCAGCGTGCGTGCGCACACAGCTCTGCTTTCCTCACACACTGGGACGGGAACCACGCCCGCTTCCCTGACAGAGCCCAAAGGCTCGGCAAAATTCAACTCAGCTGAAGTGGAAAAGCTGATACCATCTACCCTGCGTGCCTTAGGAGTGACTTCTACCAAACGATGAATAAACCACGATCACTTTGCATAAACTCAGAAAAGCATTTTTTTCCCCTAACCAGATTAAAGAAGCAAAGAATGAATCAGGCTTTTCCCAGTGGCCTACAGTTATTCCTTTTAGCATCGCCATGTGGCAATCTTGCCTTTGGCTGGCTGCGTCAAGAATCCCCACAGCCAGGGTCCAGCCCAGTGACAGCAGGGCACATAGGGACAGCCAGACCTACCCTCCACGGGGAATAGAAGCGCTAATACAAAGTCCCTCTTTTTTTCGCTGAAACTCCCCACAGTCAGCAATGCGGGGCTCAGGCTCGCTGCGGCTGGAGGGCTGCTGTCACCCCAGCTGGGTGGGCTCTAGGGGAGCTCGCCCGCACCTTGCAGTGCTCAGGAGTGAAAAAAAGAAAACAGAACAGACATCGCCTTGGGAAGATGTGCCCAACCTACACCATTTCCCCAGCAGACATTCTTCTTGACATGCGGCCCCACCCTTACAGCGCATGCCCTCAATGAGCACCTCTCTCTGCCTAAGTTCCTAAGCTTATCCAGCTTGATGGCACCGATGAGCTCACTTTTAAAGTGGTCGTTCCCCGCCCCCCCACCTCTATTTTTGGGGGAAGTGGAAGGGAACTACTGCAAGTCAGGCAACACAGAGGGTGTGTCTTATACACAGTTCAAATCCCATCTTCACATTCACTCTGTGAAATAGCATTATTACCCCATTCAGGAGTTAAGGAAACTTTGGCTCAGACACGCTGGGTAGCTGGCAGACGTCTGCCCTCCCCAGCACCCTGAGGTGGCCTCACCTTAGGAGATGTTTCAGTGTTAACTCCAAGATGTTACATCTATTTCCCCCTTAACCTTATTTGCCCTACTAATTTTTATCACTATTACACACTCGACTTCCTCTCAAGATATCTTTACCTGGCATTAAGTCATTGCTCAGTGAAGTAATTAGTTCCCTTACTCTTCCTTTATCAAACAACCTGTTTCCTTAATCACTCTGAATTAAACAAGTTCCAGACTACTTCCCCACCCTGGGCAGCTCTAGTTCTGAATGCTTGCAGGCTAAAACCAGAACTCTAAAAGAGATCTTCAAAAGCTGATATCACAACAACTCTCATCACCATTTATCAACAGACATGTGTGTATGGAACAGCTGTTATGTACCAGTCCTGCGTGACAGCATGCATGGGCTGCAGGGTGTCAGAGGGGTGGCCATCCAGACTGTTCGCTGAGTACCCACTGTGTTTGGGCATATACACTCTACCCTCTCTAATCTGACATACACTTGTATCCATTTTACAAATGAGCAGACTTAGGGAGGCTGCCAGTCCTTCACCTGGAAGCAGGAAAGGCAGGATTATGGCCTGAGAGCCCCAGCCCCTCCAGTGGCCTCCCGCCTACCACTGGGCACGGAGCTAAGGGCATGTATAGAACAAACCAGCCCCGGGCTTGGAGCTTCAGCCTCGTTGGGAAACTTGGCTGTTCCATAGAAAAAGAACCTCCAACTTAAGTGAGTCCTTGCAGTGGGATTGCCGAGTGTCCGAACAGGAGTCAGCCCTGAGGTGGGAGGAGCAGAGAGCTCGGGAGGCCCTGAGCAGAAGGACAGGAGTCAGGCCGTGGTGAGGGAGACAGAGGCTGGTCCCGATGGACAGCCTCTCCCAGGAGTTCCCTGCACACGGACCCCACTGGGCAGCGGTCATTTTCAAGGATCATTCCCTTCTATAACCAACTGTCCACAAGTTCTCTGAAGAATCAGGTCACTTCTCTTTTGTTTCCATGAAACTGCCCAGCTGAACAATCTCCAGGTGTCCCAACCCTTCCCAACTCTCCCTTCTTCCTCTTCCCTACTCAAACTTTGCTCTGCACATGGCCTTGAGGGTTCTGTGAGGGGCACAAAGAGTCATCCAACTCTTTTCAACACTTCTCTGAACAGCTGAATGAGGCTAACAGGAATGTGGACCGGAAGCCTAGGCTGACATTCATGGTAGCTCCTTAAGCCACCTGGGGATGTTTCCCTTGAGAAGTCTTCAGTCAACAGCAACCCCAGGGACACAGCTTTGACAGCCAGGCATTTGTGCAAAGGGCACGTGGCTACATATCAGAGTTCTACATCAAAGTGCAAGCTGTGAGAATAATCTGCCTGCCATCAGTGTGTGTAGATAAATCCTATTAAGCAGCCGCTGTTGCTCAATTACCTGCCACTCATTTCTATTTATACAGACACATGCTTCAGTCTCTGAAAAACCTTGCTGCTTAACTCTGGGCCACCTCTAGAGCATCCTTTTAAACCAGGTGGGTCCTCAAAGTACATCCAGGAGCGTACAACCAAGGGGTCTCCATTCGCTTTACACTGCACCTAACCACCCCGTCATCTCACACCCACCTCCCATGCCAACCTGCCTGACCTCAATTTGTGACAATGCATTTCTGCCTCTGCATTTTACACCGGACCTTCCCTGTTTCTAATTTTCTTTTTCCCATTTGCTCATTCTAAAAAGAAAAAAGAAAAATCAAACATCTAGTGAGCTCCCATGTGCCAGCACTGTGACAAACACACAAGGGATATACAGGGCCTGTAGCCTGTTGTCCACTGAGTACATTGATCTAAGTGAATGGGCATGAGACATAAAAGGGCCTAGGGAGCAATGCACACATGTGCCATGGGAGCTGAAAGAAAGTAGACACCTCCCTCTGGGGAGGTCAGCAGAACCCAAATGGAACAGGGATTCTGTTAGGCAGAGAGCAGAGGGGAAGGTCTTTCAGGCATCAGAGCTATCACTGAGCAAAGCACAGAGCTGGCAAGGCATGGGGTGCATCTGGGGACCTGCTCAGCCAGAGAGGAGGGTTTCCAGAATGACAGGCATGGCTAAAAGTCAGAGCAGACCAGTAGGAGACCAGACGTCGACTGTGGAAGGCAGGCCCAATGTAAGGAGTTAGCCTTTATTCCCCAGGCAACAGGAGGATATCAAAGACTGTTTGAGCCACCATCGTGCTGCCTTGGCAGAGCAGTACCACTGTGTAGGGAGGGCTGGAGGTGGGAGCGACTAGAAGCAGGAATGCTGCACAGGAGACGTGCTGGGGCACCTGGGCTCTCGCGGTTGCCATGGAAATGGAAAAACAGGAGCCAACAGATACAACTGGCTTTTTTAAGGAAAATGAAGACCTGGTGCCTGTGCTGGGAACCGCAGAGAGGAAGCAGTCCAAGGTGGTGGTGATGTTCAGAGTAAACACATTATCCTTTCAGGTCCTTAGCATCTATGCCCCCATCTGCCTCGGGAGAATCCCGCACCCCCACCCGGTGCTTCTGGATGAAAGCAGGACCCCATGTCTTCTAGAGAAGCTGAACCTCCTTTCTGCCTCCCCTGGCAGCCACTGTTCAGGTGTGCGACCTACCTTTACCAATCAGACACTCCCACCCAGGACTTTGAAACTCGAAGGATGGCAAAGACATAGGGACAATCTAGGGTTCAGTCCCAGAGAAGGCACCCAGAGGTGCTGGCCAGCCCCAGCGGTGCGATTGAGCCAGTGAGCTTCTGTGGCCCAGCTCGGACTGAGCTTCCTAGGTCTGGCAGAGTGCGGTTCTCCAGGGTCTCCAGCCACCCTCAAGGCCGGCGATTCGGTAGTTCCCCAAAGGCTCCCAACACGTTCCTTTAGGCAGAATCACACAGATAAAAATTTCAAACCCATCCATTCCCTGTGCCCCCCCTCAAAGCCTTTGTCCCCAACACCCAGTCCACACAGCCTCTTGTTCTGCTGACCTGCCCTAGCATGTTTGAACACAGGCTCAACGGACACCTGACTTACACTCACTTCTGTTGGCCAGTGTTCCAAGGACTAACTGGACTGTAGGTACCACTGGGACACAGGCTGACATTTCCTACGTCCACCCGTTCCAACCAAACCTGAGCTATCCCCACACCTAGCACAGCACCTTGGGCGGAGCAGGCACTCTGTATGTATATACCTGTGGTGTGACCCGGATATAATTTATCATTCTAGGCAAAACTCTGAAAAGCCCTTCACAGGAGTTAAAAGTCCTACTGCTGCAATGTGTACAAAATTTTGTAGAAGTATTAAGAAATAAGGCAGAGAAAGAACAGGAATAGAGTAACACTAAAATATATACTTTTATGATAATTTTTGTTTCACTATATATCCAGGGGGAAGAGAAAATCAGTACAAGTATAGATGAAACAAGACTGGTCATGCCTGAGTAGATAACTCTTAAGCTAGCAATAGGCACATGGGGATTTATTATACTATTCTACTTTTGATATTGAAATGTTCCACAATAAATACTGTAGAAGATTAAATAATATTAAAATTAAATGACTAAACATGAATGGAAAGGGGATTGTGGTCTCTGGTAGCAAAAATTATTCTGGACCTAGTAAGCCCTGAACTCCATGTTTTTAGGAAAAGCTGAGATTTAGTAATAATGCAAAACCTCCATTTATTAAAGTGCTTATTACAGGGGGAGAGGGAGCTTCAGTAAGGAATTGCCACTGACATCTGAGCCCAAAGAGCAGAGCGGGAAGGGGTGATACTCTCCGCCCTGCAGCTCGTGCCGTTTCCACACCCACTCTGCTCGTGGCGGTGACTGGAGAAGTGGCTGACGCTGTGAAATACATTGGTAAGCATGGAAACGGTGTCATCCTACAACCTCAGGGCCAGTCAATCAGAACATGTCAAAAAGTTCAGGGAGTCAGAAAAGAAACATGCTCACAACTGTGCAGAAATAACTCTCACCTTTCAGCAAACTAATTTAATCTTGCAGCTCCCATTTCCCCATCCCTGGGGAGGATGCATATACATCTGCTGAAGGTGTGTCTGCCTGACTTTCTGTGGGGACCCAGCTTGTGTTCGGAAGCAGAAGTGTACACTCAGGTTTGAGTGCTTTCTCAAACAGCCAGCGCCCTGTTTCAATGCTTCAAATGATATTTCTAAAAGGACTTGAGAGTGACACATACATGCCACACACTCTTTGATAAAGATAGAAAATTCAGATCAATGAAAGATGCACTATATGTCTTCTTTTACCCTATTCTATATCATCTGATTCTTGGAAGGTGCTTACTGACTGACTATATGTATTGATAGTCCAATTCTCATCATTATCTCTAGGGCTTCGTTGTCCTGGCTACAAATCCTCATATTCAGGGACTGCCTTCTCCAGCCCTCATGCAGTTCATGCACGCTCAGTCAGAGCCACGGTCATTCGTGGAGGTCTCCTGCATTCAAACACCCCCCCCGCCCCCCCCGCCCCCCCCCCATCCCTTCCTCCGCCCGGGACACTCTCACCAGGGACCCTGAGCTCCCTACTCAGCTGCCTTTGTTTTCCTTGCACTAAATGCAGTTCCTTCTCTCCAATACCATCTGCTTCTATAACAGACCAGCACACAGGAGATGGGTTTCCCAACTGATCAGTGCTTTATTATTGTTGTAACTTCTACTACTGACTACAAAGCTACCTTTTTAGAGGTCCCTGAAGGAGACTCTCTGGCTGTCTGGATTCCTGAGAGGACCCCTCTGTCCACACAGGCTCACTTCCCTGGGCTTCCCTTTTGGTCTGCGTTGAAGTGAGCGCTACCTTCACTTGAAGAAATCCTATCATTCTCATGGTAAACGTTCCTGATTGAAGCTATTGAAACAGTCAATTTCCTGAAAATAAAACAAATTTCCTCCAAGGTAATCCCTGTCTTCCTCTTTGAAATAGCATTTCTTAAGAAGGTTGGGAAACACTACTTCTGCATCTTTTAAGAGTGGGGCTTTCCTAGAGCCAAATGAGTTTGAGGAACCTTTGCATGCCACATCCCTATTTGGAGACTGAGGCATACCATAGCAAAGACTGAAATCAAGACAACTCTTTAACATATCATTTCCTCTAATAATATCCAGTGAAAGTAGAGTTCTCTAGAAGGCCTCCTCTCCCCCTTGGGATGTTATACCTACAGCTTAATGGTCCCAAAGAAGTGAAGCAGAAGCCAGAGGCAATCCTGTGGCCTTTTGCTGCCTGTTTTTCTGGGGGTCATTGACACACAACCCCTCAGATGCACAGCCACCCCAGGTTCTGCCTATAGCCTCAGTTCTGTCCTCTTCAGCTGATTCTGGCTATCAAAGTCCGTTTCTACTGATCATTGAGCACAGAGGATATGAGGGATTGGTTTTCAACATGCATTCTACCTTCCTCCTAGAGTGTCCACCTGCCCTGCAGAGGCTGGAAAGCTAAAACCACATCTCCCAGATCTCTTCCAGCTAAGCTCCCACCTGCGAGTTAGGCTGGGCCAATCAGAGGTACTTGTGTGAAATTTGAAAGCAAAAGTGAGGCAGAGAGCACACTGCTGCAGGTGCTACCCTTTGCTCCGCAAGCAAAGCCCAGGAGGCACCTGGTTCTTCTATGGCAGTTTTAGCCAAGGTGTCAGCATCTAGGTGCCAGCATCATGGGTGGCAGGAAGCAGGAGCGGGACTCCCATTGGTGTGTATGAGTCATAGCAGCGCGACATGATTCCGATCATGACAGCCTCTCGGTCATGGCACTCCCAGTGCGGCTCTGGGGACCCAGTTCAAACTGTGAAAGAGGCAGCAGCTTCCTCAGCAGTTCCAACTCTTTAGTGTGGCTTTGGGACACTCACTCCCAAAACCTCCACCTGGAGACCCATGTCTTCAGAACTCCTCACAATTCTTCAAGCCATTTAATTCCCTACCACAAATCCCTTCCATCCCTAAGTTTGCTATAGTGAATTCTTCTCTGCAACTGAACCAAGGCCAACACTCCAAGGCAAGCCGTCATTTGGGTGTCCAAACTTTTGGTGTCTCTGGGCCACCCTGGAAGAAAATGAGTTGTCTTGGGCCACACATTAAATGCACAAACACTAACAAAAACTGATGAGCAAAAAAAAAAAAAAAAAAAAAAAAGTTTGACGTAAATTGCCAATTTGGTGTTGGGCCGCATTCATAGCCACCCCGGGCCACATGCAGCCTGCGGGCCATGGGTTGGACACCCCATAGATTCCAACCTCTCAGTCTTTCCTTGATGGTGGTAGAATTCCACCGTCTATGTTCCATCCATGTAGGAAGCCTCCTGTATGGCTAACTGCATCCAAAAGGCTAGAAACCTGCAAAGCTGACTATCTGCAAGAAAGCAGATATCCCAGGTCAAGTCAACACAGATCCCTGCCTCCTAAGCAATAACGATGCAGTAATGCTGCAATGGTATGCTAGAAGTCACTAGAGGTAGAAACCATGCAAAACCCAGTCATCAGAGTTTACAGGAAGGAGAAGTACACCTGAGGTCTAATTCCAGCCCACAGCACTTAAACTCTCTGAGTTGCAGACCCCTGTTCTGCTGGGTGGGGACAGTAACATCACTCACCTCGCGGGAAGACAGGAAGGAAGTCAGAAGGCCTGAAAGGTCTTGGAAGGAAAAAGAGAGTATTCTATTAAAGAATGGCATTTATACTACTAATTAATATTATTAGCATCCAAGAATCATAACCAAGACAGAAAACGTTTTTCCATACTTTTAAAGACACTTGCCAAAACTTTAGCACTCATACTTTTTAGCACATTGGCACAAGCTTCATAAAAAAAATCAGAGCACTAGAAGTACAATGTTTCCTTTAGATTATAGCCAAGCACTAGAAAGGTTTTTAAGAAATTGTTTCACTTCAACAGTCAAGACTCACTGCAAGGTCACTGTTTTTATGTCACTTGTCTTTGTGCTCTGTCCTACAAGATGGCTGGAATATTTCCTGGACCCACAGAGTTCTGGGCTTTTGTTGCTGCTGCTGTTGATTTTTAAGGAAGCATCACTCCTGCTTCTTCAGTTTTTGACACAACAGGAAGCCAGTGTGGCAGGTTTGTTCCACTGCTAGCCTTAAAACGCCCTGTCCCCTTGAAGCTAATCCTCTTGACACAATCTCTAAGTGCTTCTCTCAGATAACAGACAGCCACCTGGCAGGGGTTCTCAGGAAGAAACGGTCTAACAGACAGGAAAGCCGGCAGCAGCCTGACCAAGGGGAAGGAGCTCAGCGCTCCAAGCTCTCTGCGGAGAGGGAGTTGGTTAGAAATTGGGACAAGTGGCAGAAGGGGAGTGAGGGTCGCCAGCAGCCAGGGCTCTCTTGGCTGAGGACAGTTCTGCAATCAAGTCACCATGCATTCCCAGACCCAGGAGAGAAGTCACCAGGCATGTGAGACCCAGACCCCAGGGGCCAGAGCAGATAAGAGTTACACCTGCCAGGAAGAAGGGGGTTAGTAGCAAGAGGCCTAGAAAGCCCTCTTGATAAGAAGTGGAGGAGAAGACAGTGAAGGAGGAAGAGGAAGAGAAGCAAGGATGGGAGAACACGAATCAGGAGCCCTATGGGAAGGAAGGACCCAGGCCCTGAAGAGGTGTGGAAGCATCCCTTCCACTCCTGATTCTTGGATTTACATGACAAAAACAACCACAACAAAAAAAAAACCCTTCATTAAAACAAAGCACGTAACTCCACAGGATTCCTTTAAGACTCCCTAGTGCATTTAAGATTTAGCTTTTTAAATTTCCCTATACATAAATAACACTCTGAGAAAATATCAACATAAAATCAAAGCAGCAAAACCGCACAAATCTGTGCATATATTTTAACCATAAGAGAAACCATTTCACACTGCAACATGGGATCATAGGAGTTGCTCTAACCCAAAATATGTGCTTTAGGATGTTGAAAGTGTTTGCTTTAACTAGAGAACTAAACCTCATTTGTTGTCAACAACAGGCAAAAAAAAAAAAATATATATATATTATATATATATATATATATATATATATATATATATATATATATATATAATGGTATGATTATACGCTGTCCAAAGAGCCAGGCCAAGTGCAA
Organism: Pteronotus mesoamericanus; assembly: GCF_021234165.1. Taxonomy (NCBI): domain Eukaryota; kingdom Metazoa; phylum Chordata; class Mammalia; order Chiroptera; family Mormoopidae; genus Pteronotus; species Pteronotus mesoamericanus. The sequence goes on from NW_026555001.1 coordinate 1,582,030, forward strand.
TCAAAGGGATATCTGCGTTCATGTAGATGAAGTGCTCTTTAAAATCAAGTTGGCCGGGCTCATTTTGTGTGTAGGAAGACAAATTTAAAAATACACACAGCCACCCTCTACCACCTGATTACTGGCAACAGCTTCCTTTAAGGACAAGAGGGTGAGCTGCAAACATAAAAGTCCCAGGCAGAAGGGCTCTGAACACAGGGCCTTCTGAAGAGAGCTTTGCTGTATTCTCTGGGATCTAAGAAAAAAAAAAAGGGAAGCTTTGTGAAGTCCCTTCCCTCCAGACACACACATCATTTTATTTGGAAGTCACATGGTGTGATTAAATGTAACTGGGTGGAGCAGTGGAAAACCACAGTATTAACAACATAATTCTTTTTGTGGAGGGATTCTGCCAAGTGCAAGGGAGATAATACTGAAAGCTTTGTGCCGCTAGGCACTGCTTTCAACATTTGTTTTCAAGGCAGGGGTACCGAGATAGAAGTATATCTCTGCTCACCATGGCGCTGCTTCTAAAAATCAAAATAATCAACACTCCCTGAATTTTCATCATTTGTACTCTTGGAGAAAAAAAAATTATGACTCAAACATGACCGAGTACGTGCAGCTTATTTACTTATGTAAGTATATGTCCGTGTGTGTCCATGTGTCCAGACAATTTCTGGAAGGTTACACAAAAGTAAACAGAAGTCAGCTCTAGGGAGTAGAATTGATTGGGAGCAGGGATGTCTTTCATGCTCTACTCTACACCCTTCTGTCCTAATTGAATTTCTACCATGAGTAAGCGTGACTTTTGTAATTAGAAAAACTAGCCATGAGACCCTGGCCTGGCAGCTTAGTTGGTTAGAGCGCTGTCTCTATACACCAAGTTTGTGGGTTCTTATCCCAGGTCAGGGCACATAGAAGAATCAATCAATGAATGCATAAATAAGTGGAGCAACAAATTAATATTTCTCTCTCTTCCCCTACCCCACCTTCTTCTCTCTTTCCCTAAAAATCAATCAATAAAACATTTTTTTAAAGAGGAAAAAAATAGCCATTAAAACATTTTTAAAAATCACTTTAGGAGCCCACACTAAGGTTCTCAATGGCCAAGAAGCTATAGAGGTAGAAATATTTTGTAGCTATAAAATTCCTTACAGTTTACAAGACATCTGCTGCCTCTCTTTATTCCTGTAACAGTGTCATAGGCATCCAGACAAGACACCAAATCTTCTGCTTGGGATCACAGGGGCCATACAGGGGGATACAAGGGGTACCTAGACTTGAACCCAGACCTCCTTCCCCACTGTCCTCCTGCCTTTATACTGTGAACCTTGGGCAGGTCACTTGTGGGTCTTGATTTACTCATCAATAAAATTATAGGCATCCTTTCAACAAGTGAGTAAATAGTACCCTTTCTACCAAAGAGGAAACTAAACTCAGAGAGGTCAAGTAACTTGCCCAATGACAGAGACTTGAACCCAGAGCCCTCTCCCTCCACTTCCTGGCTGCTATTCCAGGTCACCGGCCTCTAGGTGTTCACAAGAGTCTTGGTTCATGAAAATTCACAAAAACAGGTATTCCAGAAACTGTGTGGTGGGGACAAAGGCCAACAGGCAGTCCACCAGCCCCCCTCCCAGGGAGCTTGCCAGAGGAGGAGCCTTCCAGATGCTAGGCCTCGCTCCCTCCAGGCATTAGCCACTGGCCACAACTGGTGGTGTAATGAGCTCTGACACCCACACCACAGGGCCAGCCAAGAGTCATCCCTGCAGGGCCTTGGAATTCTCTCTAGACTGTTCCACAGTGACACTGCAGCCTCCGATCAATGCAAACCCAATGACCAGGTAATCTCTACAAAGTCCAAATCCATATTTGGCTCTGTTCATGAGCAATCTGTTTAAGGCAGCCCCCAAAATGGCAGGGTTAAAATGCAGTGAACACACATGATGAACACACACGTGGGCGGCTGGAAGAGAGAGAGCAAACACTTAACAACAGTACTAACATGAAGTTGAATATGCGAGGACTTTTATTCCCCTACTAAGATTTAAGGCCCAGAGACTCAAATATTTTAGCAGTGATTGGTCATCACCACACACTGCTGTGGAGTGTGGTTTCAGTCCAGCTTTGCCAGATAAACCAATGGCAAACCTCGACATTTCCGAGCAGTGGCCAGCTTTATTAAAAACTTCCAAGTCCTGAATGGGGCCCGCTTTCCTCCCCACGGGTTCATCCTGCCAGGGCTGCTCACGGAAGCCAGAGCTGCTCTGGAATCAGCAGACTTAGATGTACCACATGAAGATTTAAAAAGAAAAGCTCAGTGTAGGCCCTAAGGGGCAAGAAGAACCTTAAATCCCAGCTCGTAGGGTAGGCCCTTTCCATTCACTTTCCTCTTTATTCTTCTCCTTTTGTGGACAGGTCCCTAGGGTCAGGGAGCCATTGCGAATCAGGCCAATTTTTTCAATAATTCAATAAAGAAAAATGCCCACACAAAACCAAGGTGAGGAAAAGCATCCAGGATAGAGCCAATCAATACCTGCATATTCTGCAATAACAGTTCCTCAAACATCACTTTTCCCTGGAATTGATGCATACAAGTCCCCATGGCAGCTTTGTATTCTTCCATCCCCGTTGGTTGTAGGGGGACCCAACACCACAGAGTAACTAATCCAATGAGGCAACCCACAAGGTCACTGCCTCAGACCACTGTGTGACTGAGACCATGAGGACAATCTGTGCCCCTTCACAGCTCCCACATGGAGGTATTCTAACAGGACAGCCCTACCCCAAAATGCAGAACCTGCTCTCCAGGTATCACTAATTACATCACTATAAAAGAGTAAGGGAGTGAGACAAGTCACCTAGGGGAGAAGTAGCTATAATACAGCGATTCTGTCTCTAAACTTTCAAAAAATGCTTACCTATATTTCACAGAAATACATTTTTCCCTTAGCCAGTCATACCTGACACATAGCTTTTTGGAAAGAGCTCATAAACCCAATGAAGGCAGGGAAATGTCTCTGCTGAGACCATACTGTAATGATGCACAGAGCTCCGTACGCCCCAAGGCCCTCAAGCTACCACTGAGCTTCTAGTCTCTGGTTAAACTGACACTTGCATGTAGCTCTGGGTAGCCTCAGAAAAGTCACTTATCTTTCACTCTCAGTCCTTGCAACAGGACAGCGTAAGACTAAGAACACAGACACTGGAGTCAGAAGAGCTGTGTTCAAACCTTGGTTCTGCCTCTTACTGTGACACCTGGTTATTCCCTCTCACTGGGCCTCAGCTTCTTAATCTGTAAAAATAGGTATAATAATAGCATCTACAACATGGCATTGTTGAGATAGTTAAATGAATTAATATATATTACATGGTTAAAATAATTCTTAGGATTTCAGTAAAAATAATAACTATAGTCATAAATCTCTAACATGGGGGCTTAAAGGTCATTGGTGTGATATACTATCAAAAAATAGCAATGAGGCCTGGAATGTCTGTAGATTTCAAATGTGCAAACCTGGATTGCAATATATGCCTCATCCTTTGTTTTTCAGTATGTACCAGATAAAATTAAAACATAGCATGTTCTATATATGGATTATCTTAATTCTGTGGTTCTCCTTCTTCCAACAGATAATGCACAGAGTGGGGAAGGTCGGTACAGTAAGATGCCAGCTGCAGTTCCTGAAGGCAAATATACCCTAAAATCTTGAAAGAGCTGTTCTGAAGCCTTAATATCTAGATCTTAATACTCTATGAGAATATGACAAATAGTGCTTCTTTATAGAACATTCAAACTACCAGAGTCCTTTGCATGTAGCCAGTACCTACATATCAACAATATTCTGTTGCAGTCATTTTTCTAGAGACCAGATATTTATTGTGCACATACTATGAATTAGCTGTGATATATATATATATATATCTACATCATAGCTACTATGATATATATATCATAGTGCACATACTATTATATATAGATAGATATATAGATATATATCAGTGCCTGCTCTCACATAGCCATCTAGGCAGAAAATAGATTTTTTTAATCATAAAATGAACAAAATTAAATTGAGATAATGTCAAAAAGGAAAAAAATAGTTATGCTAGTATATAACAAGGAGACCTAATTAAGACTGAGCTCAGCCAAGTCTCTGAAGAAGTGACATTTAAAGTGAGAAATCCAGTTTCTGGTAATGGTAGACTAGATCCTTGAGCCAACTGTATTACTAAAAATAATAACAAAAATATGATGGATAAAGTTGTTAAAAGTCTTCGTTAAAGCATCAGAATATAGACGGTGATAAAGATCTACGAATGCAAGGAGGCACCTTAACCTTGAAGGTATTTGCCAATCCTGAAAAACTAAAATTTAGTTTGGAAGATTTTTTCAAGATTAAGAGGACAGAAACAAAAGATCAGAGCCTCCCAAAGCCAATGTCACATTCAACAGGAAAAAACTAAAAGCATTTCCCTTAAAATCAGGATCGAGATAGGAATGTTCACTTTCACCTCTTTTATTCAACATAGTACTGGAAGTCCTAGCTGCAGCAATCAGACAAGAAATAAAAGACATCCAAATTGTAAAGGAAGAAGTAAAATTGTCATTATTTGCAGATGAGATAATACAGTATATAGAGAATCCTAAAGATTCCATCAGAAAACCACTAGAATTGATAAATGAATTCAGTAAAGTAGCAGATGCAAAATTAATATTCAGAAATCAATTGCATTTTTATACACCAATAATAAGCTATCAGAAAGGGAAAATAAGAAAACAATCCCATTTTTTTTGGTGTTGATTTTTGTAAGTTTCTTATAAATTTTGGATATTAACCCTTTACCAAATGTATTAGCAAATATGTTCTCCCATTCCATGGGTTGTCTTTTTATTTTGTTGATGGTCTCCTTTGCTGTACAAAAACTTTTTTTCTTGATGAGTCTGATTAAAGGTTTGTCAATCTCGTTTATCTTTTCAAAGCAACAGCTCTTGGATTCATTGATCTTTTGTACTTTTTTTTAGATTCTATTTCATTTATTTCTGCTCTGATCTTTATTATTTCCTTCCTTTACTCAGTTTGGGCTTTGTTTGTTGTTCTTTTTCAAGTTCCTTTAAGTGTAAAGTTAGTTTGTTTATTCGAGCTATAGACTGATTGTTTGTGTCCCCCTCACCCACCCAGGATTCGTGTTAAATCCTAATGCCCAATGTGACATGTGTTAGGAAGTGGGGCCTTTGAAAAGTGATTAGGTCATGAAGGTGGAGCCTTCATGAATGGGATTAGTGCTCTTTATACCCCAGAGAGTTCCCTTAGTCATTCCACCCTGTCAGGACACAGTGAGAGCCAGGGAGTGAGCCACTGCCAGGCATGGAATCTGCCAGTGCCTCAATCTTGGACTTCCAGCCTCCAGAACTGTGAGAAAGAAATTCCTGCTATTTACACATAGACACCCCACCTATGGTATTCTGTTATAGCAGCTCAAACAGAGTAAGACAGAAATAGCAGCCTAGACAGAATAACACAGAGACCCCAGCCCTAAACTTGACTTAATGTGGCTCTTGATACCAGGGGCATAGCAGAAGGAAACACTAGAGGAAGCCACCTTCATAACAGGTCACAAATGAAAATTTCAGCACATTGAACCAATGATAACTACGTCTACAAAGAAAAAAGACACCACGAGTAATAACCAGCAGAAAACACATAATAAGAACAAAGCTGAGATAACTTCGAGTATTTGAATTATCAGCCATGCTTAAAGTGTTAAAAGACTTTTAAAAAGACAAGTTTGAAAATGTCTTCCAGGAACAGAAAACCTAGTGACTTAGGGGATTTTTAAAAGAACCAAATAGAAATTAAAAAAATAATAGCAAAATTTAAAAACTCAAGAAGAATTTAATATCAAATTAGATACAGCTGGAGAAATACTTAAAAGGTTGGAGAAATTATCCGGTGTGTACCACAGAAAGCCAAAAAGATGCAAAATACAGAAGAGAGGATAGAAGATGTAGAAGAAAGAGTGAGAAAACAGGGTTTATTTACTCAGGATCCCAGAGACAGGAAAAAGGAAGGGGTAGAGATGGTATCTGAAGAGACAATGGCAGATCATTTTCAAGGACTTTTGAAAGATAACAGCATGTAAATTTAAAATCCCATTGGATTCTAAATTAAACTTAGACATATTACTATGAAAATGTGCACCATCAAAGACAAGCAGAAAAATCTTAGAGATCTTGAAAAAAAAAAAAACCCAAAATATATTAACTTCAAAAGAGTGACAAACTGTTGTCAGGGAGGCTTCTCAATGACAACAATGTGAGATAATGGAATGATACTTTTAATATGCTGTATGAAAATAAATTCCTATGTAGAATTCTATGCCAGAAAAAAAATCAAGAATAAATGTTACTGAAAAAAAATTTTGAACAAACAAAACTAAGAGTTTGCCATGAGCATGCTAAAATGTATTTTAGGCAGAAGAAAATGATCCCAAATGATGAGCCTGAGATGTAAGAAAGAATGGGGGGCAAACAATGTGGTAAATATGTGGATATTTCAATATAAATACTGGCTACATAATACAAAAATTATAACATTTTTAAACTAGAGTTTCCTTTAACATAAAATTTTTATCAACAATCCTATATAAGATGACCATGGGGAAAGTACATGCCATTAATTATTTTAAGGTCTTTGTAGTATCTAGGAAGAGGGTAAAAGTTTGATTAACTTAAAATTGGATAAGTAGGCATAAATATATTTAAATAGCAATTTCCAAGGTAATCACTAAGGGTGGGTGGGGAGAGAGAATATGCAATTCTTCAAACTAGTAAATGAGGAAAAGTAATGATTTTTAATAATCAGTCCAAAAGAAGTAAGGAACGAAAAAGAAAACTAGGCCAGGGTACATGTAGAAAAAGATAAAGTAAAATGTTAGGTCTAAGCCCAAAGATAACAGTAATTGCATTAAATACAAGTAGACCAGACACTGTAGTTAAAAAACAATGGTTGCCAAACTAAAATGAGAGACTGTCAACTTGGCGAAGAATAGCTCTCCAGGCAGAAGCAACAGCACCCGCAAAGGCCCAGGAGTGGGAAAGTAGAACTGACAGGTCAGCGTGGTGAGGTATAAAGATTAAAAGGAAATATGGCCTGAATCAACCATGGAGGGGTAGGTGTGGCCAGTCCACACTGGGGCAAGCAAAAAAAGAATCACAGAAATTATCCCAAATGGTTGAAAAGTATTGGAAGAGGTACTAGAGACACCATCTATGACAGCAAGTTGTCATACAATAGACTAAGCACAATAATAAAGAGCAATGTGATCCACTTGGGAAAGCACGTGCCTATAGTGTGAATTTTGAGGATAAGCTGAAGATGACCTAAACCACAGGGCCAGATGATGGAAGATTTGTATTCTGACAAAGAAGTTTAAGTTTATATTTTGCAGATAATGGAAAACTGCTGAAGGATATTAAACTGGAGAGTGTTTTGATGAGATGTGAATTTACAACCACTCAGGCGAGACTGCAGAAGAGAAATGAGAGGGGAATTGGAAGCAGGGAGACCCGTTAGACCACTGTTCGTTTCAGAGCTACTACCACTTTTTGTATTATGCCGCCTTCTCAGTGATATACAGAGAAGTATGGATTCTTATTCCTTCACAGATAGACCAAAATTTGTGAAGCAGAGGTGGATTTTCAGGACCCATAGAAAGCTATTCCCACCACTGTTACCAAACTCTTCAGAAACTGACTTAATTTGAAATTTCAAAATCTGCCCACTGTACTATTAACTAATGGACCATTATTTATTTATCATTTCCTGAGGACTGGGTATCTGCCTAGCACTGTGGTAAACATAAAAGACTCAGCACCTTCAGCTAGGAAGAGATATTATGTCACTTGCTGTCTACAGCATCTGTGATGAGTTTGCAAATTCATTTAGTCCCACCTCCCAGGCATTGTTGACACTCCGTTTGGGCAGACAGTCAACCAGCATCTATATGAACACTTAGAGGGGGGGCAGCTCACCATCTCCACGAAGCAGCCAGTTTAACAGTGGGAAATCTTTATCGTGGGCTTACAGTACTCAACTGGCCTTTACTGTTCTCTTGATCAATGCAGAACAAAATTCATCCCTCATCTATATAAATGCACCCCACCCCCCACCATGGGGATGGCTGTCCATGGGCTGACACATGCACAGTGTCTCTTCCGTCTAGTCTCCACCATCAGAGCCCCCACACCCCTTTCCTGATCCCCCCCGAGCTGGACTCCGGTGTGCCAACATCCTCCTTAGCATGGAACACCAAAACGGGTCCCCAACTTGAAGAGTCTTCAATACAGTTGTGGACATTGAATCAGCAGGCTTTAAGTCATAGCAAATTGAGGAAGTAGATGAGAACGTTAACCAAGGCGGAAATTAGACAAGCTGTGAGAATTTTACCACGATACTGCTGGTTGAACCTTGGCCTCAAATGAGCAACTTTATTTTAATGGACAAGAAAATCTGTATTTGGTTGTTCTTTCCTCCCAGACTCTGACTACCATTTCTGCTCTGGCTCTCACCTGAAGGAGCTACCTGAGGGCCTGTGCACCCGTCACTCATGCTCACACCATCCAGATGCTCAATCTCGCAGCAGCATCTGAGGGAACATGTGGAGACCAGATGCACCTGTTTGAAAATCCCTGAACAGGTGTATTTGGTTTTCATGGGTTCTCTTAAATTTTGAAATATGTATATAAGTGTGTACATATGTGTATATATATGAGTATATACATATATTACACATGTTTTATAATTCATATGTTTATATCTGCATGTGTTTGCTGTTACTGAAATAAGAAAAGCAGCCTACCCTTACCCGCTTGAAACATAGGCCAAACAGATACAAGCTATCCCCTCAAATTAAAATAGATCAGAACCAGGAAAATAGAACGAGGCACTGAAGTCCCAAATATTCCCAGTTGCCATCTGTTCAGTGGCATATTCTGAAATCTCTGAGATCCAGTGCCAGCAGAAAGCAGGAATCATCTCTCTGTGAACAGCGGAACAATAAGTCACCAAATGCATATTAATCACAAGGAATTTAGAGCCTAACGGCAAGGGTTAATTAAATGGTACTTTAATGAAATAAACAGGTGGGGTGTGCTGGCTAGATATTTGACACACCCCATGGCCACTGCCCAGTGTGATTCTTCCAAAGACCCAAGTCAAAGAGTCAGAAGGAAGAAGCCTCAAAAGAGGGGCAGTTAGCGATTGGCTCAAAGGTAAGCGAAAAGTTGAAAACGCGATGCTGGGAAACCTTGCCTAGCTGTAGGGAGGGCCTACTTGAGGGTTGGCGGCCCGCTCTAGGCTGAAGAACCTCCTCCCTTGTTCAGCCTCCCAGATAGCAGGGTGGGAGGTAAAAGGACAGGTTCGAGTTTAGGGCACCCCAAGGCAATCACAGAAGTCGCCACAGCCTCCTCCTTTTATCACCAGTAGGAATGAAGAAGGCATCAGAGTTGTCAGTGAATACCCTACATAGTGGCCTTTCCAACAACTTAGGACCTAGCTCAATGATCATAAAGACCTGCAGACAAGGAACGGAGGGACAGAGAGAGGGGGGACCATCCCAAAGATCTCAGGATGAGGACTCTGAGAGATGGAAATGATGCAAGTCTGGATCCATAAGTAAAATGTTACCTACGTTGTGTGATTTAACAGAACTCTTACTGGCAGCCTCAATAGTGCCAGTTCCTCTACTGGGTGCCCTACACCACTATTTCATCTAGGCCTCCCAACATTGCTGTGACTTGGAGATCACTGCTCTGTTTTATAGAGAGGGAAGGGTTGAGGCTCAGGAGGGTTTAACAATGGCATTTGTCCAAGGTTATTTCCTTCCAAAACTCTTCTTCTTTCTCAGTGCCTCCTTCTAGACTACAGCCAAACTAGATCTCCTCCCTTGAAATGTCAAGATGAGACTCAGTTCTTGTGTGTTAGAGGCATCCCTTAGTGCACACAGCTGGGCTCACGCTAAGACATAGGGGAGTTGTCCAGGGAGCAGCTCTCAGGGAAGACTGACACTGAGCTGAGGCACATGCTGTCTCCAGGGAGATGGGACAGTGGAATCACAGGACCTCCAGGAGGAGGAAGGAGGAAGCTGAGATGCTCCGGGGGGAAAAGGAAACTGCTGACTTCATCATTTGGCAAAAGGCATGACCTGAATCTCCCATAACAGGAAAAGGAACAGGAGATTCTGCATTTACATCTAACGTGTTTATTGAGTGTTCTCCTCAGAAGGCAGTGTGCTGGGGCTGTGCTTCTCAAACTATCTGTGGTGAAAGACTTGTGTTTTTCATTTCTTTATTTTATTCACAATCTAATACATGGTCTCATTACCCATGACTAATGGGGAGTTCATACCACAAACGAGTTACCATGTTATATTAACATCCTAACTTGTCCATACCCTGTTCAACAAGATGAGGTCACCGATGTTGTGGCCATGTTAAGTTGTCGTGAGAGTTTCTAAATGCTTCCTGCCAACTTGTGGTCTTCTCTCTTCACCACCAATAGCAGGCAGTTTGCAGATTGCGTCATTCCTGAGTAGCACTCTAGCAATTAGGTTGGGAGATTGGGGGATATCCCATGTTATGACAGCAGAGAGCACATGTTTGTGAGCCACCTCCTGTGGTCCAGATAGACTCTGAGCAAATGCTGCCAGCTTTATAGCTCTAGTTGAACACTGTACTGAGGTGGGCTGGTATTAGCAGACCTGGGTTCCAATCCAGATTTTGCACCTGATTCAGGGTATAACCTTTACTTCTATGTGATTGAGAAGATGACAAATTTGAACCATGCAACCACTAAGGACCCTACCAACTCCCAGGTGCCAAGCTCTGCTCCTGACTCATAGCTCCACAGACCACCTACATGCTCATGACTCCTAAGCTTATATCTCTAGCCTGGATGTCTCCTCTGAATGCCAGAGCCATACACACCACTATCTTTTTGACATCTGTCCTCAATGTCGCACAGGCATCTCAAATTTACATGACCAAAAGGTAACTCCACAACAGCCCCTCCACCCCTTGCAGTCTCTCCCGTATCAGTTAATGGCAGCTCCATCCTACCAATTTCTCAGACAAAAATCTGAGTCATACATATGTTCTCTCTTTACCTCATAACTCACTGCCAACATGTCAATGTAATTCTCAACTTACCTGCTCAAATATATCCCCAGACCAACTTCTTATCTGCCATCACCCTGACCCTGTCTCATAGCAGTGGCTCCTAACAGACCTTTGGTCCTACCCTCTCCCCTCTGCTGTCCACTCATACACGGTGGCCAGAATGATCCTGTTCACACCCAAATCAAGCCCCTCCTCTGCTCAGACCCCTCCAATAGCCCCCACCCTTACTCCAGAGTAAAGCCCTGCATGAGCTGGCTCCGCACTGCCTCTCCCTCACCCTCTCTGCCCCAGCCACACTAGTGTCCTTGGCTCACTCCTTCATTTCCTTCAGGATTTTACCCAAAGCTCTCCCTGGACCCCTAACATCTCAGAGTCCCCAACCCCTACAATTCATATTCCCTTTTTCTGCTTAATTTTTTTTCCTTAGCAGCCACAATTATGTAACATACTATTACTTATCTGACCTGTGGCCTGGGTCCCCCACCAGAAAGTAAGTGCCATGAAGGCAGAGATTTTTTGTGTTTTGTCCATGTTATAGCCCCAATGTTTTAACACAATGCCTGGCACAAGGTAGATGCCCCATACATTTGCGGAAGGAGGGAAGGAGTTCTGTGGACCACTGTTCTGGCTGATCCGAGGTCCTCTGGTTACCCTTTTTGCACTTGGTCACCAGACCCAGACAGCAACCATCTCAGCATCTAAGGGGGCAATTCCGGCAAGTGTAAAAGAGGCCCGTCTCCCGTCTGTAAGGCACTGCCTCAGGAGGGGACTGTTAAGAAGTCCAATGATCCAGCTTCCAAAGCCACTGCTTTGCACCTCACCTCTGCAAAGAAAAATACCTGCTGGGATGGCTTTTAAAAAACTTAATCCTGTGTAAACCCTTCAGCTGTTTACCTGAATTCCATTTAATCTCCTATAGAGATGCCTCTAAATCATCTGTTCTCAAGGAGTCAGGAAAGAACCAACTCCTCCTCTGAAGATGTTTTTATTGCTCTTGCTGCTGAGAAAATGAGTTTTAATTTCCATGAAGAGAAGAAGCACAAAGCAACAGAGCAATTATTTATAGTTTTTTCCTCAGTGCTGGATTATCTAACCGCAGGTCTCACAGAGTGTTTAATCTCCAACAGGCAAAGGGTTTCACCCATTTAAAAGCACCTTCGGACACAGATCCCGGGCCCCAGCTGCAGGTGCGTGTGTGAACCAGCTGGACCTCCCATCTGCCCCCACCAGGGAGGGCACAAAATGCTCCCAAAGCCAGAGTCATATATAAATGAAGTTTCCCTCTCCGAGGGTCGGGGTGGGACCAAAGGCCAGGCCAGCCACATGGGGAGGAGGGGGAAGGGGAGAGGAGAGGGTTTCTTTCCATCTCTGTGGATAACTGGGGTGCCCGATATATATCTAACGACAGTCCCCCTGAAAGGAATAAGAGAGCCCAGAATCTTTAAAGACAAGAGGCATGTGGAAGCCCATGGAGCATGCCACACTCCCAGAAGTCCCTTCCACAAGGTCACCGTTGACCAGGCCCCACTCTTTGCCCTAATGCTTCTGGGGACAGGGCATTCCTTAACCATCTGCTGGGAAACTTGTTCCTCCTAACGGCTGTTGGTTCCCCTTGGGTTTATTCTCTTCAAGGATCTAGGGTCCTTGTGATCACGGAACGCTCACTGTATACCCAGAACCTCACACGCCTTACCTCATTTAATCATCATAGCCTGAGGAGACAGAGAACTATATCCCCATTTCCAGATGAGAAATTAAGGCTTCCACTTCTTCCCACTCCTTCCTGGCCACTCTCCTGGCAACAGGGATTATAATGTATTTTATTTTGTGAACACGGTAACCATTGTCTGAATTTCTTTCATTCCTATTCTAGAAACAGAGGTATGTACCTTATAGAAGCTTACATCCCTCCCAGAGAGAGGAAGAAAAAATAGCATGTTTAGGCTGGCCCCAGAGAAAGAAACTATTTGGACCACCCAGGGTCATCACGAGATCAAATAGTGAGACAGGTCGTTCTCTCAGGTGAGGGAAGACTCAAAACGTCTCAACCAACCCTCGGCACACTCATTTCATTAAGGTCCTCTATATTTTTTTTTTTACTATTAGATTTTGGTTTAGAACAGCTATATGTTTATAGAAAACTTCATTGGGAAGTACAGAGTTCCCGAACACTCCCTGCACCCTGTGAACACAGTTTCCCCTCTTATTTACATATTATGTTATTAGCATGGTGCCTTTGTTATCATTGACGAGCCAATATTGATACATGGACTAATAGCCACAGTTTACATTAGGATTCACTCTGTGTTGTATGTTCTATGGGTTTGACAAGTATATAATGGAGTGTCCATCATTGCTGTGGCCTACAGAAGAGTTTCACTGCCCTAAAATTCCCCTGTGCTCTACATACACATTCCTCCCTCCCTCTCCCTGGAAACAGCTGATCCCAAATCACTGACCAAAAAAAATCCTCGAACTAAAAAGTAATTGGAGTAAGGTTGACGAATACAAAATTAATATAGAAAAATTAATTATTTTCCTATATACTGGCCATGAACAATTGAAATTTGAAATTAAAAACACTTTCATTAGCACTCCCCAAAATACTCAGGTATATAAATATAGTAAACTATGTACATGATCTCTAATGAGGAAAACCACAGGCCTCTGATGAAAGAAATCAAAGAAGATCTAAATAAATGGAGAGGCGGTCCATCGTTACATTTAAAAACCAAATTCTCCAACTCTCTCTGCTGTCCTGGCCTCAAATCAGAGGCTTGGAAATGCCTCCCTTCACAATAACGGTTAACAGAAGAATCCCCTTCTTCCCCAAGAAGAATCCCCAAAGGCAGCCATGTGGAGGTGCAGCTACACATGGGAAGCTCAGGGCCCTACCCTTGTCGGCTGCTGTGGAGAAAAGGCTCCAAGATAGGGCTGCCAGATAAAATGCAGATAAGTGTTTAATGCATGCATCTCCCCAATATTGCATGGACCATACTTATATTAAAATTCCTTTAAATATTTGTAGTTTAGCTAACATTCCAAGGTACCTGGGCCTCCTCTGTTTTCATTTGTAATATCTGGCAACCCTACTCCAAGGCCTTTAACCAGGAAAAGCAACAACTTCCTAGGTGTATTCAGTGCTTGATATTTTTCGAAGACTTTTCAACTGTTTTTCTCTCTGTATTTTACTACATGTCTTGAGAGAAAAGAAGGACAAGTATCTCCCAGCCTCATGAACCAGATGAGAAAACAAACAGGTGCCAAACAATGGCGGGAAGGCCACGCATGTCAGGAACACAGCTGCCTCAAGTTATTCTCAAGCCCCCCATTTCCGTTTGCCAGCGGGTTTCAACCCTGGCTAATCTTGGAATCACCTGGGGAGCTGCCAAAACCACACCACTGCCTGGGCTTCACCCCAAAAGTGCCTGATGGAAATGTCCCATGTCTGCACTGTCCACTATGGCAGCTGCAGTCACATATGACTAATGAGCACTTGAAATGTGACCAATGTCCCAGAGAAACTGCATTTTCAGTTTGGTTATTGTAATTAGTTTCCATTTAAACAGCCACAGGTGGTCAGCTACCTGTTGGATAGCACAGATCAATTCCCTCCCCATTTCTCTCCCACCACGTTATCTTGAAGCAAAGCCCAGACATATTTCATCCAGGTATCTATATTCTTTAAAGCTTTCCAGATGATTCAAATATGAAACCACTATTGGAGACCAGTTATTAGTCAATCAAATAATCAATACTGCAACACTTTATTTACTCAGAGTAGTACAGACTTTCAGCAAGTTCACAACCTTGAGTGCACAGCCTATCACCTGGGGAGCCAGACCTAGGCCCAGGCGTCCCCACTCCCAGAAATTCAGGTCTATCTGTTTGGGGATATGAATCTTTTCTCTGTCCCTCCTCTTCCTCTATTCTTCTACAAGTTCTTCTTGTAATTCCAACATGGAGTCAGAATTAAGAACCACAGGTTTAAAGTCTTTCTATCTAAAGCATGTTCCATGGACCAGCACCTCTACATTCACCTGGCAGCTGGTTAGAAAAGCAGAATCTTGGGGCCCTCTCCAGACCTTCAGAATTAGCATTGGCATTTTAATAAGGTTCCCAAATGACTTACATGCACTTCAAAGTTTGAGAAGTATTTAAAAACAGTGGTTCTCAAAGAGCAGTCCACTGACCAGTGGTCTCAGATTACCTGGAAATTTGTTAGGAATACAAATTCTTGGGCCTCGCCCCAGACCTACAGAATCAGGAACTCTGGGGGTGGGGTCCAGCAGGCTGTATTTGTATTTTAACCAGCCCTCCTGGTGATGCTGATGCAAGTTCAAGACCCACCGCTCTGGAGTCTAGAACACAGCTCTACATTGCCCACGCATCAAGTATGATTATAAAAACATCACTTTCCTTCAAAAGAGGAGCTGAAGCTATCGTCAGGCCTCCCCGCAAATAATTACACATAAATTAAGATTTTTTTTTTATGCTCCATGACATAGGAAAGTAACTAGGAGTAGTGAGGAGGAATTAAAAACAGAGAAAGCAACCTGGGGTCCTTAGAAAAGTACAGGACAATAAGTGATATTTATAAAAATGTCCAAGACATTACACCCCACAGTTGTATTCAGTACATTCTCCTTGAGAAGGCAACGAGTTTATATTTTAGAAATATTTCTATTACAACGTTTTATGTTTCTTTCAAGTGAAAAATAATTGCTTAGAACAGTCTATTGTGTCAAGCATTTTATTCCTAAAACTGTGTGTGGAGTGGGGCAGGGGGAACAAGAAGAAAGGTTCTACTTGGGTGGTATGGTAGGATCCAAGACCATCCTCCACTGCAGTTCTTCTTAAGCTGTTTGATGTTTTAAATTCCCCTGAGGACTGAGGCAAAGCTACAGACATTCTGCCCTTAATATGCGTGTCCAGAATATATAGAAAATTTTGCACACAATGTCAGAGGATTCAAGGGCTCTAGGCCAGGGGGTCCGGTGCTAAGGACACGTATTCAAATGTAGAAAATAAGCAGAGAACAGAATGCAGCTGTTTCAGGGGTAGAACCATTCAGACCTCATGCCAAATCCCAGCTTACTCTCTAACCAGCTAAATGACAGACTCACATTCCTCTAAGAAAGTGGCTGAAGGCAGGGCAGTTTAATGGTTGCCACTCTACAGATAAGGAAATTGCAATCTGGAAAAGGGAGGGGCTCATCCAGGTGGGCCAGAGAGAGTATCAATCTTTGAACTTTGATCATCTTCCCACGGGCCCCTCTACTGCCAAACACAATGCCACACTGCCTGCCACAACCTCCAGGTCAGCCAGGCACACCAGGCCCGTCTTTACTGCCCACCCTTCAGAGCCCATCTCCTAACATCCAGAGGAAGCCTGCATCCGTGACCGCTTGCCCCCCCCACCCCCCACCCCCACCCCCGCCAAATTAGGAGAGACCCATCTCTGTTTCCAAGGCTCTATTCCAGGCCAGGGAGAGTTGGCCAGCCCATTGGTTAAGACTCAATGAATCCTGAACAAAGAGGGCTCTTAAATCATTGACACATACTCTGGTTTCTCTTCGGGTTGTACAAATCTTTTGCCTTTTAAATCATTGACACTGTATTGCACTGACTTTTTTGCAGTGCCTATTCTTACTAGTAAATTGTGAACTCCTTTAGAGTAGAGCTGGGTGTGACTCATCTTTGCACCCCCAGAGGTGACCAGTGAGCACTCAACGGGAGGGAGGAAGGGCAGGCACACTCTAGCCCTCAGAGATTCATAATGGAGCAGCCTTTGGGCCTTTGCAAGAGTTAGTCTACCCTGGCATTGTTGTGTTTGCAGACAAGCCTGTCTCCAGGACTAAACTTTAAGCCCTTTGGGGATGCAATTGAATTTTCCTATCTTTACGTGGGATCTACCAAGAGTCACATTATACAGGCAACACAGCGGGTGGTCCTGAGACTTTCCATTTTCCTAAAGAGTCAAGTTCTTACAAACAAAATAGCCAGTAGGCTGAATGCTAATATATTGTCAAGAAACAGGAAGCCTAATTCTACATACACACCTTCCAGGAACCACACATCAGCAGAACAAGCTGTGAGTCTGGCTTCCCTCTCCCACATCCCAACAGCCCCTCAAATCGTACTTACTGCCCAGCTGTCTGTACCCACTCTTTCTTCTCCAGCAGGTCCCCAGCAAGCTGCACGGAGCGGGCTGCAGAGCCTGCAGGTGCCAGGGAGTAAAACAGAGAACCAGGAGGCTGTGTTTTTCAGAATGGTGCTCAGCCAGAATGCTCTCATCTGGGACAGGGGGGTACCTGAGTTTCCAGCACCCAGGTAGCCTCAGCCAGGGTTGGAGCCCGGGAACACACTGTAGCAAGTGACACAAATGTGCCTTTTGCTCTGCTGCTACCATTTTGCAGAGGTAACAATTTTTGTGTGCACACAAGTCCAGTGTATATATGTGGTTTTTGTTTTTTTGTTGTTTTTTTTTATGAATGGGATCATACTATATATACGAGTACAATTCCATCTTTTCTTATGTAACCACTTATTTTAACATCTTTCCCCATTAATACATAAAAATAAGCCTAAGAACTTGTAATGCTTGCTTATTACCCCATTTAGGGAGGTACAAAATTTCTCTTAGTTATAGACATTTCACTTGTTTCCAATATTTTGCTTTTTCACCTCTGGCAATTGGTTTTTTTGCACTACCTGTGCAGGTTTGCCAGTGGGATAAACCTGCAACAAAATTTCTAGGTCAAGGGAAACTCCAGTTACATTCCCACCAACAGTTCAATTGGCACTTACTGAGTACCTACCAGTGCAAGAAAGAAGTAGGAAGGGAATAGCCTTTATTTTAATGACACCAAAGGTAATAACACTGACCTTGGACACCTGACCCCAAGCAGAAAGGAGCCATTTATTGACAAGTGGGTTAAGGAAATTTCTACTCTTTTTATATTTTTCCTGTTATATGTACACGTCTTTATGATAAAGATTAAATGTGCCAACCTAACACATGGGTTATAAAACATTACTGCACAGCAGGTAATTACATGGCATATTTACTCCAGTCTATTTTACATCATAAATTCTTTCACTGTCTTCAGCGCAACCCAGTATGTGATAAGTTATGTGCACACACACAAAAAATCCCCTTGCACTCGTTCAGAATGATCTCCCAGGGGTTGCAAGGATTGCCTGTGGGGGTCAGAACCAAAATGGTCTCGAGCCTCAGGCCCACCCCTAGGATCAGCCCCAGCGTGAAGGAGCATTAACAAGCTCAGCTTGCTGTTTCCCCAGCCAGGCAACCTGTGAATAGGGGGCAGGGCTCTCCATTTGGGTTCTGATTTCCTGAAAAACCAGATTCTCACGGCTCTCTCTACCCAGACTCTTTCTCTGTCCTTACCCTTCTATCAAAAGGGAAAGTCTTACTGCAACAGCACGAGAGCCTTGGCATCAAAGATCTGCGTTCCTCCCTGGTTCCCAGAAAAGCACTTGTCTGGGACACGGGTTAAGGAGCAGCCAAGAAGAGGTCATTGATCTCTGTCTCCAGGGTTCAGAGGCTTTGCCACGGGGAGGGGCCAAAGCTTTCCAGATGTTTCACTGAAGGGCTGGACGGGCGCCAGGGGAGTCCTGCAGATCTACAAAGGGATGCCTGTTCCCCAAGTGTGCACCATGAGCAATCAAAAGCTCTCTGAAGAGAGTGCCCTCCAAAGTGGGCAGGCCTTCATGGAGATTCCTGTGGTGATCACCTTCCCGCTGTCCTCGCTCGCTCTGTGTCCACGGCCGCCACCCAGCTCCGGTTCTTCACCACTTCCACAACGCCCCGTCCCCAGCACTCACATGCACATACATCTCCCCGCAAACTACTAGCTCTGGTGTCTATAGCAACAAAGCAAAAACCCACAGGATTTGAAAAGGCAGCAAACTTGATGACAACCATACAGGAGGACAAAGAAAACAGCCTGGGAAGTATTTTTTCCCATATCAGAGACTGGGACATCTCACCCTAGAAATCAGTCCTCAGAGGAGTGCCAGCCCATCAGGGTTCCCAGCTACAAATCTAAAAACTGAGCTCTGAGCTCCCAAGGGTACAATTCCTTCCCTCTGGCTCTGCCCACCCTTTCTGGAAAGGAAAAGGCCAGAGATACACTGAACAACATACTACCTAAGTTTAAAGTTTTCTGAACAGGAAGCAAATCCTAAAAACAGCATTTGGGTGATTACATAGCAATGATATCATTTCTAGTACTAACACCAATGGTTCATTCATTCATTGAACAAGTATTTATTGAATATCTGTTATGTACCAAGAACTATTCCAGGTAGCTAGAAATGCAATGATTAAATGATTTTTCTAATGTGACGATGCTTACCCTCTGCAGCTTTCATTCTAGAAGGACAAACAGATAATAAGTGAACAAATAAATAATTTCAGAAGGTACCAAGTACAATAAAAATAGCAGCTCAACAACAATAAATATTCCCAGAGAGTATGTTATGTTATAGAAATGGAGGTATGCCCTGGCCAGTGTGGCTCAGTTGGTTGGAGCATCGTCCCATAACCAAAGGGTTGCAGGTTCAATTCTCAGTCAGGGCACATACCTAGGTTGTGGGTTCAGTCCCTGGTCAGGACACGTATGATCCCTGGTTTGGGTGTGTACAGGAAGCAACCAATCAATGCTTCTCTCTCACACTGATATTTCTCTCTCTTCCTCTCTCTCTAAAAAGCAATGGGGAAAAAGAGAGTCCTTGGGGGGGGGGTGGGTGGGGGGGGTGTGTGTGTGTGTGTGTGTGTGTGTGTGTGTGTATGGAGGCAGTATGATCATATAGAAATAAAATTAGACTTTATATACATGTATGTAGCTTTACTTTCAAAATGTGCCTTCATGCATATCAAGCCATCTTGCCATTGCTCACTGTTAAGTTTGCGGGGTGGGAATGCACCAGTATGCTCATTTAACCTAGCAGAAACGGAAGCCCAGACATGTGAAGTGATTTGTTCAAGGCCCACAAGTTTCATTCTTAGAATGTCAATTTATCAGATGACCATAGAGAAAATGAAAATATCAACCACAAATTAGGGGAAGCTATTTGCAACAAATATAACTGCCTCTGAAGCAATAAGAAAGACACAAAAACATAACAGAAAAATGCATAAAAGAAATGAAAAGATATTTTTCAGGAAAAATCAAACATCTTTACATATGTGAAAAGATTCTCAGTATCATGAATAATCAGAGAAACACAAATTAAAACGATACTGACATATCACCCATTATACTGCTAGAAATTTAAAAGTTTTACAGTGCCAAGCATTCATGAAATATAAAGCAATTCGAAATTGTGTATGTCTTTGGTAGCATCAGTTGGAACAATCACTTTGGGAAGCAATTTATCATTACCTAGTAAAGTTGAATATACATGTACATATTGAACTATCAGTTCCACAGCTAAGTCAATAACCTAAAAAAACTCTAAATGCTAGCGTGACTTGGGGTACAATATGTCTGTAACAGCAAAAGCTTGAAGACAACCCAGATGTCTATGAATAAGAGAACACATCAATTTTGATATATTAATGGAATATACTGCAATAACAATGATAGAACTATAGCCACACGCATCAAGATAGATGAGTCTCAAAAGTATAATGTTGCACAAATTGATGATATTATTTAAATGAAGCTAAAAGTAGGTAAAAGCAAAATAATGTACACTTTAAAAACATCCATATAGGTGGTAAAATCACAAAGAAATACAAGAAAATAACATAAAATTCAGGATAGTAGTTACCTTTGGGGAAGACAGGGTTAAGACAAGATCAGCAAAGGGGCCCAGAGGGGTGTATAAACACCAGAAATGTTTTTTATTTTTCTTAATCTGGATCATAGGTACATGGGACAGATGATAAATAATTTTACAATAAATATAGTAGAAGGGAGGAAGAGAAGGGCCGATTTCAATTAATCCCCAAAGACAGATTGTTTCAAGGAAAACAAATCGCAGGGGGTATTTATTCCAAAGTCAAAGAAATGATCATTTGTTCATTTTCTAAGGCACAGAAACCTAGTGAAGGCCTCATGCCATACAGGAAGTGAATGTCACATCGACAGAACCCTGATTTGATTTATGTTTGAACAAATTAAAAATAAAAGCAAAATAGGTCCCTGTCCAGACTGAGCGAGGTGTTTCTAGTTGGCCTGTCAGTACAGTGGATACAAGGGTTATAATTACAGCAAGGGAGAGGGCGGGCGGCCAGTAGACATCTGTAATTAAGCAGGTGAAGTCTGTCTTCCAGGCTCCAGCTGCTCTGCTGACAACCCTGGTGACCCCAAACCCACCTATTACAGGCAGTTCCTGACTTTCATATGTTTAGCCTTCAAACACCACACATGGACGCTCGGTCACGAGCTGGCCATACCATTTCACAGCGGTGCTCTCTGTCTGCCAAGCCACTGAGCCACCTCCACACTGTCCCCATACTTTCCCAGCAGCAGTCACTCCTTAATTCACGGAACAAACATTTCCTAATTACTGCACATCCTTGCACTGTCTGAGGCCATGAAGGTACAGCAAAGACCAAAACAGACACAGTCTTCGCCTTCACAGAATTTAGAGTCTAAGGTAAGTGTTTGTGCAAGTATTTGACTACGCGTGTTTTATTGCCTCCTTCCCTTTTTTGTTAAATAAAAATCATGGGTAAAGGGAAAAAAATGAAAACACTGGTCTTTGTGATAAGATGCATTTTTTCCCTACTTCAGAGAATAAAGTCTAATATAGCAAATCAGTGAAGAGCCCTCAGAGGGCTGCAGAGGTCCCCGTTCTGCCTCAGCGGGACCCTCCCAGCCCTGACGCAGGTCGACAGTCTGCCCAGGTGACCAAATGGTGGGAAAGACGCTCGGAGTATCACCAAAAACAGTGTCTAGACAATGAGACATAATGTGAGAATCTTATAAAGTTTTAGTTCTCTGGGAATCAAATCTCCATTATAAAAGTTAGTTATTCAAACTTCTACAGCTCTGACCCTCAGACACCTTTAGAAAGAACCTGTGCGAAAGCACCTGTGCGAAATTAAGGACCTGCCTACAAACCTAGCTGTTGGTCTTTCATGCACAAGAAGATTCAGGAAAACTTAGGTTTTCATCTTTCTAAAAGGGTTGGTCCTTTTTTGTTTTTTGTTTTGGAGGGAAGGAAGAGTTAGCTATTTAACAAGCATTAAAAGCCTAAATGATCATCAATGTGAAACTCTGAGGATAAAAATTCAAGCATCAGACAAAAGATGGGTCAAAGTAAGCGGGAGGAGACAACCACCTTGCTCATGCCCTGCCTCCCATTGGAACATCAGTGACTTCTTACTTCCCTAGCTCCTATGCAACAGCTTCCTACGTTTGAGGAGAAAATCCTTACTTCACAGCAGGCAGGAACTGCATGACAAAATGATGTTTCCCCTAAAATCAGGAGCTTTGTTGCCATTCTTCTTCCCCTAGATGGACCTCTTCACAGACACACACCAATGCACTACTCTTCAATAAGTAAACTCCACATGCATATCCATGTGAGAGAGAATTAAGGGTCAGCTACTGATATTACAAGAGATTTTTCTACTCACACTCTTTACAAGAATGGTTCACATTTAGAGTCCATTCAAATAAAGGCCTTCCCTAGCTTTTTGGAAACAAGATTCAATTTTTTAATACTTCCACTTTTGTCTACATTTTAAGAAATATAACTATTCCATAAATAGATGCTAAGCTCCAACTTATTCCTTTTTCCCAGTATTTCATACACTCTTTTTCAGCCCTTTTACAATGTGGGCCTTGGATTTTTTTTAAATAAAATAAACATTTGCCTTATTGTACTCCATTTGTATGTACTACTTATGGAAGTTATCTGTTATAGATGTTTAGATCTTACACAATACCATTAGAAGAATCTTTTCTATAATCTTTTAAAGCACTTGGTTTCTGTTTGAATACCTCCAGAGATGGCGACCTCCTTACTTACTGTTCAAATGCATTAAACTGCTGATGAGCGTCTATTACAGGATTTTCCCTACATTCAAGTAACCTTAAAGCTGCCTCCCTGTAACTTCTACTCTTAGGGTCCTAGAACTGCCCCAAGGAGCCCCCGGATAAGTCCTCTCCCTCTCCTCCTTGGTCATAAGGATCCCGCACCTTGGCCAGCAATAATGAGCCTTGCTCCCTGGCGGTAAGTAGAGAGAGAGATTAGGAAACTTTCTCATTGACTTAACACCTGTATTCAGAAAGTCTTCAATCTGAGAATCTGAAATCCCTGAACATTTACTGAATCAAAGCATCTTAATACACTGTCAACACAATACATTTGAGGGCTAGAAGCGCCCAGTGATTTGTTCACCTTCAGTTGGCTGGTTAATAGCAGAGCCAGGAACAGAATCCAAGCTTCTGATTTTAAAAACAGGGGATGCTCCCATTACACCTCACCATTAAGCTGCTTAACGCTCAAGTCAGCGTAACTAACGGGGGCCTCGTATCCAGCACCCAGCACTAGTGAGGCCCTGCAGCATTCAAGGCTCCCACGGACTTTGTCCGAGCTCAGAGATGGCTCTTGCTCCCAGTCTGGCTTTGTTTAATTTGAATAGTAGAACAGTGCTCCAGGCTCAGCACTGCCAGATGGTGAGGCCAGCCAGCAGCTTCACGTGTGAATTTTACAGAAACCTCAGCCCTTGAATGGCTTGTGGCTTACTGGGGTGGGCGAGGGACAACCAAAACTCTAGTTATAGGTGCAATATAAATATGTGAGTACCTGGTTATATGAAGAAAAGTGTGGGCGCAAATACAGTGTCATGGCCCAGCATGTGGGAGCATGCGGGCCGACGTGGGAAGACCCCCAGGAGGAGGCAAACTTGAAATCAAATTTTGAAAGAATAGAGAAATAGTTGAAGAAACAGGGAGGGGTCAGGGTATTTATACCTGGGGACTTGGTGTGTGCCTTAGAAAGCATCAATATGCAAACCCACGCACACCTGTGAAATGGATTGCACACTGGAATATGAAACAACTGATTATCCAAAGCCAAGTCAGACCAAACACCTTGTTTATCTCAATAGTTTCTCTTTAAGGTGACACTTTTTCCTGTTAGTTCATTTAGCCATGCAATCATTTATCCCATGAATAAAAATTATGCCCCTCCTTTGTGCCCAGCACCGAATCCCAAACTCCCTCTGCATTACCCCACCCATTAAAGGCAGGTGCAACTCGCCTACTCAGAGGAGGGTCACATAAAGGTAAGTTCTAGCAAGGTCCCTGGGTGAGTTATTTTAATTAAAGCCCTAGGAACCAGGAGAAAATTAGCACAGTAGAATCAAATTCAAGGACCACTCAATACTTGAGGGTATTTATAGAAAAATAAACACAAAAAACAAAAAATCCAATATCCTGACTGGTTGCCTTTCTTTGTCCTGCTGGTATAAATTGGTTCTTAGTCTCCTAGCTGAAGAACACTCATGTGATCCATTTTGACCTTCTGATACTATTAAAATCAGGACTGGAAAAATAAAGCCTGGGCATTACCCACCTTCCTAAGAATACCAAGTGCCTTCTCTCTCTACCCCTTTCCCGGAAGAAGGGAGAATGAGGAAGGAAAAGATAATACACAGAAAAGGATTCAAAGACATTGACATTGAGGTGGACAAAATGGTTGGAATTTAGGAAAGAGAAAAATCATTAGATTTCCCTCTTAATTTTCAACCAAGTACAATAGAAACTGATGCCAGCTCAGCATAGTTCTGAGGGAAATCACAGGTCTTGCAGTGTCTTCCTACTCAAAGTGGTGGCCAGGGACCTGCAGCCTGGGCATCTCCTGGGAGCTGGTGAGAAATGCAGCATCTCAGGCCCCACCCCTGGCCCACTTGGTCAGAATCTGCATTTTTACAGGATCTGGGGGGCATCATAGTCTTAAACTCTTTAAGCCTCATTTTTCCCAGTTGTGACAATGGGGATGGCAAAACTTACCTGGCAGATCCATTCATGCTTAAACAGAATAATTTCTGTACAGAGATGTGGCTTTAAAAATTCTTCTTTCCCACTTCCCCCTTCCAGGTGTCTGTCTGTGCAAACTCCTCTTGCTGTGACTCATAACTAGAGAGCAAAAAGGGGCACTTAGTTTCACATCCTCCTCATAGACAGAGGAAGCCAACAAGGCCCAAGTGGAGTAGATGACTTCTTGTTGTCATGTCCTAGCTTGGGAGCTCCAAGAGGACAGGGCTTGGGTCTTTTTCATCTTTGTTGCTCTAGCTCTTAGCATGGTGCCTGGCACACAACAGAGTCTCAGTATATGTTTGCTCAATTAATCGGTAAATCAAATAATTAGCTAATTGTGGAGAAGGAACTACAATGCAGGTGTCTAGGAAATCCTAGTCCCCATACCTGAAAGTGAACTTAAAAGTCCCTTGAGTTCCCTCTTCCTGACAATTCCAAAAGAACTCACACGTGGCTAATAATGGAGGACACTGAACTACACATCACAATTATTTTCAATGTCAGAAAACAAGCATTGAGCCATGACTGGTGTGGCTCAGTGGATTGAGTGCCAGCCCGTGAACCAAAGAGTCACTGGTTCAATTCTCAGTCAAAGCACATGTCTGGGTTGTAGGCCAGGTTTCCAGTAGGGGGTGCATAAGAGGCAACCACACATTTATGTTTCTCTCCCTCTTTCTTTCTTCCTTCCCCTCTCTCTAAAAATAAATAAAATCTTTTTTTTTTTTTTAAGAAAAAAGGAAAAGAAAACAGACACTGCGTACCTGGAGAGTAGAAATAAGCCACTGGCAGCTGGTTTGCCCTACTTAGCTGGGCAGAAGGTACCCCAGCTGGTGAAGCCACTCGGTCTACGGAGATGACCAATTTTAGTTCAAGTAGCAGCTGACCCTAAATGCTGAAGAGTACTCTCCGGTGCCAATAAAAATCCCCACAGTGGGACTGTCCATCCAGAGAGACATGAGGCTCTCAGCAGTGGTTCTCCCAAGGCAAGGGGCTCCCTGGAGTAAACACTATTCATGCATCAGTCACTCATTGCCCACTCTGTGGGCCAGCTACCCGGCCTAACTGCCTCTCCAAATAGGAGCACTCAGTCCTCAGTGACAGGCACAATCTGAGGGAATCCCTAACTTCTGATACCCCATTACAAAGTAGAGGTGTCTGTGGAGGAATGTAGAGCATTATTCTTTGAGTTCTCTGCCCTTCATTGTGTTATTTTATGGATTTGATGGGTTATCCCTCTCTGACAGGCTCTTCTGGAGCCTGTCATTGCTTCTGGCTATATGGGTAAGTCACTGTCACTGTGTATATGGGAATTGTAACATTCCCACCTAATTTTCAAAATTTCTAAGTAATTATTTTAATAGTTCATATACATATATGGGAAAGAAAAACAAGATTACAGCCATTGACAAGAAAGGTTACCTCCTTTCTAAATCCACCCCTTCTCTTCCCCAGAGACAACTCCTATCCCCAGTGCATTGTGTATGCTTGTCAAGAAACCCCCCTACACACACACACACACACACACACACACACACACACACACACACGTGCGCGCACGCGCACAGCATGTTTACTAAAATGGATGGCCCCTAGGGGCCAAGATTTCTGTTTTTATCATTTTCTTTTGTGCCCTTGGCACTGAAGAGAGTAACTGGCATAGATGCCCAATAACTATATATTAAATAAATGAATATAAAAATCAGATATATTTCTGAAAAGTTCAAATTTTGGTCAGTTCAGTGCTAGTCCACCTTTATTTGATCTTCTGATTGGATGTATCTTCAGTGGGCAGTGGCTCTGTTTCCTCACCCAAGGAAAGGCGATACCTGTTATTACCTGCCTTGCAGGGTTGCCACGGGGAGCTGATGAGGACCTGTGGAAGTGTTGGTGGATGTCATTTATGGATTGCCTCCTCCCCCAGTGGAAGGGAGTCTCCTTGGTGGTCCCACTACACCTTGTTCTTCCAAGAGCTGAAACACATTGCTGTACTGTGCTTATTGGTCCACTCCTCACCTCCTTCTAATAAGAGCACAGCAGGGGCATGTTATTAGCCCTGTACTTCCAGGGCTGTGAGTATATCTTAGATAAGCCATGTGATGTTTCCAATGAAGGGAACGGAGGTTGAAGGAGAGACAGAACAGGTGAATCAGAGACATTCATTCTCATCTGTACATATATAGGCAAATGCACACACCCTCGCAGACCCCGACAAGCTCACCCTAAGGGTTTATAGTAAAGAAGGAAGAGAAAAGCCCCAGTGTTCGCAGCTCAAATAAGATGGCGAATGTACTTGATTGTGAAAATTGAATGTTTCAACAAAGCTAGGTAATAAGGAAAATCAATAAGACTGTCAACACTGGCCAATTTCAACTGGATAAAAGAATAAAGTAATTGGTCCTAAAGGACAACTCCCTAAATTAGGTTAGGTGAATGGAAATACACTTTTGTTTTAAGCCAAATCACAAGGATATCAACAAGAGTAAATGATTAAATTATAGGCCACTTTGACCCAATATGATCTGAGCCACAAACATGAATTTCCAAAAACAATATTCTTGATAAGACACAGAAATGATATATAGCAACACAACAGAGACAGAATGGGAGGCCATGCCAGGAAACACAGGGCTCACTTCTTAACTAAGTATCCGCTATAAACCCACCCTTTCTGTAAGTTTATTTCTTCAACATGACCCTTCCTTCTTCAATTACTTCATTAGTAAAACAGGCACACAAAACAACAGACAATACACATTTAGGCCTCCATAATGGCAGAGGGGAAGGGGGTTTTAGGAGTAATCCTAAAGAGCTCTGTTCTCCAAACACTCAAGATTCGATTGTTTTTCATCTGCTAATGGTTGCCATTTGGTGTTGTTATCCATGGATAATTCATTTCAGAGGAACTGCTGTGCATCTAGAGCCCATTTGGAAGGAAATGAGGGTTTCTTGGCTTATTTCTCGTCAAGTATTTTAGCATTGTCTCTTTGTGACATTATAAACCCCTTGGTGGGGGTTTAGTGCTCAGTGCTTTCAGTGGACTCCCCTGGTCACATCTGGTGCACAGGGTCACTTCTAGGACCAAGTATTTATTTCATCAGGACAAAAGACGGAGTCAAAAATCTGGAGACTAAGGGACTGGCTCCCTGGGTCTGAGTATCAGTAGCAAGCAGTTATGCTGGGGGGAATGTGGGTACACTTTGCAAGATCAATGTTTTTGAACATCTGGATTTTATTATTTCCACTCTTATCAAGCACTGAGCCTGTCTCTCTCCACATGCTCCTAGAGAGTCCCACAGGTCCATTCATGTCTGGGGAGCTTGTGGGGTGAGACAGGCCAGGATCTCATTGTCTAAGGCACCACACAGGAGGGAGACCTATCGGCATCTTGGAGCTGGTGTTTGACTTTGAAGTCTGTTGTTTGGGAAGGTGAGGAGTCTCTTTAACCTCTCAAGCAATGTTTCTCATTAGAGACTGAACAGAACTTAAAAAGAGAAAGAGTGGGAGTATCAGGGCTTGGTGCCAGGACACGAGCTGGAGAGGAGGAGAATGCTGAGGGTGGTGGAGCTCACCATGGGATCCCACGAGATTGCTAACAGAGAAAAAAGAGAGTGTGTAGAAAAGACCGCAAAGGGATGTCTGGACCAGCACTTGGCCTTCTAATCATCTAAGTCCCATGCCTATAAAATGTGCTCTACTCAATGTCCCAGGCTTGACCGAACTTGACCTAGAACATTACTCCATCTTTGGGGTCAAGGTAGGTGAGAGGCCTTGACCACGAAAACACGTCCAGGAAGAACTGCCACCCCTTCAAACAGAGCCTAATCATTGAAGACAGTTCATTTTCTTGTTGGCATAGCATGAAAATTTCTGTCTGCAACACTGACTGTCTTCGTTTGAAAGCTCCTAGAGAACACAAATTGCAGCTCTTTAATTTATCATGTCTATCCAGGCTTATCTAAAAATGAGTGTCAAAGCTGTCTTTGACAGGGAAGATGTGATCCCCTCTGCTCAGAATGGCCTCCCCACGTCTTCCCTGTCAATCCACTCTACCTAACTTTCCCTTTTCAGCCCAAGCCCTGGAAGTTTTCCTGAGTTATTCCAGCCCTAATTTATTCCCATTTAAAGAGCTCCTGGTAACATCCCATTGGGCTCTCCATGTGATAGTGCCCTGCATTGTTCTCTAGTGCTTTTGTTCTGCAAGTTCTGGATCCCTAATTCAACTGCAAGCTTCCTGAGGGCAAGGCCATGTGTGCTTGTCAATGCCATCTCTCATTTTCCACCTCCCCCTGCACTTCTTATTCCCCAAACCCAGGACAGGCACCAAGATGGGCACATATATTAAAGTGCGTGGGTGACTATTGTTCATCTCAACAAATGGGTCTTTCTATCTGATAACCAGAAGGCACTGGGTTAAATAATGTAGAATTTTGAAGGAAAAGGGTAACATTATCACCTGAAGTTTCAGTGGGACTCTGGGATCTGAGAGATGTTTTCTAGATAGAAACCATCCCCTGGCTGAGGCCGAGTTTCAAAAGTCCTCCCCCGCTATTTCAGTCCTGAGGGCACTGCTGGTGATGCTTGCCATGGACACAAGAAAGAAAGGTTAACCTTCAGGGAGCTGAGTCAGGTCTAGGTGAGGACCAGTACGTAGGAGTGGACCCACCTTTCAGAGAGCCCGAGAAGGCGCTCACCATTCCTGAAACTGGGACCAGCAGCATTTCCATTTCTAAGAGAGTGGGGGGAAAAAAATTCTGCCTTTTTTTTTTTTTTAATGAATGAGGCTCTCTGAGTCACCTTTGGGTTCAAAGCTAATAACTTTAGCTTTATAGTTCTGTAAAAAGCTTGCTGGAGAAAAGAACTAAAATAAAAAGAGCAGCAGGGAAGTCTTTGCCTTGTTAGCAAACTCATTATCGGGCCGTGATTTAGAGAAGGGCACAGGACTGCATCTTGCGGTCTGGACCCAGTAGGGCCATGTAATCAACCCTGTGGCCTTGGGCACATCACTTGACCTCTCCATGTCACCATCTCCCACATGGAAGTCATTCTGTCAGGCACTTGATCTACACACATTATCATTTTAGAATGGAGCAAAGCTGGTTTGATGATGTCTGTCCGCCTGGGCAACTTGAAAAAAGTTCAAAAGAGAGCCGCAAAGATGAGTTAAGATTTCTAAACTACACCGTCAGAAAAGTTAAGGGATTTGATGGATTCAGCCTGAAGAAGAGAGATTTAATAATACTCTTCAAATAGACAAAGGGTTTTTACCCAGGGCCAGTGAGAGTATGGGGACCACATGTTCTCAGTCTGCACTGAGAAAGGGAAGCCACAGCCCAGGCTCTGACAAGAAGTTTCTGACATTAAGATTCACAGGACACAAACAAGCTAGGGAATATATTTCTGGGAAACCCTTCATTGGGGGAAGGATGGCGAAGAGAGCGAGGGAGGGAAGGGGCGGGGGAAAGAGAGAATGGGGCAATACTATGGCAAGGTGTGAACACTGCATAAAGCAACCCCATAGCCTCTGCCAGATATATTAGTCTGTAAATGACCTCTTTGTCACCTTGCTCTGTTCTTGGAGCTTTTGAACATACATGCTCCAGGGTCAGATCTCCGTACTCAAACTATTTCTCTGAACTGTTCTGTTTCTCTGAACCTGCCTGCTGCTCCTTCATGGCCACTGGGTTAGAGCTATGCCCACCTCCCTGCCTGCAGGTCTGCAAGACCTTTTGGCGTTTACGGAGCATCTCCAATATGTGAGGGCACTTTACTGAGGCACTGCTCTTACAGCAATCCTATCATACACAGTACCTATCCTGGTTATGACTATCCCCATGCATGGGTGAGAAATCTGAAGCTCTAAACTGGTAAGCACTAGAGCCATGATTTAAATTCAGGATTGGAAGACTCCTATGCTTTTCCCGCTCTGTCTGCTGCCAGTTCCAGAGGGGAGACTGAATACTTTCTGCGGCATGTGGCTGCTGAAAGAAGGGGAGAGCGGTGAACCCGGGCCCTGCTCCGCGTCTTCTGCTTCTGCAATATGCAATCACTCCAGAACCTGACTTAACACCATTATTTGTGATGTGTGTGTTGCAAAAATCATTCCAATTATTTTGTATCTTCTTCATTTTATTGGAGAGACAGTTTGGTGATCCAAATATACCAGTTAGGCCTACTTCTTGTTCTTCCTACTGTTGGTTTAGACTCCGAAGAACTCCCCCAGGTGAGCACTACACCTGGATGGAAGGCAGGGAAAGAAGAGCCTAGAAAGTCCCAGGCCAGACTGACTGGCCCTCCTCTGGAAGCCTGAAAATCAGGGTGCAGCATCATATTATTATAAAGAATGTAACATCACAACAAAGGAAGAAATACTAACTATCGTGCACGGCTACGATAACTGTGTAGGAACTACAGTTTGCTCATTTGAGAATTATATTGCTGCTTATGCTTCAGTTACCTTGGCCAATTACCCTCTGATTTAAGTCTCTGGTGAACCTGAAGCACCATCTTTACCAGGAAGCCACACGGTTATTAGTGATGATAAAAGCAAAATAGTCAGAGGCACCTGAGACTGGAGGACCACACATAAACCTTCCAAAAAGGTTCGCTACTTGGGATGATGTAGAGAAAGTGCCTCCCACAGTACCTGTCAGAAGAGTCCCTTTCTTTCAATCCCTTCTATCTGCTACAGACATTAGCCAGCCCTCAGCCTTGAGCTCTGATAGATGTCTATTTAAATTATATGAAAGAACAAAATCACATGGCCGGAGATGACCTTAGCTGTCATCCAGCCTGACCCCTTACATCTGGGGTTAGGTTGCCTGGTTTAGACAAAGCACACACTGGTCAAATCCCATTATGGTGAACTGCACAGGACATGCATGAAGCGCAATTTTATTAGACAGTTAGAAATCACATTAGCTCTGACTCGAGCAGACATCAACATCCAGGCTTTCTGCAGTGTGTTAGCAAGAGAAAGACTCCTTTGGCACATCCTAAAAGAAGGAGGTATACTCATACCATCTCACCCTCACATCTTTCTCTGGGCTCTTCTGTACTTGCATGTATTGTAAAGTTTATTGCCAATTCTATAAGTATATTTTTTCCATTGATGAGACCGGGGCATTGGAAGGGATGTTTGATTAGAGTGGTGAAAACATCATCTATTCCCCATTTCAATGCTTTTCTTTCTTTTGAGGAGTACAAAGTTGGGTATTGTTACTAGAGAAAGGGACTTAGAAGAGAATCTGTGAATGTTCGTGAACTAGCTGTGACACTGTTTTCACACCGGACCATTCTCGTGCAGTATAGGAAACAAATGTGTTGGCTACACATCCTCCACTCCTCTCTTCACCCTCCCAAACCTTTCAAAAACAAAACCACATCTGGACCAGGAGCCCTCGAAGTTCCAGCAGCAGGACCAGACAACAGATGCGTAGAGCACAGAGTGCCACTGGATCAACTTTTAGGAAGAGATTGTTGGAAGTCCTTCTACCATCCAGATAAAGAATCCCAAATCCACCAAGAGCAAGAGAAAAAGAGCAGAAAATTTCTCCTTTGCTTCACAGCAACACATGCTAGCACTTTACAGATTCTGGCATGTGTCAGCATTTCTGAAGTAAACTCCATTTTTTATTTTTTAGATGAAAGAGGTTTTTTTCCCTAAATAAATGAAATCAGTCCAATGAAAATTGCTTTGGCCATTCACATACTACAAGCTATAGAAACAAGAAGAAAAAAGAGATCAATTGCTTCTAATTTATTTATTCATTCATTTGTCCATATCCTGTCCCTCTAATGTAAAAAAAGGATGTCTTGTATAATTTTGCAAGTCATTAATCTTTTCAAAACTCCAAACCTCCCATTGGTTGCCCAGCATCTTGGCACAGGAAATACATATTTAATTAATTATCTTATTGCATATAGATTATGTAAGAAAAAAAGTGGGTTGATTTTGCTCATCAATTGTTTCACCAGTGTCTAGAATTAGGAGGCCACTGTATACAGACATATACAGATATGGGTTTGGTTGCAGAGCACCACAATAAAGTGAGCTATAATATTTTTGCTGGTGGAGAGTATTTCTTTCAATTTGTTAAAAAAAAAAAAAAAAGCAACATCTGTGAAGCACAATAAAGCAAACTGCAATAAAACGAGATATATCTGTACAGCTGACCCTTGAACAAAGTGGGTTTGGAGTACCAACCATTTGCCTAGTCAAAAATCCCCGTATAAATTAAGTCAGCCTTCAGCACATGCAGATTCCCAAACATGGATCAAAAATATGTGCTATTAAGTCTGGTGGATTTGAGATGACATGCTTTGTTAAAAGAAATGCAAGGTTTGAACATACTACTGGGTGCTTTATTTCTTAGCCTGGGTGGTGGGTACACTGGTGTCCATTTTATCATTCTTTAGGCCCCTTTATACACTTTAAACATTTCATACTAAATGGTGCTGAATTCCCAAACCTTCTATAACAGATTCCATTCTGGGATTTTCTGAGTTGAGAGTAGAGAAGTAAAGTTGGAAACACCAAAATGTAATTGCAACAAAGAGCAGAAAATTCTAAGAGACCAACTTCAGAAGGATGTTTAGTTTTAAACCCATGCCAAAAAATTGCGATTAAAAAAGAACCAAACTCTATTATGAGCCACCGCCCCCCCCACCCCACCCCCCGCACACACAATCATTGAATTATTCTGAATACTTGTTGAAACTGGGCAATGAATCAGCCAGATGAAAGTCATCAGGCACTGCTGTGAAGTGCGCCTTTTGACCACCTCCTTTAAATTTGCTTACAGAATCTCTCCTCCAATTACTGAACCTTAGACTAGAGCTTCCTCCCTGTAGTAGGGGAGACCACCTGGGGTTGTGACTTTGTGCTTGTCATCCACAGTACCCGGGGAGATGCAGTAAAAGGCCCAAGTCTATCATCCAGGACCTAGGTGAGCTGTTTCTTTCCCTTTGGACCACAGACCCTAAACCCCATTTGTTCTCATTGCCAAGAGGAACCAGCCTTGGTCTTCTAAGCTTTCTGCCATGACATTTAAACCCAACTGTTCCATCCCTCTGCTCACAGAGAGGAGGAGAAGAAAGATGGTTCCAATAACTAAATTTCAGTCCTAATTCCCAATCTTCTTAGAACCCAAGTCTGCCACCATCTCTCCATTCCCATGTGGTCAGGGTTTTATTGTCTAATCTTCCTTTTTGCTGGCTGCTTAGTCCTTACTACTGTGCGAACCCTTAAAGGCAGAGAGGGTAAAGACAGGACCAATAGCACAGGGTGCAAGAAGAAGAAGGAAGGAAAATCCAATGATCCGAGAACATCTATACCCTGTGTAATTAGCCAGTGGGAGCAAACAGTCCCACCCCAGCATGTCTAAGAGCAGGACTTTTCCCGGAACTGTTAAAAAAAAAAACAAAAAACCTAACACTTCTATAAAAGCTCTACAGAAGGATTCTGAAATTTGACACCTTATTTGTTTTATTTCTGAATACCGTTAGACCAACTGGTTTTACTTCCTTCCCCCCCACCACACACAAACCCCACGGCAGCCTCCAGGGAGAGGCTGCCGCCCCCGAAGCCTGCCTGGCGCACCAGGGTGCAGGAACGCCTGTTTTATTGGCCTCACTTGGTAAGTCGCAAACACTCCCTCTGCTCCACCAAAGTTAACAGATGGCTGGTCCCTTTTGGTACACAGGCATAAGCATCTTCAAAATAACCTTTCGCTTTAAAGGGTGCCAGTTAATTAAATGCCACTGTAAAATGTCCCAGCCAAGGAGGGAAGGGAGAGCCCGGAAGACAAAGCATCAATGGAGGAGAACAAGGCTGAGGTCACTCTCTCCTACCTTCACCCGACGACCCCGAAAGATCGATGATCACATACACTCTGCCTTCTGGCTCCAGATCAATCTGCAATTAAGAAAATGAGAGTGACTCTGTTAGTGCATTGTGGGGGCAACCCAAGAGATCCATTACATTTCCACCCCAAGATGATAAAACTAGAGTCACAGCTTCATTCAAGTGATCAGCCTGCAAAGTGTCTAGTGCCAGGTGAAGTAGGAACAAAGGAGAATCCCCATTTACAGACTATCCATGATGCTCTCGATGCCGTTCTAGGAGGTCTGAGGCACACACAACAGGTACGTCATCCCAGTGGTACTCCACCGGAAGCAATTTTGCTACACAAGGGAAACCTGGCCCAGGGGACACTTGATACAGGGGATATTTGGGGGACAGAAGAGGCAGTGCTGCTACTGGTGTTTACGAGGTGGAGGCTCGGGATGCTACCAAACTTCCTAGAGCACACAGGACAGTTCCCACAACAAAGAATGATCCAGCCCGCGGTGTCGAGGTTGAGAAACTGCATTGTCCCATTTTATAGTTAAGGAAACTGTGCTCAAAGTTCCAAACTATGGTAAGTGGCAATGCTCAGATTGTGCCCAAACGGTGTAAAGAAACCTATGTTCTTTATACTAAACAACACTACTCCTGCTCTGACAGTGTTTGCGATCTCACTGGGGAGTTCAAAAACTGAGAATGATGCTGAACCCAGCTTCGGGATGAGAGAATAAGTGAGAGTTTGGTGCGCTTGAAATCAATGTAGAAGAGCAGTCTGGTAAGACTCTGTGAAGGAAGGGAAGGCAAGGCATTCAAAGCAGAAGTAGGAGCATAAGCAAAGGCTGAGAACATGCATGGTGCTTGTGCAAGAGTGAAGGAGCCCCAGGCTCAGGCTGTGTGTTGGCACATGCATTTCTGCAAAGTCCAGATTCTATCAGGGTTGTGGGGAGAGACAATTATCCCTAAAGTCCAACCATTGACCTTCTCCACTCCCCCTCTCTTCCTCCCCCAACTTCAAAGTCCAGCTAACTAACTACTCCAATACACAAGTAGGCTGATGAAATCACATGATGGAAGGAAAGTCAGAGGGGCTGGGCCTTTCTGTAGTTGAGCTATCTTCGCAAGGTCGGAACTGTGCTTACAGCAACTGTCCTCGTGAGACAGAGAGAGCAGTAACTCTGAAAGCCCGGGGTCACCGAGCTTTCCCCAGTTGCCTATCCCCACCCCCACAATCCATCTGTTCATGTGGGGCTTTCATTGGCTTATATGTGCCAGGCTTGTCTCCCCAACAAGCTGTGAATTTCTTGGGGACTGGAACCACTGCCCTTCTTTTTCTCTTTCACTGTGTCCTGCAAAAAGTAGGCACACTCTCAGCAAGCGCAACTTGGGAAGGGTCATTCTGGTGACTCCCTCCCTCTCCTTCAAGGTCGAGGTCCATTATGGCCTCCTCTCTGAAGCCTTTCCAGATATTCCCAGTAAGACTTAATTACCCCTCACGTGTGTTCCCGCAGTACACACACATATCTTAACGATGGCTCCTCTCAGCTGCACTCCATGATCCATACGTCCATCTCCTCTGCTAGACAGAGAATATGAGAACCATATTGGCATCCTTAGTGCTTAGCTCACTGTCTGTTCATCCGGAGACACCCAATAAACATTTGAGGAAGGGGGAAAAGACTTTAGGTTCAGAACTTCCAGAGTCTATACTGGGATCATTTGCCCCTCTAAACCTCCATCCCTGGTAGGAAGGAAGGCAGGTGATCTGCACCAGAGTGACATTCAAATGAGGTGAGAAGGAAAAAGAGGCAGCTGTACCATGAGCACCACATATTCCCTGTGAAGGACAAAGCTCAGCTTGAACTGACGTTCTCCAGAGCCCCACCCCCACCGCGACTCTCGCTCCACTCACAATCCGGGTTCCCTGAGCCATTCGTGAACCCCATGAACCCTGCTTTATTTCCAGACTCAGCCTTTCATGGTTGAGAGTGCTTTAGGTTTCCCTCAAAAATTCACTTTCATTAACAAGGGTCTTCAGTGCCTGCTGGGAGAGGCGCCTGGTGACAGTTCCGGTGCTCTTTCGGGCAGTGTGTGCGGCGGGGCGGGGGCGGGGGGGCTCTCAGGTTGCCCTGCAGGAACCACGTACCTGGGATCGCAAGCTCAATATACAGAGGGGAGCAGAAGAGAGCAGCGTAACAAACTGGCAATGCTCTAAGACGACTCTCCCCATTCCCGCCCCAGGAGTCTGTGATTTTAGATCTTTGAGTAAAGAAAACGTTCTCTGGCACCCTCACCACTAGTACTGCACCCCCACGCCCGGCCACAAGCATAAGCCGGCCCCTGCGCAGAATTACAAACAGGAAAACCAACAACAGCCGGCTCTGCTGATCAGAGCCAAACCAGAATCCCGTCCCTGCCGCATTTCAAAAATATCAGGGGCCCCCTTGTCCAAAAGCATGGAATTTAAATAATGTATGCCTTGTAGAGATTAGATCATCCCTATTAAACCCTGCCGGCAAAATGAAACGCTTTCTCATACCCTCTAAGTCAGAGATTTCCCACGACTGTGGACTTCCTTGGCGAAGTACAATACTATCTGCAAAAGGCAGGGAGGAGACAGCAAAAGAATGAGATGGGCCGCGAGGCAGACCCGAAGGCAGGCAGCGTGCCTATCTTTGCAAAAGGGGAGTGAAAGCTTGTGGCGGGGGGAATAGGTCATTGACGATAAAATGTATTAGGATATTAACATTCAAGATAGCAATCAGAAACCATTTTAGCACCCACTGCTGCTTTGATGCGGGTGAACTGTGTTTCCAAGCAGAGAAATAGAAATTAAGCTATTAAACATGCCAAAAGCAACAGAGGGCTTTGAAGCCTGGGCAGATGGCCGCAGAGCGCTGGCCAAGCCCCAGCCAGCCGACTGGGGAGGCGCCGAGAGCCCATCTAGGGTGGTACACCTTCAACGCAGACGAGTGCAGGGGTTATCAGGTACAAAAGGTGGTGAAAGTATGGTGCAACCTCATGGCCAAATTAGTTTAATCACAGAATCTGCTCACAATTATGAGACCTGGATAATGCAGCAATGTAGGTGCCCAGTCCTGAGCAGTCCCTGCAAGCTGTCAGTGGGTACCACCACCAGGCAGCTGGCACTACATAAAAGCAGGCACCCTCCTTCCTCCCAGGCAATCCCAGGGTTAGTCCTAAGCTCCTTCTTCTGCCTTCCAGGTCCCTCCCAATTCTCCCTGATGCAAGCCTATTTATCAAACCTCCTTGAACCTCATACTTGATGAGTCTTTGCAGCTACTATCTCTGTTCCTTTGGCTATGACTCTCTTTCCAGCTTCAGTGTCCTTGGCTACCCCTCTAGCTGGGGCCAGAATTGGACTAAGACCAGGGCTGGATCCCAGTTATGGCACTTCCCAGCTCAGGCAACTATTTACTTTCCCTGAGCTTCAATCACTTCATCTGTGAAATGGGTGGTTGTGAAAACTCCAAGAGGCATATATGCAAAGCACTTGGCCCTCAGGAGATACTCAGTTCTCAGTGGGGAAGAGTAAACGTACTGGCTTTGTGGCCTGAATCACGATACTAACTTCTCTCTGCCTCGGGTCCAGTGTCCATGAAATGGAGTTAATAATAGATCTTGTGTCATTTGGCTGTCACAATGCCAAATGAAATAATCAAGATAAAGTGCTTAGCATGATGCCTGGCATGAAATACTCAGCACTTGTTGGTGCTGTTGTTATAAAAAGGCCAGTCTTCAAGTCTGTCGCTTAGGGCAATGTTCCTTCTACTGTATCAAGCATTTTCCCTCAACCAAAAAAAAAAATATATATATATATATTCCTTGTCCAACCAAAGTTAATATTATTACATGTTATTCCAGGATATCTAATGACTTTACAGTGTTGTTGTGAATATCAAACGAAGAATAAGGTGAAAGTTCGGTGCCTAGCCCAGGAAAAACCCAGGACGGGAACGGCTCTAGCCCGGTTCGCGAGCGGGCCATGAGCTGCTCGTGCGAAAAGGAGACGGGGAGGGTGACCGTGGACAGGCTGAGCGCTTGCTGGGCCTCACATGCTGTGTTCAGTGCTTTACCAGGATTAGTTCATTTAACCTCCTGTGGGGCCAGCAATATTCCCTATTTTCAGAAAGAAAAACTGGGGCTCAGAGAGCTTTAGGCTGGATTCCCACCCAGGGACGCCTGGAGCAGGCAGGACAGGTGACTTTGACGGAGCTCCCACGTCAAGCCCTGACGGGCCCTTGAAGCCTTCTCTGACAACCCAGTGCCGGGGTTCTCCATCCTCTAGGCCTCTGCAGGTTCATCTCCTTCTCAGGTGCAAGTGACTGGCTTCTCAGCCAGGCCAGTTTAAAGCAGAGCAATGCCTCTCACACTTTGCCCACCTGCCCTCTAAGCCTTTGGGAAAGGTCTGGGCATAGGCAGAGCTCCACTCATTTGAGTTAAGAACAGGGCCAAACTGTCCACGGACCCATGAAAAAAAATCTCTGCAAAGCAAAAAGACTCACAGGTACTTTTTTGGGGGGTGGTGTCTGACCATTCACACATTATTTTATGTATAACTCACAATCTGTACAATACAAGTATTATTAGTATCATTGTAAGTATGAACTGAAGTTCAGGAAGAGAACTAGCCAATTCGGTGATAACACACCATTGCCCAACTCCAGGGGGCACCATTCGCCTGAACGAGGCCCCTGGTGCTGGGCTGCCTGGAGGTGAGTGGCACCCCCAGCTCCTGACCCTCTCAGTCCAGCATTTCTGCCACCACGCCACACCTGCCCAGCAAGAACCCTGACCCCTGACCACTGGGCTAGCACCCCACCAATTTTGCAGCTTAAGTGGCACTGCTGCATGTCACTGTGAGCCGCAGATATCTACGTGCCTGTCTTTTGGGGGTGATGGAGTTCAAGGCAAAGGAGGTCAGAAATTCATGGTCAAGCTTCCTCTTAACCATAAGCTCAGCTTTCACTGGGGACCTCTAGGCAACAGAGCAGCCCACAAAGGTCATACACATGCCCAATTTGAGTTTCACTTCCTTTTCCATTTGTTGTCAGACACTGCGGCCTACAAGGAAGCAAAAAGTAGGGAGCAGGTCAGAAAAAGATGGATCCAGAAATGATGTGAAGAGGGAAGAGAGGATTGCACTGCCTGGGTTGCACCAATTAAGTCTTAAATGATAGACTGTTTCTTTTTTACTTGGAGAAGGGTGGAAAGTAAGGGAGGAGGAAAGAGAAAGGAGAAGAGAGAAGACTCAGGAGTTCTTTCCCAAAGCAGAGGACCCGCTGCTGAACTTCTGCACCCCCTTTATTGCTGGCCATTCTCCACCAGAGGCACCTCGGGCATGCTACGGTCCCCAGAAGCACCTGGCATGAAAGAGGCAAGCGAGGCAGAGCAGGATAGCTTCCTGCAGCAGGCGTCCTTCTGGTTCCTGCTTTTGGAAAGCACGAAATGTTAAGGCACTACATGGGCAACTCTTGAGCAGCTGCTGGGAGCAGATTTTGAAGTTAACAGCTAATTAAATTAAAGACTCTTCATTTGAAGAGGAGTTTGCCACCAGCCCTACTGGTAGATGCATTAACTGCTTGAAAACCAGAGGGCGCACATGTAAATATTAAATAGTTTAAGGTTCCACTCTGATAACAGGCTTCCAATAGCACTGACTCTCATAAGAGAAGAGAAAGGCTGTTTCTTTTTCAAACACCTTCCATGGCAGTGCAAAACTATTATCCAGGCTTTAGTATCCATCCCTGCAGAGAGGAATCTTTTCTGTCCAGCACCCAGGAGGGATTCAATACATATTTACACATGTTGGCCCAGTGGATGGGTGACCTGATATTAAACTGGATCTTCACAACTGAATTACAGAGATGACTTACTTGGAAAGCCATCAACCCATACACAAATATTATTAGCGGCTTCATTCCTATCAGCCAAATACTGGAGACAGTCCAAATGTCCAGCCATAGGTAAATGAATATGCAAAGAAATAAAATCTAGAAAGAAAAAGAAAAACAAAAAAAGGCACAGAGAGACTTTTGGGGAAGATGGAAGTTTTCTATGTTGACTGGGTGGTGGCTCCATGAATGTATACCTTTGTCAAACTGCATTAAGCCATACTCAAAATAAATGCACTTTTTTGCATGTAAATTATACCTCAATGAAGTCGGGTTTTTTTTGAAGTCATTTTTTAAAAGGAAAAAAATAGCCATTATTGCACATAAGGATTGCCCCACAATTTTCCTTTAAATAACAAATCATCTTCCCACCCTCAGGGCATTTACATTTTCATATTCCATTTTTAAAAATAAAAGGATTCATTCAAAGGTTTTCAAGAGTACATCTTCACACAACAGAATGCACACCTACCTGTGGAGGCGCACATTCACACGCCCACCCACATGTGCAAAACACACTCACAGGCACAGCCACCTTCTTCTGTCTTCTGTGATCAAAATACAATAATAGCAAGAAAAACACAGCCAAAATGTGGGTTTGAGAGACTGCTGAATCTTTTAAATCTGTCTTTGTGTGTGTGGATCTCAATTTCCTCATATGCAGAACAAGACAATGAAACCAAATTCTCTAGAATGGCTTTTAATGACCTTAAGGACCTAAACATCCATGAATAGGGGACTGCTTATATAAATTATGGTACGTTTGGTAGATCACAATGCAAGCCCTAAAAAAAGAATGAAAAGATCTAAATGTACTGACTGATAGGGAAATATCTCTGGGATATACTAAATGAGAAAAAAAGGCAAGGTGTAATGTGTTTATTACATGAGGCTACAGTGTGAATAAAATGGGTGTGTGCATGGCATACACACACGCACTCTTTTGCACACCTGTTCCACCAAGATTATCTCTACGAGTCTCAGTCAAGAGGTGGTGCCTCAGGGTTGGGCAACCAGAAATCAGAAAAGGGGACTTATTCTTCATTCTATGCTCTTTCAGACCATTTGATTTTTCAAATCGTGTTCCTGGGTTAGCTTGTCACAAAATTTAAGTCAATGCCATGTTTTTTGCTAGCTATTTCTAACCTCCAAACCCTGAGACAACAGCTTGCTTCTGTTACCAGACACATCCAAAATACAGTCCCTCAGAACTGGCTGGCACAGTGCTTTCCCGTCCCCCGAAGCCAGGTCACAAGAACCAAGGGCAGCAGCAGCCATCATCTCCGTGTGAAAGTCCAGGTGGCTGGGCAGGAGGCCTATGTCACAGATCCCGGCTCTCCACACGCCACAAATGGAGCAAATGTAAGTTAGCACCTGCTTCCTCTTTTCAGTAGGCTCAGAAATAGACCCAGAGAGCTGGCTCCCTCTGATGACAGAGGTAGCTAAAATCAAATAACTCTAAGTGTACGTAAATGCTTTCCTGCACCAAGAAAACAGTCAGAGGTGCCAAACCTAATATTGAGAGTGTGTAATGGTTTGTAAAGCATCCCCCAGTCACAGTAGAGTTTTCCTATCTCCTTTCAGGGAAATGAGAGTACATGACTGTGTATCCTTCCTAAGATGAGATGGTGACTGTAAATAGCAGGAAATGCAGCCACTTACAACCAGTGCTTTGAAGTGAAAAATACCCTACCAACATGCTCTTTGCTTTTTGCATTTTACTTTGCAATAGTCTCTCTCAGTGGGAATATTTACACGTATGTGTTTTATTCCATGTTTCCTATTTTTCTTAAGCCAAGGCATTGCAGTGATTAAGAGTAAAGGCTTCAAAGCTAGTCTACGT
Source organism: Pteronotus mesoamericanus (assembly GCF_021234165.1). Classification (NCBI taxonomy): domain Eukaryota; kingdom Metazoa; phylum Chordata; class Mammalia; order Chiroptera; family Mormoopidae; genus Pteronotus; species Pteronotus mesoamericanus. Next base: position 1,624,811 of record NW_026555001.1, read on the forward strand.
GGGTTCAAATCCTACCTCTGCCTGTTACAAGCTGCATGGCCCTTGCTTTGATTTCCTCATCTATAAATGGAGGAAGTCACTGGCACCTGCTTCATAGTGTTGGGAGGATTAAATGAGATGGTTTCATTTCAGCATTTGGAGGTATGCCTAGCACCCAGCTGGTGTCCTATCAATCTAAGCTGCCTGGTCATTATCATTATTTCCCACCCAGACTGTGAGCACCTGGAGGACAGGGCCCTGTGCTCCTCCTAGGGGCTCTGCAGTTCCTGATTGATGGCTGGGCACAAGGAGGGCAATCACTGGAGACTCCAAGTGGAACTGAATGGGTCCACATGGAGCACAGGAGATCGGACTGTGCAACCAGAAACATTATCTTCAGACCAGAAACTTTTCTGTCTCTATCACATTACAACCCAGCAGAACCTCCCATTAATGACTGCTCACAAAGACATCCAGTTCCTGACTCCCTTCAAAATCTAGACATTCTAAGTGTTACTAAATCACTTGAACTTTTCAAGAAGAGACACTATTTTATTCTTAATAATAATCACGACTCTAATGAACACCCTTTATTGAGCACTTGACATGTGTTCTCTGGGTGAGGGAGGCAATATCCTTATTCTTAACCATTTCAGGGATGAGAAAACTGAGGCTTGGGGATTTAAGTAACTTGCCCCGCTTCTCTCAGCTTGAAGAAGAGGAGCCTGGATTGAACCAGAGCTTTCCAACTCTGAACCTGATGTTCTGTTATGTTGGGGCCTGGCATTCTGCCCAGCAAATGGCATGGGCTCAAGGAGATTGTGTGGAAAGAACACATTGTGAGCTGTTCAAGGAGTTTACACTGTGTGCACAATGACGGAGTTGCTTCTTGGGCACAAGAACAATGAAAGTAGAGCTCTTTCTAGTCAATAATATTATAATAACTATGTAGGGTGCCAGGTGGGCACGGGAAATATTGGGGAGAACACTTGGTAAAGTATATGATTGTCTAACCACTATGCTGTACACCTGAACTAATGCAAAATAATATTGAATGTCGACTGTAATTGGAAAAAATTAAGTAAAAAAAAAACCCTGTTATTCTCAGGAGCATTTAAGACCTTGCTCCCCAACATATGTCATCAGTTTGGCTCAAATAAACTTTTACCAAAAAAAAAGAAAAAAGAAAAAGAAAAGAAAAAAGAAAAAGAAGAAAGTAAAGCTTCTTCATTGTCTTCCTAGAGCTCAGAGTTGAAAGTACATCAAACCCACAGCAAAACAGTTGGGAAGCTCAGACAAAAAGACACAAATACACTATAGGATGCCCGACTTCGGGGAATAAATGCCCTGCTGAAAATATGGCTGTGATCTGATTTTTATGTGTATCAAGTCCTATTTGCCATTACTTTTCATCATATATTTGAAACTACGTCTTAGAAGAAAAAGAACACCTATAAATATCGTAGAAGCCTAAAATTTCTTTGTAATCCTTACCCCAGGATATGTTTTTATTGATTTGAGAGAGAGAGAGAGAAAGCAGGAGAAACATCAATATGAGAAATAAATATTAATCAGTTGCCTCCCATATGTGCTCCAAACAGGGATTGAACCCACAACCTAGGTATGTGCCCTGACTGGGGATCGAACCCACAATTTTTTATGTATGGGACAACGCTTCAGCCAACTGAGCAACCTGGCTGGGGCATGACATTTAAGACTCATAATCAACTTTAAAGTGACTTAGTTCAAATAAGCAATAAAAATTAGGCTATTTTTTTCTCTTATTTTGCCTATCAAATTAGCCAAAGTTGCTTTTTGGGTATATATTTCTGTGCTATTTGCTTATTAAAATACAGACAACACTAAGTATCATAATATGTTCAGTTTCAATAAATAAGACCACATGTGAACTTATAATGAGAAGCAACAATCCCCTGACCCATTATTCTCCAAAAGGAGCCAATTGTAATAATTTCTATTTAGGTTTTCCTGGTGGGTACTGCCACGGCCTTGAATAAAAAGTTTATACCTCAATGTCCTGATTTCTTATGTTAGACGTTCTCTCTTGTTTTGCTGGTATGATAGATGAAGATTTATTTAGTTCACTCTCCATTTTCCCCCTCCATAATTCTCATCACAGTTCTCAGTTCCTTCTCTGCTCTTTTCTACAACTTCAAAAGAGTGATTCGAAATGTCAGTTTCTTCCTCCATGTACTATAGATGCTATCCCTTGATCTCCACATTCTAGCTAGAGGGCACTAGTGCTTCCAGCCCTTCTATCCTCTGCCTGCCTCTCCCTCCACCTCCCCCGTCTTTACTGTCAGTCTATCAATGATACAACATATCAGTGTTGTCCTCCGACTGTATTTGAGTTCCACATTTTATGTACACATTGGTTGTTAAAACCTGCAAACTAATTAATAGTGTTTACTTACTATGACTTTGTAAGTGGTTTTACATACATTTTCTTTTCCATTGGCCTAATGTGACAACCAAAGTGCCAGTCAATGGAGAAAATAACTAGTATCAAATTCAAATGGATTTTTTTTTTCACTCTACCAATTGCCTTTCTCAGATCTTCAGGTTTTCCCAGGGTCCTTTTCTGCCAGGGTTAGCCCTTCTGGAGACTTCCACTGTCCTCCTCTACCTAGTCTGGACTGACTGCTCTCTGTGCTGCTACATAGCTATAGTATTGTCAGTTCTTTTCACCGCTCTGCAGCGTGCAGCTGCTGGTGCTGGTGCTAGAATCCATCATCTTCCTTGTTCTGGGTTATTTCCTTATTTCTGCCAGTAAAGTCCATTTTGATTGAAATATTAAGAGAGTGTGTAGAAAGCCAGCTTTCTAAGAACTTGCATGCCTGTCCTCTCATACATAATTGTTCAGCTGGATATAGAAATCTAGCTTTTAAAAAAGTCATTATCACAACTTTCTTTTAACATAAATATTGCCAATGGACTCTGATGTTATCCTGCTTTCTGTCGCTTAGTAGCTGACTTCATTTTGTTTTTATTGTCTGGAAGTTTTAGGATTTTTTATCCTCGGTGTTCTGACATTTCACAATGATGTCTCTGGGTGTGTTTTTTTTAATTCATTGTGCCAAATGAAACTGAACTTGTGGGAGATACTCTTCTATTTGTTCTTTGCTAGTGGCCTCTTTTCCATTTTCTCTGTGAAACTTCTATTATTCAGATGTTGGACCAAAAAGATTAATCCCTATGACTCTTACTAATTGTTATATATATATATTTCCATTTCTTTTACCTTTTTGGTCTATATTCTAGATTTCCTTTACAAGTCTTTCACTGAGCTTTTTTTTTTCTGACAATATGTTGCGTTTCCAGAAATGCCTTCCTATTTTATACACATCCTTTCTCATAGCATCTTTTTCCCTTTTCTTTCAGTTTATAGATGCAACGCATTTCTGCAGATACCAGCCCATCTGCCTTAGGGTGGGAGAGTGGGAGCCAGCCATTACAGCAGCGGCTACCCGTACCAGCCCTGCTAGTCCTTCCCAAACCGTTAGACCATTTCTCATTAAAAGAACCTTCCATTTTTTTTACATTGGCAGGTAGGGTCTGGCTCCAGGTCCTTCAGCAGTGAGGGGAATATATAGTTCCACATACACATCTTCAGGGAGTCACATGTTTTCAGCTGCATATATCACTCCTGATCCTTCAGGTTAGTAACTACAGCCTCCAAACCTGGAGCTCCTTTAGGGTTCTGCAGAACAGCTGGCTCTTGGCCAGACTCCAGTTCCCCTGCACATGTTTTGAGCTCTTCAATACCTCTATTCTGTTTCATCAGTTGCCACTCTGTCCCTTACTTTCATCCTCAGAAATTCACTGAGATAACTTAATAATGGCTTTTTTCTGCTTACTTGGTGGTTACAGAATTTTATCCCCCTGCCCCTTTCTCCTTTTCTATTACTTAGATTGGGTCTTGAATAGGCAAAGAACAAACAGATCACCTTGAATGGAAAATCCAAAAACATGTCACCTTAAATGATATTATCCAGTGCTGGAAGAGTGGGGAGAAATAGGCACTCTTACACTCTGATAATGAAGTGTAAGTTGGCACATTTGTAGAGAGTGATTGAGCATTATATAACAAAATCCTTTGACCTAGCAATTCTACTACTTCTGGGAACTTATCCCAAATCACACATGTGCAAAAACAATTTAAATACAAGAATGATCATTACAGCATTTTTAAAGAGTGTAAACTTAGAAACTAATTGTCCAATAATGGCAAACGATTTAAATAAGTTGTGGCATATTCAAATCATTAGCTACCATGTCATAGTGGAAAAAAATCTTGTAGAATTATACTTACTGACACAGAAAGATATTCAAAATATGGCATTAAGTAGAGGAAAAATGAGATAATAAATACAGTCTATAATCCAATTTTGCAAAAATACAATGTGTATGGGTAAGTGCATTACACAAAGGGGAAAAAAAGGTTATATATGGGAGAGTGGAATAATGTGTGGGTTTTTTCCTTGTGCATATCCATAGTTTTCTAAACTTTGTGCTTTTCTCCTACTTTCTACTGTAATTTCTTATTTTAAAAAATCAAGTAATAAATTTGCTGTTGCTTGAAGAACATGATTTAGCTCAATCCTCTCATTCACAGGTAAGGAAACTGAGGCACAATGAGCAGTTAGATTAAGCAGTCTATTCGGGCATCTGAGTAACTGACCCACAGCTAAAGTCCCAGACCTTATAAAATGAGCAGGCTAACACAGCAGGACACACAAATTAGACATATATGGACTGAAACTCACGCCAACATCTAAACTAAAAGAGGAGATACTTTCTGAAGCACATAGCAAAGGGGATCTCAAAATAGTCTGTTCAAGCTCCGGATGTCACAATATCTTAATCCATGCTGAGTATCACAGATGTGAGATTTCCATATGATATTTTGGACAAACACAGGAAAGAGCTATATCACATGTATGATGTGTTAGAAACCATATAAAAGAGGGTCTATGAACTCACATCTACTTTGGGAGTACAGTTTAGGGCCATCTGCAATCACTACTTAATTAAGGGAAGCAGGGCTTGAAATAAACAGAAGAAATAAACCCAAGTACAAAGACAGTCCTCGCCTTTCAAAGTCATCAGAGGAAAATAGTTTAAAACTTTCACATCTATCCTTATAAGAGTCCATGCTTTGTTTACTGCCTGGAGTAGATGTAACTGGAAGCTAGTTTTAATTAATAGCTCTTTTCTAATGTGTTGAACTTTTTGCTGGTTTTCATGCAGGGGTGTCCAACCTCTTGGCATCTCTGCACCACACTTGAAGAAGAAGAAGAGTTGTTCTGGGCCACATATTAAATACATTGCGACACATAACCACACACAAAAAAAATCTCATAATGTTTTAAGTAAATTTATGATTTTGTGTTGGGCCACAATTTGGATACCCCTAGAGCATTTCATGTCTTAGTTTCAAAAAGATAGGTTTTGAAGTTTGGGTTTGGTGACTGTGTGTTAATTTATCTATTAACTTATCAAGGAAGGACTTCCTGATACTCAAAGGAGCCTGCTCTGCAGATCTCAGGGAGGGCAGCAGGGGCATTAACAGACAGAGGGAAGAGCAAGTGCCGAGGCCCAGAGGTGGGAGAGGTCTTGGCCTTGGCTGGGAACAGAAGGAGTTGCGTGTGACTGGAGCAGAGCGAGGGGAGGAGCAGCGGGAGATGAGGTCAGAGAGGCGGAGTGCGGTCAGGTGAGTGCATGGGCTCTGGCTCTGAGTGTGATGAGGAGCCAGAGGAGAGTGTGAGCAGAGCGGTGAGATGCTGTGCCCTACACTTTGAAAGGCTCACTCTGGCTGCTGTGCAGAGACTAAGCCTTAGGCACACCCGAGGAAGCAGGAAGGCCACTAATGAGGCTACCGCAGTAATCCAGGTGAAAGTTAGAGGTTAGCATAACGACCCAGGTGAGAGATGATGGTGGCTAGAAGGAGTTGGGAGTAGTGGAAGTGATGTGATGTGATGTGATGTGACGTGACATGACGTGACATGACATGACGTGACATGACGTGATGTGACGTGGTCAGATTCTGAAGACAGTTTGAAGGTAGACCCCAAAGGATTGCCAATGGATTGGATGCAGTGTGTGAGATAAAGAGAGTGCTCAAGGCGGGCATGGAGACTATTGGCCTGAGCAAAGCCTAGAGCTGCCCTCAGCTGAGAGGAGACCGAGTGGAGCAGAGGGAAGTGGGGCAGTAGGAGCAGGGTTTAGACAGGCGCAAGTGGAGACAGCTCCCAGACAGCCAAGGACAAACAGGTGTATGAACCTGAAATTCAGGGGGAAGGTCCAAGCTTAAGATCTGATTTTGGTATTTACTAGCAGATAGATGATACACATCCAAAATCCCTGACCCACAATCCTGACATCCAAAAAAAGCCTCTAAGAACTGGACTTTGTTTGAAATTTGGGTCAAATCATTTGGCAACAAACCCTGACCCATCTGACACAAGGTTATTTACTCTCTGTATTTATTTCACTTAGTGTGAATATTTATACAGTTGTGTTATAGAAATATTAATTTATTTAATCATGAAAGATTGCCCCAGAGTCTGCTGGGGTGTTAATATAATGTATAGAATATATACTATATTCAAGTTCTAGAATCAAAAAAGTCTGAATTTCTAACATTTAGCCCGAAGGGGTCTGGATAAGGGATGTGGATCTGCAGTTTGAGCCATGAGGCGGGAGGGCTGAGAACTGTTCCCAGGGGCTTCCCAACACACGGAGACTGGGAAGATGAGGAGAGATCTAAGATCTGGGCCCAGATATCTAAACAGCCTTGACACTGAGCCCGACCTCTACCGCCCTGGGTGGGGTCCACTTTGACTTCTCTCCTTCCTCCCTACAAACCACCGCCACCAAACACACACACTCGGCACAGACCTGTGGCTTTTAAAAGCCTTGCATTTTTTTTTATCTTTTTAGCTTTCTATGTGTCTTCTAAAGAGGTGACAAAAACACCTCTTTCTCTCTCTCTCTCTCTCTCTCTCTCACACACACACACACACACACACACACACATACACACATATACAGTTTTTATTAAGACTGTTGTAACACTGACTTCATGCATCACTGAACTAACTCCCTGCACTTGTGACAAGGTGGAGTCTGTGTGACAAAGGAAAAAAATGTAGAAAAACTGAAATAATGCTTGAAGTTATCATAAAGGCATTTCCTGTTCCTGGGAAGCCTGTGTGCCTGCTGCCGTTGCTCTCACCGACCGAGTGTCCCCCCTGCTACCCCACCGACCATTAAACACCTCACCTCCAAAATGTCATCAGGAAGCAGTGGCAGGGGGCTGCAGTGGGCCACCTCCAAGTCCCAGGACTGTTGCAGAAAAACACTGGAGTGATCCCCCTACCCAAGGTGCCCCCTTAGGCTGCAGAGCCACAAGGTGCCCATGGGGGTAACCTCATGTGTTCCGAGACAAGACACAGGAAAGCGGTGAGAGGACTTAGAAAGGCCAAGTAAAAGGGAGATGATGCTAATGCCGCTGCTGTTATGGAAATGACTATTCCTACGTTCATTCCGGTGGATAACACGCTCCAGAGTGGGCAGGCTGGCTGAAGATAAGTGGCCTTATAAAGGGTTAAAAATAGAAATGAAAAGGTAGTGCCACCCACGAATTCGTCTAGCCCACCATGTGAACCCAGGTCCTGCTCCTTCCCACGCCTCCACGGCCCAGCTACTTCTCTCCCCCATCTGCCTCTCCCGCCCTCGGTGCCGCTCCCTGGGTTCCGGAAACCTCCATATCGGCCTAAATTGTTGGCCATTGGAAGAGACAGAAGAAACAAGAAATCTCTATCAGAAATTCTGGGAGCAGCTTCATTAACAGACAGATGAGCAGTGCATGACAAACAAGAAAACCCTCCTAGAGGCCGGGGTGGTGATCATTAAATACCAACTGGAGAATCAGTCATTGGTCATCTTAACTGTTGAAACTGGGTGGAAGATACATGGGGGCCATCATTCAACTCTGCCTACTTCTGCCTACTTCTATCTTCCAAAATAAGATAAAGAGGAAGAGAAGGGAGGAAAAGAGGGAAGGGGGAAGAGTGGAAGTGGAGAGCTTCAATATCCCAACTGGACTGATGTCCCATGGCTAATCCCAGGTTTTCTTACAGATCTCATCTGGGGAGCAGGGTGCCTCACTGAACCCCAACCCTACCCACCTCCCGCCCGACCCAGTCAAACAAATACCCCGCTGGGAACAAAGAGATGAACAAACCCAGGTCACAGCTGTCCATTCCAGCCCTCTCTTCAGAGTGACCTCTGAAGAGGCTCCCCCAGCCCGTCCCCTGATCCTCTCCTGCCCATACGGTAGGGGGTGACTGTTTTTAATATTTTGCTCAAGATTCACAATAGTAAGTGCTTTGGAAAAAAAAAGGAGTTGATCACTTCACCTTTTCCTTTCTTCATAAAGATGTCTTCCTTGTTTACCTTAGAGGATTAGAGAGGATTAATGGAACTAATTGTGTTAACAATATGACTGTCCTGCTGAAGCCTGCAAATTATCCCTGATTCCCTTTGACTGCCTCCAGATTACCTCGCTGCCGCCCAGCCCAGTAAACTTCCATGACCATGCTCAGCTGTGCCCCTGTGGACAGCCAGAGGGGCGAAGTCAGCGCTCTGCTGGGACAGAGGCTGTGGCAGCCCCCGGAGCGCGAAATAAGCCTGCCACCGTCCCAGGAGTGCAGAGGAGAAACCGGCGATCCGACGAGCACGCCCTGTGAGTGCGAAGCTCGGGCCACGTCCGCTGAGCCAGACACGCTGACCTCATACATCCTGGGTGCTGAGACCCTCAAGCTGGCATCTGCTGTGCCAAAACTCCACCAGCCCAGGAACAGGCCCGGCTGCCCAAAGCACACACATCTCAGCTGCCTCGGTGGCTGCCAGCAGCAGAGTTGGACGTGCCCCCAGAGGTGGAAGTGGGCCCAGTGAACAAGCTGGGAAATAAACAAAATACAGCCAGAGTAAAGTAGGAAAAACCTGAAGGTCTCTGTCACAGGCAGATGAAAGACGCTGTCCTTGGGAGCCTGTAGGTGGCATTCCTACCAAGCAGCTGGGGGGCGGGGGGACTGCTGCCGTGGACCCCTCATGGCTTCCTCTACGCCCCTCTCTCTGACTTTATCACTGTGGGTGGTTGTCCCTAGAGTGTTAGTACATACCCTGGGACCCAGTTAGTCAAATACAAGAAAATCCACTGCTTGCTTCTCACAAGTCAAGTTACTCTCTGATCCTTTAAATCATTAACCAATCAGTGAATCACAAGTCTCCCAATTTAATGGGATCCAAAAGCTTGCAAGAGCTTGTCTGAGAAAGTGAATTCAACAGCTCAACCACTTGGTGTGAAATATTTTCCAACAAATTCCAGTTTCTTTTTGTCCAGGAAGAGCAGAGGGTCAAAGTACTGCTGATAAACCTGGTAGCCTCGGGTGTGCTGTGTGAGGCAGTGGGAAGGATGTGGTTGTTTGTGTCAACTTCTCAAGACTTAAGAACCACAGCCCTCGGAGTTCACTCCAATGCTAGGAGGCCTAGCTGAGCCCACCTCGCTCCTTGCCAATCACCTGGGGCACAGGGATTGATAAGGAGGAACAATCTTAAGGAAACCCTGGGCTCTTCAGGACAGGTTCCCATCCATCTTTGTGCCCCTAGCACGGCGCCTGGACAACTGGGGTAGGGGTGAGGGTAACAGGTGTTAGTTACAGAGAAGTGACTGTACCAGTCAGAAGACTAAGGAGAGACTTCACTTATCTAAGTGCAGTCATACCTCAGTGCTCGTTGGCTTCAGAACTCGTCAAATGCTGTACTCGTTGCATGGTGACGAGAAAAAAAATGTTTCAGCACTTGGCAGTTGTTCAGGACTCATCGCATTGCTAGAGCTTGTATAAGCCACGATGCTGCCCCACCAGGGAAAATGCTTCACCATTCGGTACTCAGTTTCAGCACTCGTCACCAGTTCTGACGAGTACTGAGGTACCACTGTATTACGTTTTGTTTGGGCCATTCCATATGGATCACAGGACTTATTGCAGGGCATAAGGGGAGTGCTTATTGTGAGTTTACGTTCTGCATAAGGGAATCACTACCAAAATTAAAAGCTACGAAGCAACTCTCCTTACAGAGAGGTTAAAAAGCAAAAACTCCCAACTAAGAGAGAAAAGAGAAGTCAGTCTTGTGAGAAATATATAACCCTTGATTATGCAGCTCATTCAGTGAGTGACATAGATTTGTACCTCTTGCCCCACTGCACCCCCAAATGCACCCTTACCATCTCAATCACCAAGCCATCTGAGTTAACCAGGTTCAAAGTGCAAACCCCAGTGGCACAAAGCTCTCTATGGCCTGGAGTTCTCACAGAGATTCCAAAATGGAACAAAAGGAAGTGGGTAACCATGCAGAGGTGGGGATCACTGGCAACTACCCTTCACTTCCAGTTCCAACCACAGTCACCTACAACCTGCAGGCGGATGTGAGGAGCTCCAGAGGGCTTGTATCCCCCGGACCCCCCACCGTAGCTACTGGGGCTGCTAGTGGGTACACAATTTTGGCTGCTTCCCAATTATTCCCAAGAGCCACAGCACTTCTCTCGGGGGTTGGTTCAAGTTTCATTCTCCAGAAACCAACTGCTCTTAAAATGCCATGGGCCTTGCCCTGACAGGATAGCTTCATGGGTTGAAGCATTGTCCTATACACCAAAAGGTTGTAGCTTTGATTCCCGGTCAGGACACATACCTAGGTTGCAGGTTCAACCTCTGGTCAGGGTGCATAGGGGAGGCAACTGATCAACGTTTCTCTCCCCCCCCCCTTCCTCTCTCTCTAAGATCAATAAACATATCCTGGGGTAGGGATTTTTTTAAAAATGCCATGGGCCTTCCCCAAACTACAGAATCACTTTTCTCCCCTCCGGAGAGGACAAGAACATTAATCAGCTTTCCTATCTCTGTGCCTTTGTACACACACATGATATACACAATAAGTGATGTATGCTGACTTTACACTATAATTTCTGAAAAGATATATACAAAGAACTTGGAAAGAGAGCACGCTGGACAAGCGCCAAACCTTCTGCAGCCCGTCCTCTCAGGCCCTTCACGAGGAGCCATCGCTGGGTCCTCCCACATCCTGCCCCTTGTATCTAGTCCCTGTCCCCCTCAGGTCTTCCTTCACAAGCTGTCGTGTCAACCCCTCGGTTCCCTTTCCACCCCAGATGCCAGACCTTGTAGAATCCAGCCTCACAGCTCCTTCATCTTCCCTTATTTTTACTGTCCTCAGCACTAACCCCCCTACGCAGAGAACCACACTGACTGATGTACAACACAAGCATCATCATGATGCCTCTTGCCACCAAACTTCCCTCTGTCCTTAGGGTGACATTCAGTTCGACATGGCACCACTTTCTCCACACTGTCCCCTGTGTCCCTCCCACACCTTATTTGTCACTGCTAATCCCTAGTGCTCCAGCGAGGCTCACCTAGCCACCATCCTGCCCGAGGACTCCCACGGGGGTCTGTCTCCATATCAGCCTTTCACTGGACTCCAAAGGCATTCCTTCCCGGGGCACTGACTTCTGGGGCCTCCATGTGAGCCACTTCTCTGGCATTGAGCATCATTTAGGCTATCAGGAGCACTCTTCTCACTTGTATGACTGGTCTCTACATAGTTTTTCAGGGGCATTACCTACTTCATATTACCCCTACCCCCCTGTCCCCCAGTTCCCAAAGCTTAGAAAAGACTCTGCACAGAGGAGCTGTCCAATGAGCATCTGTCACTTGTTCCCACTCCAGGCTGTGATGTTCCATCTCTTCCTTCAGAATCTATAACTTATGGGAAATAATACTTCAACTTCTAGGTGTCTGATGTTGAGGAAAGTGACTCTGGACATGAACAACATATTTTAAATGCTGTACCTCCTATCTATCAATCAACTGGTTTCTAAGCAATACAAAAAGGTAATGTGCCTACAGCCTGTGAGAGGACCATAGCCATGGGAGGCTAGACAGGAGTGAATCATCCCAGACTGACTTTGGATGTTTTGAACACAGAGCACATCCCCCCACCTTCCTGCCCTGAACTTGGCTCCCACAGGGTTCAAGGCTCAGAGACGCTGGCTCCATGCAATATTGCATTAGATGATCTGTCACAAGACCTAAACAAGCTCTCTGGAGGTGAGGGTACTAGGGCTAGGACCTCCTAGGATTCCAGCTTGTTTTCCTGGGGGAGGGGAGCATGAAGGCCAAGTTTGTTGCCTGCCTCTGCCCATATGACCCAGGACAAATCTCTCAGAGCCTCAAATGCCTCAACTGTAAACTCCCACAGGGGCAAAATCATGCATAAAACAGAGTGTTTAGAATAGTCAAGAACTCAACAAAGGAAGAGACAGAAGGTTTCAGTTGGCGTTTGGGTCCTGATTTAAGACTTAAGGACAAAAGGCCCCCTAGGCACCTCACTTCCAAATACCAAAGTTAAAATCTTCAATTTCATAATTCCTATGGCCACGAGTCACAACTTCTCTTGCTGGCATTTAACAGTCTTTAAAATCGGCCCCAACTGGAATTTCCAACTTTTGCTCCCACCCCCTTATGCTTCAGCCATATTGCCCTCCTACTACACCAGGCCTCTCTCATTCCACCCTCCCTTCTTTGGCACAGTTTGTTCCTTCCAACCCTCTACCCCCAAAGTCCAAATAAAATGTATGTAAACTGTCTTGACTGGTGTGGCTCAGTGGGTTGGGTGCTATCCTGCAAACCAAAAGGCCCCCAGTTCATTTCCCAGTGAGGACACATGCCTGGGTTGGGGGCCAGGCCCCTGTGTTGGGGGTGCGCAAGAGGCAACTGATCAATGATTCTCTCATACATTGATGTTTCTCTCCCTCCCTTCCTCTTTCTCTAAAAATTAATAAATAAATAAAATCTTTTTAAAAAATGTACGTAAACTTTCAGGCTTCCCTAAACCCGAAATCTGCTCCCCCTCTTAGTACTGGGGCCCCCTCAAAGGCATGTTCTCATTGATGCTCTTCTTGCTCATCCCTAGAGAGTCCCCTCCCCACCAGCAGACACACATGCAACAATGCTGGGCACGTGAGAAGTGCTCAGTGGCTCTTCTTTGTTAAATGATATAATACCAAGAAACACTGAAGCTCCATGATGTTTCCATTACAATCAGCTGGAAAATCCCATGGAAGAGTCACTCCTTCAGTCCGACCCCCCTAAAACAGCCTCCTTTATTTTGCTGCCGAGCTCATCTCAGTCCTGTGAAAGGACTGCACCCCGGTTCCATCTGTATTCCCCAGGCCAGTGATCACTTCCCACCCCTGTTCAACTCCCTATTACTGTCCAAAGCAACAGCCACCCCAGGCCTCTGCGTGAGGAAGACAGTCAGCCCGAACCCATCTTGATGCAATTATGTCCTTGTGTTGCTGCTTCCCTGCAGTCACCATTGTTCTTCATTTATCCAGAGAGCCAAGCCTGAGACTTTATAGGAAAAATGAATTATGACTCAAGTTGCATTCCGCACTTCCCAGCGCACCATCATGGGTTTCAAAGCTTTTGTTTGTGCCTCTCAAGACTCTGAGGTGAACCATTTCACAAACCGGCTTGCCATACGGTGTCATCCAGATCTGTTCTGGCCTCTGGCCCCCAGCCTCCCGCATCCCATCTGTATTATGCACGTGCTCCCTTTCCATCACCTGGACTCTCATCCCTGGTCCAAGCACATGAAAAACCACAGGCGAACAACCAGCCAGCCTGGCAGAGAGCAAGCTGGAGGCAGAGAGTCAGCCCTGAAACCACAGGCTTGGAAGAAGAGGATGGCCGCTCGGCTCCACAGCTATAACGATCAAGGACGACATGTGCTGTTGGATCCACACTATAGACCTTGACTGCTAAGAGCGGTGTTCTCTCTGAATGTCCTAGCAGAAAGGCTGCCTTCTGAACGAGGTGAGTTCTTAGCACAAGGAAAAGCCATACCAAAATGTGTGGAAAGTAGAGTTGGGAGCCAGACTTCCTGGGCTCCAGTGGCACTTAATAGCTGTGTAGCCTTGGGCAAGACAATTACTCCCTTCCTGCTTCATTCTCAATCTGTGAACTGGAGGTAAATAGAGTGTTGTTATATGATATAAAATGTCTAGAAACTATGCCTGACAGAGCAAACGTTTACCATCATCATCATTGTGGTTATTACTATTATTACCTCCTTTGCTTTCTTGAGGGAAGACAGCAAATGTCCCACCCTCAGCACAGATCTTCCTGTTCCTGGAGACCTCCCTCCAAATCCTTTTTCCATCCTACCTCCTTTTTCGCCTCCAACATTTCAAACATGAAATATCCACTCAAGCATCCAAGCCATCACACTGACCTGTTCTCACTTTTTCTTCTCAGTAAACACCCCAGATTCCTACAAGCTACTGGATACACTTGGTGGCAAATTCAAGAATGTTTATACAGGTTTTTGTCATTATACATGTTTTGGAAACATACGTGGTGTGTGGTGAAGCAGGGCAAAGGAGAAGGCAGGGCATTAAAAAGATCAAAAACAGGTCTCCTCCTGGTATTAAAATGCAATGGTCACCCTTTGCCAAAGCCAGAGGCTCGTATGAGGTTTCTGTTCTTCTGAATTTGAACCATCAGCTCAAAGAGCTGGCGGAGAAAAAGATAAGACAGATGGGAAAAAGCTGAGGCTAAAAGGTTGAATCTTAAAATGTCAGATGAACCCTTTAGATGTTCTCGTTTAATAACATAGTTTCTGAGACTTGCCCACCAGAGTCCTGTCCTTCCTAAGCAAACATCTGTTATGATGACTGAGACCCAGGCTAGTTTATTCTTTCTTTGCTGAAACTTCCTGTGGGGTATTGATCTCATAAATGTTATCCTTATGGCTCAGATGAAAGTTGAGTCTTAAATCCAGGACTGAAAGTCACAGGATTGATTACTGTTTATGCCTTCGATCCCAAATATTTGGAATGAACAGTTTGATGTAACAAAAACATGTCCTATGAATGCCAAAAAACAAAAACAGAACTTAAATTTCTGTGTGACAGATAATTAATTTTACCTCATGGACCAATCGATAATACAAAATGATTCTGAAATTCCTATTGCACCAAAAGAGAGAATATCACCAAATTCTAAACGTGTCACTTTCTTTTCTCCTATTAGACTCTAAATACTAATTAAAGCTTTGCAGGACTCCAGGGTTAAAAAAGGAGGAACTCAAGGGAGACTGAACCTCGTCTGATTCCTACCACAACTGAATGAACCCCTGCCTCTTCCTGCCCAGGACCCTGAGAGCAGGCGGCAAGACACCCCCACCCCTCCGGGCTCTATGCAGGCGGGTAGAGAGAGCACTACCCTGGCCTCACAACACAGGGCTCCATCCCCGGCTTCTCCTCTATTAACCGGGCGGCATCAGACAGGCCACTTAACCCAGATGAGTTTCAACGTCCAACAGAGTTTGAGGGTTGTTTGGGGATTCTAAAAAGTGAGATATTTGAAAGCTGGTACTTGGCAAGCTGTGAAGCCCTGTTGTTACATGTAGATGGTAACACCCAATAAGAAGTTAGCAAGTGCTTTTATTAAAAAGGAAAACGTTGCAGCTGGTGGTGTAGAGAAATGCCCAACCCAAAACAAACTCTCTCTCTCTCTCTCTCTCTCCCTGTCTCTCTCTCTCTGTCCCCCGAGGCTTTCTGTCATTGGAGTCATTTCCTTACATAACAGTCTTTTATGTTTTTCCCCCACTTTCTATGCCCCTATAGATTTTTAGTAATACTGTTATTACAAAAGCTCAAAGTAGTAATGGTAGAAAAGAAACAAAATAGAAAAAAAAATCACCAATATATCACTACTTTAAGATAATTTGCAATACATTCCTTCCAGCCTTATCTGTTTATGCATGTATATATGAATAATTTTTAAACATAGTAGTAGCTAACATGTATTAAATAGTTATTATGTGCCAGGTACTAGCCTAAGCCCCTTATATATTTTTATTTAATCCTCTCAGCAACATCTGAGTAGGCATCGTTCATCCTTCATATTACACATGAGGAAACTGAAACTCAGAGAACTTAAGACACATAGCCCAGGTCACACAGCTTGTAAATAGCGGAACCTGGGTTCAAACCCAGACAGAATCCACTCAACCATTACAACACCAAACCAAATGTAATAATATGACCCGCAAATTTTATCACTTAATACATTTTTAAAACCTTGGCATTTTATTCAGTATGTTTTTCTATTATCATGATTGCATAGTTGTCCATAGCGGCAATGAGGCAAATTTTAATCAACTGTTTTAATTTAACTATTTTTGAATGCCTACAATATACCCCTATTTGGGATTAAACGGCACGGAAAAGAACATCTCCTATACACAGCTACTGTCATTCTCACCTAAAAGTGGAATTGGTGGGTCAAGAGAAATGCATATTTTTAAAGTTCTTGATATTTTTTTGTCTTACTGTCCTCCAGAGAGATTTCAATTACACCCTCACTTGGAGCATATGAAGAAATTCTTGCATCTCTATCAAAAATAGAGAGTATTATTATTTAATTTCTAAAAACATTCTCTTTCAAAGAGCAACACCTCTGAAAGGAAGCACACCTACCCCTCACTCATAGTTCAGGCTAGTTCACCCCGTAACACTTAGGGAAGGGGACATGGGGGGTTGACAGGGGCCGCTGGAGGGCAGGGAGAGCGCGGTCCGATGAATGGGGGTGTAGGCGGGGGCGCAGCGAGGTGTGGGGAGGGGACAGGGCAGGAGCAGGGCGGGGGAAGATAGAGAAGATGGGGGGAAAAGCATGAGTTTTTCAAAAACAAAGCATTGAAAAAAATAACAATAAAATGTCAGGAATCTAAGATCAAGGAAAGTTTAATTGAAAAGAAAACAAAACAACAGAAGCCAGGAATTTCACAAGTGTAGAGTCTGGCTAAAGCTGGATTGCTTCTGTCAAGGTGACACAGGTGAGCAAGTGTACCTGTGGGTCTTAAGGGTGGTAAGGTGCCCGGTCATCCACGTGTGTGCTACATCCTGGAGAAAGTCCACCTGGTCTCATCCCCAAGAAAAATCTCTAACTGATTTCCTAGTTCCAAAGGGCCAGGACAGCCCAGAACTTTAAATCTCACTACAGTCCAGGTATAGTGAACAAATACCAGTCAGCCTCATCACTAGGACAAACCTTCCACACTGACAGTCAGTCTGGCACTCAGGGAGGAGGAAGATGGGGCTGTGAAAACACATCCTGAGATCACACACTCACGGGGGAAAGCCACACATGGAGCTTCCACATCCGCAGTGCCAGGCAACAGTAGTATAGTAGGAATTTTAGTAGTTGTGATAAGTGAACAGATGAATAAATCAATATATATATGTACACACACGTGCATATATTTATACATATATGTGCATATGTGTGTGTATAAAACACCATGTCTTTCCAGTACTCCTCCCAGACCAAGAGAAATGGTTAAATGAGAGCCCCATCTATGCCTGGGATGTGTCTTACTTTAACTACCAGACTCATAAATACACCATTAACACTCCTATCTCACTTGTGCTTCCCAGCAGCCGGGAATGGGCGATACTATCACTCCCATGTTTCAGATGAAAAAACTACGACTGGAGGATGACTGATCAGAAATCATCTCACTGGGAAGTGGCAGGGGCAGAGCTGGACACCCCCAGTTCTAATGACACTACCTGCAGCAGCGGTGGCTGTCTGCTCTAGCTGTGTCATTCCCCAACAAGATCCTCTGGTCTTTTCTTTTAAAGAAAGTAGTACACTGGCTTGTATAGTCTGTCAATAAAACACTCCTCCTGCACGGAGGGTGGAGACGCTGGCTGGAAACATCTGGCTCTTTCCGATTGCCTGGGGAAGTTCACTTAGGCTGCCTCCCCCTGAAGTGACTGACCAGGAAGTGCTTCCAGGCACGAACCTCATGAGGTCTAAGGGAGGGAACCCAAAAAGAAAAGGCCAAACGCCCAGGGTTGGAGAGCTGGAAGAAGACAATGAAATGCAAAGTCCAAAGAGGATCCTTTAAGGCAGGATCCAGGGAGGGAATGGACCTGCTGGGGTGGTCTCAGGGGGCACGGCCTAAGCTCTGGAGAACGGAGTCAGAGCCAGCCTGCTATGGCCACAGCTCAAAGAACACGCTGCTGTCTTTTGGCTCCAGAACCAACATTTTACCAAATGCATTTCTTGCCTAACATTGTAAAAAAAACATTTTTAAAAAAAATCATATTCTTGATCCTGAACCACCAGAGAGAGCAAAGAAAAAGGGGGGAAACTGCTGTATCAAATTTCCTGTATAATCTCCTTATGAGATTAGTGCCTTCTTAAATGGTAATGAGGTTCTGACTTGGGAACTACATTATGCCACAGGATAATTCTCCAAGGGGCGGGGGGGGACACAAGTCTATAACACAGGGTAGGAACATGGAACTCTGCTCCCCTGCTCTGAATGAGTGCAGCTGGAACCATTTCAAACCAGGAGCTAAGTGCATGGAGCTTTACAGCCAAGACGAACTTAGCACCCAACCCAGTGCCTTTGTTGGTTCATTTGGAGGGGAGTCACATTGCCAAGGCCTCCAAGCCTGGAACTTGGGTTGGCATCCCCAGACCCCCTTTTGGCTCTCTTCTGCCCTTAAGGGCCCATGTGGACAAGTGCAGCCTGTGGCCGAGGTTCTAGGAAGCACCCTTCCCCCCCCACCCCCACTTCCTCTAGAGAATATAAAGCCCCTGTAAGACATTGTCCAGGGCTGGGACATTTCAGCAACTCTGTTGCACCGAATATTCTTGGCGCCTAACCCACCTCCTGAATGCGCCTGAGGCCTTGAAAGAATCAAGATGCCTGGCTCGCACCTCGGAGCATGGATCCCAGGAGTATTGGGGCTGCTCGTTTCCTTTCAAACTGGCCGTGATGTTGGATTATCCATCCCGCCTCGTCCACATGCATATTTGGTCCATGAGTTTTATTTGCCTTCCTAGTTTTCAGCATGAAAGATTCCTCAAATCCCACTGGAGGAGGAATGAGCTCAGACCCCAGCCAGTGCTGGTGCCAGGAATGAAACTGGATCTCTGGACAGAGGCAGGGCTCCGACCTCCAGCCACAGCCTGGACACGGCTGCCTCCCACAGCAAGCACATCTGTGGAGTCACCTGACAGCCTCCGCAGCAGGACAAGGGGACAGGGACCACCGGGTTACTCAGGTCTATGATCCCATGGGACAATGGCTCTGCATTGTCCCTGGCTGGCTGAACTTGATCAGACCCATCAGGTTTGACATTTCCAATCTCCAGCTCCGGCTTCCTGATTCTTCTCAACCTAGCATCAAAGTCACACTCAGATCCCTGGTCTCCACAGCTGGAAGGTGGTTACCTTCTTCGCCCCTCCAACTGAAATCCAGCCACCCAAATCTTACTCTCTCAAACTCAGTTCCTGGGGAGGTGGGTGGGGAGGAGCCTTTCCTGACTATCCTGCCTACTCAGGGAGGCGGGGAGGGGGGGGTGCGGGGAGGGGCGGTGCTCCACCCCTGCTAAGGGTCAATGTGTGACACATGTTGGACACACAAAAACTAGACTCGTTTTTTAGTTTATTGTGCTCTTTGAGGGCTAGGTTTCACAAATATCCAGCTAAGCTCAGCTGTATTTATGCCCAAACAGGAGAGAACCGATGCAGACATTCCAGAACACGCACTCCATGGGCCATGCTAGGTACCTTACACTAGCTCAATAATTGGACATACGCCCAATAGGGTTATTTGCATTTTGCAGAGGAAAACTCATGACAGGGAACAGTTAGAACCCAGCTCTGCCTGCTTTCCTCTGTCTCACTGTGCTGTGTGGCCTCCCAAACAGAGACTCTGAGGACCTGAACATCTCTCTGTCTCCATGTACCTCCTTGCACGTTCCTGGATCTGTGAAAAGGAAACATGGCTCCTGAGATCCCTTCATGCCCTACATGGTGTTAAGCCAGGGGCCTGGGCATACGTTTGTAAGGAAATGGGAAGACAAAGCTGCCCCCTCCCTCTCCTCTCTGCTTAGGGACAGCCCTGTCATTAGCACCTGCATCTGCTTCCCAACAAAGACTCACCAATGAGCCATCTGCACCCAGCCATTAACCCCACAAGCCCTTTCCTGCTAATGCAACCTGGGGGTCACTTTAAGGGCTTTTTAAAAAATGACCTGTGGCTGGCCAGCAAGGGTCTGGCCAAGAGAAGCCTGCAAGCCCATCCCGGGCCCGCAGAGGCAGCTGGGCTGCTGCATCGCCCTAGATAAGTGCCTCAGGAAGGTGTAATGGCTTCCTGGCTGGTGATTAGCACACAGGATGAGATAATGCCAAATTCCCTGAAGTTCTGTAGCCTGGAACTAGATGCCAAAAGCTTATTAACTCCATCCCAAACAAGGCTCATGCCGGGGCTGCTGCTGGGGCCAGGAAACCCCAGAAATGGAATTTTCTAAGCCATTTTCTTCTAATTGCCCTTCTGGTTTCTCAAAACCATGCTAAAAACTCTCCTTAAGGTACTTGTTAACCTGCCAACGCTTACTAACTTTAACATGCAATGCAGTATTAAAATATTCACCCAGTAGACTATGATTTTGTTGGTGTTGTTTGTTTCATAGGAGCCCTTCCACCACTAGGTTGTAAGTTACACAAGAGCAGAGAACAGTGCTTCTGACAGGTGTGCTTCCATTCAAACCACCTCTCCCACTGGGAGCCACCTACCTGGGCTCCCAGCCCTACGCTGCATGCTTTACAATCAACAGTACGTGTAATTATCATCACCTACTGTGGTAGGTACTGTTATTATCATTACATAGCATTTGCATGCTCCAGGCATTGTTGTTATAAGTGTCTTACATCTATTAACTCATTCACCCTCACAACAAGCCTATGAGCTAGGTACTAATATTACCTGCATTGTACAGAAGAGGACACTGAGGTACAGAGAGGCCAAGTCACCAACCCAAAGTCACCCAGCAGGTGGAAGAAGGAGCCAGCACTCATGGAGTTTCTGCTCTTCAACATCACACTCTACTGCCCCCCCCCCCAACCTCTCCCCAATCCCCGACCCCACCCCCAACCCACCGTGAGCTTGACATGCACCATGCTCTATAAATACTGGTTTTACTGGCTGCCACTTCCACAGTTCACTCTTTAGGCTTCATATTTCACACAGCCTTTCTGCTGTCTAAGACAGAATTTCCTGTATGCGATCTGAGCTCTGCGGCTTCCTCTCTCTCAGTGGGTAATAATAATCCTTTGCATTTGAATTATGCTTTACATTTTTCACGAGGGCTGACAGATCGCCTCCTCCCAAACACAAATCCTGGGAACATTCCTGCAGAGTAAGCGTGACAAGCATATGGAAGCCTCTTTTACTAAGGCGGGATCTCTCCAGAGAGGTGAAGTGACTCACCCAAAGTCACACAGCTCATCAGGGTTTGAGGCTGAGGCTAAAACCCAGGCTTGTTCCCACATGAAACAAGAGGACTACAAATAGTCATCATTCCCTAAAGTGGAATCCCCTAGACAAGAATATCTAGAAATATAGGTACAGATATAGATATAGGTATAGATTTCTAGAAAAGAGAGTGTGCAGAGGCATGAACATCTACAATGGCTACCATAATTTTAAAATCCCATTTAATATTTTAAATTAGTATTAAGATTTTAAAATAATATTAAATCCAAGTGGCTCAAACTTCAGGAGTCAGAAAGACATGCAGTACAAATATTCCCTGTCATGTGCGTTTTATGCTGGGGTTGCATCTCTCTTCTTCTCCAAGCCTCTCACTTCCGATACGTGGGCAACCTGTTATAACAGCCTAGAAACTTTACCTCCCCCCCTCCACAACCTCAGACCAACTCCGGTTCCTTTAGAGCCATACACAATAGGGACTTTTATTTTATTAACAGTAGATTACACGGTTAACATAGTATAGATTCAGAAAGTACCAAAACCGTTATAACGGAAAGTCAGTCTCCTTTTCCCCTCTGGCTCAGTCATCAGAAATTGTTCTTTCTTTCTCTTGTTCTTTTCAGAGAGAATCTACGTATTCACAAGCATATTCATATTTTTCTCCAACCCAAATAGTAGTTCATTATACACAGCCTTCTGCATGTATTTTTTCACTGAACAATCTATCTTGGAGATTTTTATATCAGTACTTATATAGCTGCCTCCTTCTTTTGATGACTACATATTGGTCCATTGCATGTATGTACCATAGTTAGTTGATGGGCCTTTGGTTGCCTCTAATTTCCTGCTATCAAAAACAATGCTGCAATAACCATAGAGACGGTTCTCTCTATACGTGTGTGCCCCTTCTCCAACGCCAGAGAATTTTATGAAGACCACATTCCCAACCCCCCTTGTAACTACAGGTGGCCACATGACTCAACTTTGGCCATAGGATGTAAGCAAATGCATATGTGGCAATTTTTTGGAACTTTCCTTAAGAGAAAGCAGATGTTCTCCCTTGACTTGCCTCATCTTTATCTTGTCAGAAGAAACTGTGAAATGGGCAAAAAGATCATGGGTGTCCTGTCTAGAGCACACGTCTGTGTTATATAAGACTGTGGTTGTCTTTGAGCTATTTACAGACAACCCTGGGAGTGGTAGAGTAATGTTAATAATGCCAATGAGACCCCTCCCTTAAAAAGATGCAAATGATGTCCAGTGGAGGCAAAGTTGATAGTGCAATGAATAGTGATAAGTGTTTCTCTAATTATAGGTTCAGTTCAACACTCTTGGTGGCCTGTAAGTTTGTGTGTGCTTTTAGCTCTCCTTTGAACCTGCTATAACATCTCATTAGTTCCCTCATTAATTGAGGCAAATAAAATCTTTATGATGTGTTATTTTACATTTCTATGACAGTCATGGTTTTACCTTTTCAAAAAATTATCCTTTCATAATCCGTTTCACTAGCCTGCTGCCCAGAACACAGACGGTATCATCTTAGACAGTAAGACTACACCTAGATAGAAGGAGCCTGGGTCCCTGGGACTTTTGAACACCATGCCTGCCTTGGACTCCACCCAGACTTTTATGTGCAAGAAAAACACGTCTGTCTTCTTTAAGTCCCTGTTGTTTGGGTTTTCTGTTACAGTTAAACCTAACAATGAAACAACTTCCAAGAGAAATTTTTACTAATAGAATAATGCAGTGATTTCATCTTTGTGCAGCTGCAAATTCTCCTTTAGACTGTTCTTGGCAGAAATCATTAATCAGTCTTGGTGCTTCCACCTTTGCCCCAGGGCCCTTACTCAGAATGCTTCTCAAGGTCACATTCTAAGTGGTCATTAGGATCAGAAAGAGTTATGAGTGACATTTAACTACCATTCCAGCTCTAAGATGAAAAATCAGCACAAGATTCTCAACTGCCCAGGTTCTAACACAAACTTACCATCTTAAACTCCATCTTGTTCCTGAGAAGATTTAGAGCAGCAAACTATAGGGACCAATGTGAAGGCCTGCAGGGCTTCACGACGAGGAGGGGTGCCAGCCTTTCCCATCTGTCCAGCAGGCACCCGAGCCAAGTTCCTTCTCTTCAAGGAGTTCCCTCACAGTCTCTTGGCCACCCAAATCACAGAGTTCGCAAGGGGGCTCTGGAGAGATGAGTGCTATTAGGTGCTAGATTCTGGGCAGACTGGGGCTGGGTACAGTAGTGATTTGGAAAGACTGGCTTGGCAGTGGGTAGGGGACAAACTAGTTATATGCATGCTAATCCCAGGAACAGTTGGAGAATGACCACTAAACTATGAATTGGGGAAGCCAGCGTCCCCTTCTGCTCTGCTCCTACCTCCTTATTAGCTGTGTGACTAAGCCAAGCACCTTCCCTCATTAGATCTCAGATTCCCTATCTGAGGCTGGACTAGATGATTCCCAGCCCTAAAATTATATACTTCTACCTAGAATAACACAGTGCCTGCAGCCTGGACAGCATCTTCAGCTCAGCAGGGCCAGGTGCAGAGATAAACCCCGCAAACCCCACTGCTTGGCAGTGGGGGGCTCCAATCCTGGCAGCTAATCCTGTAGCAGAGGGAAGGGCTGGCAGGACTGGTGACTTTGGTGTTCTCCAGCCTGACACAAACAGGATGCCAGGGAGGGGTGATAATTGTTTAATCAGCATTCCAGCAACACTTGTTGAGTTTCCCCTAATGATGTGAACAGGCGGCACGCTGGGAATAACAGTTTCTCGTGGAGGTTGGTGTCGATTGTGATGTACCATCTAAGTGTCAGGAGCAGTATTCTTTCGACAATTTTCTACAGTTCGTTTTCTCTAAGCACACAAATGTCAATTGATCAGGTAGGTATATTTTGAGTATCTACCACTGGTACTCACAATGGTAAAAACACACACTGAATGTTGGAGGGGAAAGAAAGAACTAGAAGGTCCATTTCTTGCCAGCCAGACATCTATATCTCTAACTCGGGGGACAAGACCAAGCTCCAGAGAAGTTACCTTACAATAAAACTAGCAGAGAGTGGGTCAGATATAAGGGTTACAGATGATCAGAGAGGGAGTGGCCTCCACGGACTGGCCGGCATGTCCAGGAGCAGTCCCGGTGAGCTGAGTTCTGCAGGCAACCCCGGAAGATGGGTAAGATCTCAGTGAGCTGAGTGAGAGAAAACTGCAAGTGCAGAACTGTGGGTGGGGGACATGCTAGAGCAACAACTCTCAAACTTGAGCATGCATCCGAGGCTTGCTGAGCTCCACCCCTGGGGTTTCTGACTCAGTGGGTCTAGAATAGGTGCCTCAGAATTTGCATTTCTAGCAAGTTCCCAGGTGATGCTGATGCTGCTCGTCCAGGGGCGTCACTGGGCTAGACTGTGGAGGGCCGTGAATGCTGTGCACCTGGGAGCTCCAGCGGTCTTTCCCAAAGGGAGAGATGGAATGGGAGTGGTGCTGTTGAATTGCGCCCTGCTTTTTTCCACGCCTACAAATAGCTTTCCTGTTTTGTTTTTGTGTAGACAGGATTACTAAACATGAATCCCCACCTACCACCTTCATTCATATTCCTATTCTGATTTCTCTGCGAAACACCATGCTTTTAAGAGAAACTGGCAGTTATGACTCTCAGCCATCATCAGCAGAGACAAAAAAACACAGTGTAGAGATTTCATCTTTAAAAATGCTGACAGTGAACGCCCATCTTGGATGGTTCTCATCTCTATTTGTGAATGCCTACTTTGTGCAAGCCACAGGGCCTAAAACTATATATATAGTGTATATAACTATATAAAAATGTAATATATATATTACACTTTTAGAATGACATTGCAAGGTAGAGATTGTCACCCCCCTTTTACAAATGAAAAAGCAGAGACGAGTTGCATAGCTTGCACAAGATCACACCTAGTAAAAGACAGAGCTGGCATTGAAAACCCAGGTCTACCTGCTCCCCAGCCCATGCCAGGCATGCACCCTGCAGCCTACCCTCTATCTCTCCAGACTTGTGGAAAGCCCTTAGGTGCTGCTCAGCCCAGTCTTGTCAGTCTCAGGGAGGACTGTCTGCAGTGACTCTCTAGACAAAAACGTCCGTAAGGACCCAACTTCTGAATGAGCCTCACAGAAGTTGAGTGACAACCCCCACCCTCCTTCAAGGGCCCTGGGGTGGCAGAACTTTCCCAGCCCTCCTCTCCTTAGGCCCTGGCACACACACACAGTCCCCACAGGCACAGGCACCTCCTTACCCGGCCTCAGGTCCTCCTTCATCTGCCCACAAGCTGAAAACAACAGAGTGGAAAGAATCAAGTGATCCAAGTAGAATAAGCCAGTCAAAAAGGACAAATACTGCCCTGGCCAGGTGGCTTAGTTGGTTGGAGCATCATTCCATGCACCAAAAGGTTACAGGTTCGGTACCTGGTGGGAACACGTATGAGAAGTAGCCAATCAATGTCTGTCTGTCTGTCTCTCTCACTCTCTCTCCCCCTCCGCCTTCAAAATCAATAAACATATCCTCAGATGAGGGTTTAAAAAAGAAAAAAGGACAAATACTGTACGGTTCCCCTTATAGAAGGTACCGAAAGAAGTCAAATACATAGAGACAAAAAGCAAATGGTAGTTGCCAGGGGCAAGGGGGCGTTGGGAGAGAGCTGCGTAACGGGGGGCTGGGATGATGGGAGGCAGGTGGTGATGACACTTGCACAACAAGGTAAATGTACTTAATGTTCTAACTAGACCCTAAGATGTTAAGATGGCAAATTTTATGTTATGTGTATCTTGTCATAAATTAATCAATGAATAAATAAATGGATCAAGTGAAAGGTCAGAACTGGGTTTCCTGAGTCCTGTTCTAGCCAGCCTGTGTCTCCTGCCCCCACTGCTCAGAGAAGAGCAGGAAGTGAAAGCGAATGTGAGATGAGGGAGAGGGGAAACGGCTGAGCGGGGGCGGGGGCAGTGCTGCCAACGTGCACACTATGGAATACTGATGCTGTACATTTGAATGGTGCTTTTCAGTTCTCAAGCTTTCTCGCACACACGGGTTCATTTTGTTGATATACCGGCCAGAATCCTCAGAGCGAAACCATTCCACAATCTACCTTCTCAATGATGTACATGTGGGTTAAGAACTTTGCCCCTGAAG
Source organism: Pteronotus mesoamericanus (assembly GCF_021234165.1). NCBI lineage: Eukaryota > Metazoa > Chordata > Mammalia > Chiroptera > Mormoopidae > Pteronotus > Pteronotus mesoamericanus. The sequence continues at coordinate 1,651,423 of NW_026555001.1, forward strand.
CTTGGGAGGAGGACCCTGGTCTCATTTCTTCCAATCTCCTGGCTGCTAAAAGCCTGCATCGCAACCCATAGAGCTCTTCAGCCCCATTAGGCAAACATTTATGGAGGTGGACATGGGAGCTCAAGGCCATGGACACAGACATGCTGGATGGCTGTGTGACCTTGGGCAAGTTTCTTGGCCTCTCTAAAAGTCATTTCTTTCTGCATAAGACAGGAGATCTGTGATAGGATAAATGAGATAATGCATGCAAGGACTTAGCATAAGCTCTCAGTAAGTGAAAGTTCTTTTGAGGATCATTCATTGCTAGGGTCTGTGCTTGTAAGACCCTCTCCTATCCTCCAGAAGTCATAGCCCAAGGAGGCAGGCACGGAAAGAGCAGACGCAAGTAAACAACACCATGGCGTGCGGTCTGAGTGGGCATGAGTGCAAGGGCAGAGCACCAAACCCATCCAAAAAGAGAGGATTCATCTTCAATTGTGTAATTATCCCTCACCAGGCTAGGAACTCTTTAAGAGGCCCTATGTGTAGTGGTTAAGGGCACACAGCCATGTAGCCAGACTGAGATTGAACCCAGTTGTATGACTTTAGGCAAGTTACACCCTCTGTGCCTCTGTTTTCTCATGTATACAACAGGGATTATAAAAATAGCATCTAACTCATTAGGTCCCTACAACAAGTGGACAAATTAACCCACAGAGCATGTCTGAAAAGGAGAAAGATATATATGACTTAGCTATTCTAATTATTGGGTCTTTGACTTATCTTTTGCATTTTCTTCTGTTTTGTATCCATGTAGCTAACCAAATTTTACACAGGATTTAAGCAGCAGAACTGTGAACATAGAGTAAAGTGCTCAGAAAAGTCTACTTTTATTCCATTGCCATATATTTGACCCCCGTTACCCAATTCACCTCCCCTTCTTCCCGCTGATAACCATTGTTTTGTTGTATCTGAGTTTGGTTTTAATAGTTCATTTGCAACACGACTAGTTATTAGGGAAAGACAAATCAAAGCTGCAATAAGGTCACCTCTCACTGTTAATATGGGTATCATCAAAAAGAAAAAAAATAAGTGTTTGCGAGGATGTGGAGAAAAGGGAACCTTTGTGCATGGCAGGGATGTAAATTGATATAGTTGCTATGGAGAAAAGTATGGAGGTTACTTTAAAAATTAAGACTAGAACTACCATATGATCAACCAATTCCTCTTCTGGGTATTTCCCCCCCAAAAATATGAAAACACTAATCTATAAAGGTGTATGCACCCTTATGTTCATTGCAAAATTACATACAATAACCAAGATATAGAAGCAACCTAAGTGTTCATTGACAAATGAGTAGATTTAAAAATGTGGTGTGTGTATATATATACATATATATGTATATGTATATATATATGTATATATTATATATATATATATGGAATTATATATATATAATATATAATTCCTTACTTACAGCTGAGAGCAGAGAGGAGGGGTTAAAGTTGAAAGCCTCCTCTGACCACTCTTTGAAGTCGAAAGTGACAAACAGGGACAAAGGGGCCCAGGCAAACCCTTCCTCATCTCTGATGATGCCAGAGGGAAAAGCAGAGTCACATGCTGAGTAGTATATGGAATACTACTCAGCCATAAATATATGAAATCTTATCATTCGCAACAACATAGAGAGATCTTGGAGAGTATTATGCTAAGTGAAATAGGTCAGACATAAAAGGGCAAAAACCATATGATTTCACTCAGGTGGAATCTATAACAGAAAATACCGAACAGACATTTGTATTCTTTAAAGCTACTCCAGATAATGCCAGTGCTTAGTCGGGGATGAGATCTTCTCCATGATTTCCCCTAACAGCTCTCACCTTTGGCTACCCTGCATTAAATTTGCTTCTACTGGCTGTGGCATCTCCATAAAGCTCTCACTAGCTCGTGCAATGAGCACTCAAGTCAGGCAAGACACTGAACTTAACACTGTGGCAGTGGTGACAAAGTTAAATCAGTCACAGACAGCCCAGGAGCCCCTTGTCCAGTAAGGGAACTATGATCCTGCAAGACAGTGCATCTGAGGCTTGGCTCAAATGTGTCCAGAGGCCTCTCTCCTGGGAGGGGGTGAGGAAGAGAACCCAGGAATTCTGACTGCTAGCTTGGCCCGTTTAAACAGCATTCTGTTTGCAGAGTATGCAAGCTGAGACAGACTACTTTATGGGCCTAGCCCTCACCAAATAAAAAGCTTAATACATTGTTTAAAATTAACTAAACTCACAGTGTATACAGTATTTTGGGGGGAAGCACTCTGTTTCTAAAACATTTCAGAAACAATTTACTAAACATTTGTTCCTTTGGACTAAATAGAGCAGAGCCCACAGTGGCCGAGCCAGCGTTCATTACCAGCAAGGACAGTAACAAATCCAGAACCGTCCATATCCAAGTCACCAACAAATACTGGGTTGGCCAAAAAGTCTGCTTAGTTTTTTCTATAAAGTAAAAAACACATTTTTCATTTTCACCAAAAACTTTATTGACTTGGATGTTTTGAGTATGTTGGCCATCTCCTGCTATTGGCTTCTAGTGGGTAGAGGCCAGGGATGCTGCCAAACATCTTCCAATGCATAGGACAACCCCACAGAAAATAATTATTTGGCAAAAATGACAATAGTATCAAGAACTTCACAAACCATTTTTGACATGTTCCATCAGTCACAGCACCTTCTCCATATACTGCACAAATCTTTTGTGTTTCAGCTGCATTTTTACCTTTTTTGAAATAATAAGGCATAATATGCTGAAAATGTTGTGTATCTTCTTCCACCTTCAATATTAACATGACTGCACAAAAATTCACCAATTTTAATAAGAGTTTTTAAATGTATGATGATATGACAGCTGTCACAATACAATCTAACAAAATTGTTTCAAATGAAGTTAACGACAACTAAGCACTACTAGAGCCATCGTACAGAAAAAAGGAAATGAACTTTTTGGCCCACCCAATATTGAAGGCGAGCTTACTTACAGCTGAGAGCAGAGAGGAGGGGTTAAAGTTGAAAGCCTCCTCTGACCACTCTTTGAAGTCGAAAGTGACAAACAGGAACAAAGGGGTCCAGGCAAACCCTTCCTCATCTCTGATGATGCCAGAGGGAAAAGCAGAGTCACATGCCACCTTGGATGGCAACCCAGGCCCTAGGCAGCTGAAACTTCCCCCGTGGCAGAATGCCAGAGGGAACCTGACTCTTGACACTAGAAGTCTGACAATTCAGGGCTGGTACCGGCCCCTATAATCCCATGCGGACCCCAAAGCACTGTCCAACCTTCTTGTCCTGGGATTTAATTCCAAGTGTTTCATTTTGTGGTGCAAAATGGTCACAGCTAAATGACCACATCATCTAGTACAATTCAAACACCTGAGCATAGACCAGATATTGCGTTCAAACATCCTCACCCTCCTTTTTCTCCAGGCCTTGCAGTGATAAGATGATTCCCCTAAAATACACCTAAAATTCCCCTAAATTTTCTGAGGTGTTTTAAAATTTGAATCTCTTTAAAATCGCCTTAGCATACTGTTTAGAAATCAAGTTCCGCCTTTCAAGCTATATTTTACTTTACTACAAAATATATGTACCTATGTCCACATACAGGGTCTGGCAGAAGTAACGCCACTGAGTGTGGCTGGTAGGGTACGTGACTGCCTCACAGGAGACGGACAGCAATTTGAACATTTCACCTAAAATGCCATATGGTCTGCTTGAGTGTGCTATTGTTATGTTACAGAATCACATGCTTAGGATTTTGTATAGATGACCAGCTCATAAAAAAGGGGTGTTATTTGTGCTGGACCCCGTAGACACATTTTGCAATACCTTTCATACAATGAGTCAGCTGCTTCACTCTGTTTTGGTTAGAGTAACACTTGTCCTCTGTAAACAAGTGAGAACAATGACACTGCATCATATGCAGGTGCTAGTTCTGTTCTCAAGTCAGGGACTAAAAAAATAGTCAAAACTATCCTAGAAAACCTTATCACCCATGCCAAATATAGACAGAGTATATGTTATGCATGTTTATGCTTCTACGTCCAATGATCTAAATTCACACTGAAGTTCAAGAATCACTGAACTGAATCCCTGTGGAAGGGACAAAAGGCAGGCACATGTGCATTCAAACCTTTCAGCTTTTAGAGATCTATCAAGTCTGCTACCAGTGATTAGGGGCTGAGTGGAGCACTCAAAATTATCCCAGCTTCCCTGGAGGGTATATGCCATTTGTTTAGAATTGGGCCTTAATACATTTTAATGTGTTTGTTGTTGTGAAGATTAAGCCAGAAGACAGCCTCATCTTCAGGGAGAGGCAGGCTGTCAAAGACCCTATAATTGTCCTACTCTATCAAGATTTTCAAAACGCACATTAATTACAGCATTTCACCTCATCTAAGATGCTATCTCTTGAGATAGACCATTATTTTATCTATAATTAAGAAAAAATTCTTCCAATTAAAGTATAATAGGCTACCTTGGTAAGATGTATCTGGAATTCATAGGTGTTAACAGGTAAAAGAGTCAATGAAATACAGTAGTAAAAAATAAATAAATCCACACACACACACACAAAAGAAATACAGTATCGCTTTAAACCTCAACCTAGATAGACAGCACATATTGTTTTCCACATTTTTCAAGAAAGGAAAGGAGGAGAGGCAGAAGATTGGCCCCAGTCACAGGACTAGCACGAGAAGCCAAGCTGCAACTCTGACTCAGTTTCCCACAAGTTCTGGTCACCACTCTCAGACCTACAGTGTCTGCCAGGAGACAACATGGACAGACATCCTCCCATGGACCTCCCCTCTTTTCTCACAGAACCTACACTCTCACTGTGCCCCCACCGGCCCTCCACAGGCGCCTCTCCACCAGCTCCCAAACTGCACCCCACATTTCCCCTCCCAGAACCTCACCCCAAATTCCCACTACCTTGTACTTCACTGGAGCCGGAAACCGGGGAGGCATCCTCAGCTCCTCTTTCTCTCTCACCATCAACACCCATCAATTACTAGTTCCTGTGGATTCTTCCTCCTAAATACTTCTCTGTCCTCCTCTTCCATTCCAGTGAATACAGCCCCAGTTTCTATTCTCGCCCCCTTTTACCTGGATTCAAGAACAGCCATTGAACTGGTTTCCCTCCTCCAGTATTGTGTTCTCCAAATGCATCCCTGCAAAATTCACTTTAAGGTCCAATCTCTAACAAGGCACAAAAACGGCCACTCGTTAGCATCCATCACAGCCTGTGAGATCAAGGGGGGAACACCTGGGCCCAGCAAACCATGCCCGCAGGTGTGGCTGACCCTTCTCCAGCCTCACTTCTCGCCACGCTCCACCGCACCTCATATATTCTACTGCCTAGAGACCCCAGGACACTCCAATGCTGACACTCACTTTTCTGCTTTTGCTTGCACTGTTCCCTCTGCCCAGAATGCCCTTTGCCAGCTAATTCTTACCCATCTTCTGGGACATACTAAGGAATCTTTCCTGATAGAGGTTAGCGATGCACTTCCTTACGACTGCACTGGTCTCAGTGTAGTGCAGTCATCTTCTCTTCTGCATACCTCATGGGGTAGATTTTAATCACCTGGTATGAGTGGGTCTGGGACCATGTCTCATTCATACTTATGTGTGAATGCCTAGCATAGTATGTGGTACATAGGAGACAATTCATGAATATTTGTAGAAGGAAGAAAGGAAAGAAGGAAGCCAGCTTTATTGCTAGCTCTGCTCCAACTTCCCCAATTTTAATGATGAGACTTTTATTTTGTTCTTCTGCTTCCAACTCCATAGGTCGAAACTTCCCCATTAAGGCTCAATGCCTAGACTTGATGCCTTGTCTAGCAGCCCAGTTCTGCCAAACCTGTGGCTCTCCTTTCTCCCTCTCTTCGGTCCTCAGTCCTTCTGTGGAATGGAAGCTGCCCTTGAACTCAAGTCCAAAACTGAGTTCCCACTGCCTGTTGCCACAGCCAGTAGCCAACAGCTTATTAAAACCTCCCTCAGCACCTTCCAGGTGCTACAGGGCTTCTGGGGCTCTGGGCACTCCAGGCCTGGCCTGAGACCATGGCCAATGACACAGCCTAGGCGGGGCTTTAGGGCGGTGCTCCCACCTGGGCAATGTGAATCAGGCTGGGGAATCTCCATGGTGTCAAAGTGTATGTCCCATACTACTCATCCAGGCCTGTTCTGTTTCTCCCTATCACTTAAGCAGCCACCCTACCTAGCAGCCTGTGGCCAGACTATAACATACCATCCAGTCTTGGGCAATGTGGCTCTCTGATACCACCCCTCCCCTTCCCACCCCATAAGGGTTACTTCCATCTACTTAGTGTTATACAACCCAGAGAACTAGAGGAAAAATCCCTCCCCACTTGGCCAGCCTGGAGGGGACTACCCACATCTCTGTCCTTCCCCTCCCCAGGGCATACCATGGGAACAGTACCCAACCAAGTCCCTCCTCTCCTTGTGAATGAGAAATCCAGACATCTGGATGCTAAGGGCTTCCCTCACCACGCTGCAGCCTAGTGGCACAAATCTAACTTCTGATCCTGCCTCTGTCAGATGGCCCTGGCCCTGCCTGGGCCCCGTTTCTGATAAATACCCTCTCTACCACCTCAGCAAAGAGAAATCGAATTTGTCCCATGGACGAACCAAATTGTGAGTGGTACCACCTGTAGATCTGAGGATGAGGAGCCCTGCCTATCACAACACAAACATACGCATATTTTGTATACTTAAAAAAACCAATTGTATTTCTGCTGCTTAGAGCTGGTACACAGTACAGACCTAGCATGACCCAGTAGCCTGAACATCCACTCTCCTTACGAATGTAGTTCAGGCATCACAGCTCTTGTCCTAGTGCTCAAAGCCAAAGGCAATTGCATCCAAATGCCAAGAAGATGTGTGGGTTGTGCTGCTTCAAGCAGTAGAGATAAACCCAGCTTTGAAATGTGGGGAGATTTGAGTGATTTCAGTGCCTAGATAAGAGAAGAAGTAAATTAATTAACTAGAACAATTCTTCCTTTAACGATCTCATGAATAAATGCAACTGAGTCTTGAATAACCAATAGCCTTGTGTACTTCTCAATGAGCCAAGCGATCACTTTCTTGTTTCTCTTTGCACTCCAATTCCTTGTTCCAGAAATACTCATGAGTTTGTGTGGCACTCATAGTTGGCCATGGCAGCTGGGGACATGGGGCAATATCAACTCATATCACTCTTAAATGTGTATCAACTCAAGGCTAGACATAGCAGAAGAAAGGTGATACCTATTCTGTATATCAGCAAGTAGACTGATTAGAATCATAAAAATTGTGGATAGTTTACTTTAAAAAAAACTTTATTAAGATTTAATTTTTCAAAAGTTAAATTAAAATTTTAGCTTCACATAATTTTTATTTAAAAATTCAATATTAATTATATTGACATTTCGTCTTAATTTCACAGGATAATTTGGAATGGTTTCAAAGAAAAACAAGTTTTTTGAAAACATCAATTTAATTTTTTAATTTTGATATGTAATTGCAATTAACATATTTGATTAAATATATCAATTTTGTATTCTTTCAATAATTGTATTTTATTGTGTTTTTCTTTAGATCACTGAGAATCAGTGCAAGTTATTATCACCATAGAAACAGAAAAGAAAGTGGAGCTCAGAAAAGAAAAAATTAAAAAGGAAATGGAAAATCAGTGATGAAGGAAAATGCTTACGTTTTTAAAAACTGAAAACAATGAAGAGTTCCGTTGAACATGATCTACATACAATTTGAAACAAAATATTACAAATTCTTGATTTGTAAAGATTCAAGACTTAATTACTGATCAAAACAATGAAATTTAGCATGAAAAATATTCCCATGAAATGTGTAACCTGAACTTTGTATTTTGCTGACTTTCAATCATAAAACTCTGGCTTTACACATTTTTATATGTTGTCATTCTGGAGGCATATTTGTCAGACTAGGAGGCTAGAACATATTTTATTTAATGGTTAGTTTCACTTATAACATTCCACTATTTAGACACATGGTACGCAGATCTGCATTAGCCCCTACACCAGGTCCCATAAATGCCAGGGGGCAGGCATGTGTCTGAGCCTAAGCAGGAGGCAGTGTGTTCAGTGGTCAGAGCTTAGACTTTCGAGTTCAAATCACAGCGGTGCTGCTTACTAGCTGGTAACGTTACTTTTGGGAGCCTCAGTTCCCCCACCTGTAAAATGGACATAGTAAAACCTAACTCATTTCTACTCGTATGCTCCAGAATGTAAAGTCCTCATTTTTATTTTTCCCATCTGCCTTTTATAATCTCATTTATCCTAAACCAAGGAAACAGTGGTTTCAGCTGTGTACTTCAATAGCCGAAATGACATTGCTGTGCTCCTTGAGATCAAGCGGTGAGAAGGCACAGGTGTGCTTTTATTGGATTTTGCTTTATTGTGCTTCATAGGTGTTGCAGTTTTTTACAGATTGAAAGCAAAGACCCTCCACTAGGAAAAAGATTACAACTCGCTTTGTTGCGAGGTTCACTTTATTGCAGTGGTCTGGAACTGAGCCCACAATATTTCCAAGGTATGCCCCCTGGAAACCTTATGCACCAAAGAGCCAGCCCCTGGGTTTATCGCAGTAGGCATTCCTGAGAATTCTTCACAGGAATATAAAATGAGGAAATAGAAACAAGCCTACACACCTGGTTTTCAGCAAATCAAGGGGCTCAGTAAGCCCAGCACATGGTGTTGCTGTATTGGCAATTTGCATTCTCCTTCTAGCTAACTCCAGCTGAACGCCAGAGCCCCATGAGGAGACCTGGACCCTCTCAACCTCCACTGAGGTAGAGCATAGCAGTATTGATGCTAAAAATGTAACACCAAAGATGCCAAGGTGGCCTCAATTCAGAAAGATGGGGCTTAGAACAGAACAAAACCCTGAAGTGCAATGCCATCCTTCCCGAGTGTACGGAAGCCATCCATTCCAAAACTCCACGGCCCCAGCACGTGAGACCCTCTGAGAGCAGCAGGTGCCGGGCCTGGGTGAATGCTGGCGGTCTTTCTGAGGGGCTCCGCCTTCCCCCACAGCCACAGCGGCTCCACTCATTTACATGGGGAGCAGTGACCTCAGCTCTGTGCCCAGAGGATGCCTGCTGGAAAGTTACAGACTAAGTCATAAGGTGTGGCCCCCAAACTCTGGGAAGGGCACCGTGAGAGTGGACAGGTGTGCTCTGGGTCCACAGGTGTTAACTAGGACCGTCCTGGGCAAACCAGGATGTGTAGTCGCTTTAGTCATGGAGAGAGCTGAGTAACCCTAGTAAGACTTGGAGATGTGCGGCTCCCTCTCCTCCCCATCCCAAAGCTGTCTTCGGCTCATTGAAATCAGTAATGTGACAGACAGAGCAAGGTGACCTCGACCCTGAACTCCATGAGGGACCCACTGTATGACTTCAGATAAGATAGGTTTGGGCGCATTTTCTCCACATGGACAATAAGGCTAATGATACCCGCCAACCCAATACAGAGGCCTTTGGCAACAGCACACACTACACAGAAAGCATCATTCTCTACCTCAAGTCTGCATTGTCCAAAATATGTTGGACCCTGCTGGACATGTACTCTTTTGTATTGTTATATCTCAAAAAAATCACAGATGGAGCTGTGTGACCTTGAATTGATTTTTAAACCTTTTTGCTATCTTTACCTGCCAAGTTAAAAAGCTTCATGACCTCTGAAGTTCTTTCGAGCTCTACAATTCTTGATCTGAGCCCTGAGAGAAACGCATAATAGCTAATAATGACGGCTCACCCTTGTGGACCATGACATACTAGGCACTGCTCTCAGCACTTTCCTTCTGTTGACTTGCTCCATGTCCCCAGCTGCCCAATGAAGCAGATGTTATAGTAACCCCACTGAGCAGATGAAGAAGCTGAGGCCAGAAAGGTCTAGTTGGCCTGCCTGGAATTAGATTGCCCAAGTCAAGCTAAGGCAGTGCCTCTTCTCCAGAAGTTCAAGTTTAGTGACATTTTCAGTCTGGTAAATATTGCACGCTATCAGAAGAGATAACTAATAGCCGACCTTCATATATGTGGCACTTATATGTACCTGGCGTGTTCTCAGTGCCTAACATATATTAATTGATTTAATACTCATTATATCCCTAAGAAGTAGAAATTATTGTTATTGCCTGTTTACACATAAGGAAATCAAGGCATAGAGAGTTAAGTAATTGCCCAAGGTCTGAGCTAGGAAGTAAGAGCTAGGATTTGAATCTAGCTTCAGGGTTGTATTACCTGCCACCACATGACACTAACTAAACCTGGGCCTTTTAGGAGCATCAAAGAGGGACAATTAACCTAGGCCAGGCATTGAGGTGGGGATCCTGGAGAAGATATCAAATAATTCACTAGAGTTAGGCAAGTAGAGCAGGGAAGGGCATTGAAGGAATAGTATCGGCTAAGGCACAGAAGTATGAAGAATAACTATTCAAAGAAATGTAAGTAAGACTAGAGTGAAGGGAGACAGAGGACGGAAGAATTACTTAGAGAAAATAAGCTGTGTTCACTTTTCGGTCCTTTTCAACTTTTCTGAACACTAGGATTTTTTTCATAATAAGACCATTTTAAAGGCACTGTCATGTCTCAGTGGGGGTCACGCTAAAAAAGCAGCAGAAATCTGTAGTGCACAGAGAAGAACGTATGCCATGTCCAGCTCCCAGCTGCCTGGGTGGGGTTGGCAGACCCTGAAGTGAGAGGGCCAAGGAGCAGAGGGGCCGGTCCCCAGGGAGCCCCTGATGAGGGAATCAGAGCTGCGGGAGCCTGTGCGTGTGGTTTTGAAGCAGCTCAATATGATCTTTGGGCCAAGCAGGGAATCCAGTGTGGCCAGCAGCAGACAATAGGCTGAGCAAATTGAAAGCGTTCAAGCGTTAAGGTTTGAGGGAGAGCAGGGCATGGATATGGAGGAGGGGGAGAGGTCGAAGGCAGGAGGGAGAAGCCTGAACTCAGAAGGGCCTGTGCTAAGATGTCTCAAGGACAGAGGCTCCGGGTGCAAGCTATGGTCCCTGCAACAGTTGCATGCGCACCAAGAAGCAGCACACACTGTGAGGCCGGGGGCCAGGCTGGCTCATCAGCATGGGTGCTGCAGTCTCTGCAAACCCCAGGAGGGGGCCCCTGGAGGAGAGGGAAAGGTGCTGGTCTCACCTCCTCAGGGTGGTGGAGATGGGCCCCTGGCCCTGGCAGCAGTGATCTCTAGGCAGGGAAGGGTTGGGGGGCATAGAGAGTAAAGAAAAGAGTTTGAGAAGCAATGACAACAAACCAACAGTAAAAACTGTGCCTGGCCCTGGCTGGGTAGCTCCTTTAGTTGGAATGTCGTCCCATGCGCCAAGGGGTTGTGGGTTCAATACCTGCTTGGGGCACATGCCTGGGTTGCTGGGGTTCAATCGCTGGTCAGGGTGCATATGAGAAGCAGCCAATTAAAATTGCCCTCTCTCCCCCCCCTACCCCTTCCTCTCTTTCTCCCTCTAAAAATCAATGAATGTATCCTCTGGTGAGGATTTAAAAAAAAACACAAAAAACTGTGTCTGAATCATTCTACTCTCTGTGATCTACTTCTTTGAGGTTCAGTTTCTTCCCCTGTTAAAAAAGAAATGGGGACAGTCACAGCCCCTCCCCCATAGAGGGGGGAGGTGCCATGAGAATTGAGTGAGACACTGTACTATCGAGCAGTGACCAAGCACACAGCAGGTAAACAATACATGATGGCTACAGGTACTATTTCAAATAATTAAAAATGGAGTAGGAGAGTGCTTCGAATATCCCAAATTGGCACTGCCTGAGGAACACAGGAAGTCAGAGACCCTCAGAAGGAAAAGGACGGAAACCAATCACACATCCCCCTCTAGGGACAGCACTGTTGGGCCATTTCACACCCTGAGATTTCTAGCAACAACAATGCCTAGTGTCTTCCCCAGCCACTTGAACCACAGAACATGTTTGCACCCAGATCTGTGCTAGAATAAGGCATCAGTGAGGAAGAAAAAGCTTCTTGCTTCATTCAGGATGATTAACCCCTCCCTAAAAGATAAGAAACCCAACCCGGAGTGTAATTCCTTCCTGTCTATCCTGCCAATGCATTTGCCATTTTCAAAAACAAAAACCTCTCCCTGAATAATTCATTATTCAAAGGAAGCCTTAGCCCAAAGTGCGCCACTCCATTTATTCTGGCATAAGAGCCAATCTCAGGCCATGTGCATGTGTTTCTGAAAAGGATCCACATGAGAAATCGCTTTTTAAAACGTCGATATCTGAGGAGGCAAGCAGAGAGTTTAAAAGGGCCATAATTCATAAATCAATGACGCCACACTCCTGGGGAAGCAGTCTGCATTGACTGCTCAACAATTCCATTTGCAGCAAGCTGTAACATCTGCGTCTCCCTGGGTCACCAGCCGGGGCCCCTGGGCTGTGGCCCACGATAATGAGGCAATGTGTCAGGGATGCTCAGAATCTTATGTTCTTTGGGACTTGGGCATGGGGGTGTGGGACCGCTGTACATTTTACCTAAGTCTATTAGTTTCTGTTAACATACCAATAACCAGGACCAATCTGAGCAAAGCAAAAAACAAAACAAAACAAAACAATTTGCATAGTCATGACTCAAGTGTCCCTTTGACCTATTGAGCAAGACTTCACGCGTAGGTATGAGACCCTGTCCTCTCCTTTATAGGCAACTGCACAGGTTTCGGCTGAGCCCAGATCCTGCTTCCAAACATGTGTGTGGAGCAATTGAAACAACTCTTGTTGTCGATGGTTCCCGATGGCCTCGATCAAAGCACAGTGGTTCACGGGGGTCAGGGCTGCAGAAAGAGAACCCCACACATGGAGTGGCCAGCTGCCTGCATAGCTTATGCAGGAGTAAAAGCAAGGGCATGAGCGAGAAATTCCGTAAGCCAAGGCTGCCCTTTAGAGTTGCTTTTTGACATGAACCTCACCGCTGCTAGAGGAAAACAACCTGGATTGATGAGGGATTGTTGCTGCAGAGAAACGAGAGACAGAACACCTGGGAGCTCTCAGGGTTTGCAAAGAGCAGGGGACCTGGAGGAGTCTAGGTATAAATTCTTTCCTCTCTCAGCTTGCCTCCCTCCCCCTGAACTGTCTAACCAAACACAGACAGAAGAAAGAGAACAACTGGGAGAAAAGAGAAGCCCAGGAAAGATCGAGAACAAGTGGGATTCAGAGCTGTATGTTTTCACCATTCACCCAGATTCAACAAATAGGAGGGATCCTTCTCTCAGTCATCAAAGAGCTTTCCAGTACATGCTGTGTAGAGGACAGTTAACTGCATTCAATCCTAGAAATAATTCTCGGAGCAAGAAGCTATTCTTAACCCCATTTTACAAGTGAGGAAATCCAGGGACCGAGAGGTTAAGTCAATTGGTCAAAGTCACAGATTAGTGAGCAGTGGAGGTGGGACATGATCTTGGACAGTCAGGCTCCAGAAGCCACACTCAGCCACCATTTTCTTGGTGTCTTAAAGCCGATACAATAAGCTAAAGAGAAGTGAAGGGGTGGCAGGAGGCACAGTTTATCTAGTTACGTGTTTAGGAGAGCGATGGGAAGTGGCTAGTGACAACAACAGAGCACTCACTGAGTGTGTAATAGGTGTTCACTGAGCATCTACAGGCCTGTCATCATTTGCAACACCCTATGGCACAGGTCCCATTGTCCTCATCTCACAGAGGAGAAATCCAAGACCCAGAAAGGTCCTCTCGTGTGTATGTTCTGGAGCCAGGATTCCCATCCAGACGGCCAGGCTCAGAATCTGTGCTCTTAACCATAACGCTCTACCACCCACCATCAGCATCTGAGCTTCAGTACCACTTAAATATCAGCAAGGGAAGACAGGAGCCTGTAATCCACATCAAGAAAAGGCTGTCTTTAAGCAAGGTGTAACTGCTTTGCATAGCTACCTATAAAGATTCTGAGGTCGAATAAGCTATCAGAATTTAACCCTGGTCAGGAGGCTCAGTTGGTTGGAGCATGGTCCTGCACACCAAAATGTTGCCAATTTGATTCCCAGTCAGGGCACATACTTGGGTTGCAGGTTTGATCCCCAGCCAGGGAAGGTACTGGAGGCAGCCGATAGACGTTTCTCTCTCACATTGATCTCTCTCTCTCTCTCTCTCAAATTAATAAACATATTTTTTGGTGAGGATTTAAGGAAATTTTTAAGTAAAAAAATTTAATTCAGCAGGTATCAGTTGGGCTCCTATTTGGTTACTTATGATCAACTAGTCAACTACATTCTTTAAGAAAGAAAAGAAAGTAAGACTATGGAAAGAAACTAGGGATTTCTAGAAATACTGTGTAGTGTGAATTCTGTTGGCCCAAAGTGGTGCCTGAAAGAAGGAAGCGAGATCTCATGGGCACAGGACCAGCTTGGGGGACTGCAAACGGGCTGTGCCGGGGAGAGAGTTCTGGACCGGGGCCTCCACCTGCTCGGCGGTGGCCTTTGCTCACCCCAAGCCAGTGCTAGACTTAACAATTCCTGGGATTTTCTTCATGTCTAGTATGCTGTTATTCTAAGCAGTGGAGTTCCACATTTTAGTATTAGGATCCCCTTTCTCAAAAACCTCAACACCTAAAATGGACATAGGAAACTCATCTGGTGGGAATAGAGGGAGGGTCAGCAGAGCGCAGGCCACCATGACCTGCCCCACCTCCAGCCTCTTGGTAAGTCAGTTATTGCTACAAGTCAGTTTAGAAGCCTCCCTTTTGTCATCTAAGTGTGAGCTGTAGACTACAAAAGGTGGGGGCTGGGGGGAGGCATGCACAGAAGAGATGCCTTGTAAGAGGTCTTCAATCAAGTATAGGCCTGGGTCTCCCAGAGAATTATCTCCCACCCTCTCTCCACCACAGCCACCATTACCATCAAGACCACAAAATTATACTGTCAGCTGCTTGGCTAGAGAATCAACAACCTTGAAAACTTCCAAGGAAGTCACAGAAAGAGATATAAAATACCTTCACCGATCAATTTCCACAATGCCCAGCGCTCAGTACATCCCTCCTCAAGTGTGATAACCTTCAAAGTCTGCAGAAGATTAAAAAGGAGCAGAAAAAAGTGGAGGGTTACCCAAGGTTGCAAGCACAATGGCCAGAATGTGTGTAAATACTGGAGTGGCCCTGTGCTGCTTTGGATCCCCTGATATAATGGTCATTTCCTGGAGCCCCATTTCCTTTCATTGTATTTCAGTGGAACAAAAATGTTATAGTGAGCAGCTACTCAAGTCACATAGGTTATTTTAATAGATACATCCTACGAGCCTTGAAAACCTGCTCTAAGCACTGATAACAAGGCTAAATATATCACAGGCCCTAATAGTGAATTCGAGAATCTAAAAACAGTGAGATTGCACGTGTGTGTTTTTCTCAGCGCATCCTGCAAGCTTTCTCACATTCTGGGCCCCTTGACACATATTCTCATGATCCCTGTCCCTGAACCTCAGTCTAAGGCACCGCTTTCATGTGAGCCTGAATTCTGCTGCATCGAGTTAGCTCTTCAGCATCCCTCATTCGGCTGTGCATTTAATCTGAACGCTGAAGGATGATGCTCTCACTTATGTGTATGTGCATTTTTGCACATACGAACATGAACAACAGAGCTGGTTCCACAAGCACTCTCTGCCCAGGCAGCCACCACGTAAAAGCCTTTCACAAACCACTGGTGAGCCCCTGTAACACATAGCTGCTCTCGGGAGTTTCCACTCTCGTGATCAGAGACAAATCTGTGGTGTCTCAGGTGTTTGATCGCATTTCTCCTTTCCTTCGTGTCACACCAACATGGACAAGTGCTACCATTTGTGTGTAAACTTGTAAAGCTGGTCGAAAGACAAAGGTTGTCATTATCTCCAAGAAAAAATACTGCTTACATGAAAAGATTTCCAAGCCTCTCAGAGAAGACAGATTAATAAATAGCGGTATTGCAGGCAAATAAATAAATAAATCTTAAAGCAGTGGTTCTCAACCCGGACTGCTCATTAGAAAGTCTTGTCAGGGAGATTTTCAGACCCTTCCAAGCTCCTCCAGGTGGTTTTCCTGGGCAGCCAGGATTGAAAACACAGGCCTTCAGCATCATGGTGGTTTTGCTAGGCCCTAGGTCAGCGGTTCTCAACCTTGGTGCCTACTAGAGTCTCAAGGAGACTTGTAAAAATATCAATGCCTGGGACTCACCCCCAAAAATTCTGGCCTGGGATGGAGCTGATCGTGGTATTTGAATATTATTTCAAAATGCAGCCAGGGTTAAGGACCACTAATCTAAGTCAATGTGCTTCTCGGATCAGTTTATCCTTAATCTGTGAAGATGAAGAACTCTGAAAATGTATCTTCATCTATTTTTTCAGATCTAGAAATCCAAATGGCAGTACTCCTTTGCCTACCTTAAATAGGGAGTAAGTAATGAGGGCACCTGGATGAACAATTAAGTCGGATGTTACGATGTCCCCATTCATCCCTTCAGCCTGAACGTCCCTCGGGTCCTTATGTGGGGCTTGTTCCATCTCATTTCATACACTGTTCAAACAAAGATCATTCATCTGGTTTCTAAACTAACAGGAGATCAGAATGGAGCAAATTAGAAGTGATAGAAGGGGTGGGTAGAAAAGAGGAGAGAAACTATTAGAAGCAGTCCCCTGACTGCAGTGACACATGACTGCTAATAGGGAGAGGACAGAAAAGCTGAAGTAAGTGGAGACAGCACAAGAAAGGATTGCAGTTAGGGTTCTTTAATGAAGGTGCTGTGTGGAGATCAAAGTGCCATATCACCAATAATCCTAAGAATAACCCAGAGTTCATTATGTTACCTGTGGAAGCTGAAATATAAGTGAAGACTTCTTCCATCAAAAATAGTAATAATAAAAAGCAAGTGCAATTAAAGGGATGACTCTTTAACTACTTGGCAGTCGCAGCCGCCCAGATTGCCTCATCTCCAGAGGATCCCCCGCAGCCACAGGCTTCTGCAGGAGATTTAAGCAGGAAAAGCCTCGGCTTGACCAGGAAGAAACCCTTGTCCCTGTCAGAGTCAGAAGGCAGTGAGACCTGAGAAACACAATGGATGATCCTGAGCCCAGGGTTTCTTGGGCACCAGGGCACAGGCCAACTCTGAAAACCTAAGATCGGGCCCAGCTAAGGCCCCGGGGAACCCTACCTGGGGCCTCCCATTAACTCTACCCCCACTGCACAGGCCCTCCAGGCCTGTAATTCCTTGCACAGAACATCATCCCTCCCAGGCCACGCACCCCAACGTCCAGATACTTCTTTTAAATGCAAAACTCTGGGATGGCTAATAACCTGAATCCCGAAGACTTAAGCAATTTGTGAGGTTTACTTTGTTTATACAGCAAGGCCATTGTTTTCAATGTTTTCCCTTCTCTAAGTGAAATCTTATATGGAACCCAAATATATTACAAAGATAAAACGAGACGCCCCTGGTTGAAGGGCTTTTTGAAGCTACAATCTTGTTACCCCTCCCTCCCATCAAAGTCCCATGAGACACCTGGTTAGGAAACCATTTGAAAACCTACATGACCCTCCATCTCCATTATTTTTTATTCTAATAGGATTTCTATTTGTTCCCCAAATCCATAGATAGGCCTGCTGACCGGCCTCCTGTACCTGGAATGCCATTTTGACCCAGCTCCTAGAGCTAGGCTCTGTTGCAGCTAACATAAACTGATGCCAGGAAGCCACGGCCAGCACGTTCCCAGCAGAGCCTACACCCACAGCCCGGGCTGCTCCCCACTGGGGCACAGCACTTCACTAAAAATGGCCTGGCGCAGAACTTCCTACACCTGCCACCAGGTAGCATTCACCCACGGTCTCCGTTTGATGTGCTGACTCCCAAAGCCGTGAGATCCTAGTTCCTGATGGAACCACCTGGGAAATCTGGATGAACGTGAGAAACTGGCTTCATGGTCACCTGTGAAGCTCTGGAAGCAGACTGCCTGGGTTTGGCTCCTGGCTCTACTATCTCCTTGCAATTTTGTGCAAGTGCCATAAGCTGTCTGAGCCCTCGGTTTCCACTTGTGTAATGCAGGGGTTAATGACAGTGGCTGCCACTTGAGGTTGTTGGAGGATTAGTACAAACCAAGTACTTAGAACCCATGCAGCATGTGGTAAACTCCTCGGGAGGTTTACTGCCATTTGATAATGAACTTGGACACTTGCCACCTCATCCCCACCTCTGACTTCTCACACAAAATAATATGCCTTCTCCATTGAATCTCCAGTGCTTGAGAGAACCTAGCTTGTGCCCCAAAGGCCTGTTCTGTCCCTGGGAGAGAGGCCAGGCCCCCTTGCATCTACCTGGCCTTATTGCAGCAAATTAGGTCACATGCAGATGAAACTTAAAAGATAAAATATATGGCTGAAAGGAGATACTAGGAGAAGGCAGAAAGGAAAAAAAGTGGGGGTGATAATGGCATACAGAAATGGCAGGTGGGGTAAGGGATCCAACTTTGCTAATGTCAGTTTTCTAGGAACTCTGTGGTTGAAGTCGTTAAACAGCAACTGTCACCGGAACTCCTCTTGGAGACTTGGGGTAAATTCTACGGTTTAGCCAGAACCAGGGATACACGAAGACATTGGACAGCTGACCTAAATAGCATAGGACACCAGAGGGCAAGGAGCAGCACAGGACAAAAATAAGTCACTGGAGGACTGCAATTGATGTTCCCTGTGCATTATTTATTTCAATTACAGATTTCCATCAGGTGTCTATGGAAGGTCATGAGTCCCTGGAGAGATGACCCGGCAGGGCAGTGAGACTCTCGGACCTTGGCAGCGCCTGGGCAGCTTGGCTGTAACCTATTCCTGCTGCAGAGCCTGAGGAGGTGCTGAGTTGCAGTAACAGGTGAGTCAGGGAGAGGGATCAAGGCCACGTCATGACCCTGTTTTTACTATGCTCCAACGAACAGCATGGCCAGACCTCCCATTCACCCTGTGCTACATGTGAAATGAAGGTCAGAGATTTGCTTCTGGCTGAAGCCCTCCCATCGACCCCGTTCCCTGGCCCGTCCTCACTGCCCCTAGTCCACCACAGGTGCTCTAATCCCAACGACCGGCTCTCACGGCTGCTGGCGCCACAGGCAATGACTGCCATGAGTTCAGAAAACAAAACTGAACTCGATGAGTAATGTCTGAGAGACTCTGAATAAAAACAGACAGCTTCTCAGCAAGACCCTTCTCCTCTGTCCCATGGGGCACACTGAAGTAGCATCTCCCCTTTCTACAAGTGTCTCTCAAACACCTGCCACTCACATACTACCTCACAGTTTCCACTCGACCTGCTTACCACTTACATCTCTTCTTCTTAAACAAAAACACAATGCTACTCAGGAAAGCTAGTATCAGTGCTCAAATAATTGTTTTTATGCCATACGAAACAAAATAATATTCTTCTGAAACCCCTGCTTTTGTTTAAAAAGGGAGAGATAAGTATTAGAGAGATGTTGTCAACACTCTGGCCCCAACTTGGAAGTTTCTCCCTGATAAGATCAGAGAGCTGAATGAAAATTTGGGGAAAAGGAAGACTATTTTTTGAGGCATAATTATATACAATGCAATGCCCAGATCTTAAGTACACACTTTGCTAAGTCTGACAAATGTATACACCTGGGTCACCAATGTCCCAATAAAGACAAAAAATGGTATCATTATCCCCAAAACTTCTCTCTTGTCCCTTGCCAGTCGACCTCGCCCCCAACCAGAAGCAACCCCCATTTAGATTTCTATCTCTATAGATTAGTTTTTTTTCTGTTCTTGAACTACATAATATTGCCTCTGGAGATAGCTTTTCCATGGTTAAGTAAAAGTGATGATGTTTGTATGTGTTTAAATTTTTTCATGATAAAAGTCTTTTTTTTTTAAAGTAATGGAATGTCCTGTCTACACTTTACCTCCAGCATTCTTCAGACCCTCCAAATGGAATGAGAATTGTAGAACTGGAGGGCACCATAAACTAAAGAAAGGCAAAGAATATGCCAAATTAGGAAATTGTATTTTGACTGCAGAGCCCAACATCATCCTGATAACAGCATCGATTTGCCAAATTCTCCCCGCTAAATCCCAATGAATCTGATTATCTTTTAACTCCCCAAAAGGAAGCCTCTCCAAGACTCACATTCCTTCACAACCATCCGGATTCTGCCTGCTCCTTTGGTCGGCTAGGACACCCTCCTCACCCACAATGGGCTGCGTGCTCCCTCTGAGGACTGCCTTCCCACCTACCTCCCACCCTACACCATCCTTCCTCAGGACCCCACACAAGGCCAGCATCTCTCCCTCCCTTAAAATCAACTTTATGTGGCACATTTGCACTGAGCCTTCTTCGCCTTCAATTGTCACCTTAACTCTACAATTAGACAGCAAGCACCTTGAGGGCAAGCACAGAATTATCTTGGCACCAATGAAAAGATACTGAAGACAGAGAAATACATGTGGGTGAAGATGCATGTGACTGAAATGAAAAAAAAGACTGCCTGCAGGTTGGGTCCTGAACAAGGTTCAAGGTCATAACCTCGAAGGGAAAGAAAGAAATGAATGGAGGCAGCAGCATTATCTTTCATGATGGCATTTAATCTACAAACCAACACTGTTCCTGGGACTTTCCTATCACAGATTCCTGGGCCTCACCGCTACAGACTTAACTCTGGAGCAGAGCTCAAGAATTTGCACACTCCCCGGCTCCTGGAAGATTCTAACACGGACGGTTTACAGACCACACCAAGAGAAACACCACTTGGGAACAGAAGACAGGGCAGGATACTGAACACCCCCACATCTAGATCAAGGAAAATGTGGTCCTGGCTGGCACACGGAGCCTGACTTGTGTTCTAGTGAATTCTATCTCTGTCACTGGAGGTGGGATGGAATGGTAAGAAAACCACTCTGATACAACCAAAGGTAAATGCAAAGTAAGAAAAACAAAAGGTATATAAAATTTCCAGCGAGAGAAAAGCTGAACCCCAGTAAACGAAACCACACACACTTCCTGACCTGGGGCCTTGTCCTATTTTCTTTATAACTTTACACAGTGGTGTTTTCCTGTCCCTGGAAGGAACACCAGCAATAAGGCAGACTTTGGGGTACAGCCTTAGGTGGGTGGGGGTATATGTGTGCACAAATGCACATGGTGATTTAAAAAAAAAATTTTTTTTAAATAAAAAGGCTAACTACAGGACAGCAAAACCAGCAGGATGATGCCGAGAGACCTGGCATTCTTACCACAACTAACGAAAACCCCAAGTAGCTATCTGTCCTCCGTAACCAGGGAACAAAGGCGGTTTTCAGATGGCTGTGTGGAAAGGAGGTAGAAGTCATTCCAGCACTTAGAGCTTCAGTTGAAAATAAACAAACAGCCCAAGTCTGCCCAAGGACCAGGCTGCCAGGCACCAGCCTGGGAGCGCACGCTGGCCGCTGGGGCCAGCACACAGCTGTTTATACGTGTAATCCAATTTGGATTGGAAAGGCACATGAAAATAAATGGATTATCTTGAAATTGTAAGAGCAAAACTCGCTGGGACAAAAAGTAATAGAATAATAAAGCGGAAGTACCTGAGTAAGGTCAACCGAGGGGCTGTTTCTCACGAACCATTTCTGACCCAGTCTGCTTTCTGGACTCCAATATGATGAAACCATGACTGGTGACTTGACACAAAGCACATGCCAACCTGTGGGTAGAGGTTTGCTGAGTGTATCCCTTGCCATGTGTGTGTGCGTGCACGGGCATATATATGTATATATAATCAATCAACCAAAAAAACACTCCAGAGATTATATGACAAAGAGCTGATTATCTCAACTCCGTTTATAGCTTAGGAGGAAGAAAAGTGAGTAGTTCATAAAAAAAAAAAAAAAAAGAAAGAAAAAAACCATCTTTCCGAAATCTAAGGGTCAAACAAAAGCATACATTATCCAGAAAACACTGGCCTTCTATCTTGGGTCTATCTCATCCCGCCTTCCCTGGAGGCTGGATTCAACTCTGCCTCTCCACAGTAACAATGACCACCATTTATTGAGCATATGGTACGTGCCAAGGGCTGGCGAGGTACAGTCTGGAATGGCCACACCAGTCCTGGGGTAGGGACTGTCAGCCCATTTTAAAGATAAAGAAACTGAGGATTATATTCTAAGTGACTCCAACACCACATTGCTACCAAGTAGGGACTCAGGGTTTGAACTTAAGCCTGCGTGGGGTTGGTTTCATTACAGCACGCTGCCTCCACCAAAGAACATAAACACAGTCTCCAAAATCAACATAGATTCCCAGGAAGTGGGAGGCTGAGGCTGTGAGCACTTGTTGGGCCAGAATCAGAAGAAAGACAAAAAGAAGACTCCCAGAGGAGCATTGGTAGCTTACTCAAGAAAGTATATTCCTCCTTTAACTCAACTCAAAAGAGTTTATATGGCAGATTAAAGAGGAATAATCCCCAATTCACAGGCTGCATATATGAAGGATGCCTCGTATTATGAACAACCACTGTGCATGGATCATAAGAAATAACAAAAATTTTGACAAAGATCAAACAGACATAACCAAAGACGAGGCTCAAACTTCAGCTCCATTTACTGCTTACTGATTCTGAGAAACAATGTGACTCATCCAGGATTCGGACAATAACTTTGTTTCTTAAGCGAAGGGACTGAGGAGGGGATGAATCAGGCAAAATCCCCCCAGGTTACCTCCCGTGGTTCGCCCCAGCAAGGAGATTGATGGATGCAGTAACTAAGTAAAGGAACCCCACCCTCTGGTGCCCCAGACTCCTAGGAGCTCAGGAAAGTGATGAGAAACTATTTTTAATGTTTCAGATGGCCTAAAGAAAAGCATACATTTCACTGAGATAAGACTACACAGCAAATTAAATAATCAAGTTCAGTTGCTTTAATGTCATGTCAGCATGGAAACCCTGCATTAGCAGCTCTTTTCCCAAGTCTTTGATTCACAGAAAATAGCAACCAAATTGTCTTTAAGAAATGTGATTTATTCCCATGGTCAGGGGGAGGGGAGGCTAATCAAAGATATTGAAAAACTTGGAATGACCAGCTATGAAATATGTGGCTGAAGACGGGCTCTGGGGATGGGGTAGGAAGTGGGATTCAGAACCAGTCATTTAATTTCTAAATTAAGTGATTCTTCTGCAGGAGCTCGTGATACGATGGGTAAAGCATTTCAACAGCACCGGCAATTTCTGCAAACACTGTTCTGATTTTTCCCAGCTCTGAACTGAGACATTTAAGCTGTTCTCAGTGGCTTGGCAGTGTCAACTGGGTAAACTAGCTGCGAAGAGGAAAGAAAAGCATTTTTATGTTTTTTAATATGAAGATATATGACTTACAGGAGGAAGGGAAGAAAGTCAGTGCAAAACCACAAGAGGAGAAAGCTCGAGACTTCCACTTGCGGCGAGAGCCAGCTGCTGGTCAGCTCCGGATGACCAGATGGTGAGATCAGACAGTCCCGGAGGCCCGCTATGGGAGGTGAGATAAGATGAGATCTCCCGGCAGCTAAGCATCTGGAAGTCAAGCTTATGGAGGTTTGGGGTGCTCCCTCTTTGTCTCTCACCTGCAAATCCAAGGGACTGCTTGGGGAGGCCAGGGGAGTGTATTCTTTCCTAAAGCCACCACTCTTATTCTTGGTCTCTTAATTCCACTGCCTAAAAAGCTCCACCCTTTTGGCTAAGAAATCAAATCTGATTCTGCCCAAGACCCTGGAACTAACTACCTGTTTACAAGAATTATAGGGACAGAGGAGTATGTGCAAAGACACCACGGGGATCCAATCAACAGAATTAAGAATGTGGGAAACTTTTCAGGACAAGTGATTGCTTTTTTTCAACAAATCACTGGCAAAACAGAAAGGAAAAGGAAAGAGTAGAAGCCTAAGAATAAAGAGAGACTTCAAAAGCAGCAACCAAATGCAATAATATGGATTTTATTTAAATCATGATTCAAACATATTAGCTGCTTTAAAAAAATGTACAAGACAATTGGAAAAAGGTGAACACTGACTAGATATTTGATTTACACAATAATTCATGGTTTTTTTCCTGTGATAATGACAGTGTGGTTATATTTTCTAAGTGTTCTTATCTTTTGAGATAGATACAAACATATTTTCAGATGAGTTGTATGATGTCTGGAACTTCCTTTAATATAATCCAGTTGGGGGAACCTATGGAAAGGGATAGCAGGGAAACCAGATTGGCCAGGTATTGACAAATGTTGAAGCTGGGAGAATGGATTTAGTCTATTTTTTATATGTGGTCAAAATTTTCAATAGCAAAAGATTTCTTAAAAAGCTAAAAGATGACTTCAATACATTTTTGAGGTTTTTATAACAAGAAAATTTTCAAATTGTAGTTTAAACATAACCCTGTGTAAAGTAACTCATTATATATGTGCATATATTGATTTATGTATATATGAGTAGACATATTTATCCATTTTACTTTACAGGCATAAGAAATCTTCTAGAAGCATATCCACCAAACTTTAGGGTTTTTTTGTTTTGTTTTGTTTTGTTTTTGCTTTATGTTCTTCTGCATTGTTTCAATTTCTTCCATCAAACATGTGTTACTTCTTAATTTACAAATGTCACATGGGAGTGGATATGCTGACTCCTTCGAGCCCCAAACTAGCTCTCAAGGGCTCCGTATCCTGGGCCTTCATCCATAATACCAGGCTCAGCTCTGGACCGGCAGCCTGTCCTTGCCCACAGACACCCGCATTCCTGAGCCACCTCTGTGCCTTCACCTACCAAATGCTCCCCCCTCCACCCAACCTTCTAGATCCCAGTTCTAGACCCACCTCTTCCATCCAGACAGTCCTGCAGGAATACTTCAGGGTGCAAAGGTCTCCCCCTTCTGCAAGATGACCGGGACCTGACAACGCCATGCCCCTGTGTCTAGATAGTACCCTTTTATAGCAAAACAGGCTACAACCCACGGACTACCTAGGAGAGCTACTCCATGGTTTGGGTAAGTGTGAGGTGCTCAGAAACGTGCCAGATTAAACTTTCTGAGCCTGAGTTCCTCACCTGTAAAGGGAGATACAGGTATTGACATTGTTAGACTGCTGTAAAAATTAGTCAGGGGAAAGTAGAGCTCCCTGTACCTGTTCCAAAGCTTCTGTCTGGTGCACACAAGGCAGCCCCACTGAGACTTGCAACTGCAAGTTTTAAGAAAGTGGAAGGGAAACGTGAAAATCTAGTTGGAGCTGTACGCTGGGAAGAACACTGCACTCAGGACTGCTCATTAGTTTAACTATTAATCACAGAAATAATGTGCTAGGGTCAGGAGAAGCTCTGAAGGTCACACTCTGGGCTCCCACTAGGTGGCAGTATTGTTTTCTCACCATTATGCAAATTGAGGGGAGGGCCATCCAAAGGAGAAAACAAACATTTTTCTGAGACTGATACAAAGAACATTTCTATAGGAATTTCCTCATAATACTAAAATAAAGATTAACTTGAGATAATGCACCAACTTAGAGGTACATCCAATAATACCAATTATGAAATCCCATCCAGGCTCCTTTGGTCTCTCAGGAGGGGATGAGTAGAAATGTTGGGAATAAATGGGGGAGGAGGGAGAGTGGGTAGAGAGATGTTGAGTGGAAGAGGAGGTAACATCTCAATGAAGGGACTCCAGTCAGGAGTGAGAACTTGCTAGAAGTCCAAACTATAACTCAATCTTCCTCATCTGAAAAGAGACATGAATGCGACCAATGACAGTGAGTCCTCCTATCAAGAATTCCTAGCGCACAGGTTCCATGGATGTAAGCAGCCAGGTATGTCCTCCTGGGAGGTCAGTCTCCAAAAAAATGGAACTGGAAGGTAAATGCCTCTCAGGGTCCACCTTCCTAAAGCTATACTTTCTTATTCACATCCTGATGCCCGAACCCTCGCACTGGCTCCTCACCACCTCAGGACAAAGTCTGAGCTCCTCTGCCTGATGGTGACAGAGTCATCAGCAACTGGCCTGAATTCCACCTACCGTCCGGTGGACTTCTGAGAACACTGTTTGTCCTATGACCCACCCTCTCTCTCCTTCAATATGGCCAAGGAAGAAAATGAAGCCCAAGAGATGAACTGCCTTATTCCCAAAGCCAACCCTCCGCACAGCTGGGTTTTCTCATCCGGGTTGTATTGTGTTGTATTACAATTTTTTCTTTCCCAAAAGACCATGGCTCCAGGAGGACAGGAGAAATGTCACGGTTCAGCAGAAATACTGCAAGCCAAGTTCTGGCAGGAGGAAATGCAAGGTAGCAATGAGGACTGCGGGAACTCTGCAGTCAGACTGGGTTTAAATCCCGATTCTGCCCTGAGCTGTTCTGACCCGGAGGGGATTACTTAGTCACGCGGGGCACAAGTTCCGTCATCTGTATACAAGAAATAGTAATAGTACTTATGGCACAAAGTTGTTAGTGAAGACTGAATATCAAGCATAGAAGGCTCTAGAAGTGTGTCTTATCATAATACGGGCACTAAGTTTTCTAGTCCCAGAGCTGTTGCTCATCAGCTGAGGGTTCTGAGCAAGTCACATTATCTCTTGGGCTTCCTTTCTTTCATTGGCAAAATCCAGGAAGACTGAGAGCAGAAGAGGGTGGGTGGTATAAATGTGCTCTGAAGTCCTCCATGGCTCTGTAATCCCAGGCTTCTCTGGAACACTTCTCTCACATTCCCTGCAGAACCTAGCATGTATCAGGGGACAAGCATCCCGGGGCTGACTTTGCATACAAAATCCTAGCCTTCTATCAACACACAGCTCAAACATGGCCATCTCAAGGTTTTCCCAGGTGATCTCAATCCCTCCTCAACTAGCTTTGGTCCCACCCCTTTGTGCTCTCAAAACACAGTATACTTTGCTTTTAATACAAACCCCAAATGTCAACTGAATTATTAAGTGTGGATTGCAACCCCCATTTGGCAGATGAGCAAACAGGTTTTGAGAGCTTATGTTATCCATCCAAGACCCACACAGCCAGTAAGTGCCAGGCAAGATTGAAATCCTAGTCTACTTGACCATAGAATCTGCAGGATCTCTTTTCTATACCCTCAAATAGCTTATTATTTAACACATATAAAAGGACATTTATAACATATATGTTATGGGAGTTATAAAGCATAACAAGAATTCTGATCAACCTAATATCTGACCTAAAAAGTGGGATGGAGCCTTGAAGCTGCCAGTACACGTCTCTCCAATGCCCCCCTTCTGCCTTCCTCTGCCCCTGAGGAGCCCCTGAATTTGCATTTATTATTCTCGTGCTTATTTTCTTCCCTGCTTTACTTTGGATGGAAGTGAGATACATTTTCAGAAAAGTACACCAAGAGATGGCACCTGGGTGACCATGCCCAGATCAAGTACACACGCAGCACCCAGGAGTCCCAATGCCCCTTCCAGTTACGAGACCCTACGTTCCTCTCACTGGCCCGTACTGCTCCTAAGGGCTCCTGGGTTATGTCTAATAAAATGAAAATGTTCATATTAAGGCTAGGATCTTTCACATATGCAAGATCCTCAGTCAGAAGAAAAGGTAGGCATTCTGGGCTCTTGAGAGGGGTTTTCTTGTAGAGATCTGGTTCAGAAAAGAACGGATATCACCTATGAAAAATGGCCAGTGGGGACATCCAGCCAGGGAGACTGGCCTCCTCCTCCAGCAGTTTTCTCGAAGGTCCTGGAAAAATAGTTGGGCTTCTTTAAACAGAATCAGGGTGCAGCGGGGGAGAGCAGCAGGCAGAGCAGCGTCATTAAAGCCTCCTGTGTGGTTTTGATTAGATCATCCGAATTAATAGTTCTCACAGGCAGGCCTTGAGTATAAGCAAATAAGTCTGCAAACAGACCACCTACTGGAAAATAGTGAGCTTGGTGCTGGAGTTAAGAGTCAAGTCTCTTGAGGAAAAGCCAGCAAGATTATGTGGACAAGATTCTAGGCTTGGTCAGTATATTAGGAGGCCTCGGGAAAAGTCACCCTTGGTCCTTTAATCCACAAGTTCCGGGTTATTGAGTCTCTTCACAGAAGAAGTTTTGGGTCCTCTCACACCAACTGGTTTACTGGGCATGTGTAAGAACAAGTGCCAATGCTGGCAGGGGGTTCAAACGATGACATCTGACCCTTGACTTCAAGGAAAATGCCAAAGGGGTGGCTCAGGAAACAAGGAGTACGGTGGGCCTGGTGGTCAAGAAAGAATGTCTTCTCGGAGAAGGGGTTGGAAGGGGAGGTTGGAGCTAGGCCTTCAGAAGCGGTGGGGTCTCCGTCAGACTGTCTCTTCTCTGAAGCTTCACTACTTAATCCCATATCAGGTGCTGAATTCATTGTCTAATTAATATCTTGGAAGGCAGAATTATAACTCTGTCACACTTCAGTGGTACATGAAATCCGAGTTGCAAGAGGAACTAGTTCAGTCCTCCTGGGCTCTGTTACAGCCCGGCTAACTTCCCCACAGCCCATGAGGACCCGAGGCTGAGCGAAGTGAAGCAGCATGGGTCCCCTGGTACTGAGAGCAGGCAGGGATGACAAATGCCCTCAAACTACCGCGCAAAGCCTAAGTGAAACCTTTCTATCTCCATGGAAACTTCCAAAGACTTAGTGAAAGTTGTATTCAGTGTTCCTAATTATTCCCTCTTAGTAGCCAATGGGAGGGTCTTTCCTGGCCAGCATGGGCAAGAGGTATATCTACTATCAATGACAGGAGCCACCATCACCCAGGGCCTAGCTTGATGTATCCTGGTAACAGTCAAAGATGATGCTACTCCTCTCACAAAACCTATAGTCAGGTGGTGCCCCTCGCCCTCCATGAAGACCGACCATCAGTGGGCCACACTGTCCACACTTCTGTCTCTGAATTTCAAAGAATGCCTCATTCATATGTATTCAATCTTTTCCAAAATACCAATTGAGGAAACGTCCATAGCACATAGCTCATGGATTATAGTTATGTTCCTGCTTTGTGGGTGTGTAGTATTGGCAATTCTATATAGTATATCTAATCTCCATGAATGGAACAGAAACTCCTTGAGTGAAAAGAATGAATCCGCCTTTCTCTGAAACCTCGTTGGCCTCGACATGATCTGGACAGTGAGTCCTTCTAAAACGTACAGTGTACACTCACTCAGGGAGGCTTTCAAACCAATTTTACGTTGGTTCTCAATAGCTCAAAGGATGTATTAGGGAGCGGCCTGCAGGAGGATGGAAACAGTAAATCGGTCTTGATTGTGCCCACACAGGTCCCTCCAGGGGACCAATAACTAAGCTTGCCTGCCGAGGGGAGGGCCATAGCAGTGCCCATCAGCAAGCAGCCAAGGCCTGCAGTTGCTTTTCTGCAACCTCCTGGCTTACTTTGGCTGGAATATGGGCAAGCACCAGAACCTGACTAATGAGCGCCGCCCAAGGCCTCACAGGAAAGGAGGAAGGGCCAACCCACATGCTATTGGGGGAGGGGAACAGAACCCAGAGGAGGTGAGCTCAGCATCAAGTCTGGTCCTCCACCCAGCTGGCAGGAACATGCAGGGCAAACAGCTAGGTTATCAGTGTTGTTTCCTCCAAGGACATATTGGAAAGAGGCTTTGAGGCCACACAGACCTGAGGTTAAACCCAGCTCGATCTGAGTTGTTGGGGCCATGGGCACATCCATTTATCTTCTTTGAGGCTCGCTCTCCTTCCCGGAAAGATGCAGACAGCATGAGACAATGTATGCACAATACAGCACGTATTTCATTCACAGTACATGTGGTACTTATATTCCGCTTTCTATGCTCATGTTAAGTTTTGATTAATCTCCAGAAATAAAATTGTTTTCTCCTAACACAAAACGCTTGGGGGGTATCCTTACCTTGGGAGTAAAACACCAAATTCTAGTCATGAGTCCCTCACTGACCTGATATGTGATTTCATTCATTCATCAAATATTTATTGAAGTGACTACTATGTGCCAGGCACTCTTCTAGGTACTTGGGATGTATAGTGAACAAAAGCGGGGGGGATCACTGTCCTTGTATAGCCTACAGGCTAGCTGCCAATGAAGTAAATCCTATGATATTTGAGAATGTGATAAGTACTCTGGACAAAAGACTAGAGGGGCAGGGTGAGGAGGGTCAGGACGGGGGTGGGGGTGACATTCAAGGTGTGCCCTGTTCCTGGGGCATTAGAGGAAAGACATGGAGGGGGAGGGTCAGACATCAGAAGTCATCCAGGCATAGAGAATGGCCAGTGGAAAGACAAGAAAGAGCCTGGTCTGTTCCAGAAGCAGCAGGAAGACCAGCAGAATGAGTTGGGAGGGAAATATGCAAAACAAAATCAGAGAGGTGGGGATTGGGTGCAGACGGTGCAAGGTCTCATAGGCCACTATAAGGATTTTGGCTTTCACCCATTATGAGGACCCACTGTGGGATTCCAAGCAAAGAAATGACATCTTCTGAAGGTCCTGCTGGCTGGGACAGTGGGGAGACCGCAAGGATAGAAGCAGAGAGACCAACCAGGAGGCCACGACAACCACCTCGGCAGGAGATGGGATGGCAGAGGTTCAGATGGCAGAGTACAAATGCAGAGAAGGGGTCGGCTTCTGGATTTATGTCCTTCTTTGACCCTCAGCTTCCCCATTGGTAACAGTTTCAGCACCCCCTTTCCACAGTCCAGGCAGGTATGAAAATAAGTGCAAAACAACAACTACATGGAAATCTTTGAGACCACTTTGATTTAAAATGCCCCCAAAGCTCACAGCAATGTGAAGAAACTTGTCGGTGGAGGAACTTCAGGAGCCTCCAATTCCATGTGCACGGCATGAAGGATAGGGTGGACAGTCTGCATGGAGGCCATCTTCCCGCGGGTCTCCACACACACACACACACACACACACACACAGTAGGAAGACAGCAATGCCTGGAGCAAGACAGACCTGTCAGGAGCTTGGCTAGGACATTTTTTAACCATGTTACCAACTGTGTCTTATTTAAAGCTCATGAGGCTTAGTTCCTCAAGAGCAAACAGGATAAAAACATAGACAGGTAAGGTTTAGGGGACAATGACACGAATGAATGAGGGTCAAGTACCTGTCATAATACCTGGCACATAGTACGGTCTCAATAAATCTTAGTTCCTTTCTTACTGCTAACTCCCCTTGGTAACCAAGCCCACCTTGGCAGGGGAAAGCTAGGGATTAGACAGAATGCAGATGAATCCACTTGTAAATAACTGAGAAGTGTCTACACTATTGTTGTTTGACTATCCTGTTTACCATTAATAAAAACAACTTCCGTCACCACACCTACTGGGCCTGTGTCAGCATGATACCCTGGACTCGGAGATGGCCTTAGGACCCAGAGGGGTAGGCCCAGGGCTCATAGGCACAGGGAAAGGGTGCTTTGGCTCTGGGGGTCCCGCAGCCTGGGCGGGCCTCTCTGGAAAGGAATCAGAGTCAGGGTGACTGGACATCTTGGCTTGATTCATCTGTCAGGAGGCAGGGATGGAGGGCAGATGGTCTCCATGGGCCTGTGGCTTCAGAACACCCCCTTGGTGGCAGCCCCTCGTTATCTTGCGCTGTTCTGTAGGGCCACACAAAAATCCACACCTCACTCCTAACATTCAGCTCTCTCCAAGGCAGATAGCCATGAGTGGCAAGAAGGAGTACAGAGTGCTTTGGGACAACGGAAAGAAGACAGGAGACACTGCAGGGGCAGGGGGATTCAGTGAGGAGAAAGAAAAGCAGCACTCAGCCCCCGACGTTGCACCAAACCCTGTCCTATGTTCGCATCTCAGCTCAACACGCATTTAGGGAGCCCCTCCACAGGGGAAGGCTGGAGTCTGCAGATGGCCCGGGGAGCCACCCTGCCAGGCCAGTGTCACATCACCTTCCCACCTTCCCAGGGCTTGGGAAGCAGCTGCTGAGAGAGAGGATGCCTTGAAGCTGGGAGCCAGACGCAGGCCCTGACCACAAGGGTGGTCACCCCGAGGCGCCTCAGCCAGGGCCAGCCCTGGAACTCCCAGCCCCTGACTTCCTCCAGCCCTTTGCCCCTCCCGACAGGTCCCACCGACCAGGGCAGCATAGGCGGGTCCCCCAGATGAGCGCAGCAGAGCAGAGGGAAGGGCTCTGGGGCCCAACGGGCAGTTTCTATTTCTGACCTGACATGGCAGTGCAGCTGCTGGGGGGTGACAGCAGCAGACAGCACTGCTGTGAGCCCCGCTCAGCAGGGAGGACATTAAGGGCCCTGCTGGCCTGCCCGCAAAGCCGGGGCAGGGGGGTTGCCAGGGGGCCCGGGGGCCTCAGGCATTCCACCCTACAGTGCCTTCTCTGGGGACTGGTGGCTCTGGGTGCAACAGCCCCAGGCTCACTGAGGGTGCGCCCTGCAGGGCGGGCGTCCTTCAGGCGGCCCGGGGAGAAAGGAACTGAGAGACCAGCCCTAGGCTGCTGCGGGGGCTCCGTCACTTGGGTCTCCTCCCTGTCATTTGTGAAGCACCATCATTCCCAAAAGTATTTGCCCCCTTGGGCACACCCCTCTGTAAAATTCAAGAATTATGGTGCCAACGGGGGCCCGAGCCCCCCCATTTGAGTCCTGATTATACAGGAAAGAGAAACAAGGCCTAGGGGGAATAACTGGGGGCAGCGGGCCCAGATCATTTAGCTCGAGAGTCAGGAAGCCTTGGAGCCCAACTCTGCCCCTCCCCCGACCCAGTGCCCTTGAGGTCTGTGAGCTCCCATTTCCTCATCCACACAAAGAAGGTAATGACACACCTCCGCCATACAGCTGCTATGATGGTCAGACAAGTTGGCGTCTGTAACATGCTCAGCACAAGGCCAGGCACAATGAGAGGTGACAACTGCTACCTTCGTCATCATCTTCACCCACGTCACACAGCTGGCCAGGAGCAAGTCTGAATCCAGGCGTCTTTTGCCCACCACTCCCTCGTTACCCAGCCCCCTGCCGGTGGCAGTGACCCAGCCTGTCTGGCTGGCTCAGCCATGAGAGGACAGAACTGGAGGGCTGCAGATCATAGGAGCCAAAGCAGATCTTCTTGGACTCCTGGTCATGAAAGACGTACCCTCAGGGGTTCCTGCTCAGAAAACCCCTCACCGGGTCTCTGTGACCAGTGCCAAGGAAACCCAAAGGGAAAGGGGCAGAGGAGCCAGCAGGGAGACCATTGGGCAGGGCTCTTTCCTTCTCAGGAACAAAAATGCTTCCCTTCTTCATAAAGCCTTCCTAGGCTACACCAGGCCAGATCCCTCTCCCAGCACCTGCCTACACCATTCCATTCAAATGAGCTTGATTCTAAACACCTAGTAGACAGAGCACGCAACAGGGTGTCACAGGCACAGAGACAGTCTCGGGCCATGGCAGCAGCCCCACTCACTCTACTTCTCAGCTCCTTCCCACGCCAAGCATGGAGGGATTCTTCAGCTCACACTCCTCTTGCCAGGATCGCCCTCCCTGATCGCCTTCCCCACTCAGAGTCTGTTCCTCAGAATCCACGACTTGATTCCAAATGGTGCTGAGCACAAGGCAGATGCTCCACTCACGTTTCTTCAGTAAGCATCCTTTTGCTATGCACTTCACGCAGCCAAGCATGTGGGTCCAACATAGTCTGCAAGCTTACTGAGGGAAGAGGCTGCCTGTCTCTTCTCAGTCTCCAGTGTCCCCAGTGAGCCCATGACCATGCAGAGTGGCCAGAATTTGACCAACAAACTTCTTTTTTTTAAGTCACTAGTGAAAGTGATTGAGAAATAGGAGGGCAAATTAACAAAATATGCATTTTTTTTTTTTGGTAGACATATCTACTGCATCTCCTTCTCACTGGGACCCTGGAGGAAGGCAGGAAAATCTCTCTCATTAGTTCCTCAAACTCTCTAGGTCCCACTACTTCCCTTTTCTCTTTCCCAAGACTTTCCATTTCCATTTCTCCTTCAGTTACTCTGACTCCCCTTGCTTTTCCTTTGTTTTACAGCTTAATGAGGAAGCACTAAATTAGGCGTCAACATGTGTGGGTGCTAATTCTGACTCTACTACCCATACTACCTGCTTAATCAGGGCTGAGCAAGCCACTCTCTCTAAGCGCCAATTTCTCCTTCTGTCAAATGGGGACAATCACATTTCTAAATGCCCCAGGGAGAATTAAATAATATGAGGAGAGGTTGCCCTTCCCTTCCAGTCCCTCGCCCATCTACTGTGTGTTTTTGGAGGGTAGGAGCCTGTGGCATGGTCCTTGAGGCAACAACTGCAACACTGTCCAGGAAGCTGAAGCTACATACAAAGTTCTAGCCCCTCCTCTCTGCCCCCCCCTCCCCCGCAACCTGTGCGAGACTTGAGATCCTAGGGAAAGGTTTCCGGCGGGGGAGAGGGGCAGAAGTGGACTGGGGGCATCTGAGGAGGAAGGGGCACAACCTGCCTGTCACTGGTCCTGGGCAGCTCCCCACAACATACACTTACAGAATCACCCCAATAAAGGCACTCCACTTCCCTTGTGTCTTAGGCAAGAGCGAAACCGGAACAACATTTCTGAGAGGAGACAAAGGAGGAGGAAGGGGAAGATAGCCAGGATCTAGTGCATGTCACAAAGGGCAACTCTCAGAAAGAGGAAAAACCTGGGCCGCTGAGCACATGCTGCCCTGTGCCTGCAGGAAGAGGTCAACCTGGGGCCACCAGGTTCCCCACCTCTCTGGGGAGGGAGGTGGCAGCACCCGGGAGAAGGAACCTCTCATTAGCTGTCTGAGAAGCTCTTCCCCAGCCCACTGCTCGCAGCATCTGCCAGAAAAAACGATCTGCTCACTGCAAGCCCTCTATGAATAGATTCTGCTTGTTCCTTTTTACTTGGCCTTCTTCCTGAGTCCTTCCTTGTGTTTTTCCTTCAGCCTCCAAATCCTCTAGGT
Organism: Pteronotus mesoamericanus; assembly: GCF_021234165.1. Taxonomy (NCBI): domain Eukaryota; kingdom Metazoa; phylum Chordata; class Mammalia; order Chiroptera; family Mormoopidae; genus Pteronotus; species Pteronotus mesoamericanus. The sequence goes on from NW_026555001.1 coordinate 1,686,342, forward strand.
CACCTCCACCTTTGCCAACACAGGGCAAAAAGAACATCAGCCTGGGGAAGTCCAAAATGACAAGCTTCTCCCACATCCTGCTCCCTGTTCACCCACAGGCTGCCCAAACACCGTGGCCCTTGCCTCCACTGCATTTGCAGGCTGGCTGATCATGGCCCGGGGCACCTCAGAGCTAAGAGGACACTGGAAGGGAGCGGCACAGAGCTTTCCAGGAGTCAGTCCCTAACGAAACAATGGCCAAACTTAAATGTTTTCCACCCACATTAATCAGCTCTATAATTCCTTAATGACTTCCTAAGAAAAGTGTAAAAAAAAACCCAAAAACCTCATTTGTTTTGATTTGGTTGGTCTTTTTCACCCTTGGTGAAGGACTTCATTGTCTCTGCATAGCAAGAAGGAGCCTAGATTTTTAGGAAGGAAGAAATAATTTTCTGTGGATGAGGCCGGTACTGCTGTCCTACACAGGTCAAGACGGGGTGCAGTTGGAGAGCTGGCATTTCAGCCCCTGAGCTTCTCACTGTCTCAATTTCATCATCCACCTATGCAGCAAGGATAACCATAACTACAGGCTGCCTAAATCACAGGGTGTTTTTGAGGGTTTGGTGGAGGGGCCAGGGCTGTGCCGGGTCCTCCTGCGTAGGTGCGAGGCTAAAGCCATCTTCAGCGAGCCAGGAAAGCAGTAGCTGCTACTTCAGCCAGCCCCAGCAGCACTCCAGAAGGGGCGGCATACAGCTGACTGCTCTGAATTTATCCCCAATGCTGCAATCTACGTAAATATCAATATAACTCACACACTACAATCATCCTGAATGTGAAACACTTAGGTAATACTCAGACTTTGGAAACAAAAGAGCGACATCATGTCCCTAAAATAAAAAAGCCACAGCCAGTGTTGTGTTTTCCAGACAGAGGAAGCAGGATTTCCACCTTGCCGATGCATCTGGATAGTAATTCCAGCTCGTGCCTGACTGCACAGTGCCTGACCCCAGGGAGGAGAAGTAATTCCTCAGCGGCAGTGGGGGCGGGGGCAGGGGCAGGGAGGCAGCAGAACATTGCCCAGCACTGGGACAGCAGTCCCTGAGAGCGGGGTGGAGGTCACCCCCAAGCCAATGCCTGGTATCCCCTCTACAAAAACCACCTAGGAAAGAGGCTAAGAGCTTTGGACACAAAGGAAGCTGGGCACTTCAGAACCCTACCTCTTGAGGAATTGCAAATCCTTTGAGGTGGCCGGGCATGAACATTCACATGGGCATCTGGGAGCATGGATGTGCGGGACTGAGTGACTGAGCCTGCAGTATACACGTGCCTGTTGCGGCTGGACAAGAACAAGGAACCAGGAAACTGGGACCCTACATGCTCTGTCTATTCACCCCTCCACCTCCCCCTACAGCTTTACCCCGGGTGCTGGACTCTGAGGATCTGGAGACAAGTACACGTTTAGCCAAAGCAAAACATCCACAGGTTATTCTACATCGATTGATCCCAGACCCGAGGGATGACTCTATATAGCAAGCACACTGAAGGACGTGAGCACAGAGTACACATTTAATGCTAAAAGCAGACTGGTTAAAACCCGTAACAGAAAACAGCTTACAATCTCATGAAACAGAACCCCGCATTCCATATCACAGGCTAAACAAACTTAATGTCAGTGAGAAACAAACTAGTCTCCGGATGAAAAAAAAAAAGTTACATTTTCGTTGGGGCCCAAGCTCCTACTCAGATGCCACGTCACTCACTAAGAGGCTAGTCACCAGCAATTGTGCATGACTGTGTGTGCACGTACAACACTCAGATACGCACGCAGACACCCACATACGTGTGTGCACACATGTGTATGTACATGCATATGCACATATATGTACAAGTGCATGGATACACACACACACGTACACAAATGCAGACATACACATACATGTGTACACTCTTCCCAGTCCTGCCAAAGGGGAGGCAGCCATAAAACCTCACAAAAAGGGTGGAAGAGAAAATGGCAACTAAAAAGTGCCCATGAAGAGGAAGGAGGAAAAAGCTCCTTGAAACGCAGCTTGACTCACAGCGTTTAAGACACAAGGTGGGCGAGGATGAAAAGACCTCCATCGAGAGTGTACAAAGGAAGTCAGGGCAACAGTTGGGCCGCGCTGGCTCCCACGCAGAACAACCACAGCCAGGCTCCAGATGATTAAAAATGAACTAATCTGATTAGATATTTTAAAATTTGGATTGATTGCTCAGTTCACCGACAAATGGGAACAAATCACTTAAATCTTGCCCCCAAGCTCTGCTGCCAGAAGTGCCCAGGATCCGACGAACACTGAAACCAGGGCTGGATGCGATGAATGTGTCAGCAGCAGAACAAACCAGATGATCGATACGTATCTGCAGCTAGGTCTTGTCCTGGCAAAGTGGCCATAGAAAGATGTCCAGTCAGCTCCAGGCCACTAGGGACCTACCGCCAAGTGGACATACAACACTTGGATATAAGAAACAGAAGTCAATAAAAAGGGGTAAAGTTTGTGTTAAACTGCATGGTAAAGACCATAACTGCCATAGATATTCTGAGAAGCGACCAGTTACTAGAGGTGTGTGAAGGACACAGAGGATTTGGATAAACATCCGTTCTTCCATCCATCTCTTCGGCCCACTCTTCCAGTGGGGGTCCCGGTAAGAATGAAAAGAACTATCTCATATTATCCCCCAGCCCTGACTGTCCCTTTCTAACTCTCCCCTCTCCTCCTGGCCCTCTTGCCAACTGTGACTTAAGTTTTTGTGGAAGGAAACAACAAAACATCTTTCATCTCTCATTACAACCTAATTACAAAGTGCCAGAAAGGGGCCCAAGAAATAAAATGCGATATGGCTCCAAACTGTTCTTTCCAAAACCCTCCTTATGGTGACTAACACCTAGACGGTGTCATTGGGAGTCAACCAGATGTCTCTGCAGATAATGAGAGCCAGGCCAAGGCAGAACCAAGGGAAAAGCGCTCTCAGGATGTACACTTAGCAATGGAACTGCTTTCAGAGTTTCTTTATTGTTATGACTTTTTCCCGCTAACAAAAATGTCCATTTTCTTCAGGGGTTGTGTCTACTGACCAGAAAACATCTGGGTGAAAAAGACATAAAAAGCTTGGCCATTTCAGAATTGTTTCCCATGGTCTCAGACATCTGGGTCTGAGGAGCCATTCACAAGACCCGGCCAGTGTTTTTGCCTCTCACCAGGGCACTGGGACCACTGCCAAGGAATAGCCCCTCTCTAGGAAGCTTCAGGAGACTCAGCTCTCAGAGTTTCAACTCCTCTGCTTATACCAGGCTAAATTTTGCTGTTTGGGGTATGTTCACATGAATGCACTATTTCCACAAATGTTTTCTATCTCTTGGTGTTTCTAGTTCACAGGCAAACACCTGTGACACCTTCAAGGGAGGGACAAGAGATGTCCCCTAACTCCTAAAAAAGACCCTTAAGTTTTCATGCAGTAAAACCATTCAGTAAGGAATATAACTTATGGATCCTTCCCAGTGCACACCCATGACAGATGGACAGATAGTCAACAGAAGTTCTGCTGAGAGTGAAGGCACATTCTTTGTAAGGCTGTTCCTTTGGTCCTTAATAGAACCTGAAGGCAATGATTGGAGGAAAAGAGTGGCCCAGTAGTTTGAGTGTGCAAGATTATAAAATTCTTCTTCACATAAAACCTTCAGGATTACAAAGCCTATACCAGAGTCTTCCTGTATAAACTCTCTCTGCAATATGAAGTTGGTTGATTACATACATTCTTTCTACTTAAATGCTTTCAGAATGAGAAGAAACAGGAAGATCAAGACTTTCAGATAAGCAGAACAAAGTTGCTGAGACTATATGTATTTCTGACATCAACACTCCCACATTCTGAAAGTGCTTAGAAATGCCATTAAGAGGTTGATTAAAAGTGATATTGTTGTGCAAACTTTTTACTTTCTTGTTTCCTTAAAAAAAAAATCACAAAGAGCATCAGTGTATTGAGTTAGGAGGTTGGTCTAATTCCTCCCTCTGCTCCTTCCAGAAAGATAATATTTGAGAAAACTGTTACCTCTGTATTATTTTTGCAGAGCCCTTTAAAGTAAAAAGCACACCTCCATGAGAGGCAAACATGAAGACCAAAGTGTGTCAGGGCCATGCCATTGTCCCAAATTTACTCACAGCAAGTCCGACTTTTCTTTTGTCCCATCACTAGGACCTTGCATGAAAGTGGAACAGACACCTAAGAAGTATGACCTGACCCAAGAGGCTCAGGAAATGCTACTCGCCCTAACCAAAAAAACACCCCCCCAGTCCATTAGCTCACCTGAGGGTCTAAAGTGCCACCATTCAGATTTATTACTGAGGGGTCAGTAGTTACACATCGGGCTCATTTTTTTTTATCTTATTGTGATTGGTTTATCAAACTTTTCTCACTACCTCTTCTCTGCCTTTCTCTGTATCTCCATTAATTCTCTAGAAATTTCTCTGATCCTATTCAAAGTAAATGAGAAGAGCTGCAGGCTGGAGAAAAAGAAGGTAATAGAACCAAACTGCTACTAGCCACAGGGCTTTCTCCCTACCTAAGTGAGAAAGTGCTAGATTGGCCTCTTGCTCAATTCTTCCTTAAGAATCAATAGAGATCTACACAGCATCGTGAACTAAAAAGTTAATGGAACATGGGTGTAAGTCCTTCATATTAATAACCAACCTCCTCTTTTCTTTCCCCAGTTGATTAGCTTGGCCTGAAGTTGTTAGGTGAACAGGAACTTAATTGACTATGAAGCCTGCAGACCTACACGTTTCCATCCACTGCAACTCAACACTGCAAATTCCCATTAACACATATAAACTTGAGTACCTGCCAGTAACACAAGGAAACTGCTCTGCATGCCTGAGTCCTGAAAGAATCTCTCCCACTGCCAGTATCTATCTAAGTTTCCTTGTTGCCGCCTGAAGGTAGGATGGGGGCAGGGAGGCCAGGTTGGAAACAACTTCTGGACTTGCCAGTTCATTGCAATAATGTCCTTAGTTCTTTCAGCTACACACATTTACCCAGTGTAATTCGATTTCCCTAAACTTGATCAAGACAAGCTAGCTCTTCTGGTTGGAAGTGGTAGAAGAGGGGGGGGACAGAAAAAAAAGGGGTAATCCCCTTCTGTACAGCAGTGTTCTATGTCCTAAAAGGCAAAATCTGCCAAGAGCCCAGTTCTGGGAAGCAGCTCTGGGGACAGCCAGGATCTTGATGGGTGGTCTCATCTTTGGGCCTGGGGTGTGGAGGTCAATGGTCCAGAGTTCTATTTCCAGCGCCATCAAAACTTCAGCCAAGATATCTGACCTCTTTTCATAAGGCATTTCCCCCAAATGAAGGGAGAAGGGGAGAGATAAGAAAAGTGTAGAAGGGGATGACTGCAGTATGCAGAGGAATACTTGGTTGCTTGGTATTGAATGAAGACCCTTGGGAGCAATTCACAGAAGGTGTTGTTACACCGCACGGAGGCTCTGTAGGGATGGGTAGAGTCTGAAAATGAGGCCACTTTGGAGCTGGTTACCATGTGGCTTCGGTGCACCAGGAGTTCAAATGAAGCATCTCCTCAGAATGCTATCCACAAGTCACACCTGAGAACCCAACCTGGATATTCAATAGGCCTTGGCCATTAGTTGAAGGTTTCCATAAACACTGTTTTTGTTGTCAATAAAACTTCTTCAGAAAGCTTAATCTCCAGGCTTACTCATCATGTGACTTCTTTTTAAAAAATGAAGGAAAAAGAACTGAAGAATTAAGTAAAAATTAATGAGAAGCACATGGCTGAATTTCTTTTAAAGTTATACATGGCCCAAGAACATATTAAGGGTAAAGCCTTTCCTTCATCCTGGCTTGAAGATTTGCAGAGAACAAGGTCTACGTCATAGGTGGGTTTTGAGGGTCTGGCATCTAGAACTGCCCTATGCCAAGGCCATAGGGAGAAAGGCTAATAGCTGCAGTGGGGTTTGGATTCTTCAGTACATTTGCTCCTGATGGCAAAGAGAGACCCACTGTTGCTTTGTTTCTAAGGCATTCAAGTCAAAGAATTTTGCAGATATAAGAGCAAGAGCACAAAGAAGAAAGGGAAATATTATAAATATTTCCAATATATTATTTTAATGTTTTTTAAACAAAATCTAATTCATCTGTAACAGAACAGATGGTAATTTCTCTCCACTCCAAAGATAATAATAACCCCTTACCTTTAGCCTCAGGCATGGAAGTAATAACTTAAATTTATTTTTAGGTGGATTTACTAAATGAATGGCTGAGTTTTCTCAACTTTTACAGTAAACAGGAAATAGATAAAGAGAAACTTGGAACGTTGAAACCTGCTGTCACCTACTTCTTTTACTCAACCTCAGATCACAATTTTCCCGGCCATGACCCTCACACAACACACATTTGAGCTGTAAATATTAACTGTCATGCACATGAGCGCATATAATCATGCCTGAAGACTAAACTTTGGTTGTGACAGAAACCAGTCAGCAGATAAATTAGTTCATTATTTAATTATTCCTTAAACAGGTCCTTTTTTGGCTTTTATTGTCAACTATAATCATTTCTTTCTTTGAAATAAAATCTTCTGCCTTCATTTACAGGCTCTTAGTAGAACATGTGCTTGAATTTCCTCAAGTGGATTAGAATTTCACCCATCTTGTATTACACAGTCGTAACATAAGTGGGTCAATAGTTTCACATATCGACATTCATACAAGTGGGCTTTGCCTTAAGAAATTCAAAATAAGTAAATCAGTATTTAAAAAACAGATAAATTAAAGATGGCTATTGTTGGTGTGGAGGGACCCCTGGTTCCTCCAAAGATTCACCAATAACAAGAACTCCCGGGATGTTGTAATTAAAGCACTAACTTCAGCCCAAAAAGTGGGTGCTCATGAGCATTTCTTGAGAATGATTTCAATAATAATCTAAAGCATCTGCTCTGAAGGGATCGCACTTCACAAGCACAAATTTTCCTTCTAGTTATGAGACTCTATGATTTAATATTAAAAATCAGACCCACCCTAAAACATAAGCAAGATGGGAGAATAGGGGGAGAATAGAGTTAATTAAGAGAAGTTCAGATCTAAATGGAGAAATCCCAAGCGTGCAGCAAAGCATCCACCAGAACAAACAATACACAAAGCTCTCAATCTGTTCACTGTAGTTTAGGATTCTTTCAAAAAGTTTGTATAACTTTTCCTTCCACAGTGAAAGAGACCCTATTGCTAGCCTTTCTCCTCACCAATAAAAATAGTAGGTCAAACTATTTACATGATCTCATAGGTCTTTCCTGACTGTAGGGCTTGCTGAGTCTGGGCACGAGGGTAACCAAAGAGACTAGACACCCCTGACACCTGAAGCAGCATGAGGGGGTGCGACCAAGAGAGACCGGAGAATCATCCCTAGATTGGACACTACAGAATCCAAACACCGAACCTTCCAGAGAGAAGGAAAATCAATGAAGGCTGAGGTCATCTCGAAAGAACATCAGGAGAGAGAGGTGAGACACAGCCAAAACCTTGACATTTCCTGTATTTGGCTATGTAGCACTAGGTCTGGGTTCAAATGATGGGAATGAGGAATGTTATAGAATCATTTCAGCCCATGCCCTTTGGCATAAGCTTGGGCACAATCTTTCACTGGACAGGTCTCTGCTGTTTTGTGCTGCAAGTGTTCCCTATCTAAGGAGGGAACACCTCTCCCATCCACAGGCCCAAGACAAAGCACATTGAGATCGAAAGGGACCAAAGAAAGACCACCTCAAGGAGGCAGGGCTTTCTCCCAGAACAATTTTGATGGCTCTGGGCCTTAAAGCCTGGGGACCTCCCACAGCACAGGGGCTTCCTGTCCTGGTCCTGCCACTCCCCCATCTGTAACATGGGCGGATAGGTACCTGTTAGATTGCTGTGTAGATAAGTAGGCCATACACTTATAGCACTTAGTGAGCACTCATAAATGGTAGCTATTACATTGACAGAAGAAGTGAAGGCACCGGCACAATTTCAGGTATGCAGACCCAGGGGAGACCTCAGAAGGTTATCTTTCAGACATCTACCTTCTTTGCCTTCCCGGGCCAGTGCTTCCAGAGAGCCCAACATAAGAGGCCAAGTCGATTCCATTGAAAATACTGCCCTTCAAAAGCTTCTAAGAATACAAGAGAGCCCTGGTCTTATGCAAGGAACCTCCTTCGAAGCCTCTGAAAGCACCCCGATCATCTCATCCTACCCCCGTGACAGAGGTCAGATGGGAGCAAAAGAGAGACTGAGCAAGGGCAAAGGCAGGAATGTCAACATAAACCCAAGAGTTACTCAGCGGGTCGCCGGCTTTCCCAGCACAGAGGGACCAATTTGGCAGTATCCCCAGGCTCGCAATCTCTTCCCAGAGGAATAAACGCCCCCTCTGTCCAAAGGTGGCCAGCATCCCAAATCCTTCATAAGTAAGAGCGCTTGGCAAAGTGCTTTCCTCTTCCTCCACTGATGAGAGTGAAAATCTTAATGTGCTTATAAAATATTTTTGATATGATACAGTGACAATGGCCTATGGCAGCCATTCCCCTGAAGAACAGCTGAGAGTGGAGTGCCAGCCAGCGGACCCATGTGAAAGAGTGGAATGGAAACGGGAACCAGGCCTGACCCTTCACTGTCAATCCCTGATCGGCAGTATCCCCTGATGGTTGGCAGGAACTTGCTGGGAGGTTCTGAGTGGACTTTAAAAACAAAGAGACCTGGACTCTGCTTTTATGATTCTTAGGAGGGACTGATGGGATGCAGACAACACTGGCTCAAGCAGAAAGGGTAAGACAGGGTATGCCTCTGGGGACAGAATATGGCAGCGTGAGGCCCAGAAGAAGAGCCTTTGAGATCAGATAAGGAAGTGATCTCATCTACAATAAAAGGCCAAGGACTTGCAGGAGGGCCCGGGACAAGCTTGGCACAGAAGCCCCTGGCGGGAGAGAAGGGGCAGGGGAGGGGAGAGGGAGAGACCTGAGGCCAGGGATTTGGTGGGGAGCCAAGACTCGGTCCACCAGACCCAAAGCGACGCCAGCTGGAATCTTCCTCAGACTGGAGGCTTCAGTGATTCTAAAGCTACACAAGCCCCAGTCTCTCGGACAGAAATGGAGATAATAATAGCATATACTTCCAGAAGTTGTGAGGTTGATGTAAATATAATGTAGGTAAAGTGCTTGGGACAAGAACACTCAACAAATGACAGCTATTGATAGTATGAATAGTTGCAAAGCCACCTACGAGCATGTAATCTTTTCTGATCTTGGATTTATTTATTTATTTTTTAAGGAAAACTACCCTTTCTAGACTTCAAACTGCTTGAGAACCTGTCAGGGACAAGAGCAGATATTTAAAGTCTCAATTAACATTGACAAGGAACTGGGTCTTATGGAGTGCTGGTGATAGAGACAAGACCAGCTCTGGATTCGGGAACCAGACGTGTGTTTCCTTTTATGTCCTTGGCCGCCAGAAGCCTCAGCACCCAATCTGATACCCAGACAGGGTAATTATAGGTTGGAGAGCGGGAACCCAGAGCGGGAGCGTGTACATCCCTCCCCCAGGTATAACCTCGCCAGTGCCCAGGAGGCTCACCCTCTGGATTTCCACCAGAAAGGCTCCATCGGGATTTCTCCTCCACGTACTTGTCTAGCGAATGATTCTAAATTCATTTTGCTTCAAGTCAGAGTCCCCAAAAGCCACCTAACTGGATCTTGCCAGTTTAGCCACTGGGCCAATTACCTTCAACATGTCACACCTTGGTGTTCAATCCTCCACATTTATAAAGGCTTTTGTTGCTGATGAATCAATGTCCATTATGCCCCTGAGTCCTTTGTGTAAACTCCCACATGAGAAAATGATTTTAGAAAAATGTGCCAAGAAGATTTCTGCCTCCCCTCAAGAGCTGGTAGAATATTCCCTTTCTGATCAAGAGAGCTATGTAATTAACCTGGTTTTCATCTCCTGGGTGCCAAGAAATTCAAAACCAAGTGTAGTGCTCAATCAGAGCCAATAGATTAGCCAATTTCTTTCCATTTGTGGCCTCGGTATTCTATTTATGTTTGTTAACCTTCTTGTGTAAGGTGCTTCCATCCTTAGAAGACAAAGGCAGGCTGAGAATCAAGAAAAGGCAAAACATTCTCTCCCTAAAATCTTCACCAGTTCACATGCTGCCTCCTCCAGGAAACCTTCCCTGACCACCCCTGTCCACGGTGATCTCTGCCTCCCACAACTGTAATAGCTCTTTAGGAAGCCCCTTCCATGCAGCACTTTCAAATGCATCCTCTCAACTGCACATAGGTGTTGCTTCTCCTAACTAGCTCCTAAGCATAGACTCAAGGGCTGTGTCCTGTGCTTTTTAGTACAGCCCATAAAATCCTAACACGGTTGCACATTCAGGACTAAAAGAATATCAAGTGCTGTGCAGATCACCCAGTACAGACACTGTGAGCAACTTAACCCAGGATTTCCCCCAGCCCTTCCCCCACCTGCCCTGCCCCCGCCTCTAAATGCCGGACTCCAGCATCCACTCACACGGTACCTCATGCCACGCAAGGATGATCCCTGTGAGTGCTTTTAGAAGATTACTCACCCACACTGACTAGCTATTTCTGTCTTACTCCTGAGAGCATAAGCAAAACGCTTCTATACTTAAATGAGTGTAATAACTGACATTTCAGATTAGAGCTAAGAGGAGGTCTGCCCTTAAAGAGATGGCGTTAATCACTGAACTTGAGGAACAACAGGCGTCTCTCAGCCGCTGCCACCCCTGCTTCCCCAAGGAGCCCAGGTGTGAGGGCAGAGGCCCAGCCTCTCAGGGACTGAGCAGCATGGAAGCCTCACAGCAGCTCCCGGCTGGCCCGGGCCCCTTCCCAGCCCTGCACAGACACAGATAAATCAGTGCCATCTGCCTGGCTCCTCTTCTGACACGTGTCAGCTCCCCTCCCAGCCTCCACGTCCCCTCAGCCTAATGTAATCCTGATGCACAGAACCTGGAATTGGCTCCCTTTCAAAACGGAACAACTCATGACATACTAAAACGACGAGCCCACATACCGCTCATTTGGCATTTACCAACACTGCCTTGTTTGTTCCCTGCATGGGTCTAGAGCAGGGATTCTCAAATGCAGGGCATGGGCAGGAGAGAGTTTGGAACGTCATATTCAAAATTACCTTTAAATAACCAAATTCACTTTGCAATTTCAAAGAGCATGTGGAGGCAGGACATGCCTAAGTCTCAAAAAATAGGAGCTTTAATAAAAGGAGAGGAATAAAAACTTGTATATAAATGCTCACAGCAGCATTATTCATAGTAGCCCAAAGGTGGAAACAATTCAAATGTCCAACTGGCAAACTGATAAACAGAATATGTTATATACAAACAATGGAAGATTATTTAACCATACATGTTACCGCATGGATGAACTTCAAAAATAATACACTAAGTGAAAGAAGCCAGATGCAAAAGGCCACCTATTGTATGATTCCACTTATATGAAATGTCCAGAATAGTCAAATCCAAAGAAAGAGAGAGCAGATTAGAGGCTGCCAGGGGGTGGAAGAGAGGGAACTGAGGCATGATTGCTAGCGGGTATGGGGGTTCTTTTTGGGGGGATAAAAATGTTTTAGAAATTGATTGAGGTGTTTTTTGCACAATTCTGTGAATATACTAAGAACCAATGAACTGCACATTTTAAATAAGTGAGTTGTATGGTGGGTAAATTATATCTCCAAAAAAAGCTGTTATAAAAAGGTCAAGAGGTGGGTAAGCAACACTGGCCTAGACCAGAAGGGCAGGAAGGAGCGTGTCCTCTTAGAACTCGTAACACTGAGCACTGGCCCCAGGACAAGTACAGTCCTTGCCCACCAGGGCACTAACTCATAAAGAGAAAGAGGTGATTTACATTTCTACACGTCAATGTGGCCCTGTTGGCCATGGCCACTGTCCTCCCTTCCGCTCTTTTCGCTGGAGGCTCCCTCGCCCCCCGCCCCTTGTCCCGTAGCTCTGGCACGCTCACCACAGTCCCTTCACACATCACTCCCTTGTTCGACACCACACCAGACTCCTCACAGAACCCTGTCACTTTCAGGCTGTTGGACTTATTAGGTACGCAAACTCCGCAATTTACAGGTGAGGAGACTGAGGCCTGAAGACAAGAAGTGATGCATCCCAGGACACAGAATGATAAATCTTTCCATCAACAAATATTTACTGTGCATCTACTACATTCCAGGAAGTGCTCAGGCTCAGAGGATACAGCAGTAAACAAAACGTAGTCTCTGTGGCGTTTACATTCTAGTAGGGGGGAAGGAAGTTCAACAAATAAATAGATACATATCAACGCTATTTTCAATAAGGTGTGGTCAGCAAAGGCCTCTCTGATGGGGTGACATCTGAGCAGAGACCTGCTATATGTGAGGGATACAAGGGACATCAGGAGCTACCAAGCACCTGATAATTCTTTCAGTGCTAATTTGTGGCTGTGGTCAGAACTTATGGGAGGTACTAAAAAGTACCAGAGGACATCTCAAGGAAGAGTTTTCCAGGTAGAGTTGTCCCAACAAATGCAAAGGCCCTCAGAAGGGACAGCCAGGAGCAGATGTTGCTGAGGGACTCTTCCTGCTATCCCCACGGTTTGTACCCTGATGATCCTGGCATTCCAGGGCCTGCCCAATAATAGATACATCATGATGATAATAATTAATAATACATAATAATACATAATGATGATAATAGTAATCAGCAACAACATTTACTGAGTACTTAGTTTATGCCAGACATTGTTCTAAATGCTTTTCATATACAGGGTGGGGCAAAAGTGGGTTTACAGTTCATATGGAAAACAATACAATAATAAATCATAATACAAGAATAAACTCTGTGTTTTGCACATTCACAGCATAAACCTACTTTTGCCCCACCCTATATTAACTCACTTAATGTTTACTGTAACCCTACGAGGTATGGACTATTCCTAGTCCCATTTTCACATGAGAAAAGTGAGGCACAGAGAAGTGTGGTAATTGGTCCCAAAGATTGTCCAGTTTGTAAGTGGTATTGTAAGTGGTTTGTAAGTCAGGACACAGAGCCAGGCAGTTTGGATCCATCCCCCGTGCCCTTGACCACCAGCCCATCCAGCCTTGGTTCTACATATTAGCCTTCTCATTGCACCCTCAGCTTTCCCTGTACCTCCCTCCCCTTTGTTATCCAGCACAGAGCTTATTGGTTCTCTTTTAGGCCTTGGTCCTCTGGCACCTCCCTGCTCTTAATATTCTCTCCACTCACTGAATTCATCTCCAATCCTATAACTACCTAGTACTTTAACATGACTAGTACTCAAAGGCAGTCCTTTTCATCGAGGTGTGCCTTGTGTTCTGTTTTAATAGTGGCTCTTCCTTGCCATCCTAAGCTCCTTGAGGTTGTCCACTTTTTCTTCTCTTATTTCCATTAAAATGTAGTAATTCTCAGTCAGGGATGGGAATGTAGTAAGTCTGAAATAATGGCTTGTCTAACTGAACTGCATGAATCACTTAATCACCACTTTTATTTGTGTTAACAGCTTTATTGAGGTATAATTAACAGACAATAAACTGATCACGTTTAAGAGTAAGCTTTGTTAAGTTTTGACATACATCTACACCTGTAAAATCATTACTATAATCAAGATAATGAACATGTTCTTCAGCTCCATAAGTTTCCCCAAATGTCTTTGTACCCTCCCCCTTCCTGCCCCTTCCCACAAACTCCATCTCAGGGCAACCACTGTTGTATTTTCTGTCACTCCAGATTAGTTCACATTTTTAAGAATTTTATATGGAATCATATAGTATGTTTATCTTTTGATCTGGCTTTTTTTCACTCTGCATAATTATTTTGAGATTCATCTACTCATTCTGCTTTACTGCTAAATAGTTTTCCATTGCATGGATATACCACAATATGTTTATCCATTTATCTCTTGATGGACATTTGAGTTCCCATTTTTGGCTACTACAAATAAAGCTGCTATGAACATTCACGTATAAGACTTTGCATGGCCACATGCTTTTCTTTATCTTGGGTAAATACCTAGGAGTGGAATGCCTGGATCACATGGTAAGTTTATGTTTAATTTTTTAAGGAACTGCCAAACTATTTTCCAAAGCAATTGTATAATCACTATTTTTCTAAGTCTGAAAGTTTGCACTTATCCATCTTCTCCAGCCCATCCCGGTATTTCTTTTCCTTTTCCGGCTAAACCACCAGAGACTGCAGGCAGGAGCTCCTTAATCCTGTTCTTCCTCCCTCGTCCGTTATCTGGTTGGTGTTTGGGGACATGGTCTTTTGAAGTCCAAGAGCTTAGAAAATAGGGTGGATTTCCATCTGTTAAGCAAATGTTTATCTCTGTTTAACTAGATTCATCCCCATAAGCCTCAGCAGGAACTGGAGTGAACATCATGTTTTAAGAATTTTGTAGCCACCCCTCCCTATGGTCAGTCCATATAGTTCTTGGCAGTTCACTGTGTGTCTACTAAACACCCAGAAGCCAACGGTTTCAAACAAATTAGCCACGCCTTTTTATTATACCCAGCAGTGGAGGTTCAAAATCTCCAGTGACCTTTCCAACACTGAAATTTCTCCTTTTTCTCTTTCCCTCATCCCCCTTCTCCTCTCCACCTTCCTCATTTCTCTACATCCCAATCAGTTCCAACCTCCTTCAGGAGCATTCTTCTGACCACTGTTTGAGCCATTTCTTTAACACTCACATGACACAGAAGACCTGCATTTCACTGAGCAACTAGATTTGAGTCCCTGCTAGTAAGTGTAAACCACAGTGCCAGGGCTAAAGGGGAGGGGGAAAAAATGTAAATGCTGCCCTCTTATACCATGAAGTCCAGAGCAAGGATGAGACATGGTTAAAATGAAAATATTTCTAAATGGCCTGGTAATTGCCATTAGAAATTTGAGCTAAATATAGTAGGGTGAGCCAGGCAGGAAAAGGTGAGGGGCAGAAAGGTTTCCCACCAAAGCAGTGGTCACAAGCAGTCACTTTACAATGAAACCCCTTTTCCTGAGCAGGTTAGGTGGCTCAAGACATTCAGGACCAACTCAGATTTGTTTTTGCACTGTTTGCTTAACGTAATTCACCACAAAGTCACCTCCCTTCCCTCCATTTCCTGGGCTGCAGTAGTACACAGTGGTTCGTATGGAAAATAATACAATAATTGATAAATAATAATACAAGAATAAACTGTGTTTCACATTCTCACAACTGGAAACCTACTTTTGCCCCACCCTGTATTTGCTGCACACTTATTTAGTGTCCTTGTGTACCAAAGAGCGAGATGGTCAACATCACCCTCCTGAGGATCTTCCAGTCCAGAGAAGGATAAGGACAAGGGGCCCCGATGGAACACGCTGGAGGCCACAATAGACGCGCACAGAGGGCTGTCAGGGGGTCAGGGAGGCAGCACAGGGGACTGTGCTGGGCTGAAATCAGGCAATCAAGCCACTCTGCCCCCTCTTCCAGACCCTCCTTGCTGGGTCACTCAAGCCATCTCCGTAGGCAGTGTTGCTGCTCCCCCACCTTGAACTAGTGGTCAAAATACCCCAGAAGCCCTTGACAATCAGGTCCCTGTCCAGGAAAGTCCTCCCCTCCTGGCAGCCTTGTGATCGCATCTTTAGCCCAGCTTGAAATTGGCAGCCCCTCTTAGCACCGCATTGTGGGCCATATGGCAGTACAGCTGATGCTGCATGACGCAGGACAGCTTTGCTTTCCAATCCACGTCAGCCCCAGCCACGGGTACACTGTGGCATTTAAATGGCAGCAAGGGACCTCTGATTGGGATGGGGAAGCTAAATTAGAAGCCTGTAACATCTTTGAAACAGCTACGTGAAGGATGAGCATGGAGGCAGGGCTGTGAGGGGCCAGGGACAGCACATTGATATTTATTTATCATAGTGCAGGCAGGAAACCAGGCCACCCAAGAGGACTAGGTGTATGTGTGTGAGTTCTCAGAGGCGGGAGCTTGAAGGCGTATTTTCCCTGTGCAAAGCCTGGATGGAGGCCGGATTACTAACAGAGGGAGACAGGAAAGCCCGTGGAGAATAAAACACATGTCCCAGACACTCTAGAACACTCACAGCCAAAAGTCCTCAGGGCCAGGAACTCCTTTTCCAACCCTGGGCAACTTAGCTGCTTTATAAACATTTTCTAGCAGCTAACACTCCTATATGAAAGCAAGTCACTGATCTGGAAGTCATACACCTGGTCTCCTTGCCCGTGCAGATCAAACAGAAGAGAAAAAAGTAAAAGTGTTGGTGTAGACAGCTGAGATATCTCTAAGCCCTGGCACCAGAATTCACACTCTTCTCACAGACCCTCGCTCAAAGCCCAGCTTCCCTGTTAGAGATGCATTTCATCGGCTTGGCATAACTAGCAGTAACTGTCTATCCCCAACCCACTGCAAACCTCCTGACCTCCAAAATAGCAAATTCAAAGGCAAAGGTACCCCGTGGTCAAAAGTCAGACAAAGAACTTTTTCCCTCCCAATTCAGCTGGAAAAACTTTTTTGAACTGGGGGAATGTGAGTATGGCTCGAGTCTCACGATACTGAGGAATTACTGTGGGATTTGGTAGTTGTGATAATGGCCTGGTGGTTATGCAAGAAATGTTTTTATTTTTTAGAGATGCAGTCGGAAATATTTGGGAGAAGAATGTTATGATGTCTGGAATCAGCTTTAGAATTCTTGTGCAAAATGAAGCAAAAATGTTAAAAATCTGGATGTTGAGCATATTCATTGTTCTACTTGCTCTACTTTTATAGGTGTGAACATTTTAATAAGAAAAAAATCTGTAAAAGCTCCAGGCAGGGAAATATGCTATAGGCATATCAGCCAATGTGAGACTGACCGCCTGACCTACAGGGAAGAGTCAGAATGTAAAATGCAAACCAAAAATTCAAACAGCCTGGGCCAAACCTCAAGGTGATCTTGAAGATCCCAAACTACAGCCAACCATAATCAATAATCATAATTATGACTATCAGTATCAAGAAGATATTAAATTATTTTTTCAGTAGACTGGAGTACAAAGGAATAATTTCTACCTAAAAACATGGCCAGAAATGTTTTAGTTTCATTTTAGTTTAGTACTTAAAGAGATGTAAAGTTTCAGTTCTTTGGTGCAACTGGTTCTCCAAGTGCGATCCCCGGACCAGTGGTTTCAGCATCACCTGGGAACTTGTTAGAAATGCAAAATATCAAATTCCACTCCAGACCTATTCCAATCAGAAACTCTAGCCACCAATGCTTTAACAAGCCTTCAGGTCACTCTGATGCTCATTAACCTGCGGTGCCAGATGAACCAGACATCACCCTAAGTCTCTTATATACACAGCAGGGGTTATAAACATGCACATGCTGTGCTCAGACAAACTCTGTCCTTCATCCGCAGCCCTGACCAGAAAGCTTGTAGGGGGAAGAGACAAAATGACATAGCCCCACTGAATGCATGGTCCCAGTGAAGCCCCATAAACCCTGGGGACCCTCCCCCTACGTCCAAGCTCCAGAAAGCCCATAAACAGCAGGCACCCCATCTGTAGTTCAAAGGATGCATGCTCTATTAAAATGGATCGTAAATGGATTACATAACCCACCAAATCCCAACCACCCGGCAAACCCCACGGACAGCATGAGGCTGGCTGGCGGCGGCTTCTCCAGGCACACCAGAGAGGGGGGCAGGAGTACCTGGGTCAAGGCGACCTGACTGTCTGCATGGACAAAAGATAACATGCCTGCAGGTGCAGCGATGAGGTGGGGCAGGGGAAGGGGGGAGGACGCAGCAGGGAAACAAGTCCCTGCTTCAGTGTTTAATTCATAAAATAACAGACTGTTCTAGCTGAATAACAGGGATACTGAGACCAGTTTCCAGATTTGCAGGTGAGAAAACTTAGGTTCAAAGGTGATGGGATTGTCCTAACATCTCACAACCAGTAAAGGCAAAAGGGAAAAAAATCCCGCTTCCCAAGTCTCAGTGCTGACTTGTTCCATTACACATGGGGGAAGGGTGGGGGAAGAGCCATCTCAGTGGGTGTGGGAATGAGGGAGGGCGGCTTAGCTGGAGTTCAGCACAGACGGCTGCAGGGAGGGTAGAGGAGACAGCCAGGGGGCCCAGGAAAGAGCAGGCAGTCTCCAGAACAGCATCTGAAAGCAGTTTGGGGTGAGGATGACAAAGGAATTTGCAAAGGGTCATACCATTAGTTCGCAGCACTTTTAGCCCCTCTGCAGCCAGTTGGCATCAATCAGTGTCAGAGTAATTAGCCATTTACCTACCACAGACCTGGACAAATGATGGGACACAGAATGGGTAAGTTTTGAAGTGTGGGAGGAAGGGGGGAAGAGCTTAAAGCAGACATGGGGGCCTAGCTAGGGCGGCCCTATGAGAGGGTCACTGGGAGATGGGTTGGCAACATGGGGCCCCTGGGCTCCAAGCTGGTAGTCTGGGATCCTGAAAAACCTAGGCAAACAAACTAGGCCTATTTCACCAACTGGCTCAGACTTCATTAACAACTGACTTCTCCCCCTAATGGAAAGAGGATGGGAATAACCAAGGACATTTCTCATTTGAATCACTTTATTAAATAATTATGCAAACCCTATCAAAGCACAAGTGGGGATGTACACATTAAAAGATATGGCCATATGCTCAAGAAATTTGCAGTGTAGTTGGGAAAGCAGGCGTGTACAGTCTTAATAGAATGATATAGTGATATGATAGAAAGATAACTAACACATCCTGAACAATTACCAGATGTCTCCCACACAGGTGTGCTTTTACCTCAATTAATATGATTATGTACCATGCACCATCTCAGTCATGTACTATGTCAGATAATCCTCATAACAATCTGTGATGTATATACTATTATGATGGATGAAAAAACTGAGGGAAAGGCATGAGCACAGTTTTGTCAGCGGATGATGAGTGGCAGGCCATCCCAACCCAGGGAAGAGCAGGAACAAAGGCACGGAGGCTGGAAGCCCAGGGGACCTTGGGACCAAGGGTGGTCCAGAGTAGTGGATGGGATGGATTCTTGGGGAATAGGATGGGAAGAGAAACGAGAAAGGGAAAAAAAAAACAACAAGATGCAGGGGGCATTCAATGCAAAGTTAAAGAATTTGAACTCTCTACTGTCTAGGTAGCAGAGAGTCAGAGAAGTTTCTAGAGATAAAGAGAGAGTGATCAGCCAGACAACTGCTCTGGGGACAACACTCAAGCTGGCTCTGGAGGCAGACAGGCTACTAAGGGGCCTCCATTATTATTCCAGTGAATGATGTAGGGCCTGATCTAATTCTTGCCACCAAACCAAGAGTGACACTAATACTGATAGGTGTTACATATCATAGGGTGGTCAAAGGTACAAAGCATCTTTATTAACTCCCTTTTGAAAAACTCCCTTTTTTCAACCGATGTCCTAGCTGCCAGTAGCATGTGTGATAAAGAGGTGGTTTAGTGCAGCACTGGAAAGCAACAACTCTAGAAATGAAGCAGAATCGCATTCAAGCCTGGGCTCCATCATCTACCACTTGTGAGATTATGGAAAATTCAGTTAACCTCACTAATTATAGTACTTATACTTCATAGGATCTTTATGAAAATAAATCGTGTTCATAAAATAGTTATTTGTTAAGTGCTCATTATTTGGGTTATTATTTTACAATATAAGTGCTAAGATACGCAATTCGTATCATATGAATGCCATGCCATACCTAGAACTGGGTGGAATCCGTCCTTGAGGCTGGGGGGCCCTCTCGTAATGACTTCCCTTAGTTTATGTTGGACGTGCTTCCGAATGGTTGGTATGTGTCCTTTAGCAGAACCACATCCATGAGCTGCAACCCATGTGTCAACGACACGCAGTGATAGACATTGAATGCCAACTAAACCAAGGCCTAATGAAATAGAAAAAAAATGCATATTCCAAAGATGGCCTCTCTTAGCTTTGGACCACACTGTACAATTTGTTTGTAGCATGTTTCCTTCCTGAGTATGTTTTGCTCAGCCTGACAGTGAACAGGTTGGCTTTTCTGAGTACACACCCACAGTGGGTCAAGAACACACTAAAATCCTGCTCCCTCCTTGCTTCGGAGCCCTGACAAACCACACCACACCATTTACTTGATTTCAAAGGCACAACATCTCTAGAGACTCTCCAGTTGTGTGTGCCTTGGGGCGTCTGCCCCTTCAGGGCAGGACTGTCTTCCCTTCCCCCATCCCTGCACAAAGCCTGGCTTGCCAGGCTGAACTTCCTGTTGAATCAAATTGATTAATGCATGTGAGCAGCTCTGAGAAGCCCTAAGCTAGGAACAGGACAATGGAGATGACAGATCTGAAAAGCCAGAGTGTATGCCTTCCCTATGAAGGCTGGGTAAAGCAACACCAGGTGTTTGAGTCACGCCGCAGAGATGCAATCGTGGAGAGGGATCACATTTTGCAGAGTCAGGGGCGCTGGCAGCAGCCTGCCTGCCAGGCACAGGGGTTTCTTTAATGAAATCCAGAGAACGAGAGTGATGAGCAACACATGTGTGAAGCTTGCTCGCGCTCTCACACGCAGCTGAAGGCACAGGCGGCAAGGAGACTCGGGGGGTTGGCGTCACACCCTGGTTCTGCCACTTCCAAGGCCGCAGGGCCTTGAATAAATGATTTGATCTCTCTGAGCCTCAGTTTCTTCTTCTGTAAACAGGAAGTGATACTGCACACCTTATAGGATTGTTGTGAGTGTTGCATGAGATTGGGTATGGACAATGCCTGGCATATAGCCACAGATCAAAAAATTCTTTCAAATTACCTGCCAGCTGGCCTTTTAGGACCTGTAAGTGCAGACTCCCATAACAGTCAGTGGTTAGCAACGGATAACCTACCAAAAGTATCCAGTTCTTGTAAATCAGATATCTGATAAGGGGTTAATATCCAGAATATATAAATAACTCTTACAGCTCAACAACAATAAAAACACCAGACTGAAAAA
Source organism: Pteronotus mesoamericanus (assembly GCF_021234165.1). Classification (NCBI taxonomy): domain Eukaryota; kingdom Metazoa; phylum Chordata; class Mammalia; order Chiroptera; family Mormoopidae; genus Pteronotus; species Pteronotus mesoamericanus. The sequence continues at coordinate 1,707,380 of NW_026555001.1, forward strand.
AGGGGCAAAGGACCCGAACAGACATTTCTCCAAAGAAGATATACAAAGGGCCAATAAGGACATGGATAGATGCTCAATATCCCTAACAATCATTAGGGAAATGCAAACGGTGGCTACTAGCAAAATAAATAAATGCATAAAACAAGTCTTAGCAAAGATGTGGAGGAGTTGGAATACGTGCACTATTGGTAGGGAAATGGTGCAGCCGCTATGGAAAACAATATGGTGGTTCCTCAAAAAATTAAAAATAAAATTACCATATATTCTAGCAATTCTGCTTCTAGGTTTACATAAGAATTGAAAGCAGCCCTAGCCAGTGTGGCTCAGTGGATTGAGTACCAGCCTGAGAACCAAAGGTTCACCAGTTCAATTCCCAGTCAGGGCACGTGCCTGGACTGCAGGCCAAGGTGCCAGTAGGGAGCACGTGAGAGGCAGCTACACATTGATGTTTCTCTCCCTCCCTTCCTCTCTCTCTAAAAATATATAAAAATAAGTAAAATCTTTAAGAAAAAAAAAGAATGGAAAGCAGGGCCTCTGGGAGACATTTGTACAGCCATATTCATACCAGTATTTGTCACAACAGCCAAAAGGGAAAAGCATTCCAAATGTCCTTTCATGAATGAATGAATGAATGAATAAACTCATATACATACAATGGACTATTATTCATTCTTTAAAAAGAAAGAAATTCTGACACATGGTGCAACATGGTTGAACCTTGAGGACATCATGCTAAGTGAAATAAGTCAGGTACATGAAGAAAAATACTGTATGATTCCACTTATACCAGATACTTAGGTAGTCAAACTCACAGAGACAGGAAGAAGAAGGCTGGTTGCCAGGGGCTGAGTGTAAGGGGAATGGAGAGTTAGTGTTTAATGGGAACAGAGCTTCAGTTCTAAGAAATGAAAAGTTATGGGAATGGATGCTGGTGATGGCTCTACAACAATGTCAATGTGTTTAACACTACTGAACTGTGCACGTCAACATGGCGAAGGTGAACAGGGGTGAAGGGGTTGAAGAGTATAGATTGATAGCTACGAAACAGTCATGGGGACGTAAAATGCGGCACAGGAAATGCAGTCAATCATATTGTAATATCTACATATGGTGCCAGGTGGGTACAGGAAATAATGGGGGGAACACTTTGTGAAGTATGTGACTGTCTAACCACCATGATGTACACCTGCAACTAACACAAAATAATGCTGAATGTAAACTGCACTTGAAAAAATTTTTAAAAATTGTACAAAAAATGGTGAAGATGGTAGATTTTATGATATGTGTATTTTACCACTTTTTAACTTATAAAACAAAAGTACTCGGTTATTTCATACTATGCACTATAGGAGTGAAAGAGAATGAGAAACAAGTGTCCTGGCCTCAAGAGGTTACAGTCTCTGAGGAAGTGAGATGAACACGTGCATAGTGAGGCAGGGTACAATCCAGTGTGGGTCTGTATTGGCAAAATCAGAGAAGCAAGTAATCAGTGCAGCTGTGAAGTCAGAGGGGCGCTGGGGGAGGCCATGGGAACTGAGGCCTTGAAAAGCAGGAAGAGTCTGGGGGTGCTTGGGAGACAGAGGACAGCATTCCAGGCCTGGGACTGGGAGAGGAGACGTAAGAGCAGGAATGTGGTATGTTCCTGAGACAACGGGAAAGTCTCTTTCCTTAGAGAGAAGGAGCATGTTGAGAAATCATTTTTGTAGACAGGATAAGGATGTGTAAAGCAGTCTTGAAAAAACTGGGCAAAATGTCCATGTGATGCTGCAGGAAGAGGGGGACCCGGAGTGCTCTGGAGAGGGGCACGATGTGATGTGCCCATCTAGCACGATTCCTTCACTGTGTCCTGGTACCCTCCACGGCAGAGGAAGTCACCTCATCACATTTTGGTGGGGTAGAAACTGAGGCAGAGAGTTGAGCAACTCACCTGGTGACATACATATCATGAGCTGCAGAGTTAGGAACTGATCCACTCCTGACTCCATGCATAAAAGTATGAATTCTTCATTTTCTTATCCTTTGTTCTACAAATATTTATTGACACTATGTGCCAGACACTCACTCTTCTTGACACTGAGGTTGGGAAAGACTGCAGAAGGAACAGATACAGGGAGGAAAACCAGGAGCTCAGTTTGGTCATATGAAGTGTGAAACTCCTAGTAGAGCAGGTGGATAGGTAAGTCTTAAAGGAGAGGTTTGGACAGAAGTAAAAATTTAAGAACCATCAGTATATAGGAGGTCTTCGAAGCCATGAAACTTGACATAGCTGGTAGTTTTCCCCACAAATACAAATAAAAGCTGAAAGAGAGAAAGAGGGGAAGGGAGGGAAAGAGAAATTCTCAGAAAGAAGAGACAGCATGCCTAAGATTGCTGCCTGATTTCCTTCTGTTCCACTGCCTGATTTCTTTTAACTATCATATGTGGGCACACAATGATTGACATATTAGTATGGTAAAAGTCACAAGCTTGTGACTTATCCATTATGACCTCTTAGGCCATCCGTTTAAATTAGCACAGTGATACAGGGCTAGAGGGAATTGAGACAAAGAGAGAAATATATTAGATGTCAAACAAATGGAAATACAGAAACTGGAACTCTGATTCTCAGAAAGAACCCTAATGTTGTTCTGGTTTCCACACCTCACCACTATTCTGACATCGGAGACACTCTAAGTGGTGGGTCTAACCCATGGTCTCCCTAAGAGACATGCTGACAAGGCTGGTCAGAGCCAGCTCCCCATCCCCAGACATCTCATTAACCATCAGAAACAAAACTGACTGGTATTATAAATGAGATTTAAAAAATTTTAATGACATATCCACTTCCTTTTGGGGGTAGTTATCTGTGTAGACCAAAAGCAAAACCTCTATGTCCTTCAGTTTAAGTTAGAAAGCTTCCTTGAATTACAGCAAGGTCCAGAGGTCAGGTACCCACAGGGCAGAGTGAGTGATGTGGACGGGGCAGAAGGGAAGGAAAGTTGTTTAGAGAAGCCATGAGAAAACCAAACACACCAGGGCAGAAGGGAAAAGGAAGCCTCAGAAGCTGTGATTCTAGGCACAAGGTCTGGGGCCACTGAAGGGAGAGGTGCAGCGGGCTTGTCAGAGCACAGTGAGACACAGGGCACCATGTGAACTGGGGCTCTGTGTCTCAGCCCCGCCAACCCCTGCCACCATCCACCTCCATCGCTGCATAAAGGGGGCAAATGCACAGAGTAAAGTGGTTTCCAGGACCTCCAATAACAGACAGGGGCAATTATAAGATGTGACTGATCTCAGAGTCCTCAGGGAGTGGCCCTCCTTACCCTGCAAACCTCCTCTCTACACCCGTCCCCACACCGCACCCCACGGCATGCCTAAAATTCTACTCAGGGCCACCCATTCCTTTGGCTTCAATCAGAGGCACGTGGGGATCACTGGAGAACTTTGAAAACTACAGTGCCTAGGGCATCCCACCAGCATTGAAAAATCAAGCAATTGCACTTTTAAAAGCCACTTCATATGATTCTAATGTGTGAACAAAATTGAGAGAAAAATGTTGCCTGTTCTAGGAAATTTTTTTGGAAAGCAAAATTGCAGACTCTCCACTTAATAGTTCTAATGACAGTCACTACCCTTGACTGCGGGCCTCTTATGATCCCAATCCTGAGCTGCGTACTTATGCACATTGTCTCTATTATCTCTCATATCAAACAACCTAGTTGGTAGTATTATTCCCATCTTACAGATGAGGAAACCAAGCACAGAGATACTAAGAAAGTTAAACAAGGTTACCCAGCCTGTGATGGGGCAGCATTTGAACCCAGGCCGATCTGCCTCTTTCCCATACGTCATCCATTAGAGGCACTATCTAAAAAAACTACAGCCAAGTCCACAGTCAACTTAGCTCCCAAGAGGCAGGCTCCTTCCTGTACATTGAGGTCTCCGCACCCTTCACCAGGGCCCCACAGTGAGGTCATTCTGGCACTCTGGCCGTCTCTGGCCAAGCCAGCTTCCTATTTTGATGGCTCAGAAGCTGAGAGAACATCTGTAGGGACCAGGGCCGGAATCAAGCTCTCTGTAGAGCCGGCTAATGTGGGTGTGTTGGCTCAAACTATTTGGACTAAACAGAATCGGAGAAACATCATGCTTGGGGCAGGGTTTTGAAAAGCAGCAATGCCAGGAGGGGGGAATACCCACACCCACAATACGGATGTGAGGAGCAAATAAATGTACACAGATGTAGCCAGGCAGGGTGGGATCTGAAAGATAAACCAGAGCTGGCTCAGTGGGAAAGGATGAGCTAACTTCCGACATCAGCTTCTCCTGGTTCCTTTCTCCAAAGCGGCTTCAAAGGCAGAAAAGCATCCGCTTAGCCTGGGACGCTTCTGCACCTCTCTGTGAGGGATGGGAAAAAGCAGGGAAGGAGGAAGACTTCTGTGAAGTTGTCCTTGGATGACTGTTTATTCTGACTCTCAGAGGTTAAACCTGGCCAATGATAAGGAAAGAAAAGAGTACGTGCAGGCTGTTGCTCTCTGCTCCCTTTCATGGGTAATTCTAAGGCTGCCTTTCTGAGACCAGGAAAGCCTTGGCTATGTCCCCAAATGCCAGCTGGCAGTGTCCTCCCTGTCTCAGGCCCCCTGCAGCACCTGAGTCTATACTTCTTTTAAGCAGGCAGGCCCAGGAGGCTAGCCCACAACTATCATGGCCTTAGGGCATACCTGGTCAGGGTAAGGCCTGTTGCCATCCCTAGGAAGAGGTAGAGAGCACCTGGAAGCAGGAACACACAAGTCCTCCACAGTCTGACCACAGCCTGTCTTCCACCATCAATCACTCCAACAGAGCACACAGGCAGTGCCACTCGAGGCTGAGCAGGCAACAAGCACTACAGGGGATTCACTGGGAGACCCCTGCGTCCCATGGCCTCTCCCCAAAGCCCACTGAGAGGACAGTGCAGGAGCAGAACCCCGTCGTATTTCTCTGGCAGCAGTGGCTGTCACACTGGCAGCCTTCCCAGGGCAATCCAGCGCGGGCTGTATTAGCATTGAACTCCCTCCTGAACCTGCCCTTCGAGACCACAGCCCGCAGCCTGTCAGCAATGCCATCCAGTCTGGGCATGGGCCCAAAACGTGCACATGCCCATCTGCTCGGCTGGGCTGGGCTGGCAAGATCTGTGACCTGATTGGTGGATCCTGGCTGGAGACCAGGTCAGAGCAGGAGAACAGGCCTCCTTCAACCAGGGCAGTGCTGGCTTCCCCCAGAGGAGCCCTTGCTCTCCCTCTGCCAAAGCCGGGCCCTATTCTTCTGGCACTGCCTGCCCCAGCCAGACCCTGATATTCATCTCCAGTGGTCTCAAGACCCTGTCTCACTCCCTACAGTTGGTTGGATGGTTCTGTGCAATTTAAAGCTGAAATGTGTCAGACCTGTACATGCTAAAAGCAAACTACCGCCAGGAAATGTTTCCCAGAAGCGTTATTACAAGTAGGGGGTGTTGTTCCATCTGATTTCCAACTCATTGAAAATATCCTCTACGTGCTGAACACACACAGTCTACCTGAACCCAGGTCTTACCTGCAACTTGGCACGAGCCTGCTTCTGTAATCAGTGGCTCCTCTACAGGTGCAGAAGGAAGCAGTGCCATTTGAGGCTGTGGAAATCAGCTTCCTAACACCTCAATTCCACCTCCAGAGCTTTCCTGACTGTCCGTTTTAGTAACTGGGGACCCTGGCTGGGTAGCTCAGCTCGTTAGATTACCGTCCTGATACGCTAAGGTTGCCAGCCCCACGCCCAGGCAGGGCACATACAAGAATTGCAACAAGACAATCTTTGTCTCTCTCCAAAAATCAATAATATAAAAAAAATTCTTAAAGAATGGTACTTTTAGTAATTGGCAAGCAACATTTTTTTCCAAGAGAATTATCTCAGAGAGGAAAAAAAAATATTTGCAGCTCATACATATTTTTATCAGATGTTTTAAATTAGAAAATATGATATATATCTAAAACTGAAAGTATTTATTATTTCCCTGGCAGGAGAGGATTTCATTGAGCAGAGGCTACAGAAACTTCAGAAACCCCTGTATAACATATATAACATACAGCATCTCCTTGTCATGCTGCAACAACTGTGGTCTGAGATGAGACCGGGTAGAATTAGGATGGGGCACAGAGAAATAAAAACATTTAGGGATGCAGAAATGAATAATCAGTCTGGAGCGCAAAAGCAAAAATGCCCAGATAGTAATGAGATGAGTGAGAAGTGACTGGGGAGGCATTTAAGGAAATAGGGTTTATGGAAATTGCATGAAAAAGACCAAAAATACAGTCCCTTGGGCAGACTCCTGAAGCCACGGACAGAAAAGCTGGAGGTGGGTGAGGGGCTGGGGGGATCCCACTGGGTCCTGAAGAATGCATTGCACAAAGGTGAAAGCACTGGGGTGGGGGGATTAAGGAGGTGGATGCTAAATGCTGTGAATGCTCATACTTTCTCACTTCCTTCCCAACCTATCAGCCTGTCACCTCATGCTGTACTCTAAGCCCGTTGCGCCAATCACAGCCCCTCATTCCCTGGGAAGCCCTTACCCCTGACTCTGCCCAAGGGAAGGGAGTGGGCACAGCTTCCCTGCTCCAGGTCAGATGGCAGCAGGAGATGTACTGAGCTTAGGGAGAGCTCGTTCACTGTCCTGGGAATGAGAGTACATAATTATTTCTGAATGCTCACGATACTTGTGGTTTCTCATTCTTGATATTAGATGATGGTGGTATCTCAAAACTATTTAGCTCATCACAACCTAAAGTTTTGATGCTCATTTGGATGCAAATCCCATTGTCACTCAGGCCTGAACAGGATCTAAGATCTAGGGGTCTTGTTGTTGATTTATTAAGTATAATTTACATGCCATAAAATTCACCCTTTTTCAAGTGCACCGTTCTGTGAATTTGAACAAATATATACAGTTGTATGAACACCAGCACAATCAAGTTATAAAACAGTCTATTACCTCAAAAAATTCCCCCATGCCCCTAACTTTGCAGTCAAGACCCCTAGCCCTACCACACACCTGGCATCTGGTTTCCAAACCTGTAGTTGGCCTTTCCCAGAATGCCACATACATAGGATCATGCAGCCTTTTGAGTCTGGTTTCTTTCACTGAGCATAATACTTTGAGCTCAGTTATCAGGTTCTTAAAGAGGATGGGAAGAAAAAGGATTAGAAGGAGCTGGGAATTAGCTGAGTTCTCAGGTAGGCTAAAAAGGAAAACAGGGTCCTTGAAAGATCCAACCTGCCACCTTTCCAGCTGGGCCCAGAGCTGTCCCTAAACTAAGAAGTGCTGACACGGACATAAAAAGCCATTGGTTGTCCAGAAACAACTTAAGGCAACTCAAAGAACATGAACTTTGGTCAGAAGACACGTACTTCAGTCTGTTACGTGATCTTGAGTGAGTCACCTTAGCCTTTCTGATGCTCATAATTTCCTTCTCTGTCCAAAGAGGGCTCCAGCCAGCCAATCAGACTACTATATCTCTTTGGCCACAATGAAGATCAAAGATAAGATCTTTGCGGTGACTTCTGCTGAAGCTATTAGGAAAGATACCTTTTCTTGTCATTCTGTAGGTTTTTAAAATATTAGTAGTTGAATTTAAGCCTAGAGCTGCTAGTGGCCATTTCTGCTACCACATGGGAAGAACTCGTTTCTGACTATAGTCAGCCAGGAGACAGCAGCCTGAAGAGGCCGAAGACAGCATGTGTTGATGTCCTACAAGCACCCTGACCCAACTTTGTTTCCATTTATCCCTGGACTGGTATATGAACCAATGCAGTCCCTTTATTTGCTTAACAAAAATAAAACATGGGTAAACTCATTGCTCAGAGGTGTAGGAAGGTTCATAAAATAACATTTACAGACAGGACCATGTAAATTACACAAATGTATGATGTTAAAAGTCATCTATTTCAGACTCTAGAAACATGACTTCCAACCCTATACCTTTAAGAAGAATCACATCTTAATTTTCAATAACTCTAAGGCCAGATGTAAAGCATCTGTTATGCCACATACGACAACCAACATCTAAGACTTCTTGATATCAGGCCTTCTTAGAGATTCATGCTGGCTTTTCCCAGGATGCTCAAACCCAGGATAGTTCAGCCAATACTTACTATATACAAGGCTAGGATCTGTGTTATGTAAGGGTTGATAAGATGCAGTCTCTATCATAAAGGCAATTCAAAGAAAAGAGAAAACACATCTGGTTAGGAAAATCAGAAATCCTTGAAGACATGTTATCTGAGGATAGAATTTCGACCAGTGGAGAAGGAAGGGCATTTAGGGGAAGGCAAGGCAGAGCAAAGGAAGGCACAGGGGAAGGGAATACTCAGCTTATTCAGAAAACAACAAATAAGCCCCTTGGCTGAGGTGTAGTTTATTTACAGGTATGAAGAAATTAAGTCTGAAAGACTGAGTAAATATGATAGAAGAGTCTAGTTGCTAGGCAAGAAGTCATTATTTAATTCCAAAGCAAAGAGAAAACCCTCAAAGATTTGAGCAGGAAAATAACATAATTAAAAATGTGTTCATTAATGATTTTAATGAACATAATTAAAACTATAAATCTGATAATGGTGTGTAGGCTGAACCTGAAGGTGAGCGAGACTGGCAGCGGGCAGGGGGGGCAGGTAGGAGGAAACAGCAGGAGTCCAGGCAAAAAGGTACAGGCACCTGCCCCAGGAGGAGGGAAAGGAGGACTCTGGGATGAGAGGCTGTCAGGAAACAGCAGAGAGGACCCGCAAGGAGTTACCGAGCACAAGAAGGAAAGGAATGGTATGAAGGGCGCCAGCCGTGGAGACGGAAAGAATGAAGGTGTCATTGTCAGGAAGGGAAGCTAAGTAGGGGAGGGATATTAAGTTCATTCTGGACTTGTTGAATTGAGATGCTGGGATAATGTCCAGGTTTAGATGTCCAAGAAGTATTTTGAAAGGCAAACTACTAAGCATACAAGGTAAGTCTTGGGACCCAGAGCGATGAGAGGTAGAATATGGAGCAGATGGGGTCTCAGAGCAGAGCATGGAGAACCTCCCGGAGAGAGGATGGTGAGAAGAATCAGCAAAGGGTGCCTGTTGGACTTGACTCTTCCAACCTTGATTTTCTAGGTGTCTTATGGCTCCACAGGACAAGGGGACCCAGTAATGGCAGATGCTGGGGAACACATATGTGTCAGGGATGAAAGAAGAGACAATCATAAAAGGCAGAAAAGAAGCAAAGAGGTCAGGGAGAAATGGGAAGACTCTGCCAGGGAGCTGAGAAGAGGAGCCACGGGCCCTGGGCCAATCAGCCCCCACTCTGGGCCTCAGTCTCCAGCCTGTGGATGGACACACTGCTTCCTGCCCTGCCTCCTGGCCCATACATGCAAAGATTGGACAGGTTACATACCTATGAGTGTCCCAAGGAAGGGCATTAAGCATTCCAAAATGGGCAGGCTTTGACTCTGCCAGGCTTGAGGCGGGGCAGGGAGGGGGAACAATTCCGTGAGGAGTGTTTGGGAGTTCCTGATTTATCTCAAAGATGAGAGAAAGCTCAGGCAAACAGGCTGCCTGTAAGTGAGCCAAGACGTGGGCCAGGGGTAATTCATGCTCGCTTGCTCACCCACCTCCCACCAGGATTTCATTTTGAAGATGGCTGCGTAGGAGGAGCATTTGGTCTCATGTTGGCAAGGCTGGCATATCCACGGTCCCTGAGGAACAGTCCAACTCCCTGTGCTGCAGGAGAGACACTGGTGGCCAGGTTTGGCCCTCACAGCACACAGGAGAAGAGACACACATGACTGATGCCTGTTCGTCCCTCCAAAAAAGGCAGCTCTCCTTCCGAATGGCCATGCTCCTCTTCCCTCTACCTGACCCCCAGTTGTTCCCATCCTCCAAGATCTGGGTTTGGGCCTCACCTCCTCAGTAAAGTACCCCATGGCCATCCTTCCTCAAAATGATCCTCATCTCCATCAGATTTCTATAGCACCTGTGGCTGCAGGACCTAGTACTCATCACCACTGTCTTGTCATGCCACTCATTCATTCTTCCCATGAAACTACCTGCACACCTGCTGGAGGAAACTTGGGGAAAGGCTAAATGCAAAGCAATGGAAGAAAAGAGCCTCAGCCTTTTCTGTTCTCTGGAAACTTGACTGTGGCCTGGGTTGGGTAGCTCAGTTTCAGTGTCCCAATATGACAAGGTAGCAGGTTTGATCCCCAGTCAGGGCACACACAACAATCAACCAATGGGTGCATAAATGAGTGGGACAACAAATCGATGTCTGTCTGCCTGCCTATCTGTGTGTCTCTCTCTTTCTCCCTTCTTTCTGCCTTCTTTCCCTTCCTCCCTCCCTTCCTCTCTCCCTCTAAAATCAATAAATTTTAAAAAATAAAATAAACTTGACTGTGTAACAGGAATAATCATGGCCCCACAGGTAACTACACACCTGTCAGAAATGAGACGAGCCTTAAAGCCAATGGAGATGCAGGCAGTGTCTGAGAAGTCAGGGGAAGGGACAGACTCCAGGGCAGGGGGACATGCAGAAGGCTTCCTGGAAGAGGTAGCTTCTCTGTTTTATTTGCCTAACACACTGATTTATCTATAAGAAACTAATTTCTTCCCACGCCCCTCTGACCCTGGCACATGACAGTACAGAAGCACAATGCTTTCAGCAGGGGAATCTAGTCACGGGCATGCAGGTCATGTTGTCACTGAGACCTGCCTTCCAGCCCTGCCTGTCATGTAATAGCTCTCTGACCTTGGGAAATCAACTAAATCTCTCACCTCAGTTTCCCACCTGTGAAAGAGGAATGAAAGTACCTATATGTAAAACGGATATGGGAAGGAATAAATGGGACAATATATGAAAGGACTTAGCACAGCATCAAGCACCTAGTCAGTAATTAGTGTTAGATCCATTCTCCACTCCCCTGATCCCAAACTCCAGAATCCAAACCCTGGCCTTTACGAGTAGCATCTCTGCCCTTGCCTCCCAGGATAAGGTCCATCCTGCCTGCCTCATTAATTCCCATAAGTGTCTTTGGACAAAACATACACAATGTTGAGGTTTTAAGAGTTATTTTCTCTTTGGTGCCTCCAACACTTTACTTTTCTGCCACTTCCCATCACCTCTGAGCTCCTGATCCTTCCTATTAATCTGCTAAGAGCCAGCATTTACACAGGTATGTGCCAGGCACCTGGTAACTGCTTTAGAGTTACTACTTCACCTAACCTGCCAGACGACCCTGTGAGGTGGGCACCATTATTATGCTGTTTCACAGATGGAAGCTGGGGTACAGAGAGGTTAAATGACTTGCCCATGGTCACCAAAGTTAATATGTATGGGAGCTGATTGCAAACCCAAGCAAAGTCAAGTCCACATTCTGTGCCTTTAGCTCCAAATGGTATTGTCTCACATGTCTTACAGATTCGGCCTGACCTCCTTAGGGACTGAGTGGCTTTGAGACCATTATTCATACCGAGGTGACAGTCTCTGAGCAATGCATAGAGCCAAAGGAGAGGCCACGGGAAGGAGGACAAGGTTTAACTCAAAGATATAAACCTCTAGTGGTAAGAGAGTTTGCAGACAGCCTGGACATTGACCCCAAACCATGTCGCAGGAGTAACGGACCACAAACAGCATTGCAATCATGTCTGTCCCTATGGCTCTAAGGGATCTGCTCACATCACAAGCTACTGTTTCCCCAGAAGCTGGTCTGGCCTCGTGTCCCAGGTTGGGCTCCTGGAAAGTGGCTCTGAGACGGAGGTATGTGCAGCAGTTGACTGGGTTCTGCTCTCAGCCCCAAGCCCTGTAGAAGGAGTGACGGAGGCAGGATGGGGCAGAGGGAGAAGCTGGGCTGTGAAGCAGCCACAAAGGTCTCGGCCAGTACGAACGGGAGCTCTGCAGTGAGGGCGGCCTTACAGAACTGACCCAAGTTGGGGTAAAGGAGTGGGGCTTTTTTCCTCCCCATAAGCCAGTCATTCCATGCAGGCTGCTCCCGGGGAAGGGCAGGAATTTGGGCAACAGCCTGAGGCAGAGGGTACTGCTGTGACTGGGAGCAGTCAGCTGTCTCCACTCCCAGCGGTTGGGGGAATGGATGCTTCAGGCTTGTAGGGTGTCCACGTGCCACACCATGTACCACAACACTGCGGGTCAGGGGTCATCTTGGCATGCACTGGAGACCCAGGCCAAAAGTCCTGCTGCTCCCAGGTAGGTGGAGTGCACAGACTGGGGTACTTCATCTCCCCTCTGGCTTGACTGATTCCCCAGCTGCTCCATAAAACCAGCTCTTCTACAGATACCTGTTCACTTCCAACACTCAACACATTCACAGGCAACAACGCATTGCATTTGGTTGAATGACAGCTACTCTGAAGCATAAAGTTGCCTTTTGAGTTGATACCAGCAAAGAACCTCAAAACACCCAAAGATTTTAACATATGAGTCTGGGTGAAATGTACTTATAATGGCTTTTGGGGCTCAGCCATGGAAAAACCTGGATTCTTGAGACACGGCTGTCCTTTACCTCCCCACGTGGGGCCCTTTGTCTACCCTGGGAGGACCGGGACCCCTGCATTCTCTCCTTCCTTTCGATGATGGCCTGTTGCAGTTAAAGCTCTTATACATTTCATTTACAAGGATGTTCAAATGACTTCAAAGATGGTATGGTCCTTCTCTACAAACATCTGTATTTTAACCTAGTCATAAAAATGTTTAAGTTACAGGAAAGACTTTCTAAAGGTGAAATTTCAAGGATTGTGGTGGAAGACAGGACAGGTCTTCTGTGCAGGAAAGATCACCTCTAATGTTTCATTTGCCTCATGGATGACACCTGCTGTAGTGGAAAAATCCAGGAATTCAGAAGACCTTTGATTCTTAGGCTTAGGGCTCTCACTTACCACATAATCATGATCAAGACACTTAATGTCTCTGAATCTGTTTCTTTCATCCATGAAATGAATGTAAGAACCAAGGAAGGAAATAGTAATTATTTCCAATAGCTAAACTATGGAAGCAACCTAAATGTCCATCAACAGATGAATGGATGAACGAAATGTGATACATACAAACAATGGGATAGTCTTTGGCCTTAAAAAGTAAGGAAAGTCTGCCATATGGAACACTGATATACCAGGAGGACATAATGCTAAGTGAAATAAGCCACTCACAGAATGATAAATTCTGTATGGTTTCACTTATATGAGGTCTCTAAAGTAGTCAAACTCACAGAAACAGAAAGCAGGAAGGTGGTTGCCAGAGGCTGTGGGAAGTTGCTGTTCAATGGGTACAGAGTTTCAATTATGCACGTTGAGTAAGTTCTAGAGATCTACTGTACAATATTTTGTGTCTGTAGTTAACAATACTGTATTATACACTTAAAAACTGGTTAAGAGGGCAGATCTCATATAAAAAAAAAACCCTCAGGAAAGGGACTCAGTAAATGAAACATCTCCAGGTAGATGTTTATTACTGTAATAATACTCCACCTCCTCATCCCCTTGAGCATCTCTCCCAGGCCACACATTGATATAGCAGCCCCACATAAGCCATAGAGCTGATAGTCCTAAAATACTGGCCAGGAAACCACACAGAATGAGGCTACCCTAAGTGAACACTCTGGGCCCAAGAGACTGAGCTGTGACAGGCAGGCAAACTCTTCAGCAAGTAGTTTCTATCCTTTTTTTTAATCCTCACCCAAGGACATTGTTTTCATTGCTTTTTCGCCCAAGGAAGAGAGAGAAGCATCAATGTGAGAGAGAAATATTGGTAGGTTGTCTCCCGTGTGCACCCAGACTGGGGGTTGAGCCCACAACCTAAGTATGTGCCCGTACCAGGAATCAAACCCTCAACCTTTCAGTTATGGGACGACACTCCAAACAACTGAGCCACACTGTCCAGGGCATTGTCTCTGTCATTAAACCACAGGAAAACACCACCCCTTGCTCAGCTGGCAATAGCTGGAATAGCCATTCTCCTCTCTAAAAGCAAAGGTGAATGCTGACTAATCATGGCCGTCAATGGGCAATAAAGCTCACTTTCTTACCAGTCCCCAGACTGCCCCTAGCAGCTGCCTTCTGCCTGAGAATTCTCCCTGGTTTGAAAGAACCCAAACTTCCACCATTTTCCACATTCCTATTTCCTTCACCTCAAAATTTTCATTAACAGCCTCCATCTGTTACCTCAGACCAGTGGGACTTGGTTCTCTTTTAGGTAAATCTGGGAAATATCATTTTCGTGTTCCATGAATGTAAGAATTTATTTTTAAAACATTTTACAAATAATAGCTCTCTGTCTGCCATGACCTGTTGGGCAGACACACAAAGTTAATTTCTTTTTTCTAATGGAAACTGTTCCTTGAGAGAAGTGTCTCTTAAGAGACAGAAAACAAACTGGTAGCGATGAAAGCTCTTGACAGTTAGAAATGTTGTGCTCTGTTAAGCCCCCAACGGCCCTTCAGGATCACTGTCCTCAGCAACATGACTGTAACCCCGGTGCTGTTCTGCTGTGTGGTTTCCACTTTTCTTCCTCTTTTCTAACCCAAGGTTAACGAAGGAACTCAAAAGCATCCATACTTGTCGGTGTTATTGAATTATAAAATTATAACTCTATATCCTCTTGAAGGGCGCAAAATATGTCCAAGACCCTAAGATCTGCTCCACAGCCATCTGTTTCTCTCATAAGACCCCAGATGGGCCTAGAACCGTGCCCCCAGTTTGGTGGGTTCTTAAGCCATTGCCAAGCCTGCTCCCCTTAGGGCAAGACACAGGTACCAGTCTTTCCCCTGCAGGGGATGACCAGGGCACCCCTCGGCCCCTGCTCGGGCCTACATCAGAGTCAGCGTGCAGGCTAACAATAAGACCACCAGCGTCCCTTGGAATATGTTCTGCTCAAACTTGGAAAATGACCCTCCACAGAGGTTGAAGCCTCTGGCCCAGAATCTCTACTATGGATTCAAAAACAGCTGCACTGCTGAGCATGCAGATCCATCCAGTGCTGTGTAAGACTTCAAATGAGCCAAGGGTCAGCGATCATAGCCTCACAGAGTCCGACTAATATTCTTCAGGCCACTGCTCCCAAAGGGTAGAAGGAAAAGAGAGAAGAAGAGAATGCATGGGAGAGATGCAGATGCGTATAGTGGAAGCCAGAAGCAGGAGCCCTCAGCTACCTTGCTACAACCACATGGGAGACCTACTCTTTGAAAATAAAGATAAGGCAACTGACCCCTCCTAAGAGGACATGTGCTTGAGTTGGGGATGGCTCTCATGGAGTCTTCCATCCACTTTTTCTTTATCCTCTCTTGTTCAGTCTTCCATAAGCCAATCAATGTAGGAAGGAACTACATTGTGTTCTCCACTGCTCTGGCCACCTGAACTAACCAGCCAAGGATTCCTGGTATCAGTGATGAGGTACCAGCCTTTTTACATCCCCAGGATGAGAATTCTGAACTATTGAAAAGGCTTCAAGGGAAGGAGCCCAAGCTTTTGAATCCTCATGGTGGCTATAGTCAGAATCCTACCTTTGAAGAACAAGGTCCCTAGTGGGAGAGGGGAAAGGAGAAAAGAGTGAAAGTGGGGGAAGAAATGACAGCAGAGAGAAAACCTAACTTGGGGAATACAGTGTAGTACAGCCTAATGGTTAAGAACAAGTGCTCTGTGGTTACTGCCTTCTGAGTTCAAATCTCTGTGCTACTGACTATGGACATCTGATCGTATTACTCAACCTCTCTAACCTTAAAGAGGAGGTGATAGTAATACCTCCCTCATATAGTTGTTACAAGACATAAATGACACCTGGGTTTGCAGTTCCTCGTTCATAAAACAAAGGACTTAAAATTAAGATTCCTTCCAGCTCGAATGTTCTAGAAGTCTGCGACTAAGAGGTAAAGACTAAAATGCCATGTGAGCATTACGACTGTAATATACAAGGACACCCAATGGCACATTCACCACCATTAAAGGAAGCTACCTGCACAACAGGATCGTGTGAAGAGTGTGTTGGGTGTATGAGTGTTGGGGGAGAGGTTCTGCTGGGGCAAGGGGTAGTTAACCACAAGTGGCATTGCTCCTTTTGTTATTCTCTGGTTTGCTAGACCAGACTCCAGCAAAGTTTCTGACCATCTAGGTACCAGGCAGGCAATGAGGGTCCTATTTTTAAAAGTTTCCCCTAAAAGCAGGAGGGAGAGATTTTTCCTTTATCTAACCTTGATTCTTTGTCCTTCGAGGTCAAAACCAATAGTACCTTTAATTTATATAAAATAGTTTCTCACCTGTTATCTTACTCCCTCGATGGGCTACATAAGGCTTCCAGAAAGAACTAAAGTCGCACTTTAAAAAACACAGTTGAACCCCAAGTGAGGCGAGGTGTTCGCACAAGACCACCACCCACAGCCCGGTTCAAACCAAGTGAGGGCCTTAGCCTAGGTGGTGTCCTTCCTGGCTCCTCAGAGTTCTGGCACAGTGTGAAAATATGTGCCCCAAATGTGGAGCCAAGAGGCAGAGACCACTGCAATGGCAAGAAACCAGTGTGATCAGGGTTCAGATGGCTGCCAGCACATCTGAGCAGGGTGACAGATGTTACACAAAAGCTTGGTCAAGTCCTCTAAGCTACTGGGAATGCCCTCCCTCCCAGCCCGAATCCTCTTATCCTTTAAGGCAGACATGGAGTCCCCCTTCTCCTGGGTAACAAGAGCACCGCCTCCCACCAATCTCTCCCATTAGGAGAGTCACAGGGACTGTTCTGCAGTCAGTGGACATATAGAACATTCTGCCATTGCTTGTTTTCTGTCCTCAACACACATTTCATTCTCATGAAAGGACTTCCAAAGGGTTTTATTGTGTCTCCCTTATCACCTTGCACTGGGCTCACACTGAAAAAATAACTGTGGCCTAAACAGGTAAGTACAACATTCTTAGCATACATATAATTTTCTTCTCAGGAGAAGATTACACCATTAGTCTCATAAAAATCAACTATACCAGTCATATCTAATGAATTTCACCTTGGCCAGATAAGGGACAGTTCTACGACACACATCCAGGCATACATCTTCACCTAGAAAAACTGCTCAGTGAATGGTAAGTCTATTCATAAGGAAACTAAGGCCAAATCTTTTTCTTTTTTAAAAAATGTTATTTATTTTTTTATTTATCGTGAGGGGAGGGAAGGAACAAAAGAAACATCGTTGCAAGAGAGAAACATCAATGGGCTGCCTCTTGTAGGCACCCTGACCGGGGACCGACCCTGCAACCCAGGCATGGGCCGAGACCAAGAATCAAACCGGCGACCTTTCACTTTGTGGGATAACACTCAACCAACAGAGTCACATTGGTCAGAGCCTAAGGCCAAATCTTAAACTGAAGAGAGCTCAACAACGCTAAGCCTTCACATACACACTTATACGTGTTTCCCATGAGGAAAGTGAGGCTCAAAAAGGTTACAGGACATGGCCAAGTCTACCCAGCTAACAAACAGCAAAGTCAGCACTGGAATCTGGTTCCAATCCCCTTTCACTACCTAAAGCCCCACTACAAGGCCCTCTATGTCACCTGGGTAGACGAGAGGGCTGGAAGCACAAGGCAGTAGTGTCAGAAGCCAAATGCTCCCAGGACATATCTGATTCCTGAAACCAGCAATACTTTGTATAAGAAAAATATATCTTGAGAGTCAAAACTAGGGAGGGAAGATCCCAGCACCCTGCCTAGAGTCTGAAGCCAGGAAATGCTAATTGGAGATTCTAAACTGTTTAAACTGCTTGAAAACAAGAACTAAAAGCAGGATCTCCTACTAAGAACAGGCCATGTCATCAGAGCATGAGGAAATTAAAAGAACACATGTTAGAATGTTAAACTCAAAACCAGTGAGCTGTCCTGAGTAGCAGAAACTCCACAGTGGGCAGAGTAAACGGTGTATCAGGACCATCAACAGGGCAAACGAGTTAGGGAAAAGGACAGTACCTTCCCAGCAAAGAGCAGCAAGCAGCACACACTTAATCTTGAGCACAGAAGCCCAGAAGCACATCTGTGTTGAAAATTAACACTTAAACCTCAGGCCCTGGAAGATTCCTGGGGCTCGTTACAGGCACCCTCTAATTACCACCTTGGAAACACATGTGTACTGGATTCTGGGCTCACAGGGGCCTCTCGTCCCTCACTGCATATTTTAACAGGGAGGATTCACAGCTTTTCTTCCAAGAAGCTCCAGGGTTGGAGAACCACATGTGTGAACCACGTGGACCGAAGGCTCCAAGGGGGCAAAAGTGGCCTCTCACACTCTGCTTGTTTCCCACCCTCAGGAAATGGAGAATAAATGCTGGTAACTTATCTTCTAACCTACAACAATACATTCCTGGGTTCTGAAGAGAGTCACGAGGTGCCTTTGTTACACACACAAGGTGAGGTTAGAGCTCGGTATGGAAACAGGCCAACTCTGTCACCACCACTGAATCACACCTGGCTAGTCCACTCGGGCTCAAGAGAGGGACCACAGGATCATTCCAGGAAGTGAAAGGAACCATCCTGCTTTCTTCCTTCCTCCCATTTCCCAAGGGAGACCCACCAAGACCATCATCCCAAGTTCAGCACCCTCTTCTGCCTATGTTTAAGTTCTCTTGGGTCACAGCAGTGGTTCCCAAAGTGTGGTCCAGAAACCCCAGGGGGTCCCTGAGACCTTTTAAGTTGGTCTGCAAGATCAAAATTAGTTTCATAATAACACAAACACATTTTTTTGGTTTCTTTCACTCTCATACTCTCAGGAGTGTATTGTGAAGTTTCCAAAGGCTACATGATGTGTGATACGGCAACAGACTGAATGCAGGAGCAGATAGAAGAAGCCAGCTGACTTCTATTAAGCCAGACATTAAAGAGATTTGCAACACTATAAAACAATGCCACGCTTCTAAGATCTTTGTTTTGGAAAATGTAATCACATTCCACAAGAACATGCTCTTACGTTAACGTGTAACTGGTTCATTTTTGTTGTTGTTAATTAATTTAAAAATGCATCGGTTTTCATTTTAAAATGGTAAATATTCATAGACATGGCCCACAGAAATACTTTCTGGAGTCTCCAATAATTCTTAAATACTTAAATTTAAATAAATTAAATTTTGGTCTTGACACCCAAAAGTTTGAGAACTACTAGTTCATAGAAATGAAAGATGCTCACACCCTCTCTGTGTTTCTTAAGAAACTAAATCTGAACGACCCTGCTGCCTCCTGCCCATCAGACCCTACCTTCAGGATCTGTTCAAGCCCCCCCCCGACTCCCCCAGGTCTTGCTGATGACCCAGCCCCCTGAGAACTGGATCCTTCGATCCCCCACGACAACTAGTGCTTCTATGCCAGCTTGCAGTGCATCACACACTGCCCTGTGACACCCACTGCATCATTGTCCTGGGTTACATGATTTCTGTTACTATTTAACTTTCTTTGTGGATGCGCCTCACTTCCCCCAAGCCAACAAGGAACTGTAAAAATGGGCCTGAATCCCTGTTCTACTCTTAACTAGCCAGCTAATCCTGGGCAAGTTACAGAACCTCAGTCTCCTCACTTCTAAAATGCAGAGCAGGCAGAAACCTGTTCTTCCAATACCACCTAGTTAGGGGTTTTTCTGAGAACAAACTGCTATAATAATCTTGAGCATCAAGCATGGTGCTGGCTTGCAGGAGACAGGCAAAAATGACTTTAACTATCACCTACACTTATTAGATGAGTGAATGAACAATGCATGAATCAATACAGAAAGTTTGGGTCTCACCCGGGGACATTATGCTCTCTTAGGGGGACATTTGGAAATGAGTATGGGGACATTTGGAAATGAGTATGAGTATGGAAATGAGTACTGGCTTTTGCTGAGCAGGAATTATTGGCATTTAGTGGGCAGGGATATACCTAAGAATCCATTCACTCACATGTCACAAGTTGCTATCTCAGACAAGAATTTTATCATCTCAGTATCTTGCACCCCATATTGTACCTTTCAGGACCATAAGCTCTCACTCATTCATCTCAGAGGGTCCCCGGTGTTTCTATGTTCCAGCATTGCGATCCATTCCTCGGGGGGTGTTCGGGGTCTCCTCAGATCCCTGGGAGGAATTCCAGCTCCTCCAGCCTCCGGGTAGTTCTCTTACGAACCAACAGGTTGAAATGACAGTGCGTCCACTTCACTTTCTCTGAACTCCCAGAGGGGTGGGAAAGTGGCTGCTTCCAGATTTGGGGGTGTGTCTCCTTCATCCAGAGCACCTTCCTACACTTTTCCTATCCCTTCAGCCCCTCTCTCTTACTTGCTCTCTTTGGCAGACAGCCCACAGCTCCATCAGAGGGAGACAGGAGGCAGCCAAGGAATGCTGTTTCCGTGTGAATTCAGATTCCACTGCCTTGGACAGGGCTCTCTGGGAAGGGACTCCAGCAAACAAGCCCTGTGTGACCTCAGGACAGGCAACCTGAGTATCTTCATCGTCTTCTGGGGAGTCAAGGTTTTGTTGGATCTACACTGCAAAGGAGGAAGAAAAAATTTCTTCCAAGCCATGTCCACATGCTATGTTATGTATCATGCTATGTTATGTATCATGATACATAACAGCTACATGTTATGTATCATGCACATGTTTCAGGTGCACCCCACCCTGATATATTTGTTAAACAAAACTCTGATCCTGTCTTTTAAAGGCGACCCACCATCAGTTCATCCGTCCACTCAGTACACATTCCCCATGTGCCCACGCCCACCACTGCTTTCCTGAGGGTGGGAATGAGCTGGATGAAATGAAGACAGGCTGATGCCCAAAGAGTCCTTTCCATGGTCCATGAGATACCGTGGGGATGTCAGCTAAACTGGGAGGTCACCCCTCGGGTCTCCACTGATATCCTCCCTAAGAAAAGCATTTTAAAGTTAGAAATATAGTTTGCTCTCTGTCAGTACAACTTTAAGATCAGCACAATAATGAATCAGTGCAAATATAAGCAAAGCCAGTCACTTAAACAAACTCTCAATCAGATTAAACACATTAATATAATCTCGAAAAAGTCAGAGGCTGAGGTGGGACTTGGAGGGGGTTAGGGAGAAAGAAGAGCCAGCAAAGAGACCCAAGGAGGGGGAAGTCCCAGCATACAATGACAGTGTCCAGCCCAGCCCTGCCCACACACGACAGTCTCCTGTGGTGAGGATGGATGTCTCAGGCCTTCTCTACCTGCTGCTAATAAACCACTTTTCCAAATTTGGTGAAGTACAGACTCACAAGTATAATATATTTGGGCAACACTACGAGAGTTATAACCCATATTAGCATATTAAAGGCTCTGATAAGTTCTGAAATAAAGAAACCTGTATGACTTTTAACTCAAAAGTTCCCAAACTCATTTAACCATAAAACCCTTTCTTTATGGAACAATGATTAATGCTCAGAACTACTGTTCCCCAGAACCCCAGATTAAACCATGGAATCGCGGAGCTCATCTTTCTGTCTCTGATTCCAGCATTAGAGATGGGCTTTCTGCAGAGCCTGCCTCCAGACCTAGAATAGGATGGTGAACTGACCCTAGAATCCCAGTTGGCATAATACCCAGTCTCCTTGTAACTTGGTGAACTGGCACTCTGACTTTATAAATTAATTGCAAGCACTTGGGTACTGCTCACTCTCCCCAAAAGGCTGGAGCTTCTCTCATGTTCTAACCTAGTGGTTCTCAACTCAGGGCACTTGGTAACATCTGGAGACATTTTTA
The DNA here is from genome assembly GCF_021234165.1 of Pteronotus mesoamericanus. Lineage (NCBI taxonomy): Eukaryota > Metazoa > Chordata > Mammalia > Chiroptera > Mormoopidae > Pteronotus > Pteronotus mesoamericanus. The sequence continues at coordinate 1,729,097 of NW_026555001.1, forward strand.
GTTGTCAATACTGGGGAGGAGGTGCTATTGGCATCTAGTGGCTAGAGGCCAAAGATGCTGCTAAACATCCTACCAGGCCCAGGACAGCCCCCACAACAAAGCATTAACTGGCCAGTGGTGATGAGGTTGGGAACCCTATATACTCATGGTCTTGGTCTGCAAGTCTGAGAATCTTGGAAAACTGACCAAAATAATGAACGCCACCCTGAAAGGAAATTGCCAACTAGCCATTAACCTCTGCAGGGGACCGGTCTCTGGTCACAAAAGGAGCCTTTCCTTTAATGTCCACTAGAGATACAACCTGGAACAGGGCACAAAGGCCAGTCACCTAGACAGCAAAACTGTGATAATTACCAGCTTGTAGAAGTAGCCAGGTGAGTGGGTACTGGGCCCCTCAGCTGTCTCTTTACCCTCAGGAGTCCCCATCACAGAGGCAAAAGCAAGAGTGTGAGTGTCAGCCACAGACTGTGTGGGCTAAATATTATCATCATCATTAAAAACATAAGCTGTTATGAAAGAAGCCTTAAGATCCTTTTCCTGAAATCAAGATACATTAAAGCAGGGGTCCCCAACCCCTGGGCCATGGGCCGGTACCAGTCCAGGCCTGTTAGGAACCAGGCCATACAACAGGAGGTGAGCTCGAATGCAATGCACTTCAATCATCCCGAAACCAGCCCCGCCCCTGCCCCACCCTGGAAAAATTGTCTTCCACGAAACTGGTCCCTGGTGCCAAAAAGGTTGGGGACAGCTGCATTAAAGAACTCAGAAGAGACACATTACGCTCCATGGGACATATGCAGATATGCACAAAGCATGAGTTATGCTTTAGGGAGAGTCCAAAAGCATAAATAGAGAGTAGGTTTCCTTATGCAAGTAAAATGCTCCAAAATATGTATATAAGTGTTTGCACACATGTGCCATGTGTAGATAGAGAGAAAAAGGCGGACGATGCATAGGTAGACAGAGGACTGATTAACTGATTGATTGATAGAGATTCCAAAGTGGCTGGTATCCCAATGCTGCCCCTTAACTCACAGGGCCCCAGCTCTTCCTCTTATTCAATGAGACAGAGACACACACAGTCTGGAAGCCAAGAAGCTGCACTCTGGGTGGCAAATGAGAGGATTAAGCTCCTCCTTTCTGGCAGCAGTTATATCTTCCTCATGTGAGTCCAGCCTGTGCTTGGAGGCAGTCGCAGCAGGAGCTCCATCCATCACTCAAGGACCTTGAACAGGTTGGAGCAGCCAGACTATCACCAAGGCATTAGCCTTGACCTTTGAAATCTGAAGAAAGAACTCTTTCCAAGGATTCTAGTTCTATGTGGGCCCTTGTATAACAGCTGAAGGTGCACAGGAGACATGTACAGAGAAAAAAGGGAAGGAAAGGGTTTTCAGACTTCGAAAGGCACTTTCTAGGTTAAAAACTAAAACAGGATCTCAACAGGCGGGACTCAGCTGAGAATGTGGGGCACGGCACTGGGAAGAGAGACCTTTGAGCCTCTACCCAGGAGGGAGGGACTCAGGGGTGTTTTGAGGTGAGAGGCCCATGGAGCGAGGCGCGGAGAGGGAGGACGAACCATAAAGACAGCCTTTGTGGACTTGAGTTTTCCATCAACTAACACTGCCCAGCGTGTCCCAAACCGTTAGACCCCATCCTGCCCCAAAAATAGGAGCAAGAAGAAATAACTGAGTCACCAGAGAAAGGCAGTTTATGTGGTGAGGAAAAACGGCAAGGAGGAAGAAACACTCAATAGCAGCCAAGAGAAAGAAGCGGGGAGAAACAAGCTGACCCGGGCCACACTGAGAAAAGGGCCACCCTCACACCAAGGCATATGTACCAGGAACCAGTGCAAGCACTTTGCTCAGCCCAGGAAACCAGGCACCATGGTGATGTGTACACACAGTTCTGGAGGGGGTCCAACAGACCCAGGCCCAAGCTGTGGTTCCTCGCCAGAGTAGCTGAGTGACCTTGGGCAAAGTGGTTGACTTCCCAAGATTCAGTTTCCTGCTCTGCAGAATGGCGACACCCCCTTCCTCCCAGGGCTGTGAAGCCCCAGCTGGAGAATGTAAGGCAGGAGGCTCTCAGAACCCGTGCATCACAGTCCTCCCCTTCCCACTCACCCCTTCTTCATCCCTTCACCATGCAGTCTTTATATCTAAAGGAGATTGAACTCCTTAGAATACAGTAGGCTGTTTTTATGGAGACAGTAGACTGACACCCACAGAAAATTCCAGAAGAAGCCAAGAGATAGCAGGAGTCCTTTACTCTTCAGAAGCTCCCTGACAATGAGGGACAATGAGGATGAAAGCAGGAAGGAAAAGATTCCCTCTGAGAGTAAGGGCCAAAATTGGTCAGCGAAAAAAACCAACTATGTCTTTAACTGATTTCCCTGAGGATCCAAAGTCAGTGACATAATTTATGATTCACTAACACCTATGGCAGGGCGGGTGTCAACAGGCACTGAGTACTAAAGGGGTCAAAATAGACGAAAAAATTCCCCCCACCAGGAGCCTGAGCCTGGCAGAGGTGACAAGAACAATACCCTGTGGAAAGTTCATGGCAAAAGATGACAAAGTGCAGACCAAGGGCATCTGCATACAGTCAGCACTAAAAAATATTTGTTCAGTGAGTGGGAAGTTATTCATTCAATTCAAAGCTTTGAGTCGTTTGACTGAGGAAAAGCCAGTCTCATTTTCTGCCCGGGAACAATTCCAGCCTGTTTCAGGGAAAACAACAAAGCCTGGGGAGGAACCTGCAAATGCTGGAAACCCTGGGCCAAGAGGTGAGCCGCTCTGTGGTTGTCCACTCAGCCCAAGCACCCAGACTACAGGGCTGGCCGCCTGCTTACTCACACACGTGACAGCTAGTAACACTCTCAGGCCAGCGGCCAATGACTTGAGTCTCCCTTGGTTCTGAGGGACACAGAAATTACACTCCAAGAACACCAGGAGATTCCAGGACAGACTCAACAGGCTCAGGGCCCATCCCCTGAGTCAGGGAAGACATCTGCTAAGTCTAACCTTGACACCTCCCCCATGTTCTCCCCACATGATCTGTACTCCTCACATGGAAAGGACATGACCTCTTTACCAGGCTTAGCAGTTCTGGGCCAAGAAAACCTTTTACTAGGCCACAGTAAGATGAGGCAGGGAGAGAGGAAGGAAGACAGAAAGACAGACATTGTTGTGAGTTTTGCATAAAGCTGAGTGCATTTAAAGAGCCATCCTTTATACTGAGATAAACCTGTCCTATTTTTCCTTTTCTAGCTTGAGCACATCAAGTCTTTTCCTACCTCAGGGCCTTTGCACATGCTATTTCCGCTGCCCGCAACACTTGTCTCCCATTCCATATCAGCTTCTTCTTCCCCTGTGTCTCAGTTTAATTGTCCCTTCCATACCAAGGCCTTGCCACTCAATGGCAAGCCACCTATCCTCACCTTATCTCAGCCCCTTGTTTTTCTTCAGAGCCCTTATTACAACATGTGCTTATTGGATGGTTTGGTTCAGGTCGATCCCCCACCCAACTCTAACTCTCCTGACAGCACAGGCCATGCCTGTCTTGTCTACCATTAAACAGTCACTACTTAGCACAGTGTTTCAGGCGCACTGGCTCTCAGTAAATGCTCATTCAATCACTGGATTAAAATTCTCTGTGTATGAAATAATTGCGACAGTAAATTTATTTTTTCAATTCTTAGTAAAATTAAAAGAGAGTAACTCTAGGTTGGTGTCCTCCCCTTTCTAGGTTGGTGTCCTCCCCTTTCTAGGTTGGTGTCCTCCCCTTTCTAGGTTGGTGTCCTCCCCTTTTGTGGGGGTGGTAGGGAAAGAGCAAGTATTTTACTGTTTCAAGAAATGCAAAAAGTTTGCAAACCAATGCTTTATGGAATAAAAGTCCATTGTATGGGGGCCCCACTTCTAAAACCAGACCTACTTCTGAAACAGATGCCTACAAATGGCATGTCCAAAAATCCAGATCCATGTCCAGAGAGACTCACTTTTTCAGAGGTGTTTTATATTCATTTCTCATTTACCAACAGTAGACCCTACTATCACAGCTTTAGGGTTTTTTGTCCTCCCCTTTCCTTGTCAAGCTCTTTATTATGCAGGTTTTAATTTTTCAACCTATAAACATATATGGGTGTCTATATAAAGAAACGCCCATGGATCCTTTCTTCAAGTAAAGAACCATGTCTGATTGCATTAATGTCCCCCCTCCCCCACTTCTTGGTTTGGATGTTCATATACTGAGTTTTCTTATAGCAGGGCTTGCCTGTGCACTGGATGGCTCTGCTCCTCATGGGCCCGGCCTCCTGATCAGAAACACAGGAGGAGGACGCACATCCTAGCAGCTACACAAGACGCAATGTGTCTTTACAGCTCTCCATTTCCAGGATTGCACAACTATGTAGAGCACAGACAAGTACCCATTATCACCCCCAGGCTTGTGCTCTCCTGTGGCTGTTCCCATCTGGCAAGGTAATCAGCTGTGGAGTCCAAGGGCAAGATGTGCAAAACAATGACGCCATCTGTATGTGGAGCACACCATTCCAAACTCTCTCTTAAATAAGCATCTATTTCTTTGGGATGAAGATCTTTGGGATGAAGGTGACTGCAGGTCATTTAAGGTAGAGAAACTGAGGCCTGGGAGATGAGCTGGCTCACTGAAGACAGCACTGAAAGTCAGCACAAACCAGGACTAGGAATGTGCAAAGGTGTGAGAGCTTGGGGATCAGTCACGAAAATGTGCACTGCAGATGCAAGGCGACAGCATCATAGTTCTCATCATTATCCACCCATTCAAAATCTTCCAGCATTTACCATGTGCCAGATGCACCTCTGGGCTCTAGGAGGTAGGCATGTGGGGTGAATGCGAAGACAAATGACCCACGGTGCCTTCCCATCAAGGAAAGGGGAGTATAGTGGGTGGATTGACAGTGTCTTAAATAAACCTGTACCACACAATGGAATTCCAGAGCCTCGTGGCTGGGAGTCCAGAGGAGGACAGCCCAACCTCATTCTGTAAGAAGAAGAAGGAGGGGGCATTTGAGCTGAAACTTGAAAGAGGGCTTCCCTGGGTGGAGAAAAAGCAAAGGGCCATTCCAGGCCAAAGGAACAGCGTGCCCAGACCTTGGAGGTGTGACAGATCATGAAGGAACTGTAAAGGACAGGTGGGATCACCCAGGCAAATTAGCTGAAGAGCTTCATAGGCCTTGCCTCAGTGGGGAGACCTCCCTGGAGGCCAACGACAATACAGGATTCCATCGGGGGCATTAACAGGGGAGGGGCTTGATCAGATTTAGTTGCTGGGAGGGTGGTCAGGCATTACGTCGGCTGGCAAGAGGTTCACAGGAGCACCTGGGGGTACAGAGGCCATGAGAAGAAGGTATAAGTTGTTCAGGCAAGTGGCAGTGAGGGGCTGAACAGTGGATCTGCTTCCATCACTTAACCTTTCACCTGCAGGATGAATAATAACATTTGTCCTGCCTACTTTATGAGGGTTATACTGAAGTTATCAATAATAATGAGAAAATAATAGCCAACACATATTGAGTACTTACGTATTTCACTTAACAAATACATGGCATTTCCTAGGCATCAGGCATTGTTCCAAGTATTTTACAAATATGGATCCATTTAATCCTTATAAAAACCTGTGAAATAAGGACTTTTATTACCCCCATTTCACAGATGAAGAAATCGAGGCATAGAGAGGTTAAGTAACGTATGCCAGGTCACACAGGTGGTAAGTAATGTAGCTCTGATTGCATCCAGGCAGCCTGGCCCCAGTCCTGGTTCTTGGTCATGGTATCCATGGCCCCTTGCATGTTATATCCCAGCACTGCAGTAAGGGCCTTACAGCCACTGCTGTATTACTTTATTCCTCACAATAATTCTATGAGCTAGGCACTCTTTTTATGCCTATTTTGCAGAGAAGGAAACTAAGACATGGAGAACACAGATACTTTTCCCAAGGTTAAATATCTGGTAAGTAGCAGAGTTGCACATTGAACCGTGGTCTGCATGACTGCAAAGCCTGTGCTCTTAACTGTTCTCCCCACTCCCTTCATTCTAAAAGGATGAAAAATAGAGGGAGGGCCCAGCCTGGAAGGAGGGCTGAACACTAAGAGTAGCAGGCAAGCAAGGTGGAATAGGTTTTGCCTGGTGGGATTTTCCCACCCATTGTTAAGCAGAGAAGGGAGAAGGCAAGTGCCCCTCTATCCCAGCACCCCTGGCTCAGTCTGGCAGACAAGTCAGGTCCCGCTCAGCCAGACAATGAAACACGTAAATCCCTTGGGGGTGAGGGTCTGCAGGCCTCAGCTCTGGGAACAGGGGTGGGGAACAACGGTATCTCAGTCAGACCCAGGCTTCACTGTTCGATCCTGGCAAAAACAAGATGGCAGTTAGTCACAGCTATAAATCTCTGTGACAGCAGCTCCCCACGCCCCAGGTATACTCTGGGCCATGCTGGAGTCGCATCGTCCAGAGCCTTCTCCTGCCACATCCCAGGGCTGAGAGCCCTGGCTCAGGGCCTGATCATGGACTCATTCATCTATGGATAGACTTCATAAGGAGGAAAGCATGCAGGAAAATTTACAGAAGAAAAGGAAGCTAAAAAATAAAGTCACAGCTGAGACCAGACCACCTAGGGTAGTGATTCTGAAGCAGGAGGGCAAAACCCCCAGGAGGACAGGTTAGAGGTGCTGGGGTATGAGTGGACTTACAAGAGGCTGCATATCACAATGGTCAAGGGCATGGACCTTAAAGCCAGGCTCCCTGGGTTCAAATTCCAGCCTGCCCACTTACTGGCTGGGAGCCTCAGCATGTTCCTTAATCTCTCTAGCCCTCGGTTTTCTCAGTTGTCATATGGGGATGCTGACAGTACCTACCTCATCAGGTTGTTATGGGGATTATATGAACTAATACATGGAAAGCTCCGAGCACAGTGCTGGACACCTAGACAGTGCTGTATATGTGTTTATGAAATAAGAAAAATGGGCTGGGGAAAAGAAGAGAATATAACATCTAGGTTCATGGAGGCAGGGGGCTGGGATGAGACATTTTTATTTCTTTTAAAAGGGTTTAGCTTTTTTCTTAAGTTACAGATTTAGTGTCACAGGGAAAGTGGAGTGCTATTCGACAACATGCCATAGCAACTATACAAAGGCTGAGCCACGGCCTTAGAATCTGGGGTGCGGTTGCATGGACCAGGAGCTCCAGAAATTCCTGGGATATAGTCCATACTAAAGTTTTCAAAATTCACACTCAGAAATGTCTGAAATCATCTAGCCCACACCCAGGCCACTGAGCAGGAAAAGAACCATGCTGAGGGACAGAGAAGCGCCTTGTCCAAGGTGGCATAGCTGGCTGGTACAGAGAATGGAGCAAGAACCAAGAGCTGCAGGAGCTGGGCCATCTTACACCACATAGGCCTTCTGGTCTCACCCCACAAAGGCTGAGAGCCCAGCATCCAGGTCTCAGTCTGGCTGAAGCAGCTGCCACCCTGGCCTGGTAGGGCCTGCCAGTGCGCTAGCCCCAGCGCGGATGCTGCTGCGCTCTAGCAGTCCTTAGAGGCCTCAAGGCCAAGGAAGTGGGGATGGTGGTTCTCACCTTCTACACTTTCACACCCAGAAGTAGCTCCAGGTCAGGGCACGAGTGCACAAAAGGCAGCCCAGAAAGTCCTATCATTTCATTTGACTCTTCCAGACTGACTCCTTGTTTCTTACCCAAACTAGTGTCTCTGTCCCTGAAATGGGCATATTAGGCAAATAGGTAAATCCCCAAATCTTAATGGCTCATTGCGATCCAAGTCCAAGTCGCATGCTCCCATCCACACAGGAGTGGCTCTCCTCTAAGCAGAGATGTGAAGAGCCCTTGTCCTTTGCCACCTTCCACCCATGGCCCCCAAGATGGCAACTGTCTGCTTCAAATCAATGGAAGGGGAAGGTGCATGGGGCATATGCCCAGGAGGTTCTTAGGGGCTAGCCTAGAAGGGGCACTTTTATCCCTTTCATCAGCCTCCCATTGGCCAGAATTTAGCCACACGGCCACACATGGCCATAAGGGAAGCTGAGAGGCATAGTCTAGTTGTTTGCCCATGAATTAGAAGAAATAGGCTTTGGTGGATACATAGGCCATTTCTGCTACAATCAACCTCACGGCACTTGGTCCTGGTCTGGAGCCTCAGCTTAAGTCAATGACTTGCTCCTCCCAGGCAGACTTAACAGGGAATCTTATGGCCCTTGATGTCACGCCGTGATGTGAGAAGAGGAGTGACAGGGACAGACTTGTACCAGGCTGGGAAGTCCCTCAGGGCAAGAACTGTGCACTGTCTCCCTGCGGCATCCCCAGCATTCCTGGCACATGGCCTGTCACAGAGCAGGCGCCCCATACAAAAACCAAGAGCTGCTGGAGTTGGGCCATCTTACACCACAGGGGATAATAGGAAGGGGAAATAAACGGGGTCTGCAGGAGTGCCAGGAATGAGGCTTATGGCAGGAACACCACGATTGACTAACTGGAGCTTTGCACCTGGCTTCCCAGGTCCACTTCTCACCTTTGCAGGGGGAACCAAGAAGGGGACAGCCTCAGCCATCTCCCCTCCATGCCCATCTCTCACGTCAGGGGCAGACTCTCAGGACATCTGTGTGGAAAGGAAGCAGGAGCTATTTCCCTTTTACTTCATATTCATCACGAACTGTTCCCACAGGTATGAGAAGCCTCAGAGGAAACATCCTCCCTTCCCCACTGCAATGTTTCAAAAGCAAGGCCCCAAGGAAAATGCTGGAAGGGAACAAACACCCTTGACTTCAGGGGACAGAGGAAGCGTTCCCCAAAAGGGGCCAGCACAAGGGAAAGAGCAAGAAACAAAGACAACTATCAGTTTGCCCTGTGACCTTGAGACAGTGACAAATTCTCTGTCTCCATTTTTTCCCCATCTGTCAAATGGAGAAAATAAAGGCTATTCTGAAGTTAGAATGAGATAATCAATGTTTAAATGGTTCTAGAAAGTATAATGCTTTGTACGGGAATATAAGGTGTTATTATCCACTCACCCTTCCTGCCTCTCCAGCAAATTCAGATGTTTGATAACAATTACAGTCTTGGCTGGGGCTCTGTCTTGATGAATAGAAGCGATGCAGCAGCCTCCACGTTTAAGAGGTGGGCACTAGGCACAGGCCTCTGCCAGATGCCGTCTGGTTTGTTCTGGGACACATGCTCTAATCAAGGAAGATGTGCATGTGAAATAACGAACTGTGATCTACAAGGGACTTCCACCATGCTCATCAGAGGCCAGCTCTCATAGACTCAGATGTGGTATCTGTTGGACTGTGAGGGATACACAGTCCAAAAGTCAGAGAATTCTACAGTTGGCCAGGACCCCAGTCCTGGGGTTGGGGGTGGAGGAACGAGCTAGTTCCCAAGTAAAAGGTCAAAAAATGATTCAATTTCGCACTGACCTGTGAAAGGCAAACAGGTTTAGGTCTATCATCACTTTTTGAGTTTGGGATCTTCAGAAAATCCCTTAACCACCCTGTAAGCCCAGTTTCCTCCTCACGGGAGTATAAAATAGGAAAGCACTTTGGTAACGAAAGACCCAGTTCAAATAAAGGGTATTTCTTGCTATCGATGATCAAATTTCCAACCCATGAATCACCTGCAGTGTTCTCAGGTTCTCTCACGGAAGACAGGGGTTCCCATTTTCTTTCTGCTGGAATTTAATTCACTGGGGCGGGGCCAGCCTGTCCTGCAGCCAACACAGAATTCTACCTCGAGATGCAAGGAGAAAAGACACTGCAGGGATGAGACAGTCAGAGCCTGGGACACCTGCAAACTTAATTGAAAGCAGAAATAAGAGCAAAGATCATTCCGGATTCCAGTCCAACTCCTGAAAGGACTGAGTCCACGTTTCCAGGTGCCCAACTTTCCAGACTGGTTGACAGGTCCTCCTTCAAGTCCCACTGTCCTAGCAGAACCACAGGATGAGGCCTGAAACAAGGGCACAGAGAAATCAGGAAAAAAGGAGAAGATGAGAGAAAAAAGAAAAATATGGCATGTTCACAGCCTCCTTTTCTCATTACCATTACCGTGAATTTACTTGTTCTATAATAAAGGGAAAAAAAAGTTTTCCATTGAGAGTCTAGGGCTATTCTGTGTAATATTTCACTTCATAGCCTCCTTCTCTTGCCAACTAAGACAGCAGCTGTCAAGGCTGTCCCTCCCACAAGCCCTGTGGTATTTCTGCGCCAGCATCAACTCTGAATCCTTTCCCCCCAGAGCTTCTATTCCTTCTCATCCTGCCCGTCCCCTCCCACCACCACAATGCTTTCACCTGGACACGCTTCTGTTCAGGAGAAATCCCTGGTAGAAATGGTGTCTAGTCCTCAAACGGTGGAAAATTCAAAGAAAACCAGACATCCCTCTGTCTGCTGGAATGACCTGTGTGACAGCGTGAACGAGGACGGAAAGCCAGACACAAGCTCCAAAGCATACATCTAACCTGATGCATCTGATGGTTATAAAGGCTCAGCACCCAGGCTCACGACCCTCTTCAAAAAGCCCTTGGATGCCACCAGCCACTGCTCTGGACAAATTCATTATCCTCTGCTCCAAGGCAAGATGGGAGGCTTAATCAGATCAGTGGCATTTGATCTGAAAATAAGTACCTGCTTTTGACATTCATGGATTATAGGAATTATGTCTGGTAATGCTACCTATACCGCCATCATGTCATAGGACATTCAGCTAAGAGGAATAATTACACGGTGAAATGCTATCAAACCCACAAAATGAAAGCAAGCCCACCCATCACTCTGGAAGCCAAAGCCCTAAGGTTGGTCTGACAGTGGAAAAACACAGACAATTCCCAAGATTTTTCCTGCCTCCCTCTTTCCATTGGGCCTGTAACTTATACTCAGGGAGGGCAGGGGATGGTCTGGCGGGGTTAGACGAAGCCTTCTGTGATGGGTACATATGCCCCAGTTTGTCGTCACTCCTGTGTTTTCTGACAAGCCATTGTTTCCAGCTAAAATTTTCCACTCCTGGACTCAACCCAAAGGTGAGTTTATTTTGGAAAGTCTGAGCCAAATTTTTCTGCAACTAGAATTTTAAGCAGGTGAAACAAAGGTTGCTGCTTCTCCCCACATAAAATTATGTCCTAAGAGTGCAACAATAGTTCAGGTCCCTCGAGTTACACAGAGCGAAGCTTCACAGACCCAGAAACCAAGTTTGCAATAAACGTGTAGTAAAAAGATATGCCTCCAAAAACAATACTAAGCAAGGAACTGAAGTTGAATTTGGACGTATCCAAATAGTGATGATAGCGAGTCCCAGGCATTTGTGAGCATTATACTTCTCAAAACACTTCACTCCATTGTCTCATCTGTGCCACACGGCTGCCCTGAGGATAAGAGGGGACCTTCCATGCTCCCATCTAACAGATGGTAAAATGGGGGCTAAAAAGGGGCCAAGAATCACTAAATGCCAAGTGTGATAACTTGACCATACGCCACACATTAGTATCGCGATTTTCAACCAGTGTACCATGGCACGCTGGTGAGATGCAAGAATTTTTAAAACATGCAACGCATGACTATTTAGTCTGGGGTACTGACTTCTTTTCCTTTAGATTGTCAAATTAAAAAATAAAATGACAGAAGCCAACACAATAGCCATCTGGTGTGAATGAATAAAAATTATACCTATTTTTTGTCAAATCAGCAAAAAATATATTTTTTTGGTGAGCTGCAGAATTTTAGTAATTAGTTTATGTGTTCTATGAGATGAAAAAGGTTGATAATCACTGCATTAGTAGATAAGGTCATTTACCCCTGGTTTTCCTAAATCAAATATTATAGTCTCTTAATGCTAAGTATAGGAGTTACAACAGAATCTTAAAATATGGCAATGAACTATACGGGGTTGGGCAAAACTAGATTTATAGTTACTCATATAGAAAACAATATAATAAATAATAAATAATACAAGAATAAACTCTGTTTTGTGTGCTCACAACTATAAATCTACCCTTGTCCATGTATTATCAAGGTTCCTTAAAACTCTGTTGTTATCTTGTTTGTAATCTTGAAAAATTAGAGGGAAGAGGAAGAGACTGACATTTACTGAGTGTCCACACATGCCAGACACCATACCAGGCATTAAATTCTCATTCTGATGTCCAGAGAAGGTAGATGAGCAGCCTGCAGTGTAATTGGCAGGATCACTTTCAGGAATCAAGTTGATCTTCTGGCAAAGGCCATATTGCCACACCAAAATGGCAGGCTACAGGAAAAATTCAAAGGTCCCACGTCACATTTTATACAGGAAAGTCACTTTAGGATTTGCTAACAACAGCACTTTTTGGGTTTTTATTTTCTATATTTAATCCTAAAAAGAATGAATGAAATTAAGCAAAAATCAAATACTATACAGTGCTCCCTGCCATGGTTTCCTTGGCCCTTTTCTATGCAGATATGTCTCCATGCACGCAACAAATAAAAGCTCAACAAGTGTTGGATGGATGGATGGATGGACGGATGGACAGATGGACAGATGGACAGATGGAAAAATGTCAGTAATAATGCTTCCTAATCTTGGTGGAATTTACAGCTGCGCTATTCCAATCATTCGATATTTGGAGACATATTTGTCATTTTAATACTTGTACTATAAATGAAGCTATTTTAACTTTATCTTCTGTGAGCATATGGATGAAAGAATATGAATGTTTTGTTGAAAGTGAACAGGCTGCATAGTTGAAGAATTTTCCAAAGAATGTGACAGAAGCCCAATTATTGTCTCTTAAAAAACAAAACAAAATAAATGTTCTAGGAAAGAATCTTTACAGGAACAAGTGGAGCTTTCTATTTTTGACAAAAAATGCAAATCCAAAGAAGAATCAGTTCCGCAAACGGAGGGCCTTTGTCTGTCCTTCAAATGGGGGCCACTCTGGAGATTCCAAACGAAGTGCATCTACCCTCCAGGAGCTTCTAATCAAGTTGTTTACCAGCTATAGGATAAAATTTAGGAGGAACGGAAACGGGGCTGTGGACTCTAACTCAGGTTGGGGATACACAACAACACTCACCGGGGATGCGACAAGTAATTACACAGAAGCCGAGGCCCCCCATGTTCCACCTGTACTACGGGTGGCAAAACTGTAAGGTTTTTAGCTAAGAATAAGAACTGACTTCCTGAAAAATATAAACAAAAAGCAGAAATTCCTTCCAGTTCCAGTAGAGTTTTCAGTCTTTTTACTCTCCATGGAAGGTTTTCAAATGCTCCTTCTTGACTATTGTTTGATAAAGAAAAAGAGAGGCAGTCTTTGCACCTCTTTGAACAAGAGAAGCTCCTCTAAAACTTACTATATGTGCTGGGGTTCCCCTACAACTTTATTTTGAAAAAGAAAAGAGGAGGGGAATCCCTACTACTAAAAAAAATCATAATTTGGATACTACTGTTGCAGAACATGGGCAAAAATCTCATTCAACAGTCATTAAACAAATACTTATGGGAGCAAGTACAGAACTAGATGCTTTAAACAGCCAAGATATGGAAACAACCTAAATGTCCATCAACAGATGAATCGATTTTTAAAATGTTTTATATATACAATGGAATATTATTTGGTCATAAAATAGAAGGAAATCCTTCCATTTGTGACAGAATGATGAACCAGGAAGACGTTAGAATGAGTTAAGTAAATCAGACACAAAAAGACAAATACTGTATGATTTTGCTTATATATAGACTCTAAAAAAGTCAGACTCAATAGACCCACAGAGAACAGTGGCTGCTAGGGGGTGGAGGAAATGGGAAGATGTTGGTCAAAGGATACCAAGTTTCAGTTGTAAGATAAATAAGTTCAGGGGATCTAAGGTACAGCATGGTGACTACAGTTAATAATGTAGTACTGTAGAGTTGATATTTGCTAAGACAGTAGCTCTTAAGTGTTCTTACCATAAAAAAGTAACTATATGAGATGATTAATATATTAATTAACTTGATTGTGGTAATCCTTTCATAATGTATTGAATATATGGATAGTAAATCATTACGCTGTACAACATAAACATACATAATTTTCATTAATCATATCTCAATAAAGCTAGAAAAAAATGAGCAGGAAAAAAAAAAGACCTAGATCCTAAAGAGCAGCCTTCGGGAGGCAAAAAGCTCACAGCTCAGGATAAACACAGCTAACAATCAGCTGGGCAACTTACAGATGCTATCACATTTGATCATCACTACAGGAACTGTTGTAGTGATTGGTATTATCATCCCTATCTTACCGATGAGGTAATTGACAGTGAGAAAAGGCAAATCGTATGTCCAAGAGCTGGGACTACAACCCCAGGCCACCTGACATCAAAGCCTCCTCACCAGCTGCTAAACCACCTTGATCTCTGCATCCATCGTCAGGGGGGTGGGTCCCCATTGCAGGTTTATTTATCTTTGTGTGTGCTTCGTGACAGTTATTCCTAAATTTTAGATACCAAGGGAGGAAGGAGGAAAATAATCTAGACTCACTGATGTCTCTAGGAATCCAGATGTTCTCTAAAACACCAATGTCAAAGACGGACCTCTAGCACCCTAGATTTAAATAGAAATGGAAAGCAGCCTGGACCAACGCTTTCATGTGGGGTCGTGTCTGGATTAACATGAGGTGGGCAACACTGGCTTTCTTCACTGTGTTATCCTTCTGGAATGTCTCTTCTCTATAGCAGGCCTTTATTGCCCTGGTAGGCTCTGCATTATCCTCTCTCTAGGTCAAAGCTGCCCCCCAAAAGGACCCAGGCATCAGCCATTTACCTGTTAGTGTTTCACTGGGACCCACCTCCCAGGGCACCAGCATTTTAAAGCTCTGTCCTCTGATGAAGGACTGAAGACCCCGCTGTCTGTGGACTGGGAGGGGCATTTTCTTTCAACATGAAGAAGCATAGGTACCAGCATTATATACATATGAGGCAACCCGATTTAACCTTGATTACTTCCACTTTTTTCAAAAAAACAAAATAGTAAAACATACACAACCCCAAAACCAAAATGGAACCCATCCCTGACCTTCTACCCTGTAAGGTAACATTAGTTACTCTTCATCGGGCATCTATTATGTCCAAGGCCTTGTTCTGAGTGTAAACACATTATCTTTAATCTTCAACACAACCCTTCATTTTCTCCCCTTCCTCAGTGGAGAGGCTCCTAGGGCTGCCATAACAAAGAACCACAAATTGGGTGGCTTATAACAATAGAAATTGATTCTCATGCAGTTCTAGAGGCTAGAAGCCTGAGGTCAAGGTGTTGGCAGGACTCTGTTCCCTCCAAAGCCTCTAAGACAGGATCCTTCCTTGACTTCCCAGCTTCTGGCAGCTCCAGGTGTTCCCTGTCTTGTGGCAGCAGAACACCAGCCCCTGCCTCCATTCTCGTGTGGCCATCTTCTCCCTATGCCTGTCTTTATGTCCAAATATCCCCTTTATATAAGTACACCAATCATACTGGATTGGCGCCCACCCCAATGGTCACATCAAAAGTTAATTATATCTGCCAAGGCCCTATTCCAAATAAGGTCATGTTCTGAGGTGCTGGGGTTAGGGCTTCAACATACCTTTATGGGGGGCACAATTCAACTCATAACCTGGGACTCTGAGAGAGAGTGATGGCCTCAAGGTCCTACAAGGTCCAAGTCTAAGCAAAGTTCAATTTCATTTCCTAGATTATCCTCAGGCAAACAGAAGCACAGACTTAAATGTCTTGAAGAGATGCATCACAGCAAAAAATGACAGTACTAGGCTACGCTCTTTCCTGCAGTTCCCTCTGCTCCAGATCTACTCTCTCTCCTTTACATCTCAGCTCAAGCATCCTGACCCCAAGGAGCCTTCCCTGACCTCCCAGCCCGGGTCAAATCCCCCTGCTACAAATCTCACCACGCAATCTATCCCTCCCTCATAGTCCTCCTCACCTTTGCAACTTTCCATTTATTTGGGGATTATGGGATAGCTGTCTCTATGCCAGCGGGCTACAAGCCCCTGGAGGGCGAGAGCCTCTCTGCTTTGCCTGCAGCTGGAGCCCCACCTTTTAGCACAGCCCCTGAGTCTCAGAGGTTCTCCGCTACTTAGAAGGAAAACACAGGGAACCATTTCATCCTCAGCCCCAGGCAGCCTAGTTAGTTAAATGCAGTCATTAATCTTGTGACCCATGCCTTCCACAGGCCAGGCCGGCTGCTGCACCCCCTGTACAGCCCAGTCTACGCCTGGCAATCTCTGAGAACCAAAGAACCCACCCAGCGCTACCCACTCAACTGCACAGCCCCACACCACACTGCATCCAGCCCTCATCCATGTGGGAATCTGGTGTCTTCACTCCTACCAGACACAAGAGGTGACATCAGCACAAGGGCTTTCCAGGGCCCTAAGAGGGGTATCCACTTTATATCTTGCTTGTCCGCTGGCAACAGCCTCTACCTTCTGAGGAGTCAATTTCATACCTTTAACACTCTACCCAACCCTGTACACCACACACACAATCTGCTTCTGAAATCCTCTAAGCCCATAAAAAACATGGCAGGCTTCCTTCAGGGCAACTTGTAACAGTCACTGCCAAAGCCACCTGGGCCTATGAATAGGTAAGGACAGCAGAGCTGTATCAAGAGGAGCTCCACGTGGTACCACTGAGGAAGGCATTCTTGTCATTCCTCCACTCCTTCACTTTGTAACACAGTATCACTCACCCTCTCACTCAGCCAGCCTTAGAGTTTTTATGGTATCAGTGGAACAATTTGAGACACTGGAGTGGAAAGGAATGAGAAGCCCGTCTTGTTCCTCTACTCTAGCATCTAAACTCTGGAGAGACATGGACGCAGAATCAAATAAGTAGAAGGCAGCGGGGTGCATGTCCTAACAGAGGTCTGTGCGAAGGGCTTACACGGGGGCACCCGTCCCTGGGGATCGAGGGCAGCCCCTCTGCTGCCTGCGAAGGAGACGGCAAGCCTGGGCGGAGGAGGAGAGGGCGTTAGGAGGTGTGAGGCAGAGCTTGCAATCAGAGGGAAAGAAAAATATGTTTTAGGAACAGCAAACCGCACCGCTTTCCTGCGGTGTCGGGTGTCCAGTAAAAACAGAAATAGATGAAGCTAAAAAGATAAAACCAGGGGCCAGTTTATAAAGGGTCTTGTAATTAGCTGACAAAGTGTAATTTGTTACCACTCCCTTGACAACACATAAACTTGAACCTAATACTAACCGTTGAGTTTTTAAGTTCATGATGTTAATTCTCTCAAAAGGAGTGTAAGCACATATGCATCTCTATATATTGCCTGTTCTCTTCGGCTCTGCACTCACAACCAGACTCTTAAGAAACGACAGGTCTCGTCCGCATGGCTGCCCTTGGTGACCCTCAGGGCTTTCTCAGATTGGCTTTTTCCAGATGAGTTCCTAGGACACATGCATTTCCCATCATGCCCAGACACAAGAACTTGGGTTTGAAACACTGAATCTCATCCTTGTCGTTTCCTGCTTATGTTGCAGACCTCCCTCCCCTTCTCTTCCTCTCTTTCCTTTTCCTTTATAATATTTTTTTCTGGGTTCACTGTAGTTTGTAACAGCTGCTGAATTGCACATACCTGGGAAGTCCATTAACTTGCTGTTTACTTGAGCTCCATCCATTAGCAGAGATGCTGGGCAAAATCAATCTTCTCACCATCCCCCCCACCCCCAGGGAGCCAAAGCCCCTTGCTGAGGGGGCAGGGGACCCCCCCAAGCAGTCCCTTTTCTTCACTCACACCCCAAAACAGCAGTTATGTTTTATATCAAGCCAGATGGCATTCATTTTACTAAAGTAAGATTCTAAATACAACTTGGGATTCTGAGAGAAAAAGATTCCACCAGATTCACCAACTAGTAATCTGGGTACTTTAATGTAAATCTATAAAGAAAATAATCACACACAAAATTCTATTTTAACCACCTGTCCAAAAGGTTGCCCAAAAATGAGTATGGGCTGCCCAACACACAGCCAAATGTTACATTTGCACGTGGCGCCCAATGGAGCATTTGTGGAAAATAATCCAGCACAGACTGATGTCCACTCCAATTGTAGCTGCCTGGAAATTGAAAATAAGTCTACAGGGAGATGACACATGCTCAGAAGCTCATTGGAAACTTGTCTCTGTCCAAAGGCTGTTCTTCACTCACTCTGGATGGGAATGAAATGCTCAAGAATTTTAATGTTCTCAATTTCTTTCACTATAAATGTCAAATACACAATTAAAGAACCCAAGGACAAAGTCTAAATACTTGCAGAAATACAAAGTCTGTTCATAAAATATCCAGCCATGTACTATGAAAAATAGAAACATTTATTGAAGATACAAGAAACATTGCATATAGGAACAATGATGCCTCAGTCCCCTTCAAAGCAGGCACCTTGGCACCTCACACAGTTCCCCAGTCATCATCAGCGGCTGCATCCTATCTTCCTGAATCTCATCAATGGTCTGAAATCTCTTCCCTTTCAAAAGTGATTTTAGTTTGGGGAAAACCAGAAGTCGCATGACACCAAATTTGGGCTGTAGGGAGGCTGAGTCATGTGGGTAATTTGATGTTTTGCAAAAAAAATCTCTGCACAAGACATGATGCATGAGCAGGTGTGCTGTTGTGATGAAGCTGCCAATCACCAGTTGCCCATGGCCGCAGCCTTCTGAATCATCCAAGTAGTTTCCATGAAGGAACATGCAAGCTTAACACAAAATCTGATGCAGATTCGTTGCTCTACTCGCTCAGTCATTCTGAATGTGGCAGCTACATAGTACACATGCTCACTCAACAGCATCTACCACCCCCTCTGACTAGTACAGTGAAGTCAGCATTGTCCAGTCCCCTTGGCTGGCAGGTTACATTGATGTTCTGTAAACCATTCTCATTATATTAACAGTGGCTAGACTTTTTCCAGACAGACCTCATACATGGATGCTAATTCATCAAAAGAAAAAAAAGCTCATCAGGAATTGGGGTGGTGAGCTGAGCTGGTCTGACCATTCAGTCCAGAAATGAGACCCTTGAGGGGAGGCTGGGGCTCTTCCTTCTTGGGTCTTGGGAATGGAGTCAGGTGAGGATCAAGGGCAGCCAAGTGAGTATGGCACCTGCACAGAAGCCACCTAAGGGGTGAGGTAGCCAGGGCCAGTGTGAATAAACAGGCTGGAGATGCCACCTACATAGTGCCAAACAGTCCACACTGGGCAAAGAGCAGAAGCCTGTTCTCCTTACCCATCCAAATTCTTTGCTTATACTGGGTAGGGTGGTAGGAGGGGAGTGGGAGCTGGTTGTCAATTCCCCCCTAGTTTGGTTTGATTTGGTTTCTGACAGCAAACATCCTGATCTGCCCTGGCTAAATGAAAAGTAAAATGGATTTTCACCCAACTTTTGGCAAAGACCAGCAGAGGATCAGAGCACCATTAGGAGGCAGAAAGGATAATAGTGTCAGCCAGACCACAGTTCTCTGGAGTTAAAAAAAAACAAAACCCTCAGGACCAGAGCCAAGCAGAATGTTAGGTGGCCAGAGGACAGGGCAAGGCCGGTAGAAGGGGGAACACACCCTGCCCACCTCCCGCACCCTCCCCAGAGACCACAGCCTTCAAAATGAGAAACTAATCACTTGGCAGCTATATCAGAGCATTTTTATTGTATATGGAGGCATTTTCCTGAGTATTAGAGCAAAATCCACCTTTAATCTCAGAGGATAATCCTCCATATCACCATGGGCATGAATGGGAGAGCCATTAGACAAGGATTTGCCTTTAGCTCTGTACCAAACACAGCCCTTTTTGGCAGGTACAGAAGCCAAGGAGGAAAGGAGGTCTAAAATAAAAAGGAAGTGAGATTAAGGGTCCCAGGGGGAGAACCGAGGTCTGTGATGGGAGGAGAGGGGCTATGGTCACATGTTCGGTCACGTGACTAAACAGTGTCCTGAACACTCACTTCTGGCCCTCACCTGCACAATGGTATTAAAGCTTCTTTAAGCTCTGCGATGAGTTGGAAATCTAATTAAAAGGCTGATGCTAGAAGAAGGGGCCACACAGAGGCCAGATCACTGTGTGGAACAATGAGCATTCTCAGTTTCCTATGAGAAAATTCCAGGTGGGTGGGAAAACTCACATCCAGGCTCCCAGGCCTTCACTTACCCCGACTGTCTCAGCAGCTCCCCGTCATGCCTTTTGCTCATTTCGGAAGGGCCTAAACTTTTCAAAGAAAATGAAAAAATGATGCTAAGTGGCACCTTCATCCAGCATGTGGCCCAGTAGATTCTCTCCTAAGGGCTGTAAGAAAGTGGAATGAGGTTTGCAGGGAGGGGAAACCATAGCAAATCCAAGACATGAAATGGAGAAATTGGAGAAGCCAACAGGAGAGCAAAGACACCCAAAACACCTCAATAGAAATTCAAAATTCGAGGGTAAGAGAAAGGGTGTGTTCACTGTCTGCTGCCAAAATTCCCACAGGGATCTGGAAAAACAAGGTCTCTTTTGAGGCCCCAACAAAATCAACTAAAAGGCACCGCAGCTGCTATTTAGCAGGGTTTCCGAACACCTTTTTCATAATTTAAGAAAGTAATTATTTTAACCACTGATGTGTATAATAAACTCTTGTCAGAATGACATTAAAATTTGCTTCTTTTCTCTGCTCCCTACCCTCCTCCCCACCAGCACTTGCATCTCACAAGCGTGGCACATGTTCTATTATTGTTATTTTAGGATTTCTTCAAGGAGCTCTGTGATGGGCAGTTATCTTGTTAAGTGGCAGCACATATTTATCTAACACAAATGCCATTTCCCTGAAGGAAACACGAGAAAGACTGGAATGAAGCCGGCCTCTCAACCTCCAGCCTGGGACAAGGCTCTCTTCTGTGCGTGGTGATGGTTTCATTAAAATCAGTGTGGGAATCAGGAAAATCCAAAGAGGAATTTTATCAAGATCCTTAGGGGCTAAGGGCAAGAGACCCATGTGAGGAGAAAAGAGAAGAGAAAATGTGAAAAACCAGGTTTTTCCCCTCTAGCTCTACAATAACCTGCATTCTGCATGGTTTGGAGAAATAAACCCAACCAAGCTGCTGGGGGAAGTTTCCTGACAGAGCAAGGATCAACAGGAAGGAAGGACTCTCTTCTTGTGAGTTCCACAAGGGCAGGGAACACAGCCAGCAGCATATCTTGTATGAGGCTGTTAGCTCTTCAAAACCAAACTGAAGCAGAAAGGAGAGACAATTCTCTTTCCAAAACACCAGCTTCCTCATGTGACCTTTCTTCTACAACTCCCAGTAGCTCCCAGGCATTCTCGGGAAAATGTCTACACTCTTCAGCCTTGTATTCAAAGCCCTCCACAAACCAGGTTCACCCTACCTGATCACAATTCACTCCCGAATACAATCCCCTCAAGTCTGGCCAGTTTTCTCATTGTCTCATGGACACGCTATGTTGTTTCCAGCATGCTGGCCATTGACTGAATCTGCATTTTTTCTTTTTTTGAAGAGATTTTAGTTTTCATTCTTATTTTCTGAATATATTTTATTGACAATGCTATTATAGTTGTCCCAATTTTTTCCCCTTTGCCCCCTTCCACCCAGTACTCCCCATGCCCTCTGGCAATACCCCCCTACTTAGTTCACATCCATGTGTCATGCATATAAGTTCCCTGGCTATTCCATATGCTATGCTGCTCTTAACATTCCCCTGTATATTCTGTACCTGCCAATTTGTACTTCTTAATCCCTGCATCTTTTCCCCCATTCTTCCCTTTCCTTGTCCCAAGTGATAACCCTCCAAATGATCTCCATCCCTATGACTCTGTTTCTATTCTGCTTGGTTGCTTAGTTTGTTTTTTAGATTCAAATGTAGATAGCTGTGATTTTATTGCCATTTCAATTGTTCATAGTTTTGATCTTTTTGTTAAGTAAGTCTCTAATGTTTCACATAATAATGGCTTGGTGATGATAATGGCTTTAGTTTTACCTTTCCTGGGAAGCACTTTATCTGCTCTTCGATTCTAAATGATAGCTTTGCTGGATAGAGTAATCTAGGTTGTACGTCCTTGCTATTCATCACTTCGAATACTCCTTGCCAGTCCCTTATAGCCTGCAAGGTTTCTCTTGAGAAATCAGCTGATCATCTTGTGGGAACTCCTTTGTAGGTAACTATCTGCTTTTGTCTTGCTGCTTTTAAGATTCTCTATCTTTAATCTTTGGCATTTTAGTTATGATGTGTCTTGGTGTGGTCCTTTTTGCATCCATCTTTTTTTGGGCTCTCTGTGTTTCCTGGACTTTTATGTCTATTTCTTTCAGCAAACTAGGAGAGTTTTCTTTCATTATTTCTTCAAGTAAGTTTTCAATTTCTTGGTCTTTCTCTTCTACTTCCAGCACCCCTATGATTCGAATGTTGGTATGTTTGAAGATGTCCCAGAGACTCCTTACCCCATCTTCAGTTTCTTAGATTCTTCTTTCTTCTTGCTGTTCTGATTGAGTGTTTTTTTCTTCCTAATATTCCAAATCATTGATTTGCTCCTTGGCTTCATCCACTCCACTGTTGATTCCCTGTAATTTTTTTTCTTTATTTCCCTTAGTGTCACCTTCACTTCTGCCTGGGTCTTTTTTATGCTGCTAAAGTACCCAATGAGTTCCTTCAGCATCCTTATAACCAGTGTTTTGAACTCTGCATCTGATAGATTGCTTATATCCATTTTGTTCAGTTCTTTTTCTGGAGTCTTGTTCTGTTCTTCCATTTGGGCCATATTTCTTTGTCTCTCTATTTTGGCAGCCTCCCTGTGTTTGCTTCTATGTATTAGGTAGAGCTGCTCTGACTCCCTTAGTAATGTGGCATATTGTGGAAAAGCGCACCCATAAGTTGGATGCAGGGGAGCTTTGAGTAATCACCAGGGGTGGGTAACCCATGTGAACTGGGTTGCTGGAGTCTCAGACATGGTGTTGCTGCTCTGTGGCTATGAGTAGGGGAGGGCTCAGAAAAAGGAAAATGGCTGCTTCCTCTGGAGTTTTGCCCATGAGAAAGCTGTCCCCCAGCACTCACCCTGATGACAGACACTTCAGTTTCTTCCTGTACACCACTAGTGCCCTTCCAGCTGCTGCTCCAGTGCAAAACCCAGAGGGAGTGAGTCTGTGTAAGTCCTAAGTCCATTGTGGGCCCTTTAAGAGGAGGTGCCTGAGGATTTTGCAGTTTCTTCCACCACACCAACCCCCACTGGTTTTTATAGCCAGAAGCTAAGGGGACTTAGTCTTCCTGGCACTAGAATCCTGGGCTGGGTGGTCTGGTGTGGGGCTGGGATCCCTCGTTCCCAAGGTATCCCTGCTGATTTTTACCCATGATACATGGGTGTGGGGCCACCTGTTCCACATCTCTGAGCCTCTGCATCTCTGCCCCTCCTACCCATCTGAATGAATGTGATTTCTTTAATTCTTTGGTGGTCAGACTTCCATATAGTTCAATTTTCTGACAATTATGGATGATATTGTTTCGTAGTTTAGTTATAATTTTTGCTGTGGTCATGTGAGGAGTCAAGCCATGTGTACCTATGCCTCCATAGTGACCAGAAATATACTTATTTATTTATTTTTAGAGAGAGGGGAAGAAGGGAGAGTGGAAGAGAAACATCATTGTGCAGGAAAACATTGATGGGTTACCTCTCGCACACACCTAATCAGGGAACAAACCCAAAACTCAGGCATGTGCCCTAACCAGGGAATTGACCCTGTGACCTTTCGCTTCTCAGAATGATACCCAACCAACTGAGCCACACCAGTCAGGGCAATATTGCATTTCTTACCTATCTATGCAAACTACCCATCATTCAAAGTCCCACTCTTGTCTTACACAAGTCTTTTTCAACCACTCTAGCCATTGCCAAACTTACCTCTCCTTTCTAAAACTAGCACATCTGCAATTCCCAGGGAACTCTCTCTCCCCAACCTATGTAGCACAGGCTCCAAGTCCCATGTAAGTCCCATGAAGGCAGGAAACCTAACACTCTTGTGTCTGTTAGCACTTAGCCTGAGGCTGGATAGACTGCTGCCTTTGGTATCCTATAAGCAAGGCAAGGGGTTGAGGCTTCCTGACTCCTCCTTCCTCTCCTGTCCCATTCCCTAGATCCAGACTGCAATGTAGAAATTCAGATCTAGACAGAGGTAGGGATGAAAGGGAAAGCACAGTTGTTTTCCTGGATGGTGATAGAAGAAAAAATGGTTATTTCCAGGTCAGGCTCCTATAGCACTTTTGTTTCCCAAATGAGACATATATTTGGCTCCAGGGATTAAGGGATGTTAGAGCTATCCCTTAATTTTGGAAACACCGTAAAATGAAAAAGCCAGATAATCTAAGGGGAAGCTATTGGTGCTGAGGTGTGCACCTTTCATCCCATGTCAGTAAGGTACAACAGAGGTCAATAATTACAAAACTCCGTGTCCACACATGTCAACTGATCAGTCTCCGGTCTTCAGGAAAGGATGAGGAGCCCACTGTAAGAATGACTCTAGTGGCTTAAATATATCCACGTGATTCAGACTTCATACAATGACCCCCTTATATTATTCTCAAGATTCCCCTGAGTCTCAGTTAAGCTTCTCCCTCTTTCCCTGCAACTGATCTCACAGTCTGCCATCTTTTTAGAAATCAGGTCATCAAATAATCTTCCTCTCTTTTCTACTCTCCTGAATAACTAAAAATTCCTTCTCTCTCTCTTTTTTTTTTTTAAATCAAATTCTGATGGGCTTTCACATACACCATCTATTTTTTTTTAAGATTTTATTTATTTCTTTTATTTTATAGCCAGAAGTTAAGGGGACTTAGTCTTCCTGGCACTAGAATCCTGGGCTAGGTGGTCTGGGTTTTTCTTAAGATTTTATTTATTTATTTTCAGGGAGAGGGGCAGGGAGGGAAGGAGAAAAAGAGAGAGACATCAGTGTGTGGTTGCCTCTCACATCCCCCCAACCAGGGACCCAGCCCGCAACCCAGGCATGTCCCCTGACTAGGAATCAAACCTGCGACCCTTTGGTGTGCAGGCCAGCGCTCAATCCACTGAGCCACACCAGCCAGGGCTTAAAAATTCCTTCTCTACTCAGCTTCCTCCAGTTACCATTCTTTCTCTCTCTCCCTGCCAAACTCTTCCCTGTCTTACTTCCACATC
Organism: Pteronotus mesoamericanus; assembly: GCF_021234165.1. Taxonomy (NCBI): domain Eukaryota; kingdom Metazoa; phylum Chordata; class Mammalia; order Chiroptera; family Mormoopidae; genus Pteronotus; species Pteronotus mesoamericanus. The sequence continues at coordinate 1,754,259 of NW_026555001.1, forward strand.
ACCAGCTCACCTTAACCTCTTGCAATTTGGATTCTGCCCCAATCACTTCACTGAGAGTTTTCTTGCAATCAGCCTCTCAGGCAGAATATCACCTGTCATATCTGACAGTCTCCTTATTTTTCATTCTTCTCTCCCCAGTTCAAGGCAGGATGTAGCCCTGCTGGCATACTTCTGTCTCCTCTCAACTTTCTCCCCTTGCCTTTCCAACCTGAGCTATCTTTTACCCCTGTCCATATGCCAAGCATTCCCTAGGGTTTGGGCCTTGCCCTGCTTCTCTTCTGCCTCTGCCCACTCTCTCCCTAGGTCACTTCACCCACACCTGTGATTCCAACTATCACATTAGCTTTCTGGACCTCTCCTCGAGACTGCCAATCTCAAGTTCCTAACTTTTTGTTGGGCACCTATGTCTAGAGCCCCAGTTATCTCAAAGTCAACATATTTACAAGGAAACATTATCTTCTTTTCAAATCTGCTTTCCTCCCGAGCTCCTCATCCTGTCTGAAGGCATCACCATCCTCTCCAAGGGTCAGCTCCCCTCTGACCATCTCCCCATCCCCATTCACTACCACCTTCCCCCACCTCTCTCCACCGCTGCCCCACTCCCTGTGATCTGTCTCTGACTTCTTACCACACCACCATTTCCAAATTCAGACCCTCCTGAGCTGCCCTGGCCTCCAGTATCCAGACTTCAATCCTTCCCTCACACTTCTACCAGAGGCATCTTTCTTCCCAGGTCTCACCAATGTGCTTTTATAACTTTGCTCACACTCAGCTTGAAATGCCCTTCCCTGTCCACTTCTCCTATCCTTCAAGGCTACATGCCAAGACAAACTCCTCCACAAGTCTTTATTAACTTATCAATTCTGCATCATATTATAGATGTGTGTTTGGCTTTAGTTGGGGTGTGTATCTATGTGTGTATGTAGACATTTGTGTGTGTCCCCCCTTGGACTCCTACAGCACAGTGCTCGGACCTCTTTAGCACTGATTTCACCATCCTTTCCCATTAGTTTCCCTCAGTGAACTGGAAGCTTCTTGAGAACAGGTGGTATTAAGAGTTGAACTGTGCCCCCCTAAAAAGATATGTTGAAGTCCTAACCTCTGACACCTGTATATGTGAACTTGTTTGGAAACAGGGTCTTTGCAGAGGTAATTAAGTTAAGATGAGGTCATTAGGGCGGGCCCTCTGTCCAACGGCTGTTTGTCCTTATAGGAAGAGAAGACAAAGAAAGGGAGGGAATACATCTGTGTAAAGACAGAGTCAGAGCCTGGAATTCTGCTGACACAAGCCAAGAATGCCTGGGGCTACCAGAAGCTGGAAGAGACAAGGGAGGATTCCCCTAGATGTTTCAGAGGGAGTGTATTCTGGCCGACACCTTGATTTCAGACAGAGCTTCCAGAACTATGAGAGAATAAATTTCTGTTTTTGTAAGCTACCCATTTGTGGCATTTTGTTATGGCATCCCTGGGTAACTAAAACAGGTGGAAACTATGTCTCAATTCCTTTTCGTATTATTTACAGCCACCATGCTAGTGGGGACGGACAGAGCAACACAGGCCCAGAGAAGGTCTCCCCTCTTTCCATTCAGAGGTTTTGCTGGAACATCCCCACCATGTTGCTTTTCAGCAATAGTTCAAAAATGAGAAATAAGGAAAAACTCACTCTGGCTAATTCAGCTGCCTTCACCTCCCCACCCCCTGCCGCCTCCCGTGCCTGTTCATTCCTGAAAAGCATTTTCGTGGACTCTCAGAATCCCTGAAACTCATTAACTTCTTGGAGAATTTATGAACAAAAGTGAACCATGCACACCAAGTAACTATTGCCGAAAATGCAGACTTTTTATTTCATTTTGATTTTTTAAAAGATTTATTTGTTTTTAGAGAGAGGGGAAGGGAAGGAGAAAGAGAAGGAGAAAAGCACCGATTGGTTGCCTGCATGTGCCCTGACTAGGAATTGAAATGGCGACCTTTTGTTTTCTGGGGCAACACCCAACCCACTGACCCACTGAGCCACATCAGCCAAGGCAAGCGCAGACTTTAAAAAAAGAAATTAATCCCTTAGATTTGAACTATAGTCATGCTTAAGCGATAATTTCCTCAGGCAGACTGACTGACCCACAATCACTAGAAAGAGAAAGAGGTGGGCTGAGTTAAGCCACCTATACCCTCTTTACCTGGCCTCCTGGTGCCTCATGGAAACGCTGGCAAAGCAGCTGGCAAGGCCTGCAGGCGTCCTCTCCAGGACAGCGAGGCTTCCCTCCTGCAAAGCTGTGAACTTGTACTCATTAGCACAGAGCCCTGTTGCACTAGCTCATGACCTCAAATAGCAGCCAACAGAAATTAGACTCACTAAAAGGGGTGTAGGGAGAGGAGGCCAATAAAGACAGTGTCTCCTCACATGCAAAGTGAAGCCAGGCACAACTATCAGCATGTCAGTACTGACACCAATGCTTTCAACTCAACCAAGTGGACACTTGAACCAAATGCCTTTCAGGAATGAACAGGCATGGGAGGCGGCAGGGGGTGGGGAGGTGAAGGCAGCTGAATTAGCCAGAGTCAGTTTTTCCTCATTTCTCATTTTTGAACTATTGCTGAAAAGCAACATGGTGGGGATGTTCCAGCAAAACCTCTGAATGGAAAGAGGGGAGACCTTCTCTGGGCCTGTGTTGCTCTGTCCGTCCCCACTAGCATGGTCGCCGTAAATAATACTCATGAGCCACAAAGAAAATCCACAATCTCTCTGGAGACACAGCATAGCAGCAGCAGGTGTACCTAGCTCTGTATATGTAAGGAGATCAAATTGGGGAGGTAAGGGTGGCAAAACTACTATTCCTGCCACAAAAAAACCCCACAAATGGCCCATTCCTCCCTGCTCCCTGCTCCAGGTGAAAGAAGCTCTGCCTAGCCTGGTCACTGATAGAGACAGCTCACCGGTTTCCAGAAGCCCCACCTGGGTCTGGTGTGGCCTTTAGATCCTCAGTCCTAAGAAGTTGATGCTCCCTGTGTAGGTGATTTTAAAGAAAACCAATACTTGCCATAAGAGAAGAAGTCAAGTTCAGGCTTTTCCCATGATGACTACTTTGAAGTTTTTGGTAAATATTAAACATAAAATTCTTTCCAAAATGAATTTGCAGGGTCCCTACTTAGCTGGCACCCTAAGGTAATGTGCTCCACCTGCCTTCGGCCCAGGCTGCTATTTTAAATTGTTCCTCAGCTTCAGGAGCACAGGCAGCCCTTGGCTGCCTTTTCATTGTCCCCCACCCCGTCCCAGGAGTGAATTAGTGTCACATGATCTTTAGGCACAGAGGGAAAATCACTTTGTTCCCTCCACCTCCACAGTTCTATTAACTCTATTACTTCCACCTCCTACCTCACATGCTCAACTTTGTCTTTGAGGGTTTCTTCTGCAACCCAAAGTTATTTTTTTAACATTTTAAAATGAAAAAAACCTCCAACATGTATACTATTGTTTTAAAAGGTAGTGAGGAGCTCCAGCTCCCTCTGGCCTCCCTCGCCCACGGACTGCGCCCCACCCTGTGGCCCCACCACTCCCTCCCTTTCTCACTGGCTGTGGCAGCTGGAACGAGCCCACCCACAGCCTTGGAGGTGCCCTCTCCTTCCAGGGCTGGAGAGAGTTTGACTTAAAGTGCTGGAGAAAAAACAATGAATGGATAGTCTATAAAATTCTGCCTTATGAACTAAGACACATCCTTTCAAACTGATAATCTGAAAGTCTAGAAAGAATTTCTCAGCTCTTTTAAAGGTTTCCAGCCAAGATGGAGGGGTAGGTAGATACACTTCACTTCCTCACACAACCAAAAGGATGACAACCAATTTAAAAACAAAAAACAACCAGAACTGCCAGAAAAATCAAACGGTATGGAAGTATAAGAACCAAGGAGTTGAAGAAACATTCATCCAGACTGGTGCTCCAAGACAAAAAAATATGGCCCAAATGAAAGAACAGATCAAAACTCCACAGAAAGAACTAAGCGACAAGGAAATAGCCAACCTATCAGATGCAGAGTTCAAAATACCAGTATTCAGGATGCTCACAGAAATGATTGAATACGGCCACAAAATAAAGGAAGAAATGAAGGCTATATAAAATGAAATAAAGAAAAACATACAGGGAAGCAACAGTGAAGGGAAGGAAACCGGGTCTCAAATTAATGATTTGGAACAAAAGGAAAAAAATAAACATTCAAGTGGAACATAATGAACAAATAAGAAATCAAAAAAATTAGGAGAGGATGAAGAACCTCTGCGACAACTTTAAATGTTCCAACATCCGAATCATAGGGGTGCCAGAAGGAGAAGAGGAAAGAGCAAGAAAATGAAAAGTTATCTGAAAAATAATGAAGAAGAACTTCCCCAGTCTGACAAAGGAAATAGACTTCCAGGAAGTCCAGGAGGTTCAGAGAGTCCCAAAGAAGTTGGACCCAAAGAGGGACACACCAAGACACATCATAATTAAATTACCCACAATAAAGATAAGGAGAGGATGTTAAAAGCAGCAAGAGAAAAGAGTTACCTAAAAAGAAGTTCCCATACGACTGTCAGTTGATTTCTCCAGAAAAACATTACAGGCAAGAAGGGGCTGGAAGGATGTATTTATTCAAAGTCATGAAAAGCAAGGACCTACACCCAAGATTACTCTACCCAGCAAAGCTACCATTTAGAATGGAAGGGCAGATAAAGTGCTTCCCAGATAAGGAAAAGTTAAGTGAGTTCATCATCACCAAGCCCTTGTTATATGAAATGTTAAAGGGACTTACCTAGAAAAAAGAAGATCAAACCTATGAACAGTAAAATGACAACAAACTTAAAACTATCAACAACTGAACCTAAAAAACAAAAACAAACTAAGCAAACAACTAGAACAGGAACAGAATCACAGACATGGAGATCCCATGGAGGGTTATCAGTGGGGAATGGGAGGGGAGAAAATGGGGAATAAGGTACAGGGGATGAAAAACATAATCGGTAGGTACAAAGTAGACAGGGGGAGATTAAGAATAGTATAGAAATTGAGAGGCCAAAGAACTCCTATATATGATCCATGGACATGACCTAAGGGTGGAGAGTGCCGGAGGGACTGGGGGTACTGGGCAGAGCGGGGTAAAGAGGAGAAAAAAAGGGGACAAATGTTAATAACATAATCAGTAAAATATACTTTAAAAAAATTTAAAAAGGCAGTGAATTTTTGTCGCAAATCTGATATAACCTTAGACAAGGAACCCAGTAATAGCAGTTCTCTTATGGGTGAAATCAATCTTGCAAGAGGCCTGACCCAGTGCAATGAAATGTGCTTCCTCCACCTCCTGCATCTACTGACACAGGGCACGCTTTTCACCCTCGCCTTCCCTCATATAGGACTGTGGTCAGGGCTGATAACAGGTGGGCTTTTGCTTCCCAAGAAGATCAGCACATGTGATTTATAACAACTAGTTTGTTTCTTACTCAGACATCTTCTTAAGCAAGATGTGACAGTCAGAGAAATTTAGAGCTGTAGGGAACTGAAGAGAAGATCAATGAAAATAAACTATGCATCGACAAGACATTAGTTAAATTAATTACTGAACATGAATTACTATACTGTAGAGTCTTTCAGAAGAGAGTAGATCAATATGGGCCAATGGTTACAATTTCCGAAAGTGTTAAGTTCAAAAAGCAAGAAGCAAGACAGTGTATGACATTTATACCACTCATTTTCGAAAGATATACTCATATTCATAATATGCCTATAGAATATTTCTGGAAGGACAGACAAGGAATTAGACTAGTGGTTGCTTCTAGAGAGGAAGCTGGGAATCTGTGATAAAAGGATGGCTCTTCACCATCTACATTTTTACTGTTTGAATTCTTTACAATGTATATTTATTAAATCTTTTTTTAGTATTATAAGATATGTAAATATATAAAGGCAAATAAAGCATAGATTACATTTTCAATTGTAAACTGTCTTAATACCTTCACTGAGGAAACCGAGGTCCGGAGACGGGCCTGAGGGTGGCTGGAGGCCAGACCTCTGGCCCTTCAGTTCAGGTCCTTCTGCTCTTCTACAGCATTTCCTTATTCATAGTCAGGTTCTGGTTGCCCAAGGTTACCTGAAATCTACTCCCCAGTTAAATGAGGCATCACTATTCTTTATTTCACTTATGTTACATGCTTAAAACAAGAAATTCGTGATCTGGATTTTTTTCTAAGTCAAATTCTATTTCCCATGTGCTACAAGAGCTGTGTTTAAATGAAAAGCACATGAAAAGCAAAGAAATGATCCCTAACTTACTAGGTTTCTTTAACCCTGCTTTCCTTTGATGAGGTTTGCTTTAAATAGAGCACGCTTGTGGCTCACTTGTGCCTGAAACATTTTGTTCATTTTTCCTTCTGTTCTTACGTTCCGGCCACATCAGTGCTATCGCTTTGAAGCATCAGCTCCCGAAAGGTCATCACCGACCCTCTTAAGTTGCTGATGCTCAACCAATTTGTTGTGGCTCCTACAGACATCTCACAAGCCTTCTGACATGACCCAAGGCCCAAGACGCATTAGCTATAGGTGCAATTTATAAAATTATCATAACAAATCATTAAAATATATTCTTCCAACTCGGATAGGAAGCTTTATTTGAAATCCTGTTCCCCATGCTTCATTTTCTCTGGACTTAACCAATACAATACCTGAAGCGTTTTATAAGTCAGGGAGATTCTAAATGCTTGCTCTCTTGAAGGAAACCCACAAAATTAACACAATCATTCGGTGGTTTAGGCATTTGCCATTAACAAAGCCCAGTTCGATTCTCTGTTTCTTATGCATAATGTATTCATCCAAGTTAAATTCTCTTCATTTTGCTAAATTCTGGCCTCTGCTGTTTATAAACTCCCAGGATGGTTATTTTCTTAGGCCTTATTTCAGGCTAAGGGCAGCTGGGGTTTGGGGGGTGGTAGATGACAAGGGAATCTAACATGATATTTTTGTAATGGCATTTTAAAGAAAAAAGAAGAGCTTAAAACCAAAGTTTGAGCATCTATGAATCTCAGCTTACCTTCCTCTAGTATATCCTATTTTCTAGACAGATATTAGCTGAGACATCTTATTCTAGGGCTTTCCTATTTTTTAATATTAATTTTTTTTACCTGCCCACCCATTAATTACTTAAAAATATTTCCTCTGGCCTCCAACTGCTCAGGGACCTCCCTTAGCAATTTCCTTACCTATAATTATGCTGATGGGCCATGTAACAGGTTTCATCATTATCTGAGTCAAAGTAATGTTGGTGTGACACTATTGTCAAATTTGAGGGGATCCCACCTGCTGGAACCCAAGAAGTTGGTCCTAGGGAAGCTTTGCCCTTGAGGCATGCCAGAATGCTGGGCTGGGTGCCCCCAAGTAGTCCAGGGAGCATCAACCAGGTGCTCCACACCTAGGGGCCCAGTGCGAAAAAAGACCACCAGCTACCGCCATTCCACTGGCCTCCAAAGTCCTTCCAAGTGCTTGCAACTTGGTATCAGAGCAGAGAAGCAGGCCAAAACCTAGCACAATGGGACTGACTTTGCCCTGGCATTTCAAAGCACAGGACAATTACTTTATAATTAGGACTCTTCCTTTTTCTAAAACACTAGAATAATGTCCTAAATTTAGAGCCTACCTTTCTTCTTTCAGGCAGCCTAGCTGGTTTCTAAGATACTCTTATACCAGCCATTTCAAGTGTCAGGAAACTAGAATCATTATTTTCACCTCACAGTTAAGCAAAAGGAAACATAGAGTAATGAAGACATTGAGATGCTGCAACGAATATTCTCTTACCTATCTTTGCATATTTCTAAAGGACAACATTTTGGGAAGTAGAATTATTGAGTTAATGGGTTTATGCATTTTTTCATTTGGAGAAAGATTATCAAAACACCCACTGTGGAAGTCACTCCAATTTAGGATCCCATTAAGCATAAATGCCTGGTTCCCTCTACTCTCAATGATAACTTTCTTAGATTTACCATTCTGATAGTTTCAAAAAATACCTTATTGTAGGTTGAATCTTTTTATATGTTTAAGAGTCATTTTATTTCTTTTTTCCGTCAATAATCTGTTTTTGTCTTTTCCCATGTTTCCATTACATGGTGACCTTCTATTAATTTATTAAAGCTCTTTATAAATTAAGGATATTAGTCTTTTGGTTTCTATTGTGAATCTAAGTTCATTTTTTTGTGTGTGTTTTGGTGTTATTTCTGATGGTCCATGAAGCTGTCAGGGACCTAGGCTCTATTAGGTCTTGGTTTTTTTAGTTTTATGAAATTTAATATATCAATCTTTTTATTTATGATTTTCAGGTTTTGTGTTATACCTAGGAAGACTGTCTTAAAACAAGACTTAAAACTTCTGTTTTCTTCTACTACTTTTAATATTTAAATTTTTGATCCATCTGGCACTTATGTTGGCATAAGAAACGAGGTATAAATCCAATTTTTCTTTTTCCAGATGGTGACCCAGTTGTCCCAAATTATTTTTGAATCATCTATCATTTCCTTACTGACACAAAATGCCACCTTCATCTACAAAGTTTCTGTACATATTGATATCTAGTTCTGGATTCTCTTCTGTGCTACTGATCTTTCTGTCTATTCAAGCACCAGCACAATACTACTTAAATATATATAAAACATTGTTTAAAATATATAATATCTGGCAGACCTAGTTCATCTTAATTATTCTCACTTATCCTTACTATAAAGGAAAGCTTTGTGTCCATTCTATTTTCTACCTGGCTAGGGGTTTTTTTCTAAAGCTATATTTATATATTATTTCATGCCAAGTCACCTTACTGTATTCTCTTGTTGTTTGTAATAAATAACATATCATTTATTATATAAGCATATCAAATGCACATAATGATAACTTCACCTTACTTTCCACATGTATACTTTAGCTTTCTTTATTCCCTTGTCCCAGTGCATCAGCTAGTACCTACAGAACAATATTTAATAAAGGCAGTGGTAGGAGAAAGCCTTATTATGTTGGCAGCATGATCCCTAACAACCTATGTAATTCTGCTAGCTCTGTATTCTGAAAACCCTTAGAGGAAGAGAAAAAGGGAGAAAATCAAACTGTCAATTTCTACTCAGGGATCCAGGTGAAACAGGGCAGGGAAATTATGAAGAAGGAAAAGCTTTTCTCTAGGGCCCTCTGGGTTACTGTTTGCCTTCTCTTCCCCTTTATTTGCCACACTCTGTAGGGCCAGGTATGTGTTTTATGGAGGACAAATACAAAACAAGGGACTAAGGCCCCATTCTAAGAACTTCTGTGTTTGATTCCTTATATTATTCCTGCAAAATCTCCCCTACTTAAATTTTAAAATAACAGTAATAAACAAAACATGCTATTCTATAATTTGCCTTGAACTACTGGGTGGTCAGGGTTTGATCAATAGATAGGTTAGCAACTAAGCTGCTATGACAGACCTTTACAAGCTGTTACAGGCACATCTGCCACGGCCGAGGTGTCTCGTCTACAGTGCACAAGGTATCAGCTGGTCTCATCCAAATAGTACCAAGTCCATGAAAATCTGAGTCATGTCCCACCCCCTTTACAAAGCTTTCCCACACCATTGCACCCCATACTTAAGGGGAGACTGCTAGTTGCCTACCTCAATATCCATTCTCCCCTTATTCCTTACTAATAAACCTCCTGAATTTTAGCTGTGCACATGGCTGTCTAGAATAAAGACTACAGTTAAAGGAAGTAAAGACTATAGCTAAAGGAAGGCGTACTTAAAAAGAAGTTTGCCCTTTTCCCCTTCCTCCAGGAATGAATAGGTGAGAGCCGGAGCTCTGGCAGCCATATTGGACCATGTGAATGAGGGCCATGCTCTAAGGATGTTGGAAGGGAAAGCTGGATGGAGCCTGGGTCCCTGACAGCTTCATGGAACACCCTATCAGCCCTAATCAAGACTTCTTACCCTTGAGAAAATAAAGCCTTGTATCTTTACCACTGTTAATTTAGATTTCTTGTCACATGCAGACACAATCCTAATTGTTACATATTGACTGGAACCCACATTGATCACCATTAAGGGAGTCAAAGGGCTCCCTTCTGGTGCTTGCGCATTAGTAAGTCTTACCTTCCCCTCAACACTGTCCCCTGAGGGCAAAGACTTGTCTGTCCTACTTCATGCCTAGTGCCTACTCAGCCAGTGTCAAGGGACACAGTGAACATTCAGTAAATATATGCTGAATGAGGAATTCTGGGTGACACAGAAGAAATGTCAGTGAGTCTTCTGTGCATTACATGATGTTATCAGAAGCACAGAAGAAAAAGAAAACATTTTCTTACCTGAGGAAACAGGGCACATGTTTCATTAACTTTGACTCCTGACACTACCCCCAGCACGATGGTCATTATTTGAATAACAGCGGTTAAAACTCCTCTCCTTTCAGGAGATAGATGCTCAGGGCTCAGTGACCAACCAGAAATGAAGAAAAATTATAGAATTTAAATGAGGGCATTTATGCAGATGGGCACATCTCATCTTTTTTTAAAAAAGAAACTATTTTACTCCATGGTGACTATAAGAGGCTATTTAACCAACATAGTATATGATTTCATCTCGGATACAGAGACATTTCCAACAAACATTTGTTGAATTCATTATTTCTTTTCGTTTTGTATTACATTTATTTTTTGCTTAATGCTCTTTCCCAATTTTTTCACTCAGACAGAAATGCAGCTCTTCCCTTGAGACAAATCTTGGTTATCCAAGAGTGTTTAGGTTACATGGGTCCTTTTTTCTTTGTCTCAGTTCAGGGCCTTCCTCATCTTTTGACTACCAAGCATAGGGAAGGTGAGGAAAAATCCGAGAACAGATGCTCTAACCACGCCAAAGCAATGAAGGGCATCCTCTCTCACTCTGGATCGGGACTCTCCTCACCTCTCACTTTCTACCTGCACAGTCAGTGCCTACAGATAGGACACTACCAACCACGCAGATCCTACTTATAAACCACAAATGGTGCCCAGTAGGGGCACATAAGCCCCATGCATACATTCCTTGGGCACACTGACCACCCATGTGTGTGTTATAAAAGGCACGCCCTCCTTCACCAAGTCTGGGTGCCCACTTGCAGGGAGAAATAAGTTGAGGTTCAGCCTCCACAATCCCCTTGACTAGGTGCCCTGATACAGGAAACCTAAAAGAGCAGCTCGGCCTGGCCCTGTGGCTCATATGTCACTTGTGGGTGGTGAAATCAATTTAGCAGGTCCAATCAACTCATTTTTAAATTAAATAATAGTTTCTAAAATGGATCGTGTGCTTCTCACGTAGACAGGGTAATTACTGTTCCATTACTCCTCATGTGTACACCCTGAGTCGCCAGGCAGAATGTATTTCCTACTATGTGTCCAGCTCAGATCTTTGAAAAGCCAGACTGCAGTGTGCCCGGGGTGCTTTTCTGCAGATACAGGAGACACAACATACCCTCCCGGGGCCACCTCAGAATCATGCTGCCTCTTCCTCATCTCCCTGTGATTTTTTCACCAGAATTCAAGGCCTTTCCATTCATCAAGGAGACCCAGATTCAAAAGGAAAATTTCCTGAAAGAGGGAACGCACTGCCTTATGGTCATACTGGAGTCCATATGGGTCAAATGGCTGATTGTAGAGCATGAGTTTCAATGAGATAGAAAAAGACCATCTCATTGTTGAACAGATAGGAGGGGAATGACGACAGCCTTATGTTACTTCACGATTTTGTCCAGCTCTGGCCTAACTTCTGACTCCCACCCTGAGTCCTCCCAACACCAAGCCAGTTATACAATGAAATTGTTTATGGTCTTCGATGGCAAGGAAGATTGAAACTTCTAACTAATTAGACCTTGGGTTGACTTGTCGATATAGCTTCCCACATTATCTCTATCCCCCTGATACCACAAATGATTGATAATTGCTGGCAAATTTAGCTGCCCATCAATGGAAAACATATGTCTAGACAAGGGATGGGAAAACAGGGGCATCCACTAGGAAAAGTGACATTGGATCCCAGGTGAGTGTGGCTAGGAGGGAGCACTCAAGACTGTCTGTGAACTACTCGTTTTGTTAAACTTTATTTTTTTGGCATCCATATCCAGTACCAGCTCTAATGACATGTTCAAGGTAAAAAGATGCCTCCTGGAATGTCCATAAATATTGCTCTGGAGAAACAGTTCCCCAGCTCCCATGAAACAGTAAGGCTTGATTACACCCCATCTTTCATTCTTTCCAACTGCAGTCGAAGGCACTAGAGAGCAAGACTTTACACGTCTTCTTCTTGGATTTAGAGTGAACACTTCCTGCACCTTGCCTCCCCCCCTCCCCCAGCCCGACCCAGGTATTTCTTTCCTTATCTCACTTCCTCCCTATTTCTGAGAAAGGCAGGACTTGCAGAGAGTGAACCTGAAAATAGTTTTGCCTCTTTAATGATTCCAAAGAAAGATGTCTCACCTTTCCTGATGCTGCTTGGCTGACTGACTGGGGCAGAAAAAAATGTTACAGTTTATGGAGGTGCTAATTAGAGTCAATTAAAATTCAGCTGGCCTGCCCTGGCACTGACTTACCTCACAGGACTTGTTCAAACCTTTTGAAAATCAAAGAGGGACCCAGAGAGAAGGCGATTCTGCAACACAGGCATATCAACCTCCTTTCCTGACTGAATCTTGCCACCAAACCTTGGCCAGCCAGTAGCCCTTCACTCAGGAAAGTCAAGTCATTGTTGGCTTTGCCAAGGGGATAAAATGCCCTAAATTCCTGAGGCTATTCTAAACTATCCTCCATTTAAAAAAAAAAAGTGAGGTCTCAGATATGATAATTACCTTAACTGTGGTAATCATTTCACAGTGTTTACATGTATCAAATCATCATGTTGTACTCTTTAAATACATAGATTTTTATTTATCCATTATACCTCAATTAAAGATGGAAAAAATAAATCTAAAAAACTATCTTTTGTTAAAAAATAAACCAATAAAACATGTAAATTATTCCCTTTTCTTATTCCATTTTTAAATTGAGAGCACAGAAACAAAGACTTTACAACTACACACGCATGGCCTTCCATGACCAGGATTTATCACATGACTACTGTGTGCTGGGGGCGGGGGGGACTGCACCCTGGCAGTCAGCTGGGAGCCATTATCCCCTGACCATCTCACAAGTGTCATTTCAAAATCCCTGCCTCACACTCTTAGATAGGCAACCTTACACAGAATAGGTGCTCCCTGAATGTTTTTTAGGGGGAAAAAATAAAAGAAGAAGAAGAAATGAAGTTATTAAGTCCAAACTTATCAAACTGTACATCTTAAATACACATAGTTAGTGTATTATATGTCAGTGATGCCTCCATAAATCTGTCTTTAAAAGGTAAGTTCAATTAGTCAATTTATAATCGTTTGAATACACGATACTTACATTTTAATAAATATACGCCCATTTCATAATCAAAACACTCTCATTTCATAATTAAAACAAAAATCAAATTTGTTCCCCGTAAAGGACAAGGGTATCAAGAATTTGGATGGGAAGGACCCCTGGATCCGCACTGATGGACAGTGTAGCTGGGGAGGGAGGCAAATGCATGCAAAGTTACTGATAACCCAGGACAGGATGTAGTAGGTGTCAATGAGTGACTCTGAGAGTACATGTCATAGGGTAGTGACTGCTGACTGCATTTGCTCAGGGGGAACAAGCCATTTTGCTGTTCTAAATACAGGGTATGCGTCCCTCCCCGGCCCTCGGTGTTTGCATTCCAAGGGGCATTACCCATCCGTGTCCGCCCATGTGGGCATGGCAGTTGTGACACCAAGAAATGACCCTAGGTTCTGGTGGCCCTGGTCTCACCCACAGGCCAAGGAAGGGATAATCAACATAACTAGATCAATGTTGGCCTATAATAACACAGATGAAACTGTTCAAGGGGTCAAGCGGGCCATTAATCACAGGTGAAAACACTAAAACCAAAACACATCTAATTAGCCCCTATTTAGCTGCATAAATACTTACCTGGGCACTCTGAAAATTTCATGACGTGGCTTACAGATAAATATAAATAGAACCAATTTCCAAACAGCAATTTAAAAGGCATCTAGCTAAAGTATAGGATAACTACATTATCCGTGACACTGAAGTACAATCACTTCCTATTCTGAGACAAATGAAGAGTGGCTGTAGTGAATATAGAAAGAAAACACTATGTCTTTAAATGACATTTATGGACTGCAATACCTAAGTTACTAAAGTTTTAAAATCTCTGACTTGGTGCCTGGAACACAGCAGGTAGTCAATAAACAATTGTTGAATGAAGAACAAATAAGAACTTCGGAGTGTCTAAGACAACACTAATTGTCGCGTGTATTAGTCTGGCTTTCATTACAAGCACCTGGAGACAAACATATTTATTTTCACAAGTTGAAATGTATAAGGCACTGGAAAGTCTCTATAATATATATATTTTTTTATAAAGGTTTTTCTATAATCATTCAACAGCAACATGCCTTGGGTATGGATGCACCCAAGAATACCTGAGAATGCGTGAGTTCTGTTCTAATGGCAGAAGCAGGCTAGGCTTTATCAGCCTGCCTTTATCTCACTTTCCCAGTTTGGCTCTCCATGTCCTGAGCATGCGAACAGCTCAACTTTCATGTTTAAGCCTGGGCACCATAAACCTATCAAGGCAGCAGGTCTGAGCCTAAAGGGCCAAGGTGAACATCGTATTTGGGTATCTCAGGATCAGGATCTTCTTTCTCTATTCTCCCCGCCAACAGGGGAGAGAGGGGCAGAGCCCACTCCATCAGACTGGATGCACCAGTATCTCCTAACTTGGAAAGAATAAATCTTGCTGCTAGGCCTCCTAAGATTGCTAGCGCTTACTTTTAAACTCAAAAAAAAGTTGACAACTTCTAGAGGTTTATAGCCCCAATATCAAACCACCCCCTCATGATTTGCCTAGTGACTTTTATTGTTTCCAGAACAGCCAGTGCTGAGTCTATAAATGCTAGCTTCAAACCCGTACCCTCACCCTTTATCCCAACACAAACCTGTTAATCTCTAAATCTTTCTCTCTGCCTCTCTCTCAACAATTACAATTGCTCTCAAAATGCTCCATGAACTCAGAGAGATACTAAAGCTCTTCCCAGCATAGAGTAAAAGCATTGGAAATAGACAGAGCCCAGATTTAAAAAATAGATTTCTTGTGCCCTTTGCTCAAAGAGGATTTGACCTTCATGTTGCATTGTCCTCTGGTCAGACCTGGAAAAGCAGAGCTGAGCCAGCCCTCTCTGTGCTGGCTGGCGGGAACCCAGATGCAGGAAGGCCAGAATGCCTACAGAAGTCAATCAACAAACCAACAGCGGTTTCACCCACAGCGTCCAGTATTCACCCACAGCGTCCAGGCTCCCTGCTCTTGGTAGTTACCAGCTCACCCCACGCCTTCCTCATGTAAGTATTCCACATCTATCACCCACCACTCAAGTTCCACTTCTCCAACGAGGACTTCACAACTATTCCACCCCATACATCCATGAGCTTGACCTTCTTAGATCTATCTACAATACTTCCTGTCTGCGTCACATATTCGGTACTTATTACAAAAAGACATAGATTTTAATATATGTGCATTTTATTTTCCCAACTGGGTTGCAAACGCTAAGGGCAGAATTTTCCGTAGCAAGACTACCTTTCCCATAGTAGACATGCTGTAAAAGTGTATGAATTAATGTGGAATAAAGATAAAGTAGGAATCTGTACCTATGTAGGTCTTAGAGAAAAGAGTCTCAATCCCAATGGAAAAACATAATTAGGCTTCCAATATTGTGCCATGCTTCTGGACCTAATATGTGTGCCTGTAGTTCAGTGTTTACAGCAAGAAAGTGTCTATTGAAGTCCAAAGGCAGATTCTATTGTAATCACATTGCCATTCACTGCTTTCATATTTACGAAAAATTATCCTTTCAAAATGAAATTTTCCATGGCTGCCTTCTGATCCAAAATAAGGGTGTTTCTCTCTCTCTTTTTTTTTTCTTTTGGAAAATTTGAACAATATCCAGTCAGCCATGTAGAAGTTAGGCATTAGTGAAAAAAAACAATGACATGTTTTGTCTTTCAAAATCAATGTAAGCCTTTCTTTTGAGTGACCAATTAAAAAACAACTAAACTTCAAAATGAGAAACTTTCCACTTGTTCAGGCCTCATCAAGGATGAACCTGGTTGATAATGAGATAACAGAATGAGAATAGAACAAAAACAATTGAAATATGTATCTTTTTCATTTTACTTCCATTAAGTTTCACACAGGTGCCCACTGATACAGTCCTCTTCCGATGACTTCTGAAATTTAAAAAATATATTGTATTTATGAAATCTCAGAGTCTGCTGAGGCTCAGGTTAAACTCAGAGAAATTTTTAAAAGTTTCCAGAAAATTCCAGGATAAATTTCTGGACAGTAAATAATGTAATCTTTAACGAAGAGTTCCTTCCAAATTTCCATTAATATAGACTTTTTTTTGCCTTTTAACTTCTAATTATAAAATTTCCTCACCTTGTTTTAACACTCTAATTTACCCAAGTTTATTCTGTGCCCTTAAAATTAGAAAGATGTTTAGAAACAACTGGTCACCTTAACTAGCACATGCATTTTTTATCTAATAATAACTGTTAGAAACATGTGCAAAATGCAGAATGTAACAACATTGGATAAATGTTTAAAACCTGATCCCTCACTAATGTTACCAAAACTATACATCACACTAGTGACAAATGTCAAAATAAAATTAAAATCTTAATTTTTGTTTTTTTTATAATTTAAAAAAGGACATTTTTAGAACATTTTCATTATATAAATCAAAGGAACTACAGTTGGCCCTTGAATAATATGGGTCTGACTTGTGTGGGTCCACTTATAACAGATTGTTTTCAATAAATACATACAGTACTGTAAATGTATTTTCTCCTAATGACTTGCTGAATAACATTTTCTTTTCTATGGCATACTGTATTGTAAGAATATGGTAAAATAGATATAACAACAAATATATGTTAATCAGCTATGTTATTGGTAGAATTCTAGTCAACAACAGGTTATTAGCAGTTAAGTTTTTGGGAAATCAATTGTTATTATACATGGATCATGTTATACATTTTAAATATGTAGATAGAATATTATAGGTTAAAAAAAAGTCCCAAATTTCAATATGAAGTATTCACATACACATACAACCCAAGAAAACCATAAAGAAATAGATGAGGAAGGCAGAAAAACCAGGAAGGTAGAAACTGCCTTGTTATAACAAAGAAACAAAGCTTTTCCCCCTGGATTAGTGGATGGACCGCCAACTTGATTGGTTAGGTCCTCACAAATATCTCAGACTTACAGAAAGCAAGGTTATTATTTACATTATAGGGGCAGAGCAGAAAAAGGCAAGAAAAGCTATTGATGTGCTCATTCCAGTTCTCACTATCACTTCACACCTTCCATCACATAACTCACCTTTCAATTATCCTCATTGTTCCCCACCTCAAACAGCCCATTTTTTAAAGATTTTATTTATTTATTTTTAGAAAGAGGGAAAGGGAGGAACAACGAGAGGGAGAGAAACATCGACGTGTGAGAAACATCTATCAGTTGCCTCTCACACACGCCCTGTTTGGGGACCAAACCTGCAACCCACTCACGTGCCCTGACTAGAAACTGAACTGGCCACCTTTCAATTTGCAGGACGATGCCCAACCAACAGAACCACACCAGTCAGGGCTAAACAGCCCCATCTATTGTGAAGAAGAACTCCCCAAAGCAGATCTAAAGCAGCCATCAAGTACCCCAGCACCTATAGAGACACGCATTCCTCGGAACTGCCCATCTCAGTAAAGAGCACCCCGTTGCTCAAGCCAGAAACCTGGCCCTGATCTTAGATTCTTGCCATCCTCACCCCCACATCATAGCCACTGCCAGCTCCACTTTTCCAATCACCATCAGCCCTGGCATTTTCCCACTTCAAGCCACCAGCATCTCTAATCTGCTAACTACCACAGTTCCCTAATTTTTAAATAACTCGAGTCCATTCACCAGGGTGGTAAAATTCAAATCTGATCAGGCTATTTCTACCTAAAAAATCTTTCACTGGCTCTCCTGTTACCCTCAGAATAGATCCCTAACTCACAAACTGCTATGCACCTAAGGCAGTCCCTCGTGATTCCAAGATTAATTACATCTTAAGGATGAAAGGAAGAGAGAGCTGGAAGGAAGCAGGCAGGAAGAGAACAGAGGAGGGAAGATAGGGGTGGATAAGAAAAAGAAGGAAGAAAGAAAGAAAGGAAAAAGGGAGAAAGGAAAGAAGGATGAAGGAAGAAAGAAAGGAAGGAAGATGGGTGGGAGACACCAGCTGACCAAAAAAAAAATCTTCCTCTTCCCCAAGCCTCCAACTCACTCCCATCCACCACGCCACTTCACAATGTAGTCACATTAAACTATTTTCAGTTTCTCCTTTCAGGTCTCTGTTTAAATGTCACCTCTTCCCAAAAGTTTCCCCCAACCCCACACGTCTAGGTCAGGGCCCCTCTTGAGTGCCCCCATTACATACATCACAGGCGTCTCATATTATGTAAAAATTACCCATTTGCTTATCTGTCCCCCAATTTGGGCATAAGCCTTGGAAGTCAAGGGATATAGCTATCATGTTCCTTGTTCTATTCAGGCCCTGGCTTGATGCTATGCACACAGCAGGGGCTCCCTAAGACTTCTTGAATGAATGTATGAATGATCTAGAAATTAGAAAGAAAAAAGGGAAAGACGGAGATGCTTGATAACACCCCCCCATCTGTGGTCAGACAAGTAGCAGTGACTGACCACAGAAGGATGAGCATGCATTGCATTTACTCACGTCGCCTCAGAGCCAGGACTGAGCTTTTTTCACTGCCCTCTTCATCACGACCTTACAGCACAAGGGAACAACAATGTGTGTGTCCGGCGGAGAATGTAAAAGGCGATCATGGTATCTGTACCAGCTGGCGCCACTTCCTGGCTCCCTTTGGTGTGGGGCTCAACATTTATTTCAAACAGAAACATCCTTCTCTCTATCCACACTCCAATCTTGAACTTTGCCTTAACTCTTAGTGTAAAAATATAATCTTTATTGGTGTTATTCTGAACTGCATGTGTTAAGTGAGGAAAAGGCTCTGGATCTTTTAAGAATTTGTTAAAATGTTTCTAAACAGATAGAAATGGTTTTACTGCACTTGTTTTGTTTTTTTCAAAATTGCTTTCAGAGAGCAACACTTCAATCACAGTAATACTTGCCTTATGAGGCAAACAATTATCAGAAAGCAGGTTGCTGGGGGAACCTGCACAGGTGAGCTATGAAATGTCAACAGAGCTGAACAACCAGCAGAAAAGCAATGTGGCCGGGGAGGGGGCGGGGGGCGAGGGGGGCAATCCTCAGGCTGGGAATGATTCTGGAAATAAGCCCTCTCCAGTGAAGACATCTTGGGGAGCCTTGAACTTCCCAAGGCCCAGATCTCCCAACTCTGGTAGTACATAACCTCTCAAAAGAAAAAAAAATCAACAATTGCCATCCATTAACCACTATGACTATTGAACCAAGGCAGAAAATCAACGTGGAGAGGCTTAAACTTCTCATGTCAGAGCCTGAAGTGGAGGCAGAGACTTTGAGAGAAAGAAGCAAAATGCCTTGATACTTGCATTTACACTGCTCCAATTTGCTTCCTCCCCACCCCCTGTCCTGCCAGCTGGAGATTTCCTGGTGGATGGCAGCCTCCTACCTGAGCCCTGTAAGCTGAAGACCAACTTCCCAAGATGCCTGGGAGTTTCAAGGGGTACTGGCTAGCAGAGAACCTGACTGATCGCTTCTTACGACCTTCGGTTCAGCCCCTCCCCATCCATCCCTCCTCCCAGCCTAAGATGATGAAAGATAACCATGCCAAGTAGACCAGCATGCTGAAAAGGTGCAAGGAAGGGGGGAAATAAGGAGCTACAAAACCAGGAAACGCACCACTGAATTTCCCCAAACCACGTGGACCTTAAAACTGGTCAGACCAGTTTAAAATTAGCCAATACCCAAGAGAATTTATTAAATGCAACTATTATGATTCATTTAGATTCGCTCCAATTCTAAAATGATAACACAGTGAAAAAACTGTATTTCCCCCAAACCGGTCACAATGACCCCACGTCTCCTGAGTAAGAGATTAGATGAAAGCAAAGACTTAAAAACAGCATCAGGTTTACCTACTGCAGGAAGAGGCGAGCCAAGAAGAGCAGAGGGCTTCAGCTAAGATGATATGCGGCTTCCTGGGGCTTCCTGGCCTGGGTAAACATATTCTGGAAAGGAGGCTGTTTAACATATGTCTACAAAGTGTTTTCTCATGCTGGTCCTATTTTGTTTTGCAACATACAACGTTCTGGACTTTTCAATTTGTAATTTATGATGAGATCCAGTCCCCAGGATTTGTCCCTGGTCAGCCAGTCTCAGAAAATCCCACCTCACCCCTTCCTTTCCCAGCATCGAATTGGCATCAGGTAAACGCACGACATGAGGAATTCTTAGCCTTGCTGGGGCAAATGTAAATTAAGATATGGGAACTACCACAGGCATAATCCAAACACAAAAATCTTGCTACCAAAAAGAATCACTTCTCTCATCCACTTCCCAGGCAGACCATTCAACTGCCCGCTTCACTTTGCTGTCAAGTTTATCGGGATGAGGGCCAGAAATCTTACCACCTCCTCAAGGGCACCAGAAAAGGAGCACCCATAGCCAACCTTAAAGTCTCCTCTCCCACTACGCCCTCAGGCAGAGCCCGCCTCTTTTCAGGAAGCAATCTCTCTTTTGCATTTGGCTTTCCATAAAGAAGTTGGAGTTTTATTTTTCCTTGGCTTCCAATCTGCGCTTTGGACAGTGCCATAAAATTCCTCAGTAATTTATGGCCTGTTTTTCCTTTAAAGTAGAAAAGCACTAATGCCTCACAGAAGGCAGGAGACAAGCCTTTCAAATGTGAAGTAATCTAGATACGTGCCCATTCAGCATAGGTGAGTTGAACCTTCAGCCTGCCCCACTGTTGAAGGTTTCCATGGAGACCCTGGCCCTTGACAAAGGGCAGGGTTTCAGTTATAGCCTGGTCACAAGAGAGTACCTGGTTTGAAAGATTCCTTGTGACCCAAAAACTCATCTTAACCTGTCAATGACATCTGAAAATTCCAGAGGTAGAGATGTTACCCTCTGGGTGAAGGATTCCTTCCTCTACATCACTCTCTTAAAATGCCAGCCTGTAAAACTCATTATATATAAACCTGGGCATAAATGAGTTTATCAGCCAAGAGGAACCCAGGAACCCTGACTGGGCCGCAGGCCCAGCGGGGCTCTCAAGGACATGAAAACCTGAGGTCAATCTTTACCTTCTTGATGCTTTTTTTTTTTTTTCCTGCAAATCAAGCCTGGTGATCATGGTCAGATCTTTTGCAAGGAAATTTTTCACAATCTTTTCTGATAATCACAAGGGAATGAAATATTAAAGTACAGCTTCACAATAGAGTCGATTGGTAGCAACAGCCAGGTAACTCATGATCTCTGAAGAGAAGGAGCAGGAGTTACATTGCACTTGGATAATATTCAGCATGGCCTGGTTCAGGGAGGAGGAGGAGCTACGGCCTCTGGCCTCAGCCCACGTATTCTATATGAACCGTAACGTTAGCTTTGCTACTGCTTGATAAATGTCACTGGCTAAAGACAGAACAAGGATGAGCCACTAGAATATTATTTAGAAAACCCTCCAAATGAGGGCCCTATTTGCACTCCTACTTTCATATAAAAATATTTGTCCAACTTTGCTTCTGTCCCTTCTTCACAGTCAGACACCGTTAAACAACACTGGGGATCCTACTTTTAAAAACAAAGGTTTGGCCCTGGCCAGGTCAGTTGGTTGGAGCATCACCCCCTACACCAAAAGGTTGTGGTTTCAATTCCTTGACAGGCTACAACCTTCATTTTGGATTTGATCACTGGTAGGGGAGCATATGGGAGGCAACCGATTGATGTCTCTCTCTCTCTCTCTCTCTCTCTCACTCTCTCTCCCCCTTCCTCTCTCTCTCAAGTCAGGAAACATATTCTTAGGTGAAGATTAAAATAACAAAGGTTTAGCCTAAATGATAAAAAGATTAACAAAAATTAGTACTCCTTCCCTGTACACCATATTAGTCTCCCTTGGTCAACAGCCCAAGCATGTGGTATTTGCTTCAAATAATAGGGACCAGTACTTCCCAAATGAGTTCAAGAGAAAAAAGTACTGTCCCCAGCACAGTGTAGCATGAGCAATTGTGTTTGGGAACCCTATTCACTCAATTGCCATCCTGGAGACTAATGGAAATTAGCATATTAAAGGATCTGAGAAGTCCTGCAAGAATTGTTTAGCTTTATTAACTCCACTGTTTCCCAGATCTACATGATTATGGCAGTTCTTTTTTGAGTATGTGTGACTTACTCATTTCTTTTATTCTGCAGAACATATTTTTGGAAACCCTGCTCCATCTGAAGAGGATCTTACCATTGCAATAGGCTGAATTACAAAGTAAAAACATCCTGATACCCTAGAGAATTGTGGAAGTAAGGGGAGCAAAAAGGGGAATCTTTAAAATAATTAATTTCTTAGCATGGTTATACCATCCCTTTGACAGTAAAAACTAACCCCCGAGAGACAGGCAAATGGTTATCTCAACTTTTGTCAGCCCAAAGGGTGGTCTGATAAACTGCCCCAATCTCAGGCAATAGCTAAAGAGCAAACTGAAAACAAAGTTAAAAATCAGAGCCCCAGCTGGATAGATAGCTCAGTTGGTTAGAGTATGTTCTGATACACCAAGGATATGTGTTCAATCCTCAGTCAGGGAAAGTACAGGAAGCAACAAATGAATGCATAAATAAGTGGAACAAGTTGATGTTTCTCTCTCTTCCCCCACTCTCCCTCTCTCTCTAAAAATATCTAGATAGATAGATAGATAGATAGATAGATAGATAGATAGATAAATCAGCTTTCCTTAGTAAAGTTCTGGACACACAATATTGGCATTAATTTATGACCAATAAACTGGATGGATGAATGACAACAGATGATGGCAGTGTGGTAGGTGGGGGATGGTCTGGTCCAGTGGTACAGCCACCCAAGCACCTTACTAGGAATCAGGACACCCGTTTTCTCATAGTTCCTCTGTTGGTGCTGAATTTTTTTACTTTGATCAAATCATTTAAGTTCAAAGCTCTTACATTTTTTCATCTGTACACAAGAATTTAATGAATATGTTGATAGCTATTTTTACATTCTTTCAACTGAAGGAAAAAAAAATGTTCCATGAAACTTATCCCCATCTGATCATCCCTAAGAGAAAAAGGGAAAAGGAAAGGAGGGAAGGAGAAAGGTAGGAAGGAATTTTAATTCACTTGATGTCTTTTGAATAGAGCTTAAAGGTATAAATGTATACCTTTGTACACATTTCAATGTATAACAGTATTGATATCAATACCTTGTGGACTATACACCCTGGGTCTCCTGGCCTCAGGGTGTTTGGGAGGCTGCAGAAATGCACATAGAAATGTGCAGCAACTAGCCCAGTTCTAAAAACCAAGTGACCCAGATGCTCGTTCATCTTCCCTAGCTTCGAGTTCATCATTTAACTTCTCTGTGTATTGTTGTCCTCAAATGTCAAATTAAGAGGTAAGATATGTATTTACTACCATATAAATTTGATGAGAGAATCAAGAGAAAAGCTACAGATTTTTGAATAAATGTATTAGCATGACGCAGTTGGGTGATGCTAATGAAGTCAAAACACATTATTTTCCAAAGCCCCCACATTCATGATCAAGAAGTCCTGAACTGTCCTGTGCTGACTGAAAGGCAGCCAGTGCTGGGGAAACCCACCATGCATCAGAGATTTCTAACCTCGAATTTCTGGCGGTTCAACCCAAGAACGCTGATGCTCCACTATCTGATACTGAATGCCATTTGCAGGGGTATCAGGACATGGGGCCTCTTGTAGAACACAAGGTATTTCAGTCCATCCGGTCACTTCTGCATCCTGGGTTGTAATGCACCTGTTCACTGGGAGCAGCCCAGCAGGTTTCCCCAAACCAGTCCATCCTGCCGTTCTCCAAAAGCTGCCTCCTCCACAAAGCCTTTAACAACCTTCCTCCCGGCAATTGCAACACATCTGCCTCCATGGAACTATCTGGGTGAGCAAATGGGAAGCTTATGGAGTGCAGAGAACCCAATATCTTCTTGACTTTCTTATCTCCACTTTACTGGTCACTCATTAAAAACATATTAAATTAGAAATCTTGTGCTATGCCATTGTTTTTTAAACAATTTTTATTTTTACTGAAACCCACAGAATAAAGATTGTCACATAAATAATATTCATATAAATAAAACTGAAAAAGAAGTTCTATAAAGCAATACGGGGTGGTGCAAAAGTAGGTTTACAGTTGTTCATATGGAGAATAACACAATAATTAATAAATAATAATACAAGAATAAACTGTGTTTTGCATTCTCACAACTATAAACCTACTTTTGCCCCACCCTGTATTTACCACTACTGCACAAAAAGCATCCTGATAATTTTAATGTTGTTCTATTTTATTTCCATATTTGAAATTGCTGTTTGAGAGCCAATTAACTGATTTTATCACCTCAATTGATGGATCCTGACCTATAGTTTGAAAAGCTAGTCAAGATGTGCTCTGATTCTTTTCTCATGTCTTTCCCTCTCAAAAAGAAAAGTAGATCATCTACAAAAAGTAGAGAACAATTCTAGAAGTCCTTAACCAATTTAAATTTGGAAAGGGTCAAATTATGCCTAAAATCCAAACTCCGTTACAGAAGGCACACGGCAGGCTTATGGTGCACGGACACCCACAGGACCGCCTCGTCAGCCACCACAGACAAGCCACCTCTGGATCGTAAACGGTATCAGTGTGATAGATAGATAACAAAATGTGATTGACTACAGTATATACATTATCTTGATTATACCTTGTTTCTCTCCATTTTGGGTTTTACAGACACTTCCTGCCAGGTTGTTTTTCAAAACAAGGCTTCACTAATTTATACTTTTCCACGAATAGGTTAGGACAAGACCCGGTTTCCTCTAACTCTAAAACTGATGTGATCAATCTTTTCAAGTGGGCATTTCTCCTTTTGAGATTCCTGGGGGCAGGCACCCAGACGCCCCCTCTTAGGGCCCCCACTGTCCCAGCACAGCCCCAGGCACCGGGGTCGCAGCTCTGATGAGGGCGTGCACCTGTGAACCTTGGGAAGCGCGCTCCTTCTGAGCTCTGACTCCATCCCAGCCCAGCAAAGGCTTTAAAACACATTCCTGATGGGCCTTATTCACTCTCCAGGCACTCAGGAGGCTGTCTCAGTCTACAAAACTACTGTACATCCCACCCACAAGGGGCAGCCACATGACACCATCTTCCTGCTTGTTTCTGAATCATTGTCTTATCTGTCTTCCTCCCTTTTCCCCCTAAAATAGTTGGCCTTACGGTTGTCTGTGCACAGTCATATGATAAGCTGTGATAAACACAAATCTTAAGTGCCAAGAAAGGATAAGGAAGCAGAGAGAGACATGTTCTCTCGCACACCGGGGTCGGCTTCTAAGACTCCAGTTTCCCCAGAAACAAACCCCAAAGATTAATTTTAAACCTTCAGCCCCAACAGCATGAAAGTGAGGCAGACTGTTTGGTTAAGAAACTCAAATGCTGCTCAGTGTTATTAGGGACTGAGGGAAATAAGATCTGAGTTCACTCTGGTCCCTACCAGGACAACCTCTATCCTCAATTTTCCCATCTGTAAACTTTGGTTGAAAATGTCATGCCCCCCTCCAAATCCCAAAATGATTCATAATTGCTACTTTCACATGTATGCCATGTTCCAATTTTTTCAGAGGTATGCCAAATGAGTTTCACAACCCACTGAAGTAGGCAGAGCCAATATGACTCGTCCCATTTTACAGTTGAGGAAATCGAAGTTCAGAGAGGTTAAATTTTTTCTCCCAGGTCACACAGCTCATTAGTGATGGAGGTGAGTTGATCAGGAATAAACCAGCTAACCATGAATGCAAGACTTTGCGAATATATATTGGCCCCTATATAAATGCTTGGACACAGGCAGCATGTACAAACTTGGCAAACCACAGTCATTTCCTATGTAACTCATTTCCATGAGAACTACCATTTGTCCGAGGTACAGCCCTCGCATGCCCCCTCGCCCCAAGCCACCCTCAGACACATGGAATCAAATCAAATGGACTCTGACAACATAGTAAACATAATAAATGTCTAAAACCACATAGTCTACACTTTTTCCCCATAGAATTATAACAACAATAGCTGACGTTTTTTGTGTGCTTATTATCAGTGACAATCACTTTTACAAGCACTTTCTATGCATTACATTGTTTATCCCAAACACAATTAGGCATTACTGATCTGGTTTTACAGATGAAGAAATGAAGGCTTCAGCGAGGTTACACAATTTGTCAGAAGCTCGCACCACTGGTTCAGGTATGCGACCAGAATTAGAACCCGCCTCCCTCTCGTGCAAAGCTTTTGCATTTAACCATGATGCCACCTGCTTCAATATGCAGTGGCTAAGCTGCATCTTTCCCCCACCCCCTTACTTTTAAAGTCAAATATATATAATAATAGGGGAAACTGTGCTTGGGGAGGAGGGGGTATATATATTTCTGTAAATGTAAAACTCCTTTAAACAGTAGTTAATTGTTTTAAAAATAGTGCCAAAGTGCTAAAAATCCTCCCCATATGTCTACACCCTCCCTTGACTTTTTCTTTTTTAAAGTAATAACATATACAGGTATGGCCCTGGACAAGTGGCTCAGTTAGCTGGAGGTACACCAGAAGGTTGTGGGTTCGATTCCCTATCAGGGCACATGCCTGGGTTGCGGGTTCAATCCTAGCCAGCGCATGTACAGGGGTTAGCTGGTCGATGTCTCTCTCTAGCATCAATGTTTCTCTTTCTCTCTCTCTTTCCCTTCCTCTCTCTCTAAAATCAATAAACATATTCTTGCTGAGGATTTAAAAAATTTTAAGTATATACAGGTGTGTGTATGTGTGTGTAATTTTTAAAATATTGCATTCTTCTCTGTCATGGAAGAAAGGACAACACTTCAGAACAAAAATCTAAAGAACATCTATTATTTGGGTAAATATTACATTAAATATTATAATTTAATGTTAACATTTACATAACCAATCAAGCATATATTATATGCAAGGCTATGGGCTGGGTATAAGCACAAAATGACATGAGTTTTTACTCTCAGGGACTTTTTTTGCCCCTGCAAGAGAACAGAGACAGAGAGTATCCAGTGGTCAACACGAGACATCAATCATTTTCAATGGAGTGCACAAATCACAAATGTTACCAGGATTCCAAGGCCCAAAAGAGCTGTGGCAAGTTCTAGGAATGATGGCCCACGGAGGAGGGAGACCTAAAAAGGAGACCTCGTGGTGAGAATATTCCAGGAATAAGGACATGGCCCAGAGAAAAACTGGGAAGGAGGACAGAAACAAGCCCTAGTGGAAGAGGTTCCTAGCATACAGCACGTGGAATCCACTTACCAGAAAACGGGGAAGGGGAAGGATATGAGCCATGCAGGGCCCTGAATGTCTGGCGGGAGGAGGAGGCTAGACTCCTGTCCTATAAGCAACTGGGGCTGGGAGGAGACAATTGTTTGTTGGTTCTGAGCACCCCAGGGGGTAGTTAGTGCCATTGCACAACTCTTGCACAAACCCCCGGATTCCAGGAAACCAGACTAATAAAGAGATGAAAGCCAATCCTAAAGCTGTCATCATGAATTAGTGCCCAGGCACCTGGAACTTAAATGAGAGTGTCTTTTGCAAAGTGGAAAAAAATATTGTTAGACCAGCTAGATGGTCATGGCTGTGCACTGTGACTGGATCTCCGGTATTCACGGGAGAAAGGAGAAGCTGTGGGGTCCCGGGGCTCATGACACATCAAGGGGTGTCTCACCGTCAAACCTTAAGGCAGAGGCCACCTTTGTGATTCTCGGGTTCTCAGAAGGGGTCCTTCATCAAGAAGCTTGTTCCCTACTTTTGGCTAATGCTGGAATTATTTTACCATGAGACTAAGCCTTCCACCTTAAAGTGACTGCAAACGTCCCTCCTCTTCCCACAGAGGGTCCAAGAGGTGCTCCTTAGGAGCATGTGGTAATCTCTTCAAAAGGCTGGTTGTTCTTCAATTCTTGTGACTCCTTAACAATTCTGATTGTCCTGGTCAAAAGCAGCACCTTTGTGCGCTGCCCGCATTGTGGGGGAAACAACATCAATGTACACTGCATTGGAGGCTGGGCTTGTACAAGACGCGCGTGCTGGAAAATGAAGTCACCTGGATCACAGCAAAATGGGCTATAAAAAGCCTCAAACCTCAGTTACCACATTAGGCTCATTAGCTAATGCAGGTGATGTTCAGGTCAAAATGCAACATGGCCTCTGCTTTTTAAAAAACGCCAAGAGGGAACAATGCGTCATGTATCCAACCACTGGGACCAAAGCCAGCCCAAGGGCAGGTAATCCATGCTCACCTCAACTCCCATCCCAGGGGCCAATTAAGAAGGGTCAAGTGTGGAATTCTAGTTCTGCACACTTGGAATTCAGCAAACCCTGAGTTCCTGTTTCCTGTTGCCGGCTAACTTCAGAGGGGGAGGGAAGTAGGAACGGGAAAAGGTTTTGCTTGAAACCCCTCAGTTGGTAATTACTAAACGATATCTTCAGACAGAAACACAATTTTACCTGTATCTAATAATAAATATTATTTGCAGGTATTTACCAATAATAAATTACCACTTATTAAGAACTTTCTAGAAGCCAGGCACTTTTACATGTTTCATCTATCATTACAATAATTCTACAAAATAGCTATTATTCCCATTTTCTAGGAATAAGAAGACTGGTACAGATAAGATAAATAATTTGCTCCCTATCATGCAGCCCAAACTGATAAAACTGGAATTCAACCCAGGACTGACTGACTCCAGAGCCCACAGTACTTTTTTAGATTCACAAATTTGGATAAGCCACCACTCAATTACATGAAGGATGCTACGAAGTTATTCCCCACCTCTATCACTCCTATAAAAAAGTAAACAAAAGAAAATTGACTGAAAATACAGCATGGGAGATTGAGGTTAGTCCTCAGGATAGATTTCCTTGATAACCAAAAGTTCAATATATCATGAGTGATTCTGTTCAACACTTTGCCCCAAGCAAAATTCCTCGAACACAGAAAGTACTCAATATATATTTGTTGAATGGCTGGCTGGCTAGATGGATGAGTAGATGAATGAATGAATATCCATGCTATCCACCATTCCCTTTCTTTGGGTAGCTTGTTGTTTTGTTTTGTGTATGTCTGTGTTTTCCGCAAAGCAATTCTTTTTGGATGGCAGTCATACTTTAATCTCCCCGGTTTCCTGGCTGCCCTCATAACCCCGAATGCAAAAAACTGCTGGTCCAACATTTTTATGTTCTTCTTCCAACTTAAGGGGGCTCCCCTTTCCTGTCTATCCAGGTTCCATTTCATTCAAGGCCTGGCTCAAAACTTACCAAGAAGCCTTCGCTAACTATTGGAACCCACGGGAATCCCCTCTCCTATGAATTCCCACAGTTCTTCAACTTCACTGTTTCATAAAAGGGTGTTAATGTTGAATCCCCAAATGGCCCACTTGAAGAAGGTCTATTCCTTCTTTTATCTAATTGTGTTTTTTCAAAACATGTCCACAAAACACAAGTTCTATGATGCTAATAATTTTTTCACAAACGAGCACTCTGTGATAATATCTTCATCATAGAAATGTGTGGTTACACACAGGATGTGCAAGTCCCTTTGCTATAGGTCCTCTTGGAGACTTTAATATACTAATGTGCATTTGACTGTGTAACACTTCCCAACCTTTTTGATGACAGCAAGTGGAAGATACTTGGCAAACACTGGTTGGTTACATGCTCCAGCTTTGCTGGCTTATTGATGATTCTCTCAGCTGCCTACAATGGTTTGGGTGACCATCAGTCCAGAAAGTAGGGAGGTAGATTTAGACACCCTGCATTCTAGAAATTCTGCATCCTTATATGTTTTCAGACTCCCCTTTGAGTGGCTCAGTGATCCAGAGAGAGGTCTCCATTTTAAAATAAATGTATTTGTTTGGGTCTTGAACACAAGGTCAAAAAGCAAGCCATCAAAAATTGCTTTATGATCTTGATCATAACAATGAAGAAAGATGAGGAGGGAACAAAAGAAGAAGCAGGCACTTTTTCAGGGGAGACAAGACTTAGCTTCAGGGAGAACAATAAAGATGAAATATTATCAAGTATGAGGCTGAGCAAAGTCAAGGCCCATAACGCAGACAGCCAAGTCAGGATCCCTGTTAACAGAGGCCTTACAGAACATCAGACTATGCTAACGTGGAATCTAAGGTCCAACACCACCAATTAATAAAAGTCACCTGACTCCCCATTCCATAAATTTCCCAGGGGGAAAAAAATATAATCCAACCCTGAAGAGGTGAAGTCTAGGCGTCACTAGCTCTGAAAGACTTGTGATAAGGACTGCTTCTTATTTGTGATTTCACATATCAGTATATGTATGTTATTCCTTGATTCATATTGTATCTCCTACGAGTTTATATGTTCCATGAGAGCAGGGACCAGCTCCTGGCATGGTCTCTGGCAAACAAGGTATTCAATAAATAGTTGCTAAATGGATAAAAAGATAGCTGGGACAATGAGTGAACACACTAATTTGTTCCCTGGCTAGAATCTTTAGTGGCATCCATCTTTCTTTTCAGACTGTACCAGATGAACTTCTAAAAAGAGCAGAATCTAAGTCAGTCTGAGTCAAGAATGCTGCCTATTTGAGCGTCCACAAGACAGACTCCAAAGGGGCAGGCTTTTATTCAACCAGCTGATGCATGAGTAGGTTACACAGGCTTGCTAAGTGGCTCATACTCTGATTGGCAAGCCATGCTGCAGGGGTGCGGGGTATGGCGGGGTTGGGATGAAACACCTCCTGCTCACAGATGCTTACATCTGGCTGGGGAAAAGATGACTGGTACCAAGAGATGCTATAGTCTGAAAAAACAAGCAACTCTCTTCAGGAAGGACATAAGCAAAATCAAAGACTATTTTTTTCCTCAATAATTAATCATAGATTCACCTGCCATGATTTTTCTAAACCCTCTTGAACCTGATTACATTTTTACTCTGATCTACTTCTTGAGATTACTAGTTCAATGAGTTTATTCCTTGGTGGCAAATAAAGGTGACTTTTTACCAGCTTGTAAACTACCTCTCTGACACTTCAAGGTGGGGTAAAGGTGACCAGGAGGGAGTGGGGGCAAGGGAGGTCCCCCTTTCCGGACTGGGATTTGGTATCACACTTGTGTTTCTCTTCCTCCCAGACATGATATTACAGAGCTCTCTCTCATTCCCGCTCAGTTTCCCACTCTGTTTAGAAGCTGCAATGACAATAGTGTGTGTCCTGGTCCTCTCGGTCCTCCCAGCACAGTAGACTTTTAGCCACTTCACATGGGTTCTGCCACAAAATTAGATTTCAAACAGGTGCAGCCCTACTGATTAGCATTATAATAGATAGTAATTACTTAACAAGCCCATATATACCCAGAGGACCTTGGAGGGAAATATAATGTTTTGCCAAGTGTAACTTTTATTTATGTAAAATACTGCAGGCCTGCTCTGGAGTTCTTTTAATCTAAATGAAACCCCTGGAAGCTTTGTCTGCATTTGCCTCAATGAGCTCTGTGAGTTCAGGTGCTGGAATTTAAAATTGCGTTTCTTGTTGCTGCCAACTACAAAGAGTTTCGTATCTAAAGCCCTTATGAGAATTTGAACTTGATTTTAAACTCTGCAAAGGAAGGATAAGTGGGCCTTTCCCTCTTCCCTCTTCCCAGTATCTTGCATGGGCCCTAGGAATCTAGAAAGCATATAATTCCTACTTTTAAAACTTCAGATTCAATGAGATGCTTCAGCTTAGAAATTGCCACATGGGAAATAATAGAGCATTACCTCATAAAAACATCTTTATAGATCACACAGATTTTTATAAAGTAAAATATCCTTTTCTTCTTCCTCTTCTCAGCTGTACAGAAAGATTGTTTTAGAAATTCATCAACTTTTCATACTCCTAAAAGGGAGGAATAATAGCAACACAACTTTTGTTTTTACCAAGCCCCCAAATCTACCATAGTAGGTGCTAGGAAATACACAGTTGTTTAATGAATTTCATTCGTTCAACAGTGTGCCAGGAACTGTTTTTGGTGTCAAGAGTACAGCTGTAAGCTAAAGATCAAAATAAAGCAGGAAAGGAGCATATGAAATGTCAAGGAGAGGGTAAAATTTTAGAAAGGACTGCCATAAAAGGCCTTATTGAGAAAGTAATGTATGGTAAAGACTTGAGCTGTGAGGGTATCTGGAGAAGGAACATTCTAGAAGAAGATGGAATGGCAAGTGTAAAGACTGAGGCAGGAACATGGTCAATATTTTTAAGCGGTGTCAAGTCGGTCAGTATGACTGGGAGAGGAGTGAACAAGGTAAAGAGTAATAGATGATGGGTCAGAGAGTTCATAACAGGAAGCCTGACCACGTTAGCCTTGCAGATTATGATAAGAACCTGGGTTTTTACCCTGAGGGATTTGTAAGCAGAGTGACATAACCTAAGTACGTAGGGGGAACCAGTTAGGAGGCTGTTGAAATAATCCAGGTATGAGATGATAGAGACTTGGTCAGAATGGTGTCAGAATGAAGATCAGACCTGGGACACATTTTGAAAATAGAAACAACAGATGTGGCTGATGGACTGGATATGAGGCATCACATATGGCTTATGGTTTCCAGACTGGACAACTGGAAGAACGGAATTGCCATTTCTTGAGATGGGGGAAGACTATGAGATGCTTAGATCAGGGAGGGGGGAAATCAGGTGTACAGTAGTAGACATAATTCTGTCTGAGATGTCCTGTACAAGTCAAATGGCAATGCCAAGAAAGTCACATATATGAGTTCAGAAGTTCAAGGGCAGGTATGGGCTAGAATTAGGAATTTAGAGTCAACAGCATTGAAACTAGATGAAATGAGCACAGTAAAACCAAAACAGCAGCTGCCAAATACCCCTATTTCCAATTACTCATATGCTTTAAAAAATAATTAACCTTTGATTACTGTGGTCACAATTCCTAGACTTCCCAAAACAATCTCATTTCAAGTAATTGTAATGTTTTTCAAAAAGGCAATTTGTTAACTGTAACCAAATAAAATTTATTTGTAGACTACGTGAGACTTTTCTGATAAATACATTCACCAATCAAAGAGAAAGATATCTTTCACTGGATCTATGTCCTGACTGATGATTCTAAAACTATGACTACATACATAAAACTCTTCAAATATTAATAGTGTTGTTAGAATGCACTGTAGCCTGGCCCTTTGCTAAGAGCTTTACATGGATTCCCTATTTCTCGCAACAGCCCTAAAAGGTAAGAACTATTATATTCCCACATTACAGATGAAAAAATAGTTTTATGATAGATTTAAAAAACAGGTTAAGTCACCTGCCCAAAGGCACACAACTAGTGAGTGGCTGAGGCCTCCTATGGTTAGAACTCAGATTCCACGGAAAGGGGCCCTTTGAGGAACTAGAGAATGAGGGTCTAAAATATTCTCTAAATTGGCTGCTGATTAAAAACACACAGGAGAAACAGGACGGACAGACAAGGCCTGACTGCCCATGAAGCCCGAGGCCCTTTAACTCCAGGTCCCCAGAGCCATGAGGCTCTCTGTGATAGCACTGGGACAAGAACTAACACTTAGGGTAGTAGTTAGACAACCAATATGTACCAAATGGAACAATGTTCAATTAGAAGGTCAGTACTATAGGAGATCCATGGAACCTCAGCTGCTGGGGGACAAATTCAGCTTTAGGTGCCTTAAAAGGGCACATGGACCATTCCCAGTCCTTCCACGCCCCCTTTCCAGACCTGAGTCTATTCAAATGAAGACAGAGATTTTCACAGATTCTCTAAAGTTTCCCTACAAAAGTCCTGAAGCTGAACCCATCTGGGCAGCGTATATCAAGGTGTGCTCTCAAGCCACCATAAGATGACACTCAGCAGGGGTCTGTTTAACCACAAGTGTCCTCAGGCTTCACCCAGAGCATTGGCATCTAAACCAAGAGGAGCCTTTCCTTGGCCTCTGCATTGTGAGAATCTCCCCAAGGAATTCTGGGGCCAAAGGGGAATCAGCCTAACTTTTCCAAACGCAGTGTGGGCCTCTCTCCCAGAGCCAGCAGGGTAGGGTAATTTTGAGAAGCCCTGTCCATGGGTTATACTGGAAATATGAAGCAGAAACTTTAGTGTCTCATCCCTACTGATGAGGAAAATTTTGGAGACTATGTAAAGCTGGCTTCTTGGAGTTCTGTAGAATAATTAGCTCAGTAAAGAACGTTCTCTAGGGCCATCTTCACGGGAGGTTTAGGGGACACAATAATAAGTGTAGCAGCTGGACATTCACTGAGCCCTCGCTAAGGGTCAGGCATTGGCTGCACACTTTACAGGCACTGACTCCTTTCACCCACATGAACCCCAGTGCATCAGAGCTGGGTGCTTTTACTATCATCCACTTTTTTTTATACTCACTTTTATTTTTTTAATAGTTGATTTTTTTATTGTTTTTTTGCCTTACCATTCATCCCCCATACCCTCTTGTACCTTCCCCTACCCCTCTCCCCACCACAATCACCACACAGTCACCCTCTCCATGACTTGTTCAGGGGTTTTTTCGCTCATCCCTTCCCCTCCTAACCCCTCCCACTAGTTTCACCTGTTCTCCATCTATGAGTCTGTCTCCATTTTGCGTGTTAGTTCAGTTTGTTTATTAGATTCCACATACGAGGGAGAGCATATGGTACTTGTCTTTCTCTGACTGGCTTATTTCACTTCGCATAATGTTCTCCAGGCCCATTCATGCTGTCACAAAGGGTGAATTTTTTTCTTTTTTATGGCTGAGTAGTATTCCATCGTGTAAATGTGCCATAGTTGTTTTATCCACTCATCTACTGATGCACACTTGGGCTGCTTCCAAATCTTGGCTATTGTAAATAACGCTGCAACTATCATTCACTTTTTACAGAGTGAAAAATCGAAGCCCAGGTTAAATAATTCACTCAAGGTCATAAAAGTGACTGGTAGGATTCAAACCTACACATCTGGCTCCAGAGCTCTGCCCATAAGCACTCTGCTGAACTACCTCTCAAAAGATGGCTCTGTCATTACCACTGCATTAAGAGCACCTGAGCAGTCTTCTACAGGAAGATGCGAGGGAGAGACCCAAACCGAAAATGTCTTCAGTGGCAGGCGTGGAGCAAGGGGGTGGGGAGATGAGGAAATGAGCTCGGTACATAGACTGATAAAAGCATGGCGCAAACTCCTGAGTGCGAAGGGGCCCAGCCAGCTGTCACCGGCACGCTCCGTCTACCCTCTCTGCCGTGCACTGAGCTCCCCACCATCTGCCCTACATGCAAGTGCAGCTCCATCCAGCCTCTGGTTCTAACATGAATCCCCACAGTTCTAGTTTACACCATTATGTTTATAAATCTTGCTGTAGGACTTACAAAGCTACTAGAAAGTTTCAGAACATCTCTGCACAAAACCTTGATACATTAATTACCTGGAGCTACTCTGGGCCAGTGTTTCTCAAAGCATGGTCTGGTCCAAAACTGGAAGACAGCACGTTAAAAAGGCCGACTCCTAGCACTCATCCGAAAACCGCAGAAGGAAAAGCTCTGAAGGTGGGCGGAAGGATCTATCTTTTTCACACCTTCCCTTTAGTGATTCTTACGCACACCGAAGCCTCAATAGTGTTATTCTCTCATTCTTGGAAAACCAAGCTATAGAAACAGTGTTAAACGGGGTTCTGCTTCAGGCACAAGTGAAATCTTCCCATCTCTCCGTAATAAGCTTTCTCTAAAGAACCCCCTTTGTCATCACAACTGATACATCTCTCATTACCTGGAAAAGAATGATCTCAGCTTCGCTTATAAACATTTTAAAATGTGCCTCAGTTTTCTAAACTCTCTCCTACTCCACTGTTTCCAAAATGTATCCCTTGTATCACTAATGATTTCAAGAGGCACCTGAGATGAACTCCTTTTCTTTTTATTTTAGAAGCCATGTGTTTATTACAATGGGAATGCAGAAAACTTACAATTACAGTATCCAAACCTGTGATTTCATGAAAATACTAGGGCTCAAGGGGAAAGTAAAAGAATCAATATTGAAAACTATTAAGTAATAGCATAGGCAGTACCCGGATAATAAGTCCTGAATTTGGGAAACACGATCCTGGCTGGCTGCCCCTTCCCAACAGCACCTCAGCTTCCGCCATGCTTCTCCTTGCTCCACCCCAGACCACAGGCATCCTCTGCCCTTATTCCAGCTGTGCCCATGCCTCCCGTACAGGGCCTCCTCTTGTAAATACCTCTTTAAATGTTACCCTCGTTTCACACCAGTGCCTGTCTCCTTCCAGGAACCCTCCAGATCCTTCCAGCTCTCCCAACCTACTCCCTTTCTGAATTCCTTCAAATATTCATGTAGAACCTAATTGCTACTTAAGTGTCCACCCATATCCAGTTATCATTGTTTCCCTAGTGAAATGGAAGACCCACGAGAGTCACCCACAGTCCCTTTGACCCCTGGATGAGAGTGCTAAGCTTCCCTGCTTGAATGTGAGCACCTCACAGGAACTCGGTGAATGCGTGTGCGTTCCTCATGAATGAAACGTTGCACAGCAGTGAGAGAAGTGGCTGTCTCAAGCCCTCCGCCGCGCCTCACTGCGGGCCAGGGCTCTTAGCCACACCTGAGAAAGGGCGTTCTCTCTCCCTCACTGCCGGGTAAAGGGCACAAAGGCCTGAGCCCGGGAATTCTACCCAAAGGTGTGATTCTGTAGTTATCCCCGGGGCAGGAATGGGGAAGGTGACCTTCCTCAGCCCACATGCAGCGCGTCTCTGTTTCCAAGGGCCAGTCACCTCTGCTGATGCGTGCCCGCCCAGGGCTGCAGGGACCAGAGTGGCCACAGCCTCCTCTAGTGCAAACAACAGCAGGTGAGCAAAGAGAACCAGCCCCACCTCTTCATTCGTTCTCCCATGACTTTAGCCTTTCTGTACCTCAGGGTTTTTAATCTGTCAAATATGTGCCGTACTTAATTCACACTTGCTATAAGGCAAAAAAGAGATAATGACTTTGAAGCAGTTTAAGTTATCATGTACAATAAAAACGTCCAGGGACACAGCCTATGTATCTACAGGGAGAACAGACTGGGAGGCCAGGGGCTCAGTTCTCCACCAGGCAAGCAGTAGGCAGGAGGAGGTCTGGGCCTTACCTCCAACTGCCTGTGCCTGTCACGTGACCTTGGGTCCCCAGTTAGCTTCTCTGGGACGCAATGTTCTTGTCTGTACAACTTGCCTGTGCACTAGATGATCTGGTCTAGGGCCAAATCCAATGTGAATTTAAGAACCTTAGAGAATGATAACCAAACAAGACTAGTAGTCACTGCATGCTTCACTGGAAGTGCTCAAAAGTGGGAATGGTGCCCTGATGTGCCCAGGGTTTGGGGGAGCCCCAGCCAAGCATCACCAGAGGCACTCAGGCACCTCTCCCTCCAACCCAGATCTGTTGTGTGCATAGAAGCAGACCTGCTGTTCACTCTCCTGCTCTCTGCCTCCTGCCCAACTCCCTCCTCTGCATACACAGCAGAAGGCCCACCTCCTCACAACCACAGTCATGGATTTTTGTTATTTTCTCCTTCCTAGTCTAAAACAACAACTTCAAAACCATAGTTTTTTAGGGTTAAGGTCTGGCTCTGAAAATAGCTATTCCTTCAGCTCCCCTCAGACACGAATAAAGGACTAACATATGTGGGAAGGACATGGGACAGGAACTCATGCGGCAGGAGGGAGGCAGAGGTAAGGGGCATCTGTGGAATGGAATGGCAGTGTGTTCTTTGGGATTCCATAAAGGTTTGCCTGCTTCCCAAACTGTCAGTCACTCACACATCATCCGGGGTTGTGCTTGGTGTGGCGCGTCGGGGCTCCCCTGCAAGCCCTGTAACCACGGTGTCGGGCCGGCTACATGACGGCTGGGAGCATAAAGAGAACAGGCACTTTCTGATTCTCCCCCTAGAACTCTACCGCCTTGAAAAAATATATAAGGTGATCTGCCGAGGTGATTCATATGTCATCTCTGCCGCTGGGACTATCATGAAGTTATCTGTTCTCAATCATTAGAAGATGATTTCTCTTCATCTCTCCATGAGAAGTAGATACCTCTCTTTTTGTGTGGATCAAAGAACCCCGAAAACATACACACCCAGAACCACACCTGCTGTAGGTGGAAACAGGTAACAAGTCTAAAAATACAGAAATTCATTTCTTCATTTAACTCCATCCCTCCAAGAACAGCTAAAACAAGGCTGCTTCTCCCTGCCTCTCTGGGTGCCAAGGTTGAATGCATTTGGCTTACAGTAGTACATAGACAAGGCCTATTTCCTAATATTTTCACAATGTAACCAACCAATCGACTCAATCTCAGGCTTAGAAATGGCATCTCATTACACAGTATCTTGAAAATCAAAACAGGGAAACACTCTAAGTAGGTTTCAAAGCACTGATTTCCAATTACTCACAAGCAGAACCATTTTTGAAATCCAACACATTCTGTATGGATGGGCAGTGCATTGGGCGAAGCAAGCTCGGCTGATGTTTCTTGGACCCTGGAGGGGACATCCTAGAGAACACATTTTTCTCCCCATATGCCAGAAGATGAGCTAACCACCATGCAACAGAACAGAAACAAGCTATCTTCCTTTCAGAAGGGAAAATAAAGCAGTTCCTCACTTGGCTACGGAGGACAAAGCCGGGACGTGCAAGAAGCCTTCAGTCTCGGGCTCCACGTGCTGCTCCAAGGACAGAGGAACCCACCCACACACAAGCACACACAGCCAGCCCACCACGCGCCTGTGGAAGGCGCCGGGTGCTCAGCCTTCACGCGCTGGAGGCTCAGGGCTCTCCCAGCTTGCAAGCTCCCTGTAGCACCGGCTCTGCTGAAGAGGGCAGAGAGCCAGACCCTCTTTCCAAGTCTCGTCTTCCTTCCCCCCAGAGCTACCGCTCCCCAACTACGAAGTAGACTGTGCTTCTCCAAGGTAACTGAGACTTAGGTATGCACACACACACACACACACACACACACACACACACACTCCGGATGACAGTTAAGTCCCCGCACTCCACTGCCACTGCCAAGGCCGTGAGTCCCCCACCACCACCACTATCAAACCCTGGACCGCGCAGCTGGGCGCTCCTGGACTGGGAAGCGCCCGACTCACCCAGTCCTCGAAGTGGCGGCTCCCGTTCTGCAGTAGCTCCTCAAACTGGATGGTGCAGTTGGCCACGAAGTCGTCGTAGCCGATGGGGGCATCGTGGAAGACGGCCAGCTCGATCTTGCGCCCGTTGCACACATCGGTGACGAACTCGTCGTGCCAGGCCGGGCTGTTGGTCTTCTGCTTCGTTGCCGTTTGGCCAATGCGCGAATCATCCACGTTGAGGGCAATGTAGGGGTCCAGAAGGAAAGTCTGTGGCCGGAGTCCCACTGCATGGCGCAGCGACCAGGCTGTGGGCTTCAAGCTCACGGCCTCGCAGATTTTGATCTTAAGAAGGCCATTGAACACTACCATGGTCGGGACAGAGAGTGGGGGCCGGGGTCACTCCGTCCGCCCCTAGGGCAGGATGAAGAACCGACGCCCGGGTGCTCCGAGCCACGGGGACTCCTGAGTCCCCTCTCGCCCCACCCCGCACTCTGCCTACACCTTGTAGCGTTGCGCCCTGGCGCGGGCGATTCTCAGTGAGTGCATGTATTTCCTCGCCGGGTTCCTAACGGAAAACAGGGAGGGGGGGAGAGCTGGGGGACGTTCGTGTTTGGAGCAAGTCTCTCCCCCCCTACCACCAGCAGCACCTCCAGAAGAAGAGAGGAGCTGTCGGCTCCGCTGCCAGCCACGGGGACTGTCTCGCCGCCTCGCTGGCTCTCCGGGTCCCGGCTGCGTGAAGCGGGCGCCGCGTCCGGCGCTTACCTACCTTTCCGAAACATAATCCCCGGGAAATTTTGACTCCGGGAGGGCGAGGGGGCGGTGGGGCGGGGACGAGAACCCGGGGCGCAGATTTCAACCCGGATCCTCTTCACACACCCAGCGCCCGCCTCTGACCGCGCGGGGCGGGGGATGGACCGAGGGATGTTCAGTCTATCCGGAGGGATGCATGTCGAGAGGAAATGGTCCGCCTCGGAGCCAATTTTTTAAAAATCCACAAGCCTCACAGCTAGCCTGGCCGCCGCCTCTTGGGCGAAACAGCGCCGCGCCACAGTCGGCAATGGAGAGGCTCCAGGAGCCCGGAATCTCACATCCGCGCGGGCTCAGTGGCCGCTGCTAGGGCTCGGGGCACAGGCCGGCACCGGGCGGTGCGCAGCGCGGCGGCGGGGCCAGGACTGTGACTCGGCGCGGCCCCACCTCCTGGGCGCCAGCGCCCGCCCGCCCGCCGCGCTCCCCGCGTCCCTGCTCTCAGCTTCAGCTCGCTCGCCGCCCGCCCGCTCTCCCCCTCGGTCCCTTCTCGCTCCGTCGGTGTGCGAGCAAGGCTCCCTCCCTCTAATGCAGGAAATGCGCAAAAGACGTCAGAGAGAGAGAGTGGGGGGGGGGGGGGCGGGGGGAGAGTGTGTGTGTGTGTGTGTGTGTGTGTGTGTGTGTGTGCGCACGGGCACGCGCGCGCGCGCTCCAGTGTTTAGGGAAATAGAAAGTTTTGCCGGTTGGGGGAGCAATACGGGAAAAGTGAGCTGAGGAGAGAACGAGGAAAAGCAGGCGAGCCTGCTGGGGTCGTGGCGGCAGGCGGGGAAGCCAGGCAGGGACCCCGGCGTGGGACCCCGTGTGGGACCCCGTGTGGGACCCCGTAGAGTGGCGGCGTTAGGGCCCGGGGTGCGGGTGCTGCGTGCTGTGGATACCCGCTCTTTACTCTCCACCAGTGACGAGCAGGCCGCGCATCTGCTCACGGCTCTGCGGCCAGCACTGTTTTAGAACCGCGGGTGGGAGAGGGGCGAGGGTCTCATTACCGGAAAAAAAAGAATCGAAACGCTCCCCCACCCCCTCCCTCACTTGGGTCGCGGCGGT
The DNA here is from genome assembly GCF_021234165.1 of Pteronotus mesoamericanus. NCBI lineage: Eukaryota > Metazoa > Chordata > Mammalia > Chiroptera > Mormoopidae > Pteronotus > Pteronotus mesoamericanus. Next base: position 1,795,587 of record NW_026555001.1, read on the forward strand.
AGAGGGCAGCCCGCGGAGTACTGGCCGGTCTGTCATTCTGTCTCGAGACCCTGGGCTCGGCTGGGGATGGGGTTGGGGGTGGGGGGCTCAGGGGAGGGGCGTGCAAGGCTCTGTGTGACTTTTTATATATGTATTCTCTCTTCCCTTTCTTTGGGGCATTCTTCCCCCTTGGGATCCGTCCTGGCGTTCTCAGGCTGCGAGAACTTGTTGACAAGTGAAAGCTTAGTAGAACCCCGGCTCGGTTTGTGTGTTTATTTTCTGCAAAATGACTTCATATTTGCTCTGGACCTTGTCTGCCCTTTTGGGGGAGATGGCTGTGATCAGCGCGCCGACAGCGGCCGTCCGAGCTGCAGGAAAACGGGGCGCACCCTGTGGGGGGCCAGAGACTAAGTCCGTGCTAATTTCCTCCATAACCTTTAAACTCTTGCTGGAAGCGGCCTAGGCTGCTGGTCACGTGAGGCGAGCCCTGGGCTGCTGGGGAAGAATTTCCTCCGCCGGGAGTCGCGGCGGAGAAGGCGGCCCCGCGAGGGACTGCCCCGCGCTGTGGGACGCGGACCTGGGAGGGCGGGGCCGCGACCGCGGAGGCCCGGGGCGCGGCCCTGGCTTCACTGCTCCGAAGGACTGGGCTGGGAACAGGTCATCTCTGCAACCTGCCAGCGGGGAAGCGAGGAAGCGAGGAAGGGGGCTCCAAATGGAAAAGGAAAACCTCGGTCCTCACCACTGTGCCAAGTCAAGTCAGGGAGTTTGTAGAGATCATTGTAAGCTGGCTGTTTATCTGGCGGGACTGGTTAAAACCCAGCTCTCGATCTCTTTTTCTCAGGAGAAAAGAGTTATCTTTACCAGTGGGTTAAAAAAGTTAAAGGCGAGGAAGACCCAAGTCCCCTTGGACAATAGGATACCAAGCGGAGCACACCGTTCGCAAATATAATCAGAAAAGTCCCAAGGTGATTGTGGCAGATCCTCTGTCTCCTAAGGCCGGCAGTCGCTGCCCTCCAGGATCTTCTAAGTCATTTCTAGAAGCCTACCTGGTGAATGGGGCAGCGGAGCAGAGAGCGCGCTAAAACATAGGCTTAGAGAGAAAGGAGACAGTTCACATATAAAAAAATTATGCCTTACTTGGCCCCTTCCACCAGCTGGAGATTATAGTCGAAAATCTGTCATTTTGACAAAGCACAAGTGGGATATGTCGCTGCTGTTTAATTTTTATCTCTTGAATATCAGAACTTTCCCTCCTTGCTTTTTACTTACACCATTCTATTTTTCTTAAAATTTTCCCCCCTTCAGGGGGCATGTGATTTAAGACAACTGGCAAAAAAAAAGGGCTCGATCTTAAGAAAATGTGTTCAGGAAGCAGAGACAGTGCTAGAATGCGGTGAGTGAGATACTTGACAAAGGCAAGATGTAAGAGGTACCAATAAACTCAGCCGTCAAGAAAAAAATATTTTAATGCAATATTTTTAAAAATCAAAATTTATGTAAAAATTCAGCCTGAACAAAGAGTACATCATTTTAAATACAGCATTAAAATATTACTTATATTACTGAGATTATTGGCACCCCTGAAAATGTGTACCCAAGATGAGTGCTTCATTTGCCTCCCTCTAGCGCTGGCCCTGCTGGGAAGTCTAGAAAGGCAGGTATTTCATGAAGTTAAAGACCCTCCAGTAAATAGTGCTTTATATCTATTCTTTCTCTGGTGAGTTCTATCTTGCCATACAAACAGAGGGACTGAAAAACATTGGCCAAAATCCTTCCACTCCAGTATGTTAAACAAGAAATAAGTTTAGAATTATAGACACACTGAACTTGAACTTTTTGCATAATATCATATCCCATGCCCCCCAAGCAAGACCCCCAAATATATTGAATAAGGTCTGTTGCCATCTCAGTAAGTAGACATTCTTAAAAGCATTGGTTTTATTCTTCCATGTGACCTAAGTAAGGTTGCAGGAAGGCAGCAGCTGCCTCTTAGCAGACTGTTTGTTACACATGTGAATAATCACACTGCAATTTTCAGGTGCAATCAATACCGGTATGTGACCTCTCCTTCCAATTATTCTTTCTGTTGCAGGGGGTGTGGGGGTGGTGTAACTAAAAGACTTGGCCAAACTGCCTGTTTGTATTGGATGAATATTTATATAAAAAGAGGGAATGCTGATAGTCTACATGCAGGCATTGCTAATTTCCTGCCCTTATTACATCCTTATTTCTAAATAAATCTCTCACTTCCCTACTCTCACACTTGGCTGAATGAAACTAATGTATTCTCCAGGGGCACCATGGAGATGCCTAGTGAGAGCCTTTTTAGGGGAAAACCCTTAAATTCACCTGGGTAGGAAGGTCTAAAATAACTCTCTGCTCCAGATTTCATGTGAAAAGAAAAAGAAGCACTTGCAGGGAGGAAGATTTCAAATGTAAAATTCCAATCAATAATTATTGTTTACTTCATCCTTCTCTTGACCCCTGTATACTTGAGGGGAGACCCAAAAAACCCATATTTATTTTTAAAAAATGTGTATTCTTACATGTGTAAACCTCAGTCACCTTCAAAGCACTCTCCATTTGATGCAATACACCTATCGAGACTTTTTTTCCACTGCTCAAAACAGTTTTGAACTTGTCAACTTTGATGTCTCTTAGTGCTTCTGCTGTTATTTTGTGTCACCTCATCCACATCGGCAAAACGTTTCCTTTTGAGGGCTTTTTTCACCTGGGGAAACAAACAAACAAACAAACAAAAGTCACTCAGGCTGAGATTAGGCAAATAGGGAGGGTGGGGCATGGGGGTCATGCTGTTTTGGGTCAAAAACTGCTGAACACTCAGCTTGGTGTGGGCAGGTGCACTGGTAAATCACCCATCATGAAATGGGCAAACCCGTTGAAAAAGTCTTCAAAAAAAAATTCCCTGAAGCCAAATGCAGCCTCTCACAACAATGCCAAGTGGTACTCTGATATAGACGGGTTCCTAGAACACTCACCTAGCTGGGGAAGCCTGCTACAAGGGGCCCACCCTCTAGATGGTAATTCCAGCTTTTTAGGGGGTACCCACTCCAGTCTTAAAAGACAAGACAATCATTGATGTAGACATTGAGTAAAACACCCTTTGTGTTCCAGCTATGGCTTAGTCATCTGGTGATCTTTGGGAGAGGGAAGAGTATAGGAAGAAAAATGATATAAGAATCCGAAAAAGATGATCAAGATGGTGCTCCTCTCCTTGTAAAGTTAAGGCTCGTAGGAAAAAGGACTGAAAGGGCAAGAGTCCCATGACCTGACTGGTGTGGCTCATTGGTTGGGTGTTATCCTGCAAAGTGAAAAGTGGCTGGTTCAATTCCGGGTCAGGGCACATGCCTCGGTTTCAGGTTCGGTCCCCATTCAGGGTGCATACAAGAGGCAACTGATCCATGTTTCTCTCCCTCCCTCCCTCTCTCTCTAAAAATAAATAATAAATTTGTTTAAAAAGAGAGAGTTCCAGAGCATGTGATAAGTGCTGCCCTAGATGTAGAGGTGCACCAGCCTCTCAAAGAACACAGAGGATCAGCCCTTTGCCTGCGGTTGCCTGGGAAGGCCCCTCCCAGAAGGTTGAGGCTTTCCAAAAGGAGTTCCTCCAGAGGCAAAGAGGGAAGGGAGAGGCATTGGAGGCAAAAATGGAAACGGAGTGACCAGGTGTACCTGGCATGCAGCAGGCAGTAAGAGGAGGTGAGGTAGGTTGAATCAGATAATTAAAGACTTGTAGAGCCTGCAGATGTGTTTGAACTTTTTTCTTAAGAGACACTGATCACGCTGAAGTGGGGAAGAGCATTACCAGAGTTAATATTTTTTTAAAAAAAGCAATTTTGCTGGGATGTCTATATTTCTCTTCTGTAATTTTCCCCCAGAAGACTCACCCCAAACCAGGGTGTTAGAAGAATCAAGTCCAAAGATGATTTATATTCCATCTCGTCAAAAATTAAACATCCCTGGTTGGTGTGGCTCAGTGAGTTGGGCATGTCCCACAGACCAAAAGGCCGCCAGTTTGATTCCTGGTCAGGGTACGTGCCTGGGCTGGGGGCCAGGTGCCCAGTTGGTAGCATGCAAGAGACAACCGATCAATGTTTCTCTCACACCTTGATGTTTCGCTCCCCCTCTCTCTTCCCCTCTCCCAAAAAATAAATAAATAAAATCTTTTAAAAACTGATACAGCCTGTGGATATTGTTTATTTAAATCAGCTAAAGGAAGCAGGGAGGGGGCGCCAGACCTTAGACTGGCATGTTAACATTCAGGTCCTTGTTGCTGTGCTGGTTGCTGCCATTTATAGAATGTTAATGGCTTCTGCAAAGATCTACCTGGTCAGGATCTGTCGTACATTCTATACATGCTCCATGGGACAGAATTCAGCCACCCGGGCCGTAGGACGAAAGGTAGAGCAGCACAATGTTCCAGAGTTTTGTCAGTGTGGCCCTGCTCTACCCTAACACCCACCTAAGGCCCAGCCCTGCTTCTAACCCCACCGCAGACTCACCCCCTTGTTACTGGGTCATGTCTGGCCTGCCATGTCTTCTTATTTTGGCTCCATCTCTTCTCTGAACTCTGCTGCAATGACCCAGAGACCAAACCTCAGTTACACCTGCAAGGAAGTGGAGGGATCAGATGCAACACCAGAGAGTTTAAAGATGAATGAGGGCAACAGTTGACCTGGTGCCCTTTCTTCCTCAGTTCTCTTGACCCTGAGCCCCACTCTTTCAATCACCATATAGAAAATAACATCACACACCACATCTTCTTTGGTTCTGCTGTTGGATGTCAGGCTGCATCTTGGGGCTTTTAAGGACGTAAATAATCCATGGGTCTTTACTAAGTACCTGTGGCTGTGTCCAGAACTCAGAGGCTGGTGTTCTAGGGAGGACAAATAGATCTATGGATGATTTCCACTCCAGTGGGGGAGAGAGAGCAAGTCAGTCATTTATTTAGCAGTCATTATTGAGTGCCACATCAGTTGCAGCATTGGGGAAAGAAAGATGATGACACACAATGAGACACAATTGATGACACACAATTTATTAGTCAGATGGGCCAGGACATGCTGCTGTAATAACAGTCCCCAAATCCTAAGGTCTTAAAATAACAGAGGTTATTCTCAAGCTTGCTGTAAGTCCATGGTGGGTTGGCTGGAAACCCTATTCCACATCAGCCTCATTGTCACTCCGGCATCCAAGCCAACAGAAAAGTCATATCTGGAACACGGCTGGTCACAGGCAGAGAGCAAAAGAACCTCCTCAGGGTCTTAGGCAATTAAATAGTCTACCGGAAGTGCTTCTGTTCATTAGTTATTAGCTAGAACTGGTCACATGGCCTCCCTCCCAGAACCACAAGGGGACTGGGAAATGTCCTCATCCACAGAGGCCTGGAATATTTGGTGAGTAGCACTGAAGACTATTATAAACCCTATCTTTAAACATGTGGTGCAGAAAGATAAGTCAAAGTAGCACAGGGTAAATGACAGATAAATGTCACCATCAGAAAGTGCTGTAGTAATTTAGTGGTCGCAGAGATCACAATTAATGGCCTAGGCCACTGCAAACTGAAGACTTCAGATGGCACGGAGAATCCTGTCTATAATCAGAACTAGCGGCCGCCTAAGCTCCTTTTCCACTTCCCTCAGTATGTCCAACCTCACGGGACCTGCAGGTCCCTCAAGCAACTTCAGAGCCAAGTCAGCTCTAAGGAGGCATTTGGACACAACAGAATTAAGTCTTTTTGTTATACTCACAGGATTTTAGCAATCACCTGTCTACATTCTTTATTATGATTAAATTCCCCCATTAAAGAAAACTGAGACCTAGAGAAATTATTGACTTGCCATGCAAAAAAAAAAAAAAAGTTTTAATAAACAAAACAATAATTAGAGGTCTAAAATCAACTCTGACTTCCTAGTTTAATTTTACTGATTTTTCTACATTGCCATGCTGGACACAATGCAATGCCATTGAGTGGTAGTAACTCCAAGTACATTTTAATTCCTTGGAAACAAATTTTCTGTAAATCCAAGGTCCAGGTTTGTTTTAATTTATTGGTTCCAAATTTAACTGGCCTTAATGCACTACAATATTAAAGACTTACAATAATTCTCAGGCGACTATGATATTGACAAGAGTTCTTCCAGAGATTGTTTTGGTCGTACGTGTCTTTAAAACAAAAGGAATTCGTTTGTTCTCAGTTTCTCTATATCTTTTCTCCTAACAGCCATTAGTTATCTTTTCGGCATATGGTTTTATGATACCTGTACCAAGCGTGACAGCTGTTTCTGCACACTCCCTGTGGATATCTTATCAATTAGCAGATGATGAATCTCTTCAGATTAGGCTATATGTCTCACACATTCTGGACATTTGATTAATCCATTGCTACTTCTAAGTTACCTTTCAGGATCAAGGAGCTGGGACTCCAGGGCAGGGAATAGTGTCTTTGTCACGGAAAACAATTATGTAGCTATAACCAATATGAAACAGAACCCGTTAAAATCGCAGGAGCTGTTGCAACCAGGTGATGCAGGGTGGCAAATCCTTCTCTCCTAAGGCCCAAACCCTCCATGGGCTAGTCCTGACCCCTCCTCCCTGAACTCTCCCTCCCCTTCCTTACTTCTCCTCACAGCCCTGATCTCTGCCTGCACTGCGATCTACTTATTTGGTACCTGTTTTAATTCTTCCACTTCTTTGAAAGATCTTTAAGTTTGGAAATACAGTATGACTTATCCCAATATTTAACTCTTCAGTAGCTAGGGTATAGGAGGCACAACGTTGTGCTCTATAATTATTTGTCACAAGGATGTCATTCTGAAATAAGAGTACCACAAATCTCGTTAGTTTTAATCTTTCTTGTCCGATGAGTTCCTGGGCGATGATTGGCTCGCTGCATTTCCACAGCAAGCGGGTACTATAGTGATAAATTCACACGATGGTTGGCTCGTGTCGGGACCGCACTTCAAAGCCATGACCACTGTGCCCGGCTCCGCGAGCCGACAGCGCCCTCTGGCGGGAATAAGCGCTTCCAGCCCGGTTCGGCCTTCGGCTTTGACCCTCTGGGCATCTTCGGTTCCCTGAGGGGTTCTGGCTCCAAAGCACTAGGATTACTTAAGCAGATCAAGGGGCAGACTACAGGGCATGGGACCATTGGCTTTATTCACACGCTCATCAGGAGCAGGAGCAAATGCAGTCAGACAAACGCATACCTGCTGTATGAAAAGAAGTGCTGTCGTTTTGTTGTGGTGGTGGTGGTGGTTGTTTTAAACAACTAGGCTTCTCAAACTGAAGAATTCTGTTCCTATCACTGTACTAGAGGAACAGGCAGGCCTTCCATCCGCCAGTTAGATCCATTCTGGATTCAGGAAAAACAGAGACGAAGAAGGTGCTTCCAGGTGTTCGAGAAGCTAGAACTTGAAGGTAAAGGAATGTTAGGGGCCTCCACCCAGACCGCAGAGACAGACGCTGCTTTTTTCTGGATGTAGACTGTGGGTCAGTTCCTGAAGCTAAGGTGAGGGTTGTGAGGACTGGCCAAGGAACCCCCAGAATGGAAAGTATTGGAAGCAGGAGGGATTGGGGCTCCTTCAGGGGTGGCTCCTCTTGTTCAGACGCTAACTTGTCTTCCTTTCCTGGAAGGAAAACAAAGCAAAACAAAACAGATGCCAACAGCTGGGGTTCACTCAACTTTTTGTCATCAAACCCAACAAACACTTCAGAAAGAACGAGCACCATTCCTCCATCGCCTATCTAACCCCATCCGGCCTGCAGTGCCAGCACAGAGCAGCATGGCGTGGGATCCAGCTTGCAAACGCAGGAACTTAGTTCTAGGATCTTAGTCAAATTACCTGCCTCTCAATGGGCCCTAGTTTATTCAAATGTAACAAGGAGTTTGTAACAACTGCCTTATAGAATAACAATGGGTATTGTATTTCAGATAGGTACAGTACCCAACACAGAATATTTCTCAAGAAATTCCTTCATATGCTGTACTTAATCCCTAAGGAACATTTCCTTCTTTAATCCATTCCACCTCTAGCATGGATACCTCCCCTAAGGTAGTTTGGATAATGGGGTTTTGGTATGAATGGTCCAGGAACACTAAGGGGTTGGCACTGGGTCCAGAACCCCACTAAAAATGGCCCTAAGACCAGGTATGGGGTACCACCTCCCCCCCATATACTGCTTCTTCATACAGTAAGAGAGAGAACTACAGGAAAAATTCAAGTAACTTGAATAGAATATAAATAATAAGGAAACAAAGCATGTGGCTAACCAGCTTCCCCCTGCAGCCGTGGTTGATTTTTCTAGCCATTTAACCCACTGGCATCCTAATTTATGTGTATTCCACCCCTACCCACCCCTAGTGGCTGTAAAGTAGTAATTACTTATCTCTGTCTCAGAGAAGAAATTGAGATAGAAAGGGCACTGAGCAACTTGCCTAACTTCCATGGTTAGCACCCCAGACATGGCTTCCTGTCCCCTGTCCTTCAGCAAAGGGTGGCTATACATATTGCCCCATCAGTTCAAGTTCCTACCCTGACACCCTCATCTCATGGGACCCAGTGTCCCCACAAGAGGGGAACAGCGCAACGAGAGACCTTGCAAGAACAGTGTTAGTGCAAGAACTGACCTTGCCAATATGACATGTAGCATATCATTGTGGTTTCTCTCTAGCAAGAGAAACTGAGAAGTGGTAAAAGTTTTCCACATTGTCCTCTGGTGACATCCATGCATTCTGTGTTGGCATTCTGTGCCAGAGCATGAAAACTCAGGAGAAAAATGGGTAGGACATGCAGAAGGCAGGTCCAGGGGGCGGAGCACTTTACAATACATTTGTTTCTTAAAATAGTAATGGTAATAATAATACTAATAATAGCGACAATAACAATCATAATAGCTAGCAAACAACTATTGGTTGAAAACTGAGTGCCAGGCAATAACATTTAACAACTCTTAATCACAAACACAACCCAATGCAGTAGATATTACCACATTTCTCCAAATCTAAGACACATTTTTAAAAATCTCATTTCAACATCTTATTATGCACAGGAAGAAAGTACTATGTCATATTCTAATTGCAGGTGAGACTTTTTAAATCTCTTAGTAGTGCATACAAGTAGGGTGCTTTTTATTGAGGAAGCAATTGAGGTAGAGAAAAGCTAAGCAATGTACCCAGGTTCTTACCACTAGCAGGCAGCAGAGCCTGGATTCAGACCCAAGTGGTCTGTCTAATTCCAGGGCCCACCAAGTTTTTGTTTGTTTTGCAATCTCAGGCATCCTTAAAACCATTTCCCCTAACAGCCATAGGTCTGTCCAATAGGACCCGGGTTCATGCCCACTACACACTCTGTAAAATAGGAGATATATTTTTTTATTCCTACCGATTTTGTTTTAACTTGCCCACGTAACCATGATTCTATTCTGTCTCTCACAGAAAACTCTGAATTTAAAATCTACCCAAAGAAAAACAGAGGCTAAATTAAACTTGGCTGAGTGGGCCTGGAGTGAGAGACGGGAACCAGAGATACTTCCCCAAGAGAAAATCCACTCCTGGGATTGCCTCATATCTCTTTTGGCCTTGATTAGGTGATTTTCACTTTCTGGCCTCAGTTTCGACAACTGTAAAATGAGAGGCCTGTGCCAGCTCCAAACTTTTTTGATGTTGCATCCTAAACATTTAAAACATTTGAGCACACATCTTCAATATATGTATCCTCGTTCTATTTCATTTACGAAGAGGAAAATGTGTGTGTGTGTGTGTGTGTGTGTGTGTACAGTTCTGTAAGTTTTAATGCATATATAGGTTTATGCAACCACCACCCTAATCAGACAGAGAACAGTCCCATCATCCCCCTCCCCCAACTCCCTTGTTTCACCGTTGGTAGTGGAGGTCTGCCAACGCTAACCTCTGGCAACCCCTGTTCTGGTCTTCGTCTCTATACTGTTGCCTTTTCCAGAATGTCATTTACATGAAACCATACCGTATGTCACCTTTTGTCACTTTCACTCAGTAAAATGCCTTTGAGCTTCATCCATGTCGCTGAGTGTATAAATAACTTGTCCCTTTTTATTGCTGAGCAGTAACCCATAGATTACTATGATGTGCTATGAATAGATGTACTATGTTTTACTTAGCCTTTCGCTCACTGGAGACCATTTAGGGCATCCCCAGTTTGTGGTGATTATGAATAAAGCTGTCCTAAACATTTGTGTTTAGGGTTTTGTGTGAGCATAAGTTTTCATTTCTTGAGGGTTCACTAGAAGTGAGATCACTGGATTATATAGTAAATGTATACTTAACTTTATAAGAAATTGCCCAACTGTTTTTAGGGTGTCTATACCATTTTGCCTTTCCACCAGCAAAGTACGGGAGTTCCAGTTCCTCTGCATCCTCACTAGCATTTAGTATTTTCAGTTGGGTTTGCTGCTGTTTTAACTTTAGTCATTTTAATAGATATATAGTGGTATTTCATTGATTGTTTTCTTTTCATGTGCTTGTCAGCTGATGGTGTGTTTACTCAAATCTCTTGCCTATTTTAATTTTTTAAAAGATTGTATTTATTTATTTTTAGAGAGAGGAGAAAGGAGGGAGAAAAGGAGAGAGAAACATCCTGGCCTACAACCCAGGCATGTGTCCCACCGGGAATAGAACCGGTGACCTTTTGGTCTGCAGGCTGGCGCTCAATCCACAGAGCCACACTAGCCAGGGTTCTGGGCTATTTTTAAAACTGGTTGCTGCCTCCTGTTGAGTTTTGAAGCTTATCTACATATTCTAAAAACAAGTCCTTTGTTGGATATGTGATTTGTTAATATTTGCTCCTAGTTTATAGTTTGTCTTTTAATTCTCTTAACAATGTCTTTTGCAAAACTTTTAATTTTGAAGTCCAATTTATCATTTGTTCTTTAACAATCTTTATGTCATATCTAAAAACTCTTTTCCCAACTTAAGATCACGATCTTTTTCTCCTATGATTTTTTTATAAAAAAATTTATACTTTTGGTTTTACATTCAAATCTATGACCCATTTGAGGTTAATTTTTCTATAAACTATACCCTTACATGTTAGTTGAAGTTCATTTTTTTTTCTAGTGGTTTTATTTGTTGGAAGGATTATCCATTATCCATTGAATTACCTTCATACCTTTGTCAAAAGTCAGTCAGTCATGAATTGTGCAATATACTCTAAAATAATTAAAATGGTGAATTTTATGTTATATAAACCTTGTCTTAATAAAATAATCTATTTTAAAAATTCATTGATTATATTTGTGAGGACCTGTTTCTGGACTCTCTTACTTTGTTTCATTGCTCTGTGTTCCTAAACTTTCACCAATACCACATCGTCTTGTTACTTAGCTCTAGAATAAGTTTTAAAACCAAGTAGTGTGAGTCCTCTAACTTTGTTTTTCTTTTTCAAAATTATTTTGCTTGTTCTAAGCCCTTTGCGTTTCCATATATATTTTTTAATCTTCTTGCCTACATTTACAAAAAAAAAATCCTGCTGGGATTTTGATTGTTATTATATTAAGTCCACAAAATCAATTTGGGTCCTATAGGATTCCCGGATAATATATAGGGCATCCAGTTGAGTTTGAATTTAAGATTTAAAAGATGAACAAATATATAGCATATAAAATTTCAAATATTGTATGGACATAATTATACTAAAATTATTCATTGTTTATCTGAAATTCATTTTTAACCTGGCATGCTGTAATTTTTTTTTCTCCCTAAAACTGGAAACTCTAAGTTTGGGGTGAATTAACACTTAACTATTTGAATGTTCTGATTTATGAGCACAGTATTTCTCTTTATTTAGGGTTTCTTTGATATCTTTCATCAATATTTGTAGTTTTTAGCATACAGATTTTTACATGTTTAAAGACTGCATCTAAAACATTTGAATTAACATTTTAAATATCATATTATGAGATTCTGTGTCTCATTTAAATCCTATGAAAAATATCAATTTTTTGTTTGTCTAGTTGTTTTAACAGGCAATAATACACCTGTTAAGTTCAGGGTGTAAGTTCTAATTTGCCTTCTATGGGCTATGATCTCAATGATCAACTTTCAAAGACTTTGCTGTGCTTTTCAAGTTTGTCCCACATGAGTGCCACCCAATGACCAGTCGGGGATGCGAGTGGGTGATCTGCTCTGTAGTTCAGTTCTCTAAGTCTTTGGTGGAGGTTTAGGACCCTATCTATACACATGCAGCTCAGCGGGGAGCCTGGGAATTGATATATACATTATGGAGTCCCTTTCCTGAGTTGCCTCCTCTTTGGTTTCCAAGGGTCCTCCTTTGTGGTGTTCTGAGGAAGAATCCAGAGGATGAGTCTCCCTGCTCTGCTATTTCCTTCCTGAAACTTGGGGCCAAGTGGTAGGAGGGTATATATAGGGGAGAAAATGCAAAGGGGATTCTCCCGATATTTTTAGGATCATATCCCAGTGATTAACGAGAAATAGTCCCCTCCCTCTGGGTTCTAGGTGCCCACTGGCATCCACTGCTCTCACTTTCCAGGCTGCCTTCCGTCCATCACAGAATGACAGCGTTGCGTCTGGCACTTGCCTGGGGCTGGGATGGAAAAGAAGGTAAAACGAAAAGGCAGGGGGATTTCCCCAAATCCCACTGGAGTCCCCTTTCCTGCTCTTCAAATCAGAGAGGCTTTCCTGAGGACATGCCTGACACACCGTCCGGGGACTTGGTCTTTGTTTGACTCCAGATGGAGAGGTATGGAAAAGCAGACAGAAAGAACTCACCACTGGGTTACTCCCTGTGTGTCTCCTTCCCCCACACATCTGCAGCTATTTATTTTCGGTCCTCAGAGAGCTTCTCCAAGGTAAAACAACAACCAACCCAACTGAAAATACCAAATGCTAGTGAGGATACAGAGAGAACGGGGAGCCCCAACCTTTGTAGATTTAAGTTTTAGTAAATTTTAAATGTGAACTATTTTACTGCATTATGTGATGTGTAAATAAATGATAAAATTTTAAAAGGAGAGAAACTTCCATTTCTAACTCAGGTGGATTAAGAGGTACTGGATGTCAGGCAACAATGAAAATGAACCCTCTGAGATGGAGAACAAAGTAAGCCCTCACCTCATTGGCCCAGCTTGATTCCTTGGGAGAAGTTCTGGACCATAGTGCAACGAGGGGGGACAGAGCCAGAGCCTGGTGGACTGACAATCTGAGGAGATCCCAGTGGCTAGAGCCTGAATGACATAGCCCTGAAGAAGCGATAGCTCTGCAGGTGGCCTACTTCAAATATGTGAAGAAGACCCCCCTCGAGGTTTCATCTGCGTGCTGATTAGTGCTTGTATGTGGGGAAACTACCTGCCTAGGAGAGGGAATAGTGCCTGGTGCACCTCCCAGGCCAGGAATAGTGCTTCTTTCCACCAGCCAGAGGGCAAAACCTCATGATTCACAAGCATCAAGTGGAGTGCTTGCAAAGGTCTTGCCTTAGTACTGGGGAATAATTAGCCTTAGGCTGAGCACTGCTCTAGCTCTGCCTAACAACTTTAAAAACTAAGACCCCAAATGGTCAGAGTGTTTCCAAGTAACTGTGCCCCCGGGCTTAAGAAAATTTAGGGGAGCCTATATAATTTTGTTAACCAGTGTCACCACCAATAAATTCAATAAAAAGGAAAAATAATATTTAAGAGAAAACAAAAATATCCATTGTGCAATGGGTTAAAATTCCCAATGTCTGACATCCAATCAAAAATGACCACATATGCAAAGAAGCCAGATAATATGCCCATAAAATAGGAGAAAAATCCATTGAAGCTGATCTAGAACTGGCACAGATGTTAGAATTAGAGGCAAAGGCATCAAAACAGCTATTATAATTTAATCCCATATGTTCTAAAGGTAAAATAGAGACAGAGAATTTTGAAAAGACACAACTCAAACATCTAGAGATAAATAATAATGAGAATAAAAACCCATTAGGTGGGATTAATGACAAATTAAACATTGAAGAAGAAAAGATTTAGTGAATTTGAAGACATAGCAATAGACATGATCCAAAATGAAACATACAGAGAAAAAATCTTTCCAATGAAAGGTCATCACTGAGCCATAGAACAACTTTACGCAGCTCCCTATACTATATGTGTAATTGGTGCCCTGGAACGAGAGGAAGAAGTGGGAGGGGCAGAGTAAATGTTTGACTCCAACACTTCCTTCTTGTATTTTTGAATTTTGAAATGTAGGCAACTAATTTAAAAAGTAAAAAAATTACTGTAGGCCAGACATGCCAGTAAACTGCCAGTTTGAGGTCTCTGGCATAATGGAATGAGTAAGATAAGCTGTACCACACAGCAGCACCTTACATAATAGAGCAGTTTTTCTCCCAGTGCTCTGTTGCCCAAACCCAGACCTTATCATTGTTGTTCGGTGGGTAAGATGCTTAGCTTTGATGGAGCTTGACATGGACTAGAAAAGCAAGAGTAATAATAAGACAAGAGCAATCCAAAGCAGCATCTCATAGGGTATAACTTGTATAGTATGAAATGCAAATATAAACCCCATGAGTGCAGAGCTAGAGAGAGATGAGTTCCTGGCTAACTCAAGGGCTGGGGCTACTCCATGAAAATTGCCATTTTGACATGTTCCCTGGAGAGAGAAGGTTTACCTTTTTCGTCTGCAGGTTAGCAGTTCAAAATCAGGCTGAGTCAGAATCTGGCTAATTTTCCTGCAATCTTCAAGCTGATTTAAATGCACATATCTTGATCTTTCTTCCTCTAACTTCTTACCAACCCATTTTACCCATATCTGAATAGCCAATCACTTTTCTAAGGATACATTCTGAGTTCTGGGAAGAAACAGAACTTTATTTCCTGGTGCTTTGAAATCTCAGTATTTTTGAAATCCTGAGTGAACATGCTTGGCTATTTGCCTTATGACAATGTAGGTGTCTTTTGAATGAATATTGAAAGAAGGATCCAGTTGCAGTGCATTCAAATGCCTACTCCCATAGCCTCTTGAATTTCTGAAGTGTCAGGATAGCATCTGCAGAAGTGCCAAATGCTTTTCTGCATCTTCTAGCCAACGGCCCCTGACTAGGTATGCTGCATGCAGTGGAGCAGAGTGCACGGCAGGGGTCAGCCCTGCAGCTGGTGGTGTAGAGGGTAGTTCACATGAAGTCTAGACACTGCTGGTTGCCTTCCAACAGCCAACCATCCACTGGCCCCTACTTCCTGGTTGGGATTGTCATGTTCTGCTATTGATGGGATGTTACATGTTTCTCGGAGGCTGGGCCCCTCAACGCTTCCCCTGCCCCAGGAGTGAAGTCCTGATCAGTCTGAGGCTCTCATGCCAACCATGGAAAGTGTAAAGCATCCCCTTCGCCTGTGATTAGTTTAGTCATGAGCACATGATACAAAATTATTTAATAAGCGGTGGGGGAAGCACCTTTTGGGGGTGCTTTCTGGGAAGATGTTGAAAAGAAACAGTTCCTTGGCAGTGCATGAAATACCACTATTAGTAATTATTTTTCCTTTTGAATTAATCCCTGCCCTTTTCTTTGTGGCCTATATGATATTTATGATGCAGATATCCCTTGAGGGAGTAATGCCTGGACTCACCTTGTCATAAATTACTCGGTCAGCTCTCTAAAAAGGATTAGGTGTAGTGGTTTGCAAGGTGCGCCCCCCTCGCCCCTACCGAAGATATGTCCATGTCCTAATCTCTGGAATCTAATTCATGGAACTGTGACTATTACCTAATTTGGGAAGAGGGTCTTTGCAGATAGAATTAAGTTAAAGATTTTGAAATAAGGTGATCATCCTGGATTATCCAAGTGGGCCCTACATTCAATGATAAGTATCTTTATAACTGATACTTTTATATTGGCACAGACACAGAGGAGAGGGTGATATGAAGACAGAAGACAGAGGGATGAGGCCACAAGCCAAGAAAGCCAAACAATGCTGACCACCCCCAGGAGCTGGAAGGGGCAAGGAGGGAGCGCAGCCCTGGTGACACTTTGATTTCAGACTCTGGCCTTCAGAATTGTGAGAGAATAACATTTCCGGTGCTTTAAAACTCTGGGTTACGGTAACTTGTTGCAGCAGCCACTCTTGTTTTGCTGAGTGTTGTAATAGGAAAAAAGATCCAGAAAAGGAAGTCATCGCGTCATGACAAGTTCATTAACTCTACAAGGGTCAGCCTGTCTTCAGAGCCCTCATCTTGACCCTAAGTGGGCCAGTTAGCTTGTGCCTTGTTCAAGTTCACACACACGAACTTATAACTCCTTCTAAACACGCATTTCATCCCAACCCCGGTTATAGATGTTGCTCTTCACTGTGGCCATTTGTTTTTCAGATGCAAGCCCTTTGACGTAGGGACATCAGATGAAACAGTAAGGCAGACTGTTCAGAACACACTTTACTCATTCCTGGGAGTACAACTCAGCAGCCCTTGGCCCTCAAAGAGACTTGAAGTTTCCATAAGAAGAAGGACATATTTGGTAGATTCACTCTCCCAGGTGACTCTGCCCAGGTAACAGACTTAATTGGAGATTGACAAAGAGCTAGGAATAGAAATTTAGGACAAAGGAACTTAATGTTTGTTGTGCAAGTACTGTGAGCCTGGTCTTGTGTTAGGTATTTACATACACAATCTCATTTAATTTTCACAAAAATCACAGGAGGTAAATAGTAGCATTTTTCCCATTTTATATATGGGGAAACTGAGGCTCAGAGGGGATATAATATGCCCATGGTCACACAGTTTGTAAGTGTTAGACAGCAAATTCAAGGTGGTCTATTTGACTCCAAAGCCCATGTTTTCTATACAAGAAATAGCTACCTCCTGTGGAAGTTAGAAATGGCTCAAGACTGAAGGCCAAGGATGAATGAGAGAAACATTGGATTCATTCTTTTCTGTGGCTCCTTCCCCACAGGCAACACAAGAATGTCTCCAAAGTCCCTGCAAAGAGGCAATCAACCCTTCAATGAAATGGATCTGGGCTATTGTTAAGGAAGAAATGCCGCTGTGAATATGAAGTGACACAGACTTTAACATGGCTCACTGGAGACCTGAGCTACTCAGTAACTGTGGAACCGTAGATCACTTGGAAATGAAAAAGCAAGAATAGTAGTCTACCTCGGACTTGGCAGGCAGGTTTCAGCCCAAGTCTGGTGACCAGTGCAGGTGTGAGCCAACAGTCTGTTTGTTAAAGGAGGCCCTGCTGTTGACTTTTCCTATTCCACTCCCCCCGCCCCTGGGCCTCCAGTCTACCCTCCCTCCGCCTGCAGAAAACACTACCCTGGAAAAGATACGCTCATCCTGTTTAACTGGGCCAGCAGTTTTCAGGGTGGCATGACAAAGAACAGAGCCAGAGTCTCCCTTTCCCTCCAATTCTTATAACACACTTCCCAGCAGCACCACTTAAGGTTTTAAAAGAAAAAGGAATATAATTTTTAATCCTCCACTTTCTTGGTTATTATCACCAAATTTCTCTCTTGTACCCCATAGTTTGGTAAAATTGTGTTTCCTTCTCACTGCTTCCTGTGAGAGAATTTTCCTTTTCCAGGAAACTGTCCAACTGTCCAATTTTCAAATTAAGTAACCACACATTTGTTCCTTCAGTTAATAAGCTGGGTTCAGAAGAGACAGGTGGAAAGCTATATCTGGAAAACTGTTCTGGGAACACTCATTAAGACTAGTCTTTCCTTCATTGGTTTGTTTGCTCTAATTAGCTTTGAAGTTTACCCAAAACTCCCCTGGTCACCGCCCAGCAGGATCTATTTACCTGTGGTTCAACCTTCCTTGTGACACTTCTCTTAGACTACAGATTGGATCCAGGTTCTAGGTCCCTGCCTGACCTGTTACCAGCTGTGTGGTTCAGAGTGAGTCGCTTAAAAGCACCAAGTCTCGGTGTCCTCCTCATCCATGTAAAGCAGGCGAGGCGTCCCTGCCAAACAAGAGAAGGTATAGAGAAGTACATTGAAAACTGTAGAAGCCAGTGCAGATGTAAGTAAGAAAATTGTGAAAATCCTTGCCCCATCAGGATGTTAGTTGGGATAATACCCACTTAACAGAGACAGATTAACAGGAGAAAAATCAAGATGTAATGCATGTGCATGGGGAATTCACAAAGGCATGATGATCATCCCGTAAAAGTCCCAGAGTCAGTGAGGCAACATTGGGGATATAAGACATTTTTTGGTAGAGGAGAAAGGGAACAACGGGGTATTAGGCTTCACAGGTGAGAATAGGCAATTTACCGGCCGTTGAGGCAGAGTGAATCACCTACGGTAGGGAAATCCTTGCTGGGTGACTCAGAACCACGGGACACGGGTTATCTAGCTAATGGGCGTCTGCCTAAAGCCCTCTTATTCACCACTTAATTCAAATTGGGCTAAAGTGGCATCCTAAGCTCTTTCTGAAGCTGGCTTCTCTGTCTGAATCATTTGGGCAGGACAGGTAGGGGGAGGGTCAAAGGTTCTGTCTGAATCTTTTGTTTCTTAATAAACAGCTTAAAATCAATATCCTGAAAAGCAGCTTCACGGTAGCAGAATTGTGGTCTCTTCACTGTCACCTCATTTCTCAGCACTCGGCACTGGTCAGAGATCCTGAACTCTGATAGCTTATGATCTGATGTAGAGAGAACAACACTTTTGAGGGGAGTGGGTACTAAATTACTTTATTTGAGGGAATGGTACAAATGAAGGCACAGAAGTGGATGACTTGGAACAACTTACAGAAAAGGTAAGGGAACTCCAACATGCATGTACCACTTTGGTGACCAGGGAGGTCATCCCCGTGGCTATGGGGAGCCAGCCTAAGGCTTAGCTCTCTTCCTTGTCTTCGAGGGTGTGCTTGTCAAACAGATACTCCGCCATACCAGTTTCAGGGGCTCCCATCTTGCACAAGTTGGCTATGTGGTCACTCATTTCTTTGATGGATTTCACCGGCTCATTCAGGAAATGAGTCTCAATGAAGTCACACAAATGGGGGGTCATTTTTCTCTGTGGCCAGTTTGTGCAATCCCGGTAGTGACTGATTCGCACTTTTTCCCCCCAGTGTAATGAACGCTTCATTGCATTCAGCCCATTCTCCCACTCGGCCCGGTCTAGTTTCTTGATATCCTGAAGGAAAATTCCATCACCTCATTGATTCTGCAGCTTCATCAGTGTCTCAGCATGTACCTTCTCCTCATGAGACCGGTGAAAAAAATATTTGGCGAAGTCCTTCAAAGCCACATCATCGCAGTCAGAGTAGTGAGGCATGGGCAGGTAGGCAAAGGAAGCATAGAGCTCCGGGTCGACCTGGTGGTTGATGGTGGGAATAAAGGCCTCTGAGCCCCGTGGTAGTTCTGGTGCACAGGGGAGGTGGACGCGATGCCTTGCAGCTGAGGACAAGAGGTGATGGCCAGGTGCTGAGGGGTGCTGGAGCAGCAGAAGGGCCTTGGGTGGTCTCAAGGCGCTGTGAGGAGGTGGTGGAGGGCTCTATCCATTTATACCAACAGCTCAGCTGTGGTTCACTCTGAGTTGCAGTTGAGTAACCTGAAATAATATATCACAGTGTAGGGGTGGGCGTGGAGAGAAAATACCTTTGGATGTCCCTAAGAAGACATCCTTTGTCCTGTGTGGCAACCTATATAGTATTTCTGACAATGCCATCAAACATCAGCTAGGACCGTTCTGTTCATTCTTCTTAAGGGTCCCCTTCTCGTGTAGATCACTTGTGACTATTAGAAAATGCTTCATAAATGAGAATCCAAATGTACCTTCACTTTTTTTTTTTTTTGTCTGCTGGAGTCACATAAAAAAGTTCTGCCCATTCCTTCATAGACTGGAAGAGCCTTCCTTTCTTTATTTCTTTTTTGGATATTTCATTTTTAGCATAAATAAGTACAACTGAATTCTGTATGTTGGTTTTGTATCTTGCAACTTTACTGAACTCATTATTGAGTAATTCTAGAAACTTTTTGGTGGAGCCTTTAGGATTTTCTATATAAAAATATCATAATATCTGCAGAAACAATTTTATTTCTTCCTTTCTCATTTGGATGCATTTTAATTCCTTTTCTTCCCTAACTGCTCTGGATAGGACTGCCAGTACCTTGTTGAATATGGCCACTGAGAGTGGGCATCTTTGTCTTTTTCCCGATTGTAGAGGACAAACTCTTAACCTTTCATCACTGAGTATAATGTTAGCTGTGGGGCTGTCATATATGGCAATGTATGTATTCCTTCTATATCCATTTTGAGAATTTTTATCGGAACAAGAGATTATATTTTGTCAAATATTCTTTCTGCATCGATTGAGATTTTTATCTTTCATTCTATTAATGTGGTGCATCACATTTATTGATTTGCATATGTTGAACCATTCTTGCATCCCTGAGATAAATCTCCCTTGATCATGGTACATGGTCCTTTTAATGTGCTATTGAATTTGGTTTGCTAATATTTTGTTGAGAACTTTTGCATCTATGTTCATCAGGGATATTCACCTGTATTTCTCTTTTCTTGTAGTGTCCTTATCTGGCTTTGGTATCGGCGTAATGCTGGGCTGGTAAAATGAGGAAGTGTTTCCTTCTCTTCAATTTTTTTAGCAGTTTTTAGAAGGATTGGTGAGAATTTTTCTTTAAATGTTTGGTAGACTTCACCAGGGAAACCATCTGGTCCTGGGCTTTTCTCTTTTGGAACATTTTTAATTACTGATTTTATCTCCTTACTCCTTGGTCCATTCAGATGTTCTATTTCTTCATGATTCAGTCTTGATGGGTTGTATGTTTCTAGTCATTTATCCATTTCTTCTAGGTTGTCCAATTTGTTGGCATGTAATTATTAATATTAATCTCTTATTGTCTTTTCTATTTCTATGATATCAGTTATAATGTCTCATTTCTGATTTTATTTACGTGAGTCTCTCTCTTTTCTTTATTAGTCTATCAAAGGTTTGTCAATTTTGTTTCTCTTTAAAGAAAACAAACAGCTCATCTCTTAGTTTTGTTGAGTTCCCTTAAGACAGTTATTTTGAATTTTGTATCAGCAAAGTTGAAGATCTCCATGTTGTTGAGGTCCATTACTAGAAGATTATTGTTATCCTTTGGTGGTGTCACATTTCCTTGATTTTTCATGTTTCTTGAAGTTTTAAAAAATTATATATTGATTTTTTTAGATGGAGAAGAAAGGGGAGGGGGGGGGGGGGAGAGAGAGAGAGAGAGAGAGAGAGAGAGAGACCAACCCATCATTCCACCCATTCATGCACTCATTGGTTGCCTCCTGCATGTGCCCCAACCAGGGACCAAACACACAACGTTGGCACATCAGGATGATGCTCCAACCAACTGAGCTACCAAGCCATGGCTCATGTTCCTTGAAGTTTTGCATTGCTGTCTTTGTATTTGAAATAGCATTCACCTCCTCCAGTCTTTACTAACCTCCCCTTGTGTCCAATATTTTTCTCCCCCAACAATGTGCTAGAACTGGAAACTTGGATGAACAAAAGCCCTCTCATCTGTGGGTAATTGCCTAAGACAGTGTTCACAGGCCGCTGTAGGGTCCATAGCCAGGACTGAGGTCTGTATGTACATTATCGAGTACACAGTTGGGTGACACTCATTCTAAGCCCCTTGGCGTATGGTGTCAGATACCACAGTTCCCACAAGGGCACTTTTGTCCATGGAGGGAAGGCAAGTTGTTGTTGTTGAGTGAGACACAACAAGGGATGTCTTATTCAGCCATGAAGCTGATGTCACCCAGCTGGAAGATACTTACACAATGAAACCAGGTCCTTATTAGACTTCCCAACTCCATACAAAAATACAGCAAGTACTTTCTTCATGTAACAGGGCTTCAAATCCTAGTGCCCTCCTGGCTGTCTTTCTTGGGACACACTTAAGTTTGTCAGTGTCCCTTAAAGTGTGTATGTTAGAGATCTTTTGCAGTGAAACAAATTACCCTAAAACAATTGCTTAAAGCTCTAAGTGTGTATTATCATTTCTGAATGTACAATTCAGTGAATTCCTTTTAGTAGATGCACAAGTTATTCAACCATGACAACTATGTAATTCCAAAACATTTTCATCATTTCCAAAAGAAAGAGAGTCAGGAATCCAGGAATGGCTTTGTGTGCAGCCCTGACTCTGGGTCTCTTGTGAGGTCCCAATCAAGGGCCAATCATTTGAAGGCTGCGATCATTTGAAGGCTCGACTGGAACAGCGGATTTGCTTTTAAGAAAGGGCATTCACATGTCTGATGGGGTATTGCTGGTTTTCAGAAGGGGGCCTTGCGTAGACCCCTCCATAGAGTTGCTGGAGTGTCCTCCAAACATGGCAGCTTGCCTCTTCCAGAGACAGCAATCCAAAAGAGAGTGCCAGAGGGAAGCCATGCTATGTCTTAGGCCCTAATATCAGAATCAAACTTTCCTTTTATTCTACTCTATAGAAGCCAGTTTCTAGGCACAACCCATACTCAAGAAGGGACATTTGGCCTCACCTTTTGAAGGGAACAGCGTTAAAGAGCTTGTGGACATAACTTAAAACAATCAGTGTGGTTTTCAAAGGCGGCTGCAATGGTAAAGATGAAGTATAATCAGTATTATTTGCTGTCAGGCTATCACCTCTGTTGATCTGGCTTTTCATCTTTCTTATTTATTTATTTATTTATTTATTATGCGAGAGAAAGGGAGAGAAACATTGATTTGTTCTGCTTATTTATGTATATCACCTATCTGCCTCAAAAGGGTTATCTTAAAAACGACAACAACAAAAAGTATCTTACAAATAGTAAGCAATCTGTAAGTGTAAGCTATTTTCAATTAATAAACTACACCATAGTAGTTGATGTGGCTAGCAGGAACTATGAATATCTGGTCTTCCTGTTGGAAGGGCAAGTTTAAGGTTAAGTACCATTAAACACTATATTTAGAACCTATATTTCTATAGCTCAGTCCTCGAAGTTTCCTAAGTCAAGAGCACAGTGAGAATTGGACAATTCTTTCTGCAATGTGTAGAATGACCTGGTGTCCTCTTATACATGTTGCTACTACCTTAAGCTCCTTAAATTGGGAGTTAGAGGTAGGAATCATCATTTTAAAAAGCTCTGATAGTGATTCTTATGTGCATTAAAATTTTGGAAGTACTAGCTAATCCTTTCAGAAATAGGCCTGAAAGTTGTAGGAATTATAGACCTGGGTCTCTTAACTGACAAAGTTCATGGCAGAAAGTCATTAAAGGCCCTTGTATGTACAATAACTACCTCTGTTAAAACCTCTAACTTGCAGGATATGACAGTAGTTTCTTGGTAAATTATTTGGATTTTCTTACATTCAGATCATGGTGCAGTCTAAACAAAATACCCAGTTAGGCTATATGAACATCATGTCTTAGCTAACTTCCCTCAGTACTTGCTAAAACTTGTGGGTGCCACTTTCTCAATTTTAATGCAATTTTTTATGGTGATAAATTAATGTATTTTAGGTTCATACTTTTATCATCTCTCACTATTAAATTGGGTCATTTTTCTATAAAGGATGTTTTCTCTCTGCAGTGATGTTGGTTTCAGGAAAAATTCATGTGTTTTTTGTTTTTCATGTGTGTAGTTTTGACATCATCTGTTAGTCTGTTGAAGGAATCATTTTTCTGTGTGCTATGATTCTGGCAGCTGCCTGTAATAACTTACTATTCTTAAAGCCAAGTGTTATGTTTGATAAAGGAGTAGTATCCACAATATATGAAGGACTCTCATAATTCAACAATCAAAAAATCCAGCTCAATTGTCAAAATATTTGAACAGCCTAAGACACTTTACCTAAGAAGATACACGGGTGACAAATAAACACATTACATTAATCATTAAGAAATGCAAATTAAAGCCTTAATGAGAAACTTCTAAACACCAATTAAATAGCAAAAAGAAAAAAACAAACAAATGTGACAATATCAAGTCCTGGCAAGGACATGGAGCAATTGGAACTCTCACACATTGCTCATGCGAATGCAGAACAATGCAGTCACTTTAATAAACAATTTAGTAGTTTCTTATAATACTAAACACTCATCATACAACTCAGCAATCTTGTTCATAGGTATTTATTTACCCAAGGTAAATAATGACAAACATAAGTCCACACAAAAACTTGTACATGAATGTTTATAGCAGCATTATTGATGATGGCTGAAAAGTGGAAAGACATGATGTCCATCAATTGCTAAATAGATCAACTGTGGCATATCCTCACAATGGAATGTTAACTGGCAATAAAAAGAAACAAATTAATGATACATTTAGCAACATGGATTAATGTAACATGATTTATACTAAGTAAAAGAAAGAACACACAAATGGCTACATACTGTGCTATTCTGTTTCTATGACAGTCTAGAAAATGTATAGTTATTGGGACAGAAAATGGGTGAGTGGTTGTCAGGGCCTGAGCATGGGGGAGAAGACTGACTACAAAAAGCATTTTTTTTAGGTGATGAAAATGTACATCTTGCTTGTGGTGGTAGTTACATGACTATATGTGTTTATCAGAATATGAAAGTTGTTTTACTTCGTGTAAATTATACTCAATAAATCAGATTTAAAATGAAAATAACAACACGCACACGCTTGGACGAAGGCTAATCTGACACACAATGCTTTACCAAATTTGAATTCCAGTTAGTGTGCGAAGCTTCTTATATTAAAATTCTGACTCTAGGCTTTCTGGATAAGTGTTTCAAGCCAACCATTCGCAGGATAGTTCTAGCTCATTAAGCTGGAAGATGGACCAAATATACTACAAAGTATTAGTTATGATGTACAGAGTCTCCAGACACGGCTCCCTGTGGTGTTGAACAAAATAAATCTAGCCCCATTATGCAGTCATGCCATCATTAGGACCCTAATGGGCCCTCGGGGATCCAATGCTTGGCTCTCGGGCTATTTAATGAATATTTTAGACCTTGGAGGTGGTCCCTGGACACTACTTGAGGGTGATAAACTCCCCAGGAGAAAATTCTGCTCATGAATGCCACTGATTGACTTTTAGCCAGTGAATTTGCCAAACAGGTGATAAGTAGTAAGCCATGTAATAGATAAAATATTTTATCTATGATTCTGAATTTCTTTTTAAAATCTTACTTTTAATTGCCTTCGCTACAAAGTACTTCGAGGACTTGTAAAAAATAAGTGGGATGCCCTGGCTGGTACAGCTCAGTGATTGAGGGCCGCCTGTGAACTGCAAGATCATTGGCTTGATTCCCAGTCAAGTCATGTGCCTGGGTTGTGTGTGGGCCAGGATCCCCATTGCGGGCATTTGAGGGGCAACCAATCTATGTTTCCCTGGCACATGGATGTTTCTCTCTGTCTCTTTCTCCCTCTCTTTCCCATTCTCTAAAAAGTAAATAAAAAAAATAAAAAATACGTGGGAAAAGCACTCTATTTCAATTTTCAGCTAGACATTACATTCTAGTATAATATGTAGGTCCCATAGTTTTACTTCATGTAAGATAAACTTAAATGTATATAATCCCTTGGAATGATGCCAGAATATCTATTTCTTTAAAAAATCTGCACAATGAATTTTCTCAGGCTTAACTGATGCCTCCTCAAGATCCACTCAGTATTTTTCAAAACTCAGGATTTTACCTGAGTCTTTTTTTCTTTTACACATAAGGGACAGACTTCCCCCGGGCTCTGACAATGTCCTCACCACTAGACTAGCACTTTGGAATGCTGCTGCTGCTCCCAGCCAGGTTGAAAAGGCAACGGGGGAGGCCAAGTCTGGGAATGCACCTACTGGCCTCGCTAAACAGGAAGCCCCCTTCTCATTTGGGAAACAGAGGCAGTCCCATCTCTGCTTACCAATCTCTTATATTTTTTCAGGAAATCTCTAAGTTCCTGGCTGAACTATTGAGAGAAGCCCATTGAAGCCAATGTGTTTTAGTGTTTAGAAATGAGAATTTCTGATAGTGCAAAAGGGGATGAGTAGGGCTGACATGGAAATTTATAAAATTGGGCTCAGTTTTTGCATTCTGTAGTCTGAAACAGACCCTCTGCCTTTGCAAGGTGATTATCATGTGTCCCTTAGAGTTCTGGGACAAACATGTTTGAATTTCCGAAAGCACACTTAATTTTTTAAGTGGCAACTCACCTTCTGTGTGGTAAGAGCTTTAGATTACTTTTCTAGTGCAAGGAAGAATTTTCCTTTACTCCAGGTACATTCTTCAGCCCAGAAGTGAGTCTACTATTTTACTGAGTACTTAAAGGTTGTCAAGCACTATTAATTAGGCACTGTGTGGGAAAAGGAAGAAGTTGGAGAAGGAGAGACCAAAATGACTAAATACTTAGTTCCTAGACTTAGATTCAAGTATCTTAAAATTTAGTGAATGCAAAATTCAGTGCGGACAGTGGCATCGATATTAAGAATCTGTGTTCTTATGGAAGTTCAATTAGTTTGAAGCTAATAGGGAAAATAGCCTGGTTGTGTTTTAGATGGGTATATAGCAGTTTATGTAGTGTAGTTAGTGGTTTAACATTTCTTCAGCACCTCAATGATACTTGCAGTAACCACCGTAGTGGAAAAAGGAAAGATCTTTGCTTTGTTCTGGCCAGGTAGCTCTGCTGGTTAGAACATCATTCTGATATGCCAATGTTTCAGGTTTGATTTCCCTCCAACACCCAACCCCCCAGGGCACATACAAGGATCAACCAATGAATGCATAAATAAGAGGAACAAAAAATTGATGTTTCTCTCTCTCTCTCCTCTTCCTCTCTCCTTTCTTCCCTCTCTCTAAAATCAATAAATAAAAAACTTCTTTTTTATTTACTTTCTTCTATTTATTTATTTATTTAAGATCCTTACAGGACGTATAAGTTGGACGTATATGGATTATATGGATGTCTTTAAGAGTACTGGGTTTAAATCCTGGATCTGCAACTTAATTGTTTATGTGACTTTGGATGAGTTATTTAGCTTGGCCTTCTCATTTATAAAAAGAGGATAATAGTAGCATCTCATTGAGCTGATATGTGAATCAAATACACAAATACATATGAAAGCATTAACTTAGTGCCTGGCACATAGTAGATGATCAATGAATATAAGTTACTATTATTACAGTCTCCCTGGGGAGAGAGAATCCACAGGGAAAGGACTTGAAAACATAGACAGTAAAATAAAAATAATAACATACCAATGAATATTATGTGAGGAGATGTATACTTTGGGGCCATAAAATAAATAACCTCCAAAACATGTTTTTATTACTCCGAAGCCTTTCTGCATAGCTTCAGGTGGGTGTCCAGATTATTCCAGACTAAACCCATAAATTTCTTGGAATTCAGCACTTATCCAAATAATAGCTTGGGCAAGGTACTAGAGAGAAAAGACAGTTTTTGTGATGGGGCCTGGTTTATATTTAGTGATTACAAATTTCCCTTGAAGTTTTTAGTAGAAGTGGCTCTCTTGCAAAATTCCAAAGCAAATGTTTTCTGAACAGTCTTACTTACCTTTAGAGTAGGTCACCACTTACATTAATGCTAGTAGACCCTGCCCCAGCTTTTATTTGTCCCAGATGCCTGATGTCTAAAACCTTACTAGGTTAGTTTAGTAATTCTTTTTTCTTCACCAGTCAAAAGGCAAATATTCCTGGTAGAAGACAGGGGAATCAAGGTCTAACGCTATGCTGGCCAATCCCTACTCTCATCCTCATTGTGTGATGTGGTTACTACGATTAGCAACCTAACCCTTGAATTTAGACTGTCTTTTATGGATCTGCCTACTGTGACTGTATCTACTTCCCAGTCTTGCTTATAAATTCCTCTAGGGCATCAAATTATGTCAAAAGATTTTGTAGAATACTGATTCACCTTGGCTCTTATTATCCCATATGTTAAACCTGTATAGCACAATCTGACATCAAAAGTAGGTGAACAGAAAATAGTAAATTACTATTGATCATTATGATAACTTGGTTTTCCGTCCCATAATTCAGGGCTGTAACGTGTTCTCCAGTATTTTTTTATATTTTTAAATGTATTTATCTTAGAGAGAGGATGGTGGGGGGAGGGAGAGAAAGAGAGATCGATTTGTTGTTTCACTTATTTATGCATTTATTGGATCAAATCCACAACCTTGGCATATGGGGATGATACTCTAACCAACTGAGCTATCTGGCCAGGGTTCTAGTATTTCAGAACTAGAAATTGTGGAGCAGGCAGTAACTGTAGCATACAGTTCCAGACCCTCTGGAACCACTGCAAAAGGCAACATAAGACTACAAATTAAGGAGGAAAAAAAAAAAAAATATATAAACCACCACAGAGACTGATTCTTACTGACCATGGATCTTAGATGTAGAACAGAAATTTTAAAATTCTTATTTTCCTACATAGCGCAAAAATTATCCAGTGAAATTTATGTTTGTTTTGGGTAAATCTATGTGTAGTAAGGCCCACTCAGGGGTCATTTTAATAGCTTGTTCAGCTCTTCAGTACTCAGAGTCCTAGGAAAAGAGTCATTAGCACAGAAAGCTACTTTTTAGAATCTTCTAAAACAAATCCTTAGGTATGCTAAATTCTAATCTAGACTAGCAACAGCCTTATTTCCCTAATCTTACAATCTAATTTTTTTTTTTTTTGGCTGTTTGAGTTTAGAGTTTAATGTGCTTGATAAAAAGCACATCGCCAAAAAACAAGTCATTTTTCATTTCTACTGAGAAGTGATCTTGAGACAATGTATTCAAAACACAGGGAAACAATCGCCAGGAAGGTCTTTATAGCTTTTAAGTTGGATCAGTTAAAAAAAAGTGCGTCTTAATGGATAGAAATAAAGCTGACCCTTCGTAGTCATTAAAATAAAACAGGAGTACTTTTGTGTTTTGTGGGAAGAGGAACGGAAATTTTGGATCTGGAAGAGGGCTCACCTAGGATACTAGGTTATTAGCACTTTCCAAGAATCTGAAAATGAACCGGAGCAGGGCTTTTCCATTCTTGCCGAAGTTTAGGTAACTGGGACCCGCGTTTGCCCCAAATAATTCAGTGTGTGTTTACTCCTGTTTTGTGTTTGATACATTATTAGGTAAGGAGTAAGATGGAGCTGGAGGCAGTGGAAACAAGTTCAAAGACAAATGTAGTAGGAAGCTCCTGAAAGAACCAGGCTTCCAAATCGGAGCACCCGGCGGCGTACCAAGCTGCCTGAGAGGTCCAAGTAAGATAAACGACTGTAGGACTAAACTCTTCCATTAAGGTAAAGTGAATCTCCTGGTCTCTGTGAGGGTTTATCAGAAGTCCTTATCGGAAAATTTGTGTATTTTCCTAAGACTGACGCACACCTTACGCTGGGGTTTAGGAATGAATGAAATACGGAAAAACACCCTTAGAAGTTAAATAACGACATTTAGAAAAACTGACTTTAGAAAGAATACAACTTGACTATTTTTCATATTTG
Organism: Pteronotus mesoamericanus; assembly: GCF_021234165.1. Classification (NCBI taxonomy): domain Eukaryota; kingdom Metazoa; phylum Chordata; class Mammalia; order Chiroptera; family Mormoopidae; genus Pteronotus; species Pteronotus mesoamericanus. Next base: position 1,824,988 of record NW_026555001.1, read on the forward strand.
TACTGCAAATTCAATAATGTAATGTGAAGAGAGTAAAGCAGTTTAAGAAAAAGAAAAACAGGAAGGCGAGTCCGCGTTTGTAACACCTCCTGCCCTACCTCCACCGCCCCAACCTCACCGATCCCACCCTAGTCTCCAGCCTCCTCTAGGTCCAGCTTGGCTCCACCCTGCCCAGGGAGCTCAGCGTTTTTGTAGCCAGTCAGGGAGAAGCGAGGCGGGACTTCCGGCGTTTGAAAAACTTCCGGCGGAAACCGGAAGATGCAATCACAGGCACAGAATTCCGGGCCTTCGGATACGTGGTGCGGGAAGGTGAGCTGATCGTGTTCCCTGACGGTGTTCCTGCGGGCTCGGGTGAGCCCGGCGCCCTGGCTCCGGTATTTTTGGGGCTATTAAAAAAATTTTGAGCGGTCATTTGGGAAATAACGTTCCTTATTAAAGTGAGAAGTTTTTACTGTTTGTGATCTGTATCTACCACCTTACATTCAGAAAACCTCTGGTAGCTCCCAGGCGCGTGTTAGTTAAAATGCAGCTCTTAGCGCGTAGGGGCAAGGTAAACCCTGGCAAACCTAGATTGTTTTTAAGCTCAAATTTTTGTAGGTGGGAAGGAGGTATCCTTTCACTATCAGATCAGCTGTAAGAGTCAACTGCATTCTCAGCAGTGTGCCTGGCATATAGGAGGCGCTGATTAACTGTTGAGGAAAGGAATGAATGGAAACTATGCAAGTTTCCTGGAACCTCCCATGTGACAGCATGTTATTAATGTAATGTACATGGAGTGAGAAAGAAGCCTAATCTCGGTGTTTGGGGCTTTGGGTTCTCCTCCTTCTGCCACAGAGCTCTTCCTTTTGAATAAACCGTTTAAACTCACCGGATCTGACCGTGTAGAGCTATCACCGTCCCGATACACCAAGGTTGCTGATGCCGTCTCCCATCAGGGCTCCTACAAGAATTAATCAACGAATGCAAAAAATAAATGGAACAACAAATCCATCTTTCTTTGTCTCCTCCCTCCTTCCTTTCTTTCCTCCCTCTAAAAATCAATAAATAAAAAAATAAAAGGAAATATAGAGGCTCTTTCAGGTCTAGTATTTTGTTTTTATCACTCAGTTGGGCATTTATGCTGACATTCTGAACACTTCTGATGATACCCTTAGGGAAACATTTTTAGGTGCTTCTGAAAAAGTTGTTCCCCTCTGTTCTTAAATTTTTTACTTGTGTTTTTTCCTGTTTTAATATTTGCCTTATGCAGTTTTCTCTGTGCCCTTCTCCTGATTTTATCTTTTTTTATATACAAGCAAAGCTTATTTAGAAAGTCACAGAGGTAGAAGAAGTGAGCCCTAGAAGAAACAGATGGGCTCAGAGGGTGGGTAAAGGCTCCATATGGACATGCTCCCTAGAGAGAGCTGCCCTTTGGGTTTGCACTTGCTCTAGTTTAGTGCCTTCTCACTTAGTAACATCACAGAAACCTCCAGGTTATTGATTTGAATACGCTCATGTACCCACAGAGGTAAGACAGCTTGGTAGGCTGGAAAATCTGAAGCCACTAAGAATAGGAAGGTTCTTCTGCACCATCACTTTTTTCAAGGAAGCAATGAGTACCATGTGTGATTTTTGCCTAATAGTGATGGGGAAAACAAGTGTATATTCCTCTAGAGAGACCATTTTAAAAATATGTTCATATGCTCATGTAATAAGTAGTTACAAAGCAACTATTAAGTGCCAGGCTTTGTGTGATGCAGAAATGAATAAGGTTAATGTGGTTTCTTCCTTCATGATGATTACTGCCATGAAGTAAACATGGAGGATGCAGACAATCAATAAAGATTGTAAGTTATGTTATATAGCACCTTATAAAGGAAGTAAACAGGGTCCTATAACATTTCCAGGACACCCGTTTTAGGCATAAAATACTGAGCTCTAAGAGATGAGCAGGAGGAATAGTACTCTGGGCAGAGTGAACTTGAGGTGGAAAAGAATCATGTTTCTTACAAGAAGAAGCTTGTGACTATGGCTGCGGAGCTATAGCAAGTGGTAAATATGATTAAAAAGGTAGGTGGTGTCGGACCTGCAGGCACTTTGGAAGGCAATGGTGAAAATATGGTTCGGTTCTATGTGGAGGATGGGAAATCATTGAATGGTTTCTAAGCATTTTCTTAGTATTTTGGATTGGTATGTGAAGAATGGGTTGAAGAGGCAAGAGTAGAAGCAGGGAGGCCAGTTAAAAGGCTATTATGGTAGTCCGGGTGAGAGATATTGGGGACTAAAGACTCACTGGAGATCATAGAGATTTAAGATACAATTTAGAGGAAAAATTTATTTGGTTTACTGATAGACTGGATGTGGGAGATGAAAGAAAAAAAGATTCATAAGGCTTTCACTTAGCAAATGAAATTTTGGAGTATTATGGATGTGGAGATGTGTATACATATGTCAGAACTTACCAAATTTGTACACTTTAAGCATGTATAGTTTATTGCATGTCAATTACAGCTCACTGAAGCTGTTAAAATTTTTCCAGGGTTCTGGCTTAGCAAAAAATCATGCATCTTAGGTGGATGGCGGTGCCATTTATTGAGATTGGAAAGGCTGGGGCAGGAATGGGTTAAGTAGGTGATATAGGTAATTAAAACCATAGAAATGGATGAAATTTTGGTTAATCTAACAAATCCTATGACACAGCATAAGGGAACTTTGGAGAATGGAGATGGAGAAAAAGTCCCTAAGAACATTGGTCTTTAAACTGGAATTTGCATACCCCTGGGAGTATACCTGGCATAGATAGTTTTTAAGAAACAATTTCTAGGTCCTTAGCGTCTATATATACTCTTTCTTAAGCTGATCTTGAAATTGGCCTCTGTGTTCATGTATATTCTCCTTTCTCACCTCCCTTTTCAAAATGGATTTTTTCCCCACTTGTTTATATCTCACTCATCGTTTCTATGGTAACATTGCCTTCTGAGTGCCTGAAAGGGGCACTTTGAAATATTTTTTTCAGAGGAGTCTTCCTTAATGAATAACCAAAATTTTATGAGCTAGCTAAGTTTTTGTTTGTCCCTATTTTAAACATTTCTGTTGAGGCCAAAGTGTGGAGCTAGAATTGGTGCATAGTGTTCTACGTGGGAGTGTCCGGAATTCAGGTATATTGTACAGTCGGGTGGTGGGAGTGGGTGATCTGGTTGGGCTGTTTGTTGGGGAACACTTTCAGGTTTTTATTCTTTGGCTGGTAAGCTTCTCAAGAGAAGAGCCTTTCCATTCTCCTCTTTAGAGGTTAAGGATCTTTTCAAGCAGCTCTTTATGAGCTTATTGAGAGAAGCGGAGGAGAGCGGGGACGTGATGGTAGGAACAGGCGTTCTCCGTGGTCTGTATGGTTCCCATGCCCATAACTGTCCTTGGTATCCTCTAGTCTAGAGACACTATTTTACCCTCTTCAGAGGTTAAACCTCCAGACTTTTTCCTGGGGCAGTTGCCTAATAGCATGAAGTGGAGTAGGACATTTAGAGATACTCCTTGGCCTCAGACAGCTTACAGCCAGTCCTTAGTCCCTTTACCCTTAGTTTGAAGGTATCAGGTACTGCTTCCTGTGATTTGATTTTTTTATTTTTTTAAGGATACTAAAGAGTAGATTGGTTTGGTTTTTAATTGCTTCCACTGCTGACGTGAGATTTTAATTTTTATGTAGTGAAATCTTGTGTATCTTTTTGCCTTTGTGAATTGAGTCATCCTTCAGAAAATCTTTATTTCCCCCCCTGCACTCAAAATTATGAAAATAGTCTTCTTGATTTTTTTGGCAGTATTTTTTATTTTGTGCATTTAGAATTATTAGTCAGTATGAAATATTGTTGTTCATGGTGTGGCAGTAAGAATTAAACAACTTGTTTTTCTTCCGAGCAGAGCAGCAGATGGTTGTCTTAATACCACTTAATGGATCATCCATTTTTGCCCTGGTTTGAAATGCCACCCCATCACACACTAACTTCCTCTGTTTCTGTTTTAGTGTTATGAAATACATATAACAAAGAAATCACAAGTTACCCATTCCTTTATGATCAGTATCCAGAAGGATTCATTTCAGAAAGAATGACCTACATAAACATAAAGTCCCATTAAGGGGATAAAGGAAAAGATGGAATTTTATTCACTCTACTGCCTGGAGACTTTTCCTTTGCTTTCCTGGTTCCTTCTGGGCACTCTCCTGCCAATAGCTCTGTCTGAACTGAGTTGAGCTATGGCAGTTGGGAGAACACGCTCCCTTTTGTGACAACCCTTTGGTATCCCTATGAGGTATTTCTCCTTGGAGTGGAAGTTAGACCCAGGAACAGTATAACATATGCCTAGTTTAGGAACTTGTTTAAAGGGTTCTAAATATGCCAGAGTCTAATACAGTTTTTGTGGTTTGATTGTTACATTGATTATGTAACTTATCAGCTAAAGTAAATCTGTTTATTTCCTGTATCAGATAATGTCTCCAGTTATTTGTCTTAATTTTTTTAGAGCTGGGCCTTTGAATATGGGAAATATTTAGTGGCTTCAGGTATTGTTATTTAAATATTTGATTTTTTATTACAAGAGAATAGATTATCGTGTTTTAGGAATAACATGACTGCTTATTCAGTCCACATTGTTTGACTGTCAAATCTGTAGACAGACTGTCAGAAGAAGATATACTGCAAGAAGATATAGAAGAGGGAAAATATTTCTTTGTGTGTGTTGTTTTTAAACTTAGTGTGTGAAATACTGGTGGCTTTTTAAAAAATTTTTAAAAAATATATATATTGATTTTAGAGAGAGAAGAAAGGAGAGAGAGAGAAACATTGATGTGAGAGAGAAACACTGACTGGTTGCCTTCCGTGCGCGCCCTGAATGGGGATCGAACCCCCAACCTTTTTGGTGTACAGGGTGATGCTCCAACCAACTGAACCACACTGGCCGGTGCACGCTATATTTCTCATATAGTCTATAGATATAGTTTAATAAAGAACTTTATAATTTGTTATCTGATAAACCATCAAAAACACTCACAGTTTACTCAAGGATATAATTGAATTGTCACCCTCTAGGAGCGTCTGTTTTACCAAAAGGTGGCACACACTCATGATCAGGCTTTTGAAACCATTGGAAGGGTGTTAGCTGCTCTTATAATTGGCAGCCACATAAGAGGGGAAACCAGTGTTTGAGCTTGTGAATGACCCTCTTTCTTTTTCTCCCACCTATGGCATTTTCTTGCAGCAGAGCTACTGGATTTTTAGTTTTTCATGGCACCTCATTTTATAGAGAAAAGAAATGATCAGTCATTCAAGTGATTCACATCATACTGATTTCATGTTCTGTTTCTTCCAGATGTCATCATTGCCAAGAAGAGCAAAAGTAAAGGTCCAGACTGCAGTATCCAAGGATGAATTTTCTTCCTTCTCTGAGTTGTAAGCATATTGGTTTTTTTTTTTTTTAATGGGGGTGGGAGAGTGATGTATATTTTAGAGAATTAATTCATTCTTTAAGTAACTTCATTTGGGATAAGAAGGTTGTGTCTTTTTCAGTCATTCATACAACAGATATTTATTGAATTCATGCTGCGTCCCAGTTCTGTTTAGGTATTGGTACTGATGAACAAGGGGAAAGTAACAAACAAAAAATATAATGATATTTACATACGCTCCATGAGAACAATGAGTTTCATACAGGGTGGGGCAAAAGTAGGTTTATAATTGTGAGTATGTGAAACACAGAGTTTATTCTTATAGTATTAATTTATTAATTATTGTATTTTCTATATGAACAACTGTAAATTTACTTTTGCCACACCCTGTATTGCTTTAGAGCAAGATTTCTCAACCTCAACACTATTGATGGGATAATTTGCTGTTGCGGGGGGGACTGTCGTTTGCAATGTAGGCTGTTTAGCAGTATCTGTGGTATCTGCCTACTAGATGCCAATAGCATCCTCCCAATCTCCCTCCCACCCTCTCACCCCCATCATGACAATCAAAATTGTCTCCAGTCATTGTCAGATGCTCAGATGCTCCCTGTGAGAGTGCCCTGAAGAAATTAATTAAACAAATGATTGATTAATGTTAGGCAGTAATAGTTCTGTAAAGAAACATACAGCAGGGCAAGGGATAGATAGCATGGTGAGTGGTTGTAGCCGGGAGGGACATTTTGGATATACTAGTTGGGAAACTTTTTTTGGAGAGTATGGCAAGAAATCCATACGAGATTTGGGAGTACAGCTTGCAAAGATCTGACGAACGCTGAGGAATGGGTGTTCCAAGCTGAGGGAACAGCAAGTGCAAAGACCCTGAGGCAGGAATGAGCTCGAAGTGTTAAGGGAACAGCAAGAGCAGTGTGGCCAGACCAGAGTCACCAAGAGAGGGACTGGAAGTGAAATTAAAATGGGTAGGATGTAATAGGCTGTGACAAGGTGTTAGGGTTTTATCTGAAGTGGGGTGGGAAGCCACTGGCCGGTTTTGGGGCAGGGATGTGACATGATCTGGTTACGTGTGTAAGAGATCATTCCGGTCTCTTGAAGGTGAACAGACGGTAGGGGTGCCACAGTGGAAGCATGGGATCAGTTAAAGAGATCATTATAGAAGCCGTGGGGTCTTGAGGTGAAAGTGGGGAGAAGTGGTCCAAATTGGGATATATTTTAAAGATAGAGTAGACAGGATAAGCTGATGGAGTCGATGTGGGGAGTGAAGGAAAGACAGGAATTTGGTGAGGGCAGGAAGATCAGGTGTGAGGGTGGTGAAATCAAGAGTTCTGTTTTGGACTTGGTAAGTTTGAGACAATTGTTTGACAGCAAATGCGAGTGGCCATGCTCTTGAGCTCAGGTCAAGCTAGAGACATAACAATGAGATTCCTCTGTATTCAGCTACAGGATCAGATAAGGCCCCCTAGTAAAAGAGCATAGCAGGGGGCTGAGGACTAGGTCTTAGAGGTTCCCAACATTGCAAGGTTGGGGAGAGGAGGATGGGGAAGCAAAGGGTGTAAGGAGAAGCTGCCGGGGAAGTAGAGGGACAACCGGAGGAGTGGTGTCCCTGGAACGTGTGAGAGATGTGCTCTAAGGAGTGAGTGCCAGGTGCTGCTGAGAGGTCAAGTATGATTAGGAGTGAGAGTTGACTCGCTGTCTTAGAACTGCCTCATGTTTAGAAGATAATGCCTGCACGACATTTTTCTTGATAATAACTAAAAGCACTTTTGTGTGTCGTGTAACTTTTGCAGTATCCATACATGGAATAAGGTTAACAATTCCTGCTTGACAGATGACGAGGGTGAGGGGGATTGAAGTCGTTCTGTTCAAGTTGGTGAGAGCATGAAGAGCATTCTGCTTCCTTGGTTTTCTAAATCTCATTCCTTTAATTCCACTGTTACTGTGCTATGCTAGTTTAATGATTTTTCTATGGTGTTTTTTTTTTTTTCCCTTACTGTTAGACTTTAGTTTTAGCATCTGCCTCTGAAGGCAACTCACTTGGAGACTGTCTGTAGCTTGACCTATCACAACTATGCTCTCCCAGAGCGTAATTTAGCAAAGCAGTCATCCAATCAGGTTTTTGCCTCTAGGCAGAATTTAAACCATTCAAAGAGCCAGACATCTCCCTTCGCCAATCTCACTGGAGGAAGTAGTTGTCCTCACCAGTACTGACCTTTTACATGAGGGAAAGAAATACCGCCAACCAGGGTGACAGGAGCGTGATGTTCCTTTACCACAGTTCACATACTGCTTTTTCTCTGCTGCTGCTATGAGTTTAACTCTTGGTAGAAAAGTACTATAGCTGAACCTGGTCCAGTCTAATGAGGAAACAAATCCATTTTGTGAAAGGAACAAAAGGATAAAACAGTTGGAAGGGTCTTGCTACTGGCCTTTTATGTAATTGAGGGTGTTTCCTAGAGCCATTTTCCACTCTTTAGGTTGGTTTGAATAACTTAATACAATTTAAATGAATTTGATTAGCACTTAGGAAATTATCTAAGTGCTTTTCACTGTTAAAATGGAAAACCTCACAATGACTATAGTGTGACATGACCCAGTAAATTGCTTAAGGTAATAAATGACTTCCTGTGTCTTGAGTGTATGTGTGCGTATATTTGTCTGTTAGGTGACAGGTGAATTGAGAGAGACTTGTGATTTACAATGCATCAGGGGGTATTTTTACATTGGTCTCTGATTTACTCTTTTGTTTCAGTTGTTAGCAGTATCTGTTCATAGCTCTCCATATTATATTAAACACCTCCTACCTTATTCTTTTTAAGAAGCATTATATGTCTGGGTTTTTTATTTTTATTTTTATTTTTTTTGCCTTTCACATTTGGCCTCATTTTTCCTAAAATTTTTTTCTCTCAATTTATTCCTAGATCCTCTGCCTCTGAAGAAGATGACAAGGAAGATAGTGCCTGGGAGCCCCAAAAGAAAGTCCCCAGAAATACTAAGCCAGCTGTTCGCAAGGAATCCAGACCAAAGAGGGTGCCCCGGGTGAAGAAGAATGCCCTGCAGATCAGTGATGGCTCAGAAGGAGTGGTGGTTAAGGAGGCGCTGGTGGGTGCCTTAGCTGAAAAGAGGGACACTGTAGTGCTTTCCTAATTACTGATGTTACTTTCTCCTTCTGTATGGTAGGACAAAGCAGATAGATGGCAATGACTTCGTGACAATGGTGTCCTCTGCCATGGGTTTTAGTAGTATTTACCTTCTGATCCACCATGTTGGAGGGGAAGGAATATTTATCAACTGACATATATATGCACCTTGCAGGAAGCACATTGTGTCCACACCACCCTGGATCATAAAAAGAATTATGCGTTACAAAAAGAATTATGCATTTATGCATTTCCAAAACCATTCCCTGTGGTATTCCTTTAAATAACAATTTTCCTAGTACATTTAAAATAATACTCTTTTCATACACAGTGGATGCCTGACTTTCCATGGACACAACACATTTACTGTATATAATAGGGGTTATTATTAGACCTTGCTGTGCCCTTTGATAGGGTTTTTGAATCAATCTTTTCTCCTGTTATCCAGTACCTATATTGCATCATCTTTGCATTCAGGCTTTTCACTGAGCACACTCTTTTAGTGGGTGGGCAGGCTTTACTGAGAAAGAATTGACTTCTGTCATCATTGGCGGAATTTGTAGGTTTTCATAAGCATGGCATAGCTATTGTACTTTAGTAGATTGATTTCTTAATCCAGAAAATATCTCTTAGTTCAGTGGCTCTTTGTGTAGAGTTTACAAACCTTTTGAGAATTTGATGAAAGTTAAGAACCCATTTCAGTGAAATGAGTACAATGTATACATGTCTATTTCAAGGTGGGTACAATTTAACAACCCTTGTCATGGTGACTTCTTGATTTTGCCAGTGATGCTTGGTAGATGTATATTTTTTAAAGGGAGAAAGAGAATTCAAATAGAAAGTCACCTAGGAGACATTAAGTGGGGTAAGGGGAAAGTTAGAATTTCTTTCAAAATTGTCAAAATTCACATGGTTTATAGCTCAGTGAAAGCCTGTGGATCATGTTGTAAGAGTTCATTTCATTAGGCTTCGCATTTTGCTTTGCTGTAACCACTACTGAAGGAAATAATTGAAAACCTCATTTTGGGTAGAGCTAGAATTACTAGGCCTCTAATATTTTTAAGTCTGTTTTTAGCAAACACTGCAGACAAAATTCATCATTGTTCTGTCTCTTTCCCTCCGTGTTGCTGGCATTTATGAGCCCAATAGCCACTCTTCTTCATTCACTGAAGACTTAGTTCCTGCTTCGTGTATTCCGCCTGCCGTCTTCTGTCCTCCTCATCCCTGCCGCTAGGATGAATCCAGGACCCAGTACCGTGTGTCCTTTGTTCTTTGATCTCATTTGACCCAATGACCGTTTCTTCTCTGCATTGCCCAGCCATCTCATGATTTCAACCCAAATCTTGTCGTCAGCAGGCACTGTGCGACCACTGACGTTTCTTTCTCAGCCATTGCACGTTTGTGCTACCAGCTTCTGCTAGCTCACTTGTTCAAGTTCTCTCACTGCCACCACGTTGCACCCTTGTGCCAACTTCTCATCAATAGGTCTCAATCTTAGCTGCATGTTAGCTTCACCTGGAGAACTTAAAATATGCCAACTCCTAGACCCTGTTTCTAGACCAGTTAAATCTGGAAAGAATACTGGGATAGGCAGGGGCACCAGTAGTGTATTTCCTTAAAGCTCCCCAGGTGATTTGGTTTTGTACAGTGAACATGGAGAGTCTCTGCCTAATCCTGCGATTCCAGCACTCCCTCACTGGCATTCAGCCCTTTCCTACCTTATGTAGCCTAATCTCCCATTTAAATCCCTTTCCGTTAAAGACTTTCACCCTTTTTGCCCTTCTCTCCTTCGATGCTATAGGGCTGATCAAACCCTGAGGCAGCTGGAAACAGTCTTACCAATGACCTAATTTGTTCTTTTAGATCCATAATCTCAGAACTCACACATGTGGTAAACTCATTTTTCTTCCCCAGCAGATATGTTTTTCCACTTTTTCTCTTTTCTTCTTTTTTTAAAATATATTCTATTAATTTATTTTTAGAGAGGGGAAAGGAGGGAGAGAAATATCAGTGTGTGGTTGCCTCTTGAGCGCCCCCAACTGGGGAGCTGGCCTGCAACCCAGGCATGTGCCCTGACTGGGAATTGAATCATCGACCCTTTTGTTTGCAGGCCAGCATTCAGTCCACTGAGCCACACCAGCCAGGGCCTCTTTTCTTAAACTTACTTCAATTTCTTTATTTTCTCTCTTAGCTGATGACAGTGCCTTTTATGTATTTGAGAATATATGAAGTTTCCCATTTCTCATGACCAGACTAGCTATTTTTGCATTCATCTTCTGTCCTGTTAGAGTGGAAGAAATATCATTGCTCCTGTCAAGGGTTGGTCCCCCTGCTTGGGCTTTAGATCCTGTCGCTTCTTGCCTTTTCAAGCTCTCTGCTCCTTTTGTCATCCCCTTTCTTTTCTTTGGCCAGCTTTTCTTCCACTGGCTCAGTCGTTACAGAGTATAAAAATGTTCTTTTATATCTAATTTTTAAGAAGCTTCCCCCAACTCCATATTCCTTTCCAGTTATTTGTCAAGTTCACACAACACAAGACAAGGTTAAGGCTGAGGTCTCTGACTGATTAAACTGGTAAAGATACAATGATCTACTTTTTGATTTAGACTGTTTCTTAATTACAGAGATAGCAAAAAGAAAAATGGTCAAATTCTTCTAGGAGTTTTGGATTTAGTCATAGGCTATATAATAACCATTTGCTAGGAGTGATTTTAAAAACCCATGAAGGCAAAAGAAAATAAACTTTGATTATTCAGTCTGTCAAAGATTCAGGTTAACTATACAGAGGAAAACTATTGTCACGGAGGCTTATAAACTTGTCAAGCACTGAAGGAGCTATAGAATCTTAGAAGCTTCAAAAAATGGAGAGATGTTTCCCTATGTTTTTGATAGTTTAGGTCCATGTTTCTCAAAATTTTTGGTCTTTGGATACCTTTACACTTTTAAAATTTATTGAGATCCCCAAAGAACTTTTACTCATGTGGATTATATCTATCAGTATTTATTGTAGTAGAAATTAATGAGAAATTTTAAAATATTGTTCAATTTAAAAATAAACCTGTTACATGTTGATACACGTAACACTTTAATGAAAAATAAGTATATATTTTTTCAACAACAACAAAAAAATGAGAATGACATTGTTTTACATTTCCCCAAATACCTTTAATGTCTGACAGAAAATAACTGAACGATATAAAGAAAGCTCTGCCTCTACACAGATACTTCCCTGGTATTTGGAAAATGGAGTATGGCTGCTTGAAAATAGATTTTTTCAAATAATTGTGGATATTCATATTTGATTCTTTATCAAAACTCAGTAAGTGGTAGTTTCTTTGTTTTTTAAAAATTTGTTTATTGATTTTTAGAGAGAGAGGAAGACGGGGAGAGACAGAAACACACACACACACACACACACACATATCAATTTATTGTTCCACTTATCTATGCATTTATGAGTTAATTCTCATATGTTCTCTGACCAGGCATTGAACTTGCAACCTTGATGTATCAGGATGCTCTAACCAACTGAGCTACCTGGCCAGGAGTAAGTGGTAGTTTCTTAAAGGTTTGTTGCATCGTGGTAGCTGGTACCATGTTAATGAACTTTTTATACTGTTATATTAAAATCCATTGGTCTGTTATAATTTGAATAGATCTTTTACCCGTGCATGATTTTGTAACATTACATAGTGGTCATTTGAAAAATATTGGTTCACTGATTTTTGCATATCTTCTAAACAGTACCTTTCATCATACAATGTCAGAAATTCACATTTTTTTAATATAACCACTGATTTCATCACAGTGTTGGAAAACTGTCAAGCTCACAGAAGCAGATAAAAATTTTCTGATTTTCACTTTAAAGTCTGAATTTTATTACTGGTCCAAAGTCAGGTATTTCTTTGAAGTGACAGTCTGACCGAAACCCACATCTGATTGGCCATAGTTTGTCAGTCATTCTTTCAAGTGAAAGGGGCGTCTATGAAAAAAGAAGCTAGGTCAGCTCACGGCTGAACCGGCCACACGAGTACTTTTCCCCAAGACAGCCACTGCACATCAGTACACATTGGTAAGGCAGCAGAAGTGCTTTACGTGTACTAATGTCAGTACAGGTTATTTAAAAGGTATACTTTCCAGGATCGATACTTTAAAAATTAATATTTTTTACTGCTTTATTCTTAAGTGGTACTGACACTGTTTTATTGCAAGTGTGTGGCAGCGAAGGGAACAGTGATTGCTAGTACAGCTGGTGACGCCGTGATTTTAGCTACCATTGCTCTTGCCGAATCCTTGCAAATTTCAACAGTTGTGAAAAAGGGAAGTAATGTCTCAGCACTATTATGAACGTAGCTTTGACCTCAGGGATCTCCTGAAAGGGTCTTGAGGTCCCCCAGGGGTCTGTGAACAGCACGGAGAAACAGTAGATAAATCTTACCTGATGACTCCAGAGAAGGTATCTTTAAGTGTCTAATTTATTATTATTGGGTTTTTTTCCCTCTTACTTTAAACCTCTCACCTTTAGTCATTTTATTTTTTTCTTAATTTCTTCATCTACTTCTTTTCTTTCTATTAGGGAGTGGTCTAGGTGTGGTAGTGGTGGTAATGATATTGGTATTTGCAAATATCTTGTGTTATTATTGGCCAGACAATATGCTAAACACTGCATTTGGTTGATCTTACTTACTCCTCACAATAGCCCCTTGAGGCAAGTGCTATTATTATCCTTATTTTATAGATGAGAAAGCCAAGGCAGAAGACATTAAGTGACTTAGATAGTAAGTGATAGAATTGGGTTTCTAAGTCAGGAACATGATTTTGTCAGCATTTCAGGAACTGATACATTTCTCAGGGGTGTTTTTACATCAGCCATGCTCATAACAGTGATGTATAAAACCAGAGTGTTGGTTTAATAATACTTTGATCTAGTTATCACAAAGAACTTACTTGTCTCTCTTTAGAGGCTGAAGTAAGTAGGGAATTAAATAGTAATCAGAAATTTACTTGATGACCATTGACTCAGAGTAGGAGAATTGGATAAAGCCATCTCTTTGGGTTTATTGAATGCCTGCTGTGGTCTAGGCACTGTGCTTGTCCCAGTGACAATTCAGTGTTTTAATTGCAGGAATCTAAGGTAATCTGTGTCCATCTTGCAGGAGGCTTGTCTTACCGTTGGGTCCAAAATGGCCAGAATCTGCTTGCTCAGCTTTCCTCTTAGAAGATTGCTGATTATATTTGTTTTTTACAGTTCTTTGCTCCTCTATGGCGGACAACCCTCAATGTGATTGCCACATTCTTTAACTATGTCAGTTCATTTGATCAGGTTATTATCAACTCTGATGGAGTCATTCTATTTTTATTTCTCTGTTCTTATCCATTATGTTTCAACTGAAAATGTAATACTTGGAGGTCTCTTTAGTGTATATCATTTCCAGGTTCAGGTGGTAGTGGTTGGGCATTAGGATGGGGTGCTCTTTATTGTAGTAGGTCTCAGTATTTTCAGCAGTCACTAATTTTGGAAAAGCATTCGATATGGGAGAAAATTGAATTTTAACTGAATTTAGTTTGGGAGTTGTCCTTTTGTTCTGGTTTGTGCCATCTGCGTCACTTAGATAAATGAAAACAAGCGAGCTTGTGAAATTGTAAACCCCGTATGGGCAGGATCTGTATCTTATTTAGTGCCCAGTGATGCCAGGTTCTTTCACACCTGGGGTTTCACCTGGGTATGTATGTGTGTGGGGGAGGTGTGTATCCAGTGGCCTCTGTACATGCGTGAACTGCCTTGCAAACTCCTATTAAAGAAAGACTCCTGACACTACCCTGCTGTCATACTTTCTTCTGTCCTATATTCTTCCGTATAACTTGGCGGAAGGTGTAGCTTGTTGGATTTTATCAGTGTGTGTTTTTCTTCTCTCTCTAAATGACTGATTTTTTATTGCAAGTTTTATTTTATTTATTTTTTAAAACTAGGTTTTTATGGCCCATTCTCTCCTTAAACCCTCCCCTGAGGATATATTTATTTTAGGGAGGGAGGCGGTGGAGGTGGGGTGGGAGGGAGGGAGGGGGGGTGGGGAGAGAGAGAGTGAAGGAGAGAGAGCATGCCCAATCTGAGCAGGGAGCAACATTGAAACATTGTTGAAATATTTATTGGCTGCCTCTGGTGTGCTCCCCAACTGGGGATCGAACCCTCAGACTTTTGCCGTATGGGATGATGCTCTAACCAACTGAGCCACCTGGCCAGGGCTTGATTACAAGTTTTAAATCTTGGTTTTTCTGGCATGTGTAGCCCTATCCTTTAGTTATTTATTTAAAATCCTCACCTGAGAACATGCTCACTGATTTGAGGGGGAGAGAGAGAGAGAGGGAGAAAGAGAGAGGGAGAGAGAGAGCGGGAGAGAGAGAGAGGGAGAGAGAGAGAGAAACATTTTCTGGCTGCCTCCTGCACGTGCCCTGACCAGGGATTGAACCCATACCTTTTTGTGTACAGGATGATGCTCCCATCAACTGAGCCACCTGGCCAGAGCCCTTTAGTCATTTTTAAAATTCAACTTTTTATTTCTAGATAATTTCCCATGCAGTTGTAAAAATATACAGAGAGATATCATGTGCCCAATATCCCCAGTGGTAACATCTTGCAAAATTTAGTAAAATAATCACAACAGGGATATTGTTGTTGATAAAACTCACTGATCTTATTTAGATTTCTCCAGTTTTATTTGTACTCATTTATATATATGTGTATATTTAGTTCTATGAAGTTTTATCCCATGTATATCAGATTTGTGTATCACCACAAGGACCTAGGGTTGCCCTTTTATAGCCACACCCAGCTCCCTCCCACCCTCCCTCCCCCTTATCCCCTCCCTGCCCCCAATTTCTGACCTCTGGCAACTACTAATTTGTTGGGAATGTTATATAGTATGTAACTTTTTGAGATTGGCTACCCCCCACCCCCCATCCAACATAATGTCCTTGAGATTCTTCCAAGTTATTGTGTGAATAGTTTGTTCCTTTTTATTGATGAGTAATATTCCATGGTAATTAGTTTTTATCTTCTAATGCTTTGTGTGTTTTCTTTGTGGTTCTATAGACTACTGCTGTGGCTGATGTTGATTTGGAAGACAGAAAAAATAAATTGGCTACTGTGCAGACTCTGAAAACAGCAAAGACCAAACGGAAAAGTTCAGCTCAATTACCTTCAGCTCAGAAGACCAAAAAGCTGAAAGTCGATGAAGAAACCAACAGAGCTGGCAACTTCAAGAGTGAGAGTAACAATACAGAAACACCATCCACAAGCACCCTGTGGGAAGGGGCCTGCAAGAGGGAAGAGAATGAAGATGACTGTACATCTGGCCAGTCCCCATTAAAGACAGTGAAGACCGAAATACTTCCTCAGGGGCAGCCTGACAAGTTTCTGGCAAACGCCAGCAATATTACAGAGGAGCTGGAAATGAACTGGGACATAGTACAAGTATGTGCAGCCTTTTTCTGTACTTTAAGGTGCCCAGAGGAATGAGAGTATCCCTAGTAGTCTCTGGAGATCAGCTCCTTGTTTCATCTTTAGTTTTGAAATTCAGTCTATTTTATACATTGACTTGATTTTGTTAACCAGTTGATTATGGTAATTTTTTAGTACTTTCTCTGGTTTTTTCCTTCTGTTTTTTGCAGATCTTGCACATCACGATTGAAACAAAACTTAATGCTTTTTGTGCTTTACTTTGAAAAATCTGTTTAGGTTTTGCTAAGAGTTACTGACAGTGCATTTCATTTTTTTTCTTCTCCAGGCTGACTTCTCTCAACCTTTCTGATTACATGTACATTTTGGTGAAACTTTTAGTCTTTTTAAGAAAGAATTAATAATTATGAATATGTAGTACTATGTGTATATGATACAAAATTCAAAAGATACAGATCTTTGTATTCTAACTTTTATCCAACTAATTATCTCTCCTGAAAGTAAGCCATGTTTCCATTCTTGCTAATCACTTTATATCAGTTAATATATGAGTAGTTGCCTGGTATTCTACTCTGTGGGTGTATCATAATTTACCAATTGCCCATTGCACACTTAGGTTTTGTCAAACTTTTACTCTGTTGAAATCAATTCTTCCAAAAAAATTCACTATAAGTAATTCCTTCTCCAGAGGAATAAATATATCAGGATAAATTCACATTGAAGTGTTCATGTATTGTAAATATTGATAGATGTTGTCAAGTTGCTCTTCTTCAGAAGTTAAACCATTGTACTTCCTCACTAACAGTGGTTGAAAGTGAGTTTCCTTGTCCCTCATGCCAATAAAGTGAGTTACCAATCCTTGATCTTTGTGGCCAGTCTGAGAAATACCAAGTGCATGCATATCTCATTGAGCCCTGTAGAATATAAATGATAGAGTGGTTTTAATTGGATTTTATTGAATTAGTGAAATGACTATTTTAGGATTGTCTATACATATATATATATATGTATATATATATATATATCTTATATAGTTTTTTAAAGTATATTTTACATTTTAACCACAGCAAGTAGTTTCTAAGTGATTGCAGAACATAATTTGATGCTGTATTTTAAACTATACGTTATAATATAGATGTTTAATTTTCGGGATTTTAAATAACTAAGTGTACTTAATTTACAGGTTTTATCTGAGAGAACTAATATTGAACCTTGGGTTTGTGCCAACATCATTCGTCTCTTTAATGATGATAACACAATTCCCTTCATTGTACGTTATCGGAAAGAGCTCATTAACAACCTTGATGCTGACTACTTGAGAGAAGTTCAACAGACTCTAGAGGAGCTACGGTAAGAAATGTGGGAAGAGATGGGCCTAGTGTAAAGGGAAGGAGGCCACATGAACTGATGAGGAGAAGCAGCGAGGAAATGAATGACAATATATTTCAACAGTTTCAATGTTTTGTGTTTTTGAAATTAAAAAAAAAATATTTTATTTATTATTTTCAAAGAGAGGGGAAAGGAAAGAGAAAGAGAGAGCGAGCGAAACATCTATTGTCTGCCTCTTGCATGCCCCCATCTTGGGGACCTGGCCCACAGCCCAGGCTTGTGCTCTGACCAGGAATCATACTGGCAACTCTTCACTCTGGGACAATTCTCAACCCACTAAGCCATGCTGGCCAAAGCTGTTTTGTTGAATTACTGTTATCTGGTTGTAGTCCTATTCTGACAGCGGAAGTCGGCTCTATTTTACTTATACAGGGGTGTACAGGGTCCCTCTGCTGGTGTGTTTGTGCATAGCTCGGGCATGATGAGAAAAGTGGTTTGCAGTGAAAGTGTGTGCCTGAGTTTGAGTGTCGTGTTCTCTCACAGAAATGATTTGTATGACAAAATTAGGACTGCCAGCAGGAGACTCAGAAAAATACAGTTTTGTCTAAATCTTCAGTGGTTTGCAAAAAAATTGCCCTCTTAATACTATAAAGATGTGAAATGGAAAGTTCTTTGGCAGTAGAGAGGTTTGTAGGAAATTGGTGTATTTCCTTTTTCTACTTTTTAAAATGGATGGTCATTTTATATTAGGGGAGTGTAAATTTTATATGGTTATAGAATGGAAAGTACCCTTTAAAAAGTTATGTCTATGGATTTATTGTAATAACTCTGAAATACACATATAGAAACTATAAAGACTATAAGACTCTGTATTATTCAGTAAAGTTTATGAAAACACTCTCCATCATTCATGCATTTATTGTATTTGTCCTATATGCGAGGTGCCATGTTGTTAATGTGTGTGTTCTTCAAGTCTACAAAAAGAATCTGATTAAAACTGATACAATACTACCATTAAGCCATTCTAAAAGTATTGAGTTATTTTTATAAGCCAAATAAGCTTCCTGTGATTTGGGGGGAACTTTTCCACCATGTGGAGATATTTTGTTGAGAGCAAAATCAGTTACCAACTCAGAAGTATAAATGACTAGCTAACCAAGCAGTCTCAGATTAAAATCTTCGAGGACCAGGCTAGTATAACCAAATAGCAAAGGATAAGAACTGGAGAGCACAGGTCCTAAGAGAGAGACAGCTGCTCTACTGTTCTCCAGCTGATTGCTGATATGCGGGGTTATCTACCCAGTTTGACAGATCTTTCTCTTTCTCAAAAGAATCCAGTAGTATGGGTTTCTATGTACAAAACTTCGGAGCCAGATAAACATCATCTATGGGCCACATCCCGAAGGCCAGTTTTGCAGTTTCTGTAGTGAGCCTTCTGTTTGGTTGAGTGCAAGGTAATGAAGAAAATCTGAGGGTTTTGGGATCTGAAATTATGAAGTGTCACAAACAAGCAAGGATAGTTTAAAAAATTTAAAATACCCTTACAATTTTTGGTTGTACCTATGGCATTATTACTATGATGATGATTATTATGTTATTTTTCTATTAAAAAAAACCACTTCTGCAAGAGAGCCCCATTCTTACATTAGTAGAGGAATGCTTCTTGAAGTAACTGGGGCTTAGAAGATCTTTATATCATGCAGAGATTTCTTTATGGTAAGGAGATAAGATCTCTTTTTTCTTAAGCTTGGCATTTTCTTTATCTAGAGCATTAGGTTTCAATCTGTTGACTATTACTCATAAATGAGTAGTGAAACAAATCGAGTAGGTCATTACCATTTAAAAATGAAATAGAGAATAGAAGATGTGAGTTTTATGCTAAAGGTAAATATTGTTTAATAAACATGTTTATATATGTGTATATGAACATGTAATTATTAATTAACATGATTATGTGCATATGTATCATTGAATCATTTTTATTAAACAATATTTATCTTTATAAACTGCTCTCATATTTTCTATTTCATTTTTTTAAGTGGTAATGACCTACTCAATTGGTTTCACTACATACACACACAGATACATACATAAACACACACTGCGTTGCAAGGTAAAATAAATTTCTTACCTGAAGGGTTACTATTAAAAAAGTAAATTAAATAGTATGATTTTGGATAGTTAGAAAAGTTCTTTGTATTTCTCTAAAGATGCCTCTCCTTTTCCTCATATGGACGCCAACAGGAAAATCGGTCTTTTGTCAAAATGACTGTGGTAGGCTCCAGCCCCTGGGCTGCCAGGGCCGTAAAAGACTTACAGGTTGTAATCTAAGGGCTATATGTCCTTCATCTTTAATGTGTAATCTTCTGCCTTTGGATTTTTTTCATAATTTGATTTAATTTTTTCATCATTTTTAACAATTTATTTTATCATCTCTCTGATTTTGCCCATCATTTTAGCACTACTGTTGTTAGGCAGATCCTGTAAATAGGAACAGGTAATGGAATAGGACGAGAGGCACTGACTATAACAATAAGATTGCATATTCACAGTGAAAAATTATTATAAAGTGGTAGAGCAACTGTGCCTTGCTCTTGCACCTACCTGTGCATTGATCCCTTTATATTGGTTCCTGGAGTCAGCTTTTCTCTGTGAAATCCTGATTCTTTGTAGTGGAAAATGGTACAACCTCAGTTCTCTAATATCTCCCATCTTGAAAAATTTGGTTCTTGACCAAGCTGTTCACAGAAAATAATGTCTTGGTTGTCGAACAAAACTTCGGTTCTCAACCCAACAACCCTTTCATGTTGATATCTGTATGATCAGTCACCATATGATTCAGTTTTTGAACAAATTGCTTCTTGAATAAACTTCTGGAACAAATTAAGTTCAAGAACCGAGGTTCCACTTATTTAGAAACCAATTATGAGTGCTAGGTGTACTCATCCTGAACAGTGATACCCAATAGCAATGAGTACACTTGTCACCCATAAGTTGGTGTCTAAGTGCCATTCTCCTGATTTCAGGGCTGGGGTAGAGAAAGTAAAAGATGAGCCTGGAATATCTTGTGCCAGAGAATAAGGAGTGCTTAAAGAATGATGGAGATGTGTCGAAAGGCCACAGAATCTAACCTGAAGGGGTTACTTCTAGTCAAATATAGAACAATTTGAGCACTAAAATAAATGATAGCAATGGGTTATAATCACTAAGAAAAATGAAAAACCATGAGTCCTTAGTGATATGAATAAGTTGAAAGTTTATTGAGGAATGGGATAATCAAAAGTACCTCACCACAAAATACTTAATTACAAAGGGAATAAATATTACCTGTGTTGTAGAGAAACCCACAGATACTACCTTGTCAAATGATTAAAGTTAATTAGTAATGGGACAAATATAAATCATCGTGATACCTAT
Source organism: Pteronotus mesoamericanus (assembly GCF_021234165.1). NCBI lineage: Eukaryota > Metazoa > Chordata > Mammalia > Chiroptera > Mormoopidae > Pteronotus > Pteronotus mesoamericanus. The sequence goes on from NW_026555001.1 coordinate 1,845,752, forward strand.
TTGTCACATTGGATATAGTGAGAAGAACTAGAGCTTCACTTGCGGTGATAGTCTCGCTAAAGATTGATCATCTGAATCAAAGTGTGAGTAAACATTAGAGAAACCCAAAATTTGGGACATTCTTCAGAATAACTGACCTGATTCAAGCCTTCTAAATCAAGGCTTTGAGGTGAAGGAGAGACTGAAATACTGTCTCAGTTTGAAGAACACAATAGATACATGGCAATCGCATGCAACCCATGATTCTTAATTCAATTTACTACGAAGGACATTATTAATACAGTTGGTGAAACTTAAATGAAGTCTGAAATCTGAGGATCAGATGATAGTAACATCAATATTAATTAATTGGTTTTGATGGTTATATTGTTATGTAGGAGAAGATTCTTGTTTCTAGAAAATGCACATTAAAGTATTTGAAAGTAATGGCAACTTATTTTCAAATGGTTCAAAGCGGGGAAAAAATTCTTTTTCCTTTACCTACAACTTTTCTGTAAGTTGGAGATAGCTTCAAAGAGAAAGTTTTGACATACAGGTCTTGTATGTTACAACAGTTTTTATTTTCAGGGCTGTTGCAAAGAAGGTTCGTAGTACAATCCAGAAAATTAAGAAGGAAGGAAAGATGTCTGAATGCTTGTTAAGAGCCTTGCTGAACTGTAAAACTTTTGAAGAACTAGAACACGTGGTAAGGAGCCCTTTTTATCTTTTAATGTAAACCTAACCATATTATGATTAAGGTCTGTTTATAGTCAAAGAAGACCTGGAAATAAAAAGCTAAAACCATGAGCCATCATTATTTAATTGAACAAAAGATTTATTCTTTATTCAATAACTATTATATACATATTTGTGTTAGGCTCTTGGGTTTACAAAAATGAGTAACCCATAGTCCTTGACTTCAAGGAATCCCCAGTCAAATAGGGAACAAGGAGATTAGGTTGTCGGAGTGTGAAGCTTTAAGGGAGAATCCTGAGCTGAAGGCCGAGTTGTGTCTTCAGCTTGTAGTTGGTGTATGAAACCGTGAGGACGCAAGATTCCACTCAAGGAGAGTTGGTGGGGTAGGCAGGTCAGGGTAGACCGCAGAGGGACACCGACTTTTAAAGCGTGGGCTGAGGAGGGGAGAGCCTAAGGAGGAGACGTGGGAAGAATACGTGAAGTAGGCGGAGAATCAGATGATACCGTGAAAGGCCAGGAAAAGGAGTATTAGATGGAGGAACGATGAATAGTTTAGTAATTAAATGTAGCAGGGAGGTTTGGCAAGATACAGAGCGAAAAGGTCTATTTGGTGATTAGGGGATCAGTGTGGACCTTTCTGGTATCACCTTCAGCAAGCTGTGTGGACAGGGGCCAGATGACAGCAAGTTAAGGAGGGAACATGGATTAGGAAGTGGAAGCACTGACTGTTGACAGCTTTTGGAAGAGCTTGCTTGAGTCGAGAGAACTTCACAGCCTTTGCAGTTCAGGCACTGAATTTTTAAAATGAGTGGACCCAAACAAAAAACTAATTTTAAGTATATATAAAAGTGTAAAGAGTCAGATAAGGAACAATCTTTATGCAGTCAGTATTATGTGGTTAGTATTAATTCTTCTCTGATGGAGGACGAAAGAGCTGATGTCGGATATCTTTAGCTTTCGCTCTATGTCCTCTAATTTTGCTTCCTAGTTTTAACTTTTGCTTTTTAAAACTAAACGATGTGGTATGTTTTCTGACTTTTTGTTTTTCTAGTCAGCTCCATATAAAACTGGGAGCAAAGGCACCAAAGCCCAGAGAGCAAGGCAGTTGGGATTAGAGGAAGCAGCCAGGACCCTGCTTGAGAATCCGGGGATGCTCAATCTGCTGTCTTACATTCGACCCAATGTAAAAGGTACCTGCTTTACCTAAAGAAATAAGCCCTGTTTCTTTTTAAATTTGAAAATATATATTAAAATTTTTGCTTAAGTAATGACTGTACAAAAAATGTATAGTATATAAAGAATGAGGAATTCTCACAAAATAAACCCCAGTATACCTCTTGCTTAGCCATTCAGTTTTCCTCCTTTGATAAAGTACCTGTTCTAGACTTTTACCCATTTTTTATTGTGTTGTGTCTCTTCTTATTATTAACTTATAAGCATTTTAAGATATTCTTCTTTAGTTATCTGGGTTGCAGATCTTTTCTCCCAGTTTATAACTTCTCTTTTCTGTATGCTGTACCTTGGTAAGTAGAAGAAGGTCTTATGTAGTTTTATACTTAATATAGTTAGTATATTAATCTTTGCAATGTATTAATCTTACTTTTAAAATAATTGCTTTTCTTTTCTTTTTAAAGAAATCCCTTTATATCCTGAGGTTATAAGGATAATAATGATTCTCCACATTATAAAGATTCTCCTATTGTCTTTTAAAACTTTTATCCTCTTTCAAAAAATTTATTTAATGATAAAGTCATAGAATTTCAGCAGTTCCGACATACATGAAGTGTCCGCTAAAGTCCTACTGTCACACTGCTGCTCACCAGGAGTGAAGAGTTTGTCTTCTTCCGGAAGGCAGCTGCCTATCCTTTGTGTGTGTGTGCACGAGAGAGAGAAAGAGAGAGCGAGGGAGTAAGGCAGAGCTTTTTCTGAGGAAAATCCAAGGAAACCGACAACTGATACATGTCAAGATACATTGCTTTTATTTGTCAAAATGAGGGCCTTAGAGTGCGAGCTTGTTGAGGAAGAGAGGCCTTTTCAGGAGCTCTGATAGGGCTGAAGGGGGAGAGCGAGACTCTGGTGACCCCTGCAGTCAGCCTAGTTTCCTTCGGCCTTTGGATTCTTCAGGCTCTGAGACATAACTATCTGTAGGGGGCAGTGCCTGATTACAAAATCGGCGCTGTGTGTGGAGCTGCAGAGACTCACAGCATACTGTACCTTGTTTTTAAGAAAATAATTCAGTAAATGTGAGTTTGCAATGAAAAAATTGAGTGTGTCTGTAAAAGTACATATATCTCTTCATATACAAAATCACACATCTCAATATGTGTTTTGAAAAAGACAATGATAGAAAGAAAAAGCAAATTAGTATTATTTCAGTAGAGCGATGGGTTGAAATGAGTAAAATTCAAGTTTAATTTTTCTAAAGTGTGGGATTTTTAAATGGTTGCAACATTTAATAATTTAATAGTAGCTGGACTCTATAGCCATGTATTAAGTTTGGCCCAGTCATGATATGTTTCAATAAAATATAATGTTGAAGCTTTTAGAATGTTAGATGAATAAAGGCTTATTGCTTATTTTAGTTTTCTCTTATTGTTGATTTCCTTTCCTTCTACTTCTTACCTCCCGTGCTATAAGTTTTCCTTAGTTCCCACTCATACTGAGTTCCTACTGGGTAGGCTTGATAACCATATCTCTCTTGACTGTCGGATATGGGGATGATTCTGGACTACATGTGATGATGTTCACTTGGTGATACTTCTGATGATGGGAATCTTTCAGGGCCCAGCGCAGTGACAGTAGTACTACATATATATCCGGACTTCCTGTTTGCTTTACTCCCTCTTTCTGATCACAAGTGTAGAAAAATTAATTAGTTCCAAACAGGCTAGATACTGCTGTTTACAGTTTGCCTGGAATGTTTCCCCTTTGTTTTGGTCCCCTCAGTCTTTATTTTTTTTATCCTCACCCAAGCGCATGCCTGTTGATTTTAGAGAGAGAGGAAGGAATGGAGAGAGAGGTGGTTGGAGAGAAACATCAATGTGAGAGAGAAAAATCGATCAGTGGCCTCTCGCACTGTGCGCCCCACAGGAGGACTGAACCTGCAACCCAGCATGTGCCCTGACCGGGAATCAAACCTGCAACCCTTTGGTTTACAGGAGGGTTCTCCAACCAACTGAGCCACACGGACCAGGGCTGTCCTTTCATTCTTTATGCTGCACACATACTCATGATCACCTTCAATTTATTAATGTTCTTTTTTTGGAAGATATTTCTCTGTTCCCTTTATTTTAATGCCTTTTTTGGTAACTTCTCCAAAAACATCAAGAAAGATGGAATTTTTTTTCATTGTATTTTATTGTTTATGCTATTACAGTTGTCCTTGCTTTTTCCTCTGTTGCCAGCCCCCGACCCCTCTCTCAGGCAATCCTCTCATTGTTGTCCTTCCTTTCCATGGCCATGCACGGATGTTCTTTGGCTAATCCCTTCACATTTCATTCAGTCCACCCCCTTCCCCTCTGGCAGCTGCCAGTCTGTTCCATGTAACTGCGCTTCTGTTTCTATTTGGTTTGTATTACTGTTTTCCTAAAGAAGCATTTCATCATTCTCATTATTCTTCAAGGAAATATTCAAGAAACCAGGTATTTTCAGTGTTTTTTTTTTTTTTTACCCCAATAGAAGACACATCTTAATTTTCTTACTTGCCACTGACAAACAAGAATTTAGTCTGAATAAAAAAGACATACTATGCCATGGATGGATTATATCCTAGAAGATCCAGAATATTCCTGTGTTGTGTACATGGGAGTGGCTGATTGTTCTGTTGTGTTTAAGAAGAGATGGTCTTAGTGCAGATAAAGTGAAAAGAAGTGTTGCCCTTCGATTTTTGTTACAGTTGTGGATGTTTGAAGAATCTACAGCTGGAAAGCTTTTACTACAGGGCAAAGGATATGATTTTCTGGTTCTGTGGCCTTTATTTTCTTCTGATTTCACAGAGGTGCTAAACTCTTGAAACTCCTCTTATCTTTGGTTGTATTAAGCCCCCCAAATCAATTCTCTTTGATGGGAGAAGGTGCTTTTTCAAAAGAGACAGGGAGTCCTTTTAGTCCTTTCTCTCCCTAGTTGTACTGAGCTGGTGTATGTTATTTAGGTGAGCTTTTGGGATGTCTGATACTTTCTACTTCCTGTTGAGAACCACTCCTCTAGCCATAGCAAAGGGCACCACCCCAGCCGTGCTTTTCTCTTTTTAATTTTTTTTTCAATGGCAGTTTACATTCGATATTATTTTGTATTAGTTTCAGGTGTACAGCCTAGTGGTTAGACAATCATACGAAGTCTGTCCATAAGGTATCCGGCTATATAATATGAAAAATAGAGACATTTATTGAAGAAAATACAAGAAACAAGAAACATTGTACATAGGAGAGTGACACCTCAGTCCCCTTCAAAGTAGGCATCTTGGGACCGCACATAATTCTAATTGCCATTAGCTGCCCCATCATATTTTCCTGAATCTCATCGACAATCTGAAATCTCTTCCCTTTCAAAGTTGATTTAGTTTTGGGAAAAGCCAGAAGTCACAGGGCATCAAACCTGGGCTCTAGGGGGGCTGAGTCATTTGAGTGATTTGATGTTTTGGCAAAAAACTGGAGGAGATGTGATGTGTAAGCAGGCATGTTGCCTTGATGAAGCTGCCAATCACCAGTAGTTCATAACTGCAGCCTTATGAATCGTCTAAATAATTTCCACAGAGGAATGTTCAAGCTTAATGCAAAATTTGATTCATATTCATTGCTCTATTTGCTCAGTCATTTTGAATGTGACGGCCACACAATACACATGCTCACTCAAGGGTGTCTACTGCCCCTACTGAGTGGTACAGTGACATTATTGTTGTTCATGCATGCGCATTCCAGTCCACTCTTGGCTATCTTGGCAACACTGATATTGTGCAAACCATTTTCGTTATATTAACAGTGGTTGGACTTTTTCCGAACAGATCTTGTGTACTTTACAAAGTGTTCCCCCTAATATTTCCATCACCCAGTTGGCCCTAGCACTAGTTTTTAAACTTAAAAAATAAATTGTCTATTGATTTTTTTTGTTTTAGAGAGACGGGAAGGGAGGGGGAAAGAGAGGGAAGAAACACTGATATGAGAGAGAAATGTCAATTGATTGCCTCTCATACATGTCCCTACCAGGGACAAACCCACAATCTAGGCATGTGCCCTGATCGGGAATCGAACTGGCAATCTTTTGCTTTGCAGAACAACATTTAACCAAGTCACACCAGTCAGGGCTGGTTTTTAAACTTCAGTGTGTACCAGAATCATCTGTGATAGTCTGTAAAACAGTGAGAGCCCACAGTCTAAGAATTAATTAATTAATTCATTTTAATTTTCTGATGATATGTTTATCGATTTAGAGAGCGAGGAAGGGAAGGAAGGGAGAGAGAGAAGGACATCAGTGTGAGAGAGAAATGTCAATCAGTTGCCTCCCATATGTGTCCCAACCAGGGATTGAACCCACAGCATTTTGATATATGGAATGACACTCCAACCTAGTCACCTGGCCAGGGCTAAGAATTTATATTTTTACAAGTACCTAGTATGAATTTATTTTTGGTTCCTTGGGCTGTACTTTACAAAACACTGCTCTAGAGCTCTAGAATAATTTTAATTACATAGGTTAACAAATCGTGTCCCCCCACAAATGATGGGTGTTTTCAAAGGCCATTGTTATAATAGCAAAATCTATAATATCCTCTTTTTTTCCTTTTATTGTTTTTTCTCAATGTGGGTTACATATTTACTACTGACTTGTCATCATGGTGTTCTCATTAAACTTTGTGTGATGGTACTGGGAGATGCTTCGGAACATAAGGAATTAGTGCATAGTGAATGGTTTTTCTTTTTTTTTAAATTTATTTGTTTTAGAGAGAGAAGAAGGGAGAGAGAAAGAGAGGGAGAGAAACACCAATGTGTGGTTGCCTCTCGCGTTCCCCCTGCTGGGGATCTGGCCTGCAACCCAGGCATGTGCCCGGACTGGGAATCGAACCAGCAACTCTGTGGTTCGCAGGCCAGTGCTCAGTCCTCTGAGCCACACCAGCCAGGACTGAATGGTTTTTCTTAAATGAAGACTGATCTAGGGCAAGAGCAGACATTTATCGACTGCTTAGTATGTGCCAGAGCTGTTCTAAGTCCTTTTCATATACAGACTTCCATCTTTCAAAGGTAATTTGTTCCTAAGATTCCCTCATAGGGAAATTCTCTTAAAATATAGACAGAATTCTTGTTAATTCAATGGCCAATTTTTTTTTCTTTAAATTTATTTGAAATAAATGTAATTACGTTTAAGTTAAGTTAAGAGTAGTTATAACACAACCCAGTAAGGTATTTTCTCCTTGTTAGTTACTCTCTAAGTCTGTCTTCATCTTCTCTTTGTATTTGTTACTCATTAAAACTATACTCTCAGAAAAAGACACTTATAAGACTCAGTTCTTGTGTAATTCAGGCATTAATGCAAGAAAAAAGCTTGAATGGAAATAGAACAATCAAGGCAAAGGAAATGAGAGAAAACAATGCAAATGGTCTAGCTCAAATTAAAAGTTATTTCAGGGGTCATAATGTACAAGACTTACTGCTGTAAATTAGCAAATCAAAAGCCCTTGGAAGAATTAAATGTACCATTGGTAGACAATTCAGCTGTGAAGATGAACAGCCCCATACTGAGTCTTGTTTTGTGCTTATGAGATTTGAGAAATTCAAATGAGTCATTGAAAGTATGAATAAATGCCTCATAAGCCAAAATAGGAATATTAATAAAATTACTTTCTTTATTAATATAAAAACATGGTTTAAAAACCTAGGAGAATTTTTGTAACTGGAATGAAAGTATGCCTTGGGATATGACTCAATGAATATATATTTTCCATAACATGCTTAATCTTTATAAATACGTCATTAAGTAGGTATTAGTCTACTTTTATGGGAAACTGAGGCACAGTGAGGTCACACATTTGGTAAGTGGTAGAACGAGGATTAGAACAGAAATCTGGTTCCAGAGCTGTATTTTTCACCACTAGGATACGTGGTATGTGAAGGTCCTCTGTTACTGCTTTTGGGGACCTGTTTTTGTTGGAGAGGGAAGTTAGTCACTGCTATGATACTTTTCTGTCATGTTTGTCAATTTAAGATTTTTATTTTGACTGTAATGAATTTATTGTGGTTTATTATAGACTTGAAAACCAATGTGTAGTTCTTGCTTTTGTTTTCCCTTTTATCCAAAGGGCTTTCGGCCCTCCAGGACGTTGAAGCTGGAGTGCAGCATATTTTAGCGGACATGATCGCTAAAGACAGAGAAACGCTTGACTTCATAAGGAAATTGTGAGTAACTCTGTAGGTTTATGCTGGTGGGCTGCATGGTTAGTGCTAAGACCCGCGGTCATAAAAAACTTTATTTTCAGACTTCTTGAGTAGCAGACGCCTGTTCAAACAACAGAACCCGAATATAGAACACAGATAAAAGTAAAGCTACTTTAACTGGACTCTGAACAGGGACCCTGGAACTCCGCCTGCTCAGTCTCCTCACACTGAAGTGCCTCAGTGGAGGGCCCCAAGGAAAACAGTTTAAAATCCACAGATTAAACAAAATATGCTAGAGATTCATATTCATTTTGACTTGGTGGCATTTTTAAAAAACATATTGTGATGTAGGAACTAAATTTATAATATCCCCTTTCTGGTGTTTACCAGTGATTAGGCTTATGAGACTATTTCATGTCTGGTATGGCTGAACATACTGATCTCCAAATGAATTCTAGCTAATGGAGAGCAGCTCACCCATGACATCACAGTCCCAGTTTGTAAGAGATTTTGGAAAACCTTTGCCCTAGACCCTCCTTGGGCTTATGGATTTTATGCCTCATTAAAATAGTTACTAATTTTAAACCTATTTTTTATGTTTCCTGTACTTTTCTGTTGTTTATCAGAAGAGAGGACAGAGCTGTGCCAGAGGTCTGCTCTTCCTTTCTCTCCACATCTCTAGCTGTGTGAGCTGTGCAGGGAAGAGGAAAGGTGGACATGAACCAGTTGACTGCTATAGCTGCTCAGGGTTTTGTTCATTCAAGTGAGAGCACTTCACTATTTTCTTTGTGGCCCTAGAAGGAATTAGTTATTAAGTAGAAGAATTGCCCAGGCTTTTAAGTGTGTTTTTATAGGTAGTTATACTGCAGAAATTTGGTTCAGTTCTATACATTGTTATTGGAAGATGTTCTGACACATTTTCTTGTTTTTCTTTTTTCTTTTTTTTTTTTTAGCTTTTAATTCGTTCTGACTGGCTTACTTGGTCATTAGAGAAGATTGATATCTAGACCAGAGTTAACTGGTCTGATTCCTTGTAGATAGTTTTGGTCTCTTATATAACTGCAGATGGTATCTGAACTCATTTAGGCATTTTATGGGAGGATTGGGTTGATACACAAATAGACAATGTAGGGCCTATGCTAGCATAAATAAGCAGAGTCCTCTTTTAGTGGGTCAGTAACACTTTTATAACTGGGCATCATTTAAAAAAATTACATTTGCTAGTGGCTTATCTTTTTCACTGACCTATTCCGTATAACATGTTTGTTTACTACATATGTTAATAACTACTCGTTTTTTTAAAAAAAAATTTGTGTATTTGAACAGGTGCCAAAATAGATATATTTCTATTCAATCATCTTTGGCAAAAGTGTCTTCAAAAAAAGTAAATGAGAAAGATGTTGATAAGTTTCATCTCTACCAGAATTTTTCATGCAACATAAGAAACATCCAACATCATCAGGTAAATAAAGAAATTGCCTGTGCATGCTGATAGTATTAACAATGATAATACTTTGGAATAGCCTACTACTTTAACTTACTAAAGAATTAAAGAATTTTAAGTCAACTGTTTTCTTTTTATTTCATATAAATTTTTATAATATTGTTATATCCTTTCCATTTCATAAGTGGGGAACTCAAGACCCAGAGAAATTAGTGGGTGACTCCAAGAATTGTTAGCATGGCTGACAATAGAACACCTCAGGGATCTTGACTTTCTGACCAGGGACCTTTCTTATTAGTCTCTGCTTACAAGTGTGCTTGGACTTAAGCTTTATTCTGGATCTTTTCCACTTGAAATAGAAATTAGAGATATTTGATTTAGAATAAAGTATGAGACAGCTCACCTAACGATATAAATCATAGTCATTATATCTCAGTCTTTTAATTTCATTTCTCAGTTTACTAATTTTTTTCCTAATTGTAGTCATAGGATAAACATATATTGTGGAATGTAGCTTTCGTGTGGTATAGGAAAAAAAATTAGAAATCCAAAGCATGATATTGGCTTTTATATTTACCTATATAGCTACCTTTACCAGTGTTCTTTTTTTGTATGGCTTTTAGTGTCCGCCTAGTGTCCTGTCATTTCAGCCTGAAAAACTTCGGTAAACATTTCATATAGGTTAGGTCTACTGGTGACAGACTCCCACAGTGTTTGTTTATCTGGAAATTCTTAATTTCTCCTTATTGTTTAAAGTTTATAATTGTAAAATACATAAAACATAAACTTTACGATTTTAACAATTTTTAAGTGTATTCACAGTGTTTTGCAAACAATCTGCAGAATTTCTTTTTACTTTGCAAGACTAAAGCTCTGTACTTATTAACCATCTCCTTTATTTTTGAATGATAGGTTTTCTGGATATAGAATCCTTAGTTGACTTTTCTTTCAGCACTTTGAATGTGACATCCCATTGTCTTTGGCCTCTGGTGGTTTTTATGGAAAATTAGCTGTTTATTTTACTGAGCCCTTGCACATGATGAGTTACGAGGTCTATCCAGAAGGTATCCAGCCATGTAACAAAAAATGGAGACATTTACTGAAGAATATACAAGATAAAAGAAACGCTGTACATAGGAAAAAAACACCTCAGTCCCCTTCAAAGTAGGCACCTTGGGGCCTCACACAGTTCTCCCAGTCGCTATCAGCTGCCCTGTTGTATTTTCCCGAATCTCATCAATGGTCTGAAATCTCTTCCCTTTTTTGGGAAAAGCCAGAAGTTGCAGGGTACCAAATCTGGGCTCTAGGGGAACTGAGTCACCTGGATGATTTCATGTTTCACCAAAAAACCCTGCACAAGGTGTCATGTGTGAGCAGGTGCATTGTCTTGATGAAGCTGCCAATCACTGGTTGCCTCTAGTTGCAGCCTTCTAAATCATCTGAATAGTTTCCACAGAGGAATATTCAAGCTTAACACAAAATTTGATGCAAATTCGTTGCTCTTCTTGCTCAGTCATTTTGAATGTGACAGCCACACAGTACACATGCCCACTCAACAGTGTCTACTGCCCCCACTGACTAGTCTAGTGAAGTTGTCAGTGTTCACACATGTTTATTCCAGTCCACTCTCCTTGGGTGCCAGGTGACATCTATGTCACTCAAACCGTTCTTCTCATTTTAATAATGGCTGGACTTTTTCTGGACTGACTTGTAGGTACATCTCTCACTTTATTCAAGATTCTCTGGCTTTGGCTTTTGACAGTTTGATTTTAATATAGCTAGCTGTGGATTTCTTTGAGTTTATCTTGGAGTTTGTTGTAATTCTTAGATGTGTGGATTATGTTTTTCATCAATCAAAACTGAAAAATTTTTAGCCATCATTTCTTCAAATATTTTTCCTGTTCCTTTCTCTACTTCTCTGGGTCTGCCACTGTCTGTATGTAGGTATGCTTGATTGTGTCCCACAGGTTTCTTAGGCTTTATTCATGTTTTCCTCCACCCCCCTTCCCACCCAGACTCTGCCTCAGTTGAGTAGTCTTCAAGTTTGCTGGTTCTTTATTCTGCTTGCTTCAATTTGATGTTGAACCTCTAGTGAATTTTTTAATCTCCATCATTGTTATTTTTCTGCTCCAGAATTCCAGTTTGGTTCTTTTTTTATAATTTCCAACTCTTTATTGATATCTCCATTTGTTGAGACACTGTTCTTCTGGTTTCTTCTGTATTTCTGTCTATGATTTTCTTTAATCTGAGCATATTTAAGACAGTTGATTAAAAGTGTGTCTAGTAAGTCCAGCTCTGCTTCCTCAAGGACAGAGTCTATTCATTTTGGTTTTTCTTGCAAATGGGTTGTACTTTTTTGTTTCTTTGCCTACCTTGTAAATTTTTTTGTTTAAAACTGGACATTTTGAATGTTGTAAGTTGGTACTACTGAAAGTCAGATTTTCCTCCCTTTTTAGGGTTTGTTGTTGCTGTTGTGAGTTTGTTTAGTTCTAAACTATTTTTGTAAAGTATGTATTTGTTGTGTTTGACCACTGAAGTCTCTGTTCCTTTAGCTTGTGGAGAAGTAATTATTTGACAGAGATTTTCCTGAATGCCTGGAACCAAAACCAAAAACAAAACAAAAACCAGTCCTTGCAGGTTGGCTCTGTGTGGGGGCACTCTGAATGCTTGGTGGGCTGTTTACAGCTCTGCCTTAGCCTTCAATTCCTCTTTGCCTAGAGCCCAAAGGTCAGTCAGAGGTGAAATTTTAAGATCTACTCAGGTATTTTCAGAGCATGTGTTTAGTCCTGAGCATGCATGTGGCCTTGCAGATTTCCTAATTACACAGGAACTTTACAAAGTCCCTTTGCCCTCAAGTTTCTCTTGTTTCCCAACTTCTTCCTTCCCAAGCTTTTTGGTTGCTCTCACTGTAATTCCTTATTTCCAACTGTTATTCCTTATTTCCAATGGTTATTTCTTACTTCTTGAGACTGCAGCTAATACACTTGCCTCTAAATACTTATAACAAGTGCAACCCAGCAAGCTACTTCTGTCCCAGGGAAACTCTGACCCAGGCAAACAAAGACAAGCCCTGGATGTACCATGCAGAGTGAAACACACATTTTTGGTAAATAAATGAATAGCAAATTGATACAGCTCTAGGTTGAGTAACCTCCTGATTTGTTTTATAAATGTTGACTGGTTAAATTGATCATTTATATATTTTGTGAATTTACATCTTTGCCATAATATGTTTGTACTCAGATTCTGGCTATTAACCGTGGAGAAAATTTGAAGATACTGACAGTCAAGGTCAACATTCCTGATGGAGTTAAGAATGAATTCTGTAGGTGGTGCATCCAAAACAGGTTTGTTTATAGAATTTCCTTTCTCTTGTTTCTAAAATACTGTACTGAGATCTGTATGTACTAATATGGAAAGATGTCCATTATGTAGAAAAAAGAAACCAACGATGACAAACAATAGGTATAGTATCTTTACATTAAAAAAATAAGTATATATGATGTGTGTGTTTAAATTGGAAAAAATTAGGAGGGGCTTTTACATTAATACTTTTTCTATAAAGAGCATGTTTATTTTTGTGAAAAAATAAATTAACAAATGCATACTGTATAAAACAAATCAGAAATATTTTGTTAAGGATAATTGAAACAAATTTAATTTATTGGCTATTACAATTTAATTCTCAAACATACTGTACTTAGTTTACATAAAACATTTTGCCATTAAAGGATGATTGAAACAAACATTAAATTTATTGGATATTTCAGAGATTTCCAAACTTATATAACTTTTTTATTTATTTTTTCTTCGTTAAGGGAAACTTTAAAAGTAACACCACATAACTGTATAGCATTTTTAACTTTCAGTTTTACTTTTTAGATTACATTTGATCCTCACAAGTCTAGTTGGTTGGTAGAGCAGGTTTGTAGCTGCCATTTAGCAAATGAGAAAACTGATGCAAAGAGGTAAAGTGGCTTCCCCAGTAGTAAGGAGATGTAGGTTTTGGGTATGCTCATCACTAGCTAGTTCTGTGTGACCTTAGGTTAAAGAGATTGCTGCAAATGCTACTTGAAGAATTGGATGAATTGTACTTTGAGAAGAACAAGTGCTGTGTACTTTAGGAATGAGCTATTTCACATAACATAGTTCTTGCATCAATTCATTGGAAGTCAGTTTGCCAAAGTGAATTTTATTAATGATCAGCTTGCTGAATGGCCTAACCAAGGGACACATGAAATAGAGCAAACATCTAAATGTTAATCACTAGGTTAATTGCTTAAGCCAGTTATGTTTTATCTATATAATGGAATTCTGTGCAGCCATTTTGAAAACGTTGAGATAGAGCTAAAGTTGAGAGATAAACATGTCAGATTAAAAAGACAACTTATAATTTGTATTGGTAATATGACCTCATTAATGACAAAAATATTTCTATGTATGTGTAGAAAAATGTCTGAAAAGATTTGAATGGTCTACTCCTTAGCTCTGTGTGAGATTTTAATTTTCTATTATATACTCTTTTATGTAGTTGTCATTTTTAAATCAGTGCTTATTTCCTTTATAAATAACTTCCATTAAAAATAAAAAAAGAAATAAATGCCTCAGTGAAATCCTAGATTTAAAAAATTATATTAAGAAATTAGATAATTTTAATTTAAGATCCGATGAAACTTTAAGACAGTTTCATCGAAAAAGCAAAATCCTAAGTGGCTATATCTGAGTTTGAATCCCGGTTTTATTACTTCCTACTATTGTGACTATGAGCATGTTACTTAATTTTTTTCTGTTTCATTATCTTTAAAATAGTAATACTGTTCTCACATATTTGAGAATATTAAATGATATTCCATGTAATTGTGTAGCCTTTGATGATATCTATTATTATAAATGGTGGGTTTGTTGTGCAAATATTCTTTTTAGAAATGTTTTTTACAAATTGATCACAGTAAATTGAGGACAACTTCTAGTTTATTTTCCTATGAATATAAAGATTATAATATTTAGTATCAGAGTCTCTTTTCAATAGTTAAGGAATTAATAGTTATGCTTCTAATCTTTTATCTTTGTAGTAAGTAAATGTCAAGGAGTGATTTTCCTTCCAATGATTTAGTTGGTTTTTCTTAGCTTCTCTGTATTTTATTTTATTCTCCAATTGAATAATTCATAATAATATTTAACCTATACTGTAATACTTTATATCACTCTGGTATACTGATGTAATTTTCAGTTGTATTCTAGAAGTTTCTCTTTATGTAGATAATTGAAGGAACACTTCTATGGGACATAAAGAACTGAAACAAAAGCTAGTTAAGATACTATTCTCAGACTAAGGTACTATTGTCAAGAAATTTTTTTCTTTAAACACATTGGAATGACTGAAGATGGTTGCTTGAATCTTATTCTTTTTTTAAAGTTTTTATTTATTTATTTTTAGAGAGAGGGGAAGGGGGGAAAAAGAGAGGGAGAAAAATATTGATGTGCAAGAGAAACATCAATTGATTGCCTCCCAAATGCCCCCAACCAGGGACCTGGCCTGCAACCCAGGCATGTGCTCTGACTGGGAATCCACTCGTGACCTTTTGCTTTGTGGGACAACACCCAACCCACTAAGCCAAACCAGTCAGGGCTTCTTTTTTAAAAAACTCCTCATCCATGGATATGTTTATTGATTTTTAGAGAGAGACAGAGAAAAAGAGAAACACCTATCGGTTGTCTCCCATATGTGCCCTGACCAGGGATTGAACCTGCAACCTAGGTATGTGCCCTGGCTGGGAATGAAACCTGCAACCTTTTGGTGTATGGGATGATGCTCCAACCAACTGAGTTACTCATCCAGGGCTCCTAGTCTCTCTCTCTTTTTTTTTTTAAACTCTCTTTGTACCTTTTCTCCCACCTTCCATCTCTCCCTTGTACTTACCAATTCAGGTTATGTGCTAGATATTGGGGATCCACCTGTAAACCAGAGAAATATCCTGCCTGTCTTTGGTGACAATGTACTTTAATGAAAAAGACATTGAGCAAATTGTTAGAAGTATGCTGAGGTTACAAAGGAGAAGTGCAGCGTGTCATAAGAGTTTGTAACAGGGAGCCTTAATAACTGGGTGCCTGTGTAGGTCAGGGACAGAAGAGAGAGGAAGCAACAGGAAATGAGGATTGAGATGTAGGCTCGGGCCAGATCATATCTAGCTTTCTTAGTCATGCTAAGGATTTTTTTCTTTATCTCAAGGGTGATGGAAGGCCAATTAAGGGTTTAAACACAGGTATGCTATGATCAGTTTGAATTTTAAAATGATCTTTATGCTTGCAGCATAGAGAACAGTTTGGAGGGAACCGTGAGTAAATGTAGGGGCAAGGGATGTTGGCGGCTTGGACTAGGTGGTAGCAGTAAGAAATAGGTGAACTGTGAATGGGTATAAGTAAGGCATCCTCGAGTATAAAACAGACCCACAGTACCCTGTTCTCAGGAGCGGGGAGAGCAGGGAGAAGGGAGCAGAGCAGTCACACTGAAGAAGGTTTTTGAGGTTTAAGGAAGACTATTGGGACTTCCAGAGAGATTGGGCAGGTAATATTGATGGTTTCTGATTTTGTCCTACAAGCAATGGGGAAATCTTCTTTGGCCTTAAAGAGAATGACCCCAGCACACATCAGATATGTCTTTTAAAAATCATCCCATTAGGATCTTCTATCCTCGAAAAACTATCTTCCTATCATATTGTCCCATGACCCAGGACTATGTTCTCTCCTAACTGGCCAAGCTACATAGCATGGTATATACAACTCTTAATGATCTGCCATGTTTTCTGGCTTATCTGTCTAAACCACCCCTGTCCCCTGAATCCTGATATTTTATGCCCTAGCAGTACTAATGTGCTTGTAGTTACTTGAATTTATCATCCTCTTTCATGTCACTACACATGCTATGGTTTCTTCCCAGAATACTTTTATTCCTGTGTCTTGCTTGCGAACCATGATTTTTTAAAACTTGAATTTATTGAGAGTAACATTGATTAATAAGATTATATAGGTTCCAGGGGTACAATTCTATTATGTATCATCTGTGTATTGTATTGTGTGTTTACTCCCCCAAGTCAAGTTTCTTTCCATCACCATTTACCCCCCTTTACCATCTCCTACCTCCCCCTACTCTCCTTCCCCTTTGGTAATCACAGTACTGTTGTCTGACTATGGGTTTTTTGTTTGTTTGTTTGTTTGTTTGTTTAACCCCTTCACCTTTTTCACCCATCCTCTACTCCCCTCCCCTCTAATAACTGTCAGTCTGTTCTCTGTATTGATGAGTCTGTTTGTGTTTTATTTGTTAGTTTATTTTGCTCATTAGATTCTACATATAAGTAAAATCATACAGTGCTTGTTTTTCTCTGACTGGCTTATTTCACTTAGCGTAATCCTCTCTAGGTCCATACATGCTGTCGCAAAAGGTAAGATTTCCTTTTTTTACAGCTGAATACTATTTAATTGCTTGAATGTACCACTTTTTTTTTTATTTACTCATCTACTTAAAATCCACTTCAGATGTTTCTTCTGGGAAATCTTTCTTAACATTGGGTTTCCTAAATTAATAATAATAATGCGTGTCTAATTTATATCCTACTTCTCCCTACTTCTTATGCATTCAGGTAAAGGTGGCATTAGGGAGTAATAAGGATTTGGGTGCAAGGAAGGATATACAGTATGTCCTGCCTAAAAGCACTGTCATTCAAATTAAAAGACAAACAAAACTATATTCTCAAATAATGCCCTTCTATGGAAGGGAATCAATTGATTGTAATTATGTAACTTTTGATGTATTACATTTATAAATGCCTAAATGTTTCTTCACTGAAATTTAGTTAAGGGGGAAGAAAGGAAGATATATATCCCTATGGTCTATTAATGGTTTATTAGAAACCATTAGTCTATAATTAGTATAGACTAATTAATATATTATTATTTAAGAGCCATTGGAGGGCGAGAGCATAGATGCTGTAAGTGGATGGCAGCGCAGAAATGGTAGGGCTGAATTCCTTTGTCTCTTTTCGCTTGCATTTTTTCTTACCATTTTTTCTCCAGTGCCCACTAACAGTCACTTCACTGCATTTACATTGATGAGCATGTACGCAGATGTGCTGCCTGCGGAGCAGTGCAGACTGAGTAACAGAGTAAGTTCTGATCAAGAGTGACAAGCAGCAAGGGTTAAAACAGTTTCTCCTTTGCTCAATTCACTTTAAGCGTAAGGTGGAGATAAAGAACTGGGAAAAGAAGGATAGTGCTTGTCTTAGTTCTGGCTGCCTTAACAAAATACTGTAGGCCAGGTGGCTTAAACAACAGAAATTTATTTTCTCATAGTTTTGAAGCCTGCGAAATTCAAGATCAAGGTGGAGGCTGATTTGGGTCCTTGGGAGGGCCCTCTTCATGGCTTGCAGACAGTGGCCTTCTTGCTGTGCTCTCACTTGTTAGGGAGAGAGAAGGACTTCTCTGATATTTCTTTTTATAAGGGAACTGATCCCATTATGAGGGCCCTACCCTATGACCTCATCTAAACTGGATTATCTCCTGAAGGCCCTTCACCAAGTATCATCCCAATGGGGAGGCGGGCAGGTTAGGGCTTCAACATATGAATTTGTGAGGGACACAGTTTAGTCCATACCAGTTCTCTGGTAATTTTTTTGGTAACTTTCTTATATCTTAAGACTTTTGACCATTATTATTATTAATGCTTTGGAGACTCTTCCCAGAATAGGAAAGTTTTTTCCTTGCTTAAGTTTTATGTGTGACCATGGTTACTAGGTTTTTAAAAATAACTCCAGATGCCATTGCTAATAATTTCCAGACATCACAGTCTTTCTTCACAGATTGTTACTTGGCTTCAGGAAAGTTATTGCCCCCTTTTCTGTTCCCCTTCCTCTCTCCTCTTCCAGGAGCACTTTCCTGGTTTTGTTATCGGTACGTCAATTTGAGTATTGACTTTTTTTCTTCAGGTGGAGACCACGTCGCTTTGCAAGGCCAGAGTTAATGAAGATCTTACACAGTTCAGTGGATGATTCTTTTAAACGCCTTATTTATCCTCTCCTCTGTAGAGAGTTCAGGTATGCATATTGTAATTTAATTTTGGATAATGTTTATTATTATATATGATAATAGGCCCATTAAAGCATGTAGTAAATATTTTTGATCCATTAATCAATCCAAAGAACTAAGTCACAATCATACTGTCTTAAAATTAAGCCTAGGTTTCAATCTGTAGTCATACATATACATAGATCACAAAACATAGCTCCTAATTATGATATACTTATCAAATCTTGCCCCTCACTGTGTACCCCTTCCAGTTCTGCAATACCAGTCTTGCAGTTTGACAACCAAGCTAAACAAAGGGTTTTATTGATGAGAGATTTGGCATGGGAGAAACAAACTAAGCAGTTAATGGAGAAGTTAGTTGGAAGCAGATTTTAGAGATAAAGTGAGCCAAAAAAAGCATAAGGGAACCAGTGGAGCACATGATGAATTTATTACTATAAAGAGAGAAAGTTAATATAATGTTTTTCACGCCAAATGGGAGTCGTTTGGATGAGTAATTATTAGCAATAATGAGCATATATTAGAAAACTATTAACGGGATCATGTAGATCGTCTAGCAGGAGGAGTAAGAATTATAAAGAGGAAGAACTGCAAAAGAGGTGAGGTGCAGAACTGTTTTTAGAGGAAGAGATGGGAAGAAAAGTTATGTTGGGGGTGAAACTCTCTTTCCCTCTAGCCTTTGTCTTGGTAGGCAATCTTTAGAGACCAGTCATTTCTTCATACATTCCTTCCTATGTTCTGTAGATTTTCTTTATTCTCACTTGTTTATAGGTTTCAACAAGGATTACCTGGACACTATAGATTTGTAGTCATCTCTTCAACCTTACTAGAATTTATAGCAGCCTTTATAATGTTTTTCTGTTTTTCTTTTATGTGACCTGGCCATTGAGTTTAGAGGTGTGTAGAACAGGGAGTGAGGAGGTACTATTAAAAAGAACACACAGTTTTTTTTGCCAACTTCCTCTTTTTTTTTTAATCAAAGTCATTCATGCTTTTGATTCATCCTTTTTTGCCCAGACATTCCTTAAAAATATTGTTTCTTTTGGAATCCTAGTTCAAGTCTGTGTGAAGTAACATCTCTTGTTTTTGAGTGCTGGGACATCAGACTTAAAAATAAGGGATTCTGTTCTTAATAAAGTGAAACAGAAACATTTAAAATTTCATTTCCGTTGTCTTGTTTCTCATGTTGCATATAATGCCTAGTGGCATTTTTGACATTTTTGTATATATTTGATTTGTGTAGCTTCACTACTGTGGCATAATTTCATTGAGATTTAATGAAAGCACCTTGCTGTGGGATTGTTTAATGTATAATCCTTCTCTGATTTCCATTAGTGGCAAGCAAGAGCACTTTCCCTCTCTTTCTCTAAAATGCCTGTGGTTAAAAAAATATATCTTATTTCATTCCATAAGTTGGTTTTCACGCATTGTCTATAGATGTGTCTCTTGATAGAAATACTTGTAATTACCTGAACAGCAGTTGAGGGCAGAAAACTCCCAGTGGGTATTTTAGAAAAGAAAATTACTTTAATTCTCTAATTAAAAAGAAATCTGTCCTAATACAGAAAAATTGAAGGCATCAGTAAAACAAAAAACACATGATTTTACTACCTAGACATTACCATTGTTAACCAGACTTTTCTCTCTTCATGTGTATGTATAAAAGAGGACATATAGCCTATATTAGCTTGCAGCCATTTTATTTATTTGACTATATATGAGGGATAGTCTACTTCTGCATTTCTCATTTCTGTGACCATCATGGTCATTCATTCATGTGTCATTTTTCACCCCTACTTCTTTATTTAAGCCATCAATTACCATCTTTTATTATATTTTGAATTTTGACTCCTGTTTATCTCCATGGTTCCTAGGGGACAGTTAGTACCTATCCATGGTTAGTTCAGGACACCGTCATTTTTGTCTGAATTATTATACTAGGGTCATAGATGGTCTCTCTCTTATATTTTCCAATACATGTTCCGCATCGCCATCCTAAAATTCCATCTGATTATTTCATACTCTTCAACTTAAAATCCTTCCATGGATCTTCTTTGTCTCCAGGAAAAATCTAAACTCTTTAAAAGAATGTGCATGACCTTTTGTGATCTGGTTTCTTTTTGTCCGGTGTCTTGGCATTTCTTTTTACTTTAGCATATGAAATGATTTGCCTTACTTTTTATTTTTTTTACCTTAACATATGAAATTACTTGCTTCTGCTATAGTGAACCATGACTGCTTCCGTTGCCTGGAGTATTCTCTCCATGCCGTCTACCTGTCTACTCCCCCTACCTTCGTGTGCCTTACTCTATTACTCGTCCTTCTTGATTCACCTGAGAAGACAAGTCTTTCAGAAAGTCTTCCTAGGTTAGCTATCCCTCCTATGTGTTCCCATTGGAATAGCACTTACCGTTGTTTTATACTTGTGTGTTTATTTTTCTGTTCCTTTTACTAGATAGTGGTCTTTAGGGCAGGGATTGTATCTTTTCAGCTTTGTATCTCTCATACCGGTCATAGTACCTTGTGTAGGACTGACAGCAAAAGCTTGCTCAATAAAGTTAAAAGTGAAGCTCTAGAAATATCTATAATTATACTTTTCATGTTGCATGGCTGAATGCAGGCAGAATGGCTGTGAAATGTTAGAGGAGATGAGAGAAAAGCCTTACGGAACTGAATTAAGCCAGTGAAGCAAACATTAGTTAGCTGTGTGTGCCCTCGGTTATGTAAATAATTCTATCTCAGTGCTAATATGAAGTGTGCTTTGAGTTGCCTTTGAACTCTCAATTTTCTTGTGGCCAGTGGCATGCATTTTTTTTAACCTTGTCTAATAGAGATGACATATTTTTTTATAATTTCTAGAAATTTCAGGAGATAAGTTTTATTAAGTAGGTGAATGGTGTAAAACTTACCGTATTTTGCCATGTATAATGCATACTTTTTTGCCCAAATTTTTGAGGGGAAAAATAAGGATGCGCATTATACATGGGTAGTACTAATTCCATATCTGTATAAGTTTTTAATTCTCTTATTTATGCTTATGTGTGAAAAGTGTAACTCTAGAAAGCAATAATGAGATCCACATGCAAAGTGATACCCTGGAATACAATAATGGGTTTTGTTTCTAAATATAAATAAATAAATGAATGAATGAATAATTGAATTAAAAAATTAAAATGAAAGTTTTTTTTTCCTGAAAGTTTGGCCCAAAAACATGGGTGTGCATTATCCATGGGAGTGTATTATATATGGCAAAATGTGGTAATTTGCCATTGACTTTAGTCCATTATAGACATATGTTTTTATCCGAGAGCAAGTTTTAAAATTAGACTTTTAATAACTTCTTTGGAAAAAATTGATGTTACTTATATGAGTCATTGTTCTAGACTAGTATTAGTATCTGTGGTCATATCAGATCAGTGTGAGAATGACAAAGGGGTGGATGTAGGGAATGGAATAGAGTGAGAAGAAAGCACTGAGATATGTAAGGTGAAGATTTAAAACTAAGTATTGATGGAGGAGGCTACTTATGATTCAGTAACTTATCACTCTAATTGTATGTTTATATTTTTAATTTGCTGGTAAAATTTAATTTTATATTCATGTGATGCCAGCATCTTTATTTACCTGTCTTTCATATACACAGATGTTTATACATTTTGTATATAAGGGAGAGCAGATAGAGGAGTATGGGTATGATGAACTTGGTAGGTTTGCTACCACAAAGTTATTTGTGATACCATGCTACTGCAGTTAGCAAAAATAAACTCAATATAATTTTGTATATGATGTTTTCTCTCTTAGGTAATTTTGTTATAATAAATGCCCCTGTGAGAAATAACTGTATAAAATAAATTCTTTTCTTTCTCTGGAAGAAAATTTGGGTGAATGAGACACTAAACACATTCTCTTTTTCCTTTTTCTTTTCCTATTTCTAAAGAGCCAAACTAACATCAGATGCAGAGAAGGAATCTGTAATGATGTTTGGACGGAACCTTCGTCAGCTCCTTTTAACAAGCCCTGTTCCCGGGCGCACCTTGATGGGAGTGGATCCTGGTTACAAACATGGGTGCAAATTAGCTATAATTTCTCCTACCAGTAAGCATATCTTTTGGCTTTTGTATTAAAGTTGTTTGGTTGGCATACGTTTCATTTCGTATGTTTCATGAGGATTTGGAAATGTTAATTTTCACGTCTTAGAAAATGATTTTCTCATGTACAGGGAACCAGAGAATCATACTTGATATTTGTCTTATTTGATGACCAAAATCCTCAATATAGTACTGTCATTTATGCTCTTCCTTATATCACAGTGGAGATACTGAAGATTAACTGAGGTCAGACTTGAACAACTCTGTCCCCCTGTCAACTTTTATTTATTGTGATGGATTTATGTATGATACGTTTTATTTTTTATTTTATTTTATGTGTTTATTTACTTTTTTATAGCACAGGAAGATAATCTTTATTATATTGTAATTAGAATCAGAGCAGATAGCAAATTCACGAGGTACTTTCGGTTATTATTTTTTAAGATCAGGCTTCAGTAACAATAATCAAAATGAGTCTGAACTGTACAGATATTTTGGCTACTGCTATAATCCTCAAGGGCTCAAAAACCAGCAATGTAAAGTAATATAAAGGTAATGACTAAGAATTTCCCATGGGCCAAAAATGTAGATCACTGCAATAAATTCTACTCTTGTGATTTCTTAATATTCTTCTTAAGCATTGAACACTTATTGTTACTCAGCAAAATATCAAACATGCACATAGAATCCCTACAAGAATACTATCTTAATATTGTCACTGTTACTACCGAGCTTTTGTTTCCCCCCAAATTCAGTGAATCATGGTTCCATTGCCTGTATGTATTAGTGTTAACGGTAATATGCAAACTTGATTTTGTTTTCAAGGTTAAATAGCAGATTGACTTTGCATTTGGTGGCCAGCTGTGTACCTTAATTTTTCATCTTTTATGTTTTAAATAAATTTAACTACATTTCATAAGCCCTGAGATTTTCAATAACCTGCTAATGATTGTATACTTTTAATTTACACTTCATTCCAATTAATTTGAACCCCACATACATATTTAAAATTATTTACAGATGGTGGTAACTAACGCAGTGACAAAATTTACTGCTTGTACAGTTAGACTGCTAATAAGGCCTTTAACTAAGAGCTGCACATTTTATGCATTTTTTTACTTGCTAGAACCAGTTCTTAAAATTACAGCTACGATTCTCGGTCAGCAGTAAGTGCTTTCACTTTGCTTACTTCCACATGGATGACCAAATTCACTTTTTCCCTCTCTTGTGAAACAACTTTCCCCCAAAACATAAATGTTGATTGTCCAACTGAACAGGTGCCAAAAGAAACTTGAATTTGAGCAACAGATTGATAAATATAATGAGTAACAGAGAAATATGCTCATAACAGGCACTCAGTACATGTTTGTTGTGCATGGAATTTGTGACTTGTAAGGCAGCTGTTAGTCAGATACTTTTCACCATGCGCTATAACTTACTTTGTTTAACAAGGGAATTCAGGGTTACCAGATTTAATTCCCCCTCAAATGTAAATACAAGATTTTGAAATTTTAAAGACTGTTTTAACAGTTTCCAGAAAATGTAAACAAGTTGTTACTAGTTGCTACTACAATATTAATTGAGAGAAAAAAAGAATAATTATTAAGTCATAATGTACAACTGAGGAGAAGAAATACAAAATTAAGAATTGTTAGCTAATTATAATTTTCCCCAGATTTATTCTTGCAGTGTTTTTTGTTCATATATTTATTTATCCTTGTTAACTTCTGAAGCTGAAAGATTATTTAACTGAATGGATTTCCCTATCTCCTTAGGTACATAATTAATGAAAAGCTGGAGTAAGTATAAGGTTGTGTTTTCGTGTCATGCCATGTTTCTCTATTTGTTTTTTGCTGACATTAAATTTTTCCTATTGAAATGATTCTGTAAAGAATAAAAATTAAAACTCCTTACAGTACAAAATTATAAATATACTATTATTATAATAATGTAGGGCTAGATACACAGGAAAAGACTGTAGGGAAGTAAGACTGAGGAATAACATTTTTTATTGCCAAATATTCTTTCATATGGTTATTGTATATGGCTTTTATAATTAAAAATTGAAAGGTATTAATAGTTTTTAATAGCAAAAACAAATAAATGCTTTGTAAAAAAAGAAATGATTCCATATAGATTATGAACTAATCTGCCAATTTATGAGATTGCTTGCTTACAATATTTCGGTTTTTGTTGATAGCTTTGAAGCATATTGCACAGTTGCCATCTAGCATATTAATAAGTAACTTACTCTTCTTAGAAAGGATACACTGACAAAATCTTAAGTTAATGGCTTTGACCAAACATTTTTAGTCTGTCACAGGACAATAGCAATGGCAAAAACATTGGTGATAGAGCTCATGGTTTGGTTCCCCACCTTACAGTACAGGCTCTATGAGATACAGTATCCCAAAAGCATGACCTGGCTATGTGAAAGCTATACACGGTCCCCTGGACAACTGCACAGGTCCCGATATGTTTATGAGCTTTTCCCAGCTTAACCAAATGTGCTAAGGGATTGTTCCACTGTGCTTGTGGCCCATCGGTTGATGTTGTTCTGATTATAATCTTCTCCGCCCCAAACCCGTATGTGAACTCTAACAATACTGTGGGCTCATCCGCATTGAAGCCAGCGTCAACGTAGTGGCCGTGGTACCCCTCAGTGACATTGTCTGTGTGCTGTATTTTAATTCTGTATATATTTTAAATACCACAGGGCATTTTTATTGTTTTGGCCAGTAAATGTTTTTACTATTACTCATATATTTCCTCTTTCTATTACTCTTAACTTTTTTCTGCATTTGTCTTTTCATGTGAAATCATTTTCTTTCTACCTAAAATGCTAGGCAGTTACTTTAAATGTGGACCAGTTGGTGACAAATTGTCTCAGTTTTTGTTTGAAAAAGTTTCTGATTTGCCTTTAGTTTTGAAGAATATTTTGGGGGGATTTAGAACTCAGGATTGTCAGTACTTTAAGGATGAAGTTTTTAATTTTTAAATTATATTTATTGGGTTGTCATTGGT
Organism: Pteronotus mesoamericanus; assembly: GCF_021234165.1. Taxonomy (NCBI): domain Eukaryota; kingdom Metazoa; phylum Chordata; class Mammalia; order Chiroptera; family Mormoopidae; genus Pteronotus; species Pteronotus mesoamericanus. The sequence continues at coordinate 1,871,425 of NW_026555001.1, forward strand.
TAATCAGGTCATATACGTTTCAAATGCACAGTTCTATGATACATCACCTGTATATTGCATTGTTTGCCCACCACCCAAAGTCAAATCTCTGTCACCCTGTATTTGATATAGGGTTTTTAGTTTTGTCTGATTGAATGAGTGATTGATCGATTTATTTATTTGTTTGCTTGTTTGTGTATTTATTTATGCATGCTACTATGGTTTCTCTTGAGAAATCAGCCCAAAATCTCATTATTTCCCCTGGCTGCAAAGATTTTCTCTTTATGGTTTTCAGAAGTTTTCTTATGTTGTTATTGTTATTATTTTTATTTGTGGCATGAATTCTGCTTGGGTTTATAGAGTTTCTTGCATCTGCTTTTGGAATTCCAATTAAATGTATGTTAGACCTTTCAACTTCCTTTTCTATTTTCCATTCTTTTGTTTTCTCTTGATTGGTTTTAAGTTGATGCTCTATTCTGCTGTCTTATTTGCTATTATATCCATCCATTGAGTTCTTTATTCAAGTTATTATGTTTTCAAGTTTTGGAATTTTCATTCAATACTTACAAAAAATAAATTACAGTTCTTTGGTGAACTGCTTCGCCTTTTAACTTGTTTTGATCTTTTAAATCTTATTTTTACCTTCCGTATCTCTTAAGGCATTTACTGTTTATTCATTCTTGTGTTTCTTTTGGTTTAGGTTTTCAATTCTGAAATAACTTTTTCTTTGATATTTAATTCAGCCTGAATTCTTTCATCTCATTTCTGAGGTTTTCTAATTCTGATTTGGTATTCTCATTTTCTGTAATTTATTTTGTAGCTTGTTCTTATATATTAGGTTATAGTTTTTTTCTGTTTTGTAGGCAAGGACATTATACTAGTCTTTTTTATTTCTTGTTTTTTAAAAATAATCATTCTGTATGATATTTGACTATGATTCTTTCTGTTGACTAGTGTTCCATAAAATTCGCGTTCCTCAGCTTTTAGGCTAGGTCATGAAAGTCATGAAAGCTTTTCTAGCTGTGTATCTCTAGAGCTGCCACTTTTTTCCCCCCCTAAAATTATTAGGAAAAAACCTTTTATATCTACGTAAATTGAGAGATAATCTTAGCATTTCTGGAATCTGCTTCTGTGTTGCTTTCTTCCCTTTTGTCTTTTCTTTGCCTGTACTGTCCTTACCTTGCTCAGTGTGGATATAATTCTCAACAATTTTTTTAAAGATTATATTTATTTTTAGAGCGAGGGCAAGGAAGGGAGAAAGGGAGAGAAACATCAGTGTGTGGTTGCCTCTTGTATGCCCCCAACTGGGGACCCAGCCTACACCCAGCCATGTACCCTGACTGGGAATTGAACCAGTGACCCTTTGGTTCACAAGCCCGCACTCAGTCTAGTGAGTCACACCAGACAGGGGTGATTTGCAACAGTCTCCTAAGTGTGGGTTTTTGTATTGAAAAGGGCATTCTACTTGTTAGTTTGAAGAGTTCATGGAGATCAGAATTTTCCAATCCTTTCTGAACTTAGTGTACAGCTTTCATACTGACCTATAAATAGAATATGCAAAGGTTTTTCTCCAAGTTTCTGCTTGGGTTCTCAAACAGACCTGTTGTGATTTCTAGGGAAGTACCTTTGGACATTTTTGAGATTCTTCCAATCTTGGGTTTATGAGATACTCTCTGCTTCCTCTGGCAGAAATGTTGATGCACGAATGTTGATGGTCTTGGTAGTTGTCAGTGCATTGTTCCCACCTGCTCATACTTCAGGGTTTTGTGGGGGTTTGGATTTGCTGTCCTAGTTGCTCTTTTTATGCTATGCATTTTTACAATAATAGGAAATGTATTTTTATCAGTGTTTTTTTCTTGCTTCTATTGAGCTGTCATATGGCTTTTATCTTTTCCTGTGTTTGTGTTAGGAAGTATATTTTATCAGTGTTTTTTTCCTGCATCTATTTGAGCTATCATATGGCTTTTAACTTTTCCTGTGTTGTATTGTTTATAGGATGATTCTTTTTTAAATTTAACACACACACACACACACACACACACACACGTATCTTCAGTCTGTTTTATTAAGTAAGACTTTTCTAAGAATTTATCCATTTCATTATTTAATCTAAATGAACATAAATTTGTTCATAATAGTTTCTCTGTATTATTTAAATCTGTTCTGATTTTGTACTTAATATCTTTTTATTTCTAGTGTAATTATTTGCATGTTCAGTCCTTTCTTTTTCCTGATTGGTATTGCTAAAAATATTTCTTAATACGTTTAATTTTAAACTTCATTGGTCTTCTATGTTTTTAAGAAATTTTATTATATTAATTTCTGCTTTTAGCTTTATCATTTGCTACCTCCCACTTTCTTTGAGATTATTCTGTTGTTCTTTTCCTAACTTCCTAAGTTGGTCACCTAGCTCATTATTATCTCTGTTCTTTAGGTAGTTACCCTCAAATTTTTAATATATTTTTAGCTAATATATAATACAGAAAAGCTCACCATTCATAAATACAGTTGAAAAATCTATAACCCAAAGAAGAAATAAAAATATCACATGTTTTATATATAGTAAATACTTGGTGTTAGCTTTTACTGTTATTGATGTTAAGTATTATTAAAAATTAATGGATTTATGTAGCAAAATAGAGTCCTTGTAACTTTGGAAGTAACAAAACTTCATAGTGCTTAGGGAGAATCTGATTTAGTGAATATGAATGATTCAGACTGCATTTTAAAAGACAAACCAGTTCCCTTTTCTGTTTTAACTGGCTGAAATCATTCATGTGTTATGTTTTATAATGTCTTATAAATTGGCTTATTCTTTTCATTTTTTCCTAAGGTCAGATACTTCATACTGATGTGGTTTACTTGCATTGTGGACGAGGCTTCCAAGAGGCAGAGAAAATAAAGAGGCTTTTGCTGAATTTCAAGTATGAAAATAAATAACCTTTGAGTACTTCAGTTGCTCAGCCAATCAGAAATACCTTTGGAGCCCCTAATTTGGAGGGAGGGGTTACGGGGAGTGCCTCGATGAGAGAAGGAACCACTAAGATACTGCTGGGGCAGATGGCTGGAGAGCTCTGCATTTGGAGACTCCAGAGGAGCTCTCTGCGCTCCCTCTGCCACCTTCACTAGACAAAGGGGGTAATATGAGCAAAGTGAGCGTTTAATTCTTCTGTTTGGGCCTATACTTTCTTCCTCCTTCCCTTCCTCCCTCCCTTCTGCCTTCCTTTCTTCTTTCTTCCTCATGGATCTGAGGAACGGGTGTGGTGGTAGGTAGAAGCTTCAGAAGTTATTTGACAACATCATATAATTCAGTCATAATGTCTTTACTATGGCTTAGAATCCACTTAACCATCACTAAATTTGGTTCCTGCTAGCTGGGAAGAAAACTGAATGTTCTTGAGGTGTGTGACAGTAAAATCCTTCTCCACTGAGTGCTATACCAAATGAAGACGCAGTGTTTTCTATTTTCCATATGTCTCCCTTGTGAAACAGTGCAAAGTTGCTTGGCTAGATGAGAGAGCATGAGCATTGTACAATAGTATTTGTGCATTCCGTACATTTTCTTCTGATTGATTTAGAAGCATGCCTTGAGCTCATCCAGTGTCTCCTCCTGTTTCTCCCTTGAAGCTGCAGCACAGTGGTGATTGGAAATGGAACTGCCTGCCGGGAAACAGAAGCTTACTTTGCTGACCTGATAATGAGAAATTACTTTGCACCACTGGATGTTGTTTACTGGTAAGGATGTTAGGAATGTTTGTTTCCTTTGAGAGGCAACAAAACTTCTCAGTTCCTTCTGTGATGTTTTCTTCACCCCTTTTTTTAAAGATATATATCTTGTTTGCCCCCAGACGACCTCTTGCTGTTCACAAGAGCATCACAGGACAATGTAAAGTGTCTGTCTCTTGCAGAAATTCGAGTTTCAGTATCCTGAAACCTGTCGTAGAAGCAGTAATTTAGGGCTTTCTTTATAACTGTTTTAAAAATATTGATTACTATTTTATTAAGTTTTAAACTCAAGAATGAAAAACATGGTTTTTTAGAATTTTGCCATAATCATGTGAGATTTTTGTCCTACTTTGATCTATGAGTATGCTAAATTGGAATAGTAGATTTTCTATAATAGAACCATCTTTGTAATTTTATTTGCACTTCATTTTGTAATAGTGTATTATTCTTTTAGTGTCTTGTTGGGATGTATTTGCTAATATATTTATGAGCTTTTGAAGTCCTTAAATAATTAACCAGAATTTACAGTGAGTTTTAGGAAAATCAGCTATTTGATTTCATCTTGTTACCATTTTGCCAGTTTAACATGCCTTTATGAGGAAGCCATATTTTGTCATCTCACACTTTGAAGTTACATTGCAAACTATGTTTAAGTTGAAATTTTCATGCTCTCTCTGGCAGAAATTTTTAGCACTTCCTGAACATAAAACCTGATATGCATTCTTTTAATCCTGTAATATACTCATCCTGAGAAACCTTCTCATGGCACATCCTCTAGCACATTCCCTCTATCCCTTCCAACACTTTTGGCCTTGACATATCTGCCATAGGTTAACATATACCAGGACTTATCTCCTCATTTTTGACACCATGCACCCTGACCCACCCAAACAGCTTCCCTCTGACACATGACTTTCTAGCCTTAAAATATCTTGTAAACTCTGGTACTCACATACAGGGTGGGGCAAAAGTAGGTTTATAGTAGTGAGTACATGAAAACACAGTTTACTCTTGTATTATTATTTATTAATTATTCCATATGAACAATTGTAAACCTACTTTTGCCTTACCCTGTATAATATGGGGAAGTCTCCAAAACTTCACATCTTAATTACCAAAGGACAAAAAGAACTGGAATTAAGTTGCGGAATGTAACTATGCTAAGGCTTAGTTAGTCACACATGTTTGAAATTGGAAGTGTTTGTGAAAATAAATTATACAACATTATAGATGTCATTTGTTTTAAGTATTGCAAGAGTGATTTGCTATTTTCAATCCTCTGGCACATAGTAGGGACTCATTTTATTTTTTTGAATAGCTGAATATTGGTTTTCATTCATGTTAAATTGTTATACTTTGTATTTTCTGTGTTTTTGCCCATTTTCCTTTTTGTAACAATAGTGCTTTCCCTTGCGTAGCACTATTTACTGAAGTCTAGAAATAGCTAGCTCCTTATGAGACATCTGTATTTATAGTCCATGTATCTGGTTTCTCCTTTCTCAAATCAGGGAAACAGGTTTTATTTATCTCCACCTCCTTCATATTAAGCATATTTCTGTACTTATAGGTCCATCTCAATAAGTACTAATGATTTTGAATTGTTAAATATAAAGGGTAAAACTGTAGTTGACCTTTGAACAACACAGGGGTTAGGATCTCTAAGCCTCCTGCAGTTAAAAATCCACAAATAACATTTGACTCCCTAATAACCTAAGTTGTCCCCAGATATCCACTTGGGATTGGTTCCAAGACCCCTGCAGATACCAAAATCAGTCGATGCTCAACTTCTCTATAAGATGATACAGATCAGTGTATAAAGTTGGTCCCCTGCATTTGCAGACTCCCAGGCATGGATTGAAAATAGTGCAGGTGTTTATTGAAAGAAAATCTATATATAAATGTGCCTGTGTATTTCAGACCCATGTTGTTCAAGGATCAGTTGTATTTTTAATGAGACAATTCTTTTCAAGACTATTGAGCAGAATTACAGTGTGCAGCAATCATGGAAAATTTCCCCTCTGCCTAATGCTTTGGTAAATCTATGACTCTGTTTCCTCTACTTTTCCATTATACTGAAATTTACACTTGGCAGATCATAGACTTATATTTCTCCAAAGATAAGTGATGATTCCTGAAATGGAAATATTGCGTGGTTAGAGTTATACATTTATTTAATGAACTAGAAAAGAATTAAAAATAATCTTTACTATTTGCTGCCTGTATTTCCACTACAATCGACATGATTTATGCTGAGAGTGGAAATGTTGCCACAAATCACAGAATTGAATGCATTCTGGAGAATCACAGATACATGAGACCACCTAAAACCTGGAAGCAGAAAAGGGGAAAGAAAATTTTGTGCTATTAATTCAGATCCTGTGCTTAATATTTCTACTCTGAAAGCTGCAGTACATAAATGACTTTGAGCAGACAAAGAGAGAAAAGAAATTAATTTTGCTTCCTAATTACCTTGTTCATTGGGATAGTGAAAGAATTAGAAAATAGAATGAATTAAGAAGATATGGTATGTGTATAATAAGAGAATGAGAAAAGGGAAGGGGATCTGCAGTAGAAGGTTGGCGGTGTAGGGTTCAGTGACCAAGGGACTTGGCTGTTGAAGGACAAGTGGATCGCCACATCTCATTAGAAATGAGGGTTTGTGCTAGACATCTGTGAAATACACAGTAGACCTTTCTCTTCTTCTTTCATTACAGTAGGGTATCAACCATTTACTAGAAGGAAAATATTATATAAGTAATCATAACTTAGTTGCTTGAAATAAGTTGATGTATTTTCCAGAGTTTAACTCAATTGAATGGAACAGCTTGAGCCTCAGAGGTTTAACTCATTTGTGAAAAATGCCTAATACTGAAGCTAATGGAAGTCTTTTGCCTTAAAATTAAAAAAAAAAACAAAACAGTTTCTTTAAAAATTAATGATATTTATTATTGTATATTTATTTAAAAGTATAGATAAGTGATTGGATATATTAATACAGAAGATGTTATTTATATTTTAGAACATATGTAAAAGTATTGTACTATAGGTACAGGCATTCTTCGGATATATTCAGGTTTAGTTCCAGAACACCGCAACAAAGTGAATATTATGTTTATATTATACTGTAATCTGTTGAGTGTGCAGTAGCATTTCTAAAAAAAACAATGTACATACCTTAATTAAAAAATACTTTTGTCCTGAAAAATGCTAACCATTGTCTGAGTCTTCAGTAAGTCATGATCTTTTTGCTTGCAGAGGGCCTTGCCTCAATGCTGATGGCTGCTGACTATGGTGGTGGCAATTACTTAAAATAAGACGACAATGAAGTTTGTCACATCTATTAACTCTTCCTTTCAAGAACGATTTATCCATAGATGTGATATTTTGAAAGCAGTTGTTTTTTCTGAGCAGTAGGTCTCAGTAATGGGCTTAAAATATTCAGTAAACCATGTTGTAAACACATGTGCTGTCATCCAGAACTTGTTGTTTTATTTATAGAGCACAGGCAGAATAGATTTAGCATAATTCTTAAGGGCTCTAGGATTTTTGGAATGGTTAATGCGCACTGGCTTCAACTTAAAGTCATCAGCTGCATTAGTCCCTAACCAGAGAGTCAGCCTGTCCTTTGAAGCTTTGAAGCCAAGCATTGACTTCTCTGTAGTAATGAATGTTGTAGATGGTATCTTCTTCCAATATAAGGTTGTTTTGTATGGACTTATAATCTGTTGTTGAGTATAGTCACCTTCATTAATTATCTGAGCTTGGTCAATTCTGGAAAACTTGCTACAGCTCCTGCATCAGCACTTGCTGCTTAACCTTATACTTTTGTGTCTGCTTGATAATGGTCAGTCATTTAAATGTAGCTCTCGTAGGGGATGTACAGTGATATCTCATTGTGGTTTTAAATATATTTCCTAGCAATTAATGAGGTTGAGCATCTTTGTTTGCTTTTTTGCCATTTATATACCTTCTTTGGTAAAATATCTGTTTAGATATTCTTCCTGCTTAAAAAATTGGATTATTTTTCCTCCTGTCATTGAATAAGAGTATTTTAAATTTATTCTGAATACAAGTCCTGTGTCAGATACCTTTTTATTTTTTTTTAATCTTTACCCGAGAGTATATGTTTATTGATTTAAAAGAGTTTGCGGGGGGGGGGGGAAGAGGAAGGGAGAGAGAGAGAGAAACACTGATATGAAGAGAAACATTAGTTGGTTGCCTCCTGTACTTGCTCTGACAGGGAATTGAACCCACAGCCTTTTGGTGTACAGGATGATGCTTCAACCAATTGAGCAACCGGCCAGGGTCAGCATGGGTTTCTTATAAATAAATATTCTGGTCTTATCCCATCTAATTTTAGGAAAATTAGACTGGTAGACACATCCAGCATGTCTTTTGGTAGTCTCTTGACACCCATATGGAGAAACTAGAGAATTAAGAGATTTGGATAGGTCATTGCCAAAAAGATGTTGGTTATTTAATGGTTGATGTCTGGTGTGAGGGCTCTAGGGGCATGCTGCAGGCACTGTATTAGTTAACGTTTAATCAATTATTTAGTTAAAGTTTGGAGGCATGCGTTTCAAGTTTGTGGGCATTGAGGCTTATTAGAGCCAGGATCAGGAAATATTTTGAAATACTTGAGTTGTTGGATCTAACCTAACAAGATGAACTTTACTATAACGGGGAGAAAGACTTTTGTGATGCTAGAAGGAATTTTTGGTAGAGATTTTGATGGGGTGATTTCTGGGGCTTCCTTGAAACCTGACCAGGGAAGATTCTGTCACAGTAACCTGCAGCAGATTTCCCATGTTCTGAACCACCTGGACCTGATTTCTTTTGTTTTGGTTTAAAGAAATTTAGTTCTTAACAATCACTAAGCTTAGCTATACAACTTAAGATGTATATACCTTTGTAAAGCTTATAATGTTGTGAAGTTAAAATTGCTGTTATTTATTTCTGAGTATTGAAATGATTTCCGCTTTACATGTGGAACGCAAAATCAGGTTCTTTGCATTTAAACATCTGTCTCCTCCTTCTGCAGTTTCTGGTAGTGATGAAGGCCATGAAATAGTCTTGGAACTTAGGCAACCTCAGTTATTTTTTGGATGTCAATTTGATTATTATGCTTAGTAACACGGTAAGGTGATACAATATTTGTCTCCCTTCTTTCTACAGTGACAGCTTGAGACAGTGCAGTGTGATGGTCTAGGATTTTGTTGCCTTTCACCTATTGATATCCCTCTTTCCATAGCTGTGACTATTATAAATACTAGACCCTTATTTATAAGGCTTTTTTTCTGGGGTGCTTGTGACATTAAATTAATTTAAAAATAAATTTTTTTATAATCAATATGATTTATATTCATTTTGTTGAAACAGTCAGAATATATTTAAATATATATTTTAAATAGACCATAATGAATTATGTTGAAAAGGAGGCATAGAAATGAATAATTGTGTGTGTGTGTGTGTGTGTGTGTGTGTGTGTGTGTGTGTTTGGTTTTAAAATACTGTTTGGATTCGGATTCAGTTTGACAGTTTTTGATCAAAATAAAACGTTTTACCAGTTTTGTAACCCATGTGTTTCTGTATCCCTAAGTCCAATTTAAGTATCTGCAGGAGTTCCCCCTACCAACCCCAACCCCCCCAGCCTGCTTTAACTGTAGCCCCTTTTGCAGATTTTTGTTTATTGACTTAGATTAGAACTGGCCTAGAGCCCAGTGATGGTCATTTCTCGTCTTAAGGTTTTGGTTATGAATCTGCTTTTGTTGCCAGATCCAATAAAGATTCTTGATTGTTTTTGTTAGTTTTATTACAAGTTCTTGCCAAAGATACAGTATATTATAACCAAAACAGATGTTCTATTTAGACAAGTGTATTTGCTATAAAATAACTTAAAATATAATTTAAACAACAATATGTTCAGCATTAAGGTAACAGTTGATGAACTTTGGGATTTTATGAGTGTTTTTGATAACCTTTAGAAGTAGAAGAAACAGTGCCTTATTTTGAACAACTGTGTTACTTTTGTTTTTGTGCCTATCTCAGCTTGTGTATGTACAGCCTTAGATCCTCCTAGACCTTCCTACAGGCTAACATTTTAATGTGGTTTTGAAAGTAGAGTGGAGTTAACCAATTTCATATATACGTAGTTCTGTTATTTCTTAAAGCATACATCAGATAAATAGTATTTGTTTTCATAGAGATATGCATTTAGTAAAAAAATAGTTTTTTAATATTCTAATGCTTATAGATAGGTAGGTGAAATAATTACACATAGACCTTTTCATAAATGGTGTACTTGGTGAATTTAGGAACCGTATTATAGGGTTGTAGGTACATCATTTGTGACTTGTACCACCTCTGATTAGGGCCCAGTGCAGTCTTGATTTATGCTGAAGTCTTTGTTGTAGTGAACACAGACATGTAGTGAATATAAGATGAATATATCAATATTTATAGGCTGTAATTTCAGCTCTTTTTTGATCATAGTTCTTAGAATAAATCAGATGTGTAAGGGATAAGACTGCATTATCAACAGATTTCTAATGGACTAAGCTTTACTTTGAGATTGTTAACTCTTTGGTCTATTCCTAGTCATATTTTCCTCTTTTCTTTGGCATTAAATAGCTTGTTGTTTTTTCTCACCTTTGGCCAAGACCTTTAAAAGTGTATTCAGTCGATTTTTGGGAAACATTTAAGGGTTTTGTTTTGTTTTTTGAAATTAGAACTATTTGGGTTGTTCAGAATCACTGTGGTTCTGTCTCTTATTTCAATTGCATTAGGAGAATGCGAAATTGCTAGAATCCTTTGTTGTTGAGATCCTTTTCATTTTCTTATATTGGACTTGAAGATTCTCTAGCCAAAATTTGATATTTGCAAAAAGGAGCTCTTGAATCTACCTTATTTGTGTGTGACATTTTATATATATATATATATATTTTTTTTTTTTTTTGAGGTAGAAATCTTTTGATTCCAGTGTATTTTATGTGCCTAAATCTTTGTATTATGCTCTCCTAAGTTATTGAAATGTCACTTTCAAGTTCCCCACATCCGTACATTTCTAAGGTTACACCCAGCTTAATTCCCATTACTTTTCCGCTTCACAGCACTTGCGTTTTGAAGAGATCCTAACATTTGGGTTCACATTATGATAATTAGGTTTTAGGCGCATGGGGGATTAAAGATGTCTCAGGTCTAGTTGAAGAATAAAGTTCAGAAGCACTTGTAAAACTTGCCTGATTGGTGGGTAGAGGTGCTTTTATTCATTCACTGCTCATGCAGCATTAATCCGTATGTCATCGGGTACCTACAGTGCTGTAATTCTAGATCTGACCTTGGGACTTGATTTACTTCAGCTTCGTTTTCTTTATTAATGTGCCATGAAAGAGGTACATGAAAGATAGCCAACATCAAAGTACCTTTTAAAGTACAATGGTTGATAGGAATTCCCTGGTATTTAACACTCTCTGTCAAATGTTTCAGCTGGTTTGCATCCTTTTACAAGCTATTGCTTGCTGCACTAAAAGAAATTTAAAGCAGTTGCTTCGAGGCGAGGTGGTGGGGGACATGGTGGTGGTGGTGGTGGTGGTGGTGGTGGTGGTGGTGGTGGCGGTGGCGGTGGCGGTGGCGGTAGCGGTGGTTGGGTGGCAGAATTAGCCGGTGAAGAGAGTACGTGAGAATTTAAGAACACATTCTTTTTCAATTGTGCCCCTCCCAAGATGGTTTGTATCTGTGTTTTTCTTTGGGTCCAATGTGTTTGTGTTTTTTTTAGTGCAAAGCAGTGCTTGTGATTAGAATGAGGAGGCACTCCTCTTGGTTATAAGAAGATTGAAGAGGGTTGCCAAAGAAAATTCATCAGACCTCTGTGAAAGAAAGAATAAAAAGCAATGCCAGTATCTTATTCAGAGATTGTTTATCTGCTTTCACTTCACAGCCTGTTTATTCTTATGAACCATCTAAGAAAGAGCTTTTAAACACAGTAATATGGGAAACTGAGTCTTAAGAACAAAGGAAACAGGACTCAAAGAAGTCTTGCCATACGTATTGTGGAATATTTGTTTTCCCAGAAACACATGTTTTAGAGGCTATTGTCTGTGTTCTAGGCTGAATATGTAGGGGTAGAACTTCTTGTAACTCAGTTTTGAAACTGTGATTCCTTCTTTGTTTCATAAATATTCGTTGGATGTTTCTCCCTACTTCAGAAAAATAGTTAAAAGCATTTTGCATTTTAGGTAATCATAAAGACTGTGGGTCTATTCCTAATGTCTTTACCATAGAACTGTCTCAAGCTGAATAGTGAAAAGTAGAACTCACAGAATGTTTTAGAAATGAAATTAACTTGCTTTCAAATTTATACTTTATTTTCAACTTACTAACATAACTTTAACTTGTAGAAATCTTTTGAATTCTATTGTAATAAAAATTTTTTGTAATTAATGTTTGTTAAAATGTATTTGTAGAATTAAAATGCTTTAAAAATAGCATATCCTCTTGATATTCTGTAATTTTGTTTACATTTACTTGCTTAACTAATTTTTATTCAGATATGCCAGGAAAATAAATTTCAACCCAGACCTTGTCTTGGTGATGTATTGAACTAGTCTTTGGCCTGTAAAGTATAAGAAATCAACACTAGAGCTGACACAGGAGTTTGGTAATGGTCTTTTCGTTTTAAGGAAAGCGGATATTTGCGACAGACTCTCTGTCAACACAGAATGAGCTACAGAGTCTCCTGGTTTATGTGGGCAGTGAACAGTGTATGTAAGTCATTTGGCATTTGAGTCTGTGATTAAGGAAGGGGGTTGGAGAGGTACATTGTTCCCATTTGTTGATATAGAAAATTCAGTACCTCTTGCTGCCATTGCCATACCATGTATGCCCCTCTCCCCCGGCCCTAGGAATTAGGAAAATTGATCTGGGGTTGACAGACTAGTTAGGTATTAGGAAATAGGTATTGGGTTGGCCAAAAAGTCTGTATGATTTTTACCTTAAAATAAAAGACACATATATCATTTCCACCAATAACTTTATTGATTTGGATATTTTGAGCACATCTGCTATCTCCCACGTGATATAACGTTGGTTGTTCTCAATTAATATCTTGGTTTGGTTGTTATCAGCTTCAACTGGTCTGACTGTGGAGCATCATCCAGCGAAAAATCTCTAGTACAAAACTTTGCAAACCACTTTTGACATGTACTATCAGTCACAGCACCTTATCCATACACTGCACAAATCTTTTTTTTTTGCATTTCAGTTGCATTTTTACCATTCTTGCAATAATAAAGCATAATATGCTGAAAATGTTGCATATTCTCCTCCAATATTAAAATGGCTACCCAAAAATTCACCAATTTTGGTAAAATTTTTCAACATACACTGATATGACAGCTCCCACAATGCAATCTAACAAAATTGTTTCCAATGAAGTTAAAGACAGCCGATTCCTACTAGAGCCATTTACTAGGAAAAACCAAACAAACTTTTTGGCCAACCTAATAGTTGAATGAGAGCTGGAAGATGTGTACCCTTCCATTCATGCCATCTTTTTCTTTAATTCCTTTCCCCCCCTCCCCTTCACACTTAATAACATCTTCTTTTGCATGTAAGATATGTTCTGTTAATAATTTGAAATGACTATAGGAATTGGCTGTAGGAATTGGGAGACAAAGAAGTATGATACTACCTAAAATGTCATCAGATCTTATTTTGCAAGCATTTTAGTGTTCTTAAAGCAGAGAGCTGTGGGGTCCTTTGGTTGACAGAGTGGCCTGTGCTTTGACTTTGCTTTTTTAAGGTTCTCGAGGTTTTGTGTATCATCTAATTAGTACTATAGTTAAAGCACATTAGTTGGCATAACATAGTATATTTAATCATTCAAACTTATTAACAATAAGTTAATCTAAAGCTTGATTGACAAGGGTCAACATTGGCAAGGATCATAAGTGATATTTATTGGTTACTTAGTGATAAGTAAGTTGAACTTGAAAATGAGCCACCAGCTTACCAGTTGATCAGTATATTTTTGACTGATTCTTTTGGTTACTCAGTTACCCTGTTTATCTAGATATTCTGCTCTTTAAAGCATTTTTATTTTTCCTTTTAACGTGAGCTGTATGAATCTAGGACTACAAGGGACCATGAGAAACTGATAAGACTACCCTCCCAACTCCCAGTAGGTTTGAATTCAGACAGTGTGGTTTAAATCATGATGCTGCCACCATTATCATGGTCATACCCCACTTCCTATCTTTAGTTACACGGAGTAATATATTGGAGGTGTCGCTGGTTCAAAATTCAGATGTTGATGTGGCCAAAATGCTAAAACTTCGAAGAGGGATGTAAAGAATCCTCTGTAATGTCTTCAGTGTATAATAGGAAATGTTTTGAGGATGTTCATTTTTATTCAAGCCATATGCTCTAATTTCTAGGATTGTGATTTCCTTCTCTTCCAGGTCCTAGGCTTATTTGGAATTAAAATTCACTGGTTATATGAGAGGAACCCAGTTACCTGTTTGTTTTTTCTTCTCTTGTCCTTTATAGGTATGTGGGGGTAGTTGACTCTCAAGCTATTTGGAAGATTCTGTATCTGATTCTCAATATGAAATGCTGCTTATAAGCAGTTTAGATTTTGGTGATAAAAGTAATAATTAAAATTTCTACTGAAAAAAAAAATCAGTCTCTAAAAAATTGGATACAGAAAGACTGGAAGGATGTCAGGGACCTTTGCTCAAATTTTCAGGTTTTGGGACTTGACAGTTTTATTCTTCTTGGGTTTTGGCAGAGAGCTATGAGACACAGATAAAGGCAGCACATGTTGGGCTTTTGAAGTGTCTTAGATCTTTCAGGTTTGATTTGCTTCTACTCTTCTTCCTTTTCTTACTGCTTTCTTCTCATTTTTTTTCTTTGATTTCCTTCAGTCTACCTTTCCTTAGTTAGAAATGACAGGTTTGTTTGTGTTAAGTGGAAAATGTAAAATGTACCTGTCCTGTTGAATTTAATGTGTTAGGGAAAAGTTCGTCACCAAACTATAGTGTGTATACAAAATACTTTTTCTGTTGTTACACAGAAGTGAAATATTTCAATTAAATTCCCCTCCACTGTGAGAAGCCTGAGATCTTCCTGTAGTTTCACAGTTACTTTCATCCTTACTAAGATATTCAGGAATCTTTTCATAATACTGAATAATTTTCTCTCCCTTTGACTGTCAAATTTCATTTAATCATTTATAGTCAGCAAATAGTCATTGAGTACATTGGTTTGTGCTAAGCACTGTGGGGTCAAAGGTTCATAAAGCCTTATCCAGTGGCCATTTTACATCCAACTCTGTAGCCTCCTCTAAGCTCTAGGGCTCCTGGTACTATACTGAGGTATCTTCCACCCCTTTTAATAATATTAGTTCTGTTTCTGGTAACTATTCTTTCTATGCATCCTTGCATCTATACTTATTTTTAAACTTAGACAATGCTTCGAGTATTATTTTGATTTCCTTTGTCTTCTCTATATATCTTCTTTTCCTTGGTTGTTTCTCCATTCGCTTTTGGGGCTTTATCTTCTGGATCAGTGTGGGTTCTATGTCTACATTCCTAATTTTAAGTTCTCTCCAGAGATCTGGACTCAAAATTTCAGGGTCTTGCTGTCAGTCTCTTGAATATCCCCTTGATGCCTCAGATTCAGCCAAATTTAACTCCTTGCTTTTGCTCCCAAACCTAATTTTTTGCATGTATTTTATTTTTGTTCTTTTATGAGCCCCTCATTTGTTGATGAGCTAGCAGTTCCCTCTGCCACAAAATCGGTACTCTTTGATTTCTTACTCTGCTCCATACTCCATTCAGCTGTCAGCAGATGCTGTTGGTTCTCCCTCTGGAATGTTTCTCCTAGTTTTCTTCCCTTCACTGTCTCCTGTTGGCTCTTCTTCGTCCTTTGAGATTTTAAGCCTTTTGTGAACTGGCCTCAAGATACTTCTCCAACGTAACCTCTTGATACCCCGGTTGCAACCCAAGATACGGTGTTCATTCAGGCTTTCAGAGTCCGAGTCTGCCTAGTTAGCTTTACGTTAGGCAGTTGAGGCCATTCATTAAGGAATTATACAATTTAAAAAAATACATATAATCAACAGTTTATTCTTTATTTATTGTAAGAATTAGCATAGAGTTATAATTTATAAGCCTATATTTTATTAAACATAAGCTAAAACCAGTCCATTTTCAGTATTTTGTTTTATCAAGGTAGCCTTATTTAAATCTTCCCCTGATCTGCTTCTATTATGTACAATGAAATTTTGGTTCTTGTTTTCAATGGATTCCACTTCAGTGCCCTTTGCCCTCATAGGAAGTATCCTCTAATATCAATAATTCTTTATGCCAGGTAAATTGGACTATTTGTTCTTTGAACATGTGTGGGTTTCTTTCTTCCACCTCGTTTGTAGTGAAGAAAATGGGCTGTAGAGCCTGGTTCAAATTACAGCTCCATCCCTCACTGCTGCAGTCGAGTTACTTAAATCTCTCTGCCCCTTCATCTCTGAAGTGGAGATAATAATAGCATCTACTGCAGGATTTTAGTGAAGATTAAATGGGGTAATACATTCAGAAATATTTAGAATAATGCTTGGCACATAGTATACAATCAATAAATGTTAGAAGCTACTGTTTTTTTTTATTATAACTGCTAAATGTATGTGGTAATAATTATTGTTCACACTGTTTTCTTCCCATGGAACACCTTTTCTCAACCTCTGCCTGTCACAGTCTTATCTGTACTTCAGGGCATGTCTCAGATGTCACATCCTCCAGGAAATTCTATGAGGTGTCTGCAGTTGGAATTAATCTTGCCTTCCTCTGTGTTCTTATAAAACTGTATGTATTTCTACCATGGCACATAACATGTAGCCTCCTTTATACTGAACCCATTTATGTAGCTGTTATGGGATAATTGTTTATGACCAGGGAGGTACCATTGTTCATCCCTGTAGAAGAGTACCTGGTTCATTATTTTGCCCATGTTGGTACTCAAAAATTGGAATTGATTTAAAACAGATTAACCTGTCCCTACCTGCACTTATATATGTGGAAAGTATGTACATATATTTATATACATACACGATCCTTCTATGCATAAAGTACTTCCATAAGGGTACAGAGGAGACAAAAAATAAAAGGTATGCTTTCCAAATTAGAACCAAATGTGATCTATACATTTAAAAAGATTAAAAAATATGCTGTACAAATAAAAAAGACTTTATTGCTTAAACAGTAATGACCTGTGATTAACTGTAGTAGCAATGATTAAATGACCTATGTCCTCACCATTCAGCTTATGACATACAACATTGTCAGTGCTTTTGAAGATCCCTGTTTCTCCTTCACATCTCTTGTTTCCTCATCCAGAGATACCACTCTCCTGAACTCTGTTAATAATTCCATTGCTATTGCTATTTTATATAATGGCTACTTAATGTAACTAGAATTATACTGCATATATTCTTCTGGGAGTTCTTTTTTAAATTTAAGATTATTTTATAATTTCATTCATTTTGACATATATAACTGATTCATTAATTTTCACTGTTACATTGAATAGTAATTATACAATATTTTTCTATTTTATAGTTGATGGATTTTGGGGTTGTTTTTAGTTTTGTTGTTTTTGAAAGTTAATTCATCTATTTTGTTTAAATAACAGATGTGTTGAGCCCTGGCTGGTGTGGCTTAGTGGATTGATTACTGGCTTGTGAAGCAAAGGGCCACCGGTTCAGTTCCTAGTCAGGGCACATGCATGGGTTGGGGGCCAAGTCCCCAGTAGGATGTTTGCAAGATGCAACCACACATTAATGTTTCTCTCTTTTTTCTTCCCTTCTTCTCTCTGAAAATAAATAAAATCTTAAAAAAATAATAAAAAATAAATAACAGATGTATTGAATTATAGCTCACACATCATACAATTTACCCATTTGAAATATACAGTTCAGTTACTTTTAATATATTCACATATATGAATATATGCAACAATCACCAATGTCAATTTTAAAACTTTTTATCATCATAGAAGAAACTCCATACCCTGTAGCTATTGCTCCTTACTCCCTCACTCCTTCATTTCTCCCCTACCCCTGAGCAACCACTAATCTACTTTTTATCTATAGATACCCCTCTTCTGAACATTTCATCTGAATGGAGTCATACCATATGCAGTCTTTTGCAATTGTTTTTGGTTAGCATAATGTCTTCAAGGCTCATCCACGTTGTAGCATGTGTCAGAACTTTATTTCTTTTATGGATGAATAATATTCCATTGTATGGCTATACCACATTTTATTTATTCATCTGTTGATGGACATTTGGGTTATTTCCACTCTTGAGCTATCATGAATAGTGCAGTTATAATTTTTCATGTCCATGTGGACATATGTATTCATTTCTCTTGGGTATAAACTTAGGAGTGAAATTCCTGTGCCCCTATATATTGAATGGGTTGGGGAAGGGCAGATGGTTTTTCAAAGTGTCAGTACCATTTCATGTTCCTACCAGCAGAATGTGAGGGCTCTGACTTCTCTACTTTCTCACCACTCTTATTATTTTACTTTTTTTAAATAAAGATTTTTTTAAAATTTATTTCAAGAGAGAGGGGAAGCAGGGAGGAGAAAAGGAGAGAAACATTGATCGGTTGCCTCGTGCCCCTACTGGGAACTAAACCTGCAACCCAGACATGTGCCCTGACCCGGAATTGAACTGATGACCTTTTGCTTTGCAGGACAATGCTCAAACAACTGAGTCACACCAGTCAGGGCTATTTTACTTTATGATATCATAGTGAGTATGAAGTGGTATTTCTTTTGTGGCTAATGATGCCTAGCATCTTTCCATCTGCTTATTGGCCATTTGTGTATATTCCTTGGATAAATGCCTATATAGATTCCTTACTCAGTGTTTATTTAGATTATTTGTTTTTTGAGTTGTAACAGTTCTTTATAATTCTAGGTACAAGTTTCTTATCGGATGAATGATTCGCAAATATTTTCTCCCATTCTATGGGTTGGATGTCTTTTTACTTTCTTGATTATCACATTTGAAGTACAAAGTTTTAAATTTTGATAAAGTCTAATTTTTTCTTTTTTTCTTTTGTTGCTCCTGTTTTGGGGGTCTTACGTAAAAATTCTTTGCCGAATCCAAGGTCATGAAGATTTTCTCCTTTGTTTTCTTCGAAGATTTCTGTAGTTTATCCAGGTCTTTGATCCATTTTGAGTTAATTTTTATGTACGGTGTATGGTAAGAGTCCAGTTTTATTCTTTTGCATGCAGCTATTCAGTTCTCCCAGTAACATTCGTTGAAAAAACTACTCTTTCCCCACTGGATGATCTTGGCACCTTTATAGGAATCAGTTGACCAAAGAAGTATAGGTTTATCTCTGGACTTTCAGTTCTGTTTCATTGATCTATGTGTCTACACTTGTCCCATTATCACACTCTATTGACTGTCATTTCCCTATAGCAAGTTTCGAAATTAGGAAGTTTGTCTTCCATTTTGTTCTTTTTCAAAGTTGTTTTGGCTGTTTAGAATCCCTTTCAATTCCATATGAATTTCAGAAACAGCTTGTCAATTTTTACAAAGAAGTCAGCCGAGATTCTGATAGGGGTTGTATTGAACGAGTAGAACAGTTTGGGGATTATTGCCATTTTAACAATGTTATCTTCCAATCCATGAATATTTGATATCTTTACATTTATTTAGATCTTCTTTAATTTCTTTTAACCATGTTTTGTAGTTTTCAAAGTAAAAATTTTACATTTTTTTGTGTTAAATTTATTTCTAGGTATTTTATTATACTATTGTGAATGGAATTTTCTTATTTCAATTTTGGATTGTTTATTCCAACTGTATATAAATATAACTGATTTTTGTAATTTATTTTCTATCTTGCAACCTTGCTTAACAAGTTAATTTGTTCCAACAGTTTTTTAGCGTATTGCTTAGGATTTTCTATCTATAAGATTATGTCATCTGTGATAGAAGATAATTTTACTTTTCCCTTTCCAAGCTGGATGTGTTACCTATCTATCTACCTACCTAACTACCTGCCTTGGCTAGAAATCCAATACAATGTTGAATAGAAGTGGCCAGAATAGAATCTTTATCTTATGCCTACATATATCTGCTCAAACTATAAATCTGATTATAGAGAAAAGCATCCAGTTTTGTTTTTTTTTTTAACTATTAAATCTGATGTTAACTATGAGTTTTATTTTTGTTGTTTTTTTTTTTTCTGGATGTTTGATTTTGTCAATTTTTTTTTTTTTGGTCTCTAGAGATGATTATATGAGTTTTGCTTTTATTCTGTTGATGTGATGTATTATGTTAATTGATTTTTGGATGCATAACCAACCTTGCATGCTTGAGATAAGTGTTACATAGTGTGTAATTCTTTTAAATGTTTCTAGATTTGGTGTGCTAATATTTTGTTGAGAATTCTTACATCCATATTTACGAGAGATACGGTCTGTAGTTTTCTTGTGTTGTTTTGGTTTGCTTTTGGTATCAGGATAATACTGGTTTCATAGAATGAGTTGGCAAGTGTTCCTCTTATATTTTGAAAGAATTTGTGAGGAACTTGTATTAGTTTTTTTTTTTGGTCTGTTTTTTAATGTTTAGTAAAACTCAGTGGTAAACCTGTCTAGGTCTGGTTTTTCTTTGTGGGTAGTTTTCTTTATTACTGTTTCCATATCTCTGTTTGTTATGGGCCTATTCAGATAGCCTGTTTCTTCCTGAGTCATTTTCAGTAGTTTGTGTCTTCCAGATGCTCTTCAGTAAAACCAGGTTTATGACTTGAGCAGATCCATGACTGCAGGGCTCACTCGACCCAGCACCAGCACCCGCACAGAAGTCCGGCCGGGGCCACAGAGCCTGCGCTGCTTTCTCTGCCCTGCCCGCCATGACTGCTTGTTAGGCCCTCCTTTACTGGAAACGCTTTCTTGTGACTAGTAATTGCCTGGGGTGAAATTTTTTATTCTTTTACTTTTGTCCTTTCTGTGTCTCATGTTTTAGATACGTTTTATTTTTTTATTTTTTTATTTTTTTTAATCCTCACCCGAGGATGTGTTTACTGATTTTAGAGAAAGGAAAGGGGGGGAGGGGTGTGGAGAAACATCGATTGGTTGCTTCCTGTATGTATGTACCCCGACTGGGGATTGAATGTGCAACTCAGGTATGTGCCCTGACTCTGAATGGAACCCACAGCGTTTTGGTGTGCGGGACAATGCTCCAACCAACTGAGTAACCCGGCCAGGGCTAGGTATATTTTAAACATGAAGGGCAGCTTTGAGTTTGTTGCAAGGATTAAGGAAGTTAACTTGTAAACTTACTAGAAAAGTGCTCCACTGCTGTATTCTATCAGCAGAGGCAAAGTCTATCCTCTTAGAAGAAAAACACATTAAATGTAGGTATCAAACATTTTCTAGAGGTAAAATCCCAGGGAAAATGAGTACGAATACATAATTTAAAAAAATGTATACTGTATGTGTCTGAGTCAGTAGAAATCACAAAATTTACTTTTAAACCAGAAAACATGCAGTTACTGGAATTATCACATAAAGAATATAGTACCCATATGTTGACTATCTGTAAAGAAATAAAAGAGTATCACACTTAATCAAAGATAACCTTAGAAACTCCTTAAGTGACCCCCTGAGTTCTTGGAAGTACAGAAGGCCAGAGGAACCTTATGTTTCTTTTTTTGCTCTGTCAGCCCTTTCTTTCCCTGGGCCAGTGGAGACCAGGGGTTAGTGTGGAAGGGGCGGCGTATAAGGCGGTGAGGTGGTGGTAAGGGCCAAGGGACACCCGCGCTGTAGAGGTACGGACCCTTGAGTATGGGGGCATGGGAAGGACTAGAAAGCTGTTCCTTTTATCTCGCCAGGAATAACAGATATTTTTGTTTATCTATATTTGCAGAAACTAAACATATTCTTTCCTATTAGGATCTATCTACTCCTTCATTTCTTTAGCTGCCTTCATTTCTAGGAACTCACATTGAGAAAACCATAGAGAAAGTGTAAATTTCCCATTTCTCTGAGCAAAATGAGATTTAATAAACATTTTAGTTGTACAGAGTAAAAAAATATATGCTTTGGCAGCTTGCAAATTGGCTCATTAATGTAAACGAAATAATCAGATCAGGTATTGGTATTTAAAGAGATTTTGTTGCTTGAATATAGCTACGTCCTTTACATAGAAAAATCTCAGGTCATTATTCTGTGATCTATTCTTTTCTAACCTATTCCTTTATAGTCTCGAAAACATAAAGATGTTTCCTTGGTAGATTCTGAAGAAAGCCCCAGGCACATTGTAAAAATGTGAAGTGGAAGATTATTGCCTACCTCATCCTTTGGCTGTGGTTTCTAAACAAGGTGCTATGGATTAACGTAAATGAGGGGCGTGACCTAGGGCTTTGAGGTCTGTTCTCCCTCTATTCTTTCTTCCTGCTCCCACTCACAAACGAGTCAGCCGACAAGTGCTCTCAATCTAGTTTGGGAATTACTACACACTGTTGCTCTGCCATTCATTCTGTTCAAAATAACGTCATACAGCAGTGCTGAAGTAAGTTGGGAGGTGCTATGGATAATTACTTAAATATTTAGTAGAGTCTTTAAAGAGTTAGGCTGCACAGAAGAGCCAGACGTGGGGAAAGAGGTATCACAATGACCGGGGAGGGGCTGCGGTGATGGAGCCACTGCCTTCCTAGTAGGTGGTATGAATCCTGCTTATCTGAGAGCGCAGATTTCGGCCCCAGCGAGGCTGGACGTCAGCTCTGTTTCTTGCTAGCTGTCTGACTTTGAGCAAGTTTCTTAATCTTCCTGACCTTCCGTTTTCTAATTAGTAAAATCAGAATAATAATACCTGCCTTTCAGAAATAGGAAGATTAAAGAGATACCCATACTGTGCTGACTATAGTACATAGTTCATAATAATTGTTAAGGATATGGGCTCTTGAGTCAGACTATCTGTGTTCATCTTACAATGCTGCCACTTACTAATGGTGTGAACTTGAGCAAATTACCCGACCTCACTGTACCTCAGTTTCCTCAGCTGTTACAGGAGATAATAACAAGGTTGTGGTGAAGATTAAAGAAATTCATACATATGTTGCACAATAGTCTCTGACACTGTAGGAGCTAACTCTCAGTAGTAGCTAATAATAAGTGTCCTTTCATTCATGTGCAGCAGGATGTAATTTCATCCGTTCTCTCTTGTGCCCTTATTCTCACTGAATTTGCTGTTCTTGAGCTTAAAGCACTATTAAACTCCAAGTGTCTTAGTTATATTGCTCAGTGTGTTTTCTCATGGGATACAGAAATTCCTTTTAAAATTAAAGAGTGACATCCAGTGATAAAAGGACTGAATAAGGATATTTGATAAAGAATATAGTCTGTCATTAGCTGTTCATAATCTAAGACAGACTTCACGTTTTTGGTTGATAATGCTTTGAAAATGGTTAGTGCTATAAAATTTGAAGGTATGAGGAAGTTGGTAATAATTTTAAAAGTGATTTAAATGAGAATTGGAACACTTTAAAAAGCATTTATTCCAGAGCATCTGTAATGAAAATAGATATTTCTTCTGGAAACCTAGACTCAGACTATTTATTGATTTCCATAACAATGGAGCCAGAGGTCTCCGACAGTTCCTACACCCTCATTCCATTGTATTCTTGCTGAGGAGGGTCCAGAGGGTGACACGTATTTGTTTTTGTTTCAGTGATGGATTGTGTAGGCATATAAGAAAATTGTTTTTGTGCTTAATTTTAGCCTGAAAGCTAGATAAACTAAGTCATAGTTAGATTATCTGTGTTGGCATGTGTTTCTGAATGGTGTTTTTGCACTTTAGGAAACGATGTGTAGTAGTAATCTTTTTCTTTCTTCTTTTTCTGTCATGATATGCCAAATAAATTTCATTTCCCACATTTGATTTTTTTGGTTGAGATTCATACCCATTACTTGTGATGTTCTATTTGTATTTCTTAGTACTTCTGCTTATCTGGTATGCTACCTCAGCACACCAGATTATCCTGCTTACATGCTTCGTCAGTGGGCCGCTGACTGTAGAAAGTGATTTCGTAAACCGGGAATGGCTGTCGGTAAAAATTCCAAATAGTTTGTTCCTTTGGAAAAGAAAGGAAGGAGGGAGGGAGGGAGGGAGGGAGGGAGCAAAGAAGGAAGGAAGGAAGTTTAGTCCAGTCAAAAATCAGGAAACTTGCCTTCAAATATTGACTTGAGGAGTTTTATTTGGAAATTAATTTTTCCTTCATTGTAAATCAGTTTGTGTTATAGTATGTAAAGCATTATGTATTATTCTTAGAGGTTAATAAAAGTAGATTTTAGTAAATTCTTTAATTCGGACTTTTTAAAATAATACCCCATGGTTTTACTACTGCTTCTCAAGAAACTTTATACCTTTTATTTATTTTCCGCAGTAACCCTGTGGTTGGAAGTATTACCCACATTTACAAGTGAGGAGGCTGACCTGCAGGCTGATGTAGATGAAAGGCTTAGTGGAATGGGTATTCAAATCCAGCTTTCTGATTTTAAACTTTTTGTTTTTCCCAGCACACATGCTTTTTTACCTCTAATGTTTAAATATGGCAGATATTTCCAGAAAGTTTGACTTAAGGGAATTAATGCCTATTTTTAACGCTCTCAAATTTACTTTTACCTTTGATCATTCATTTGGAGATGGTGGAGACAGCAGCAAAAATCTTTTGAACAAGACTGAATTTATATTCAGATTAATCCATGTTCATCTGCTTTTTTAGCATTAAGGAATTAAAAAAAATTATACATAATATAGTGTTGGTGGCAGAATACCCTCAAAAATCTAGTTCAACTCCTCATGTACCAGAAAAGATCCAAGGCTCAGTGATCCAGCCACCCAGATTTTGTTCTTGGTGGGTCCCCAAACTCTTCCAGATAGTTTGTTAGTAAGGAAATAGAATGCAGCGCCTCTTTTGAATATTTTCCATCTTCAACTTTTAAATATTTTAGAATTCACCATGAAGCACTAACTTTGCCTCCATACTACGTTGAAACTCACTGTTTCATTAACTGCTGAATGTTTTTTTAAGGAAGCATTTTCAAGGAGGAAAACTTCAGGGGGTAAACTAGCCCTTGTTATGTAACTAGACTACATACTACTGATATGTTCTCATCGGTATCCAAGCAGTTTGAGCCTGAAGTCTCAGCAGGTGACAGGAAATAACCACTGGGGGTTTACCCCTGGCATAATGCAGTTTCATATGGCAAAGAATGTGGGGGAAGAAAGAGATCGCTCCAACTCTTTCCGTGAGCCAGCCTGTAGATGTGACCATTGCTGTAGCTGTGGGTTAAATGTTACAGAAAAATTCTACTGTTTTTCAAATAGAATTTTTCTGGAACATTTAATAAAAGTATACAAGGAATAGTAGAAGAACATGGAACATGGAAGGAAAGAGTTTGAAGGTAGAGAATGATTTCTTGCCTTTGTAGGGGTGAAAAAATTTACCCTTGACTCTGTTAAGGTCACTGGCTGGGCCTGAAGATGAAACAGAGAGAAAAGCAACAAATTTATTTACTGTAAGTTTGATGTAACCAGAGAGCCTTCATACTGAAATGAAGACCCAAAGAAATGATTAAGCCTGAGTGTTTTTCTACTATCTTTGATGAAGAGGGGACAAAAAGGGTGTGAGCTAAGCGTAGTAAACTGGTAGAATCTTAGAAGAGGCCTGTGCGTTTGGATTCCGCTTGGCCATCCATTCGGTCCTCGGAGATAAGGATGCTCCTTTCCTCCAAGCACAGGGAGGATACCTCTCATGAATGACTTAAGAGGAACTTCAGGACAGAAGGGAAGGTCAAAGTCCTTTCTATATCTGCTGTGTCCCAGAATCTTTTGGCTTAAAATAATTATTTTGTCAAAGTGGCATGTTTTGGGCTGATTCCTCTCACTTTCTGATACTGCTTCCTGCTAGCTAAGGGGGTATATTCGAAGGGTAATTTGTAAGTTGTGGCTGTGTTCTTGCTTGGTCCTTCTCAACATGAAGTTTTTATTTCCACTTGGAAAGAGAAAATTATCTTTGGGAATGTAGGCTAGATGTATTTGAAGGGGTACAGTCCTTTCCTTCCTCTAACAGTACAACACAGAGGTTTAGGTTTCCACAGTTAGCATAGGTATGGCACAAGCTTAATGAAAAGAATTGTTCATGTACGCAAATTCTAATGGAAGGGGTAGTCATTTGCTTTACCAATGAATTCTTTGCACTATAAAAATTTCATTTTGTAGCTCCATTAGCTACTAAGCTCTCTTGTTGCATTCAAGTGCATTTTAAATGGAAGTTGACTTATGAAAATTCTGGTTAATAGCAGATTTTTAGGAATTCATGTACACATAAAACAGAATTATCACCTTTTTGTTCAGAACACAAGTTGATTGTCTTTTGGAAATAGAGACTTTGATATATGCTCTTGGTGTAAACGCCTGAATTTGGTATGCCAGAAAATTGTGTTATTAATTGAAATTTAAAAATGTATCTTCAACAGATAAGTATAATTTAGTATGTTGGTGGGATTATCCTATGTAGATTCAGGTTTTCTTTACATTGGGTTAAGTGATGGATATTTGGCAGAGTAGACCAGACTGAAAGTTTCTAAGTCTAGAACTGTGGTTAGCAGTAGGGCTCTGGAAATTAAATATACTAAGGTCATGTAAATGTGTGTTAAACTAAGGAAATATATTCTATAGGTAGAAAACTTGGGAAAATGAGTCGATTACATGAAAATTTTCCTTTCCTTCCTTTAAACAATCTTCAGGTTTAGAAGCATACTTAGAAAATAATATTTTAACTGAAAACCCCTTTTGCCAAGACTTAGAGCTTGACAAAAGTATGTGGGTCACCATGCTGCTTTGCATAAGAGATGGATGATAGTGCTGGGGGAGGAGAGAAAGGAATCAAATGTAGTATTTTAGCTCCTTTGCAGGATAAGGCAATGCAAAGAAAATAGCCATGCTGTGTGTCTCAAAGGGCCCTTGTGTGGGTGTTTCAACTTAAAAGGGGATTAGCATTGGAAGTCTGTGATCATGTCAAACATTTGTAATTGAAGGTGGCTGTTGAAAATAATTCTTAACACAACTGGATTCTAGCAGTCTTACTGATGATGAGGTAAGTGGAGTGAATAGGAAATGACCTGTTTGTCATCGCTTGAGCCACAAAGCCAAGAAATTTAGTATCTGGGAATGGAGACTTTAGAAAGCAGAAACACTGGCAAATGTTTGATAGCTCAAATCAAAGAGGCCTTTTTGTGAAATGTGCAGAAGGAATATATACATGGGAATATATGGAGTCAGGCCAGAAGGTATTCAGACACATAATATGAAATATAGACACTTATTGAAGAAGGTACAAGAAACATTGTACATAGGACAATGATGCCTCAGTTCCCTCCAAAGCAGGCACCTTGGGACCTCACACAGTTCTCCAGTCACCATTAAGCTTCCCAGTCATATTTTCCTGAATCTCATCAATGGTCTGAAATCTCTTCCCTTTCAAAGGTGACTTTAGTTTTGGGAAAAGCCAGAAGTTTCAGGGTGTCAAATCTGGGCTGTAGAGGGGCTGAGTCACCTGTGTGATTTGATGTTTCTCCAAAAAAACTCTGCACGAGAAGTGATGCATGAGCAGGCACACTGTCTTGATGAAGCAATCACGAGTTGCCCATAGCTGCGACCTTCTAAATCATCCAAATAGTTTCCACAGAGGAATGATCAAGCTTAATACAAAATCTGATGCAGATTCATTGCTCTACTTGTTCATTTTGAATGTGACGGCTACACAGTACACATGCTCACTCAACATGCTCTCCCTCACTGACTCGTACAGGGAAGTCGTCATTGTTCATGCATGCTCATTCCAGTCCACTCTCCTGGGCTGCCAGGTTACATCAATGATGCACAAACCATTCTCGTTAATTAACAATGGCTGGACATTTTCCTGGATAGACCTTGTCATATACAATTGAATTTTTGTTTTTAACACTGTCCCTTGCCACAGTTAAAAAACCTTTTGGTTACTTCAGTAGCCTCAGGTTACTTAATAATAGTAGCTACAGGTTATATAATGAGTTCTGCCAATCTGTAACTATATGCTTCATGTAAACACTCTTATTTTGTGAGCTTGTTTTGTCCTGTTGCGTGTATTTCTGTCCTTTGAAATCAAGTTTTAGAACTTTTGGGGGAAGTTCATGGACCATCAATAGTTCTTTCCAGTAGATGAACATCACACTCACTTCTCTGGTTAAATTATACATGTTGTACTATATAGATTAATCTGGACTTTCAGGTGAAAAAGACAGTATGATTGGTTGCCAAAGAACATCTGTGCACTTAGGCTACTAATGAATGAACAGTTCTTCTACAAGGCAGTCTGAGAGTGATACGCAGCTTTTGGGAACAGGAAATGTTTTTCTCAGAGGATTTTAATGGCTCATCCAAGGCAGTCGAGAAACATTAAATGATTTGTGGTGGATTTTATTTTCCTGACACACCTTCTGCAATCTGAAATTTATTCAGTTATTATGCCAGGGGATGGATGCACTGACCTTGTCAAAGAGTAAGCAAGGATTTCATTTGACTGTGGTTTGTTAGTTCACTTACGTGTACCTAGATCTCTAAACTTGGGTTTTTATAACTCTGTAATCCTAGGTAGTCATTCACTGTGAAATCACTTGTGTTTCTCTTTTTTCTTTGTATTTGTCCATTTGAAAAGCCTTTCAAAAGGAATTGCAGCCTGCACGTGATTATAGCTATAAGTAGCACTTAAACTAACTGCTGAGATGAAACTTCTTTTTGGACCCTGCTAATTTCAGACATGAATATAAAAAAGAAGACTTTCCCCCCATTGAAAGGCCTGACTTTACTAATTGGTGGCTGTTCTTTGGGTTGAGATAGATTTCTCAGGGACAGCATTTGATAGAATAATTTTTGACATTTTAATTTGACAAGAAACAATTCAGGGAAACGACTTAGGCATGTGCCTGAAGAGAAGTCTCTGGCTGTGGTCGCAGTACCGGGACAGGGAATGCCTTTGAACATCTGCAGCGCTTTGTAAACCCTGTGATCCATTTAATGTGATAGTTCAAGCTTCTTGGCAGGTTTTTTCTTAGGAGCTTCACCTAAAATAATCTTACATAGTTGAAAAGCTTTTTTCTATAGATACTACAATGGGTGTGGGGGGGGGGGTGGCGAATGCAGGAAATTCTAATCTTTGTGACAAAATTAACAGCTTTCCATAAGGACAATAGATTTTGGTAAAATGTGTACATTTTATGTCTGTTTATTCTTTAATTATGTTATAGTCTGCATCTTCAAACTCATAAGAATAATTTGCTTTAAAAGTTTGCCCCTGGCATTGAAAACGGTAGAATAGACTAATTTCAGATATAAGTTATTTTCTGTGCTGTTGTATAACTCTATATAATGGAAAATTTACATTTTCAAATGATGTGAAAGCTTGAAGCAAAGATAGAGTATGCACACACATCATGCTAGCTAATTTATTTCTGAAAAAATTATCTTAGAAATTTGTGTTTCACCAAGTACATTGGGGAATATTTAAAGGGCCAAATTGGAACAGAAATGAATGTTTGAAAAATATCTGCTGACAGATGACTGGTTTGTAAGTTTGGGAAGTAGGTTGAAAGAAAAGGAAAAGGAATTTTTAGTTTTTTCTTTGTGTGTGTGTTTCTAATAAGTGAGCTTTTGTTTTTTAACCACTAGATAAGATTAGAAATGGATACTCTCAAACTTGCCCTTAATGATAGTGAGTTATTCCAGGTGAGGAAAAGATACTCATTTTACTGCCAGTATACTTATCCCCCTGAGATTAGGGTGAAGAGAAGTAAATTCCTTAGGGTTGATTGGTTACATTCTGTTACTTTTTTTTTTTTTTTACAAGCCATTATTAGTTTGTATCCTAGATGTTTTGGTGAAAAATATTTTAATGAAAAAAATACTTTAATGAATTTGCCGGTCTTGTAGGTACATGTGTGTACATGCTTGCTTGCTTTCCTGAAGACATTTATCTGTCTGCTTCCCTTCCCTTCCTTCCTTTTCACTCTTCTTTCTTTTCCTTTTTTCCTCCCATTTAAATATGGGGAAAAGGTTAATGTCTTTTTTATCATCGTGCATGAATGGCCATGATTATAAATGATTTGTTTCTTGAAGACTTATGATTTAAATCTTTATATCTATTTTTAGTAAAATCATTATTTCATTTAGCAATCCACTGTATCACTATTCAGTTTTCCTCCAGAATAAAAAAGTCAAAGTTACATAAATATATGCGCAATTGGGTTTGTATTCTAACATCTTTTTGTTTTTGCTTTTTTAAACTTTCAAATGAAAGTGATGTTGAAATACAACTCCGAGTGTGTGATGTGCACTAATATTAGAGATTGTAATTTTACTTAATCTTTCAATGTTTGAGTTGGAAAACTTGAAATTAGAGATTGTAATTTTACTTAATCTTTCAATGTTTGAGTTAGAAAACTTGAAATTAACAGGAAATATTTATTGGCGCTCTTTGATATAACATTTTTAGAACAACATCAAGTCATTTAAAACTTGCTTTGGAATGGAGACGACATGCTTAAGGCAAACTTAGGGGAAATAAAATAATTTTAAAAGTTCTTTCAACCATTGTGCAGACTTACTGTTGGAGGTGACTGCCAGCGCTGGGGAATCAGGAAGTCTGTAGTTTAAATTCTTCAGGGTCAGATTATATCACAGATTTTCTTTACACATGGTGTTAAGTCCATATTAAGTGACAGCTGTAACTTTCTTTTCCTTTCTTACCTTAGGGGATCCCAAGAACACAGCTTTAACTTTCTTCTAATTTGTATTATTTTTACATTTGTTTTTAATACTCAAAAGCATAGACCTTTAAGTTACAGTGTGACTAAATATGTGAACAACTTTCTAACTTTCTGCAGTGTGTTGTGTTTTTAAAATTACATAAATATTTTCTGAGTGGGATTTAAGAATTTGGGGCATGGAACTCTTTTCCATGGAAGGGTTGGGTAAGATGCCATCACTTTTAGGTAAGATTAGACCAGGAGGTTATGTTTACTCATTTGTTAGTTTTAGGGTTTCCTCTACCCCAATCCTTACTCCCATGATTTTGCCCTAGCTTTAAGCATTGTTGAGATAAAATATGTTTGCCAAAAAATGAAGTCCAAGATTCAAAATTGCCAGGGATAGCAAGAGATAGTAAAAGATTTTAGAGATGTAAAGGGAGCTTTGACTGCATATAGATTTATTTTTATGTTTTAGAGAATGTTCAGTTATTTTAATAAATATGGCCTTTTGTGCTTTGGCTTCATCAGAGGTTGTTGCAGTGAGTGTTTACATTTTGGCCAGCTTACATTTAAGTGCCCTATTTGTACTCTCTTGCTTTGTTGTGGAGTGAAAAAATGGATGGCTCTTTACAATGACATTGAAAATTATGAAATAACTCTCTGACTTACCCTAGTTCTGCTTGTGTTTCAGTTGAAATATGTACCAAATCCAATTCCAGTGCAATGCTTGTCCATTTGCATGATTTTGAGCAACAAATATTCTTTGACAACAGCATCTCACTTTGTTTTTAGTAACACTCATCTTTGTTATATTCCAGACATCCTGAGCAGAGGTTGGTTTTTATCCATGTTTATGAAAAAGACAAAATTCCTCTATTTTTCAGTGGGTAAAGCAGAAAAACATGAGCTTCTGGGTAGTTTAGAATGAACTTAGCCAAGTGTGTAGAAAGAAGACAATAGATATGACAAAGAATCATGTCAAAATAACTCTTACAGAAATGGAAGGCTGCAGAATAAATGGTGAGCAAGAAATTAATTTAGAAAATTTTACTTTTATTCAGTATTTATTTTTATTTACTATTTTTATTGAACACATTTGACTTTGAAAATGTAGACTATACATGTGAGAGTACTAAGTCCTTATATGAATGTGGGTACTTACTTCTATCCCTTCTATGCTGTGTGTGTTAATTGGCCTTAAAATAAGATTTGAAAATACGAAGATGAGAAGTTTCTTGTGGAACTGCCCAGAGTTGAAGAGTAGTACTTTCTGGTGCCTTAGAAGGCAAGACAACATAATGTGGACTCCAGTGAATTGTTTTAGTGTGGAAATAGGCACATGTGTATGACAAATAAATACATTTAATTTGGGGTAGCCGTAAGGAGTAAATGTTGTAGAGCATAAAAAACAGTTTCTTTGTAAGATAATTAAACGTCAGGCTTGTTCTGCATGGTTCCAAAGGTGCTCATGTTAACCCTATTATTTTAAAATATTACTAACTTAGATCCAAGCAAAGTGCTAGCTCTTTTTTGTGCTTTGTGTTTTGAGGTATGGGAGGAAATACAGTGTTCTGAAGTATTCATCTTTGGCCTACTGATCCCTTGTATATTCCAATAAAGTATAAAAACCTAAATGATACTGAATTTTCTTTCCCATGGATGGGTTATATCATTAATCATGCACTGACTGCTCATCTGAGCAAATCCTAGTTTGTTTAGTTTCTGGTATATCTAACCAGGTGGCTTGATAGTGAATGCTCCTTCCTTAAGAAATAACTGATTTTTATGCCTTTCCGGCATTCCCTGCTTTGAATATTCTTTGGAAATCACTGGTGTTTCGGGGACTAAGATCTGAGGAGAAAAAAGTAGACCATCGTATTATGTTAACCTCTGGAACAAAAATGGGCATTGATTGGCCTTTATAAACAACTTTCAAAAGGCACCAAGGTTTTCTTATTGTTGGAAAACTCGTGAAAAGATGATTGGAAGTAGAGGAGTAGGCAGAGGGGTAGGTATCTAAATAGAAAGAAATCTGACCGAACAGTCCAAAGCAGGTTTTTTTGTTTGTTTGTTTGGTTGGTTTTTTTTTTAAGTCTTGGTTTCAGATGATCTCAGTCTAATTTCATTTGACTTTTTGGTTCCTTCTTACCTCACAGGTAAAATGAAGAGGGTACTCAAGAACATAACTTTCTTATAGGAAGGTAGTTTGACTTAGTAGATCTTAAAGCACTTTTGGAAAGCTGTATTAGGCAAATGCAGGAGACGTACATTGTTTCCGTTAAAATAACTGAAAACGACTTTAAGAAAATAATACCCACTTTCAAGATGAAGCAAAGCATTCTGTGGCCTTTTTCGTCTCTGCACCGGAGCCGCTGGTTTGACCAAGCCCTCTGACAGACAGCACATAGACAGGTGCCGCCGCCCTCAGCTCTCTTCCCTTTTGTGGAAGCCTGGAGTTGAATGTTTTTCTGAGCAGCTCATCTTTGGCACCAGAGCTTTGTTCTGATAGTGGCGTCTGGCACTAGATTGATTTAAGTAAGTCTGAGGTGTGCTGTTTTCAGAATGTGCTCTCTAGGCAGCTTCTGTGTGGCTCTGACCTGGCCACCTGCTGCTGCTGCTTTTCCTGTCTTCTGGCACCACAGGTGAGGCTAAGGCATTCTGTCACCTGCTATTTGGAACCTTTACTTGCTGAAAAATGTCAGGGTTTTCAGACAAGCCAAAGACAGATATAATGATCATTCTTCCTGTTCTCAGGTGTGGGCTGAGGGCATTTGTCCGTAGATGGATGAATTGCCGAAGTGGTATGGTTCTGATAGTTTTGAGAGCCATACCGGTTTTGTGCAGAAGATTCGGATGTATTTATGTGTTCTTACTCTCTTTGGTACCTACTTGGTGTGATACTAATTTGCTGTTTGTATAAGCAAAGGTTTAGTGATTTATGTGTGGCTGTATCTGTGTGTCTTTTACTGGATAAATGCTGAGGGTTCGGGGGTAGTTATTCCTTCTCCTCATTGTTATTAAGAATCCCATGAGGAAATTGCAGACTTTTGAGGATGGGCTTCTGTTATGATCATATTGCTGTGCAGATGCACACAGGTGGCAGACCTTAACTGGTCAGGTGTAAGACCTTCAGTTTGAGGTCCTTGCTGCTTCCTCCTTTTTTTCCATTGAGCCATTTTAGTGTTCAAGTACCAGGGGACTAATTTGTAAATAAAGGGCAGGGGAAGTGATAACTTGATGAGTTTGTTCCCTCTAGTAACTGTATCTAACTGAATGAGGAAGGGATTTGAACTCTGTCATAAAAGAAGGCCTAAAAACCATTGTTATTATTTTGTTTACTCTTCCCTTTCAATCTTTTGGGTAAATTATAATTGATTGTATGCTGTTGAGTAAACCCTTTCCTCTATTTCTCAAATCATGATCTTTATCTTGGATCCCTAGTTCACTTACATCACAGAGATGAAAATAGCCTACTTTGGTATAATTTGGGAGAGATGTTCAGTAACTCTAGTTATTTTGAATTGCAAAAAAAAAAAAAAATGTAAAGAGGTTAGATGAGATGCCCAGTAAGTTACTTTAGTGGGAGCCAGGCTATGTTGTGAGATGGTGGATCACATGTGAAACTGTATCCTCTGACATCTCTTTGGACAGCTTCGTCTTACTTAAGTAGCTCAGTGGAAAAGAGAGGATGAATGAGTGTTTGGCCAACAGGCTTGTTCCTTGTAGTGTAATTTAGGAAGACTAGTAGAAATATAAAATACATCTCCAGCAATTGGAAGGCAACGAGGACTAAAAGTTTTTGTGTTATCAACAGGATCCATGAATTGAAACAAATATTTGAAAACATTTTACAGTGGAATCCTAGTAGTTCTTTAGTAAACAGAACTTCTTAGGGTCCTAGGTCAACTTTAATTATATAAAGAAGGATTTTTGTTGAAAATTCAAATTGACTTTCTTCATCTTTCCACTACTTTGTTGTTATAGTTTTTCCCTAGAGTTACAGAATGTGTATCTGTGGTCATGGTTATAGAAATAGTGTTCATATAAGTTTCTTTATCTTATCATTTGCATTTTTGAAATCGATAATTCTTAAAGAATAAACGTAGTATTTTGGGTTTCACCTTCGAAATGAATAATCTTAATATTGCTTCTACCTGATCAAACATATCCTGAATTCTTAAAGTATATTTCATACATTTGCAAATATGGTCTTAGACAAGATTTGAATTTTCACTGCCATCTTTGACCCTTCTGAAATTCAAGGTAAAACAGACTTTCAACAAAAAATGGGTTGTACTGGTATATGAATTATTTTAAAAGGTCTTGAGGTAAAGAAGAATAACAAATTAAACAAAAATACCACAAT
Organism: Pteronotus mesoamericanus; assembly: GCF_021234165.1. Taxonomy (NCBI): domain Eukaryota; kingdom Metazoa; phylum Chordata; class Mammalia; order Chiroptera; family Mormoopidae; genus Pteronotus; species Pteronotus mesoamericanus. The sequence continues at coordinate 1,906,359 of NW_026555001.1, forward strand.
AAATCAAATATATCTTTCAGGTAATATTCTCTTTTCTAATCTCTACCATGGTTCACCATTTATCATTGTTCCCATTAATTTGTAAGGTAGATTTATTTCTTTTATCTTTGAGCATGGTGTCGACGATTCTCCAAACGCTGGCTTAGCAGTCCATGTTCTTTGATGCCACCGGTGTTCCCCCTCAGGCCCATTTGCAGCTGAATTTGTTCATCCCATAGTGCATTAAGACCTGTTCGTTGCACATTCTCTTTTCCTCCTAAAAAGAGTAAATATGTTCAGGATGAGTTATTTAGCCTTTGCTAAAATAAAATAGAAAGTCAGATACTGTGAATGACATTTACATATTGCCTATGCAGCTGGAAACCACCAAACTGTCACATTTTTTCTGGAGCTTAGGTTGGTTTGTTTTTTTAACTTCTGAGACTTTAGAACAGTGGTCCTCAAAGTGTAGTCTCACACTTCATTAAAATTTAAAATTTTGTGTTCCAAAAGACCATTAAGAGAATGAAAATAGAAGCCAAAAGTTGAGAGAAATATTTGCAAATCATATATCTGCTAAAGGACTTCTATTTAGAATACATAAAGAACACTTATAAGTCAATAGCAAGGAGACAAACAAGCCAATAAAAACCGGGTAAAAGATTGGAGTAGATAGTTCATTAAAGAAGATTTTAAAAGGCCAAGAAATATATTGTAGTAATGCTCAGCATCATCAGTGATTAAAGAAATGTAAATTAAGCTACAAGTAAATACCACTTCATAGGAACTAAAATAACTATAGTCAAAAAGACAGTCAATAAGTATTGTGCAGAAAATGAACAACCTGGAACCCTTATTCATGGTCCCTACACAGTTTCTTAAACAATTAGACATAAATTTACAGTGCAACATTTCTACTAAGAACCTATCTAAGAGAAATAAAGCATATGCCCACATAAAGGCTTACAAATGAACATTTATAGCAGCATTATTTATAATATTGAAAAACTGGAACCAGACCAAAAGTTCCTCACCTGGTGAATGGGTAAACAAAATGTGGCATATCTAGAATGACGGAATACTATTCAGCAATAAAAATGAAGTGCTGATGCTACGGCGTAGATGACTTTCAAAAATATGCAAAGAGAAGAAGCTGGACAGGAAAGACCACATATTTTATGATTCCAGTGATATGAATTGTAAGGTAAAAGGTAAATATAGAAAGAGTAGACTAGTGGATGCCTGGGGCTGGCAATAAGAATGAGGGTACAAATAGGCACAAAGGATCTTTGGGGACAGAAATGTTCTGAAATTGGATTTAGCTGATGGTTGTACAATATTTACTAACAGCCACTGAATTATATACATTTAAGATGGGTGAATTTTATGAAGTTTTAAAAATACACCTCAGCAAAACCTTAAATCTGTGGTTCTAGGACCTGCAGCCTCAGCATCACCAGTGATCTTGCTAGAAATGCAAAGTCTCTGCCCCTAGTGAACCAGAAGCAATGGGGGTGGGGCCTGGCAACCTGTGCTTTCACAACTTTTGGCAGAGTCTGATGCAGGATCAGGTTTGAGAACCGCTGCTCTAGAATCAAGGAAGTTTAAATGAAGATGTGGGTAGTTTTAGGTATAGTTTATGCACATTCAGTCAACCCCATTCCTGTAGCTGTGGGAAAGGTTTGAATTAAGGACTGTTGTTGTAGAGTTAAAGAAAATTACAGGGCATTGGGAGTAAAAATAAACTGGCCTTTCATGTTCCTGATATGTCCCCACGAGAAGCTTTATGATTGTGATGTTTGTGTACCACATATGTTAGTAAATCCCTGAGTTCTTTTAGCCTTGCTGTTACTTAACGAACATAGCATAAACAGGTTCATTTGCCATAACGACAGTGGAAGTTTAGATCCTTGAAAGGAATTATTTTTCCTAAATATTTACACAGTGTAATATAGCAGAGCCAGAAATGTGTAATGAACCCAGAAAGTAAAGATCTGACTGTAGATACGAAGGAAACGGAGCAGCCGGATGAGCTGAATAACTCCCTCTGTTCAGTGTACTTCCAAAGGCAAGATGAGAAATGGGTTTGATTTAGAGTAGCCTTCTAATGCATGGCACGCGCTGTCAGGGTTGTCCCCGCACCCTCTACGCCAGTGGGTCGTGGGTGGCCAGAAACAGTTCTGAGGGTTAAGGCTGCTCCAGAAAAGGGCTTGGCGATTCAACCTGGAGACGGCTGGTTGGTGACTGTATTAGATGAAGTTTGTAGGTAGTGTCTCCCTTCACTGTGGGCTGATGACATCTGCAGAGGTACGTGTCCACTTCAGAGAAAAGTGGAGGCTAGGTGGGGTTGGGGCGTAACACAAACGTGAGAGAAGGGAGAAAAGGAAGAGTGGGTACCAACTGGATACAGAAACCAATAAATGTGTGAGTTCCCTGGGGTGGTCAGTAATAGTATTCACGAGACTTCTAGGGAATATGGCCTGAAGCATAGTTATTTCCAAAACTATTCAGCTACTGTAGGTAGGAAGTACTGGGCAATTGGTGGTAAAATATATCTTAGTTTCTGTCTCTCTCTATTTTTCATTATCTTCCTTTGCTTCTCTCCATTTTTGTTCTGTCTGAACATTTAATAATTAGTGTTATGTTGGGTTAGCCAAAAAGTCCATTTAGTGTGTCCATGAAAGACACATTTTCCATTTTCACAAATAACTTTATTGACCTGGATATTTTGAGTGCGTCAGCTATCTCCTGTGTGGGATGATGCTGATTTTACTCAATGTCTCGATTTGATTGCTGTCAACTTCAGCTGGTCTACCTGACTGTGGGGCATTGTCCAGTGAAAAATCTCCAGCATGAAACTTTGCAAACCATTTTTGACATGTTCCATTAGTCACAACATGTCCATACACTGCACAAATCTTTTTTTTTTTTTTGCATTTCAGTTGCATTTTGACCTTTATTGAAATAATAAAACATAATATGCCAAAAATGTTGCATATTTTCTTCCATCTTCAGTATTAAAATGGCTACACAAAAATTCACCAATTTTGATTTTTTTACAAATGCACACTGATATGACAGCTATCACAATACAATCTAACAAAATTGTTCCAAATGAAGTTCAAGACAAGTAAGTGCTGCTGGAACCATGTTACAGAAAAAACCAAATGAACTTTCTGGCCAACCCAATATTATTGAGTACTTATTAGAAAATATAAGATTATATCTTCTAAATTGGTGATTCTGATATCTGTTACTGGATGGATAATAAAGGAATAAAATATTTTGCAAGAAGTTTTATTCGAAAAAATATGTGCCATAGCAATCTGAATTCTTCATATTTATTAGTGAATAAACTCCATAGATGCATTTATACCAAAAAACAACTCTTGATTTATATTTGAATAGAATTTCATTTGAAAAAGAGTAAGTGAGCACAGACAATGTTATTATATAAGTAAATACAAATTGAGTACATAAAAATTTGACAATTTTGGAGTCTGACAAATTTGACAAGTTTGGAAACAGCAAAGAGAAGCACTTTTTGATATGTGGGGAGGGAGGAGTATGGCAGGTGGATTGACATCATGTTCTTCAAATCAGTGCATTTCAAAATGTTAACCGAAGGACAGTTGTAATTACAAAATTAGATCAGTATTTGTTCCCTGCCCCCTTAGGTTTTGTGTCTTGTGAGTAGGGAGCACGGAACGCTCACAGGCCAGCGTGAAACACCGCCTCCTTCCACTGTTAGTGAGTATTCTTCTCAAGCCTCCCTTTCTTGTCCTGGAGGCACAGGGGCTTGGCTTTCGCTCAGCCTAAACGCCGCTTACGCACCAGGCCTGTGGTTGCTCCAGTGGCAGTTTCTTCCTTGAGTTCCCTTGGTGGTATCGTGTGGTACTTACAACAACTTCATGTTGGTAGAGAAGAAAAAAGAAATAAAGGAAGGATTTTGTTTTTCAAAGGAAAGCAGAAGGAGGTGAAGGGAAGGGAGAAAGAAAATAAAAAGCATGCTTACTAGGGAGGGTAGTGGAGACTGACAATTTCTGCTGGTTCCATTCATTGTCAGAGATTGCTCCTACCTCAGTGGAGGGATTCAAACTACAAATAGACAAGCTCTCCATCTTCTTTGTCCTTCAGTTTGATTTGCTTTCCCCCATCATGGCATTAGACCAGCAGTCCCCAACCTTTTTGGCACCAGGGACCGGTTTCATGGAAGACAGTTTTTCCACGGACGACAGGTGGGGGGAGGGGATGATTCAAGTGGAGCGCATTCAAGCTGACCTCCTGCTGTGCGGCCCAGTTCCTTACAGGCCTGGACCGGTACCGGTCCGCAACCCGAAGCCTGGGGACCCATGCGTTAGAAGGTACCAGTTTTTGTCATCTCTATTATTGACAACATTACAAGTGATTAAAAGTATAATGTTTTGAGATGTGGGACATGGTAGCAGCTCAGCATTGTCGAACGTAAATGTATGGTGCTGATTAGCACAATCAGATACTCATGTTGAATACTATTGTGTTTATAACACAGAAGGATTGGTAGGTAGGTAGCTGGTGCTTTGAGAAACCAAAAACTGCAAATTAAAGTTCTACTTAGTAATTGTGAATTTCTTTTTATCTGATGTGATATGAGGCACAGAAGGGAAAAGTAGATGAGGGAATTCCGTATTGAAATACTGCTGTGTGAATTAAGATGTCCATCTGTGTAGGCACTGACCCTTTGTTAGAAGACATTTTAAATTCTTCCAGGCTTGTTATGGGTCCTTTGTGTGATGATTGTACCATTGCTAGGCTTGTTCTCTTTGGAAAGTGCTCATCTTTTGAAAGATAACTTAGAACTTTTTTTAAAAACTGTTTTAATTGAAGAAGTGCTTCTAACTGGTTTTCCACCAGATGGTGCTAGTGTTACATATCTGAAGGTAAACTCCTTTGGCGCCATTGAAATCTTGAGGGTGGTGTATTCTCTCTTTTTGTTCCATCATAGTTTGCCTTTAGAGTTTTTCACACGCATTTATTTTCTGGTATACTACTGTATTAAATCACATCTCTTTTATTTTGAATAGTGAACTGATTATGCCTTGGTGATCATGAAGGATAATACGGGGGATGGATTCAGAGGCCAAAGACTGACATAATATGTACTTGGTTGTAAAAAATTTCCATCATGCATTTGCTTCTTATCTGACCTCTTTGTACAAATTGAGAACTTACTCTTGACTTTCCTGCTCAGTCAACTTTCTTTTGTTATAACAATATCATAAAATGTTACTGTTTGAGGTCTCCTAGAAGCCATGTTTGGAAATTATTACTAACAAATGATATGTTTACCCACATTTAAGTTCAAAATAACTTTAATAACTTTAAAAGAAAGTTTGGTGAAGAAAACAATGTTGGCCATATGTGATATCATATTTCCTGGACAATTAACAATTGTCATTTTAAACTAAAATTTTAAACTTGTCCTGTTTATAAATAAATTGCAATTTATGTTAACAGAAGGAAGCAGGTAATTACAATTACATGGTTATTGAAGAAAATTTAAATAAACACAAATACAATTAAAGGACTCACTGATTTAGGTAATATTAACATTACATTGCATAACCAATTGTTTTCTTTTGTGCATACCTATATTTTTAAAATTCAAAGTTGGACTTGTAGTTTTGAAACTAGTTTTTTCCTCCTTTTAATGTTTTGCAACAATAATTATTTATTTTTTTTATTTTTTAAGTATATTTTATTGGCTACGCTATTAGAGTTGTCCCAGTTTTTCCTTTCTCCCCCTCTGCCTGATGCCCCCCTTCCCTCCAGCAGTCTCCCCCTTAGTTCATGTTCATGGGTCGTACATATAAGTTCTTTAGCTTCTCCATTTCCTATACTGTTCTTAACATTCCCCTGTCTATTTTGTACTACCAATTTTGCTGCTTAATCTCTGCACCTTTTCTCTCATTCTCTCCCTTCCCCCTCCTAGCTGATAACCCTCCAAATGATCTCCCTATCTGTGATTCTATTCTTGTTCTTATTGTTTGTTTAGTTTGTTTTTGTTTTTTAGGTTGAGTTGTTGGGAGTTTGTTGTCATTTTAATGTTCATAGTTTTGATCTTCTTTTTGTTGAATAAGTCCCTTTAACATTTCACATAATAATGGCTTGGAAATGATGAAATCCTTTAGCCTTACCTCGTCTGGGAAGCACTTTATCTGCCCTTCCATTCTAAATGATAGCTTTGCTTTTCATGACTTTGAATACTTCTTTCCAGTCCCTTCTTCCCTGCAAAATTTCTTTTGAGAAATCAGCTGATAGTCTTATGGGAACGCCTTTGTAGGTAACTCTGCTTTTTTCTTGCTGCTTTTAAGATTCTCTCTTTATCTTTATCTTTTGGCAATTTAATTACGATGTATCTTGGTGTGGTCCTCTTTGGGCCCCACTTGTTTGGGACTCTGTGCTTCCTGGACATGTATGACTATTTCCTTTGCCAAATTAGGGAAATTTTCTTTCATTATTTTTTCAAATACATTTTCAATTTCTTGCTCTTCCTCTTCTCCTTCTGGCACCCGTATGATTTGAATGTTGGTACATTTAGAGAGGTCCCAGAGTCTTCTCATTCTCTCCTCTTTTTTAAAAATTCTTGTTTCTTCATTCTGTTCTGATTATTTATTTCCTGCTTATGTTCCAATTTATAGATTTGAATTCTGACTTCCCTTCACTGTTGGCTCCATGTGAATTTTCTTTATTTCACTTAGTGTAGCCTTCATTTCTTCCCTTACGCTTTTACCGTACTCAGTGAGATCTCTAAACATCCTTATCACCAGTGTTTTAAACTCTATCTCATAGGTTGGCTACCTCCGTTTCGCTTAGTTCTTTTAATGGGGCTTTATTCTGTTCTTTCATTTGAGCCATATTTCTTTGTCTCCTCAATTCGGCAGCCTCCTTGTGTTTGTTTCTGTGTATTAGTTAGAGCTTCTTTGACTCCTTGTCTTAATATCTTAATCTATTGTAGACAAGTACACCTGTGAGTTGTATGGGGCCGAGCCTTAGGTAAATGCCAGGGCAGGGCCACCTGCTTCAGTACTTTGTGGCTTTGTATGTGGGGGAGGGGTCAGAGAGGAGGCAATGCTGCTGCCTGGCTGCTGGAGGCTTGTTTGGCACTTGCCCTGTTTCCAGTCACTTAATGGACTGGCATCCCTCTAGCTGTTGCCCTGGTAGTGATTCCTGGAGTGGGTGGGTTTGCGTACATTCTAGGACCCTGCAGTCCCTTTAAATGGACTCTCCTGAGAGACCTTCAGTTTCTTTTGCCTCTCCCCAACCCCCAACTGGCTTTTAAAGCCTGGAGTTATGAGACTTTATTTCACAGTGCAGGAACCCTGGGATGTGTGGTCTAGCCTGGGGCTTGCTCCCCAGGTATCCCTAATGTGGCCCCTATGGCCACCTGGTTACCAATGTCTCACCGCTGCCACAGCACGTCCTCGCCACCCCAGCACCCTGTCTCCGCCCCTCCTACCCATCTGGATGAATATGTCTTCTTTAAATCCTTGGTTGTTGGACTTCCATATAGTTTGATTTTATGGCAGTTCTGGGTGGTTTTTTTTTTTTTTAAAGATTTCATTTATTTATGGGAAGGGAGGGTAAGAGAGAGAGAAAACATCAATGTGTGGTTACCTCTTGTGCACTCCCTACCAGGGATCTGGTCTGCAACCCAGGCATGTGCCCTGACTGGGAATCGAACTGGTGAGCCTTTGGTTCGCAAGCCTGCATTCAGTCCACTGAGCCATACTAGCCAGGGCTGTTTTTGTTTTGAGGCTAGTTGTAATCCTCTTTGTGGTTGTGCAAGGAGGTGAAGCATGTCTGCCTACACCTCCATCTTGACCAGAAGTGTTCTGCAGCAATAATTTTTAATGACAGGTTAGTTTTCCATTTAATGAACCTTTAAATATATGCATTTTGTTTTTCAATTTGTTTCAATCAGAGCTGTCCTATGATGAATAGCACTTTACATTTTTTGATATTTTAAAATTTCTCTCATATAAATTCTTAAAATACAATGGCTGGTTCAGAAAGAGTACATGGTTTTGTGACTCTTGGTCTGTTTTTTCAAATTACTATAAAAGAGTTCTATAGTTTTAACATCATTAACAGTATATGATTTTGTTTGTTTCAAGACACTAAATATTACTCATTTGAAACTCTCTGAAATAATAATTTGTCACTAAATAAAGTACTTTAAAATTGCTTTGATGTTTTCTTAGAAATAAGCCTTGCTCTTTAAACATTAAGATCTAGAACTCCTTTTATTTATGGTGGTTTGGTTTTTGGTCTTGTCTCCTGTTTCTAAAATATAAGCATCTATTCTTTCATACCTCAGAATAGGTTATCTCATATAGAGAGCAAGGAATTTAGATCTCTGTTAACTTTTTTAGTACTTTCTATAACTGACTGAGAAACATAGGTCATTTAATCCTCTCTTCATATATGTTTCTCAGTTGGAAAACCTGGAAGAATGGTTTTTAGATAAATTATTTTTAAAACTTTAGGGAGATGAGGTATGTATTTAGTAATTACTTAGTACATATTTTGTGGGGAGAAGAAGGAAGAAAAGAAAGCTGCTAGATACTGATAGAGCTAGAGGAATTTTAGTATACTTCTTGAAGAACTGAAATCATTGGTTTTTATTAGTTTAAGCAATGAAGTCTGTCTGATTTTTGATATCTTACTAAATAAATGTTTTTATTTAAGTGGATTACTTTTGAATTAAATTCTCCTGTTAACATAAGGAAGCACGTAATTTATTCAAAAATAAGAAAAAAACAAAAAAGCTATTTTCCTATTTGGGGTCTGGGAAGAGGGCCTTGGGACTCATATAGAGGCTTCAGGTAACCTTGTAAATGAGTTTGAAAACTATTAGCCCAGTAAGTTAAAAAAAACAGCTAGTTTTCCTGTCTCGTGAGAAGAATTCTCCCCCTTCTCAATTTGGTAAAAGAAATCGTCATTCTCTTACTGTCAGAATGAATAGTTACTGTAAGAAAACTATTTGCAAACCTGGTTTTAAAAGATTCATCAGCATACAATCTGTCTTGTTAGATTTGTAAACTGTGGAGATACTAATTTTGTAGTTTAAATGTATGGTTTAAAAAATTTTTTTTAAGTCCTCCCAGGAGGATATGTTTGTTGATTTTAGAAAGAGAGGAAGGGCAGGGGAGAGGAAGAGAGAGATGGATATGAGAAAACATTGATAGGTTGTCTCGTGTACAAAGAAAGCCCTGACTGGGGATCGATCCTACAATCTTTGATGTATGGAAGGATGCCCCAGACAACTGAGAAACCAGGCCAGGGCTAAACATGTTTTTAAAAAAAAATAAATATATTGATAAATGAACAGTTTTATGTAATATTTATGTGACATTATTGAATTTTACTTAAGATAACAAAAATTAGTATTTTTACTTAGTTTTTGTAAAAAAATTATTAAAATTAGTTTAAAAGTATGAAAAATGAAACTTAGTTATGGAGTTAGCAGAGATTAAAAGGCAAGTAAGGGAATACCATAAATAACTTTATGGCAGTCAATTAAAAAACTTACATAAATGGGAAAAACATACATCATATATAATTTTATTCACATTTTAAAACTATCTGAAAAATAAGTTTCATTCTTATTACTTTAAAATTTTTATTAGTGGTTTAAAATTTTCTCACACCAGGCTGAGATAGTTATACAGACAAATTTTATCTAATTTCAAGAAACAGATTATTTCTGCCTTATGCAGACTCTTCCAGAGAAAACAGGGTGGAAATATTCCCCTATTCATTTACAGGCCGGTATAACCTTGTAGCCAAAACCAGCCATGGACAGTAAGAGAAGAAATACTGTATACCCAGCTTAGTTATACAAATAGATGCAAAATACTAAAGAAAACATCAGAAAACAATCCAAGATATAAAAAAAGAAGAAGAAAAATGCGTCTATATATTGTGGGCATTTTACTTACCTTTCATGTTGTGAGTGTCTGTTTTGTATTTCTTTTTTTTAAATAAAAAGACCTAGAAAGACCCGAGATAGTACTGAATTAGATTAAATATTTTTTTTTAAGTACCAATTTAATTCTAGAGAATTAGCACATTAACATAATGGTCTGGTGAAATGTAAGTCCAATGGTAGCTTCTGAAATGTACTTTTATATATTTAGAGTTTGAGATACCATATGTATCCATTGAGATGTTTGTCGAACTCGCAATATGAAGTGGCTTCGGAGTACTGTAAAAAATCTTAAAACCTTATTTCGGTTATAACTGTCTCAGTTAAATTCCCTCCAAATAATAAATTCTGCTCAGAGTCTTGTCTGCTCTATGGGAAAATAAACAAAATAATCAAATTGCTAAGATTATGAACCTAATTTGTTTACACCTAAGAGAGATTTGTTTTGTGAAATAGAAAACATTAAATCATTAAATATCTGAATATTTTGCAACATTTAGTTTTGCTTTCCTCAAAATATATTAGAGATAACTGGAATAATTTTTAAATAGTTTCCCAATAAACCGAAAGTGGTTTATAAAATTGAGCATACTTTCTCCTGAATATCTATCTTTGAACTCCATATAGGAATGAAAAAAAGGAAGAGAGTGGATATTAAAACTTTGTTCTTAGCAGCTTCTCCTGGAAAAAAATCATCACCACTCCCAACTTAATTTGTTTCATTTAATTCCCACCACATATACTTCTTAGATCCTTATATGTTTTATATTGAAGTAATCAATGTTGGGGTTTTTCTGTTCATTCAGATTTTTTTAAGCATTCTGATCTGTGCTTAGTACTGAACTGTCTATTCGATCCATGCTATCTAATAACTAAAGCATATAAAATTTACTGCATTTTGTATTGATTTAATATTAATGTTAATCTAAAATCTTTGGGTGCAGTGTGTCACATCTGTTTTGTATTCCTCTGTTTAAGAGAACTGGCAGTATGGTATTTGGAAGAATATTTATTATCTGAGTGTTTTTCTTTGCAACAGTTTCCCTTAGTCTGCTGAGAATTATAACTTCCAAGAGACAGTGAATCACCCAGCAAATTCTCAGGTACCCAACTGCTAAATGCCACGGTTAATTGGAATTCTTATTTTCCATTTAAGTTCCCTTTGCTTTAATAGTGGTAATTTTAGAGGCTTCTGGCAATGATAGAACATAAATTTCTAGTAAAATTTTTAAAAAATAGTCTTAATAATAAGTCCAACTTGCACTTGATGGTTACTCTGCTTTTTAAGAACAAACTTTGTTAGACTGACTATTGGTTTGTGTTTGACAAATTTTCCATGGCTGGTGATTGAATATTCTTATCCTATGTGGTGTTTCTTAACCTTTGGGGGGGGGGGTAATGGATTTCTTTTTTGTTTTTTATTAAGTATATTTTATGATTATGCTGTTCCAATTGTCCCAATTTTGCCCCCTTTGCCCCCCTTCCACCTGATACCCATCTTCCCTCTAGCAACCACCCCGCGCCGTTAGTTTGTGTCTGTGGGTGTGTGTAAGTTTTTTGGCATCTTCCTTTCCTATACTATTCTTAACACCCCCCTGTGTATTTTGTTTCTACTAATTATGCTTCTTAATCCCTGCATCCTTTTCCCTATTCTCCCACGTCCCCCTCCCAGCTGATAACCCTCCAAATGACTTCCATAGCTATTAGTGGTTTAATTAGTGGTTCCTGTTCTGGTTATTTGCTTACTTTGTTTTTGTTTTTGTTTTTTTAGATTCAGTTAGTAGTTATGAGTTTGTCGTCATTCTAATGTCATAGTTTTGATCTTCTTTTTCTTAAATAAGTTCCTTTGATATTTCATATAATAATGGCTTGGTGATGGTGAACTCCTTTAGTTTTACCTTATCTGGAAAGCACTTTATCTGCCCTTCCATTCTAAATGATAGCTTTGCTGGATAGAGCAACCTAGGTTGTAGGTCCTTGCTTTATATCAACTTTAAATGTACCAACATCTGAATCAGAGGGGTGCCAGAAGAAGAGGAAGAGCAAGAAATTGAAAATTTATTTGAAAAAATAATGAAAGAAAACTTCCCTAACTTGGCAAAGGAAATAGACATACAAGTCCAGGAAGCACAGAGAATCAATCCCAAACAAGTTGGACCCAAAGAGGACTATACCAAAACATATCATAATTAAATTGCCAGAGGCTAAAGATAAAGAGATAATCTTAAAAGCAGCCAGAAAAAAGCAGGGAGTTGCCCACAAAGGAGTTCCCATAAGACTCTCAGCTGATTTCTCAAAAGAAACTTTGCAGAGAAGAAGGGTCTGGCAAGAAGTATTCGGAGTGATGAAAAGCAAGAATTTCCTTAAGTAATCAGTGAAAACTATAACCCCCTTTCCTAGGAAAAAAAATGCATAAGCACAAACATTTTGTATAGTTTTGAGTAACCCTACCATTTTCTGTCCAGAAGTGCAGGGGCTCGAGGTGAAGAAGTGTTATTCTAATGGATCTGAAAAATCACTGATATGTTGTTTTTAACATCATACCTATGCCACACTAAGAATTTTCTTTACTTCAAGCTTTATTTGACATTATGTTTCTTCCTTGATCACTATATAATAGAAGATAAGCATAATCTAAACTTTATTTTGGAGACATATCACTTTTAATCTTAAAGTCCATCTCTGAAATTGTAGATCATATTCGAATTTCTTTATGCTTTAGGTTCTACTTTAGATATATAAAAAACAAAACTCATTTTACCTTTTAATCAAAAGTGAAGGTGACAAAAGAGAGAGATAAGTTCTTAGGGATCTGTTGTTTAAGAAAGTAGTTCTTCCTTAAGACACAAAAATGTGGGTTTTTATTTTAATGAGAAGTGGAGTTAATTAGAAATAACGTGTGCTGGTTATGAGCTCAGACTTATGAATCAAGCAGGTTAGGCTTTAAATTTAGCTCAGTTGCGTACAAGCTATGTGATGTTTGGCACACTACTTATCTGTAAAAAACAAACAAACAAACAACCCTTCGAAAGGATCAAATGAGATAATGGCTTTAAAGTGCTATGTTTTGTGCTTCCTGTATAATATATACTCCGTTAACTCTTATTGTGTGATGATGATGGTGTTGCTGAGGAACAGGATGAGTTGCCTTGCTTTTCAATCGCTGATTGTTCATTTTGCCTATTATTAAATTTAGGATAGTAGCCCTGGCTGATGTGGCTCAGTGGGTTGAGCGCCAGCCTGCGAACCCAAGGGTCGCTGGTTTGATTCCCAGACAGGGCACATGCCTGGGTTGCGGGCCAAGTCCCTGATAGGGGATATGTGGGAGCAGTCAATTGATGTTTCTCTGGCACATCAATGTTTCTGTCCCTCTTTCTCCCTCCCTTCCCCTCTCTCTAAAAAAATAAATAAATAAGTAAAACAACTTTAGGATGGACCTTGGTTGCAAAAAGTTAATAAATTAATAAATCTCTTTCCTCAAAATAATCTTCTCAAGTCTTAGTGATTTGTAGTTTTTGTCAAAGTTCAGTCAAGAGTTCTTTAAAGGCAGGGAGTAGCAAACTAACTTTTTTATATTTTACTTATCAGTGTTGAATTGTTAAAATGGGACAATACATTAAAAGTTATCTGCTAAACATGTCTCATAATTGGAGTCAGCATTGAGGAGCAGAAAAGGGAGAGGTGTTTTTAAGAGTGAATTAAAAAATGAGCACTAACATGTTTCTGCTTTTGAATCTTTGCAGTAGGTGATCACATGGTAGAGAGCCATAGATATTGTGAATACTTACGGTAGATGATGTTTGTTTGCATATGATGTTGTAAAGAAGACCTCTGATTTTTAAAATGTTTGATAAACTGTACAAATGTCAACTAATCAAATATCATCTGTAAGACAGTGTCCCCACTGTGGTTTGAACAGTATTTGGAGCCAAAAAGGAAAGAAAGAGGATAATAGATAGTGATGCTTTGATTAAATAAATGATCAAATGAAATGGTTTAACATCTCCTTGAAGTGAAATGTTTTCCAGTTTGCTAAAAACATGATTTCAGACCCTCTTGAAAAGAAGTGGGGTAATATCCTGTCTGATCCCTTGGCTTTTCTCGTTGTAATGGTTAATTATAATTAGGTAATAACAATGGCAATGTTTATGGCAGTGGTTTTCCTGTATATTTACATATGAACATATCCACACGTGTTCATGTGCTTTTCAAGATGCTTTAGAATGACTAATTCAGATGGGAGTTATAAATGTCAGTCAATTATAAACACAAGAGAAGCTAAGTATATTCTGAAAATTTTGTAATTGGCATCAAAGGGGCCTATCTATTGTGTCCATCTATTACTTATCTCATTGCTACTGACCGAAAATGGCTGAACTACTTCATTATGGATTTAAATTGGTGCATTTTCTATGTGGAAAAGAACAAACATTGCTTAATCACTTTACGTTAAATGAAAAATTAAATGCTCTAAATATCATTGAAATATAAAGAGGGCACTTTGCTTTGCAAGTTTCCTTTCTTACCTAGTCTTATTTTATTTTCTTTGAGACAAAAAGTTTGGAAAATGATACTCCCCTTTTCTTTTTTCTCAGCATCGTTAGTGAAGCAGGAGCATCAATCTACAGTGTCAGCCCTGAAGCTAACAAGGAGATGCCAGGACTGGACCCCAACTTGAGAAGTGCAGGTAGGAGGCACGTACCAGCAAGGAGGCCTGAGGGTTTGACATTTTAGTCTTGTATTTGTAGCAAGAAGAATATTTAAATAGCTAAGGAAACTTAGAATATATATATGTATAAGAATAGGCAGGCATGTTAGAAAGTGATTGGTTGGAATAATAGCTGTAAATATGGAAAACGAGGAAGAATGCTATTTCTAAAGAATACTGCATAGTATTCTAGAGTATAGTGAAAAATCAGCGCAAAACATTTCTAGTAAAATTAAATGCTAGAGAGTTAATAAAAATAATAAAATACTCTAAGCTCTCATTATTATAACAAAATAATATTATGGCTTTTTGTTGGCAAAAGCAATATATTAACAATATTTATAATCAAATGTATGAGTACGCACAGACTTTCAGTTTATTGCTTAATATTTGTCAAATAACCAGTTTCTCTTGTCTTGCTTTGATTTCTGTGATGTGGACTAGTTAAAATCTTGAGTGTGAAGAAATTAAGATACTTCAGTACATCCAGTGATAATAATTGGTATTACAAGCAAAATACTAGATCTGGTCAGAGCATTTTTCTGTGTAATGGGAATATTTAGACTACTTTGGTAGAAATGTACTTTTTGTTGAATTTTTCCCTTAAATATTCTCATCAAAATTCATTGGCTATTCTTGAAATCCACACCTAGAGATACACAGTCGAAATTTTTTGCATTAATTTAAGGCTAGACTTTTCTTTCTTACATCCAGAAGAGCTTGTAGTTCCCGTTCAGTTGTTCATTCCATGGCACAGTCCCTGTCTAAATGGATCATTTTCTCAAACCCAGATCCCAGCTCAAAATCTTGCTTCTATAATCTTACTTTTCCCTATCACATTCAGCATGTCTGTGCCTCCTTGCCACATACTGTTTTGGTACTTGCCTTGTAATGATACTAATAATCAAAATAATAATAGTAATAAAGAGGATTAAATATAGTAATCATAGTAGTAGCTGTTAATAGTCATTTTTTTTTCTTTATAGACTTTTTTTTTCTTTAATCCTCACATGAGGATATATTTATTGATTTTAGAGAGGAGGAAGGGATAGAGAGAAAGATAAACATCTACGTGCAAGAGAACCATTGCTTGGTTGCCTCCTATATGCACCCTGACCAGGGATTGAACCCTCAGACTTTTGGTGTACAGAATGACACCCCAACCAACCGAGAGCCACTTGTCCGGGGCAATACTAATGTTTTTAAAGCACTTAATATTTATGAAACATTGTGGCAAATGTATTACCAGAAATATTTTATTTAATCCTCATGATTGCCCATGAGGCATTTATTATTCCGACTTTATAGACGAGGAAACCAAGGCTTAGAGGGCTTAAAGAGGCCATGTGGCTCAGTAAGTGTGTACATAATATTTGTGGACTTCTATAATAAAAGGATACTTTTCTTTATAAAAAATAAAATTCAGAACACCCCAGCTCCTGCAAATTGGCACTGAAAGGTAATCTTCCAAAAGGGCACTGGAAAAAATATTGCCTAGGAGATGGCCATCCCTCAGATCTCCCAGTGCTAGGGGGCGCTGCTATTTCCTTTTCACCATGAGCCAGTGTGGGTACATAACTATCATAGTATTATAGGCGAGACAAGATTGCTACATTCCAACAGTACTCTATGAAAATACGAAATAATAAAAAGAGGAATTGATATCTGGTCCTAATTACTCTGATTTTAAAATCTAGCTGTGTCTTCAGTTTGTGATTCACTGCAGGTATGCCTTCCTTCTTTGTTTCAGCTTCTGTCCACATGGCAGAGACTGTGTTTGATCCATACCCACTCAAAACATCTACCTAGACATTTTTAGTCTTCAAAGTCTGGTCTTGGAGGCAAAGATTGAAAGAAGCTGAGAGGCTTCCTTCTTGGTTTTCTAGGGCCCACTTCCTTTTCAGTTCCTGTTTTCTGAGTGAGGGTCTGTCTCTTTTGTAGTGATTAATGCCAGGGATGACTTTATACCTCATTGGAGACCTGACCTACCTGTGGGTGTGGGTTTTACCTTTCAACTCTTCATAACTTTACCATATAAGAATATAACAGAACCTCAACCTTCATGCAAGTGTTAAACATATGTAAGCAAATGACCTTCCTATTATTACTACATCTTCTTGACCAATTTATCAGCTTATTGAAAACAGGTTATCCTTATATATGCTTATATTCCCCCATAATAAATACCATACACATGAGAGGCATTTAAATTGGATGGCTAGAATTGTAGATAGATTGCATTAAAATATTTATTATGTACTTCTGATTGAAGATGGAAAATTCAGTATTCCTGTTATTTCTTCATTCCCTTCTAACATCTCATTAAAATCACAGTAACTTGATAAAATGAAGACATAAACTCACTAGGACAAAGAGAATGGGAGAAGAGATAACAGCAACATTAGTTTTGAAGCTGGAAAGCAGATGGCTGAGAAATAAATGATTTAGCTAACTTGAGAAAGTTCAAGATAGTGTTATATAGAAAACAGAACTAACTGTAAGTAAATCATGGAAACCCCATAAGTTTAGGAAATGTACCAAGCACCTTTAGAAGTATTTTGGGAGAGCAATGTGGTCTAAAATAAGAGGATTGATTGAAATCCTGTTCAAAAAGTAGTTAGACCAAGTTAAACATAGAATACCATATAACCTAGCAATTCCATTACTATGTACATACTCAGAATAATTGAAAACAGGTACTCAAAAATACTTGTGAATATTGTTGCTATGAGCATTTGTGTACAGTAGCTGAAAGCTAAAAAAAGCAACCCAAATGTCCATAGCAAATGAATGGATAAACAAAATGTCGTATATTCATATGATGGAATATTATTCTCAGCTATAAAAAAAGAACGAAGTAGTGATAATTGCTACAACATGGATAAACCTTGAAAACATGTTAAGTGAAAAAAACCAAACACAAAAGGTCACATATTGTATGATTCTATTTATATGAAATGTCCAGAATAGGCAATTCTGTGGAGACAGAAAGCCAGGCGCTGAGGAGATGGGCGAATGAAGAGGGAATGCTCAATGGGTACAGCATTTTCTTTTGGGATGGTAATAGTGTTTTGGAATTTGATAGACGTGGTTTGCACAATGTTTAAGCATATGTAACTAAACACCGTAAAATGATTAATTTCATGTTATGTGAATTTCACATTGCTAGAACAAAACAGACCTCCCATCCCACACATTTTGAGTAACTATCCTTTCTTCACCTTTGATGAAGACTAGATATTTATTCTTTGGAGAAAGTTAAGCAGAAGGCCTGTACCCCGGAGGGCACAGGTTATGAATGACAGTGGAGATAACTACAGGGAAAAAAAGAGGGATTAAATAATAACTTAAATGCTGTTGTCCAGACCTTAGAGAGAGCGGTCTTCCATGGAGGAGACCGGGGAATCCTGACCAACGCAGGAGAAAACACCTACAGAAACTGAGATCAGAGATACACAAAGAAATGGCCATGTCACCCCATGGTGACGCGCACAGTTCACAAACCTCACCTTTGAGCAAAGCACTTACAGTCCGCTTTTTAGTACTGTGCCCCTGGAGGACAGTCAAGGGTCACCTATCATGTAAGGGAAACCTACGTTATTAAAGACAGATGCCAGAGTATTCTGGAGGGGGGTAGGGAGTGTTCCTGCTGGGAGGAAATGTTGCTCTCGGGGCTGCTGCGTATGGCTGTGCACTACACAACCTGCTTTCCATGGGAAGTGGCTCTGGTCGCTTGCCTTTCACTCAGTGTGCGCTCCCTCCCCCTGCCTGGGCATCTCTAACATAATTTTTTCCTCTAATACTTAACTTTTTGTTTCCATATCACTTATTAACTGCCTTCCTTTATTGAATTTCATTACCATTCAATACATTGCCACTTATTTCAAGCTAAATTCCTATATGTACTTTTTGTCCTTTTTTCAATGGTCTATCTAGTCAGCCACAATGCAAGACTCTGAATTACTGCTGCTTATAAAATGACTTGCTTTAATTTTTTAAATTGCACTTTGCCTTGCATTTCTCTTTTTCTGTATAAACTTGCGTAATTAATACTTTTACAGCTCTATAGAAACACACTAACATTTTGTTAAATTTATATCTTTATTCGGGTTCTGCACATTTTAATTTTCTTATTCATCGACAATACACACACACAGTATAGATTTTTCCTCCATGAAATTTTTTTGTTGACTGTTGAAGACATTGTGGGAGCATCAGTTTTTACCTGGGTGTCTTGAAACCAGCCAATTGCTTGAAATCTTTTCAGTTCTGATATTGTTTTCAATTGACTTGCATGGGTTTTCTAAGTAGACAGTCATCATCTGCAAATAATAACCTAGTTTCTGTCTTTTCAGTAATTATACCTTTTTTCTTTACTCGTCTGGTTGCATTAACTGGAATTTCCTGAACAGTATAACCAGTAGCAGTAATCAGAGAAACACTGATGTTACATGTGGGCAAAATAGTATTTGCCATACATTTGGACATACTACATTTAAAAAATGTGTAATAGCTTCATTGAGGTATAATTTACATAGCATACAATTTACCCTTTAAAGTGTATGTCCTTGTATTTTTGGTATATTCAGAGTTGTGTAACCGTCACCACTATCCAATTTTAGAACATTTGATCACCCCAAATAGAAACCCCATACTCATTATTAATCAGTCCCCCTTTCCTTCCTCTCTTTATCCCCTGGCAAACACTAATCTACTTTATGTCTATATGAATTTGCTTATTCCAGACATTTCATATAAATGGGATCATTACAGTATGTGGTCTTTTGTGACTGGCTGGCGTCTTTCAGTGAGCATAATGTTTTCAAGGTTGCTGCAGCATGCAATCAACACTTCATTCCTTTTTATTGCCAAATAATTTTCCACAGTATTGGGTATACCACATTTTGTTCATGCATTTATCAGACGATGGATATTTGGTTTGTTTTCACTTTTGGCTATTGTGAATAATGCCACTATGAGCATTTATATACAAGATTTTATGTGGACATGTTTTCATTTCTCTTGAGTATATACCTAAGAATAAAAATTTGGGGACATATGGTAACTCTGTTTAACACTTTCTAGAAGTGTTTTTAACTTCTTTTACTATGCTTTCCTCATCATTCATTTCTGTCTCTTTTATTATTTTCTTCTCTTTTCTATCACACAATGTGAATGCGCTCCAAGTTTGGGTCACAGCTCTTCCTCTCTCTTTATTCTCTTTAATACTAATCTATTGAAGTCCTTCTGCCTGAACTACCTGTCTCTTACTTTCAGAAATCTGCTGTTAGCCTGGTCATTCTCAACCTGCAGACATGCATTGTTCCTGTCGATTACATAACTCTTTTCTTGGTGGCTCTGTAGCAGGAGAACAGCACCATACTCTCTTCAAAGCCTGGGCACACTACTTTTCAAATTCTACTTTTGGACAAGGTTTATCTCCCTCTGTTTCTCTTCTTGTCTCCCATCTCTTCCAGGCTTGGGTTTTATGCTATATAGAGGGAACAAAATCTGAAAGGGAAGTACCAATTCTAGAAATACTAGGATCAATGTTGAGGTTGGGGACATTGTAACTCCAGAGGCTCTTAGGATTGTAGAATTAATATGTCACCTAGAAGCCATTACTTCCAATCCATTGTTGCTGCATTTGGCAGTATTAGGATGAACAAAGGAGACGCTGGCAGTGAATCAGTTTGAAGGGAACCAGGTAGAAAATAGTTTAAAATCCTTTTGTGTACTTCAGCAATTTTAAAATATGGGAATCTGCCCACATTTATCAAATTGTGCAATTGTTCTCTCCAATTTCTAAGTTTGGGTTTTCATAATTTGGGTTTTCCTGAAGAGATTGATTTCAGAGATTTACCTATTATTGATACCCTTTTATTGAATTTCTGATACTTTCTTCCTGCACAGTGAATGTTCTGATGCCCTCAGCTTTGACTGGTTTACTGTATGGGTTGTTGCTGTTGTTTTAAAGTCAATAATGTATTTTGGTAATATATATGTTTGAATTCAGTAATTCTTCCTGCATTATATATAGATAAAGGCTAGAACAAAGAAATAATACTAGCTTTTAGAGAATGTATAGAGTTTCTGGTGGCATTTCTTTTCAATGTATAATTATAAGTATGCTTATAAAAAATCTATTTAACCTGCACTGCTTAACCCTTTGTGAGGCTGGATAGGAAAAGTATATGTGCTGGCCTTGGAATCCCAGTCTCTTCTGTGGAAGAAATAGATTGTATGACAACAGATTATTGCTCTCTAAGCTTGCTTTGTAAGCTGCCGTTGTCACAACATGTTAGAAGTAATAATAAAGATATGAAAAAGACTTGAATGACCTTGTAGTGAACTTAATGTTCACAGTCGATTTTATCTCTGAGGCGATGTGGTGGAAATCAGGGATGGGAGAATCTGGTAATCACTTGTAAGAGGTGGCGTCTGTTGCCAGACCTTGAACAGTTTAACATGGAAACAGGCGTGGGATTTCCTTTGATGGTCGTAATGTTTTCACTTAATGAATTTATATTTCATCCAACATTTTATATGAGTAGGTGACGCTGACTACTTTTCCTGTGTTTAGAAAATACAAGCTTTTCATATGTAAGGCTCAGTGTAACTATGTTACTTGGGGGGAAAAAATCTGCATTTAGAAGAATCCTTAAGATCATATTAAATTTCTTTTCTCTAGCTAACTCTGTCTTAAAAGCTAAATTTGATAGGACATTTTCTTACCAAATGGTAAAAAAAGAAAAAGGCACTAAATGATGACAAAGTAAAATGACACAAGTAAAGCAATGTTTGAAGTTAACTTTCAAGTCTCTTGAACATGAATTGTGATGGTCAAGAAAGAGATGTGATTAGGAGTGTGTGTGTGTTTGGAGACAGGCAGTTGTGACTGAGGTCACTTCACAGTGTGACCTTACAGTTACATTCAAGGCAATACAAGTGTGTTTACTAGCCAACTGACTTGGTCTCTGATTGCAATAAGATACGATTTCATCGTTCATTCACCATTTTCAGGATCTAGTCCTAATAAGCATATTTGCCATACAAATGTATGTCATGTTTATAGTAATGTAGGATTATTTAAAAGTAAAACAATTAACTACTTTTATTTAAAGTGTGAGGTATTTTACTGTTCTCTATTTGTATTTAAAGAGTGACAGGTAATTGTGTAAGTATAGCAACTAAGTGTTCTATTGACTTATTTTTCAAATGTATAACCCTTTTACTCTGTCCTCAGGAATGCCTAGGGGTTCTGGTAGCATAATCAATCCTGAAATTTTACATTCTGTGTGTGTGTGTGTGTGTGTGTGTGTCTGTGTGAAGTTGTTGGTCTTTTTGGGAAGGGTTAAAGAGGGATGGAATTAAGTACCTCCTTAGTGGAGCACTAATGTAAGTAATTACTTGGATACTCTTAAGACCTACTTGTTTTCTGATTCTGTTTTTTCAGTTTCCATAGCAAGACGTGTACAAGATCCATTAGCTGAGCTGGTGAAAATCGAGCCAAAGCACATTGGAGTTGGAATGTATCAGGTAAAGCAGTGTGGATCATTTAATTTATGAAATCCATCAATACAAAGAGCAGTACTCAAACTTGGCATAGTGGGAATAGAGTCCAATTTTCAAAGGTTTTACGTTTGTGGGAAGGTAGTCAGGAGTTAAAAGTTAATAGAGAAGGAAGGAATGGTTTTTCCTGGTGTTTATGGTTCTTATCCAGACTTAGTGTTGACTGTAGTCAGATGTAAAGGCTATTAATAAACATTAGATCTGACTGGTAGCTTAATTTTCAGAACCCCTCCTTTTAACATTGTTATAAAATTGAAGGAGTTAATGGAACAAGGGGGATATGTTGGTTCTTTGTATAAACCAGTACAAACTATTGATCTTTATTGATCCTTCAGGAAGAAGCCTTTAGTACCCACTGTAACTTTTTTTCTCTGTTTTCCATTCTTATTTACTTATTATATTTAATTTTTGGTCATTACCTATTATGAACTAAAAGCCTTCAGTTGGTGTTACTGTGTAGTAGTAATAGTAGTAATACTGCTTGTTGTTGTTTTATTTTCATTTATTGAGGTTGTGATCATTGAGCCCTTGAGGACAGCACTAAATCTTGGCAAAGTAGATCTGTAGTTGTCCCTGGAAATGTTGAGTAGAATTATTTTCCTCTTTGATGAAAGTCCTTCTTAAACCTGAAGTAGAATATTACCCTCTATATAATTTTCATGGAATTTGAATGATAGATACTGCACTTTCTTAAAGAACTATCTCATTAGGTCATGGAATCTGTGACCACTAGAAATGAAAGAGACCTTAAAATTCATACAGCTCCATCCCTTCGCTCGCTTGACAGAAAAAGGAAGCTGCATCCTAGAGTAGTTAGGGGTTTTTACCCATGATTGCACTGGCAAAGCCTTCAGTAACCTGTCATATTGGGACATATCTGGGAATATTCCCGTGTGATAGCAAGTTGGACTAAGAGGATTCCAACCTTTAACTTGACTGGTTCATTTGAGAAGGATAGTTACTGAAAGAACTGATCTAGCTACAGACACAAATACCTATAATCTAAAGAATACAACAATAGCAGTTTTATGATATGGGCATTGTAGTTAAGAAGAATCATAGTTATTAATTCAAAATGAAGTTATGGAATAACTCAGTAAGGCAGTGGAACAAAGAAAAGGGAAAGTCACATTTATAGAACCCTGGCAGGCTACTAAGCTATTGGCCTCAAAGATGTCTTTAAGTAAATAGCAAAGATCTAGTTTCCAAATTTGGATTCAGAGATAGCATTTAATGTGAAAAAGCGTAGACTTTATCCCAGCAGCGGTGAGAAGTAATGGAAGAGTTTTAAGCAGGGGAATGGCAGGATCACATTTGTATGTGGAAGCACAGACTCTGTCCCTCTGGGGAGAATGACTGAGGGGAGAGGAGAAGCCGCGGGGCCAGTTTGGAGGCTGTTCTGTAGCCCCGGTGAGAGAGGATGCTGACCTGGGCAACGTTCATGGCAGTCGAGTTGGAATGAATTTAAATCTATTTTGTAGGTCTTATTTGGTAATAAGTGAGGGAAAGCAGTTGCTAAGAATTCGCTCCCAGGCACCTGGTATATGGATGATGCCTGAGGAAAACAGACTTGGTAAGGGTAAGATCAGTAATCCTGTTTTGGACATGTTAATTTGAGGTGCCTGTTACGAAATCCAAGAAATGATGTCAAACAGGAGTTGGATATACAAGTGTCAGATTTAGAGAAACCGCCATGTTAACATTGGCGTACAGACTATTTAGCAAATAATGGCACCCAGAAGGGGTTCAGAATGGTAGGCTGAGCTCATGATATTCTTTAACTGCATCACCACCACCGCCACCACTGGCATATCCACGACTGCAAACTCCGTAAGAAAAGATGTACATATATATCTGTTCTATATAAACCTACACTTACATGAATAAATTGAGGATAGCCTAGGAAAACAAGAAAGAGTCCCACTGGTTGATAGGAACTTCAGGAATTCCTGAAAGATATTAAATTAAGCATGAGGAATCATATCCATGGAAAAGTAAAACCTGGTGGACCACTCCTCAAAATACATGACTCTAGAGTGTTCTCAGACCAGAATCACATTCAGGCAATGAGGAGGGGGGCTGTCATATTCGGCGAGACGGTGCATATAGAATGGGTCGGCGCGTAGTAACCCCTCCCTCAGGATACTGTGAATCCAAACTAATGCACTAAGTATAACACAGAGGCCAGAGAGGCTGGGGGATCCTCAGGTAGCCTTTGATTGTGAGGAAGCTCAAGAAGCCTGATCCTGGCAAGACAAACTCCTGACATTGACTGACAACTGGTTTCGTATTCCACATTTCCCACGTTATCATTTCAGGCAGATGATGGTAAACAGAAATAGCATATACTGACAGCCAGATAGGATCTCTGAAATTATCTTGTTCCCAAGAAGCACTAAATATTTGAGGAAAACTTATGACAGAAAACGAGACTTAATAAGCAAAAAGTAACGCCCAATATTACAACAAATAAGCAACAGACTTTGAAACAAGTAAAATTAATATTCATAGATGGACAAGAGAGGTTATTGCATTTATAAAACAAACACGGGATTGAGTGAAATTAGGCCAATCTTAGAATTAAAAAAATATGGTTGTCAAGATTTAAAAAAACCCTGCATAAATAGGGTAAATAGAGTGGACACAGCTAAAAGCAAATCAATGAATTGGAAGACTGAGCTAAGAGATTTTTTAGAATGCAGTCTTACACTGAAAACAATGGAAAGCATAAACAAAATGTCTTAGGATATAGGGGACATTCTAAAGCTTTAACATTCATGTGATAGAAGATTAAATAAGTAAAGGTAATGGAGGGGATTACAATCACAGAAAGAATAGGAGAAAATTTCTCCAAACTGAAGATAGACAAGTCTTTTGAAAAGGCCCAATAGAGTACTGAATAAAAGAATAACAAAAGATCTACACTCAAATGTCGACCTATGAAATTTCAGAATTCTAGTAATAAAGACAAACTGACTAAAAGCTCCCAGAAAGCAAATGTAATATATCTACAAAGGAAAGGATTAGGGTGATCTCAGTCCTGTTATTGGTAAAAACAAGTGATATAAGATAGAAATGCAATAGTTTTGAAGTTGTGGGAAAAAATTATTTTGAACCCATAATTCCATTTTCAGACAAAAAAGCGATTCAGTATGAGAGGAAAATAAAAGCGTTTTTGGACCTTTAGTGATCCACTGTCTCTGATTGTTACAGACCTTTTTTGAAAGTATTATTTATGGAAGTACTCCTGACCGCAAAGCGCGGTTTGGGGGGTCCCCGAAAGAAGAGGAAGTCATGTTGTGAGGAAACAGTGTTGAGGTAACAAACAGTGGAGAGCTCTATAATACACACAAGTGCAGTAACAGGTATATAAAGTAGAGTCTCATAGTTTGTTTTTTTTTTAATTTGTAAAGTTAGTCTTTTAATATATCAATCTAGATCAGATCAGCTCAACATGGGAGAGTGGAAGAAAAAGAAGTGATAAAGTATTAGGATATTTTTTTTTCAGGAAAAAGATTTAGATATAGATTCTATAACTATAATTTGTTAGAAAAATGTAATCTGAAATATATGACTAATAACCACAAATAGGATATTCCATAAAATAAGAATAAGAATAAATAAGAATAAAAAACAAAAAGTTTATTATTCTAACCAAAGGCAGAGGAAAGAAAACATAGTATAGCAAATAAAATACATGATGACAGGAATAAGTTTAAGTAATAGGTAAAGGTGAATGGGTTAAATTCCCCTATTAATAGAATCTCAGATTTTTCTTAAAAAAAACTTTTTAAATCTATTTTTAGAGATAGGGAAGGAAGGGAGAAAGAGAGGGAGAGAAACATTGATTGGTTGCCTCTTGTAAGTGCCCCAACCTCAACCCAGGCATGTGCTGGACTGGGAATCGAACTGGCAAGCTTCCTCTTTGCAGGATGACTCCCAACCAACTAAGCCACACTGGTCAGGCCTAGAACCTCAGGTTTTAAAAATATATAATAAAGCACTAACTTGTATACATACAAGAGATAGTTATAAAGGAAAAAAGCAACCTTGATATTAGAAATATGAAGAAAAATATTCTGCATGAATGAAAAAGAAGCCATAGCCATTTAATCAGATGAAATAGAATTTAAGGCACTTGTATTAAACAGGTTAAAGAGGGATATTTGAGATTAATAATAGATACAGTCTTCCAAGAAGATATAATTACCTTGAGCTTTGTATGTTTTCTAATAAAATAGCTTTAAAAATATGCAGTATTAAAAACTTCTAAAAATTACAGCTAGAGACAAATTTGCTTTTCTGTAGGAGTCTTCATAGACTATTGTATAATAACACATGCATTTAAAAAATAGTTTTATTGAGATATAATAACATTCCTATATGTATATAAATTCACCCACTTAAAGAGTACAAGCCATTGATTTTTAGTATATTCTTAGGGTTGTGAAACTAGTACCACTAATTTTTTAACATTTTTGTCACCCCTAAAAGAAACCAATAGCAGTCACTCACCATCACCCACTGCCCAGCCCTAGGCAATACTAATCTGCTTTCTGTCTCCATAGATTTGTCTATTCTGGATATTTTATATAAATGGAATCATACAGCATGGGGCCTTTTATGACTAGCTTCTTTTCATTTAGCATGTTTTCAAGGTTCATTCATGCTGTAGCATGTATCAAAACGTCCTGTCTTTTTATGGGCAAATAGTATTCCATTGTACGTATAGACCACGTTCTGTTTATCCATTCATCAGCTGGGTTATTTTCACTTTTTGGCTATTATAAAAATGCTACTGAGAATATTTGTGGAGGAGTTTTTATGGCGTATGTTTTCTTTTCTCTTGGATATAAAGAGTAGTTTTGCTGGGTAATATAACACATAAATCTAAAGTCAGATGATGAACTAGGGAACTGTTGGCTACAAATGTATATTTACGTATGATAACTACATATTTTATTAGTAAGGTTTTGGTGTTTTCTTGTTGATTTGTACACATTTATATGTGGGTTTATATAAAACATTTACATAAAATACAGGGAGGGCAAAGTAGGTTTGTGGGTGTTTATATGGAAAATTTTAATAATCATAACCAGCATGTTTTTTTGCCATAGGAACAACCGTAGACCTGCTTTTGCCCCCCCATACATAAAGAGCCTCTACATACTGTTTACCATAGATGAAGTATGAATTTTTCTCTGTGTCAAAGAAACCCAGAGTAAACATGGGATATTATATCAATCTAACAATTGAGTAAAGTTGTAATATAATGGTAAACATTTGTGCAAGTGAGAAGGATACAGTGAAATGAGCATTCACATATACTGCTAATGGAAGTGCAAATGGTTCTTTTTAGCAAATAGTACCTATCAAGATACACTTTAAAAAAATGCATGCCTTGGACCTGGGAGTTCTCTTCTAAGGCAGTAATGAGAACTGCTAACAGGATTCATATACAAGTTTGCTGTTGTAGCAAAACATTGGAAGCCACTGCAATAAAAGAATAGTTAAATAAGTTATGGTATATCCACCAGTTGAAATATTATAGAACCATTAAAAATTCAGGCTTAAAGAGGATTTAATGACATGAGAAACCACTCTTGAGGTAATATTTTTAAATTGCAATAAATTGATACAGAATCAAACTGATTTTTAAAAAAATTATAGATATGCATTTACACTGAAGAAAAAATATCTGGCCAGTAACTGATATTTATATCTTTGTTGATGTGATTAGGGATTTTTATTTTCTTCTTTTCTCAAACTTTCTACAGTGAATATATATAAATAAATTTTGTGGTAAAATATGTATCTATTTTCATATCCCTGCCAGTGGGCCACTTAATTTTAAGCCTTGATAGACTTCCAGTACAACCAGAGTGGGACTGAATTTCTTTTCAGTTGAGACCTCTAAATGCTTTTAGTATAAAATTAATACTTATATGTATTTTGAAGCTGGACAAACATTGCTAATTTTAAAAATGAAAGCTGTTCAAAGAAAGAATGTTAAAGAGATGAAATAATAGAAGCTATAATATTATTCCAATAGAAACTAAAATACTTTTGGTTTAATAACAGCTCAAATGCTAAAGACCATACTCCAATCCTTGTCTTAGAAATGGAGAGAGCTGATTTTAAAAACACATGCCTGTCATTATTTCTGGAGAGAGAGGCAGCCAGTGCGGTCGAATGACAACATATCCCTAACTGACCCCTATAGACTTTGCTGGAAAGTGGCTTGGTGTTACTCCCAAGAAAACACTCCAGGGTGAGAGCAGGATGATGCAGGGCTGGCTCTGTTGAGTTCTTTGGGACATGGGGAATGGGGGTTTAGTTTGGCCTTGTCATAGCCTGAAAGCACAACTTAAGTAAGTTGGATTTACTTGCTGCTTATTTCTTCTTTGGACCATTTTTAGATACTTTCATGCTCATTAACACCTCTATTTGTTAATGAGTGTGCACAGGAAAGTAGGAAAGACAGAACAGCTCTCTTTCTTCCTTTTGTGCCTCTCTGTTAAATCATTTGATGATGTTAGAGAATGAAATCGTTTTCCAAAATGAGGTTTTGGAACCCTTAGTGGATTTTCTATGTCCAGGCCATCTTTATTCCTCATTATTTTGGATAATGAGGAGTCACTGTAAAAGGAAAATCATCTTCCCAGCTGATATTTTTCATGGTAAAACCTTAAAGGTGGGAATTTATATTTTATTTCTCTGCCTCCTGTGTGGGATCAGTTCTGGGTAAAAACAAGAACAACTCTTTAGCGGTGACCATCACTTTGTTAAAAACTATTTTATAACTGTAGTTAACATGTAGGAATTATAAAATATAGTTTTAGTTTATGATTGTAAAAGGTTAATAAGGTTTCTCATCTGCCCTATATTCTTTGGCCACATTCTTTTAAACATTTTAATCCTTTAATTATTTGTTATTGTACAGTGGGATATGGAAGAGTTTGCCCCATGCTTATTCACTTAGATGACATTTGACTGGATTTTCCCCTATACCAAAGCAATATTTCAAAATAGATAAAACACAAAGGTGAAACATAGAATTGTTCTAAAAATCAGTCATTGTTCATATAGATGAGTTCCTTGCCAAAATGTTCTTACTACCTTGTCCCTTAATTTTAAGTCTCAGGATATGGTCTGTACTTGAATCTCTGCTTCAATTCAGACTTAGCCTTTGCAATTCAGGTAATTCACTTGTGACCGTCTGATCCGTTTCCACATCTGAACAAAAACAAGTATTTGACCTTTATTGGGAGTATGAACTAAACTCATGTATTAAAATGTGCTAATTATTTTTTAAAGTTTTAAAATTTCTATTCTGAGTATTTTTTCATTTTAAGATGAATTATCCTTCCATTGAAGTGTTAATTTTAGTTTTTTCAGGTTCTTAGAAATTGCTGGCATGTAATAAGCCATGTGTGCGTGCGCACACACACACAAGCACACACACATACACACACACTGTAGTGTAACCATTACTCATCTTTAAAAGAAATGTGAAATGTGTGATTTGAAGAAACTTTTACCAATAATGCTTTAAATTACTACCAATGAAATACCTAATTTCCTTTGTATTTTTTCTTTGCTTATTCTTTGTGTTAGGATTTCTAAAACCTTAAGGTATTTTCAGTGTTTAAAATGTAATTATCATGGATGATTAGGAAAAAACTAGACATGACATTAAAAGTACTACCGTAAAGGAAAAGATTAATAAATTCTAGTGGTTTAGAATCTAAAACATTCCTGAATCAGAAAAAAATAAATGGAAAATCCACAGACAGGGATAAAAACATTTTCAACATATATAACCTATAAAAGATACAGAATATATAAAGGTCTCCTACAAATCAAGAGGAAAAAAAGACAATTCAACAGAAAAACAGACAAGAGATATGAACAGTCAATTGACAGAAGAGAAGACACATGCAAAGAAGTATAGATATGAAAAAAAATGACCACTTTCACTAGTAATTGTGGAAATGTAAACTAGAGCCATAATGGGAAACCTTTCAGGTTGCCAAAACTTAATCTGACAATTTGGATGTTAGCAACCATGTGGAGCACAGTGAGTCTTATACATACCCCGAGGCATATAAACTGGTGCCGCCTCTTTGAAGATCATTTGGAAGTTAGTCAAATTGGAGGTGGAGATTCTTTCTTCAACTCAATAATTCTGTTGCCAGATATACATAGCCTTGAAGAATTCTCTCATGAGTGCCTTAGAAGACATGTAAAGAAATTTATTGAAGTGTTATTTGTCGTAGTAAAAATGTGGAAATAGTATGTCCATCATATGGAAAACAGAAAAATAAACTAGTATACTCAGGTAGTGGAATATTATGTAGGAGTGAAAGTTACCCAGTTAGAGCTGCGTATGTTAATATGGATAAACCTCATAAGATATAATATTAAGAGAGAAAGCATATTGTATGTACCGTATTATATCATTGATATAAAAATTTAAATGTGAAAAATAATACTACGTGCTATTTACGAATTCCAATATATGTGGTAAGAACATAGAAATAAGCAGTGGACTTGAAGACAGTGGCTACCTCGGATGAGGCACGGAATGGGAGGGAGTTTCAACCGCATTTATAATATTTTATTTCTTAAGGTGTTTAGTGGGTTTACAGTGTCCCTTATATTCTGTTGTATAACTTTTTGTTAAATAAGTCATAATTTTATTACAAGATGCAGGAAAGCTTGGTCAAATGATGAAGGTATTTTATCTCAGGAGCTTTGGCTTTAAGTTGGGTTTAATTTCTTCCTATTCAAGTGTGTGTGTGTGTGTGTGTGTGTGTGTGTGTTTTACAATGAGGATTCATATAATCAGAAAAAAATTAAATGACTTCCATTTTTCAGTAAAAATGAAAAAAATTACATTGAATACTAGGTTTCACTTCTTTCCATAATATTCTTTCAAATTTTCATTGTTAAGGCCCTAATTTTGAAGCAAATTAAATACTCTTTAGTGCATACTTTTAACCCTATCTTTAATTTTTTTTTTCACTTCACAACTATTGATATTTTTTCTGTGAATTTTAAGAATTAAATGTTATTTGTTTTGTTCCCATTATTTAAAGTGGTCATTTTAGAAACATGGTATAGGACAAACATGGGGATTATTTTTCTAGTGCTTATTTACAGGGCAGAGTTGGGTAGAAGAGATGTTTAAAGAATTTTAATATAATGTGTTATAGTAATGGTATGCACTGTAATATGACTAACATTCATCTTACGCAGCTGTTTTCTTTTTGCCCGCTCCTCTTTGACTCCCACCACCACTAACACATTCCTAAATTATCTAAATTAGAAACCTTAAGATTAATAAGCAGGGAGCTTTTAAAAATCCTAACTGATGCCACATCCCCAGAGATTTTTAGTCAATTGTTCTGGGGGTGGGCCCAGGACATAGCAAACTTAAAATTTCTCAGGTGATTCTAATGTATAGGGAGGGACAAGAACCATTGGTTCTTAAAAAGTGGTTGCTGGACCAGCTGTATCAACATCTTCTGAGAACTTGTTAGAAATGCAAATTTTTGCACCCCCCGCCGCAGAACTATAGGAGTACAGATTTGGGGATGGGGCATTGTCATCTGTGTTTTAATGGCTAAGGTTTGAGAACCAATGTTCTCTAATGCTTCTCGAGCTTGAATGTGCAAATCAAACCCTTCAGGGTTTATTAAAGTGCAGATTGTGATTGAATTGGTGTGAGGGGGACTGTGAGATCCTGCACATCTAATAAACTCCCAGGTGAAAGCCATGCCATTGGTCTGAGGATTACACTTTGAGCAGCAAGAGACTCTCCTGAAAATCTCTTGGGCCCTACCCCAGACCTATCGAATGAGAATCTGATTTTAATGAGATTTCCAGGTGATTTGAAAGCATGTTACAGTTCCTGTAATGTAAGAGGAAAGTGAGGACTTGCCAGTGTCTAAGGGAGATGGGAGAATGAAGAAACAAAAATGAATAATATAAAACACAACAAGGATAAAAGGATAAAAGCTGAAGATGTGTCTTTCATGTTTAATATTTAAAAATGTTAATTACGACCGTAACAAGAATAATTTCATTGGTATGTGGAGGCAGAAGTCAGAAGTAGATTGAAGATTGAATGAAAGGTGAGCACTGGGAGACAAGCGTATACAAGTCTCTTAAAAAAGAGTTTTTTTAAGGAGGTCAGGATTTGAATTATTTCTCTGTGGTAAGAATACAAATTCCTCATTTAGAATATAAATACAAATACCTCATTTGTATTTAAATGCTGATCTGAAGGAGGAAGAAGTAAGGCGGGAGAGGGTGAAGATGCGGGAGAGGGAGGAGTTGGGTGCCTAGGGAGATGAGGCCCATAGCTTGCCTGCGAAGGAAGGCGACGGACACGAATTCAGGAGAGAGAAGCTCCTAGGACGGCGGGTGGGTGGGAAGAGGTGAAAGAGAGCAGTAGTGGGAGAGGTTGTCCTCCTATCAGGATAGTTTTCTCCGTGAAGTAGGAGCCTACTGTTTTATAGACCACACCCCCGCCCCTGCCAAAGGAAAACAACAGCTAGTTTTTACATTTCTGATAGCATAATTTTCTTTTGTTTACTGTCTCCTCTAATGGAATGTATATGAGGGCAGGGTGTTTCCATACCTCCCAAGACCTGGCACATAACAGATATTCAGTAAGTATTTTCTGAATGAATGAATGGTAGATTATCGGTATACTTACTCATTTATTGTATTTTTAAACTATTATGAACACACCATAAAATTTTCTAGCCTCTCACTTAAAATTTTTGTTAGGTAAGCCTGAAATGTTACCTACTAGTATATTTTTTAATTAATCTTTTTTCCAGGAAAAGTGTTGTAGAATTTTGGAGCATAGAGTATTAGAATAGTATGTAGTTGGAGTGAGAGTTGCTGTGGAAAGTAAAGAAGGTTTGCTATTGATGAAAGAACTGGAGTTCTTCAACCTAGCATGTATCTTGTTCCTCCTTTCCCCCCTCTGTAATGCATATTCTATTCTCTACGGAAATAATTCTTTCAGGGACAGGTCAAGGGAGCAGTTATGTACGAATGTTCTTTGTGACTAAATCAGTATTTCTAAGGACCTATGACTCATATAATATGATACTGTCTTTATCAAAGGAAAAATCTCTGTTGCAGTGGAATTCACTGGAATAGAATGTTTCTTTTAAAGTGCAACTATCTATTAAAATATAAGTTTATGGAAGATCTTAATAATTTTATCTTTGTCACAGATCCTTAAAGAAGATTTTGGTGTACTGGTTAGGACTGATATTGGTGGTGTGTGGATAGTCAGTCTATATACCAAAAACAGTGAATAAGATTATTCTGAAAGTATTTAATTCTGGCATTCATACAAATATAACTTTCTGTTTTGATGGATGTTTGTATTTAACTATGTGTGGATAACTGTTTGGCATACTAAGAGAGAAACTTGGATGTAATTCTTCACTCAGTGCAGTAAACTACTGTAATATAATAATGTTCATATTAGAAAGAATTGTTGAAAACTCAAATATAAGATTGGGCTAGATAATAATAGTAATAGGGAAGAGAAAATGTGTAAATATTAAGAGGGCCACTTCTGAGAATTTAAAAACTATATATGATTAACTGATATCTGATATTGTTCAGAAATGTTGATTGTCATCCCTTTATGTATGTGTGTTGGGGGTGGGTGTTGATCATTGTCTTTAACAATAGCACAGTTAAATTTAATTACTTGTAAGATTATAGTACCTTTTAAATTCAAGGGAAAGTTATCATCATTGTCATAGTGACAAGTATACATAAAATGTACGATATTGTAAAGGACTGTGAGGCTTATAGAATATAGGTAAGAAATAAACCTGGCCTGCAAAGTGATTAGAATGTGGCGCAGGAACAGGAAAGCTGGCCTCATTAAATTATGATGAGAGTTCATTCATGGTACATTCCTTCACCGAGGCTACCTTATGCTGTGAGGTTGTGTTACTGTGTCTTTCTCTCTGGTGATCATGGAAAAAATTCTAAGAGGAAAAGTGTTTTGAGGAAAAATTGATGAGAGGTTTTTTCCCGGATTATTTTCAGTAATTTTAAATATCATTAGAGATAAGAAAAGTTAATCTGCCTGGATTTGTATAGAATGAAGTTTATCAGTTTCATAGAAAGAAATGCATGTGTTATCTTTTTGAACAACAAACTTTAGGAGACATCTTTGGTTTTGAGTGAGATAGTGAGCTACTTGGCTGCCTTCTTTGTACACTTTTGACTCTGGTGATATATTTCCTTTAATAATCCAGATCAAGCTACCCAAGCTGTTTATTGTATAATATTATTAAAAAAGATGTATTTTCTTTTCACATATATATTTGAAAGGGAGAATTTTCTCCTGACCTATACAAGGCTTTTGTTTCATTATTTATTTGGAATAAATGGGGCCAGAGGGTATAAGTGCAGTTAGGTTTTGTTGGAGAGGGGCTTGCGAAGACTTTTTGAGGCATGATGTGCAAGTGAGTGTTTTTAAATCTCAGAGGTGTGATTATGTCATAACAGCCATAACCTCTGGGCTTGCTTTATTACTTTTATTAAAACAAATCTGTATAGGGGTGCTATGTATATTTTGGTGATGAAGGAAATGAGGTGGTTAATTTATTATGTGAACAGCACTTTCAACTAACCACAGCGTGATTCACTGAGAGAGCGGTGGAAAAGCCTAGCTCTGTAGAAATGACTGCTTTTTGATTTGTGGGCCTTAACTTTCAACACCAGAGCATGAAGTTTATCTACAAAATGATTCCTTTTTTTCCCCCTCCCTGTACTAATGTTTTTGTCCAATTTTAAACTTGAAATTTTTTCCTCCATTTTATTTTGGGCATTTACTGAACATACATGATCTAAACGGTCCTTGCCGTCAAAGTAAGGAAGGAAAAAAAAGGAGGTGGGTGGGAATCCATGTGCTAGGACATTAGGGAAGTGGGTAACATCTTTATGGTTTCCAAGCAGCCCACACAGGCCATACCTCCGAGGAAGACTCCATAAAATAAATCAGTATACAAACCCTTAACAAATGAGAGTAACTACTTGGTATCAGAAATGAGTTACGGAAAAGTATGGCACCTGTCATTCCTCCCTTTTGTAGGATGTATTTTATAAACAGATGCTATAGTGGGAAAAAAATAAATCTCATGCAAAATAGTCTCTGATAATTGTTTGCTTGGAAGTGGGAGTTGATTATGAGAGGAGGTGAGGATGTGAAGCCACATAGAAGTCCACACACTGTAGAATGGAATCAAAAGAAGACCCATCTGTCTAATGAGTTCTCAGTGTACAAAGCACTTGTTGTATACTCATAAACAGCCATTGAAAGACCCATAAAAATGTTGTTTTCTCTGGAGTTTTGCCATATCCAGCATCATCTGGTAATGTGAGCCTGCCTAGAGAGAGTGGAAAATAGGTCATCTTTCTGGCAATAGTTTTGAAAGACCCCTTCATTTTTCAGATGTCCCAAATATCATCTATTTACAAACAGAGAGACTCAGGAACCAGGCAGACATTAATCGATAAGAATTCTTTAAAGCATTTTCTATCTGGAATATTATGAGGTTCCATGAAAATAAGGATGACAGTCAGTTTTGTAGTTTATCTCTTCTTTGGAGTAGCATACCACATCTCTCTTAAGAGCCCTAAATTTGCTTTAAAAATTATGTCATTGCCTCATAGCACTTCCCCAGAGAGTTGGCAAAGGCCAGGAGAAACATTATTTGTGTAGTGTAAAGACAGGGCAGAGGAGGGAGGTCCACGCCTGGGGTTTATGTCCATAGGGTGGGTGGGGAGGGGCACTAGCACCTCTGGGCAAGTTGCTACTCCATGGTCTTGAGCAGTCAGTCCTGCGGAGAATGTGTCCTCTTTGAGACGGCTTCAGCCATGGTCTTTAGTAATGATCACCCACCATCCCAGGCTGTGGTAAAACTTTAATTTTAAAAGGAACTGGATTGTACGTGTGACGCCGGTTGAGCCTTTCAAACTTCCAAATATTCTCACTGGTAGAATTGAACAATGGTTTGGACATTTCCAAGAGACATTAAGTTTGACATCTTGTAAGCTAGCATTTAATTCATTGAAAGTGTATTTGTCTTCATAGTGGTTAGGTTATTTTTAAAAGAATGAGATTTTGAAATAATTATTGGGAATTGGCTTTAAAAAGTCTGTCACACTTCCTCCCCCGCTAAGTGTCCATCTCAAACCAATGTAGAGCGTAAACAGTTGTTTTAATAGCATGCGTGATGGAGACCCTTATGTCCAAATGCGCCCTCCATTCTTCTCTGCTTTCCTTACCATGTTCTCCCGCTGCGTCCTCTTGGCTATGTGCCACTTTCCTCATCTCCCTTCCAACCCTCCTATGAGCTGCTTTTTGAAGAATAGTTTGTTCCCCACTCTTACTCAGGGCTCCTTCCTTCATATGGTGTGAAATATGCCTGGACATTTAAAAAAGTGATTCTACTCCTGTTTATGATTTGAAACCTGCTCAGATGTGTGTTGACAAATTTAAGCAACTTCGAGTTTTTCAAAAAACAAATGTGTAGCCTTGCTACCAGAGGAGCAGCAACTGCACACAGACCCGGCGACGGCAGCGGAGTGCAGAGGGCCCGGCCCCATCAGCTCGCTGACAAGGGCGTGGTTTTAAAGAAAGTGGAACACTGTAGTGGAGAGTGGGATGGGAGACATCTTTTTTTAAGAAATCCTGACTCTATCATTAAATTTACAAAGAAATTTGGATTCTAGATGAAAATACTAGGTTAGTCATACCTGTGGCACGTAACTGTGCTCATTGACACGTGTCCTTCCTTGCAGGTGGGTCGTTATGATTAAGGGCGTGTTTAATCAAAATTTCCCTGAAAAATGAAGCTCCTATGTGGATAGGGAACTGTCTTATTTCACTGGCCCCTTCCTCATTTCAGTGCTGTTCAGTGGCAAAGAACACAGAGCCTCAGGGCACCAAACGGAGCTCTGTTCTGGCCGTAGTTTAGCTACATTTGCTGTGTGACGTAGGGAAAATAATTTTACTTCTTCATCTTTATGCCTTTTACGGAGAATAAAATATTACCTGTATGCTTTCTGAAAGAGTGTTCATAGGTAATTTATATATTTTTACATGTATATTTTTAAAGACATGAAAATGCCTGAAGGTACAAATGTGAAAGTGATTTTATTTCACATGATGGGACCATCAAATAAACCGAGTCCATTTCTTTGGCGAGGTTTTATTTATTCCTATTACTTATTCATATTCTAAGCTTATCGAGTATTCCTAAAATCATTTAATTTCAAGTTACAGGGGACCTCGGAAGTCCTTTAGTTCGTGCTGGCAGGTACGAGCATGTTCATTGCCTTCTAAAAGGGAGGACAGAAGAAGCCGTGGGGAAGCTTTCAGAACAAAAGACCTGAGTGGTGGCATCGCTGTGGTCATAGCTCAGGAATGAGGAAACAGGGCCGCTGCCCGAGCTGCCTCCGCTACTACAGTAACGACAGGAGGTGTAGCACGGGAAAGATAGGCATTTGTAGTTGAATTGGAAAGCACACTTTAACTTCTGTTAGTTATTACGTACAGGATTTTTGTAAGTCGATAGTGCTGTACTTGTTATCCTTGTATTCCTGATTCTTCTGTTGTGGTTCACATCTAATGTTTAAATTAACTCAGTATTTTGGAGATGGGAGGGGAAAAGGATTGAATAGTTAAAAACAAACAACAGAAACAAACTCCTCAGTTTGTTAGGATGTGCGATTGAGTTATGGGTTGTCAATATGAAACAGCTGTTTGTTTGTTGACAGCCTGCCTCGCCTCTCCTGTGATCTGGCTGTTTTTCATCATATAATTAGCAACTCTTTAGTATTTGAGGCTTCCTGTGGATTTAGAGTTGGTCATATGTAACATTTGCTAAAATGTCATAGTTTAGATAAAAAATTAGTGATTCCTCTTTAGTCATTCCACTGAAAAATGAATGTGGGTTGTATTAAAAGAAAGATGCCTGAAGAGACTTCTGAAATTCATTTCAAAGCGGAGAGAATGCAGAGGCTGTTTTGTATGTTTTCTAAGGGGGGAATATCCGTGTAACTCTTCCCTGTCTTGTAGACTCTATTGCCAGTCTGAACAGCGTCCTGTCTTTCATTTTTCCCTGTGTTCTCTCTCTCTTCATCAGTGCAGCGAGGCAGTGCTGATGTGGGCAGCAGGAGAGATCTGACCCAGAAGGACATGATTTCATTCTTTCATTCTTTTTCCTTTTTTCTCTCTGTCTTCTTAAAACTCTGTTCTGAGGTTGAAGCCAAGAATGAAAGGAAATAAAGTGAGATTTAAGTTCTCTGAGAGTCCAAGATGATGTTTCAGCCTCCTGGGTAGCTTTGCCAGCTGAAAAAAGCTGAATGTGCCTTCTACCCTAAAGAGAACCTATCCAGGGCATTAATAAACAGACCCCTTTTCAATCTGGATTATGCTCGGTGAGGTCCATTTTGAAATAAGGGTAACCCTGTGTTTTAGAAAAACAAGCCAGAAAGGGGAGACTTCTATTGCTTCATTTAGTTTTACTCTTCAAAATAGAGCAAAAACGTTTTCTAATTATGCTTAAGTCACAGCTTCTCTAGGGGTGGAAAAGTTTCTCTCCTTAGTAAATCCTTTCCCAGTGCAGAGTTCCTTCAGAAAACTTGCTTTGAAGACTATAGTGCCACGATTTTTATTTCCATAAACTCCAGAGTAATGTCACAATTTCTCCTTCTTTTAATAGGTTTAAAATTATAATGGAATTTGGAATATTTTTAGTAATTTTTAAATTTTATCTTAAATGCATTACATAATTTAATCATTTTCTCTATGTAAATATATATTTTAAGAGCGAGAGAAATATGGAAATCATAAGTGCTTTTTTGTGATAGATGGTGGTGCAACTAGGAAAGGGAATACTTTAAAATTTGTAAAAATAAAATTTTGAGGGGAAAATATATTTTGTATGCATTTAATTTTTGTATGACTTGCATGTGTTTATACTGTATCTTTCATCAGAAGTCCACATCTACCTATTTCTAACAGCGTAAGTCAGAGAAATATTTTTACTTTAAAAGAATGTGTCAGAAATGCTTGCTTTCTCATAGCCAAGTGATTCCAAACGTCAGGGGAATTGGACTAACATTGATTTCACCAGGTGGCTAGTGACAGTATACTTAGGATTATTACCAGAATATGAAATGTTTTGATTTTGTGTTTGTTTTTTAATATACCAGGAAAATGACATTTTTACATGGCTACTTTAAACTATTTAATTACAATTAGAATTAAAGCAAGACTTAATTCTTTATCTTAACACGTGAGCTATACCATAAAGTTGGAATTCAAAATTAAAAGATTACATTTGGCTTAATTAGACAGGTAGGAAGTGATGGAGTATAAAGATGAATATTTTCATATGTAGCTGGTGTTATATTCTTAGGGCTCTGTTAGCCAAAATCTGTTGTCTCAGTAGTACCCAGGTGCATAATTCAGTCAGATGTATCACAGATGATCCATTTTAGAAGCACTTTACTCTTTGGAAGTCAGGAGAAGAGAATTTAGTTGTGATTTTAAGTACCTCATTCCCAAATCATTGAATGGTATATTTAATTTTAGCTGCCCGAAATCTATGTGGGCAAAAATTATTGTTCCAAATAAAAGGTGTGCAAATCCTTATTCCAGCTACTTTTTTTTGATGTGGGGGCGGGGACCGGGAGAAGATTTAGGAGATGTTACAGGAGATTATTACAGTTTTCTGTTTTGTTTCTCTGTGTTAGACTTTTCTATTTGATGAAACTTCCTCAAAACCTACGCTAAAAATTCATTATTATAGGACCATTAGAAATACTGTTTTATTATCCAGTGATTAATATCCATAATCTTTCTTTTTGGATCAGCTTCATAAATATGTACATTTTTCTATGTCAGTCATTGTCTAGAATTTCATTTTTGTTCTGCTTTCCATTACATACCATGAATTATATGAAATTAATTTAATCGCTACTACAAACAGAAATTAAATGTGCCCTAATCCAGAATTACGTTGTTTGCTTTTACAACTGTAAGTCATAAGTAATTAATTTTCCAGGGAAAATTAATTCACTTACCATTCCCAGTAGCATCATATGTTGACACAGGGTTATAGATAGTTTAATATTTTTCTTCAGCATGCTGGCCTCAACTTTAGAAGACCTTAAATGAAAACAAATTAAATTTACTCAACTGTATATAATTTGGAGTTATTTAAAATAAGTGTTGTTGTTATTGCTATTATGCAGGTGATGACTCGAAAATTATATTCAAACTTTACAAAATCTCCATTAGTATATTAACAAGTCTGAAACAATATATTTTTAAAAGTTGTTCATATGACATTAGCCATTAAAATTTTGATCCCTCAATTCTGAATAAAAGTTTCCACGACAACCATCTGACAGCAGTAGCATGGAGAGTTTTACCAACACTCAATTAATAGGAAAGCAAAGGGAGTAAACTCACTTGCTGGACATTTTGACCACCTAGGAGAACAGGTCATCGCGTCTGATTCTTACAGAGCCTATTTTCAGTAGCTAACCTCAGTCAGTAGAAAGATCTCTACCAAGGTCATCATAAAACAATATGAGAAATATTTTGTTTTAAGCTCCCAAATATTTTTTATTATATTGATTGCCCTTCTCTAATTCTTCATCCTTTCCTGTTTAATACTTTTCCCCCTTACTTTACAGAAAGGCTAATGTGGAAAATGAAATAGGCAAAAGTCAGTTAAATATGCTGTTTCCCTTAGCTGCTTCTTATATTCTGGGAACTCAAAATATGGGCGAACCGAAGTTAGCTTTTCTTTTGCATTTGCCAGGAGGTTATTTTGTAAGGTGATTTTTTTTTTCGGGTTCATAGAGCTCTATAAAACATATAGTGTTTATTACTTTATTTATATTTATTTAAGTCACTAAGGTGAAATTCTAGTGATGGTGGCAATGTTACAGTTTTAACAAGTGGGGGCTTATTTTATAAATGTGCCTTTGTGGCCATAGCTTTCAAAAATGCAGGGGGTTAGCAATGAAATGCTCTTTATGCCTTTTGGAAAGAAAATTTGCCGTTTAATTCCACTGTGAAAGTACTACTAGAATACAAAATCACTACTGTTATTTTTTTGTTTGTATTCATTGTTATACTCGTTTTTTTGATCTGTATGCACAGGATTGAACTACATACATTCCGAAGCCGCATCAGGAAGAAAGTGTTTTATTTGCTACTTCTTTCATAAGGATGATGACAAAGGAGTCTTCTTCCCTTTGCTTCAGGAAGTTTCTCTGAGTGTGTCTCAGAATTAGATAATAATTTTCTTTTTTATAATCATCAGACAAAATGAAAAAACTACAGGTGTTGGGTCATGTACATTTATGCTTATGCTCCGACTTAAATATAGATTGTTACACAGTTAGATTTAAGGGCATGCAGGCTTTCAAAAGTAATTTATGTAGGCAACCCAGGTGATGATTATTCTAAAAACTTTATTTTTAAATCTATCACCATATACCTACACTATGGTTGCATATAAATATGTAGGATAACTCTGCGTGCATTCTTACACAGTTTAGAAAATGTCTCTGCCTTCTTTCTAAAATGAACACAACAGATTCGGTTTATCCTTGTTTTAAGGTAGAAAAGAAAATGTATGTCTACAGAAATTTAGTAGATCAATCTGCATTTTATTTCACAATACATTCTCATGAAATTATATTCACATGAGAAGTTTGTCGCGTCCTTTTACGTTGTGTCAGTGACAATCTTTTAGAGATACATTTAATTTCACAGTGAGCTAAGTTAGAAGGGTTGTCTGTGTGCTGTGTGTGCAAAAGAAGGTTGCAAGGATGAGGAGAAAAGTGCTGAATTTAAGCTACATAGGATTTTACGCAAAGCTGGCAAGTGAACATTTTATATTAAAATATATAAAAATTATGGATTCAAGAAACAGTTTGGAGAAGCAAAATTATTACTTTTCACAATTATTTTGTTGAGTCTGATTAGAATAGAAATTACAAGACTTTGTAGTAGAAATATATGTTCTTTTTAAACATTGTATAATCTGGAGATAGTACAAGGTTTATAATTTTCTGAATAATAGTTGTGACCTACATTAAAAACTGTTTATGCTGTATGTGGCAGATAAGTGCACATGTGTCGTGAGGATTCTGAGGAACTTCAGCTAGACTCTGGTCAATACAATTTATTTTTAATCCATAAGCAGAGTATAAATCATCCTAGTTATTCCTGAATAGCTCCCTAAAGTATGGTAAAGGTGGAGTTTGCAAGCTGCTGACACTTGTTGGAGAATGATATTGATGTTTTATAACATGTTAGCTAGCAGTCAATAGAGCCCTTAGCAATGCCACTGGGGTAGAAAAGTAAAGTTTAGCAAACCTAAAGAAATATACAACTATTAATTTGCATTCTGTTCCACACTGTTCTTTCAAAAGACTAAACTTAAATGAGTTTGCATTCTATTCACAACGCTAATAATTAAATTAGTGTGATATACGAAAAGGTAAAATGGCAATTTTTCACCACGGGAGATTGACAGAATTCTCCCAAGTCCTTCAAAGTGAATCACGCCCCCAGTGGTTACACCATACTTCAGTCTTACACACTGACAGTGGGATCAATTAGGTTAGATTTTTGCTTTTACTAGAAACTCATATCAAATCACAGTTGAGGTAGGGAATACTGCACTGGACTACTCTGCTTTTGTGCTTCTGTTAGGTCTGCACATTAACCCTTGGTCATAGAAAGCAGCTCACCTCCATATTGCCCTTTTCCTTTGCAGCATGATCCCGAGCTCTGGGCCACCTCAGTCTTTTATGTAAGAACGCTGCTTCAAGACTGTGTGTACGGCGATGGGCAAAAGTAGCTTTGCAGTTGTGAGAATGCAAAACAGAGTATATTCTTGCATTATTATTCATTAATAATGGTATTATTTATTTGTATTACAGTTGTAAATCTACTTTTGCCCACCTCCTGTATATAGGAATGTGAAGTAATTTAATGGTTCCCTTTGATGGATTTAAATGAACTAGAGATTTATGT
This sequence comes from Pteronotus mesoamericanus, assembly GCF_021234165.1. Taxonomy (NCBI): domain Eukaryota; kingdom Metazoa; phylum Chordata; class Mammalia; order Chiroptera; family Mormoopidae; genus Pteronotus; species Pteronotus mesoamericanus. The sequence continues at coordinate 1,949,712 of NW_026555001.1, forward strand.
TCATTTCAGTGGATGGATTTCTACATTTATTCTACTAAACCTACTGATCAGAAGATGAAAATGGGCAGGAGAACCTGTAAATAATATCTTGTCTCCAAATTGTTTTTCATGTCTGCATACTAGTCCAGAACATAGTTTTCTCTAGTATATATATTAGAGGAATCATTTTTGAATTGTGAGTTTTACCAAGTTTGCAAAAAACTCAAAAGAACCTCTCCCCGATAAATATTGCTGCTACCTATAAATCTGTCATTTTTAGAGGAAAGGAACACTTAGAAGCTATTTGATTTTTGAGTTTTAACTTTTACCAAATTAATAGGAACCCTCAAAATATTATTGTTTTACCTTTTTTCCCTCCATAGATGTAAACAGAATAAAGTTAAAATTAACTGGTGATTCCTTCCCTGGAATGATTAGAAGAAAAATGTATTGTTGTGTTTGCTAATAACAAATTTGGGTTCATGTTGAAGTTATTGTACATTTCATGTGCTATAATGTGGAAAAAAATAAAGAATATGCAAAGAAAGACTGTTCTAGCTAATGAGAGAGCCTAATTCTAGAAAGGCCACCAAGGAGCCTATCATGATTGACAAGCATTCTAGTGGAGTCTTTCTTTTTCTCTCTCTATTTTTTTTTTCCTATAGCAGTGTTGAAGTCAGTCAAAGTATATATACAAAGCTGAGTGAATACCAGTTTCCCCAGTACAGAGGCTATTTTTTCAGGAAGTCTAACTCAAACCAGATGTTTTGCCTAGACCCAGAGTTTGTTGCTGCCAAGCATCTCATCAGAGGTCAGAGTTCTGGGCTCTGGGCCCTGCTAGAATTCTTTCACAAATTGCTATTCGGTGAGGTTTTAATCCTAATGGAAAGAATAATGTGCTTGTAAAATCTGCAGTTATTACAAACACAGTATACATATTGTGGACTTCAAATGACTACATATTTCATTCCCATAAACAGGGAACGCAGATGAATGCCTTGTGTGATAGCTTTAGACATTCTAACTAAAATCTAGTATACAGTTTATACCACACTCACCATTTGCATTTGTAATACCCCAATAAAAGTAACTGTTATCTTTGGGTGACAACTGGTAACCGACTCATGCCCATCGTCCTCACCACCAATTTTTTTCTAAACAAACTCTACAACCTCATACAGCTGTTTGAACACAAGAATTAAAAGCATTTGGAACTAAATATTGGATATTCTCTTAGGAAGATGTATGCATGCTACAGTACTAAGTGAAAAGGTCTTAAAATAAAACAAAAGATACCCTTGTGCCAGACCTAACCATTTCATATTTGGAAACACGTATGTTAAAACTGAATTTATGTACTCAAATTAGGATGAAGAGTATTTTTCTCTATAAAGGAAAATGTGATTGGTTTATATAGCTGAATATGAGATGTGGCTCTTTTGGACAGATTAAAGGAGATTAGTGAGCTTTATTATATCTGCTTACTTTATTTTATATACAGATATTACTAGGTGCTTGTTTGAAGGCTTTGCCATTGTTAATTATGAACCCAAGAGAAATTCCCAGATAGGTAAAGGTATATGAAACCAGACAATCACAATTTGGGCTTCAGATAAGCATTTTAATTAAATCATAACTACTAAAATTAATTACATCTGCATTTGGGACAGGTGTTTGTTAATTTTGTGTCAGTGGAACAGAGAAAGCCCAGATTCTGAAAATGAGAGGAATTGAACTTTTTTTGAAAAATAGGAGAGGACACTCTAGTATCCCTGAATTATCACATACCATATTATAGCACTTTTTGGTTTCAACAGTTTGTAGCATTTATTTGGGAGTGGGAGTCTAATTTCTAAATACTACATTTTTCTTTTCATATTTGAGTGACAACAATACGAGGTATAATATATATAACAAAACAAGGTTCAAACAGATTCTCTAAATCTTCCCAAATACGTAAAAATGGGTTAGCTGTGGGAACCAAAAATTTTCTAAAGAAATTTCTGTTGTAGTGGTGCCTTAAAGGAGGAACTGCAGTTTTAATTTTACCTTTTTTCCCCCCCAAAGAAAATCAATATTGATCTCATCTGTACTGCACAGAAAATTCCATTGGTGTTAAGAGAAGTCATCATTGCTATGAATTTAAATTCTAGCCACTGCTAACAAATGAAGAAATTTGTTGAAATGTGTGGTGTGAAAAGAAAATAGAGGATATTTGCATTGTATCACCTTCTTCAAGTTGTGAACAATTTTAAAAAGCTATTTTCTGATTAATCATTTTTGGTGTTTTATGTGTGTGGAGGTCTAGCATGGTGGAAGACCTGTGGAGTCTTCTTTTCTCACGCGCAGCTCCTTAAGGTCTGTCTCCTTTCCACAGGAATCCGTGTAGTATGTCATATTTACTACTCGGTTATTTAGTTTCACTTTACTATATCGTTGCTTACAAGGGACTTTTTCTTGGAAGGAAGATGCAATATTGATGCATAGTATTTTTATTATCTTTGACATTCTGTAAAGCGAAATAATGTTTCTTTTTTATTTGTTCATAAACTATAGTTGGTGAATCCCCCCTCCCTCCTTAAAATCAGGTGATACCATCATCAATTTCTTTAAAGAGGTTGAAAATAAATGTCAAAACTTGAGGCTACATTTCATTCTGTATGGCCTAATCATTCAAGTGCAATTAAAAGAATAGTCTAAAACTGTGATCAGTTAATGAGAAACAAACAATTTCATATTAATGAGTTCCCATTTGCCAATAATCCTGTCATTTGTAACTTGAATCAGTCATCACCCCTGCAAATAGCCCTTTCAAGACATTATTTGCAATTTTGTCCTCTGTTTTCTGTCCTTGATGTTGTGAAAATGGCCGTCTACTGTTACAGGAATGAAAAGAGATCCCGTTCAAACATCTTTTGTGTTTCCACTTTCAGTGAAAAATGTTTTTCAAACCTGCAGCTGGTTATTTCTGCAGGAGTTCCCACTTATGCTCAGATTTGATTGACATTTTGAAATGGCAGCTTTTCATGAAAAGCTGTTAACTTGTAGAATTCAGTTATGGTACTAAGACAGACTGACTTTGTTCTGTGGCTGGGACCTGTCCAAACTAAATAGAACCCTGCATCTGAATTTAATAGTGCTGCTCAGCCAAGATAGGGCACTTTGGACTTTTTTTCCCTCTAAAACTCTGATGCTTCTTATGTGTTCTAAAACTAACTTGATGGATATTCATCCCAACATCTTTCTGTTCTATAATTGCTTTAATTGACATATGTAGTCGTTCTCTTGTTCCTTTCCTTGAATACCTAATGGACTAGGACAGTGCTTCATTTTAAGATATGATGCTGATGGAGAGCCTATTTTGCAATGTATGAACTTATTTTGCAATGTGCTTTTATGGTACAGAGCACAGAAATTTAGGAATAATGTAATTATTTGCTTCCAATATAGAGGATCTAAAATGTTTAGAAACATGTTGCTACTAACATGCATATATTCCTTCATTAAGTGAAAATATTTTGAACAGTATTTTACATATGATACAATACAAATATAGCTTATTAATTCAGTTTACTCAACAAATAATTGTGTCTCCAGTTTCAAGGGCAATGTGCTATAAAACACAGAAATCACAAAATATGATCCTGCCCTTTAGGAACTTTGAATTCAGTATCTTCTTTTTCAACTTAACTGATAATTAGTGCTTCAAACATGCACCAATTTATAACATTATCTAGTAGTAATTATGTTTAGTTTTTCAAGTATCTAGCTGTTCTTGTGTTTGATTTCTGTAGAACAGTCTCATGACATGAATAAGAAAATTTAGTATCCTAAACCTATGGGGGTTTTTTTTTCTTTTTCTTTTTTCCTTCTTTTTGCAGTGGGGGAGGTTCATACTACCTATTGGGAAGTGAAAAGCTCTGGTTATTATCCCCCTGAACATCTTACACGATGTCTGGTTTCACCTGTCTGAAGAGAGAGGGCTGGGACAGATAACTGCTGTCGATCCCGATCGCCTTTATAAAGCCTGGTCACACCTGTGCGCGTTTAATTGCAATGGCTGACTGAGGATTGTTACAGAGTTTTCATTAGCTGTCGTTGGCATATTGTCGCTGCTTTACTCTTAGGCAGATAGACTTCACATTCTGGAGCATATCCACAAGAGCATGAGCTAATGCTATACAGTAGGCCCTTACAGTTGCTGTAAGATATACTGTTTTAATTTTTATTCTTATAACTCTGAAATGGGAATTCAGGGTTGATGTTGGTTGAAAAAATTGGCTGAATGATAATTTTAATATTATCCCTGGATTTTAATATCTCACCCTGGTTTTGCTTCTGAATAACTTAGATAATTGATATCAAATCATGCATATCCATTTGTATTAACATAGATGGTTTCAGAAGATCAATATATTACAATCCATTATTAGTAAAAATAATGTAAGTTTGAAGTTATATTGGCATTAATTTCAGAATCAAAATCACTTCTTGAGTAAGAGTTTAAATTTATTTCCCTGTTTTAATGATGTATGAAGAGTACTTTTGGAATTTTAATTTGACATATGTATTAAAATTACCCATAGACCCATAGTTGCCCAACGAGTAGCCTAAAAAGGTATTCCTCTATCCTTCTGGGGGAATGTCAGTTGATATGTAACCATTTCAGTGTGCAGATAGACAATATGTATCAAGGACCTTCAAGTGTCCTTTTTTTATTTTGACCAATTTTTGGGGGGGATGGTGTCCCGAGGAAGCAACTTAATTTTTAAATTTTATGCATAAACTTATTCTTACAGTGTTACCTATAATAATTAAGAAACTGAGGAAGCAAAGACCTGTTCAATAAAAAAAGACTGGGTCAGCTAAAGTGTGTCCATAAACTTGAATAATCTACAATCATTTCATATTAAGTTGCTAAAGAATCATAAATAAAATGTTCAAATTTTCAGCCAAAAAGCTAGATCCATATTTGAATTATAGAAGAAAATTTTGCCTAGGAAAATGTGAAGGAAAAATTTCTAAAAGAGAAGTTGAGCTGTCCAGAGTGGTAAGATTGTATATATTATTTTCTTCTCCTTTATGCACCTGTGCACTTTCTTAATTGCTATAATTAAAATATATATCTTTTATTCTTTGGGAGAAAAACAGATTTATGAAATGAGCAACATAGAAAAATAGCAGTGACACATTGGAATCTAGGAATCCTGCTTTCTAATTTCTTTGAGGGCAGCTTGAGGGCTTGAATAATGGTCCTAGTTCAGAAGGTGAAAAACAGCTACCCTCAGGATTTTGCTTGGCCAGCACTGGAATTTTAAAAATAATTGAAGTTTGAATGCCCTCAGGAGAGTATACAAGCTTCTCCAGTGTACCACCAGCCCCTACCCATCTCTCTTTTAGCCCTAGCCTGATCCATACATTGTGTAACCTCCCAGACCTCTGGGATGCAAATGTTTTATGTGTACAGCTCTGTGCTTAATGCTGACTACTTCTGCCAATAGCAAAGTGGTTCACTCCCTTTTTTGTTTTGTGGGTTTTGTTTTGCTTGTCCAGCAGATGATAACAGTGATAGTGGTGATGTCGGTCATAACCATTGGCATTGTTGAGCCCTTATGTGCCAGGCTCATAATAAGACTTATATTAATCATATGATGTAATTTTCACCATTTTCTAAAGCTAGTTGCTATTTTTCCTCCATTTGATCAATGAAACAACTGAAGCTCAAATAGGTTAAGAATCTGTTAGTAACAGAGCTAAGATTTGAAGCTAGGTCTACTTGGATTCAAAGTCTTTGCTCTTTATAGTTAAGCAGTTTGCATAATGTTTATACTTTAGCATCACTACAAGTCTTTAACCACGATGCTTATATTATTGAAGAAGAAACCTCGGTGACAGTTGCCATTCTTGTTTACACTTGTCACAAATGAAAGGAGATAAAATTTTGATATTATTTTTTATACTTTTATTAAACAATAAACTTTTCTCCCTCCCTTCCCCTTTCTTTAAAAGTAAATAAAATCTTTTACAAAAACAAAAAATGCAATAAACTATGTTATTTCATTTTCAGTTTACAATTGTACATTGTAATATATAAAGAGGGAATACTGGTACTTACCATGGAAACCTGGCATAAATGTTATTTTCTGTACTAAGTAGTAGTATACCTATATCTTATTAAAAATTATGTTGACTTCAAATATATAATTCTGATATACCCAGTTCCTATTACTTATTATATTCAGGAATATAACATAACCCCTGCAGAAATTGTCTAAAAATGTATAAAAACAAAGCTATGTGGTAAATACTTTGATATACAACTTTTTTTTTTTTAAGATTTTATATATTTATTTTTGGAGAGAGGGGAAGGGAGGGAGAAAGAGAGGAAGAGAAACACCGATGTGAGAGAAAAACAGCAATTGGTTGCCTCTTGTACATGCTCCAGTTGGGGATTAAACCTGAAGCCCAGGCAGGTGCCCTGACTGGGAAATGAACCAGCAATCTTTCGGTTTGCAGGACGACACCCAACCACCTGAACCACACTGGTCAGGGCTGATATACCTAATGCCTGTTATCTCAAATATGTTTTGTTTTACTTTTGGTTTTTTTGGGGGGTGGTGCAGCAAAAGAAACCAATTTGGAAGATTCTGATTAGAGGAATAAAATTGGTTTCTATATGGAACAGAAAAAGTATGCTTTCCAAAATTTGTAATAATCTCATGAGGGTTAAGTCACTTAATTCTTACATTTGAATCCCATTTAGGAAATGTGACATGCCATTTTAAAATTATTTACCAGTGACGGGAAAAGGAAGAAAAATCACAGAAGCAACTTCTGCTCTAAACTCTGTAGGGAAAGGATATTCATTAAGCAAATTCAAACTATTTATTACAGTAATTATACATGGAAAGTTAGAAAAGAAGAAAAGGCATTAAGTATAATTCTATGACTAATGATAACTGTTTGGAGGTATGTGAGAGGTTAATGTTCTAAGTTTATATGTGTTGAGGATGTATTTTACTCTCACATTTGAATAATAATTTTCCTGGGTGTAAAATTTTAGGTTGAAAATAATTTTTTCTCAATGATTTGATTGTATCTGTCCTATTATCTTCTATCCTCTGGTGCTATTGGTGGTGATCTGATATTCATTTCTTTGAGAGTGACCTGTTTTTTACACCTCTGGAAGTTTTAGGTGCTTGTCTTTTTCCTTTCATAGGGCTGGACACTTCTTGTTTCTTAATAATCTGAAGATGTCCTGCTCTGGGAAGTATCTTGTGCTATATATTTATAACTCCAATAAGGTAGATATGGGACCTCTTAGAGGGAACTTCTTTATCTTTCTTTTCTGTAACTTTCAGGTCTCAATTTCCGTTGTCTATGTTATTCTAGGGGAGCCCTCAACTTTGTCTTCTAATCATTTTATTTTGCTTATTTTATTTTGTAATCATTTTTAATTTCTAAAAAATGTTCTCTTGATCTTTTTTATGGTATTTTTTTACTCATATTTTTAGCTATGGCACTTTCTGTAATTTTCTGAAAGTACTAAACAGAGGGATTTTTCCTCTATCTCTGTTTCTTCTTTTTTTGTTTTTAAATTGTTTTGTTTTTCTGTTTGTTCTCTTGGAATCTCTTAGGATGGAAACTTCCAGATTATTACAAGAGCCTTGGTGATCTCTTCCCACTTAAGGGAATGACCATAACAGCCAAGTGGAGCTTTGGTATATGCAGGTAGAGTTTGTTTCACTGCTTCATGGTGCTCTCTTGAAGAGAGATGACGAGGGAATGTTTGCATCATGCACTTCAGAAGACCTTTTCCTGGGCCTTTTTAGTTTCCTTAGTGAAGAACCCTAAAATTCTTTTCTCCTTTGGTGAGGGAAGGTAGAATAAATATTTGGTTGGATAGGTGGAATAAATATTTCAGATGTTGGTTGTGGTGAGTTTGGAGGTATACGGGGGTGAGTAGTGCACCGCCTCTCCCCCCAGTTCATGCCTACTCAGAATGTGGCCTGTTTTGGAAATAGGGTCTTCATAGACACAATTAGTTAAAATGGGGACATACTGAATTAGAGTGGGCCCTAATCCCATGACTGGTGTCCTTTAAGAAGAGAAAACACACATAGAGAAAGAAGAACACTGTGTGAAGATGAGGTAGAGTTTGGAGAGAGGTAGCTGCAAGCCAAGAAACACTGAGAACTGCTGGCTCCACCAGAAGCTAGGAGAAAGGCAGGGAACAGATTCTCCCTCAGCACCTTCAGACATCTTGATTTCCGACTTCTAGGGTCTGCAGCTGTGAGAGAAACAATTTCTGTTGCTTTAAGCTACGCAGGTTGTGGTAATTTGTTACGGCAGACCTAGGAAACTAAATGCTGGTGTGCAGCAAACAGGCCTGGATGACCTGACCAGCACAGACTCCCTGGCCCTGCGCCTCCTAGCCTTTTGCACTCGGGACTGTACAGAAGAATTTCAGAGGGCCAGATCTCAGACTCGAGAAGAGAATTCCAACCCCCAGACCCCCAGGTTTTCGGTTTACAGATTAGGGGAGGATCAGCCCCTCCCCTGGTAGACAAGTAAGTAGGGGCTGAAAGATTCAGTCAAGACGAGACTGTGGCAGAGCCTTTTGCCTCTACTTCCGTTCTGCCACCTCAGCATTTGTGGTTGGGGACCACCAGTCCATCTGTGGCATGATAGGGAGAACTGCAGTCTCAGGACTTGCCAGCATGGAGGACATAATGAAGTAGCAACCTGATTTCACCACCTCAGCTTTTTCCAGATTGTGTTAAGCACTGGGCTATTTCTGTGGCTCGCTGTGCTGAAGGCCAACTCCTTTTGTGTGAAGTCAGTCTGTTGGGAGTTAATCGTCGGTGTATTAACTCTTGCCTCTCTCAGAGGCACCTATGTTATAGTCTGACTTTGAATTAATGCCCCAAGTCTTGTCTAATATGATCTCTGACATATCCCAGGCTGCAGCCTCTCTAAAGGTAATGCCTGACTCATGAACTCCCTCCTCAACTGTGTCCCCTGCACGAATATGCCAACTCGCAACTTCCTCCTCTGACTCTCCTTCAAGACATCTAAGACTAAGGCCTTGCCAAAAATGTGCTCCTAGCCATTGAACTTTCTAGTAGAAGGTACCTCAATAGAGGCTTAGGCAAGGGAAAAAGCTCTGGCTTTTTTTCCTTTAAAACTACTTTTCCATTTTGGTTACACTTCTGAGGAAAAGCTATAGGACTCGAGCCTTCAAATTTAGTCCCTGTTAAGATGGAAAATGTTCCTAGTAAATTATCAATAGTTAAAAAGCATGTCTGACTTTTAGTAATAGCCATTATTAAAACAAATATGGGCCCTGGCATGGATGTAAGTCACTGCCAATGTGGTTTTCTATGCTGTCTATGCACTGGTTTCTGTAATGTGTTTCTAACTGTTCCACGGCTTGATTAGTACTCGTTCCTTTTCTGCTTTTTCTTTACTTCTGGGAAGATATTGCTTCTGTAGATTTCACATTGTAGAGAGAAACTCACCTCATTGTGACCCCTAACCTATGTAGTAAATCCTCTGAAATTAATTTTGGTTCTTTCTGATCTGTTGCCCCATATGACCCCCCCAAGATTTCATTATTAGATTTTGACAGCCTTTTAAATTTGTAAGTGCCACAAATTTGTCACTAGAGATGAATGGGTAAAAAGAAAATTCCTTGCAGTGGAGGATATGGGTAAAATATTTCAAGCGACAGATCTGCATCAGTAATGTTAATGTTTATAGGGTGATGAAAACCATATAAGTCTTAAGCCAGAATCTTGTTTCAGCTGAGTCCCAGAAATTTTGACCACAGAAGCCAAGGCACATTCCATTTATTCCAACAAATGTTTTTCTCAAGTTCTGTCCAACTTGTCTGAAAGACGATTGTCACTCTTGAATGCCTGAAACCTTAAGTACTTTTTCTACTATATTAGTGAAAAGCAATGGAACCTTTGCCTGCTATTCCCAAGCTGACTTTTGTCTTGCCTTGAGTTCCTAAAATGGGGAGCAGATTTGACAATGTTATTTTGCTCTCTATTTTTCATGTTCACACTCTGGCAAGGGTTTTGAGAAATTTTGCATCATTGTTTTTTAAATTTAATTTTACTTAATATTTTTTATTGAAGTATAGTTGACATACAATAGTATATTAGTTTCATGTGTACAACAGTGATTTGACATTTATATACCTTGCAAAGTGATCACCACAATGTCTAGTAGCCATTTGTCACTGTACAAAGTTATTATGATATTATTGACTATATCCCCTATGCTGTACATTACATCCCTGTGACTTACTTATTTTATAACTGGAAGTATGTACCTCTTAATCCCCTTCACATTTTTTGCGCTCCCCTCCCCCCCCACATACCCCAGCCACTTCCCACTGGCAACCATCGGTTGGTTCTCTGTATCTATGAGTCCGTTTCTGTTTTGTTTTTTTAGATTCCATATGAGTGAAATCATATGGTATTTGTCTTTATCTGTCTGACTTTTTTCACTTAACATAATACCCTCTAGGTCTATCCATGGTGTCACAAATGGCAAGATTTCATTGCTTTATGGGTAGTAATATCCATTGTGTGTGTGTGTGTGTGTGTGTGAGAGTGAGAGAGAGAGAGAGAGAGAGAGAGAGCATGAGAGCATACACCACATCTTTATTCATTCATCTATAGAGATAAAGACCTAGAGTGCTTTCATATCCTGACTATGCAAATAATGCTGTAATGAGTATAAGGGTACATATATCTTTTCAAAGTAGTGTTTTGATTTTCTTCAGATAAATACTCAGAAATGGAATTCCTGGGTCATATACTGGTTCTGTCTTTAATTTTTTGAGAAACCTACATACTGTTTTCCTTAGTGGCTTCACCTATTTCCAATCCCACCAACACTTGTTATTTACGGTCTTCTTGATAGTAACCATTCTAACAGTTGAGAGGTGGTATCTCGTGGTTTTGATCGGCATTCTCCTGATGATTAGTGATGCTGAGAATCTTTTCATGTGTTCATTAGCCATCCAAATGTCCTCTTTGTAGAAATGTTTACTCAGGTTCTCTGCCCATTTCTTAATTAGATTTTTTTTGACATTGAGTTGTATTTTAACCCCTTATCAGATATATCATTTGCAAATACCTTCTCCCATTCAGTAGCTGGCCTTTTCATTTTATTGATGGTTTCCTTCACTGTGCAAAAACGTGATAGTTTGATTTCATTCCATTTGTTTATTTTTGCTTTGGTTGCCATTGCTCAAGGAGACATACCTCACCCCCCACCCCCCAAATATATCACTAAGACTGATGTCAAAGAGTTTATTACCTATGTTTTCTTATAGGAGTTTTATGATTTCAGGACTTGTATTTGTCTTTAATTCATTTTGAACTTATTTTTGTGTATGGTATTAAAAAGTGGTCCAGTTTCATATTTTTGTTTTTGTGTGTACCTGGCCAGTTTTCTTATCACCAAGTATTGAAGAAACTGTCTTTTCCCCCATTGAATATTCTTGCCTCCTTTGTTGTACGTTAATTGACCATATAACGGTGGGTTTATTTGTGGATCTGTTTTTGTACTAGTACTATTACTGTTTTGATTACTATAGCTTTGTAGTATGGTTGGAAATCAGGGAGCAGAATACCCTAAGCTTTCTTCTTTTTCCTCAAGATTGCTTTGGCTATTCACGGTCTTTTGTGTTTTCATAGAAATTTTAGGGTTATTTGATCTAGTCCTATCAAAAATGCCATTAGTATTTTGATAAGGATTGCATTGAAATCTGTAACTTTCTTTGGGTGATATGGACATTTTAATGATATTCTTCTAATTCATGAGTACAGTATATCCTTTAATTTATGTGTTGTCTTTCATCAGCATCTTACAGTTTTCAGTTTCACCTTCTTAGTTAAGTTATTCCAGGTATTCTTTTTTATTTAATTGTAAATGGGATTATTTTCTTAATTTCTCTGTTAGTTCATTGTTAGTGTATAGAAACATAACCAATTTCTGTATATTAACTTTGTATCCTGCAGCTTTCCTAAATTCATTTATTCTAATATTATTTTGGTAGAGTCTTTAGGATTTTCTATATGTAGCATCATGTCATCTCAAATAGTGGCAATTTTATTTTATTTCCAATTGGACACCTTTTATTTCTTTTTCTTGTCTGATTCTTGTGGCTAGGACTTCCAATACTATGTTAAATTAAAGTGGTGAGAGAGGGCATTCTTGTCTTTTTACTGGTTTTAGAGGAAAAACTTCCAGCTTTTTGCTGTTGAGTATAGTGTTATCTGTGGAGCATCGTTCTTTCCAACTGACTTCTGTCCTAGCTTTTGTGCTAAAAGGTTGCCTTTCCTGAGCACTGTGAGCAGTCACAGGATCATGGATTTCTCTTTTTTTTTTTACTGATACCAAAGGAGTTCTTCTAGTGGCTTCTGCTGGTGCAAAAGAGCATTAGTATTTGGGGGACTGTGAAGTACATTCAGAGAAAATCTAGAAAAAACAAAACTGAAATTATCCTGCATATGATGCCAGTTAGCATATCTATATTATTCTCTCTTTCTTTCTTTTTAACTAAAAGAGGATAAAGAACTTTAAACCATTATAGTGGGGTCTTTTGTCCATTTATTTGCATAGTATTTGCTATTTATCTCTGAAAACATTTAAAAATATAGTAGTTATTAAAAGCCAAGCTATTATAAACTTTCCCTGATAAATTAAAAGTCATTCTTAGGAAGAAGAAGAAGAAAGAAAAAATAAAGGAGAGAAAAATATCAAGATTAAAAATGATCACCACTCCCACTCCACCTTCATTTCAAGCAGGCACAGAAGTTTCCTTGACTACATACGCTCTTTACCAAAGTCATCTGGAAGTGGTACCTTAACATTGTAATAAGTATGATGCTTTTGTAATAGAAATTTTACATTACACGAAGTGTTAATGTATTACAAGTTGATAGGGAGACAGGTTTCTTGAAGTGGGCCATTATATTTTCCTAACTTCATAATAGTAAAGCAGTTAATTAATATTTTTGAAATGCTTGATAAGAATGGGATTAGAGGATTCTCTTACAGTTGATGAGAGTGAAGTAGCAAGATATTTTTTGACTTGCTTGGTTTTTCTTACTACCTTTCTTTCATTTTTATTTATTTCCTAAGATTAAGATAGTATGAGCTCGGCAGTCCATCTGCCTGAAGTTCAAATTTTGGCTTCCCCATTTACTAACCTAGTGACCTTGGGCAGGTTATCAGCTCCATTTGCATCACCACCTTCATTATCATTCCTAGCAAAGAATTTTAGTGCATTGGCAATGAAAGGTATTTAATAGACATCAAACCCAACCCCTTATTTTCTAAAGAAATTGAATCTTAGAAAATTAAGTGACTTCCCTGCTTCTAGTTAGTGTTTTAATTTTAACTAGAACAATGATCTTTCATGTCCTTTTTACCACAATAGTTTCTAGGTTTTTGATGTCATGAACTAGTAAAATAATGTTTTAAAAAATGTGTGGTTCTGGTATCCAGTCTCCAAGATGGGGCTCAATAACTCCTCCCTCTCAGTGTTAACACTGTTGTGTAGGCCCTTCCCACGTTGTACTGCTCTCCGTGACCAGTGGAATGTGGCTGAAGTAATGGCGTATCACTTCTGAGGTTAAGCTATAAAAGATACTGTGGTTCTGTCTTGGCTGCTTTTGGTTTCCTGGATCCCTCACCACGGGGGAAGCCGACTTTCATGTCATGAGCAGCCCTAGGGGAGACCCAGGAGAGAAACTGAGGCCTCTGGCCAATAGTACATGAGGAACTCAGGCCTTCTGCCAACAGTAAGTGAGCCATCTTGGAAACGGGTCCTTCAACCCACTGAGGTGTTCGGAGGATTCCAGCTCCAGCCGACGTCTAGAATGCAGCCAAGCTGCTCCTGGATTCCTGATCCTCAGAAGCTATAGGAGATAATAAATGTTTGTTTTTTTAAGCTGCTAGCTTTGGGGGTAATTTGTTACACTGCAGTAGATAAATAGGTAGTAGGATTATGAAGAACTGAACTATTTCCAGTTTTTTTTTTTCTTCTTACACAAAGAAAAAGGAAAGGACTATTTTAGCACCAAAATAGGATTGTCATAATTATTGCGTATAGTACAGGATGGTTGTTTAAATTGCATACATTTATCTTGTTGGTAAACTTTCACATTGTTCTTTTTCTCATTTTGCTGTTCACCACTGAAAACTTTGCCATGAACTGATGTTTGGGAACCACTGCACTTCATCATACTGTATTTCAGTTAGTAATTTTCAACTTTGCCTTCTTTTGTGCCCCCAGGTGTTTGCTAGATAAAGGAAAATTCGTTTTCTTTTGAAATGTGGCTATTGAAAAACCAAACTGAAGAAATTCAAGTTGTAGTTCTTATTTGTAGTAGAAGATACAGGTCACACATAAAGACTATCCTAACTTTAGTCACTCTATTTAGTTTCTCCGCATTTAGGTGTTCCTATCTATGAATGGAAGGATTATATACTATATAGGATTTCCTGAAGGCCTTTCTGTCCTAAAATTTTGAGATTTCAATAGAAGACTTTTGGACATTATTTTTTTTCCTCCTATATTGTTTGCCAACAAAAGAGAGGTGATAATCATAAATTCTTTGCTGCAGTTGTTTAAAATCAAAATTAGAACCTCATCAGAATTAATATAGTTACCCAGAAGGAGGAAGAGGGAGAACGGCCAGGGGAAGGAGCACACAGTCCCTTTCCTCGGGTTCTGGCCCGTGCATGCGGAGCTCCTCTCTTCTACACTTGCAGTTCTACCTCTGGGAAGGAGCCACCAGGGATGGAAACCTTCCAAAGCAGTCATGTTTCCTTTGAGAAGGAAATGCATCTGTCATTCGTAGCTGAGCTGGGTAGGTGGCAAAATATAATTATTTTCAGAGTATCAAATAAAATGCTGTAATTGATCCTTCTTAGTGACAGAAGGATAGAAAAATTAGAGGGTAGGGAAACAGGAGAAAGTAAATTATAGTTTCATAATAAAAAAGACTAGTGCCCTGTCAAAGCAAGCTGCTATGTAGTATTTTTCAGAAACCTGTTTTTTTCTTATTTTGGTTATTGCATAGACACCATTTATATAAGATTTGTATTAAGGACAATGCTATATATATATCTATATATATATATACACATAATTTAAAAACTATGCCTTTTTTCCAGAACATTTTTAGTCATGGTAAGTCTTACGAATGGATAGAAAATATTATCGTGTAAACAAAAAAATGTGTTCCTGATAGTTATAAAACTTTACAAAAGAAAATAGGTAAATTGTTTTTCTTTGCAACCCTAGCAAAAGGGCTGGAATTTGCATTGCTAGGTCAAGTATACCGCTTTACTTATGCTAAACAGGGGGGCATAATGTTTAAAAGCTTGGCCTCAAGAGATTGGCCCTTTGTACTCAGCTGCACCCCAGCAGTATGACCTCGGGCAACTTGGTTTCTCTGAGCCTCAGTTTCCTCTTCTGTAAAACGAAGATAATAATATAACAATAGCAGCCACAGAGGTGTGAAGATGAATTAGTTTGCATTGTAAAATTCCAGACACCTATTAGCACCCCGTATAATTATTTTCTGGTGTTATTACTGTAAAATGGATTTTCTTGTACAGGGATTTTTTTTTAAGAACTTCAGCAACTTAGTATAGCTTCTCTGTAACACTTTATATTTTGCCCCTTTGTGGTAATAACAACTGCACTAAATTATGAATTCTCTCCTGAAAATTCAGCCTTGTCACAGATATTTAATTACAAAGTACCTGTCGCTAAAGATTAAGCACCTCATCCAATGAAAATTGCTAGATGTACATAAAAAGGATTCTGAAGGCAACACTTATAAAATAATTAGGTAGTTATCACTTCCCCCTTTTAGATGAATTTCAGAATTAATTGCGTATAGCAACTGCAAAAGAATTATGTTCAGTTTTTCGTTTATGTAGCTGCTTATAAGATGCACACTTCTGCTTCTGTCCCTTGCTGCTGCTGGATCCTTTCCCTACACTCTGCCTCCCTCGCAAGGTTTTTGATGTTTCTTACGTTCCTCCTGTTTGCACGCCTTGCAGTTCCTACTCAGAACGCTCCGCCACAGATCTCTTCCCTGACCTCCAAAGTCCATGTATTCACTTGGTAACCTGACTTTTGACTTACACATGCAACAAACCTGTGTGCGGCAGATGCTGGCAAGTACTGTAGATAAAATAAAACAGGAAATGGGGGTAAGAGTTTCAGAGCCCTGCCTTCACCCACACCAATGCAGGAGGCTAAGCATGAAGCAATTCTCTCGTGTCCTGCGGAGCTCCTCCTGCGCTCTCTGTTGCAATAGTTGTGTGGGGACTGGGGATGTGCAAACAGAAGGGAGCCTTACCTTTCCATGTTAAAGCTTGAATTCTGTGGAAATACATTTTGTGAATCCTGTGCTGGCAATGTCCACCTCAGGACTAACTGGGAAAAATTTACTGTCTGTAATATTAATGGACTGGAAGCCAATTCATATGTGGTTGCATTTATAGCCATATATGAGTATATGTATGTGAATTCCAGGAGAGAGGGTGGACCTTTAGAGCTTAACTACTAGAAATACTAACAAGGAAGCTTGTTTCCACAATTTGGGAAGGAAAAAACCTTTTTCTATTTCTTTGCATTTGTACCTCCTTTTGTCTCTAACCCCTGCCCCTTCCCCCAGACAGTTTAAGCATGAGACTGTCAGAATTTCTGTGCACAAGGATCTCTCTATCCCATGCACACACATACATGTGCAGAATACTTTTAGGTCAGATTTTCTACACACGGTTTTACTTTTATTAGAAGGGAAATTTCTCTCATGGCTAAATCTCTGCACCCTAAATTTTTCTAAGTCCACTTTTATGACTAAGCTATAAACCCCTAAAAATAGAGACTTACAATGGAAATGTTGACTTCTTTGTACTATGTTGTATCAAAATATCTAGCTAATTGGTATGCATTTGTTCCTATATGTGTCATAAGTCAGGAATTATGTTTTAGCCCAGGCCTTATACACGACCACACACAGGGCATATTGGTGTGGTCCAGTTCAGATGTGTTAATGTTTTTCTTTATTTATGGTAATTTAGGCATTTGTTTGGAAAAGTATATGAGCAAGGCAGGCAGTTAAGATTTATGGACCTTCACTTAGCCAGTATCGCCCCAGTCCTTCCTCCACCATATCGACCTGTATCCACTAGGGGACATACGAGCACCTACAGAATGAAACCAGGCTAGATTAAAATTTAAACACTGGTCCCTTATGATAGCACATGAAAAGACTCATTTTGTAGTTTCATGATTCATAAAGGAGTTGCACATTCTGTTTAAGTTTTAATAATCATGGAAAACTTTTTAAGGCAGAATCAGTATCTTATGTGCATAATTATAGAATGAGAGGCAAACAAGCAGCTAACTAGCAAGCTCATGCCATGTAACAGCACTGTTTTGCATTAACTAAGTTCCCCGGTAGTCTACTGAAGCTATGCTGAGAATGGTCTGGTTTTGAAAATTACTGTCTATACTGAGGAGAAAAGAATTACCTTTTAGGTTCAGGAAGTGAGACTTCTGAAGAGGACACCTACTGTCAGATTCCAAAAAACAAAAACCAGGAGTGGTCTCTATTTTGTACCCCAGCCACCTGCTCTAGAGCTGTGAAGGCAGAGGGAGAGATCTTAGTTGGGACATCACTGGCCCCTCCTAAAACGCTTATCTTCATTAACAGTGTAAAAACTAAGATTGGATTTTTGTTTATTTACAAGATTGTGTTTTTTTTTAAGGTATAATCAACATACAGTGATACAGTGCAGTGAGTTTTGACAAATGCATAGCCTTCATCTGTTCAGATGTAGAACAGTTTTATCATCCCAGAAAGTTCACTCCTGCCCCTTCTTCCGTGCAGGGAGCACTTGTTCCTGCTTTTTCACCACACATCAGTCTGTTCTGGAAATTTACATAAGTGGAACCATCCAATGTGTATTTCATTGTACCCAGGTTCTTCAGCCTAATGTCTGTGGGGTTCATCCATGTTTTTGCAGGCACCAGTAGTTCTTTCTTGTTGTAGAATAGTATTACATTATGCGAACATACCACATTTTTTAATCCATTCTCCTACTGATGGACACCTGAGCTGTTCCTAGTTTGACTTTTAATGACTAAAACTGCTGTAATATTCTTATATAAGATTTGGGAGGACACAAATGTTCCCATAGGTAAACATTTAGCAGCTGAATTGCCCAAGTGTTTTGAAGCTCTGGAATTAGGCTCTACTCATTTTATTTGGTAGTGCTCTTTGCACTGGAGTCTTTCTTGTCTGATTAACAGAACCGCTCTAGTCTTTATAGTCCTACTATTTCCATGATATATGTTTTCTATCCTGCTACCTCCAACCTGTTTGTTCCTTTTACATTTACTATATGCCTGTTGTAGACAGCATGTAGTTATATCTTGATTGATAATATTTACCTTTTAATTGAAGCATTTACTTCATTAACATTTAGTGTATCAATATGGCTGAATTAAGGTCTACTATTTTACTAGTTGTTTCCTGTATATCCCACCTGCCTTTCTATTCTCTGTTATTTCTTTTATGTCTGATTTTGGCAGAAAATCAATTAAATTTTAGTTTTCCCATTTTAATTTTTCTATTGACTTTTTTACGTGCACCTTACATTATTTTTAGTGGTTACTCTAGAGTCAGTTTTCAGCTTTTTTCATCTATTTGATGGCACACATAAACTAATTACTAAATATCTGTGGCACACCAAATATATATTTTTGCTGATTTGACAAAAAATAGTTGTAATTTTGATATATTTACATTGGATGGCAATTGTTGTGTTAGCTGTTGTCATTTTTTTATTTGACAATCTAAGAAAAAAGAAGTCAGTGCCCCTGACTAAATAGCCAGGTATTGCATGGTTTAAAACTTCTTGTGGCACAACAATTAAAAATCACTGCTCTAGAAGTTGCAATTTATATTCTTACCTTTTCAATGTATTTAGAATTACTATTATACCACCTCACCACCTTCCATTCTTTATGTGTTTATTTTCATGTATATGAAAAAAAGTTCAGTGCTATAATTTTTGCTTTAAATGATCATATGTCTTATAGGTAAAATTAACACATGTGCACACACAGACCCACACAAATTTACCATCTGGTGCCAGTTTTATTTGGCCTGAAGAATTCCCTTTAACTACATTTTTTGTTTTTTGTATTGCAGGTCTGCTGTCAGTGAGTTATCATTTACCTGAAAATGCCTTTATTTTTTCTTTATCTTTGAAAGATACAGAATTTTGGATTGACATGCATTTTTTAGTTTTATTTTTGTTTTATAATGCAGTACTGTAAAGATGTCATTTCAGTGTCTCCTGGCCTTTATTGTTTCTGATATGAAATCAGTCATTTTTCATGTTTTTCTTCCTCCATGTATAATGTGTCCTTTCTCTGTGCTGCTTTCACAATTTTCTCTTTATCTTTGTTTTCCAGTAGTTTGACTATATTTCTAGATGTGGATTTCTTTGTATTTATCCTTTTTGGAGTTCACTGACATTTTGATATCTATGTGTTATGTTTTTTTAAATATTTGGGAAATTTCGGCCATTATTTCTTCAAGTATATACCTACTCTATTCTCTCTTCTTTAGTTACACATATTTAGGTATTTTAGTATTGTCCCACTGGCCACTAAGACTCTGCTTTTTTTCCCCTCTCTGTTTTATCTCATTTTTTTAGATAGGATAATTTCTGTTGAACATGTTATTCATGTTCATCTGCCCTTTCTTCTGCTTACCTGCAATGTGCTATTAAAGCTATCCAGTAAAATTTTCACTTAGTAGATACTAAGTTCTCAGGTCTGGAATTTCCATTAAAAAGAAAAAACAAAACCTGTATCTTCCATTTTTCTGCTGTTATTTCCCAGCTACTCACTTATGACTATATTTTCCTTTAGGTCTTGGAGCGCTTTAAAGTTCTTACCTTCTATTTTCAACACCTGGGCTATCCTAGACTGATTTCTATTGACCAACTCTTCTCAACCGCCACTCTGTTGTTGGTCAGATTGGCATGCTTTTTTTGTACGCCTAGTTATTTTTTATTATATGATGGATATTGGGGGTGTTAGGTTATTAAGAGTGCGAATTTTGTTGTCTTCTTTTAGAGCGTTGACTTTTGTTTTGTAAATCAGTTAATTTATTATTAGATTGGATTCAATCTTGTAAGGAATGTTGTTTTTTAAAATAAACTTCAAACTTTTACAAACCTTAATTTTGAGAACAGTTTTCTGATTCACAATAATATTGAGTGGAAAGACGGAGAGCTGCACATCCCCCTTTACCCCACATATGCACGGTCTCACCCACCGTCAGCATCCCTCGTCGGAGTGTTACAATCAGTATACCTACATTGACGCATCATTATCACCCAAAGTCCATAGATTATTTTAAGGTTCGGTCTTGGTGTTGTACCTTTTTATTGGTTTTGACAAGTGTATAACGGTGTGTATCTACCATTAGAGTATCACAGAACAGTTTTAATATCCCTGTGTTGTACTGATTTCTCCCTCCTTCCCTTCTAACTCCTAGCAAAACTGATATTATTATTGTCTACATAGTTTTGCCTCTCCTAGAACTGATAGAGGTGGAATCATACAGTATGCAGCCTTTTTAGATTGACTTCTTTCACACAGTAGTATGCATTTAAGGTTCCTCCATATCTTTTCATGGCTTGATAGCACATTTCTTTTTAGCACTGAATAGTATTCTATTTTCTTGATGTACAACAATTTATTTATCTGCTTACCTAATGAAGAACATCTTGGTTGCTTCTAAATTTTGGCCATTATGAATGAAGTTGCTTCTGTCACCTGGGAGAGATTGTAGAGAATTAGTATAATTTCCTCCTTATGTTTGATTGAATATACCAGTGATCCCATTTTGATAAGGATTGTTTTATAACTGTTAGGATGGGTGTAGAGTAGCCCTTATTCTAGGACCAGAATAGCCCCACTTCTAAGGCCTCGCCTTTCTGGGGTGTCAACAGAATATCTGTGTGTTCAGTGAGGTCTTCTCACTGACTGGCAGAACATCCTGTATCTCCCAACTCTGTGCAATCTCAGGAATCTCTGTGTAGCTCACAACTTCAGGCAGCTGTTTTCTGCCTGTTCTTACACAGTCTTGTTCTAGTGCCCTCGGTATATGCAGCTGAGTATTTAGCCAAACACTTAAAGGGTCTCCTACAAATTTCTTTAGTTCCACTCTTCAAAGTTCCATTCTCTTTAGTATTTTACTTTTAAAATTGCAGTCATTTCAGCAGTCCTGAGCTCACATCTACTTCCCCAGCTCAGTAAGACTGCTGTACTCTCTGCTCGTGCCATCTGTCTATGCCACATGCAGCCTATAAAGTGCTCTCAGACAGAGATTGTGGGCAATTGTGGGTCTCATCTTATGTAGTGTCTCTCTCTCTGGAATCATAGTCCTGTGCTACCTGTTGTCTAACCTTTAAACTTAGCTACTAAATATTTTGCCAGTTTTATAGTTGTTCAGGGTGGGGAAAGTACTCTAGTCCCAGCTACTCCATTGTAGCTAAAAGTAGTAGTCTTGTTTCTTTCAAAAATGTCTTTGAGCAGATGTGAAGGCACACATAGGTAACCCAAGCACAGAAAAGTTACTAGAGCTTTGTGAGCTGCGTGGAGATTTCAGAGGTTAGATAGTGCCCTGGGAACACAGAGATTCTGGCCATATGTCCCGAGCAGGGAGACCTCACTGAACAACTGTGGGTACTCCTTTGAGACCTGCACAAAATCCATGTCTGAGGATTAGGGGCCACTCTAACCTGGAGTCAGGATGGAAGGTTGGGTTTTTAAAATTAGTTTCCATTTGTCTTGGGCAGAACAAAGAAGACAATCATTGTCCCAGGGGTCTTTCTGTCAAGTTGGCTTGAATAAATTGATTGAAGTTAAATAGCATAAGTCAATGCAAACTGGGTACCTAAATATTGAGTTAGCAATAAAGAGGTCTTCAGCACACCTTCCATATGCTTTATCAGAGGAGGAGGATTTACCAAGAGAATCTCTTCCTGTGTTTTTTTTTTTATCCTCTTATTATCACTGGCTGTACTTTGTTTCCAGACTGGAAATACCCCTCCAGTGCTGAAAGACTAATGCCCTTTGCTATCTCAGTCCCAGAGCCCCATAGGTACAATGAGTTGCTCATTGTTTAGTATATGCTTTTAAAAAATAAAAATGTTCTGCTAGTATCAAAAAAATTTGTTTTTTAAAAAATGTACTTATGAAGAAATATATTTAAAATCCTTTTTTTAAGAGTATTTTGTCCCATTACATCTAAATACCAATGAGCCATTAGAACTAGAACACAAAAGTTTTTAAAAATTAAATATAGTACATTTATGGTGCTGAACATTGCCTTAGTCTAAAAGGGAGCATATAAAGGCCTCTTGTATACTGGATTTGAAGAGCTGGGGGAGGAGCTATGCTTAAGCACACATACTCTGTTTTCTCAAATGTTTTCCATTCTTCCGCCAGTTCTGTCTTTCATGGGTCATTCAACACACACTCTCTTGGATGACTCTTTTAAACTGTCACATGTCAATCAAAGAAATGTAGATGCAAGATGAGGAAACAAACTTGCTTTATTTGAAAGTAGCTTTCCCTATAAAGCTTTTTTGCATCTTTAGTTTTTAACTGCACTTTGTATTTTGGCAATAGTAACAGGCAGGAAGGGACACGAGTGAGTGATAATTGCTAAAGAAAATACTCAAGAATATTACACCAGAAAACCAGTTGGGAATAAAATTGAAGTTTAATATGGAATATGCAATGTGAAATTTTGTGCTGTAGCTGTAGTCCACAGACAATGTTTCATCTGGAAGGACTTTTTAAAAGTAATTGTGAGATAATTTTAGTGCTTCAGAACAAAAAAGAGAAGAGCAGTTTGGATCAGCAATTCTTCAGAATTTTGTGGTAGAGGAACAATAAAAATGTGGATTCTGACCTCAAAATAGCTGACTAGCATAAATGACTGTTTATATTTCTTTTTAAAAATCTCATAAATTTTAGGTAAAAATGTAGTGGCCCAAACAATATTTCCTTGAATTCAAAACAGACTGTTTATACAATTCAACTAACTTGCCCAAAAATTCAGAGTTAGGTAACATTTAAAAAACAGAACAATTCATTTTTCCTGGCATCAAGTCCTTGGCAATTAACACAGTCAGTCGTGGGGTCCTCTTGTCTTATACTGTGACTGCCAGCAAAGGGATGTGCTCCATCTCGGCTTTCAGCAAGTGTAAACTGAGCTTCCTGAAGACATGTAGTTCAAATGCTTTTTCCTGCGCTTTCAACACCTAGCACAACTAGCATGGTGTCTGGTACATAATAGTTGCTTAGGAAATGTCTTTAGAATAGCAAAAGCAATGCATCTGCTTTAATGTCAAAGACATTATTATGGGGACAATATTAAACTTTGTTTAGTATTTCCTCCCCTAAACATAAATGATTTTGACTTTTAGAAAATAGTGTTTGCTCTTCAGTACTTTACTAAGTAAAAAGTTGGGGGAGAATATAGACCAAATCGAGGATTATCGATGCAGCATTCCTTGCAGAAACGTATCTCACATGAGTGTAGCTGTTGCAGGAATTAAAAACATTTCAAATCAGTATGTTATCTTGGACCTTTTTTCTTGCAAGGTACTTTGGTAAAATGTCTGTTCTACCTTACCTCCTACTTTTTAATGACTAATAATAGTTTATATTGTGTCTGGTTTATCATTTATTTGTATCATTCCCCTCAGGGTAAATTTTTAGATTGAACACGCACGCGCACACACACACACAGCCATTCACATATGTCTTACTGTTTCCTTAGGATAAGTTCTTATATATATGAAGATGCTACATGAAATCATATACATAGTTTGTACAATTGTGAAGATTAAATTACATAATATTATAAAGCCTTATAACAACTCCTGGTAGTAAAGTCTCAAGGGTTTTTGATAGTACAGTTATTGTTAGTTGTTTTTATTTTTATCTTTCTGGTAGACTTTGAGCCCCCAGATAAAATGATTGCTTTAGTTAGAAAAACATCAGAGATCCCAACTCCAAGAGGTTTGAACAATAAGGAAATTTATTATTCTTAATAAACAATAAGGAAATATTATAAGAAGGTCAGAGGAGGAGTGAGTTTAGAACTGGTTAATACAGGTTAATAGAGGATCGTGAAGAACTAGGGTCTTTCCATGTGTGCCACCTGCCATCCTCAGTGAGTCAGCTGTGTCCTCAAGTTAGTTCCAGTCACGTGATTACAGTGCTTACCCTGGTTCCAGCTTGAATGAAAAGAAGACAAGACCAGCTCTTCACAGAGCAGTGAGGTATTTTGGAAACTCCCAGCAGATTTATACTTTTTATTTGCCATAATTGAATAAGTGGAATGGAACCACTGTGATTAGCTTAGATCATTATTTATCATAACTTGTAGTTATGATACATAGTAGAAAATACATTTCATACCATGCCTATACCCATCACATAAATATTTGTGTATATGTATATATATCTTTATATAATTAAACATAATTCAAAATAAAAACTTCTGAAAATACTTATCCTTACTATTTGTGATAAAGCTAAATACTATTTTATTTGTATTTAAATATAAGATTTTTTAATCTTCAAATGCAAAAATTGGAAAAGATTTAATTTAACATATAGATCCAAGCTGTTCGTTAATGTGTTCCAATCTAGAACACATGAGGCCAATGAGCCCATACAGTAAGTACACTATTAAGCCTATTCTTTTAAATTTTGATTGAGTCAAGATTGAAAATACTTTTTCACACAACTCAGTCATTTGAGTGGTAAAATAATCTTATGATAATTGATATACACAAGAATTATCAATGAATTGTAGACTGAAGGAAACAAGATTACACAAGTGCATGAGTACCAGGAATTGGGGATCGTTGGGAACCACCTTGACAGCTGCCTAGCACAGAGTATAAAAAGATAAGTAAATGCAATGTATGATCTTGAATTGAATTCCGCACTGGGAAGGAAATGCTATATAGTAGAATTGAGACAACTGATAATATTTGAGTATGGGTTGTGCATTGGGTAATATTATTACATCAATGATAATTTTTCTGATTTTAACTATTATACAAAGAATGGTATGTAAGACAACGCCCTTGGTACTTGTAAATGCACACTGAAGTATTTATATGAATGAGGAAATTCTTTCACTATTAAAAGTTTTTTTTTGAGGAAATTGCAAAATTAAAAGTTTAAAAATGTCAAGAGATTGTTTTTCAATGGGAGAAAACATGTATCTGCTTCTTGAGTTCGCATACACTAAATGCATAGTATGTATGTCATGATGTTGAATTTTTAAAATACATGCTGCTGGATTTGGTTTGCTAGTATTTTGTTGAGGATTTTTGCACCTATATTCATAAGGTATATTGGTTTGTAGTTTTTGTATGTGGGTTTTTTCCCCCCCAGTGGTATCTTTGCTTGGCTTTGATATTTGGGTTATACTGGCCTCATAGAGTGACTTAGTAAGTGGTTCTTTCTCTTTTATTTTCTGGAAGAGTTTGAGAAGACTTAGTGTTAATTCTTTCAATGTTTGGTAGAATTCATCAGTGAAGGTCTGTCATCCCAGACTTTTCTTTTTTGGGAGATTTTTGATTACTGATTGAATCTCTTTACTTATTTTTGGTCTTTTCAGATATTCTTGAGTCAGTTTTGACACTTTCTGTATTTCTAGGAGTTTGTTCATTTTTTTTATTCTTCTGCATTTTATCTAATTTAATTTATATTGAGTAAGAATGCATTTGTAGATTATGTAAATATATCTGACTGTTTTATAAGTTATATTTAAACCGTACAAAATAAATCCTCCAATGAACCAGCTTGGAAATCTGACCTAAAATTCATTTAACATCTTGATATGTTGAGCATTCCAATTTCTTTACATTCTTACCAGTACTTGGTATTCTTCATCTTTTTCATTTTAGCCATTCTAGTATGGGTGTTCCAGGTGTTTTGTTGTTTTTTTGTTTTTTTTTTTAAATTTTGAAGGTTTTAGGCTGCTATCTGGTAAAACAGTATTACCAGGAATACATCTGGGGTGTGTCATTTTTATTGTTTTTGTATTGTAAAATCCTTTTTAATGTCATACTTATTTTAAAGACTGATTGGGTTTTTTTTTCTATTTAAAATGTGACTCAAGTCAAGTTTAAGATTGTTGATCGGAGGCAACATTTTCCTTCAGTTCTGTCTGTTATTAACATTTCCAAATCTGGTAGTTTAGCTTGCTTCATTATTTTGTTTTCTTCTGTGTTTAAACTGATACACTTTAAGGACAAGTTGTACTAACTCAGTTAAAATATTACAATTGCTAATAAATTGAAAAATGTTATGCTCAACAATGTTCTTTCTGCAAAATACACTGAAAGTTTGTAATTAAACTTGGTTAAAAGAATCAGCATTTTGCCGAAAGATGATACCCTTCTCATAGCATTTTTTGATACTTTTCTTCATAACTCTGAAAAGTTACTTTTCAATCTCTCTGTCAGTCAGTGGCCAAAATAACCATCACTTTTCAGAAAATCAAATGAGATATCAGTGAACAAAACACATGTTCCTGGTCTCAATTGGCTGCATTACTTACTGCACTGTTCATTCTATGTTAAGGACATATATAACATGCTCTATGTGGTCTATTCTATTTCTTTCTTGGGCTTTTTTTTTTCTTTTTTTTTCCTTTTTTTTTTTTTGGCTGGTGGCAAGCCACCAAATTAACTTTATGACCCACTAATTGGTCACAACCCTCAATTTGAAAACCACTGGTTTTAACCAGTCATTATCATCTGCTGGAGCTGGGGCCAGCTTTCCCCAAGCATACGGCCTCACAGAGGTAGGGTAGATGCATGAAACACCGTTGGGCTTCTGTTTGGAAAGAGAAAAGCGGGTTAGAGGCAAGAGGTAGAATAGACAAGCAAAATGTCTGCAAATGGACTGCTGCTCATGTGGCTACCTCAAGCATCTCATATGCTTTGAAGTATGTGGAGTTGTTTGTCTTTATTCTGATGGCTTCCAACTATTACTTAGTTTTTCCTGTTTGTTTAGGGTTTGGTCTCTTTCCTCAGATAGTTTTTCTTGTTGCTATCATTGTCCTTGCTTTTACATTGTTATCTGTCCCTTACCCTCGCTTTTTTCTTAAGTCCTCTTTTCATTTTGCTGCTTCTCTATTTACGTTAAAAAAAAAAGACTATCCTGCTTCTTTAAAAAAAAATTTATTTATTTTTAGAGAGAGGGAAAGGGAAGGAGAAAGAGAGAAGAACATTGATGTGAGAGAGAATCAAACATTGATCAGTTACCTATTGTATGGGCCCTAACTGGGACTCAACCTGCAACCCAGGCATGTACCCTGACCAGGAATCAAACCAACAACCTATAGTTGTGCAGAGCAATGACCAATCACCTGAGCCATAATACCATTCAGGTCTAGGTTATCATGCTTCTTAAAAGCTGTAGCTCAAGAGTGATCAGATTCTTAGTGAGGTCTTAGGTTTTCCTTTATGATCTTTTTCATGATCATATTTGCTTATTAGATTTTTAAAATTACATTTAAATACAATAGCTGTGGCCTGGATAGTTACCAAGTAGGTTTTCTCTGAAATAAGAAGTGCTACTGTACCCTTCAGTCTTCAGAACAAAAGCTTCTGCTGTTACTAAGTGAAAATAATGTAATCAATCACAATACCTGGGGGCCCTATTTACTATATTGTCTTCCTAAGAGTTTAACGTTGTCATATCTATCCTTCCTTCCTTAAGACATATGGAAAAGAGAAGGATGCTGACCTTCGGGCTCATATCTGGGAAAACAACTAGAAGATCTTTAGTTTTAAGTTGTGAAAGCATCAAGTGCATTATGAACTATTAGTTGTGGTAATCTGGCTTCAATCAGCCAACAAATACTTACTTTCAAATACTGCATTTCATCACTTCCAAGGTGCACATTTTCTTGCATTTTAACATCTCTGAACTCAGGATGCATCTTGCATTCAGTGCTGTCCTACTGTTGCTGTTGGCCCTATGGGTGTATTTTCTGTGTGCACTTGACTGTTAATCCTGGAGATGTGACTTGAACGTCACTGTTGTAGTTAATAAACCATTTAACGATAAAACATTTAAGAAACTTTAAGGTAAGAATAGGATTTTTGTTGCTGTCCCAGATCTCTTCTCTTGATAATTTCTTTTAAATTAAGATGGGACTGCTACCAAAGTTTACAGAATGAACATCTACAGCTTGAAAGAAAGTCTCAGAGACTATATAGAATACGAGGTCTGTCCAGAAAAAGTCCAGCCATTGTTAATATAACAAGAATGGTTTGAGCAACATTGATGTAACCTGGCAGCCAAAGAGACTGGGCTGGAATGAGCAGGGGTAAACAATTATCACTTCACTGTACTATGCAGTGGGGGCTGTGGACACCCTTGAGTGAGCGTGTGTATTCTGTGTCCATTGCATTCAAAGTGTCTTAGCCATTAGAGCAACGAATCTGAATCAGATTTTGCATTAAGTTTGAACATTCCTTTGCTGAAACTACTCAGATGACTAAGAAGGCTGCAACTATGGGCAACTGGTGATTGGCAGCTTCATCATGACAAACACGCCTGCTCATGCATCATGTCTCGTGCATAATTTTTCGGAGAAGCATCAAATCACCCACATGACTCAGCCCCCCCTACAGCCCAGATTTGGCATCCTGTGGCTTCTGGCTTTTCTCAAAACTCAAATCACCTTCGAAACGGAAGAGATTTTAGACTGTCGTTGAGATTCAGGGAAATACAGTGGGGCAGCTGATGGCAACTGGGAGAACTGTGTGAGGTCCCAAGGTGCCTGCTTTGAAGGGGACTGAGGCGTCATTGTCCAATGTACAATGTTTCTTGTATCCTGTGTCTTCAATAAACATCTCTATTTTTCATATCACATGGCTGGATACTAGCTGGACAGACCTCGTATTTCTCCTCTAAGAAATGCTACATGTCTTTTGCTAATGTAAAAGAATATTCTATTGAAAAACTTGGACATCTGTGACTGAGAAAAGAAGTGATTCAGAACAGTTGAATGCTGAATGTGAAGAAAACCTTAACCAGCTTAGATTGTTTATATTTTCTTGTTTATCTTTGCATGCATTACATTATTTAAATACATTATTTTAAAACTTTAAAAGGGATCTTTTTATATTTAAAAATAAAAATTCAAATTAATGAGAAAGCATTGTATGTTTGTTAATTAGCAGTGTATTTTCTTAGTGGTACATAAAGTAATGGTGCTTCATCTAAGTAGTAGTGTCTTCAGTTTGATTTACTGTCAAACTCATTGACTATTAGTGTACTGCTTCCTATTACAATGTAAGCTTTCTTCTCTTAAAAAGAACTAAGGGAATACATATGCAAGTGAAGATAACACTACAAGGCACTGAGTAAACGGTAGAGACCAGTATGTATCAAAATATGCTCCTGGAACCAGCAGCAACAACATTACAGGGGAGTCTTTTGGAATGCAGGTTCCTAGGCCACACCCCAGACCTACTCAATCCTATACTCTGGATGTGGGGACCCAACAATCTGTGTTTCAAGAAGCCCTGCAGGTGATTTTGATGGCAAGCTAAAGTTTGAGAACCACTGCTCTAAGCAGAATTTTGGAAGAGAGAAAAACACTCGATCTGTTATATTAGAGTGAGGTGTGTGAGTAATTTAGAGAGTAAGAAAACACAGATTCCTTAAGTTCAGCTTAATTATGTCTATTAACAGTGTGTTCAAAAGAAATGATGAAATTTACTATGCTGTGTGTCAGCCAGCTATAGAGGGAAAATAATGGAATAGTCCAAGAAGTTTATGTTTTTAATTTTGATTGATGCTTGATTTTTGTCTTTTAAGCACGATGTATCCCCAACTTTACTCAAGGCAACACTGGACAGTGTTGTAGAAGAATGTGTCAGCTTTGTGGGAGTGGATATTAACATTTGCTCAGAAGTTTTGTTAAGGTAAGACCAGAAATCTGTGGTTGAAAATCACAGAATCTTGAGTTTAACTGACTATCCAGTTACAGTGAAACAAGGTGGGCACGTGTGTAAAATTGTTAAGTAAAGAAAAATCTATGAGTTCATACCTTGGTCTAGGTAACCAGTCAGAAGGGAAGACATCATTTAAGAAAATAATCGTAACAATTCCCATTATCATTTTTAATACTGCAAATCTAAAGCGAAGAGTGTTTGGTTACCATTGAGTGCATTAGTGTCACTAATAGAATTTAAATAAGGTTAACACGACAAAGAACTGTTTCCCACCATGTAAGAGTGGATATTTTTCACTAGTTTCATCTTTTATATACATCTGTAAAGCTGGCAGTAGCCAAAGGATAAATTCTGAGGGTTCAAGGTATAGTTACCACATTTTTACTTTTATTCTTCAATTCACATATCAAAATGATCATTCTATATAATCTCATCTTATATACTTTGTCTTTTTCTTCCTAGGGTTATGAAGAGCTGCTTTTTTGTTCATAGTTTGCATTTACTACACAAATCTGCTGATGCAACAAAAAATCTCCTCTGGAAAAGATCCGAATTCCTTTGAAATGCATATAGCAGAAAATATCCCTTATATTTTAAAGTGTTGCTTTTCTACCATAGTTACAAGCACTCATAATTCCACATATGAAATTGTGGAATTATAATCAGATTAAAATTCTCTTGAATAGTAATATTTTAATTAACAACAGGCAAAACTACCTAATTATATTGTTTTCATATTTTTATACTAACCATGACATTCATGGATAAGCATTTTTCTATAGTTCAAGTTTTTGGTAGTAAATGCAAATGTAGCTATTGTAACTTCTGCTTCTAACTCACCTTGTAAGCTGAAAAGGAAATGGCAGAATTACTACTTGATTCAGAAATATAAAGGATGTGAACAAAGTAGAAATACTATGGGGAACAGCCCATCTCCTTGTACCAGTGGTAACCAGGGTACCAGCATCTCTGTGGTTTTACTGGTTTTATCATTGTTTTGCATTCTGTTGTCCTTCACTCCTTGGACAACTCTTTTTCCCTTTACCTTTCAATTTAATTCCCTTTTTCATACGTTTAACTTAGAGACATATGACAATATGTAATAGCAATTTTTTATGATACAAATGTTTTACATCATTGTCTTTTCAGAGGAGAGCTTTTCCTTTCAGTACTCTCGGAAATATTATATCTGCCACATTTCTCATTTTGTTTATTTTTTAGGCATATTGCAGGACTCAATGCCAACCGAGCCAAGAATATTATTGATTGGCGAGAGAAAAATGGGCCATTCATCAACCGAGAACAGCTGAAGAAAGTGAAAGGGCTGGGTCCAAAATCTTTCCAACAGTGTGCTGGATTCATCAGAATTAACCAGGATTATATTCGAAAATTTTGCAGGTGATTGTTAAAGTATACACTTTTGGTTCTGTTATCCTCCTTTCTTACCGTTACCCATCCAACTCATTGGCATAAATCCTAAATTCACTTCTTCACTCAACGTGTGTTGACTACCTGATGTTTGCTAGGCATTGGGAATACAGCAGTGAACAAATCAACGAATTCCCTGTTTTTATGGAGTTAAATTTTAATGTGTGAGACAGACAATAAATAAACCAGTAAAATAAATAGTTTCAGCTGTAATAAGTGTTATAAAAATGAAAACAGAGAGATGTGACACTATCTTGGGGAGCAGTATAACTGCTTAATATGTTATTCATTGAAAAGTTACTTGAGCCAATTTTGAATAAAATTAAGGAGCCAGCCCCACACAGAAACGTAAACAGGATGTGTGCAAGGTCTTAAGGCAGGCCTAACATTGGTGTACTCAGAAAGCAAAACACAGGCCAATGTGACTGTAGCGCCCTAAGTAGGAAGGAGGGGTACAAGGAGAGTGACAAATGGGACTTAACAATGGCCAGTTCATATTGACGGCTGTTCGCCTATGCATGGTTGGGCTTCCACATTCCCTCACCACTGAAAACTGACCGAAGCATTGATTATCAGTTCTGTTGATTAAGAACTAATTTTTCCCTTTTAATTCTATTAGCACAGAAGCAAAGAAATTGGATATACTTCTTAGTATCATTTGTGAAAGAATAGCTTTTATGTATATACTACATTGTGACTACCTGGTTCATTTATGTGTATTTTTTCTTCTTTTGGCAAAATTATAATAAAGGTAATATGGACAAAAAATCTTTATTTTGGAAAAGACTAAGGGAAAACCAGCCTCACTGGGCAGTACATTATATTATAAAGGTATAGTAATTAAACAGTTTGGTTTTGATGGAGTAATAGAACAGAATAAAGGTGATGTTTCAAGTAGTGGCTACAATTATTATCAGATAAGTGGTTTTATGACAACTGGCAGGAATTTTGTATGTGTAGGGAAAGCTATAATTCCACCTCATACCTTATACCCACCTAAATTCCACTTGGATCATAGACATAAATGGAAAAAGTAAAACTGTACAAATACCAGAGTAAATTATGCAGAATATTGAAGTGGTGGAAGTTCTTTCTAAGTATACCACAAAACCCAGAAGCCAGAAATGGGGGGAAAAAAAGGATAAAATAATGACATATTTCTTTGTTTTTATGTTTTCGAACACTTGGTTATAAAATTCAGACAGTAAAAAAAGAAGAAAATGAAAAGTAAAGGGCACCTCAACCTCTTCAAAATAGTTTATACAAGATCTGTCCAGCTAGTATCCAGCCATGTGATATGAAAAATAGAGACATTTATTGAAGACACAGGATACAAGAAACATTGTACATTGGACAATGACGCCTCAGTCCCCTTCAAAGCAGGCACCTTGGGACCTCACACAGTTCTCCCAGTTGCCATCAGCTGCCCCACTGTATTTCCCTGAATCTCAACGACAGTCTGAAATCTCTTCCGTTTCGAAGGTGATTTGAGTTTTGAGAAAAGCCAGAAGCCACAGGATGCCAAATCTGGGCTGTAGGGGGGGCTGAGTCATGTGGGTGATTTGATGCTTCTCCGAAAAATTATGCACGAGACATGATGCATGAGCAGGCGTGTTTGTCATGATGAAGCTGCCAATCACCAGTTGCCCATAGCTGTGGCCTCTTGAATCATCCATATAGTTTCAGCAGAGGACTGTTCAAGCTTAACACAAAACGTAATGCAGATCTGTTGCTCTATTTGCTCATTCATTTTGAATGCAACAGCCAGCCTGTACACATGCTCACTCAACAACACCTACAGCCCCCACGGACTAGTACAGTGAAGTCGTCATTATTCACCCTGCTCATTCCAGCCCACCCTCCTTGGCTGTCGTGTTACATCCATGTGGCACAAACCATTCTCATAATATTAACAACGGCTGGACTTTTTGTGGATAGACCTTGTGTATCGCTTTCTAAAAATAAATTTTTACTTACACTAGTTTGTATATATGTGTTTATTATTTTAAAATGCATACAGAAAGGATCATTCTATACAGCTACATGAAACTTTCTTTAATATATCTTGTATCTCTTTCTGAATATAATATATAGATTTATATCATTTTTTATAATGTCTGGATAGCATTTAATTTATGGATGATCCATGATTTAATCAATGTTCAGTTGGAAGACAATTTGTTTTAAAACTTCCTATTTTTGGAACTGATTATGAAGTACTCAAAGATTCATGACTGCTGTATCTTCTTGATAGATCATAGCTTTATTCAGAACGGATTATTGCTATCTAATGGAATATTTTTTGCTTTGAAATCTATTTTGTTTACTATCAATGTTGGTATGTTTGCCTTTTCAGAATATGCTTGGTGTATTTTTATTTTGAACTTTCTATGGCATTTAGTTAATTTCCATGACTCTTGTAAACAAACAGATTTCATGATTTTGTTCAATCACTTGTTAATATATTCAAATTTATTGTATTCACGATATGTTTGGACTTAATTTCCCATCTTGTATATTTTCTCTTCATCATGCTTTCTCATTCTTTTCCTTTCGTGTTCTTCATGGGATTTATCAGTTTCTTCCTTGCTTCTCTTCTTGTTCTTCCACCTTATTTTTATCTCCCCTTAGTGATTTCATGTTGTATAGCTTTTATTCTTCTGGAGATTTAAAGTTAATTTGGACTGACTTCTGGTGTCTCTGTCCTCCTCCAGAAGAAGACTAGAACCTTAGGTCCCTTCCCAACCCTCTGCCTTTCCTCTGTATCCCATGAGGAGATAATCTGGGATTTTAGTTTCAGACCTTTTTTTAAAAAATATATATCTTTTTTTACATTATTCATGAGAAATTATTTAACTTAAGTTTTTATGGTTTCTGTGCTTATCATTTCTTGTAGCACACATTATCATTTTTCTTGAACTCCTTTTTGCTGGAGTAGATATCCTTATGAAATTCTTTTCAGAGAGGGTATACCGTATGGGTTGCACTTTATTCTTTACATGTCTGAAAAAGATTTTAACTTGCTCTCCTATTTAAATGCTAGTTTGGCTAGGTATATGACTCTAGATTCAAAATCATTTTCTCTTAAAACTTACAGTGCACCATTGTGTTCTGGCATCTTACTGTGTGTCAAAGAGAAATGATGCCATCAGATTCTGGTTCCTTTCAAAGAAGTATGTTTTATTTTTTCTGTTGATTTATAAAACCATATTCTAAAGTTTCTCCACACTGTGTCAAATATGAGTCTTTTTCTTGTGCTTTGGGAAATCATCTTTTCCTTCCCCTTTCCCTCCTTCTTATTTATTTCCCTCCATTTTTCTCATTTTTCTTCTAGAATGCCAGTTATACAGGCTGAATGAATCAGTTAAGAATGTTTTTGGCTTTAAGTAACAAAAATCCAATTAACAGTGTTTAAACAAGTATGTGGTAATTTCTGTGAAGTGAATGGTTAGAATCTAGTTACTGTTTGTGTATGGCAGAAAAATAAGCACATTTTTAATGAAAGAATCTTTTCTTTTCTACCCAACCTTACCATCCCTCCCCCGACCTCTTGGTTCAAATGCTTACACTAGTCAACAAACTGATTCTGGAGGCCCAAATCAGGGAGTTGCCATGACGTCTCCAGCAGGTGCTGAGGTCACAAACGAGAAGCAGGGCAAGAAGAAGAGCAAAACCACAGCGAATGTTGTACTGAAGCCAGATCCTTTGGACCAAACTTGTATTCACCCGGAATCGTATGACATAGCGACGAGGTAAGTCTGAGGCCCATGTGAGAATTCTCCATGCCCAGTGTACATTCTCTACAGCAAATGGCCTGTGTTTTGGCATAAGGGAAACTTTAAATATATGACCATGTTTAACATGACAACATTTTTCAGAAGTTCCGCGTTGCTGTGTTATGTGGCACATTATTTTATTTCAGTGAGGAATGAAGCCATTATTCCTGGAGCAGTGTCAAGCCAATAAACCCTGGTACTAATGGTGAAGTGTGAGTAATGGAAATTGCATGGCACTCTCCTCTGTTTGTTTTGGAAATTAACAAGACACAAATGACTAGCACCTGGCTTAAAGCTCATGCTTATCTAAAGATAAAGCCCTTTGGAAAGTAAACAACCTACTCTCAAATTTCTTAGGAAATATTGCCCTGCTCAGTTATTACAGAGTCTAAGAAATGATGTACTTCTGAAGAGCATACGTTAACCCAGAAGGATATGGGGGGAGTGGGTTTGAATCTAAGAGAACAGTCATATAAGCATTAAAAGAAAAAACTATTAATTCCACATTGATTAGTTCAACAAATTTTAATTAGTTCAAAAAGAATGACTTGCTACATAACTAGTGTAAGGCTTTTAATGAGTTAAGTAATGATGAAGTTTAAAATGGTGACTACTTTAACTTCCATTGATTCTAAAGTGAAATTTTAAATTTGTTTTGAAATAATTGATATTTAATTATTTGATCAATGTAATTGGTTTCCTTTTAAAAATGTTAAAAAATTGTAGGCTGTATAGCACATTATAGAGAACTTAGAAAATAGAACAAAACAAGTAAAAATAATATTTTATCAATATCACAACACTGGTACTTGTTTTTCTCCCAACATTATTATGAATTTTAAACATATACAA
The DNA here is from genome assembly GCF_021234165.1 of Pteronotus mesoamericanus. NCBI lineage: Eukaryota > Metazoa > Chordata > Mammalia > Chiroptera > Mormoopidae > Pteronotus > Pteronotus mesoamericanus. Next base: position 1,985,897 of record NW_026555001.1, read on the forward strand.
AAGTTGAAAAAAAAATCTTTTACAATGAATTCCTATATACCCAAATGTAGATTTCATCATTAGTATTTTACTATACTGTTTTTCCACTTACCTATCCATCTACTTGCCCATCAAGTTCAAATTATTCTTTTATGTATTTTAAAAGAAAGTTACAGACATCAATATACTTGCAACTAATAGTTCGGCGTGCATATTATTAAGTAGAATAATAGCAATCTTAACAGGTTTTTTTTCTTTAAAAAAATATGTATTTATTTATTTTTAGAGAAGGGGAGGAGAAAGAGAGGGAGAGAAACGTCAATGTGAGAGAGAAACATTGATTGGTTGCCTCTTGTACATGCTTCTACTGGGGGCTGAACCTGTGATCCAGGCATGTGCCCTGGCTGGGAATCGAACCGGCGACCTTTCAGTTTGTGAGACAACGCCCAATCAATGGAGCCACACCAGTCAGGGCAGTTTTTTTTTTTTTCTTTTGAGGTAAAATTCACATAAAGTTTTAGTAAATAAATACTTTTATTTGTGTAATCCATCATCTTAAAATGCCCCCTTGTACCTTTTCCCAGACAATCTCTGACCCAGACTCTAAGAGCTAACTACATGTTCCTATTTTTCTCTGCTGAAGATTAGTTCACTTAAACTAGAATTTCTTATAAACAGTAACAAACAGTTGTACTCTTTTGTGTAAGCGTTCTTTAGTATAATGTTTGGAGATTTTTATTCATGTTGTAACAAATATTAATAGCTTGTTCCTTTTTATTGCTGAGTAATATTCTATTTGTATCATTATGCCACAGTGTATTCCCCTTGTAAAGGAAATTTGCCTACTTCTGCTTTTATACTATTATGAGTAAAGCTGCTATGAACATTCTTGTACAGTGTTTTTGTTGTTATTGATTTTTTTTTCCCATTTATCTTGGAAGAATACTTAGGATTTGTTGGGTCATACAGTAGGTAAATGATTAGATTTCTTAGAAACTTGTAGACTTTATTTCCATGTGGTTGTGCTATTTCACACTTTTCATCAGTAATGCTTAAGAGTTCCAGGTTCTATCTTTGCCATCATTTGATGTTAGTCTTTTTAATTTTAGCCATCCTATTGTGTGTGTAGTAGTATTTTTTTTGTGGGTTTTTATTTGCATTTCCCTGATGACATTGAGCACTTTCTTATGTGCTTGGTAGCCGTTTGTGAACTGTCTGTTCATATCATTTAGCCATTTTCTAATTGAGTTGTTTTTCTTTTTATTATTGAGTTGTGGGATTTTTAAAAGTTGGTTTGAGAGAGAGAGAGGAACATTGATTTGTTGTTTTACTTATTGATGCATTCATTGGTTGTTTCCTGAATGTGCCCTGACCACGGATCAGACCCACAGCCTTGGCAAATCGGGATGATGCTCTAACCAACTGAGCTACCTGGCCAGGAATGATTGTAGGAATTTTTAAAATACACTCTGGACACCAGTCCTTTTTGAATGTATGTTTCAAGAGTATTTTGTCCTAGTTTGTGGCTTACCTCTTTATTTCCTTGTTGGTGTCTTTATATGAACAGAAGTTTTTAATTTTGATGGTCTAATTTATCAGTTTTTTGTAATTATTGCTATCTAAGACCTATGTAAGAAACCTTTGTCTACCTTAAGTCATGCAAGTACATTTTGTGTATGAATTGTAGTATGAGTCAATTCGTTTTTTTCTTCATTATGAACATTTAGTTATTCCAGCACCATGTTTGAAAACAACATATCTTGCCTTTTGTTTTTTTTTTAAAAGATTTTACTTATTTATTTTTAGAGAGAGAGGAAGGGAAAGAGAAAGAGAGGGAGAGAAACATCAATGTGTAGTTGCATCTCGTCCGCCTCCTACTGGGGACCTGGCCCACAATGCAAGCATGCGCCCTGACTGGGAATTGACCCAATGACCCTTTGGTTCTCAGGCTCGCAATCAGTCCACTGAGCCACACCAGCCAGGGCTCAAATCTTGCCTTTGTCCATTGCTTTGGTGGCTGTTGAAAATGACAATTGAAGTGTGGGTCTCTTTTGGCTCCCTGTTCTGTTTCATTGATCTGTTTGTCAATACTACACTGTCTTGATTACTGTAACTTTATGATAAATTTTCAAATCAGATAGTATGTAATTTAACTTTGTTCTTTTTAAATATTACTGAATATTCTAGATGAGTTTCATTTTCTTACAAATTTTAGAATGAACTCGTTAATTTTCATTAGAAAACAAAACAAAACAAATCTGGTGGACTTGTAATTGGGATTACATTGAGTTTGTAGGTAGTAGGGTCAGGTGATGTTTTCCTAATATTTATTAAGACTTTTTGATTATGAACTTATTATGTTCTATTTATTTAGATGTTCTTTCATTTTTCTCTACAATGTTTTTTAGTTTCCATTGTGCAGGTCTTGCATGTATTTTATGTTTTTCAACATTTTTTAAATTTGCTGCTAAGATGTAAAAATATCATTGATCTTGATAGTGACTTTGTGTCCTGCACATTGCTAAATTTTACTCACTAGTTCTTTAAGTTGTCAGCAAATAGATAAAATCTTTACTTTTTTTTATCTTCATGCTTTTAATTTCTTTTTCCTGTTTATTGCAACGATCAGGATCTTCAGTGCTGTGCTGAATAGGAGTGGTGAGAGTGGACATTGTTGTCGTGTTCTCAATCTTTTAGCACATGGTTCTCATGTTTTTAATATTAAAAAAACAAAATTGGGATCTCAGAGTAATTGTATTTTTGGTGTTTACTATTTGAGAAAGTGCATTTTTTTCTATTTGCCTTCTGATATAAGCACTTACTTTGTTTCTGAATATTCTTTTTTTAAAAAGGCGGAATCATGTGATTGAACTGTAATTTAGTAATGGTAGTACTAGTAAGGATCCTTCTGGCAGACTCCTAGAAGTGAAATTTCTCTGCCAAAGGATTTGAAAGTTTATGTGACTCTTGATATACACTGCCAAGTAGCATACTGGTTTATAATGCCACCAGCAATGTTCAAGCCTGAGAATCTTTAATTTCTCCTGTCAGACAGGACTTTTCTGCCAATTTTCACGAGTCAGTTTCTGCATGTGGAGCACAAAAGCCCTACTAGTGACTCACCCCACTTTGTGCTGCCTTGGGGGGAAGCCTTGTCTCTCAGAAGCAGGGTCCTTGTGCATTATTTCAGGAGAAATTTCTTCTACCTGGAGTTCAACTCCTGACCATTAAAATCTGGAGACAAAACTGCTATGGTAATTTATCTAATTAAGCTTACCATCCTCTTTATCTAACTTTGAACTATGATAGTTATTCATGGCTTTCAAGTATACTTAGTGTAGACATCACTCAACATAGATAGTTCATACTTTCATATGGTGTTGGCTGAGTATCTTCCTCAAGAAGAAAAGGCCATTGAGGATATGATTAGGTCATCATTGGTTTGACCCCAGTTTGGTAAAAGTTTCATTGTAGTAAATTTCATTTTTAGTTATATCAGAAAGCCAGTAGGAACACAAACGCCTCTGTCTCAAAAATAACCAAAATCTGAAGCCATTAAGTCTTTTTATTTTTCTATCTTATGGTGTTCTCTTTTATATTCGTATTATAGAAAATTGAGATCATGAATTTTGTAACTTAAGTTGGTCATTTAGTGGTTTTAAAAAAGTCTAGTTTTTTGTTTTTGTTTTTTTTTTTACTATTTTTGTTGTTTATAAAGTGTTGTTTCCATGTAGGGATTCTCTGTTAAACATTTTTTTCTATTAAAATGGTTTGTTGTATGGGCTGAAATTATTTCCTAGTTTGTTTGCCTTTTATTTCTGCCTATAATGCTATCATGTTTTTGAATTATAAATGTTTAATTTTTATGAAGTAAACCTATTCTTTTTCTTGCTTTTATGTAAATTGGTCTTAAGATCTCTGGTCTCTAAGAATTAGATGATCTCTAATTCAGTGATGCACATTTTTTTCATATTTTTTATGATTTTATTTTTTATTCTGAGTTTTATATTTATGACTTTATTCATCACTTAGAATGTGCAAAGCCCTGTGATAGCGCCTGAAGAATGTAAAAATGAATGGAGGCAATTTATGTTCTCAAGGAGCCTTCCAAAATAGGGTAAAAACTTACCAATAATCATAATAGATGTCAATAGTAAGCTCTTTGTGAAGCATAAAGGTTGTTCAGAGGAGAAAGAGGTCATTTCCAGATAAGAGTATCTTATAAGGTTTTATGCAGGAGGTGAACATTTGGGGTAGGTCTTTGAGGATTTCAACCAGTAGAAATTGGAAAAGAGATGTTTAAAAGGTTAGAGATGGGAAAATATAGTGCAGGTCCAGTTTAGGGAGTAGTTGATAGTCCAATAAAAATATTCATTGAGTACTTCCTCATTGCCAGGCACTTTAGTTCATCATCTTGTTTAAACCTCACAGCATTTTTTTTTTTTTAAATCCTCACCCAAGGACATGTTTCATTAATTTTGAGAGAGAGATCGAGAGATTGCTCTTTCTTGGTCGTCTCCTGTACACGCCCCAAATGGGGATCGAACCTGCAGCCTAGGTATACATCCTGACCAGGAATCAAACCTGCAGCCTTTTGTTATACGTGACGATGCTCCAACCAACTGAACCACCTGGCCCGCAATCTAATAATGTTGGTACTATTATTATTCCCATTTCTTTAGGAGTAGTACAGAATCTCAACTGGGTAAAGTAAGTTATCTAACACAAGTGAGCTGATGGAACCAAGATTTGATCCACACCTATGATACTCCATTGCCTGCGCTTTTAACTAGTTCAATTACAAGGCTGTTTTGGAGGCTGATTTAATATTATCATAATGGTCTTTCAGATTAAGGGTATCATACCCTTAAAGACTGTTTGTATTCAGCACAGAAAAGTAGCAAGGGGATTGTGACTTGTTTTATGTGTGTCTCTTAAGGAAAAAAAGAAGAGAGAGTGAGAGAAAGAAAGAGACAAGTATCTGGAATGTGCTGGCTTTGAGTGTTATTCTCTGTCATCACATGGCTGAAATTAGACTCTGCCTTTCCTCTGGAGAAAACGTTACCTTCTCCAATAAAGGAAACTTTGCCTATTTATTTTATTAAAGGCTCTGTAGGAAATGAATTTTTCACTTAGAGTGTGTAGAATTTTATGCTGTTTTGCTGCAGATGTGATGTTTCCTGAATTTTGCACTACAAAGAATTCCCTTTCATTATGTCTTTTAGAATGAGGTGTGTGCATTTCAAAATAAGCAGCTTGATAGTGATCATATTTGGTATCTTCTCACTTCAGAAGAAGAGTAGGGTATAGAGCAGGAATAGCATGTTCATCCTAGAGATGTGCCCATCTCTGCCAGCGATGTTTTTAAGTGTGTGAGAGAGAGAGAGTAAGGAATAGTGCAAGGTCTTTAGGAAATGTCGATTTGAAAAAACATAGTAAAAGAATCAACATTATAGAAGGTATAAAGGGAACATGGGATTAAGAAACTTGCTGTTGCTATACATAGATTTTCCTTCAGTAGTCCTTTGAAGCTGTTTTGTTCTAAAAATCTCTTTTACTTGTTTCAGGGTCTTCTCACATTTACCTGAGTACTTTACTAAGAAAATCCAAAACTACCTTAGAGACCCCTTCCTTGGATCGTCTCTATATCTTTACTCATTAGGTCCGCTCCTTCCTCAGCTACCCTTCCATCTCATGATTCTATGTGTTTTCTCCCACCCTCACTTCCCACAGGCTGCCGAGGGCTCCACTGTGGCATTGTCCTGGTCTCTCTGTGTCACCTCTATAAACATTTCGGGAGCAGGGTAGGTGGTGACAGCTAAATAAGTAAGGTCTTTTAGCTTTATAAAATTTTATGACTCTTGTATCTGTAACGGCTCCACCATTTGCTGTTTCACTTTGTCCCACAGACATATTGCTGCGGTGGTCTTCCCTTTCTCCAGTCCCTGAAAGCTAAAAGCAACACCGCCTTTTCGCTTACTTCCCCCAGAACCTCTGTCTCATTGCTCCTTCTTTTCATTGCCAAACCTCTCAGAACAATACCCTGCCTCTAATTCTTACTGCTTGCGTGTTCCCAGTCCCTTACAGATTTGGCCTCTATCCTCACCGTACTTCTGAAATTACTCTTTCACCTTGTGATCTCTTGATTGTCAAAACCAGTGGCCTTTTCCATCCTTAAACCACTTGCTCATTCTGTCACACTTGACAACATGGAAGGTCCTTACTGAGCTTCCATGACTTTTGTTTTCATATTCTATCTTCTCTGGCCCTCTAAATGTAGACAGTTTTCAAGGTTTTGTTTGTTTGTTTGTTTGTTTTACCTTTGCTACCTTCTCCTCTTGTACTGCAGGCTCCCTTGAGTGATTGTATCCACTCACAAGACTACCTTTATCTCTCACTTCTCCACTGATAATTCCAACCCTGCATTTCAGTGTTTGCTGCCCAGGCCTTTCTCCTAAGCTCTAGCTCTCACTTTCCATTTGCCTGCAAGACGTTTCTCATGAATATCTTTGCAGCTAAAAGTCAATATATTTAAAAGTAAAGCTTGTATCCTCCTTTTATCCCTTCCCTTGTGACTCCCTCTTCTCCTCACATCAGTCCTCCTCACCAGCCCCACACAAAAATAAGACAGACAAATAAACAAAAGGACTTGGCCTTCCTCTCTGGTCCCATAATGAATGGTCAATGGCACTACTGTCTTTTCATTAACTGGGTCCAGAATTGACAGAATAACTCATTTATTCATTAAGCATATACCTTCTGGGTGCCTGCTGTATTCCAAAAACTGTTCTGCAGTCTTGGAATACATGCAAGGATCTCTGCTCTCAAGGACAGAGACAGCATGCAACCAGCATAATAAATCAGTTGTATAGTATAACAAAGTTGATAAGTGCTGTGGGGAAAAGAGAAAGGGCGGATTAATGGGGATTAGGATTTACTGGGGTTATGGGTAAGGGCTTGCAAATTGAGTAGGGCAGTCAGAGCAGGCCTCATTGACAAGGTTACATTTGAGCCAAGTCTTGATGGAAGTAGAGAAGTTAGCTGTGCAGATATCTGGGGAGGAGTGTTCCAGGAAGATGGATCAGTGTCAAGTCTCCCACAGTCCACGCGGGAGCAGGCCTGCGGGAGCAGTGTTCAAGGAACAGCAAGGAGGCTGGTGTGGCCGGAGCAGAGTGAGCCAGGGAGCGAAGAACAAGAAATTAGAATCAGAGGGCATTCGGAGGCTGTTACAGGGACTTGGCTTTAATTCTGAGTGAATTGGGAGCCATAGCAGGATGGGATGCAGAAGAGTGACATGCTGCGATTCACATTTTTAAAGGGTTCTATTGTCTGCTGTGTTAAGCAGAGATGATAAGGGGCCATAGTAAAAGCAGGGGGGACTAGTTAGACTAATTGTACTGATCAGGTGAAAGATAATGATGACTGAGACTAGGATGGTAGCCGAAGAACTGGGGAGAAGTGGTCAGATTCTGGGTATATTTTAAAAGTAGAATCAATGGGATTTGCTAACAGATTGGGTGAAAGGTATGAAAGGCAGTAACTATGGGTATGAATGGCAAAAGTAATATGAATACCAGAGACGCTGGAGGATGAAGTGGAAGCTCACTGTAATGGAGGGAAATCGGATGAAAGAAGTTAAGGAACTAAATCTTGATCGCTTCCCCTGGTGATCTCTTCTAGTCTTGCGGCTTTAAGGGCTTTTATAAGCACATGACTCTTAAATTTATATCCTCAGCTCACTGCATTCTTCCAGACCCCAGACTAATGCATCCAACTACCTGTTTGACATCTCAAACCTAAAGTGCCTTAAACTAAACTTCAGATCTTCCCCAAAATCTTGCTCCAACAATGATTCTTCTTATCTCAAATGATGGCAGTTCATTCCTTCCATTGCTCAGTCCAAAAGTCTTGAAGTCATTTTTGACCTTATGAGACACCCTTGTCTGGAAATGACCTCTTTCTCCTCTGAACAACTTCATACTTCACAAAGCCCTTACTAATTAATGACCTCTATTATGGTTATTTGTAAGTTTATCCTTCCCATTTTGGAAGGCTCCTTGAGGCTATAAATCACTTCTATTCATTTTTATATTCTTTAGGCACTACCACAGTGCTTTGCAAATCTAAGTGAGGAATAAAATTACCAATAAGAAAAATCATTGAAAAATGAAATGAAAAGTAACAAAAAGTGAAGCCATAAAAAAATTAGAAAATTGATCTTAGAGATCAAGGATCTTAAGAGACAACTAATCTTATATAAAAGCAAGGGAAAATAATAGATTTTAAAATTTTATAATTCCAAACCATTTCTTTTTTTTTCTGGCTGTGGGCCTCAGTATCCCACTTTACCCCACCTATTCATAGTAGACTTGAATGGTCAAAAGAAAGTATGGCACAGCAGGATATTGTGGTCAAGGTAAAGCTGTGAGCCTTTCCAATTATCCTTGTCCCTGCAAAGTAAATAATACATCTGAAAATTTCATATCAGATTTGCTAGGTTAGTGGCAATTAAATTTAAGGTTAGTTATGATTGTAGGCTGTAAGCTCCAGGAGGACAGGGATCTTATGAATCTGGTTTATTCTGTCCCCAGCCCCTAACACAGACTGATGTGGCAGTATTTAATGAAAGAACAAATGGCCGAAATAGAAAATGTAAAGATGGCTGCAGAGAAGGACACCGAGGAAAGGGAACTAACTACTCAGGAATTGACCATCTTAATTGTCAAGGAGCAAAATGAAATGTCTAGCTTTACTTCAAACTAAATATTTCTTCTGTTGTCTAAACTGGCTGAGGTCAATACAGTTATGTAAGCAGAACTGTTGATAGAATATCTAGATCATTCTTTCTGCTAGTGCCTGTCCCACATGCTGAGTGAGTAGTTCTTTCAGAATCCCTTGTGGAGTGAAGGGATTTGGGGACCTCCCCGCATTGAATCTCATGCCTCCACAGAGTATTGAGTTCAGAGCCCAGCCTTCCTAGATTTTACAGACTAGAAAACAGAGACAGACCGTGAAAGAGGATTACTTACCATTTGCTGTCATCATCCAGAAATTGTCACGATGTCCCCATGTGTGAGTGATTTCATTGTTGGGTAATATGGGCCAGGAGTAAAATTGCTTCTATGTTATGAGTAGAATGAAGCCCAGACATAATTTAGGGGTTGCTACTCCCCCATGCCTCTTTGTTTTTGTCCTACCATTTTGGTTGATCAAGAGAGGCAAAGGCAGGTGTCCGATTTCCCCCCTGGCTTGAATAAGGTGCCAGGAGGTAGTGCTTTGTGCTGCACATTATGCTGATTTGTACATGTCACAGGGGGACCTGGCACTCTCCCAAAGAATCTGCTGCATTAAGAATTTGATTCACTCCAGATAGTTAAGCTTGAAAGTTCTTATGTTCTTGATTCAACTTGAAAAATGCCAGGAAATTTAATGCCAAGACTGTCTCTTGGCACTCATTTTGATAAAGCATTAGCTAGTATTTAATTGTTATTCCCATTTCAGCCATTAGGGAGAAATTTTAAGACTAGTTTCTAGAATTGGTTAGCAGCCTGTGTAACAGGAATGTGACGTGCAGGATACCATTCTCTCGGACTAGGTAAATGCGTATCGAGGAATGGTTTGTGTCAATATCTACACTGTAAAATTAGTACTACGGTATTTCCTTTATTCCTGATGATGTACCTATTACTGACTCTTAAAATCCATGTTGAAAAGTATGTTTTCAGAGTGTAAACAACCATTTATTTAGATGACATTGGGTGCATTCAAGGTGGTATGGCCTTACACAACAACCATTAATTTAAAATACAGGTCTGGGACAGAAGTAATCACGTAACCCAACAAAATAATATACTTGGAGAGTTGATCTTCTGTGCAAAAACCAAGCGATGTTTATTCTCAATATACAAAAGCTTGTGTTAGGTTTTTAAGACCAAAAGTTGGTCAAAGGGTACAAACTTTTGGTTGTAAGATGAATAAGTTCTGAGGCTATGATATACAGCATGGTGGTTATGGCTAATAATACTGTATTATATACGTGAAAGTTAGTGAGTAGATCTTAAGTGTTCTCACCACAAAAATGGTAATTATGTGACCCAGCGGAAGTGTTTGCTAATGATATGGTGGTGATCATTTTGCAATTACACAAGTATATCAAATCAACACATTGTATACCTTAAAATTGTACTATGTTGTATGTCATTTATGTCTCCATAAGGCTGGGGGGAAAACACAAGAGTAGAATTAGCCCAACAGATACGCAGGGATTCTGTGATGAGATAGAGAAACCCACCTGGCGCCCCTGGGTGAAAGCAGTTGGGGACAGCAGGGCGGGGAGGCCCTTTGGAGGCCTCCCGCGCGCCCTGTCACGCAGCTCAAATAAGTCAGCCAAACAGGACTGGCGGGCCATACTGAAGCCCTGTAATGAGTGAGCACATTGCCTTCTGTTTCTTTCTCCTTCCTGTTCAAGGATTTAGCGTCTCTGAACTCTTCTTTTAGAATTGCTTTCAGAGGTTTTATCACATTCTTTCCAGCTTTAGCTTTCTGCCCAGAAAGGAAAGAAGTTTTCTAGTTAATAAGTGGCTGTAATGCAAAAAGTTTAGGTTGTTTTTATTTCAAAACAAAACAGCAGTAGAGCAACGACATTCAGAGATTTAATATTCATAGTTTCAACTGTGACCTGGAAGCCCCGTGACTTATAATTTTTCTGAGGGGTCAGTCAATTTAGCATACTGAGTATGTCTAGCACACCTCCCCACGTCCAAAGTTCACTGCAACTTTATTCTACGTTCTCATGCCAACAAACTTCTGCAATGATAAAAACATGTCTCTTTGTGGGAACCTTGCCTAAAAAGAAACCCAAATACAAATGCTGTAAAATAAAGATTAGGTTAACAGACCTAAGAAATTATTTGCAAATTTGAAAGAACTTAAATTTTTCTGGACTTGCCTTACAAAAGTTGGCAGATTCAGACAAAATTCTAAAAGTTAAGGCAGAATCATTGCTGGCCTTTGGTAAGTGATGTCTTAGGATGCGTATCAATAATTGTGTACATTAACTTTTGTGGAGCTATGATTAGACAATATTAGATTGCCTTTTCATAAAGAAACGCAGCATCATAAAAAGAGAGGTCAAACCTAAAATCTAAAGATGATGAATAGATAGATTAGTAAAAGGTGGTTTTTTTTTCTTGTTAGTGTAAAAACCCAAACATCTTACTGCAATTCCCAGGAAGTAACATTTATCATATTCTCCAAAGTGCCTTCACAAAAGAGAAAATTGATGAAAGAGAATCTACCCACGTGAGACTGAGACGATCAGGCTGTGGGGTTCTTAGGAACTGATTGCTAGATCGAATGTCTCACACACCATCGCAGTACACACCCCACACAAAGTTTTGGGCAAGGCTGGTAGAGGATGCTTGGAAGTTTAAGAATCCTGGGTCAGTATAGAGCCAGCCTGCCTGGGTTCAAACCTGGAAAGTTATTCAACCTCCCTGCACCTCAGTTTCCAGTCTGTTAAATGAGGATACTAATAGTACACGTGTGAGGGGATTACATGAGTTACTATCTATAGAATTCTTAGCGCCTGGGACAGTAAGCTTATTTTTGTTGCCGTAATTGTCATCATTGCTGTTATTTGTGTTGTGGTTGAGAAGGGGCTGTCAAGCTGAGCCAAAGAAGAAAAGGCGGGTGGAGAAGACTATTAGTCTTCCAGGGGAAAAAGAATTCCACCAGGAGATCTGGATATAATTTGAGCCATTTAACATTGTCAATTAACATGAATACTGGGTTGTGGACCTGGAGAAAACACTGTTTCTTTCCGATCAGAACCCAGTGGAGGAGGAGTGAGGGGGTGGCTGGCCAGCCGTAAAGTTGTGCCTGCTTCAGCTTCTTCCGTCTCCAAAGTATTTGCCCTTCTTCTCATCTCTTCTTCAGGTTTAGATCACTCAGTCTGGAGCCTGAAACTCAGTAGGATATCGATTTAGCCTCCCATTATCTCCAGCTTCCCTCCGTCCTTCCTGTCCCCAGCCTCGCTATGGATTTTACTCTTAGCCTGTCTTCTGACTCTCTGTGTGACCATAAGCAAATTACTTTGACCTTAATTGCACACTCTTTAAATGGAATAAAAAGGGCTCTGCTCGTTCAGAGGACAACCGGGGGATTTATGGAAATGGCAGATGTTAAGCATTTTTCAATTTCAGGAAAGGAGGATTCCTCAACAGGATGGAATCCATAGCAAAAAGGCTATTTCCTGAGGACAGAAGTCCTTTGCCCTAATAGCGTGGGCTTCATCCCCTGGTAGTGTCGGGGCTGTTTCATTTTAGCGCTGCCATCGCTAGCCTGTGTGTTTCTGGGCACTACCTTTTTATTTGCCCTTCTCTTTCAGCTGTGCGCAGGCACTAGTCCACGTTATGGCTCTATAGCTAGTAAATTAAATTATATGAATTCTGAACAGTGTTTTTGAGCTGTTAGAGAGTCTGCAGCCTTTGAAACCACTAACTTAATTTCATCCAACTCTTATTTGGTAACTCAAACAGAGCCAAACTTTTTCCTTTTGAATTTGGTTTTAAAAATAATAAATTGCTCCCAGGCAGTGGTCCTGGGTGCCAGATTTTTATCTGGGATCTAAATCTTCTGTCTGCACTGAAAAATCGCCCGAAGTAAAAGGGCAAGGAGTGCTAATGAAGATGTGCTAGCTGACAACTTTTACTTTAGTTGCAACTGTGTGGTCTCAGCTGTGTAACTTTGGACAGGTCACTTAATATGAGTTTTGATTCCCTTATCTGCAAATCTGCATCCAGGATAAATTTTTTGGAAAATGAAATGAAATCATCTTTATGAACACTTTCAGAGTCTCTATTTACCTGCACGTAAAACCCTATCTCTAAAAAAAGCAGATGTAAGTGGGAGATTATTCCAAAGTACTGTCATTATATTGGAGGCTCTGTTATCACACTTTTACAAATCTTCCTCCACAGTAAATAAATAATGAAGAAAGCTGACCCTGGTTGGTGTGGCTCAGTGGATTGAGCGCCAGCCTGTGAACCAAAGGGTTGCTGGTTTGATTCCCATTCGGGGCATATGCCTGGGTTGCAAGCTAGGTCCCCAGTAGTGGGTATGTGAGAGGCAACCACACATTGATGTTTCTCTCCCTCTTTCTCCCTCCCTTCCCCCTCTCTAAAAATAAATAAATAAAATCTTTTTTTTTTTTAAAGGAAAGCTGAATATTCTTTTCTAAATTTTCAGTTGGCTCCAGCATTTTGTCACATTCCTTTGAAGAGCCTTGATTTTAGCAAATCTTTATCATTTGAGGATGTGTGGTGTGTGAGTCTAAAATGGCCAGACTCAATGGGAAGATGGTGATCAAGCTGAGTAATATTAGGTTGTTGCTGGATTTTTGGTTCTTTCTATGGAGATGTGTTGTTTTTTAAAATGTGGAAAAACCTTCCTTTGTTACTTATAAATTTATTTTTAAGGCAGTTCCTAAAACAGAATTGTAGAAATCTTTAGAGCAACTACAGCATTTCAATACATAATGTCTTCCCCTTTGTATGTACTTATGCTCATTTGGATGTATATACCTTTGGTTGTTTTATTATAATTTTAATTATATATATTATAATCACACAGTATATCATACCTACAAGTGGTTCTGAAATAGGAAAAGCCACATAAATACTTCTAAGGATACATTCTTCTACATACAAGTAATGTTACATGCATCAAGTATCCAGTTTCTATACATGTATAACAGACCTTCCCAAAAGAAGGAAACATTTAGTAAGTTCTTCTGAAGTTAGAAGCACATAACAGTCTGATCCTTATACACTGTTTGGAAGACAGAGTACAGTCCTTATTCTGCAGTAGTTTATCCTTTACAGTTCCTCTCGGCCCCCCCCCCCCCCGCAACTGTTGATAGATGCAGGAGGTGCCCCGAGGACTCCAAATCGTGCCAAGCCAGTGATGCTGAAATTGCCCCCACTGCTGCCTGGGGAGCTGCATACCATTTAAAACTATACTCAAAGATCAAAATCTGTAAGGACTTTTAGAACAACCCTATTACGCTTTCTGAGAGGGTTACATATTTTTTTTTAATTTTTAATTTTTAAAAAAATTTTTGGAAATATATTTATTGATTTTAGAGAGAGAGGAAGGGGGAAGAGAAATATCAACGTAGAGAGAAACATCGATTGGTTGCCTCCCATACTCATCTCAGTCGGGGATTGAACTCACAGCCTAGATATGTGCCCTGACCAGGAATCCAGCCCCCAACCTTTCGGTGTATGGGACAACACGCCAACCAACTGAGCTACACTGGCCAGGGCAGAAAGGGTTACAATTTTTAAAAGTTTGTCTTCTGTATGTAAATTTTTAAAAGCCAGTCAGCTGTAAGGTCTTGTGAAAACTGACTCACTGTAACTTTCTGTGGTTGATTATGTGCTAAGAAAAGCCATTTAAATATTATCCTCACTTACCTACCAACTTCTACTGCACAGTAGGTGGTTCTGGGGGCCCCTCCCTCAATGCGCTCTATTGAATTTACCATTGCTCTTGGATGTTGCACCAGCTAAGATTTGTAAGGATTCTGGCCCAGTTCAGGGTCTCAGTGTAATAAAGAGGTTAGAAGTTTGAAAAGACTCACTGGGGATGGCTGCTGCGCAGTTCACCCTGCTGTCCCTTTGATCTGACTGCTGGAACAGCAGGTGCGCTCCTTCAGGCCAGTGCTCTCTTTAACTAAATGTGTGCCGCTGCCTGCTCACCTGTGTGAACTCAGGTCCCCGTGGATGGGGTAAAAGCAGCAGCAGGTTTTTCTCTTTTGCCATGTTGGAATTTATAGTCAGTCTTTAATATTAAGTACAACAGACTTAAAAATATAAAGTATCTTTGGTTTTAGTGTAACAAACTATTACTGAATTTTCATTTGCATCCCACCGCGTAATCTACAATCGAGTTAAAGACAGGTTTTCTCCTAGAGTATAAGCTCTTGTTATACCTCACCGAGCGTCTGCCTGTATTACATGTGACCTGCTTTATCTCTCTGTACCTATTTATTTCTCAAATGACTGTTCTTGCCATTTAATGTTTAGTTTATTGATATAATTACTTTAAAGCTGCACAAAACTAATGGATAAAAATAAACAAGGACAGAAGTCTCTCTTAAAAGTGTTAAGAGTGGATGGCAATGAGATCTTTGCCCTCGGAGCATGGCTCTTGTAGAGGTATGAATCCTGTGTGTTTGGCCCACACATGTGGGCTAACATTAAGTTGTTTTTAAAGTGATGGTGTTGTATCATGTTGCTTAAAGAACCAAGTCCTGGGATCCTAAATTTGCTTCTCCATGCTGGAAATGATTACATAAAACTGAATGGCTGTATCTGAACTCTTATGAATTTTGAGAATTTATTTTTCAGGAAAAGATCTTACAAAGACTTGGAGTGCATTTGTATTGAGTTTCTGTTGAAGACATCAGCGATTTTAGGTTATATAGCGTTCTGTTTGAAAAACAAGCGTGATCTCTACAGCAAGTTCTGTATCTAACTTTGTGCAGATGCTCACTAAAAGGACATGATGTGCTTATTTGTTGCACTTATGCTACTTTCTTACTTTAAGTAAGATGGGTGAAATTACATATTAAATAAAAACAGCAGCTCAGACAGCAGTCCATAGCAAACTGGAAAGACCTTCCAGAGACAGAGGAGAAAATGAGATTATGACTTCAATAGCTCGTTGACTTTTGAGAGAATTGTCTACTTAAATAGATTTGTGGAACTTCTTTGTGGGATTTATCAGTGTTAACTGTCTGATGTTTAAAAGCAATCTGCCATTAAATTGTGTTGGTGAAATGTTACCAAAAGTATTATGATTTATATCTTGACTAAATATTGCAATTTAATCTTTGACATAACTGCAGTTATAAAAGACAGACACTGCTGTGTATTGCATGAAACTCCAGTTAGTGAAAATTGCTGCGTGGCCTTGGGAAAAGTATTTAACCTCCCTGAACCTCAACGTTCCTTTTCTATATAAAATGACACCTGCTTTTCAGGGTTACTGTCAGGGTTGACGGAGAGGCTCCACCAAGCGCGAGCATGATCTGGCACTGCGCAGTCCGTGTGCACGGCCATTCTGTGTCCAAGCATCGCACAGTACAATGTATTTTTATACGGTACTTTTGAGCCAGAAAGTACTTTGTTTTGAATATTACTTATTATACTTAATTCTGAAATGAAAGTTTGTATTGGATATTGCTTATCACTCTCAGTTCTACGGTGAAAATTCAGAATATGTTGAATGAGTTTTTTTTTAGGGTATTTAAAGAACACACGTTTGAGCAGCTACAGAGTGTAAAACATTATTTCCTATCATTCACAGTCAAATGCATTTGAAATCCAATAAGGTAGAGGTGAATCTGAATGCTGTTCCCAGTTTGCTTTGTAGTCCCTCTCCCCTTTGGTGCGCTATTTTCCTTTTCCTGCAACCTGGTTGTAACTTAAGTTTTCACAATTAAAAAGCATTTGACTTTGTTCCATAGTCATTTTAAAATAGGTTTGATCAGTGTGAAGCATTAATTAGGAGCACGGCTTGGTCCTTTTTCATTGATTTCAGTTACCAGTTCCTTCAGGCTTATGTGTGGGAGAATGAAAATGATGTACAAACTATGCGTTCAGGTTAAACAGACCAATCTTCTTTTTACATCTGCAGCTACTACAAACTGAATTCTTTGTACGGAAGTGACTTTGGGAGCAGTTAGTTACACACACAACCTTAAGCCTCCTGAGCGTGTTTTTGTTGTTGAGACCGGGACTTGCACAGTGCTTTCGGAAGTCTCCGCCATATCGTTACTTTTATTCATTATAAAATACCATTTGGAATTATAGACTTATAGCCCACAAATACACTCTTTTGGCACTTTAACAGCTGATTGTAGGCCGGAGTCTTGGGGATTTGAAAGATGTTCTGCTAAATAGCCAGTAGCAGACCAGTCAAGGCAGCAGGGTAAATACCAGGGAGGCCTGCTCAGCGGGGCGCCCACTATTTAGAAAGCCGAGCGAGGAAGTCGGCTGTGGGCAGAGGCTGTCACGTACCACCTGCCCCGTCAGTCAAAGCTTCGGCAGCTGTTCCCTGTCACCAGGGCCCTTCTGTGCTACGGCCCATCCATCAGCACTAACAGACACTGGCCGCCTGTGTGGTGGGCTAGGGAAGCCACGGACACACAGACTAGTAGTGTGTGTCTCACTGGCCACCAGTTTGGATGGAAGCTCATTTCCAAAAAAGGAGACCAGGCACCAACTCCTTGGTCTTTTCATTAGACCATTAACCAAAATATATTCTCAAGAGAATTATTTAGATTTTGGAGAATCCGTTTTTGACCAAAAATATAGCTATGGAAATGAAGGAGAGTTGCACATTTTAACCCAAAGAGACACGATGGTTAACTGAGAGGTGAGAGAGCTTCCTCCACCAGATACCAGTTATCAGCACTGGCTTGTCACTGAAGAAGCCTTTTCCGGTTGGACACAACAATGCAAAAGAGACTGGAAATCACAGGCATTCCTTTCGTGATGATGCAGCAACCTGCCAAAAGGGATACATCCCAATTCTGTTCACAGACAAGCCTCCAACACTTTCCTTTTTCCCTTGTTGTATTCCAGAGACATCCTTAGAGGAACAGATAGATTTGAGGGCATTAGTATCACTGTCTGATTACTGTGCTGACATTTTTAAAGTGCCATTAATCATAGGAAATGAACCTTAATGATGTAGAAAAATACCCAGCCAAGGAATATCAAGAAAGTGAGCTGCAGCCCAATCTTCAGATGAAATGGAAGGAAAACACATCTTACCCCTTTAATTGGTTTTTTCTTAATCACCTTAATACTGAACCACAAAAGCTAAGTAATTGTGAGATAGCTGTTCAAACAAGGGAAATGGTAAACATAGCAAAGGGAAATTGAGAAAGGCAGATACTTGTATTTTGTAAATATTGCAGCTATATATGTATAAAGCTTATAAAAATAATATAGATCCTAAGCTTATGCAATTGCAGTCTTACTTGCTTTCATCACTTCCATTTTGGAAGAAATTTAGTTTTTCTTTTTGATAGCCCCTGCTGTATTTTTTTCCTGCTGATGCTGAATATACTTAATATACTGGATTTAAATTAGACCATGTGAGGCTTGACTGTTGATGCAATTTGAGAATGGTTAAGCCGATAGTGTGCCTGCCCAGGTAACACCTTCATCATGGGCACCCAAAGGTAAAAAACAGCGATGCAGTGCGTGGCTCGAGCAATTCATTCGTCAGACACTGGCAGTGCTTGTTGGGTATTTTGTATCATTAATTCATTGTTGATAAAAAAATAATTTAACTTCAAATACATTTTCCTAACTGAAATTTTAGGAAACATGGGGAAATGTACGTGTCCTTATTTAGGAAAGACGTATGACAGGAATCTTGAATGAACCTTACGCTATAAAATGTATCTGATGCTGACTCTGAGCAGGTACGTCATTGGAAAGTAGCACAAGAACCTAAATCCATCTCTTCCCCCTCTTTTTCCCAAGATCATCTTTCTGTTACATCATGGGATACATAGTAGATTTCTAATAAATAAAAATTGGTAGATTGAGATGACTGAATATTCGGGTGAACTGTTTAAGGAAATTAGAAAATAGGTAATATTATTAATGTGTTGGGCATCTTTTTTCCCCCTGCAGGTTTTTATCGTTCCTTGGAGGAACACTGTGTGCGATTGGAAAGCCTGAGATGCAGCAAAAAGTAAAATCATTCGTTGAACAGGAAGGAGTAGAGAAAATTGCAGAACGACTACAAACAACAGTCCACACCTTACAGATCATCATAGATGGTCTCAGCCAGCCTGAAAGCTTTGACTTTCGGACAGGTAAACAGTTGAACTTGAATAATAGCACCTTTCATTTGTGTAGCTCCCATTAATCTGCTCCGGTCCTCAAAGCAATCCTATGCCATAGATCAGTTACTAGTCTTCCATTCTACACATGGGAAAACTAGAGCATGGAAAACTTCTTCAAAGTCATGTCAGTTACTTACTGTCCAGAGCCAAAGCTAGAAACCAGGTCTCTTGAGTCCTCATGCCCTGCTTGCTTTATAAGTGCATTATCCATGTGCTGCTGTGTGCATGGAGACACACGTTTTTCATAAGCCTTTTGTGAACGTTTTTATATCTCAAAGGAACCAGAAGTCCAAGGTAAAACATTCAGGTCACAAACTAAAAAGTGAATCTTCTTCCTGAATTACAGCCTCCCGAGTTCCTAGATTTTGTGTCAGTGAACACATTGAACAAATAAGATACTATCTCTCTGTTGATTTTTCCTTCTAATTGGAAGTGCTCTCAGCTTTCAGCACAGGTAGATGGTCAGGGAAGTATGACAGCCACAGTTGTTGAGAGCAGTGACCCAGTGAGAAAGAATTAAGGTATCCATTTCCCAGGGATATTTGAATAGGAAGCCCTGAGATTTGAATGAACCTGCACTTGCCTCATAGCTCGTTTTATGACACCACGTTGAGGGCTCGGCCCTGTTCGTTCTGAGAAATGCTGTGTTGCGGGAACTGGACGTGTTGCTTTGAAAAGGTTTAAGGGAATATAAAAACACCCAGCCAGCAAGCGTGTTGCACTTTTACCTCAACTTTTCAGTAAGTTTGAAATGAATTATTTTTAAAGTTGGAGAAAAGTAAAGTAAAAACAGCAAGAGCAATGCCAAAAATGTAGGAGTAGAAGCGTCCAGCGGTCCATCCGAAACGTCATGTGGCAGGAACACTAGGTAGAGCAGTGGTTCTCGGACAGTGGTGCCTGCAGCCCCTGCATCGGAAGGCTGGCCAGGATGCGCTAGAGCTCTATGTCTTTTTTTTTTCCTGTCTTGGTGCTGATTGTTCTATTAATGCAGTTACACTGTAGACTCAGGACGTATATCAACTCTCAATAAAATAACAAGTAACTAAGTAGCAACCCTCATCTGGTGATGCCCCTTGTTGAGCCGAAACCAGATACGCATGGGCTCTTGCACTGAGCTTACTAGTTATTGCAGTTTTTATTATTGTGACAAGTGACATTTCAAATAGGTCTCTTTGAACACACTTTGCAACTGACCTATGCCCTAGTGTAAGTCAGTTTTCAAGGTGTTTGAGAACTTTTCATTTTAATACTTGAAACATCCCCAAGGAGGAAAGCAGACAGTCTGACTTTTGAAGGGCTAGATAGTATTTTGGCTGTTTCTGCACTACATTGCTTATGTCACATTTCTTTTTTCCATTTTCTCAAAAGCATTTCCCCTCCTGGTGCCTTATTTGTACTTTCATCCTGGCTTCTGTTCTCTCAGTGACATAGTTCTGTTTTACTAACACCTGCTTGCCACTTAATTTCCATAATTGGGTTCGTCATAAGCAGCCTGGTGACAGAGGACTGGATATGTCCCTTCCCAAACAAAATGGTAAAGTCTGCCTGGTACCTGGTGGATTTTCTGGTTTGTCAGTGGCCCAGACTGCCTTCAGGAACATTAAGTAGTTAGATCCTGACTCCGATTGTCCACGTAAAATTGAACAATGCAGCTAATCAGGAACCGTTGGGGAATCTGTACCAGCGGGGCCTCTACAGGAAAAAGTGGGGAGGATAGTTTCCAAGCATAAAAACAATTCTTATGGGGCCTCGGAGACCATCCTACCTCTCACCCTGATCAATGACTTAGTTTCTTTGCTTTGACATAGTCATTGCCGGGTGTACTGTTACATTACAGTAAGTTTCTTGCTTTTGGAATGCACTGCTTTGGCGTCAGGTGAAATTCTACAGAATCAGTTCCAGTGTTAGCATATTCCTACTTTATGAGGAAAATGAGATTTGAGGTTTAAAGAGGGCTTTTGTTTTGTTTTACAGGAAAAAGGTGAGTTTGTAAAAAATCTTGATTTCAGTGTGGTTGGGCTGGGGAAGGGGAACAGAGAGGTGACCAGTTGTTAATACAAATGTAAAGGATAGCTTCAGCAAGTAATCAGGATAAAGCCAACAGCTGTGGAGGAAAAGGAAATGGATGGGTGGAGGGGAAAATGAGGTCTTAGTAAAAGGAGATCCAAGCATAGAATGTGTTCTTTGTTACTAGAATCAACATTCAGTAATCCTAGGGAAGGGGGCGGAGAGGAGCAAGGATTCTTGGAAGCCAGAGATAATCCAAGAGCCCCACTTAAACTGTTAGTTCTAACCTTCTCCCTCATAAAACCTTTGTTTTTGTTTTGTTTTAACTAGAGCCGAAATGATTCCTTGGCATGCTTTATGCCCCCCATTTGGGGGATAGTGTTCAAGAACAGAGAAGGGAAAGAGGGCTGTGAGGAGCTTGAGAACAGAGAGCCACGTGTCTTCACCTTTGCATCTCTAGCAGCCGGCAGTGCCTGGCCAGGGGACGATAGTAGGAATCAGCAACTGTTTGATGACTTGAATTAGAAGAAGAAAGACTAGGTACTAGCTGATCTTGGTTTCTGAGCCATAGATCATCAAGAATCCATAAATTTTGATTGAATATATTCAAAATGGATAGAAATGAATTCCTGAGCTCCGAATTGGTGGGAAGAAGTGAGATCAGAGAACATTTGAATTTCATCCACATTTGACCAAATGTTGATGTACTTTCTACCAGCTTTAAAAAGTTTGAGAATCCAGGCACTGGGTAAAATCTCCCAATCTTCTATCTCCAAGGGTCGTACTCTCTCAGCGGTTTAGCCTGATTTAGCCTTGTATTCATTGGACAAACATTTTCTAGTCATCTCCTCGTAAAGAAGCAAATAAGAGTCAGTCCTTAATATAGCGCTAATGTGCACATGTTAGTGAGATAGAGTTTAAGGAGAAGTGAGTAAATTTTCTTAAGTTGTTTTTACTGTGAAAATGCTGGCTCTCCAACAAGGATGCACGTCCTCTGAAGGCAGGCCTGTGTCTTCAGCTCCTTCGTGCGCCCCTTGAATGCTTGATCCTGGTCTGGGCACGTGAGTGAGATGCAGTGAATACATACTCTCGGTTATGCCGTGTCTGGGAAGTACAGTACCTTATTATTTCCACTAAGTCTCTTTTTTTCCCCCCTTTCCTTGTAGATTTTGTTAAACCCGATTTTAAGAGAAGCATAGTCTGCTTGAAAGATCTGCAGGTCGGGACAGTTCTTACAGGCAAAGTGGAGAATGCCACCTTGTTTGGGATTTTTGTGGATATAGGAGTGGGGACAGCAGGGCTGATCCCCATACGAAATATAACAGAAGCCAAACTGTCTAAAACGAAGAAGAGAAGGAGCCTGGGACTTGGCCCCGGAGAAAGAGTGGAAGTCCAAGTGCTCAACATCGATGTGCCCCGATCCAGGATTACCCTGGACCTCATCCGGGTGCTGTAAGTGCCCCATAGCGGCCAGACACGTTATTTCCTTGTCTCTACAGGTGGGCAAGAATAAGCCAGATGTTTGTGACCTTCTGTTGGATAGAAGATGAGAACGAAGGCACTTGATATCAGAAGTATTTTCCAAACACTTGCCTAATTTTCCTTTCTGAATAAATAGAAAACTAATAATTTGGTATCTTTTTTCTTTAAAGAAAACAACTAATAGGCATCCTTATGTGGCTTTATGTAGTAATGATTTTCTGACCAAAATGTTATTTTTTGTAACTCACCTTTGACTCCTTTTGACTTTTGTATAAGAGATTATTTCACTGCTACTTGCCCATTTGCCTTGCTGGACTTGTATGGAATTATCTTCCTGACTTGATTTATAGTGTTTAATTCTTCCTTTTTATATATTTTTTAAAATCAGACCTTTTAGATTTGATTCATGATTTTCCCTTGCCAAGCCAAGCAAAAATATATCAGTAAAACAGACCCTGATGTGTTTGTAACCCTCAAGTGGATGGCTCAAAACATTTCTCAGAAGGCTGTATGTATTGATCACGTCAATAAAGTTTTGTGGCTAGTGACATTGTTTTTGCTATGATGTTTCAGTGAGTGACCTGCAGGTCATTTTGATCGAAGGAGGTGTGGCACACACCTGTACAAGTTTTATATAAATCAGCTGTGCTTTGCGGGAAGAAGGGAGCCTCTGGAAATTTGGAGAATAACTTTCTCTTTGATTTAGCATGGAAGGCTATATTCTCTCTTAAGCATGAGAATTAAACTTCAGAATGGAATAGAAGTGATCTTCCTAAAGATTGAATAGCGATCACATGTGAAAGGGCAAGACAAACAGTAGATAAAGCAAGGGACTCTAGTTTCATTCAGTGGAGGTGGTAAGTATTAGCATGCCCACTCAGGGTCAAAATGATATACATAGAGCCCAGGCTGGATTGGTGTCTTGTCCATTCAGGCTGCTGTGGTTCACTTAATGAGTGGGGTCAGTGAGTTAGGGTTTTCTCTGTGTGTAGTGAGTGGAGGATGGTTACTAAGACAAAGATGGATCCTGCTTTTTTGCCTGGGACAGTCCTGGTAAACACTTAGTGTCCTGGCATAATTTTTAATAGCGCTTCTTTTTATTTCCAAAGCACCCCATTTTGAATAATAAATCCTATGACCACCTTAGTAGTAAGGCACTTACAAAGTGGTAAATTGGGCTGTGTTTATTGACAATTCTGCTTGATGGTTTGCTCTCCTGGGAGAAGGAAAAGGGAGAATGGGGAAGGGGGGGTGCAAGGATTAAGAAGCACAAATTGGTAGTTACGGAATAGACGAGAATATTAAGAACACTATAGGAAATAAAATAACCAAAGAACTTATGTGCATGACCCATGGACATGAACTAAGGATGGGGGAGGGTTGCTGGAGGAAATGGAGGGTACTGGGTGGAGGAGGGGGAAGAGGGAGAAGTTGGGACCAACTGTACTAGCATAATCAATAAAATATGTTTTAAAAATTAAATTAAAAACTATATGAAGCTTTCCAGCTGTTGGACATAGATCTTTTTAATGCTGTAGATTCCTCAAAAGTTTTATTATTCAAGTTCTGTTTTCCTAGCAATTTCATTTCTGAAATGCTTTTTCTTTCTTGCTTGCTAGTGTTCAACTAACAGTGAGTCTTAACGTTGTAACTTTAAGTTGATTGTCCTACTCACTCCTCCCAATGTTTTTCCTGTTTCATAACTTGTAGGTCAGTGATGAGTGAGTGATATAAACCTGAAGAGTTCTATCTTGAAGCCTGCAATGTAATTTCAAATAAATGCTATTTTTAAATTGAGATATAATTGACATATGAGGTCTGTCTAGAAAAAGTCCAACCATTGTTAATATTACAAGAACGGTTTGTACAACATTGATGTAACCTGGCAGCCAAGGAGAATGGACTGGAATATGCATGTTGAACAATGACGACTTCACTGTACTAGTCCGTGGGGGCAGTAGATGTTGTTGAGTGAGCATGTGTACTTTGTGGCTGTTGCATTCAAAATGACTGAGCAAGTAGAACAACAGATCTGCATCATATTTTGCATTAATCTTTAACATTCCTCTGCAGAAACTATCCCCTTGATTCAGAAGGCCACAGCTATGGGCAACTGGTGATTGGCAGCTTCATCACGACAGTGTGCCCATTCATGCATCACGTCTCATGCAGAGTTTTTTGGTGAAACATCAAAATCACCCAGGTGACTCAGCCCCGCTATAGCCCAGATTTGGTGCCCTGCAACTTCTGGCTTTTCCCAAAACTAAAATCACCTTTGAAAGGGAAGAGATTTCAGACCGTTGATGAGATTCAGGAAAATACAGTGGGGCAGCTGATGGTGATTGGGAAAACTGTATGAGGTCCCAAGATGCCTGCTTTGAAGAGGACTGAAGCATCATTGTCCTATGTACAATGTTCCTTGTTTCTTGTATCTTTTTCAATAAATGTCTTTTTCATAGTACATGGCTGGATACTATCTGGACAGACCTCACATACCATTTTACTAGTTCTAGGTATACAGCATAATGATTTGAGATTATATATGTATTTTTATGTGTGTGTGTGTGTGTGTAAAGCCTGACATGGTGGAGATTCTATAAGGTCTACTCTAGGAGAAGAGGGGCATGTCTGATTCATCTCTTAACCCCAGAATGTACCATGGTGCTTGGCGGTCAGTATATTCAACTAATCCTAATCTCTATTCTGTCAATAATCCATGGTGTGCCTTTGAGCTGATATCTTTATACTTCTCTGGGCCTCCTTTTCCCAAGTTTAGAAAAATGGGCATTATTCCTGCCTTTATGAAGCTTAGAATCTATTGAGGAAAAAAGTACCGTTAATCAAAGAGTCACATAAAAATATAAAATTACAACCATGTAAGTGATATAATGGTGACAGCATTTAACAGACAGATTGACCTATTAGAAAAATGTTTCAGTGGGTTTTGAGTGAGATGTAAATGATGACCAGAAGCTAACTAGGACAATTGTTTTGTTGATATTAACAAGAATTTTCATAAATGGTGGTGAGAAGCTTATTGGAGGAGGTTTAAGAGAGTAGGAGGAGGTCGTTTGGAGACGGTGACTACAGGCCATTTTTTCAGGGGCTCTGGCTGTAAAGGAAGAGAAATAGCACAGAGGCTGGAAGAGGAAAAAGGAGTCCAGAGACTGTGTGTGTGTGTGTGTGTGTAAAACTAGTAGTATACACAAATGGAAATGATCCAATAAAATATGAAAATTTGATACAGGAGAGTTACTGAGATGATTTCCCTGAGTAGATCTAGAGTTCAGGTGGAATCTAATGCGCAAGAGATTGGTCTAAGATAGGAATACAAAGAGTTCATTGTAACAAGAGGGATGATTGAATATATGGGCACAGATGTAGGTAGGGAGATACAGTATTGGGAGCTCATGAAAGGTCTTGTTGTATTGCTTCTTTTTTTTCACTTTGGAATATAAAGGAACGTCACCAAATTAGACTAAAGTTCGGAAGAGAGAGAGTTGGAAGTTTGAGAAGAAAGGAACAAGTAAGAAAAGGATGAGAGTGAAAAGTCTAGGGAGATAGAATATATTCAGTAGTTTACAGTGTTAAATGTTCACTTCAGGTTAGTGATCAATTGACTGTAGGATCAGTTATGTATTTTCTTCAGCCACATCAACTGTGTGGGCACAGGACCTGATGATGTAAAGAGATAGATGAGGTTTGGGAATTTGCCAAATGAATGCACTATAGAAGGGCAGAGAAGTTGAGGACATGTGGACAAAGAATGTATTGACCATGGAAATTAAGCTCAGTAGGAAGAAGAGTAACAGTGTAAGAAGAGTGGGACGAGGCAGAGAAAAAGTATAGGATTAATGGCTTGTAGGTCATCATGGAGTTGGAGGAATGTTAGAGTGGGATTAATAGAGGACATAATGGGTGGAAAAGAGTAGTTGTCATGAGTAGGATACTTCGAAACTACTGTTTTGGGGGATTGCAGTTTGGGTAATTACAAAGGGTAAGGAGCGGGAATCACGGGAATAAGTAGCAGAGGTTGGGGACAAAGATAAGATCATTAGAGAAGTGGACGTCAGGGAACTGAGTTTAAGGAAGGGTTATCATGTGGATAATGGTTTTAGGAGGCTGTCACAGAAACGTGGGCATAAAATAATGGTGGCTTGGACCAGAATGATAGCGATTAAAACAGTGAGAAGTGGTGTGTTTATGGATATAGCTGGAAGGTGAAGGTGGAGCCACACAGTATTTCCTGGTGTATTGGATGTAAGATGTGAGACAGACAGGAGTCTTAGGATGTCTTCGGCCTAAGCAAGCAGATGGATGAAATTGTTATCTGCTGACATGGGGAAGGAAGGCGGCGGCAGGGCAGTTTTGGCGAAGGAGTTCATTATGGACAGGTTACATTGAGATAAGCATTAGATATCCAAGTGGAGATGTCAAGTAGACAGTCGGCTATTTCAATCTGAAGCTCAGCAGAGAGGACGGTGCTGGAAATGTAAATTGGAGGTCACCGGCATGTGACTGTACTTGCAGTCGTGAGACTGAATAAGATCACCAATGAAATGAGTAGGAAATTAAGCAGAGAAGGGATTTCAGGAAGGACTGAGTTGTTGAAAAAGTCAAGGCACTCAGCTATAGATGGTTTGAACATCTCTGTAAGGGCAGGGACTTTTTCTTTCATGGCAGGGCGTATTCGGAATTCTCCCTGTCTTCCTTAGTAAGGGAATTCCGATTTGAGGAGAGCAGTAATGTAACTCTGGATGTGGATGTGGCCATGTGATACAGTTCTGGCCAGTGACTATAAGCAGAAGTCATAGGATGGGATTCCAGGAAAGCTGGAAAGATGCGGCGGTCAGGCTCGGCTCTCACGCTTCTCTTGTCCTTTGCCCTTGCCCTCCTTCCTGCTCGGACTGCAGAGAGAATGCTGGCTGGGAGAGCCAGAGGTCAGACAGTGCCTGCTGAACAGAATGAAAATTCGTGAATCCACCTTGACATTGTGGAGTCACTAAAATAGCCCTGAACTGCCTGCTCTGGACTGCACATTATGTATGAAAAACAAAAGCTTCATTCACTTCAAAGCTATAGGGGGGAGGAGGGGTTACAGCAAAAGGTATTTTCTAATAACATTTGTGAGGTGCCTGATTATATCTCCCCCCACCCCCACATAGAAAAATGCCCAGCATGTGCTAGGCATTCAGTACATTGATTGATTAGGTGAATAAATATCCAATAAAAGAGTTAAGTAAAATGGTTGAATACAAATGTTCAAAGAAATTCAATTTTCTCTTAATCATATTAGACAATATGGTGGAATAAAAGTTTTATTTATTACAACATACTGTAAGTATCTAGAAATAACAAGCAATATATAAGATCAATATGAAGGAAAATTATAAAATGTTACTAATGAATGTTAAAATAACAGCAGAATGCATTAATGTATACCATGCTCTTAGGTTGGAAGATGTAGGGTTGTGGAAAGATCAGTCTTCCAAAAATTATTTTTTATATATATATCTAGTTTTGCCAAAATTCCAGTCATTCTGATCGGCTTTGCTTTTGTTCGTGTGTTTGTTTATTCAAACCTAAATTAAAAATAAAAATTATTTAGAAGAGTGTGTGAAAAAAGTCAAATCAGTACCTTAAAAGAATAATTGACTTGGATGGTATGGGGGAATTTGTCCTACCAGGTATTAAATTATACTTAAAAGCTGTCATCGTTTAAACAGTCTGGTTAATAGAAATAGAAGAGTGGAATAAACAATTCAAAATCAATAGGAATTTAATGTATGTTAAAAGTTGTAAAAATCATATTGCCATACTACACACAAAAATAAATTCCAGATGGATTAAATATGAATAAAATTTTAAAAGAAGAACAAGCAAACATAGAAAGGCTTTGAGAAGCGATCGACTAGGCATGGTGTGGAATGCAAGAAAAAATTGAGGAAACATGGGCCTATCGACCTAAATTTCCACCCAGAAGACATTTATTCGACACTTATGATGAGCCCCTATGCCAGCGGCTGAGAATGGAAGATGAATGTGGTATCTTTTGAGGATGTCTGTGGCCTAGTTGGAATTTAAGCTGCAGCAAAGAATACTTGAAGCTAAACGTCATGGACATCTGGGGGTTAAGCCGGGCTGCTGTCTGCTTCAGAATGCAGGGTCATCCCCTCTCGTTTGACGCCCCAAGGCCCCTGGAATGCTTGGATTTGGATCCACGGAGTGCTGACGTTGAAGTGTCTCTATATCTAACCCTGACCTCTGAATTAGCACTTGTGTTAAAATTGGAGATGGAAAGAGCGGACAGGACGGAAAAGCCAAAATATATTTAGTCAATTTTTTCGTCTTGGCTTCCTGCCTAAAATCAGTCATAATGAGCTGGATTTAAATAACAGATCGTGGAGACTTTCTGAATGACTGGGCTCATTGCCAAAGCTGTCTGTTCCACAGGAAGAAAGATATAGATTTCTTCCCACTCATTTTATATGGTGAGGATGATTCTGTGCGTGAAGGCTGGGTTTATTATTTAAGGGGAGAGTGGGATAAGCAGACCCTGATCCTGTCAGCACTAAAAATTACCTTTTTGAGAAATAAATTTAAAACCCACCCCCAGGAAAGATTTTCTATTCTCTTACCTCATATCAAGAATCTAAATAAGGATTGTAATATCCCCCAAAAAATATTTTTAAAGGAAAAATTCTCACCCTAAAGAAAGGAAATATATTATTAATCTAAACACTACAGGGGAAACCTCTCAGATACCAGAGAGTTCGTCACAACTATATGGCTTATTGAATGTGACATGTCTGAAGTATTATGTAGCTCAATCCTAGCAGAAAAACCTAAAGTTAAAGACAGAATGGCCAGGGGAGAGATGGGGGATAGAGAGAGGGAGAGAGCAATGGAAGAGCCCAATGTTTTTGGAGCACCAAGCTTTGAGTCTTGTTTTATCCAAGCCATTAGGCCAAATAAAAGTCTCTCAATTTATTGCAGTATTTTGCAAAAGTAACAGATGGATGAAATCCTGCTACTGAAAGCCTCCCAGTTCTGACAGACTTTCCACATCCCCGTAGGCAGGCCCTCAGTAACTTTCCCAAGGGAGCAGGCCTTGGGATGTCTTCCTCTGGTCCCAGTGATTGGTTCTTTGATCATTTGACATCTGCCCACCTGCTTCCCAGGTTGAAGTCTCTTGGCAATGAAGGAGAAGGCAGCACAGTGAAGTCAAAACCAATGTTTGTTCAAGTTCCCCGTTTCACAGCATTAAAGTGATTCCAGGAAGCTAAAACTCAAAATGCCAGTGTAGTCAAATTGTGTGTCATTTACTTCAGTAACCCCCCCCCCCAAAAAAAAGAATTTCTGGTAAGATAGACTGTCACTTTATCTGTAGCACCCACAAGAAATACCTGCAGTTATATATATATATATAGTAAAAAGTAAAAAAATGAAATATAAAAGTTGGAAAACAAAAGCCGTGTGTAATTTGAGAAGCAGTCACCTTTTATACTTTATCCCCAGCCTTTTTCTATGCATATCCTCCTTCATAACACAGGTTTTTAACAAATCGGGATCCGATTATATATATTGTTTGACTTTTTCTCTTTACAGTGTAGCATGTGTGTCTTTGCATACCGGCATCTCCATTATCTACCCTCATATGTTTCGCTGTGTGTGTGTAACCCACAGCATGGAGCTGCAGCAAATGCCATGGAAGGTTGTTCTAGTGGTAGTACTCTGCCAAAGTATATGCATATTGAAATGTAATAGCTATTGTAAGAAACCCAGTAGAGTAATGATAAATATTGTCATAAAACTTTGTTTTCACTTGTGCATGTCTGTGTGTGTGTGTGTTGGTACTGGGTTAAGATGTAAAATACGTTCTTTATTACAGGTTGACATTTTTAAGGAAAGTGACAGCTGAGGCGGGGAGGCACTTTTCTCTGTGAGAGTAGTTCTTTCTGTTCCCCAAGCTCAGGCTGTTCCCTCTCACTGCAGAGCCTCTGTGGGTGTCATGCCATTCCTTCTGCCTGGAACAGCCTCCCTTTGCTCTGCTCTCCGCTCTCTCGGGTCCCAGTGATTGGCTCTCAGCCCAGGTGGCATTTCTCAGAAGAGCCTTACTGGACTCCCAGACTAGACCAAGTTCATCCTTGCATCATGTAACTTCACTTCCTTCATGTAGTTTGTGACTCTTCATTTCCGTACGTGATACCAGCACTTACCCAGTGTCTTCCTCTGCAGGTCGGAAGTTCCCTAAGGATGGCGGCCTTGCATACGCACCGCTGTTCATGGTCACCTGGAACTTCCTCTCCCTTTTATTCATTCCTTACCTCCTGATGTTGACCCCATCTAAATCATTGTTTACCTTGATTCCTCCAGATAGTGTTCCGCCTTGGTCTCTGTCTTAGCTCAGGTCCTTTGGAAAACAGACCATGAGAAAAAGTTTATGTACACTAGTTTTCTTGGGGTTCATAATCCCAAGGAGGGAGGAGCAAGGGAAAACAGGTAGTGAATCCAGGAAGATGAGAGTGTAAAGCAAAGTGCTGTGTACAGCCTCATAAGAAAACACTGCAGATTTCTTTATCACCGGTTCGTCCTTGAGGACACTATACAGAACAATGGTGACTTAGCGTGGAAGGGTAGAAGGAAGGTAGGGAAGAAAAGTTTACCTACTGTCTCCTTCCTGTCTCCAGTTTCTTACAGGCCGAAGTTCACCTACCAGGCATTGATTCCCCATACTTCCAGGTTTTATTGCTTGGCTTCTCTGGACAGCTGCTAAGGATGTGGAGGTCAGACCCTGTGCTGGAGCTACTTTGAACCCACTGCTCAGGTGTGATGAGGCCTCACTGAATTCTGGACCTACCCTGACTCCCCCAGCAAGCAGCGGTGACTGAGTAGCAGTCAGGCTTCCTATGGAGCTTTTGCCTGGCGGAGGCGGGGAGGGAGTGGTCACACAGAGAGGCGGGGTGAATCTGAGAGTTCATAGGGCCTGTACATCCTCTGCAGCATTAGAATTGAGGTTCTTCCAAACTAAACTAGCTTGCCTGATCCACTAGATGGTGGATGCCCAGCATCCCTCCCTTCTCCCCGCCTCCCCCCAGTTTACTTTTATTCTGTCCTTGTGGAACTCAGCTCCAAGCCAGGCTACCCAACCTGCTCTCAGGGAAACCAGCCCCAGAACCTCTGCATCCCCAGCCTCACAATTTGTAACAGCACGGGGTACCCTCGGTGTTAAAAGCCCTCTATTTCTTCATCGTTGACAAGGTTCTCTTAGATCATTTCCTTCCCACCTAGATGTCTCAGAACACTGAGTGGAGGCTACACTTCCATTTAAGAAAGAAAGTAGAAATTCAGAAGATTGGGGTGATCCCTCTGCCTCATGGAGAGTTTGGCTCCTGTGTGATTGATACTGGAAGCTGTTGGAGTTGAAAGTGGACTTGAGTCAAAGGCCAAGAAAACTAAAACTGACCATTAATTGGCCTTTAACCCATCACATCTTTCAGGGAAGAAAACATAGCCCTCCATGCTCCACCCTATCCCCAAGATAAAAACATCAAAAACCCTAGGAGAGGATAGGCAAAAGCAGACTGTGCATGTCTAATTTGACAAAGGGTTATTTAAAAATAAATTGCTCAAGGCAAAGCACAGTTGAAGGCAGTTCCTTTGGGCTTTGGCCAACTCTTCACTACTACAGTCTGCTGGCCCTAGTGAGCAGAGCCAGGACCAAGGAAAACAGTCTTCAATCAAAAATTTTGCCTTCAGAAATTTTACCTTGCTCTTGTTTGGGTTTTGGTTTTCGTAACAGCTTTATTGAGATATAATTCACCATTTAAAGGATACAAATCAATGATTTTGAGTATATTCAGAGTTCTGTTGTATAATCACCACAATAAATTTTAGAACATTTTCATTACCTTAACAGAAAGCCCTGTAGCCATTAGCAATTGCTCCATACACTCAGCCATAGGCAACCACTAATCTGTGGTATGGATTTGCCTCTTCTGGACTTTTCATATAAATGAAATAATACGCTATGTGGTCTTTTGTGGCTGGCTTCTTTCACTTAGCATAATGTTGTGTAAGTTCACCCATTTGTAGTACTTCATTTCTTATTGCTAAATAATCTGTGTATACTACATTTCATTTATCAGTTGATGGACATGTAGATTGTCTTCTACTTTTTGGCTCAAATGAGTTATTCTGCCATGAACATTTATGTACCAGTTTTGTATAGACATGTTTTCATTTCTCTTGGGAATATAATCAGGAGTGGAATTGCTGTATTAAGTGATAATTCTGTGTTTAACCTTTCGAGAAAATGACAGAATGTTCCAATGTGGCTGTTACCATTTTAAATTCTTACTAGCAATGCATAAGAATAATATTTTGTCCGCATCCTTGTCAACACTTGTTATTTTATGTAGTTTTGATTATAGTCATTCTCATAGGTATGATGTGGTTTCACATTATGGTTTTAATTTGCATTTCCCTCATGGATGATAAATGTTGAGCATCTTTTCATATGTTTATTGGCCGTTTGTGTTATCACCTTTGAAGAAATGTATATTCAGACTCTTGCCACTTTTTAATTAGGTCATTTTTCTAAATTGTAGTAGTTCTTTATTCTAGATGTAAGCCCCTTATGGATATATGACTTACAAAACTTTCACCCATTTTGTGGGCTTTCTATTCACTTTCTCGATAGTGTTCCTTGAAGCACAAAAATTTTAATTGTTATGGTGTTCAATTTATTTTTTATTACTTATGATTTTTGTGTCATATTTAGGAAACTGCGTAAATGGCTTAAATGCTCCAACCAAAAGACAGAGGGTAGCTGAATGGATAAGGAAACAAGGCCCATATATATGCTGCCTCCAAGAGACACATCTCAGATTGAAAGGTACAAACAGACTAAAAGGGATGGAAAAAGATATTTTATACAAATGGAAAGGGGAAAAAAGCTGGGTAGTAGTACTTATATCCAATAAAATAGACTTTAAAACCAAGGCTAGCCCTGGCTGCTGTGACTCAGCGGACTCAGCACTGGCCTACAGACCAAAAAAGTGCTGGTTTAATTCCCAGTCGGGGCACATGCCTGGATTGCAGGCCAGGTCCTCAGTTCGGGGAGAGCGAGAGGCAACTGATCAATGTTTCTCTCACACATGGATGTTTCTCTCCCTCTCTTTCTCCATCCCTTCTCTTCTCTCAAAAAATAAACAAATAAAATCTTTAAAAAAAAAATAAAACCAAGGCTTTAGGAAGAGACAAAGAAGGACACTACATAATGGATAAAGGGAATAATCCAACAAGAGGAAATAACCTTAGTAAACATTTACACACCCAAGATAGGAGCACCTAAATATGTAAAGCAAACCTTAATGGACATAAAGGGAGAGATAAAAAAAAAAATAGAGGCATAATTGAGGAAACTAACACCTCATTTGACTTCAATGGATAGATATTCCAGACAGAAAATCAACAAGGAGACAGAAAGCTTAAATGACACACAAGATCAAATGGATTTAATCGATATCTTCAGAGCATTTCATCACAAAGCAGCAGAATATACATGCGTTTCAAGTGCACATGGAACATTTTCTAGGACACAACACATGTTAGTTCACAAAACAAGTCTCAATAAATCTGAGAAGATTGAAGTCCTATCAAGCATCATCTTTGACCACAATTCTATGAAACTGGAAGTCAATCACAAGAAGAACACTGAAAAACACACAAAGACATGGGAGCTAAATAACATGTTATTAAACAATGAATAGGTCAACAAGATCAAGGAAGAAATCAAAAGATACCTTGAGACAAATGAAAATGAGGACACAATCCAAACTCTGTGGGACACTGGGAAAGTAATCCTAAGAGGGAAACTCATAGTGTTACAGGCCTATCTCAAAAAATAAAAACCCACACACACAAGAAAAATCTCAAATAAACAATCTAACTCTACACCTAAAGGAACTTGAAAAAGAACAACGAACAAAGCCCAAAGTGAGTAGAAGGAAGGAAATAATTAAGATCAGAGCAGAAATAAAGAGTCTAAAAATATGATACTAAAGATCAATTAATCCAAGAGCTAATTCTTTGAAAAGATAAAAAGATTGACAAACCTTTAACCAGACTCATCAAGAAAAAAAGTGAGAGTACCCAAATAAAATCAGAAATAAAAGAGGAGAAATAACAACTGACACAAAAGAAATACAAAGGATTGTAAGAAAATATGAACAACTATATGCCAACAAACTGGACAACATGGATGAAATGGATAAGCTCCTAGAAACATAGAATCTTCCAAAACTAAATCAGGGAGAATCAGAGAATCTGATAGACAGATTACACCTAGAAAAATTGAAGCAGTAATCAGAAAACTCCCAACAAAAGCCCTGGATGGCTTCACAGATGAATTTTACCAAACGTTCTGAGAACTAACACCTCTTCTTCTCCAACTATTTCATAAAATTCAGGAGGAAGGAAGGCTCCCAGACTCATTTTATGAGGCCAGCATTATCCTAAATCCAAAACCAGGTAAAGGCACTACAAAGAAAGAAAATTATAGACCAATATTGCCAATGAATATAGATGCTAAAGTCCTCAACAAAATATTAGCAAACCGAATACAGCATCAAAAAGATCATACACCACAATCAAGTGGGATTTATTCTGGGAATGCAAGTTTGGTACAACATTCACAATCAGTAAATGTGATTCACCACATAAACAAAGAGAAGGATAAAAACCACATGGTCATATCAATTGATGCAGAAAAAACATTTGATAAAACCCAGCACCCATTTATGATAAAAAAAACTCTCAGCAAAGTGGGATTAAAGGGAACATACCTAACCATAATAAAGGCTGTATATGACAAACCCACTTCAAGCATCATATTCAAAGGGAAAAACATACAAGTTTTCCCCTTAAGATCAGGAACAAGACAGGGATATCTGCTTTTCACTTCTGTTACTCAACATAGTACTGGAAGTCCTAGACACAACAATCAGAGAAGAAGAAATAAAAGGCATCCAAATTGGAAAGGAAAAAGTAAAAAGGTCATTATTTTCAGATGACATAATACTCTACATAGAGAACCCCAAAAATTCCACCAAGAAACTACTAGAACTGATAAATGAATTCAGCAAAGTAGCAAGATACAAAATTAATATCCAGAAACCATTTGCATTTTTATATGCCAATAATGAACTAACGGGGAAATTAAGAAAACAATCCCATTCACAATTTCTTCAAAAAGAATAAAATACCTAGGAATAAACCCAACCAGGGATGAAAAAGGCCTGTACTCAGAAAATTACAAGACACTGAAGAAAGAAATAGAACAAGATAAAAATAAGTGGAAGCACATGCTATATTCATGGATAGGAAGAATTAACATCATTAAAATGTTCACACTACCCAAAGCAATTTATAGATTCAATGCAATTCCTATCAAGATTCCAATGACATGTTTCACAGAACTAGAACAAATATTTCAAAAGTTTATATGGAATCACAAAAGGCTCCGCATAGCAACAGTGATCCTTTAAAAAAGGACAAAATTGGAGGAATCATGCTACCTAACATCAAACTGTATTATAAGGCTATGGTAATCAAAACAGCATGATACTGGCATAAAAACAGACACATAGATCAATGGAACAGAATAGAGAGAAATAAACCCACACCTTTATAGTCAACTGATATTTGACAGAGGAAGCAAGCATATGATGGGCTAAATGATGTTGGGAAATTGGACAGATATGTGCAGAAAAATGAAATTAGACCACCTTCTTACACCACACACAAGAATAAATTCAAAATGGATCCAAGACTTAAATGTTAGACCAGATACCATAAAAAAAAATCCTAGAAGAAAACATAGGCAGCAAAATCTCAGACATTGCTGGTAGCAATATTTTATCAGATATATCCCAGGCAAGGGAAACAAAAGAAAAAATAAACAAATGGGACTATATCAAATAAAAGTTTTTGCACAGCAAAGAAAATCATCAACCAAATAAAAAGACAACCCACATAATGGGAGAACATATTCACCAATACATCTGATAAGGTGTTAATATCCAAAATTTATAAAGTACTAACAAAACTCAACACCAATAAAAAAAAAACCCCAATTAAAAAATGGGCAAAGGACCTGAATAGACACTTCTCCAAAGGGGACATACAGATGGTCCATAGACATATGAAAAGATGCTTAACATCATTAATCAGTAGAGAAATGCAAATTAAAACCACAATGAGATACTATCTCACACCTGTCAGAATGGCTATCCTCAATAAATCAACAAACAAGTGCTGGTGAGGATGTGGAGAAAGGGGAACCCTTTTGCACTATTGATGGGAATGCAGATTTGTGCAGCTACTGTGGAAAGCAGTATGGATATAACTCAAAACAAAAAAACGTTTCTGCCTTTTGACCCAGCTATCTCAATTCTGGGAATATAACCAAAGGAACCCAAAATACAACTCAAAAGAACATAAGCGCCCCTATGTTCATTGCAGCATTATTTACAGTCACCAAGATATGGAAGCAGCCCAAGTGTCCATAAGTAAAGGAGTGGACAAAACAACTATGGGGCATTTACACAATAGAATATTACTTGGCCTTTAAAAAAAGAAGAAGAGGAAGAAAAAGAAAATTTTACCCTTTACAACAATATGGATAGACCTAGAGAACATTCTGCTAAGTGAAATAAGCCAGTCAGAGAAAGAAAAATACCATATGATTTCATTCATATGTGGAATCTAATGAACAAACTGAGCTAACAAGGAAAATGGCTACAGGCTCATAGTTGGAGAGCAGATGACAGTGAGGTGGGGGGAGTGGTGAGATTTGAGGGGGGAGGGATTGAGCAAAAAAGGAAAAGGACTCATGGGCGTGGACAACAGTGTGGTGATTGCTGGGGGAAGAGGGTATAAAGGGACTAAATGGTAATGGAAAAAAATATGATAAGGATTAAATTCTTTAAAAAAAAAAGTTGCCTAATCAAGGTCATGAAGATTTACCCCTGTGTTTTATTCTAAGAGTTTAACAATTTTACTCTTAAATTTAGGCCTTTGATCCATTTGGAGTAAATTCGTGTATGGAATGAGGAAGAACTCCAAATGATTCTTTTGACTTACATACAAAAAATCCTAAGAAATCCCTAAAAAACTATTAAAGCTAATAAATGAGTTTGGTAAGCTTGCAGAATACAAGATCAATATAAAAATTCAATTGTGCTCTGGGTGGTATGCCTATCTAGTTATTTCAGAATTATTTGTTGAAAAGACAATTCTTTCCACACTTAATTATCCTGGCATCCTTGTCAATAATCAATTGACCATAGACATGTATGTTCTATCCTATAAACATATAGATTTTATTCCATTGATCTTTATTCCTATGCCAGTACCATACGATCTTGAGTACTATAGCTTTGTATTAAGTTTTGAAATTGTGTGTCTTCCAACTCAGTTAGTTCACAAGTTTGTTTTGGCTATTCTAGATCCCTTGTATTTGCATATGGATTTTAGGATCATTTTGTTAATTTCTGCAAAAAAGCCAGCTGCAATTTTGAAGGGAATTGCTTTGAATCTGTCGATCAACTTGGGGATTATTGCCATTTTAGCAATATGCAGTGTTCCAATCCATAAACATGGGATTTCTTTCCATTTATTTAGATTTTTAGTTTCTTTCAAGAATGTTTGGTTGCTTTCAGAGTTTAAGTTTTGTACTTCTTTTGTTAAATTTATCCCTAAGTATTTTTTTCGTTTTGATGCAATTATAAATGGAATTGTTTTCTTATACTCATTTTCTGAGCATTCACCAACACAATTATGTAGAAATACAATTAACTTTTTATTTTTTATTTTTTAAAATTATCTCATTGTTCTTTTTTAAAAAACGTTTTTTTAAATGTATTTTTAGACAGAAAGGAAGGGAAAGAGAGGGAGAGAAACATCAATATGTGATTGCCTCTCACACACCCTCTACCGGGGACCTGGCCCACAACCCAAGCATGAGCCCTGACTGGGAATTTAACCAGTGACCCTTTGGTTCACAGGCCAGAGCTCAATCCACTGAGCCACACCAGCCAGAGCACAATTGAGTTTTCATATTGATCTTGTATTCTGCAAGCTTACTGAACTCATTTATTAGCTTTAAAAGTTTTTTAGGGATGTCTTAGGATTTTTTGTATATAAAGTTATGCCATCTGTGAATGGAGATAGTTTTACTTCTTTCTTTTCAATCTGAATTCCTTTCATCTCATTTTCTTGCTTAATTGCTGACTAGGACCTTCAATACAATGTTGAACGGAAGTAGTGAGGATGGACATTCTTGTCTTGCTTCTGATCTTAAGGGGAAAGTATTCAGTCTTAAATCATTAAGTATGATTTCACTGTGAGTTTTTTGTACAATCCTTTTATCAGTTAGAGAAAGTTCCCTTCTATTCCTAGTTGTTTTAGTGGGGATATTTTTAAATCATGAAATGGTATTGAATTTTGTCAAGTTGTTTATCTTCATATACTGATGATCAGGAGGGTTTTGTCCTTTATTCTATTAATATGGTATAGTGCATTAATTAACTTTCAGGAGTTAAACTAATGTTGCATTCCTGGGATAAAGTCTATGTGGTCCTGATGATTTCATGGGTTGAATTGTGTGCCTCCAAAATTCATATGTTGAAGTTCTTACCCCAGGTACTTCAGAATGGGACCTTATTTACAAATAGGGTCATTGCAGATATAAGTACTTAAAATGAGGTCATACTGAATTGAAGTGGGCTCTCATCCAAGATGTATGATGTCCTTATAAAAAGAAGACATTTGGATACACAGTCACACAGGGATAATATTATCTGAAGATTGAAGTTATGCTGCCATAAACCAAGGAACTCCCAGAAGGTAGGAGAGAGGCCTGGAGTAGATTCTTTCGTAGCACCCTCAGAGGAAACCAACCCTGCCAATATGTTGATCTCACACTTCCAACCTCTAGAACTGTGTGAGACAAAGCATTTTCTTAAGCCATTGACTGATAATTTGTTACAGCAGCCCTAGCAAACTTATACAGTGTATGATTCTTTTTATGTTATTAGATTTGGCTTGATAGTATTGTTAAGAGTTGCATCTGTATTCCCAGAAGATGTTAGTCTGCAGTTTTCTATACTTGTGATATCTTTGGAGTTATTTTCTTAGTGTTTATCTAAGCTTATCAGATACTTCTTAACCAGAACCTACTTCAGATTTATAGTAACTTTTCCCAGTGAGATTTAGAAACATTACTCCTATATAACTCTATTCCCTCTCCCTCTTTTTGTACTTATCATTATATATCTAATTATAGTATTATGTTATGCCTATACCTGTTACAAACATAACAATGCATTGGTATATTTACTTTATATTATTTTATCTCTATTAAAGAAGATGATAAAAGAAAGTAAAGCTAGTTTGTATTTATAGAATTTGTTATGTTAACCTTTTTATTCACCGTTCCTTGTTCTCTTCATTTGTACCTCATTTTCTAAGGAAAGAGGATCCACTGAAGATTTTTTTTTTTTTTTGTGGTGGAAAGGGGATGGCCAGCATTTAAATACGCCCGGTGATATTTGAGGACAACTCCTGTGGCAGACGTGCGGATGCATTGGGGTGGTGTGAGGGATAGATGTCAAGGAGATGAGGCAGTTACAGCAGTCAAAGTACAAGTTCATGAGAGCCTGGCTTCAGCTTGATTTTTGCCTCTGGTGTTGGGGATGTCTGTGTCAGTGTGAACAGGTACTGACTCTGCCTCAGCCCTGGATAGGTACATTCATCAGGATCCACTGATAAACTGAGGTCAGTCCACGATGAAGCCTACATGGGAAAAAATGCCTTGTCTGGTGATTTGAGGGGGCTCGGAAGGAGAGGCTTTCGCAAGGCAAGCCTCTGAGGAGGGCATGGTGCGGAGCAAGGAAAACCCATCCTAGGCCATCACGCGGTTATGTGTGAATGCAAGGGAGGAGGGAGAGGGAGAGATTCTTCCCTGTGCACGTGTCTCTGCAGCTGTCAGGGATGAGGTTACAGACCGTGGAAGAGAATGCAGAATTCCTCTTCCCTTTCCCAGGGCAGATGACCTTTCAAAAATTAAACGAATCAATTCTGTGTCTTCCAAGGAAGTGTGTTTGACTGCCCTAACTCAATGGGCTCTATTGTTTCAGGTGAAGCCAGGTGATTCAATTCATCATTGGTATCCTCACTAAGAGGTTTTGTCTGTGAATTTTCCTCTGGAATAATTTTGTAAGATGTGGATTAGACATACCTCTACATACTGTTAAAAAAAACAAACAAACAGAAAACAAAGGACAAAGAGCATGCTCCCCTGCGCATAGAGACAAACATTGGTGCTATTGATAGTGCATAGTGGTTATTCCAGTCCAAGCCAGAGACCGGAATAAGGTAGTAATGACAAAGGTTCACTTGCAAAATGCTCATCAAGGTAATCAGGGGTAGCAAAAACCAGTAATTGATTGCAAGTTTACAAATATTTCTAAATAATCCATGAATCGAGAAATCTAAGTGAAAGTTAGAAAATACTTAAAAACTAAGAAGAAAAATACCACCTATCAAAAATAAAAATGCTGCTTAGCACTGCTAATTTCATACTAATGGGGTGAGTCTCAAATCCTCAGGTCAAGAATATTATGTTTAAAATGACTGCCCCCTTGGCAGCTGCTAAAGGGAATGCAAGTCTTCTCTGAAGGAGAATGTTCTCAGAAAAGTTCAAGGGATATGATATCACAGTCAAAAAATTAAAAGCAAACAAGCAAAATGAAAGCAAATCAAGAAACAAGCCACAATGAGCAAGAGACAGTAGGAGAAACACAGAGCTGAATGAGACCCATGAAGCCTTTCCATATTGGAATTATTAGACTCTGATTATAAAATAAGTATGTTTAATATATTTAAATGAAAGAAGAGATTGGACCCATGAATCATTTGAATAAGGAGAAAGTATTTTTAAATGGTCAAGTAGGTCTGATAAAAGAAACTAAATGAGTATTTGGAAATGCAAAATAGTGTAATTGGAATATTTTGCCATAAAAATAAATTTTTTTATGAGGTCAAAGACATCATTTCTGTTACCTTTATGTTTATTTTTTCTTTTAAATATTTTATCTAGAATTTAATTTAGTGTAAGTAGAAAAGAGAATCCAATTTCATCTTTTCCAGGTGGCAACCCTCTTATCCTAATACTGTTTATTAAATATATCACTTTACCCCACTGATTTGAAATGCAACTTTATCAGAAACTAATCCCTATATGTACTTGTGTCTATTTCTGGGTATATCTATTCTGTTCCACAGGTCTTTCGGTTCATGTGTTGATACTAAGTAGTTTTAATTACTATAATTTTTATAATACTCCTCAGTATCTGGTGGGGCTAGTACTCGCTCATTACTCTTTTCTTGCTTCATTCCCAAAATAATGGTGTTTGTATTTTTCTTGAGGAAGTTAGATTTACATATTTATTTGGAGAAAATTACCATGATGTCATCTCTTTATTTAAGAATGTCATACTATTTACTCAAGTCTTTTTTTAAATGACCTTTCATAGTATTTCCAAGTTTTTTTCATGTGAATCTTGCATATTTCTTAAATGCATTTCTAGGTATTCTATTATATTTCTTGGCTTTGTAAATTGAGTATTCTCTGTTATATTTTCTACATGATTATTGTTCATATGCCAGAGACCTAGGAATTGTGTTTTAATTTTGCTCTCAGCCATCTTCTCTTACTGCTGGTAACAAGGATTTTTTAAAGTTGTTTTTTCTGGATTTTCTGCCATAATATCATCACCTCTACAAATAGCAATGTTCTCTTCCCTTTCCTTTCTGATTTTGTATTGTTTTTTCTTTTTCTTCTCCATCGACATTGCCTAGTATTAGCTAAACAAAGTTAAATAATACTGGTAATAATGTACATTCTTGCTTTGTTTCTGATTATAATGGGACTTAGAGTTTTACTGTATAGTTTCTGTCCTCTGAGATTATTTGTGTATACTTTTCATGTTAAGAAATTATTCATCTTA
Organism: Pteronotus mesoamericanus; assembly: GCF_021234165.1. NCBI lineage: Eukaryota > Metazoa > Chordata > Mammalia > Chiroptera > Mormoopidae > Pteronotus > Pteronotus mesoamericanus. Next base: position 2,028,374 of record NW_026555001.1, read on the forward strand.
TTTTATTTATAAATCTTTTTGAAGTCAAAAGGATTATTAAATGTTAATAGATGCCTTTCTAGAATCTACAGGAATGTTCATGAGGTATTTCTCTTTTGATATGTTTTATTTGTGTTATAATAATAGATTTCTTAATATTGAGCCATCTTTGCATTCTTGGTGTAAGTCTTGCTTGATCATGATTCATATTTGATTAATGTGCTACTAGAGTCTATTGGCTAATATTTTATTTACAACATTCAAGAATTGGACTGTGTCAATGTTATGCTGAAATGATAAAAAGATTTTGAAAACTTTTAATACTCAAACTATTTAAATAATATAAGAGTTACAAGTTACTTAAAGATTTGGTAGATTTCACTTATAAAAATTTCTGAAAATTGATCTATTTATATTGTCTTCCTTTTGGGGGGTCGGTTTTGATCATCTAAATTTTTCTAGCTAATCATCTGTTACATATATTTGCACAAAGCTGAGCATTGTCATCTTTTATATTTCTGTAATTTCCTCAGTGTCTATGCATATTTCTTCATACCCACCTTTAATGTTTATGTACTACTTCTTTTGGTATTTACATTGTTTGACTAACTGCTAAGTTTTTGCCTTTTTATTTTTTCTTAATACCATTCCCTAGGATATATTAATTTGTTTATAATTTTTCTCTTTTCTAATTCTTTAACTGTTGTTTTTATCTTTATGGTATTTCCTTTCTTTTGTTCTTAAGATTATTGTGTTCTTTTTCTAACTTCTCTAATCAGGCACTTAATTATTTTCATTCTCCATTTGTCTTCCAATGAACACAAGCTATTTTTTAGCAGTTTTTTTTCCAAGAAAGATTCCTAGGAACTGTGTTCACTGAGTATTTTTATGTTTGAAATGATCTGCATGTTGCCTTTAAGCTTGAACTTTACTTTGGCTGGAAATAAATTCTTGGTTCATAGTACGTCTGAGCATTTTGAAGACAGTGAATATTTACAATGTTGAATATTGCTTTAAAGAAGTATGAAGTGGCCTGATTTTTAGCTCTTCCCCTTGAGGTGGTTTGATTTTCTGTTTGAATGATTGTATTTTAGAAATGTATTAACTTTATTAGGCTATGTTCTCATGCTGATTAATCTTTGTTCTTCCTGCTTGAAGATGGATGCCATCTATAGATTCAAGTATTTTATTTTAGAAGAGTTTTCTGAATTTTTACTTTGGATTTATTGTGTGTGCATGATTACTCTGGCTTCTGAATGCATGATTGAGCATTAATTCTACCTAATCTGTCTTCTGTGTATATTATTTCTATAATTCTTTAAAATTCCTTTTTTTCTATGTGATTTTCCTTTTATTTTGCTCCATTTTTCCATTTCTTTAGCTTGTTTTCAACAATATCTATTTTTTTCTGTGATTTCCATTTCTATATGTCATTACTTTTTTCTTCTACATCTTTCCTGGGCTTGCTCAGATCAATTTATCTTATCCTATGTTGTCTTATAATTTTTTTCTTCAGTCCTTTTATCTGTAATTTGAGCTCTTGATTCATGGAGGCCACTTTTTCAGTAGGTTCTTTGAATCTATAAGAAGTTATTTGAGATTCACAATTTTCAACTACTCTACAGTAATTTTTTAAACACATGCTGAATTTATTTTCTTATCTCATTTGCCTTTTTATTTCCTGCAATGATTTTTCTCCTGGCTCTTTTTTTCTTAAAACTTAAATGAAATATGATTCACATATAATTTACCCACTTAAAAGTACAAAACTCAATATTTTTCACATATTTATGAAAATAAATAAATTATGGTTTTGAAACTATATCTGGTTCCTGTTTTGGTTATTCTCATTTTTTAATACAAAGTTCTTTCTGGATAAGTTATATGGGGAAAGAAAATGTGAGAAAGATGTCAGAGGCTTTGAATAACCTCTGGGTGAATAAATTCTAACAATAAAGCCCTACATATGTAAGGTCTAGTGGAATAGAGTGTGAGTGTGGATTCAGACTTTACAAAATTTTAATTGACTAGAACTAGTTTTTTCAAAGCCACCCATTAAGTTTCTCTACTCTTAAATTTTTTTCTTACAGGAATGCTGTGCCTGTAGTTTCAAAAGGTTGTCATGGAGAATTCTTGAGTCAGTTTGCAGACCTCAGCCTTTTTCAAACAAGGAATTGTTGCTTTTGCTCCTCGGGGTATGTTAGTAACGTGGAAAGCTGTGCCTTGTTGACTCTGCTTGATCTGCAGCCGCGGGTATCGTTCCTTGGCCTCCTGTCCCTTCCTTATAAATATCAAGGTTCAGATCATTAAGCATTATTGCCTGATCTCCTCCTAGATGGAGTTTTTATTCCATTTTTATTCTTGCTGTTTCTGATTGGTTTTAGGCAGCCGGATAGAGTCTGTCTTAGCTCCAGCTCTTACAACAAAATAGCATCAGCTAGAGGCTTACAAACAATAGAAATTTATTCTCACAGCTCTGGAGGTTGGAGGGCTGAGATCAGGGTGCCAGTATGGTTGTGTTCTGGAGGGAGCCCACTTCTGGGTTGCAGATGGCCAGCTTCTCATTGTATCTGTACATAGTGGGGAGCAGAGAGAGGAAGCAAGCTCTCCCTTGACTCTTCATAAGGGCACGAATCCCATTCATGAGGTCCCACCCTCATGACCTCATCTAATCCCAATTACCTCCCAAAGGCGCCACCTCCTAATATCATGTTGGGGTGGAGGCAGTTTCACCATATGAACTGGGGGAGACACAAATACTCCATCCATAAGAGAATGAGATTTCTTGAATCTTCATCTTTAAATGAAAGACGAGTAATTTTATTATTAACTTAGTTCTTCTGTTGGTTATTTTTTACTTACATATACTTAAATCTCTTTCTTGCCCATCAACTTTAGACTATATATAGTTTTATTCACCACTAGGTACAGGAAGGAGATAAATATATCTCCATTTTCTTCTCCCTTTTTTCTCTATTGTTGTCCAGCAACATCAGGTAGTATTCCATTATTTTTACAACATTGAGATTTAAGGCATTATATTCTCAGTAACTTAAATTAAGTGTCTGTACTTTTTTTTTTTTTTTTTTTGCCTATAAGCTGACTCTAAAAATGGGAAAAATAGCAGTTGGTTAAATTATTATAAACTGTGGAAGTATTATGAACTGTGGAATAAAACAGTATTATTAGGACCTTAGAGAAGGAAACATAATCCAATGTCACTAACTCTTGACAGAGAATGTTTCACATGTCACGTCAAATGAATTATCTTATACTCTGAGAAGAGGATATTAAACTTTAGTTGCTTCACAGTTCTGATAGGGTGCCCCTCTAGGCTTTCAATTACCTTTCTTCTCTTTTTTTCAAGCTATGCATTATATACATTACATTATGGGCTGTATTACATTCACCATAACATTAAAAAATCCATCTTCTTCACCGTTCTACCTTTTGATAAAATCTTCTGTCATCCCGAAGGTCACCTTTCTGAGGCCCAGAAGGGTCTGTTGCTGTCTAGGCCTACTGCTTACCTGTCAGCCTGGGGTTTCTTTTCATGACCCTCATAGATAGGTGTCACTTTCTTCAAGCTTCAGTCTTCTTTCTTGTACTTTTTTTGTTTAGCTACGATACAATCTTAAGATTGTTTTTTAGAAAATGTACATGAGATATAAATACTTTGAGACTTACATGTTCAAAAATGTTAATCTGTTCTCTTACTTGATTACTAGTTCAGCTGAGCATAGAATTCCAGAATAAAGGTAATCTTTTTTGAGAACTTTGTAAGTGTTGCTCTATTGTATTCTAGAAAATGATTCTACTGAAAAGAAATCTGATACCATTTTGATTCTTGTTCTGTTGTAAGTGATCTACCTTTATTGAGGAATAATTGGCTGTAGTAAATTGCACATATTTGTGGACAATTTGATAAGTTTTAACATTCATATATATCCACGGAACAATCCTTTTTCCTGTCTGCTTCACTCTGGATAGTTCCTATTGGCCCATCTTTTCAGTTAGCTAATAATCCTTTTTTCTTCTGTTTATTCAGTTTTTAATTTCTATTGAATTTTTAATTTCAGCAATGTTTGTTTGTTTGAGAATTTACATTTGATTCTCTTCTTTCATCATTACTGATTCTAGTTCTCTACTGAAAAATCTCTATTTTGCCCTATATTTTCTTGATCATATGAATCACAGTTATTTTAAAGTCATACCTGACAATACCATTATCTGTTTCATCTGTGAGTCTATGCTAAAGTCTGTTTTATTCTTTAGTTTTAGTCCGATGGTCCTGTCTCTTGGCATGTTTTGTAATTCTTTGATTGAGCACTAGACATTTATATATGAAGACTGTAGATATAAATTGAGGCTCTGGCTAATGTTTTCTCCTTCTTGTCAGGGAGAGTAGAGACAGGTCACTTTAATACAATCTTGGATGAGCTCATTTGAAGTTGGGTGTTGGTCTTTCTGTGTGCTGTTCTTTTTCCATTTAGCCTTGTGCCCATGGTGTTCCTGTTCCACAGCCTTACCTGCCTGGGATGAATACAAGGGCTCCTCCTCAGTGGGTATTGATGTCTGATTTCTGTCTCCCAGCCTGAGAGGTTGCTGAAAGATCCTAGTGGCTTCCCAGTTTCTTACCTGCCACTCTCTTCTTTGGTACTTCACCTCTTATACCAAGGTCCTTTAAAATCAGTAAACTTTTGGAAAAGTTTACAAAACATGCCACCTTTCTCTTTGGGATTCTTCTACCTCAGTCCTGTCAATGGCCACGGCTTCTACTTTAAGGAACTTTTTTTTTTTTTACAAAGAAAAAAAAGAGCAAATGAAACTCAAGGTAAGCAGAAGAAAGAAAAGAATACATGAAAGCAAAAAAAATCAATGAAGTGGAAAACAGAAAAACAGGAAAAGTCAATGAAATCAAGAACTGATCCTTGGGGGGGGAAGGGTAAACTTTTATCCAAAATGATCAGAAAAAAATAAAGAAGGTACCATCATCAGGAATGAGAGAGGTAACTACAGAGCCTATTCATATTAAAAGAGAATAAAAGAACAACGTTATACCATAATCCATTCAACAATTTAGATGAAATGGACAAATTCCTTTAAAAGCACAAACCACCAAAGCCAAAGGAAAAGACAATTTGAATTATGCTAATCTCTTGAAGAGATTGGATTTATAGTTTAAAACCTTCCTGCAAAGAAAACTTCAGGCCTAGATGGCTTCACTGGGGAATTTAAGCAAACATTTAATAAAGAAGTAATACCGATTCTACATAAATTTTTTCAGAATGCTGAAGAGGAGACTACTTCCCTGCCCATTCTATGAGCCCCGCATTGCTCTGGTCCTGAGAGCATAAAAATATGTGAATATATATTGACAATATAAAACACTTATATCGTCTTGAGGTGTTTAAGATGTGTAGAAATAAAAACACTAATAGCACAAAAGGCAGGAAAAGAGCAAAGGAAATTAAAGTGCACTGTAATCCTTGCATTGGTGGAAATACAAATTTATGACAGATTCCAGCAAATTATAATCATTATTGTAACCTCTAGGGTAACCATGAAAAGAACAGTAAAATAATGTATAATTAACAGGCTAATCAAAAGGGAAATGGAGTCATAAAAAGTATTTGATTAATTTTCTTTTAAAATGCAAGAAAGGAGAGTGGAAGAAGCATAGAACAGAGGGGATGAGGAGCAAACAAAGAGTAAGTGGGTAGACCTGAATCCTAATCCATCAATGATTACTCTAGATATGAGGATTTAGATTAAAAGGCAAAGATTATTCCATCTGGATGAAACAGAAACAAAAACAGAAGCCGCGGCGCTGCAGCAGGAGACCAGGCAGAAGGAAGCAGGGCTCCCGCTGTCTGCGGACTTCAGGCCGCCCGCAGAGTGTGTTTCTCGGCGTTGAGGACAGCGCCCGGAGTGGAAGGCCTAACCCTCTGTGCACAACAGCGGAGGGAAGTACCCCAGAGACCGAATTTGGTTGTGAGAAATCGAAGGAGATGGACTAAACGAGGAATCACACATTTCAGCCCAGCAGCGTGTGCTGCTGGCTAAAAGCTTTAACAGTTGGCTCTCCGAGGGTAGCTCTAATATGAATGTCGATTGATATTTTTGTTTACATTAACAAGACAAAGCTGAAACAAGGAAGAGGTGTGGGAACTTCAGTCATTTACCAGTTGTCAGTGGCATGTGTGATGGATGTCTGCTGAATAGGATAATAGCTTTTGAATACTGGAAGAAGAGGTTTTTTGTCTGTTTGTTTTTGCTTTACACATTGCAGTGGCTACAGACATGACATTTCTCAAGTTTGATCTGCATTATTAACATTTTCTCCATCACTTTCTTAACTCTAGACCAGGATTCAGCAAACTACACCCCAAGGACCACATTAAACTTAGTTCGCATAACTCTGTTAAATTTTCCATTCATATCTAAATATCACAGTGCTTTGATATGTACCAAATACATGAATACACTTTTTAATAGTCAAATATTATACCTCATTTCTTTTTTCCTTGAACTGCTATTTTCTTTCTGCTTCTTCCATATCCCAGTGCAGTATCATTATGCTTAGACATTTTTGATTACCCTATCATATTTCTTTGCAAAAGAATATACAAATTAAAATTTAATTAGTTTTAATTTCCTATGTTCATAAAGCTTATAAATATTTTTTACTCTGATGGAGTTATTGCAATTATTAGAAGTATATAATTAAATAAAATAAATAATAAATTATAATAAAGAGCGATTGTATTTAAAAATTTATTAGAAAATTATCACTTGATTTATTTTCAGAATGAGACAGGTTTAGCATTAACTTTACTTCTCCTTTTAGTTTTTATGGGTGTGAATAACTACAGGGAGGTGAAAGGAGCTTTATTTTTTAAACTGTTACTTGAGGTTTAAAAATCCTTTCAAGCTATATGCCAAATCATAGAGTAATCATCGAGTTATTTTTAATGATTTAACACTGGGAATTTGATTAGATTTTCCCTCAATGTTGTTGAAACCTAGAAATTAGAAACCATCCAATTTGGAAAAAAATTGTTTTCTAGTCTCTAAAGCCATTCACTTTCTCAATTTCTGATACATTTACCAAAAAGCCTAAGATTTAACACATTACTATTATTTTTAGAGAAATCTCATTTTCATAGCTTAAGTTAGTTAAACTGAGATTTGCAAAGGAACAACATAAAATTGGAAATTGTGTATCCTTTGTGAACAAAATATCATTGTGCTAAGTTTCAGTTTCCCAGGACAAGTAAGACAGGTGGCCAGAGTTGAAGAGTTGCTACTTGTTACATAGAGATAAGTTAGTAATTTAATAAGTGGAGAGGATCATGTTTATAATCATATGTTTGATATTAGAAATGCACATCAAAATCTGAGCGGGAGGAATTATCCCTAATTGAATAATTGGTTTTGTAAAGTTCAAGATATTATGTTCTAGGTTATGTTTTGGGAACATTTTATCCTACACACCTGTACAGAGATGGATGTTCTATCTTTTTAATAGACTTTATTTGTTAGAGCAGTTTTAAGTTCACAACAAAATTGAGCAGGAGGCACAGGGATTTTCTACATACTTCCTGCCCCCACATGCACAGACAGCCTTCCGCATTATCAGCGTCCTCCACCAGAGTGCTACCTTTGTCACAGTTGAAGAACCTGCATTGACACATCACTGTCACTCAAAGTTCATAGTTCTTGAGTTCAAAGTTCATAGTGCTGTACATTCTTTGGATTTGGACAAATATGTAACAACATGTATGCACTTTTATAGTATCATACAGAGTAGTTTCCCTGACCTAAAAATCCTCTGTGCACTGCCAATTCATCCCTCCCTACCCACTAATCCCTGGCAACCACTGATCTTTTTACTGTCTCCATCGTTTTACCTGTTCCAGAATATGATCGGGTTGGAATCACATGGTTTGCAGGCTTTTCAGATTGGCTCCTTTCACTCAGTAATGCGCATTTAGGCTTGTCTTTTCCTGGCTTGATAGTTATATAGTAGGATCTACAACATAATTTTGTGAAAACATAACACTAATATAAATATGTGAATAAAATATAAATATGCATAAATATATTTTATATAATATAAATCTAAAAACTACATAGTGAAAAACAGTAATTGATCAGCAAATAGACATATACACAGATAGAAAATATCAACTTACAGTACCTCATAATTGTTTGGCAAGAGTTAATGAAAATGTTCCCCCCTCCAAGCTGAATAAATGTTCAAGAAAATGTAAAACCCTAGCTTAGATGTATGTTCCATTTCTAGATGTACCTCTAATAAGCATTGGAAATTAGTGTGGAACTTTACACTCCCTTCTCCTCAAAGTCATGCAGATCAGCAATTTTCAACCATTTTCATCTCAAGGCACATATAATTACTAAAATTCTGCAGCACATCCAAAAATATATGTTTTGCTAATCAAAAAATAGTTACAATTTTGATTGATTTACAAAAAATAATAATAGTAATTACATATCTTTTTAGCTCTTAAGTTACTTCTTAAAAAATCAGTTGCCTATACTTGCATATAAGGATTTCTGGTACCAAGAATTAACCAATCAGACACAACCTTATTATGTAACATCACAAAGAAGATGCAACTCTATTACATGACCTATATATTTATGGTTCAGGACAGGGCATTCACAATGGACAACTATTGTTGGTTGGCTGTTGTCATTTTTTTTATTTGACAGTCTAGGGGAAAAGAGCTCAGCGTTCCTGACTAAAGAGTCAGATATGGCATGTTTTAAAAATTCTTGTGGAACACCAGTTAAAAATCACTGATGTAGATAGATGGGCGAAAGCACAGTCCATGCCTCGAATGAGAGTATTCTCCAAACTTCATCACCAGTGGGAATTCAGGAAGAGGGATTTGTGGCAGACTAATATATTATTTTAAAACACACTGATACTAAAGTTCTTAGATTAATGGATATGTAAACAAGATAGATAAGAGCCAGAGCTTGTCATGAATTTGTCACTTGCATGCTCTCGCAAGACTGCCTTACGGGTAATGCATTCTTGACAATAATTATGGATGGGGAGGGATAAAATTAATAACAAAATTTGTCATCTCTATTGCTGCCTCACTCTACATTAAATTCAGAACATGCCAACACAAGCAAAATGCTCAGGTTGTAATGCCTTGCTTCAAGCTTAACATAAATGTATTCAAGAAAAGACAAGACATGAAGCCCTACTGAGGACTTACGGTGCCTTGATTAAAGGAGGTTTCAACTACATCAGTGATGTTGAGTGATGGTGAGAGGGATGACAGAGAAACAAAACACCTCAACCTCAGGTGTATTTTCTGGCAAATCAGTTTTTGGAAAGAGTACACATGGAAATTGAGAATATGGAAGTTGATGCTCTTAAAATTATATAGGGGCATATCCCTTGGAAATTCTTTGCCCCAGTGCATACATTTTTACTTAAGACTAACACAGAGAATAGAAATGAGAAAAGATATAAAAAGGAAATGAAAACAAATGATTGAGTAGAGGCTTAGAGGGGAAATAATAGTCATGGTAGACAAGCCAAGGAGGTGAATATAGGACCTTCAAAGATGGCAACAGAAATAATGGACAGAAGAAATATTTAAAGATATACGTCAAAAAATTTTTCTTGAACTAGAAGAAAAATATGAGTCTGTATAAGGAAATGGCACAGCCAGGTAAAACTGAGCCAGAATGATCAGTTGAGAGATAAGTTGTAAAATTCCTGAAACTTAGAGAATTTTGGGAGAAAGCAGGCAAAACAAAATGAAATGAGATGAGTATATAATGAGAGTGAAATCAAACAAGCCTCAAAGTGACTAAAATAGAACATACTTTCTGAGGAAAATAAATGACTCAAGAATTTTATTCCCAGCCAAACTATTATTCTAATACTACATTACAGTAACCAAGAAATGGTTTTAAACATGCAAGGATGGGGTGGGGGAAGGGTTGTTTCCTTGTTTCTTTTGATGAATAATAACATGCAATTTAGTTACCTAAGACAGGGAAACTACAGTGAAATAATCTAATGGTAACATTGAATCTGTTTAACAGTAGAACCAAAACTAAAAAAAAATGTGGGGTTTTTGATTATAGAAAAGAATGTACATATTCTAAACCAATATATTGTGAAAAGAAAATAACAAAAGTTAGGAGGAGAAGGGATAATGACATGGGTGTTAGTTTAAATAAAACAAAATCTTTACAAGCTAGGATATCAAAATATATTATTTAATGATAGAGGTATAAAAATCTTTTCTATAATGACATTTTTAAAATAAACTTTTTAATGGAGGCAAAACATAGAATAATACAAAAAATTGTAAGTGTACATATTGTTGAATTTTACAAGTAAACATGAATATACCCATATTAAAAGGACCCGTATGAAGAAACAGAACATTATCAGTACTCAGAGCCTCCTTCTGCCATCTCATAGTCACGTAAGGGCATCAACTGCACGAATTTCTAATCGAATATGTTAATTTTGTCCGTTATATGTTATGTAATTGGATTCATATGCTATAATGTGTCTGGTTTCTTTTCTTAAAATTTAATTTAATTTAATTTTTTTATTGTTCAAATACATTTGTCTCCATTTTCCCGCCACCACTTTTCCCTGCCCCACCCCCACCTCCCACCCTCAATCCTTCCCCACTTTGGCTTTGTCCATGAGTCCTTCATACATGTTCCTTGGTTTCTTTTGCGCAATGTTATGTTTTTGAAATTTGTGTCATTGCAGGTAACAATAGTTCAGTCATTGCTATATGCATAAAGTACTCAGTTATATGAGTATATCACAATGTACTTATCCACTTTACTGTTGGTGGGCATTTGGATAGGTTTTAGTAGGCTATTATGAATAATTTTGCTGTGGACATTCTTGTACTTTTTGTTGAACATATGTATTTTTGTTGAACATATGCTAGCCTTTCTATTGGGTATAATTATTTGAGGGAAAAAGTATATTAACTTAATAGTTGCAAAAATATTGTCCTTGTCATATAAAATGTAAACTGTTGATTTAACCAAAAATTGGAGAGATGAAGTAGATAGGTTTAAGAGAGCTATAGCATTGCCTAATAATACAAGGAATTAGTACATAATGTATAATATGGATAAATGAAAAGAATAGTATGAAATATTGACTTATGTTTAACATAATATTTAATATTTATAATATGTAAAACCAAATTTAGATATTTACTTATACAAAAACAAATCACTTTCTAATATAATTTATGTAAGGAAAATTTACATGTCCACAAGTTTTTTTATTTTAAAAATTGAAGTATTGAGGATTTTATTTAAAAATATGGAGATAAATGTCCAAAGAAATTGACATAATAATTGAAAGTAGTTATTTGGGTGAGGGGGGGACTTCTTTTTCTTATAAATCTTGTAATATTATCCACCTTTTCTCTAAACCCTATTTGATTTGTTACCATGCACATGTATTATTTTAGTAAAATGAAAGAGTCTGTTGATTTGGTTTGGTTTTGCACAAGGACAGCCAGTAATAACTCAACATAAAAGTGATTGTGACTCATATAAACATATCTGACTAAACCCAAACTAAACATATCCCCAATTCAACTTCCTTATAGCCCGAACCTAAAAATGCTCTATGTTGCTCAGAGGCCACCCAGCACTAGGTAGTGGGTTACAGAGGGAAAGAAACAGTTGCTTCTACCTATATATAGTTCCATAACTTACTTCTGCAGGGTTTACAAAAAAACTGCATGGCCACAGAAACACAATGTGAGGGCCTCTCCAGGGTCCGGGAAGGAGAGGGTTAGGCGTGGGCCTGAAGCTTCAGCTTCATGATAAATCGGCTCCTGGGAGCAAAGGCAACAAAGGAAACTAAAAGATCCAGGTTCAGGCTCAGCTCTGCATTTCAGGAATCAGAACATAAAGTACTTATTCCACTCCTGCGCCTCAGGTTCCCAGTCTTTAAAACGGTGACAGTAAATCCTCGCCTGTTTTGCTGGGATGCTAATGAGTTATTGGTGACATCATGTTACTAAAATATCAGCTAGCTTCAAAGTCAAAAGCAGTTTTCCACCGCCCCCCCCCCAGAAAAAACCCAGTTGTCCTTAATCCCACCGAGATGCCTTGGATCCTCATGCCCATGATGCCGTATGCATTTGGAAGCCTCTGTTTATCAGTGAAGTGTATCCTTCATAGTGCTGATCCAAATTATCTTAGAGAGGAAATACAAAATTCCAAATCACAGCAATTTTTGTACCTTTGAAAACATATTAAACCAGACAGATTACTAGCAAGTTGTGTTCCAAAATCAGGCCCACCTAGGAAATGGCGTTCCAGAAAGCTCCCAGAAAGCAGAGCGAAAGGAGCGGGTTCTGAGCAGGACCTCCATCCTCCCGTGTTGTCTCTGGCAGGAAGCAGGCGGAGCTGGCCTAGCCACAGACCGCCTCTTAGACCAAGATGTGGGCTTAGCGGCACTGAGTAAAATTCCGGTGCAGGAAAAGGGGTGAAAATCCAAGGTTCCATCCCTCCTGTTTGGAATTCCTGCAGCAGTTTTACCAGGTCCGTAGGGTTCCACTGACCACTTTGTTATAAACCATTTGGTATTGCAGTCTTTCGTGCTTATGGCTCTGTCATTTCGGGATATGGATTGTATCTTTTTCATTAATCCATTGCAACAAATATTTATTGAGCCCTGACTATCTGCAGGATTTGGGGACAGTGCTAGGCAAAGGAGCAAGAAAGATAATCAACCCGTTTTTCTATTCTGAAGGAGCTTAAAATCTAGTAACAGAGCATTTCCAGGGCTAGGAATTTACCCTACAGATCTACTCACAAAAGTTCACCAAGTTACCTTACAAGGTTATTCATGGCAGCATTGCTTGTAACAGCAGGGCAAAGGGCAGGAACAACCTACACGTCCACGTAATGCTCTACCAGCCTTTCTGAACCAGGATCCTCATCCAAACTCCAGAAAACAGAAGGCAGTTTGAGTGACTATTTTCTCTACTCTCCTAAAGATTGTACATGACTAGTACCATTCTGGATGCATAAAGGAGAAGTTAATTCATGACATACATTGTGGCTTTAGGGCATTAGGGCTTAATTCTTTCATGGGAACAAAAGTAGGATAAAGTGGGAGAAGACTAAAGTGAGAAAAGCAAGATGCATAACGAAGTACATAGTTAATTCCTTTTGCATAAATTTTTAAAAAAGGTACCTCCCTGGTCGCTCGTGTGCGCAGAGACGTGCGCAAAGGCTGCGCCGGGCCCGACCCGAACCCCGAGATGGGCACCAGGCGCAGCCACTGTTACAGGGAGTCCAGCTCGTGGCCCAGCAGATGCAGGTCAAAGAGGCTGCTCGTCTGTCCTTGGCACAAGCCTGCTCTGGCCTTCGGTCTTGCTGCAGGCCCTTTTGCATCTCTTAGATGGAGCCCCTCTAATTTGTCAGTTTGAGGATGGATTTAGTGTATGTTCCACAGGAATGATATCAGTAGGAAAATCAATCTGAGAGAATTTCCATTTGGTCCCGGACTCCTACTCCACATGGCCCCTGCCCCATCAGCCCTGCTCTGGGATTGGGTTTCAGGCCATTCCTGTGCATGTACAAATAAAACCAGGCTGCTCTGGGCACGCTTCTGAGGTGAGGCCTGCAGCCTCGCACGCACGGGCCAGAGATTGATACGGTGTGTGCACGCCTGGCCTGATACAGCTCTTTTGATCTATCTCTGAAGGAGGCTTTTTACCTCCCGAAGCAAGTGATTGATTAAGTTAGGATCTCTTGTAGGAATTCTCTCCGCTTGGGCCTCCTCACTGGCTCCCAGTGAGCCCTGCCAAATTTGGCTTTCCTTTTATGCTACAGATTGTTCTGTTCCAAGTGAGTAAATGGAAACTGTGTTCTTAATGCACAGTCAGTTCCCCAGCCCTTTATTTGCAATCAGTTACCTTGGAATTCCTGGTTTGCATTCAGTGTTGTACGGGCGCCCTCTTACCACATCATCAGTCATGTTTCCAGCAAGGTTTGGGCTTTATCATTAGGGAGTAGCTTTGCTTCAGAGCTTTCCTTGCCCTGTGCGTCCCCGCCCGCCCCCCGCATTCTGGTGTGAGAATCACCGGGGATCGAGGTGATACCATTTGTTTTAAAACAAGACTACGCACATGTTGGCAGACTTTTAAAGACCATGCCATGCGAGTGGACTCGGTGACTTTCTTTAGGCCCCAGCTGGAGAAGGGGACCTTGGTTCGATGGGCACTGGTGCAATGGACATACGAGGCGTTTCAAAAGCACCAGCTTCCCAGCCGTGCAGCCCTGGTTTCAATACCCGCCTCCAATCACAGCGTTGCTTGTAAAATCTGGAAATATGGGTTCTCTCCTGCATGAGTAGTGAGGAAGATTGAAGCGACCAATTGAGTAAAAGTATAAGCACATTCTCGTCTCTATTTCTCCTACCTCCTTCTACTCTCCAGCTCTTACGTTGTCTTTTCCAAAGTGGCTCAGCCTGTCATATTAGTCAGACTGGCCCTCAGTGACATGTCCTATCTGAAGTGCTTCCTTATGTCCTTTGTGTGGCCCTGTCCTAACTCCTGTGCCCCGCTTGCTACACACCAAGCCTTTCCTTCTGTTGGCCCAGGCCTTTGGTTAAACCTTGTTTAAATAACCCAGCCTGGTCTCAGCTCTGCTTCAAGGAATGGAGCTGGGCTGACAAGGGTGATGGGTCAGAGCCCTGAAGGGGGGAGGCAGGTCCAGCCACACGTCCCCATGTCACCCTTTCCCACCCTTCCACGATCTAGGTTTCGCGTTCATGAGGGAGCGAGAGCTTCTCTCCCTGCTATGTGATGTCCTGTCATCAACCCCAGTGTTTTTCTTTCTTTTGGGGACCGTTGTTTTCCCCCCAAAGGAACACAGTTTTAAAAATCACTGCTTGGTAGTTACTGTGTCCATGATAAGGAGGAGAATAGGATAATGTTGTATTAGTTTATTGTTCATTTAGCCATTCACTAATTTACTCACTTAACAAATATTTATTCAGTGGTTTTAATGTGCCAAGTACAGGTCAGGCACTGGGGATATAACAGTGAGTGACAGACAAAATCCCTCCCTTCCTGGCTCTCATATCCATGGTATCAACAAGAACACAATCCATTGTTTCCAGCAGTTAACGGGCAGACAGATAAAGCAGGGAAGGGGGTTAAGAGTGACACGGATGTGGGATAAGGGATTGTAGACAGGAGTGATGTTCTTTGGAAGGTGACATTTGGGTGGAGGCTACAGTGAACTGAGGGAGGGGACCGTACAACGATCCAGGAGAAGAACACCAAGACGTGGGAAGGAAACAGGGTGATGGGTTCAAGAAAGAGCAAGAAGCCCCATGTGGTTAGAGCCCGAGGGGGGCTTGGTAGGACGTCGGGCCACATCAGGTAGGGTGCTGTGGCCCATGGTAAGGGTATTGGATCTATTTCAGCCATAAGGGAAGGCCAGGAGGGGATTTTGAGCAGTGGAGGGACATGGTGTTGATTTATGATTTTAGAACACCATGGCAAGATGTGAGCAGGAAGACTAGCTAGACAGCTGCAGCAAATCAGGCAGGAGATGGCGGCCGGCTTTGAGCACGGTTATTGTGGTAGGGGTGGAAAGAAGTCATCGAGTTCAGAACTTCCTGAGGGATGGCATGTGGGGTGTGAGGAAAAGAAGACTCAAAAATGCCTCCTAGGTTTGGGGCCTGAGCAAATGAGTGACCAGTCCTGCTATTACTGAAATGGAGGCAGAGCTGAATGGTACAGGAATCAAGAGGCATGCATGTGAACTTTGAGATACTCATCAGATGTCCTAGTTAGTACCTGGAGCTCAGGCAGAGGTCAAGATGTACACATGGGCATCAACGGCACACTGATAACATTGAGGCTTTGGGACGGGATGGAATTACTCAGGGAGTGAATGTAGATGGAGAAGAGAAGGGGCCCAAGGATTGAGCCAGCACTTGGAGGGGGAAAAGCTACCCCAGAGCTCAGCCATCTTGGTGTAGCAGTTTTGTGGAAGTCTCCACCTAGTGTCCTGGGCCTCTCAGCCCAGAACAAATTATGCATTGGCGACTGAGGCCTCTGTCCCAGGATGACCTTGGGGATCTCATGGATCTAGTCCTGGTCCAGGTCCTGGTGGCTGCCTCCTCTCCTAGGCAGGGTTCAAGGTAGCATGCAACTGTCTCAGCCCACTTCCTATGCAGACAGCTTGCCTCCGGACCCAGAAATAGCAAACCAGTGGCTGTAGCCCCACTTGCAGTACTGTCTTTCCATTTTGTGCCCAAGCCAGCATTGATTGTATTAGAAAGAAGGGATGGGTATGTTGCAGCTTTTAAATGTTATCTGTCATGCTATATGTTTTGGGCATACGCGGCAGGCCACCTAGGAGACAAGGAACATTGCTTTCTAACTGGGCCAGAAGGGAAGTATGGTGAGCAAGGTAAGAAGGTGAACAGATGGAAGATTGAGCCCTACTCAGGAGGTGGTAAGTCAGCCTGCGAGGAAGGGTGGGTGCATTTGGGGAGTAGCAGGTGCACAGCATGGTGTTTATTAAAGCCAACGTAGGTCTGGAGGGGAGAACTTTGCCACTGCTTTGCTCTGCTGAGGGTTGTCGTTTGTAAGGAAGAGAACTTGTGAAGTCCTTCAAGTTGCAGTGAGAAGAGGTTCAATGTCTGAGGGGCCTTGAAGGGGCAACAGACTGGAAAAGAGAAGTAGACGTAGGAGAAGACACGTCCTGGGCCATGCCCAGTCCCTGGAAGCTCGCTGGTGTGAGCAGTGCCGAGTCCTTGTGCCTAAGCTGGCGGCTCCTCCAGAGCAAAGCAAACCACTGTCATGAGCGATTAAAAGGTTATGGTGATTAAAAGGTTCGCTAGCAGTATTAACAGCAAAATATCCCTTACTGTGGCAGAATGCTCCAGACTGCAGCTTAAAGAGTGCTTCCCCTCACACCCTATCTCTCAGTTTGGACATTTTCCGAGTGGCCCCGCACTGCTCATTGGCAAGGCCACTGCTGGGTGTGCCCGGGCTCTGAAGCATCCACCTGGGCGATCCAAGCACTGGGCGACCCCTGTCCAAGCACTGGGCGACCCCTGCTTTTGTTGGCCTTTTAAGGTGGAAGACACAACAGAGCGGGAGGGAGGTGCGCTGATCTCCAGGCGTGGGGCTCAAATGGAAACACAGGGAGGGCGAATTGATGGCGTTCTAAGGTTTCCATGGTTAGCAGAGATGTGAGCCTATCACTCAAGACTGGAGAGTGTCAAGCTCTGTCCTTCGGACCTTGGACCCTGTGCCTGGTGGGCTGGCACCGAGGGGCAGGCGCAGAAGTCCACGGTGCAGAATGGAGGACGGCGCCAAGGCTATTCTTGGCCACGGGGCAGAGCAGGGGCCTGGCCGTTGAGAGAAGATTGCCCTTCAATAGTTTATACACCCCGGCTGGTGCTCTAGGGGCCTTGGCTCGGGTTCATCTTGTTTCCTACCTCACAAGAACAAAATCCCAATTTAAAACAAATGCTCAGTTTACCAAACAGAAGAGGAAAACTGTAGATAACAAGAAAACAAAACAAAAAAGAGCATGCTCTGAGCCATCTTTGTTCTATTATCATATTTTGATTCCAAAAGAAGCATCTTTACATGCAAATCCATTTTTGTATATTTTGACTGATTGCTGGCAAGATAGAGAGACATAAATATTTCTGGAAATGGACATGACATAAACATATCATTAGTGGGGCTGCAGCTCTGTGTGTACGCGTCTGTGTGTGTGTGTGGTTTGCAAAGATGTTTATGGCGAGTTCAGTCAACAGACCCTCCTCGTCTCTCCCTTATCAAGTTTTTAAGGACTTGGGAGCATCAGGCCTGGAGAGGACAGACAGGAAAGTTTCTGCGCACGAGAGGAGAACGTTCCAGATTTTAAGCATTAATTAAGTTAGAGACCCACCATCTGCACACTTGCTCGTAACCCTTCTGATTATCTTTCTTAATTTTTAAATGTATGAAGCGTGTTTTATTGTCCCCTGTGACACTGATGTTGCTTTAGAAATTCCAGCTGTTGCAAAGCTCTTCTTAATGACATTACTGGGCAACTCAGCCACTGTGAGGGGGAAGGTGTTTGCGACCTCAAACTCCGGCAGGGCCCAGGCCTGTAAAATACATGTAAAGAGGCGACTGCAACTTTTTCTTTTCCTTTAAAAAAAAGCAGACCTGGTCCCTGTGAGGCCCTGCTCCAGCATGAGAAGGCCGAGTGTAGAGACGCTAGCAGCCGAGCTGAGATGGCAGTGTTTTCACGTCTGGGGTATATTGCTTTGTCTAACAAGGCGCCCCAGCAGGCTTCCAATTGTGGTCTCTCTGCAGACCCTCCCAGCTGCGCAGGCTGATTGACAGACTGTGGGCAGATGCGGTGCCAGACTCTAATAAAGAGAGGGCCTTGGGAAAATATAAGGCAATTATTGATGGGCAGCAATCCACTAATCAGACAATTTCAAAATTAATCCCATATTCCCTTACTGTATTAGCTTTCTTTCTTGTTTGTATTTATATAGCAAATTCATGACTTCAGTGAAAATTCTTCCCTCCAGCCCAATTATATCTCTCCGAGGGCATTAAATTAAAAAACAAGAGATATTGAAAGTGGCTTGCAATTAGTTTCTTTAGTTAAAGGTGCTGTGTGCACTTAGCGACAGTGGGGTTCATAACAGGATGCATAATAATAAAAGTAAACACTCGTATGTTTTATTTCTCATCTTGGCAGGGTGAGGGCTGGAGAGAATAATGGGCCTGGTATTACTCTGGATCGGTGATAATGGGCTAAATAATTGTGATTTGATTTGGGGGCTGATAAGATTTGCATACAATCCTACTCAAATGTCTTGACAAGCTCCAAACGGCTCAGGACGCTCAGCCCTCTTTCTCTGCCGTGGCCCATCCTGGTGGCCTCCTCCAATGCCCTGCGCCTCATTAAGAATGTGGACTTTTTACAATAAAGTCATTCAGAGGAAACCAGCCAGTTTCGGTTACAGGTTTCACATGCAGGACTACCTTCCAAGGAGCGATATGAGAGTTTTCAATTTACATAAAGAGGTTTCAAATATTTTGCCAGTTACTATTACAGGAGTCCATCTCTCTATTACTATTTCCACCCTCTTTTCATTTCTCTTCCCCACTCCACCCCACTGTTTTTTTTGACCTGAAACAGATGGAATTCTCTTTTTGTTCACTGCAAAAATTGCTTCTGCAGAATGCTTCCTGAATGCATAATATTACCACTTAAACTGAGCAAAGTCGAGTATCAGCAGGATTTGTAGGACTTACATGGCTAGAGCCTCCTCTTGGGGGCCTCGAAGATGGAAGGGCGCCTGTCTCCCGGCCTTGGCGGTCTCTCCCCGACACCCGCACAGGCTCGGCTGTGTTGCAGTCTGCCCTGTCTGTCTTGAGCTCCGGCAGGAGGGGTTGAAGCAGCTCCAAGTACCATCAGATCTGACCCTGGCCCCCATTCCAGCAACCGACCACGTGGCTAGTCTGGAAATACCCTGCATTTATGCCCCTTCTCTTCCCTCCTACCCCTGGGGTGACGATGGTAATTAATTGTGAAACTCTTTTCTGCCAACAGTCTCAGATTCTCAGAATCTAGATGAATCAGGTGTTGGAGCATCTCACCCGCTGGGTCAAGAAGAAAAGGCCAAGTGTGAAGAGGCTGAGGAGAGAAAGGAGGACTTTCCATTCCAGGCTGCTGGGGCGGGGAGTGAGAGAACAGGAGGAATGGGGAAGTGAGGAATAGAGGGTGCGGGGGCATCCCAAGGGGCCCAGCCTGTCTGGAGCAAAAAGGGTGGAGCCGTGGCTGGACAAACAGAAGGGAACCAGAAACTTGTTCGATGTAGTGCCCTTGGATTCACTCCCAAGCAGTCAGAGCTGGCATGCAGCCAAGCCAAGACCAAGCCCGCCACTCAGACCCAGATCTGGGGACCAATTCTCTGTGCCTGTCTTCTGTACTGATGGCCCTCACATAATACCAGCCTCCGAAGGACTGGGGCGCTGGGCCTGAGGCTTGGCCACCTGCTGCAAAACTTCCCTAGCACTGTCGCCGGCTCTTGGGGTGTTGCTTGTTCGTAGACATCCACCTCTGGACCTATGGGGAGTTCTTCTTGACCCTCACTGTGGGACTCACTCCTCGATGGCCACTGTTCATTGTTTTCATGCCCTTTAGATGTCACACGTTGCTCTCATTCTTGACTTGCTCCCAGAGTCTGCTATACCCAGCTGACGGGCGCAGTTCCCGGTCCCCATTGCCACTGTCATCCATGCATAGCTGTGCTGCCAGATGTAACACTTGGGGGCGAGGAGGAGATAGAACCGTGTCTATACTGAAGTTTTCTATGCAGTGCTAATGCAGGGAAAGGGGTTCCCAAGTATCTCAGAGAAAATACAAAATATTAACTTCTCCTTCTCTAAAGCATGAGACACTAGAAAAGAGCAAAATGACTAGAGGGGTTTGGAGCTTCCAGCCGGTGTTATATAAGAATCACAAAGAAGAGAAGAATCATCGAGTGGGAGTTGAGTATACAGTGGGTGGCTTAACCTGAGGAAGGCTTGTCATGTGGAAGAATGAGCAGACGTGTTTCTGAAAGACCCTAAGAGGTGCCATGAGGTCAGTGAGTAGAGGTCTCGAGGAGTCACGTTTTGACTTCATCTAAGAAATAACTTCTAAAAACCAGACATTTCTAAAGATAGAGAGGGTTACCCAGTATTTAGAAGTCAACAGTTTGGCGAGGATGCTACTTCAGAACTTCAGCTGCACAAGGAAGTGTCAGCAAATTCCAGGTCACTTACAGCCCTGAGAAGGAAGGATCCGGTGTGACTACAGCAAATAGTGACGAGGCCCCTGTTTTTGCACTTACAAAATCCAACCAGTGCCACAGGGAATCAGCTTCCGTTCCGATGAGATACCAGGTGGGTCAAGTGAAGACAAGGGCATTGGCATTTCATGACCTTCCCCCAACGTCTCAGAGTTAGTGTCTGTTCAAAAGCTTTACATTCCATTAGCTCCCTTCCTCACAAAGCAACCTCCAACTTGGTTATTTACACCTTTTTTGGCCACCCACTGCAACTACATCTGAGGCCCAGGAGCAGGTGTTTTTCTTCTTAATGGCTTTTCCATCCAGACAATTTATACTGTGGAGACTTATATGAACTCTCATATCAGGCCCCTACTCCACAAGTTCCAGGGGCCCCCCTGCCTGCCCTAGTGGCCTCCCTCCTTAGCCAGGTGGCCTTGGTTTTTAAAATCTGCTTCCCACCTGCTCGTTCAGCCACATCCCTGATCTTTTTGCTCTAGGCAGGCTGGGCTCCTCACGATTCCCTCCACACGCTCCGTGTATTCTCCACTCTAGTCCTTGGTTTCCCCTTTCTCCCATTCGCTCACTCCCTCTCCCAACTATCGGGAATGGAAACCCCTTCTCAGCCTCTTCACATCCAGCGTTTTCTTCTTGAGCCGGTGATCAGGTGCTCCCAACACCTGACTCACCTCTGTTTGTAAAAGCTTCTGAGCTGTGCAAGAAGCCTTCTTCCAAATGCTGAGGGACTTCCATGGGGCAGGAAGGAAACAAACAACCGAGAACAGAGACTTCCTCACCACCCCGTACTGGTTTGAGATGTTGAGCCGATGCAGACAGCTGCGGGGTCCTGGGAGCCTGTGTTAATGGAGTAAGCATGAAGGAGAAGCATCTTGTCATCCAGGTGGATACGTGACTGGTGCTGCGGGTCAACTCCATGCCTGGGAGG
This sequence comes from Pteronotus mesoamericanus, assembly GCF_021234165.1. NCBI lineage: Eukaryota > Metazoa > Chordata > Mammalia > Chiroptera > Mormoopidae > Pteronotus > Pteronotus mesoamericanus. The sequence goes on from NW_026555001.1 coordinate 2,050,174, forward strand.
AATGGGGATTGAGTGACTGACCTATTTCACGGGTCCCCTGGGTGAGGCTCTGTGTCTCCAACCTGCGGGATTTGCAGTGTGGAGAGCTGGAACTTGGTAGGGTCAGGAGTGCTGCCCACACAGGTGAGTCAGAGGGCTGAAGCCACAGGTCAGTCAGGACAGTTTGGGAGTGGCTCGCCCTTGTGAAGATCTAAAGGCATTGTTGGCCAAATTGTGTATCATCGGTAGGGAAAACACAGGGTGTTGGAGTTTGAGGGTTTGAGTTCAGTTCCAACTCCTCCCCTTATAAGTTGGCTGATCTTTGCCAAGTCGCTTCACGTTTCTGAATTTCAATTTCCACATCTGGATAGTAGCCGTGATAATTCCCATCTTCATGGCTGCAAGATGCAAGGTTCAAATTAAAAAATGTAAAGTATAAGGATCAAATTCAAAGGTGCTGTATTTTGCCGTGTATAATGCACACCATTTTTGTCCAAATTTTTGAGGGAAAAATAAGGATGTGCCCCATACATGGGTATGATGATTATATACCACGGGTATAACGATGGGTATAATAATCCCTGGTACAATGTGCACAAAATGTCGGTGCGCATTATACATGGCGAAATATGGGTAATCTGCAAATTGTAAAGTATTAGAAAAAGTGTCATATTAAAGAGGCTTTTCCTTGAAAACAGTCCTGGTGTCAGACAACAAGGCGATGATGACCAGGCCTCCTGCAGGGCACATGCATGCGGATGCTGCGGGCGTGAGTGCTGAAAATAGACCACCAGGGGCCAAATACAATCTGATCTGGCTGTTTTTATTGAGATGTAGTTCATATCATATAACGTCCACTATTTTAAAGGCATAATTCAGTGGTCTTTGGTGTATACTATGATGTGCAACCCTCATCACTGTTTAATTCCAGAACATTCCAATCACTGCAAAAAAAACCCTGTACCCATTAGCACTCTATCCTTCTATCCCACAGCTCTGTTTGAGGAAGTGGGTAGCCATAGCAACCACTGGAATTACTTCCTATAGAGTTCCCTGATCTGGATATTTCTTTTAAATGAAATCATATAATATGTGGCCTTCTGTGTCTGGCATGATTTTCAGTTAGCATAATGTTTTTAGGGTTCGTCTATGTGGTAGCATGTTGTAAATTTCACTCTTTTTTATGGCGGAGTAATATTCCATTGTATGGATATACCTTATTTTGTTTTTCCATTTATTAGATGATAGGCATTTGGGTGATTTCCACTTTTTGGTTGTTATGAATAATGCTGCTATGAACATTGGTGAGCAGTATCTGTTTTGAGTCCCCATTTTCAATTCTTTGGGGTATATACCTAGAAGTAGAATTGCCTGATCATACAGTAACTCTATGTTTAGCTTTTTTAAGAGCTGCCAAACTGTGTTCTGCAGTGGTTGTGGCACTGAACATACCTACCAGCAATGTCTGAGGGTTCTGATTTCTCTACATCTTTGCTTTATTTTCTGCTTTTTGATTATAGCCATCCTGGTGGGTAGGAAGTGGTATCTCATTGCGGTTTTGATTTTCATTTGCCTAATGAGGAGGCTTAATGCATTCTTAACAGAACTGAACCGTCTATGGAACAAGATAGTTTACAATCTTCCCAGGAGACCTTTCTACAGAAATAGAGGTTCTGGGGTTTATTTGTCACCTCCACCTTTACTGCCACCATCTCCGCCCCTAATAGCCAAAGCTAAAGGTGTTTACAGGTGCAAAGACTATTCTACAGGCTTTAAGGATAACAGCTTTATAAATGAGGTATTATTGTCCCATTTTACAGCTGAAACTGAGGCTTACAGACATTAAACACTTGCCCAGGTTTGGACAGCTGAGTGCTGAGGCTGCTAGGATTTCATCCCAGATCTGTCTGACTCCTTAGCCAAGCTCTTAACCACAATGCCATGGTGATTCCTGCTGGGGGAGAAAACCATCAAACAGACTTTCCACTCTTTCAAAATTCAACAAATGTTTTCCGAGTGCCCACTGTGTGCCAAAATCCGTGCTGGGCAATATGGCCATGAACGAGGCTGCTCGATGGGGCACCTCACGGTCTGTCTGAGTTTGCCAGTGATTTTTGTAGAGTGGAGAAATGAGTTTTATAATTTTATTTGATTTGGCCCTCAAGTTGTTAATACCTCCAGAGCAGGGGAGAGGACCGTCTATAAACGTTAGCTCCCAAAGTAAAAATGACTCTCATCTCGGCAGACCTGATTAAGCTGTTGATTGGAGAAGGATCAACACCTCCGTTTGTAACTGAAGACACTGTCTGTCAGTGGGAGGTTCTGTCAGGGCCATTTCTCTTGCAATTTAGAACATTGGGGAGGACAGAACCCAGGCAACCCAGAGTGTCAAAAGGGACAGGTCTTAGTTCATATACCTCCCCCGCTGCGCACACACACATGTGCATACATGCAGTGCCCTGCTGAAAACTCTGGAGCCTGCCACCTGGGAGACATTTAACATCTCTTTAATAGAAATAGAAGCTTCAAGAAATAGACAAATTTACTGACAGAATCAGTACAGCTTATGGGGCACAAATGGAGCCTGGCAGTCCTGGAATAGCTGCATCCGTTTGGAGGACGGAGCCCAGGCAGGCTCTGCTCTTCGGGCCGGGCGGCCAGGGAAGCCAGCCCCAATCCTCCCCGTCCGTCTCTGCCGGCTCGCTGGTTATCCCCAAGGGTCACGCGGGTGCGGAAACCCTTTCAGGGTGGTCGTTGTGAGAAATCAAAGCTTCCTTTCAGTCCTCATTGCAAACAAACACCCCCCCAAAAAACAAACAAAAATCCCCAGGCTTCTTCTTTGGGGATCCTAGGAGTGTAATTTCATGTAATAGAAGGAGTAAGACATCTTGCAAGAAAGCCTGTCTCCACAAGTGTGGAGATCCGCCAGGTCAGCCTGCAGCAAGGATTTATCCACCTCCATCCCCTCTCCATTCCAAGGCCAGTCAGCTTCACTGAATAGGCCTCCCTGGGTTCAACAGCAAATGACAGCAGCCGCCCAAGGGAGCAGTGTAGTATGTGTTTAGGGGGCAGGGAGCAACTGCCTCTATGGGAAATGGAGAAGGCCACTCTGAACTTATAATAATAATAGCAGTTGACATTTATGGGGCACTTACCATGTGCCAGGCTCTGTTCTAGGTACTTTCCATATATTAACTCATTCAATCTTCATAATGACCCTATGAAGTAGGTATCACTAACCCCAAATAGCAGAAGAACAGACAGAGGCACAGAAGGGTTATGGAACTTGCCTGAGGTGCGCAGCTGGTGAGGAGACACAGGCTGCTTCCAGAGCCCGTGTCCCTAACTGCCACGCTGTGTACCGTGGGCATTTTCCAGTCACGTCAATGGCTCATATAAATCTGATTCCCTTTGTTTACTTCTCCATATCTTCAAGACAATGTGAGAGGGAAGGTTGTTGAAGGGGGGGAATTATCATAAAGTCAAGGGAGGAAGCTAATAAACACATTTTTATCGAGCAACTACCCTGTGCTGTTACAGTCTCTGAGATCACTGAGCAAAACAAGTCAACGAACAAGTTTTCAAAATTGCACATGGCGATCCATGGAGGTAGCAAAGGGGACCAAGAGAGAGGATGGTGGGCTGGAAGGAGACACCAGGCCTAGAGAGGGCATCAGGGCGGGTCTCTCTCAGGGGACCACAAAGCGGAGACTGGCATTAGCCCTGGGAGGGGCGGTGGGGAGGGCATTCCAAGGGGGCTGGCATTGCAGGCTCTGAGGGAGAGAAGGCTGTGGGTGTGGCCTCTGGCAGGCCCAGCACCAGAGGACTGAGCTGGGGACAGGCTCTGTGGATAAGCCGCATGGCCAAGGCCGGACCGACCATGCAGAGGGGAGGGCTTTGATTCGGTTCTGAGGGCAGTAACAACCGACTCATGGGTTTTCATCAGGAGAGTGATATTAAAGGACTGTTGGCCTCTGTGAAAAGAATGGATTGGAGGGGACAATGGGGAGCAGTGGAGACCAGTCAAGAGGCAGCAAGAGCAGTATAGATTAGGGGAACAGGGGGCCGGAGAAGGATGGGAGGCCTGGGAGCAGCAACGGGGACGTTAGCAATGGAGCCAAGAGCTCCTGAAGGTGGGGCGGCCACTGGATGAGGCGGCCTTTCCTCTAAAAGGGACATCTTTGACAGCTGTTGCCAAAGAGGAACAACTAACAGAAGTCCTGGAGTTGCCTGCAGTTACCAGTGACAGCAAACACAAGGAAAGAGAGGATTTGCAGGTTTTTTTCTCTGAGAACAAAATACAGGCACAATCAGGAGGTGGGTGCCATGCTCCCCTGGGAAACCAGAAGGGCGAGTGGGCGGGGCTTCAGGAAAGGCCAGAACTCGGTGCCCGATGGAGAAGAGGACGTGGGAATCAGTGCCAGGAGTGACCAGGAGGCCAGGAGGGCGCCATTCACTCACAGTCACACTGGGACACTTTGGGGAAGGCTTTGGGGAATCAGGGGAGGCTTCATGGTGGAGGTGCCCTTGGAGGTGTGCCTGGAAGGCTGTGTAGGGGCCCTGCAGGTGGGGGACAGACCAATTCCGGCAGAAGAGAATGCTGCCTTCTGGAAGCCAGCAGGCCATGCACAGAGCACAGTTCCCCGTGTCTGCAGCTGAGCTGGGGAGGGAAGAGGTGAGGCTGGGGGTCAAGCTATCAAGGGCTGGAGCAGAGAGTTTCCCACTGACAGAGGCCTGAGCCACTCCACGCCCATGAAGGAGTCACCTGTTTGGGGAGGATGTCTCAGCCTGGCCTGTTGATACTCCGACCACATGCCCAGGGCTGCCCACGCCCCACAGCCTGCCCGCGTGGCCACCTCATGCACTCTGCGTCCAGGAAGAGAAGCAGTCACGTTGCATCTAAATGTTAATAAAAACGAAATCCCTGAGCAGTCACTGAAATTAGCGCTGGTATGATTGAAATGCCAAGGCAGGTCTTGTTATTTTTATGAAGCAGTGAATAATATAAGTATCCAATTGATAAAATGTTATTAAAGCTGACAGCCCTTAAGTGATCTAAGTGGTAAATATTGAAATGAGGTCCCTGCCACACTGTGCCTGGGGGGCCTGGGGCGTTAATAAGCATTGAACAATGATCCCGCGGGCTCTGGGGAGCCGCCGCAGAGTTTGCAGGGGAGCGAAAGCGCTCCTCCTAAATAATTAAACCGGAATTCCGGGGATGGATCGCAGACCCTTGTAGTGGTTTGTTCAAGTCCAAAGAAGTTGGCTTCAGGCAAAGCCCCTATTGGGCCATCATCCCTCTCTCAACTGGGGTGGGAGGGAGCAGGGAGGGGCTGGCTCCAGCCCCCTGCTCCCCTGGGGAGCCTGCACTGAGCAGGAAGCTTATTTCAGCCTTTATTTATAATATAAACAGACTGGTGCAGCCTGAGGGCAGCTACACTTGATGAGCAGTGGGGCTGCCACGTGGGTTAGAGATTTTATTAGCACTGTTTTAGGGGGAAAAAAAAAAGAAAAAATCCCACCATGGAGAGAAATTTAAAAAGCAGTGCCTTCCTGACAACCAGATCATTTAAGATGTGGCAGGGCGAGTCTTTCTTCCTCCTGCTCTTGGAAAAAGGAACCAGAGGATCCCTACAAGCTGCTCTCTGTGCCAACATTAGCGAAAGGCCAGCCGTGCTGGGATAGCCTGGGCCTCCCTGAGTTTGCCCGGGGAGAAGTGAGACTGCATGGCCTCTTCTAGGGCTCTGGGCGTAGGATGCTTCTCTGGGGGCCGGCGGGGTCTCCAGTGCCATCCAGCTGCCCCAGCCGCCTGTCAGGAGCTGGAGTATGTCAGGGAATGGGAATGAGGAGGGAAGCCTGCCTGCAGACCTGTGCAGCTGGCCCATGCCCCCTCCTCTGAGGAGTTAATTCCAACAGTGGGCCAGCCGATGCTGTGAGGCTTGTCCTGCTTGCTCAGTGCGGGTAGCAAGAACAGCGAGAGCCGCAGGGGCACAGGTGGAGAGCCTCTTGGCCATGAGGGAGGCCAAGAGGCTGTTCCTGGAGGAGAAGTGCTTTACGCTGACCTGTGAAAGACAGAGAGAGCAAAGGCAGGGAGATGGGGCTGTGGTAGAGCTCTGTGTGACCCCCGCTATGACAGAAGGTCAGGCAAGGGTGACTGAGCCACCGTCTCCGGTCCTGTCCTGGCTGTGTCAAGCTCTTGCCAGGCCCTGTCTGGGAACTCAACAGCACGGGGAAGGAAGGCGTGGTAAGTGGTCTGGAAAAGGCACATGAGGCCCCTCTGACCCCGGGAGCCATGCTGGGGGTGGCAGTTAGTGTCCAGTGTCAGCATTTGGGGCTGAAGGGGAGAGTCCCCTTTAATCCATCCCTATGAGTCCAGGACACTCACACCACGGGCCTGGGGCCCTTAAATGGAAAAACTGGCCCCTCGGCCCAGTGAGCCAGGGTTGAGAGCCTGACTGCGTCTGTGCCGTCTGGAGTGGCTGCAGGCGGCCCTTGCACATCCTTCGTTGAGGCCGAAGCAGGGACCCTTGAACCCTCAATCATGCAAGTCCTCTGGGGTCCTAGGTGAAGAGGGACAGAAACAGTAATGGTACAGTTATGGTTTACATAAAAATTTTCACTTTAGAAAGTTATGTACTTATTCAGACTCTGTATTATAGATAAGGAAGCTGAGGCTCAGAGAGGTTAAGCAGCGTGTCCCAGGGACACAGCACCATGGAGCCCTGGCTCTGCAAAGGAACAATGCGGGCTTTCAGCCCAAGGGAGAAAAACTTTTTAAAAATTGAAACCCATTCTGATGTTACCCTTATTTCGCAATCAGTGGCTGCTTTTGTAGCCTCCTCAGGGGTGGGCTGGCTCTGCTCTCCACAAGGCCTTGGCAGAGAGGGAGGAGGGTGCTGTCGCCTGCCACGGTCTCTGCGCTGCGTTTGCTCCAGCCCTGCCCCTTTTCTCTGTCCTTCTGGGCTGCTCACAGCCTCCATCTCCAAGCTCCCGGAAGATGGAAACTGCTGCTTCTCTACCCTCTGGCCCTCTAACTCCAGGCAATAAGCTAACATCATTCATATTCACTGCAAGCATAACCCCTCCTTACATTGACCCTGGTGGTTCACACCCACCATCGCATTTAGGGTTGCCACAACCAGGAGAGTAGGCGGGGCAGGTTTTCTCCTGTTGCAGTTGGGAAAATTGACGATTAGAACAACAGAGGTGAATGTAACCTAGCTCACTAAAATTTTCTGGTGCTGGAATTCTCTTTCTACCATGACTTGCTGATGGCCGATGCTGCCGCGGGGAAAAGGCAGAAGGGACGTCCTGATGAGTGGGCAAGGAGCTCCAGAAAACAAGCTCTTCTCTGGGAGAAATGAGCCTTCTGAGGAAGATGAGCTAATGGGGTGGGGCTTGCCTTAGCATCCATTTGGAAAGGAAAGATTAAGGGATATATTTTAGGAATAGATGGCAAGAGCGCTTGGGGGTGGGCAGTGGCTTTGAATCTAGCTGAGGAAGAGGGAGTGGCTGACGAAGGCATTGAAGAATATTTAAACTTCCAAAAGCTTCACTTGTATGTCTCAGCGCCACATTGGGCCTCTGTAAACAGCAAATCAGTTGAGTGTCAGGCTTGTTTTCATAGCTGTCCTGCACACTGGGAGTATTCGATGAAGCAAACCTTTTATTTAGTTCCTGACAGGTAATTAAATTTGCCTCTGCATTGGTTTGTGATCCAGCCAAGGAGCCAGGAGTAGCATTCGGAATGGCTATAGTGATTTGCTGGAATAGTACAACTTAATTTTGCCTCTCAAGTTGCAAGTAGAGATCTTGATTCAGTGGAAAGTTTGACTCAGGCTCAGGGCTCCAGGTTGCAGTTTTCATTTTTTCCAATGGGAGTTTGCTCTCTCTCTCAAACATGTGAAACCCCATTTCTATGTTTTTTCCAGAGTGACATACTGTGAGAAAAATGGAAAGTTACAAAGTAAAGAAAAACAGCAGTTGTCAATAACAAGGGAAGGAATCCAGTGCCTTCCAGAAGACCTGTTTCTTTGGGAACCAGGAAAGACATTATTTCAGCACCAGAAAGTTCTGGATTCCATGTTCATCACAAATGCCAGAAAGAGCTACGGTGGCCCTGGTTGGTGTGGCCCAGTGGATTGAGCACTGGCCTTTGAACCAGGGAGTTGGTTCAGTTCCCAGACAGGGTGTATGCCTGGATTGCCGGTCAGGTCCCCAGCCGGGGGGGGGCGCATGAGGGGCAGCCATGCGGTGATGTTTCTCTCCTCTTTCTCCCTCCCTCCCCTTCCCTAAAAATAAATAAATAAAAATTTAAAAAAAGAACTACCATGGTTCTGGAAGTTATTATAAAGCACTTGTTGGACTGGGATGTGCAGGAGGAAGCTGACAGGACCAGCTTCCTTGGCGCTGCAGGTGAATGGGGCTGCCTCTGTGCACCGGCTGGCTGGCTGCCTCGGGTGACGGCAGCAGCTCCTTCCTGGTGTTTGGTGTTGAGGCCGATCTTGCTCCTTGTTCTAAAGAAGTTACCACTTCCAGGCCTGAGCCTTCCTCAGTGTTCCCTCTCTGAGTTCTAGTGGGGCAGGAAACAATCTTCCCTGGCATGGTCTGCAGTTTCACTATGATGCGTCAAGGCATTTTCCTTTATCCTGAGTATCCCATACTCAGGGATGGCTTTCAATCTGAGGAGTCCTAGCTCTTCGATTTTGGAAAATTTCCTTCATCATCTCTTTGAATGCTGCTTCTGTTATTCCTTCTATTCTTTAACATTTTTTAAAAAATTTATTGATGTCAGAGAGAGGCAGGGAGAGAGGGAAAAAGGGAGAGAGAAGAAGAGAGGGAAACATCAATTTTGTTCCTCTGCCTATCCATGCATTTACTGGTTGCTTCTTGGATGTGTCCTGACCAGAGATAGAACCCTCAACCTTGGCGTATTGGGATGGTGCTCTAACCAACTGAGCTACCTGACCAGAGCCCTTCTATTCTTTTTCTTAATGGAGCTTCTATTAAATATATGTTTGAGCCTCTCACTCTATCCTCAGGTCTCTCAAACTGCATTTATATCTATCTATCTATCTACAGTATCTATCTACAGTATCTATCTATTCATCTATTTATCTTTTTTTCTCCCTATGCTACATTATGAACAAATGCCTCAATACTATCTTCCAGTTTATTTCTCTCTTTAACTGAATCCCATGTAGATTTTATTCTATTAAATTTTTTATTTCTTCAACTATATTTTTATTTCTAAGACTCCAGTTTTGTTTATTTCTCTCAATTTATTTCTTCTCTGTTTTATAACTTAAAAATATAATTATTCTTTTTTCTTTATTTCTTTTACCTCCTTTACCTAAACATACTTATTCTAAACTTGTTTTCAGATTTCTATATTATTTTCATTTCATTTGGAGTAACTTCATTTCCTGATTGTTGATCTTTTTTTCAGGCTTTGTCTCAGAGGGTCAGTATTCCTCCTGTGTTTGGAGTATTTTTTTGCAAGCTTACCTGGAATGGAGCTCTGCTCTCTCTTTCCCTCTCTCTCTGCACTTACCCCTCTGTTAAACAGATTTGCAGGAATCCCAACAGTGTCTAGTAATCACGTCTAGACCCAGGCTTAGCGTCTGTGGTTCAGGCCTCCTGCCCTGGGCTGGGGTTTGGGGCAGGGGGGCAGCTGTTTCACGAGGCTGCCCACCCGGCCCCTCCAGGTAAACCAGAGCCTTGAGCAGCCATCGGAGTTATTTTCATCTCATTTCATGGGCAGGGAAGCCCCCTCCCAACCCTTAGTTTCAGACCACGAGTCTGGCTCCACCTCTTAGTCTCTGTGAGACACTTTTATGCCCTGCTCTCCTTTCAGAGCTGAGCTTCCTCCTATTTGCTGGTTTTCTATTTGGTTTCAGATCCTCAGAGGGGCTTTTCTGGTTTTTAGCTATTGAAACCGTGTCCTTGTAACTTTCCCTCTTATGTTTTATCTAATGTTGCTATGATTTGGAATGTAGGAAGCTCTGCACTAGCAGGAACTAACAGTACCATGTCCGTGGGAATTTCCAGGACATGGTCTTGAATCTTTGTGGGCAGATAGAGAGGAAAGGAGGCCTCATGTCCCTGCCCCTCCAGGAGCTTCTGGGGCACTGCATTTGCCAAGAAGAGCTGGAAAATGTCATCAAGTGCTTGGTTTGAGGGACGGAATAGAGGAGGCGTGTGGTCAAAACATGAAGCAGCATCATAGAAACCTCTTCATTAAAAATGACATTGAAAATCTTCAGCTCTTACCCCCTGTTCCTCTATCCGTGACTCTGTCTCTCTCCTCACAGCAAGAGATTGTCCCCTCTACGTTTGAACACCTCCAGCGATGAGGGGCCACTGCCGCACAACAGCCTTCTGTGTCTCTGCATAGCCCTGGTCTTCCCTTTACAACCTGAGATGTCTCCCTTTAGCTCCTTCCCAGTGGGCCTCATCTCTCCCCTGGGAAACACGTGGAAAACTTCAATCACCCTCCCACCGGGCCTATGTAAATGCTCAATAACTGTTCACTACAACTATTATTACTGTACACCGTTAACCCAGCCAGGTTCCCTGTGCACCGCTTGCCCCGTTACTCACAGTTTACCCCCAGGCACGGTGTGGTTTGACAGTCTGGTTCTGTTGCCTGGCATTTCCTGACACTGTAGCAATCCCACCATTACTCCGCCCGAGCGGGAATGGGACCCACTGCAGCACCCCCTCCTGCCCACACAAGGGCATGTGCTCCTTGCTCACAGAGGGTACGGAAGGCTCCTGCAGCCGCAGGCAGAGGCAACTCAACCTGTCTTTCTCTGAGCCGGTACAGGCAGGGAGCAGCCTTTGAGGAGCAAGTAGAGCCAACAGTTTTGGTGACAGGGCAGGGACTGAGAGGAGATGGCCTGACATTGCACACGCAAGTAATAGTGTCCCCAGACCCCCAAGTTCCACCCTCAGGTCTGAATTGGACTAGGGTATGTCATGGGGAACTATTCTCAGGGTGAGATTGGACTTCAGATTGGGTCATTCTGGGGTTTTCTGGTCCATCCTTCTGTTTCTGAAAATGAGTCCTGAACTCTAAGCCATCAACCAACCAGGAAAGCTCATATGTCTTTAAGAACTATGCCTCTGCCATACTGTGGTTCACGAAACTATAGTGGGAATGTTTTGAGGAGAGAGAGTCAGAAGTCCTCGGGTGAAATCCTAGTTCATTCCATCGCTTGCTACATGATCTTAGAGTATCTTGCGACCTCTCTGATTCTTTTTCCGTTTTGAGCCTTAATTCTTTATCTATCATGTGGGGCTAATTATATATACATGCTACATTCTTCAGGGTTGTCCTAAAGAATAAACAATCTCACATTCTTTTTCCGTTTTGAGCCTTAATTCTTTATCTATCATGTGGGGCTAATTATATATACATGCTACGTTCTTCAGGGTTGTCCTAAAGAATAAACAATCTCATATTTGAAAAGTATGTAGCATGGTTGCCGTGGCTGGTGTGGCTCAGTGGATCGTGTGCCGGCCTGCAAACCAAAGAGTCACTGGTTCGATTCCCAGTCAGGTCATATGCTTGGGTTGCGGGCCAGGTCCCCAGTAGGGGGCGTGTGAGAGGCAACCACACATTGAGGTTTCTCTCCCTCTCTCTTTCTCCACCCTTTCTCGCTCCTTTCCCCTCTCTGTAAAAATAAATAAATGAAATCTTAAAAAAAATATATGTAGCATGGTGCCATGCACATCACTCATTAAATATCTTTTCCCCTTAGTTTCTTTTCAATTTCCTCATATGTATTGGTAAGGATAATATTAATTAAATAAGATACTTAGGATAAAATGAATTCATCTGTAAATCACAAAGAAGTATATCATGTTACTCATCATTATTATTATCTGCAGAGGAACATAGTAGGTGATTCTAGTAGGGACCAGAGACATTGGTTGGGCTGTTTTTCTGCTCCAATTCAGAGCCAAAGCACGGTGAATATCACCTTAGTCCAAAGACTAACAAGGGAGATATCACCAAACAACAGTATCAGGGTGTCCTGTAGGGAAGAGAGTTGGCTTTGGTGCTTGTCCAAGTGGACAAACTTGCATATGAGTTCTTTTGTTCATTCATCTATTCAGAACATATTCATTGAGCTCTTCTGAGATACTGCAAGGCATGTCTTGTACAGGCATGGTGGCAAAGTCTTTTGGATGCTGAGAAAGTAAACTCACCGCAGAAATCAGCTCAATGTGGGTGCATGAGTGTAGAAGTTCCATAGATCTGGTCATTGTCTGACCATGCTCTCGGGAAAAGGTATTTCTCCTTTAATGGTTGAAGGTCAGAAGGAAGGAAAGAAGGAGAAAAGGAAGGGAGGAAGGAGAGCCAAAAGAGAGAAAGAAAAGTAAGAAAGGAGGAAATGATCACTTTGGAGGGTCTTAAAGAAATTCAAGGGCTGATACATTCTCAGAAAATTATAGCATGACTGGCTGTCAGGCCAATAAAACTCTCCAAACCGGCCCTGAGTGTGGGCATCATCAGGACTCAGGGTCCCTGAGGATGGCAAGGGGCTTTGCAGGCCAGTGGATGAGGGGCCACAGGTCTTCTGGGACTCTTGAAAGAGTAGCGCTTCATTGGGTGGTGCCAATCTGTCACTCTCCACAGGCAGGAGTGAGGGGCACCGTCACTTCTCAGGACTGGAGTTCCTGGGGCTGCTTATTGCATTTGCAGGTTCATAAGAGAGTGTATGTGTTTTATAAACGGAGCAAATGCCTTATGTTTCTGATTGATGGGCCATCAGTTGCACAGTTGTTGGGCAGTGATTGATTTTCCAACCCAGCTGCTCCAGCTGTGCCACAGATGCTCCTTGTCTGAAGTCAGAGGGCGGGTGTTGTAAGCCACGGAGAAGATCCTAATTGGAGTGATCCCTGAGAAATCGGCCATGGTAATGGCTAACAGCCATTAATTTGGGGCTTTGCTTGGGGTGCTAAGCCACAGGCTCTCGCTTGGTAACTGCCACTCCCAACAGGATGGGTGCCGTGTTGAAACGCACGGCGACGCTGGTGGGGCCGAGCAGAAGCGAACCCTTGCTCAGCGTGCCAAACCAAAACTCTTATTTTAAAAATATCTTGTTTTAAAATTCAAAATTAACACCTACTCATTTTGAAGGTCTTAAAATGTATAGAAAGGAAAAATGAAAACAAAGTTAACCACATTTCCACTGTCCATAGAGAACCATGTTATTTTGCTTATTTTATTCTACGTGAGTGTGACGTACATGTTTCTTCAAAGTTGAGAACATCCTTCAAACAGAATTTTATGTCATGCTTTTTATCTTTATGTCATGATTGGGAACATAATGTATGCCTTTAAGTGAAAAATAAAATTCCTGAACAAGCAAATGGTATAAGCTTGATTATAGCTAGAGAGAGGGCTGTTGACAGCAACGTGGGGCAGGGATGAGACCATGGCAGCTATGCAGAAGCCGTGCTTACAGAGCTTTTTGTCCCAGCAATACTTAGGCAAGGTCACCTAATCTGTAAAACAGGGACATTAATGCCTGCCTCACTTATCTCAAGAGGTTGTGAAGTGCCCTGCTGTGCAAGCACATGGGACTCAAGCATGCAACAAAGGGAAAGCGTTATCATTATTATTTAAGAAAGGAACAAACTCTCCAAGCCTGTCAGTTGCACCCATTTGTACAGATCTCTTTCCTAAATGGAGCAAATGCCTTATGTTTCTGATTGGCAATGAGCTCCCCAGGTTAAGAACCATTGCGGGAAGGGGATGGCTTCAGAGAATGCAGCCCAATGCCCTCATTTCTAAGGCGACAAGACTGAGGAGGTGAAGCAATGTGTGTTCTCTTAAGGCTACAGTTAGATGGAGGTGGTGTCAGACTCTGAAGTGTTCTGGATTAGTGACTTGGATCCATAGAGTGGCAGCTGTGAAACCAATGAGCAAACCTGCTCTAGTAAACCATTTAGTTGCATAAAGAAGACTCTGTTGTCTTTATGCCCTGGTGCCGTGGCTGAGTAGGGTGGCACCAGTGACGGTTGGAAGGAGCCACAACGTGGCCGAGACACTTAGAGAAGTGGGGAGGAGGGGAGCAGACCCTGCTAACCTGCAGCATTGGGTGGGGGGCGGGGGTGGGGCAGCAAAGAAGCTGGGAGTGGGAGCAGCTTCTTCCAACTGCTTCTGCTTGGAGGAGGGCAGGGTTTGGGGTGCAGTGCTTGTGGCCTCCCTTTCTCCCACTGTAATATTGTGACCTCATTTTATAATCTGAAGTTTATAACGAGCTTTCAGAAAGCTTCCCCTCTGGTCCTCACAGTAGTGCATGTAGAAGGAGCAGGAGGCTTTACCCCCGCTTTGCAGATGGAGCACGAATGCTGAGAAACGTCATAGCCTTCCCCAGCGGGGGAGAAACTCTTAGCGCCCACCTCCACCCCTCTAGTATTTTCAGGGTTTCCAAGGAGGACCTCGTGTGAGCCCAGAAACCAGTCTGTTGGTTTCAGACTCCAAGCACAACTAACTCACTGTCCTCCCTGCCCAGCTTCCAGGCAGGTGGTCCTCAACCCTGAGCCCCCGCACAGCGTCAGTGCTGAGGGTTCCTGATGGTCCCAGGATGCGGAAGCTCCCTTCTCCCCTACCCCCTAGCTCCAGCCGCTCCAGCTTTGAAAAGGTCTGTTTGGTCCTGTTTTCCCAGTTTCTTCTGACTGCCTCTAGCCACCCACTCTCAGCATTTGGGTTTTCCTCCCAACCACAGCCTTCTCTCCGCATAGAATTTCTGAGGCTGAACGTAGTAAATCCCATTTTGCTGGTTAAGTGGGGGGAGGGATGCGTTGGGAGCGGGGCGTGGCCGCGCGAGCAGCTGCACCCGATCAACTCCGGTTAAGCAGGTGAGGAACCTGGGCCCCCAGAGAGTGAGGTAGTGAGCTGCGCCCGGAGAAAGGAAACCTCAACCTTCTGAACCCAGGTCGGCGCAAGTGGTGATACCTGCCCCAGCTGACAGTGCGGAGCCGGCGGGAAGGACAGGCCGGCGTCCAAGGCCATGGGCGCCGTGCAGACCGAAGGACGGGCTCTTGAGGCCGGCGTCTCCGGCTGCAGACTCGGCCGAGGCTCCCGGCCGGTCGGGCGCAGGTGCGGGGTTTCGGTCGCCAGGTCCCCGTGCGGGGCCGTGCCGTTAACAAGGCCCTGTGCCCAGGCGGCCTCCCGGAGGCGGGCGGCCTTTGAAGCGCACAGCCTGGATTATTTAATATAATGGAACAGTGTTAGACTCGACCCATCAGAGACATAAATTTCCAGGTGTTTTAAATTTGTTTTCCCGTCAGAATGGTAAACGGCGGATAGTAAAATTCGGCACCGGGTTGTGGCTGTCGGCGCAAAGCGGGCCCAAGCTGCGCTCGGGTGGGCAGGCGGCCGCGCAGCCCGGGGTCCACCAGGGACCGTGGAGCCCATGTGCTCTCCAGGGCGAGTCTCCCGAGCTCAGATAGGGATTCTGTGCCAGGGCTGGCCAAGTGTCCCTGCCATTTGTGTACAGAAGGATCTCGTGGCACCTCTGCCTCCTGCCCAAGAGGGTCTAGCACCCAGACATCTGTGCAGAGAAGCCCACAGCCCCTCCGCCCCCAGGTTAATTGGGGTGCGAGGGCCTGTAACACCTATAACGAGGTTTCTGTTGCCCTTGCCAAATTCAATTATGGGTGCATCTGCTTTCTGATTTTTCCAAGATGGTTTGATTTAAAGACGGGGGTGGGGGGAACCCCAAACTACAAAGGAACAGACTGCACAGTAGCTTTTTGCAGAAGGTAAGAAATTCTGACCAATTTTTCCAGACTCCTGCCTTTTGAGATGTGTCAGAATTCATAGGGTGGCTGCTGAGGATAGATATTACGGAGTAATTCTAGAGAAATCCGACCCTTCAGCCCACTCCCCACAAGACCCTTCACCCTTCTCTCTTCAAAGTAATAAAGGATGTCTACATTTTATAAGGCAGGCTCCCCTGCCTGCTGCCCCCAAACCCACTGTGATCTGTCACTTTGAATGGAGAAATCATTTGACATTTATTTCCCAAACAGGAAACCCTGCCTCAGAGAAGGTGGAAACTCCAGAAATCACTTCAATTTTGGAGATGAAAGTAGGGAAGGCAGTTGCTCCTTACCAATAAAGAGATTATCACTCTCTATTTTGCTTGTGGGCAGAGCCTTAAACGAGGAGTGGGGAGGGAGGCAAAACCCCTAATGAAACTTCCAGTGGCACTGAGTAGAGTATACTCTGTCGGTCACCATTGCATGTGTACATGTGAGTGCACGTGTGTGCTGGGGGCATGGGGCCAGGGAGAGAGGGTGCCGAGTTGTGGAGACACCGAAAGTTGGCGTGTCCTCAAAGAACTTACACCATAGTTTCTAGCAGAAATGCGCAGCTCACAAAGCTGTGTACGAAAGGAGCCAAGGCAACAGAGCAGAGCTGATCACTGGCACTGAAGCGGTCAAAAGCCAGACATGGGACAAGTCCTTTTTCAGCTTATTTGGTCAGGGGGAGGTTTTCTGGAGGAGCTTGAAAAGCAGGGCCTAGGGAAAGGCAGCGGGAGAGGCGAGTATGAGCCAAGTGATCAGAGCGGGGCCACGGGGAGGGCAGTCAGAGGTGGCTGGTCAACACCAAACTCAGCTGCAACAGGGCCGCAGGTGTCCCCAGAGAGCTGAGAGCCCCACTCTTTGCCCTGCTGTTGTGTTTTCAACCCTTAGTTTCTTTCTGAAGACAATCCCCGAAGAGCAGGGGGTCCTCCAGAGGTCAACTTTGGGAAACAGGAAATAGTGATTAGCCAATCGATTAATTAAAGCCCCATGAACCATTGGATTACAAAGAGCAGTTACTTGTTAACTGAAGACAGACCTTGGCCCCCGAGGAGAGCCCTGATTTTTTGAGAAGGCTGACCAAGACTGCTTACCGAAGGTGCACGCAGGCCCCACCTATGTGTGAAACTCCGGCAGCCCAGCTCAGGCTGATGACAGAAATGACCGTAATAAACCAGGGAGGCCACAAGTCAAACAAATAATTTGGTTGACAAATAGGAGTATAAACAAGACCTTGATTAATGAATTTCCTAATAGTTCTCTGTTTATTGACATTAGCTCAGCTTGGTCATTAGTCCTGACATTGCCCGTATTTGTTGTATGGTATAATATCTTCCATTTGTTCTAAGACTGCTTTGTAGCTTTTTGTTGGGTGTTTTATGTCTGTTAAGTCCTGTCCCCTTGAGTGGACCATGAGCCCCCAGTTCTGAGAACCCATGTGCTTATCGAATGAAGAGTAAGGTCACAGGATTTCCTACGAGGGATATGTAGAAAAGTGAGAAAAGTAAGAAGAGCCTCAGTTTCAGCGTCTTAAGCCCTTGGCATTGGGCTGGGGACTGGGTTTGTAGGGCCTTTTGACTGTAACTTTTGTTGCCTTTTAAACTAGTCGCTTCATGCTCTTCTGCTTTGTTTGCTCTATCTTTTCAGGGAGGGAATCATTCGTTCCAGCAGGCATATACTTCTCCAGAGTTACAGAACAGAGCACAGAACGAGGGTGGAGATGGGAGAACACACTAAATAGAGTGGAGGAATCCCATACAAGAACTTCCCCGTGGCTCACCTTGGCCATGACTTAGACTGCCTCTAACAGAGCTTACCTTACTAAAGTGTTGTGGGGGATTCAGCCACAGTCTGCGGTGGCCAGAGCCCAAGGCAGGGTTGTCCTGGGAAGGTGTCAGTGTGCCTACAGTTAATTGCCAATCCCTAGCCAGTGAATGCCAGGAGCCACTGTCCTTGATAACATTCCAGGCCTGGGGACTCTGGCTGCAAGCTTTAGAAACTTGGGGGGAAGCAAAGGCAGGAGGAGTCGAAGCTGTAAATGCCAGCTGTATTTTTATTGGTCGTCTGCAACTTCAAAGGTTTCCCTGCTTTAAAGGAGGCACAAGCAGGTATCCAGTTGGCTCTCGGAGCTCCCAGCCTTGATGCCTTATTGATTTTCAATGTGGCTTGACTCCCAGGTGGGCAGACTTCAAAACGGTCTGTATTTTTCTGCTGTCATGTTTCCATCCCTGTTAGTTTCCATCTCCAGCAAGATTCCGGATATGTTTGAGGGCAGCTTTTCCTTCTTCAGCTTTCTCTCCATAATTTTCTTCTGGACAGGAGTTCAGGCATCCAGGGCCACTTCTGCTGGGGTGTGTCTTGCATCATTTGTACAGAGCTGGACCAGCTGCTGGCAAGTGTGAGGGAGAAGACGCAGTCCTTGCCCTTCAGGGGGTCAATCCTATCAGTCCACCTAGTACACTTGGAGTCTAAGTGTGTTCTAAATGTGGCACAATGAAAAGTGCGGCCAGTGGTGGAAGGTGGGGCCTGGGACTTGATGGGGCCTCCCAGTGTAACACATATTCTTTGTAATCAACCTCGAGCCAGCTCAGTAGTTTTTCGAGCCATTGTGTGCCCAGCCCAGGGACTAGAACATTCAGTAAATGTCTGCTACAAGCCAGGCCCTGAACTTCACTGATATTTACTGGTAGCTTTCCTTACATTTGATGTAAATTCTAAACTGCTCTGGGAAGCACGTTGTTCTAAGCTCCTTTTTATAAACGAGGAAGCTGTTCTGCAGGGGTTTCATAACTTGCCCAATTTCACTTAGCAAACAAAAGGCAGAGCAGGATCTGACCCCTGGGCTGCTCCTGCTACACTGGGTATGAGCCTGCGTGTCTGCGTGTGTGGTGAGAAGGAAAGAACACGGGAAGCTTGTCCTCTCATTGGCAGACAAACCTATTCCTGTGGAACAAATGAGCAAGCAGAGATTCATGTGTGGTCAAGACCAGCAAACACTTCTAGAGCATCTACTGAGCACAGGGACTAGTCAAGTACTTCATCAACATTAATTAATGCCTATGAGGAACCTGAGGCACAGAGAGGTTGGGTAACTCTTCCAAAGTAACACAGCTGAAAAATGTCAGAGTTGAGATTCAAAACGCAAACCCTGAGTCTGTCTGATACACTTTCAGGACTGCCAGCGAGGGATGCCAGGAGTGTGGCCTAAGCAATAGCAAGGAGTTTCTGCCCTCTCCCCACACTTGACCTCCTAACCCCCGAAGAAGAGGCAGGCGGCCAGGCCTTCGTGTCACCCCCTGAGTAGATGAGGCCCAAACATGTCAAGTGGACACCCGGGTGACCCAGACTTCAGCCCAGCCTCCCGTCTTGCCGCTGCAGGGGTTTTCTATAGGAAAAAAATGTTGGGACATTGAACAGATGTTTGGTCGCAGTGTCACGCCTGCAAACTATGACATACAGTCTCATAAACCAGGACAGCTCTTCTCCATCTGCTGTGGTCACAGAGCGAGGTGGGAAAGTGATATTTGTGAATAGAAAAGAAAGAGGTAGGGCAGGCGGGGGAGAGGCTGGGTGCAGGTCCAGGGGGAGTCCCCTGTGCCCGGGCACAGGCCTTCCGCTCTGCAGCCTGCCTGGCTCCGCCATGCGGGAAGAGAGGCCTTTGAAGTCACAGACCACCAATAAAACTGCAGCTGGCACCAAGGCTTACAGGGCTCCAGGCGTGAGATTTTACACCACTAAGGGGCTGAGCCAGCGCTGACAGGGTTGGAATGTGCCCTGGACTCCCCTTTCCTCGGCAAGAGCCACCAGGGTGCCTCAGCCCCTGGCCACCCTGTCACCCAATCAATCAAGGCTGCAGCAAGAGCCCATTAGCCGCCGCAGGGAAGTGAGAGAAGGAGCAGTGTGTAGCGGAGGTGCGGCCCGGGGCTGAAGCACACGCAGCCCACAGCCACAGTGCCGGCGGCCTGCGAGTCCGGGCTGGCTGTGAGCGCACAGGAAGTTCTCTGCTCAGTGATGGTGGCCAGACGGCGTGGCCACAGGCAGGGAGAGGGATGAGGGCTGGCATGGTCCTGGGACAACATCCTTAGGTTTCAGCGTGAACAAAGAAAGGCCCGGTGGCTGGAAAAAGAGGGCACTCTCCTTCCTCCCCCTCTTCTTCCTCTCTCTCCCCTTGTCCTCCTCCTCCTTTCCTCGGTCCCCCTTTAAACAACTACTTATGTCTGACCCTGTGCTGGGAGAGGCCCCATCTCTTCTCTTCAGGAGCTCATAGTCTGAGACGGGCAGAATCCTTGAGAACGGGCTTTGGATCAGGACCCGGAGGAAGAAGGTAAAGGAGCGGGGAACCTGGCCGGGCCCTGTGGCAGCCCTTGCAGCCGTGCGCGTGGTGGGGGGCATCGTTCTCGCCCCTGCTCAGAGTCTCCTAGTGCCCTGCCCCCTCCCTGTTGGGGAGCAGCTGTTGATACAGCCTTTCTGAGGTGTTTGGTGATGAGTAGATTAACTCCCCTCAAGGAGGGTGAATGGGAGGGGTCCCAGGGATTGGGCTGGAAAGGGAGAGAGCCATTATCTGGAAGTTGTAGCCAGGGACAGAAGCTGGGAATGAGCAAAGGGACAAGCAGAGGAGGCTGGCAGGGGAATGGGGAGGTACCATGTCTCCACTCTGGGTGCTCCCAGAGCACAGCAGCTGTCCCGCTTGGGCGGGTGTAGGGACTTGAAAGAGGAAACTGACGAACCCAAAGAACAGAAACCTTAACAGGAGACTGTAGAGTCCGCAGGGACAGGAGAGACGGTTGAAGAGCAGAGCAGGGGAGCATTTTGGTGCCCCTGCACTCAGACCTCACTGGCTCATCCTGCATCCTGCCCACGACTCCACTGCCTTGGCCTTTTAGGTAGGTCCGGACCTGGGAGATGACAATAGCAAGGGAACTCTGCACATTAGGAGTTGGCTTCCCCAACCTTGCAAGGCTTTTGTCACCAATGTCATCATTTGTCTTGGAAACACAGACTCATCTCTGCAGCTTTGTGAGGAGTGAGGACCAGCCCCAATAAGGGGAGGGCAAAAAGGAGGGGGCTGGCAGACCCGATCAAACATGCACATACAGCGTCACCTTTGCATTGCCCACCAGTGTGGCTGTGCCTGACTTGCCACGACCTGTCTGGGGCCATGGGGGAAACATCATCATTCTGGTAAGACATTAGGAAAATGGGGAGTTGGAAGGCTTTTTCTTTTTCTTTTTTTACTTTATCATGAGCATTGAGCTTCTGTACCCACCATTAAATCAGCCTTAGACATTCACTGGAATCTAATGAGGAATTGAGGGACCTCCCTGCTGTGTGCAGACCCTTTAACACAACCTATGATATGATGAACCCAGCTAAGCCCCTCGACTATTTGCTAATCGTTGAGACAGGCATTTCAGTGTGGAGAACATTTCTCTCTAGGAACGTTGACCAGGACATTATTAAGGGTGACTGATATGATAATGAGGCTCGCATTAAACACTACATTTGCAGAACGTACACAGCCAAGTGAGGCTTGTTGCCTGCAAAGCAGTCACCTAGCAAAGCCAGAGTTCATTGAAACATGTATGCTTTGCTACATACCCTGCCTTGCTCCAAAAGGAAGTTGCAGTCCCAGTCAGTGAGGACTCAGATATTGCTGAGTGGCCCTCATCATATGTGGCGAAACATTTGATCACACCACGCCAGCTTTTAGAAGAGAACATGTGCTGCTTGAGTTGTGGCACTCGGAGGAATGCCGAGAGACGTTCGGAGTGGTCGTGCGTATTGCACTGTGTCTTGTTGCTTTAGCTGCATCTCAGATGGGCTGGTGGAATCTGGCTGGAATCAGTCCGGCATCAGCCGGCCTGCCGGAACGGATGCATGTGGCTTTGCTAAGGTGCTGCTCCGCTGGCCTGCAGCCTGAAATGGAAACTGACCGAGAGTTCGGTAATTCGGAGCCTCGCTGGGCTGAAAAAGTGTGATATTGTGATTTATAATAAGAAATACATATGTCCTGGCACAGAGCTCCTAAAACTCTTAGAATTTCCTAAGTGGTGAGAGCTATGAAGGTGTCTTTTATATTAATGAGTGACTTTAGGAATGCTTGTAGGTCACCCGAGGGGAACCAATGAACTGATAAGAGGGTTGAACTTTCTCTCTCACTCCTCCTCCCCACCTCTGGGGAGTGGAGAAGGGCTGGAGGTTGAATCTATTGCCAATCTATCAAGCGTGCCTATGTAATACGACGCTTCTATAAAACCCCAGAAGGACAGTGTGGAGGGCTTCCACGCTGGCGGACAGGTGGAGGAGACTCGGGAGAGTGGTGTGCTTGCAGATGGCGTGGCAGCTCTGCGCCCTTTCCCCATACCTTGCCCCATAGGTCTCTTCATCTGGCTGTAGACTCATCTCCTTTAATATCCTTTGTAATAAACTGGTAATCTAGTGAGTAAACTGGTTCCCTGAGTTCTGTGAGCTGCTCTAGCAAGTTAATTAACCCAAGGAAGGGGATCATGGGAACCTCTGATTTATGGCCAGTTGGTCAGAAGCACAAGCGACAACCTGGACTTGCCATTGGCCTCCGAATTGAGGGGAAGGGGGTCTTGTAGGACTGAGCCCTCAACCTGTGTTAGTGTATGCTGTCTCCAGGCAGTGCCAGAGTAGAGTTGTAGGACACCCAGCTGGTGTTGGCGAATTCCTTGAATGTGTGGAAACCCCCCCAAACACATTGGCACTGGTGATTAGAATCATTAAAAAGTCAATTGCTTCTGTGCCACAAACCAAAGCAGAGGGTAAAAGGCATTTGAGAAGCCCTAGACTTGGCATGGATGAAGTTAGTATTCTGCCCTATGGCGCTGGTGACTCTGCTGATTTAGGTGGGTACAAGGCTGTTGCCTTCCCACCCAAGCCTGCTGTTTCTGATGGCCTCAAGTCAGCTGTCCTTAAACCGAGAGCTCTGGCGGAGCCCATCAATCTCTAAGTGAAAGAACAGCATGTAGGCTTAACAATTATGTCTAGGCAAGAGTTTTAGTGGGAGTTTCTTGCACATAAAATGAACAGAAGCAAAAGTATTTCAAAAGCATTTGAAGAAATGATTTTACCAAAAGAACTGTATTCCTGGCTTTCAAAGCCCATTCAATACTTAAAACTATTTCTGGGCACCCAGTCCTGAACTAGCAGGAAAGAGCTTGCAAAATCTGTGTAGCTCTCTGAAAAGTTCATATTTTCTAATGACCATGCAGGTGTGGCCATGAAGAAGAGGACAAGGAGGTCCCTTCCAAGGAGAACAGGGTCCCACCAGCAGAATCTACTTTGGAATGATGACTTTGGAAGCCAAAGTCCCATGTTAAAAGTAACACACACACGTAATGCAGAAAATCTGAAAAATGAAAATAAATATCTTCCCACGTCAACCTCCCTCCAATCCTGCAAATAACCTGTTATTCTATCACATTTTAAGATTTTTGCGTGAGTCATGCATTTTTCAGGGAATATCTATTTATATACTTACTTGATCACATATTCATTTGCTATGAAATTGAATAATGCTGTATTTACTGTTTTATATTCTGCTTTTTAAACTTAGCACCATGTTGTATCATCTCCTTTTCTTGTTCTTCTCAATCACAACTTTTAATAACTGTATAATATTCCACTGTGCAAATCTCATAAATTGGACATTTAGATTATTATTTTAGATTATTAGGATAAATTCTTTCACAAGGAAATACCTTGGCCACAAGATACAGACATTTTTACAACTTAGTACAGACTGCCTATCCCCTTTGAGCATGGCTTTTACCAGCTTGCATTTCCTCCAGCTGCGTTTGAATGTACCCATTTCCCACTCTCTCTACCACCGTGGCTGCCCATCATTTTCATCTTGGGGATGATGAGATCTCAGACCAGCCCTGTTGCTATGCGGTGGAACGCTTAACCAAGGTGCTGGGTTTTTTTTCTTTTTTCCTGCCTTGGCTCCAGCCACTTGGGAAGATGGTGCATTTTTTCATATTCGCACTGAACATCTTCTTCTGATAATCTCCTGGATGAACTGTACAGAAGCCTGTACAGTCCATCAGTATGACAGCTCTAACCTCGTACCTCATCATCCAGGATGGCCCCCGTCAGTCCCCGTCCTTTCTGCAGAAATTGTAGCTGCTCCCTCATGGCAAATACCCAGGAAAAAGAATTTGAAGAATCCAGAGGGTCGGAACACCCATGGAAGCAGGAAACATCCTCAAGGGCTTTCAGACGGGAGTGGTTCTCCATGATTGCCAGGTCACGGTTGTCCAGGCTGGTGACATGCTATTATCACCAGTAGAGATTTCTGACTACAGAAGTAGCCCTTGCTCTTTGTGGACATTTTTTTTTTTTAAAGAAGAAAATAAGTCATACATGACCTCCAAAAAAAAAAAAACAACCAAAAAAACCCAACCCAAAAACACTAGACATTTTGGTGTATACATTTCCAGGATTTTCTCCTCCACATATGTTTTTCTCAGAACTGAGATTATATAAATGTGCAACTTGTCTTAAATATTATAGTTTCAAAGTTATTAATATTTGTCATAAACATTTATAATGGCTGCATAATACTGAAACATAGGCCTGAGGGCAGGAAGTGTCCAGGACTAAAAGATGGCCAGGTGGCTTGGTTAGAGAAGGGTGTCCGATGCCAGAGAGACTAATAGGCCACTTAAAGGCCATTTACAAGAGTACTTGAGCCCTGACTGGTACAGCTCAGTGGTTTGGGTGTCATCCCACAAACTGAAAGTTCACCGGTTTGATTCCCGGTCAGGACATGTGCCTGGGTTGTGGGCCAGGTCCCCAGCTGGAGGCTTGTGTGAGGCAACTGATAGTTTCTCTCACACTTTGATGTTTCTTTTCCTCTCTTTCTCCTTCCTTTCCCCTCCCTCTAAAAGTAAATTATTAAAATCTTTTTTTTAAAAGAGTACTTGAAATATCAGGGGGATCACTTTGTAAAGTATGTGATTGTCAAACCACTATGCATACACCTGAAGCTAATACAAAATAATATTGAATGTCAATTACAATTGAAAATAAAATTTTAAAAAGGCCATTTACAAGAGAGGCTGGTTGGAAGTGGGGTATGGAGAAGAGGGCGGACATGAGTGCAGGAAGGAGATTAGTGGGCAGATCACTGGAGCCTGTTGGGTTTTCATTTTCTGAACCATACAGTGAAATTGGTTAAGCCTCTCAGTTGATGCCCATGAAACGCTGTAGATGGTTCTCTAGACATCCTCTAAAGAAGGACTATCATTTATACTCTCCTAGTTATTGATTTGCCCTGAGAAGGGGATCCATATAGAAAAGAAAATGCTAAAATAAAAATAATAAAAATAAGCAATTGGCAGCTGTAGGACTTTCTCATTGCAGACTGGCCTTTGCAAGGTGGACAAACCCTTGCTGTTTGAAAAAAAAAATGTAGCCAGCACTCATTGGATTAAGAGTGTAGAAAAGCAAACGTGTTCAAATCTTAAACACATCATAATTTTAAGCATCCACAAGTGTTTAAAAAGTGTTAGCTGCTATGAGCACATACATCCATTCACTAGTTAAACATCATAACCTGTTTCTTTTCTAAACACGTGGGTAGGAGAACAGAGGACGGTTAACATGTTAAACACACTGACATGTTTACAATGTGTTGCAAGAAGGTGTTTAACTTTTTGTGTTCCAAAGCTAAACACTTTGGAATTAGAGGGTTGGCTAATTCCACCTCCAGTTAGTATGACTATCACCTTGGCTTTGGGCAGAGGCCCCTTTGGAAACACGGACAATCCTCGTAATAACCTGGATTTCATAAAGAGCAGGACAAGGCTGCTTACTGCGGGGTCTTGGGTGCAGATGAAACGTTTGTTCTGGAAGCAAATCATAAAAGGAATTAGTCCTGAAGGCATGAATTGCTGGACCCAGCCCATGGCCTGGGTAAGCATGGCCAATTTCTTCTCTCAGGTGTTCCTTCTATCCTGCTGGTAGGAGCTTTTAAAGAGTCCCCAGACATAGGCCAACTGGGCCCTTGGTCTCTGCTCCACACAAGCTCAGACTTTCATGGAGAATAAATAGAGCCCTGGAAGCTAAACTGGAAAAAGAGACAGAGGCAAGAAGGAGAAAGGAAGAAAGGGTGAATATTTGTTTTCTGTAGCAGCTGTAACAAACTACTACACACTTGGTGCTTAAAACAACATGACTTTATTATCCTGTAGTTCTGGAGGTCAGAAGTCCTAAATGGGTCTCTTTAGGCTAAAACCACGTGTCAGCAGAGTTGGATTCCTTCTGGTGGCTCCAGGGAAGAATCTGTTCCCTTGCCTTTTCCAGCTTCTAGAGGCCACCTGCATTCCTTGGCTCGTGGCGTTTCAAAGCCGGCAGTGGTGGTGCTGTCTTTCCCACACTGCATCACTGACTCCTCCCTCCTCTTACTCCCTCCCTTTTACTTATACAGGCATGCTTCAGAGACTTTGCAGGTTCGGTTCCAGATCAACACAATAAAATGAGTTGTAATGTTTTTGCTAAGGGAGGATCTTGCCTTCAATTTGTAAAAAATGCAGCTACTACGAAACGCAACAAGGTGAAGTGCATTAAAACAAGGCATGCCTATAATGGCCTTTGTGATTACATTGGGATCACCTGGATGATCCAGACTAACCTTAAAGTCAGCTATTAGCAACCTTAATTTCCCCTCACCATGTAACAAGATTCGTGGGTTCCAGTGATTTAGAACATAGATCTGTTTGGGCAGGCATTATTCTGCCTACCACAAGGAGTTATAACAAGAAGGGGAGAGAGAGAGAACAGGAGAGCAGGAATGACACTAAGTTGAAATCCTATTTATTCTGGGATTAGAGACTGTCTCAGACAAGCACTAGATGGTGGTCTGGGAGTGTGGGCCCAGGAGCAGGGACTGGCACTTGACAACTGTGCAAGCCATTTCAGGGGGTCCAGGTCCCTTCTAAATTCATTGCTATCGGTTGGGGTATGGGCTAGCCGGCTATAACGGAAGGAGGTTATTCCTTTTTCATGGTAATAGTGCAGACAGGATATCTAGGGCTGTTATGATGGCTCTGCCATCCCTAGGCATCTGGTTTCTGTTTCTTAGGTCCAAGGACATTACTTTAAATTTTCTCAGTGTGTAGCTTGGAGGAAAGGAGGAAAGGGCCAAAGGAGGATATAACCATATCTTTAGGGACATGATCTGGAATAGAATTTCTCAACCTTGACACTGTTGACATTTTGGGCCAGATATTTCTTTTTTAATGAGGGGCTGACCTGTGCATTGCAGGATGTTTAGCAGCATCCCTGGCCTCTACCCACTAGATTCTAGCATAATTACCCAGTTGTGACTACCAGGTACTTCTGCAGAGGTGGGGAGGAATCATCCCCTGTTAAAAACTACTGATCTAGAAAAAGCTTATGTAACTTTTGATGTTATCCTGTTGCCTGTAACACAGTTATATGGTCATAACAAACTGGGTACTCATATGCCCATCTAAAATTAGGAGTTCTATTATAAAGAAAGAGAGAATGAATGTTTGGGGGCAACTAACAGTCTTTGTATCCATTTCAGGTATCTGGACCACCAAATTACTGAAGTCCCACCTCATACCTGAGAGTATGGTCTCAATTCACAATGGGAGGGAAGGGATTAAAAGTGGTCACCAGTAGGAGGCATTTCTAGGGTCCTTGCAAGAGCTCTGGATGCTCATGTAGCACCCCTTGGGCAGAGGTTTCCTGAAGAGGCCGGGCCATCATTGGAGCTGGGCTTCCAGAGCTGGGGGTGGGGAACCAAAGACATTTCTGGGAGGCAGGAACTTGTCATTCTTAGACCATGCATCATGACATGTGCCTTGACTGGAGAGGGCTCTAGCCTGGGTGCTCAAGCTTTTGTTCTGTCTACGGAGGGAGGTTAGGGTGACCTTGGGGACTCACTGGGCTGTACCCATATAAGGTAGTAGGTTTAAAAGAGACAGAACTGGGTTCTAGTTCTGTTTCTGCCGTGTTAGCTATGCAATTCTTTAGTATCTTAGTTTTCCTCATCCATAAAATTAGGACAGTATTTTCCCTTGCATTGAAGGAAGTTGTTGGTAGAATTAAAATTAGACCATGTGTGAAAATGACTTAGTGCCATCCCTGGTACTTAGTAGGCAGTTGATAGATGATGCTTATTTACTTTTTTAGTCCCAAGATATTTACTGTAGTACAGTAGCCTTCCTCTCCTATCTGCAATTTTGTTTTCCACAGTTTCAGTTACTCATGGTCAACTGTGGTCTAAAACTATCAAATAGAAAATTCCAGAAAAAAAGCAATGTATAAATTTTAAATTGTGTGCCATCCTAAGCAGTGTGATGAAATCTTGTGTTCTCCTTCTCCAGCCCACCCAGGAAGACAATCATCCCTTTGTCCAACGAATCCACACTATACTCACGTATGCTTCCCACTCCTTAGTCACGTAGTAGCCGTCTTGGTTATCAAATCAACTGATGCAGTAACACAGAGCTTATGTTCAAGTGACTCTTACTTAATAATAGCCCCAAAGCACAAGAGTAGTGATGCTGTCAACTCAGATATGCCAAAGAAAGATGTAAAGTACTTTCTTTAAGTGAAAAGGTGAAATTCTTGACTTAAAGGAAAAAATCATATGCTGACTTTGCTAAGATCTATGGTAAGAATGAATCTCCTATCTATGAAATTGCTTAATTTATAAATATGTATAGGACAAAAGCATAGTATATATAGGATTTGGTACTATCTGTGGTTCCAGGCATCCACCAGGGATCTTGGAGCCTACCCCTGTGGATAAGGCGGAACTGCTCTACCTACTATATATAAGTTTCTGTGCTAGATTCTAGGAACATGAACATGGTAGTGAGCAAAGTAGATTATGTTCTTATCTCTTTAGTAGTTATACTGTGGTAGTTGCTACTGTTATTATTGGCATCGTGATTCTGGAAACAGGCCGAGGGTGGGTGAGGCTAAGCTAACAAACTCTAGGACCGAGTATGTAGGAAGGAGGCCAGCTGGTGGGGCGGGTATGCAGAGGTCCAGCCTGCATGTTTGATGGGACGGACCAGTGGGCGGGGAAGAGTGGAGAGCTGACTAAGTCAGAACAGCAGAGGCTTGGTCATATGGGCCAGAAACAGAGGTTCAGAAATCCCTGGGAATTCAGAGGATGTGGATTGGGGTGGGGCTGCTATCTCAGGGATAGCAAGGGGGCAGGGAAAGATCAGCCGCCGAAGGGAGGCAGGGGGACAGGGACACGCACCTGCATGGTGGAGCTGCTGAGAGACCTGGACGAGGCCAGAGGGACTGCTGGGGCCACATTGAGGGAGGCCTGGCTCGCCGATTGGGGAAGGGGACTGTATTTTGGGGGTGAATGAGGTGCTCTATGGGAAGTGTAAGAACAAGTTGAGTACAAATAGGACAGCCCCTTGCTTCCCGGTTCCACTGCCAACTCCTGCGCTATGGCACACCTCTTGGCAAGCAGATCATGAGGGCAGGTTTGGGAGGAAGGTCACCCCCCAGTAAATCTTCCTCAGCTAATGACAGCTCCGGGGCAGTGAGCCTCAGAGTTTTTCCATCTACAGCTCACTCTTGGCAAAGTAGAAGACCTCACATGCTCCCACTTACTAAAATGAAACCCTTCTTTTTAGAATGCTGCTTCAACTCCACGGTCAATCATACTCACTTTCTTGTACCTCTCGTTTCACTATTACTGTCTTGGCAAAACCACAACCAAAGTTAAAGCCAGCTCTCCATTTACTCCATGCCTGTTTGGGAAAAACAAGCGCAACCAAGCTGAGCAGTTGCACTTTAAATTCATGCCCGCAATTTTCACGGATGCCTTTATTTGCTATCAGCTCATCATCCTCTCTTCCCCTTGCACACTCACTCTCCCACCGTCCTAGATGGCAACTTGACACCAGACCCTCATGCCTTCCTACTGTGTCCCTCTCCTTCTGCCGATGATCTTGTTTCCCTCTTCAGCAGCAAAGTCGAAGCAATCAGAAGGGAACGTCCGTAGACTTCACCACCACATCTCCCTGCCTCCCTACATCTGTCCTCACATCTTCACATCCTCGCATCCTTGGCTGTAACTGGATGAACTGCCCACACACCTTGCCAGAGCCAACCTCTCCACCTGCACACTGGTCTTATTCCTTCCCACGTACCCAAGGACATCGCTCCAGCCACACTGTCTGCTTCTCTCCTCTCTCCTCGATTGTCCATTATCTCCTGAATCGTTTCTTTTAGCATGCAAGTATGCGACTATTTCTCCCATTTTATAAAACCTCCTGAACTCACTTCTCCTGCAACTTTTTGTTTGCTCCCCATTTGCAGCAAAACTGCTTTATCTCTACTCACCACCCCCAATTTGTTTCTACCTACTCTCTCTCATAAACAACTTTATTGAGATCTTTGACACATATAATTATTATACTTAAGGTGTTTAAGTTAATGTTTTGATAAATGTATAGATAGTGAAAAGATCACTGTAATCAACCTCTGTAACTTGTCCTTCACCTCTACATAGTTACCATTATATGTGTGTTGAGAGGATTTAATTTAAGGTCTATCCTCTCAGCAAATTTCAAGTATATAATACAGTATTGTTAACTATTGTCACTGTGCTATTCATTAGATCTCCACAACTCATTCACCTTATATAACTGAAATATTCTGCTCTTTGATTAATATCTCATACTACTCCCCATCCCCCACTGCCCCTGGCAACCACTACCTACTCTCTGCTTCTATGAGTTTGACTATTTTAGATTCCTCCTCTAAATGAGAAGAAGCAGTATTTGTCTTTCTGTGTCTGGCTTATTTCAGTCAGCATAATGTCCTGTAGGTCCACTCATGATGTTACAAATGGGAAGATTTTCTTTCTTTCTTTTTCTTTTTTAAGGCTAAACAATATCCCATTGTGTGTGTATCGCATTGTTTTAGTCATTTTTCCATAGACCTTTAGGTTGCTTCCATACCTTGACTTTTGACCAATAGCAATCTAATTTCATTCTTCTGCGTGTAGATATACAGTTTTCCCAGCACCATTTATTGAAGAGACTACCCTTTCTCCACGGAGTGTTCTTGGCATAAATGTACGGATTCCTCCCATTCTCCCTTAAAGCCACTCTGATCAGCTTTTTGCCCCTAATACCCAACAGACTACTCTTGTCAACCTTCATACCGCTGCATCCAGTGTTCAAATCTCAGTCTTGGTCACCTAGTTGATCAGGTGCATTTGACACAAGTTGATCACATTTTCCTCCTCAATATATATTCTTCATCTGACTTCTAGAACAACACGTCCTCTTTGTTTTCCTCTTGTCCCACAAGTTGCTCTTTCTTGGCATTCTTTGCTTGTTCCTCCTCGCCTCCTTGTTTTTTTAGGGTTGATGTACTTTAGAGCTCAGTCCTTGGCCCTCTTCTTTATCTACATTAATTCTTTTGATGATCTCACGGCTTTGTATAACAAATATCCCTGATGATGCTTAAATTTAAATTCATACTTCCAGCCTTCAGATCTCTACTTGGGCGATATCTCAAGCTCACCATGCTTTCTTGAGCTGCCTCATCCTTGCCAGCCCCCAACCCACCACCTTGAAAATTTCTCCACCCGTAGCCATTTCCATCTTACTTGGTGGCAACTCCAGACTTCCAGCTGTTTCAGCTCGCCATCTCCATGGCTACCATCCTGGTTGGAGCCTCTATCATGTCTCACCTGAATCACTGTAATAACCTCCTAATTGCTTCCACCTTTGATCCTCTACAGTCTATTCTCAAAACAACAGGTAGAGGGAGTCTTAAATTTTAAATCCGATCATGTCATTCCTCTTCTCCAAACCATTCAATGGCTCCCCACTTCCTTAAGACCCTATAGGCTCTGCCAACCCCTCCCACCTCTACCTCTTTGAACTCACCTGGTGCTACTCATCTTCTTGTTTCCGCCATTCCAGCCTACTGACCTTGCAGCAGTTTCTCAAACATGCCAGGTACGCTCCACTTTACAAACTGCACTGTCCGTTCGCTCTCCTGGAATGCATCTTACCTGCCCCCTGCCAGTCTTTGCTCAGATGCCACTATGCCAATGAGCTCTCCTCTGATTTCCATATACACTGCAACTGGCCTAAGCTCAATCCCAGTCCCTCCTTACCCTGTTTTATTTTTTTGTTTCCTTACTGGTAATTGGTTTCTGACATGCTATGAAATTACTTATTTTTAAATGTTTATTATTTCTAGGTCTCCCCCAGATAAAATATATGTTTTATGAAGGCAGCGTATTTTTGTGTGCTTTGCTTCACTGATGAATCCCAAGGGCCTGGGACAGTGGCTGGCCTTTAGTACATGCACAGTAAATATTTGTTGGATGGATGTACAGAAAAACCATTCCTGCTGTGGGACAGGCCTCCACAGAAGATGTCTGCCATTTGTCCATCTGTGTGCCTGTCTGTCTACCCATCCAGCCTAATCATTCCGTAAGTGTGTTTTGGGTGCCTGGTCATATTTACCTTATGTTTTGGCCTCTGGACACAATGGTGTCTACCCTAAAAGAACTCCAATAAATTTAGAGGGGGAAAGTCCAGACACAGGAGTCGTGGAATAGAACTTGTTAATCTAAGCCAGAATTAAAAGCATAGACATTGTCGCTCTGGAGGGCTGGCAAAGAGGTGGTAGCACAGTATTTATGGCCTGGCACTCTAATGGATTGGAGAGTCTAAACCTCAAAGAACCCTTGAGGATCCCACATACTGCATGTCCTGGGGATGTGGGGAATCTGCCAGAAAGGGGCGGGGGAGGGGCAAGGGTCTCTGACAGTCCTGGGAGGGCAGCCTGCCCTGGGAACCCCAAGGATGAGACTGTTGCCGCTGGGCTTTCTCCCCAGGAGAGAGGGGAAAGTTTTAGCTCCTGGGACAGGGGTGACATCCAGCTGCCTGTGTTCAGGGAGCTGCCACTCCATGTTAGGCAGCAAGCACCCTAGACACTTGTCAGGGAGCTAGAATTCCCAGTGGCAGCAGTGAGAAATGGGAGCTGAGAGGCCAGACTCTGGGCGTCCTCAACCTGGGATCCGTCTTCTCACCTCTGACTGCACCAAACTCAGAAAGGAAAACAGTCCTATTCCTATGGCCCCAAACCAAACAACTCACAGCTGGCCAGCTCACCAAAACAAATAAGCCAGGTCCGCTGCAATTTGTAGAACCTGAACAGGCAACACCCAGCCCCTCTTACTTCTCTTCTTTCTTGTGTAGCCCAGTGAAGTCTCGTGGGGAGGGGAGGAGAGGTGATGAAACACATAAACACATCTGGAGGTTCTGCTACAGCTTAGGGAAGGCTGCACTGAATGCAGGCTCAAGGAAGGAGGCAGCTTGGAAAATTCCACCTCCCACCCCCCACTGCTTGGCATTAGCAGCACAACTCAGGCCCTGCAGTCTTGGAGGAAGGGTGAGCCAGGCAGTAGCTCACCCAGCTCTTAACCCCTCCACAAAGAGCTCTGAGTGGGCCCCTTGCACCGCGCAGCTACTTAGACGTGGGCAAGAAGAGTGCAGTCCTCAGAGTGTGCACTGGTGTTGAGATCACTCAAACCGCAGGGCCAGCGGGCTCCATTGCCGCTGCTTTCAGCTTCCTTCTGTTTCAGAAGCTGTTGTTCCCCCGGCCCTTCAATGAATCCTGGCCTCCTTACCGAATGCTACCTTGAAACTGTATAATATTTATACAAATGATTCATATTTTTGTACAGAGAAATTGAAAGAAGGAAATTCTGATCACTCATAATCCCCTCCTCCCTCCCCCCATCCTGAGATAACTACATTTGGGCATGCACCTGGCTAGATTGTCCCTGTGCACACACATGCACATGTAGTCAAGTCGTTTGCTGGGTTGTTTAATCATGTGGGTTCTCCCTGGTTCCTTCCCTCCCCGGTTCTAGGCCCTTGTATTATAGACCTTAGAGGGTATGCAGCAAATGAGTGGTGTGGACAGAGATGCGTTGAACTGGGGTGAAGTAAGAATCACCTGGATGGGTGGGAAGGGCTGGGCTGGGCATCATGGTGGCAGGTGGGCAGTCCTGGGTGAGTGCAGGTAACAATAGGGATGGAAAAGCCAAAAGCCACGGGAAGCCTTCTTGCTTCCCCCGTGATTTCCCAGAAGGCATTGCCCAAAGGCGTCCACCATTAGGCCCTGTTCTCCTACATATTGGTATCTGTGGACTCTAATCCTGTGTTTGTCTGGGAGCTCAGGGCAAGTTCCAGGCCAGACCATGAATTTCTAGTTAAATGAGGGTCCTTAAAATACAGGGTGTCACTTCCCCTGACTCTTGGCTTGGTCCAAATGACCATGAGAGCCTTGGAGCTAGAGTTCTGTCTGAGGAGCAGTGGGTAGAAGGCGAGGACATTTCAGCTGGGTCTCCCCTAGGTCCCCGGCCTCCCCAGTCCTCTGTAACCAGGGGCTGCTCCATTCCCCACCACGTCTCCTGGGCAAGCTGAGGAGCGCGCACCCCCTCAGCCTGACTTGCCTTTACTGCTGGGGTCGGGGAGGTGGGCAGAATCCTCTGAGAGCCCCTGTTTGTTCCCTGTCCTGCCTTAGCTCTGGAGTGACTGAAGAGGAGGCCCATCCCCAGGCTGCCCGGAGTCACACCTCTAGGCAGCGCCAGGAACCTGCAGCCTCCTCACTGGCTCCCTGCACCTCCCCAAGCCTCTCATTGTGTGAAGCAACAGGGAGCTCGGAGAGCACCAGGTGAGGGGGGAGGGGCGGGGGATTAGTGGCAAGAGGAGTGGGAGAGAGGACAAACAGCTGAGTGCCCTGAGCTAAGCTCTGAAGACCTCCTCTTTTTTGAGGACCTCACAGCTTTTTTGAAGCTGACTTTGCTCCCTTGAGTGTCTCCACCGGGATAAGAACAGAGAGGGGAGTGTCCCTGATACCAACTTGCTTGCAAGTTTTAGAGAAGAGCATTGCACTTTTGGAGGGAAGCGGGGAGTAGTTTGGAAGTAAACAGTGGGGGGAGGGTAGTAGCTGCCTGACTGTTCACGGAGGTACCAACAAGAGCCCAGTCAAACAGCTGCCCAAGTGAGCTGCGTGTGCCTCCCCGCTGAGCCAGGAGCCCTCTGCACAGTACGCACGCACGGGCACTGGGGGAGCCAGGGAGCACTGAGCGCCCTGGAGTGGAGAAGTTCAAAGGCCGTCTCCCTCCTGGAGGAAAAGGTCTGCCTAAGCCTGGGAGCCTCGGAAGCTGGCAGGGATTCCAACAGGTGAACACCCTGGAGGGTGTGCTTTCCAGGCAGGGGCATCACTGGGGAAAATGTGTAGGTAAGAAGGGACATCAAGGATGAGTGAGCCACCCCGAGGCTCCCCGGCCCCCGGGGCCCGAGGCCAGGGTGCCTGCGCACATTCCTACCCTGCGGTAGGCTCCCGCAGGATCGTTAACTCCAGCGGGGGAAACACCTGCTCCTGGCCCGTGCCAGGATTTTTATGTCGTCTTCATTGCTTCATGCTTATCTCGTTTATGATTATAGAAAAGATTCTTGGCAGCTGTCATCAAATCCTAACAGGGCCTTTAATGTCCCTCGTATATCCTGAATGTGACAGGAATTCCACACCGCACATGTTTGCATTTCTTCTGCCTGCTATAAAGGATTCAAAAAAATGTAAGTTTGATGGAAAGGCCTGTGAGGACAATAAAGAATGTAAACACTCCCTCTTCTAATGCTTGAGGTGGGTGGGCACGTATACCTGCAAAGAGCATGCACTGAATGATCAGGGTCTAGAAGATATCAGGGGCTTGAGGAAGGCATCAGGCTGTGGGCATGTGGAGATTCTACACACATTAGAAAATAAGGCAATTTTACATGATGGCTGGGGGGGCCATCATGTCAAATGATGGGCTTTCTCAGGGTTATCCCCCAAGGCACGTCACAGGTGGCGTGTTTACTTTCTTGCCTCTCATGGGTTAGTTAGTGTGGTTCTTTGGCTTTGACCATTGAAATGGTAGGCAGAGGCCCTGACGCCGGGTGCCCATTCCCTTCCTGCTGGGCCCGTGCACAGGGCCTCCAGTTCAGGCCTAGCTGTGAATCTCCTCCTTCGGGCCTGGAGGGACTAGGAGGTGAGGCTTTTATTTTATTCTTCTCTGAATCCTGAGACACCCAGCAGGTACCCACTGGTGGATTTAAGGTGACTTGTGATGACCTCATTTGTCCCTGGAGGCTACATCTCCATATGCTCTCATGGCCTAAACAGGTTCAGCCCTTCTGAGATCTCTCGCTCTCTGCTGAATAAGGATTTGGAGCCTGTTTCTGATTTGGAAATTACAGCCAGAGTGTTTTTGGTGCCGTTTTCCAAAGTCAACATTCCCAAGCACAACTAGGGTGGAGAGGAAACAGTGCCCTGGACCTTGGAAGAAAGGATCAGTGTGGTTCCATTATTTAATTAGGTTGAAGAATGCTCACGGGTGTGCCCTGAACAAGATGTGGTGGGGACACTGGCAAGGGTTACAATACATGCTATTGGACCAACCTCTGGACCCAGAGAGGGGTCCTGTGGAAGGAGGGAGAGCACGGGGTGAAGGGTGAGGTTGCTGGACTCAAAGATCCCACTAACTGGACTTGCTTAGTCACTTGGCCTCAGTTTTCATATCCACCAAATGTGGCTATGCTATTTCCTAGAATTATCATGCAACTCAATTTAGGTAATCTTTATTTTTAAAAACCCTTTAAAAAACCCATTGTGGTCTAATGAAAAATATACTGGGTCATTCATGGACTATATGTGGTCTTGGCTAAATCCCCACCTCTTTGGACCTTAGAGTCTTCATTTGAAGTCAATAGGCTTCGGATTGGATTGTCCTACAGGTCACTTAGAGTTCAAAAAGTTTGCTTTTCTGATCAGCAGAGGGCCAGAACACACACACGTACACTTAATTAGTTTTCATTTCGGAATACACTGGTTGGCTACTATTTGTATATTAATAAATTACTGCCACTGTCAGACAATAACTGAACATTCATAAATGTTGAGTATTCCTCCTGACCTTGTGCTTCTTGGCATTTTATTGTTTGCTTCTTGTATTTTGGTATTGACTTCGTGTGTGCACATGTCTTGTGATCCATCTAGAGCAACACTTCCTGCAATGTATTTTATACTCACAGCTTGTGTCAATTTTCCTAAGTGCTCATTGGCCACATGGCCAGTGGCTACCATATCAGACAGTGCATGTCTAGATTGTGTGCTGCCTAAAGGTAGGGATTGCATTTTGTGGTATTTAGCATTTGGTAGTAACTTTAGAGTCTACGAAAAGCTTTTCTGACATGTCATCTCCTTTGATCCCTACTGTTTTCTGGTGAGGTTCATACAGTTATTGATGCCAACTTATAGTTGAGGAATCTGAAACTTTGGAGAAATTGGGAGCTTGCTCAAGGCCATAGCACAAGTAATAATAGCGCTGGGATTTGAACCCAGATATTCTGGTTTCAAATGTTGACGGAGTTGTAACAGGGAAGCTACCTTCATTTACTTGTAAGTCACTCGTCAGTTAATCTGATTGGACGTTCTGTGCCTCATGCCAACATTAACCAGACATTTTCTTCCTTCTTTTTAAGAAGAAACAGAAGCAGAGATGGTTTCTTGTTGTTTCTCTTCCTCCCTCCTTCCCTCCTTTCTTTCCTTTTCTTTTTCTATTTTTCTTTTTTCTTTTTTTAGGTTTGAGAGAAAGATGAGTTTGGAAAGTGACTCTAGCATTACCGTCAGCATCGTTATCTTTTTATCTGCATATCTGTTTCAATGTATCTGTTGAACCAGGGCCGGGGACATTCCTGTTTGTACCTCGTCAGACTGTGTTTCCCCTTGCCTGTTATCTCCCAGTTCCGTGAGTCCCCTGCCCTGCTCCTTTTTCTTCCTCGGTCTGTGTCCCCAGCCAAGACTGAGATACTTATCACACACACTCTCCATTGGACCTGACTTTAGCCAAACTAAATACATTCTCTCTTTCTGATGTGGTGATCTCAGCTCATTGCTTTTAAGAAGGAAGAAAAAAAAGAAGAAACCTCCTTACTTACTTTCCTGACAAGTATTCTCATCCTGGGAGCCTGAGGCCTTCCTGCTGCAAGGAAGGTTAGTCTGTGTGGTTCTGAGGGGAGTCCAAGGTCCTGGCAAAGCCCTTGGCTACACACTCTTCCTCAGAGGTGCTGGTGATGGTTCTAGAAAATAATAAGGGTGTCTCAAACTTGAGGGCCCATAAAGGAGGTGCTAGAGGCAGAGCCAGACCCATGATCAAGATTGGTGCTCATTTGGAAATCCCCAGTGGGGGAGGGAGCAAGGGGCAGAACAGCTGCCGAGCTGCAGTAGATGCTACCACAGCCAGGGACCTGGGTGGACACCGAAGCTTGGGAAGGAGCAGCCCCTCTGTAGGCAGGGACCATGGGCCATGTTCCGTGTGACCCCCCCCCCCAACCCTGTTGGTGCGTTGGTATGTAAGAAGTCACAGAATCCTTGGGAAGAAGGAATCTTATAGGTCAACTGTTCTGATCCCTTACCCGAAGCCAACATGGCCCACGGCAATGGGCTCAGTCAGGGCTCTGGGCAATCCCAGAGGTCCTTGGGGATATCTCAGTGGTAAGGTTGTCCCATGCAATATTTGGGACATAATTATACTAAAAATTATTTATTATTTATTTGAAATTCAAGTTTAACTGGGTGTCCTGTGTTTGGCAACCTTATTTAGGAGCTCTGCCAGGGGAGGAAGGTGATACTCAAGGAGCAAGGATTTCTACCACCCACCCACCATTTTAATAAGACCACTCTACTTTCATCTATGTATGGGTGAGAGTTAAAAAGTAACGAAACAAATCGCTCCCCTTCTGTGGTCTATGATCAAGGATCACTTCTAGGAAGAGATTTGGGCATAGTGATGAATGTTATTAAATCTCCCCAAAGAGGTCAATGCTAAAGGAGGAGTATAAATTTCTCCTGAAGAGCAACCAACATATTTTATTGTTGTTTAGTTGTTATTGTTGTTTTTTTTAAGGAATTGGTCCTGATAGTGATAAGTTATGGATGAGAAGGAGACAAGTGCATCCAGAAAAGGATGACTCCACTGTCCCCCTGTCCTCAAGTTGCCCAAAGGCCTTGAGACCAGAGCGCGCCATCCCTCACTGCCTAGAGTGGCAGATACTGGGCTGGGAAAAGGTGCCAGGATAGTCACAGGGTGCTGCTAGAGGGTGCGCAATTGTCAGTAGGTGGGGAGAGACCTCAGAGGTTAGGAACTGGTGCTGGAACGGGGAGAGCCAGGGCCACCAGGCAAAAAGATGGAGATGGTTATAGTTCCTGCTCTCCAGGGGGAAAGGTTTGGAGGAAGTGAGGGGAGAAGAGGAGCGTTGGGGAGTGAGGAAGCCTCTCCCTCACCCCTTTTCTGTATATACACTCGCCGACACTTGTTATTTTCTGGGGGTTTTGTTTGTTTGTTTTGTTTTTTTGATAGCAGCCATGGGTAGGAGATAGTATCTCATTGTGGTTTTGATTTTCATTTCCCTAATAATTTATGATGTTTAACATATCTTTTCAAGTGCTTATTAGCAATTTATATATCTTCTTTGGAGAAATACCTATGTGAGTCCTTTGTCCATTTTTACTTAGATTGTTTTTTGTTTTGAGGGACAGGAGTTCTTTATATATCTGGACATTAACCCCTTTATCAGATACATGATTTGCAAATATTTCCTTCCATTTTGTGGGCTGAGTTTTCACTTCGTTGATTATGTCCTTTGATGCACTGAGGTTTTTCATTTTGATATAGTCCAAGAGATTGTGTTTTTCTGCATGACCATGACCTGGTGACCATGGCCTTGGTGACAGAAGTCAGTGTCTGGGGCAGGAAGCATGAGGCCCAGAAAGGAGGCACCAACCAGGGCCTCTTAGGTTCCTGGAAACACCAGCACTTTGGAGAGCTTCGGCGTTTGGAACACGTGGCGGGGAAGCTACTGCCGGCTAAGCGTGGTCCTCTCCTTGGGGTTCATGCCTGCAGACCGGGCAGGCGGCACTGAGGGGCCACGCCCGGTTGGACAGACAGCCCCTGGCAGTTCCAACAATCACAGTAGTTGATTCCTTAGGACAAACCATTTTTTTTTTTCCTACCAGGGAAGGCGGGCAGTTTAGGAAGGGAAACACGCGAACTTCTGTTCCATGTTCTGGGTCGGCTGTCCCTGGCCTGCTCTGGACGGGGGCAGCGGCAGGTCCTCTCTGTGGTGGTCTGCACTGGCGAGAACTTCAGGACGACCCGGAGCCAGCACCCAGCCTGAGGCTGGAAGTGGGGCCAAGGGTGCGACCTGGTCAGTACAAGTTGCCAGCAAGTAGAGAGGATCTGAGCAAAGATGCGAGAGTGTTCTGACCTGGACACGGGACACTTTGAAAGGCTCGAATGGCCACTCTTCTCTTGAGGGGTGTGCTTCAGAGTGGAACTCTCAGTCCATCTGTGGACAGCAGGCCCTTGTCTCTTTCCATGTGCGGAAGAGAATGGCCTGGCCCCGTGTGGCCCGTGGTGAGAGGGAGGGGCAGAGGCCCCTGTTCCTGTGGCGGCAGGGCCCCAGGTAGAGACAGCAGGTACCCTGGGCGGGCCAGCAAAGTTGGCACCGTTTCCAATGGATTCTCTTTAAATATGTGTCCCCTTTATGTCTGGAGGAGGGGCCGAGTGCTGTGGGGGGAAGGACACAGAGCAGAGTCCTCCAGGTCAGCTGCAGTTTCTCTTCTGGTCTTAACCATTTCTGTTCTGGCTCCAACGTGGGTTTCCTTCTCAGGAGAACAAAAGTCCTCAAGTTCATGGTGCCCCTAAATGCAGTTTAGAGACCACCCACTGTTGCATGCCCCACCCGCTCCTTCTATCAAAGTATCCATTCCAGACTCAGACCGCTGAGGAAAGTTCATGTAAGTGCAGTTTTCTCCATCTCAATACATGACTGCTCTACATATCAGTCCTAATAGGC
Organism: Pteronotus mesoamericanus; assembly: GCF_021234165.1. Lineage (NCBI taxonomy): Eukaryota > Metazoa > Chordata > Mammalia > Chiroptera > Mormoopidae > Pteronotus > Pteronotus mesoamericanus. The sequence goes on from NW_026555001.1 coordinate 2,090,952, forward strand.
TGGGCCACTAAGTTGCCTGGCTGGCCACCCCAAATAAGGCACTGTCTCTGGGAAAGATGTCTGACCCCCAAAGACTTGGAGGATGAGCCTCGACAGGGTCTTGTGAGTTGGAGATTCCAGTCTCACCTGTGTGGTGGTGGGCGAGCCTTGCTTCTTCCCTTGTTAGAAGTAAAGTAGGTGGGAGGCAGGCAGAGCCGACCCGGTGGACAGGGGAGTCCTTCCTCGGTGCTGCCGGTGAGCCTGCTGCTGTAGGGAGTGGTGAGGAGATTGCTCTGCAGTGAGTGGGCCTTGCAGCCTGGGGTCTGGGTCAGCGAAGGGAGGGGAGAAAGTTGTTCCAGGGCGGAAGAGTTTCTTGTGGACCAGGAAGTTTGGCGGCAAAGGTGGCACGATCTAGAGTTTAGAGAGCCTTGATCGTCATGCTGAGTGTACTTGGAGCTGAGATTTTTACCCAGTCTCTTGCTACTGATGGCTCTTACTAGATTTACCTTACAATGCTGAAAAGACAGCATTCCATACTTCCCTGTCCTATGCCCTTTCTCCCTCAAGGCTCCTCAGCAACCTGCAAAACCTGTCTTTTGTCTTGGGTTGGAAAAGGCTCTGGTATTGCCCATGGGTCCTGGGAATCCAGATGTTCTCCCTGCTGGGAAGGAGCTCATTTTTTAAAATTCAATAGTTTATAATGAGATACAATTTTCTCTCAAAAGCAATTATGTCTGCTAATTTGTTTGTACACAATTGCTTTCAAGAATAAATTCCAGATTTCTTACAATATCTCATAAATCATCTCAAAAGACGTCTTTCTCTTTATGCATTTTATTTTTAAACAGGTTCAGAGAAGGATCCCAAAGTACATACAAACTCCCTTTTCACTGTAGTTGTGAGTTTATATATGAAATTGCAGATGTGATTAGAATCTACTTTATGCTGTTGATGGACTAGTCAGTGTTGCCAGCGGCACACTCTGCTGTCATTTCCAGGTGAGAGACAAGTGAAAAAGTGCTGGGGCTTCTGGATAATCTGAGGCTCTAAATGGAGCATGAGGGGTCGTTAAAATGAAACAAAATTGAATCAGCAAAAGGAGGCCCACCGTGTAGGCCTGGCGCGTCTACATGGCGAGGAGAGGGAAATGGAGGGGGCAGGAAGGGGGTGGGGGAGAGGAGAAATAACTCTAGAGCATGGAGCGCCTTGATGGCGGAGGAGGTGGGAGGGAACAGAGGGCTCATTCCAAAGTGGGAAAGCCAGGGACCTGAAAAGGAGCCCCAGCGTGCTTAAATATTTCAAAATTCTACTTAAACCAATCTTGCATCAGAAAGGAGGGCTGGCTTACCTTTACAACCAGCACTCCTATGCTACCCTTCACCTCTATTAAGGAGTACCTAGGTTAGCTGGAGAGTAGACCAGCAAACAAAATAGAACTATGCTGGGGAGATGTCTTCTCCGTTAACTGACTTCTAGGGCAAGAGGACTTGTAGCCAAGATGCCCCTAGCCTGGTGTGTCCATGTTTAGGCGGACCCTTCTTGGAACGTGATGTTGGGATCTCAAGGTAATTTTCTCAGGATTTAAATTCAGACATTCAAAATTATTCTCCTTAGTACAACTATTGAACAGGAGATTCCAAGATACACTCCAAAGTTTATCTTCAAGATATTCATACATCCACATTCATAACAGCAGTATTCACAGTTGGTAAAACATGGAAACAACCCATGTGCCCATTGACGGATGAATGGGTAAACAAAATGTGGTATATACATACAATGGGATATTATTCAGCCTTAAAGGATGGAAATTCTGACATACACTACGATGGATAGACCTTGAGGATATTAGGCTAAGTGAAATAAGCCAGTGACAATAACACAATGACAAATACTGAATGATTCCACTCGTATGAGGTACTTAGAGCAGTCAAAACCAGACACAGAAAGTAGAATGGAGGCTGCCAGGGATCGGGGGTGGGGGGAAGAAGAAATGGGGAGTTGCTGTTTAATGGGTACCCGGTTTCAGTTGTACAAGATAAAAATAGTTATGGAGATAGTTGTACAACATTACAAATGTACTTAACACCACTGAGCTGTACACTTAAAATGATTAAGGTAGCACATTTTATTTTACTGCATTGTATTTTATCACAGTAATAGAAATACAAAGTTATCTTCAAACCACTTACACTTGACCAGAGGTAAGGGTCTCTGAGTCAGAGGACAGAGAACCGTGCAAAGTGGCAACCTTGCAGTGGGAAAGTGAGACTCTATTTATGAAAATGCCATGTAGATAAAAAGCTTTCAGGTCTGCGCTGTGCCTTTTGCAGGGCATGAAGCCCACCTAAGTAGAAATATTCTGTCGAACGGGCAGTTTTCCCACTTTCCTCAAATGGACGGGTGCCAGTGGCTGTGAGGGGTCAGCATCCCTCAGGAGAATTTGCCCGGAGTGCCACCCACCTGCTAGCGGGATGGACGGGAACGCAGGTAACTCAGTGCACTGAACACAAGCCTGTGGGGCCGATCCCGCCCTGCTACTTACCAGCTGAGAAGGCTTGGAGAAATTACTTAAGCTTTCTGAGCCTCAGACTGCTCACCTATAAGGTGGAATCAGGCCTCTTTCACTGAATAGCAAACTACAGTCATGCGCCACTTAAAGAGGGGGATATGTTCTGAGAAGTGTGTCAGGAGGCAATTTTGTCATTGAGTGAGCGCCACAGAGTGCGCCTACGCATGCCTAGATGGCAAAGGCTACTACACGCCTAGGCTCTGTGGCGTAGGCTATTGGTCCTGAGCTACAAACCTGTACAACATGTTACTGTGCCGTAGGTCATTGTCACACAATGGTAGGTATTTCCAAACTAAACATATGTTCATAGAGAAGAAACAGGAAAAATATGGTATAAAAGATAAATAATAGTACATTTGTATAGGGCACTTCCCACAAATGGAGCTTGCAGGACTGGAAGTGGCTCAGGGTCAGTCAGTGGGTAAGTGATGAATGAATGTGAAGCCCTAGGACACCGCTATACATGGCTGTAGATTTTATAAACACTGTTCACTTTGGCTATGCTAAATTTGTAAAACAACTCAGGATTAAATTGAACACAAGAGAAAAAGATGCAATCAAGAGATACAGTAAACATGAGATATATGAGTCTGCTGCTGTGTAACCCAGCTTACTGCTTTACTGAAAACATTTTTATTATATGTAGAGAGAGCACTAAAATATGATAAAAAGTATAGTATAGTAAATACATAAACCAGTGGCACAGCTATTTATTACCATTATCAAGTATTAGGTAAGGAACATAATCATATGTGCTACACTTTTATACAGCAGTAGGTTTTATACCAGCATCACCACAAACACATGAGTAATGAGTTTTGCACGATGTTAAGACAGCTATGAAGTCGCCAGGTGAGAGGAATTTTTCAGTTCCATTATGATGATATGGGACCACTGTCATATGTGCTCTCTGCCAATGGCCAAAGCATTTGTGATGCAGCATGTGACCTCATTACCCAAAAACATGATGGCTTACAACAAGCACTCAGTACTTCTCCTGATTATCTAGGTTCACTGAGCAGCTCTTCAGGTCTGGGCAGCCTCGGCTGAAGCTGGATGGTCCAGGGTGGACTCACTCCTATGCTTGTGGCCTCTCGTGCGACGGCTGGAGCAGCTGGGCTCTTGCCCGATGTGTCCTGTCATCCTTTGGGAGGCTAGCCTGTGCTGTTCACATAGCAATAAAATGGCTCAAAGCAGCAAGGCAGGGCAAAGCACCTGTGAAGCCCCTGCTTGCACTGTTTGCTAATGTTCTATTGGTAAGAAGATAGTTGATACCAGATTCAAAGGATGGAGAAACAGACCCTACCTATTGATGGGATGAGGTACAAAATCTGGTGGTTTTCTGTGTGAAAAATTGGGCAAAAAAATCTAGTTCTTGCAATCTGCCACAAAGAGTAATAACAAAACCTATCTCAGTGGGTTATTGCGAGGTTCATATGAGATGCCACATAGAAATAAAGCCCTTGGCATGGTCACAGCACACAGTAGGCCTTCCACAGATGCAAGTTTTCTTTCCTCCATCCTCTTCTAGATTAAGAACAACGTCTCTATGAAAGACACAATGGATCTGTTGACTCTAATTCCATTCTCTTTCAGAGCACTTGGAAATTGAAGCCATATGGGACTTAACAAGAAATCAAATATGCCTTCGACATCCCAGGGCAGCAGCCCTGTCCCCAGAGCCTGGGGCGGCCCCTGTGATGGAGCCTGCCCTGCCTGGTGCTCTGGGCCCCGCTTCTCCCAGCCTGCTACAGGTCGGTCTTTTTTTCATTACAAATTGCTCATAAGCACACACATCCCCAGATGCCCATGTAAAAGCTGGTATTAAAGTTGTGTAATGGTGGTGTGAGCCTTGTTATGATTAAGGCATCAGTAAGCTGTTCCCCAGAGCTCGGGGTTCTTGCGGGGAAGCCCTGGGAAGCTACACATACTTCCCAGTCCAATCTGACACCCTCCTCTCCCCCTCCATGCCCCCATAAGTCTGGAGGGAGGAAGATACTAGGCTGTGCAAAATGACTGTGAATCAGTTATCAAAGGAGTAAGAATTTGGCAGGGGGCAGGGCTCTCTAAAGAGGTAGACCCCAAGGGAGAGAAAAGAGGCATTTGAGGACTTGAAAGGACTCTGCTGATGTTTTTTTTCTGAGACAGACACTATAGCACTTGGCATCTGTCAAAGCGTATACTATACCTTGTATTTGGATGGTACTTTACAAGGGAACGGAGACTTCTTGCTCTTACTGGGTCCTCTCAGCAGCTCAGTAAGCTTGGCAGGAGCATTAGCCCCATTCTGTAGATGTGGACACTGAGGTTTTAAACCTAGTGTTGTCATTTGTTTCCCAGACGTTAAATGGCCCCTCCTGCTCCTTGATCCTGAACCACCTGTATATGATGATAGTGCTGATGAAACATTAATTAATGCCCTCTGGAATATGCACTCTTTTTTCTTAGATTTTGTTTTTTTATAGATAAAGAGGAAGGGAAGGAGAGAGGGAGAGAAACATCAATGTGCAAGAGAAACATCTATTGGTTGCCTCTTGCATGCCTCCAACTGGGGACCTGGCTTACAAACTAGGCCTGTGCCCTGACTAGGAATCGAACCAGAAACCTTTTGGTTCGCAGGCCAGTGCGCAATCCACTGAGCCACACCAGCCAGCGTTAGAATATGCACTCTTTAACAAGCATGAATATATGCTGTGTTGTGATTAAATATTGGGTGATAAATTGTCTGTGGCTTCTTGCCATTGTAGCATCCAGAGTTCTTACAATCACTGATGCAAATCTCATGATGAATAGTGGGATTGGTGAAAAGAAAAAGCTTCAAAACCCCAAGATTGGAGGGTAAAAGAAGTTACAAGCTAGAAAATAGGCCACTGGTTCTTAGAACACTAGTCAGAACCAGAATGGAAGAGAAAGCAAGAGGCCAGGCTGAGGCCAGCATCCGGAAGGCCAACATAAAGATAGTGACATTTATTAAGCTTTTCCTGCATGCCAGAAACTATGCTAAAGCTTAGTGGGTTGTTTCCTTTCCTTATTGCCAGCACTGCATTAAGCATTACTCCCATGTTTTGTGCTCCAGGTCGGAACACAGGTTGGTTAGGCTTCCCCTCATCCCTGCTGGAAGCAGGGCCATGTGACAGTTTTGACCAGTGATCAGTGAATGAAAGTGATGTGCATTACTTCTGGGCCAAAGCATTTAATAGTCCTGCAATGCCCACCAGAATCCTGTTCTGATTGTGGAAGTACGTTATAGACAGGGATGACACTTGGTTGAAACAGCCTGGATTATGTTGGGGACAAGTGCCTTGGGAGGACCCTACACCTGTAGATGACTTTGCTCAAGGAATAAACCTTTGTTGTTTTAATCCACTGAAATTTTGGGGTTGTTGGTTATTGCAGCACACCTAGCATACTTTGCCTACAGAACGCCCTCATTTTACAGACGAGGAAACTAGCACTCTGAGAAAGTCAGGGGCTTGCCCAGAGCACACAGATCATAAGTGGGAACACTGGGATTTGAACCTGGATATGGCTTCAGAGCCCAAGCTCTTAACTACACACAAAAGACGTGGCCATGGGTGAGTCATGAAAGGACTTTTCAGACTGGAGGTGACCTGTTGATGGCGAGATTTATGGGGGCCCGGCCTGGCTTAGACATGGAGGTGGGCTGGATAGGGAGACGCGGCACATATCCATGGCCTGTCACCTGTGGTTTGTGTTTCTCCAGCTGCTACCAAGGAGGGGCAGCTTATCACCCGCCACTGACACTTGCATGTCTCTGAGGAGAGGACAGCAAGAACTGCTTCACCTTGGAGCTAGGAAAGGCAGGAATGGAAAGGGCCAGCGGCTGTGGAGGTGGGGCAGGTGCTGCCGGGGCGGGGCTGGAGAAACCCTCTCTCCACTCCGGGGGCAGCCACTGCAGCCCATGGCCGATGGCTTACTCAGTGTCCTCTTGCCCCGATTTTCTCACAGCAAAAACTTCCTCTGAGTGCATCCCGTCCAATGAGTGCTGCACACTCAGGGATGGGACCTGCCGTCCAAAGGGAGTTCTATTGTCTGGTTCAGCCAGACGATTGTGGTGTTGGTTTATGGCAGTGTTTTGAGAGCTTGCCTGGACAAAGCGTCACCTGGGGCCACCCCATATGCCCCACCCCCAGATCCTGATGCATTCGGTTTGTGTGGGGCCTTGGGTTCCGTGCCCTTAATGAACTCTCTAGGAGGCTCCTGTCTTCTGCAGGTTTGGAAACTGTGACTCACGCAGTGCCCGGTGTGGCTGAGCCACTAGGGGAGTGAGGTTTTGGGTTGCTTTGGCATCTGCATCTAGCACAGCGTCCTTGTCCCTGAACCCCCTTCAGCCAGGGCAGTTCTTTTGTCTATCTGATTTCTTTACAACGTAAGAAATGAACTTTAGTGTTTTGTTTTTCAAGATGAAAACCACTGGTTTACTATATTCCTCAATATTCCCTTTAAGGACTCATGTGAGAAATTGCTTTGAAGTCTCACTCCTGGGAACATCTGTGATTCTTGAGTACTGGTTTGTTTTTTACCCTAGTGGCACTGAGACTGTTGTAGAGGGTGGTTTTAGCCTCCTTGCTCTGGCACCTGGGAAGCCCGCAGCCAAATTTATAGTTCCCTGTAACAGAGATTTTATACAGTGACCAGGATTCATCTTATTTTTCTACTTTCATTTCTCAGTCATTTGCTGTAGTGTCATTTTTTTTTCTTCATCTTCTGTGCACTTCTAGAAGTTCCCCCAAATCCTATTTGGAATAAGCTGGGATAGACATAAATAAAGATAATTTTGGGAAAATAATTTCACAGAATTATTGGCTCATAGTTTTAGCTTGTGGGAACTACAGGAGCTCAGAGAGAAGAAGTACAGCCTTCTTGAGCCATCCCATGGTACAGAGAGGGGATGTGAATCTCCTGGGGTTATGGGATAGAAGGAGGCAGGTTGACAGGGAGCCCAGGTATTCTGATGCAGGGCAAGTTCTGGAACATTCCATGGGCAGGGCTGTGTGGATGGCGAGATGCCACCTCCAACACAGCCAAGTCCCCTCTTGCCCAGAAACATCTTTGTTAGCACCAGAGACATTCAGCAGTTGGGAGTTAATTCCTTTGGGTCTTGATAATTCTTAATGTTTCAGGGCCTCAGTGAAAGGACAACTATCCCTGGGAAGGGAGCAAGCCTCAGGTGTCTCAGACAGATCCAGGAGACTATCTGAAGGGGGTGGGGAACACAATTCCTAGGGAAGTGAGTGAACCAGGCTGTCCCAATGTCTGAGAGGTTAAGCTGGCAAGAGTATGTGAATGCTCGGGGCGGAGGAAGCAAAAACTGGCGCTTTCCCCTAAGGGCCTGGGCCCTCTGCGGGCCTCCTTCAGCCTAGGACTAAGAAAAACGGACAAGAAAGATGGAAGAAAGGCCCACTTGGCAGCTTTGCCAAAGGCTGATCTGGTGGAGTCCCCAGGTGCTCGTGTGCGCCTTTGGGAAAGACCATGCCAGCTCAGTTTTAAGCTCTGCTCCTATCCCCTGCGGAGGCAGCCAAAGCCGGAGCACTCAGATGAGCCTCCCTCCTCCACAGTGTGGGGCCGCGTGAGGAGGCCAGGAGAGCGACGACAACGGACGTGAAGGGAAATGTGCAGAGCAAGAGCTCAGAAGCAAAGAAACCCCCTAATTAAAATTTCAGGTCTTGTTACTGCCCTGGCTTCTTGGCTCAAAGGTCCCATGACTGTAGGGACTCAAACCTTGTGGCCTTGTGGGACCCGACCCTGCCCTGGCCCTTCATGAGACACACGTGTGCGTGCGCGCGTCTGAGTGTGAGTGTGAGGCCTGGTGGGCACGCGGAGGCCCGCCGACGTCTATTACATGGAGAAACATCTGTTTTCTGCAGAACATCCACGGTATCAGATGTTTTACTGCAAGGAACCCATTTTTTTAATAAAATGAAAATGAGACATGGAAATCAAGGTAACCACATTCTAAATGTTTATGGAAGATAAAGGTTTAACCACAAGTCTTTCATCAAATGGAGGACAGTAGAAAAAAGTTGAGGGAATGCCCTTTGGCTGTCCTCGCCTGTGCGGTGAAACCTCACAGAGTCTCACCTCATATAGTACGGGGGCCCTCCAGGCAGCTGGAAATATTTAGCAATGTGTCTAAATGTTGCTGCACAGCAGCCCCACCATCGGGCCTGTCCGGCCACGACTGGTGAGGGGTGGGGGGATATTTGCTCAAATGAAAAGCCCAGACTCAAGTGTGATGGGCAAATGGCACCCCAGGGTATAGAAAAGCAAAAGACAGGAGGCCTCTGCTGGGAGGATGGGCTCCCAGCTGCTCCCTGAGCCGGGAGGGTGTGAGCAGATGGGGAGAGGAGGGCCTGTCGAACTGTCCGACTTGCCCCTTTGTTCCTGGTTTCCTGGGGTCGGGATGCTGGGTCAGAGTGGGAAGGCCCCTCCGTCACCTCCCTGGGAAAGCAGGAGTGGGTTCGAGGCTCTTTCTGCAGGCATGGCGGAGGACTTTGTCTTCGGAGCGATCCACCTCGTGGACCTTTAGTGAAAATCCCAGTCCCACGGTCATTCCCCCTCGACAGTGTCACTGCTAGTGAGCAGAATGCGGCATTTTCTCTGCGGTCACATGATCACGAGGATGGAAAGTAACCTCTTGCCCAGTTCAAGGAATCTCCTTCCCAAGGGCTAGTGCGCATTCTTATTTTATCTTATTTTCTCAGCAGAAAGCTATTCCCATGTTACAGATGAGAAAAGGGGAGATTGGAAACCTCCTGACAGATCTGAGGTTGCATGGGGCACTGAGAGAAAGGCCGAGTCTTCCAAGTGGGGGTCAGAGGGGAAAATGGGGACTTGTGGTGGGCTCCGCCAGGGCGACCCCTGCCCCCACCCCTGCCCCCACCCCACCCCCCGACAAGGTCTTGAGCAGGTCGCTCCTCTTTGGATCTGAAGTAACTTTTCCATTTTAGAGCAGCCCCATCCGCAGGGACTTATCTCTCTCACCATCAGCCGCGTGTCCCCAGAGCACGTAAATTGTAGGATGGAGTGAGGGATCAAGTTGAATTATGTGACCTGCAGTTCACAGTGGGGGCCCCTCGGACATCCGATCCAGTGTCTCAGCTCAGTTACCAGGGCTCTGGCCCGCCAGGTGATTAGACTTTCCCGAAAGGGGTGGCTCTTGAGGGAGAGGATGCTGAGGGTGAGGGGGGCGCCCAGGGGGCTGCGAGTGCCATGCGGCAGTGGGTTCTGGGCACGCTTTGGGCCTTTGTGGCCTCATTGCTGCCCAGATTCCCGACCAGTTCCAGTGGGGTTGGCCAGGGTGGGGGGCGGGGGCGGTGCTGGGGGAATGAAGTGCGCCGGGCCCCCCGGGGGGAGAGGGGCTGCTTCGGCGCGCCGGCGAGCAGGGCTCAGGGACACACGGTACCTTCTTCCCACCAGCTCTAACTCTGGCCATGTTCACCTTGCTGAGTTAGCAGGAACTAAGGCAGAAGAGGGTTTTCAACGGGGGTAGTGAAACCAGAGGTATTTCCTAGGCTCGCAAACCCCTTAAGCTAGCAAATAAACTGGAGGATTCTGCTTGGCCTCAAGCTCAGTCTTTTTGAGAGCTGCTGTAGCCCAGCTGTTTGGCAGAGTCACCCACAGAACAATGTTCTGTTTTCTTAGCATATGATACAGGAATATTTGCGAGACCCTAAGACATGCCATTCTGGCAAGGGTCTTTTTCAAGGGTCCTTGCAGCCTGAGGCTCCGATTCTTAGAATTCAAGGGTACACTGGGCCAACATGGAAAGGCCTGAGGAACGCTCACGTTGCCCTGTTCCGTTTGTTCTCGGAGGCTCCTTTTGATAACGAGCCATGACCCTTGTTCACACAAAGGCCCCCCAGCCCTTCTCAGACCGGTAGGAACCAGTCCAGCCGACTCTTCAGGTAAACTGCTCTTCCTCTAGTTTTTTCCAAAGGTATGATGTAGGGCAGCCTTTCCTGTGAGCCTTTCCACTGCGCTCTCTCTCCTCCCCGCCCCTCGTGTGTGTGTGTGTGTGTGTGTGTGTGTGTGTGTGTGTGTGTGTGTCTGAGAGAGAGAGAGACAGAGAGGGAGAGAGAGGGAGAGAGAGAGAGAGAGAGAGAGAGAGAGATGTGGGTAAAGCAGGATGTAGTCTGATTGAAGAGGAGCCCTTTATTTTAGACCGCAGGGCTGGAGCGCAGACCCAGACAGCCACGTCTGTCTCCACACCACCCTCTGCCTCCAGCCAGCTTGAATCCATTTCAGTTCTCCAGGAAGGTGAAGTTCCTCTTCTTTGGGTCCAGCCTTGTCCTTGTTGGTAATAATAAAATAAGAGTGGTTCATCTTGTTCTAGAACTTTCCGCTTAGATACCATTTCTCAATAAAAATTGTTGACAATGTCAAAGTCACCATTCTAATCACTTTACATGCCACACATAAATGACAGACAAAAAAAGAATGTGGCATTAATAAGGAAAGGTTCAAGTGTATAACACATAAAGAGCTCTTCCAAGTCAATAAAAGATAAGTGTCCCAAAACAAAAATGAACAAAGGACAAGAATTAGCACTTTGCAAAATAAGAAAAACATCGATCTCATTACTTCTCTCCACAGGCCAATCTCCCATCTAATGGATGAGGAAACTGAGGCCAGGAGAGATTAAGTAACCAAAGTTACACAACTGGTTGGTGATCCCTGGCTAGAATGAACCCAGGCAGGGGCTATTAGTCTAGCTTTATAGATGAGATGGCTGAAGTTCTGTCAGTGTACTTCTGAACCCTCACTACTTCAAGATATGAGTGTCTGCTTTTGACATCCTCTTAACCAGCTCGCTCATTGTCTGAAAGTGGTGGGTATGGGAATTTGGGACCTGAAATCAGGGTCTGGGGAAGGTAAGGGCTGGGGGTGCTTGCTTGGACAGACTGAAGTTAAAAAATGGCCCAGTGTGAGTTCGCATCTCCTGTGATCACCCAGCTGGGGAGTGGCCGAGCCGGCCCCCAGCCCGGGGCCTGCTGAGTGCAGGACTGACACGCTCAGTGCTGCGCCTTGTCACCCAGCCCTCCCCGGCCTCGGCCTCCCCTCACCGCTGCACCCTGAGATGGGGGCACGGATGGTGCAGGAAAGAGGAGTTACGGCTTGATTTTTGCAGTCTGCTGGGCGACTGCTAATCTGGGGTGATCCCTTGTTCCTCGACTCAGGAATTAGTGTGTAAGTGCAGAAACCTAATAGCCAACCAGAGACAGGGACTCTCATAAACCTAATAAGGTTTAATTGTTTCTATTTGTAATCTGAAATGACCTGGCTGGTTGCTGGGGCTTGGGCCAGGACCCCTTTTTTCTTTAATATATCTTTGCTACCAGCTGTTGAGGGAGACTTCCTGTCTGTGCTATCAACATGATAGATTCTTTGGTTTCTAGTACATCTCTTTGGAATTTTTGTCTCAGATTCTGTGCAAATGAGCATCATCCCCTGGCAGGAACGGCGTTTTGGAGCCCTGGAATCAGGCGTGGGGCCTCTGGGTTTCACGTGGGGAATGCCAGACGCTGCCAGCCTCAGCCCTCTCCCTGGGCCCGCCTCTCCGCACTGGAGGGAGCCCCCTGTGCCCGTCTCCCTACCACTAGGGTCTGAGTTTAAATCTGGAGGCCTTGGGGTGCTCTTGCTGGAGGCAAAGAAGCTGCTGGCTCATGAGGACTGTCACCCAGTGACTCTCCCAAGACAGAGGATAAAGAGCAATTTCCTAAATATCTCAGAGTAAGTAGAAAGTATTGCGGTGGTGGAGTCCACCTGCTAATCTTTTGCTGAGCGGGACACATCTTCACTCTTTAAATGAGACTGTGCTGTGCTTCCCACCCTTTCCCACTTCATACCGCACATAGAACAGAATAATAGTTGGACATCCTAGGAAGCTGCTGGTCCAAGGGCTCTGGCTGCCCCAGCGGCTGAGAGGACATGTATCTCAGACCCCCAGGAACCCATCAGGGTCTGCTGAGGTGCAACAATCGGCTGGTGGGGAAGCTCCGGTGGGGATATGTGGACTGGCCTAGCCAGAGACTGTCGAGCTGCCGTTCACTTATTCTACAATTGCCCGACAAACATATTTGAGCAACTGTCCTGTGTCAAGCATCATGCGTTGATCTAGGGATAGATAATGGGTGGACAAAAGCAGGGATGTATTGTCCCTGGAGTCGTGGATCTAAGGGGGACAGACATGCAACTAAGTGGCTCTGTCACTCACTGGCTAAGTGACCTTGGGCAAGTCATTTCAAGTTTTGGAGGTTCACTTTGTTCATCTGTCAAATGAGAATAAATAGCATGTACCTTATGGGACTGAGGATGGGATGAGGTTTATTAAATAGCACATTAAGCAGCCTAGCTCAGCGACCAGCTGGTAGGAAGCACTTAGTGAGCAAGGACACATTTGGTATGTGGTAAAAGGCTGGTTATGAGCTATGAGCTTGTTATTCCCCATTTCTTACTCTCCATTGCCTGATGGTATTTCACAGTGGTTTCTCCAAAATGGGTCTGTAAATGGTTGCTTATAATCATTTGGGAAGGAGACGGGATGGGAGAGGAGGAGGCTATTGCTAAATGTTCTGATTGTTCTTTCTCGCTCCTAAAACTTTCTAGGGAAAGTAGCAAGGCTGCTGGTAGCTGGAGGCCACTGGTCCAAGGCCTCTGAGCTATCGTGTCAGCTTGGGCAGTCTCTATATTTCCCACATTTTCCAGGTAGTGTGGTTGCAGAGCAGGTTTAAGAAACCCTGGAGTGGTTGACAACTTTTGGGGTGACTTCCTGTCTCCATCCTATAGCTACAGATCACAAAGTTCTAGAGCCATAGGTCCTCTAGCTCTATACCTCTGCCGGCCACATGCCTGGCTGAAACCTGGACAGTCAGGATTACTTACCTGAAAATCTACAGTAAGGGCCAAGAGATTCCACTCTTGGCTGGAATGGAATTAAGAGATTCAAATTTAGCACCAGCAAGGAGGCTTTGATCTAATGTGTTAGCAGAGAGATAGGAATGAAGTCACTGGGAGAGGAAGAGAGAGTGTCCCCTGGGTCCCCGAGGACCTTCCATTTTCTGATTTCAGTCCCTACCTTAGGCTCAGCTGCTTTGTCCTCAGGTTCTGCGAGACCAGCACACACATTTATGTTAGTGGGAGGTGGTTTCTGCTTCTTACAACCAAAGCAGTTTTTCTTTGTGAAAGGGGGGAAGCTATTATGAAGAAAGGAGAGAGGGGGGTGATTAAACCAGGATTCTGGGATTTATTTGGTTAAGTTCAGGGTAGTCAGTCTCTTATCATGTTACTTTAAGTCTTAGCATGGAGCCCTCTCAACGTTGCACCTGAAGCTTTTATGTTCTACTTCTTAGACCTAGAAATCGAGTGTTCACTCAGCTTCACCCAGATGGCAACCTGGAATACAATGAAGATAATACCTTACGGTTGTATATGCCTTACAATTTATGAAGCCCAGCTCACATTTGTAGGAGTCCATGAACACAGTTATTTAATTTTTTCATTCTCTTAATGTGCTGTGTTATCAGCATTGTGCTACGTGCTATTTAAAATTGTCTTTCAGTTCATGGGGGCTCCTTCTAGAAATTTTACAGTCAGCATTTTCCTCCAGTGTGGATGATAGCACCACAGAAAATAGGTTTAAATTAGGAGAGAAGGTAGCGACAATCTGCAATGGAGAAAGAAGCAATGGGTGATGGTGATGGGGGAAGGTGTAAGGCAGAGAGGAGAATACCAGAAATCTTCAAGAACAGAAGTGATATGATCAAGACATTGTCTGATGGCAGAGGCTCAAGCCTCGACTCTTCCCCCCCCCCCAGCCCTGGGCTTTTACATTTCTAAATGGTGAAGTTGTCATATGAGAACATGACTCCAATGCACTGTTTCTGAGCGATCAGTTTACAATGCAGTGGCCCAGTTGGGGTTCTTGTTATCACTAAATCTGTTTCCTTGCCAATAAAATGAGGTTGATAACATTACTGGTGTCTTAGGTTCTCCAGAGAAGCAGAACCAATAGGCTTGCCCTATCTATCTATCTATCTATCTATCATCTTTCTATCACATATATATCATATATCATATCATATCATATCATCAATAAGGAATTGGCTCAAATGACTGTGGAGGTCCAAATCCAAAATCTTCAGGGTAGGCCTGCAGGCTGGAGACCCAGGGAAGAGTTGCAGTCCAAGTCCAAAGGCAGTCTGCTAACAGAGTTCTTGCTCAGGAGACGGAGGTCTTTGCACCATTAAGGCCTTCAACTGATTGGGTGAGGCCCACCGCATCATGGAGGGTAATCTGCTTTACCTAAAGTCCGCTGATTTAAGTGCTAATCTCATTAAAAAACACAAAAACAAAATCTATCACAGAAACATCCAGAATAATGGTTGACCAAATGCTGGGCACCATGGCCCAGTCCAGTTGACACAAAAAATGAATCATCTTGAAGGATAGTCCTGGAGTCAATTAGGAAATGTGAGCGGTGCTTTATGACTGGTAAACTGCTCTGTACTGCTAAGGGAAGGAAGAGTCCTGCTGGCCCACCTCTGCCTCCCAGGCCAGTGGGTCCTGGCACATGGAGGGTTAAGGAGCCCCTGCCTCCACTGCTCTTCCACCTGCTGTCTGAACTGTCACTACCCTCTCCCTGACCCTCAGGTGAAGAGGGACTGGGAAGGGGCCTAAAGTTGCCTGACACCTGATACTTCCTTCCTGCCTGGATTAAAGTCATATTGTCAATATCATGTCAGTGTTTACCAAATTAACAAATGGACTTCAAGTTAAACACTGGGCGATTTGTGAGATGGATTTAAAAAAAATGTGACCAGTCTCAGGGGATTACTCACAGGTGATGGGCTGTTTGCCTGTTTTGGACTCCTGGCCTTTAACTTCATGTCACTTTAAATTGCTTTTCATGGAAAACCTCCTCCCTGCCATTCCTCAGCCTCCACTGAGAGCCTCAGGGCAGGCATTTCTGTGCACAGCTGGAGCCTTGCCTCACTGTGGGGCAAGCTTCTTTCTTCTGAGCCCAACAGAGACAAATCTCCTTTGGTCAGTGGTTCCAGAATGGAAAATAAAGTGTGTTGAAACACTTCACTCCCCACCAGGAATTTCTACCAACAGAGCAGGGCCGAGCAGGGCCAAGCAAGGCCGAGAACTTCTGGCCAGTCTCTTCCAGCCTGCTAATGATTGATAAAGCAAGTAGGAGTCTCTCTGCGAGGAGGGCATGGCAGGCACCAGCATTGGTCTGGGTGTTCCTCTGCATCGGGATGTTAGCATAATGTCCACAGCCTGTACCCGGTGATGTGGCTGCATTTTCTCCTGACAGCTGAGAGGCTGCCTCGACAGGTCCAGCCTCCTCTGCTCGAGGGATGCACTGGCTTCTGTGCATGGGAGACCCTCAATGATGGGAGACACCTTGACCCCAGGGAGACAGGCTGCTCAGAGAAGCAGGCCTTTGGTCAACAAAGTGATGGACGTGCTCCATAGATTTTCATACTGAGCTTCATTTTGTAGCCAATTAATTTTTAAGTGCTACTTATTTTTGGAAAGACGTTAAAAGAAAAGAAAGAAGTGGGCTTCAGCAGCTGTACCACATGCCATTCTGCAGTTATTTCTGTAAGGCAGCAAAGCTGCCATTTGAAAAGTGAAAGACTTAGGTCAATTATTTTTCTTTCCTTGGCTTACCGGACAGCAAAAAGCTGGTTTAACTGAATTGACCAGTTGTTTGATGGATCAATCAATCAGCAAATATTTGTTCTGTGAGGCCTGTGAGCAAGGCACTCACTGTTTGATTAAGTTGTTGGATGAAACAGAACAAATAGACCTGTCTTCTAGGCCTCTTGTAGACACAATCTAGCTGTGTGTAGCTAATTACCTTACCACCTCTAATTACAGATGCATGCTCAAACCGAGCTCTTTTCCTTGAACCAAAAGTTAATCCTGGAAATCTGGTAATGCAATTACTATGCTTGTTTCAACAAGTGAGAGAGAGGGGGAGGGAGGGGGCAGGGAGAGGGAGAGCGACAGAGAGAAAGAATATGAATATGCCCCATTTATGCAGCCCCACATGAGGGAGAGTTACAAAAAGACTTTTATATCCAAGGAGAAACGAAGGTCTGTAATTGAGCATGATTTGGTGTCTAAGAGTTGGCTTTGAAAAGGAGCCGGAACCAACTTTCCTAAGTGGCATTTAATGTACTCCCCATGGGCTTAGCTTTTTCATTAGCTTAGTTTTTAATTGATGTCACAACTCAAAGTCAGGACCATATTTCAAGGAGGAAAGAATGAAAACACTTAGGAAACACACAAAACAGCCAAAACAACTCTAAACCACAACAATGAAAAAACGTTTCTCTTCTAAACATCATTTTGTTATGAAGCAAACTGATCTGTCAGATATGCTTGTCACATCCACATATTTTATAATCCAATATGTTCAGGCAAGAATTTTGGCACGACCCGCCAAAAAACCCTGAACTTTTCTTGACACTTTAAATAGCACGTAATTTGTTGAGTGGGGGGAGTGTCAGATTTTGGGGGAGGCCTTAACCCTTTCATTCATCATCTATGAGTCCTTTGGAATAAGCACTACCTAAGAGCAGCGCCAGGACCCACCGCAGCATAGGTGCTGCCCAGCCTTGAGCTCTGACAGCGGCTATTGCCGCAGCCCCCGCCGGTGGCCACTCCCCAGCATGCGAGTCAGGAAGAGCTTTAAACCCAACCCTCTCTCAGGGATGACCTCACCTGGAATACCATGCAGTCATCAAACCACAGAGTTGCCCGGGACTGTTTTTGATGATCTAATTCAGTGGTTCTCAGTTTTGGCTGCACATTGGAATCACCTGGAATGCATACACAAAGGACAAAGATTGATGTTCGGCCCTTCCCGACACAATTCACACAGAAGCCCTTGGGTAGGCCCTGGCTAGTGAGACTTTTTTCCTAAATCCCCAGGTGACCCTTACGTGATGCCAGGGTTGAGATCCACAGGCCAGCCTCTCATTTTACAAATGAGGAAACTGAGGCCCCCAGACAGCGATGATTGCCAGTGTCAGGGCCAGGACTGATATCCAGGGACACTTCCGTTTGGTTGGCTAGATGGTTGATGAATACCTGCAGCGTACTCAGTACTGCCCTGTGCACCAAGACGAACCTGAGGCCTGCTCCTTGCCCTGGATGAGCGTACAGCCTCGGTGGGGTGATGGAACTAATACAAGAAGCAGTCCACTGAACACTGTAGGGCAATGTCCAATCAAAAGTGGAGCTTCATAACATCCAATGCCGAGTCCAGATTAACGTGTCCTGAAAGACACGCGAACAACTTTGGTTAGTGTGGAGGCAAGCATTAGTGGAATCAGGAAGCCACAGGCAGAGCCCAGGGTGGGGAAATGGGGAAATGTGGCCAATGAAGGAAAGAGAAGGCACTTTCCAAGGGGAAGAGCTTGGTTGCCAGCTTGGAGGTTGGAATGAGGGATGTGTGGGCCTTTGTGCTTTGTGCTTTGGTGGCCTTTGCTGGAGAGAGCCTAGGACTTGAGGGAAGTATGTGGGGTATGAAGTCAGGGCAGAGAGGCTGGTGCTGCCAATGGGAAATCCACATTGGGTAAGTTAAAGCATGACTGATCACCTGGCCCACATGGAGGGGCCTCACTGAAGGTTAAACCTAAAAGGCAGAAGGAACTCAACATGAAAGCATCTGGTGAAAACCTTGTTCCGGTTGGTTGGTGCCCAAGTTTTACCGACCAACCGGTGGTTCAATATGTTGAAGACCTCCCCTGTATCACATCCTTGGCCACATGGAGCCAAGTCCTTCAGAGGCATTATCTTGAGCCGTGTACTTTGGGGAGTCCTGTGCTGCTGCATGGAAGAGACAGCCGAAGCTCAATAACTATTCTTGGGGGTGGGGGTGGGGGATATTCAGAGATAGGCGAGTGAAGGGGAATTTCAAGGCAATGCCCATAAAGCTTTATGTTCACAAAGATTCAGCCTGTGGCCCCTGCTGCCACCCACAGCAGTCAACGGACCAGGAAACTTGTGGAGCCTCTCCTTCCTTGCCCACATCTTTTCACGAAACCTTCCTCCCTCGATCCAGTAGATCAAAACTGCCTTGACTGTGCTTTGTATAAGAATGGGACCAGAGGGCAAGATCTTGGGGCCGGTATCCTGGGCCAAGTAATACCTTTTGGAAATGGAAGGAAGGCGGGGTTTCAGTGAATACCAGGTGCCCCTTCCTTCTGAGCCGTTTTTCTCAGAGCCCCATAGGAGCCCAGAGGAGGACAGGCATTCCTCTTGGATCCACTCTTCAGCTGTGTTGCCTCCTTCACATCATGTTTGTCACTTGATTGCTGTCTCCTCCATTTGCTTTCTAAGTGAGCGTGGCTACTAAAAGCCACTCCCATTCTGCAGAAGCCAGCACTGTGTATGCTGCAGGGAGCCCCTGGGATCCTGGTCCTCCAAGCCCACTTCAGGAATCCTTCCTGGATTTCATTTTGTCTGACTTGATTCTAATAGTGGAGCCAGCTCTAAGTGCCCACCTACCAAAAAGTAGGGGAGAATAAACAAAGGCTAACCTGGCTATCTTGGATTTGTCTTTATAAGAAAAAGTTTCTCTTTGTTTTATCATGTTCCTTGTGCTTTAGCTCTAGGAGTACACAGCTGAAAGAGACCTTTGAGATCACTTGATCCAACCACTTCATTTTATAGTCATGTCAATGAATGGCTAAGGCCTGGTGTCCTAGGGCCTGGGTATAAATCTTGGTCCTACCACTTTGAAGTTGCATGACCTTGGGCACATCACTTAACTTCTTTGAGCAGTTATAGTAATAGGTCTTGTTTCATTGGGTGGTATCCATATATAAAGAAGATAATCCATATAAAGTGCTTAGACTACAGACTGGCATGTAAATATTATTTTATTGTTATTGCTATAAACAAAGAACCCAAGACACAGACATATGCTGTAGACTTGTTGGAAACTGGATACTGGGAACTATTGTGTAACTTGTCATGTTAATTAAGTGGTTCTTAAACTTTTCACCAAAGCATCCCACATATCAGAGAAGAGTAGAAACATAAACCCTAGGAATCTAGGGGCTTAGATTGATTCTATAAGAGTTAACTATCATGAGCTTTTGTATTTTTTAAAAAATGCATACAAATTTTGCCTTTTATTTCTTTTTTCCCCCTTTATTTTTATTGTTGACACTATTACAGATGTCCCCATTCTCCTCCCCTCTGCGTGTCTCTGCCCATTCCCCAGCCCCTTCCCCCTGGCCATCACTGCACTGCTGTTTATATCTGTGAGTTCTGCACATATGTTCTTCAGCTAATCCCTTCACCTTCTTTCATCCAGTCTGCCCTCCTCCCTCCCTTGTGACAGCTGTCAGTCTGTCCCTTGTATTCTATGGACATGCTTTTGTTCTGGTTTCCCCTCAAAGTCTTTATCTTTATAAAATCAACTTTCCTAAACATAAGTGATGCTTATTAATTATATGGTTAGCATATCTAAGAGTGCGTAACTCCAGTTTGAGGGATGCGAACTTAGTATAAGGAGCCTCTTAAATAGCTAGTGACTATTTCCACATAGAACAGGACTTTGGTCTCAATAGAAACAGGAGGGGGAAGGTTACATATAAACAGCACCCCTCCCTGGGAAGGAGGTGAGGCAGCTTGAGAGAGGATACGTTCATCCCCGAAAGCTGGCAGCTTTTTGTTCTTGGCAGACCCGGAGTCCCCTCTGGTGACTCTCTGGGCTGCAGACCGGGAGCTCTGTTCCCGCCATACCCTAGGGAGGCCACATCTGAAAGATGTAGCGTGACTTGGTGCCTCCAGGCAGGCTGTGTGCTGAAACGGAGGCGAGACAGACCGTCAGCGTGGAAACCATGCGGTGACAGCTTCCTTCACCCTCCAGACCTGTCAGCTCGCAGGGAACTGACAGGCCTCGACTAATAAGGTAAACAAAGGCTTTAGAGCATGGAGGAGGAATGCCTGAATTCTTTCTTTAATGTTTCCCTATTCATAACATGTCACAGAGTTAATGCCTGGCCTGGTGGAGGTAGCAGTTCCTGGCTTTTAAGATCTCCCAAGGGCGGTGAGTGGAGAAGCCGGAAGCCCAGAGGTTGTGCTCAGAGTGAGAGCAGCTCTTGTCTCTGGGCAAGGCATCTGGCTGCTTCCTTGGAAAGTCCGTTGCTCCCGAGTTTGCATGTTCTAGGAGAAAGTTCAGACCCTAAGCTTGTGGCCGAGGCCCGGTGACGGTCAACATCCAGCTTTATCTTTTCCCACTCTGTGCCCCTCACGTTTGCTCACCTTTCCTGTCCTGAAAGTTCAGTTCTACTTCTCTGTGTTGATCTAGACAGCTTCCAGGAAAAGCCTTCTCAGAGGTCTAGCCAGTGTGCACGCTCCTGTTAGGACCCAGAAAAGCTGCCAGCTTTTTCTGGATGAAGTCCCTCCCTACTTTGGGTGTTTCTGCGTCCTGGACCTCTTTTCTACACACCCACCCACCCACCCATACTCCCCCTTGCAAGGCAGAACCCCTCTGTAGGGTTAGGATGGCAGTAATACAGTATTTCTGTGCCATTACTTAAAAAGACAAATGGCCTGTTAACTTTTTAGGATGTAATTTAAAAGCCATTTGTCTCGTGGTAATAACTGGAAATGGACTTCCGCTGTAGGCCAGTGCGACTTCCTCTAGGAGCGAGAGATTGGCTAATGGTGACCAGTTGGCTGTGGCTGTTTTCAGACTTACCCACTGTTTCCACTGGAAGGCTCGGGGGTGGGGCTGGGGGAATGGCGTTTTGAGAAGGCTGTGAGCTCACACGGTGCTTTGGGGAAAGGCAGACGCCCTTCTCTGGAGCCCTGCAGCTGTTCTGAGAGGACCAGGAATAAAAACAGGTTCAGAGGGATAGGGACCATGACGATTTAACAGCCAAATCTCACCAATGAGAACCGTTGAAATCTGAAAATGTTGGGCTTCATCTTTGCCTTCTCTTTAAGAACCCGCAGGTGAATTTGAGTTATCTGGCTTTGCTGTGCCTCAGAAGTGGCATTTCTCAGACAACTGAGGCTTTTTCCTGTAGATTGCAAAGCTTTTATTCCAGCCATTCAGGATAGACAGTTTTCAAGAATATATTACCCACACCCCTTCCTCCACACGATTCTGACTGAGACGTTAAGTGTTCCTTGAGAACGCAGGGCCATTATTTAGAATGTCAGTTTTAAAAATTTTGTCTTGTCATTGCTATTCTTTTGTTCATTAGATGGTATTTTACAATCATATCACCTCATCTATCTTGGTAATATGTACCTACTCCTTATTTAGTAGGAAAAAAATGATAAAACATCCAAAAGGGTAGACTAAATGATGACCTGTTCACCTTTTGTTCACCCAGTGGCCTACACTGTGACCTTTGAAAACAACGTTGAAGACTATTGATATAGAAATTGAAATACTGGAAAGAAATTTGTGCTGTATCACTAAGTGATGCAGTAGCCCTAAACAATATGTACACTGGCATGGCACCTGTGCCTGGGGATCCCGGTGAGCTCTCCTTCCAGGCTGTTCACATGTACAAATGAAGATACCAAAGTACTGAGCCTTAGATGCAAATTCTGTGCATTCAGTTTAAAGGACTCCAGGGAAAGGAAGCAACATTTACTGATCACTTATCATGAGCCAGACAGTATTTTAGGAAATTTCTTATGTGACTTCTCTTAATCTCAAGGATGACACTCTGAGGCTGTCCTCGTTCAGTAGATGAAGATACTAAAGCTAAGAGAGGTTCTGTAACTTGCTCAGGTTCACACAGGTGAATGACAGGGGACCTAGGACTTGAATATCAATATAACTGACTCCAAATCCCAAATTCTTTCTGCTATATTATACCAATTATCTGTTGTCTCAGTAATGCTGCCTGATACATGACAAGCAATCACAAAACCTCAGTAGTGTGCAACAATAAATGCTTACTGCTTATCCTTATGGGGTCAGCTGGGACTCGGCCAGACACTTCTCTTTTCTTGGCTGGGCTCAGTCACATGCCTGGTGGTTGACTGGCCTTCAGCTGATCTGGGCTGCTCTTGCCTGGGGCACCTAAAGCAACTGGGTTCTGCTCCACATGTCTTCCGTCCTTCAACCTGCTAGCTTGGGCACATTCTCCTGCTAGTTTATAAGGTGGAAGAAAGCAAGAGCAATCACACAGACCCCTTGAAGCCAGGCTGGGAATGGGCACACAGTCATTTCTATTGGCCAAACCAAGTCACATGACTAAAAAACTCTATTATGGAAGGAACTGCAAAATTATGTGGCAAAGGGTGTGGATACAGGGAAGAGTGAAAAATTGGGATCTTTAAAGCTTTTGCCACATACAAGTTTGCCTTATTCAAGTAGGTGTTCTGAGGACTTCAGTTAGATGTTCATCTAATCTTTTTTGAAGTTTGGGTAAAGTGTGCGTGTGTGTGGTGTGGGGAAGGGAAGATTGGGGAGGGGATGTAGAATGAGGAAGGAGATTATGTTCAGGTGAATAAAATATCATTACATAGTATGTTATTGGCTATACTGAGGGGAATATTATTATTCCCTCCTTCAATAAATCTGGGAGATGCTGAATAAGTCAAAGTTAAGCTTTATCTACTGCAGTACTTCTCAGTGCCTTTAATATTTCAATGTACATTGTGAATAGATAGGGGAGGAGTAAATATTTCCCAAATTAATTTGAGCATGGAGTCCTTTTTATACAATCTCCCTCGTAACATCTCTTAGACAAAAATGTTTTGGGAAATCCCCGTATTAAAAACACTGGACTAGGTGATTTTTAGTAGATGACTGTTAATACCACATCCTATTGCTCTATGCTGTTCTGTACCATGGGGATACACTCTGGGGCTATTAAGAGAAGGAGAAGGGTTTTTGTTGTTGTTGTGTGTGTGTGTGTTTTTTTTTTCCATTCCTGCACTAAATGAACCCAGACTCATGACCCAGAAAGAAAACAGACAGAATAACTGTTTCCACAGAATGACTTGGCTGTCGGCAGGTCATGTGTTACTGCTGTTAGTGCTGCTGGCTGCCAGGCTCTGCCTCTCAGATGCCACAGCTGGGCAAGGGGCTGAAGGACACGTGTCTTGTGAGGAGTGCAGTGCATGGGTTTTATGAAGCTTATTTGCTCCCCCGGTATTTTCTCTCTTCCCAGTGGGTACTGTGGGACCCATGCATCATGTTCTATGTGCTTGCGATTCCTGCAAGTCTTTCCTTCAGGGGATTGCTATCACATACATAAAATTGCAGGGGGAAAGGGAGCTCAGTTTAGAGAATGGCGGTCACACATTGTAGGAACATATGCTTGAATAGTCAGCCATGTGAATTATAATAACTCTCCTCAATTTGGCAAGTGGGGCCACAAGGTTTCTACTTGTGGCTCTTTGTTGACTCCTTCAAGGTCCTGTATGTACAATACATGAAAGTATCAAAGCAACATTAAAAAGAAAGAAATCTGTAACCTCAGACTTTTTACAAGTGGGAAGTGGTTTGGTACTTCTAACAGGTTTCACCCTTAGCTGAACATTGGCCGAGCGCTGCTGCCCCGGGCTCCACCTCGTGCCAGTTCCGGCTGACCCCGTTCAACCAGAGCTGAAAGATGCCACCCCACTTTACTATTCTGTTCCACTCTGCTTGCCACCTGGGCAGCTGGAGGACCGGACCCTTGCACATTGTTCCTGCCCCGACCCCACCTTTGGATCTGCATCCACTGATCTCTGACTTGGTCCACGCTCCTGAGAAGTACGAGGCACCCAGGCTGCTAGGTGTTCTGGCAGGAGGTAGGGTGGGGGCCTGTAACAAACTGCACCTGAGAGCCAACTCTTACTTCCCTCCAGAGGCTTAACAAGAATGACTGTAGCTGATCTGGCAGGGCTAGGAATGTCCCGTCCTCCCCTCTTCTAGTGATCTCTGTGTCTTACACGGCACAGTGCTTACTGTTCTGGGCCTGACATCCACTGCATATGTGATAGTGTGTGAACGAGGTCTCTTTGGAACTTGTGTTAATTTGCATAACACATTTCTCAGGTGCATATAAGTTATGCATGTGTCTGTGTTGTTAATTATTTGAAATTTAATTTGAATATGACAGTTATTTTCTTCCTTTTCAATTTTCCCTTTCTCTCCCACTCAAGCTTATGCAACACTGCAGAAGCATCCTGGGTCTCTTTTCCTGACAATGTGGGGCTCCTTGACTTTTACTTCAATGGGGCCGGGGGGTGGTGCTCGGAAGCCCAGGAAGGGCATAGCTTGCTTGAGGTAACTTCATGAGTGAGAAACTATGAGTAAAGCCCCAGGATTCACTGCCCCACAGGTGCTTCCTCTTGCCGCACCCTTCTTTCTCCAGGTTGGGTGGCCAAGGTGGCCAGGCCGTCGCCACCTAGCTCTGTACCCAAGCTTCTGAGAGCCTTTCCCAGGACTCCATGAGGCAAGGGCTCTATATTAATTAATGTTCAATGATTGTTTTCCTTTGCCAATTAGAATTCTCAAAAGCTGAGAAGGATTGTTTCTTGCTCACAAGAAGGTGTGAGTTGAAGAACCACAGAGGACAGAACTCTAATTAGTTCTCATCAGAGTTTCCCCCTGCGGGAATTTGGTTCTCTCACTGCCAGCTCGCTCCGTCCCTCTCCCCCTGGCCCGTGACCTGAGCAAAAGGCGAGTTCAGCTCCCACAGGTGCAGAGATCCCTCTCTCCTAAATGAGGGAGAAGAGAAAAGTGATGAGAGCTGATATCCCTGCTCCCGAAAACAGGAAGCAGCCTGGATAGATTGACTTGATAGGGAGCTATCAGACTGCCACTCAGCTCACACTGGGACTTTTATCACCGCCAGTCATCAGCACTCTGGCGAGCTCATGAATAATGCATTTCCCACTGATTTCCTTCCTCATTCGCTAGCTTCAGGCAATATTGATTAAAAATAAAAGTCTGCATAGCTGAGCTGTGTTACGGTAATATTTATTTAAAGTGACTGGGAGACAGGACACATATGTTTACATATGTGTGTTGGTATCTGTTGTCTGTGGATGATGACATTTGTTTAAGGGGCCACTGTGGCTATTCCGCAATTTTCTCAAATCACAGTTTGGTTCTGATTTAAGTCCTTGAAACAGCTGTGTGGTGCGGAGGACAGAAAGGCGAGGCAGAGCAGCCTGGGAGGCGGTGGGGGTGCACCGGGAGGAGTTACAAGCAGGGAAACTGGACCATTGAGTTAACAGTAAGGTCTCTTGTTATTCAGCTGAGCTCTCTCTCTCCCTCTGTCTCCCCATCTCTGCTGTGGATGCAAAGACCCTCCTGGGTGGACCAGTGTCCATATTCAAGGAGCAAACCTGGTGGTGACGTGTGGGAAACGCTTCTGCAAAAGGGACAGAAAAAATAAAACAACATATAACCAGTGCTGGTGACTATGACGCAGCCACATGGGGCTGGGGTGTCAGAAGTCCTCGTGGGTGGCTCGGTCCTGCTGAAACTGCTGGGACAGCTGTGTGCCGGAGAGAGGCCGGTGTCCTCACCTGCTGAAGGCTCCTGGCTCTGGGCTCCTGTTTACGTTGTGTGTGATTCTCAGGAACTGACAGAAGAGCACATACCTGGAATTGCTGTGCTGATGGCAGCCTGCTGCCCCGAGCCCTGCTCAGCCACCGCCACCGCCACTGCTGGAGAGCCAGAGGCGCGCTTCGGTTTGACAGGTCATCGTGGCCTCCCACTTAATTAGATCGTCACACAAGCTTTCAGGGATTCAAGAAGAGAGCCCTCTTCGGGGAAATTTATTTTCTTCCCCCAAACCATCCACTTAGCCCTCCCCTCACCACGCTGGCCTTTCCCTCTAAAAGCTCAAGAGAAAGATCAGCAAGTGCCAGACGCCTGCTTGGTGTTAAAAGAGGGTCTAACAGGAGAAGCAGGTGGCTCCTTCAGTCACTCGCCCTCACAACTTTCCCTTCCAGGCTTTCAGGGCTCGTGTCTGCGTTTCCTGGGGTGGGCTGTGGTGGGGGTGGAGAAGCCAGTCACTACAGTCCTGGAGAGAACCCAAGATGCTGTGAGGTTCAGGGGGGTGGAGGGCACTGCACGGCTGGCTGGGCAAGGCTCAGGTGTCTCCTGCCCATAGACACCCGCCAGTTAATAATCAGGACCCAAAGTCTCATCCATGTGACCCTTAGGGTTTTGAGGGTATTTTCACATAGAGTGCATTACCTGAACTGGCCCGGAAGTCTAGAATGCTCTTTAGAATCCTTCATTTAGTTGTCATTCATAGTAATGGTTTAAGCTCTCTCTCCTCTTTCCTTCAATCCCAAATGTGGGGAAAAAATAAGACTCCATACGCATTGCCTCCACTTCAAGACTTTCAACCCTCCTGCCACACTGACCTGGGGCTGCTTTCTTTGGGGTGACCAATGTCCAGGTCTAACCCTGGGGCCCCTCGTGAGTCCTCTGTTGCTCTGGTGCGTTTTTCCTGTTACCAGCTTTCAGGTCATCCCGCCTCTTCCCAGCCCAACCCCTCCTCCCAGTCCACTCCCACCTCCTTCCAGTGCACCACCATCACGTTACAAACTGGTAGCATATTTACCCCAAAGAGGTGGGTTTCCAGTCATGCCATCCACGTGTCAGATGCAGACAGTATTTTGGGTCAGGCGACAATGCTAGTGGTTCTCTCAAATCCTTCCATTTGGACAACCATCCATGTGGCTTACATGCAGAGGTGGCCCTAGGTCCCTATTGCCAGTGACACTGGGAAGTCACGCAGCAGGAGTCTCACCCACTTCCATTTCTTTGGTCCCCAGATGGTCTTGGAGGCCTCAGAGCTCTGTGTTTGGACTTCTAATCCCCCATTTGCTGAGCTGTACATGGAATAGAGGGTTCACACCGGCCCCGCCCCCCCCCACCCCCTTCCCACCTCATTGAGGCAAAAGCTTGAGGCTGGAACCTTTCTCAGGCTTGAGTCTTTGCTTTTGCTCACCTAAAAAGGAAGAGGCTGGAAGGGAAGGGCTCATTTCCTCTGCAGGGCGTGCGTGGAGAGCTGGAGCAAGCACCAGACCACTCTCGTTTATTTGAAATTGCTCCACGGTGCAAGGCCCTCTAATCGATCATTCCTTTGCAAATGTCAATGGAGAAATGTGAGTTCCGTATTTATAGAGCCAGAAAAATGGGGGCTTGTCCCCCACCTCCCAGGTGTGTATTTATGCACTGATGAATGACCCCAAAGTGAGTTTGTTATAGAAAAAGTGCGTGCCAAAGGCAGGAACCTTGCATCTGGAAACACAGTCTGACAATTAGGCCTCTGAGCCCGGGGGCCAGCATGCAGGCTTGGCGTTGGTTTCCTGGCGATGACTATCACATCCTTAAAGCTGGGGTGAACCCAGGAGTTTTGGAACTTGGATCCTCATTGCGTCCACAGACTTGTACCCTGAGGTTGCTTTTTGTTCTATTTTGTTTTTGTTTATTTGGTCTTGGCCCTGGAGGTGAGCGTTAAAAATCTGGGAAGCTAATACAATTCAGTGCAGAAGAACAAAGCTCTTATCTTAGTCTTGTTCTGTGAGGGGAGGGCAAGAAATAAGGAGTTAACAATCAAAGACTCCCTGAAGTAGTTATATGGGGAGTTCCTTGCAGACTTGGGGTGTCCAGATTGGACGATCATTGCCCAGGAGCCCAGCAGTCCCCAGTTCCACTTCGGGAAATACGCAGGCCTGTTGCACAATGTGACCTCTTACTCTGCTGACCCTCCTGTCCCCTTTCCCGCTCTCCTCTAAACCAGCCTCTCCTTTCCTGCCCTTTGGACAATGGCACCCTTTGTTCCATAAAGGATGGTGAAATAGGAATTACACTTCCAAAGTGACATTTACAAAAAGGGACAGAGGTGAATAATTAGGGCTGGCTAAGTCAAAAACGGTGTGTCCTGCTTGAGCCCCTGGAGGCCTTTGCCCTTTCAAAGGGCATCTCTGGGCCAGGCCTGAGCGCAGGAACATCTGAGGAATGGGTGCCTGTGTTTTATGCACAGCTGGGGGGAAAAAACAGTGGCTGTGAAAGGGTTAAAAAGCAGCTCTCTTGGTCAAGAGCCCCAAGCGACAGGCACGTTCAGTTTCAGTTGGGAAGAAACACAAGTGTTTGGTTAGTAACTGGATATGGCTGGAGCTGGGTTTTGGCCTCCGGTCCCTCTGCAGGTTGAGAGTTGGGGATGGCCCAGTTCTTGCGGTTATTTGGAAGTGGAATTGGGGCAGGAGCCGGGGCAGGAGGCCCTGGAAGGCAGGGCCTGGGGGTGCTACCCACCCCTCCTTTATGCGGACGGAAACCAAGACCCCGGGCAGGTGGGGGGCTTGACCCATCATCTCAGTTAGTGGCACAACAAAGACAAGAGTGGGAAAGTCTCTCTTCCAGTCCTGGTGTCCTTTTGGAAAAGCGACTGTATTAGAACGTGGATTGAGGTAGATACGGATTCAGGGCTGGTTCAGCCTCTTCTTGGCTGAGTTCCCTCCTGTTTGTCTTTTTTCCCCCTCCATCTAGATCCCTCATCTGTGAAATGGGGTTCAAAAATAGCTCTTTGGCTGGGTGGTTTTTGTATTAAATGAGATGGTATGTATAAACCAGAGGTTAACATACTGAAAAAAATGTTCATTCTTGCGATTCTCCCAGGAATTCTCCCAGGCTTGGGACCCTTCCCACAGATGTAAATAAAGTCTCTGCAAAACCAAATGTGTGCACTGAAGTCCTGCATCCTCCCAGCCCCTTAGTGGAGGAACCCCGAGTCAAAGGGAAAGGCAAATGGGGTGGGGAGAATAAAAGAGCCTTTTCTGAGCAAAAGGGAACTCACCCCAGAGAAGCGCCAGTTAACGATGCCCACAGCAGGCCTGTGAAGTTAGAGAGGCCTGGAGATTAGAAGGCCGGGAGGAAATAATGCTTTTCTTGTCTGGGCTGTGGTGGCAAAACGAGAGCAACAGCTGGCGGGCATATGCAGCCTGTTAGGGGCACGCTCCCCTCAGACAGAAGGAAATCCTGCCCGGCGCTGGCAGGGCCGCAGCCGCCGCTGGGGAGCAGGCAGTCTGGGGGGCTCGGGGAATCAGAGCCATGGTTGCCAAGGCTCTGGGCCCTGGGTCCCCCCACAGCTGCCTGAGCAGGGGGCGCCCTCCCCAGCCGTTGGCCCCTACGGCCCTTCCCCTTCCCAGGAGGTGTCGGATCCAATGATACTATCGACAGAAACTCCGAGGAAGCCTGGGGTTTATTTTGCAACGACTTCAAATGCCTATACATCCCCCCTTCCTCCCCTGGCTGTGCCCGGATGGGCAACTCTGGCCCATTCCGCAGTCTGGAATCCTTCTCCTCTGCCAGCGAGACAGTGAGAGGCCCTCGTCTTCCTCCTCCAACTTTTCCTTGGTTTTCCTTCCCCGGCTAAGGGATCAAACTCCTGAGAAAGGGACCAGGGCCGCCTACCATACCCTCTTGGACCCTCAGCCTCTGGGCCATGTGACAAGATGCCCAGCATTAGCGTCTGTTAATTAATCGGAAAACCGGCTCCCTGTTGGCCCGTAGCTTTTTACAAACCTGAATTAAACGAAGTGTTTATGTGACAGATATGTGGGAGGGATTTCAGATATAATCACCATCAATCTGGCTGCAGCCAAAATAAATTCTGTGAAAAGTAAAACAAACTATTGCACAGACAAAGTAGGCCTTAGGGGTCTCCAGCAATAATCTGTGTTTTCTTATTTAGCCACGTCTAATATTTCTGCTCTCTTCGGCGGAGATAGGATCTCTGCACACAGGGCATTCTTGCTGCAGCTGACAGGGGTGGACACACGCTCCCTCCTGCTGAGTGGAGGGAAGAGGGGAAGGGATGTTGCATATTTACATTTAAATTCTTAGTTCAAATAAACCAGCTCTGGAGGGGCACCGGGTGGGGTGGGGGATGGGAGGTGGGGGTGGGGGAAGGAGCCCAGCTGTAAGGTGGAGGGCTTGCTGCAGTCTCCTCTCCTGCAGCCCGCCTGGGTTCAAACCCTGGTCAGGGCAGGGAGTAGAAGACTGTGGATCCTTCCAGAGAGGGGCTGGGTTAGGAGGCCCTCAGAGTGTGCGTGAGGTGTGCAGGTTTTCGGAGTGCTCGCTCCTTCAGTTACTTCAGCACTCCTGTGAGGAAAGGAAGTGAGGACATTGAATCTCTGACATGGCAACAACTTGCCCAGCTCTGAAACGGTGTTAGGCTTCGATCCCAACTCTGAAAGCCCTCGGTCTTTTTTGCCGCTGCCTTGCTAAATAAAGACAAGCCAGGTTCAGCCAGTTCTCTGGACAGAAGTCTTTGGGCACTTGGGTCAGGCCTGCTGAGATACCCTCTCTAACAGCTGGGGCTGCTCCACGCTCTCCCCACCCACCCACCGCTCTCTCCCTCTTCTGCTCAGCCTGTCCCCATTCCCTGGACCAGGCATGGGTGAGGGAGGGCATGCTGAGCATCTTCAGACTAGCCGCTGCCTGGCCTGCTGGTCTGGTAGCTGAGCATAGTGCTAGCCTTCCTCCTGAGCTCCGGCTCCTCTCCTTCATGGGTCCTGCCCAGACGACCACCCCAGCAGCCCCCTAACAGAAAGATTCCAGCTTGCTCTAGACACATGTTCTAGGCCCTTGAAGTTAGTGCTCCCGCTGCCCTATACCTGGGCTTGGCGTACTTGCTGAGATTCCACAATTTTGGGAAAACTCCCTCCTCCCTCCGCATGGGCCTGGGCCCGGGGCTAGAAGCAACCATGCCCGTTGTACTTACTCCTTGCCTGCCATCTGCTCTGAATCTCTGTCCCGGCTCCTATGCTGACACATCATTATATCTGGCCCCACATTCTATCCCTCCCTCAGTATCTAGAATTGCCATAGGTAGCACTCTTGGAGCTATTCCTTACCAATTATGAGAGCCCCTCTTGAAATCTACCATGAGGGATGTTTTCTGTTTGGTGTTTCTTTTTCTGTCTGTACCTCTATTCCTGTTAGTTAGTCAGACCCTCACCTAGAGTCAAAAGGCCCATGCCCAGTGGGAGAATGTCCTTGATCAGTGATTCAGGCCACAGCTGCTCCTTTATACCTCAACAAAAATAAGAGGATGGATTCTCTGCTCCCTGACTACCCTGCAGCACCAAAAAAAAATCAATTACATCAGAGTTAAGCTTACATATACTTGGATAGACCAGAAAGAAACCTCTTTATGAAATAAAAGTGTGTTTGCGACTTTACAAATATGACTTCATTCATTCATTTAGTCAGTAATATTTATGTGGGGTCTACTAGGTGCCAGACACTGTTATAGGCCCTTGGGATACATCATTGAATTAAAAATCCCTGCACCCCTGGAGTTTCTATTCTACTAGGTATAGGCAGGTGATAAATAGTAATCGTAAATAATAAGAAATGTATACAGTGTGATAGAAGGCCAAAAATACCAATGAATAAAATAGAGCAAGGTAAGAGCTATTGGAAGTACCGAAGTGGGGGATGGGTTACACATTCAGATCAGGTGTTGGGGGCAGACCTTACGGAGAAGGTGGTGTTTGCACATAGACTTGAGGGGCATGAGGCAGTTAGCCATAAGGGCATCTGGGGAAGGCTGTTCCAGGCAGAGGGAACAGTCAGTGCAAAGGCCCTGAGGCAGGACTGTGTCTGGCATGTTTAGAGAACAGCAAGAAGTTCAGAGTGGCCAGTGTAAGAACAGTGGGAGAAGCAGAAGGATGTGAGGTCAGAAAGATAACAGAGACCAGATCATGTAGAACCTTGCAGGCACCACAAGGACTTAAACTTTTTTTCTGTCCCTACCCAAGTAAATTTGTGAAGGCCAGTCTCGTTCATCAAGCTAGAGTTCAATAAATCAACAAATATTTCTTGGCTTTGTATGCCAGTTCCTGAGGCATATGTTGATGAGTAAGGCAGTCTCTGCCTTCAAGAAGTTCAACTCTGAGCCCCAATGATTGTGGCAACATGGTGTAGAGAAAGGAGCACTGGTCTAGGGGTTAGGAGACCTGGGTTCTTGTCCTGCCTTGCCATTTAGTTTTGGCCATTTACCAAACCTCAGCTTCCGGTTGCTGGAGATAACGATGTCCCGGTCACCTCCTGGTGCTAAGGTGATCAACTGAATTAATGAATGTAAAGACCCTTGAAAACGGAAGAACCCTGTACAAACAGAGGAGGGGATTAGGGAATCTGGTTAACACAGTCACTGCCACATGTCACTTTCCTTGGGCCCAGCAGACTCAGTCCAAGGTGCAATCTTTGCCATGCCCACTGCTCTCCCCATGACCTCATTGACACTCGCTTTGCCTGGTGAGAACGACCACGGCCATTCATTCCACTTGATGCAAATCTCCAGCATGAAAAATACATCCAGGGGTGTCTGCTTTGCAAAGGAAATTTACCCATTCCTTCTCTATTTCATGCTTCCCTGATCAGATAAAGCTGCATTCAGTGCTAACTTTTAAGTTGAGTATGCACAACTCCCACCAACAATAACAAAAACAGGCCCACAGGTTGCCGAGCACGGTCAGCCTTTAAAATGCATTCAGACAGTGTGAGGATATTAATAGGGAGACACGTATCTCGTTTCAGGCTACAAAGCAGATCCCACAGTGGGACATGAAAATGCTGGGCGCTTCAAGGTTAGCTGAAATTGAAGGGAGGAACTCGGCTGGAATACAGACGTGCCTGAGGCTGTGTCCCAGACACTGAGCTTCCACCTCTAATGGCACAGTCTGTCAGCTCAGCTCTGTTTGAGTGGAACTAGATACACAGTAATGGCCAAAAACAGCAGTTGACTAAAATAATGAAGCTACATGTAGACAGTGATGAAGGCAGAGAAAGATTGGGCTGGACAGGCCCTTTGGAAATCATCTCAAACACTCTTCGTTTATTTTGCAGGTGAGGACACCAAGACCAGCAGGTCACGCTGTGACTGCGATAGCCATGAGACTAATGCCATGTTCACCCGTGTGTGCTTTTGCCTCCTCTGGAGTGGCGGCAGTGTAAATGTCCCTAGCTATCCTTTTTGTGTGACATAGCCCTCTGGAGCCAGGGCTAGCCAAGCAGACACTTGGAGATTTTGGGGTTCAGTGATGGGGATGGACATGTTGGTGACAATGGAAAAGGCACTGGATAAGGAATCCAAAGACCTGGTCTGAGGCCTGGCTCTGGTTTTACTTACCGGGTGACATTTATCTCTCCATCTGTTTTCTCAACTGCAAAACATGAAGCATAGCCAAGAGAATGTGTGTTAAAGGACTCTGGACACAAATGGTGCCTGTAGATGTTTATGACTATTATTTTCCATCTCTCTTTTCCAGATTCCAACATGTCATCTGGAGGACATGGTTCTGAATTAAGGGTGAGTCTCTGAACCGGGGGCGTGGGGAATTGGAGGTCCCCCAATGGACCCTTGGCTTTCATGGTCACAGTACACAGGGCTCTTCACCGTCAATGCCCAGCCCCCCAACTCACCTCCTTCTCACACCCCAGCCTCACCAGCCTTCTCATCAGTCCCCAAGTTTGTCCTCAAGTGTGCCAATGTCTCTTCTTCACCTGGGAATGTCTCCTATCCTTTAAAATGACAGCATCACTCACTACCTCAACAGGACTATGCCCAACTCTCCCAGACAAATTAGTTGCTATCTTCTTTGCGTGCTAGTGAAGAGAACAAACTCGAGAGCCATACCTTGTGGGTTTAAATCCAAGTTCTATCACCTACGAGGGGCTTGCCTTAGACACATAATTTAGCCTCTCCATGGCTCAGCTTCTTCATTTATAAAACGGGGATAATAGAAGGGTAATTCTGAGAAATAAGTGAATTAATATATGTTAAAGCATTTAGAACAATGCTAGGTACATTGTAAATACTACATAAATATTTATTATCATCATCATCATCATCATCATAATTAGAGTTCTTAATATATCATATGCAATATAATAGATTGCATATCTGCCTCTTCTACTCAGACTATTAGAGGGAGAACAACGTCCTATTTTTGTCTTGTTTCTCAGTGCTTAACATCATGTCAGGAACATATTAAGTACTCAATAAACACTTGTTGGATAAATGATTGGGGATAGTCTATGTGGTTCTCTCTATAACATCATTTTTTTTTTCAGTAAACTTCATAGGACAAGCAGTCTTTTGACTATACCTCTGTGGCTTTCATATGAATTACCTTGTGGTTTTAAAAATACCCCAAGTCTCATTTTTGTTTAATAACAAAAGGAAGTTGCCTTGGAATTTTAACCAGTAGAACTACAATGTGAAATCGAGTGAAACTCATTGGGTAATAAATCTTTCCACTTGGAGTTGTGGTCCCAGCCACACCGTTCTTGACATGGTTTCAAGAACGGAGTCCAGGGCTGGGTTCTATTTGAAGAGCAACTAAAATAAAAGAAGATCCCCCCGTGAAAGTCTTTGAGATCCTATGGTGTGAAGGTGAGAAGGGGTACAAAAGACCTAGACAAACTAACACAGCCTCTAGAAGGAGACAGGCAAGTTAAGGATATGCTGCATGAGGAGCTCAGAGTAGGACTGGGGTTGCAAGTTCCTGGAAAAAGTGGATTCTAAGCCACTGGTTCTAATTCCTGCTCTTAATATTGTTGCTATGCTCAATATCCTGAAACTAATGCCCATGAGACTACCTATCTGCCAATTGGTGTGGGGGTACTGTAGGGGAAACAGCCATCTTCCTATTGTACTCTTAATTTCCTCTGCCCAATTGTACCCCTAAATACATCAAAATACAATCCCTCCAAGGGGCCGTAGGGTAAAAATTCAACCACAATATCTCTTTCTGATAGTTACTGGTGAAGATAAGGAAATCTAATATATGATCATATTTGACGATATTTAGATATTAGCTAAGGCAGTAATGTAAACATACGTGTTTCTGAACATGTGCTTGTGGTTACATTAATATTTAAACAATTTAAATTAGGGATGGATGATCAGGATTATGAACATACTCTCTTCACACAATGGGATCCATTGGGTGAGCTGAGTGAGGATCCCAGCAATTCCTCCCCGCCCTGCATGCACATGTCGGGCCTCCCGTCAAGTGTGGGCTCATTTCTTGTCCCCTTGCACCTGGGCTAGCCTCATGATTTGCTTTGGCCAGGAGAATTCTACAGAGACAAGGCTGTGCCAGTTCTGAACGTGGTAATAAGCCCTTAAGAGGCCTGATAGCTTCTATTAGCTTCCATTTTCACTCTCTTAGAGCCTTAAGCCATGTAAGGATATCTGACTACCCTGCTGGAGAGAGAGACCCAGCCAGTTCTCCACTATTCCAGCCTCTCCAGCCAGGGTGCTAGACATGGAAGTGTGAAGTCATCCTGGATCCTGCAGTCCCAACCAAGATTCCGTCCCCACCCCCACCCCTCACCCCCAGTAACACTGCTTGGGAAAGGAATAAGCTGTCTCCTGACAACTCTGCCCATATCAAAGCAAAGGCTGTTGCTTTGAGTCGCTTTGCCTCACGAGGTTTTGTTACACAGCAATGCATACCTGAAACAAGGGCTAGCACCAGTCTGCCTCTGTGGCTGTGATCTCTTCCGGCGTGATCTCTTCTTTGGGTTAGGACAGGCTGGGGAAAAAGCCTTGAGTGCCTTTCTTTCTCATTGCTCATGGCAGTTACTGCTGGGAGACACAACTTTCTTTGCCATTCCATCCAGGTACTGCCTTAAACCTCACTGCAGAGCTCTGTACAAAATCAACTAAGGCGCCGATGTAGGTCTTTTCACCCCAAATATTTGCCATTCTAGGATTATTCATCATGTTTCCAGGATCTCTGTCAATGAAGAAAAAGGGGAGTAGTGTACCTTAGTAATTCACTAGCACCTCCTAGAATCATGGAATATTAAAGATAATAGAACTTCAGAAGTTATTTTACACAGTGGTTCTGAACCCTGGCTGCAGATTAAAAAGACCTGGAGGGCTTTAAAATTGAACTGATGTCTGGGCCTCCCTGCCTTCACCCCCAGAACTCGAGAAGCTAGATTCAATTGGGCGTCAGTATCTTAAGA
Organism: Pteronotus mesoamericanus; assembly: GCF_021234165.1. Taxonomy (NCBI): domain Eukaryota; kingdom Metazoa; phylum Chordata; class Mammalia; order Chiroptera; family Mormoopidae; genus Pteronotus; species Pteronotus mesoamericanus. The sequence continues at coordinate 2,127,536 of NW_026555001.1, forward strand.
TATGTATATTCCTTAGTAGTGAAGAAATTTGACTTCACAAATTGGGGCCTCAAGAGGTGGGTCCCAGCTGGTTGAGCACTGTGGAAGTTTCTTGGGATATCATGGGGAGACAGTCCAAGGACTCTGAGCCCCAGAAAATGGGAGGATGTTCTTAAATGGACAGCAAGGGTTCGAGTGAGGGAAAAGGAGGGTATGGCAGGTATCCAAGCATTCAGCCAGTTCTTAGGTCGGAAGATAGACACCGCTTCCTTTCTGTCAGGAAAAGCTAATCTGTGAAGGCAGCTTTTGATATATGGCTCCAGATGTGAGTGCAAGGCACAGCCCACATTTTGAGGTTTTTCCTGTGGAGAATTTCTTAAACCTCAGACCTGACTGTCAGAAAGAACTGAGACAAAGTACGAAGCGCACTAGAGATGTGTTTGACACAATAGGGTCAGAGAAGTTCAAGGCGCCTTCTCTCTTGGCACATTCGGGGGGAATGCTAAACACTAGGCCACTAGAAACCTTATGACAGTAAAATTTCAAGGCTTCATTTTTTGGTAAAATATGACATGCTGTGAGGTATACGAGTTGGTAGCATTGATGCCAATATGTAATAAATCTCGCCTCTTTACTGAAATCTGAAGAGATTTCAGTGAGTGAGATGCAATTGCTTTTGATCACCTTGCATGAGAGGTATTAGAAATGTTAGAACTGGTACCATAATTAAAGTGCTCTGGGATGTTAAAAAAAAAAAAGTCTTACTGAAATATCTCTCCTCCTGCCCATTCTTAGGCCTTTCTGGAGAAAAGCACATTCACCCACTTTTGTTTTGACCCTACCTTATAGTTTGAAGAAAAGTTAGTTTTTAGGGAGAGCAGAAAAAATTGTCTTATAGTTGAAAACACTACAAATGATGAATGACATTGAATTTGCAAAGAGGAACCAAGTTTCTCCTCATAGCCTCAGCCAAAAGGAATGAGCTTCTAAAGAGCTCATTTTTGTGGGTAAAGGAATTGACTGGAGACCTCTCTCCTCTTGTGCCTGCTTCTTGAGCTCTTATCTCTACAGTCAGGGTAAGGAATAATCTTGGCCTGACTTTTTCTTTCTGCAGTTCTTTTTAGAATCACTTTTTGTTTTTGCTTTATATACTAATCACGGTGTTTATTCTATAATCGTAGGCTAAAAACAGGAGAGGGATCATTACTCAAGCAAATACCCCCACCTGCTGACACTCGGAGTGTCTCTATGGCCACCTCTGGTCATGCTGGCTCCGTCCCATCTGCTCCTGTTCACCCCTTGCTGCTGTCTCAAGTTTAATGGTCAGAAGCTTGGCTCTGCATATGCCACTCCTGCACTCAAAAATTTTAGGGGATTTCATTTTTCTTACAGAATAAAGCTCAAACCCCTTAGCCTGATCTTCAATATCCTCTACAATTAGTGCAATTTTATCTCCAGCACTCACCTCACTTGCAACACTGGAGCCAGCCTTGCTCCTTTACTTGCTCTGGTTCCCAAGGCAGGCACTTTGACTCCTACCCTGCCAGAAACATCCTCCTCCCTCTGGTACAGTTCCTCCAAGGTCCAGCTCCCTTCCTTCTCCTCTGGGAACCTTTCCCCAGTGATTCCTCCAACTCCCTTGAGCTTTAGTGGGGAATTCTTTGATACTTAGTGAAAACGCATGTACATATTTTTTTTTACATGTATGCCTTACATTCCTCTGTAGATGGTAATATTTTGATCAGCAAATATTGATTGTGCACTAACCACATGGGAGGCCCTGGGCTCCATGCAAGAATGCTGCGGTGAATGAGACAGATGTGGTCCCTGCCCCACAGAGCTTATAATCTAGTGAGGAGCGATGACCATTCAGTGTGACAAGTGTGATTTGGGGGGCAGTACTCGCTGCCATGGGAGAACCACTTCAGGGTCATGATCAGATTTTGATCTCCCTCTGTGAGCCCAGCAATGAGGAATTTTCATTTTCTCATATGATACAAAATCCAGAGGTAGGTGATTCCAAGGTTGACTCATTCAATAGTTTGATCATGTTAGGGCTTTTGGTCACGTCAGCAGGGGTCCCTTGGTTTTCTCTTTGTGGTTGCAAGATGGTTTCCAGAGCTTCAGACAGCATAACCTCACATGGCAGGTGGAAGGGGGCTAGGGCCTCTTCCAGAGACCTCTTTTTTATCATGTGGAAACGTCTTTCTCAGACTCCTCCTGTAGTCTTCATTCTAATATCATTCGTGTGGACTGGATCACAAACCTACTTTTATTTCTTTTTCTTTCTCTTTTTTAAACATTGATTATGCTATTACAGTTGTCCCAATTTTCCCCTCTTTGTCCCCCTCTGCCCAGGAACCCCTTTCTCTCTAGCAGTTCCCCCTCTTAGTTCATGTCCATGGGTCATGCAGATAAGTTCTTTGGCTTCTCTGTTTCCTATACTATTCCTGACATCCCCCTGTCTATTTTGTACCTACAAATTATGCTTCTTAATCTCTGCACCTTTTTCCCCATTCTCTCCTTTCCCCCTGCCAGCTGATAACCCTCCAAATGATCTCCAAATCTGTGATTCTGTTCTTGTTCTGGTTGTTTGCTTAGTTCGTTTTTTTAGATTCAGTAGTTGATAGTTGTGAACTCGTTGCCCCTTTGATGTTCATAGTTTTGATCTTTTTCTTTTTCTTAAATAAGTTCTTTTAACATTTCATGTAATAATGGCTTGGTGATGATAAACTCCTTTAGCTTTACCTTGTTTGGAGAGCACTTTATCTGCCCTTCCACTCTAAATGCTAGCTTTGCTGGGTAGAGTAATCTAGGTTGTAGGTCCTTGCCTTTCATCAGTTTGAATACTTCTTGCCAGTCCCCTCTTGCTTCTTGTCTGCAAAGTTTCTCTTGAGAAATCAGCTAATAGTCTAATGGGAACTCCTTTGTAGGTAACTCTGCTTTTCTCTTCCTGCATTTAAGATTCTCTCTTTATCTTTAACCTTTGGCATTTTAATTATGATGTGTCTTTGTGTGGACCTCTTTGGGTCCAACTTGTTTGGGACTCTCTGTGCTTCCTGGACTTGAATGTCTATTTCCTTCACCAAATTAGGGAAGTTTTCTTTCATTATTTTTTCAAATAAGTTTTCAATTTCTTGCTCTTCCTCTTCTCCTTCTGACACCCCTATGATTTGGATGTTGCTATGTTTAAAGTTGTCCCAGAGGTTCCTAAGCCTCTCTTCATTTTTTTTTTAATTCTTTTTTCTTCCTGCTGTTCTGATTGAATGCTTTCTTCTTCCTTGTGTTCCAAATCATTGATTTAATTCTCAGCTTTATCCTCTCTGTTGTTGGTTTTCTGTAAATTTTTTATTTCACTCAGTGTAACCTACATTTCTTCCCTTATGTTTTTGCCATCCTCAATGAGTTCATTTGAGCATTCTCATCAACGGTGTTTTGAGCTCTGCACTGATAGGTTGGTTATCTCTGTTTCATTTAGTTCTTTTTCTGGAATTTTGTTCTGTTCTTTCGTCTGGGCCATATTTCTTTTTCTCCTCAATTCGGCAGCCTCCCTGTGTTTGTTCCTGTGTATTATGTAGAGCTGCTTTAACTCCCTGTCTTAGAAAAGGCACCTGTAAATTGTGTGGAGCAGAAACTTAGGTAACCGCCAGGGTGGGGCAACCCACTTCATTGCTTTGTGGCTCTGTGTCAGGGGAGGGCTTGGAGATGGGATAATACCTGACTTCTGGAGCTTTGCCTGGCACTTGACCCATTTCCAGTCACTTTACACACTTCCTTTATGTGACTGGCGCCCTTCCAGCTGTTGCTCTGGTCTTGAATCCCTGAGTGGGTGGGTTTGCATATGTTCTAAGTCCATGCAGACCATTTAAATGGACTCTCCTGAAAATCTGGTAGTTTCTTCGGCCACCCCAACCCTCTACTGGTTTTTATAGCCAGGAGTTATGGGAATTTATCTTCCCGGCCCTGGAACCCTGGGTTGTTCAGTCTGGCTTGGGGCTGGGATCACTCACTCCCAAAGTATCCTTTCTGATTTTTATCCACCACACATGAATGTGGGACCGCCTGTTCCACTGCCGCCACTGCCGCCTCTCTGTGCCACACTGTGTCTCTGCACCTCTCCACCCATCTTCATGACTCTGCCCCTCCTACCCATCTCACTGAATGTGACTTCTTTAAATCCTTAGTTGTTGGACTTCCAAACAGCTCAATTTTCTGACAGTTCTGGTTTTTATTTATTTTGAGATATAGTTGTAATTCTCTCTGTGGTTGCGCAAGGTGGTGAAGCGTGTCTAACTACACCTCCATCTTGGCTGAAAGTCCCACATACCTACTTTTAAACCAATCACTGGTAGAGGGGAATCAGATTTCCGTGATTAGCTTAAACCAAACATGACTCATCTGCTGAAACTGGAGAAAGGCCCTATCTTCCCTAAAGGCATTGTCACCCAATACTTGACTGATATTAGAGTTTTCTTAGCAAGGAAGAAAGAAAAGATTACTGTTGGGGCAACAACCAACAGTGTGGGCCACATAGCATCTCCTAAATAAACTGACTCAAACCCCTAGACTAAAGGCCTAGCAGATTGAAAGGCATGCTCATTTTCAGGCATAAAAACTATTTCCATCTATTCTCACTATCACAAGCAATATATTTGTCTTTCAATAAAAAGTTATGAAACATACAAATAAACAAGTTAAAAACCACACTGCCAAGAGACAAGGTAATCAACTTAATCAGATTCAGATATAATGCAGCTATTGGAATAATCAGAAAATTTTAAATAACTATGGTTTATATGTTAAAGGCTTTAATAGAAAAGATGTACAGTGCACAATAGCAGATGGGTAATTTTGTTAGATGGAAATTATAAGAATCAAATGGAAATGCTAGAAATGAGAGACACAGTAACAAGAGATGAAGAATGCTGAAAGAAGGCTCATTAGTAAACTTGATACAGTCAAGGAAAGAATCATTGAACATGAAAATCTACCTTTAGGAAATTACCCAAAGTAGAGCACAACACACACATGCATGCACACTTGAAAAAAATGAAAGAAAAACTGAACAGAACATGCAAAATCTGTGGGACAATATTAGATATTCTAACATACATGTGAATTACAATTCCAGAAAGAGGAAAGAAAAAGGCAGAAAGATATCTTTAAAAATAGTGACTGAGAATTTTCTGAAGTTAATTTTAAAGATTAGAGAACACCAAGTAGAATAAATACAAAAACAAAGCAAAACATGCCATATTCAAAGTCTTGAAGACTAAGGAAAAAGACAAAAGCTTGAAAACAGTGAAGGAGAAGGAAAAAAGACATTATATACGAGGAACAAAGATTAAATATTGTCCTAACTGGTGTAGCTCAGTTGGTTGGGCATAATTCCACAAAGCAAAAGGTCACCAGTTTGATTCCCAGTCAAGGCATATGTATGGGTTGCGGCCTGGTCCCTGGTCATGGCATGTGTGAGAAGCAACCAATCAATGTTCCTCTCACACATTGATGTTTCCCTCCCTCTCTTTCTCCCTCCCTTCCCCTCTCTCTACTAATAAATAAATAAAATCTTTTTAAAGGGATTAAAATATCACAGCAAATATATTGTTAGAAACTATGTAAACCAGAAGATGATGGAGTGCTGCGGGTGGGAAGCAGGAAATGCGTCAACCAGAATTTTATACCCAGTGAAAATGTCTTTCAAAAACAGAGGAAAAAATAAGACTTCCTCAGACAAACAAATATTGTTGACTACAAATAAAATATAGGACTGGTATTCCACTATTTTTAATACATTACCAAAGAGCAGTGAAACTGACTTTTTACTGACTTGTAGTTTGTCTTACTTGGATTGCCAGTTCATATCTTTCATCGCTTTTCCTATTGGGCTATCTTTTTCTATAGGAGTTCTTAAATATTTTGAATACCAGTCCTTTGTTATAAAGCAGATCCTCAAATAAAGTCATTTCATTCAATGTCATTTTGTTATAACATTGATGAGATACCTTAGGAACTTAACTCTTGTTTATATAAATTAGCCCGTAGTAAAATTGTCTTTGTTATATGTTGTTTCTCTCAAAGTCACAAAACTGATTGACAGTGGTGAGGACTTTATATGTAGAAAATACCTTTTCATAATCTGTAACTTGTCTGTTAGTATGTTTATGGTGACTTCTATTGACAGAATTTTACAATTTGACAAAAATAATCATTTTTTCCTCTGTGGTGTTTGCATGGACTTTCCCTATGTCATATTCCCCAAGGTTTTCTCTTAAGGTTTGTAGTCATATATATATACTTAGGTTTTTAATTCTTCTGGAGCTTTTATTTTTGAATAGTGAAAAGTAGTGAAGTAAATTGATTTTTCCCAAATGGTCAATAAATTACTCCAATGTTATTCTTTGAATAGTTTGTCTATCCTTTCCCTAACAGTTTGAAATGCCACATTTATCAGAAAAAACATTCCTTATATTCATGGCTTAGTTGCTAGGCTCCCTTGTGTCCTATTAAACTATTTTGCACCAATGTCACAATGTTTTATTTTCCATAGTTTTGTGTTATGTTTTGTGATAGGCAATGGCCTGTCTTGCCCTGTTCAACTTCCCACAATAGATAAATGACATGCCTGCCTACAATTTTGAAAAAGGAGTTCTTGAAGAGAGAACATACTCTTCCACGTTTCTGAAGTAGTCCAGCAGAGAATACGATTTAGGTTGAATTTAATAACCAGGCATTACACATGGCCTGTCATATTGTCTTAGGACAATGAAGCACGTTTGATGGCTGGTTATTATAATTTAATCTGTGTTTAGTTCAGCATATGGCATTATAGAAATATAGCAAGAAATTGAGCCTGATCATAGGTCTGGATAATGTGGCTTACCAAAAGTGGTTTGGTGAAACCATTCTGGAGTGTTAAAGTGTTGTGGCTGGGACCTGTGGGCTCCAGAAAAACACTGCTGAGGACTTCCCATCACCTAGTAGTTTCCCCTGGCCGGCTGAACATGGTCTGCACTCAAGCCTGTTGGTCATGGTGAAATTAAGGTAAACCCAAGAAGCTATGCCCACCAAAGCTCTCCTGCCTGATGCAATCTCTTATCCTTCAGGGTCCCTGCAATGGCATGTAATCTGTATACTCTCTATGTGTCTGAGTGTTCTTCTTACTTGTTTTTAAGCCCAGCCTATATTGGACTGCTTCAGAAATTTAGAAGAGCACTCTCTTCTGCACTCTCCTTTAGAACTTCTCTTTCAAAATTGCCTTGGATATTCTCGCACATTTTCTCATCTAAAAGAATTTTAGTATCAGTTTGTAAGTTCTTTGAAAAATCTCACTGGGAATTTGATTGCGATTTAACTGAATTTATAGACTAATTTGTGGGTGAATGAGCATCTTTATGATGCCAAGTCTTTCCAACCAGATACATGAACATTTTCCCAGTTTATTTGGGCTTTATTTTAAGTCCTTTGGTAAAATTTTTATCATTTTTTCATGTAGATTTGTAGGGTTTTAGTTTATTTTTAGTTTTGCAGTTTTGCGGCTTTTGTGAATAGGATCATTTTTCATAACATTTTGCAATAGTTATTGTAGGATAGAAGCAAGCTATTGTTTTCATGTTAATATTATGCTTGGCCTCCTAACTCAATGCTGTGAGTTCTGATAGTTTACTTCAGATTCTCTTAGATTTTCTAGATATACACTTATGTTGTCTGCAAATAGTGAGTTTTGCTTCTTCCTTTTGAATATTTATGTCATTTCTTTTTCATGTCATTTAATTGACTAGGACTTCCAGGTCAATGTAAAACAGTTGTGGGCATCTTTTTCTTATTCCTAATATCAATATGAATAATTCTCTTATTTCATCATTAGGTATATTTGCTGTAGGTTTCTGGTTGACTTACTTTATCAAAAAAAAAAAGGAGATTTTCTTCTCTTCCAACGTGCTAAGAATTTCTTGGAAATGGGTGCTAAATTTCAAGCAATCATTTTTCTGCTTCTGTTGAGATAATTATACAATCTTTTTCTCTTAGTGTATTAATTTAACAATTATTTTGAAATGTTGACCCAACATTGCATCTGCGGGATTAAACTCTATATGATTTTCCCAGTTGTGCTAATAGTGCTTCTGGTTTGTTTATCAATACTTAAATAGAACAAGCAGTCTCTGGTTTGACTGAAAACTGACAGTTTCTAAGGTCTCCCCTGATTTCACTCCTTCATTATTTTTGTCTCTAGTGATGGAGCCTGCGGTGATCTTTTTCGAAGGTTTTATTGCAGACTATTTAGGGGAAACTAAGGATATTTGGGACAAATCCTTAACCTCTGTAAGTTAGCATCATAGAGGACAACCAGGGCCTACTAGCTGATGATTGGTGCCTGCCAGAAACACAGTCCTACACTTGAGGTGGGCTGAGGGATTGAGAAAGGGATAACCCATGGCCCATGATAACACTGTATATAGACAGTTCATCTTTGCATAAGGAAACATGGAAATGTACAGACAATTACATAAGAGTAAAGGAGTTATGCCTTCTTGGAGTTAGTCAGTAAAAAATTCTAGATATAGACAGGAGGTTAATAGCCTTTTGGTTTCCATGACAACTAGAGGTGGATTTATCATCATGTTACTGGCACAAGCTTCAGGGACTGTGCCTTAAAGCAGCCCTTCCAAGAAAGGTCCTGCTCCTGATTTGGTATTTGTAACTGCATTCTTTCTTTAGAGAGAGGCCCCAAATTCTATAAGCCTTACACCCCACAAAACCTGGGTCTGTCCCTAATGACAACCTCAGGCAAGGACTTGCATACCAGCCACCAAGCCTGGACCCAGTGTTCTGAGAGCCCTTTCTGGCAACTCTGATAATTCCCTCAGTTCAGCAATTAGAGTGGGTGGCAGATTAAATTACCCTGTTGCTTCCCAGCTGGGCTAGGAGAACTGTGGCCTGACATTGAGGCTGGTGGGTGTCACATGGAACAAGTGTCCAGCTATCTCACACTTTTCTCTCTGTGGGGCACGTGACCAAATCCATTATTAACGCCGAGCTGATCTGGTTACCTTGATTGACACTAAGTGATTTCAGCCTGGGCTATATTTGTCTTTGTGGGAAAAATGACCGCCGCGGAGCTGAAAGGCTATTTCCCTCTTCAAACACATTTGGGGCTGTCGCTGCACAGTTACGCGCCCTGACATCAAAATCGGACCCACGGGCTTTGGAAGACAGCAAATGACATCACGGGCAAAAAATGGTGTCAGCTTCGTTTTGCTTTTTCCTTCTCCTTCTGAACTCTGACAGAGAAGTAGTTTGTCTAGAATTTGCAAGGCTTTCAGGTGAAGAAAAGGAAGAATTAGTAGAAGCCATACTTATTTTGCACTCACAAAAATAGTTTTCAGGACATGCTTCTTTGTTCTCCTGGTTCCTCTTTGTTACTGTTAAGCTGAATTAATTTTTTTTTATTTATTAGAATTTGGTGTCTAATAAGATTAACAAATCATTAATCTGCTATTGAATAAAATTTTAACTTCTTAGTACAATAAAATATTTCTTTATATAACACTTATTTTTATTTATAGAACCAAAAAGAAAAATGTTACCTGCAAGAAATTTCATCCTTAACTCTGATATCCTTTCCCATGATTGCTAAGCATATAAGTTTACAAAAGACCTAATGTTTTGTTTAAAATGTTATGTTATATTAATTCTGAATGCATGTAAGAAGCATCAAACCCAGTAACACAGGTAGAAATAGGATAGTACTAGTCCATAAACTTCAATTAGGAAATGTCAAATAGATTGAAGGGAACATTCTAGCCCAAAGATATCAAATAGAATTATAGTGGCTTAACGTGAACTACATTGCCCTACCTCTTAGGATTTAGTTATTTTGGATGAAGTAAAAGTTAATGAATTTAACAAGGAGTTGTATAAATGGATGGATCCTCTGGACTTGGGAATTAAGAAGAGGGAGTGTTAGGGAAAAAAAAAACACTCCACCTTTTTTTTCAGTGTTCTTGTTATAGTACATACATCTGGTTCGCTCTTTATTGTTGGTGTAGAGAGGAGGGACCTTATTGCAGGGTCCACAGCTGGCGGGCTTTGTGGCCAAGAAGCGATAAAGATTCCAACGAGGACACGTCTGTAGAAATGATTCTTATACAAGACTGAGTCAGAGGAGCGGGGAGGCAGAGCTACTGTTTCACATCAAATCACAAAGTCATAACTACCAAATCTGCTCCTCCCCTCTTGGACGTCTGCCTCCTCTCCGTGGCGATGACAATGGGATGGGCTGGCTTCCCATCAGACAGAGAATAGGAGGGAGTGTCCACTGACCTAAGGGAAATATCTCACAAAAACATGGTTTCTTTTATATAGAGAGCCATATAAAAGCTCATGTAAACAAGCATTTTTTATTTGAACACTAAATTTTATTGGTTCAGAGCATGTGTTTTGTTATACTAGTGACTAATGCCTTTTAAAATTGAGATTCTGAAATGCCACTCTGCTTATGTAATGAGATAAGGAGCTTTTAGAACATTGTTCTGGTGCGAACCCCTATAATAATAGCTGATTAACAACAAGACAACTTGAGGTGCCAAAAATACTTTCTGCAGAGCCCTCTATTAAGTGGAAAAAAGGTTAGGTTTTTGCCTTTAATGTTATCCAAATGTTTTTTGTCTGAGAAACCTCCGGAACTAGACTTCAAAGTCATCAGTTTGCAAATATTGGTGTGCAAAAATATTTATTTGCATGTGGATACCCTGATGTCACTGTTTTTCTGCCTAATGGGGTCAATAGGAGAGTGATTTATTCAGAAACATTTAGTTAAAAATAAATGTATCTTTGAGAGATGGAGGAGGAAAAATACAGGAATAAAAGTTAATAAACACACCCAAAGTTGCTTATTACCAAAGGGGGGAAAAAGTATCTTTGTGTCAACACTGACTGACTTAGGAAGTCTTGGTTGTGACCCATCATCACTATTTGACTTTAGTAGGAAAGTGCTTATTAGACAGTGAATGACTTCCTGGATGGCGGCTCTTAGGTTGATGAGGGTGGTGGTCACGTGGACGGGAGTATACATGTTCACGGAAACAGTGCGAAAAGCCAATGAGGCAGAGTAAACAATGACACTTTCAAAAAGGAAAAAAATATTGAAGTAACAAATGTGGGTTGAGAACTAATATTTTCCCAGGTTGGTAAGCTTCTTGCACTGTGAAGGAAATATGGTGAGATGAGTCCCTGGTGACAGGCACCTGGAGTTGCGGGGGTCCGCCTTCTCGGGTTCCAGGGGGCGCCCCGAGCCTGGCCTCTGGCTGAGACGCATGTCAGGGCATTTTCCTATTTTCCTCAGCCTTGGGCTCGGGCCATCAGGGAAAATCTTCCCTTTTTCAGATTTCAGGAGGATCCTAAGGTCTGCAGGGTATGTACGTTGAAAAAGAAAAGTGATTAGTTCTCATGATCATGAAGCAAACCCAGCACTGGTTCCATGGGAAATAGTGAGGTTGGGGTTCACTTTCCAAATTTTGAAGTTGATGTCATTCAGGGCAACTGTGGTCTCCCCAGATTGTTTCCTGTTTTTGAGCTGAAGTGATCACAGGCCAGATCAGTGTTCTATCCCGAAGCAAACAAACAAACAACAAAAAACCAAAAAGCAAACAAAAAACCCACCCCTGATTTATTGTACAGTGGGGAGCTCATGGCTTTGAAAACAGACAGCCTTGAGTTTGAAAAAACTCAGCCTCGGTTCTTCAACTTACTAGCTTTGTGACTTTGGGCACGTTTTCCTCAGTTTCCTCACTGTAAATGGGAAGAATGATGTACTTTCTTTTCCCGATAAGGTGAAGATTAAATGAGATGATATGTGGAAATCCCCCAGTACATAATAGGTACCCAACAGATGCTATTCTACGTCCCTTTTGGGAAGGCCTTTCTTGCTTGGATAAATTCATCCTTTCTGGAGGCTGAGGGCTCCTGGTAGTTGTTATTAACTCGTAAGAGATTTTCCAGTGTTTTTTTGTGTTTCAGAGTCTCCACAGCTCTTCCCAGTGCGAACATCACCTGGAGGGAGGCCGAGCCCGGGCTGAGCGTTCCCTGCAGTGTGATCCACTAACCTTCCTTTGCCGGGCCCCTCCCTCAGCAGAGGAGAAGGTCCGCAAGTCTGTTCTTAACCTGTGGGCTCCTCCTGGAAGCAGGAAAGAAGTTCCCTACCCCTGTCACGTGGACCTCTTGCTTCAAAGAGCTGTAGTGTTCATGGTGGGGTTAATGGTAGAATTTCAGGCGTGGAGTTTGGGGGACAAAGCAAGATTGTTGAAGAAAGATGCTTTTAAGAGGCAAGGACCCCTGAACCCCATAGATGCCACCATAGAGAAGGCCACCTGTTCTACCTGAACACCTTAGCCAGACCTCTTGCTGGCTGTACCAGACAGTACAAGAAATAGTGATTGGTGGAGACAAGTGGGGAATTTTGCATAGTCAGATTCCGGGTCACTCATTAGTGCAACAAACACTTTTTGCCCATTATGGGTTTTGCTGCACTAAAGGATCCATTGTTTACACCAAGGTACTGATCCAGAGGCCTCGAGATGGGCCCCAAGAGTAGATGAATCTCCTGAAACTGTGTGCCAAACAGTATGTGCATGTGTCTGTGCACTCCTGGGGAGAACATCCAGAACTTTCATTAGCTTCCCAGAAACTTAGGAACCTCCTTCTGGATGTGAACTGGGTGCTCTCCCTGCACCCAGCTGGGCCCATAGGAATCTTGGTTCCAGAGTCCCTCCTGGGACTCCAGATAGAGAAAATATCATGGCCAGGGGTTGGGGCGGTGTCAGCTTTTCCCCAGAAGCTTGTGCCAGCCACTGAGCTCTGAGCAGTATTTGCTCAACAGCCTTCCAACCACTGCTCCCTGGACCATTACTTGGTCACAGACTGGTCTGCATTTGGCCAAAGATAAAATCACTGTCCATCCACCTAGAACAAAACCACATTCTGGTTAAAGCTATAGAACAAATGTGGAGCTTGGCCATGGAGGGTGGTGCTCTGGGCTACACTTGGCCTCCGCTCTCCCACTGCGGTAAGAATGCCTGGCTGCAGGGCCACCTGCCTCCCCCGTTAGTCACCCTGCACAGTGCTGGGCACCTAGCAGGTGCTTAGCTCATGCTCATGGAGTTGAGGTGAAAAGGGGTAGCTAAGCCTAGGCCCGGGCTAGGAGAGGAAATCAGACCATGTGACGCAAGGTAGAAAGGGATCCATTTCATGAGAGGATCGCAGGTCAAGGGTTCAAGGACTGCAGCGCAGAGGCTGACAGATAATCTTCAAATTAAGGGCTGAGTGGGCTGACGGGAATCAGGGAAGTCTTTCAGAGGAGGGGCCTTAGAGGCTTGAAGGAACAATAGAAGGTAGACGTTTAAGGGAGGGAAGTGGCTTGAGCAGGAGAACACGGGGCAGGTAAGCTCAGGGCAAGACAAGCAGCTTGGTGAGGCTGGCACCAGGAGCGCCTGGAAAGGAATGGCCAAACTGTGTTGGAAAGTCCATGGGTGCCCACCGCTCTGTGCCTTCCTCGCCTGTGGATTGAGCGATGGGCCTGGCTCTCCCCCTTGGCCAGTCCATTTAGCAGCAGCTGGGCACAGCTCCTGTGGGCTTACTGGCGGAGGACAAATAGCAGTGCTGGGTTTGGCTATTTACAGCTAAAACATCATCGGTCTCAGTGAAAGGTGCTCCTGCCTGCTGGTTCTCAGAGCTCCCATAGATCACTATCGAAGGCAGGCAGGGAGCAGATCTATAATTACTGAGGCAGCTGATACTCTTTCCCAGGAGATCACCTTTCAGCTTATAACGTCGTCATGTGTAAGCACCGTTCATCTCTGGCAATGAAATGAAGTGGGGCAGTGCTCCTGAGATAGGGTTTTTTCTCTCTCCTCTCATTCCATCTTTCTCACCTCTCCCTTCCAGATTACAGCTTATCTGACTCCAGCTGATCTCTGGCATTATGTTATAACTCCTCACCACAGAGAGAATATCCCGGGAGGTAATAAACACTGGGATTGTTGCTTAGTAGGCTCCATGAGACTCAAATCTCCTTTAAAAATGAGTTCAACTCTCTCACTTCCTCCAGGCGGCCTTCCTCGATTGCCTTTCCCAAAGACTTTGATTCCTTTATGAGGGCCTTACTATTATACCGGTAGCTTTCTTCTGTTGTAGCTGGTCCTAAAGGGATGTTGTGGATATCTCAGGCTGTGGGTACTTTAAAACATCAATTTTCTTAAATTATGAGCATATAGAAAAAAAAAATAAGAGCATAAAGTCCTTCTTTCATACTGAGGACAATAGGGGCAGGGATTCTGATGTCTCCTCTCTGCCTCTGAGTGGTGACTGTCTCCTCCATCAGCCTGGGTGTTTGAATCTTCTCTCTCTGCCAGAGTACTTACGCGGGGCTTGCTGGGAGGAAAGGCGAGCTGTGCCGTGGATGGAGGACAGGTGGTGTGCAGCCCAAGCCACTCAGCCCACTTCCCCATCACTTCCTAGGGCAGAGGATAGCACAAGAGTTTGTAGCCTGAAAGTCCTGGGGATCCTTTATCTGGGTGGGCAGTGCCTACTGCTGTCCTCAGCTCAGAGGGCACAGTCACTAAGGAAAGGCTGGGGACCTGCCCCTGCTTGGCTGTTGGAGCATGGCAGGGTCAGGAGAGCCCTGGAAGGCTGTGATGCAGACAGTCCGTGCACACCTGTCCCAGGCCCTCTGTGCCCACGCTGTCCTGGCGAGGAGGGAAAGAGTCGCCCAGAGGAGGGGAAGGGTGCAAAGGCAGAGAGGCGGCATGAGCACATTGTCAGCCAAATATTTGTATCACAACGTAAAATAGTAATTACAAAAAGGTGCAATTTCTGGCATAATGAAAATTTGATAGTTATAAACCTGCAACATCACATTTTAAAATGTATCTAGTGGAATATAAATACTATAGCCATTTGATACTCATCATCATCTGTTTAAAAAGCATATGAACAAGCTCTTCTTTGTCATCAGAAATCTTACATTGTTCCTGTTTCTCCTTGAATCTGCATTTTCATTCCACTTCTCCCATCGAATTTTATCCTAATATGTTTTTATGCTTATTATATTATTCTCTGTAGGAAAAATGTATGTATATTAAAATTAACTTAAAAAGTCTCCTGTGATTGCAAGCTTTAAGTGTTAAAAAACTTTCCAGATTATTTATTCAAGTAAACTTTATTATACAATTGATCAAAATATCATAAACATAATACAAATTTCAATAAGTATTTAACAAAAATACAGTGCTACTGGAAATGCATCTCTTCATGACATGGGAGAGCTTTTTAGTTCGCTCTTCTCTCCATGGATGAGTATTACTTATTTTTAAATGAGACAGTTGTATAGCTCCAAATCTATTCCTATTTTTCCTTTCTTATATATATATACATGCTGAGAAAACATGTTCACAAAAATATGATGGGAGTAGAAAGAGTTTTGTGATAACGATACTTAGTTCTTTGAGCTCCTTCCCAGTTACATACCCAAAACATATGGTGACCTATCATCAAAAATTATTTTTAATGATCTATCAGCTGGCAGTTCAGTTAGGTCCTCCATCAATACCAAATGAATGCAAAGAATGGAGAATCAGCTCACGGGGAAATTCTGTGGTTGGTCGTTGTGCTCATTCAGCTTCTCTGTCTCTAGAAAGTTTATCAAAAGTGCTCTACGATGACTTACAGAGTGACTATTAACTATAATCCTGTACTTTTTCACACAAAAGTGTCCGATATACTCTGAAAGGGTTAGGATAATAAAAATGTTGTTAATTTTAATGTATCTCGCTAATACAGAGTTTTTAAAATAAAAAGTTCATACATAAACACACACATACATATGCTCTTTTAGCTGCAGATTTAGCTCATTCAATGTATGGATTTAATTTCATTAGTAATATGCAGAAAACTGGTAGTAATGTAAATAATTCTTGTCTATGCAAATGGGGAAAGGAAAGGGAACCAGTGAGGCAAGAGAGAGGTCTAAGCACCACAGGAATAAAGAGTTTCCCGAAAGAGTGCTCACAGGATCCTACCTTTCCGAAACAACTACTTTGAGGACTGGCCCCATGCCTAGTGGAATTCTTAATTTTTCTGCCGAATCTTGATTGTCACTCTTAAATGGTTCACTGTGTCGTAATGTAGCTTAAGCATTTGCCAAGGTGTACAACAAGAGGAAAAAATGGTTCCTGGAATTTTGATCTTTTAATCACTGCTCCAGACTGGTTCTGGGAACTGAGAGGCACCATCTGCAAAAGGCTTTTGCAGGAAATGGGTTGGGAAGAGGGGTGGGCGGAGTTGACAGGGAGAAGAATATGTCCCCAGACCCATTAGCGCAGTCCAGTGCTCAGTACCTCTAACCTGAGCAGCCACTTTGAGGGGAAAACCATTTTGTGGTATCTTCACCAAGCCTAGAGATTTTAACTTCATTTCCAGGTCCATCTTTGCCATTCCTTCCTTGATTTATTTTGTTTTTTTGGCTGTCTTAACAGGAAAATCTGGCCCCTTTTAGAACAAACAGCACGGAAAAAGATAGGACAGGAGAAAGTTCTCACTTCAAGCCTTCCCTCTAAGTTTCCAGAAGAGAAGCTGCTTTCTCTGCTCCCAGCTCTCAGGCTTGGTCTCCTTGTAGCCTCGGGGAAGGAGGAAGGAAGAGAGACCTTACTCTCATAGGTACATGTTGGGGTCAGGTTCCACCTTCTCCGTAAGTTCTCCCTGGCCACCAGCCCACAGTCTTCTCTCTGTCCCCTCTGAACTCCTGCATCACTCACTGTCCTACCCATATTTATATTTAGTTCTGTACCTGGGTGAATCACATGAGTTGTAGCATTTTCCAATTTGAAATTCTTGTTTCTCCAGCTCTAAATCCCTTAACAGCAAGGACCCTACTCTGACTTCCCTTCTGTTCACCACAGTCCTTAGCATGAGGTCAGACTCACAGTAAGAGTTTAGCAATTCCTCGAATTAACCTGAATTCAAGCCATTCCACGGCCACTGGCAAAAACACAGCATGATGAACATTTCTGAGGGTAGATCATGGAAGTGGTCAGACTCTGAGCTCCCCGGATGCTGTGCCATAATATCATTGGGAATTATGCCAGTGCCCCCTAGATTGTCACCTTCAAAACCACCATGAAAGGGCCTGGTACTGGGGAACCATCTGCCGCCCCCCGGCCCCACCCTCCGCCCCCCGTAGCAAGAGCCTACCTTACTCTATGGCAGATCATCTGCAGAACCTCTCATGGGGCTTTCATTGGCCATCCTGGGCTAGTATTTTTCTTCCCCAGTTCCTCTGTCCTGTTCTCTCTTCAAGAGAAAGTTAGCTTCTCTTTGCTCTTTGGCCATTCCCTGCCCCACGGCCCCCATTCTCCCTCTCCTGTGTCTTCTCAGGATTTTGGAGAAAGCACATCCTAACAGATTTGCCAAGCATCTTCTCCCCTTTCCTTCTTGGAATTCTATCGAGTCTTTCCTTTCCCAGAAAGTTCTTCCTGACTGGGCAGAGGAGAAAAGAAATTTTCCTTTTCTTTTTGTACAAATTGTTCTGTTCTGTTCAAGGTCACAAATACTGAGCTTAGTCTACAATGCATCTGTTGTTTCATAGAAACAACCTGATAAAAAATCATCCATAAACCCCCAGAGCTGGCATCATACTTAATAGTAATACAACCCCCTAAGGTTCTGAACAAGACAAGGTTATCTACTCTCATCATTTATACAACATTGTGCTGGAGGTTCTAGTTGGGGAAATTAGGCAAGAAAAGAAAGAAAAAGCCCCAAAATTGGAAAGGAAGAAGTGAAATTATCTCTATTTACAGATGACATGACGTACATATAGAACACCCTAAATAATCCACAATAAAACTATTATCTTTAAGAAATGAGTTCAGCAAAGCTGCAGGATACATGATCAATACACAAAATCAACTCTATTTCTATACAGTAACGATGACTAAAAAGCAAATGAAATTAAGAAAACAATTCTACTTACAGTAGCCTAAAAAGCAGGAGTAAATTTGACAACTGAAGTGAAAAATTTATACTCCACTACAAAATACTGTTGAAAGAAATTAAAGAAAGCTTAAATAAATGGAAAGACATCCCATACTCATGAATTGGAAGAAGTAATATTATTAAGGTGGCAATACTCTCCAAATTGATCTGAAGATTCAGTATAATTTCTATCAAAATCCTAAGTACAGAAACTGACAAGTTAGTTCTAAAATTCATATGAAAATGCAAGAAAACCAGATTAGCCAAGACAACCTTGAAGATAAGGAACAAAGATGGAAGACTAACACTGCCAGATTTCAAAACTTACTACAAAGCTATAATGATCATGATGTCGTGCTGCTGGCATATGGATGGACATAGGGATCAGAAGAACACAATTCAGAGTCCAGAAATAAACTCTCAACTTTATGGTTCATTGATTTTTGACAAAGGTGTCAGGACAGTTAAATTGGGAAAAGAATAGCCTTTTCAGTGGTGCTGGGTTGACTGGATATTCACATGTACAAGAATGATGTGGAACCCCCTACCTCTTACTAGATACAAAACTTACTCAAAATGGCATCAAAATCAGAAACTTGTGCCTCAGATATTGCCATAAAGAAAGTGACAAGACAATTCACAGAATGGGAGAAAAATTTTGCCAATCATATATCTGATAAGGGATTTGTACCTAGAATATATTTTTTAAAACTTGTAATTCAATAATAAAAGACAAATATCCCAACTTATGAATGGGCAAAGGACATGAATAGTTCTCCAATGAAGATACTCAACTGACTAATAAGCACATGAAAACATGCTCAACATCATTAGCCATCAGGAAATGCAAATTGAAGCCACAATAAGATACCATTTCACACCTTCTAGAACAGCTCTAATCCAAAACACAGATAATGACAAGTGTTGGCGAGGATATTGGTGAGGATGTAGAGAAGTCACACCCTCATACACCGCTGGTGGAAATTTAAAATGGCACAGCTGGTTTGGAAAAAATTCTGGGGGTTTCTTAAATGGTTAAACATAGAGTTACCATATAATCCAACAATTTAACTTGATATCTACCTGAGAAATGAAACATGTCTACACAAAAACTTCTACATAAATATTCATAGCAACATTATTCATAATAGTCAAAAGGCGGAAACATTCAAATGTCCATCGATAAATAAAATGTGCTATAGTCATACAATGAAATATTATTCAGCAATAAAGAGAAATGAAGTACTGATACATGCTACAATGTGGGTGGACCTTGAAAACAGTGTAAGTGAAAGAAGCCAGTCGCAAAGAACCACATAATATGTGACTCCATTTATATGAAATGTCCAGAATAGGCAAATCTAAAGAGACAGAAAGTAGATTAGTGGTTGCCTAGTACTGGGGTGGAGGGAGGGGAAGGAAGAGAGTTTGGAAGGTGATGAATAAGAGGTATGGGGATTATTTTGAAAGGCAATAAAAATCGGCTAAAATCGATTGTAGTGATATATGCACAGCTCATATATACAAAAAGCCATTGAACTGCACACTTCATTTACTTGCTTTTTTTTTAAGTGAAAATTTTTATATTTATAATTAGCCAGCTGGACTCAGTTTAGATAATCCTAATTTTGTTGGCAACATCTGAAGCATCAGTTGGGAGCCAGTTGAACACAGGCCTTCTTCCCTCCATCAGGCCTAATCAGGGGGTTGACCTTGGCCGTGTTGATGTCACAGAGCTTCTTCACAGCCTGTTTGATCTGGTGCTTGTTGGCCTTCACATCCACAATGACCATTAGTGTGTTGTTGTCTTCTGTCCCCATGGCTGACTTAACAGTCAGGGGGAACTTGATGATGGTGTAGTTTCTCCTGCAGGGCTCTTCCTAGGATATTTGGGCTGCCTTTGAAGCTCCAGTGTCTTCACCCATCAGAAAGTGGAAGACATGCAGATTCATTTTTGGTGGTTGCAGATGCCTTTCAGTGCTGTTTTCTTTGCCTTCAAAGCCTCTGCTCTGGCTTTGGCTTTGGGAGGGGTGGGGGCTTCCTTCTTCGCTTTCAGCGCCGTCTTCATGAAGAGTGGATGCATACCTGAAATGGGTGAATTGTATTGTATGTGAATTGTATTTCATTAAAGCTGTTGAAAATTGTGCATGGGGAAATCAGGGATCAATTTTGAATCTAAAGTGTATGCGTGTGTTATGAGGAGGGTGGTCCTAGCATGAGAATAATAGGAGACGAGGATGGGAAAGTAGAGGGGTCCCAGCTCAGACAGAGGGGAAGAGCACTAAATGCCAACTGAAGGAAAAAATGGATTCCATGCTTGCAAATGGATTTTTGTCTTAGATACTATCCCTGGCCAATTGGCAGTGGCTACTTGCCCTGCTGCACTGAGGAATCTGAGACCAAGTCTGGTTTCAGGGGGAAGAGTCCCTGATTGACCACCAAGGTCAATTTGCCTATTAACAAAAGCCAATGTTTATTGATGAGGACCTTTGTGCTAAGCACTGTCCTAAATCCCTTATGTACCTCCTCCCATATAATCGTCTTTAATATCCTAAGGTAGCTCACAAAGGAGGAAAATTCTGCTTCCACAGGCTCAGGATCACATGGCTGGCTCCTGGCAGAGTCAGGGGTCAGATCTGGAAGTTTGACGCCAGAGCCTACTCTCTTACGCCACAGTGACTCTCCAGAGGGCAGGGACGCCTATACTTTAAATCTGCCAGCTGAGAGAGGCCTCTCTTCCTAGATACGATTAAAGGGGCGTTTAAAAAGACTCACATGCTTTAAAACCTTTCCTTCACGCTGTGCCTGAGGTCCAGAATTCCCCCACATTTTACCTCTTGGGTCAGTGTTAGCTGTTCAGCATCTCCTGAGAGAGGAGTCCTAGTTCATCAGAGGGTTTCTGGGGATTTCCAGTCACTGGCTGGGTGCAGGTCCTGGGGGACAAAATGCCAGGGAAGTATCTAGCGGGGGATACATGTGGGATAGGAAAAGCAAGTCGTGAGGCACACGTACAAAACCCCTTCTGACCGGACAGTCACGGCCTTGACATAGGACAACTTCGCCTGAGCCCTCCTGTGCGAGGAGTTTCTAAGGATGCTTTGTGCCTGTGTGCGACCTTCGGGGTTAGGCTAATGCCTCAAGAGGCTACAACTGGACAAGGTGGCCTAGATGTAGGTGTGCTTGGCTTTCCTGAGTGACCTGAATGCAAAATGCCCCGTGCTTCAGGGGCAATGGGCAGTTCATTATTTAAAAGGCAAATGAAACTTGCCGCCCAGACCGCACTCACATTCGAGGTCAATTGAGCCTGGGATGAACTAGTAACCCACAGGCCTGGCACCCCCTCGGGTCACACGCCCAGCCTCCCGGAGGTTCTTCTGGGGACAGGCAATTATTAGCCGGCTGCCCTGGCCCTGGCCGGATCTCCCCAGCGGGGGCGGGGGGCGGGGGTGGGTAGCTGCTTGTGATCAGGGGTCACATTTTGTAGAAATCTGGCCTCCCTCTCCCTCAGCACAGAATAAACCCTGGTGGGCTGCGAGCCCTCCCTGCGCCCCAAATCCCGACGGGGTGTCCTGCTGTGCTGGGGGTGGATGGGGAGGTCTCACGGGCAGAGGTGGGGATGTCCGTTAAGGGGTGAGGCAGGAAGGTGTTCGTTGGCCATAGAACAGGGTGGGGGGAATGTGACCAATGCAGGGTGCGATGTGAGAAAAGACAAAGGCGGAATTTGTGGAACCTGACAAGCACAGGTAGGCGTGTGGGCGGCCGCACACGCTGGTTCGTCTCAGCTTGTTCCTAGCCTTCTCAGGTTTCTCTCTGCCCTCTTCTCTGCGTCTGCGCTCAGCAGTGCCTGAGTTTACATGTCAGTTCGGCTGCTTGCTACTTGCGGGTCCTTGGGGAATTTATTCTCTGAGGCTAGGTGCCCTTGTCTATGAAGTAGGCGGCATGATGGCATCCTCTACCGCACCCGTTGTTGTACATATTAAATGAGGCAAGGCTATAGGGCTGTAGGGCATAGTAGGTGCTCAATAAGTGAAGTCTATTCTCTTATAGATATTTTTAAAATTTATTTTTAATATAAATGTAACCAAATCTACCATCCCAACTATTTTTAAGTGTACAATTCAGTGGCATTAAATACATTTATAAGATTTCACAACCATTTCCATTATCAATTTCTGGAACTCTTTAATCATCCCAAAAAGGAACTCTGTACTCATTAAACAATAATTCCCCATTCTCCTCTCCCCTCAGTCCCTGGTACCCTCCAATCTACTTCCTCCCTGAATTTGTCAATTCCAGACATTTCATGTAAGTGAAACCACACATTTGTCTTTTGTGCTTGGCTTATTTCACTTAGCATAATGTTTTCAGGTTCATGTATTCTTAGAGTATATGTCAGGATTTCATTCCTCTTTAAGGCTGAATAATATTCCGTTTTATGGCTATATCACATTTTGTTACTCATTTATCCGTTGATGGGCATTTGGGTTGTTTCCACCTTGTGGCTGTTGTGCCTATTTTAGATACTGTAGTCACTCACCACAAAGAAGGCGTGGAGTCTGGAGAGCAGAGCACAGACCCTGGAACTGCCCCGCCCAAAGCCCATTCCTGTACTTACCACCTGGGGTGCTCTTAACCACTTGGTGCTCCAGTCTTGTCACCTATGAAATGGGGATACCAGGCCCTCTGCTCAGGGATCTTGCGAGGAGAACGCGAGTCCCCATGTGTGAAGTAGCTACAGTAGCTTCTGGCGCCTGGTCACCGCTCAGGCCGGTCAGCTGCTATGATTGTGTTGGGGGTTGATGCCTTTCCCAGGGAGGTAAAGGCATCAACCCCCATATGAGACCTGGCTGGGTGGACTGGAGTTCTCTCACCTCCGAAAAGTGGTTGAAGATGGAGAATTGCAGAACTACTGAGTTCTAGAAAGGAAAGCACCCACAGAGATCACCTACCCAAACGGCCCTCTTTTACCAATGGGGCAACAGAGGCCCGGAAAAGATGGGGACATGGCTAGAATGACAAAAGCCAGAGCCAGGTACCTGCTCCCAATGTCTGGACTTGACCTTGGCTCCAAGCCTGGCCTCACCCGCTCCCCTCCCGCTGCTAGGCTCCCCCTCCTGTGGATACTTCCCCTCTCCACGTTGGGGGCTGCTTCACCCAGTAGGATTCTGCTCTAATTTAGGGGACTTAGGAGCCCACCTGCCCTTTGACCTTCGCTCTGGCACAGGGCCAGGTGTTTGCTGCACTCGGAACACCACCTGCCCTTTCTCTTACCACTTTGCCTCGCTGGTGGGGGCGGAGAGGGAAGGAGCGTGTCAGAAAGCCTTCCTGGAGAGGGTCCTTTCTGGCAGAGGCAGGGAAGAAACCAGAGCTGACCAGCGCAGGGGCGGTGAGACTCTGCTTGTTTTAGGATTAGGTACCTGCGCTCAGTAAGCACATCTGTTGTTCAGCTGTTTGTGTTCCCTTTGTTCATTTCATTGGTTTTCTGTGAGGATATTTTTAGAGAATTCCAGCCTGTCTGAGCTCTGCAAAGGGGGACAGAGGGGTGCGGTCCACACCTGGGCAGGAGGACCAGGTGGACAAGGGGGCATGGTGGCAATGAGAACAAAGAGCACTGCCAGTAAGGACAAAACCGCGGGCAGAGGGAGAGGGACCAGCTGCCAAACTGTCCCTTCCCCCTGGAAAGGCTTCTCTGTGGAGCTTTTAATGAAAGACGGTTTTGTTTGTTTGTTTGTTCAAAGATGAAATTCCCCTCCCCTTCAAGGAGTTAATGGAACGTGAAGTTTCCCCCTTGGGTGTGGTGGGGGAGCACTCCCAGCTTCCACGGCAGCCTTTTGGGAAGGAGCGACCAAGAGGGAAGGTTCTCAGAGCTAATGTCATAGGGCAGCTTCAGGGAGAAGAGGGGACAGGGCACAATGAAAGGGGCCATCGCCTGAGTAAAGGAGGAGAGAGAGGAATGGCACATTTTATACATGTAGTGTTTATGGCTCTGGTAGAAATCTGTGTTCTTTTGTTCTCTATTATTTTCTTCTCTTTTATCTTTTCTAGTGGGTATGCCAGTCATTGCTGTAGGAAAGATTTTTTCTTCAGAGACCTTGAAATGCTGGTGGCACAGATTGGACAGTTATGACCTAGCCCCTTCTGCACCTCCCAACCCCCACTGGAGATATTCATCTGGGGCTGAGACTGCGTTAGTTTCCCCCTGAGGACATGGGGGGCGATGCCTGGGTGGGTCTGAGCAGGCGCACTGGGAGAAGCCTTCCCCAGGACCGAGGTGGCTCACCTGGGCAGTGCAGGCTGCCGTGAAAACAAACACCCGGCGATGGGGCAAAGGGAGGAAGGGAAGGATCCTGCCCCCGATCCAGCAGCTGAAAGTGAGAAGCTGATAATAGCGAGAAGGCCTGAAATGCACCCCATGGTAATCGAGCCGTCTGGCATGAGCCCTCTGGGAAAGGAGGCCACATCCAGCCTGCCAGGCCGTCCTGTGCAAATGTGGGGTGTGGCCGCTCAGTGTCAACAGCATGTTCCTAATGGGCCCTGGAGCTGGAGGCTGGGAGGGGCCCTAATCTCCAGGCCAGAGAGCTGGCCAATTCTTACCTTCCAGAGTAAAGGAGAGAACATTCAAGACCATTTCCTTCTGGCTCCCCGTCTGCAAGAGGATCAACTTTCCCTGAGACAAAGTCCTTGGTTGCCGCACTTGGACTTTGTTAGCTCAGATGGTGGTCTGGGGAGCTTTGTGGGCTCCTGAATGCTCATGGGAATAACAACCAACTCTTACACTGCACTTACCGAGAGCCAGGCACTGTTCTCAGAGATCTGGCCTAAATCATCTCCTTGAGTCCTCCTAACCAACCAACGGGATGGGGACTATCCCAACTAGCTTCATTTTCGGGTGGGGGAACTGGGGCAGGGAAAGGGGGCAGATGTAGTGTGGCTCAGAACAATGCCCTTCACTGGGCATGGTGCTGCCCTGTTGCTCCGTAGCACAAGCTGGGGTGGAGATTTGATCTCGAATGTCCCTGGAGAAACCAAATGTCCTAGAGATGTGGCCTGTGGGTGTGTAGTTGGTGCAGGTGATAGCATGCCATCAGGATTGACCTCGCCTAACTCAGAGCTGGGAAGGATCCCACCCACCCCCACCCCTTCCAAAGTTAGAACAGCAAGACCTGGGGAGGTTGCCTGAGTCAGGCAGCTGGAAAATGATGGAACAAAGATCCGATCTGAGATCTACTGGCAGCAGCCTTTCTATTACTTTACATAAGAGTAATTGAAACCCCTCCGTACCCCGTTCACCCAAGCCCCCACGGCAGACGGCAGGGTGGCACTTAACTGTGGAGACTCCTGTGGGGCCAAGGGCCATGTTGAGTTGGTCGCCAGTTCCTGCCCCAGGTCTGGCACCAAGGGAGCCCTTCCATTTGGTAAAGAGGAATGAAGAGAACTGGAGAGACTTTTCAGTGCCCTGCCTCCCCAGTTTTCTTCTCCCTTGACTGAGGGCTGGTTGATGTCTCTGGAGGCCCTTTGGCATGAGAACCAGGTCAGGTAGGGCTCTCTGTGGGCCTTGCCCAGAGGTCAACTTGGGCCGCATTAGGATAAAGCTGTTGACCAGGTCCTAGAGAGGAGTCCTGGGCCTGGGGTAGTTACCTCCAGATGTAGAGGAGCTCTGCCAGGTAATCATTGCAGGTAATGGCAAAGGCTTTGGATGAAGTGTCCAAACTGGTTTAACATCATTTTGGTATTTCTCTTATTTTGTGGGTTTCTTTCATTCACCTATTATGGACCTGCCCTACCTTAATCTCTGTTCCCTGAGGAATGAAAGGCCAGATAAGTGTTTTGTTTATTTGTTATGTTTGTTTAAGGGCTATGCTTCTTTCTCCTGTGCTAGGCTCTGCTGGTCTTGCCTCTGGGCCCCTAGCTCACAGGCCCAGACAGGCAGACTGGAGCTCTAGTGATGCTGGGATCAAGACACAATCACTTCCTGATTTCAAAATATATTATAGAGCTACAGTAATCAAAATTATATGTTGCTGGCCTAAAGATAGACATACAGACCAATGGGAAAAAATAGAGAGCCCAGAAATACACCCATGGAGATATGGTCAACTAGTCTTTGACAAAGAATATGCAATGGGGAAAGAATAGTCTTTTCAACAAATGGTATTGGAAAAAATGGATATCCACATGCCAAAGACTTAAATTGCGCCTTATCTTATACCATACACAAAATCAACTCAAAATGGATTAAAAGCACAGGCATAAAGAACAGTAGCCAGTGGGAGTTCATCAAACTAAAAAGCCTCTGCACAGCAAATAAAGCAGTCAACAGAGTGAAATGTCAACCTATGGAATGGGAGAAAATATTTGCAAGTCATATATCTGATAAGGAGTTAATATCCAAACTATATAAGGAATTCCTACAACTTAAAAGTAAAAAAAATCTAATAACCCAATTTTAAAAATGGGCAAAGGACTTGAATAGGCATTTCTCCAAGGAAGATATACAAATGGCTAAAAGGTCACAAAAAGATGCTCAATATCACTAACCATCAGGGAAAAGAAAATAAAAACCACAGTGAGATACTACCTTACACTGTTAGGATGGCTGTTATCAAAGACACAAAAAAGTGTGTGGTGAGGATATGGAGAAATTGGAAGTTCTGTACTCTGTTGGTGAGGACACAAGATAGTGCAGCCACTATGGAAAATAGTATGAAGGTTTCTCAAAGAATTACAAAAGAACTATCATATGATGCAGCAATCCTGCTTCTGGGTATTTACCAAAAAGAATTGAAATTAGGATCTCAAATTGATATTAGCGCTCCCAAGTTCATTGCAACACTATTTACAATAGTCAGGATATGAAAACAACTTAAATGTGCTTCAACTGATGAATGGATAAAGAGAATTGGTATACACATACAATGGAATATTATTCAACCTTTAAAAAGAATGAAATTCTGCCTTGGCTGGTGTGGCTCAGTGGACTGAGCACCAGCCTGAGAACCAAGTGGTCACTGGTTTGATTCCCAGTCAGGGCACATGCCTGGGTTGCAGGCCAGGTCCCCAGTAGGGGGCGTGTGAGAGGCAACCACATATTGATGTTTCTCTCCCCCTCTTTCTCCCTCTCTTTCCCTCTCTCTAAAAAATAAAAAAAATAAAATCTCTTTTAAAATAAAATAAAAAATAAAAAGAAGGGAAATTCTGTAATATGCAGCAATATAGATGAATCTTGAGGACATTATACGAAGTGAAATAAGTCAGTGCCACAAAAAGACAAATACTGCCTGATTTCACTTAATCAGAATGTTAAGATATCTAAAATAGCCAAATTCATAGAATTAAAGGGTGGAATTGTGGTTTTCAGGGACTGGTTGAAGGATGAAAGAAGAGTTGCTTACCAATGAGTATGAACTTTCAATTAAGCAAGATGAGTAAGTTCCAGACAGTTGTACAAAATTGTACCTATATTGCACAATACTGTATTGTACACTTAAAACTTTGATAAGAGGGTATATCTCAAGTCAAGTGTTCTTACCACAATAAGAAACTCTTTTAATGGAATTGATTATTGTATGCTGATTGTGTGTCCTTCAGCTTTGCTGAAATCATTTATTAGTACTAATAATTTCTTTGTGGAATCTTCAGGAGTTTCTACATATAATTTTACTTCTTTGTTTCCAGTTTGATAAATTTTATTCCTTTTTCTTGTCTAATTTGTCTGGCTAGCCTTTCAGTACTAAGTGGTAAAAGTGTGCATTCTTACCTTGTTCCTGATCTTACATAAAGGTTCAGTGGAAAAGCCATTAAATTTGCAATCATCGGTCAATCAACAAATGCAAAATGCTAACTATGGTTCAGAGGATTTTGATTTTAATTTTTTCTAGCTTAGTTTTATAATCATTGCATCACTGTGGGCCCTTTTCTAACTCCATATAAAATGAGGAGCTGCATTTGATTTTAAGGTCCTGTCCAAAGTCGATGTTTCTTCTAAATCTATGATTTCAAGAATATTATTTTGCACCTAGTGGACATTCAAACAGTGAAAGTTGTGAGGGAAGAAATATCATTCATTTCTTGATCAAACATCTTTCAAGCAATTACTATACAGAAAAAAAGTATCGTTGTTTCCTACTGTGACGAAGTTTATAATCTGAAAGAAAAGTAAGGGAAGTTCAATATCAGTGACAGAAACGTAACAGTGCAAGAAGACAGTACGTGATTTATTGCCACATGAAGGATATGGAAACAATCTTCACATGAAAGCGGTTCACAGAGTAGCTGCTGCAACAGCACTTATTCCCAACAAAAGGATACCAGCAAAAGACATTGCCAACATGAGTGGCATTATGAAGAGTTGGGTCAGTAGTGCAGAGAATAACGTTGGCCAGAATTGTTGGGGATGCGTTTTGGAGGAGGTATGTGTGGGGTGGATATTTGCTGTGTTTGGCTCCTGCATGCTCATTCTCCCTTATTTCGGAAACTACCCTGGTTCCTTTCTGGGAATTATCCCTTCCCCCTAATCAGCCCAGGAACTGTAAATTGGGTTATAGTTGGGAGCACCTTCTCTCTCTCTATCCCTCAGTTATAAGACTGGTCCAGGGATGGACATGTAACCCACTCACCAACAAGAAATAGATGCAACATCCACTGGGCCTATTAGGAGAGAGGAGAGCCTGGATTCTTAAGTGTCCTCTTCTGCTTCTACAGACAGGCTTCTGCAGCTGAGGGCCAGCTGAGGACCAGCATGCTGGCAGGGCCACAGGAGGACACAGAATTCAAGTCATTTCCTGCAGCGCTGGTCCTGATTTGACCATTTGTTCATTTTTCACCTACTTTGTTTTAAAGTTTCCTGTTGGCTCCCCTTCCCTCAATTAGCAACAGTCCTTGCACCCAGCAGATGACCAGGAGACTGCTCCTGGTCAGGTGTGACAACCTCCTGGGCTGGCCAAAGACACTCGGAGGGGAGTGAGGTCCTCCGGACCGCCTCCCCACCCCCACCCCTGGGCTTCGACTTGCTTCTTCCTCCTCTCTCTCTTTCCGGCTCTGTATCTCCTTCTCTCAGATTGCCTCAGGAAAAGGAAAGAAGTGTTTTTTAAAGAGAAGTTTAATGAAACCAAACACTTGTATTTCCAACTATTGACATTGGATTTGTGCTTCTCCAGCCCAGCCATTTGAGACAAGTCTTTAACGGCCTCTCTTTGCCCGACGGTTTAATGCAAACAGACCATAAAAAAATAAACTTTCCCCCCAAATATTATCTTAGGCCTCATTTTATCATGCTTCCTTGTGCTGTCTCTGTAAAAGAGAAGAGAAAGGAATGTGGGCTTTGGCTTGTGCAGGGCTGGAGAGGGTCCCATCACCCCTTCTCCCCAACACGGTCTGCCTCCCAGAGCCCTCACTGCCTGTCCTGTGTCCACTGAGCTCTCCCGGGCCCTTCTCCCCATTTCTCCAGCTCTCGTGCATTCACCTGTAAAATGGGCTGCTAGCTCCTGTCTGCAAGGTTCCTGTAAGACAGATGTGGCAAACACACGTGTCTTTGGGAGTCAGAAAACAGGGCAGGTGTAATATAAGAGGAGTGGTGGACTCTGATCTAACCAGAGAGAAAATGGCGCTATTCAAACATAGTCTTGTTCAACTTAAAAACAGACAGACACACAGACAAACAAAACCTTAACAAGCAGGCACTCTTGCTGGCCAAAACAAAGCGTAATCACAAGTTGGATCTGGGCTTGTGACTTCCACCCCACGAGAATTGTGACCAAATATTTTGAGAGAGATGGCTTAGAATCCACATAACCACTTTGGAATGGGTGATGCCCACAATTTATCTCCAAAGGGAGAAGGAAATGAGGACCTTCCCTTCCTGAAGGTGGGCTCTGATGGGGTGAGGAGATGGAGAGAAAATCATGGGGTACGCAGGGCCTGGGGTGAACTCTTAGTGGGTCAAAGGCGTAGTGACAGAAGGCTGGGCCCATGGAGACTGTCTTGTCTTTTACGACAGTTTTGCCAATTCTAGACCTTAACACTTCACTTGGATGTGCCAGAGCTTTGAGCTGTGGGAAATGGAAATCAAGCATTTACCCTGATTCTCCTGTGTGAATTATAATGTGAATAGCCAGGAAGTTCTGACCCAGAATTTCACTTTTCTGAAGCACCAGACAAATTAATGGAGCTAGACTGCATCTTGGAATTGAACATCAATGGCTGTTCATAATACAGAAAAAGTATTTTGTAGATGAGTAGATACCTTTTGGTAAACAAGTGCACCACTGCCTATGAAGTTATCTTGCCAAAAATAGTCAAACCCAAGTTTGACCAATGTATGGATCTGACCAGGAATGCAGAGGAACTGCAAGGTCAGAGGAGCGCCCCGCCACAAAACCCACCCTGTGGGAAACCCTTGGCAACCCCCTTTTTATGACCTTCAAATTTTACTCTATTTGGAAACTATAAAAATTTATTATTTTAATATTTAAAGACTGTGGTACTATATTTACCTGACAGGGAAGATACCACGATCAAGACTGTGGTACTGTAGTAAGACACAGAAATATAATACACATTTAGAAATATTAAATATAATAAAATCAATGCAACAGTATATGAAACTTCATATGTACACCTCACAATAAATCTAAGCTCTGGGCATTCACGCCCATAAGATTTCCCCCTGAAAGTGGGAGAAGCTTCCTGGGAAACTCAGTCACTGTGAGGCAGCTTACATCAGTCAGGGTTGGATTTCTCCTTGTTGGTGAAGATAACCGCTACACCATGAGTATCACAGATACTAAAGATAATAAATCCTTTGGCAAATAAATTCAGAAGGGGAAAGGGACAGGAAATCTGTACAAGAAACTTAAATTATTAGTAAAACTAAGCCACAGAGTTGAGGGATGCATGAGTGGGTGATAATGCTATAAAGAAAGGGAGAAGGTCATTATCATTAAAGACAGGAACGCGGTAACTGGTGGAGGGCAGGCTGTGGTCTGTGGTGAGACGGGGCACAGGCGGGAGCTCCACAGTGGCTGACTGAGTTCTGTTTCTTGATTTGGATGGAGGTTATGAGTGTTTACTTTTAAATAATTTATTCAGCCAGACACCTATTTTCTGTATTTGTGCTAATTTTTTTTTTTTACCATATAAAGACTTATTGTTTGTTTTTAGTACCTGCTCCCGATTCTTTCTCTCCCCTTCCTCCCACCAACCTGGAGCCCTTTTGATGATTAGCTGCACGTTTCTGGCTTCTGAACTCTGCCTGGTTCCCTATCCTCCTTTTCCTAGATTCTCTCCTAATCATGTATTGCATCAACCAGAATGGGCTGCAGCGCTGCAGAAACAAACAACCCTCAGACCTCCATAGCTTGAAAGAAAGGTTTATTTCTTGCTTATGCTTCATGTCTGTGACATCCTTGCAGAAGCCTGAGCTTATCTTCGTCGCTCAGGGGCGCACGCTGACAGGGCAGCCACCTTCTCAGATTTCCTCAGGGGCTGTGCCAGCCCTCGCTGGCAGTCGAATGCCTTGGCATGGAAGTCATATATGTAGCTTCTGCTCACAGTTCATTGGCCAGGAGTAATCACATGCAACCACCCAACCACAAGGTGGGTGACGTGCCATGCTATAAATGTGCTCAGAAATATGGGGTAAACAACATTCATAAAACAGCCCTTGCTTTGCATGGTTCCAATATGCACAATTTCCAACTACCATGATTTAGTTAAATAATACCAATCCCCAACAAAATGGTTCAAATTTCAGTCACCACAGCATGTGACTATAATTGCATAAAGTACAAATTTCACTGTCTGCTATTCAGACCGCAGATCACTACATAATAACAGAGGCATATCCTGATGTGACCAACCGCACCACTTCGTTTCTGAGTCCGTCCATGGTTGGTCTCCAAGCATCTGTTACCCACTTCACGCACAGACAGCAAAGTATGGGCTCTGTTGTCTCCTTGTCTCCCAGTGGTAAACCCATGTGACATTTTACAAAAATGGATAATCTAAAGAGGATTAGCTAACAAAAATTAAACTACAGCAGGGACAAAAATATTTAATAATGCTCGAAGAGACACTGGATGTGATTAGGAGATTTGAAAATGGCAATAGCAAAGGAAAAATGGGACAAGACACGGGGCTGCTAGAAGTTATGGTACTAATCGTATGTGAAAAGTCCAATGAGTATAAGGAAGAAGGTAAAGTCACTTCATCTTTTAGTGTAAATTGCACTAGAAACAGAAAGCCACATACAGTTGGAATGGAGTGTTTTCTTCTACTTTGGATTGAAGATTGTAATATTTTAAAATCCTAAGCAGTCTGGCTAACATTCAGGCCAAAGCATTGATGTTAGTTGCCTCAATGAAAAAAGTGATAATTACAAGGAGACTGAAGAAGAATCTTTTTTTATGTCAGTAAGGGCTGGTTTCATCATTTCTGAATTCAGCATAAATTGATTGATATTAAGCTACTGGTGAAGCTGCAGGCACAGATGAGAATGCTGCTGTGAAGTTTACACCCAGATTCGAAGAAAGTGAAGATGTCCCAAAGGAAGTGACACCAGCGAAAATCTTCACCTTAAAGGAATGCTCATAGATATTTCATGGCACTGCAAGAGCAAAGAACAAAATATTGCCAGCTGATCCTGCTCCGCATCCGAGGTTATACAACGAGAGAGAGGAGGCAAGACCTGTTCAAGCTCCTCTTGATAAGTTTTTAAAACTTTAATTCTCAATGTTTCTAATGTTTTAAATTACAGTGTAATAAGTATTAGTTTTCCTACTTTTCCACTTTCCAATGCATTTATAACCAACAGTAGCAGAGTTTTAAATGTTTTGGCAAACATTTTTAAAGGTCACAGACCAATTGTAATTTTTCTCTTTGATTATCATGGTCACTCGACAGAGTTTCAACTTACACAGTCACTCCCGTGGTCCTATGCTGTCGTGCAAAGTGAGGACTGCTTGCATACATACCTGGTTTGGGTGGAGTTAGATTACAATTCCTCCACATCTGCTTGTGCCAACTCAATTATGTGGAGTGTGAGGAAACTTCTGGAAAAAGACCTTGAACCATGAGGATTCGATCGGTATAAGGGTTCCAGGTATAGTTTGGAGGCCGTTATTCCACCCCAACCTGATCCAGCCACCTTGATGGCCTGCGTATGACCCAGAGTGGGAAAGAGCTCCGTGGGCAACATGCCATAAAATGCACCCATTTAGGGTCTATGCCATCCTGCTGTGGGATCCAGCTAAAAAAAAGTGTGAACTAGTCAAAGGGGATGTGTTTTTTACTCATTTTACGGGAGGGTAGATAGAGCGAGCTACAAGCAAAACAGAACTCAGACTGTGGCCAGGGCTGAGGATCCAGGGGGCTCCTCAGGCCATTCCGGCCTTGAGGCAGTGATGGAACACACGGAGGTTGAGTGATACTCCAGAGCAGCCCGACTGAGGCAGCCGCCACTCCCAGGGAGAGTAGAGGGGCTGTCAGCACTGGGGTGCAAGCCACGGCCTCAGAAGAGGGTTGGGAACAGCAGCCGAGCTACAGCAGTTTGCTCTGTTGAGGGTGTGTGAGCTCCAGAGTCCTCAGATTTCTGGGGGTGGGGGGCAGCAGGGAGGATGAGTGGGAAGAGCTCTGCAAGGGGGCTGAGGTTCCAACACTGCACTTCAGGGGAGCATTTTAGGGGAATTCAGACTATGTGAACATGACCTCAGTTTTCCACATTGGCAATGGACCCAGGGAATTGGGGTTGTTTACAAATAGGGTGGCTAAAAATTTATTGTTCAGAATGGGAATCCTTTTTAAAGTAAAAGGGATCACCATTAATTATTAAATCTTTTCATAATTAAAGGTACACATTGTCTCAGGCAAACCACACCGTACACTCACCTTAGTTACAGATGAAATCCAGGTGGCTGTAAATTAGAGGACATATCAGAATTAATGAAAAAAATGAATGAATTTGCCCTAACAGAGCTGCAGGCTGGGTTCCCCGGAAGTGGACTTGGCGGTGGAGAGCAGTGTAAGGAGGTTTAGTAGGGAGTGCGCCCAGGGTCAACACCTGTGGAAGGGAAGGACTGGGAAATGGGAAAACCGGGACTACAAAGCATCAAAGAGCTCAGCTGGCTGCCTGGGGAGTCCTGGGGCTGGGGTGACTTTCAGGGTTATTGCAAGTTGGGATGAGGGGGACCTTCTCTTCTCCACACCAACCAGCCCTCAGACATGGCTGTCCCCGAGGGCTCTCTACAGCTGAGGGCCGATTGCTGGAGAGGCTGACAGCCGGCAGCACCCCCCCAGAGTCCTGGAGAAGGGCGAGGTGGCATATCTCAGCATGCCCTGCCTGGAAGGGAGAGGGGGTTTGAATAAACGTAAAGATACATGCTTTAAGTTCAGTCATTAGTCAAGTCCTGTCAAGGAGAGTTCCCATTGCATCTGCTTCGAAGGAGAGTTGAGACACAATGTGATTAGCATACCAATTGCTTATCTGCTAATGATATTTCCAGAAAGGGGAACTTGTTTTCTCAAATTAATAAAATGCACCAATCTTCTTGGTACTGCTCAGGAAACTTTCTCGAAGGTAAATATCTACCTAACTTTATTTGGTAATGTTTGTGCTTTAGATACTTACATAGGGCTTCCTATGCTCCAGGCACAGTGTGATGCACTATTGAAATATTAGCCCATTTATTTCTCATAACAAACCTATGACATGGGCAACAGACAAGGAAACAGAGTCTCTGAGATTAAGTAATCGAATGCAAGTGGTGATGCCAGGATGTGGACTCAAGTATCACGTCTCTAGAGGATGTGCTTATAACCATTATGTTCTGCTCTACTATTGGTTGCCTACATGTAATCTCTGAAGAAAATAAAAATCTTTTCTCTGGGGTGTTGTAAAGAAGTAAAATAATAATAATAATAACAGCAATAACAGCAACAACAGCAATATCTAACATGCAGGGAGCTTTTGCTATGTGCCAGGCAATGCCCTTTAATCCTGGAAAAGACTTAGTGCCTGCTCAGAAGGAGGTTCTGATTCACTGGGAAGCAAGACAGGGAAGAGGTACATAATCACCTGTAAGACACGAATGTGTATACATACGGGACAGGCTGTCACAGGTGAAGTGGTCAGAGAGGAACAAGCTGAGTTCAGATCTGGGGGACTTACACCCTGGGCAGGTTACAGGATACCCCCCACCACCAGCACAGGTAATTTATATGTAAAAAAAAAAAATAAATAAGCACTATAACAAAAAAAAAGAGTAAAGAAATACAAGAAATATGCATATTATGATTTACAAAGTACTTCTCAAAAAAATTTGCTGGTAACAAATTCTTTGCAAACCATGCTTTTCGTTGCCTTGCTGGTGCTACATTCGGTCTGCCGTTTGGGTGGTCCAGCTCTGGAGAAGGAAGGACTGCCGTGGACCTGTAGGGGCAACAAGCCTCGTGGATCCTGAAGGATGGGTAGGACTAAGGAAGGGGACAGGAGAGGAAAGGATGAACCTGGAAGAAAGAACAGTGACGAACTGAGCACATGGGCCTTGCTGGAGCTCATGGTGTGCACAGGGGAGCAACTGGGTTGGGCAGATAGATTGGAGCCATATTTTAAAAACCTTGAGCTCCTGGTCAAATGGTTTGTAATGTGTCCTGTAAGCAATGAGACTCTATGGGAGGGAGATGCAGTTTTGTTGCTGTCATTGCCCCTCATCCCCTAAGTCTGAGTACTAGGCAGCCAAGCTATTCATAGCCCTTTTGAGCAGAAACCCCCAATAGGCAGCAACCAGGATGCCTGGTCACCCCAGGGGCAGATTTCCTAGGCTGTGGCTCTGACTCTCTGCAGTTGCTCTACACAGCCAGGGCCTCCCCCACTGCCCAGCTGCCCTTCCAAAGGGACCTGACCAGCTCAAGGTGCCGGGTGGCTGCCCCAAGTTGGGAGCTGGCAGTAAGGGGCCGTAGGCTTCCCTCTGTCTCAGTAGTTCTCTGCTCTTGCAAAGAGTGGCCCATCAGGTATGAGTGCTCCAGCCATTTTGGTTTCATCTTTCCCTCCTTCTGCCAAACTGTTAAAACACTTTATTTTACAAACACATCACAAACAAATCCAATCTTGCAACTGCTCTGACCTGAAGCCTGCGCGAGGCAGAAGAATGGCAAGAATGCGCTGGATGGTGTTACCGCGGTGCATTTGAAGAAGAGGGTTGGCAGGAGCATCAGATAGTGGAGGCAGACCCAGATTTTTAAAGTCCCAAACAGCACTGTCCTGTCACCGGCCCTTCTTTTCCCAGTACAAGTGGATCGTCACTGCCACTCAGGAAAGGGCCTCGCATGATTTTCCACTCGGTCAAGTAGAGTCAGCGGCTGTCCTGAATTGCTGCCCTATTGAAAATTTCCAGATTATTGGTGGTTGCTTCCTTTTTCTGAAGAAGAATTCAAACGTTGTTTTTCCACCTTCATTTTATGCATTCAGGTCAAAGCCTCTGGCTCTGCTCTTCGGTGGAATGAAATATCCCAGCCCGGCTGAATTGAGGATGGAAATGCTTGTGGAGCTTTTGGCCGGGTGCTGGTAAGAGGAGCACGTGGCTAGAACAGCTCTGAAAATGCCGACACCTGCGGGGATGCTTGTGTGCGCGTGTGTCCAAACTGCAAGTTTGCTCCTCCCTAGCCTTGGTTTACACTCTCTGGATTCACTTTATGGTCCTGTCCCACAGGCCTGGCCTAGCCCTTCCCATGGAGCCTTCCACAGCAACCGGTCCCTATTCACACAACATCAGATCGGGTCCAGCATGACCCAGATTCAGCTCATGTTTCTACT
Source organism: Pteronotus mesoamericanus (assembly GCF_021234165.1). Taxonomy (NCBI): domain Eukaryota; kingdom Metazoa; phylum Chordata; class Mammalia; order Chiroptera; family Mormoopidae; genus Pteronotus; species Pteronotus mesoamericanus. Next base: position 2,164,347 of record NW_026555001.1, read on the forward strand.
GCTTAGCTGTGAGCTTTCTTTCCTTAAGAAGATGGAAAGCCTGCTAAAGGCCAAGTTTTCTCAGCACTGGGCTGAGTATAAAGGCCCTTCCCAAAGATGCTGATCTATTATAAATAACAAGGTGGAAAGCTTATATTAACTGATTCTTCCTGGAGAAAGAATGAAGGACACCCAACACTCCCTTTGATCCGTCTCATGGGAAAAGCCAAAGAAAGTGTGGCTGGGAGAGGTCTTCTGGTCGGACCAAGCGCTCCTGGGCACCAGGAGTCCGTGCTGTTGCCCCGGTCACAGCTGCCACTTTCCTCCCAGCTCTCTCTGAGGCTGTCTTCTTCTTAGCTTTTAGTTCTAGCATAACTCTCAGCTCTTCAGAAAGGTCTTCCCTACCTTAAGTCTCTCCCCTATTAAAACCTGTGACAATGCCCAAATTCTCCTGTTTAAAGCATTAAGAATCTGTAGCCTTTTAACCTGCTTATCTGATTTATATCTACCTTTCCCACTGGATTTAACCACAATGATGAGGATCTTGGCTGTCATGTTCTTCATGAAATCCCCAGCAACTACTATAGTGTCCAGCATATGTGTGCGGATAAATGGCTAGACGTAAATGTGAGAGGTCATGTTAATCAGCTCTGTGTCCCAGAAGGGGAGATGAGTGAGGGTAAAGGATCTGAGGAGGGGAAAGCAAGCCTTATTTGAAGGGGAGCAGCCCCTCATGATCTCGCAGTGGGCGCTGCAGCTCCTTTGGGAGAAGTAGCAGCCTTGCCTGTGAGACTTAGGCTTTGGGAGAACAGCTCTCTTGTACTCTGGGCCCCCTCGGGCATGCGCACTTCAGAGCTTGGACTTGCACACTCTCCAGAAGGCTACTTGGATGCAAGCTTACTGCACCTTCCCCAATTCTTACATCTAAGCCACAGGATGATTTTGAAGAGCTTGCTTGCTCCATCTGCTTTACCTACCCAACAGGACAGGAGACCTGTTACCTAGAGTTTACTTCTTATTTCCAAAAACAGCAAAATAAGAGAAAAGAAATCATTCTTGAATAATTTGAGTTGCTTTATTTTATTTTATTTTTTTTAAAAAACCACTGCTGTTTCTTAAACCAAGATACTTTCCTTTTGGAGACTCTCCTGCCTGAGGCCCAGGCCGGGAAGCGTTGTGTGATTAGAAAATGCACACGGAACGGGAATGCCTTCATCTGTCCCAGGCTCTGGCCAGGGAGACACAGCAGAAGCGAGTGGTGTTGGCATGTGCTTTTATTGAGTGAGAGGTAATGTTCAGAAAGTCCCAAGTGGAAAGTCTGTCAGGGACAGTGCATTAGACAATCCAGCCCTCTCTTCCCACCCACCCACCCTTGGCCCTTGTTCTTTCTTACACACAGTCATGGAATAAGAGCCTCTCGCCTTGGCTGGGTCAGAGCAGGGCATCACCTTCTCGACCCCCTCAGAGAATGTTTGTAGCGTGTTGCTATTTTCTCTGCTGGGCACACTTGTGATAACAGGATGAAGGCCCACTCTACTCTGGAGCTTCCTTGGTGTAAAGGGGCTTCCTCGGTTAGAATATTAAAACAGGATATAAACACCCACCCCCACCTCCAACTTCCTTATCCTGTTTCCTTCTGCCCTCTTTCCTCCTCCCCAATCAAGTGATTATCTAAAATGCATGCATGGAACAGACTGACAGGTCTCAGAGAGGAAGTGGGTGGGGGGACTGGAAGAAATTAACCAAAGAACATATATGCATATACGCATGGCCCATGGACACAGACAACAGACAACAAAGTGGTGAGGGGGAGGGAGGGTGGAGGGCATCTGTCTATAGTGTCAACAATTAAAACTAAATAAATTAACTAATTAAACATAAAATAAAATCTATCAGTAAAGGGTTTGCTACCTGGAGTGGTGAGTTTCTCTATTTTGGAATGTTTTTCTTGCTTAAGGCTCCCTGTGTCTTTGGCCTGGAGGGCACGTGTCAAGAACAGAGCAGAGCAGCTGGGTCAGAGACAGAGGTGCCCTCCAGGCCAGGGAATGGGTCCAATTTCCAAGTTGCCTGGACAGCGCAGCTCCTCGGCTGCTCCTCCTGGCAGGTCTCAGCGCAGTTTGGACACTGGTGTGTGCACCCTCGCCCCAGCATCGGCGGTGGTCCTGCAGGAGGCAACGGGCGTCCGGGGCCCTCGTGAAACAGGCCAGGATGTCCTTCCTAGGTCGCATCCCGGGGAAAAAATGACACAGGCAAAACCATCACTGTGTCAAGGTCGCAAGGGTCTGCTACTGTGCGTGAGCTGAGTTATGAGAGCTCGAACTGAACTTTCAGTCCAAGGGCTCCCTCCGTGCCTGTCTGCCTCCTGCTCCCTCACTCCACCAGACAGATGATCCCTCCTTGAAATTTTAGAGATTTGTAGTAGTCTCACTAGGGAATTTTTTAAAAAACGATCTTCCCTTTTCCGATTCCTTCTCTGAGTGGACTGCCTGAGGAGATGTCTGTAAGACATTGTGGGTAGATATCTCAGACAGAAAAAAAAAGCACTTTAAACTGACAAATCAGTCCAAACCACTAGGTTATAACTCTCTTTTCCCCTTTCCAGCAGAATAGTAAAACAGACGCACTATTGGCAGCTCATTAGTGCTAAGGAGAGGAGAGGCCGTCTCCTGCATGACATCAGTATTTCACCAGAGAGCCTCACGCTGCCGGCTTCCCAACCGTAGAGTACGAGGCGCACGTGGGGGCCAGGGGAAGAAGGCATAAATAAGACACAGATTGCAGACTTTTGGATGTGTTTAGCACATTTGTGTGACTTCCTTTAATACCGCGGACCTTGTGGTTCTTCCCCCATTAGGAGAACAAAAGACAGGCCGGAGAAGGGGTGGGGGGAGGGAGATTCATTCAATAAAAAGTTCCGTCTGCCTAATTAGCATTTTTAATTCCAATGCTGAAAAGGGGAGGCAAAACACGGGAAGAGAAGAAGGAATACCACAGCTGAGTAACTTAAGATATAAAAAGTCCCTTCATTAAATCAGTTGTTTTTAAATTCATAATTGAACTTAAATAAGGAGCGACCTATAGGCAGCTGTTTCTAATATCGAGTCCCCACCGCACATGAAAGACGCATTTATTCCTGCAGCCGCCTCCCTACCCTTGGGTGTTATCAGCTGAACATGTTTTGAACCTACCTAATGCATTTGAGGTAGCTTAGGTTTATTTTTCTTTCAATAAAATAAATGGTTTTGTAATTAAATTTCTGCACTGCCTGTGCTTAATGGTTACATTGACAAGTGCTAATGTATGGCAAGAGAATGAGTTTGAAATGAAACATGCTGTTTTCGAATCTGCAAGCAATTTTGCAGTGGGGCAATCAAACCCCTCATGCCAGCGAAACATTTTCATTAATCTGCTCGCTGCACCCCGGCCCACTCGCTGGCCAGGAGGACACTTTCAGCTCCCTCTTCGCCCTCCCCCGACCCGTGCCTTTTTCTCAAACACACACACATGCACACACACACGCACACACACACACAAATATCATGAAGCAAGCCGTTGTTTGAAACCATTTTGTGGTCTCTGGCAGGCGGGCCGGTGGAAATTCGCTGACTTTACACCGTGAAATGTTGCAGCTGCTCCTCCGAAGGGACTGGCTGCCTCAATGTTTCAATCCCTGGCAGCCAGTCAGCAAGAAAATCTGTCCCTCTGTTTTGCCCCCCCCCTTTTTTAACTTTCCCCCTTAGCTAAATTTATTTTTGAATAAATCTTCTCATAGAAAATAGAGAACGGCTATTACATATCTGGACTCGGCCTGCACAAACCATTTCAAGCCATGGCAGAGGCAGCCGCCCTCCAGCCTTGTGCTTTAGCAGGGTCATGAATGGAACCCTGGACGGCAGGTTGTGGCCGTAGCCGGCTCCACTTCTGCCTGCTGCCTGGGTAGCGGAGTCTGCAGCTCCGACCTGCAACAGGTACAGGCCACGGCATATGACCTCAGGGCCTGTCCCTTCTCTGAAAACCTGTGTTCCCTCTGGCCACTAGAGGGATGTCTTCCCAGGGTGGTGGCTGCTCTGGAGCCCCCTAGGCCCCTCATTAAAGGCCAAGAAGGAGGTACAAGGCCACAAGCTGTGGGGGCATGGGGAACTGGGGAGCAGTGGGGTCTCTGGCTCAGTGGCTGCCCACAGGGTACGTGACTCAGCATTTTCCCCCCAGCCTGGGAGTGAGGAGCCAGGGGCTGCCCACGTGAAAGCTGACTCACATGGCAGGGCAGGCCAGAGTCACAAGCTGTCCTACCCCAGCACCACTTTCTCTTGCTCTGGGCTAGGCCGGTGTTTAGGGGAAGGGCTTCGGTGCGGTCCCAGCCTCCCTGAATTTACTGCAGTGGAAGACAAAGGAGATAGCTGCTTGCAGGTTTTCAGGAGATGACCAAAGATCTTAACATCTCAGAACACCCCCACCTGCTTCCTAAGGTCAGAATTGCCTTTAATAGGGGACAGAGCCTTTAATTTGATGAGGCCAAAGTCCTTGGAAAGGAGGCATAGGGAAGGACTTAAATCTCCACTTGGGTGAGACAAAGCCCGCTATGAGAGGGCGAAAGAAAAAGCACTAGTTAATTAGTATCTCAGTGGCGGGAGGGGGAGGAGAACTCTAGGAAGGAGAGAGGCAAAGAAGTAGGGGCACTAGTGTCATAGCTAACAGACACCTTCACAGCAGACCTATGAAGAAATGGAAAGTTCCTTGATTAAACGACTGCTAGTAGATTTTACAGAAGAGGTAGAGACTTCATCTTATCCAGGGTAAAGGGTCAGAGGAGGCCCACGTCCTGGAAGGAAGAATGGAGAGCGAGTGAGGAAGGGAAGCCACTCCTGTGAGCCTTGGATGAGTCGGAGCCGGGATCCCGAAGAAGCTAAGATATAAATGTTGTGAGGGCACCGCCACCCACCACTGAAGCGATTATCCTTGTTGCTCCCCTTCAGCGGAGGAACACTGGAGTCATTCATTCACTCACGCATTCAGCAAATAAACTCTCACTATGAGCAAGCCCTGTTGCTACATCTTTCAGGGGCCAGGCATAGCCAAGACACGGTCAGCCTGTCACAGACGGAGAAAGTGCTACAATGAAGATACAAACAAACTGCTACGTGACTTCAGAGGAAGAAGCGCTGAGCTGTGCCAGGGGGACTAAGGAAAAGCTTCGTGGAGGAGATGAGCCTTGAAAGATGAGTAGGATTTCAAAAGGGGAGCGTGACGCTCCAAGGTGAGGAACCAGCTCAGCATGAAAGGAGCCAGCAGGACTGGGATAGAAGACGGTAAAAGTTTTATCTGGAGAATAAGGTGTGGTCCCAAATGAAAGGCAGGTAAGTCAAGTGCCTGCGTAGGGTGTGTATGTTGGTGGGAGTGGGAAGGGTGATGGGAAATGGAACTGAAATTAAGATGGGGCCGTAGTGAGAGCCAGGATCAGCAGGCTACAGAAGCTATGCTTTCTTTTGCAAACCACAGCCACACCTTAAAGGTGTTGGAGCCTTGAGAATGAGAGTAGGTGAGGAAGTGGTGATGTGACCCCATCTGTGTATTCGTGGTGGACCCTGTGACCCTTTAAAAAAAGGAGGACAGGCTGAGGAGGGAAGACGGTGGGGGCAGGCACCCTGAGAGGGGCGGGGCCAGCAAGGCCCAGGCAGTGCTCCTGGAGGGGGGAGGGTGCCGGCTCTCAGCAGAGGCGAGGCGCAACCCCTCCGATTTGGTGGGAGGAAGGGAAGCCCAGCAAGTCGTTTGCTGTCTTCAGGTGTCTGGGTAGATGCCCATGGCTATATAGGGAAAGAGGACTCTAATAGAGAAGAAGTTAGGTGTGGGGAGAGAGGAAAACACCAGTTCCAATGGGATGTGTAGAGTTGGAGTTTCTGGTGGTGATTTTCATGAGACAATAGTCAGGAGGAAGAAATGGACCAAACAGGAGAAAGGCAGAACTCTGAGGAGCATCCATGTGGAGAAGTGTTAATGCGAAAGATGAGAGGGAACAGCAGGGGAAGTAGGCGATGAGCCAAGCAGAAAAGGGCAGCAAGTTTCGAGAAGAAAAGCTGAACACATTTGTGATGCTTCAGGGGGCCTCAGAAGGGGAGATGGTAGTTGGGTTCGGCAATAAAGAGGACCCTGGTTATCTCTGGGAGGACAGTCTCAGGAAAAGGGAGGCTGCATGGGAAGTGAAAAGAAGAGGCAACAAGAGTAGATTTAAAGAAGTTACACGATGGGAGCAAGGTAAGTTTTCTAGTGTGGTGGGCCCTTGAACAATATTTAATGAGGAATCGTTAAGGAGGGAGAGATTGGAAGGGTACCAGAGAGGGGACTCTGGTGGAGAATGACCATGGGAGAGGCAGAAAGGGTGAAGGGATTGACGTGGAAAGCAGCAGGAAGAAGGGGTGATGGGCCGGACACCGCTGACATAAAGGCCGCGGCAGGGACGAGCGGCAGGGACGAGCGTAGTGGCAGCCTCTGGGGAAGGAGCCGATGGGATCCTACGCTGAGAGCTGGGGTGGGGATGGAGATGAAGGTAAGAGTAGGGTGGCTGGGAAGTCTGAGGCAAGCAGGAAATGGGAGAGAAAGTCAAGCAGGAATGGACAATAGGGCCTTGAGCAACGCTGAGAACTGAAGATGGAATTCTGGCCGGGCGGCAGGCAGGCAGGCAGGCAGGCCGGCGTGCGTGGCCGGGACGTGTGCTCCAGCCGCTGCTGGTGGTCTGGAAGCAGGCGCAGAGGGGACACATGGTGGAAACACGCCGGCCAGAGGTAGCGCCCAGCTGCAGTGGGAGCGGGGAGCGGGGACCACAGGGGCCGACCGGGGGCAGTGGACAGCAGGAAGCCTTTTAGTTGACACGTGAGAGCTTCGCCTCTGGGACTGGAACAACCTTGTCTTGGACTGACATTCCAATTCCAAATTTGAAAACTTCTTTTTCTTATCTTTTTTTGCATATATATTTATATTTTATGAAAGTATAGTTGGCATACAATACTATATTAGTTTCAGATATATAACACAGCGATTCAACATTTATATACCTTACGATGTGGTCACCCCAATAAGTCTAGTAACCATCTGTCATCATACAAAGTTATTACGATATTATTAGCTATATTCCCTGTGCTGTACACTACTTCCCTGTGGCTTGTTTCTTTTATAACTGGAAGTTGGTACCTCTTATTCCCCTTCACCTTTTATCCCCTTGCTGCCTTCCCCCTGGCAACCATCAGTTTGTTCCCTGTCTCTATGAGTCTATTTCTGTTTTGACCAAAACACACATACCACTGCCAGAGAGAACTGTAAACTAGAGATTTAGAAAACTCACTCTCACTGCAGCTTCCCCTTCTCCCGCCTGGCTTGCCTGTGCCGCGTGATCCAGGCAGGTCACTTGAGCTTTTTATGTCATTGCTTCTATCCGCTTGCCTCTGGGACATAGTCTATTGATTTACTAGCTTCCTGGGGTAAAAAAGGGTGATATTTGAATACAAGTATTCTCTCTAAGACAGAGGTTTATGTCCACAAAATTCTGTAGTTCTTGAGCTTAGGTTGCAATGATAAAACAAAACAAAAACAAACAAGCAAACCCAGTTTAGCTGAAACCTCATTGTCTTTTGACTTGGTCTTGATGTTCAGTGGGGTTCTCAAAACTAAATAAAAACTGAGCAAATTCTGCCCCGTTCGATTTTGGAAAGTAAACCCCGTCAGAACTTGGTCAGGTCTTCACCTTCCACACCGATGGAGGCTCCTGGAGTCAGTTACGAGCGCCTTGAGGGCTGCCTCTTATGTCAGAGCCCACGTCATAGCCTCGACCAGAGTGAAGAAAGGACCATAACGAGCTGAAGTTCACTATCCAGGGTCAGAAAGCCTCCAGCTGTTGACAAGGCTGGAGGTGAGGATGCGGTGCACCTTGGGTGTGATCAACCATGACCCCCCCCCCCAATAGACAAGGGGCAGTGATTCCATGGGGCCTCTTCTTCTTGTGTCCCCTTCAAGCAGCTCCAAGTCCTCCCCACACCAAAGGCCTAAGGAGACTTTTGAAATCACTCCTTCTCTCCTGTCAACTTTAAGCTCAGGCACTGTGCTTGTGCTATTGGCGGGGTAGGGGAGCGGGCATCAAGAAGATCAGAGCCCCAGGAAGGCCTCCTCAATGTCAGCGCTGGATTTCTGTCCAGCCTAGAGTCTCGTGACTGCTGGGACAGCTGGGCAGTCTGCGGCGAGGACGATGACGAGCCTCCTTCACAGCCCTGAGAGAGGAAGCACGGCCTAAGCACCCCGGGCACAGCTTTCACGGCATGTCCTGTGTCCCACTTCTCCTGTGAGCTCTTTGTATTTTCCATCAGGGCCATACCTAAGAGGAGTGAGGTTCGTGAGCTGAGTGCCTAAAATGTACCCTCTCCCAAAGGAGCCACTTTTCTAGCTTGAATTTGATGACCCACCAAAGAGAAGAAATAAATGATTAGGATTAGGATTTACAATGTACTAAACCCTCTGCTGAGTTTGCCATGTTGTCTCACAGCATACTGATTATTTAGGTAGCACTGTCTCCATTCTACATGTGAGGGGCTGGGTTTGAATCATCTCTACATTAAAGCCTAAGCCTCTTCTCCAGGTTTCACTTTACTGCCAAGTCCATAGTATCATAATATGCTGTTCTGCAGCAACCTTTTCTTTCCAAGTTAAAGAGTCCTCTTCTGATGCTCCATGTTTGTTTCTCTGTGAGAGAGGGTCACACATCTAACCATGTTGGCTGGAAACCAATAAATATTTCATCAGTTATTCACTGAGACCTAGAATATGCTTGGCAAGCAAAGAGAGAGATACTATCTACAAGGACACAGCTACCTGCTTTGGAAAATGAGAAAAACATGCAGAAAAACATGCCTGCTTGCTTCATCCTCCCTGCAGCCAGACTCCTGTGGCATGAACTGTCATTTCAAGATGCAGAACAAACACCATGGAATAACTCTAAGAAACCTGTGAGCCCCAAGGGGCACCTTATTACAGCATCATCCTATACCAGTGAGTCCCAACGCAGCCTTCTTCAGTGATGGTGAATATGCGCACGGGAGGCAGGTATTGTTAGACCCGCCGCCACGTTCACTCTACCTCGCTTTGCTTCCTTGATATCTGTCTCCACTTGAACCTGGAGGAAGCCATCTAACACTGGAGGAGTAAAACAGCAAGCTAGCTCAGCATCCTGATGCAGTTCATGCTTTATGGAGCAGAACCACCGATCCAGCATCGTGATTCACCCTCCCCGTGTCCTTCAGTCCTGTTACCACTTCCAAGAAGGAAGCTGCACAGAGGAAGGAAGGGAAGAGGGAGGGAAGCAAGGGAGGAGAGGGTGGAACCTAGAGGCGGGCTGCTGAGAGGGGCAGAGAAGGCTGTATGCTTTGGGGCCAAAGTGCTCATTATGAGAATTTTCTTAATGACCATAAGTCCTGAGGGAGGCATGTGAGCAACGCCTGGCGCCAGCCATGCTCACACGGGGCCCCCTGTCCGGATGTAAAAATGTGTCGGTTGTGAAGGAGGAGAGCGAGGAGCCCATGCGCCTGCTGGGGTGACTGATGGCCTGAGGACGGCAAATCTGGCTCCTGGGGAATCAGGTTTTACTGGAAGGAGACACAAAGATTAGTGACTTTCAGGTGAGAAACAACCCCAGTTCCTGGTTTCTCGAACAAAGTTTCTTTGTGGCTTTTTGAGGGTTTTATTTCTGTTCTCCACTTCCAGACCTTTGCTCATAACCTTTCTTTCTGTCCATGTGTCCAAATCCCAGTAGGCCAGCTCAGGTCTTCATGATAGCATCTCCGTGGAGCCACCCCTCATGGCCTAACCCGGAGCCTCCTTCCCCTGACCTGCCGACCTGCCGTAGGCAGACGTGATGTTGGTTTGAGGTTCTCCAACAGGACTATGTGTTCAGGATGAAAGCTTGTCTTCTCAGAGCCTCAGTGTTGCTCAAAGATTCTGGGGGAACACATCTATAAGAGTCAATATATTGAAACATCTTATGCAGTAAAACACAAAATTTGTGAGAATGTTTACATTAAGGCTGAGACCTAAGAGAAATTTCATGAAGGTTAAAGGCTACTCTGGGCCATACTCAACTAGATACCTGCTTGTTCTCCCCTCCGATGGACTCCCCTCTTCCAATGCAGAAGAGGTGGAGAAGGAGGCGGTGTGATGGCAGGAGGCATTGGAGGGCTCCCTTTTCTTCAGAAGGCTGGGCAATTATGAGGTGAAGCCTTGCCGACTAAGCACAAATGGAAGTGACTCCATCACACTGCAGTTAAAAAATAACAACAGCAAATCCACACATCAGCCACTGTACTAGATGCATTAATTAGCATTGCACATAATTTCAATCAACTCTCCCAATAGCCAATGAGGCAAATATCACTCTCACTTTACAGCTGATGAAACCAAGCCACCATGAGATAAACTCACTTACCCCAAGTCAAAAAACTAGTAAGATCAGGGTCCAGAACGTGATCCAGGCCTGCTAGACTCTTTCCTACTACGCCTTGCCACTATGGGTATGTGAAAAAAGAGATGTCTTCACGACTCATCATAGAACCTCCCTAACACTTGTGATTCTTGTACTGGCCCCAGATGTTGATATCCACTGTTGCGGGTACAGGCTCCAGCTCCAACAGGTGCTCAGTTTGTTCTATTGGCTCCTCCCCATCCTGTACTAATATCTGGAAGGTCACACAGGGCCCCAGGTTGACTTGTCTAACTAGAGATAAACTGGCTGATTTGGTCCATTCTTCCACAAGATTGGGAATCACCAAGTCAAATCTAAGCGTCCATAAACAAAGATAAGGAACAGTTCAGAGTGAAGCCAGAGGGACAGCTGGTTGTTAGTCTACTCTGCACGTGGAGAACCCAGGGTCAGAAATCAAGGCTGGAGCCCCTTTCTCCAAGGACTTTTCCTTGAGTGACTTTGTTGGAGAACTCATCTCCAAGGACTTTTCCATCCAGTAAGTGTCCTGCTTGATATTTTTCATTGTGTTCACAGTGAGGAACCCTGGTTATTTTTAATAACACACATTAGTGCCATTGCATTCATTCAGTCCTACAATATTTTATGATGTGTCTGACCCAGGAATATGTGTGGCTGCTGGGGTGGGGGTGGGTGGTCTTCATTTTCTCCCTTCTTTCAGCCTTCCTGTTCCCGGACACTTCCCTGCAGAGGCAGCGGGTTTTGACATCCTATGCACACTTTTCCATCATGTGTTCAGATTTGCCCCTTCTCCCTAAAGGCCCTTCTAACTTTACATTGCACAAATTCACGTCCCAGGGACTTGCCAAGTCTGTCAAGTCTGGATGTTTTCCTTGGCAGAGATGACATGTCTCCACTGGAATGGGCTGGGTGATCCATTGGGCCCTAGCACCGCTTCTCCCGACGCTGAGTGTAGCCACTGGGACTCCCTGACACCCTTCCCAGGCTCTGTGGGCTCTGGAGCACCCTGCATCCCACCTCTTCCATGCCTGCTGACTCCCTGGAGCATCAGCTGATGTTGGCCCCTCCCAGGCCGAGGGCCTTCGGAAACATCAAGACTTAAGCTTTACGTTCTTCACCTCTGTCCAACTCACCTGGTGCCCCTCACCTTCACTGTCCTCTCCCAGCTGCCCCTGCTGGTGGCTCCAATCTTTCAGGTCACAGGGGAAAGTCCATGCATCCATCAACCAGAATTTGTGGAGAGTATCTGGACAACTCTCTTTGTTATCCTAGACACTCAACAGTAAACAAAAGTGACAAAAGCCCAGCCCCTCATGGCACTTACATTCAAACCTACCTAATAAACTTTTTATATGAAGTTGTTAGAAATTTAATATGCCTCTCCTCCCAGGATGGCTGCTTCATAAAAGAAGAGTGTTGAGAGGTATTTTGTCCCGAAAGGAATGAAGTACCACTTTGAGGTAGGAGTGGCAACAATACTTGGGACTGAGAGACCTCTTTGGTCCTCTGGAACAGGTCTTAGCAAGTGATGTTCAGAGCTGTCCCCTCTCCCAAAATGCCCTTCTAACTTTACATCGCACATGTTCATGTCCTGGGGACTTGCCAAATCTGTCATGTCCCAGGGACTTGCAATGGGCAGCCCACTGCTTGTTTTATATGGCCCGTGGGCTAAGAATGTTGTTCACATTTTTAAAAGGTTGAAAAAAATCAATAGAAGAATAATATTTTGTGACATGTGAACATTATATGAAAGTGTCCAAAAGTTTCACCAGAACACAGCTGTGCCCACTCATTTGCACATTGTCTGTGGCGGCTTTTGTGCTACAATGGCAGAGGTAAGTAGTTGTGACAGAGCTTGCATGTGGCCCCAAAGCCTAAAACATTTACTCTCTGGCCCTTGACAGAAAGTTTGCTGACCACTGCTCTAGAATCCTATGATGGGAGCAGCTATTTCTTTCCCGTGTGCATGGAGCTGGCCCTGCCAGCCAAGCAAGGCTCCCTCTTCAGACCGTGAATGAGAATCATGAAAGAGACTTCGTGTTGGAGGCTGACACCCTGTCTCTGACACCTGTTTTCTCTTCAGCATACACAGAGACAGGCCCTCCTGGGAAGTGTCTAACAAATCCAAGGGTCCTTTGCAGCAGAATCTTCACAGTTCTTTGCCGAGTTCAGGAACAAACCTTCACAGGCAGGTTCTGGGCCCCTTGGTGGGGAAGGGACTGGGTTTGGGGGAGGGGGTTCATCCATGCTCTTAACTGTGTAAGTTGAGGTAATAATAGTTATGCCTATGGAAAGGACACAGAACTAAGAGTCAAAAGAAATGGGTTCAAATCCCCACTCTGCCATTTAATTAGTTATGTGGTGTTGGAGAAATTATTTAACCTGTAGAAAGAGGCCTCAGTTCTCTCATCTGTGAAATGGCCTGCCTCGCCTACTTCAGAAAGCTGGTAAGAGAAACAAGTGTGACCATACGCGTGAAGGTACTTTGTAAACTGGACAGCAGCACATGAATACATCATCTTTTCTCTCTTCATGAATGGGAAGCAATATTAGCTGAATTCTCATCCTTCATTCTTTGTCTGTGGAGACCCAGGCAAGGAGTCAAGGCGAAAGAAACATAGAACAGTGTTCTCCTTGACTTCGGTTAGGGTCTCTGCCTGTCCTGAGGCCCCACCTCCCACTCTACCTCCCACCCCCCAGATTCTACCCATTCTCAGGAGTCCATTGGGGGATTCTCACACATGTAAGGGGCATTGGCTTCACCGCACCAAATAAGAACCATAGCAGCACCGCTGTGGTGCTTCCTGCAGGATCCTGTCTCTTAGCTTGATGGATGCTGCAGCTGCCCTCCATCAAACCCATCCAAGCCCCATACCACATATGATGGAGCTACCAGCCACAGCCCCCTGGACCCCTTTGCTTACTTCTCCCCACAGCCTGAAGCCCTCTCAAATGCAGTGAGTTTGTTTCACACTATGTACCCTTGATTACCCTACATTCAACAACTGTCGTTTTTGAGTTGTTTAGGGTTGAGGAAAAGGTGAAATGTGCAGAGGAATATTTTTTATTTTTTTAATTTAATTTAATTTTTTAATATATATTTTATTGATTATGTAATAGCATAATCAATTTTATGCTATTACATTTTTTTCCTCCTCTTTATTCCCTATCACCCTGCACCACACCATGCCCCACCATTCCTCCCCTTAGTTCATGTCCATGTCGTACTAACATGTTCTGTGGCTTCTCCATTTCCTATCCTATTAATGAGAGGAATAACTTTTAAACATTAAAATCTTCTTCCTTTACTGGACAAGCATCTTAGGGGCAGAGACTACTTCTGTTCTGTGGCTCTCCACTGTATCATCAGCACCTACACAGTACCTGGCACATGGCAGGTGGTCAATAAGCATTCTTCAAATGAATGAATGAATGAATGAATGAATGTTATCTTAGGATTTACTGACAAGATCTTGGATCATTCCATTGATAACTTTTATGAGCCTATACATACCCCTCCTCTGAGAAACAGCATTCTACACACAGTAGGTGCCTAATACATGTCAGTGAGTGGTGACAACAATGAACATGAGGTTTAAAAGTCAGTCTCTCAAACCTCAAAGCCAAATTCACAGATCAAGGCATGTGAATAGAGTCTAAGTTTCGTAGTTTTTTTTTTTTTAATTTTCTTTTGCAAGAGGACTAGTATCTTGTATTTCATATTTTGTTCAGGGATTTGGCTGTCCTAAGATAATGATAACTTGGAACTTTGATGTGTGACCTAGGGAGTTTGGCATGGTTGTTTCATCGGTTGCATCTCCTGAGAAAATTTTCAAAACTGGAATAAATACTCTGACAGTGACACACAAAGGCTGGAACTTTTTGTAACTACAGTCTTCAGTGTTTAGGGGAAAGAAGTTTTAATTATGGGCCACAGAACAGATGTCAAATCCCCAGCCATCCTTCTGCCGTTTGCTGTTTGTTATGAGTCACTCTGGAGCCCTTCCATCCCAGCACCAATTTTCATGGGAAGCATCACTGTGAGGGCAGCGGTTCGTGTTGATGGACGGGCTCATGTGAGGGCAGTTGGAGGGCTGGGCCTCAGGCTTCCCTTGGCTCTAGTCGTCTTTGCTTCTTCGGTCACTTTGTTCCTCTTCCTCCCCCACTCTGCCTCCATCATCTTCATTGTCCCCTCCCAAGCTGGATTTTCACAATAAATGCGGCCTCCTCTTTGAGTTCCTGTAGCCCCGGATCATCAAATACACCTCTGCTCACTGTGTCCGTCCATGTGGTCCGTTGTACCCATAGAGTTCTAAGCTGGGAGAGGACCACCTCCTGGACAGCAGTAGGAAGAGGTCATTGGCTTTGTCTTTTCACATGCCACCCACTGCAGAAGAGAATTCTTTAGCCACCCTGACTTGTTCACTCCCAAAGCTTCCTGAGTCTCTCCTAGGTTTTATTTTGTTTGTTTTTCCTGGCTCAGCCATTTCTACCAGGAGACCCGATCTCTCATCTCCCTTACTATTCTGAACTAAGCATGGACAGGTTCCCTCCCTCTTTAATTAAACCAAAATAATGCTAGGATTTTGCCTAATAAACTTTCCTAGAAATCTAAAGAAAACCCCCAAACACTTGCAGTAGGGTGTCCTAAGCTGGCAGACTTCATTAGCCAAGATCCCTGGTCCTTCTCTTGCTCTTCTCTAACTGAGTCCCTAGGCCAGGCACACAGAGCCCTGACTGATAGGCGCACGGCTAGCCTCCGTAGGCACCACTGATTCCCAAACCAGCTATCTTGTTTTCGCATGGCCATCAGCAGTGTACGAGCATTCCATTGCTCAAGACACTGGCCCACATTTTGTTATTGCCAGTCTCTCGTATTTCAGTCATTTTGGTGGGTGTGTATTAGTATCAAGCTGTGATTTTAATTGGTTTTCCCTGAAGAATAACGATGTTGAGCACCTTTCCTTATATTTCTTAGCCATTTGGTTATCATCTTTTGTAAAGTCAATTTCAAGTCATTTGCACATTTTCACTAGATTATAGCCCTTTGTCAGGTATGTGTATTGTAAAAATGTTCTGCAGTCTTCTAAAAATTGTCTGCCAGTCTGTAGCTTGCCTTGCACTCTGTTCATGCTCATATGGCCCAATGAAATCTTTCTGTAATGTAAAACCACAGAGTTAGGAGGAAAGAGTCCACAGGATGGCCGGCTGCTTTTTCTTAATTGCATTCCCAAATCACTTTTCAGAAAGTCAATAATATTTATAATTTAGCACCATGGAAGGTGCCCTTGTGCCCCCTCTCAATCAATATCCCCCTGCAAAAGTAAATTCTATCCTGACCTCTATCATCATAGATTTGTTTTGCCTGTGCTTGTCCTTCACATAAACGGAATCATGCAGAGTATACTCCTTTGTGTCTGACTTCTTTTGCTCTTTCTGTGAGATTCATCCACTTTGTGCATAGCAATAGTTTGTTCTTTTTCATTGCTATATGATATTCCATTGTATAAGGAGACTGCAGTTTGGGTTGTTTCCAGGTTGGTGCTATAATGAAAAAGTTGACACATATATAAATTTACCTAATATTTATATAGGGTGAGGCAAAAGTAGGTTTACAGTTGTGAGTACACAACACACAATTTAGTCTTATGTTATTAATTATTGCACTATTTTCCATATGATCAACTGTATACCTACTTTTGCCCACCCCTATATTTATAAATATGTAAAATACATAAAGCTATATTTTTTGATGGACAAATGCAATCTTGGGCCTATGCCTAGGAATGAAGTTGCTAGGTCTTAGGGTATGAATGTGTGCTTGCTTTAGTAGATCCTGCAAGTTTTCCAAAGTGGTTATACCAGGGTGCATTCCTATACACAATGTATGAGAATTTCAATCACTCCCATCCCTTCCAATATCTGATATGGTCAATGTCTTCTTTCTTTTTTAAATTTGGCCCTTCTGCAATGTGTGTATCTCACTGAGGTTTTAATTTGCATTTTCCTGATGACTAATGGCATTGAGTGCCTTTTTATATGTTTGCTGGCCATTTCGATATCTTTTTCGATGAAGTGCCTATTGAGTCTGGTTCATTCGTAAACTTCAGTTTGTTCATATTTTTCTTACGTATTTATAGAATTCTTTATATATTCTAGGAATGAATTCTTTGTCAAATATACATGTTATGAATATTTTTCTCACAGTCCTCTTAATGATATTTTTTGATGAACAGAGCTTCTTAATTTGAATGATGTTCAATTATCAATTGATTCTTCACCTTCAGAAAGACATTCTGCTTTGGGTTCTCTCTCTACTGTGGTTCCCAAGGCTGAAGGCTGATTTGTGTCAACCTGTAGAACCTTCCCTTCCCCTTCCCACAGATCCCTTCTGCACTGTGGGCTTGCTGTAGGCTCCCTTGGTGAAGGTTGAAGTTGTTGCTCCTATTTGGATAAACAGAATCCTTCTCTTTTTCTGACTCATGCATGGATTTATTTCCTCTGTGGCCACAGTTCATGAATGCTAGAACTACAGGACCCTCCCAGGGGTCTCCTTGTCTGCCATCAGAAGCCAGTACTCTTTCCCTAGGCCCCTCCACATTTCACATGCCAGTCCGAGCCTCACCCCGGGCTCATTGACCAAGCAGCCACGAGTCACTCATCTTTCTCAAGTCCTTCTTGGCTCCGGTTATACCCACTGCTGCCTTGACAGGTGATCTGTGACACCTCCTTCAGTGTCCTCTCAGCAAGGGAGCACTTCTCAAGATCCCCACTCTACTGGATTACAATATAAAGTTACTTTTCACCTCAAGGCTGAGACCTAGTATCACAGGCTCAATGTTTAAACTCCCAGTGTAGGCCCAGCATAATTCCATGAAAGCCGATTCAAAGGCCTGTAACCACCTCATTGCAGACCTCTAAATTACCTGTCTCTCCTTCTCCCCCTAAAGGTTCTTTATTCGGAAGTGAAGCAATTGGGAAATGCAATCATTTAATGTAGAAATCCATATACTTGGATGTGAAAAATTTACATCTTTGTTTCTATTAACCTTGGTTAGAAAATGATCATTTTTTTTACTATGAATATAAATGAGAAACTACAGCATTAGCAGTGCCTGTGACGTTGTTAGCAACAGGAATCACAGGCACATCACATTAACATCATTTCATCTCACATTGTAGTGTGAATTACCATTCACACTTATCACTATTTCAATATCACAGGAGTTACTAGATCCACCACTGGATCTTGCATTTAATAGGTTAATAAAGAATCAAATATAAATAATACTATCTTACATATTTGTCTCTTTAAAATATTCTGATAACCTTATTTCAGTATAATATATTGAAAAAATATTATTCTGAGTGCCATCCATGGGCTTTACAAAACCACCAAAAGCATCCTGGACATGAAAAAAATTTAAAAACCTCTTACTGACAAGAGACCCTCTTAAACTCATAGCAACTTAAAGTCATGTGGTGACCTACGCAGATGAACCGGCAGCTATGTTTCTGGGTTGGGTGTTGCTGAAAGTGGGCTCCATCTTTGGTAATGGGTTCCTCTGGCATGGGGGTGGGAGGGGTTCATGGGGCCTAGGCACGTGGCTCAAGTTTTCTCTGGATTCTGGCATTCCAGAGATTCTGAAAGAATGGGACCTCTCTTCTGCAAGTAAGAGGAAATGGGTAGCTATTCAGCTAAATGGATTTCATGCTTGACTTCAGGGGAATAGCCTAAATGATATCTATTTGGAAGAATAAATTAAAGAGGGAAGCGGGCATGCCGGCTTTATTTGGCTTAACTTTTTTTGCTGGTTTAGTTGCTGCCCTAAGCATTTCAAAGGAAGAATATAGGTCGTCAGATCTCTTTCCCCGGCATCAGTATCTCTCCCACCCCCAATTCAAATTCTGGCCAGATCCTACTTCTCAAGAAGCACTGACCTTGGATTAGCTTGAAGAAAAGGATTTGCCAGGATCTTTTCTCTCTTCAGGCCAATTAAAACATGACTATTTTTTTTCTCTCACAACTCCATATACTGAGTCTTGATTTCATTCACTCCTCCCACCCCTATTTTCCATAATTGCTATCCTTCCTTGCATTGCTTGGACCAAAATGCCCATGAGGAAGAGTTGTCTTCCCTACCAAAAAAAAAATGCTTCTAGGCCCTGGCCAGGTATCACAGTTGGTTGGAGCATTGTCTCAACATACCAAGGTTGTGGGTTTGATCCTCACTCAGGACACATACAAAGAATCAATTAATAAATGCATAAATAAGTGGAACAACAAATAAACATTTCTCTCTCTAAAATCAATACACTGTTAAAAAGATTCCTGGCTGGTGTGGCTTACTTGATTGAGCACTGGCTTGTGAATCAAAGGGTCACTGGTTTGATTCCCAGTGGGGGCACATGCCTGTGTTGCAGGCCAGGTCCCCAGTAGGGGGGTGCACAAGAGGCAACCACATATTGCTATTTCTCACCCTCTCTTTCTCTCTCCCTTCCCCTCGCTCTAAAAATAAATAAATAAAAATTTAAAAAGAGAAAAGAAAAAGAAAAGAATTGCTTAAAGAAATGCTTATAGTCTTCTGGTCGAGGTAGTGGCATAGGTAAATGCAGTACTTGCATCCTCCCATAACCACATCAGAATTACAACTGAAGTATAGAACAATCATCATTCAGAACTATCTAAAGCCCTACAACTAGGGATTTAAAGAAGAAGCCACATCAAGATTGGTAGGAGGGGTGGAGACATGGAATAGGCTGGTCGCACATTCGTGTGGTGGATAATCTTGGCTACAGAGGTCGCCTCTGAGGAGAAGGGATCCAGTCCCACACCAGGCCCCCAGCCCAGGGTTCCAGTGCCAGGAAGAGAAGTTCCCCATAACTTCTGGATGTAGAAACCAGCAAGGATTGGGGCTGAGTGAGACGGAGGGTTTCTGGGGCCCCAGGCAGTTCCTATTAAGGGCCCTTGCATGTATTTACTTGGATTCACTCTCTCTGAGCTCCAGCACTGGGGCAGCAGCTTGAAAGGCACCAGGGACATATAGAGAGGAACTGAATTGTCTGACATCATGGCAAGAGCTAGGGGGTCAGTATTCTGCTAGACAAAAGTGCTGGCAGAGGCCATTGTTCCTTTTCTAAGACCCCCCGTCCACCTCCCCCCGCCCACAAACATGCATACAGAGCTGGCAAGCAAGCACCATATCTGAGTCTCCATCAACTAAGCTCACACTATTCACTCTGCCCTGGTGATTCCCTGAGACCTCGCCCCACCAAACCTGTGGGCCCAACCAAGCTGTTTCCAGTGTCTTTTTCATAAGAATGGCCTGTCTTGGCTCATGCTTCAGATTTCCCTAAATGTTTCAGAAAAGCAGCATCTGTCCTCAGCATGTCCTGTACCTATAATAAGAGGTCCCATGCCTGGCACTAGCAACAGCTGGCTTTGGTTCACAGCTAGGCCTTGCCTGGGCACCTCCAAGCCCAACACAAGTAGCAGCCATCTGCAGCTCACTTTGTAGCTCATGCCAGGTTGCCCCAGGCAAAACATAAGTGGCAGCTGACTTTGACATGCACCTCTTGAGAGTCCTCAGTCAGCGCACCCAATGGACAGCTTCAGACCATGTTAAAGCACTACCACCCAACCACCTCCACAGTGAAACACTGAAGGGGTGGACTCAGCAGGCAAGAGAGCCCCAATGAAGTAAGTCCTCTTTGTGGGGTGGGCTCTGCACAGCTGACCCTCACCAGTGATCAGTAGTCATAGGCAATCCTCGTATCTTATCGGCCCAGGGGTAAGTCCTTTCCATTGATCTGTGAACAGCAAACAAGGTTCAACTACAACAGTAGGGTGTACACAGCCCACACGGAGTTGGGGGGTGGGGGGTGAACTTGGTGTAGCCAGCTTGGGTTATTGGAGAGGCTGTGCCAAGGGACCCTACGGAACACTTACTACAATAGGCCACTCTACCAAACCCAGGAGACATAGTAGCTCTACTTAATACATAGAAACAAACAAGGAGGCTGCCAAAATGAGGAGACAAAGAAACATGTCCCAAATGAAAGAACAGAACTCCAGAAAAAGAATTTTTTTTCAAAATGGAGACAAGCAATCTACTAGATGCAGAATTCAAAATGCTGGTTATAAGGATGCTCAATGAACTCAGCGAGAACTTCAACAGCATAAAAAAGCATATGGAAACAATAAAAAAAGAACCAGTCAGAAATGAAAGACATATTAACTGAAATGAGAAATAATATACAGGGAATTAACAGGACAGTAGTTGAAGCTGAGAATCAAATCAGTAATTTGGAATATAAGGAAGCAAAAAACACCCAATCAGAAAAACAACAACAAAACAGAATTTTTTAAAATGAGGATAATATAAGGAGCCTCTGGGACAACTTCAAGTGTACCAACACTTGCAGCGTAGGGGTACGAGAAGAGAGAAAACAAGAGATAGAAAACCTATTTGAAAAAAAATAATGGCAGAAAACTTCATTAATCTGGTGAAGAAAATAGACATACAAGTCCAGGAAATACAGAGACTCCCAAACAAGAACCCAAAAAGGCCCACAGCAAGACATCATGATGAAAATGCGAAAGATTAAAGACAAAGAGAGAATATTAAAAGCAGCAAGAGAAGGGCAGTTAAACTCCCTACAAGGGAGCTCCCATAAGACTGTTAGCTGACTTCTCAAAAGGAACTTTGCGGGCCAGAAGGGATTGGCAAGAAATATTCAAAGTGATCAAAATCAAGGACTTACATCCAAGATTACTCTATCCAGCAAAGCTGTCATTTAGAATCAAAGGACATATAAAGAGCTTCCCAGGCAAGGCAAAGCTAAAGGAATTCATCACCATGAAACCATATTCCATGAAATGTTAAAGGGTCTTCTAGAAGAAAAAGGAGGAGGAAGAAGAGGGAGAGGGGAGGGGGTAGAGGGGGAGGAGCAGAAAGTATGAACAATAAAATGGCAATAGATACATATTGATCAACAATTGAATCTGAAAAACAAAATAAGCTATCACGCAGAATAGAAACAGGCTCTTAGATACAGGGAACATTTTGACAGATGGGAGGGAGGTTGGGGGAATGTGTGAAACAGTGAAAGGACTAAGAAGTACAAGTTGGTTGTTAAGCAATAACAACCAGGGATGTAAAGCATAAGGAATATAGTCAATAATAATATTCTATCAACTATGTATGGTGTCAAATGGGTACAAGAATAGTTGGGATGATCATTTAGTAAGTTATATAATGCCTAATCACTGGGGTAGACACCAGAAACTAATATAATATTGTATGTCAACCATAATTGAAAAAGAAAAATGATTTAAATAAAAAAGAGAAATGCTTCTGTTCTCATTTGATGTCAAATAAAATATAAAATTAAAGAGGTTTGGTAACACATATATAAGTCTAATTCCTTGACTCATGCCACGAGGAACCAGTGATATTCCCACCTAAACATTGGTGATATATGCTTCATATTGCTATTTAAATATCCATAAAGAGCATATTTCTCTTTGTTCCTTCCACCCCCGTCCTTCACCCTCCAGCTTCCCAATGCATCCTAACCTTCCATTTCACCATACAAACCACTAGAATAGTGATTTGAGATGGTGTGAGTCAGGTGAGGCCCTTCCACAGACACCTTTGACTTCTGTAAAGAATGGTGTTGATGTGGCTACAACCACCTCTTCCCTCTCCCTTCTCCCCATTCAAGTCACTTATTTTGAATGTCTGGATGTGTTATTTTCAAAGAAAAGAGACTGTAGCAGATTCTGCACATGACATTCTTCCAAGGTGCTTCAAATTCTCTATAAAAAGCGAAGCTGTCACTTGATGTTATCAGGACCACAAGCCAAATTGGTGTAGCTGACAGAGTTTTTATTGGTTCTGTTTTTGCAATAGCCTGTCTTACTATGAAGACAAATGGGAGAACTCTGCCTTCATGCTGGCTTTGTTTTACAGTTCTTAGATGTGTAACACAAATGAATGGTTTTGAGCTGTTTCCAACCTATAGTGATGGGTGTCATTTTCTTGGACACTACTCAGAATCTGTGACTGAGCAGCGTTGTAATGATTCCAAGGCGAGCTGTCCTGGAACAAGCTTTGGACTCTGTGAGTCACCACTGGAACGCAGCAATTCTAGTTCTGACCCCCTAACTGATGTGTGACCTTGGATAGGTCCTTCAATGCTTTTGGTCCCCAGTTTACTCATCTATAAAAAGAGAGAGGAGGCCTGGATGAGCTCTAAATCCTTTCCGGCTCTTTCGTTTTATTACTTAATAAATGAATCACAAAAGTCACAAAAACATCCCAATTAGAGCAATCAAGAAAAAGAACTGCGATTCTGTTTTATACGGTGTTAAAGATTCCCTTTGGACTTTTGAGTCTTTTAACGACTCAGTATGTGTACCTCTGAAACTCTATTAGAACCCTGTAAAATATTTTTTAAAATTGATTTTGGGCCAGTATGAAATCCTGCATCTTATTATCTGAGTCTCAGATTCTGAATTCTAAGAAGGTCTATTTTAAATGGTATATTTTTCTTGCAGCAATTGTTAAGTGTTCAGATTTTATGATGTTTTAACATTCATAGTCATTCATTATCTAAACACTTAAATAATACAGTGAGTGTGTGAGGTTAATAAGTAGAATGGAATTAATTCTGGGTTTGATTTCATCTGCTGAATCTAATGGAAGACCTCTCATACCTGTTTTTTTTTTTTTTTTAAGATTTTATTTATTTTTAGAGAGAGGAGAAGGGAGGGAGGAGGGAAAGGAACATCAGTCGGTTGCCTCTCACATGTCCTCAGTGGGGACCTGGCCTGCAACCCAGGCATGTGCCATGCCTGGAAACCAAATTGGTGACCTTTAGGTTTGTAGGATGATACTCAACTTACTGACCCACACCAGCCAGGGCTCATACCTGTTCTTTCCTCCGCAAAACAGTTAAGGCAAAGGGACTTGGAAAATCTCCAACACAGCTCAGGTCCTTAACTCTTTGTGACTTTGGGGCAGGAAAAAATGTTGCTTCTGTGTCCTCATCCCCAAGCTTAACAACTGTAAAGCTGTGGTGACATTTCACATGAAATCTATTCATTGTCACTATATTTTTGAGTGTTTAAAATATTTACCATACTAATTTCTTACTTTTCAAACAGGAAATTTTCCCACCTGTAGAATGTTCATAATTCCTAATCACGTTTTAATGGTATATTACATTTATTTGATTGATTTTATAATGCTCCAAGAAGGACTAATGGGAAAAGAAGGCTTCAGGACACAGTGATATTTCATAATCCAGTTGCATCTAAGGCAAAAGGCAGCCCAATTCAAGCTGGTGCTCCACACTACATTTGCCTGTTTAAGATTATGTGATGTCACACACAGGTTCTTAGAAGCCTGCATCCTTTTGGTCAAGTCATTCTTCCATTGAACAAGACGCTCTCTCTCTCCTACCTTCCCATTGCTGGCTCCACCACCCCCCTCCTAAGTACACACTAACACTTGGACTACCTTTCCCAAAACATATACTTAAGAGCTTTATTTACTGATTGCTTTGCTGCACTCCAAATGGCCCCACATTTTGTCAATGAAAGAGTGTAAATCATGCCTTACATAGGATACAGTAGGATGTGATGTTTAGAGGAAGAAAAATATGCTTCCTTATAGAAGCACCAGGCACTTTACCCATCTGGATTGGAGAGAAAAGTTTCAGTCATTCATCCTGATGTTTTGTCTACGTAGTACCAAACATCTGGAACTGGGGTGACAGACTGAATTTTTCACTTCACATCCAGATGTTTTCGCATTATGCTGAAACAACTTAAGGAAGTCAGCTATATTTTTTAGAATTTAAAAAGTAAAAGCATAAAAGTTATATCAATTTTATTTCAGTTTTGAGATGGAAAAGGTGAATAAAATAGAAACAAACATTTGGTTGATTCTTTACGCAATATGCTAGTTTTTTAAAAAGCCACACATTTTTTAACTCAAGTATAAGAATTCAAAGAATTATGAAATACTGTCACTAAATGCAATGATTTAGGCTATTGTTCAACCGTTGAAATGCTCAGATTCCACATATTCAGGTAAGACTTTGGTAGTGAAAAGAAATCATTCTCAAAAATAGTTGCTTTATTGCTTGAGCAATGAGTTTCATTCCAAGTGACTCTATGAGTATATTTATTCTTTTTGCGCAAATGAGAATGTATGATCAACAGATTATTGAGGCTCTAACAGAATTTGCAAGACTTTTCAGACCTTGGGAGATGCATTTTTGAGAAATGTTTTTAATGATTCACAGTGGAAAATAAGGTTGCATCCACTACAGCTACCTTGAGCATTTATCACAAGAACACAAGCAGGAAGGCATGTTTAAACATTCCACGACACAACCGTTTGGAAAAAAAACTCCAAACTTCGTATGAACTCTTTCTCTTTTTCTCTCACATTAAATGGAGTTGGGTCTAACACTTGTTAGAAGACATGTTCAGAACACATTTCTTGTATTAGAAGACATAGCATTTGATCTGGCTGTCAACTGCCAACAGGCTTTTTGGACACTTCTATACCATGAAAATCCAATATATTTTTCATTATTTCCACAAAAACATATAGAGTGTGTACCTTACACATAACAAACAGTATTATTGAACCAGCCTGGTGCAGTGTTTTTGCTGACTCAGCACATGGTTTCTCTTTTCCAGATTACTAAAACAACTCTTCTCTGGGGTAAAGCCTTCACAGAAAGCAAAGGGAACAGAAATACAGAGGGGCCTTATTTTCACTCTCAATTATACCAAGTCCAAAGGCAAATGCAAAATCAAACCCAACTTTTCCATACTTACAGAATAAAAAAGACCTCCCCCTCGTGCCTTGTCTCCCACCACAGCATTTGAGGGAGTCACATTAAGTTGGAACACAGCTTGTTCTTCACCCATGGATTTGCACCAGGACTCTTGGGGCAGGATTCCAGTTGTGCAGGTTACTAATGTGGGTTTTTTTCCCCCCTCTGTGTATATATTTTAAGCAAGGCAGGTCAATCTCATTTTATAAACTTGCACCAGCAAACGTTTCTTAAGAAGCTGCAGATCCCAGCCATTGCAAAGACACTTGTAGGGCCTGTGGTGACCTGTGGTCACAGCACTTTGTCCACCTTCTCTGTCTGATTCAGCACTGGAGCCTTCAGAGATTTAGGGTTTTGTGTGTATGTGGACGACAATGGCAATGGCCTGTTCCTATACACATCGTATGTTCTCAACGTTGGATTCTCTGTCCCCCGACACACTCAGCCATCTGGTGCCGTGGGAATCGCTGGGCTGCTGGGTAGCTCTCAGAACAGGGTCAGGCAGAAGAATATTATGAACCTCCGGTCTCCCCAAAGCCTCCCACCTCCCCTGGCTTTGCCTCCCCCATGACCGGCTGGCTAATCAATGCAAATGTCGTAGGAGGCCAGGCCCGCAATTGGCATTCCAGAGTGCAGACCACCAGCCGAGCTTTAAATAAGTGCAGATGTGACAGGCAGGAGACCCTGGGAGGGCCGCCTCCCGCACCTCCCTCCCAGGGCAGACCGATGCACAGCGCCACGGGCCTTGGCTGTGCGCGCAGGGCTCCCGCGGAGGCAGGGGCAAGTATGTCCCAGAAGAGCGCTCACGAAGTAACCCCTGAGGGACTAGAATCACCCCTCAACCCGGCTTTGTGGGCAGTACGGGGGTGGCGTGAGTCCCGCTGTCCAAAACTTGCTAGGCCCCGCTGCTTCGTCCCTACAGGGCTGGAGAGGAAGCCACCCTCGCCGCCAGCCGTGGCCTCCAAGGGCCCGACTGCCGGTCCCTGCCCGGGAAATCCCAAACCCGGCTGGCGGGTCCGCTGCGGAGGCTTAGCTCTTCCAGTGCAGGGCCTGGCCTGCCCGAGACCCCCGCCGAGTCTGGACCTTCTGCCATGCCTACCCCCACCCCACGCGGGAATACACCTTCCCTGCCCCGATCCAGCCTGGAGGCTCGGCGCCGAAGCGGTGCTAGAGACGCCCCAGGCTGGGGTCTGCAGGGTGAGGGCGGAGGCGGAGGGACAGGTCAACCGCGGGTCAGTCCCCAGGCCGCGGTGAAGGCTGAGCGGCGCTGCCCCGGAGCGAGATGCGGCGTGGGAGCAGAAGGCTCGGGGCAGCCCCATCCCCGCAGACGGCCCGCGGACCCCGCGACCCGCAGACCCCGCCCTGGCCCCGATTACGGGCTCCGCGACCTTAAGGCTTAGGGGGAAACTGAGAGGGGAAGGAGAGGGAATTAAGGAGCCTTGCGCATTCTTTGGTGTTTCGTCCGCCCTGTGCCCGATTCCGAATTTATTCACAACCATTCTTCCCCAACACCGTCTGTCGGGGAGCTCCACTAACCCCGTCCGGTCCCGGGGCTTCCAGCCGCGAGGCCACCCTCGCTTACGGTCTCGCCCTCCAACCCGGGCCCTTCGAGTCCGAGCAAACCCCTTTCCGCCTAATCCCCCCTTCCTCTGCGGGCGGGTGGCCAGGAGTGTGGCGGAGGTCGGAGCTTCGGACCACTTGGCGGCTGCCCATCTCCGCCGCCGGACCAAGGGCCCAGGCCAAACCCCCACAACACCCTCGCCCCAAACCACCCAGCTCCGGGCGTTGCCGTGGATTGAGGTACCAACTGCGCCCGCCCCCGCGCCCTGTAGCTGCGGGAGCGGCTCCCTTAGGAAACCTGCAGCCCGGGAAGGCCGGCCTGTCGCAGCGCCGGGTGCAGGGCCTTATCCACGGAGCCACCCTGCAGCCCAGCCCCGCTGCGCCGGACCATCCCATTGGCTTCCAACGCCTCCGAGAATCGCGTTTCGGATCCTACTCTCCGCCCCGCGCCCCAGCGCCTCTGGACACCCCATCGGCCGCTGGGCATGCTTCGCAGAAGCCCGCGCAGAGACCGCCCGCCACAGCCCGGGGGTTGTCAGCATTACCGCGCGCCGTCGGCCGGCCCCGGGCGTCCGTCCTGCCCTCCCCGCTGCGCGCGGCGAGAAGGGCTACAGTACCAGCAACACCCAACCCTCGGCGCTCCAGCCCCGCAGTGCCGAGAGCCACGTGCACCGAACGGGCTCCGCACCGGCCCGGGTCCCAGCTGCCTCCGGCGCGGGAAGGAGCCTCCGCGCCGCCGCCGCCAGCGCCGCGCCCGCTGCAGCCGCCCGCCGGCACCTGCACCCTCCTCTCTCGCTTGCTTTTCCATTCGCGCGTAGTAATGCCACGAACTTAAAAAAAAAAAATTTTTTTTTCCCCCAGAGTCAGGCATGAAATGGGGATACGACAATCCGAGCGCTGAGGCACAGAAACACAAACTGGGCCAGAGCGACCTTGCTTGGCGCAGAGGCTCACTCACCTAAGCCGGAGAGGCGGCGGCAGTGAGTGTGCGGAAAGGGAAGCGACACTTAAAAGACAGAATGATAAACAGCTACAAATTATATTGAAAACCATTCAAAGCCTTAATTCTTGTTTGCCGACCTGGCCTAATCGAAATGCTAATTGTAAGCAAAAACGAAAACTTGAATTTATTGTTGCAAGTCCTGTTAAAAGAGGCCAACGGGAGTAGGTAGGAGACACATGGCAGTCAAGATAGGTGACATGACTACTGTACAATAATTTTCAGAGACGTTCTCATGAGTTCTTGTAGTACTTTTTAAAGTGCAAAATTTAGCTAAACAACCTTCCGAATAGCAAACAATCCAAGTAGTATGGTTACTTTCCTAATGTAAAAATTCTTCGCGATGTGTCGCCTAAAACAGAATTCACAAGGTTTCTGATTGTGTAACATAAACAGCGAACATAACCAGGCTAAAGAACTGTAAAGTCCCCTTATGTAAATACCTAATTCCATCATTCAAAAATAGTTGTTAGCTTGTAGAGTAGGTAAGTCTAAATCACAGGGCCAAGCTTAGCTGCCCTTTCATGAATAATATCTCAACTTTGCTCCGATCCCCAAGAAGACGAACTGCAATGTCAGTATTTTGTTCTTCCGAGGGAATAAATTGTCCTTTTCAGCCGTCTGAGGTGCTCAGGAATGAGATGTGCTAAGCATTCATATGAGGATATTTTGGGAGATGGTGCAGGTGTGGGCTGACTTAAATTACTTGCTTTTGTGTTTTTCTAAAAGGTCAAATTGTAGGATCTGGTTTTAGGGAAGGCAGAGAGAATAAGATTTCCTGACATGAGTTAAAATGCCCCTGTGCCCAGCCTCAGATGGAGGAGATAATACAAACCTGATAAGACATTTAGCTGAGGCATCCTGAAAAATGTGCCTATCAGCATGCATGTCATCAATCAAAAATTATTTAATATTTGCATTCAATTAACCAAATGACTCCACCATTTGGAGAATCTTCACGAAAAAGCAATTAGTGAAATGATCAGTAAAATCTTCCACACTCTCTCACTCATTTAATGGTAAATTACTGAGCAATGCTTTAACTTGTAGGAATATTTAATAGCCTGGGAAACAGTGGGGCAGTTAAAAATGGAGTCCAAGAATTTCACAGTTTAATTTTCTAAACTAGTTGAAAATACTAACAGAATTACTCAAGGGGTTTTTTAGAAATCATTTTGGAACAAAGGCTAAACTTAGGGAACAAATCAGAACAGCCCTAACATCTAAAGACATAAATAAATTGTGTATATGGTTTCTTGAATGATTTCCTATATAAAACAGCTTAATGACATTTTAAAAAGCCTCTGCTTCATTAAACATATAAAATTGGCTATATTAATATATATATTTTTGTCTTATGTAACTAGAATTCCTTACATACCAACATAAGAAACTAACAGCTATGTTGGCTATATTCCCTAAGTATCAGTAATTTAAATTCCCTGAATATAATTGACCTCATTAGGTTGAATCATAGGACATAAATGCTACTGGGGAAACTCTTTGTATACAATTATGTAGATCAGTAGTAGTTTTTAAGTCACTATTAACTAGACATATAAATTTTCTGGGTTGAAGGAGAGACTGTAAATCTATCTTATATAATTTTGTAGCCATCTTTTAAAATGAGATAAATTATAGCATATAAACATCTTTGGGACTGGTTTTATTATAAGGAAATAATTTTCTTTGCTGTCAGAGATGCCCATGAGGGCAAATTTTTATTATATATTTGAGAGCTGTTAAATTTGATGATTAAATGCAAAATTTCAAATCATTTCTCAGAAAAGTTCTCAGACTATTCATAGTATTGTACTTCTGAGAAATGTATTTAAAAATACAAAATACGTGACATTAATATTGAATTAATGTGAATAATTAATATTGAATTAATAGGAAAATAACGAGGAATCTGTACATGGAACAGAAAATATATGCAAATGAAAACGAAAGACTGAGGTCCAGGTGAAGGAGGACATTTAAAATTATGGTTGACAGAAAAATACTGTGTTTTACTAACAATTCATGTAGCATTTTCTCTCTTAAGATCTGCTTTTTACAAGGACGAAATTGCTCAGGGATCCTTTCACCAACCTCCCACAACTTCAGCTGTGTGTACATGGTATGTGTGTATATGCGTGCATTTCATTTTCCACTCACCTTTGCAAGGCAAAGAAATAAAGGAAGAATGAAAATCTTGAGCTACTCTGACACACATAAGGACTTATAGTTTATTAATCGAGAATTTAGCTTATCCCCTCTGCTATTCATCTGAAATTAATTAACTGTGTAGAATTACAAGGTGGGTGTATCCGAGACAGCAGGCCCTGCTCGGACTAATCAAAAGGGCACATGTTGAATGAGCACAATTTAGTTAAGGTTAATCCAGTGGAGATGATACCGCCCTGGTCTTAATTACTCTAGGTGATAGATTGTGGAATGGGAAAGTAGGAAGGAAGGGAAATTCGGTCCTACTGAATACCAGGATTTTCTAATTTAATTTAGCTCTCTGTTTTCACAGACGCAAACAGTTTCCATTCAGAGGGTAGGACCACTCTGTCTAGGTTCTTTTTTAAGGTGGGTAAAACAAACAAAAAAAAATTGCATGTGTATTTGTAAGAAAAATAAATAGAAAAAAAATGAAGTTTTCAAAGGGGTTGGTGATAATGTGCCTTTCATTGCAGACAATTCAGTTCAGAATTTTATCACAGCTCAGTGAATTCTTTGTGATTTCTGCTGGGAGTGGGTTACTTTTTTGTACTTTCTTCTGCGTGCCAAGTCTGACCAATGTGTTGAAATAAACAGACATTTCTGTACCTATAAGATTATATTAATGAAATGAATGTTTATGTATTGTTAAAATATTAATAAGTACATAGCTAACCACCATGGATGAATTGCGCAATTTAAATAATGTTGAGCAAAAGACGCACACGTAAGAATACGTACTTTATGACTCCATTTATATAAAGCTCAAACACAATCAATAGAAATCTATAATGTTACAACTCATGATAGCAATTACCCTCAGAGGAAAAGTCTGCAACTGGAACACAAAAAGAGGGGCTTCTGAGGACACTTATAATGTTCTGTGTCCTAACCTGGGTGCTAGTTCCCCAGGTGTGTCCACTTTATGAAAATTCATTGAGCTTATGAATCTGTGAACTTATAATTTGTGCATTTTTGTTTATGTGGTTTATTTCAATGAAACATTTACTTTATAAAATGAAGATGAATAAGAGAAAAAAAAGCACTAACAAGTAAGGAAATGGGAGTGTGGGGCAAGACATTTTTAAAAGGCAGGGCTGAGGGCTGAGGATATAATTCCAAAAGAGAAAAATGCATTAAAGTACATAGCAAAATATTGTTAACAAGGTCTTCATGTGTTCACTTTGTCACCCTAATATCTGCACACTGACAAACATTCTTCAGTATCCAAGTTCCACCAAATATCTGGATCTTTCTTATTTCTTTTGCGTATATGAAGGACCAAGTCTGATTAGGGTTTTTAAAAATCTTATTCTTTGTTATTATTTAATGTGTAACCACCTATCTCCACCTCCCTCAAAAAAGCTCATTTTCCCCTTCTTCATGCAATAGAAAATAGTAAGATGATTTCCTTGTTTTTGGTTTTGTGATATATTTTCTGTTCGGTGGCGGGGGGGGGGGCATGTATCTGTTTCTGATTTATTAGCATTTGATTCCCTAGTTTCCTGCCATTGATCAAGCCTAATACTTGGCTCAACTGATGAGTTTTATATGAAAACTGATATTTCAGGAAGACGGAAGGTTGAATCCATTTTTAATATTTTTCCCCTTCATCTCTTTCAGAGTTTGACGTACACTGGAGACACCTAGCAAAGCCCAAAACTATATTCTTTTTCACCACATCTCCCTGGTCTAAAACTTTCTGGAAGTCAAACACATATTTATCAATAGAAGAGATGTTTGTCCAGTGTCACTCACATCCTGTCAACTGTATATACATTTACACCCTCTCGCCAAAACATGCCTTCACCCTGCTGCTGACCGGCTGTCCGCCGTTCAATCTCCAGTGAAGTCACGGTGAGTAAGGTCAACTCCTTGGAAACATCTGTATTTGATCAGTTTGCGCAAAACAGGGGCCTTCCCTGAAGTCCGCTGCGACAATAGTTGATTCACCGCCACTGCCAGAGCCTCCCTCAGGAAAGCCTTTTTCCCCTCTGAGATGGTACAGCCATTGTCCAGACTCAGCTCTACTCTGATGAGCTCAGGGTACTTGCAGTTCCACACGTTCCAAGCTGGCAGGCAACACACTGGGGGAGAATTTCCCTTCCTCAGCTGGAAGATGTTGGTCTAGTTCTTGCTATAGGTAGGACAATCTGTGCTTCTTTATCTATTTTGGTTCTGGTAAACAGTAACAAATGGAATCAGATTAGAAAGTCGGCAGCATGTTGACTGTATTTTGGCCATTCTAGACCCTGATAGGGTCAGTTCTGTGCTCCCTTGTGCACATCCGTGGAGGATTAGCATTAGCCCCTGTGTCTATTTTCTTTTTTTTCTTCTCTTTTCTTTCTCTCTTTTTTTGATCATATTTTCAGCATTGCATCAACATGTTTTTCCATGGAAAATCTAAAGACCAACTCTACAGCTCTTTTTCTTTAAAGCAAAAAAGTAATTTTTAGGATAGTCTGATAGCCCTAGATGGTATTTTGATAGGCAGAATATGCATTTAATTCCCCTCCATAACATGACAATTTCAATACAAAAAAAAATTGATGAAAAGTCTAGTGTAAACTTTCAAATTAAACAGCAACCTGAAGACAGCATGAAAGAAGTTTCTTTAAAGTTTGAGGCATCATTAAATTCATTCTACTGGTAGAGCTTTTAGAAAATCCCCCATCAAGTGTTTACAAAATTGTTGACTGCGTTTTAAAGATATTCAAGTCTGACTGTCCTTATTTATTAAAGAAGGTGGAGCAAGAAGTTGAAAAGGCTAATTAATCAGCTGCCTTTTCACTAATGGGCTTCTGCATGCAATAAGTATCAAGTGGGAAGCAAGAGACCCAGAAGACAGCCCTGTTCTTCAGGAGCTTCGGAGCTGTTAAGGGACAAGGCGAAAATACGTGAAAATGTAAATAACAGAAAAAAGCCAGAAGTCTTAGGAAGTCAGTATGTGGTACAGCGACTAATGTGCAAGTCATCCCTCCTTTGCTCATAGTAAAAGCACATCAAAACTCATTCTTGGTTTAAGGCGGATGCATCTGTTTGTGGTCCCATCTCCCATCTCAGTCCTATCACCCCTGTCTTCAGCTGTGCTCGGCTCAGACAAACCTGAATTAAAATCCCAGCACTTTTGGAGTTTAGGGCAAGTTACTGAACCTCTTTGTGCCTTAGGTTCCTCACCTGTGAATAACAGTACTACCTCACCAGGCAGGTTGTTAAGTGACACATTGTCTGCAACGTGCTCAAAGCAACACCTGGTGCAACAGCGTGCTCAGCACAGTCAGCTATGACTGGTGTATAGATTCCTGGCGTTCCTATCCCTCCCACATCAGCCAGCCATGTTGTCTATGATATCTAATGATTCAGTTCAGATAACAAGGAATTGTATTGAAATACTTCAGTAACTTCCCTTTTTTTTAAATGTTCACTGCTTAGGAGTCTACTGGCTCTCCCAAGCAACCCGATTCAACAGGGATGGAAATTTTTGGTGATTCAGATCACCATGTTTTTCCCTAAGTGCAAAATCACACACTGTATAAATAAAGGAACAGCTTTTTCCACCGCAATAGGGTGAACTTTTAAAGGTCTTGCCATGGGTGTAGAAATCCTTCTTGACACCAAGACCAATGCTGGTCCCAAATGTCAATATTCTGAAAAACCTGACCTTTATGCATAGTTTTCACTGGCTTTGTGCAAGTGACTCAAATGCTTTTCCTTATCCCACCCTAGTCCCACATGTGAGCAATTTTTTTTCTTATATCTGCTTCTGTATTGCCTGACGGCCAAAGGACCCCACCACCTTCTCTGTCTGGTGATCCCCCTTCTGCCTGCTGAGGCAGGGCCTCCTCCTTGGGCTCACTATTTCCATGTCTTCTGGGTCCACCTCTGGCTCTTTGAAACACTGTGCATCTCCTGCCCTGCCGCTGGCCACGACGCCTCAGAAGCTTTCTTCTCCATGCAACCCAAGCTACTCCACTTTTGCTCCCTCTTGGCCACCCAGGTCTCCTGCAGCATTAGTCTCAGTGTCCACTGTCTTTGGCGTAAAATCTAGTTGTCACTTTTAGGGTCATGAGCATTGGCCCTCCTGAGAGCTCTTCTTTCAAAATCAAACTTTCCCAAGTTTCTTTCTTTGCTTTTCTCCCCAAATCAAGCTCAGTGTATCTTTGACTTTTGTTCTGTCTCCCTTCTCTGGCTTTCCTTGTGCATGATATTAATACTTCTCTGTCCTTGAGTGGAGCGGCGGCAGGGGGAGGCGGTGCTACAGGGTGTGAGGAAGGAGAGGTTAGAGTCATGACTCCTACCCTCCCTCGGTTTGTCATGTCTTCTTTCTTCTACTGACCCAGTAAGACAATTCTGGAGCCTGCCATAACCTCCTCCTTCATAATTCTTCTGGAACATCTTCTTAACCCCACCTACCTGCCTGCCAACATCATCCAAAAGCACAGTATGTTCCAGGAGAGCATGTTGACATTGTTCCTTCTCTAGGTTTGAAAACCCCTTCACTTTTTTTGTCATGCCTACAGGGATGTTTCTTGACCAAACTGTGCCTTATTCTGTTCTTTACAGAACCAGGCATGTTACTGTCATTGGATTAAAAGTCTCATTCAATTCTGTTAAATCTAATTAATTTAAAAGGTAAAGATGGTTTGAGGTTGCTCTGAGCAGTGAGAGAAAAAGAAAAAGGATGCCACATTCCTGCCTTTATGATGGAAAATGAACCCACATGAAAGAAAGCAAGAGCGTTGAAAGATGTGTGATTGAGGGAGGAGCTAGGGTGTCCAGCCTTAGAGGTAGGAGCTGCCCTGGGAGAAGTCAAGGCTTGTTTATGTCTGAGAGGCTTTAGGGGATGGAAAAAAAAGTGTTTACAATGATGTCTACTTAGTTTAGTGTCTAATTTACTAATTTTCAAGTAATTAATATTTTGAGAATTCACACACCACTGAGTAATAGCTCAAAAACATAAACTTAACTAATTAAATTCCCCTAAGTGAACATTTTTACACACTTGAGCAATGAAAGTCTTCACCATTCTAATATATCAGGTTCTCCTAATTGCTGAAAACACTTTTTAAAAAATTGACAGTAATTTGCAGACACAAAACTCATCAGTTTACTTTAACTAAAACCTGTTACAAAAGGGTTAACACTATACACTTAAGTGTGATTCTCCGTTTTCTTTGTCATTATTCTAATTAACCTTTTTTGTTCTATCAAATATCTGTTTTTTAAAGGCATGGAAATATGTGATTTATTTTTTATTTAAATCATTTTTAACTTTTCAATTACAGTTGACATACATTATTATATTAGATTCAAGTGGATACCCCAGTGATTAGATATTATATAACTTACTAAGTGATCATCCCAATAAATCTCATACCCATCTGACACATATGTACTTATTCGAATATTATTGATTACATTCCCTGTGCTGTACTTTACATCCCCATGATTATACTGTAACAACTAATTTGTACTTCTTAATCCCGTCAGCTTTTTCATCCATCCCTCCAACTTCTCCCCCATCTGGCAACCATCAAAATGTTCTCTGTATCTATGACTCTGCTTTTGTTCTGCTTGTTCACTTTTTTGTTTTTTAAATTTAATTGTTGATAGATATGTATTTATTGCCATTTTATTGGTCATATGTTTTGTCCTTCTTCTTCTTAAAGAAGACCCTTTAACATTTCATGTAATACAGGTTTGGTAGTGATTAAATCCTGTAGCTTTTCCTTGGCTGGGAAGCATTTCATGTGTCCTTTGATTCTTAATGATAGCTTTGCTGGGTAGAGTAATATTGGTTGTAGGTTCTTACCTTTTTTGAGGTATATTTTATTAATTATGCTATTACAATTGTCCCATTTTTTTCTCACTTTTATTCCCCTCCACCCTGTATCCCCCCTCCCACCAGCATTACCCGCCTTTAGTTCATGTCCATGGATCATACATATAAGTTCTTTGGTTTCTCCATTTCCTATGCTATTCTTAACCTCCCCCTGTCTATTTTGTACCTACCAATTATGCTTTTTGTTCCCTCTATCTTTTCCCCTATTCTCCCCCGACTCTGTCCCCGTTGATAACCCTCCATGTGATCTCCATTTCTGTAATTCCATTCCTGTTCTAGTTGTTTGCTTAGTTTTGGTTTTTAGGTTCAGTTGTTGATAGTTGTGTTTGTTGTTATTTTACTGTTCATAGTTTTGATCTTCCCCTTTTTCTTAGATAAGTCCCTTTAATATTTCATATAATAAGGGCTTGGCGATGATGAACTCCCTTAACTTGACCTTATCTGGGAAGCACTTTATCTGCCCTTCCATTCTAAATGATAGCTCTGCTGGACAGAATAATCTTGATGTAGGTCCTTGCCTTTCATGACTTTGGATACGTCTTGCCAGCCCCTTCTTGCCTGCAAGGTTTCTTTTGAGAAATCAGCTGATAGCCTTATGGCAACTCTTTTGTAGGTAACTCTCTCCTTTTCTCTTGCTGCTTTTGAGATTCTCTTCTTGTCTTTCATCTTGGGTAATGTAATTATGATGTGCTTTGGTGTGTGCTTCCCTGGGTCCAACTTCTTTGGGACTATTTCCTTTGTCAGATAGGGGAAATTCTCCTTCATTATTTTTCAAATAAGTTTTCATTTACTTACTCTTCCTCTTCTCCTTCTGGCACCCCTATGATTTGGATGTGGAACCTTTAAAGTTGTCCCAGAGGTTCCTAAGCCTCTCCTCATTTTTTTGAATTCTTGTTTCTTCATTCTGTTCTGGCTGAAAGTTTATTTCTTCCTTCTGCTCCAAATCATTAATATGAGTCCCAGTTTCCTTCCCTTCGTTGCTGGTTCCCTGTATATTTTCCTTTATTTCACTTTGCATAGCCTTCACTTTTTCCTCTATTTTACAACCGTACTCAACCATTTCTGTGAGCATCCTGATTACCAATGTTTTGAACTCTGCATGTGATAGGTTGGCTATCTCTTTATTGCTTAGTTGTATTTTTTTCTGGAGTTTTGATTTGTTCTTTCATTTGGGCCATAGTTCTTTGTCTTGGAGCTCCTGTTATGTTGTAAGGAGCGGAGCCTTAGACATTTACCAAGGCAGGGCAACCCACATGGCTACATTGTGGCACTGTATGTGGGGGAGGGGTCAGGGAGGGAACTGTGCCACTTGTTCAGCTCTTGCCAAGCTTTCAGTCACTTTCCCCACTACCCACAAGCAAATTGGGCCTTTCTGATGCTGGTTCCTGGGTGGGTGGGTTTGTGTACATTCTGGGGCCTGGTGGGCCTCTCCAACAAACCCTTCTGTGAGGCTGGGAGTTTCTCCCGCCACTGCAACCCTCACAGATTTTCACAGTCAGAGGTTTTGAGGCTTTCTTTTCCTGCGCTGGAATCCTGGGTTGTGTGGTCTGTCTTGCTTTCCAGTTGTTCCTCCCAGTTTATCCACACACAAACACGGGACTGCTCAGTCTGCCAGCTGCCGCCTCACCTGCCCAGTCCTCCACCTACTGACTTGCCACGCGTCCTCTCCACTCCGGCTGCCTATCTCTGCCCCTCCTACTGGTCTGGATGAATGTTTCTTCTTTAGTTCCTTGGTTGTTGGACTTTCCATACAGTTTGATTTTCTGGAAGTTCTGATTGTTTTCTGTTTTTAAATTTGTTGTTGTCCTTCTTCTGGTTGTGTGAGGAAGCAAAGTGTATCTACCTATGCCTCCATTTTGGGCAGTGGTTGTAGGTCCTTAACTCTTCATCACTTTGAATAGTTCTTGCCAATGCCTTCTGGCCTGCAAAGTTTCTGTTGGGAAATCAGATGACAGTCTTACGGCAACTTCCTTGTAGGTACCTAATTGCTTTTCTCTTGCTGCCTTTGAGATTCTCTCTTTGTTTTTAACCTTTGGCATTTTAGTTATGAGGTGTCTTGGTGTGAGTCTCTTTGGGTTCATTTTGTTTGGGAATCTCTCCACTTCCTGGATTTGTGTATATATCTTCCTTCACCAGGTTAGGGAAGTTTTCCATCATTATTTTTTCAAATAAATATTCTGTTTCTTGCTCTCTCTCTCTTCTTCTGGCAACCACATGATGCAAATATTCATACACTTGAAGTTGTCCCAGAGGCTCCTTACATTATCCTCACTATCCTGTTTTTTGGATTCTTTTTTCTTTAGTTCTTGGTTCTCCACCTTGGGTATGATTTTGACTCAACTGCCCTAAAGAGTCAGAGTTTCTAAACCAACATAAGTTTTCAAATACAGGTGGATGGTTCTGATTCAAGACCGGGCACAAGTGAAGGGTATACTTTCCAAGGATAGTGTCCAGCCAGCCAGGCACTTTGTTACATGGGAACTTTATTTATTATATCAGAACTCTACAAATTATGGACTCTGACCAAACAGGTACTTTTTTTATTGACTTGATTTTATGTTTTTCCTCCAGTGATGCTTGTTCTGAATCTCTTACCTTATCCAAACTATAGACTTACAGAAATCAACTCTGTAACTGCCTCCTCTGAATGTTTTCTCTTTATAACAGGTATAAGCCTGTTTTACAATAGCTAGTTCTCAATGGGTCCTGTTCCAGTTCCATTTTAACTCAAATGTTTGGTAAATTTGGATAACCAAAATTATGAAACTGTCATATCGATGCTCATGCTTTACTAACTACAGGAGCTTAGGCAAGTCACTTTCCCTGAGCTCCAGGTTCCTATCCCACACTCTACCTCTGAAGTCCAGTCAGCGAGAACCATCTCTGATGCCTGGTTTCTAAGCAGCAGAATGTACATGACATATAGGGTCTGTCCAGAAAAAGTCCAGCCATTGTTAATATAACAAGAATTTTTTGTGTGACATTGATGTGACCTGGCAGCCAAGGAGAGTGGACTGGCATGCACATATGTGAATAGTGATGACTTCACTGTACTAGTCAATGGGGGCAGTAGATGCCATTGAGTGAGCATGTGTACTGTGTGGCTGTGGCATTCAAAATGACTGGGCTAGTAAAGGAATAAATCTGCATCATATTTTGCTTCAAGCTTGAACATTCCTCTGCAGAAACTATATGGATGATTCAGAGGACCACAGCTATGAGCAACTGGTGATTGGTAGCTTTGTCATGACAAACGTGCCCACTCATGCATCATGTTTCTTGCAGTTTTTTTTTGGCAAAACATCAAATCACCCAGGTGACTCAGCCTCCCTACAGTCCAGATTTGGCACCCTGCAAATTCTGGCTTTTCCCAAAACTAAAATCAACGTAGCAAAGTTGTGTTTACTCTCCTATCTGCTCTGCCCAAAGGTAGGAGGGGAAAGGTGCCACTATCGGTCCCAGAGGTGTATGAGTGCAAGGATTCTGCCACCTTTCCCTCTTCTTGTTCAGCCCCTGCCCTCCTGTTTCAGTTTTTATTGCTATGAAACCAATCTCTCCAATACACAATGGCTCAAAACAACCATTTGTTATCTCTATGACTCCTCTGTGGATTAGTTGGGTTCAGACAGGCAGTTCTGTTCCACATAATATCATCTGGGGATCACTCACTTTGGTGCATTCAGCTACTAGATGGGCCATGCTTGAAGGTCAAGGAAAGTTTCATGCATGTGTCTCGTGCCTCAGTGCTTCTCTATGTGTCCCTTCCTCTTGGTGGGCTTTCTTGCAACATAGTGGTTTAGGGTAACCAAACTTCTTACATGGCTGCTGGCTTCCAAGAGGGAAAGAACACAAGCTGCCTAAGAAGACCTGCATTTGGGAGTTTCAGAATGTCCTCTACATGGCATTCTATTGTTCAAGGCAAGTTACAAGGCCAGCCCAGATGAAATAGACCTGCCGTTGGGAGGAGCAGCATGGGCAGAAGAGGACTTGGTGGTAGCAATTTTTGAGGACTCTCTGCTCTGTCTCCTCCTGGTGCATGGTTGTGCATGCAACCTGCTGGAGGGATTAAAACAACAGCAGCAGCCGGCAAATAGACCTCAGAGCCAACACCAATCCCCATACCAGGTGTGAGAAGTTCCCATCTGTGGGCAACTGTAATAAATGCTGGCAGCCCTGCTCATTTTGACTCTTCATCACACACCTTTGGTTACTGCTCTTTCTTGAGTGTGAGTCTCTCCTCCACTAATTAGACCAAAATCTCCCAGGGGCAGGGACCACCTGTTCTCTCATATGCCTAACTATACCTTGAGTCACGCTAATCAGTTTTGAAGGAAGTTGTATTTGTACAAAAATCCATGCAGTCATATCTCGCGAGCACTAACTAGAGGTCTGCAGTTATAGCAGTAAGCAAGGTCCTCACATTCATGGAGCTTACATTATTATTGAATAACAATAATAATGACAGTAATCATATCTACTACATGTTGAGCATCTTTTGTCTCTCTGCCAGATGGTGTAGCTGATGCTCTACATATATTCATCCTCCTGACAACTCTAGGAAGAGAAGTTATTGTTTTTCCCTTTTGTCGAAGAAGAACCGAGGCTTTAACGAGTTTGTGTAATTTTTCCCAGGCCAGAGCCAGGCTCCAAAACCAAGACCACATGGCACCTAGGGGAGCCATAAGCTCTATTCTGTTACCAGCTAGATTGTGCCAATGCAATTCTCAATGCACAGTTTTCATTGATTCCAAGACTATCATGAAATTACCAAAACAAAGATACCAGACAAGCAGGTACAAGCATGCATGTGTGCGTGTGTACCTGTGTAAGAGAAGGCAGTTGACATAGGGAAACCTAACAACTCTAATATTATGAAGCAGTGGTTCTCAGTGTGGCCTGTGAGTCAAAAACTACCTGGATAACAATACTAAGATATTATTTGCTTTTTTCATTTCCATGCTCTCACAAGTATACATTGGAATTTTCCATGGACTATATGACGTGTGATATCACAACAAATTGCATGCAGAGGCATACATGAGAATCAAACGGACTTCTAATAAATCTGACATTTAAAAGATTTCCAAAAATGAAAAATAATGCTGGTTTCTCACTAGGTTTTGTTGTTCTTGTTTCTGAATATGTAGTTATTTTGCATAAAGTGTTATTTATGTTAATATATACTGAGTTTAATTGTCGTTTTCAAATGAATTAATAAACAAGTACTTTTAAATGTTCATAGTTTCAATTGCTAATTTTGAAATCATTGACAGATATAATTCAAATAAACAAAAGCTTATGGGAGTCCTCAGTCATTTCACGAGTGTGAAAAGGAGTCCTGAGACCAAAGAGTCTGAGAGCTGCTGCTGAGAGCTACAACTGCCGGGGTGGGGGCGGGGGGGGGGGGAACCTCTGGCTCCGTAGGAGAAGCTGGCAGTCCTTTGCCTGAGTTTCAGTAAGCATTTCAAAGATCTAAAGGAGATGGAATGAGATGCTCTGAGAGGAGAGAGCCCCTTGCAAAAACCGAACAGGATCTTGAATTCTCTCCCCACCCTGCAGCCTAGAAGCCCCAGCGGAAGTTCAAGGGTGAGGCGCGCTTTGCCCATTGCGAGTTTATGGCAGCAGTCCTTTGCTGCAGACTGAACCTCTCATGTGGACTATAGAGCCAACGCTTTAGAGAACGCTGCCCAGGTGGACAAGTGCCTGGCCCTGACATCCGAGGATGTCGGGTAAGGGCTGGTCTCCAAAGACCCAATCTCTACACACAGATTGGGTTCAGAAAACAGGCAAAGAAATATCTACTCATCAGCCTGGCTCTCTGGAAGCAGCTAACACCATGTCCCCACCCCTACTCCCATCCCAACCTCTGCCCAGATCTGTGAATGAGAACTGGGAGAACAGAGGCTTGTGAGCCAGGTGCTGCAAAGGAGGAAATACGTTGCAGCATCCAGCTCACTGCTGAGCTCCTGTCTTTACCTCCAGCATTCTGCATTTGGGGTAGACACCCCCACTGAGCAATTTGATCAGACCTCTGTACCACACAAGAGATAGCTGACATACTCAAAGTACCCAAATCAAATTAAGTCACATATTTAGTTCTTTCTAAAACTTCTTTTATGGTTGGGAAGATGTCAAGGAAGGTGTGCACAAAACATCTACACGAGCAGCCTGGTCTACACAGCCCAGCCTCACCAATTGGCCTTCAGTTAGAGGAGCCTGCAAATGAGCAGCCACATGGAACCAGCCCCAGGGTGACCAGGGAGATTGGCGGGAAGGCTGCAAGTTATGAAGCAGCTCACGCCTAACAGTGGGATTCTGGGCCCTGGGACGCACTGGATTAAGGTGAGTCCAGGGAAAAAAGAATTAGAGCCTCACTCCGTGAGGATGAATCATTGCTTCCTACAGAAGATGGACGCATAGTTCTCTTTCCTGTTTCCCTATGAGCACCTCTTTTCTTTATTTCTCTTCTTCTGTTATTTACTGGGTTCCTTTGTCTCCCACTCTTTCTGTTTTTAACACCATTTCTTCTTCATATATTCCCCTCTCCTTTCAGGACTTTGCCCTGCTGGAGACTCCAGAGAGCAGGAGGTCTACTGAGCTCATATCCTAATACAGACAACGATAGAGGGGGATGGGCAAAAAGGGGAGGCAGAATCAGAGTCAGCAAAGTGCCTTCAGTTTCAGAAAATGAGAAGTACGTGAATCTCATCTTGCATAGGTTTTCTTTAATTTGATTAGCATGATGATGTTACCTTTATGCAATCCAAACCATAAAGATGAATGTATCTGAATATTTAACATCATGCCACCACATTTTGTGTTGTTGACCATGCCTGTCTAAAAGGCTCTTCTTAAAACTACAAAAGAATCCATCTCTAATGGTGGAATCCCAGGCACTGAGACAGACTGGTATGAGGGATACTGGGATGGAAAAGAGCTATTCCAGCCCCTCTCCAGTTACACCAAATAGGCAACCATGTAGTCCAATTATGTAAAAGGCAGTCTG
Organism: Pteronotus mesoamericanus; assembly: GCF_021234165.1. NCBI lineage: Eukaryota > Metazoa > Chordata > Mammalia > Chiroptera > Mormoopidae > Pteronotus > Pteronotus mesoamericanus. The sequence goes on from NW_026555001.1 coordinate 2,207,272, forward strand.
CATCAACTTTTATCTGAATGCATTCATTTGTGAATGAAAATGACTTCGGGTGCATTATCCTCTCCAACTACACCTAGAGCTTTAAGGTTTATATTATTAATCTGTTTCTTAAAATCAAGTATTTCTCTAGCAAAAGATTACCTCTGAAGCCCCTCGGGCCCCATCCAGGAAGTGAGTTGTCTGGGTGACTTGGCTCCATGAGCAGAAGTGTAGAGCAGCATTCATTCATGCATGCATGCATGCAACACATAGAGACAGGGAAACTGGGGGCTTGCCAGGGGCCCGGAGGACAGGTGTTACCAGCTTCACAGTTGGGAGACTCCTAACTGGCAGGGTAAACTTTGGAACCACAACCAGAGTCCTCTCTGCCTTAAAACAAAGAATTAATTCCCAGAAAGGGAAAGGGCAAGAAGGAAAAAGGGAGTCTGTGGGCCCCACGCATCAGGTTATCCCTCAGAATGGTATCTCCAGCAACACCTCCCCTCCCTGGCTTTGCCTTCTAGAATTTGACAGAGAAGAGCTCTTGGAAGATTTTCGCATGACCGTGACCCCTTTTTCTCTGGAACAGGTCAAGTGGGAGAGATCCGCTCTGAGGTCTGTGCGGAAGGGAGTCAGCAAAGCCCTCTCAGTCTCTCCCACCAGCTTCTCTCTTACGCTGGCTTCCTCTTCTGGTATAAGCACTCAGGTCCTAATATATTAGGCGGCCAAAAAAGTCTGTTTGTTTTTGTTTTTGTTTTTTGTAAGATGGCTCTAGTATTGCTTAGTTGTATTTAACTTCATTTAAAACAATTTTGTTAGATTGTATTGCCACAGCTGTCATATCAGAGTATTTAAAAAAACATCAAAATTGGTGAATTTTAGTGCAGCCATTTTAATATTGCAGATGGAAGAAAATATGCATCATTTTCAGCACATTATGCTTTATTATTTCAAGAAAGGTAAAAACACAACTGAAACTCAAAAAGAAATATTTGTGCAGTGTATAGAGAAGGTGCTGTAACTGAACTTGTCAAAAGTGGTTTGCGAAGTTTCATGCTAGGGATTTCTCGCTGGATGATGCTCCACAGTTGGGTAGACAAGCTGGAGTTGATACTGACCAAATCGAGACATTAACTGAGAACAATCAGCATTCTACCACACAAGAGATAGCTGACATACTCAAAGTACCAAATCAATAAAGTTATTGGTGAAAATGTGTCTTTTATAGAAAAAACCATGCAGACATTTTGGCAAACCCAATACAAACCCCACTGATGGGGTAAGTAACAGGTTAGGTCTTGAGGAGCTGCCGGTCCCCAGCAGGGCAGTTTTGAGGGAGCAGCATCCGGTAAAAGGTACCACGTGAAGACGTGGATTCAAATTCTACCACTTCTTAATTGTGCAGATCACTTAACCTGTTTGAGGGATGGGTATTCAGAGAGAATATTTGTTCACGTTTTTCAGATATAGAATGCAGTGGCATGTGTCATTATTCCCCAATTTTATTAGATCTTTGTGAGTGGCAGCTTGCTGGGAGGAAGTTTGTCAGGAGGCCTGGGGAGGAGAGCGAAAGGAGGGGAGGGAGGGAGCTCCACAGCAGACTATGGTCTAAGGCAGACAGGCCTGGAGGGGTCTGGGCACTTGCAAGGCATAAGGTCATAGGGAAATAGGGGAGGGGTTTTCAGGGGTGAATGGGGTGAGCAGGAGAAAAGCAAGAAAATTGCCCAAGACAAACAGCCAATTGGTGATTTGTCCGAGCCTTGGGCTCAGCTTCCATTGCTGGAACACAGATGGTGGAAGGTCCTTGAGACAGCTCGGGAAAGGGACAGGGAAGACACGGGACTCTCCAGCTTCCGGTTTAGGGTGACTTTCAGAAAAAAACAGCTTAGGGTTTCCTCACTGCTGTTCTTTAGGCTGGGGTGAGAGTCTGCTCTGTGCCTTGCCATGGGCTGGAGAGCTCTCTGGGCCCCGCTGTGGGGTCAGCGTTGGGAACTAGGTGCTCAGCCTCACACATTTGGAACAGGTGATCTGCGCTCTCACTAGGAACCTGCAGACCAGGTTGAGGGAGTTTGCCACAGGACCCCCCCTATTTAAGTCACAGCTGATTAATTAAGAAACCACTTCTACTACAGACCAGTTTTTCAATTCTAATATCTCGGGCATCCCAGCTTCAATGGACCTCTGAAGCACTCAGGGTTTTACCCAGGGAAACACATCTGGTTGCATGGGGAGGACTAATGAAAATCACCTTAACTTAACTTAAGACTGCTTCTTTTAGCGGGAGAGCTCTGTAGGCCCCCACTGTGCTTAAGCAGCCTTGAGGTTTGGAGGGCAAATCCCCCCCAACTGGAGCCCTGCCACAGTAACCGCTCTCACCGCTAGCTCCAGGGCCACGGGGCTCTTACCACATTGTAAACTATACATTTGCAAATCTCACAGCTAATCCACAGTACAGCCTGCCTGCAATCTAATATGGGTCTGAGAGCCTGGAAGCACCCTCGTGGCACAGGCAGACCCTGTCTTAAGCCTCGCACTGAAAAGTACAACTGGTTAGCCAGACTGCAAAATATGTAACTTGAAGTCCCCTTGCCATGAGAACCACGTCTCTGGAATTTCCTGGCTTCGGGACGGGTGGCGTTCAATTTCTAACCTTTGCTTTATGTTGGTCGAGCTCTTGCATTTTATTCCTGGGGTTGTTTCTGTATTTGGTAGGGAGGTGAGGGGGCAGGGTAGAAGGAATGAAAGAATCTAATAGAAAAGCGAGGAGCCCGAGGCTGCCAAGTGGAGCACTGTGGAGCCCCATCTGGGCCTGGCGCAGTGGGCCCGGGGACCAAGCAACACAGACAGAGCCCGTGGAAATGCTCCTCCTGCCTCCTCTCCACACGCACATTGCTACAGGTTTTCCCACAGCCCGATCATTGTGGTGAAGTGAGAACAGCTGTCATATCAGGGCAGGAACATCGGACTTGGAGTCAGAAAACCTCATTCCCAGCCCTGCTCTTACTGCTTGCCGCTGAGGGACTTTTGGCAAACCTACCTGAGTTTTAGCTTCCTCCTTCGTCTCTGGGGCTAATCTTACCACACAGAGAATCGTGAGGACTGGAGGGAGCAAATGCAGAACGGAAGCCATCCAGAAGCCCATCTAGGGAGCTCTTTGGAATATCTGAGTTCAGAAAGGTTGCCTCTGCAGCTCAGCAGAGGAGCAAATGAAACCTCCAATGAGTGGCTCCTGCGTGCTGACTACCTTTTTTGGCCCTGAGGGTGCCACTGAGGAGCATAAGAAAGGCCACCATGAATGCACACTGGAGTACTGAGAACAAGTCACCGACTCCTTCAAAAGAAAACAGGACAAGGCATTGTTTGCTAAAAATCAGTAAATGTTGACAAGAATTCAGAGGAGAAAAGAATGAGTGTTCAATAATGGATGATAGATTCTTTCAGAGAAAAGAGGCCTTTAGAATGCTTTATCCTGTTGGCTTTGGCGTCCTGGGTCTATTTCTTGCCCCTATAAAGTCTATTCGAATATGTCCAAGTTTGAACAGTCACACAATCCATAATCTATCTCTGCCTAAACAATTTGAGTAAACATTTCCTGATTAAATTGGCTTCAGGAAAAGCTAGCATCTTTCGCCAGACAATTTTGTCTTCCATGCCCCAAGTCCACAGGCCCCGACACCGTGCAGAGCGGCGCAAGTTACTGCCTGGGGATGTGTAGTCTCTAAAATTTTATTGTTCTGGATGTGTTTTGTTTTTGAAAAAAATTATCGAATGTCATCATATGATTCAATTTCTTGGCTCCTGCCTAAAAAAGCCTGAGATCGCCTCTGAGGGAATTCCTTGTTGATAGCTGAGGCCCTCAGACTGGGACCACGCCACACGTCCTGTCTCCCCTGCAGTCCTGGGATGCAGGCTGAAGCCATCAGGGAGGATTCGCGTTACAACGTAAAGATAAAGAGCACAATGATCTCTTAAAAATATCTGAGCATTACTGTTGTTGCCTAAAAAACTTCTCTAGGCTTGTCCCGGTATGGATACCATGCACTTCCAAGCTGAGCGCTTTCTGAAGGTCATGCTAGGCTGGAGGTTTAGACGAAGCCACGTTAACAGTGAGGGAGCAGAGTGTGCCCTCAAGCTGGGAGTGGCATTTCTGTGGGGAGCTAGGTCATTAGACATTATAGCAAAACGAGGGATAAATATAAATTGAGAGAGATTGACAAAGGCAAAAAGCTATGAGGGTACACAGCAACATATTTACAGTGATTGTCTTTGTGAAAATGGTATGATGGGTGTGTCTATTGTTTCTTCATACTTTTTGAAGTAAAAATTGATAATTAGAAAAAAATCAATAATTAGAAATTGATCATTAGAAAAATTACCTATAACTGCCAATTTAAAAATAAAACAACATATAAATGTTCTTCTGAATCTAAGCCACTTAGGAGCTTGGTTCTGTGTTATCTTGGACAAGTTACTTAACCTTTTTCAGTTTTCTCATCTGTGAATTGAAAACAACAATAATACGACCAGCCTCGATGGGTCACTCTGAGGAGTAAATGCAGTGAACCAGGTAGCTTTTAGAAGAGCTCCTGGCATTTGGTAAATCTCAAAAAGTTTTAATTGTTCACGATCATCCCTCGTTGTTTAGAATTAAAAGATATACATGGAATGAGGAGTTGGTGCTATCCTTCCTGGATAGCAGAGGGAGAGGAGCTCAGTCAGGAGCAGGCTGGACTGGAGAGAGCCCGGAGCTCCATAGCACAATGATCCTGAGGTCTATTGTTCCCACACAGGCAGAGCCACAGAGCGCTGCTGTGAGAAATAGCCTTCCCACCCTGTGAAAGCATGGTGTAGTATCTTAAATGTTTCAGGTGTTGCCTTGGGTAGGTGTGTTTACTTTTTTCCATAAGAAAAATAGCCAGGTATTTCTATTAGGGAGGTTGAACTGGAACTGAAGAGTCCACATTCACCCTAGTAAGAGCAGAGCACAACCCACCCCTTTGGAGTGTGTGTGACAGAGCAGAAGGAAGCTTCTATGAGCATCTGGTCCAAGTTTTTCAAAGAACAAGGAACTAAGGAACTGAGTCTCTTCTCTTTTTGGTGGGGGGAACATGGGAGGCTGTTGAAGAAAAAATAGAGGCACCTAACTCGGAAACTTTAAAAAGATGGTTACAGAAATTCCTCATTGGCCCCTAATTTCCATTCCTTCTTCTTGTTTCAGTAACGGATCCTTAAACTTTAACTGGACACACAGATGCCCAGAATCAAGACACATTCCCCAGCCTCCTTGGTATTCCAGTATAGCCATGTGCATGGTTTTTAGCCAATAGGATATGAACAGAAGTGATATGTGATATATGTAACTTCTGGATCATAAGAGGGAAATATACACTCCCATCTCATTTAAGCCATTGTACTGGACAAAATGTATTTGATCTCTATAGATTAATATTGTTTGTGTCTATACATTTTCCACCACTGAACTTCTATCTCTACAAAGTTGTTAATAAGCCTAGTTGATAGACAATCAACAGAGCATCCCCTTTTGAGTCAGGTAATTTCCAGAGGGTCCATTAGCTAACACACAATGCACCACTGAGAACACACCAGTAAAAAACCAAACAACCCTTCTCTTTCAAGTAGAGCTTTCACTCAGAGTCTACAGTAGGGTGGGAATTCAGGTGACTCTCCTCTACCTATTCGACCTGTCCCCTAGCTTCACAATAAACCATTGAGCATCTATGGGAGATCACTAGGTCCTTTGGCCATGGCTTTTGGGGTTACCCCTTGTCCTACCCTGTCTCTGTCATGAGGAAACCAAAATCATCACTGTGAATTCTCCTTAAGCCTTTTTCTCCTAATGCCTGGGTCTGACAGTTTCTCCATAGCTTCAGATAAATGTCATCCTTTCTTTCATTTCTGTCTCATTCCATTTCGAGTGGGTTGGGCCTTCAGCGCCTAGGGGTGAGGCACCTGCAAGATGCACTAAGCGCCGCTTTACAAAGAGCCCGAATTCCTTGAGTTGCATTACCAAATGCCCTTGTCACAGTGTGTGCCTGGTCCCCAGGCGGGGATGGATGAAGAATAGAAAAATACCCATCCTACCACTTTCACATAGTGTCCTGCGTGCTCACCTGGCATGCCCTGCATGCTCACTGCAAGGTAATTACTAGTATTATAAGAAGAGGAAGCTCACTCAGGGCTGTGATAGTCCGGTAAGAGATGGCACTTGAACTAGGTGTTGAAGAATGACACAGAGGAGACATGGAGAAAGGAAATGGGAGGACGGAGGGCATTCCAGGCACTTGGCATGTCATGAACAAAGGCAGGAAGGCAGGACGGAGCATGCTCCCTGTAGACGGCAAGGAGACTAAGGAGTGTGGGAGAGAGGTGGGACCAGCAGTGGGGCAGAAGGGCTGGAAAGCTGAGATGAGGAGCATGGACTAGGGGCAGCCCAGGCGGGGTCTGTGGAAGGTTCAGGAGTCCACGCCGGTCTTTTATTCTACAGTTGTGTTCCTTTATTACAGCACAGCAGGAGTATGAACAACCACAATTACCCTCACCTCCTCCTCAGCAGGACGGGGCCTTTCCAGCCCTGATGCCCTCTGGGGTAGAGCTGCCCCTCAGCTCCCTGGCGCCCTGCAACCGCTCCCATGGAGTGTAGACTGTGGCTTTATTTCATGGTATTTCTGGGAAGACATGTGAAGGCCAACCAACCAGTTTATCTTCCAAATGAGGCTTATTTCACAAAACTTTGAAAACTTGGGTCAGAGCTGCCACCATAATTACTGCCGTGTAACACAAACCTACAAGTACACTCTGTTACCATTCTCAGGACATGCCGAATGGATGTGGCCTCCAGGAAGCCTGAAAGGCACGAAATTAGGATTTTTGACCATCAAATTGGCATTTGTGCTAACATTGGCTAACTGCTCAGCCGCAGATAGAGTTTAAAAAAACACGAAGGCGCCTATGATTTACTCTCTAAATGTCAGGTGAAGATTATTAACCTGACGGTAATAAATTCTTAGAGGCCAATTGCTTGCATATTCCAAATCAGACATAAACTGCAGTGTATGTGTTCACTGCAGGCTCTATAGGTGAGCTCCTATTTCTGAGAAATATTTTATGTCCTAATGTTTTCCAAAGCATCAAGTATGAGGCTTTCAAAGACAGCAATGTCAATGTTGAAGCAGATTTATGAAAACAGGGAGCCATATTTTATATTTCATTTTTCTTTGGTTCACTCTTAACAGTGTGAAAACATCGTGTTGAAAACTGATAATCTAAGCAAATCTCAGAGAAATTTGTTCCTTTTCTCTTTAGCTTATACCACAGTACTTTGCACAGGAGTGTAAGATGCTGGGCAGAAATTCATACTTGTTGGTCTATTTTATTTCTGTCAACTAGATTATTTTTTCAGTGAAGGAAATAAACACATTTTCTGTTTCTTTTGAATTCCTCATTGGTACCTGATACAGAGTTCTTCATTACTTTGTGAATTGTTAGTGAACGCTGTTAGTTGGGAGAGATGCTCTCAGTAGCTCATCACAAAACACAAAACTTAAAATGGTTTAAACCACATGGGCACTTACTAGCTCACATCCCAAGACGTTGAAAGGCAGGGCAGAAGCAGACTGGTCAGGGCAGAGGCTCAGCTGTGGCAGTAGGACCCAGGCTGTTTCCATTTTCCTGCTTCATCCTCTTCCACAGGTGGATTTTCTTACTCACCACATGCCACACACAAATGCAGGAACTGCCATTTCTCTCGGCTCTCTTCAGGAGAAAAATCTTTCCCAGAAGCCTCAAGTCAACTTCCTCTTGGGTCGCGTGAGTCAGGACGGGGTCACCCAGGACCAGGCCGGAGCTGCCATTTTGAACCATAGTGAACCAGAAGGCAACAGAGGGTTGATACGAGAGAGGCCACCAGGAGTCTGTCACTAGATCTGTGAGTAAAGGGTGGTTCCAGTGTGAGGTGACTGATAAGAGTGGGAAAAAACAAGTCTCAGAAGTTGTGTGGTGAGAAAATAGGTTGAGAATCATAGACACCGACTGCCTAGTTTGAAAAAATTTCCTGAACTCCTTGTAACAGGCAGGAACACTTGTAAATAAATTCACTTCAGAAAGCAGCAGACCATCAGGTTGGCCCTGTAGCAAGTTTTGTTTGCTGCCTAGTTTTGTAAATTGGCTAAAATAATTGAAAAAGGCCATGATCATCATGGTTACCTTTGGGATGCTGGCTGCTTACATATGTGTTCCATTACTTACCCAACTTCATAAAAGCATGAAGCAGTTTGCGGCCAATCTTGCTTGCAAATGAAATGTGCAATAGTAGGTTACTTATAAAGTACAGAGCAAGTGATAATTTGTTGACCTATGATATGAGATAATTGTGTCACATTATAAAATCTCAGAATAGCTAGTGGCCTGGTAAAGCCACCCGCTGAAAGAATTAGCCTCTCTCTTCTGTGGATGCATGTGACAATATTAAATATCTGGACCAACTGAGACAGAAAAATCTGGGTTTTTGGAAGTCTGGAAAAAAGGAGTCCTAAATTACCTCTAAGTAAGTGAAATCTATATAATATACAACATAAATATCATATGTTATATAATATAATTGCATTTATTTTAATAATTATAGTTATTGTGTATTATATAAAATGTAATCTGTAACATTAACATATAATATATAATGTATAACATTATGATATATTACATGCATATATGTTATATAGAATGAAATGATAATTTTTCAATTTACAACAAATTACTTTCCTTGTATTTCTCCTCTATGTTAGTTACATATCTAAGCTTACATTACTAAGATGAAAGATAAATCCTGTGCAATCATTCTAATAGTGTAGGTTGATATGTTTGACATATAGAAATTATGCCAGAGGAAATGATTTACCACCAACATAAAGAGAATAGAAGTATCCTCATGAAGCAAAAGGATGTAAGATTTGCTAGGCTCCTGCAGACAAGAGGCTCATCTCCCTGGTATTATCTGGCTTTTCTGGGACATCACTCTCAAAAGCAGAGTTTTCTTAGGTGTTACACACTCACGACAGGTTAAATCCTTAGGAAAACCTGGGTACCTCTGCAGGGAACTTCACAAAGCTGTTAAGTGATCATTGCTCTTAAAATATTTGGCGAAAGTCAACACCCAAATTCCAGTCAACTTGTTCTGCCTTGAGAAGCTAAGGATGAGATGCTGTCAGGAGGAGCAGATCCCCCTCACCCCAGCAACCCATAACACCTCCAGCCCAACTTGTACCTAACACACCTACTATACAAGAGAGACCTCCCTGTTGTCCTTTCGCCCATCCTCCAACAGGTAATCTGTAAACTGAACACTACATGTATGAACTCAAGTACAGAGAAGACAGAGATGGAAGAAAGCATATGGACACTGTTCTCATCCCAAAGTGCTCAGAGAAGACAAAATAAAAACAAAACATTCATGAGTTAAATGGTGGCAGGCAAACTGAACTGAGTGTGAGAATCCTCTTGCCCTCCCCATACATGGCCAGAATGAGAGTTTGAAGGTTCTGGATTTTCTTCCACAGGAGACTTGCACCCTACTCTTGACCCAAACCAGAACACTCTCTGTGGGGAAAAGAAGTTGCTCACAAAGAGTGGTGATCTGGAGAAAACCACCACCATTCTCTGCATTTAGAGCTCCCCAAGGCAACAGCGAAGTAAATATTGTCACAGAGAGGCTGTGATTCCTCCTGAACACACCCAGTGTAGAATTGCAGGCAGGCCTTAGTCATGCTACATGACGACGGGGTGAGATAAACACAGAGACTCTGTGTTTAACATTTCCTTCCGTGGGGCCTCTGGGGCCTCTTCTGAGGGCACAACACCACTGGTCTTGCCAGCATTCCTTTTCCCATGCCTTCTCTCAGCCAGGGAAGAAAGAGCTGGACACTACTACCTCCCTTGCCCCTAAATCCCAAGTCTACTGAGGAGTTTAAATGTAGGTGGTGAGTAAATGTACCATGTCCAAGTTGGGCAGATCTCCTGGATTTGCTACAGGACCAATTTTGTGGGCACAAGTCCTGTGTAATACAAAGACTCAACCTTAGATGGACTCCATGCTTAGATGGGTCGTGCTTAGTTTAATGCTCTACTGCCATGGTCTTAAAATCGTCCGCAATTTTTGAACAAGGAGCTTCATATTTTCATTTTGCCCTGAGTTTTGTAAATTATATAGCCAGTCCTCTTTGCCATATCGTCCTTAAAGGGATTGGGTCCTTAAAGGGATTGGGCCCGTCCCTCTTACTGTCTCCAGAAAGCACAACTCCCCTGTTTCCAACTTTCATTTACATGAAAGCATGAACTCACCCAAGACATATTCCCATGCAGACCCTGTGGGAAGTGGGAAACTCTGTTCTGACTGCCAGCTGTGGGGATAAAATGAGACAGATGCAGGCTCTGGGTGTGCAACCTCCCCCTCCCCCTCCATGCTCTTCCCAGCCCAGAGCCTCCACCCCACTTCTCTGAGAGGTCCCTCCTCTGCATCAGTCAGTGGAAACTTACTGTTTTCAGCCATGGAGAGTTCGCTGTATGAGAGGTGAGGCAGGAAAGGATGGCACTTTACCCTCTTGGGATGGAATGTCTATCTGGGTGGACAATAGTTGGCAAACAAAGTCGTGGTTTATGCTGGGTACCAATGAAGATCAGTGGTAATAAAGAGATGGAGAAAGGAAGAGACCAGTGTGGGCTGGGGGCTCAGAACTTTATGGATGAGACCATGCTCTTACCTCCTCTCCTTCTCTTCCCATAGACCAAGCCTTCACCCTAACCAGCCTTCTCACAAAAACCTAGTAAGAAGGAAGAGTGAGGAGGGTTGAGAGTGGATCTGAACATCCCCACCTTCAGAAAATGAAACAACTTGTGCTGTTGTCCCTGTTGGTGAAGATAGATAAAGGGAAGCTCTTTCTTGTTATAAATAATTCACTCAATAGTGTCTCATTCAGAGGGGAACTATGAATTCTGTTGGGGAGGCAGTGAGAGCCCATAAGATGGTCGATACTCTGAAGCTACCACTGGACCACAGAGGTCTGCTTACCAACGATTAGTTTGATGCTCATGTCTTTATAACAGCAACACAAACTCTCTGTATCACACAGTTCAGGAGGGAATTAATTTGTCTGGCTAATGGTAAAAATATGATGCTCTGGAACTTTCTGCATGAACATGTATCTTCTCTTTATTTTTTCTTTTAACTAATTGCTTTCTAATAACACAAACATTTATAGAACAGTCATTATAGGCCAGAGACTATGCAAAGAGCTTAATACAGATAATCACTTGAAGACCTCACATCTGTGTTAAGTAGACACTATTTCTTATGGACTGAATGTTTCTGTGTCTCCCCTGTGCCCCTGTCAAATTTACATGCTGAAATCCTAACCACCAAGATGATGGTAGTGGGGCCTTGGTGGGGGTGATTAGGTCATGAGAGTGGAGCCCTCATGATGGGGATTAGTGCCCCTATACAAGAGCCCCCAGAGAGCTCTCTGACCCTTTTCTGCCAAGTGAGAATATATTGAGAAAATGGTTGTCTGTGAACCAGGAAGCGGGCTCTCACCAGACAGTAAATCTGCTGGTGACTCGATCTTGGACTTCTCAGCCTCCAGAACTCTGAGAAATAAATATTTGTTGTTTAAGCCACACAGCCTATGATATTTTTGTTATAGCAGCCTGCACTGACTAAGATACTACTATAATTTTAAATTTACAAATGAGGAAGCTGAGGCATGACTGCCTCACTAGAGACCATTGCAAATTCAGAATCAATCAATGCTCTGGGCCTTTGACACCATTGGCCCAGCCCCCCACCCCGCAGACCTCTTCTCCTGAGAGTTGGGAGGAGGTGGTACTGTCTTCAGGATCTTGAACCCACCCAGAAGGTTTCTATCTCTTCTAATGTCAGTTCCTATCTCTTCTAACGGGATTTGAAGGTTCTGCCAAATGCTAAGCATCTAAGAGTATCTTAGAAGGTGCTGGGAAGTATTTGCAAATTTCCTTGGACCACATTGCCTATGGTTGCAGATCAGTCCTTTACTTGTTCGTGTAGAAAGTTCCCTGGATAAGGCTTGACAGCCCTGGACCCTTTCTCCTCTTGGTTATTATAACTTCCTCTTGTCCCAGAGTTTCCTCAACCAGTGTTCTTATCTGATGGGTGGGTATAAATGGCAATGGAACAATCAGTATGACTTGCTCCTCTAAATTCCCTGGACCAATATAATAATAAGGAAACACACCATTCATCAGCCTTTATGTTTGTATACAGGAAGGCCTCACTTCACTTGGCAGTGCAGGGCTGTAAAAATGACCGTGAACGCTGAAACCATTCAAAGCAATCTCAGTAATGACAGGGGAAAATTATAATTGCTCTGTGATCTTTAAAATTTTTTGGCAAAACATTAACATTCCTGTCAGTTATAAATCTTTGTTAAAATGAAAAAAATGATGAAGCCAATATTTGTTTAACAGACTGTGATTTAAAACATTTAGGAACACTGAGAATTAACATAATTTATTTCTTTGTAAAATATCTGTCAAGAGAAGTTTGAATAGTCCTCTCCTTCTCCTCATAAAGTGTATGATACAGAGTAAGCATCTTTGCTATCTTGACATATTGTCATATCCTTTCCAAATGTGGATCAGCTTCCAACGCTTTATTATTTGCATTTTCAATGTTGCAAAGTATCTCTGAGAGTTCCTTATATGTAAAGATTACTTCCGCTGGGACATCTTCCTCCTTTTTGCCACAACCACTCCCCTCACATATGTTGCCAAATTGGCCTTCACGGCAGTCTCCAGAAGAATGGCATTGTCACTGTTGCCATGGTTGGCTATTTCTTTCCTATCTCCATTTATGTTGGCTTTGAATTTCATTTCCAGCACGATCATTTTTGTTTCTTTGCTGCCCCTCTGTCTTTCTTGGCCAGCTCCCTCTTAACGATTCTCGCATCAGTTTATCACTGGGAGGCAAGGAAACAGCTGTGTGCTTTGCTGCCTGGGAGTGAACTGGGTAACAGATGTGCAGTGACCAGTCACCAACAGGCTTTGAAGGAAGTGATGCAATTGCTCACCAATCATGATGTGCCTCTGTTGTTTACATAGAGATTGGGGAATGGAGAGCTAGCAGAGAAGCTTGTACTTTATACAATTACTCAGTTAATACACGTAGTAACTGGAACCCCAGCCATGTTGTTGGGGACTGGTGTCATTCAATTAAACTGTGGTAACTGAAATTCATGTTGATTTGGACTCTGCAAAGTGAGAACTGTCTATACATTACTTTGTTTAGCTCTCAGGGTGGTTTTATGAAGGATGAAGTGATGCCATTACTGTATCCACTGATAGATGAAGAGGCTTAGGGAAGCCAGTTAACTTGCACCCATGGGCCCCCGGCAAGGCAGTGATGGAACAGGAATTAGGGGGCCTGCACCCCTCACCACCACTCCCCAGGGCCTTCATTTGGAAGGAGGTGGGGATTGTGCCTTTCTGTGGCGGGCATCTCATCCCACAGAGGGATTTTGAAGCCTCATCACACTTCATATGTTTGGCCTCCATGGGATCTTTGACCTGGGTCTCATTGAAACTTTCCCGGTGACTCCCACACTGCTGACAGACGGCTCGGCTTATCACCCACTGCACAAGTCAGATAAGGATTATCACATCCTTTTGAAATGGGAAGAAATGTAGTCCCGGAGAAAGGAGGAGCCTGTCCATGCAGCACGGCCCCTCGTAGGGCCGCTGTGGCACTGCCACTCGTCTGGGGGGTACAGCCAGAGGCCGCAGAGGGCTGGCCCCGAAGCTGAGGGAGGAGGGTGCGGAGAGGCTGGCTGCTCCTCTGCCCCCGCCCTCCTCACTCTGCACTGGCTGCCTTGTTGGGGATCTTCCGCCCCATTCCCCAAAGCAGGAAAGCCAGCTCTTCACTTGGCCCAGCCCAGATAGGGAGGATGTTTCTCATTAATAGGATCAGAAAAGGCATCTCTCTAAGAACGAAAGAAAACATGGCTTTATTTGCCAAGGTCGCTCCCCTAGAAAGCCCTCTAGAAAGCATACAAAATCATTAAATTATCAAAACATTAATTAGATTGTTAACTAAGACCAACGCTAATCCTCAAAACATATGGGGCAGGCCCTTTGATGGATCTGGCGTAATAGCTTTAGGGGCTGGCTGGCACTTCCCTTCCAGAAAGTTGCAGTCTTGGAATGAGCAGCTGAAATTAAAAAGGAGGCGGATGTATAGAGACACCATCTGCCCCGGCAGAGGCAGACTTGGCAAGGCAGGCTTGGGGCTCCTCTGGGCACTCCAGCCACAGAGAGGCCTTCCACCTCCCCCTTGCCCTTTTCCAGTGTCTCTGTCTTTCATCCCGGCTTGCCTATGTCCTGTTACTTCAACCCACAGGTTCCTATGTTTGCATCTGGTCCTTTCAGATATGTTGTAAGTGCCTTGAAGGCAAGAACCAGCTGCTCTATATGCTCTATTCTCAATGGCACAGACTTTGAAATTTGAATTAAAAGAAAACCTTTTACTTCCCATGTATTTTCTCTCCATTCCCTGTCCACTCCAGTGGATATAATAGGGAAGGTGACCTGGAAATCTGTCTCACCTGCCAGTCCATATCCTGGGACAGTATTCCCAGACCAGGCCCCAGAATCAAATCCATGGCCTGCTGCAAGGAATTTCTGTACCACAAATATGGGGGAGAAGATACTGCAGTCAGGTGTGCAGCTGTGACTCCCCATTGTTCCCTCTGCTTAATTCTGTGACAGCACTTAGAACATTGGCTTCTAATGGTTCATAGACACCCATCTTCTCACTGTAGCCTCACAAGGTAGAAAGGGGTGACAGAGCTCTCTGGGGACCAGAGAGACTTCAAAAGGGAATTGGGAACAGGCAGCGAGTATAGCCATCTCTTGAGAAAAGTTTTGCTCTATGGAGCAGAGAAACGGTGTCCTGGCTGCAGGAGGACATAGGGTCAAGAGAGAGTTTCTTAACCTACAGGACATATTACAATATGTTGGTATAAATGATCCAGCAGAGGGAGAGGAAAAAGTGAGAATTATGACAGAAAGCCCTCGTATAGGCAAAGGGATGGTATCTGATATATAAGTGGAGGGGCTGATTTTGGGTGGGAACAGCAACAGTTCATCCACAGAACGGGAGAGAAGGCAAAGCATAGGAGTTGGTTGCAGACAAGTGTGTGACTGTGGCGGGAGCATGCGGCAGTTCTCTTCTGAGGATGTTCTCACAGAGAAAAGGGCTATGGGGCTTCTCAGGCGGATGTCTGAGAAGGTGGGAGAATGACGAGACTAGGAAAAGGAGGGTCCAGTTGAAGTTAGTGCTCATGGACATGAATGTGAACTGCATATGTTCAGCTGCATGGTGCAGGCATGGAAGGTGTGATTTTA
The DNA here is from genome assembly GCF_021234165.1 of Pteronotus mesoamericanus. Taxonomy (NCBI): domain Eukaryota; kingdom Metazoa; phylum Chordata; class Mammalia; order Chiroptera; family Mormoopidae; genus Pteronotus; species Pteronotus mesoamericanus. The sequence goes on from NW_026555001.1 coordinate 2,222,692, forward strand.
AAAGGGTGTGACATTTCACCAGTGATACAGTGAAGAAAGGGGCCAGGGAGCTGAGAGAAGGGATTACAACCATAGAATGTGGAATCTAAGATGGGAAAGGAGGGTGGGGCATGAGGAGTGTTAGAAAAATAGTGAGCGCAGTGAGTTACAGGTGCCAGTGGGGCCAAATCAGAGTTGGCGCTAGTCCACGGAGTATCTTCAGTGAATTAGATTAACACTTCCCCTGCAGGTGATAGGGTGACATAAAGCCATGATCCAGGGTACATGGTGTCACTCCTGGAACTTAGGCTGGATTTTAGGGCCCACTTGTGCCCTCGGCCAGTGACTTTGGTGCACTACGTGGCAGCCCAGGGTCGAAGGGTTGTTGGGGAGGAGTACTAGAGGGACAGATCTACAAGACAGCAGACGTGATCCTGGAGTGGGAGGATGAAAGTGGGATTGAGAAAGGGCTGTAGTCACTGGTGATGGGGCGGTTATAAGGTCTGAGTGTCTGTGACAACGTGGAGAACAAGGTACTGGAGAGGAGGTTATCAAGGAACCGGGAAGTCTGGGTGTTGGAAGGATCATCTTCACGAATGCTGAAATCCCCCAAAATAATAAGAGTGTGGGAAGTAGTGAAATGAGCGGGGGCTCTGAGACTACTGTGAGATTCATAGGCTGATGGCATGTGCTTCAAAGCAGGCGTTTTAGACAGGAAGGTGGAACAGTGGTCCCCAAGCAACACTGAGGATCAGGGAAGACCTCCTACCACAGCTTCAGACTCAGCGGCATGAGGGGTAGAGGAAAGGAAACTTAAGGGCTCCAGAAGAAGCTGTGTCCTGGGTGGAGAGCCAGCATTTGGTTAGAGCAAGAGGGCAAAGAGAACATTCTGGGAGAAGCAGAGGATGGAGGGCATTTTACTTACGATGGACCAAGAGGTCCAGAGGGCTTGGGGGAGTGGGGGAGCTGGAGACAAGTTAAAATGAAGGGCTTCACAGAGCTGACTGTAGGTGAGAGTTAGGGTGTAAAGGATGATCTGGGAGTCTGAGCATCTTGGGATGCTTGACATATACAGGAATAAAAGACATGATGGAATAAACCCCACTGGTCTGCAAGGCAGACTGTAGTCATGAATCTGTGGGTGCTGGAGTGGGAGTGTTTTGCAAGAGCACACGGAACTCTGGGGGGCCCTTCTTTACTCCTGCTGATGGAGGTAAGGAGGCCAGGGGAGAGACTGTATCACCCTGGGTCTGTAGCTGATTTCCTTATCAGAAAAATAAATGCCTGTCAATTAGTCCAGTTTTGGTGTTCCCTCAACTGCAGGTGTCCTTATCTTAATGACGGGTGTTATTCACTCTCTCAGACTGAGTGTAACAAGTCAGTGATGCCCCAGAAGGCCAGGCCTCCACTGGACTGAACTTCCGGAATCCCCATCCATGCAGCTGCTCCCAACTCAGGATCCGACAGGAAGGGCCAGCCCGGTAGGCCCTCAGAGGGCCCTCATCCTCACTGTCTCTAATGTACTGGCCCCGGCTGTTGTGTAAACTGTTGAAGCCATCTTCAGCTCATTCTAAACCGGAAGGACTAGATGTGTATCAGGAGAAACCAAAACACTGTTTGATTAATCGCCACCTTGCGAGCTGGAGAGTGATGGCTGGGCACGAAATGTGGTCGTTATCTAAATGGAGTGCCGGCCCGTCCCCGGGATCCCGAACAAATGGACTCCCCTCTATTTATAAACAACCCTGAGGGATGAGCAGCTCAGTTTACGTTGGGAAGGGGCCATCATTCATTTTTATCCATCATACCTGCTTTTAGTGATATTACACACACACCCTGCTGGGGCTAGAATCTCAACAACCCAAGAAGTTTATGTGCTTTTAACACCAATTTTGAGGGTCTCTGTGTACATTTCATCATGCGGGGGTAACGGTGGGCCTGAAACTCAGTGTGTGAGCTGACTTCTTTTTCAGGGCTTCATGCAGGGTTCATGATGAAGATGATGCGGGGTAAACTACTGTTGGCCCCAAGGGCACATTTGTGAACTGCAGGTGAGAAGGCATGAGCTGCCGAGGCAACCAGGATTCTCGTGGCAGGAAAGGGGGTGGAGCAGGCCAGGTAAGGAAGACCCCCAGTGATGCCAAGGTAAACCTAGTGCAAACCCGGTCCACAGCAGGTATTTGGCACTTAGCATTTGCTCACTGAATTGAAGGAGAGAGAGGGGAGACTGGAAAGAGCAAAATTCCTCCACTTTGTGAATACAAATTATTTAATGTTAGATTATCAGTTTCACTCTTTCAAGATGTCCTTTGGTATTCACTCTTATTTTTAAAATAGCCCCAAGAGAGGAGGGCAAGGAATATTATTTTTCACACTTTATAGGGGAGAAATCTGAAGCGCAGGGCAATGGGATGGCTTGCCCAAAGTCACCCCTGTGTTGACTGTAAGATCAAGGGGGCAAAGTCCTGTTTTCAGATTCCCTGCTCAAAATCATTCCACTCGACCCCTAACATGTGTCTCTTGTATGCAAACTCTACCGAAAATGCTGGCGTCTCGTCATGGGGCAGGGATGGTTTCATGAAACAGAGACCAAGGAGAGGTGCTGCTTTAGTAGGAGCCGTAGGAGCGAAGCGGGAAAGGAGAGAGGAAGTCAGGGCATTCCTGAGGGGCTGGGGCCAGTATCCTTAAAACAGTTCTGCCCTATAGTAATATAACCTGAGCAGCACATGCCATTTTACACTTTCTACTGGCCACACTACAAAAAATGAAAAAAAAAAGTGGAATTAATTTTAATTATACATTTAACATAACATTCAAAATATTTTCAATGTGTATTCAACATGTAATCAATATACATGTTTATGAGACATTTTAAATTCTTTTGTTGTGCATTAAAGTTTTGCAATGCATTCTTTTATTTTATCTTTTAACAGTTTTATCAAGGAATAATTGATATACAAAAAAACTGCACGTATTTCATGTTTACAATTTGATGTTTGGATGTATGCATATGCTTGTGAAACAATCAGCACCTATGTATATTTTAAATATTTATTCAAATCCTAAGTTTTCATCAGAAATATTTCATCTATACTTAGATCTCTTAAAATAACCGGTTGAAAAATATTAGATTCATATGTGCAGGTTGTTCCCAACTGACTTAAAAAGTTTTCTAATAACTAAAGTATCAGTTTTTAAATGAACCAAAAATAAATATATTTAAAACAAAGTTTTTCAGTCATAGCCACATGTCAAGTGCTCAGTAGCTACATGTGGCCTGTGGCTACCATAGTGGACAGTTTAGCCATAGTGTAACCATGGCAGTCACAGTTTCAGAAGCTTGGCTTTCTCTAGAGTCTGGGGCCCTGGGAAGTGGGCCAGGCCTTCTCTTTCCCATCATGCACCTGCTTGGCATCTTCTTTTTACTTGTTATTCCTTCGATGTGACTGCTTACAGAAACGACCAGGCCTCAGTCTACAACTCACCCATTAATGCATGGATGACATCAGAGGAGGAAGGCATGGATTTAGCACTCAACATTCTGTCCTCCTCTGGTAAGAAATTCATGAAAGCTGGCATGATGTTGTGATAGCACACCAGTGTCCTCTCAGGCCCACACCAGGCAATGATCCTTCCCTGTGGTTGTCATAATACCCCCCCATATACACACCATACAATCTTCACATACCATACACATACATAATACATGCACATCACATACCACATGCCATAACATACACCATGCACCACACGCACATAATCCAATCAGAGACACACACATAGACAAAATCTGCTCTTCCAAGGTTTATAACACTGAGTGAAGAGCAGGAACTGTTTTTTCTACATTTTTGACCCTCAAAAATTAATTTTGAGCACTGAACAAGGAGTTAGGAAACCTATGATCTATTCCTGGTTCTGCTGCCACTGACCTATGTGTAAACTTGACCAAGCCAATTAACTCCAGTTTTCTATGAAATGAGAGGTTAGGTCTTTCCAAATTCTGATATTGTCCAGGGTTTGGTAAACTACTGCCCATGGGTCAAATCTGGCCATCCCCATCCATTTACATATTTTCTGTGGCTGCTTTCACTGGCAACCACAGAATTGAAGACTTGGTCCAGAAACCATATGACCCATAAAGATTAAAATATTTACTTTCAGGCATTTTATGGAAAACATTTGCTGAACCTGTTCTCATCTATGCATCCAGCTCATTTTAGTCCTCTCTACACATTGATTTTGTCCCTTATTCCCTCAACCCACATTCATGGGTCACCACTATTGCGCAAGTACTATGAAAATTGCTGAACTATAATGGTGACCAATATAGACACAGTCATTGCCCTCAGAGGCATTAACATTCTTGCTCAGAGTGAGCTGGCTGATCTCCAATGTAGTGGAGACTGCCATTGTCCCCCAGTAGCCATCTCCAGTTTTTCCATGCTGTGATGGTCAATATATGTGTCAACTCAGCTGGGCCATGGCGTGCCCAGACGTTTTGATGAAACTTTACTTTGGGTGTTTCTGTGAGAGTGTTTCTGGATGTGATTAACATTGAAATCAGTGGGCCCTGAGTAAAGCAGATTGTCCTCCATAATTTGGGTGGACATTATACAATCAGTTAAAGGCCTAAATAGATCAAAAAGGCTGGCAGCAAGAAAGAATTCTCTAGCTTTCTGGCCTCCACACTGAAGCTGCAGCATTGGCTCTCTAGCCTGTCAGCCCACCCTGTGGATTTTGGACTTGCCTGCCTCCATTTATAAATGCATCATATTAGTTCAGTTTTTCTGGAGAACCCTGACTAATATACATAGTCATAGAAATTTTACCTGGCGAAAGGCCACTTGGAATAAAGAGTACATTTCCCAGCCTCTCTTGTAGCTAGAGGTGGCCATGTGACCAATGGGATATAAGCAGAAGTTTATGTGGTAGATTTTAAGAGCCTTCCTTAGGAGATAGCCAGTGTGTGTCCTTTGCTACCCTTTTTCTTCTTCCTGCTTCCTGAGACTTGTAACAGAAATGCGGCAGAGGGACCTCCATCCCAGACACAGAAGGATAACTGACCTGTGAAGTGGTGGTCTCCAAAAAATGGGGAGAACTCAGAATGAACTTGGCTTCCTGAGGGTTTTGTGGAGAAAAGCCACTATATTGTTCTGAACTTCTACTTGAGAGAAAAATGAACTTGTTTTTCTAATCCACTGCTATTTGGGATGTCACACCTAATCCTAAATGACGTACTCAACCTTCCCTGTGTCCCTCTGCTATGCCTGGGAACAACATCTACTGTAACTAAGAGGACCTACCCCAGAGTCCAGAGTATGCCGAACACATGTATGAAGGTCATGTTGCAGTTACACACCCCAGACGATGGGCTGGGCCAAAGTAGGGTTGTCTGCCTGTGAAGTTGAATTTTAAAAGACATGGGGATTGCAATGTAAACATTACAATTCCTCCTATCTCCCTTGGATAGATAAAATTTCGTTTAAAGAAACAAACATTATAAAAATTCAAACAATCAATTGAATAGTTTTTCTTGGTTTTTGACAGAAGGAGAATGTGAGAGTTATTTTCCAACATAACAATAAAGAGTTGAAGTGAGTTTTTCTATAACAGGTGCCTTGGATATTACTGACTACAAATATACCTACATGTCTTAGACTACATCACAGTCACATGGAATTCATGACTAGGTTTTTTTCTTTCCATGAAAATATTTTTTACACGTAAAACAAATGTTCGCTAAACTGATAAAAACTGTGGGTAGTCCCTGCCACAGCCTTACCTACCAGCGTTGGTCAGAATGACTGTCGTATTAGAGATGGCAGTCATTGCCTGCTTTGCCCATGCCCCCACTCATAACCTCTGCTCCTAAGTGACACATGTTCAGCCTTCAGCTGTCTGCACTCTGGTTGCCCAATAAAGGGCAGCCAAGCCCAAGACCAACGAGAACACTAGGCCCAGCTTTACCCACCCCCGCAAAAAAAGATTGAGGTCAGTGGGTCAATAGTATTCCTCTTAAGACAGAGAAACAGCCAGTCAGCATTGGGACAGATGCCAAAATTTGTATAGTGACTTGTCACAAGTGCAGGAGCTGACAGTCATGATGGGCTATATGCAAGGTGGAATAACAGAAACTACCAGTGTGCAGAGAGGAGAATAGAACAGACAGCAGGCAGAGCAAGATTGCTGGGAGAGAGGGCTGGTCTCCTGAGCTGCCTTCGTTCCTTCAGGATTTGCAGCTCCTGATCCATTTCCAGCTCCAGTGCACATGTGCCCCTGCAGCGGACCTTCTACAAGCGCAGGGACCTGGCGTGTGTATTGTTCAGCTGTCTATCCTTCACCTATTTCCACTTTGGTGCCCAGTCCCAATGGGGCCAGGCAATTCATGAATGCGCACAGCTGGACCGGCAAATGCTGGCTCTTCGCCTAAGGATTTTTCACTCAAGTAGTCCTACAAATGGCAAAGAGAAAAAGGGAAAGGGAAATTTTTGGGAAGGGTTAATGTAAAATTTGAAGGAGGAATCAGATGTCTTGTGCTTGGAGTGGGCTCTCTAGGAGGCATTTGTAATGCTCTGGGGTTCTTCAGAGTTAGAGGTGGTCACTGATGGGAACCCCAAGAAAGAGTTGAAGACAGAGAGGAGTTACCTTCCACTGAGGGCAACTCTTAAAAGGTAACATTAACCTTAAAAGGTAAGGATCATAATTTGAACACCCCAGGTTCCCCTGTCTCCCTTTGGCTGAAAGGAACCAAACTTTGTTGGTCGGTGAGAGCTGGATAACGCAGAGCCTCTTTGGGCTTCTCTTTGACAGCTCCCCTGCCGCTGGAGGCTATCTCAGGACCTCAAGACCCACAAGTGTAGTTCTCTGTGTGGAAACGAGTTTCGGGTCTTTTCCTGAAACCCAACCCCCAGCCATATAGCATGAGCTCATTCTGCCCCAACTGGGAGAATGAGAAAATGGTCTGTGAATTTCTCTTCTACTCTGTCAAAATAAGAACAGAAAAAAATACACCTCTGCAAAAGTGTTTTCTTTCAGCTTTTATTTGCACACTTTCTGTATAATTATGGTCAGCAAGAGGGCATTTTCCATAGCCACACTGGCAGTATTTTCCACACAAAGGTTTATGCTGGCGGACAGCCTGCCCTTGAGCTATTTACTTGTGTGGTGGATAGAAAATCATCAAACCTATGGCCAGCTAGACTCCAGCTAAATGTTCTCATTTGGACCTCTCCTGTAACAAGGCATATTATTGTAATTTCCTCTCCAACCCTTGTCCCTCTTCCCCAGGTAAAGTGATTCAATATGGTGCAACCACCTTTACCACAGCCAACTCTATGGTATGCCTTCTACCCAAATACTAACATTCACATTTTAGTATGCATCTTCCTAGCCTGCAAGATCTTACAAGTTTCATATCCAGCTTTTTTCCTCGTGACCTCATCTCATTCCCTCTCTATCCAGTTAAGCCTTTTGCTTCGCTGGCCCCTCACACACCCAACGTGCTTCCTCCTTCAGGCCATTTCTCATGCCCTCCCATCCCAATCCCAAATGCCTGCCTCCTTCCTTCAGCTTCTCGGAATCCTGCCCACCACTCCACACCCAGTTCTGGTTGCCTTCTCAGGGAAGTGCTCACTGGCTGCTGAAGTCATCCTGATTCCTTCTTCCTTCCACGCATGGGCTGGGCACCACCTACCCATTTGGTAATGATGAGTCATCTAGACAAGTTGATCAAATGTTCTCTACAGAGCCATAGCATAAATCAAGTAATTCATTTACCAAGCATTTACTGAGCATCTACCTACTTTATGTTCAGCTCTGTGGAGAACATTCCTTGTCAGAAAAAGTGTGAGGATTCATGGGTAAATTTGACCTGTATTTGTCCTTGAGGAATTTGCAGAGATTTTTTGGCGGGGGGGAAGCAACACACATGAAAGAACAATTTCAGAGCTGGTGCCCAAAGTACGGTGGTTCTTCAAGGCCACATGAGGTAGACAAGAAGTGGGGGAGGAGCCAACACTATCCCTTAGTGAGGGGCAGGAGTTGGGAGGAAATTCCAGCTTACAGCAGAGTTAAACTTCTACTGTTCATTGGATGGATAACAGAAGTGAGTCTAGAGGAATCAATAGATAGATGGTCCAAAAGGCATCCACCCATCCATTTAAGAAACATTTATTGAAAGCTTACTATGTACCAGTTATAGAGGATGCTTAGATGGATAAGATAGCCTTCAATGAGATTGTAGTCTAGTCAACGAGATTGGGATGGGAGGGCATGAGTTTAGTCTGGTGGCAATATAGTCATAAACCAAGCAACAGTGCCTTTAAAAGTTTAAAGAGAAGTAAAGAGAGCTACTATTTTAAGTACCTATAATAGTTAGGTGTTTTTTTAAACATTGTTGCAGTTCCCATTCTGGGTTGCTGCAGCAAACTCATAGGGACTCTGTGAGTTACTTTAAATTTTGAGGGAAATATAATGATACTCAACATCTATTAGACACTGTGCAAACCACTAGCTCAAGGTAGTTCACAGTTTTAACATACGATCACCCTACATTCCTTTTGATGATGTCATATCTGTAGAGCTGGGTCTTTGGTAGCAGCTGCAACAAATAAACAAGAACCATATGAAAATCAACATGGAACAGGAGATGAGGGCAGCAGGGTCCAATCAGATTGCAAGGTTTGCGAAGTTGTCCAGTGCCCAAGAGGTACATACATCTTATTAATAAGTAATGGTCGTTAACTTAAGAATGAAATAAAATTATTACTTTTTCTTTCAATGTATATGTATTATTTTGTCAGGACATAAATATTTAAGTTGTTTGGTCCCAACTTCATAATAAATGGGACTCCTAGGTGTTTCTTAAGGCCCAGAGACATTGAAAAAAGAAACTGAAGTACTAACAACACCATAAATAGAGAATGTCTGAGAACCTCTGTGTTATTGCCAGTCCTCCCAGGTTACTAATTTACCAAAGATCACACAAGGAGTAAGTTCCAGAGTCAGGATTTAAACCCAGATCCCTTCTAGTGGTCTCTAAAACCACATTGCTTTTGGTTCAAGTAACGACGGGCTCCTCGCGAGATGGAGAGGAGAGCGGCCTGGTCGGGCAGAGTCCCGGGAACAGCGGTGGGACTGATAGTCCATGGAACCAAGACTTGTGCAGAGCCTCAGGGCGCACTGCATAGCCACCCTGCCCTGCCAGCCTTTTTGTGCCGAGTTTCCAGAGGACCCTGGTCTGAAGGGAGGAAGAACAACGCCTAGGAGGTACACAGCAACAAACCCTCTGATTTTCTCAGTGTGGTCACAAGAGGAGGAGAGGGTAGGGTGTGGAACCAAGGCCAGTGTGAGAAATGGGGGCTGAGTCTGCACACATTTGTGGGGATCAAATAACTTTTCTTGCAGCCTGCTGATTTTTGAAAACTTTAGTGGCTGCTGTCATGGTAATATCCCCAAATGACCAGACTTCTGTCATTTCAGGTGGGCAGAGTCCTGCCAAGACTATGAGGAGAGTGTAAGCAAGATCCCCTGAAAGAGAAACCCTCTGGAATTGGGAAAAATTTAGGTCAACGTCATTTGAACCTTGACCTCCTGCTCTTTTGTCCCCAGGCAGACATTTCCTTGACCTCCAGAAATTCCTCTGCCTTGAAGGAAGAATCCTCCTCCCCTCCCCCCAAGAGGCCTCCAAAGTGGGTGGATACAGACTCAGGGCAAGACCCCAGGGAAGCGTGAAGGGCCTTGGGAGTGTGGAGAGTTGGAGAGGCTTCTCTGAAAAGATCTTCAAAGGCAAAGCCCAAGGCACTGAGCACCCCAGGAGGGCAGGCTCCAAAGAGGAGTGCTGGAAGGACAGCCTGCACGCCACTGCCAAGGGGAATGGACAGAGAGACCCCCTACTGTGGCAGTGAGCCTGGTTGTAGGAGCCTGGAGAAGCCTAATTCAATTACCCTTATCAGAATGCCTCTGAACTTAACAAAGCAGATAATCAGTTCCAGAGACAGATACTGTGTGGGGGGCCAAAATTATTTTGCTTCCCAAAATTGAGACTGAAATTGGAGATGTTTGGGTAATGAAAAACATAATCCCTGCCTGGGTCCAACACCCCCACCCCACCCCCCAGCACCCACACCTGACACGCCCCTACCATTTGAGCCAAGGAGCCTGGGATTCAACATCCGCACCCATCTTCTCCTTTACACACCTGACCATGAACTTGACCTCTTTCTCCCGCCCTCTTTGATTCCTTGTCCAGAGGAAACTGTGTAGCTGGAAACAGGAGGAGAAAGGGATTAAGATTTATCGAGCCCAATATGTGTCAGGTTCATTATATACATTATCTAATTTGAACCACCCAGCACGCCTTTAGGAAAAAAAGTTAGTACTTCCACATTCCTGAAGGCAATGAAGATTCAGAAAAGTTAAATCTCTGCCTGAGGACCCATCCTTATAAGCAGAACAGGCTGAATTCAAACACAGGGATCATACTTCGCAATTCACTATGCCACATGGAGGATCAGACTTTGCGACTCACTATGCCTCACGGCCACTCTGCTCGACATCAGAAAGCAAATAGAAACTCATTTATTCAGGGATTTGTAGCAACCTTTCACGGTATGGTTGTCTCATTTATGGGTGAAGAAACAGACTCAGGGAGGCTAAATAACTTTCCCAGGGTCACACAAATGTTGAGTTTCTCCTTCAGGAGTGGAGGCCAATGAGATTGGAGAATCCAAGCCAGGGCTCTCAGTACTATTTCGCAACTATACCCCAGATTGTTTTCTAGAGACTTCCCATAGCCCCAAGTGCAGAGAGCATGTCTTCCCATCTTCCCCATTGGACATAGTGCAGTACTGAGCCCACCATCGCATGCTGAATGCTGGGTGCTAGGTAACCAGGACTGCTGCTGAATGTTCCGATGCTGTCTGTCACCTCAGCTCCTACGTACTTAGAATAACAGACCAGACAAAGTTAGCTCTGGAAAGAACCTTTCATGTCCATGGGTTACATACATCCCTTATTTATTTATTTAAACTTATTGTTTTTATTTTGTAACATCTGACATGTACAGAATACTATCTATGTAAAGTATAAAGCTTAGTAATCATAAAACCTGTGAGCCCACCACTTCACCTTATAATAGACCATTACATTGGATGCTCCTCCCACTCTTTTCTCCTGCCTCTCCCACAGAAATAACCACTATCCTGAATTTTGTGTTTATCGTTCCTTTGATTACTTTCATAATTTTACAAAGTATGTTTGGGTGGTAGATTGCATTATTGTTCTGAGGCCTTAAATACCTTTGGACATATGACTTTGCAGTTCTTCCCCCTCAGAGGTGGAATAAACTTCTCTACCCAGTGATGTTAGGTTGGCTTTGGCCCATGGAATGTTGTAGGCATTGGTGGATGCCAATTCTGAGCCTAGGTCTTCAGAGGCATCACGTGTTTCCACTTTCTCCTCTTACATTCCTGCCTCTGCCATATGAAGAACGTGCTCCTGGTCCCACCTGCTGATTCAAGGAGGATGAAACTTATGTGGAGCAGACCTGGACCCAATCCAAAGTTGAAATCAAACCCAACAGAGCCCAGACTAGATCAGCCAATTCCCAGCCAATCCACAGACACCTGAGTAAGAAGATGTGAAGGTTGGTAAGCCCCCGAATTTTGGAGTAGTTTGTTATGCAGTATCATTGTGGCAATAGCTGATAATATAATATACAGTATATATCTAAATAGCACTTTTTTGAGTATTGAAAAGTGATCACTAATATCACATGTCATTGTCTACTACTTACTTTTCTTTCCCACTCCACATGAAGCTTCTGAGCTTTATCCAGTGGAATATAATATAGCAGATGAACTACAGCCATGGGCCCCTTAGCTTAGAGATGAGGAAAGGCGAAAGACCACAGAGCTCATGAATGGCTGAATTGTCATGGGAACCCAAGCCTCATTCCTTCAGCAAATATTTATTGAACATAAGCAGAGCCCTTTGCTCAGCGCTGGGACTATAAGGTGAACTGGACACGTCAGATTCCTGCCCTAAGGGCCTCATGTTGTAGGGGCCACTTCATGGAAAGACGACAAAGCACATCTGGGCCTCCTGTCATATCACTGCCAGCGTTTCCTATTGCCTCTGCCCTGCCAGCTCTTTCCCCTCATTCCATTCACCAACTCCTGTCCCTGGAGGCAGATAGTCTAATTAAGGCAGCATGTGAGGAGGGCAGGCAGAAACCATGGAGTGGATAACTCTCCTTGGGAGAACTGCCGGCAGACTGAGTTCCAGGGGAAAAGGCCAAAGTAATTGGGAAACTCAGGCGCAAGGATTGATCGTTCTGGGAGGCAGGTTCTCATTTCTGCAGGTGGCGTGTGTCTGCAGGGAACAGGCCGTTGTCTGGCCAGAGTGGGCCATGCAGTGAGCGCAGCCGCCCCATGGACTTGGCTGCTGCTGTGACCACAGTCACCAGCAGAATGTGTTTGGGAGAAAAAGAAAGAATGAGTAATGTTCCTCACCCTTGAGGACCTCGCAGCCAGAGAAGCAGGATACCCCCCAAATGCAAGGCCTCAAACGCTCTCAGTAAACACCAAACATCATAGATAGAACCAGAACTGAGCAGATACACCTGGGTTGACATGGACGTGCAGATGCCCAGAGGTGGCTGAAATGACTGGGACGTGCTGTCTGTCCATAGACAGGTGTCTTTTGTTCCCCCACAACATTTAGGTAGGTCCCGTGAGAGTTGCCTTTTATTCCAGACTGTGGAAAAGCACAGTGAGAATCACTTCACAATAAAACTAGACCGAACACAACTGCATACTCCCTCAATGATTCAGAAAGCATTCCAGGGTGTTGCAGGGCCTCGGGGACATCATTAGGAAAATCAGTTACCATACAGGATTGGAAGAAACTGCATCCTGATGATATGAGGTTTCATGGTGATTGGGTCCTGGATAAGAAAGTTATTTTCAGTAATGAAGGATTAGCAATTCCTGCCAGATAGGGAAATGGCAAAACCAAGGCAAGCACTTGGCTGCTCCCAGCTCCAGTGCCCAGCGTGGATGAGGGAGCAGCCACAGCTATGAGGAGATCTCTCCTTGAGCTGGGGGCTGTACAGACGGGGAAGGTCAGGAAGGTCTAAGGTCGGAGGGGAATGGCTCTTGCTTGGGATGTTTTACATGTCTCTCTACATCGTTCCCATTTGAAAATTCCCATTGCTGTGTTTTGTTATTGTTGTTTTTACTCCAAAATTAATGTTTGCAAAGACAGTGATTTCTGACCCTATGGTTATGTGGGAGGGACTTCCCAGGAAAAGAAAGCAAGGAGTGGCCCGCAGTGATGGGGGTGAGGACCCAGCGGGCCCCCTTCAGTGACCCAGGTCTTACACATTGTGCGTGACTGCCAAGTCGGAGGGGAGCAGAGTGGATTGGAAAGAAGTCCTGAGGCCAAGGTCTACCACTTCCTAAAGGTGCAATTTTGCACTACAAGACTCCTTACCTCCTTGGGCCTCGTTTGTCCCATCTGTAAAAAGGGGCTGAGAGGACGGTGGCTTCTGACTACAGACAATTTCCACCTTCCAGAGCCTATGGTAAAACCAAACACTTCTTAGAGAGGTAGCAAGAAGAAAGGGAGAAAATGACCAAATTTATTTGGGCCATAGTTGAGAAAATACCAAGTGGCTCTTAGCCTATGTGGTATATTTTATTTCTCCCTTGTATACATTACTATTATACATGTGTGTAATTTTATTTCCCCCATTATGGCACATGTTTCTTTAAAAAAATTTGACAGAACTCATAAAATTCCAGAACAAATTATAATATGAAAAAAATTATAAAATTAGAAATTATATTACTCTCCATTTATTAGATTAGAAAAAATATCTGTCTGTTGATGATATATCATTATAAATGATACCATTTATTTTTCACATCAGTGTCATAATGTTTCTGTGCCCATTTTACAAATGAAGAACCTGAATAAAGGAGAGGTTAGAGAACTTGCTAAAGTTATATAACTAGTAAATAGTAAAGCTGGGACTTAAACCAAAGACCTCCAACTTGAACCTCTAGACTGTTTAGAAGTCATGTGGATCTCTTCTGTGTCTCATATGGCACTCTACACAATGCAGATACATAACTGGCGATCAATAAATAATTGTGGGTTGACGAACACCACACCATTATAAACTGCCCAGCTTAAAGGCTGGGGCTGAATCAAATGACATTGCATGATTTTTTTTTCACCCAGAAATACCCTTGGGCCCCGCTGAATGCCCCCGGCTATAGGAGCCAAGGCTCTGGAGAGACCCTCCTGGACCTGTTGGCACATGTCCCAGTCATGTGGTTGGCCAGGTGCCTGCAGTTCTTTCTCATATGAGAAGCCGACAGGCCCAGGCCAGGACTGGAAGCCCCCTTTACAAATACACTTCAGTTTGCATTCGCTCTGGCCAACAGACAGGGCCCTACAAACCACCCAGCAACACCAGCCAGGAAAAAGCCCTCACTTCTGGCCACAGGAACTTCACCAACACGTCAGCCTGAGCCTGAGGCGCCAGCTCTGCCCACAGAACACCCAGAGGCAGCAACCCCAGCCAAGCCAAGTTGCACGGACTCACTGAATTTTATTTGCCCATCGGGGGCCTGGAACAAAATTGAAAAGCAAACACCTTGTGCAGTTAGGTTGGTTATCTTAACCACAAATAAGACTGGACTTGTGTCCACCTCACTTGTCCCAACAAATTTGGGAATACATTTGCATTCAGCTCATTCAAGGCCAGGTACTTGGTGCTTCTGGTGACATCAGCTCTGGATTTGGTCACTTTGACAGCTTTGCCTCTTATACTAACTGTGAATAAGTGCTCCCTTCTGCCCCCAGTTTGGCCTCTGCCCTTTGCTATCCTCACAGGAGCCCCCATCTGGTTCCTCATTCACTGGCCCAGACCCCAGCATTGCGTGAGCCCTTTGGTCCACCGACATGGCGCTGCCTGGTCCAGCTTCTCAAGCACCACTTTCAGTCATCATCCTCTATTCATAAATCTTCAAAGACTCCCCAAGTCTTTTGCAGTAGATTTGGGCCCAGAGTCTCTCTTACAGCTCTTTTAAATGCCTCCACGAGGTGCTACCAACTAGCTCCTATTTTTCCCAGCACATCCCTTCTGTCTTACTAGACTGAGCGCTGCACTGTCCCAGCACACAGAAGACCCAGTCTGACCTCATGGTCTTTGTTCACGTGGCTCTCCTCACTTGGAATGCCTTTCTTTGTGTTCTGTTCTCTCCTGATCTTCCCATCCTCCAAGACCTTCTTCTCGAGAAATCCTTTCCTACTAGTGGTGTTCTCTCTCTTTTCTAAAACTCGGCAACAATTAATTGTATCCTGTCTTGAATAGGTATTAGACTGCGCCACAACAATCACTATAGAATAAATACACTATATAATAAATAAATACCCCTTTGTGACCCGGCAACCAGGGCTCCTGCTCAGGTCCCCATCCAGCCCTACCTTTTCCCATGGGGTGATGATTGTGTGGGACCACGTGAACATGCCCACCAAGAGCTTGCATCCTTTCTACTCCCACTTTTAGACCATGTTCCTGATACCCAGGACCCCAGAATTCTGGGCTCAAACACCCCTGAATCTATTTTCAGAGCCTGTGGAAGCCTCTTCCCCAGGTCTGTCATTCAGAAGACAAGACGAGGCTGTTTGCTGGGAGGTGAGTTTGTGGTGGAGCTTGGACATGTGGGCTGGAGTGTCTACCTGCATATACTCAGGCCCTTCAGTGGGAAGAGAAGGCAGGGTGGGCCTCTGCAGGCTGGGATGCCCCAGCTGCCCTCTAGTCCACGTGCTGGAGGATGGAGCCAAGACAGAAGAGAGTGGAATGAGATTTGGAGAGAGAGAGATTGAGTACAGATGACAGTGTTGAAACTCTGGAGCCAGCCTGTGCTTAGACTTTTCAATTACCTAAACAAAAATTTTTTTTTTCTTTGCTTAAATTCATCTGAGATGGGTCACTTGCAATGAAGGGGAGGAGGAAGAGGGGAAGGGTGGTGGTGTTGGTAGTGGTAGCTAACCATTATTGGATTACCTGTGTGTTCCAAGCACTTGCTTTACCTATTTTAGCTCTCCCTGTGCTTCATGAGGGAGTTGGTATTATTATTCCAGTGTCCCAGGTTAGGAAAAAGAGATTCAGAAGAGATAAGTAACTTGCTCAAGGTCATACAGTATTCAAACACAAGTTTGTCAGACCCCTGAGGCTACATTCTTACCTACTAAGCTTTTTTTTTTTTTTTTTTTTTTAATTGTTAGCCAACTGTGCGGGTTGGACCACAGAAAAGGCAGGGAACTGAGGAGGTGAGCAGTTAGTTATTGTGGGACAACTAAGTCTCTGAAAAAGGAGTAAAGGTCAAAATGCTCAAGATGCAACATTAGCAACCAGACACCCAGCAATCGTTGTCAACAGAGAGGAGGAGAGGGAAAAATGATTCTCCTCCAGAATACATTCCTCTATACATCTCCCTTTCTACCCCGGGTCTAAGGCTTCTGCACCAAAGTTTCAGGAAGAAGGACAAAACTGTGTCTGGCAACATACCTTTTAATGTCTCTGCAGGGCTCAGAATGTTCTGCATTTCAGCAAATATACAAAGTAGCTTAATTGCCATTGGGTTAAATCATTATTAGATGAGCAAAGGCATGTTATAACGCTGTTGGTAGAGGGTGATGAAGTACGCGTTCATCAACAGTCAATATTGAATACATATAGGGTATTCGAGATATGATCCATGTGGGAGCCCAGCACACACCCAATGAGTGACTAGAATCATGCAGCTGAAGTCTGGCCTCAACAAGTAGAGGGAAGGTGCAAACCTTAAGAGGGCTTTGCTCATAAGCACGCTTGTGAGATCCATCACCGCTTGTGTCCTCCCTTAGGGAGTGCAGAATAAGGCCAAAATTAGCATGGGAAGGTATACATGGTGGGCAAAACAGCAGGACTGTCACAAAAAAATTATTGCTGCAAGTGTTGGGGAGCTGCAGGAGGCAGTCTTGGCTCTGCCGCATGTAAGAAATGCTCTCATCTCATTGTCACGGCCATAAAATCTTTACAGGAGACAGCACTGGCCTTCCCGTCGTCAATGCTCGGTGTCACTCACCAAACATTCATGAAGCACAAGGGCCTTCCTGTTTGCAGGTGTGGGCTTTTCAAAATCTTCCAGACAGGTCAACAGTCATGGCAGAATGATCTCTGCGGTGCCACTTGGAAGGAAAACTCACTCAAGCTCAGGCTCCAAATCTAAATGCATTTTATTCCCTACCTTTCTTTAGTGGGAAATGTGCATAGTAAGCAAGTGCATTTTCTACTGAGAGCCACTGTTTCTCAAAGTAACACCCGTACAACACGGAGCCTGAAACCCACCCCTTACCACATGGAACTGTTAGACTATTTCCTTCATTTACTCTTATATTCACCAATATTTTTTAGCAAAGAGTGAGAAAAGTGAGTAGAACACACAGAAATAACAGTGAGGTGAAGGCATGGAATGAAGTTAGATTCATGAACTTAAGGCAAAGAGGAAACAGGCAAAATGCAGAATTTTGGTGCACAGGAACTCAAGACGGGTATTTGGGATAAAGATATAATCTTGGGGTTTATGGGTCCCCCAAGTGCAGTTGACCCATAGAAGTAGGAGAGATTGCCTTGAGAGAGTATAGAAAAGAATAAGATTTAGGACCAAGTCTATCAACTGTTGTTTTTTTTTAACATAACAGCTTTACTGAGATATAATTCACGTACCTAAAATTTAATCTTGTAAAGTGTACAGTTCAGTGTTTTAATATATTCAGAGAGTTGTGCAACCATCACTCCTTTTGAATCCCAGAATATTTTATCAGTCTAAAAGGAAACCCTGTATACATTAGCAATCCATTTCCACCCCCAATCCCAGCCTCTAACAGCCACTAATCTACTTTGTGTCTCTATGGATTTGTCTATACTGAACACGTCACATAAATGGAATCATATGATATACGTGTCTCGCTTCTTTCCTTTAGTACAATGATTTTGAAGTCTATCCATTTGTAGCATGAATCTGTACTTTACTCCTATTTATGGCTGAATGATATTCCATTGTTTAAATAGATATACCACATTTTGTTTATCTATTCTGCAATTGATGGACATGTGGGTTCTTTTTATTTTGAAGCTATTATAAATAAGAATAAGGCTGTTGTGAACAAGTTTTTGTGTGAACATATGCTTTCTTTTTCTTCTTTTTCTTTTTTTTTTTGGACATATGTTTTCAATGCTCTTATATATCAAGGAGTGGAATTATTGGGTCATATGTTTAATTTTTTGAGGAAGTGTCAAACTGTTTTTGCAAAGCAGCTGCATCATTTTACATTCCCACCCACAATGTATGAGAGCCCATTTCTCCACTTCCTCATACACACTGGTTATTGTCCGTCTTTTTGATCATAGCCATCCTGGTTGGTGTAAAGTGACATCATTGTGGTTTTGATCTGCATTTCCTTAATGATGTTGAGCATTCTTTCATGTGCTTGTTGACCCTTTGTACTGCTTTTTTGGAGAACTGTCTATTCAAATCTTTTGCCCTTTTAAAAATTGGGTTCTCTTTTCATTGTTGAGCTGTACAAGTTTTTTTCATTCTAGGTATAAGTCCCTCACGGATATATGATTGATAAAAAGATTTTTTCCATTTGGTGTAGGTTGTTTTTTCACTTTTTTGATGATGTTCTTTGAAGCACAAACGTTTTTAATTGTGTTGAAGTTCAACTTACTATTTTATTCTTTTGTAATTTATGTTTTTTGGTGTCATAGCTAAGAAACCATTGCCTAATCTAAGGTCACAAAAACTTAAGATTAAACTATACTTTCCTCTAAAAGTTTTATAGTTTTAGCTCTCACATTTAGATCTCTGATCCATGTTTGTTATCATTTCATATATATTTTAGAGATAAGGGTCTGAATTTATTCCTTTGTATATGGATACCCAATTGTCTAACACAATTTATTGAAAAGACTATTATTCTCCCCCATTAATTGTTTTGATGCCCTTGTCAAAAATCAAGTGACCAAAAAATGAAAGGGTTTATTTCCAGATTCTCAATTCCATTGATCTCTACATCTATCTTTATGCCAATATTACGGATTTGTAATAAATTTTGAATTCAGAAATTGTGAGTCCTCCAAGTTTGTTCTCTTTCAAACTTGTTTTAGCTGCTCTGGGTCCCTTGAATTTCCACATGAATTTTAAAATAAGCTGATCAATATCTACAGAGAAGCCAAATGGGATTTTGGCAGAGACTACATTTACTCTGTATATCCATTTGGGGAGTATTGCCATCTTACAATATTAAGTCTTCCAGTCCATGAGAATGGAATGTCTTTTTTTTTTTTTCATTTACTCAAGTCTTCTTTCATTTCTTTCAGTGATATTTTGTAGTTTTTAAGGTACATGTTTTATACTTATTTGGTTAAATTTGTTCATAAGTATTTTATTCTTTTTGATGCTATTATAAATGGAATTGTTTTCTTAATTTTATTTTCAGATTTCTCATTGTCAGTGTTAAAGAGATACAATTGATTTTTTGCATATTTATCTTGTATCCTGCAACCATGCTAAAACTCACTTATTTGTTCTAATAATTTTTTATAGATTCCTTAGGATTTTTGATACACAAGATCATGTCGTGTATAAATAAATCTAGTTTTACTGTTCCTGTTCCAATCCTGATGCCTTTCATTTCTTTTTCCCACCCAGTTGCCCTAGCTATACTATGCAGCACAATAGAAGTGGCAAAAGTAGACATCCTTGTCTTATTCTCGACCTTAAGCTGAAAGTGTTCAGTCTTTCACCATTAAGCTGATGTTTGCTGTGGGTTTTTATAAGTGGCTGCATTAGTTTCCTGTGGCTGCTACAACGAATTCTGACAAGCTTAAAGCAACACAAATGTATCATCTCCCAGTTCTGTAGTTTAGAAGTCCAACACGGGCTTCAAAGGCTAAAACCAAGGTGCCAGAGGTCTGTGTTCCTTTTGGAGACCCTAGCAGAGTTGTCCTTGCCTTTTCCAGCTTCTAAAGGCCACCCATATTCCTTGGCCCCGACCCCTTTCCTTCATTTTCAAAGCAGCAACGTGGCATCTCTCCCACCTTCCTTCCATAGTCATATTTTCCTCTGGCTTACTACAGCTGGAAAATTTCTCAATTTTAAGGGCTCGGGTGATTAGATTGGTCCCGTGGTAAGGTCCCTAAACTTAGTCACATCTGCAAAGTCTCTTTTCTCACCTACGGTAACATATTCACAGGCCCAGGGATTATGACGTGGATAGCTAAGGGGGGGCTTTTATTCTGCCCACCACATTTCGCTCTCTAGTCCCTAAAGATCTATGTCTGTCTCATACGCAAAATACATTTATCTCATTCCAAGATCCCCCAAATTCTCAACCCATTATCAAAAAGTCCAATACCTCACCTCTACCTCATCAGTTCAAAAGTTCCAAATTCTATCCCCTGAGTCGTCACTGTAAGTATGGGTGAGACTCAGTCTAATCTATCCCTGAGCACAGTTCCTCTCCACACGGACCAGTGAAACAAGAGAAACAAGTTACATGCTCCCAAAATAAAGGTAAGACAGGCATAGATATTCTGGTTCAAAAAGGGAAGAAATGGAAAGGAAAGGGAGTCTCTGGTCCCCCCAAATGGACACGTCCAGCCAGGCAAACGCCATTGGGTTTCAAGGCCTGGAACTAATTTTCCGGGGCCCTCATTTCCAACCACTGGGCCCATGGCTGCGCCCTCTGGGCCTGCAGCTCCATTTCTGAGCCATCCCGTCTCTTTCATGAAAGGTAACGTGTGTTTGCAGCTGGATGGTTTTATCAGCCCGTTTCCTGCCTGCAGAAATTTGAGGGTCCAACAGCTTGCTTTCATTTTGTTCTCTCTCTGTCCCTCTTGGTCCAAGCTGGCAGTGTTTCTGCTAATATAAAATTCTTAAGAATCTGTTGTTCTCCCATCAGACAAGAGGGCCCTCCAACAGATTCTTCCTAAATAATCCCATCTCTGTTTTTGGCTTCTGATAAGATAGCTGAGGGTATATGTGTGTCAGACACGTAATTGCTAAGAGCCTTTGGTGTAACCGAATTCTCTAATTTCTTTTATTTTTCTGAGGTATTGGCAAGAGATTGCCCAGCTCCACCCTCAACTTTCCTCCTATAGTACATTTCCCCAGGAGTGAATCTGTTATATTTAGAGTCTTTTGCAATTTGGATAAACTCATTTCCCCAAATCATTAAGTCCTGAATGCTTTTTTTTTTCTAAGTTCTTACCTCAATTTATCTCCTTTCTCTTATTTTTTACTATAAACAGCAAGAAAAACTAGGTCACACCTTCAACACTTTGCTTGGAAATTTCAGCTCCATGTTGAATTTCATCATTTACCAGTCCTGCTTTCCCCATAACTGCAGGAAAAATTCTGCTAAGCTTTCTGCCACTATGTAACAAGAACCCCCTTTCCTCCAGTTTCCAATAACATGTTCCTCATTTCCTTTGGAGCCTTCAACAGCAGCACCTTTAACACCCATATTTCTACTAACAATCTGTTCATGGTGATTTAGGTATAATCTAAAGCAATTTATGTTTTCTCTACTGTGCTTCTCATTCCCTTCTGAGTCCTCATTAGCAGAGTTATTAGCATCCAGGTTTCCACTAACAGTGTGTTCAAGGCAATCTAGGCTTTTCTGTCATGCTCCTCAACATTCTTCCAGCCTCTGCTCATTGCCCAATTCCAGAGCCACGTCCACATTTCTAGGTATGTGTTTCAGCCGCACCCCACTTCCAGGAACCAAAATCTGTATTGGTTTTCTGCTAGTATTAATATTTCATCGGGTTAAGGAAATTCCCTTCTATTCCTAGTTTGCTGAGTCTTTTTCAAATGAAAAATTGTTGGGTTTTGTCAAGTACTTTCCCTGTGCCTCTTGAGATGATCATATGGTTTGGGGTCTGTTGACTTTTAAAGAGTTTGTAGAGAGAAGCAGCCAGACACAGAAGGGAAACCAAGTGATTGTAGTGTTACTGGAGCCAGTAGAAGGTGGGGGCGGGGGGTGTTCAAGGAGGGAGTGGCCAGAGTATTAATACGCTGAAGAGAGAAGTAAGATAAGATGGGAACTAAAAAACGCTTTTTTTTATTGAGGCAAAATTGGTATATAACATTATATAAGTTTACAACAATGTAATTTGACACCTGTGAATTCCACAAAGTGATCATCCCCAAAATCTAGTTACCGTCCTTCACCACACAGCTGACTGCATCCACCCCTTTTGCTCACCCTCCCAATCCCATTTCACTCTGGTAACCACTCATCTGTTCTCTGTCTATGGACTGGGTTTTATTTTATTTTGTTTTTTAGATTCCACATATGAGTGAAATTATATGGTACTTGTCTTTGTCTGACTTATTTCACTCAGCATAATACCCTCCAGGTCCACCCATGTTGTTGCAAATGGCAGGTTTCCATTGTTTTTCTGGTGCTGAGTAATATTCCACTGTGTGTGTAAAATCTCATCTCTTTTCTATCCATTTGATTATCAGTGGAGATTTAGGTTGTTTCCGTCTCTTGGCTATTGTCAATATGCTGCAGTGAACATATGGGTGCATATATCTTTTTGAATTAATGTATTTATATTCTTCAAATAAGTATACAGCAGTCAAATATGTTATTTTTATTCTTAATTTTTGAGGCACCTCCATACCGTTTTCTCTAGCGGCTGCACCAATTTACAGTGTACGAGGGTTCCCTTTCCAATATTTGTTGTTCCCTGTCTTTTTGATAGTAGCCATTCTAACAGGTGTGAGGTCTTACCTCATTGTGATTTTCATTGGCACGTCCCTGATAGTAAATTTGAACATCTTTCCAGGTGCCTGTTGGCCACCTGCATGTCTCTTTTGGGGAACTGTCCACATATTTAAGTCCTCTGACAATCTTTTAATTGGGCAGCTTGTTTTTTTGTTGTCAAATTGAAAAACCGCCCCTTCTCACTGGTCCTGTGGAGGCTGTTGCTCAGCTGGGTGGTAGCTGTTGCGGTGAGATGAGAAGACGCAAAAGGCTGTTGAGGCTGGGATGGTGTTTCCTGGATTTCAGGGAATGCAGAGCATAAGCTAGACTCAGTGATTACACCGAAATGGCTGGCCACGGGTTAACTTCAAGGGCCTTTTTATAGTAGATTTTGGATACATTTTCGCTGAGGCAGGTAGGGCTGGAAGTGTGTCCTCAGTGTCTGAGATCCTAGAATGAAATACTCAGCTTTTCCTGAAGTTAAGAACAGGCATTTTCAGGCCTCCAGTTCAAGGACCAGTTCTTGCCCTTTGTGAAGACATGATCTTGCACCTGCCTCAAACTGTGAACGAAACCAGCTGTGCTAGGAGAGGTTATTGCATCTTGACAATCACGCTTGGCCCCCACAACTGAAGATGGGCTGAAATTCACACATGGTACCGAGTTTTGATGACTCTGTAAAAATGTGAAGCTTTTTTTTTTTTTTTTTTTTATGGGAAGGGATGGATTCCCGGCCCAAGGGAGAGGCATTTCCAGTCAGCAGCAGCATTATCAGCCACACTGAGAAGCAGCCAGCCCCACTGGTCCTCCGGGCTCAGCCTTCTGCTGCGTTCTCGGATGGGACCTCCCACTTGACAGCGCCCGGGAGACCCCAGCGTTCTGCTGTAATGCTCATTTCCCTTTACCTGGCAGTCTTGTTTGATTGAACGTTTCCCTGGGATATTTATGTGAAAACCAAAGAAAATACTCCAGGGTCGTTTTTAATAAGTGCCAATCCCTCCTAGGCTATCTGCAGTCATAAACATTTACGTCTAATATCCCAAAGAAAATGTTGATGCAGTCTGATGTGGGGGGCGACAGCACACAGATTAGTCTAAACAAAAACATGAGGGTGACAGTTCGCTTTTTTCTGCATGAAGCTGCGTTCACTCATTTTTGACATAAAAGTGCAATTTGCATATTCTTTCAAGTCTGTTTAGCTGCAAACACATGTGTGTTTAGGGCACAGAAATTTAAAATTTGTAAATTATTCAGAAACTACTGCCAAATTGTAATCAAGTGGTAGGAAAAACATTCTATACTCAATAGTTGTATGTTCAGAGGGGAACCTTTCTCAGGCTCGGGAAACATTTTTAAATACACTGGTGCTTAATCAACTTAGAAAAAACAGGGGGAGAAATGTTTACTTTGTTAGTAACAATTTAATATAGATGTTGGGGTTTCTTTTTCTGTTTATTGAATATTGCAGAACAGAATGATTTTAGTATTGTGACATTAAATAAATAAGGTGCCTTCCGAGAGAAAACTAAACAGTGTGATTAAGCTGAAATACGAATTTCTGATGCCTCTCTAAAAGCCCATTTTAAGCCCAGAATGGTAATTACTAGAAAGCAATCCAATGTAATTTAATGTATGTATGCTACACCTTGCAGATTGCAACATTCAGGATGTATTCATTGCATCTCATCTTTGATGTCTACTCCTTCCTTCTTCTTTTATTTTGTGCGTCTAGCATATATTATCGGGGCCCACTTTATGCTGGTCACCTTAGGGTAGTTTATGCAGATTGATATGCACACAGGCAAGTGAGTAAACTATTCGTGTGAGAGGTGGACAGCTGGTAGACTGTCAGGAGTGATGAGTGTGGACAAAGGGTTGGAAGGAGGGGCAATGACGAGAGGGACCACTTTCGCTCCCCTGCCAGAGCTGATGGTGGAATGAAGCTCACTGATTACGGCATTTCTTCCACGACTATATCTATACAACGCGCACACACAGATTGGGGCAACCAAGTTCATCTTTTCAAAAATGTCCAATTCTGTCCACCCAATAACCACTTCTCCTGCTTTACAGTTTAACTACTACCAATAGCAACCTTGAGAAGTGGTAGTAAAGTGGCATGGGGAGAGAGATTGTGGTGGCCATTTTTGAAAACAGTCTACCATGGATGAAAACGTCCCTTCAGTGGAATCAAGTTGTAAATGGGAATCCAGATTATTTAAGCATCAAACAGAAAATAGCAAATAGATTCAAAGTTCAATAGGGTGGATTGTCAAAGATAACTAAAGATTGGGGCTGCCTTCTCTCGTCCTTAATTCCTCACATTCACTCCTTTCATTTATTCACTCTTCCAAGGAACACCAATGGAACGCTGAAATGGCAAAGCACACCACAGGCAGAGAAGACAGAGACCATGCCCTTATCTTGCCTGTGCTGAGGTGGAGAAATACAGGGAAAATAGCTTTCCAAAAAGTCTCAGAAAGTCAAGAGACGAAGTTTGACATGACATAAGCACAGTTTGTTTTGAGAAAATTTGCATTCAAGTTCTTTTTTTAAAATATTTTTTTTTTTTAGAAAGAGGGGAAGGGAGGGAGAAAGAGAGGGAGAGAAACATCAATGTGTGAGAGAAACATCAATCTGTTACCTCTTTCACGCCCCCAGCTGCGGACTTGGCCCACAACCCAGGCATGTATCCAGACTGGGAATCCAACCAATGACCTTTCAGTTCACAGGCCAATGTGCAATCCACTGAGCCACATCAGCCAGGGCTGCATTCAAGTTCTTGAGCATGTTATGGTGATTTAACAAAAATTTTTCTCCAGGCAAGATTTTGTAACATTTTCTATGAAGGTGATTCACCATGTGGTTGCTGATGTGCATATTTATTACGCAAGGGTGTCGTATACATTTTTCTTCATGTAAACATTTAATATCAACAGGGGCATTCAGCGAGAAATCATATTTACATCATTGCTTCAATTAAATTATCCAATATTCTTTCCAACTAAGCCTTTCTTGTCCTGACACTTTTTAAGGCTCATTTTACATATGACTTGAATTAGGACCATCAGTCTACAGAGAGATTATTTGGAAGTCCTTTCAGAAGGAAAAATAAATAAAAGACCATAAAAAGGAAGAAGTAAAACTCTTTATTTGCAGCTGCCATAATTGTATATATAGAAATTCCAAAAAGTCTGTAATGAAGTATTAGAATAAGTGAATTAATAAGGAGTAGAAAGTCAATCTATAAAATTGTATTTCTTTTTTAAATTATATTTTATTGATTATGCTATTACAGTTGTCCTGATATTCCCCTTTAGCCCCCCTCCACCTAGAACCCCCCACTCCCTCAAGCAATTCCCCCACCATTGTTCATGTCCACTGATCATGCGTGTAAGTTCTTTGGCTACTCCATTTCCTATACTGTACTTTACTTCCCCATGGCTATTCAGTAACTACCTATTTGTACTTCTTAATCCCCTCACCTCTTTGCCCATTCCTCCGCACCCCTCTTCCATCACTCTCTGTATCCACAATTCTCTGTTTTTGTTCGCTTAGTTTGCTTTTTGAGATTCAATTGTTGATAGATATGTATTTTTGCCATTGCATTGTTCACAGCTTTGATCTTCTTTTTCTTAAATAAGTCCCTTTAACATCTCATATAATAATGGTTTGGTGATGATGAACTCCTTTAGTTTTTTCTTGTCTGGGAAGCTCTTTATCTGCCCTTCTATTCTAAATAATAGTTTTGCTGGGTAGAGCAATCATTGCTGTGGTCCCTGCTTTTCATGACTTTGAATATTTCTTGCCAACTCTTTCTAGCCTGCAAAGTTTCTTTTGAGAAATGAGCTGACAACCCTACGGAAACTCCCCTGTAGGCAACTAACTTCTTTCCTCTTGCTGCTTTTAAGATTCCCTCTTTATCTTTAAACTTTGGCATTTTAATTATGATGTGTCTTGGAGTGAGCCTCTTTGTATCCATCCTATTTGGGACTCTCTGTGCTTCCTGAACTTGCATGTCTATTTCCTTCACCAAATTGGGGAAGTTTTATTTCATTATTTTTTTCAAACAGACTTCCAACTTCTTGCTCTTTCTCTTCTCTTTCTGGCACCTCTGTGATGGAAATGTTGGACCTCTTGAAGTTGTCCCAGAGGCTGCTTATACTATTCTCATTTTATTGGACTCTTTTTCTTCTTGTTGTTCTGACTGGTTGTTTTTTGAACCCTTATGCTCCAAACCACTGATTTGATTCTTAGCTTTATCCACTCT
The DNA here is from genome assembly GCF_021234165.1 of Pteronotus mesoamericanus. Classification (NCBI taxonomy): domain Eukaryota; kingdom Metazoa; phylum Chordata; class Mammalia; order Chiroptera; family Mormoopidae; genus Pteronotus; species Pteronotus mesoamericanus. Next base: position 2,249,780 of record NW_026555001.1, read on the forward strand.
GTTGTTGTTTCTCTGTCAATTGTTCTTTATTTCAATTACTGTATCCTTCATTTGACTGGATCTTTTTCATGCTGCTGAGGTCCTCACTAAGTTCCTTGAGCATCCTTATACCGAGTGTTTTGAACTCTGCATCTGAGAGATTCATTTAGCTTCATTTCATTTAGTTCTTTTTCTGGACTTGATCTAGTCTTTCATTTGGGCCCTGTTTCTTTGTCTCCTCATTTTGGCAGCCTCCCTGTGCTTGTTTCTATGTATTAGGTAGAGCTGCTTTGACACCATGACTTGGTAGAGTGACCTAGTGCAGTAGGTGTCCTGTAGGGTCCAGTGGCACAGCCTCCCCTATCACCCAAACTGGGCACTCAAGGTGCACACTTCATGTGGGCTGAATATACCCTCCTCTTGTAGTTGGGCTTTGTAGCTGGGCTATTGGCAGGTCAATTGGAGGAATTTACCCAGGCCAGGAGCTGCAAGGATTGGCTGTGACCATTTACCACCAACTTCCACCTTCCAAGGGAGATCAGCCATGCAAGGTTAGGTTGGTGGTGCTTTGATGTAGTCTGTTGCTATCCATTGGGTGGGCTGGCCCTGGGGTGTCCTGGGTGGTGCAGGCCAAGGTTAGTCCCCACCGTGTTGTGCCCAGGGCCACCTTGCCTGGGATATAAAGCAATCTGAGGTGGCTGCTACTTGTGCTGGGCTTGGGGGTTCCCAAGCAAAGCCAAGTTGTGAATCTAGGCTGGTTGGTGCTAGTGCCAGGCCTGGGGCTCACTGAGGCCCACTGTTGCTTGTTTGAGAGGATTTAGGAAGTTGTGCAATACGAGCCAACAACAGCATTCATATGGAAAAGCAGCTTGGTTGGGCCTATAAGTTGGGTGAGGCAGAGTCTTTGGGAACCTCCAAGGCGGGTCAAACAGTGTTTGCCAGGTTGATGGAGTCTCAGATATGGCACCAGCTTGCCAGCTCTATTGCTCTGTGGGGGAAGGGTTTAGAAAAGGAACAATGGCTTCTGTTTTCCTTGATGCCAGACACTGCAGTTCCTTCCTGTATGCCACTGGTTCCTTTCAGGCTGCTACTCCAGTGCTGGAGCTCAGAGATAGTAAGTCTGAGTAGATGAATCCATTTGTGGGTTCTTTAAGAAGAACTGCTTGGGGCTCCAGAAATTTCCTCCACTGACTCAATCCCCACTGGTTTTTGCAACAATAAGTTGTGGGGACTTATCTTCCTGGCACTAGAACTCTGGACTGGGAGGTTGGTGTGGGGCTGGGACTCCTTGCTCCCAAGGTATCCCTTCTAAGTTTTTATCTACCACATGTGGGTATGGGGCCAGCCTTTTCTGCATCTGCGCCCCTCCTACCAGTCTGGATGGATGTGGTTTCTTTAATTCCATAGTTGTCAGATTTCCATTTAACTCCATTTCTGATGGTTCTGAATGATGGGTGTTCTATATTTTAGTTGTAATTTTATGAGGTTGTGTGAAGAGGTGAGCTATATCTGCCTATGCTGCTATCTTGACCAAAAGTCTAAAATTGCATTCCTATAAAAGAGCTACAAAATAGAAAATAAAAATTTTAAAACACTATAGCATTAAAATATTAAATATTTAGTGATAAGTTTAACACAGTATGTGCAAGACTTACTGAATATGTGAATACTTACATACTAAAAACATAATAAATTGCTGGAAGAAATTTTAAGCTAAATAAATGACACATACATGCTCTTGGATTGAATGATTCAATATTATCAATGCATTAATTTTCTCTTAACAATATATAAATACAACACAATCATAATCAAAATCCCAGAAAGTTTATAGCTGTTGAACTCAACAAGCTGACTATAAATCTTACAAGGAAATGCAAGAGACCTAGAATAGCTAAGATGATCTTGAAGAACAAAATTGGAGAATTTATACTACAGATTTCAAGTCTTGCAAAGATGGAAAGCATAGTAATTAAGACAGAGTGGTATTAATGACAATGTAGATAAATAGACCAGTGTTCTAAAATAAAGTGCAGAAATATGTGCTTTTTATATGTTCCACTTATGTGCTCACCTGATTCACAAGGAAAACACTAATGTAGTTCAGTGGAGGAAAGAATGAGCTTTTCAACAACTGGTACTGAAACATGGATATTCATAATGGGGGAAAAATTAAGAGTGAGCCCCTACCTCACACAGAAATTTCTACAGCACAGAAATTAATTTGAGATGGATCATAAGTAAATATTACATGTGATACAATAAGGTTTCTAGAAGTAAACATAGGAGAATATCTTCATGACCATGGGTAAGAAGTTATTTCCTAAACAGAACATAAGAAGGTAGTAGCCCTAAATGAAAATTAACTGATCAATTGAACTTGACTAAAATTGAAGACTTTTGTTCATCAACAAAAATTATTAAGAAAATAAGAAGTCCTCCCAGACAAATATCTTTGAACAGATGGGACAAAGGACTTCATATCTGGAATATATGAAACACAAATCAGTAAGAAGAGTCAAACCACTCAATTTAAAAAATGTGTAAAAATGTGTAAAAATGAGGCAGAGACAAATGTATTTAAAAAGTAAATAAATTAAAAATAAATAAAAATGTGTAAAAATATTGAACTGGCCCTGGCCAGTGTGGCTCAGTGGATTGAGTGCTGGCCTGCAGACCAAAAAGATTGCTGGTTTGATTCCCAGTCAGGACACATACCTGGGTGGCTGGCCAAGTCCACAGTTGGGGGAATCAGGGAGGCAACCAATCACTGTTCCTCTCACATACCGTGTTTCTCTCCCTTTCTTCCCATCTCTCTAAAAATAAATAAATAAAATATTAAAAAAAAATAAAAATATTGAACTGGTACTTTAAAATAGAGAATATCCAAATGGCCAGTAAGCATAAGAAAAGGTGTTGAGCACTACTATGTACCAAGTAAATGCAACTTAAAACTATAATGAGATGCCATTCCACATTCTCAGACTGACTAAAATTAAAGACTTAACAATACCAAATGTTAGTGAGGATTTGAAGTAACTTACACTTCTCAGACATTGATGGTGAGAATGTAAAATGGTGTAACCATTTTTGAATATTATTTGATAGTGTCTATTAAACATGTGCATATTCTACAACCACAGAAAGGTATACATATGTTCACAAAAAGACGTGAACTACAATGTTCATAATGAACTAATTTTATTCATAACCAAAAACTAGAAACAACACAAAGACCTGTCAATAAGAGCATGGATAAATTGATGAAGGAGTATACAAAAATATTTGTCCATATGTGGACACACAGAGATATGTGCATGTATACATATTCACATACATGTACAATGGAATACTACAAGCACTAAAAATGTACAAACTACTGATAAGAACACCAAAGTGGATGAACCTCAAGATAACATGTCGAGTGGAGGAATCAAGGCCCTAAAGTGTACACTGCATGATTTAATTAATATTGAATTCACAAGCAGACTGAACTACTTCTTGCTAATAGAAATATGAACAATAGTTACCTTGGGTTTGGTGTAGCTGGAGAAGGAACATAAGGGAATCTTTTAGGTACTAGAACGATGCCCATATCTTGACCTTGGTATATGTATAATCATGTAAAAATCCATCAAGATGAACACTTAAGATTCATACACACATACTTTACTTACGTTATACTTCAACAAAACTAGTTAACTAAAAAGAAAGAGAAAGAAAAAAACTTGACTATAATGCCACATTCATGAGCTTTCTAAAAGAAAAACTTTTGATAATTTATTTCATTGAACATGAGGTCAGGACAAGAGAAACTATAAATGTATATAAATAAAAATGATAAAAAAATCTCATTCACTATAGCAAAACAAGTGACTAAATATTGGTGAAAAAATACCTTATGACAAAATGTACAGCATCTATACAAAGAAAATGGCAAAACTTTACTGAGAGATTTTAATGTCTTCAATAAAGGAAAAACTTCTTACTTCTGTGTGGGAAAATCTAATACCACTTCAATACAAATACTTAACCCCAAATTATATCACATCATTAACATTATCCCAAATAAAATCTAATACCTTGCACTTCCTTGTACAGAAACAGACAACCATGGTAACAGGATAGGAATTCAGCAATGCACCCAAATGTGTAAGATAATTTAGATTGTCATCAAAGTAGCTTCCCAAATCAGAGGGGGAAGGCCAGACTACTTAACAAATAATAGGGTAATGGGTTAATAATTTATAAAATAAAGTTAAAAACTTATCAGTTAGCTTAAAACAAAATAAACTGAGGATGAATTAATTACTTAAATTTTTAAAATAAAGTTGCCAATATGGTGGGCCCAACTGCTGAAAAAGCTTGATTTCCAAACACATGGATTTTCTGATTTAAATATAATTCATACCCAGCTTATCTCAAAAGTAAAAAAATGAAAGACATGGGTACCAGAGGACGGAAAAAAAAAGTTAAAAGGGAGTTAGAAAACCAAAAGACCTATAATGTTATTAGAACCAGATACTTGTATATCCCCAAAGCACTCACGTTTTAATAGCGATGCTTAGCCTGTCTGTATTTCTGTGATTATTGATAAATAATTGTATTAGGTATATCTACCACCTTGCCGTTTGTTTTCTATTTGTCCCCCTGTTTTTGTTCTTTTCCCCCTCTTTCCCTGCCTTTTTTGGGGGTTATTTTTTTAGTATTCCATTTTATCTCACTGGATTTTTACTTACACCTCTTTGTCTTATTTTCATTTCTTACTCTAGGAATTGCAATATGCAACTTTCACTTTTGACAGACTATAATTTATTAACAGTATGCTACTTCATCTGTAGTGAAAAACTGTCCAAGAAACTTCCATGTAGCTCTTTCTGTACTACATGCTATGATGGTCATATTTCACTTTTACATATGTTATGAACCCCGTGGCATATTATTATTATTATTTGTTTTGCTTTAAACAGTCAATTGGACTCTCAAGAAATTCAGGAAAGGAAAAAAAGTCATTTTATTTACCCACATGCTCACCACTTCTGGAACTCTCTATTTCTTCCTGTTTCTATCTGGTGTTTCTCTCTGGTGTTGCTTCCCTTCAGTTCAAAGTACTTCCTTTAGCACTTCTTGTAGTGAGGGTCTGCTGGCTATAAATTCTCTCAGCTTTTGCTGGTCTGAAAACATCTTTATTTCACCTTAAACTTTGAACTATGTATCATTTCACTGGCTCTATAATTCGAGGTTAAAGATTTTTTCTCTCAGCAATTTAAAGATGTTGTTTCACTATTTTCTGGCTTGCATTGTTTCTAATTAAAAGTCATAATTCATATTCAAAGTTACCTTATATGTTGTCTTATTGCTCTGCCTTCTCTTAATATTCCTATTCATTTTTTCAAGCAATTTGACCATGACATGTCTAGGTATGTATATTTAGTTTATATGTGATTTGTTAAATTTTTTGCATCTATCAAACTTGAGAAATGTTTGGCCACTGTTTTTTTAAATTTTTTTGACACATTCTCTTTTCTATGACTCCAATTGCATATGCATTAGACTATTTGATATTATTCCATATGTCACTAATGATTTGCTTATTTTTTAATTTTTTTTTTACTGTTTCAGTTTGATTAATTTATATTATACCAACTCTGTTTATGGATCCTTCATTCTATAATGTCCATTGTCTCCTCTGTTAATCTCATCCAGTGAAATGATTTCAGATTATTTTTCAGTTCTAGAATTTGTATTGGATTCTATATTAGAGACCATTTCTTTTTTGAAATAACATCCTATAATAATTTATGCATTATATCCATCCTTTCTTACAAATTCTTCAACATATCTATAATAATGTTTCCTTGCCTGATTCCCAAATTGTGGGGCATTCTGCAAATTGCTGGATAGCACTCTTCAAAAGTATCAAGGTCCTGCAAAGAAAGACTGAGGACCTGTCCCAGACTGCCACAGCTACGGAGACCTGACAAACACAAAGTGTGCTGCCGCAGCCTTTTAAGTCTCTGGTGTGTACACCGCGCACGGCCTCAGCCAGGGATATGCTTGCCCCAGCCCCATAGCCGCAAGCCAGTAGAGCCACGGGCTCTACCTACTTATCAGCAGCTGAGAGAGTCGCTTCCACCAACAATGTCCCTGGGCATGACTTTGCCCACAGCTCCAAGTTTAATGAATTGCCTTCAACCAGGACAGAGAAGCTGCCAGTATTCCAGGCCTGGCCTGCCCTGCCCCATAAACGTCACTTCAAATGAGCTTGCAGCTTGGAGCTTCGAGCTCCAAGCTGCAGGAGGGGAGCAGCCACAAGCTAGAAAACCACAGATATCCACTGTCCTCATCCTAGTTCCAGCAGTTTCCAAGCATAAAAACTTCTCAGATTGTTGTTAGGCCTTTGATCGCTTTCCAGAGTACTGAAATGATTATTTTTGTCAATTTTGTCTGGCTTTATTGTTGTTTTTGGGAGAAGAGTTTGCCAATCTTTTCATTAGGTTATAGCCAGAAATCCTGATGGGATACTTTTTAAAGAATTTGGAGAAGCAGATATTTTTAAAAATAAATATATTAGCAATTTTGTTATAGATGAAGGGAGGAGAGATAATTTGAAATTAATGTATTTTATGATCCTAATCTTGCTTGGAAGATAAAATTTGTTAAGTTAAATAGATAAGCATATTAAAAATTTAAGAGAAACTGCTGAAAAATAGAACATACATTCGTTTAATTTCAAACTAATTGAGGAAACCAAGGGAGTAATATGGAAAACTCAATCCATCCATTAGAGGACTAACAAGATGGGGAAGACAGAAGAAAAGAAAGAAGTATAGTCATAAAAATTGCAAAATAATATGTCAGGGGAAAAGTCCCGCCATATAAGTAATCATAGTTAATATAAATAAATCAAGCTTTCCTATTGTACAGAGAATATTAGAATGGGTAAAAAGCCAAAATCTAGGTATGCACTGTTTATAAGAGGTATGCCTAAAATAAAGACACAGAAGGATTAAAATTAAGAAATGAAAAAATGTTAAAAAAGAAATACACACACACACACACACACACACACACACTATACAAATCCTAACAAAAAGAAAACTGGCTTATCCATATTGGTAAGAATTACTTAATGATAAAGAGAGTAATCTACCAAGAAACTGTATCTATCATAACTTTCATGAGATTGTAAATCATTATAAACTCTCTGGAAAATAATATATTACTGTGTATCAAAGGCCTTAAAAAGAACATTTAAATCATAAAATTCCATTAATTGTCATTTATCCTAAAGACATAGTTGTACAGATGAACAAAGATATATATAAAACGATGTGGCACAGATAATAGTTGCCGGAACCAAGGGCTCTGGCATCCAGATTCAACTTGGGACTGTACCTTAGTTTTCTGGTCTGTAATGCTGGGATGATAATAGTCTCTACTTCACAAGGATGTTATAAATATTAAATGAGAAAATACACTTAAAGTGCTTAAAAGAGTAGCTGGCATATAATGATGAACATGGTATTTAATATGTTCTAAGTGACCCAGACCTATCACTCATTTGATTCTTATAGAATCTCTTCTAAAGTGGGTGCCATTGTTAGTCTTATTTAAGAGATGAGGAAACAGGCACAGAGAGCTTGGGTAACCTGCCAAGGTTATATGTACAGCAAATTCTGGGGCCAGGATTAGAACCCAGGCAGTTTAGTTCCTGAGTCGGTGCTCTTAACCACTATGCTATTATTACTAAGTTGTAGTGTTGGAAACAATCCAACTAAGGATCTGAATAAATAATTTATTCATAAAATGAAATACTGGCCATCCATTTTAAATGCCAACATAGAAGCAGATAATATAAAGTAGTTAAAGTTTATTAGGTACTTTACTATGTAAGACACTAGTACAAGCATTTTATATAGATTATGTTCATTAATCCTCATTAAAAAATTTAGGGAGGAACTATTATTATTCCCTTCCAGATGAAGAAGTGAAGGCACTTGCCCATACACCATAGCTGACCTGGTAGGGACAGGACTGGAACCTAGGCAGTTTGAGACTTACTTCAGCTCTTAACACTACACCAGGTACACGTACACATGAACCCTTCATCTAGCCTCCCTCAGCCATCTCTTACTCAATGTCTTCTTCACCTCACAATTATTCCCAGTCCACAGTAATTCCCAGGTAAAAACCTAGGAAACTTCCTAAAATATTTCTCTTTCTCTTGACTCCCACATTGGATCCACCATCAAGTCTTGCCTAAGACTACCTCTAAAATATATCTTAAATCTTCCCACACTCCTCCATCCTCCCTACATCACTCATCTCTTCTTACTATGATGATGGCAATGCCTCTCAAAGGATCTTCCTTATTACCCACTCCTTGGCTCCAGTCCACTCTTACACAGCTGCCAGGGAGACCCTTTCAAAATGTAAAAAGAGTCTAAAAAAATCATTTCATTCCCCTGCCTAAAACCATTGAAGTTTTTTTGCATTACAATTTGCATAAATTCTATACTCCTTCACATCCCATGAACAGCCTCTGGCTTCCTTTGTCACCTCCCTGTGCCACCTCTGCCCCAGCCCTCTTTCTGTGCTTGCTTCACAAGCTCTCTTCCACCTCTGGGGACCGCGCACTCCATTCTGTCTGGATGGCTCCTCCTCGCACAGTTCACACAGCTGATTTCTTCTGATCCTCAAGGGTCGGTGAAGTGTCATCTCTTCAGGGAAACCATCTCTGGCCACTCAGGCCGAGGTGGCCACCTCTGGCTCCAGTGTTCTCTCTCAGGCATTCCCCCAATTCTTTCCCTTTCTAATACTTTATTCTTTCAGTCAACAAATATTTATTGAGCACCAAGTGTGTGTCAGACGCTACTCTAGGTGCAGGAAATACAGCAGTGGAACAACATAGGACTCCCTATTGCTTGCAATTACATTATCGTAATTTATTTATGCAGTGCGATCATTCATTTACATACAAATGTTCTACTCCCCTGGATAAAGAAACCCCAGGAAGGAAAATGTGATTCCCCTCCCCCTAGTTCTCAAAGCTTAACTTTTGTGGTCCAGTCATTTGGGTCTTTTAAGAGAGTCCCATCTCCTGGGTATTGGTGGGCTTTTGAGGAGGCAGCTAGCACTGGGCAAGGGAAAGAAGGAATGGAAATTGGTGTTTTGAAGAGAAGGCTCCACATATAGGTGAAATCATATGGTATTTGTTGTTCTCTCACTGACTGATTTCACTGAGCATAATACCCTCTAGGTCCATCCATGTTGTCACAAATGGTATGATTTCATTCTTTTTTATGGCCACGAAATAGTCCATTACATATATGTACTACATATTCTTTATCCAATCATCTACTGATGAACATGTAGGTTGCTTCCATATCTTGGCTATCGTAAACAATGCTGCAATGAATATAAGGATGCATATATCTTCCTGAATTAGTGTTTTTGATTTCTAAAAAACAAAATAAATGAACAAGCAAAACAGAAACGGACTCATAGATTCAGAGAACACACTGATGGTTGCCAGGTTGGGGGCTGGGTGAAAAAGGTGAAGGGATTAAGAAGTACAAATTGGTAGTTACAAAATAATCATGGAGACATACAGCATAGCTTAGGGAATATAGTCAATAATATTGTACTAACTATGTATGGTGCCAAGTGGGTACTGGGGGGTCACTTTGTACCCCCCCAGTTACATATGTGTCTAACCACTATGCTGTACACCTGAAACTAATATAATATTGAATGTCAGCTGCAATTGAAAGAAATAAAAATAAAATTGAAAAAAAAACAAATCAGAAGGGTTGGTACCAGGAGACCGAGTGACTTCCAAAGGGCAGAAGGCAGTGGGAGCAAGGATTTCCTCTGCGGCAGAAAGCCCAGTGCCTCCATCTCCAAAGCAACCAGGGCTGGTGAGAACCCACACAGGGCTGATGGGAACAGCGGAGAGCTATTAGCAGGCAGAACAGGATAACCGCAGGGACTGTGACGGTGGCCTGAGCACATGAGAGCTGCCTCTGATTTTCTGGCCACAAAAACCCCAGGATTTTGGTACAATCCATGGGAAAGGAAATGACCCCAACAACTAATGTTGAACTTAGTGCAGACCTTGGCATGGGTGGAGCTGAGAGTCAGATTTGATGGGAGTTGGGGAATCATGCTTTTCAATCCAAGTGCCATGAAGCAATTCATATCAATTGCTGCAGTGGACCCACCATATGCCTCCCCCTCTGGTTCCTAAGTTGGTTTTGTTCAGTACGACCAGTGCTAACAGAACACTTAGCCCCTAGGGGCTCAGTAAATGCTCGGTCAATGACTGACTCTGGAAAATTATAAATTAAATGTTAACTTGACTAACACTGGAGAAGGGATCATAGGCGATTTTAAAATGACAATTTAATCCATCAAAGTTACAAATGCCTGTATCTTTTGACCTTCAACTTACATTTTTAGGAATTTATCCTATGGCTATATGGTCATATATGAGAAATTATACATATAGGAGGCCTCTCTAATAGCAACAGATTGGAAACAACCCAAATATCTATCCATAGAGGACTTACTAAATAAATTGCAATGAAATACTATACAGCTGGAAAAAGAATGTCTTTCTGTAGTGAAAAGGAGTGATCTCCAGGATGTATTGGTAAATAAAAAAAATGCATATATCAGTGTGTGAGTAGAATATAAAGAAGGAAGACAATAGGTGGGTATGTATTTGTGTTTGAGTAACATACCTCTGGAAGGGTACAGAAAAAAACAGATAATACGGGTTACCTTTGGGAAGGGAAACTGAGTAGCTGGAGTGGGATGGGAGAGAAAGTTTTTGCTGCTTATTTTTTTCTTTTAAAAATGTTAGCCATATTAATGTGTTTCTATTTTTAAAAATAAATATATTAATAAAATCATCTTTAGTTTTGCTCCTTTTCATTTTCTCATAAATGAAAGTGAATTTTAATTTTTTTCAATGAATATTTTTAATATTTTAATTGTGGCCTCATCTGCACCAGGATTTTTTGTTTGTTTGTTTTTTCACAATGGATTTTATTGTTTATTTTTTTTAATTAAATTCCTAGGGGTAACATTGGTTAATAACATTGTATAGGCTTCAGGTGTATACTGTATCATGCAACAGCTGTACAAAAAGAAAATGTTTTAAAAGGAGAAAGAGGTAACAGGGGAGCGCCACTGACAGAAAGTAAGGTCTAATTGAAAACGAAAAAAATCTACATTGGTTTTCATCTGGAAATGTGTTTTGAGGTGCCCCTTTGCATTAAAGATGTTAAACCAAATGTGCTTGAGCTTTTTCATCAATGGAACTAGTAATAGGAATCATGTAGAGGGCTATATTTTTTAAAACATGTCCTGTGAATTCCTCTAAGTATAAGTGATTTAAAAATCTACTTATATTGCACTCTTCTCTTCAGACTTTATTGTCATCAACATCTGTTTTTTAAAAGAAAACAGCTTTCATCCCGGGAATACTGCTGAGCTCTGTCAAAGCTACTTACAGGAATCAAAAGTGTCTACAGTCTGGGGGAGTGAGCTACAGCCCACGTGCACGCCAGAGGCTGCACTGTGGCGGGTGCGGGGACCGTGGTGAAGGGCTGGGCCGTGGAACCCGCGAGAAGTAAACTCAAGAGTGTTGGCAGTGGATGGGAAACCAGGGCTGCAGGAAATCAGGACTTTTAAGATGTTATTGGTTTACTAGCCAAACAGAAGAACACCCCAAACTGACTATAAGAGCCAGGCATCCTCAAAACCCACCTCCCTGTTATTCTCTTATGCCACCTGCCCTCCTGGGCTTCCTAGCCTTCAGAGACACATCCTTATCATCCCCACTATGGTTGAGTCATACAGTCTAATACATGTTGCCCTCATTTGCTAATCAATGGATAATACCCTCTTTGATTATTTCCTCACAAAAGAAAGTTTGAGCTGGAAGACACCTTAGGGGCCATGTCCGTTTTCTTCATTTTGCAAATAAAGAAACAGAGTCCTAAAGATCCAAGATGATGGTAGAGTAGGTGGATGTTACACTAACCTCCTCCCGAGACCAAACTGGTATTACAACTAAAATACAGAGCAATTAACCTGAATAACCAACTGAACACTAACTGAAGAGAAACCTTATAACCAAAGATTTACGGAAGGAGCCACATTGAGACTGGTAGACGGGGAGAGATGTGAAAAGGGCCCCTGCTCCCTTGGGCAGGGGCTGAGATTCCAGAGCAATATCCCAGCTGCAAAAGTTCCTCCAGAGAAGCACGGAGTCTCAACCGCAAGCCGGGCTCCCCAGACCAGAGAAACAGAGCTGAGAAGAGGTGCTCACATAAGATCTGGCTGTGAAAATCAGCAGGGAATCTGTCTGCCAGGGAGTAATGGGAGTCTGTGAGAGACACAGGTGCCCTCTTAAAGGTCCAACACATAAAATCTTATTTGCAGCCACTCACCCTGGGCTCTAGAGGAGGGAGGGAGGAGCAGATTAGAGTCACATGAGGAGAGACTGGTGTTTGTAGCTCCGGGAAAGAACTGAAAGGATAGCTGCCAGGATACCTGTGCTGAGTCACCTTCCACCCCATAGACACCACCTTTCTTGGGTTGGAGCACTTCCCTCATTACGGCATCAGATGGGAGAATCCAATAGCCCCACGCCCTGGACTCCCTGTGATTCTACCCTGCAGAGCTTGTGCCCTGCTGAGGAGTCAGCTGCCTGGGCCAGGGAGTAGAGGTCTGGACAGACTCAGAGGCCATCAGTGACTGAGTTGTATGGTTGTGTGGCTTTGAGGCAGAGGAAACTCCCTCTACCTTCCCCCAAACCTGACCAGCACGCCCCCCCGCCCGCCCTCACAGGAGATCCACTAGCTCCATCCTCCTGACTCCTGGCAACCCTGACTTGCTGAGTTTAGAGTCCTGGCAGAATCTGGAACAGACTGAGTTGTATGGCTCTAGGGCTCGAGGACAGAATCCATCTTTCCCTTACACAGAAGGCCCTCCCTTCACATAGCCAAACCTTGGTCTGTTTGAGCCTGATAAATCTGTTGAACTCACACTAAGGGACTCCCTGAGACTCTCTCCCCCATCACAAAGGTGTACAGGTGGCAGCTAGACTTGGTATACCCTGGGACATTTGCTCAGTGGCCTCAGACCCAGCACTGGCACACGTCTGAACATGCATCAGTCTGGTGAAAACCACTTGTTGCTACCTGGTGACTCACTGAGACCTACCTTGAGCAACTCAAGTACCATCAGAGGCTTTCTCAGTTACTAAGCCTAACACGCAGCCAACAGATGGAGGCATGCAGAGGTGGATCTCAGGGTGCCTTGGGACTTTTCCTGACCTGCTCTTGGGCCCAGTGCTGGTATAAAGCTGGCCTCGATGCACAGCTTGAACCTTGCCATGCACACCCACGCCAAGCAAAGGCAGCCACAAACTGTGGATTGCTTTGTAGCTCCAAACAGGTTGCTCAGGGCCAGTCACAGGCAGCATCTGACATTGGTCTGCACCAGAGTCCTTCCCAAGGGGCCCCAGATCCAACACACCCAGTGGCCCACTTCAGACAACATCAGAGCAGGATACAATTAGCTTCACAAGCACCATACCCAAAGGGAGACCTCTGCAGGCACCAGACCCTGCTGAGGCAAAATCTGCTCTGTGTAATCAGCACCTGCACAGCAGCTCATACCCTGAGGAACAAGTTGATTTTCACAGTCAGCCAGCCTGAGGGTTGACCACATGCATGAACAGACCAATAGAAACCAAAGCTCAATTACAACAGGCTCACATGAGAGACATTCGTGGAGTGCCCAGCACAGGTGATCTAGGGACTGTGCCACTGGATCCACAAAACATCTACTACGTAAGGCCACCCTACCAAAACTAGAAGTCATAGCAGATCTTCATAGTACATAAAAACAAACACAAAAAGCAGCCAAAATGAGGAGACAAAGAAACATGCCCCAAATGAAAGAATAGAAGAAATCTCCAGAAAAAGAGCTAAATTAAATGGAGGCAAGCAATTTACCAGATATAAAGTTTTAAAAAAAGTAGTTATAGTCCTGGCTGGTGTGGCTAACTGGATTGAGTACCAGGCCGCAAAGCACAGGGTCACCAGTTCAATTCCCAGTCAGGGGACATACCTGGATTGTGGGCCAGGTCCCCAGTGGGGGGCACAAGAGGCAACCGCACATTGATGTTTCTTTCCCTCTTTTCCCTTCTCTTCCCCCCTCTCTAAAAATAAATAAATAAAATATTTTTTTAAAAAGTGGTTATAAGGATGATCAAGGAAGTTAGTGAGAACTTAAGCAAAGACTTAGCAAGCATAAAAAAGGATATAGAAAACCTAAAAAAGAACCAGTCAGAAATGAAGAATACAACATTTGAAATGAAGAATATTAGAAGGAATAAACAGTAAGTTGGATGAAGCAGAGGATCAAATTAGGAATTTGGAAGACAAGGTAGTAAAAAACACCCAATCAGAAAAAAGAAAAAGAAATTTGAAGAAATGAGGATAGTGTAAAGGACCTTTAGAACTACAAAAAGTGTAACAACATCCGTATCATAAGGGTACCAGAAGGAGAAGAGAAAGAACAAAGGATCAAGAAACTGTTTAAAGAAATAATGACTGAAAAATTACTTAACCTGGTGAAGAAAAAAGACACACAAGTCCAGGAAGCACAGGGATTCCCAAAGAAGATGAACTGAATGAGGTCCACATGAAGATACATCATAATTAAAATGGCAAAGGTTAAAGACAAAAAGAAAATCTTAAAGGCAGCAAGAGAATGACAGTTACCTACAACAGAGCTCCCATAAGACTGTCAGCTGATTTCTCAACAGAAACAATTCAGGCCAGAAAGGACTGGCATGATATATTCCAAGTGATGAAAAGCAAGGACATACAATGAAGACTATTTTACCCAGCAAAGTTATCATTTAAATTTGAAGGAGAAATAAAGAGCTTCCAAGAGAAGAAAAAGCTACAGGAGCTCATCACCACCAAACCAATATTACAAGAAATGTTAAAAGGTCTTTAAGAAAATCAAAAAAACAGAGGACCATAGTTAAAAGAATACAATGACAATAAATACATAACTATCAATAATCATTTTAAATGTAAATGGCCTAAATGATTCAATCAAAAGAACAGGGTAGATGAATGGATTAAAAAACAAGCCTCTTTTATATGCTATCTGCAAGAGATCCACCTCAGAATGAAAGATACACACAGACTAACAGTAAAAGGATGGAAAAAAAGATATTTCATGCAAATGAAAACAGAAAAAAAGCTGGGGGAGCAATAATTGTGTCTGATTATGCTGATTTTAAAAAGTCAATTTCAAAAGGTATCATATATGATATGATATGATTTTATTTACATAACATTTGAAATGAAAAAAGTATAGAGAATTAAAACAGATTGCCAGAAGCTGCCGGGTTGCCAGAGGTTAGGGACTGAGTGAGGCTGCAATGGGAGCAGTGGGCAGGGGAGGAAGGTGGGCACGGTCATTACCAAGGGCGGGAGGGGCGACGCGTGTGCTGCCGGAACTGTTCTCGACCTTGACCCTGGTGGTGGATGCACAAGCTTACACAAGGGATAAAATTTCATAGAACTAAATACACACATGGGTCTGTGCACACACATGTGTAAAACTGGTAAAATCTGAATCCCAGGAGTAGATTGCATCAATGTTAATTTCTTCCTTGTGATAGCGTAGTATAGTTTTGTACCCAGTTAGGGAAAACTGGGAGAGGGGTACATGGGATGTCTTTGAATTATTTCTTACAACTGTGTGTGAATTTGCCATGACCTCAAAGTAAAATGTTTAATTAAAAAAAAGAAGAAGTGCTTCCTAAGTTGTAAGGAATGTATGTGTGTATTATGTGTAGGGTAAGAATTGTAGGAGCACATTTACTTTTGCCTAAATATCAGATTATTCATTCCAGGACTGCTTATAATAGCACAAGACTGGAAGCAACTTAAATAATTAACTAGCCATCCATAGGGCAGTGTTTAGATAAATTATAGTGCAACTGTAAAATAGATGTTACACAACTTTAGAATAAAATGAGGAAACTCTTCATATACTAATATAGAAAGATTGTAAGGATTTGTTTTTAAGTGAAAAAAAGCAGAGTGAAGGACAGTGTATATAGGATGATATAATTTGTATTTTAAAAACAGTACTTGAATATCTATTTAGAAATCTCTGGAAGTATATACGAAAAACTATTAATAGTGGCCCCTGGTTTTGTTTTGTTTTTGAGGGAGAAACGTACAGATGGAAGAAGGACCAAGGTAGGAGCTTGACCTCACTGTATGTCTTTGTGTATTTTTTGGTTTTTTGAACCATTTGACTAAATCATTCAATATAGTAATTTAAACTAATAATTTTACAATTGATGGCAGTTGAGCTGCACATCTCTCTTTTATATGTAACAAAATTTGCCTCAGTCCTTTGGTAGTGGGCTAGGGAACATGGGTATTTTATCAGCTATTTTTCTCTGGCAGCACAAAGCACAAAGGGCTGCCTGTGGTACGCGAGGTCTGCAGGCAGGGTGATGGAAGATGGAATGGCTTGCGGAGCTGGAGAGTGTCCTGGCATCTAAGCTGAGAGCTGAGAGCTCAGAGAAGAGATATAAGACCCAAAAGGCATGAGGGGGTACAAAGAGGAAATGCTGCTTACTCAGTGGCACAGGGTAGGTGCCCAGTGGGATCCAAACTCAGCTTCCCCTAGACCAACATCTGGCCTGTAGCTGCTTTGCAAAATCAGGCCTCTAACTTTTTCCAAGTGTCACCATTTTCCAGGAAGCAATCAAGGAACACTTATTGAGATGAATTTCTTTTCAGCCAATGCCACTCCTAAAGAAGAATGTGTGTCTTTCCCATTCACTTGACACGGTCACCCTCTACAAGGAGCACCTCCTCTGTTTCCCTGAACTTTTAATTGGCATTGTATCTGTGCAGCTGGGGGTTGGCTTCTTTGCCACCTACCTGTGACTCTCTTTTGTCTCTCTGCCACCTGTCCTGTCGTTAGCCCACCTGAGCCTGAGGATGCAAGGACAGTCCTCTTCATTACTCCCTCGGGCTTCCATCCGAGGCCCTTAAGTGAACTGTCCTCCTGTCTAGCCACCCGGACTCCTGTGAACCTTCACACCCAGCCCCATCCAGAAGGAGCCCCACCTGTATTACAGGACAGCTTGCCCTGGCTTAGAAGAGGCTCCATCAATGTACTCACCCAATGGCCACCCTCTCTCGTACCTCTGAGCCCTTGCACACAGTTTTCTCTGCCTGGAACATAATTTAGAGACCACTTCCCATGCATCCAATAAATATTTAGTAAGCACCTACTCTGTGTGAGGTACTGTGTGAGTTCTAGAATATAGTAGTGAACAAAACAGACAAAAAAAAATAATAACAAACCTGTTCTCACCAAGTTGGCAACTGTTTTAGGTGAAACTTGCATTCCAGAAAAACCTTTTCTGACCTTTCAAGCAGTGGTGTTGTCCCTCCCATGTCAGCCCCGAGGCCCTGTCCTTCCCCCTGGGGCAGCCGCCTTCCCTTCTGGCAGCACAGTCCATGAATGGCAGCCCTCTCCTACCAGGGATGGACCATCCTGTGAATACAGGCCCAGCTGGAAGGTTCTCCCAGGCCCCTCTCTGCCCAGGAGATAAATTCACTTCACAGAATTATTTGGAAGATTGAATGAGATAATTGGTTGCCGACTGTCCAGCACAGGGCCTGGGGCAAAGAAGATGAATACATTTGTATTTATTGTAGTGTAGTGATTACAAGCAAGGATTATGAGATGAGTCAGGGTTGAAATCTCAATGGATCACTTACTAACTCCATGACTTGGAGCAACGTACTCAATCTCTCTGTAATTCAGTTTCCGCATCTATGAAATGGGGACTAATGATGCTAAGAGCTAAAATATTTTGAAAAAGTAGACTATGATTTTTAAGTGCTTTGCATACATCACCTCTCCAATCATCACAAGAATTTACAGTTATCACCCCCATTTTAGAGCTAAGTTTACACACTCACCAAGAATCACACAGCTGGCAATGGGGGGCAAGGCGGCCTATGACCAAAGCATCAGAGCTTGGCCCCTTCCCTCACCCCAGGCTTCCTAGTGGTACCGACCTAGGTGGGTCATAGAAATTAAGTGAAATGATACATGCGAAGCACTTGGCACAGCATTTGGTAGATGGAAATCAATCCATAAATGTTAATGATGCTCACTACTATTATTGCTGTTATCATGAATTTGCTTGATAGCAAAATGGTTCCATATATGAATAAAGACTTAATTAAGGGAGTAAAGCCTTTTGTTTTCTCCAATTGGATTAGTAGAATGAGCAGGTCCCTGTCAGAGAACTCGATGAAGAGCAATGAATTTTCCCATAAATGTTTCTCAATGGTGACCTGCGTTACATAAAACATAATAGTGGACAGAGCAGATACTTAGGGTACGTCCAGCAAAGGGGCTCCCAAGCCTTATAACACAGGCTGACCTCCTGGCTAGCATATCAGGCTATCGGCAGGTTTTTCCTGAGTGCCTCCTGTGTGTCCAGGGGCTGGAGAGAGCAGGGAGAGGAGGGTGGAATGGGTGCGAACCAGGGACTCACAGAAGAATGAATGACAGACAGTCCAGCTCCCAGGGGCACTGTGAGACGTTAAATAATGCTGCCTGCCACACATGCAGCTCCAAGTGAACCACCAACACAGTACGAGCTATGAATACAGGGAAAAGGAGATCACATGGGCTGGAAGGCTGATGGGAGAAAGAGAACCTTGACGGCAGATAGGATCTGGATAGGTAATGAGGAATACAAATAGAAAGGTCATTCCAGAAAGGGAAAATGAAATTAGCAAACATCTGGAACAAAAATACATCCCAAAGGTTATGTTGAAGACAGTGAAAAGGTAGATGTGATGGGAGTGCGGGGTGGGGGGGTAGGGTTGAATAGGAAGCAGAGGAAAGCTAAGGTGCAGTGGGCAGGGGAGGCCATCGGCTTCTGACACAGCCAGACGCAACAGGGAGCTGGAAGAGCCAATCTACCAAAAGGTGCTGGTCACCCCATGAAGCTGCATGCCAGCCAAGGGCAAAGTGCCTGGCCCACAGCAGGCGCTCACCAGCCGTGTTATCAGAGGGGAGCTTGAGTCAGAGTACTATGCCAGGCAGGTGTCAGACAGGGCCAGGAGTAGGGGGAGTCCCATTTCAGAGCCCACTGCCCCCTGGAAGTTACAGGAGGCTGGAGGCTGGAAGATGGCAGATAGATTTTAACTGTGATTCAGTCCAGACACTAATTCACGCTGCGTCTCTGGCACCAACGGCCACACCCAGTAGATGGTGGGTACTGGCCTGCGTGGGTCTGTGAAGGAATAAAGAGAATTCTCAGGATGCTTGTGTCCCCACACCACTGTAGCCATCTCCCAACGCCACTAGGAACAAGCTCAGGATGTTGTCAGGGTCTCTGTTCCGGTAAGTTCCTTGTGTCTGAGCTGCCTACCACCAGGCAGCATTCCTTCCAGATTAATTCTTCCCCACAGCAACTTCTAGATCTTCACTGTCCAATACAGCAGCCATGATTGGGTATTGAGCGCTTGAAACATGACCAGTATATCTGAACATTTGAATATTTATTGAATTTTAGTTAACTTTAATGTAAAAAGTGATAGTGGATTCAGTTGTTGGAAAGCTGGATCAAGTTGTTTGGAACAATTTGGGTATGTGGAGCCACTTTCAGCTGTCAGTTTGATGAAATTTAAAACAAGTATTTCAGATGAAAATCTAGTGCCCGAATTGAGAGAATGCTTGCTGTAAGTGTAAAATATACACTAGATTTCAAGGGTAAAGATGCAAATATATATGTGAGATATAAATCACAATTTAAAAATATTCATTACATGTTGAAAGTATAATATTTTAGATGAATTGTGTTAAATGCTGTTAGTAAAATAAATTTTTATTTTTCAGTGGGGCTTCTAAGAATTTTTACATTTCATGTGTTTTACATATATTTCTATTGGACAGTGGTGGCCAAAATCCTCCTTTCTTCCAAAACATATTAACAGGAGCGGGTGGCAGAGGATTTCAGAAAGAAGGGAAAGGAACTCTGGGAGAAGGAAAGAGCCTGACAACCTGACGCTGACCTTTATCCAATTATAAACCCAGCCAGAGGGCACTACGTGCCAAGCACTGTCGCATGAACTCAGTCATCACGACAATCCTGGAAAGACAGAACTTTATTATTTCTGCTTCGCAGACAAGGACGCTGAGGGCACAGAGAGGTTAAGTTACTTGCCCAAGGTTGCTCAGCTGGCAAGTGCAAAATTCAGAGTTTTTAGTCCAGTCTGTCTCTGGGGCCTGAGCTCTAAACTCCCAAGACAGACTGCTTCTAATTTTAGATTCTTGCTATCAATCCAGCCCTCCTGTGTATCAGTGTCAGATTGAATTCCACTCTCCCCACTTCTAAATATTCATGACTTCACTTCCCTCAGCCACATCTCTTGCGCATCTCACATTCCTCACCTCAGCAGCTGACTCGGTCCCCAAGTTCTGCCGGCCAGGTCCCCCCCGCCCCCCTGCCGGCCTGGCCCTGACAGCTCCGGCTCCGTGCTTACATCACCCAGGGAGGAGCCTTCTGAATGGAGGCAATGGGACTTTTTCCGAACCCCTCAACATTAAATGTGATTTTAAAAAATGGGCAGCCATGATAGGTAACATTTTGGTTGGATGTGGGGTTGCACGGGAAGATCAGAGGAACAGCAGAGAGGCACTCTGTCCCTTACAGAGTGTTACAGACTCAAGGGTGGTGACCTTGTCCATTTAACAAATAAGGAAGCAGAGGCTGGGACAAGTGAGCAAGAATGACTCACTGGGGTCTGTGCGATGGCATGTGGGACCCCAGATGAGAAGAAGCTGGGCGGGGCAATTTGGTGAAGTGGAGACAATGCTGGGGACGCAGCTCATTCAGCCTCATCACTTGCCAGAAGAAAGCAGTCGCCCGTCTCTGCTCATCCAAATATCTGTTCCTAGGCACCTGGATGCCACTACCTCCCGCAAGGGCCCCACACCCAAGTCCTGCCACCTGTGTCCCCAGAGAATACAGCAGTCACACATGATATCCCCTTCCGTGGGACAGTCAGATAAGGCCAAGGGATTGCTTACCAGTGGGTAATTTGTGAAAACACCTAACTGGATGGGCGAGAGACTGGCTGAGGCCCCTACTTTCTCAGGTTCTTTCCCCCCTGCCAAGGGCAGAGAAGAGCGCTGCGTGACAGGTGCACCCCAGCATGGCCGAGTCTCCATAAAGGGCAAGGATGAGACATGGGGCTCAGACAGACTCTCCAAACAGCACTCCACCTGACTGGAATCAGCTCAGACCTCCAACAGGGAAGGTTTCAATTTGGAGAAATTGGGCCAGATGAGCTCCAGCTTGGTCAGGAGAGCGGCTTCAAGCCAATCAAGAGCAGTCACTGGTTGCTTTCCCAGTATTCCTGAATGCTTGCTGAACCACAAGGGCATGAAGCCTTTGTTCACCCAGGAACAGCTAGCAGCGACCATCAAGGGGACAACAGATATAATGGCCAGAAGAACTTCCTGGCCAGCAGCCGGGGACCAAGAAGTAGGAGTTGAAAAAGAAATTCAATTGAACAAACATGGACTGAGCATACACTGTGTGTCAAGCTCTAGAGCTGGGAGCAGGATGGCCCATCACACAAGGCAGAGGCCGGGACACACTATCATGAAAGGCACAGTACAGGGGAGGAAACCCTGTGACTGAGGTGGCCATGTCTGCTGGGCCTTGGGGAACAGAGAGGATTATTCTAACACATGGAGCGGGGAAGGGCATTCCAGACAGAGCGAACCACAGAGCAAAGGCAGAGAACAGGACGTTCATGGAGGACGTGCCGAGAACAGTTGGCAGAGGTGAATGGGAGATAGAGCTGGACCGGAGAGATAGGAAGAAACCTGCGTGTCTTAGTAAAGTTTAGGAACATGGACCATCAAAAGTTCAGAAGCAGGGGACAGTGTGCTCAAGGAGGTGGCCAGTGGCCGTGTGAAGAAAGGTAGGTGGGCAGTAGGGAAAGAATGAAAAGAAGGGGAACAATGTCCCAACCAACTTTCATAGTCATTGCCCTCGGTCAATAGCCACATTGGGTGAAGCCTTAGATTGTAAAATGACAAGGTATGCCCTTTGGTGTCCCCTGTGTTAGAGCTCTTGAAGGTTCAGAATTTTGTAAAGCTGGGGCACCTGGGCAGGGTATGGGAGCTCTGATGGGAAGGCTAGGCCAGGCTCCATCCTGAACCAGACCAAGCCATTCTGCCAGGCGGACGGCAGCAGGCGGCCGGTGGCACTAACCATTCACGCCCACTGCCTCTCTTCCAGCAGCATCAGATGCCCCCTAAGCCCCACCCTGCCTGCCTCTGCCAGTTCTGACAGCACGGTTGTGCCAGGTGAAGCCTGAATATGACCCATTCCATATGGGGACCAAAAACAAGGGCACACGTCACCGAAGAGTAAACAGATAATATGAGGTACTCAGCTGGTTTCATAATGTCCCTCAAGGGCAAAACCATCCATGTGAAAGAAGGAACCCAAGATTTCATGGCTTTATTTTATTTATTGCATACTTATTTTAGAAAGCCAAAGGTGAGTTAGATGCTATCTTCCCTCAACTCTTTGATCAGTTGCTTTAGGAATCCTTTAGCGTTTTTAAATTCTTGGAGCAGAAAAAATAATTCTGCAGTTTGGTCGAGTTAAAACTTCCCGAAGAGGGCCACTTTCTTCCTGTCCCCTCCCTCCGCTCCCGGAGGCCAGCGGCAGGCAGGCCGGGGAGAGGAACTCGGAGCATTTGGGCATCTTCCCCTTCGCCACCCGTGGCCAGGGTCCCCCGTGCCCCCCTTTCCGCTCGTTCACCGTGAATGGCAGATTCCTCTGTCCGGGGTCGGGTTTCCAATCACCATAGAAACAAACTCAAGGCAGTTTCATTAATCATTTAGAGCACGAGAAGTCTAGGTCAGTCTGATTGCAGCATATAGGGTATCATCTCCGGGCCACATGGGACTCAGTCGATTTGAATTAAAAAAGATTAAGCTGCCCTGGGCTGCCTGGCCCCATCAGTTTAAGTTCTCATGTAACAGTGGTCTCTGGAGCCATATGGATTAGTGAGTGAAGCTATGCATTTATGTGGCAGGATTCAGTGAAACATTAGATGGCTGCAGGTGTCTGAGGGGAAGAGGACAGGGATCGCATACAGTTTTTTTTTTTTTTTATACTTGTTGCTGTTCTTTTGAAACTGGAAACAATAACTCAATTTTATTTCTCCAGTGACAGTTACCACTCTTGCTGACCATGAAATGGAACATTTGTTACCCGGGGTTTATGGTTCACGACGGAATGGTCCTCGAGGAGCAGAGAACGGCCGTGTCCCGAGCCTGCTCCGGGGTGGCGGGTGAGAATGCTGACATTTTTTTTCTTCTTCCTTTCCTACAGAGTGGTAAGAAATGCATCGAATAAATATTGATGACATTTTAGTTTTGCTCGAATCAAGATTTATGGGCCCCAGGAAATTGACTTAGAGGCAGCTACAAATCAATGTGACTCTGAAAGAGTTGTATGGGGATCCCTCAAAACGAACACCCCCCTTCCAAAGTACCTACCTTATTTATGGGCCTCTCCAGGACTTCAAAGAAGCTCAGTAACTTAGGCCAGACTGTTTTATTGCTTCGTGGAGCTAAGATGTTTCAGGGGGAAGATGCAGGTTACAGTGTGTTAGGAAGCCTCTCTCAGGAGGTGGGCAAAAGCTTTCTGCGTATTGAACCATTGATCTAAAGCTTGCTATATACTCTGGCTTCCCACAGAATCACTCCTAAATCTTCCTGGTGGACTGGGCATTGTCTGCAGCCCCAGGTGCTAAGCCCAAGATAGAAAGAACTTTTGTACTCTCTGCTCCCCACCCCGCTTCTCGGACCAGCCGCCTGGGACTAGCAAGGAGGCAGCTGGACCTGGTGGAATCAGCTACAGGCTTCTGTGGGGCATTTCCATAGGCCTGCTCTTCGCTACCTGATGTTCCGCTTCTCTCTTCATTGTGGCAGTGACAGTCCTGAGTGCTTTGCTGAGAATGCCAGGAGGCAGGGACTGGCCTAAAATCTGCACCTGGTCCCTCAGCCCTCCTTTCGCAGGGCAGCTCGGGATGGGAGATGAGGCCCAGGAGTCGGGAAACCCAGGTTCTTGATGCAGCCATGCTACTGCCACCTGGCCGCATCACCTTAGGCAGCTCGTACTGCCTTCCGTGCCTCTCTTTTCTCTCTCTGAGATGAGAAATGTGACTGTCTTTCTCCGGTCCTGTGGTTCTAAAATCCCTTCCCACTCACTGAACGCCTGCTGGTTCCCACGGGGAGGAAATCTGGCTCCAGCCTCCAGGAGACTAGGATGGGCAGGTAGAGCAGAGGAGGCGTGAGCACAGGTCTCCTGATCCAACTGGGGCTGGCCTTTCCTTCTTCCAGAAACAATGACAGACAGGACTCAGTGAGCCACTCTCTCCTGCCACCATCGCCAACATGGATGGTGGCCTTGACTCTCCAAACAGCCTGCAGCTCTGCTGGAGATGGATTCTGTCCTCAGAATCCCACTCCACCCAGCAGAGGCCTGAGCCCCAGGAGATCTTATCAACAAAGCACGGCTTTGATTGACTAGATATAGTTTAGCCAATGTACTATTAACTGCCAGAGTTTGTTCAGAGAGAAGAAAGAACACAATGCATAGGAAACCTGGAGGTAAAGTTTCCAGAAGAAGGTACCAGCAGAGACCCTAAAGGGGCGATATAGCAGACTGATTTAATATGTGAACGAGGTGCTTGCTGGTGGGCATTTCTTTCTAATTGTGACTTTGAGCAAACCATATAACTGTAAAAGCCCAGCTGCTGAGTCAGGTGTCCTGCTACTACTCCTGACTCTGTCACTTGCTGCTTAGTGCAAGCTTAGTCAAGTGGCTGTATGTGGGACTCGGATCCCTCCAGAGTACTGCTCTGAGAAGGAAGGACTTGCACTTGCAGCCCCTGAGGGTGCTGCCAGCAGGGAGCCCTCAGCTCCTCGCCTTCTCAGGGATTGTTTTAGCGGAAGAGAGTGATTCGTTTGCCCAATGTCAGGCCCTCTTCCTGGGGCAGCCATGTTCAACGAGTGAGTGACCAGCATTAGGGTCTAAAGGCCTGCCTGCCCCCCGCCCCCGCCGCCAGTGCCAACTTGGAACAGCTCTGCACGGCTACCCCAGCTCCAGAGTTCCCTGGGGAGCCCACTGAGCCTTTATGGAACTGCCTTGCAGCCCGACTTCCTTCTGCCCAATCCTGTTTCCACCCTCTTCCTTCTTCCACGACAATTAGCCCCCAAAGCGCTCTCTGCTGCATGTCCTGCCCACTAATTGGTACTTTCCATCTCAGAGTTCGTATCCCAGGAAACCTAACCTGTGACGTCGCGCAGCTCTCTGAGCCACATTTCCTCATCTGCAACACTGATGCAACGATAGTGTCCAGCCCTCAGGACTGTGCTGCAGAGCAAGTGCGACAATCCATACGAAGCTTTTATATGCCCATGGACTAGCTCTGTAACTCTCAAATGATACAAACTCCTTATTTTGCAGATGAACTTGACTTGATCTTGAAGAGTGAAATATGGGTCCATGGAGGAAAAATGAATGAAATGGTGAAAATGCTAGTTCTCCCTAAATATTCCTCTCTCCTCTTCAATGATGATAGAACCCTGCGTTTTAGCTGGGCATTTGACCACCCAGCTTAAAAACCACATGCTCTGGTTCCTTCAGAAGATAGATGGACCCATGTGATTAAGTTCTGGCCAATGGAATACATAAAAAGGGGGCATATGCAACTTGTAGAGCATGTCTTTAAAGACAGGAAGCCTTCCCTGTTTCTTTTATTCCTTCTTGCTGAAATGTGGATATATGAAGAAGCTCCAGCAGCTATTTTAAGCCACAGAGTGGCCTTGGAAATGGCATCCGCATACAGCAGAGCATCAAAATGGAAAGATCTGAAGCCACGCACACCCACCCTGGTATGCTTGCAGAGTGCTACATGAGAGAGAAACATACCACTGTTACCTTGGATTTTCTGTTACTTGTATACACATCTCATCCTAACCAACACAGAGGGACTTCCAACTGGGCAGAGGCCATGAGCAGAGACTCAGAGGCACAAATGGGTATGGAGCACTCACAGGACCATAAAGAGGGTAGCCAGTCAGTCATAAGATGAATAATACTCTATGTTCATATTGGCTTTGCAGTTTATAAAGCACTTTCAAATTCTTTGCCATTCCATGTTGCTAACTTTGTAGGCTAAGGGACATTTACCCTCTCCATTTTACAGTTGAGGGAACGGAGGCTGAGGAAGAGAAATTATTTTCCCGACCTCACAAAAACTAGGAAGCAGCAGAGTCAAAGCCAGAATCATGACTTTTGCTACCAAAGGCTGGGTTTCCCCCAATGCGTTTGGCAATTCACTCAGATCAATGTCACTAGCAATGCTCTTGCCTAAAACTTGGATCCAGCAAATTTACGGTGCTTCATACCTGGTTTCAACTGCTTCCAAGACTCTTGCATTCTTTCATTTTCTTTACTAACATTAATTGACCACCTACAATGTAATAAACACCATGCCTTATCATGCCAGGTGCTTTTACATGCACTGCTCTCTGTTCCCACTCAAATTAGCTTTTATCCTACATCTCCAGTTTCTGTTCTCTATCAGGCCTCTGCCTCCACAAAGCCTTCTCTGGGGGCCACAAGAATGAGCCATTCACTCATCCATTGGCCTCTGTTGCCTCCTGAGGCAGCTCCTGGGTGGACTCACGCAATAAACCTTTTAACCAGATCTGGGCCAACCCCAGAGAGAAGGATTCTGAGAGTGCGTTCTGAAGAAGTCTGCTGGTTTTAAGCCAGGAAAAAGAGGTATTCTGGGCTTGAACCGACACACAAGAAACTGTATTATTTTCCTAGGACTACTATAACAAATGACTATAAACTGGGTGGCTTGAAACGACAGAAGTTTGTTTTCTGACAGTTCATGAAGGTAGAAGTCCAAAATCAAGATATTAGCAGGGTTGGCTCCATCCGGGCATTCTGAGAGAGAATCTGCTCCATGTCTCCCCCGCCCCCTGCCCCCCCACCCCAGTATTTTCAGCATACTTTGGTTTGTAGAGGAATCACTGCATTCTCTGCCTCCATCCTCACATGACATTCTCCCTGTGTCTCTGTCTCTGTCTAAAGTTTCTCATAAGGACCCCAGTCATTGGGTTAGGGCAGTGGTTTTTAACCTTTTCCATCTCATGGCACACATAAACTAATTACTAAAATTCTGCAGCACACCAAAATATATATTATATTTTTTGCCGATCTGACAAAGAAAAGGGTATAATTTTGATTGATTTACCAGAAAAAGTAATTACTTACCCTTTTTGCTCCAAAGTGACTTTTCAAAAAAAATTAGGTGCTTGTACTCGTAAATAAGGATTTCTCTTACAAAGAATTAACCAATCAGATGCAATCTTATTATGCAATGTGACCAATAAGATACAAGTCTAATATATGACCCATATATTTATGGTTCAAGACCGAGCATTCATTCTGAATGGCTATTGTTGTGTTGGCCGTTGTCGTCTTTTTATTTGACAGTCTAAGGGAAAAAAGGTCAGTGCCCTTGATTAAATAGTACAGAATTGCATGTTTTAAAAACTCTTGCTGCACATCAGAGCGCAGCAGCACACTGGCACACCGGTTGCAAATCGCTAGATCAGGGCTCACTCTAATCCAGTATGATCTCATGTCAATCTTTTCTCATCTGCAAAGACCTTATTTCCAAATAAGGTTACATCTGCAGGCACCAAGGGTTAAGATTTCAATATTTCCTTTTGAGAGATGCGAGTTGATCCACAAAACTCAAACTGGGGTCCTGGTTTCTGATCCAGCTCAGCCTCACCAAGAGTGAGACCTCAGGCAACTGAGATAATTCTCTGAGCCTCAGATTACTTTGTGGGGAAAAAAAAAATAACACCAAGTAGGAGAGAGATTGGGAGGTTTAAATGAGCAAATAAAAACAACGTAAAACACCCAGCTCATTGTTTTTCCCTCCCTTCTCCAGGTGGATACAAGAAAGAGGGGAGGAATGGAGGAGAACAGCTGAAGATACTTTGTATCATTGGGAAGACACAAGATGGCAGCTGCCATCTTGGTCAGCAAGAGTAGAGTGATGGCCAAGAATTCGAACCAGCCCCATGGAGTACCGTGTTTTGCCACATATAATGTGCACCCATGTTTTTGCCCAAACTTTCAGGAAAAAAATCTTTTATTTTAATTTCTTAATTCAATTATTTATTTATATTTAGATTCTTGTTTTTGTATTATAATGGAATTTTAGCATTTATTTTTGAACCTATTATGGTACAAGAAATTTTTTGTAACAAATAATTACAAAACACAAGAACAGATACAAGGTATTTCAGGTACTACCCAATAAACATCCTTATTTTTCCCTCAAAAATTTGGGCAATAAAGTGCACATTACACACAGCAAAATACAGGTACATCAGAAGGACCATTTAGAAGAAGGCAGCTGCCTCTCTGCGTTCCAACCTAGTCTGCAGCAAAATAACTAAACAACCCAAGGAGTTCATAGTTGTTGGTAACTATGGGACCCGTTACGGCGCCTCCCTCAGGAAAATGGTGGAGAAAATTGAGATCAGCCTGCACGCCAAGTACACTTGCTCCTTCTGTGGCCAAACAAAGACGAAGAGACAAGCCGTGCAGATCTGGGACTGTGGCTCCTGAAAGAAAACGGTCGCTGGCGGTGTCTGGACCTCCAACGCCACTTCCGCCGTCACCGTCAAGTCTGCCAACAGAGGACTGAAGGAACTGAAAGACCAGTAGTAGCTCCACAATTTCAAAACTGGCTAGCCTATAATAAATGAGCTAATTTATGTTAAATAAATACAGAGGGAGGCTAAGCTGCCTGAAGGACAGTGTGCAATCTGGAACTGACTGGTTTCCAGTAAGTAGAACTGGTCAGTGAATTTAAAGGAGGCACTGACAAAGCCTGTGGGGCCCACCAAGAAATAACACCTCCTCCTGGGGCCAAGGCTCCTAAGGAAAGGAGGAGGGCAAGGTCAGGACAAGGGAAGAAACCTGGGATCCAAGAAGGACAGACCACGTCAGGGAAGATGAGGAAATTGGAGCTGATCAGCACCAGGTCACCTCCAACAGGTCAGAGGAGCCTTGAGAATCAGCCGCAGGCAGGTGGGGGGCACTCCGGACAGGCCTCCCTTACACATGGGGGCAACGTCTCAGTGGGAAGAGAGAGGACCACTGCCAGGTGAGGCCAAAGAGCCCCACGCTTTCACCACAGACTGGGTAGACACCCCTGCGTACGGGGCCTTCTGCATGCTTCCCATGGAGCCCAGTAGTAAATAACCAGAGAAGCCAGGGGAGGAGGTCAGGTTTCCAGGAAGGAACGGCAAGGAAGAACTGAGAACGGGCTGCATGTCAGGCTACAAGCCCGCCTGGCCAGCCCGTGCCAGGGTCGGTGAGAAAGGGCAAGCGTTTCGGCTCGGACAGCGCTTCGTCGCACCACCTTGTTCTATCAAAAGTTCTCCAAAGTAAGGCTGAGCAAACATGGACCCGCCATCCCCCAAATCATCCCCTGTCCCTCACACCCCCACCTCTGCTCACAGCGCCCATGCCGCCCCAGCATCAAACTGCAGTGCCATCCCTGACTTCCCCTCTCCTTGGGGCTCCGTGGTGTCACCCATGAGCTCCATGAAGATAGAAACCGAGTCTCGCTCACCTTTCATCCCCAGAACAGCACCGAGCCCCAAAGCCCTCTCATCTGAGGTAGCCAATACCTGTACAGGCCACCCTACTTCCCCCCAGGAAGAAAAACAATGCTGTGTAAGGAGCAGAATTAGATGCGCGTTTGCCCCACAGGTTTAAATCAAGGGGAGTGGCGAGGGGAAGTACCGAGAAGGAGAGGACACGAAGAAGGAGACGTTCAGCCCGAGGAGCTGGCCAATTTGCCATGGTTTGAGCTTGCATCTGTTTTCATGTGAAATCCTTCCACATCTGAGAGCACCCCGTGACCACGTTTAAAACACAGGGTAAAAGGGCTTCTTCTCAAGTGTGAGAGCCATAGAGCTACACGGGGCTTTTTCAGGCAGCAGGCACACGCTGCTTCAGGCTCAGCTCCTCCGGGCAGACCGGCACCGCTTGTCTCCCCTGCCTCATAACAGAGCAGTGTCCAGCCTTTTGGGTTTACTGTGAACGGCTTCCTCCTGGCTCTGTTTTACTCTCAGAACTGGGTTGTGCCTTCTCTTCGGGCCTCACCTTGTCAAACACACACACACACAAACATGTACACGTGCACCCACATATACGTACACACATGCACATGCAAGGCTGAAGACACGATTACCAGACAATAAAGACAGGTTGCTCGATTGATTACCAAACCCTACCTCCAACACCAGTGGGCACTGTGAGATAACAGAATGATGTCGGCTTGAATTTCTCAGCCCAGTGCCCTTTAAAAAGGTCAGGACCCTGCCCAGAAAAATGTGAGTGGACTCTGCATATCTCAGTCAGGTGACAAGGCCCACCCCACCCCCATTCCACTACATGCACACCTCTCAGACCACCCAGGCCCAGACAGGCTCGATTTATGTAACATCTCAGGAAGCCACAGAAGGCAAAAAGAGACTCAGTCTCTATATCCTAAGCCTTTTTCTTCAGGATAACACTGCTATCAGGTTGGCATGACCCTTCTCTAAAATGTTCAGTTTCACTGCCCAAGCTTGCCCTGGTGCCTCAATGGAGGAAATGTTGAAAATCTTGATCTTGGGCTCCAGGGCATTTAGCTCATAGAGCACATGTATGTTTGAGAGACAGAGAGGGCTAGAAGTGGCCGTGGTCTGTACTCTGTTAAGAAAATCTGAAGGAGTGCCGGGGTAGAGCGTCGCTTTCCCAGAGCGGACTCTTAGGCAGTTTAGGCTGCTATAACAAAGTACCAGCGACTAGGGGGCTTAAATGCAGAAATTCATTTCCCCCCATTTGGAGGCTTGAAGTCCAAGATGAGGGTGCCAGTGCAGTGGTGTCCTTGTAAGGGCCCTCTTCTGGAATGTGGATGGCTGTTTCCTTGTATCCTAACGAGACAAAGAGGGTGAGAGAGGAAGCGAGCTCTCTTCTGAATCTTTTAAGGGCACTAACCCCATTCATGAGGTCCACACCCTCATGCCTTCAACTAATACAGATCATCTCTCAAAGGCTCCATCTCCTAATACCAACAGATTGTGGGGGAGTAGGTTTTCAACATATTGGGAGAGACTCAAATGTTCGGTCCATAATAGGGGTGAAAGAGCAGCTCCTGAGCCCCAAGATTCTCTGCCCAGACACCTGGCCAGGGAAAACTCTGGGTTTCACACCCAGGATGGCACCGCTCCTAGGCTGTGAGGGTTAGAAGTCCTCAGAGGTCATCCCAGTGAGAAATCCCTTCCGCAGCTCATTCTTGCTCACTTCCAGGGACGCAGGCTTCCTCCCTGCCCAGCAGCACTTAGGAAGGTGCTCTTCCTCCTAGTCAGCCACAGTCAGCCTTCCTGTCCGCAGCCTGGGGACATATCAAGCGCAGCTGACCCTTCTTCCACATGGCAGACCTCCAACATCTCTCCACACAGCATGACTTTTGACAATTTTGACCTGCTTCTTCTGTGTGAGGGCTCTTCCAGGCACCAGAAGAAACACTGAGCTCAATGGCTTCAAGATAGAAAGTTGGGGAAGGTACTTCATTCCTGTGCCTCAGTTTCCACATATATAAAATAGGATTATGTCAAATGAGCTAGCACCTAGCTCCTCAGATTTATAGGAAGACCGCATGAGATGACATAGCACAATGCAGGGCGTGCCGTGGGGCCCAGTGCATGCCAGCTACCTATTTCCTATCTGTGTGTCTTAACATTTTTAGTGGAATTATATTTTATGTTAACTTTTGTGACTTGTTTTATTTTTTCCTTTCGTTTGGTATGAACACTTCCCTCTATCATTAAATATTCTTCAAAGCATTTTTGATGGCTGTCATATTGTATCCCAGGAGTTATGGGCATTTCTTTAATCACTCTCAGAGAGTTCTTCTGTAAACTACTTTTTTTAACCCAGGCTCGCAGGTCTGAGCCATGAGGGCAGGGGGGTGGAGGCTCCTTCAGAGCTACTGAGCCTCTGGCCCCCACCCTCCCGGCATCCATCACCCTCAGCCTGCGCCTGCCCCCTTCTTCCTCAGCTGGAATCAATTGCCCTCCCTTCCTGCCTGTGCCTCCTGCCCCATAACATCAATCAACCAACAAGCCGCCACAGTGTGCCCAGCCCAGTGTGCGCAACACCAGGGCGCCGTAGGAAAGAGAGGTGAGCCTGCCTTCCCTGTCGTCTGTCTGGGGAAGTAAACTGTGTGCAAAAGCATCGGGGAGGTGGAGCACGGAGGGAGGGGTCCTCAGAAAGGCAGAGAGAAGGGATGTGGGAGCTAGCATTCCCTGGGAGCCTTGGGGACAAGGACGAGAGGGCACGCGGGGGGGTATGCCAGCAGGAGCAAGGTGCACATTGACCAGCTGGGTATGTGGAGCCTGGGAGGGATGGGGGAGTGGGCTGTGAGGAGGGTACAGTTTAGCAGGAGCACAGCTGTGAGTCCTCGTGGGGTCCCCACGCTGCCGGGTCTGAGCTGATGGAGCTGTCCTCCGCTCCACAGCCTGCCTTGGGCTGGACTAGGGGCCCCAGCTCGGAACTAATGCCCCTGGGGGCCATGGGCAATCATTTCGAAATGAAGGTAATGATCCAATTAGTGGTTATCCATCAAGTTCAGTTATCTTTCCTTGGGCTGGGGAGCAGAGAAGCTGAGTAAACACGTGCCTTGGACTGTGACATAAAACCAGACCCCCTCTTGCTGGAAAATGAGTTCAAGATGCTGGCTGAGCCGCCTCTCAGGACCCGCAGGTTAGCGTCTCGGTGGCCCAGAGAGGCAGGGGAGCCACTGAGCTCAGAAGGAGCCGGGTCTCTGAGGCCTCCGCAGTTCCTAGCCTGGGTCCCCGGTGCCACAGTGAGAATGGGGAGACACCTGGGAAGCTGTGTATCTGGCATCACCACCACAGCCAGTGTCTGGCCTATGTCCCAACAGAGGCTTTGGTTCCCCTCCGCCCTGTGCCCCCAACCCAGCTCTGAGCTGCCCCAAGCATTGGCCAGCCGCCCTGGCTCACCCCCTCCTCTCCACATTCGCAGCCCAAGCCATACACCTCCACACGGCCACGCTCTCTCTGAGCCTCCTCATTTCCACTCTCAGTTCCTGAAGACAAGGGCTTTCTGCATCTTCTCATGAAGGACAGAATTTATAGTTGGAAAGCACATTGGGCAGTCACCTACTCCAAGGGTCTTGTTTAAAAATGAAGAAGCTGAGGCCCAGGAGTGGGAACGATAGAGAGGGCACCCAGCCTAGGAGAGCCTTCGCTCGCTGAGGGTCCTCCTCGGTATCTCTCACTGAGGAGGAAGCCCGTGTAGCCTCAGCTGCCCCCGAAGAACACCCGCCGTCACTTCAAACGACCATCCCAAAACGGGCAAGCCACTTGTGAGCCTTTCCCTTGCTCTGCCCCCTCACCCAGAAAGTTCTGAAATTCTGTTCACGGCAGGTATGGAACTGGCCTCCAGTTTCTTTATTCCCTCCTTTATGATAACCCCCCCCGACCTGCTCAGGTGATTGGGAGGGGGCCGTAGGGGGTGTCCTGACCCTGTCATTTCCCGCTCAGAATCTCGCACTGCCATTTGTCCCCCACCCTCAACCATGGTTCAGAGCTGCCTCAGGAAATTACTTTGTGGAGCACCAACACAATATTTTCCAGGTTCCCACCCTGGAACCTGCCCACCCAGCCACTGTCTATCCTCCAAGCCCTCCTGAAAAGAGAGCACACAAGCCCAGCGCTGAGGCCTGACCACTTCTTGATTGCAGGAATAAGGTGCGGGGCTCCCCAGTCTGCGAGAATTTCCTAGTGGATTCCTTGTTCCTTCCTCTTGGCCCAGGTAAGTGCTCAACGACCTTAGGCAGCTTGTCTGCTCTGGGAGGCACCCCCCTCACCTGCCTTCCAATGGCCGTCCGTGTTCCTTGTGTGTTCATCTTACATTGATCTGATTATGCATGGACCATTTGGAAATTAATTGCAATGTGTTTTAAACAGTCATCCAATTTTTTTCCTAGTCCCCTCCCTTCTAGTTCTACCTATGAAGGGTATAAGGTTTGTGTCTAGATTCAGTTTTTTGCATGTGGATGTCTAGTCATTCTAGCACCATTTGTCAAAAAAGCTGCCTCTTTGCTCCTTTGTCAAAGGTCGATTGACTACATTTATGTGGGTCCATTACTGGGGTCCTCTATTCTGTTCAACTGATTCTATTTGTCTGTTCTTTTTGCCAGTACTACATTGTCTTGATTACTGTAGCTTCACTGTAGGTCTTGACATTTGGTAGTATCCGTCCTCTAACTTTGTTAGTTTCTTTCAATATTATGTTGGCTATTCTGGGTCTTCTGCCTCCCCAAATAAACTTTAGCATGAGTTTGTCAATACTCATAAATAGCTTGCTGTGACTTTGATTGCAGTTGCATCAGGTCTATAAATGAGGTTGAGAACTGACACCTTGACAATATTGAGTCTTCTTATCCATGTACATGGAAAATTTCGATTTATTTGATGGAGATGCCTTTCATCAGGGTTTGCCATGGTTGATATCTTTCATTAGAGTTTTGTAGTTTTACTCACATAAATCTTCTCTATATTTTGTTAGATTTATACCTAAATATTTCATTTTGGAGGGCTTTGACTCAGGGCCTCTTCTGTCTCCTCTCCTCTATTTCTGCCTATGAAAATTCCACTCACCATGGGCTTCGCTGAAGAATCCCAGCTCTGACGCTTGCGTGCTGTGTGACCTCGGGCCAATGATTTAACTCTCCTGAGCCTCAGTTTCCTTACCTGTAAGATGAGAAAAATAACAAATATCTCAAAGTATTGTTGTTAAGATTGGTAAGATCATGGGAAAACTCAATGCCTGTCATGTAGCAGGTCCTCTGCTAAATGGAGTGGTTATTAGTGTTGCAGTTTTAATAGTATTTCAAGTGCTACTCCTTCTGTGATGCCACTCCTCATCTAAAAATAATTTACCCATTGAATTTTGTATGTTTCTTATAGAATTTCCCTCATGGTAATAGTCCCTGAGGGAGCTGAGGCAATAGAGAAGGTAGGAAAATAACATTTCTTAGGTAGAAAAAAGTGGTTATTCAACAATAGTTTTATGATCGAATGAGTAAACCCAGGAGGCAAATGAGCTTCATCTCATATGGTAACATGATTGGAAAAGGATTATTTGAAGCGCATAGAATAGTGCTGTGATTAATTAATGGTATCTGCTATGAGCAGTGAACCCTATGTAATGTATTGCCAATGGTGACATAATCTATAAACCTACAGGATATTATTAACTGGATGTGACTGCCAGGGACATTTGGTGAAGACTCCTCATTTCATAGGTGAGGAGATTGCAGTATATGTTAAGATGTGCAGTTGTATAAAATTTCCTTCTTCCTTCCCTCCTTTTATTCTTTTATCATTTAACTATTTCTTTAAATACATATAGCTATGTTTCATATGAATTAGGATATAATAAGTAATCCATTCTCAACTACAGTTCCTTTTTTAAAAGATTTTTATTTATTTATTTATTTACTTTTTAGAGATAGTGGAAGGGAGAAAGAAAGAGAAGGAGAGAAATATTGCTGTGAGAGATGTGAGACTCCAGAACATTCTAGAAACTTGAAACCAAACAAGAAGAAATACATTGCTCCAGGGTACAATGAGTGCTTATAATGCATGGAAGAAAGAGAAGTTAATGTGTGAAACTATTGAGTGGGCAAAGGATGTGTATCACTCCTACAGAAGAGGGATGAGAGGTCACAAGGGAAAAGGGACCCCTGGCCTATAAGAACATAAAGCCTGCCAACGTTGTAGTCTGGGGAAGTCTAAGATTTGGGTCTTCGACAAGAGAGCTCTCGGTCAGTCTCCATGATGACTGTTGGTCAAGGGCATGCGGGATATCAGCAGGTGCCTTTACTGTCCCGAGATCTGGTTCCCTTGGGAGTTCAAGAGCTTCTAGAGGAAGACTTGTGCTATAAGTTAGGTCATCACATGTCACCTCCCCAGACTAGAGCTGCAGTCAGAGACTTCCAAAGCATTTTACCTACGTTGGCCTTTGGTCATTTCAACAGCTTTCTGAGGTAGAAAATATTATTTCCACTTTACCTGTAAGGACTGAAGCTTCAGAGCCAAGGCTCATATACAGGGCTTCTAATTCCAAATTCTCACACTGTTTGCTGGTCTCAGCCCCTCCATATGTGGTGTGGAGCAGTTTGAACAATGTCCCACCTCAACTCCAAGCGTGGAATAATTGTCCTCTTGAACACTGGCCCTATTTGACCCCACTGGGGGTTTGTTTCCACAGTGTCTTGGCCAGGCCTCTGAGAGGACAGCCCCTACTGTGGGGGCTCCGGATTATCACACTGGAGAGGTCCCTGTTCCCTGAGGGAGATGCCCCCAAGGAAGAGGAAAAAGTCTGAAGGCCCATTTCCGGCAGGCTCTGTGGCTCTGGGCAGCTGGCTATCCATGCGGAGGGAACACTATGGTGCCTCTAGCCAGGCAGCGCTCACTTGTTGAGTTTCTGCTGGTATGCATCCTCTGTGGGATCCAACCATATTAAATTGCTCCAAGCAGCCTATAAAATAAAGACAATTGCAATGCCATAAGGAATAGCATATCCCCAACCATAAATAAATTAGGGCTCTAATTCCATCAAGGCATGCGGGTGACATCACACACCGTGAGAGCCGAGCTTGGAAGAGCTGTTCACAACACCACAAATCTGAGATGGAATTACCATCTTAATTTATTTACATCTTCTGGTGGCTAGGTTGCTGTGACAATGATTTCTGCAAAGTCTGGTCCCTCTAGATTATGACCTCATGTTCTGCTCTTCTCTTCCTCCGCCCCTTTCCCTCCTCCCTCCTCCCTCTCTCCCACCCTTTCCCTTTCCTGTTTCTCTCTTACACCCCTAGACATGCATCTACCTCGTTGTTTTGTTTTGTTTTTTTTTTAAATTTTCTCTGTAGTCTTGGTAAAAAATGGAAGGAGGGAAGCACCTAGCGCTGAGAAGCGATGGCAAATTCCAGACGCAGGGGAGAGGCCTCCAAGAAGTGGGGGAGGCACAGGAAGAAGGAATCTCTCCTACAGCTCGTGATTTGTTGCTTTGCCCCAGGGCCATTTATCCACGACCTCTCTGGGGACATATAGCCTTTCCTTGCTTAAAATTTCAATTTAATTAAATCCACTAGGTGTGTTCTTGGATGT
This sequence comes from Pteronotus mesoamericanus, assembly GCF_021234165.1. NCBI lineage: Eukaryota > Metazoa > Chordata > Mammalia > Chiroptera > Mormoopidae > Pteronotus > Pteronotus mesoamericanus. The sequence goes on from NW_026555001.1 coordinate 2,287,250, forward strand.
CAACCATGTCCTAGGCAACGTAGGGCAGTCAGAACCATATGGAACCAGGGAATTTTAGAGGCAGACAGCTTTCAGCAGTCTGTGAGTTAGTTCAACTCCTCATTTTACAAATGAGGGACCCAAGGCTCAGAGAAATAAAGCGATTTTTCTAAGATGATGTGGTTAATTAATGGCAGAGCCAAGTCTAGACTGCAGAAAAAAATGGGAAACCTTAACAACGTCCGCCAGGGCCATACAGCCTACTTGGAGAAATAAGACAGACATCTTCAAAAGAGTCAGCTAATGACATGACAGAGGATATAATCAGAGCCAAACTGAAGGTTACACAAACTGAATTCAGGGAAGGAAGGAAGCAATACTAGCTGGAAAGTTTGTGGCAGATTTCATGGAGGAAGCAGCAGTTAAGTTGGACGCCGAAGGGTCCAAGCGATCTCTTGGCAGAGACCAGAAGGGGGTGCATTACAGGCACAGAAGCAGCTCAAGCAGAGTCCTGAGAGCGGGAATAATCATTTCCTTGACACTAACCTCAGTGGGACCCCAGCTGGAGAGAGGGGTCAGTATCTAAGTATCAACACCTGATAGAGGGAGAGGATTCTGACCTTAACCCTGAGGTCAGCTGAGGGTACTGGGAGTTCTGGAACAAGAAGCAATAAACAAAATCATGCTTTAGAGCTTAGCTACACAAAATGTGGCCTGGGGACCACCAGCAGCAGGTTTACCCCATCTGGGAGCATTGTTTTAAAAACCCAACCTCAGTCCCATTCATTCGTTCACATGAATCGGAGCTGCATTTGAACTAGACCACTAGGTGACTCACAGGCTCATGAATGTTTGAGAAGCTCTGTTTTAGGGAACTTGGCATGACATGAATGCCACTTTTTCGTTGTTTCAGAGTTGCTCCCTGGTGCCACTAGTTGTTTGTTTTTGTTTTGTTTTTCAGACCAATGGTGACTTAGCAAACATTATTATACTCAGAAATTCTTGCTAAATGACAGAATCTAACTAACAAACTCTTTTCAAATAGAAGGAAGTGTTTGCACATATTAATTTTAACAGTGAATGAAGATGACAATATTAGATTTTGTGTACACAGATATTTATTCAGTTCAGTTTTTGCAATTCTTTTCTTTTGTACTCTGGAGCCCATGGACTTAATTCCCATGACCAGACATTTTCTGAGCCTTTGAAAAGCCCCTAGACTTTACTATCTAATGGATAAGACCCATGCTGGGCCTTGCAGGAGCAAAACCCAGCAGTTTCCTGGGGAGATGGTAAGACCTCAGTAGGCAAGACAAAGAGTCCTGGCCCCATGCCAGACCCCTGCCCCGTGCTGCCAGACTTCGGTGGAAACCCTAGGCCTGGGCTTGGACTCACACAGCATTGAAGGCACTTCCCCTTCCCCAGGCACCACATCAACCAGATCCTGGTGCTGCCTGGGTCCAGGCGGTAGGTGTGTCCAGCAATGGCTGAGTTTGTAGACCAAGACAAATATTTGTCATATTTTCTTTCTTTAAAAAGAACACATTCTCCTCCCAAGGCCTCCTCCAAAGGGAGAAGAGTGTGTGCAGGTTTTTGAGGTAAGGGAAAGGGCAAAGAGTCAGGGCATCTTTCCACCCCTCCACTGCAGACTGACATTGGCACGGAACGCCGTGCCCCTACATCCCACCAAACCACAACCTACTGCCACGTCTGGGTCGTAGCTTCCTCTCCCTGGGGCCACCTTGAAGTACTTGGGGTATACTTTCAAAGAGAGAAGTTCCACCTGGGACCCCCCTGTGGTAGCTGATGTTGATTCTGCGACTGATGCCCAGTAGGGAAAGGCCCCAGGGGGTTCTCTCTGCCTCTCTCTTGTCTGGTTGTTTGTGCTGGGGGCCAGCTCGTGACTCTGCTCTTCAAACAGCCCAGGCAGGCCCTCAACAAACTACATTCTCTGAAGCTCTGGGTCTTAATGGCTTCCCCTCCACTCCAAGAGACCTCCACATGAGGAAATCTTCCATAGCAATGGGAACCTTGCTGGGAGCCTCCTCTCTTCACTTTATCTTTTTTAAAATTGAGATATAATTTACATATTATAAAATCCACCCTTTTCAGTATACTATTCAGTAGTTTGTAGTATTGTAAATTCACGGACTGTACAACTATCACCACTATCAAATTCCAGAACATTTTCATCATCCCAAAAAGAACCCCATACCCATTTGCAGTCTCTCCCCAGTCCCCACCCCAAGCCCCTGGCAACCACTAATCCGCTTTCTGTCTCTATAGATTTGCCTATTCTGGACATTTTATGTAAATGGAATCATAAAATATGCATAAATATTAGTACAAAATATGCAATTTCATGTCTGGCTTCTCTTCCCTTTTATTGTGCCACAAGCAGGCTTGTCTTGGTAACTTCCTATGAAGGTGTAGAAGTTGCTAGTCCAAGAAAGGTGATAAAAGTCCTGGAGAAATTCTCCTGAGAAAAGCCACTGGCCTTTCTCTTCTTGAGCGTTTCTCAGGGCAGCTCCTCCAGACCCCACATGCTCCTTGGGACTCAGCCTCGCTGAAGGGACAGGTCACTGCAAGTGAACAGGTCTCAGCTGAGGGCTGTATATCGAGCCTGTGCAGACTAGACAGAGCAAGGGATCACCACTGCCACAGAAGTCAGCTGTGCTCGAACCTGTCCCACCAAGCTGTGGCCATTTCATATCAAATATTAGAGTGGCTCTTCACAGTGTTAATAAATGCCTCCCCAGTTGATCATAACTATGGAAACCAAGGGTAAAAGATTTGCCCAGGGTCAAGCAGGGTTCAAAGTCATGGCTTCTACCCCAGTGCTTGTCCCAGCAGCTGTTCCCATTTAATGACTCACACTGCACTTGTGGCACCAAGTGGACCTACTTGCATTGAGGCCAATTGCTTTGTTTTCCAACTTCTGATTCTGATATTGAGGAAGTTATTGAACCACTGTGTCTCAGTTTCTTTGTTTTATAAGTAAGGATAATATTAGTACCTACCTTTTAAGGCTCTTGAGAGGATTAATTGATATATATAAAGAGCTTAGAACAGTATCTGATAAATAAGTATTCAGTAAATGATAAACCTTTTTTGTATTGTTTATATTTGTATTTCTCATACTGTTGAGTAAAAAAAAAAATCTATTTGCGCATATTATGCCTTGTACAAAAAAGATGTTCATAAATATTGCTGGAAAAAAAGAAGAGGGAGAGGGGTGTGTAAGGAGGGAGGGTGGGGGAGGAAGGATTTTGCAGTAGCTTTTAAATACAAAAGCTACTGTATTTAGAAGCTACTGGTTTATAGCTAAGTTTTTTAAAAAATACCTTTATATACCCATCAGGAGAAATTCCTGCAGTGCAGAAAAGACAACTCTATTGACAATTTATAAAATTTGCTTGAAGTTATAAACGGAGAGGCTAGGATGTATCCTCTTTGCTGGTCAACACTGCACTAGCATTGGAGAATCAATACTCAATCCTTTTAAATTCATTTTCACATCTCAACCTGCCGTTAGTCTTGATTACATCAATTGCCATTTTATTAGATTCTCATTTCAGCATCCTGAGGGCCTGGTTTATTTCATCCTCTGAATTGGCTGAGTATCAAGTTCTCTGTTGAATCTATCTTCTTTTTCTCATCCTGTGATCTTCCTAGTGAAGATCGATGTCCCCCCTTGTAAAATTCACAGCATTCCCTCATGTTGGTATTAGGACTGCTTTGTTTGCTGATTTCCTTCTAGCTCGTCCACCCTTATTCACCTCATGTCAGGAAATGCTCTCAGTGTCTGGTGAGAGAGTGTGTTTGGGGAAGGGTAGTGATATTGTGAGAAGACTGAGATTCCAGGCAACTATGAGGTTCTTTCTCTTAACCATCCCTACCTTTAGCTGGGCTCCTGCTTCCAAAGGCAGCAGTTAGATACAGCACTGGATCACATTCCTAAATGGGACAGACCCAGCCTCAGACCTGCCATGCCTTCAGTGTTATTCTGACAGATACTCATGTTATGTGTAGTCTTTAAGTTGCCATGTTTGAGTAATGACCCAGCATTCCCACTTCTGTAGCACTGGAAGAGCTGATTAGACCAGGGGTGGACACTGGATCAAGGGCAACCAATCCAAAGATGAGATGTGCCCATCAGATTCTCTTTTAAGGCACTTGACCCAAGAATGCCAAGTGAAGGATGTAATTAGCCATAAGGCCAAATTAAAGTTTGTGACTTAAGAAGAAACCAGAGAAGCCATGATAATGTAGTTATAAACCAGTTATGTGGGAAAATAAGTTATAAGTAATAGAAGCCAGACTCAAAGAGTCATTAGGAGGAGAATGGAGAAGACACACCAAAAGATGGAGAATAGTCCCGACCCTACTACACCTGGCTCAGATGATGGAGTATCATCATGCAAAACAAAAGATCGCCCAGCTTGATTCCCAGTCAGGGCACATGCCTGGGCTGTGGGTTCAGTCCCCAATCAAGGTGTGTGCGAGAAGCAACAGACTGATGCTTCTCTCACATATAGATGTTTCTCTCCCTCTCTTTCTCCCTTCCTTCCCCTCTCTCTAAAAATAAATAAATAAGATCTTTTTTTTTAAAAAAAAAAGGATGCAGAAATACAGTGAGATAGAATGACCAGGTCGTTCATGGGACAGAACACTGTGCCAGCTCCCTCAGTTCTAGGACACATTCTGGTCTGAGCCATGAGTATCCTTCAGATAAATTTTCCTTTCTCCTGAGGTAACTTGAGTAAGTCTCTGTTTCTTACAATCACCAAAACCTGAGCAGCATCCTCCTGTTCCTTAGGCCTCTCCTGAGATTGGGAGCCAGGAGAAATAGGGTCCTGCAGACCACAGTCAGTAGCAGGGACCAGTCCAACTCAAGTCAGTGTCCTGCACTTGGATGTTTGGGAACAAAGTAATTCAACAAATGTGTAATTGGAACGCCTACCCCTGTGAGGTCTTGTGTGAGATGTGCAGAGATAAAGGTAAGTGAAAAAACCCTTGAATAATTAGGGTGGAAGGGTGTGGAAAATGCAGAGAATGAAGTCAATGCACAGCAGAACAGGTATATGTGTCAGAGAAGCAATAACAATGCTTTGAAAATTGTAATATTAGAATGTGGGGTTCACAAAAGACTGCTCAACTTGACTGGGGATGCAAAGGAAAGATATAAGAAATATCATGCAGGTTGCTCATTTTTCATATTTTTTATTATATTTACTGGGGTAACATTGGTTAATAACAAATTTCAGGTGTACAACTTTATAATACAACATCTGTCTACCCTATTGTGTACTCACCACCCAAAAGCCTAGTCTCCTTCCATTACCTTGGAGTCAGCCCCCTTTACTCTCCTAATCTTTCCCCCACCCCCTTCCTTCTGGTAACCACCACACTGTTATCTTTGTCTATGTTTGTTTTCTATTGGTTTGGTTGATTAGTTGGTTGCTTTGTTATCTTGTTGCTTTTGGTTTTATGTCCTACATACAAATGAAATCATGCAATTCTTACTCTTATCCATCCTATTTACTTCATTTAGCATATTACCTTACTCTCAAGACCCATCCATGTTGTCGGAAATGGCAATATTTCATCTTTGTGTGGCTGTATAGTATTCCACTGTATATATGTACATCTTCCTTATGCAGTCACCCATCGAAGGACATTTAGGCGGTTTCCATGTCTTGGCTATTGTAAAGAATGCATGGAGGATGCTCCTGCAGATCTTGGCAACTGATTGGATATGAGGGGTGAGAAAGATAGGTGATACTGAGATTGCAGGTGACATTGTCAATATAAGAAAGATGTTGGTGATGGGGTTCAGGACATGCTACACCAAGGTACGGCACATTGGAATACTGAATATCTTAAGCTAAAGGAAATTGAAAAAAATGGCAAAAGCAGAAAGAACACTGTGACCTACTCCCTTGTCCTTCTTCCCAGGAACAGGTCTTAAAACTCCCAGGTGGAGGTCTCCTCCCAGTATGAGCGGGAAGGAAGGCATTCTTAGCACCAGAGACAGGGAATGTGGCGGGGGGGGGCAAGAAATTTGTGAAAACAAACCTTGTTAAACTAATCCATATCTTCCTAGTTACTTCTTCATTCTTTACTACCTCCAGCTGAAACCCCTCTGCCTTGACAATTTGTCACAAATGTACTGTTTCTTTCTCTAAAAAGTATAAAAGCTTTCATACCTGGTCACTTTTTTGGATCCTCATTCTTTTGTGAAGGTGCCTGTGTGCATGTAAAAATTTAATAAAATCTAATACAATTTCTCCTTTTAATCTGTCTTTGTCAGTTTAATATTCAGACTCAGCCAGGGATCTTAGGAGGCTCAAGGAAAACTTTCTCCTCCCCTACATTGGGAAGTGGCAAGAAGCTGTTGAGTTCCATATTTGGTGTACTGAAGGGACACTAGCCAGCAGGGGACATCAGAAAAGAGACATCCACTGAACAGTTGGAAATGTAGGTCTAGAATTTAGGAGAGAGGGCAGATTAGAAATGTGAAGGAAGGAGACATCACCAGAGAAGTGAAATCAAGGAAGAAAGCGGGAATGCTACACGGCTGAAAGAACTCACCAGAGAAGGGAAGAGGAGAAAGCGAAAGTAGTGGGAGGAGCCATGGAGCTGGTGGGAGGATGTGCGAGTGAACCGAGGTAAATGGAGTGGAGAGGAACCAGGGAGGAGGAGAGCAGCTCAGTAAGAGGGGTTGACCAGAGAGCCAGCTGCTGCCCAGGAGCCAGCTGCTGCAACGGTGGGAAGGAAAGGAAGGGAAAAGGGCAGTTGTTTGAGAAAGACTTGAGCAGATGGAGTTGGCAGGGGCTAGGAAAGAAGGAGGAGGAAAAATACGAGAAGGCCCTAGTGCGGTGAACCAGGTCAAACAACTGAATCACAAGGGCCAGCCATCAGGCATCTACTAACCTCACCCTGCACCACAGAGTTTGGAGCAGGGAGTGAGAGCAACGGGTGATGATGGGGAGGAGAGGACAAGACCCAGACACCAAGTTCCTGAGAGTGAGAGAGGATCGTCGTCATAGGCTCAATATTACTCTTTCCCAGCAAAAGTCATATGTTCTCTAAACTCATTTCACAGCAGCCCCAGTAGACTTTTATTTAAAAATTATTTGTAGATTTTTCTAATTTTATAAATGAAACAGTTTCTTTGTATTTTTTAAGGATTCAAATAAGGCAAAAATCTATAGAGTAGAAAGGGAAAATGTGTCATAAATCCTCCCTCCCTAAAAGTAAACACTATACATTTTTTTTTCCAGAATGATTTATGCACCAAAAAAAACTCAAGAAAAAAAAATCAAAGTATGTGCACTGATGAGAAACTCATTTTTTTAATTGAGTATATTGGGGACCTTTCCCCAGAGGGGGCATATAGATCCCCTTCATCTTTTCTCAGTAGTTGCACAGTGTTCCCTAGTGTGGATTACCAGATTACTGTAATTTATTTAACTAATTCCCTGTTGATGGACAGTTAGGAGGTTTCCAACTTTATAAATAATGTGGTGAGGATATCTATTTCTTCCACAATGTAGTATTTCCATAGGCTAAATTCCTATATGTGAAATGTCCAGATCGAAAGATACAGATATTTTAATTTCCTACAGACGATGCCAGTTGCCCTCTAAATATGCTGTGCCAACTCACCCTTCCAGCCTGGAAGCATCTATTTTGCCCACACCTTTGCCAAACTGGGCAGTACTTGTCATCTTCCCTACTCTGATAAGAAAATTTAAAAGCTGCCATTGTTTTAATTTGCCTTATTTATTATTGGAGAGACTGAGCATCTTTTCTTATGATTTGAACATTTGTAATTTACCTTATATTACTTTCTTTCATGAATTTCTATAAATGTTCTTTTCCCATTTTTCTAATGAGCCGATGGAATTTTTTTTTCCTACTCATAAGAAGACAACATTTTAAAAGAGGCAGGCGGAGGTCTGTGCTACAAAACATTCTGCAACTGTTTGAAGTGTCCGGAAGGCCATGCCGTCGCCAACAGCTAAGCACTCCATGGATCCTCATGGCGGCAGGTGGATAGCTCGTGCAATAGAAGCTCAGTTAATCCTGTATAAAAGACTGAACTTGAAAATTAGCAACATCAACAATAAGAGAGTTTTACAGTAACTTATTAGCGCAGATTCAAGGGAGGATCAGTTCAACATGAACACCACCTTGTGATGCAGAAGCAGCCTGGACAATGACAGAAAACTGGGACAGATGCTGCCTTGGACACCACCGCCTCAGGGGCTATACACTGGGCTTCAAGGAGGCGATATCACCCATCAGAGCTCAGCTGCTCTCATGCGTGCCCATGATGTGTAACTCACTTTTTCTACTGATGTGCTTGGGTTAGCAGTTTAATAAACTGTGTATTTATTCCATTGTGTGAGTTTGGGTCTTCTCAGTTAATCCTTTGCTGTCTTTACAAAGTCCCAAGAATCTCTTCGTATTTTATTAAAAGGTTATACTTGAATGAAGCCAAATATATATGTGTGAACTCAGAGACAGGGGTGAGGCAGGAATGGAGTTGTGCAACCAACAGTTGTCACCACACTGATACCCAGGGGGGACAGAAAAGATGCCTCAGTTTGCTCCAGAGAAGCCTCCATTCCCAGGTTGCTCCATTTACACAGGTAGGAAGAATGATCATGTTCCAACCCTCGTGGTGCCCAGGGCCACGCCCTCAATAAATATTTGTTCATTACATTGAAATGTTGGTGGGGTTTCCCCAAAGACCAAGAAGGAATACAAATTTAAAATTAGACCTAAGTCTCACATTGCTAAGCCAAGCAGAGAACAGGTTCATTTTTACTCTGTTCTTAAGCAACTTTTCTCTCCAGAAGGCATTTTTCTCCTACCAGTTCTCAATTTCTCCATCACCCAATGAGTGCTTGCTTCTCTCCCTCCCATGGGTTGTGTGAAACTAAAGGCATTCCCTGCCACTGCCCAGCTCCCCTGTGGCTGACAGGTCCATCACTACAGAGCACCAGCTGGCTGAGGGGCTCTCTCTGGCAACTGATTAGTCCACAAGCCCTGCCTGGCTGGTTCTGCAGTTTTCTCCAATGCAAATGACTGAAAACATGCCTTTCCCAATGAAGAAAATATGTAAGATTTGGTTCCCAAGTTATGTTTCATGTTTACAACGGTCTTCTCATCATCGTTAGTTGGATTAAGTTTAGTGATTACAAAGATTTTTGTTTTTATCAATAATACCCTTGATCTTGAAAAACAAGAGCAATTTAAACAGACCCAGATGGTCTGAACCCCGCCACATGTTTGCTGTATTTTTTAAATCTCATTGTATTTGAGACTGTTATTTAAATGAATTAAATATGAATGTTATTCCTATGGCCACGTTTCCCTGGCTCCTTACACTAAACCTTTGCTGTTTCGAGTTATTCAATGGCAGAAACTTCGAAGAAAAACATTTAATGTTAATTGTTACGTTATCCCCCACACGCTTCCGAAACAGGTATATACCCATACTATAGCCCACGCAGGAACCGAAATGTAATCCCAGGGAAAAATGACCCTGGCCCTGCTAAATCATTGGATTTTAAGTCACTGCTCTGCTTATCTCCTTTCAGCAAGTTTTTCCCCTTTCAAAATGGATCGTTTAGTTTCATTATTATCACTATGCTTATCAACAACTCTTGCTGTCAATGTAATTCAACCAAGACTCATTGAGTGTCTACTGGCTTTCCATGAACATTTCCTTCATCTGTAAATCAAAGCTACTTCAGCAACCTTGGTCATGTGACAGTGAATTCTGGGGGCAGAGAGGAGAGAGGAGTGGAAGGAAGGCATGAAACAATAAAAGAGCAGGCTGTATATGTCAATTAATTTATGACAAAGGAGGCAAGAATATACAATGGGGTAAAGACAGTCTCTTCAATAAGCAGTGTTGGGAAAACTGGACAGATACATGCCAAAAAAAAAGAAAGAAAGAAAACCAGACCACATTCTTACACCATATACAAAAATAAACTCAAAATGGATGAAAGACTTGAAAATTAAAGACCTAAAACCAGAAAACTCCTAGAAGAAAACTCCTTGATATTGCTCTTAGTAATTTTGTATATGTCTCCTCAGACAAGAGAAACAAAAGAAAAAATAAACAAATGAGACTACATCAAACTAAAAAGTTTTTACACAGCAAAGGAAACCAACAAAATGAAAAGGCAACCTACTGAATGGAAGACGATATTCACCAATGACACATCCAATAAGGGAGTAATATCCAAAATATATAAAGAACACAAACAATTTAAAACCAAAAAACCCCCCCAATCCAATTAAAGAATTAGCAAAAGACCTGAATAGACACTTCTCCAAAGAGGACATACTGAGGACCAATAGACATATGAAAACATCACTAATCATCAGAGAAATGCACATTAAAACCACAATGAGATATCACTTTGCACCTGTCAGAATGGCTATCATCAAAAAGATCAGCAAACAACAAGTGTTGGCAAAGTTGTGGAGAAAAGGTAACTCTCATACATTGTTGATGGGGTTATAAATTGGAAAATAGCATGGAATTACCTGAAAAAAAATTAAACCATATAACCCAGCAATCCCACTTCTGAGTATTTAACCAAAGAAATCCAAAATACTAAATAAAAAAGCTGTATGCACCCCTATGTTTACTGCAGCATTTTTTTTTTTACAACAGCCACGTTATGGAAGCAACCTATGGTCTACTGATAGGCAATTGGATAAAGATGTGGTACATATATACAATGGAATATTACTTGACCATAAAAAAAATAAAATCTTACCATTTGCAACATGGATAGACCTAGTGGGTATTATGCTAAGTGAAATATGTCAGACAGAGAAAGACAAATACCATGTGATTTCACATATATGTGAAATCTAAAAAACACAATAAAACAGAAACAAACTCATAGATAAAGAGAAAAAACTGATGGTTGCCAGGTTGGGGGTGGGGAGGGCTTGGAAGGCTGGGTAAAAAGGGTGAAGGAATTAAGAAGTACAAATTAGTAGTTACACAATAGTCACAAGCATGTAAAATACAGCATGGGGAATATAGTCAGTAATATTTAATGACTATGTATGGGGTCAGGTGGGTACTTCATAAGTTATATAAATGTCTAACCACTACGCTGTATACCTGAAACTAATGTGGTATTTAACGTCAACCGTAACTGAAAAATAAGAAAAAATAAAAGGAAAAAAGAGCAGTCTGAGTGTATAAAGAAAAGGCAGCTTGTCATCAGGAGACATAAATTGAATGCTGACCTTTGCATGGATCGGTGAGCCCGAGCATGTCATTTAGCCTCATTGAAATTTTACTTTTCTCATCTGTGAAAGTAAGCATATACCGAGAAACCCGTTGCCTGAAAACACCCCTTTGGACTTTGGTGGGTGGCAGTTGTGAAGATGCTTCGCAGCAGTGGGACTGCACAGGGCTGGCGTGGCTTCCTGTCTGTACAAGGCGGGGCCTCCTCTGGGAGGCAGGGCTCTTGGGGGGCCCCTCGGGTCTTGCTGAGGTAGAACCTGAAGAGTGGGGCCAGACCCAGGGAAGGCCGAGATGCGCAGGAGGGCCCTGCGCCGTGGCCAGGAGGACCTGGTGCTGAGAAGGAAAGCCGTCAAGGGTCGTCCCACCCCGCGGGGTGAGAATGAAGAAAGGACTCTCACCTCGAGACCCTCCTGGGAAGGCTAAAGGGCTCAAAGTCCCTGTCTTCTTGAAGTTGGTCTGGTTTTCAACCCTTATTCTCTGGGTTTATTTCCCCTTTGCCCTTCCTTAAGATCCACAGAAGCCTTGGGAGAAATTCCGGTTGTCACAGCTGAGCCCAGGGAGTTAACAGAAGGGACTGGTGCCCCCGCCCCTGGGGCCAACAGGGCAGGAGCTGGGGGAGCCAATCAGGACGCAGAACCCCAGGGAGGACCCATATTGACAGACCAGGGCCTCTCCGTCCCAACTGTTTCTCCTACCTCAAGAATCTCCTTTCAGAGCTAAATCCATTTGCAGTTTTATTTTATTGTAAGAGGCAGAACTGTCTCACGCTGTTTCTAAGTCTCACACTCCAGATTCCGCAGTCCCTGGTACCCCAGCTGGATCCAACAATGGTGATGGGTTCCGCAGAGCCACACACCCTCTCCCAGGCCACGGGGTGATCCACTGCACATACTGGCTTGTGTATGTGAGGGTACAGCCAGTGGCCTGGAAAAGCCTTTTTTTCTGGCTTCTACACTCAAAGGTTGGCCTCATCAGCTCAGACGGGGCTCCAATCACCAGCCTGTGTGATTCCCCTGTGTGATATAAGAGCTGGATAATCATGGCTGGACACCAAAGCTGGGCCCCTGTTCTAGAAATTAACTTGCTGTCAGGGGTCAAGTGCCTTCCACTGAGTGTCAAAAGGCCACTTAAAGATCAGCGTGAACCCTTTGTCATCTGTGTTTGTTAGCTATGTGCTACATGATACACACTGAATGGGAATTCATAGTCCCAACTCTTTGAGCTCAAATTGTAATAACAACAGCAGCCAACAGATTTGTTTTGTTTTCAGAATATAGTGTATGCTACACATAGCTTATCTCATAACATCTTCACAATAAATCTATATTTGGTCTTATTTTCCTCATTTTGCTAAGGAAACCGAGATTCAGAGAACACAATGTGCTGGAGTTACACCGCTGGCGAGTGGGGAAGGCGATGAAGATGCAGGCTTGTCCTCTTCATCACGAAGCCACTTTAATAGTGGCTGGTGTTTGTTAAGTTTCTTGTGGTCACTGGTACCAGACACCAACAGTGCCTGGCTAAGTAAACAAGGGGGTAAGGAGCAGGCTTAGCATTTCCTAGAAGATTTCTAGAAGCGCTCTCAGAAGCCGGTGGTGAGCTGCTCCCTGGGCAGGAGGAAGCAGGGCAGCTGGACAGCTGAGCAGCGGGACCTGTGGCCATTGTCTCCAGCACACGCGGTGCCAACTTTCTGCTTCAGTGCTTCAAAGTTACAAAACTCCTAGAAAAAAGAAGTCAGACTGTCGCAGCGTGGCCAGGCGTACATGCTGGGCTCGTCAGCTTAGGCCAGCAGGTGAGAGCAGGAGCAGACACAGGATGCTGGGAAGGGAGCAGAGTAAGAAGAAGTCCCTAGAGAAGGAGGGTCGTTGTGAGCCAGGGAGCGGCTGCTCTGCTTTCCACAGGTCAACGTTCATGTCAGAAGGAGTGGCCAAGAGGGAACATGAAATCTTCCTTCTTGTGGGGATTTGGAGAAGATGAAGATCTTACCTGACCCCCAGCTTGCACCTGGGCCCTCATGAGTTACACCTGTCTGACCCTTTCCATCCTTACGAGGTAGGTTCCCTCTGCTTCCAGTCCCTTCCTCACCTTGACAAGCCTACCTTTGCTCAGTTTGTCTTCCCACACCTCTCTCCTTCCTGTCACCTCCTCTCCGGCACCTCAGATCTTCCCCACCCTTCCAGGCAAGTCTCACATCCTTCAAGAAGCCTTTCTTGCCCTTAAGCCCCTTGTCGCCTGCTCCCCCCACCCCGTCCTGCTTCACACGTCACTACTTTAGCCCCACTCTGTATTTGCCGATCTTTTCTGCCATCCTTCTCAATTTCTTGGTCTTCTCTCTGCCAATTAAAATAGGCTCTTTGAGAGCAGAGACATTATTTTCTTGATTTCTTATATTCTCTTTATATAACCTAGTATAGACCTGAGCGTGATCATAAAAATAATCAAAATAATAACTATATTCATAGAGCCTTTTCGAAGGGCTTTTTTGTGTGTTATTTCATTTGCTCCTCACAACAACTCTGCCAATTAGGAAATGAAGATAATATGCTTCTGACCTCACCTCGTGATGTCTGGAGCCTAGTGGAGGCTGCTCAGTGCCGGCTGTCCCGCAAGGCTCAGCTGGCACTGTGGGCCACAGGACCTGCACAGGCTCTCTCCGCGTGACTTGAGCTTCCTCCTGGCATGGCAGCCTCAGGGTAATTGAACTTTTTACCTGAGTTCCCCAGAAGAACCAGACAGAAGCTGTGTGGCCCTTTCTGACATAGTCTCTGAAGTCACATATTGTCATGGACTGCTGCACTTTCCTGGTAACAAATGAGTCACTAAGATTGGCCCAGGTTCATAGGCGAGGGACATAAACCCCCACCTCTCACTGGCAGGAGTGTCAAAGAAATTGCCCACTATATGTTAAAATTGCCACAACTCTCCATTGAGCAGATGGAAAAACTGAGGCTTAGAGAGGTTAAGTGGGTGTCTCAGAGTCATTCAGCTGACTGAACAACAGCAGCGTCAAAGGCATTCCCAGCAACCTGGACAGGTGTCATTATCCTTCCTGGCACCTTCTAGGTGATACATTAGAGCATCAGCAGCACAGAGAAGGAGCAAGGAGAGAAGGACAGGGGTCAGCAGTCTCTCTGGACCCTTCCTGGTCTTTGTCTTCTCTCCTCTGGAAGTCCTTTGGACCCTGCTGATTGTTTCGGACTCTAACCACTTTGAGAGGTTCCCCCTTTCATTGTGCTGAGACATAACTCTATTCGATAGCAAGGAAATAAACAAAATGAGGCCATTAGTGCCAGATGTGCGTGTTGTGTATGGATCAGAACAGATATGTCTGTGGCCTGTTTCGGGAGCCCAGCTATACAATCATGCAAAAGGGGCTGGGTGCTGGAGCTGGGCCGAGACTGGAGACCGAGGGCTGGAGGCTGGGCCCAGCGTGGGGGATTTAACTGCCCCGCTTTTCGGTACGATCTGATCCTCAACCCGAGCCTGCGTGCCTATTCACACATCTGTTCAGCACTTGCCGGCAATCAGTTAAGTTTTATTATTGGACTTGTCACCATATTAATGTAGCTATACATTTAAATTGATTGTAATCGTAAGCTTCCTGAAAAACCTTGGGTTTTTTCTGAGTATTAATTAACTGGTGCACTTACATTAAAAGCAATTATGTAACCGCAGACCTGCCTTCCTTGCTCTCTGTGTCAAAAATGGGGATTTTGTGTAATGCATAAAATGTGTGGATTAATATTTCACAATTAAGGTCAATTCCCATTCGGAAAGGAAAGATAATTAACTGACTTGTACCTGTAATCTGACAAGTTGCAATTAAGAATACAATTCTTCATAAACTTTCTGATCTGGACACTCAGAGGACATGTTGATAAAGCTACTGATAAAAAGAATCATTAATAAAATAAATCAGGACCCCTGGCTTGCAAAGCTGAGGTAGCATCTGTTTTCATGTTAAGTCAATGAGGCTAGAATTTGGGGAAACTGTACAAAAGCACAGCTGGGTCCTTAACCAGCAGAGAAAAAAAATAAAATATGTGGAGTTCTTCAAGCTACCCCTGAAGTGAAGCCCTTCCCACAAAAGCAGAGCTAGGTGTGAGGGCTTTTCATTCTTCATTCTTTCTCTGCGGCTTCTTATCTGGGTGACCTTGGGCAAGAGACTTGATCTCTCTGTCTCTGTTTTCTCCTTTATTAAATGGGAATACATTGTACCCACCTCATATTGCTGTTAGAATTGTACAGGAACTCATGTATGTAACGTGTGGAGCACTCTGGCTGACATTAGTCAGGATTCAATAAAGGGAGATAACCGGTGTCATATTCATTGAGTCCAGGAGGGGAGGCTCAAAGAGGGAGAAGGACACTCTCTAGCTGTGGAAGTGCAGGCAAGCCCTTTCCTCTCCGTCCCCCCCCCCCCCCCCCCAAGTCCCTTCTGTGAATGAAGCTACTGGGACCCTTTCCTGCGGGTGGCCTCCCAGACCTCACCTCTGCTGTACTGGAGAAAGGCATCAGCTCCCCTCCCCCACATTCCCTTACCCGTGCTGGGAGCTCCCTCAAGACCTCCCAGCCACCAGGTGAAGGGATGGAGGCCTCAGAAAGCCAAGGATCTCGTCCATTTAACAAGGTCTGCCCAAGGTCATGGCAACACAGCAAGTAAATCCCACAGCCGCACAGCCACCTTTGTGACAAAGCTCTTCCTCCCTTCCCCACCTGGAGAGACCTTCACCGTAAACCCGTGAGGTTCCCTGTTTTGCAGCCTCCGAGACCCTCAGGAGCTATTGAACTCCCCAAACAATAGACCTGACTCTGTGAGACCCATTTTCAGAGTCACCCAACAACATTAACTTCCAAACATGCGTAGGTGGCAAGGCCGTGGGGGGGAGGCGGCCGGGGAGGGGTACTTAACCCTGGCGTAGGCGCCAGCCCCTCTGACCTCCTCCCCGCACTGCCTGAGCTGGGCCCATGCCTGCTTCTCCAGCCTTAGTTTCCTCATCAGCGAATGAGAGGTGATTAAAGGGCTCCCAAGGTCCCTTGTGTTCCCCAGTTATATATACTTTTGTTTTTCTTTGTTATCTCTGCCAGAATCTTTTATTTTATTATTTTTACTAAGTCAAAGACACAACAGAGGTGTTTGACATCCCTTCTCTGAAAAAAAAGATATTGGTACCAGTAGGGCCGGGGCTTTGCTATGTCTCTGGTACGGGGCAGGCTTCTTCCCCTGACCCATCCACCCCGCGTGGCTGTGAGGCCACCCTGTAAGATGATCTCTCATTGAGGTTCAGTGCTCAGTGTGGCCCCAGGGGGCAGACTGCAGAACGGTGCTCAGGATCCTAATGAGGAGGCTGGGGGGTCAGCCCCCCATTTATGAGGCTGCCGGGTCAGCAGGGACTCATAAGCACAAGACAGAAAGGGCAGCTCCCCATCCACCCACCACCCTTGGTGGGTGCTGACAGACAGAGAGGATGGAGGTGCTCTGCCACACTGGCTCACTCTAGTCCAGATCTCTTTCCAAGACCTCTGAGGGCAATGCTGTTAAAAAAAAAAAAAAAAAGGCAAGCAACCATGACCCTGGCCAGGGTGGCTTAGTTGGTTGAAATGTCATCCTGTAAACTGAAAGGTCACAGGTTTGATTCCTGATCAGGGCACATGCCTAGTTGGAGTTTCAATCCAAGAGAAGCTACCGATCGGTGTTTGTCTCTCTCAATCATCAATGTTTCTACCCCTCTTTCTCTCCCTCCCTTCCCCTCTCTCTAAAATCAATAAGCATTTTCTAGGATGAGGATTAAGAAAAAAAAAGTAAAGTAAAAGCAATTATGGTCAGCATTCATCCTTGCAGAGCGCCCCGCTCGGAGCGCCAGGCACAGCATGCTCCTCTGCGGAGAGTCGGTCCCTTCACTCTCCTGCCTGACACCAGCAGCTGCTGACACCCAGCAGGACAGCAGGAGTGGATGGGATTTAAGGGCAAACCTCCAAGGGCAGCCCCCCCCCCCAAGCCCGCCATCACCATGCATGTCCTCACAAGTCCTCCCAACGCAGCTGTTGCAGAAATTCCCTGGCTCCAAGGAGGCGTAAGGCGTAAAGAGATGGATGACGGGGAAGGCCGAGGGCTGCAGGGAGAATGGCTTCTCACTGTGAGCCGCGAATCCCAGATGTTTTTCTTCATTAATTCGGCAGCTGTTTACTGCCAGCCAGCCAAGTGCCAGGCATTTTATTTAGGCACTGGGGATACAGATGTTCACAAAACCATTAAGATACTTGCCCTCATGGAACTTACATTCTAGTAGGCAGAGAAGGGCAATAAAAGAAAGAAAGAAAACATAGAATAAGGAGTCAAATAAAACAGGGGAGGTTCTCAGGGGTAAGAGGTGTGCAGTTTTAAATGGGCGATCAGGGACAGTCTCATGAAAATGGTAACATTGGAGTAGAGACCTGCCACTGGGGAGCTGGAGACGTCACTTCCTTCTCTGGGCTTTCCTGGAAAGTATCCTGATAAGCAGGCTGACCTAAACCAGTTACTTGCAAACATGTTTTTTCCTCTAAAGCAGACCCCTTTAGCCAAATGCAGAATTACCCAGAGCCTGATAGGTTCGCAGCCCCAGATCAAAGATTGGATACACAACTAAATTCGAATGTTGAGTAAACAGTGAATCACTTTTCCACACAGGTCAATATCCTGAATATTGCATGGGACATACTTACACTTAAAAATGGTTGTTTTTTTTTTAAATCTGAAATTCAAATTTAAGTGGCTCTCCTGCCTTTTTATTTGCTCAATCTAGCAACCCTGCAGCTCACACAGGAGTGGGAGCAGGGGAAGTACTTCCTAGAGCCCTGGAGCTGTCACCGAGTGGCCTCTCTGAACCTCAGTTTCTCTGCGGGCCAGGGCTGGATGCTACTGCAGAGAGACACTGATGGATCCCCCTGGGAATAATGAGTGATCGCCACATTCCGGAGCTCAGCTTGCACTAAAATACCCAACAAGAAACCGTCTAGCCCAGTGCCTGGCAGTGGTCGGTACCCAGAAACTGTTTGTTTGGTTTGGGTCTAGTTGCCCTACCTTCTCATCAACACCCCCCCCCCTCACCTCCCCGCCAGGTTTTCAGGAGGACAACTTCTGGTCCATTTGTTCTATATGGCCCCTGAGCCCCCAGACAGCCAGGAAGAGATAGATGTAGCATGGCACTGCACCTGGGAAAAGGACCCAGGAATGCTTGGGTTTTCTTCCCAGAAGTTTGCTCATTCCTGGGTTGGGAGCTGAGCTCAGTTTAGCTCAGAAGCTCTTTTACCTCATTCATCTTGGAAGGGCTGGCCTTGGGCTATCCCACCCAGTCGGAGTTTAATTGGAATAAAAGGTGACTTTTTTTTTTTATGAAAAGCCAAAAAAAAAAAAAAAACCCTCAAGGCTAGGTAAAGAGCAGAAACAGGCACAGCAGAATATCTAAAAGCTCCTGGCAGGCACTGGAAATGGTCTTTTAAATGGCCTGACGTAGAGTAAAACCAACAGCTTCTCCAGAGTCCGCAGCCCCACAACATGCTGTGAGCAGCTGGGACTTCTCGGCTGACAAGGAGCACTTGTTTTCCCCCTGGGGTAAAATCAGTAGCCTGGACAGCCTGCTCTCAATTATCTGCCCTTGGCTTATCTGAGGTGGGTTAACTTCAGGGTGAGGGAGAGGGGGACCAGGGACCGAGGGGCAGGGGCCAAGGGGGCCCTGACTAGCGGCAGGGCAGAACTGCCAGAAACTGTGACATGCGTCTGGGCCTGTTATCTGTGGCTGCGTAACAAACATGCAGGGGCTTCAAACACAAAAATGAAAATGATTCACTTTCCCTCCTCATGGCTTCTGGGGGTTGACTGGGCTCAGCTGGGCAGTGCTCCCTTCGGGCCTCTCGGGCAGTGGTGTTCAGAGAGCAGCGGGCGCCGGAGTCATCTGTAGCATCGGCTTCACTGGGCGTCCAAAAGCGCTTGATGCGTGTGTCTGGAGCCCAGGCCCAGATGGGAGGAACAGCTGGGGCACGGCGGCCACACATGCTCACTGCGCGGCTGGCTCTGGTGCCGTCACTGTGCCGTGGTCTCACAGTAGTGGACTTCTTGCACCGTTGCAAATTTCCTCCGAGCACGTGTTTCCAGAGCCTAAGATAGAGCTGCAAAGCTTTCTTTGACCCAGCCTCACAAGTCCAACAGTGTTACTTCCACCGTACTGTAATGATTAAAGGAGCCTGCCAAGATTTGGGGCTGGAGAGACTACGCAAGGGTGTGAATTCTGGGAGGCGAGGTTCACGGGTGAACACTTTGGGAGAACTAGCAGGCACAGTGTCCCTGCTGTGTGGCTGAGGCTGGGGTGGGACACCACCAGTTGAGGGGGGAGAGGGGTTTGTCCATCAGCCCAGCTTCCAGGCAGGGCAGAAGCTGAAGTGACAAGGACAGCTACTTTGTTCACTGGTATCAATGATACCTTCTGAACCTCAGAGGGTAGGGCTGTGTGTACAAAGTACCAAAAAACCTGGATCCTTGGATTGGCTCTGGCTTTCTCTGGCTGTGTGTCTTTGGGCAAGGCCCCAGACCTCTCTGGACACTGGTTTCCTCAAGTCAAAGCTGAGGCAATTGGATAAAATCACTCAAAGTTTCCTCTTGCCTCGGAGCTAAGGAATAGAGCATGTCATATGAGTTCATTACGGAGCTCCAGTCTCTCTCTCAAGAGGCAAAGAGACAAGAGTCCCAGAGCCACTCTCAGAACAGGCATAAAACTAGAGGCGCCAAGTTACCAGTCACCAGTCTTCCCATTTTTCGGTCGTAACAAGATCCTTGTGGCTAATTGGTATGTCCAACTCCTGGGACCCTACACTTCCCTTTCCAACATCAAGTGTGTGCTCGTACGTGCATGCTTGTGCATATATATACATGTGTGTACATGTATGTTTGTGAAGGTGTAAATGTCAGGCAAGTGTCCCACTACATGTTATTTCTGCTCAAGGAAAGACTGCCAAATGGGTAGTTTATACTGGAAACAGCCCGGAATATCTCACTATTTATATAACGATGTGTTGTATGGCTTTTTAATTTAGCCCTCATTCCAAATGCATGACACGTCCTTTTGACACCTTGAAGAAATGTTTCTCAGATGGCAGGCTGGGCACAGCAGCTCCAGGCTGCAAAAGGAAAACACACAGCCCTGAAAATTAAAAGTGATTTAGGTCCTCTTAGGAAATGCCTCGCTTCGGGCTACTTGATGTGGTCATTTATTAAGTGACTTAATCGGGAAAGTAACGCAATTTCAGAGCAATTAAGTCTTTTTCTGGGCACTCCTGGATCCTCCCAGTTATGAGGAGGGGCGGGGGAGGTAATACGTTCATAATGGGACTATCAGAGGAGAATGGCTTCCTAGGGCTGAGGAATGATTAGCTACTCAGCTAGGGGAACTCTGTACTGCAGAGAAATGTACTTTAAATCACTGACTCTGGGGAAACAGCCCTTTGATTGAATTCAAGCAGTTTTTAACATTACTTGCCTTACAGTGGAACGAGTTAAGGTTATAGAATCAGAGCCCATCAGTCTAAAGAATCTCAGAGGTCTGCTAGCCCAAGTTTGTCATCTCTCTGCCAAAGAAACAGAGTACAGTGCCCAAGGCTACACACCTTGTCTTTGCAAACCTGGGACCAGGTGCTTAGCTAAACTACAGGAGAAAGAGATTCGGAGGCTCTGCCAGGATAGCGAGAAGACATGCTGGACTCTCCAAATAGCCCGCTGTGACTCCAGCCATGAGCAAGAACAATCGGACTCAGTATTCCAGGAGAGGCATTCTGTGCAAAGTGTGAATGGCTGGTGAATCTCAGTGGAAGAATTTGTCCAAAAATATTTATTGAGGGCCAACTCTGTTCCAGGAATTATGCTAGAAACCAGGACTACAGCCCACAATCTCTAGCCCAGTGAGGGAGCTTCCAAGAAGAGGTGTGAGAAGGAAGGCAAAGAGGGTGGATCAGTGGATGGATGGGTAATTAACAGACGGCGGATGGATAATAAGTGAATAGATGGATGGATGTTTGCTACATTTAGAAAGACAAGAGAGCAATAACTCGGGAATAAGTTAGGACCTGCACTCAGAAATCTGGAGTCCTACCTCTCCCTGCAAGGCTGCAACACAGCCAGAATCAATTCTCCTGCTCAAAACAACTTCACGGGAAGTCCCCCATAATTTATGCCCTACCTCCCACAGCCTGCACTGCTCCAGTATTTTCCTTTTACTTCACTCCCGGGTAATCTCACCACAGTGCCCACCCCCCACTACCACAACCCTTATAGCTCCTGCTCTTAGGCTGACCCCCTTCCCAGAATGCCCTGCCCTGTGCCCTCTGCCTATTTGTCCAGTCCCTCTCCCTCCTTTGAGCAGCCCCTGCTCACTGCCAGCCTCTCCTCCAGGCCCGCCTGTGGTGCAGCTGAAGCTCTTCGGGGAGGTGTGCTGTGTCGGGTGAGCCAGACGGATCTCTTCCCCGAACTCCCCCAGCCAAACGGTCAGGTCAATAAGGACAGGAACTCTCTTTCTCTTCAGGGCCTCCACTGGCTGGAGCATCATCAACAGAGACTTCAGTAATAACAGAGACTCAGGACAGAGTAAGTGGAAAAGGACCCCAGAACAAGGGTCTGGCTGGGTTTTCCCCAGGAAACTCTGAAACCTGGGCTTTCCTCCTAGAACCTGCTTCATAGAGCCCCACCTTTCCTACTGCCGCAGTGCTTCCTACAGGCACTGCCTCAGATTCAGAACTGGGTTGAGGCCTAGCACGCTGTGCAGGGATTTGGGAGGGGCCTCTTGGACAGTTTTACAACAAAAACTGCTCTTCTGAGCTGGTCAGTGACTCAGCATCTTGGATCCTAAATGGGGGCGGGGGGTGGAGGAGCTGTTTTCATCTTGGCATGCAGGAAGCCCAGAGGGTCCAGCTGACTTGGTGAAGCCACCAAGCCTGGCTCAGCGCCCAGCCATGTCCAGTCCAGGCACCTGAAGCCTGAGCTGCTCTGCCAACCTCCTAAGCAGTCAGGAATGGGGAAAAAGCATCTCCTGCTGATGGGATTGGCCACCCCATTTTATAGATGGGAAAACTGAGGCCTAAACAGATCAAAACCTCTTAGGGTTCCCCAGATTGCTCCTCTTTCTCCCTGATGTCTGGCCAGAGCCACTCTGAGCAGGTGAAAGATGAGGAGTTAATTCTTCTTCAAAACAGCTGGACTCCTGTACTAAAGGAAGAACCTCTAAATGAACATCAATTTCACAGGGGTCCTTAACCAATTTTTGTACCTTTGGCATCTGGTGAATCCTTCTCAGAATAATATTTTCTAATACATAAAATAATATATTCATGATTGCAAAAAGAAACCCCAATTATGTTGAAATGAAGTTACAAAAGTAATTTTAAAAAGTGATGTAGTAACATGTACTTCTTGATTAACATTTTAAACTGCAAGATCTAGCAGTAGGTCTAATAAATACCATAATTTCAAAGTAGTGATGAGCATAAGTATTTCAAGATCTCTGCATCAACTTTCATGCGATGTAACAATATCTGTGGTTTCTTCTGGTAAGGAAGGCATAGGTATTGCCCAATACTGCTATGGTTTATCCCTACATTCTTGAAGGAGCTGCTAACTTTCAGTTAGAGGTTAGTGAAAACAAAGATAAAATTTTTTTTTTCCCATTCAAGTTCACAGACACTTTGAATGCTGTCCATTGGAATGCTAACTAAGCACTTTCACAAAATGACTACTTACTGGTGGGATCTTAGGCAAAAGGCTGACATCCTCCTACCCCAAACTTAGTGCCCAGTACACTTCCAGACACTTGAGAAAATGTGCACTCAGCCTTCCCACTATAGCAGGGAGTGGAGATAGCATACTATGCCTGCTCCTATGACCAGTTCAGACCAGCTCATTCCTGAAAGCTCTGGGCTTTTCATAGAGGGGCTTTATTTTCATTTGAATATATTTGGAAGCAGAGGGAGGTGTTAGATAACAGGCCCTGTAACTGCCGAAGGGAGACCAGTGCAGTGGCAGGAATCATTCAGGAACAGTTCATCCGTACGAAAATATCCTCCCTCTGACACCAGCCCGCTCAGGAGACAGGGAAGGGGGCAGTTGGAAATGAATCTCCATTCCAAAATGAGCCAATTCTTTCAATGAGGAGGTTTCCCTCCTGCCCGGGCCATCGCTGAAACAAAATACCCGTAAGGTGTTACACTGGCTTGTCCTTGCATCCAGCTCAGGTTGCCCCTGGGACCGGCCTGGAGGAGGGGCAGGTGGCCCTGGCCTTGCAGCAGTGCTCAGTCATGCCGGCATCGATTAACCTGCCTGGCATCTGGGCAGGTCTTTGTGTCCCCTTTCTTTCTTTTGCTCCTGCCAAGTCATGATCAGTGTGTTCAACATTAACTGAACAGTTATATTGCTCAGAGTAGCAATTGTAGGATAGTGGTTATGTGCCCAGACTCTGCAAGCAGACCTTGGTTTATCTTCCTCCTCTGCCACTTCACCAATTTATTGATAACCTCTGTGCCTCACAAGTTCCCACTTTACCATCTTTAACATGGACCTGATAATAACACCCACCTCATAGAGTAGTTGGGGGTGGGGGCTGGCAATGAAATCCTGCTTCTAAAGCCCCTTGCTCAGTGTCTGCACATTGTAAGCATTCAATAAAACATAGCTATTATTTATAAATTAATGAAGGTCTTTTTTTGAACTCCTGCTGGTACAAGGCTCAATGCTGGGCACTGGGCCATTTTCATGTTCAAGGACAGGCAAGGACTGCAAGGGAGAAATTATTTGAACAGCTATAGGAAAGAAAAAATATTTGGTGTCTGAGGAAATTGACTATAGTGACTAATGGGTAAAAATGGTACCAGCCCCTGATGAGAAGAGAGACCCCTGGTACTGTGGGATGGGGTGGGTGGGTGCAAAGATTCTTCCATCCACGCTAGTGCTTTTCAAGCTAGTGGCTGTAGGGGTTGACGAAAGCCCTGTCTTTGACCCCAAAGGGGTGCTAGAGACCCCCCGGAAGCACAAGACCTCCAGTACTTGGCTGTGCCTCGGCAGCCCTTCTGGCCTGGGCCATGTACACCACAGATCCAGGGATGAGCTCAGGCGTGGGGGCAGGATCTGTGAACCCCTGCAACTGAATGCCTTTTATATGTATGCACCTAAGAGCGTTTTCTTGGGGAGAGGACTTTCCTCACATTTCCAATGGGTTCTCTGACCACGCCCCCGCCCCCACCCCCGCCCCCACCCCCGCCCCCGCCCCGCCGCTGCCAAAGGGTAAGACGCGCTGCTCTTCAGATTAGCTACATCCCTTCATGCATGGTTCTCAGACTACACTGTGAGCACTAGACGTTCCATCCAGGGCTGTCCCCTGACAGGGCCAGAATAAACGTGCAGTGGTGGATTCTGTACTTCTACATATTTTGACTTTCCCCAGAAATCTCACTCTCTCATTTTGGAGAACTAGAGGGAAATAAGCAATGATCACGAACCCTGGGAAGCCATCTCAGGTATAGGGAAGGTGGGCCAGGGAGGCAGCTCTCAGCCCTGCACTCATACAGACTTCTGCTTGTTCCAGTCATGCCTCTCCCTCTACCTTCATTCTCCCTATCGTTCAAAGGCCAGATCAAGACCACCTTTTCCAAAAAGCCTTCCTTGCCCACGTGGCACACAATATTTTCTTCCTCTTGACCTCTGTGCCCTAGTCATGGTGACAGGTAACGGTGTGTGGACTTATTTTCTTCTGCTTCGTCCAGGTTGGTTCTGTTGCCCAACTAGTCCATAAATTTCTAGAGGGCAAAATGGTCTCTTTCTCTCTACTCCCCCTGACAGAGCCTAGCACAGAGTTAGACATAGCGGAGAAGCACTTTGAATACTCCTTAGACTAATACAACATATCTTTGTTTCATTGACCAGAATAAAATGAGATTCAGTTGAATTGCTGGTGGGCATTGTCAGTATTGATATAAGTGACATTTGACCTTCTAGAACCTTCTCAGATTAAATATGAGCTAGGGAAAAAAAAAAAAGACAGTGAAAACTATAGATTCCTTAAGAACGCCTTCAACCCCAGCCATGTGCCAAGTCGCCACAAAATTTACA
Organism: Pteronotus mesoamericanus; assembly: GCF_021234165.1. NCBI lineage: Eukaryota > Metazoa > Chordata > Mammalia > Chiroptera > Mormoopidae > Pteronotus > Pteronotus mesoamericanus. The sequence goes on from NW_026555001.1 coordinate 2,312,647, forward strand.
ACGCATTGAGCATCCAAATTTTTCCAGTTAAGAATGCCTGCTATTCAGAAGGGAAAAATACCTCAGTAACTGAATGTATTTACATTTTCTAGTTTCAACTTCACCCCTCTTACCACCTAAGTCTCTTTCCCCTCAAAACCTCCAAATTGTGACTAAGCTCTCATAGAGGACTGGTTATAGGGTGACCCAGAAGTATATGGTACATTGAGGATGAAATGATTCCCATGACTTTAGGAATTATTTCCTCAAGTGAGGTATGAATAGGTGTATCCATAATTTCCTATGAATATAAGTATATGTGTGTTTTGTGTGTCCACATGTGTATGTGTAGGGACAGGTATTTGCTTATATATACAAATTTTACACACACACACTCCTATTTGACTCTGTGTATGTGTGTGTGTTCCTCTACATACACTTCACTGTGAACAAGGACCCTAAATTAAAGTCTTCCTGAGGCTACAAAATATATTGCTTAAAACACCATAAGGCAAAACACTGTGGCAGCTTAAGTTTTCCTGTTCCTCTCCAAACAGGGACCCAGCCTTCCCACATACATTAGCTCATTTTCTCTTCCCAAAACCCTGGGAGCAAGGTGTTTGTTACACCAGGTTTTTATTCTCACTAGACTGGGAAACTGACTCCATAAGATGAAGTGATTAAGTGGCTTGCCCTTGGTCACACTGTTACTAAGTGGCAGAGGCAGGATTTAACCCAGATAGCCTGACTCCAACGCCCACACTCTCTCCAAGGCTACTGAGGACGGTGAACTGTGTACAAGTTCCTGTCTTTCCAACGGCCCCAGAACCTCCATTCAGCTATCTGAGCATTTCCCACAGTGCCTAGCCCAGGTCTGAGCATGCAGTGGAAGCTTGATAATATTTGTCACCTGGAAACTAAATTCTGCCTTTTGACACTTAAGTCAGGTGCTTTCTGAAATAACACTAATTGTATGCAATTATGTAAACACACTATCCCATCACAACCTGATGACAAAAATAGCTATAATTACAGGGTACCTATCATGAACCAGACATTTTATAAAATTTATCTCTAATCCCTAATGCAACTGTATTTAATTCAGTAGGCAACTACTGAATGCATATTGTGTGCCAAGCACTAGGTTATTGTCCTCCGTTTACAAGTGAGCAAAATAAGGTTCCAAAATTGAGTGACTTACTAAAGTGGTGGGTCTGGACCAAGGACCCAGGCCTGTTTGATGCCAAAGCCCACATCCTCTGCTCTACCCACCCCGCTTTCCCCATATGCGAGCATTTACTAACAGTGCAGCTATATCAGAATGATTAGAACAAAGACGGTAATGGCCAGAGGGCCAGCCACACCTGCCATCACAGACCAGAATGCCACAGTACTACCAGAGGACGTCTATTTGAGGCTGAAATTGACCTGGTCCCTCCGCAGCAGCCTCAGGCCCATGTTCCCCTGAGCTGTGCGCCCTCCCCAACAGTGCTGTATCTTGTTTCTACCTACTTGATTAAAGCGTTCTCACAGCACTGTGCATAAATTAATTAGCACACATTCTATAAGAAACAGCCCCTGGATTTTAGCCTTAATTCACAGAGACAACAAAATAAAGCATTGGATTTCCAAGTTAAGAATGATCCTGGCTTTTTCCAGGTTTCCTTTAAAAAGGCAGAACTTGGTGGAAACCCCTGTGTGGCTGCCTTCAAATGGCGGGGTGGGAGTGCCCTTCTGCCCAGGCGCTACCCACACGCAGAGAGCCAGGAGCAGCCAAGGGGAGGGGGCATCACTGATGAGTGGGGCTGATGCATTGTAATTAATGGTAATAAAAATAGATACTGCAGGAGAGAGAAGTGCCAAGCCAGGAATCCCTACTCCCAGATAGAATTTCTCACAGGTAATGGAAAGAAGAAGAAAAAAAAAGTCACTTCTTATAGGAAATCTGATCTACACGTTGCCTACAGAGAATTTTTGTAAAGTAACTAAGGAAATGCAACTAAAAACAGCAGCCCCACAAAAATTAGAATAATTCTACTTAGAGAGCTTTCTTTCCTGCAGCCCCAGGGAACTCGGTAGTGCCATAGGCAGTTAGACCTGGAATTTCTAAGAGCAGTGCATTCAGTCTGTGGTTTCTATGTAGCTCTATGGAGACTCCAGCATTCAGTACTTCTGGTTGGAGGAAGCCGTCGCAGCTTTCTGAGACTTCCCCTACAAAGAAGAGGAGGGCAAGAAGGGAACTGGGCGGGAAGAACAGGAAGCATGAAGAGGAAGAGAGCCATTCTCCTACGGACCTGGTACTTCCCAGTTGTTGCTGTCAGTCAAATCACTGGTCATTCAGGCATCCATTCAGACATTTCTTGGGCACCCCATGTGTGCAAGACATATCCCAGACTCTCCAGAGGGGCCAAGCGAGGCTGAAAAACCAGTGTGTGTCCTCCAAGGATGGAGTAATCAGATTCTGGCAAGCTAATGCCCTCCAGGCTTCATGGATGCGCCCCGGTTCTGGTGCTCCCTCTGCCAGCGCACACGGCCAGTTAGTGCAGGGAGAGGGGTGAGGAAAAAGGACCTTGCGGACCTACCCCCACGCCCTCTCCCTCCTCTGCAGAGACCTTGGGGTGGCGAGAAGTGGACCGACCCACCAACCTGGACTCTGGGACCTACCGCGTGGGGGCACTCGCAGGCAAAGGCAGCCAGAGGAAGGCCAGGAACGCACAGGCCCTCTACCGCTCCGCCGAAAAAAAGTCGGCTGCGGACTTTCTAGAAGACAGCAGCAGCAATAGTTGGGTGCGCTCCAGTGAACTCACACTGACAGAACTTGGCTGCTCGAACCCAAAACAGAGAGCCCAGCCCCTCACCCGGATGCCCAGCCCACCGCACCCGGGCCCCCATGCCACCCCCGGCGAAGGGGCCAGGCATCCCCTGCCCGCCCGGAAGGGGGTGCGGCGCGGGGAGGAAGGGACTCCAGCACTGCGCCGTGACCCCGGGCGGGGACAGAGGGCCGAGAGCTGGAACGAACGTCGCAGGAAGGCGGGCAGCTCCTCGGGCCCGGGTGCACGCCTCGAGTCCCGCTCGGTCCTGGCGCCGCCTCCAAATGGGACCGGGGCCCTAGTTCTCTCTCTTTTCGTTTGAACAAGAGCCCCCGTGAGCCCGCTGCCTCCAAACCGTTTGCTCGTGAGGACGCTCCAGGCCATCGCGTGGGTCGGAAGCAAAAGGTCCGAAGGGCGGAGGGAAAGCGGTAGCCACAGAGGGACCCTGCTGCTCCGGCCCTCGGGGGCTTGTGACCTTGCCAGCCACGTGCGGCACGGGCGACGCCCCATTTCGCGCCGTCTCAGGAGGGCGGCCGCCCGTACCGAGACCAGTGTCCTGCAACCTAGCCCGCGCTCGGGGCGCCACTGGACACTGTCGGGGGCCATTGTCTGAAACGCAGAATTCGTGGGAGTGGAATCCCCTTGCCTTGACCCGTCCCAAACGTTGGGCAACACAGGAAACCGTGGGGTCCAGGGGATGAAAATAATCCGCTAGGTCCATCGGTCCGCAAAGGAACTGGCGGGTGCAAGGGCAGACGGGCGGAGGCAGTGGGGAGGCGCCTGGAGCCTCCGTGCACACCCACCCTACGCTGCCTGCCCGCTTTCAACGAAACTCGCATCCGAGGCCCAAGCGCGAGGCCCGGTGGGAAGAGAGCACTCCGGGACCGCGGCCGGTCCACTCCGGGCTTCGGGAGGGCGAATGCGCCGATCCCCGACCTCGCTATCCCCCGGGATGCCCCAGAGTTCATAGCCCGGTGTGCGGAGCTGCGGGGAGAGCCTCAGTCGTGCAGCCCCAGGGCTGGAGTCTGCCTAGGGGATTTCTGCAGTAGCCGGCAAGGAACTCTTCCACATCATCCCCTGCTTTCCGAAATGGCGCCAACCCACAGTCAGGGAAAGCGTTGGGAGGCTGGTGCGGAAGCTTTCCCCCTTCTCCAAAAGTCCCTCCAGTGGCCGATGTGCCCGCCCTGAACCGGGTAGTAAGGTGCCACCTGCGGGGGCCCTCAGCCTTGCTCTGGGGAGCTTCCGGCCCAGTTCCAGACATTAAAGCCCCAGATTGTCCCTGACCGAGAGTCTGCGTGCGGCAAAGGCGTTCTGTCAGTATGACCACACCCATCCATCCGCCCCGCTGCCACCTTCCAGAAAGTCGATCCCAGAGCCTTCTAGCACACGTTGGAAATGAAAGAGGACATTGCAATGAAGCCCAGATTTCCACAGGTCTACGAAAGTTATTTTTCCTCCCCAGCCATGGAGCTTCTCCTATTTGTGTTTGATGAAACGTAAGTGCAGGCCTCTCAAGTATGCCTTAGGGGAAGGAGTAAGGGATTCCGTGAACTGGGGTGGGGTAAGTCCAAGGCGCCTGGCACCCACAGGCCTCTCCAACAGCTGCTCTGAACACTGGAACTAGGGGCTGGGATTGCCCTAGAGTCAGGCTGGCGGCTATTCAAATCCTCACCCAGTCATCTCCCAAGTCCTCTATCCTATGGCAAAGACTGCCAGGGAGGGGGCTTCAGAGCAAAGAAACACTAGCTGAGCTTGTAACCTTTTTAGGTTAGCAGGCACTCAGCTGCTGCTACTGACAAGAGGTTCTAGCCCAGACCTGCTAGAACCGGTTAGTTTCCTGCAAATATGAGGGGAGGGGAGAACTAGGGCATATGGACACACACCCATACATTGGGCAAATGGAGTTACAGGTTTTCTGTACTTGTCCTGTAATGACTTTTCATATGGCACATGCTATATTATCTAAGGTGGCAGGCCCCAGTCTGTTCTCCTGGCAGATCTGACTCTTGAGCTTAGCGTCCAGGGGTCACAAAGAGGGCAACGGCAACACTGGAAGGGACACTGAGTCTGAAGCTCCAGAAAAGTTCCAGAAAATCCGCCTTAGCTGAACACAGGCGGGACCAAGTCCTGGTGGAACTTCCATCTTGAAACTCCAGGGGTCCAGGGAGGGGCATGTTCATGGTGAAAGCTATGGCTGAGGTTGCAAAGATTACCTGCTTTTTCAAGGTTAGTATTCATACGCTCACCCCAACCCAGAACGATCAGGGACCTGAAAGATCACTCAGGCCTCATCTAATTATGACAGAGAATCAGGTGGAACAGACCACAAACGGGCCCAAAGTTCCACATCAGGAACTGACTGCCCTATCCCATTCACCTGCTCCTGATGGAGTTCTCCCCCACAGCCCTGGCCTGACATTGCCAAGATGTAAAGTGGCCATGGCCAGAGCTGGGACCAACCTGCCAGTCATTAACCATGTGGCCAAAGTAGAGGTCTTGAAAAACATAGGTTGCCTCTTTGCGAAGGCCAGCAAGGTGATCTCTGAAACTCAGTGTATCCAGGGATAAGTAAATTCTTCCCCGGGTCTCCCAGAATCCTCAAAAGCCAGGCCTGGGACGAACCCTGTTTAGCAGCACACAGGGCTCTGGATAGAGTGGCCTGGATGCAGCCCACAGGCACAGACTCTGAAGATGCCACCTGGATTTCTGCAGGAAGCTGTCCCTGGCACTGGCTCAAAGTATACTTTGACATCACTGTGGTCTCAACACACCAGGGTAGGCCCGGAAGGAGAAGTGTTAGGGACAGTCCCAGGGTTCCATTCTTCCATGCATGCAAACACCCACGCAACGACCCCTAAGACTCCTAGAATGCTTGAGCAGGAGGGACCTCTTGAGGGATTAAAAAGACACTTAGAGGAACAGGAGCCTTGTTCATAGACAATAAGCAAAGTCATAACTTGAACCCAGGACTCTGGATTCCCATTCCAGTGCTCCTAGCACAAACTTTTGAGAAAGCTTAAAGGAGTAGAAATGAAGAAGCGTTGCCTAGACACAGGTTCCAGTCTTAAACTGAGGGCAGAGCCTGGGCTTTGTATTGGCTTGGATCGTGGTACCAGGAGCCAGATCGGCTCAGGCCTGCAATAACTCATAGCCAAGTGGGGAAACGAAATGGGAAGGACCCGCGCAGGAAGAACTCAGCCCCTGGATTTTCAAAAAGCTGATAACATCAGCAGCCCTTCTCCCAGAGAACCAGCAACACGTGTTTCCACACCGTCCTGACAAAGGAGCAAAAAAACAGGACCCCTTTTTAAGCCCCTAATTCCTGAGCTCAGCGACCGGGTTCCCATGCTGGAAGTGGCGGGAGCTGAGGCGGCGCGGGTTGGGTGCGGGGGGGGGGGGGGGGGGGGTCGGGTCTCCACTCTGTCCTTCCAAACTAGCCACCGGAGAAGCGCCCGACCGTCCTAGGCTCCGGGCCCTAGCCTCCCCGTGGGCAGACGGCAGGAGCTTCGGACCGGAGCCAACTTCTGTAAAAGCCACACGGAAGTGCTGGGCGCCGCGCGGGCCCCGCGACCCGTGGGACCCGTGGGACCCATGGGACCCGTGGGGTTAAATCTGAGTCCCCGCCCGGCAAGGACTGGAGAGCGCCGAGGCGGGGCGTCACCAGCCGCGGGGCAGCTGGCCGGGTTAGGAGAAGGGGGAAAGGCGGGATCCTCCAAGTAGATTCTCAGGCGTCCGCCTACGGTCACTGCCAAATCTTCCCCGCTCCTCTTCCCGGCTCCCTCCCCCATTCCCTCGAGGGCTGCTCAAGTCCGGAGTTCCCTAGGATGGGGGTGGGGTGCAGTCAGCAGGAAAAGCCAAATCTTGGAGGAGCATCCGAGCAAGTCCAACTTTCCCATCTCACAGGCCGGCTCCCGGGCAGAATCTACCTCCGCAAACAGTGGCCCCAGGAGGGGTATGGTGACCCGGAGTGAGGCGGGGGCGCCCTGCGGAGTCTGCTAAAGGCTGCCCAAAGTTTCTTTCCCTTCGAGGCTTCCTCCACCCCTCTCTTCCCTTCCTCCCGGCACCCCCTTAAACAGCCCTCCGCCTTCCCTTGTCCCCTCTTCCCTCCCCCGCCCCGGTCCTCCCCTTTTCTTCTCTGCGTGTCTCCACTCCGCCCCCCTCCCGCGTCCGTCCCCTCCCTTGCTCTTTGGGCGTCCGCCCCGTCAATCACCGCCGCCGCGGGCCCCTGCCCGGCCTTCTCCGCCTCCCAGGTTCTTGGAGCGCCTCCGGCTCCTGTCTCGGGCCGCCCTCCGCTTCGCGCGGAGCCGGGAGATCTGTCAGCGGAGCCAGCCGGGGGGAGCCTCCAGGCCCGCGGGGGCTCGGGTTACCAGTGACTGACAGCGTCTCCATGGCGAATAATTTGACTCCGACTATTGTCTGGCGCGGGCAGGCCCCGGGTCAGATAACCAGACCAATCAGGGTGCGGGCCGCCGCGCCTCATGCCCGCTTAGAATAATATTATTAAAAAAGCTGCGAGCGAGCTAGACGGGAGGGAGACCGAGTGAGAAGCGAGCGAGGGAGTGCCGGGCGGGCGGACGCGGAGCATGCCGAGCGGCGCCCCGGGCGGCCCCCGGGCTTGGATGAGGGCACGGGAGAGGCGCGCAGGCGACGGGGACACGGAGCTGCTCCGCAGCCGCGGCCGGTGCGGAGACGTACTGCAGTGACTCGGAGTTCGCGCGGAGCCAACGCCGGGCCAGGGGGCCCGCCCCGCCCGCCCCTCGGCCCGGACCGCCCGGCGGGGAGGCGCCCATGCCGGACCGCGCAGCCCGGTGAGGGCGCGCGCGGGCGGGCGGGGGCGCAGCCGGCATCATGTCCATGCTGCCCACCTTCGGCTTCACGCAGGAGCAAGTGGCGTGCGTGTGCGAGGTGCTGCAACAGGGCGGCAACATCGAGCGGCTGGGCCGCTTCCTGTGGTCGCTGCCCGCCTGCGAGCACCTCCACAAGAATGAAAGTGTGCTCAAGGCCAAAGCGGTGGTGGCCTTCCACCGCGGCAACTTCCGCGAGCTCTACAAAATTCTGGAGAGCCACCAGTTCTCGCCGCACAACCACGCCAAGCTGCAGCAACTGTGGCTCAAGGCGCACTACATCGAGGCGGAGAAGCTGCGCGGCCGGCCCTTGGGCGCGGTGGGCAAGTACCGCGTGCGCCGCAAGTTTCCGCTGCCGCGCTCCATCTGGGACGGCGAGGAGACCAGCTACTGCTTCAAGGAAAAGAGTCGCAGCGTGCTGCGTGAGTGGTACGCGCACAACCCCTACCCCTCACCCCGTGAGAAGCGAGAGCTGGCTGAGGCCACGGGTCTCACCACCACACAGGTCAGCAACTGGTTCAAGAACCGGCGACAGCGCGACCGGGCAGCCGAAGCCAAGGAAAGGTACGAGTAAGTAGAGCTCCAGCGCCTGCTTCTCGTGGGCTCCCGGGAGGAGGTCGCAGGGCATAGGCATAACCCCCAGGAGAGGCCCAAACTGGGCCCCTAGTCACAGCCACTGACCGAGTGAATCCTGGCCTGAGGTGGATGGCGCTCAGATCTTTCGGGAGACCCAGAGGGCACGGATTTGTCTAAAGCGGGCAAAGCAATTGGGTTGGTTGTCGACTAACTCCCCTGGTCGTTTATGGGCAAAAATGGAGAAGCAGTGAGCTTCAAGGCAAAGGCAAGACAATGATCGTGGATCGCCTGCGAGCAGAGCACAGCAGGCAGGGCCTGATGGTGCTCCGCAGGACTGGGAGGATTCGGCCTAGGACAGCTGGGGTTCCGGATTTCAGGGGGCCTGTGCAAATTCACTAAGCACCTCCCAGCGCTTTCTGTCTGCTATACTCAGCTCTCGGCCAAGGTGTGATTAGGGGTTAGAACTGGGATTGGACCTTTCCTGGTATGACCTGTATGTGGAGAGAGGGGCCTGGGCAAGAATTTCCCTTGTCTGCATAGGGGAGTCGGTAGTGAGAATCTTTTATCCCGCATAGAGAGGATGAAGAGACAAAAAGCTTGGGGAGGAAGTGTCAGCTCTGGGAGAGGAGAAGAGAAATGCATGCCCCTTTTTCAGCCTTGTTGGACCCAGCAGCTGTCCTCGCCTGCCAGGCCCTGGACCCCTGTCTCCTCTGGTCTTCCCCTCTGTGGTGGGTAGGTGGGTAGGTCTGGGGTAAGCTGAGAGCAGCGGAGAGGCTGTGAGTTGCCTGTCCTCAGGGAAACCAAGACTTCTTGAACTAGCCCAATGACTGACCTTGCGGCTGCCAGCCCTGTTGCCCGTCAGAAACCCAAATCTGGGGTGGAAAGTGGGAGCATAATCCAGCCTGAGGGCAAGAGTGAAACAAGGTGCCTGGGCTTGGTGGTATGTGATGTGTGCAACCCCGAGTTTGCATGATCAGGGTTTGGGGTGAGGACAAACAGTGGAACCAGGTGTCCGGAGGCAGGGGTAGCTTTCTGGTGGACCCTGGCATCTGAGACCATGAGGTTAAAGGATCCAAAGTTGTAAAGTCTTATCTACCAGCCCTGTGGGAAGTTCCATTCGAGGAAAACAGGAAGAAACGGCTTTGGGAAGCCGGTGAAGAGAATCTACCCAAGAGCTCAAATCTCCAAATCTGGCAGGGCTGTCAGTCAGAGGCAGGGCAGAAGATGGGTTCTTCCTGCTGGGGTCCCCATCTACCCAGAATGGCATGCATCCAGCCTCCTGATGAACTTGGTTCTCAGGCCAGGCCTGGGGCGGGGGCTGAAGAGTCCCTCCTTTTCTGGTGTGATGGGGAAGTCTGGGCCAGGATTAGGAGTCCCCTTCATTCTCCTTTCCCTTTTCTCCAGTGAGCCCTCCAAGCTCCCTGGGTCCAGTCCCCCAGCCGAAGTTTTCACTGTGCCACCAGGGAAAGGGAGTCCTACATCCGCAGGGCCTTGTACCTAGGCCCAGCGAGGCCAGCCCTCCCCAGGCCTGCCAGTTTGAAGCTAGAGGCAAAGGACCCTGAGCTCCAAGAATCTGCCCCGCAGTCAGAGATTTCCCTCAAGTACAGAAAAGCAAAAAGAGATGAAGGCCTCTGAGATCCCCAACTTTAAATGGGGTCCTGTGCCTAGTATCTATAGCATTCTCTCTCCTGGCAAACGCTGGATTGAGGAGCCAGGAGTGATCTAAAAAGCCACACACCTTCTCTTCCTCCCTGTCCTAGACACCCACCCAACTTCAGGGAGTCACGCTCCCCTATTCCTCTGCTCTGGGAAAGAAATGTTAGCAAGTCAGTTGAGGGACTTCCATTCCAGGAAAACAGGAAGAAACGGCTGAGGGAGGGAGAAGGAACAACATATAGAAAGCAAGAAAGATTTGTATGAGATTGAGAGCATGAGAAGTGAGAAGATATGATACGGGGAGACGGGTCAGAAAGAAATCGGTGTTGAGAGATTGAGAGCTAGCAGAAAGAATGAGAGCCCCAGACCAGGCCAAAAAACCATGGTAGAAACCGAATACCCGTACGCAGCCCGCGGCAGCTCTGGCTCCGAGGAGGACAACAGGCTCGGGCTCCAAGTGTCGCGGCGCTGAGCAGCCTCTGTTTCCCCCCTGACCTGGCTGCTTTGCTCCTGCACTTGCAGGGAGAACAGCGAGAACTCCAACTCCAACAGTCACAATCCGCTGGCGGCGTCGCTAAACGGCAGCGGCAAGTCGGTGCTAGGCAGCTCGGAGGACGAGAAGACGCCGTCGGGGACGCCAGACCACTCGTCGTCCAGCCCCGCGCTGCTGCTCAGCCCGCCGCCGCCTCCACCCGGGCTGCCGTCCCTGCATAGCCTGGGCCACCCGCCGGGCCCGAGCGCCGTGCCCGTGCCCGTGCCCGTGCCGGGCGGAGGCGGCGCCGACCCGCTGCAGCACCACCACGGCCTGCAGGACTCCATTCTCAACCCCATGTCAGCCAACCTCGTGGACCTGGGCTCCTAGAGCCCCGCCTGCCTCGACGCTCTGGCCTTCCGGGCTAAGGCGCTGGGGAATTGAGAGAGATGGTGTCGAGAGGGCTTCCCGCGCCGGCGGCCCCACCAGGTACTGAAAGACCCGCCCGCGATCGGGCAGAACCGCCGGCCCGGCAGGGCCAATGGCCCTCTGGTTTAGTCTTTTTGGGGGGATTTATTTTCAACAAGTTGCTTTTGAGATCCTTCGGAGGCCTGGGACCGGGTCTTGAACCAGGGAAGAGAATAAATTATACACCGGTCTTACACTCTCTCTCCCCTTCTCACCACTTCTCTTTTCTTCTGTTCTCTCTTCCCTTCTTTGCCCTTCCTTCCTTGCTCTTCTCTTCCCTTCCTTTTTTTCTCTTCTTTTTCTCTCCCCTTCTTTACCCTGTTTCCCTCTCTATTTCCGGCTTGCCTGTCACCTCTCACTAGATTTCTGTTTCTCTCTCTCTCCCTGCTTTTATCTCTGCTCTCGCTGCTAGCCTCGTGCATCCTGGCCCCTGCATCTGTGCCCTTCACTCTTCTCCCTCCTGCCTGGTCTTCTATCCTTCCTCTATCCCTTCCTTTCCTGGGATGGGGAGTGGGAAGAGGAAACGCAAAGGAAAGACAGGGCCTTGGACCCTAGGCCATCTCCAGAGGCCCTGGAGGGGAGGGGGTCACTGGGACTGCAGGTGTCAGCTTTGCCCTAGTAACTTAAGAGAAAGAGAAGGGTGGCGAGGAGAAGCCCTGAAGGCCCCCTCACCGCCGGCCGCTTGCTCTCCATGCGGCTCTGCTGTGCACTCTCCTCGCCCTCCCGGGACTGTGGCCACAGTGCTCCCGGCGCAGCGTGCCCACCGAGCCGCGGACTTGCCGTCTCCCTGTTACGCCCTCATGTGAATGTTCTTCGGGAAATATTTCTGCTTTTATTTTATAATAAAATTAGAAATGATAAATATATATATGGATATATACCATGAGGCCCGTGAGCCGTGAGTGCAGCAGTGTCTGATTTCCCTACAGGGACTCACCGCCCCAGAGGACCGGTTCTGGGCAACGATGCCCCATGAGTCCAAAACCTGGAGACTCCTTCCCACATACACAACGTGTATAAGTCGAAAAGTGGAGGAAAGGGACCGAAAATTCGGAAACCTTCTCCAAAGCCCTCTGTCCCTTTCCTTGTCTGCACAGCTCCATGCAGAAGCAGGGAGGGGGAAGCCCACTCCCCTTGGGCACTCCTTTTCCCCCACCAGCCAAGCAGTGCCCTCACCACCTCTTTGTTAACCTCGAGGACTCGGGGACTCAGGCGGGAAATGGGAGGCTGTGTGTGGGGCATGGGTACCTGTGCTGGGAGACGCCAGGGCTGGGGAACAAATCGAATGGTGGAGGTTTCCTGAAAGGGCGCACTCCTTAGCGATGATCGCATTCCCCAGATCAGGGTGCGACACCCTGGGGAGATTCGCTGGCCCCAAGGGCAGCCGCTCATCCGCTCCTCAGGTCTCAAAGCCCGAGCCTTGTGAGTGTGACCATGGAGCGAAGGTTTCCAATCTCAGAAATCTGTCGTTTTGCAGTGGAGATGAAAGGGTGGTGCGGAGAAAAGTAAGAGGAGACTCTGGGAGGCCGGCCGCTGGGGCGCGTGTTCTAAATGGAAAGAAGACGGCGCCGGGGCTTGGTGGTGAGCCGAAGGGGCTCCTCCGCGCGTCGTGCGCCCTAGGTGCCTCTGTAGCTGTAAATTAACCTGCAGCAACACCTCCGCTCCGAGGATCCAGCCCCCCGCCCCTCGCAACTCCCACCCCCACCCCACCCCCACTCTTATTAAGCGACAAGTCTAGCCGGTCCTGGCGTAGCGGGCGGGACTCCTCGAGGAGGAAGTCAAGGCTTTTTAGGTCACGGTTGACTGTAGGTACCGAACACATCCCACCTCGGCGACCAGGATGTTTGGGACCAAACCTGCCGGTCCGGATGGGAAGGGAAGGACGGGATGCGGCGTTCTTCCCCCAAGGTGATCCTAGAGCACGGGACATTCTCTGGCCTTTCCTTCCTGGTATATTCAGCGCTCGCCGGAAACGCTTTCGCCCTAACTTTCTAAGGATTAAGGATTCCTTCCCAGTCCAGACCCTCGCAGACGCGGGAAACTGAGTGGGCTAACTTGGCTCAGAGGCTATGTCTTGGGCCTTCGCTCTGCACAGGTCTGGGAGTCAAGAAAATGAGCCCGCAGCCGTCTAAGACTGCTCCCCGTGAGGCCGCACGGAGTACCCCACACCCTGACACTGCAAGAGGAATTCCAGCCCTGGCAGCTCTCTTAGCTTCTCCTAGAGGCTCTTCTCTCAGAGGACAACGCGGGTCCTCCATGCACCTGGCCTGCGTTTATAGGGCCAGAGTGGCCCGACCTCCGATGACTGTCAGGGTGAAGAGTCAGCTACTGCCTGAGGGCGCAGAGAGGCTCACAGGACGCAGGAAGCCTTCTTGTGTCAGCCAAGGCCAGCTTACTTCTGGGAAGGGGGAAGCACAGGAGCGCCTGGAGCCCACAGCAACCCACCCTCCCCCTATTTTGCAGACAGGCAGACAGACAGGCTGTGTACCAATTTTCACAAGGGCGCAGCATACACTTTATAATTTGATTCGCTAGAACTGAGAGCTTGTCTGTGTCAGGCACTGTGGATGACACCAAAAGCACTTACCCTCTCACACGTAGTGGCCACATAGGGAAACACACAGGCTCACACATATGTTCACATGCACACATACACGCAGAGAAGCAAACACACACAGACCCTCAGCCCATTTTCACAAACACACTAGCATATCCCCAGGCAAAATAAACACACTCTTGCACCCGATATTTGGGAGATACACACACAAATGGGCTCCTCCCAAATACATGTGCTCACACATACAAACACAAAGACATCTCCCAGAAACACACACATCCACACTCACACTGGTGCCCCTGCCAACAGTCAGTCCAGCCCAGCCACCTGCTGGGGCCAGGGCTCAGCCTTGCAGTGCAGCTTTAGGGCAGGGCTCAGCACCAGGCCACCGAGTCACCGAGATAGAGGTGGTTCTAGACCCAGGCAGTCAGGGATCCCACCTGTGCACCGGCACCCCCTCCCCAGCGGCCTAGGTGGGATGGCTGGCGTTTGCCGGGTGCTCACTGGCCAGTAGGGGGAGAGGTGCCTGTCCTCCAGCTTTATTCCACAAAGCGAACTCCAGTGCAGACCCCACACTATTTGCTGCAACTTCCCTTTTGCATCCCCCTTGGAAAGCTAACCCCAAAAGCATTTATTTAAACACGGGCACTATGCAGAAGTTCTGGAAATAAACCCAAATAGCTACTCGCCTACTCCTTAAATCAACACCACCCAGTCCTCCAGGAGGGAGCTTTTGCACAGAGGCAGCCAGGCGAATGCCTCCACTCCCAATCTGAGTCCACCAGACAGGGCTCCCTTTTGCCCCTTCTCCTTGCAGCAGCACCAAAACCAGTTTTGCTCCAGTGACCAGCCACCAAAGGGACACAGCAACTGAAGTTCAAGTGTCCTTTTCTGTTCCTGTGACTGCATTTGCCTTTCTTTTGTTCCCAGGTCCCATAACCATACAACTCTCAAAGGCTAACCCAGTCCTTGGGGGCAACGGGCCAACTCAGCTGCTTGGGGGTATAAAAGCCAGGGGCTACTGAGAGGAGAGGGGAGCATGGGGGCTCTCCTTACTTCCTAAGTTTTCGCCTACTCCATCCCCACCCCGTTCTGGTACCTGCCAAGCCCCACACTAAGTGATCCTTTCCAGGACTTGGCTCAGACTTGGACCCTGGTGTCCCTGACCTGAAGCACACCTACAGGGGGTGGTGGGTCCACCTGGGGTGCAGGTAGTGATGACATGCCACACATGCAAAGATTGAACAGAGCCATCAAGATCTGGGGAGAGACACCAGGTCCCAGTCCTCAGTTTCCCCCTGTCCTTGTAGGAAACACCATTTGGGCAAAAAACAGCTGAGCGAGGGCACCAGAGTCTGGGGGCAGGGAATTATCCCCCATGACCCCAACATCACCCATGTCTTGCCAGCGTGCTGCCGGGACCCAGGAAGGAGAGAGATGTGTTTCCGTGTTGAATGGCAAGTGGAGAAGGACCTGGAGGGACTTGGACTCGAGATCAGGCTCCTTACTTTTTTTTTTTCCCTTGGTCCCCATCCCAATGCCCCGAGGACACCCAAAGCTGCCTAGGGACACTGGAAGGGGACTTGAACCAGTGTGAACAAGTACCTGAGGATGTACTGTGACATGGCATGAGAGACAGCGTGCAGGCAATAGGGCGATTCAACGCTCTGATGTGCATAGATGGGACGGTCCTGCACCATATAAGTACAAAGGTGAGCGGCTGAGCCAGTGCACGCCCAGGGCACTCTGGGGAGCTGGAAAAGTCAGGCCACGCCTGAGCGCTGCTCGAAAGCGGAGGTGCCTGGGGCTGGAGGAGGACCAGCCTTTCCTCTTGCGCAGCCAGGACACAACCCAGCGCTAGTCGATCCTGATTCCTGGAGCCTTTGCTGACCCCGGCCGGTGAGCGAGAAGGGAAGGAGGATCTGGGCCGCAGCTGCGGGGGCGCAAAGCTGCAGAGCCGAGCCTGGTTGCGAAACACCTGGAGTCCTGGTGTCAGGGTTAAAGGCTCTAGTGCTGCTTCCTGGGAATCTCTTCCTGGAACCCCGCGGGCTCCTGTGCAACTGGAACTTGAAAATGGTCTTCGGGGTTGCAGGCTGGAATCAGAGTGGAGGGGGTGAAATTGGGTGCCCTCCAATAGGGTGAGTTTTCCACTGTTTCGCCACAATCTCAGCAGCAGGGCTTGCCCTCCCTTCAGGTAGAGCCGGCCGCCCGGTAGTCCAAGAGAGTCTCAGTAACACCGTACGGATGCGCCAAAAGACCTGCCTCTCGAGGGCGACAGGCGTCCCCAGTTGCACCAAAGACTCCCTTTCTTGGAGGGACCCACAGACCTGAGGCTGGCACAGGGTGGGCATGTAGAGGCAGGCCTTCTTTAAGACGCTAGCAGCCCTAGCCCCTGCCAGGACTGAATTAAGAACTACTAGCGGCCCAGCCCTCCTGGAGTGCCAAGCACACCCTCACTCGCAGAGTAGCGATACCAGCGCGGACTCTGGCAAAGCTGCTGGGAGGATCCCGCGGCTCCGCCTGAATCCAGCGGCCGCAACCTCCGTAGTCCCGACGGCGCGCTGGGTGCCAGGCCCGGCGCGGCCTGCCTTCTGCGGTGAGTAGCCCGCGCTGTTCGCGGTATCGTGCAGCTCTGGGGCCCAAAGGCAGGGGAGCTGGGGACAGCGGCTCTGGACAACCCTACTCCTGGGGCCCTTTGAGTCAAAAGCCTGGGAGCCAGAACTCAGGAAGCTCCGCAGGCGACAGGGCCATAGCAACTGTCCCCGGTAGCCATCTTGGCTCAGGGAATTCTACCTCTGTCATCCAGGGTACCCTGGCCTGATGGCTCCCGACCAGAATTCTACAGAACCACAGAGGAGCACCGCTTCGGTTGCCCCTGCAGGGGACTCAGACTTTAGTCGCCTGAGATCCCGTAAAGAGAAAGATGGGCCAGACTGGAAGGCAAGAGCAGCAGCAGGAGCGGACCTCACAGAGCTCTGGGCCCTGGATTCCCTTCCTTCTGGGCTTTTCCAAGGGCCCGTGCTCATCTGCCCAGTGCGCTCACTAGCTCAAAAGCTCATTGCCGCTAGAACGATTCGAAAATTGATAACCTTGGGCCCAAGAGACGCAGCTTGATGGGGACCTCTTGCTCCCCATAGTAACAGGTCATAACTGCCATTTCTTGAACGCTTACTACACGTCAGGAACTTTACACAACTGGTATCTGTTTAATTCTCACAGCCACTACACAAAGAAGCTATTCTTACTGGTAGATGAAACTGAGACGCCCTGTTCGGGAGCTTGCCCAGAGTCACACACATTGCAGCAGCAGGACAGGCATTTGAAGCTGGTGTCTGCAAGGCTGCAGCGCATGTTCTTCCCAGGATACTCGCTGCGTGGGAGCGCAGTGCCCGGCATTGGAGGGCTGCCTGGTCCCCGGTGGGAGGTCTCCCCAGCGGGATACAGGCAGCTCAGGGTAGCGCCAGTTCGCTGCATGAGGACTGGGTGGGAGCAGCAGAGCTCTCAGCCTCAGTAACCCGCTTAAGCCACGTGAGAGAGGCGATCTCCTGATCAGTCGGACTAATTACCCAGTTTCCTCACTTGCCCTCTACTGGGACGACAGCTCGCGCGCACGGTCGGTACTGCAGAGGGAATTTCGACCAGTGCTGGTTACTCTGGGGTAAAGATGGAACCTTGGCAGCCGGCTGTCGTTCCCCTGTTCTCTCTCCTCCTGCTACTCCAGCCCTATCTCCGCCATCCTGCTCCGGAAGATGAGGCTGTTGACGAGACTCCAAGGGCTGAGACCAGTACATAGTGGGATGTCCTCTTCTTTGTGTGTGGCTCCAGCCCCCCTTCACCATTAATCCTATGCTGGCCAGACAGGGACATGGGGTGGTGGGCGGCAAGGAGGGGGAAAGCAATATATTACAGTGCCGTTCCATTAGCAAGATTTTGTGGCTGGTGTTCCAAGGAGGTCGGGAAGGCAGGGGGAACGCAGGCCTTGTTCTTCAAAGGCCAGAACAAACCAGGCTCATCTGTGCCCCCCCCCCACTCCACCCAGGTCCCATTTAGGCCCCACTAGAGGCCCATCTGTTTATCTGCCCACAGAAATGTCAGCAGTATAAGGACTTCAATTTCACCTGAGCTAGGTGATTCTGCCAGTCTCAGGATAAGGTATATGAAGTGCCCCCTTGTCCTGGGGCAGAGCCACAGGTGACTCTAGCAAGCTGCCCTGAAACACCTGAACTCCTGAGGGATGTCCCTGGTCCCAGCCCAGGGACGCCCGGCTGAGAGTGGGCAGGAGCTGAAGTGCAGCGTAATTAAGGGTGCCAGCCCGGAAGTGTGAGTCACTCCCCCCTTTCCCTCCCAGCCCCATGGGGAAGGGGGGCGCTGGAGGGAATTGGACACAGGAAAGGTGAAGCTGAATGATTTCTAAATGCAAAATTATGAAATAAATCATTCCTAGCGTTTATAGGGTGCTCTACAGAGTGCCAATAGTTTCACAGCCTTATCTTTTCATATTCACGATTAGGGTAGGCAAGAAAGTAATTCTTGCCCCACTTGACGGGTGAGGGTGAGACTTCGGATGTTGTTAGATGTGACTTTCCTAAGGTCTCAGAGTTCATGGAGGCTCTTTCCTCTACACTCTATTGTTGAGGTGACTTGGTGAGTTTGGGGGGAAATAGCAGATACCAAATCAGCCCAAAGAGCAAAGGCTGCTTCCCTGAGGCTTGGGGAAGAATGCAGAGAGATGGCAGCCATCATGGAGATCTAGATGCTGCTACAGAGACTTAAAGGTACCTCAAAATTAGAATAGCCTGTCTCTGAAATTGCTAAAAGGAATGCCTGAGACAGGCCTCTTCTGAGAGGCTACTTCCATGCAAAGAAAATTTGGGGAAATGGACAGAACTGAGAACTAGAACTTTGCTTTCTTATTGGGCTCACGACCTGTCAGTTAAGGTCCCAGCAAATGAGTTGGGAGCCAGAAATTTCCACAGAAGTGAACAAGAATTTTGTGGTGGTCCCCAAAGGGCTGTAGGGTATTTATTCTTATTTTTATTTTTTTATTTGAAAGAGAGAGTGACATTGATTTTGTTTATGCATTCATTGGTTGATTTTTGTATGTGCTCTGATCAGGGATCAAACTTGCAACCTTGGTTTATTGGGGTGATGCTCTAACCAACTGAGTACCCAGCCAGGGCCAGGGCTGTAAGTTTTTTAATTGAAGAATATGGAAAGAAACTCAAGACTTCTGTTTTCTCTGGAAGGCTAGACCTTGGTGTCAGTTCAGAGAAATAAACAAAAAGTCAAGGCTCACTTTATCATTTACTTACTTTCTAAAGGAATAATCAAAGCAGTCACCTTGAAGGCAAATAATATTAAATAGGAAGAAATGGGGGAGCAGGGTTAGGGACAAGGCAGGAGTAAAGACAAGACTTTAGAGAAAGGTTGAAAGTCCAGAATGGCTGGAGCCAAGACCCAGTCTCAAGGGTTAGGCGAATTAGTGGGCAGTGCCACCCTCCCTGAGACCAGGAACCAGAAGGGGCCCAGGACACACAGACAGGTAGTGCTGCATCACCCACACATAGCTGGGATGTGTTGGGCACCAAACTTGAAACCAGGAAAGATGGAAAACACCATCATACCCGGTAACTGTGTCAACAAAAGTCTGCCTTAGGCTCAAAGCCTACCCAACACAGGCCAGCTCCTAACCCAGAGAGAGCTGAGGCAAAGATCAGGAAATGAGCCTATATTAAGTATGGCTGTAATAAAGAATTTCCGAAACATGAGCCTGTTTCTCATCCACATAACAGTTCAATAGGGGCGTTTCTGGGCAGCAGGTGGCTTCCCACAGGATGATTCAGGGACCCAGACTCCCTCATCAGGCGGCTCCACCATCACCTAGCACCTTAGAGTCCTTTTCGGTCAGTTGCTGGATTAAGTAAGGAGCATGGAGCAGGTTTGGAAGGGATTCAGATCACTTCATCACTGCTACTCACCCACTGGATGGAACTTAGTCTTATGGCCAACTCAACCGCAAGGGAAACTAGGAAATGGAACTACCTGTGTCACCAGAAAGAAATCCCAAGGAAAGGATTTACTGAGCCTCTATGAAGGATTAGTCAATCCTCTGTGATTTACAACAGAGAAATCTGTGTTCTGTACATGTTCCTTTTTCTATGAACCTGTATTTCTTATTGTTGTTTTTACTAATATGGACTGCAGCCTTTTTTTTTTTTTTGCTTTTTGCATAATCTTCATTTTTCTGTAGTGAAGAATACATGTGGAAATACCACTCCTGCATTATAGATTACAAATCACTTCTCTGGTCCTCAGTTTCCTTATCTCTTGCATAGCGTATTAATTAAGGCAAGGTTCAGCTTAAAGTGATGGAGAAAAACAAAGAAGAGTGGCTTAAGTATAATAAAAAATTATTTCTTTCACACATTAAAGTCTAAGTAGGTAATCCAGGAGTGATTCAAAGTTAAGTTCCTCCTCCTTTGTTGCTCCTCTGGGCTTGACCTCAATGTCATGGCCCAAGATGGTGGCAGGGCAGAGGAAGGAGTCTCCGTTTTGCAATGAAATGCTTTACAAAACCACAACTCTTCTACCAGATTGTAAAAAGACTATGGGCTTCAGTTTGGTCATCACCCTGCGCTACCAATTAGCATTCACTACCCTTCAATAGCAACAACCATATAATCTTTTTTTTCATTTGAGCAAGTTACGGTTCAGAGAGCTGTGGGTAGGGCAGTCTCCCTTCATCTTCTATGACAGTGTGATCGCTGGCAGCTGCAGCTGGAGGCCAAGCTGAGAAAGAATTAGGACTTCGAAGGAAGGGGGTGGGGTAAAAATCTGGGGGGGTGGGGTCCATGGTGCTGGGAAGGAAAACAAATAAAAGATCAGAGAGGAGAAAAAGTCCTTCTAAGGTGAAGAACACATTGTGGCATCTAGCCTGTACTACAACTGAAAAAGAGGCACAACACCAAGTGAACCTCTCTGGAGTCTAGAAGCAACATGTTCTTCATTTGGGTGTGCGACTCTAGTCCAGCAAGAGACCTGAAAAGCTGCTGGTTTCGAAGGAAGCCTAGAACAAAAGGAGGCTTTCCAACAGGTCTAGACTGCTCTGCACGCTGCTCTGAAGGGCTATTGATGCGGTGCTTGAAGTATCAGCAGTGGGCAGGGGTGCTGTTTGGAAACTCTGGCAGGCCCCTGTAGGTGAATCATAGCTCGGGGCCTTAGGATTTTGGAGCAAAGCCCTGCCCTCATCTGCAAGTGACTACTCTCCTTTTAAGAAACAGCTCTTGGTTTGCTTCTGGGCCTTAGAAGAGACTAAACACTTAACCATGGGTGATCAAGTTACCATGTGACCTGAGCTGGTGGGTGTTATCTGACCTACTAGGCCATAAAATTGGGTGTGCACAGCAGTATTCCATCATCACTTGAAAGTTGTGTGTACATGATCAGGCCAAGTAGGCCCTGGAGACACAAGTAAGTTACACAAGGAAGTGGCCCAGATGCCCACAATCCCCACTGTGGCTATACTGCCTTCTGTCTCCCAGCTTGCACCTACGGTCTCATGGGGAGTTCCCTATGATGGGCAGGTGGGGGAAGAGAGGACTTGGGCCTGGTTTACAGGTGGTTCTGCATGATACACAGGCACAGCCTGAGAGTGGACAGCTGCAACACTAAGGCCCTTTTCTGGGACGTCCCTGAAGGGCAGCAGTGAAGGGAAATCCTCCTCATGTGTAGGATATCAAGCAATGCACCTCGTTGTCCACTTTGCTTGGAAGGAGAAGTGGCCAGACATGCAATTGTATACCAATTCATGGGCTATGGACAATGGTTTGGCTGATGACCAGGGACTTGGAAGAACATTATTGGAACATTGGTGACAAGGAAATTTGAGGGAGTGGTATGTGGACAGACTTCTCTGAATGGGCAAAAATACAGGAAGATACTTGTGCCCTATGTGAATGTTCACCAAAGGGTAACCTCAGCAGAGGAGGATTTGAAGAATCAAGTGGCCAGGATGACCCATTCTGTGTGTACCAGTCAGTTTCTTTCTCCAGCCACCCCTGTCATTGCCCAATGACAATGGGCTCATGAACAAAGTGCCCATGGTGGCAGGGGTGGAGGTCATGTGTGGGCTCAGGAACATGGACTTCCACTCACCAAAGCCAACCTGGCTGTGGCCACCACTGAGTGCCCAGTCTGACAGCAGCAGATACCAACACTGAGATGCTCATCTGGCACCAATGCCCAGGGTTACCCACCAGCCAACTGGTAGCAGGTTGATTACACTGGACCACTTCCACCATAGAGGGGACAGTGTTTGTTTTTCCTGGAAGAGATACTCTAGATATTGATTTGCCTTCTCTGCACACAATGCTTCTGCCAAAACTACTATCTATGGACTTACAGAATGCCTTACCCATTGTCACATATTCCACACAGCATTGCTTCTGGCCAAGAAATTCACCTCATAACAAAAGAAGTACAGCAATGAGCCCGTGCTCATGGAATTCAGTGGCCTTACTTGTTTCCTACCATCCTGAAACACCTGGCTTGAAATAAAGGTGGAGTGGTTTTTTTGAAGACTTAGTTACAAAGCCAGCTGAGTGGCAACACCTTGTGTGGCTGGCGCAGAGTTCTCTAGAAGGTTTGTATGTGCTCTGAATCAGTGTCCAATATATGGTGCTGTTTCTCCCGTGACCAAGATTCATAGGTCCAGGTATCAAGGGGTGGAAATAGAAGTGGCACCGCCCACTATTACCCCTAGTGACCCACTAGCAACATCTTTGCTTTCTATTCCCACAAGCTCATGCTCTGCTGGCCCAAGGATTTAGCTCCAGAGAGATAAATGCGTCCACCAAGAGATACAACAATGATTCCACTGAACTGGAAGGTAAAACTGCCACCTGCCCACTGAAGGCTTCTCATGCTTCTGAATCAACAGGCAGAGAAGGAAGTTACTGTGCTGGCTGGGTGATGCGTCCTGACTGCTAAGGGGGAACTGGACTGCTACCCCACAGTCGGGGTGAGGAAGAGTCTGTCTGGGATGCAGGAAGTCCTATAAGGCATCTCTTATTTTTGTCATGCCCTGAGATAAGGTTGGAGGAAACTACAATAACCGAACCCAGGCAAGAGTGTGATGGCCCCGATCATTCAGGAATCACCCCGCCACGTAAAGAACAACCGCCAGCTGATGTGCTTGCTGAAGGCAAAGGGAATACAGCGTGGGTTGTGGAAGGAGGTAGTACAAATACCGGCTACAACTATGTGACCAGTTATAGAAATGAGGACTCTGACTGTCATGAGTACTTCCTCCTTATTTTGTTATGAATAATTTTGTGTGTCTGTGTACTAAGCAAATATCTTTGGGGTTTTTCCTTCTTATTCCCTTATCATGTACCATTGGATGTATTGGCTTTATATCATACTATTAAGTATTGCTAATTTTACATCATAGTATTTAAATGATTGAATATCAAGGAGAAGAGTAAATATCATTGAAGGACTTTACCTCCTCTTCTGCTAGAAGGGGTTAGTGCCTTTTCTATGGTACTCAAGATAGTTATATTATGTTTGGAATTATGACTTTGTTATTTTCTTTATTTGTAGATTAAATACGGTTTAAGAAGATGCATATGCCAAGCTGACAAGGGGAGGACTTTTTTATTTTTTGTGTCAAATTGACGGGGCCACAGAGCGCCCAGCTATCTGATCAAGCATTCTTTCTGGGAGTGTCTGTGAGGGTATTCCTGGAGATTAGCATTTGAATCAGTATGCTGAATAAAGCAGACTGCCCTCTCCAGGGTGGGGGAGCCGCATTCGGTCCATTCAGGGCCTGAATAGGACAAAAGGGCAGATACAGAGAGGTTTTCACTGTCTCTCTCTCTGACTTACTGCAGGGGCTGGGGCTTCGGTCTTCTGCCTTTGGACTGGGACTTACACCATCAGCACTCTTGACCTTCAGGCTTGGACTGGAACTGCACCACGGGCTTTGCCAAGTCTTCAGCTTGTAAATGGCAGATTGTGGGACTTTTCAGCCTCTATAACCATGAGTCAGTTCCTTTTAATAACTCTATTTATTATGAGGCTTTCCTGTGGTTCCCTTTCTCTGGAGAACCCGGACTGATACAGCTCCTGACGTCCCTCTAAGGTGAACCTAGTACAGACTGATCCGGTGACCCAAGGGAAAAAAATGAAAGAATTATTTTTCACACTCCTTAGTACTTTGTGTGTGTGTTTGATAGGCTATTGGTATCATTTTCTTCCTGGTAATGGACTGCACCTTCGCACCTCAGCACAGGCTCCTTTTGGTCCCCTTTATTCAGTCTCCGTGTTTTTTTCTCTCTCTTTCTCTTTTTAAAGATTTTATTTATTTACTTTTTAGAGAGAGGGGAAGAGAGGGAGAAAGGGAGGGAGAGAAACAGCAATGTGTGAGAGATACATCAATCGGTTGCTTCTTGCAACACCCCCACCTGGGGAAAACTTGGCTGCAACCCAGGCATGTGCCCTGCCTGGGAATTGAACCTCCACCTTGTGGTTTGCAGGCTGACACTCAATCCACTGAGCCACACCAGCCAGGGCTCCATATTTTTCTTAATAATAGAGCCAGTAAGTCGTAACTAGATATATGTCTTCCCAGGACAAAGACTACATTTCCCAACCTTACTTGCAACGAGAGGTACCATGTAACTAAGTTTTGGTTAATGACTATAAGTGGAAATTTTGTATAGAAGTTTCTGGGAAGTGTTATTTAAGAAAAGGATCCTTTTCCCTCCCGTCTTCCTGCTTACAGGGATGCAGATGTGACCGTCGGAGCTGGCACAGCCACTTCGGACCGTGAGGCAGCCAGAGTTGGTGGAGCAGCCACGGAAGGAGCCTGAATCTCATGACTCCCTGCTCCAGGTTTCATTTATGTAAAAGAAAAATAAAAGCCTATTTTATGTAAGCTACTTATTAATCCCTTGGGTTTTCTAACATGTGCAATTGTATCTAACTTTTAATTGAAAAAAAAAAACCTATTCTTTCAAATACAAAGAGTATAATCTGCCTTTCTGAAATCCTATGGCCCTTTTATGCGTGCATTTTGCATTTATTCTCTCAGTGTTTCTCTGGGATGTAGCATTAAGCCTGACCATTCCTATTTTACAGAGGTAGAGGGAACTTAAATGACTCAGTTCACAGTACTGCCTCAGGCAATGAAGTGGGCCAGCTGAGAAGTGGCCCCTGGTTCCCCAGTGCATGCTGTCCCCACCAGGAGGTATTATGAAAAGGTAAGTTACAGCATAGTCCAGGCACCTGAATGAAGAGAACTCCCAGCCACTCAGATCCCTGGATAACTTGTCTACACTTAGGAGCCTACCAGAGGTATTCCCACTTTTAGTTCAGGCTTTCCTTAAGCCAGAGTTCTTGAGAAGAGTCCAGGGGCAGAAGGAGAGATCAGAAATTCACAGGTGTTTCTTCACAGCTATGGGTGACAATGAGCTATTGAAAGTGAGAGACAGTTGGCTTTATCCCCTTTCCAGTCTGGAGGATCAGAACTATTTTACCTCATTTTTATAAATGACCTGGAGGATTCTGGTGAAATCTCTGCATTTGAAGGTGACACTATGTTCTTCTAAGGAGTAAAGAACCAAAAGGGTGAGAACAAACTCAGGAAGAACTCATAAATGGACGCTCATTGGCAGGTAAGGGGCTGGTAAACTGAGGCAAATGAATAACAGACTAGAGGTGAATAATAACCTAAATGTGTGGACTGGGGAGCTGAAGGTCCAGGCACAGGAATTACCGTTAACTAGTCTCCTAAAACTTTAACCAGTGAGCTGGTGCAGTCAAGAAATTCAATACAGTTCAGTTGCACAACTGTAATCAAGAGCCTGTGATATGCCAGCCACCACACCCAGGGTCAGTTTGCTCACAACTATGTGCAAGATGTGGGCCCTGCCTTCACAAGGTGCACGGTCTAGTTCCAAGTGTCACCAGAAAAGTGGTTGGAAACAACCTCCTTCCATGCTTTCTGGGGCACTGTGTGCAAAATTGATCACTGCACTCAGAAGTCACACCAGAGGTGCAGAAGGTCCGGGGAAGACTTAGAGCAAGAGGACAAGTAAGTGTCTGCCACCGTGCACTGGGTCAGAGGTCAGGGTTTTACTCTGGCCACAGGATTATCTGTCACTTCCTCTGTGAAGCCCTGCCTGATCCAAACTACTCTTTTTAAAACTTATTTTTCTTTCCAAAATGCATAAAGACAAAGACCTGACTAATTTTTGTATCTTTAACATTTAGTATAATATGTGCATATAGTACATGCTCAATAATTCTTGCTAAATTAATGGAAAGATGGGAATATGTTCCGTTGGTCTCTAAACTTTTTTTTCTTATGCTGCATCAGAAAAAAATATTTGAGCATGCACCATATGTGTTTTGAAGACATTGTATACTATGTTACATACACTATAAAATATAAAACAAATCTGAATAAGGTTTACAATTAGCTATAACATTTTTAATATCTTATTTTTGATAGGACATCAATAACAATAGTAGATGCAAATCTGAATTTCAACTAACCTTGATAATTTTGGTTGTTTTTTAATCTCGTCTTGTCTAATCTGATTAAGGTATTGTTTTTACCTTATAATGTGGCAGATGAAGTGTCACCAGGAGCTGAACAAGTGCCTGCTTTCCCATTAAAAAATATTTTTAATAGACTATTTTAAAGAGCAGTTTTAGGTTTACAATAAAATTGCAAAATTTACCTCCCTTCCCCCAGAATGCAGGTGGGCCTCTTGACCACTTTGACAAATGGGAAACAGTGGAAGGGCCATATATGACTTCCAAGGTTAGGTCATAAAGGGCCATGCAGCTTCCACCTCGGTCACTGGAACACTTGCTTCTGGAGCTCTGGGCCTGCATGGAAGAAGCCCAGCTTCCCTGAGGCCTGCGTGCTGGGAGCCCCCGTGGAGGAGCTCCGGTTGGCTGGCCCAGCCCAGCTTTCCAGCGTCCCTGACAAGGAGCCAGACATGCGAGGGAAGCCGCCCTGGGCCCTTTAGACCAGCTGGCTCCTCAGCCAACTAAATGCCGTCACATGACCTCTGTCAGTGCCGCATGGAACAGCATAATCAACCAGTCAAGTGTTCCCTGAATTCCCGACACACAAAATCATGAGATAGAATATGGTGGTGGTTTTAAATCATTAAATTTTGGGGGGTAGTTAGTTTTGGGGCAGCAGGAGATAACTAGACAATAGGGGAAATGTTTCTCAAAATCAGAGCTACCAAACAGTGGAACAGACTGTCTCGTGGGCAGTTTTCCGTAAGAGCTGGACAAACATCAGCCAACGGCGACTGGGAGGCAGCTGTGTTGTCATGAGACTGCTGGGCTTGAAGTCAGATGTCAGTAGCAACTGTGAATCTTTGGGCAAGTCACATCACCTGTGTACCTTACAAGGTTATGGTGAGCGCTAAAAGAGTTGCAAATACCGTCTGCAAACTAGGAGGGACTCTGTGTCCCTCCGGTTGTCATAATGCAAGAGGCATTCCTACACGGGGTGAGCAGCTGAATTAGGTGAACCGGCTCTGAAATTCTATACAAAGAAAGGCAGTCCTGCGTCTTGTAGCAAGGCATAACCGCGTGTAAAAGTGCATGCTCCCATTATGATTTATTAGTCAGGATTTCATCTTTCCAAAGACTGTGCAGAGTTAAATCCTGAAGCGTATTCTCCTTGCTGCTTCCCCCAGCCTCTGAGATATGAGTGTCAGCCAGGCAAATGATCTCATTACTAGGTTAAAAATATAAGTAGATTTTAGAAGATTTGGACAGCAAATCTCTCTAGGAGGAGGCTGAGGGTGTTTTGGGAAAGCCCCAGAATTTTAGGGTGATAGCACAATTGTGGCTTGTCCCAATTCTTCCTCAGAGCTCCAGGTCTAGAAGGACAATTGCTAAATATTTCTGACAAGTTTATGATGCTCACATAAAGAATCAGAAAAATTGAAGGTACTTGGAAGAAAGTAGAATGGAGAGGGTTAGCTGGAGTTAGTTTGCTAGGGGATATGAAGCCTTAAGTACTGGGAAAGGGAGTCCCGGGTGGCTGCTTGCAAGCTTGGTTCGCAGACTCTGAGCTGCCTGGTGCGGAAGGTAAAGTTATGCTGCCACCTGCTGGAAAAATGTAGGTTCGATTTTTCTCCACTTGCTTCTGTTTCCGTCTTAACACTCAGTCCTAAAGCTCAACCCTCTGAGGCCCAGGGCGTGCAGAGGAGCCTCCTTCCAACTAGGTGGGAGATCACTGTCCAGCTTAGCAATATGCCTTCAGCTTTTCAAAGCCTGTGCTTTGGGGTCAGAGAATTGGAATGTTATCAGCCTACCAGTGTTTCCCAAAGGAGACTGGGACA
This sequence comes from Pteronotus mesoamericanus, assembly GCF_021234165.1. Lineage (NCBI taxonomy): Eukaryota > Metazoa > Chordata > Mammalia > Chiroptera > Mormoopidae > Pteronotus > Pteronotus mesoamericanus. The sequence goes on from NW_026555001.1 coordinate 2,340,390, forward strand.
GGATGAACATGCTTAAATCCCTTAAAAAGAGGGCCGGAAGAGAGGCGAGGTCTCCTGCGGCAGCCCTGTCTGCGAACCGGCCGCCCTCCCTGTCAGCCCGTCCTGATGAGGGCTCTCCTGCCAGAAAATTCAGGGAGGACACTGCTGGCTCTGAGGGAAGAGGCGTGGGCTGATAGAGAGGGAGCGCCCATACCAACACTGATAAATGTGCAAGGACCCCATTCTGTGTGGACCGGGTCGAAAAGGCTCCGTAGTGACCCAGTAATCATGGAAGGCTGATGCCTTGAAAATGGCTCCCTCCTCTAGGAATCACTAGAAAGCTATTAAGGGTGTCTAATTATTTCCTAGTGCTAACCACAGTACTAATCAGCCAGGCAAGTTTTCTCACTTTCATGGAGATAATTAGAAGGCCAATTATTTTTTATGTACATAAAGGAGTAAACCTGAGTGGCTGTCCCTGCAGCTGTATTTTATTCTGCACTTGTGGCCAAAGCTGCTTTGCAGCGCTTTGCTGTGCTTTCACAAGAATTGTGGACTTTTGACCTTCACACCACCAGTCTGCCTCAGGTGGCGGTTTGGTCTGAACAAAGCACAGAGAGAAAATAGAGAAGCAGAGAGAGAAAATCATTCTCTAGGACTTCAGGAGTAAGGAGTCATCTTTGCAGAGCATTTTGCTCCAGAAGTTGTGTCCTGCAGGAGCTGTAAGACAGCAGTTCTCAAGCTTGAGCCACCCGGAGGTTTGTTCACACACAGGTCGCTGGGTCCCACCCGGGAGTTTTTGATTCACTAGATGGGGGTGGGATTACATTTCTAGAAGATTCCCAGGTTAAAACACACACACACACACACACACACACACACACACACACACATGCACGCATGCACACACACTGCTTCAAAACAAGTGTTTCTATCTTGAAGTGCCTCCCTGCCCAGAGATGAATGGGTAGAATTCAAAGGGGTCCTTGACGTTGGGGAAAAATACTGACATCTTTATCTTCGCTAACTTCTCACTGAAATTTAGCTTTTCCTGAAATTATGAATGGAGGCAATCAACTATAGTAATACTAGCAGTGATCACAGATGTTTTCAAATCCCATTACAGTCATAGCAGGTGTCTGCAAATATCATCTATGCCCATCACTGCTGCGAAACTCCAATGGTTATTAGCCCTGCCAGTAGATCTTATTATTTAATCCATTAATGAAGAAGCACAGATATTACTATAGCACCACTTTAAAAAATATTTTGATAACTGTATTTCAAAATGACTGGTTTCCTTTGAGGTCCTCTGTATTTTCTTTTATGCATTTAAAAATGTATTCAGGCTACCCAGGAAGGAGGGGGAAGAGAGGCGGGGCCCAGAACATCAAAAAGGAGTAAAATCCATATTTTTAGGGTGTGAAATTAGTCCTCTAGAAGAATTCAGAGCCTTCTTCAAGGGGAACATTTGAAAGAAGTGATGTCAGTGCTTGGATGGGCAGGAAGGGGCTGGCCCGGAAAGTGGCCTGGACGCAGGGGTACGACCAGGTTGTTAGCACCCTGGTGCTGAAGGGAGAGCTGGAAAAGCCACCTCCAGGCTGTACTGCTCACATTAGGGTTAGATCAGGCCTCCTGAAACACCACCAGCTCTGTTTGGAAGGAGCAGTGACAATAATAACAATAATGTACATATTTATAATAGTACTTTATTAACTTCTATCGTTATCACTATTACGACTTACAATAAAACCATAAGCTTTATTAGGGACTTACGTTGTGATACACTTTCTTTGGGAGATATGATGGTAGTCATATGAGGGGGGACCCCAAAAATACCTGGAATTTATTTATAAAAAATTTTGTATTTAGCCCTGGCTGGTGTGGCTCAGTGGATTGAGCGCCAACCTGTGAACCAAGAAGTCACAGGTTTGATTCCCAGTCAAGGCACATGCCTGGGTTTTGGACCAGGTCCTCAATTGACGGCAAGCGAGAGGCAACTGATCCAGCTGGCACATTGATGTTTCTCTCCCTCTTTCTCCCTCCCTCCCCTTTCTCTAAAAAAAAGTAAATAAGTAAAATCTTTTAAAAATAATAACTATAAAAACTTTTGTATTTCTTACATATTTAAACTTCAGTCACCTTCAAAGTACTCTTCACTTGATGCAATACACCTATCGGAACATTTTTCCACTTCTCAACACAGCTTTTTGAATGTGTCAATTTTAGTGCTTCTGCCGTTTTTTGTTTCATCTCTTCCACATGGGCAAAATGTTCCACTTTAAGGACTTTTTTTCATCCAGGAAAACAAAAAGAAAAGTCGCTCGGGGCAAGATTGTGTGAAGAGGGAGGGCAGCGCATGAGGGTCATGCAGTTTTTTGGTCAAAAACTGCTGAACACTCAGCAGTGTGGGCAGGTGCGCTTGTAAATCACCCATCATGAAATGAACAAATGCACTGAATCCTCAGAAAAAATTCACTGAAGGCAACGCAGCCTCTCACAACAATGCCAGCTGGTCCACTGAAACAAATGGGTTCCTAGAACACTCTTCAAATGGGGGAGGCCTATGCTACAAGGGGCCCACCCACCAGAAGATAATTCCTGTTTTGGGGGGTGCCCCTCATATATTGTAGAGGGCAGAAACAGGGAGGCCACCCACTCGGTAACTGGGGAGAATGAAGCTGATCTCTTGACTCTAAATCCTGCACCTTCCAGCCAGCTGAAGAAATGGGCTTGTGTGTGTGTGGTTTTGTAAGTAGGGGTTTGTCGGTATGCACGTATCATAAAATCCTTCTCTATTCCTCTTCTGCGCTAACAGATTCTATCACCAAGGCCCTTATGTCCGCACCCACAGTTTTTTCTATGTGTCATTGGGGTCTGGAGCCATATGGACTTGTGTTCCATGCTGATTCTGCCACTGTGAGTTTGGGTGATTTACTTGACTTCCCTGAATCTCAGATTCTTCATCTGTGAAAAGAGGATAATATCTATGATGCATCACTGCCGGGTGCATACTAAGTGCCACCTATCATTGCATTTTATACCTCCCCTTGTCCCAAAGGCCGCGTGCCATCACCCTCTCTCTGTTTCCCTGTCGATCATTGTCATTTCTGTGTGGCCATACCTCTTCCCTCTTCTTCATCCTTAACCCAGCTTTGCTCACTCCTCCTAAATCTCCTGCCTTATGGTGCCCAATTCTGTGCATTTGTGAACAGCTTACACAGGGTCTCCCACTATGCAAAAGAGGGCCCAACTGTGCCTTCTTTGAAGGACATGAGGGACCCGGTTTCTGCTGGCCGGTGCCTGAGTAGAGGGGGTCACGCATAGTCAGAGGAAAGAGGTAGCTTCACAAAGCAAATCTTCCCAGAACAGTTCAAATCTTTCCAGTGTATGGCTTCGCCAGAAATTGCCTGGGACTTGCTTTGTTTTTGTTGTTGTTGTTGTGCCCCTCTCCTGTGTGTGTCAGGACAATCTCCCAAACCCGTGGCTTTGAGAGCAGCCCCTAAACCGCTGCATCACCCCCTTTCTCAATCCCCCCACCCTTTGGGGTTCCAAAAAAATACACTAAAGCTTTGTTTTTAAAAAACCAGGAGGGACTGAAAATGTCAACATGTCCACGTCCTGTATTCGGAAGCTATAATCCTTTTATTTGCTCTGTGTCCTTAGGCAAGACACCTACCCCTTCTGAGTCTAAGATCAACATACCCAGGTACAGGGAAGAGGTGGGTGCTTTTCCCACAGCTTCTTTCCCCTCCCTCCACCCATCCTTAATACCTGCCTTACAAAGAGAGGATGGGACCCTTAGGCCTTTACTATGGGAGAGGCAGGCTTATAAACAAAAATAACAGCATGTTGTGTTAAATCCGGTGCTGGACTTAGGTAAAAACCCTCCAGGTACAGGCGAGTGACTGACTGACTCTTTCTGGAGAGGGAAAGCGGGGCTCAGAGGCGGGCGGCGCACTGGCTGAGTCTCTTGGAGGGACAGGGAGGATGTGAATGTGACCCCATATATTGGGGGATCATGCACTACCAAACCGGGGCATGTAGGAAGGGGAGCCAGCGTGCGACAAAGGATGAGAAAAGAAAATAATCCACAGGGATGTAGACATGTCAGGTATCAGAAATAGAAAATTAGAGCTGAACCCCAGAGCCTCCCAAGGCACTCTTGAGGGGAAAAAGTGCCAGAGGATAATCATAGACAAGGCAAAATGATAACTATAGTAACCATAATAATTTTTACTTACTGAGCACCTACTAAGTGTCAAGAACGTGCTCAGTGTTTTACTTTGTTATTTAATCCTCATAACCTGTGGGTGTCATTGCTCTTATTTCATGGAGAGGAAGCTGAAGCTCCAAGAGTATCCAGCTCTGTGTGCCCAAGCCTGCAGCGGTCCCTGAGGAGCACCCAGGCCGGACCCCTCAGAAGTTTCCTTTAACTGCAGCTACTGGCCGCACGGCCAACAACCACCATGGGTTGAATGGCCCTTCTGCTCTCCCCACCTAAACTGGCTCTGAGCTCCAGTGGCTCCACCAATGAGAAAACCCCATATAATAAGAAAGAATCAAGAGCAATAGCAAGAAAGTCCCAGCCTGGAACAAGGTGGACAGCCCAGCCGGTCCCGGCTACGGGCCCACGCCCACCCCAGCAGGCCTACGCGGTGAGCCACCAACAGTAAAGGCATCCAGAGAACGCGGGAGGAGGCTTCCTCCTACTGGAGCCAGCCTGGCTGCTCTGACCCCAATTCAGCTTCTTCAGACCCTCTTGGAGGGGCGACATGTCCTTGCCAGGGTCTCAACCCATTCCTGAGGGGGGCGAGGAGGAGGTGGAGGGATGCGGAGCACAGAACAGCCTCAACATCCCCCTATTTGTGCTCTTTCTTCTTTTAACTTGATGCGTTCAATGACCAAGCCAAGATGCTGATACTCAGCCCACGGCCAGGCCCTGGAAGGAATCTTGCAGTGTGTGTGCGGGCCTTACCTTGGACTTTGGGGGAATAAAAAAGACTACTGCGCTTTTAAAGAATACCAAGTATAAGCTCAGTACTGCAGTGGATGTACACACTGCATGGATTTTCCCCCCATTTTAATTAGTTTTTTGATTCACATTTTTTATTCTTTTTTGTTAAAAACAAAGCACATAAAATACATCCTCTTAATGCTCTATAAACTCATGAAGCTCATTCCATATATCAAAAATAATAATGGTAATAAAACATCTAGACAGTTATAAAACTGACAACCCAGCCTCAAACATAGCATGTAACAATCCAGCCTAGAAAGAACAATTACCCAACACAATGCATAAAAGTGTCACATGTGAAAACGTGCAGTGTGTACATCCCTGCCAGTGCTGCACTTGTACTTGATAGTTTTTTTTTTTAAACACAGTAGGACCTTTGAACTCCTTAAGAATGCAAAACAGGGCAAGTTATGTGTCATCGAAGAACTGAGAGAATTCCCCATTTGATAGGAACATGTGCTGTGGGGGAAGAGGGAGAAGCTCTTTGGGCAACATATGAAACATACACCCATGTTCACAGCAGCATTATTCACAACAGACAAAAGGCGGAAGCAACCAAGTGTCCGCTGATGGATGAAGAGATAAACAAAATGTGATACATGCATACAATGGAATATTATTCAGCTCTAAAAAGAAGTGAAATTCTGATACACGTTACAACATGGATGAACCTTGAAGACATTATGCTCAGTGAAATAAGCAAGTCACAGAAGGAGAGATATTATAAATACTCCATTCACATGAGGAACCAACAGTAGTCGAATTCATAGAGACACAAAGTAGATCTGTGGTTGCCAAAAGATGGGGGAAGGGCGAATGGGAAGTTAGTGTTGAATGGGTACTGAGACTCAGTTGAGGAAAATGAGAAAGTTCCGGAAATGGAGGTTGGTGATGGTTGCACAGCACTGACTGTACTCAACGCTACTCAACTGTACACCTAAAGCTGATTAAAATGGTCACATGTTACATATATTTTACCACAATAAAAAATACACACTCTGGAGTTTGGGGTTCAGAGAGGCTCCGTGAGGAAGGCGGTGGGTTCTATTTCTAAAGACACAGCCTGGCAGGCCTGGATACTTGTGTGCTGCTCTCCGTGGCTTGGGGGGGTGGCTGGGACCCAGACCTTGTGTTGATGGGGAAAGAGGTACCTGCAGAGCATAGGAGAGCCCAGCAAAGGGTCCCAGGGCAAGCACTTGGTGGGTGAGAGGGTCTACAGCGCCAGGGGCTGTGAGGGAGCAGCCGGCAGCCACACTCAGCAATGTGCGTGAGAGCCTCTGGTGAGGTAAACCTGGCTGGGGTGACGGCTGAATGGAACACGGAATTGGCAGGTACCTGAGAGGACGGCAGGGGCAGCTGGAAGAGGGGTGGGAAGCTCACTGGGGGCAACAATCCTGAAAGGATCCTACCCTCAGGAAGAGACCCTCCGTGTCTGAAGAGGTATCCTGTGGACACTGGGAGCGCCAGAATCCCTACGGAGGCGGGCTTAGAGCAAGCCCTCTTTTGATACCTTGACAGTAGAATTATTTGGAGCCCCACTGCCCTTAGACAGAGCAGCAGGCTTTGCTCCATGACCCAAGGAGAAAACAACAGGGAAACTACTGCTGACTCAATACAAGGAAGAACTGCCTAGAACTAAAGATGAATCAGGCTGCCTTGAGACGTGGGGAGTTCCCCATCACCAGAGGTATTCCAAGACAAGCTGTCCTTTGCTGACTGAGAGCTCCCTGTACACTGGGATGCTTGCTTAGGAGAGGGGGCAAGAGATCCCCCAAAGAGGAGGTGGTATCTGAAGGACTGAGTGGCTGTGGCTTTTTCAGAGGAAACCGCTGATCCTTGCAGGGGACCTGCCTGGCCCAGGGCACTGGATAATCCCAAACTGCCATCCTGGGGTTTCCTTTCATCCCGGTGCCTGGTGTGAAGGGCAAGGCAGCAGTGCTGTCCAGACACTTCCTGGCCACAGTGCTTGGATGGGGGGAGGACGGGGTAGACAGTCTGGCTCCCTGTGCCTTTGCTCAGCTGGGAAGGTGACCAGCCAAAGAATGGCGCAGAAAAAAGGAAAGTCACTCTCCCCTCTCAAAAGACTGTGTAGAGCTGGTGGCCTGGGGCTGGCCCGTGGACGGAGGGGGCGCACGAGGCTTTTGTGGTACAGCAGGTACCAGGGCACAGCCCTAACACCAGCAGGATGAGTCCTGGGCCCAATGAGATGACAGTTGTCGCTTTCAGCAGCCTTCAGCCTCCAGAAAGAAGAACGGGCTCTACAGAGAGAGCTGCATTTGTAGAAGTTCTTGGAGAAGACAATTCTTAGCCCAAAGACTCGGGTGATACTCTGTGGTGAGATTTAGGGTAGGATCAGCAGGTTAGGTGGAGGAATCTTTGGGGCAGAGGGGACATTCTGGCACTTTCCTAACCATCCCTCTGCCTGTCCCATGTAGGAGCCCGTTTGGCCTACAGAACAAATGCCGGAACTGCAGTCAACACTGCCTGGCCAGGAAGGTGTGGGTCCTACCTTCCTTGAGGGTCCCGAATTGATGGAGCATCAGAATCACCTCCGAGCCATATTAATAATACTGACTCTTACCTGTCAAGGTTTGTTGCCTCTGAGGATCATCTCTAATAAAACACAGGATTCCGTAGTAAATGGATAGACCCAGGACGAAGAGCTGGAATGGGTATCACAAGTCCAGCTGGAGTCTTTGTGGTTTGTTTGTTTAAGATTTTATTTATTTTTAGAGAGAGCCAAAGGGAGGGAGAAAAAGAAAGAGAGAAACATCATCAGGGGAGAGGACTTACAGCCTAGGCATGCCCCAACTGGGCATTGAACCCACAACCTCTCATCTTGCGGGATGATGCTGAACCAACTGAGCCACACCCGTCGGGGCCCCAGCTGGAGTCTTTGTCCTGCAGGGTTGCAGATCAGTAACAGTGAGAGAACCCGAGCACACCTGGGTTCGTGAGCATCACATATGGACCATTTATGATGCATGGTGCTAGCTACTGAGGACATGCCACAGGAGGGATTCAGGGCACAACTTCATGGGACTGTGTGATGGTTTATCCAATTGTCTGAGTCCTCAAAAAGGCCCCATCAGCCACCACTCGGGGCCCAGCTTACCACACACTAGCCAAGCTCCAGGGGCAGCCTCAGTGGGGAAGCAGTGACTCTCCAGGGACCCTGCTCCATCCTCCCCCAGAACCTTCACCCTGTGTTCATTCAGCAGCCACTCCGAGTCGGCACCAGCCTGGCTGGCCTTGGCTGGGTCACTGCCCAAGCCAATGAGCGCTTAGAGAACCCAATGGAGGTTGTTTTCTCCTAGTAACTGGCAGTCATGAGCAGGGAGCTCAAATGAGCTCTTACATCAAAGGTCTGTTTCGTTCATACCTCTGTGGCAGGCTTCGCGGAGAACCCAATCCCCAGGTCAGAGGGGAAGAGCAAAGGGGGTCCCAGGAGTCATTCTGAGAGTTCACGCTTGGACAGGATTGTGTCCTCGCTGCCTAGTCCCCTCAGTGGGGAATGGCAAGGTGTTGGAGAGAATCAAAGTTTCCCTCACCCCACCCTCGTACACCTGTCTCAAAACTTGGGCCCTATTCCCAGGGCTGATGAGAAGGGCAGAATTACTTTAATCTGGTGGTTGTTAATCAAGGATCTCTCACCATCAGATTCTGACTGAGTGTTGATTCTTATTAATGATGCTCTCAGTAACCAAGAGCTTGTCTCCCTTCCCCCTCACTTTCTTCTCTCCTCCAATGCTCACACAGTTCTACTCATACAATAACTCCAATATCTGTTATCTGCTGAGCTCTTAACATGTGCGAAGCTCTGCTAAGCCCCGCACACATGTTTCCTGACGTTACTAACAACAGCCTTGTTCCTGGGTGCACTTCTTTGACTTCCAGGACAACCCTCTCTTGGTTTTCGTCCTATCTCCCTGGTTGCTCCTTCTCAGGCTCTTGCTGGCTCTTCCTCTTCTCCCTGACCCATACCAGTTGGGCTGCTCAGGACTCCTTTCCTTTCTCCAGCTATTCTCTCCCTTGGCGAGGTCATCACATGCCATGGCTGTAACCACCATCTGTACCTAATAGGCGAACAGCTCCAACCCACCTAGACCTCTCTCAAAGTCCTACTTGTATATCCACCTGCCCACTCAACATACCTGAAAAGCTCGTAGATGCTCAGACTCAACGTGTCCAAACTGAACTCCTGATTGCCCGCTCCCCACCCCATCCATGCCCGCCTTCAGCCTTCCCAGTCCTTGCGAGTGGCACCTCCCACCTCCCAGCTGCTCAGAGCCATCCTGGGGTTCCCATGTCCTTCCAGTAAAAGGCAGCACTTTGTGACGGCTGTACATGGGCACGCTTACCCAGCACCAGTCTGCGACGGCCTCGCCCTGCTCCCCCCTCAAGTCCTTGGCTGTCCCTCAAACACAGCAGGCATGTCTTCACGCCCCAGCGTAGCTCTTCTCTCTCCATGGAACACATTTCTTCCAGATGTTTACTTGACTCGCCTCCTTCAGGTCAGCTCACGTCTCACTTTCTCACTGATGCCTGAGCTGACAAGACTATTTCTTTGCCCCAACTTGTCCCCACCTCACCCTCCCTGGTTTCCTTCCCTTGTCCTACTTTTTATTGTTCCTACTGCCCTGTTACCTTCAAACATATGATACAGGGTGGGGCAAAAGTAGGTTTACAGTTGTGAGTATGTGAAACGCAGAGTTTATTCTTGCATTATTGTTTATTAATTATTGGATTTTTGGCATACAAACTGTAAACCTACTTTTGTCCCCCCATATGTAGTTGACTTATTTGTTATATTTCCTTTTTATTGTCCATCTCCCTCGACATGAGGATACAAATCCTTGTATTGTACTACAGAGCTCAAGTTCTTAGAGCAATCCCTTGTGCGTAGTAGATGCTCAATAAACCCTGTTGAATTAAATGACATAATCTGGGTCTCCTTCACATTGGTCACATATCGAACATAACAGTAATATACCCATAATGTTACCAGACCCACATTAAGTTTCCTGCCTATAAAATCTTTAGGTTTAATTTATCATTACCTTGGATGCCTCAGTGACGGGGCATACTTAAGCAATCTTGGGAAGCATGAGACTCTCATTTAAAATTTGATTTCAAAGTGCCCTCTTTTCTCTTACCCTTACTAGCCCCATCTTTTATGGTTAGTGGAGGAAAAGGTAAGAAGCTATGTCTTTCCAACATTTTCGCATTAATCCTGAGTCTCACAGAGACAGTAAGATTAAAAACACCCCTCCTTGACTTAACACATTCCATTTTTCTACTTACAAATCGGTTCACCTTTTTACAGCACTCAGGTGGCCCCCCGCAGATTCCTGCACAGCGGGGGACGGGGAGCAGGGGCGGGTGGTACTTCGCTGCCTCCCCACTGGTCTCACCCAGGCCCCAAACGTGGGCAAAGAACTTCCTTCTCCAGGAGTGTCAGCAAGGGCCTTGACTTCTGACTCATTGGACATCTGATTTCAGAGATGGCTGTTTGCCATGTCATCTAGTATTTGCCTATTTGCCTACTAACTATTGCCCTTCCTCCGTCCAGTGTCCTGACCGAGGAAGAGGACCCCATTTCTGAAGGCTTCGGGAGCCACTCTTCTTCCAGCTGGCTGCGGATGTGGGCTGCCTTGTCTCCAAGCAGAGACATTGTAGAAAGACAGCCTGCAAAGAAAGCAGTCAGTCCCTCACTCTGTGAGCCTAAACGCCTGTGAATCTCAGGCCTCCTGAGGCCCTGCTGATAAAGGTGCCCGGGGCTCTTGGCGGAGCTGCTAACGCAGGCCACTCCCCTGCTCTCCGCGCCGCCCCAGTCTCTTCTGAGTCTTTTGGGACAAGTGAACATCAAAATTTCTCCAGGTTCTTTTCTGCCAATAAATTCTGTTTTATTCCAGGGAAAAACAGGAGTATAATGAAATGCTCTGTTTCTTCACAGCATTTATGCAGTGACTACGCACCTGCTTACGGTCTGTGCATCCCTTTTCTTGTCGAACCACCCATCCTTGGATCCTGCTGCAGGCACTGAGCCAGGCCAGTGCAGGGGGTGGTGATGATGTCCCCTGATGCCGAAAGGGGGCAGGTTACATTTGACTCCACTTTTCCCTGCCAATCAACTCGGGAGGCACATTCTCCTAAGGGGAGGATCCGGATCGGGTTCTTTGAGGTGACACCACCCCTGTTCTACCAACAGACCCAACTTCTAGTCACCATCAAGCTCCTTAGACTTTACCCACAGACATGAACATTGGGGATAAAGCTAGAGGGCAGGGGCCAGGGGCCAGGGGCAGGCCAGTGCCTATCACTGCTCCTGAGGTGGCTGGAGAGGAGCTATTCCATTTCTTGAGCTGTGTTTGTCCCATTTCAGTTTGAACAGATGGAAATATAGTTCAATGTTTCAACATCATTTGCCTTTCTCATGCTAAAATATTGATAAGTGCTGCCCAGGCTGATGCCCCTGTGGTTCCGAAGCAGTAACTGGAGCATGATGTGTACTGAAGTGAGACACGGCAAAGCCTTTAACGAGAGTTTAAAATTCCTGGAATAATGCTCAACGCTGGCTTAGTTCATTCTGCTCCTGAAAACCTCCCCCCCTGGGCCGCCGCCTCGCCTGGGTGGCAGGAGGAGAGTGAGCTCGGCCTGGACCCCCTGCTGGTGGCAATTAGTGTGGCAGCTGCTCGTCTTCAGGATGGGAAACAAAGCAGGAGGTGCCTGCATCTGCCGCTGAGCCACGGGGGAGAGGGGAGGGGAGGGGGAGGGAGGGGTGGGTGGGGGTGGGGTGGGGATGGGACGAGGAGGGGAGGGGAGGGCTGGGGAGGGGAGGGGAGGGACACAGGACCGAGGGTCTGGGGTGCAGGGTCTTCCCATGTCCTCAGGCTCCAGAGAGGTGGGCACTGGGCAGGGTGCTCAAGAGAGATGGGTGAGGAAAGAGTAAGAAAAGAGGGAAGAGGGAAAAGAAGAGGATGGCAACTTTGGAAGGAAAGAAGGAAGAAGAAGGAAGAAAGAGGATTTGCCAGGAATGGCAAATCCCCTGGGGAAAGCTTGCCAGGTCCTGGAAGAAGAACTGAACCACCTCTAACAAAGGGGAAAGGCCCCTCAGAGGCATCCAAGGCCCTGGGCCTCAGCCAGGGGCACTCTAGCCCTAAACGCTTCTCTTCAGACTCCAGGCAAAGGCCCCCAGACCTAGGGCAAGAAGGAAACCTAAGTGTACCTGCAATGTCACTCCCAAGATCTGGAACCCCACGGGCCACCAGGTGGGGTGTCCATGGATCCCAGTATTCCCACATAATGATAGGGTGGTCTAATATTAGAGGTCCTCGCCTTGTTAAATTTCTCATATTTTTTAAGCTTCTGGGTTTCAGATTCATGATTTTAAAAACTCCAGGTCTTTGTGGAATTGTTCAGAAGAATGTTCTCCAAGAGGCCTATCCAATCACAGGGAGAGGATGTCTGCTTTTTCAGGAGTGACCCCATCTAAGCACCCAGGTGGGAGAAAGCAGGGCTGTGTCCCAGAAAGCTGTGGAGTGGCCCCCAGAGGAAATCCGGGGCCGGTCATTGTATGTGGCTCAGGTTGTAACGCCCAATGCCACCGACTGAAAACTTACAGAAGTGACTGCTGTGGACCGAATACTGTTTGCAGTTCAGGAGACAGAATAGGAAATCTGCAATGAGTTGGGAAATGGGGTCTGATAATTATACTCCGCCTCTGGCTTCCATAAAGCAAAACTCCATGAAGTCATATGACTCTACGAATCCCATTTTTCAAGACAAAAAGGGCGGGGGGAACATGCGATCTGGCATATAAGAGGACATTTATAGGAATGGAGTAAAGTACAAAATTGAAGGGGATGTGGCAGGAAAACCTAAGAGCTATCTGGCTATCATGGCCAGCGTGACTGGGGCAGAGGGAGGAGCTCTAGAAGCCCAACTGGGCAGCTCTGTGGGACAGATCTTAATAGGGAAGAAATTGGCTGGAGCCAAGAAATGTTGGCGACAGCCTTATCTTATTCTCCATCCAGAAGTCAGTCCCGCTGACTGGGGAATACCTTGCTGGGTGGCACAATAGCACTTCTATTCAGACACGTCTTCTGCGCCAGGTGATGCTGTCTCCTTACTCCTGTGACGTCCCAGCTGCTGGCCCCAGCCCAGACACTCTCCAGCCCCAAGCAGCCTCCAGAGGCCTGCCCATCCCCCAAACCCATTCACAGCGAGGCTGTTTCGGCACCTGGGCAGTCTCTTTGGGTTGAGTCCCTGGCAGTGGGTCTGGGATTCTTCTTCTGCGATGGGGGCGTCTGGGTTCCACGGCCAGAGGTGGAGGTGGGAGGGACGGGGCGTGGGCAGGCCCAGGAGTTTCCGTGCAGGAGCCAAGCAGCGCCCCTCGGACAGGCAGCCTAGAGGGCCGCACCTGTGAGCAGAGGGACAGGAGGGGCATTCCTAGGTGGCCAGAAGGGCAGAACAACAGCTAGGGCCGGACCACAGGAATAGCCATCATTTCTAAACTTCGTGAAATCGTTCCAACCCAGCATCCAGTCTGCGCTTCACAACCCTTGGCAGATATGATTACCACCAACTTACAGAAGAGAAAGGCAAGGGCTCAGCTTGGTGAAATGACGTGACTAAGGCCACAAGGCTTTAGGTTTCCTCCTACGCAACGTCATCTCCTTGAGGAACTGCAAACCCACGGAGGCCCCTGTGCACAGAAACCACCTGGGGCCTTGTTAAATGAATGTCTGGGTGGGACCTACGACTCTGAATTCCTAAGAGTCTCAGCTGACACCCATGCTGCGGGGACCTCCCCTCCACCACCCACATGTACACTTTGAGTTGGCAAGGTCCTAGAGCAGTGTTTCCCCGTTTTGCTTGTTCCTAGGAGTCACTTGGAATTCCTTAAGATTTAGATTTAATAAGGATTCTGAGTTGGGAATGTTTGATAAGAGACTCAGCTGCCCCAGATGGTCAGCAAGTTTGGGACATGTCCTAGAAGCGTGGGAAAGACGTGGAAGCTTTGCAGGGAGCTTTCCCAGAGGCTCAGCCTTCCTCATCGGTCTCCCGGGACTACCAGGGGCTCTTCCCTCCAGCAGGAGAATGCCTGCCTTAGCCCTGGCATTGTTCTGGTGCTGTCTTGGGCAGGCTTCTTCCCATCTCTCTGCGATATAAGAACCCACAGCGAAAGCGGGGGCGGGGGGGCGGGGGCGGGCACAGGGCAGACATGAGAAGGGGGATGGCGGAGAAGCAGCCAGGAGTGAGGCAGTGGGCACCCTGCCGCTGGAGAGAGATGGATGATGGTGGCAGGAAGGGGAAAGGAGAGAAAGCCATGGCTGTGCTGGGTGCTAAAGAGCAAAAGGCGTGTGGAGGGCACGGGGTGGCGTGACGCCTGCTTGCGTCCCTTGGCATTAGAAGACATGGAACCAAATGATTGGAGAAGAGGCTAAAAGGGGCAGGGATGAGACAGGAGTTTGAAGCGGAGACCTGGACCGTGTCTGCCATGAGTGTGCAAAGCCCGTCGCCATGGTCCTCCGTATCGCAGAGGAGCAGCGAGGCAGTACTTGGGGGCCTGAGGGTGACGGTGGCAGTGGCCAAGGACTCTGAAATGGAACAGAGGGCAGAGTCGGCCCCGACTCAGGGGCTCAGCTGGACCCAGTATGTACCACATGGCCAGGCAGGAGGAACCCCTGGGAGGGACACAGACTCTCCACTTCCTCTGCCTCAGTCCCAGCCACCATCGCCCCATTTCAGAGCTGCCACCACCACACGTGGGTTCTCTCTATAGGCAGATACTGAGAGCCTACTGTATACCAGGCACTGGAAATGCACATTTTCTCACTAGTGTTCCATCCACCCTGGCCAGATCATTGCTACTGTACCCATTTCACAGATGAGGAAAGCAGACTTGGAACATTCAAGGTTGCAGAGCTATTAAAAGGAAGCCATGAGAGTCAGGGCCAGGCCTCCCATTCTAACATCGCTGACCTGTGTAGATCAGTATCTTGCAGGAAAGGATGTTCGAACAAGAGCCTCTAACCCAAAGGAGCTTGATTTTCTCCCCCTGCTCAACGTCACCTCCTTGAAGAACTACAAACCCAGAGATGCCCCTGTGCATAGAAATCACCTGGAGAGGAATATACTTACCCTTTTCCCAAAATGCAACTAATCATGTATTTGGGCGGTGATTTAGGCTTGTGACTCATATATGGGGATTTTGCACAGAGAGATAATGACCAACACAAACGACTGGTTCCAGTTCTAGGTTCATTTGATGGGAATGGGTTTGCCAAGTGCGTGGGGATATAGCAGCTTTGTCCTGACACAATGAGGTCTTTTTCCCTGCATTCCCTCACGAAATCCATGACCTCACCTGGTATTCCGGGGCATGCTCGTTAGCCAGAAATTACCATGCAAAGCCAGCTCAGCCCACACATCCACATGGAGAAAGTGGACTGCCACTTTGAGCATGTTTTCCCTCTTTTTGTAATAAGATAAATGCATGTCAAGAACTGTGTTTAAATGGATAACTTTACAACTCAGTAAAAAGGTTGGGAGAGATAGGAGGATTGTTCTAAAATTTGCCAGAATAGGATAGGTGGATTTAGAACCATGGAAGAGCTTGATTACTAGGGTCCCAACTGACCCAAGAAAGGCTGTTCTTTTTTATTATTATTAAAGAGAGGGAGAGAAATATCGATGTATGAGAGAGACATCTATTGGTTGCCTCTTACACGCCCCCAACTGGGGACCTGGCCCACAACCCAGGCATGTGTCCTGACTGGGAATCAAACTGGCAACCCTTGGCAGGCCAGCACTGAGCCATACCAGCCAGGGTTCAAGGATGTTCTAAGTCTCAACTGCAAGTACTTTAGTGTGACATCACCTCCCAGACCCCAGCAACCTCACTGCACAGCCCTGTTTAGCTGCCCTTCCAAGGATGCTCACCCCTCCTCCTCATCTCTGGCCTGTTAGCATTTCCTCCTCGCTCTGCTAGCTCCTGGTGGCTTCCCTTACATCTGACCCCAGAGAATCCTGCCGTTGGCTCGGGCCATCCCACCGTGCCCAAGCAATCCCCCCCTCGACGCCTTTTCTGGCATCTCCGTGGCTCTGGGCTCAGTATGTCTCACCCAGGTCACCTGCTGGTTTCTCTAGGAGTATTCCATGGTGGACAGGTAATGCCTGGGCTCTTTGTCCATGGCCTTGAGTTGGTGTTTATCACTCACTCACTCACTGATACCACAGATACATGTCAGGCTTGTATTAGGAGCTGTGGGCAATACAAAGGGGCATGCAATCCACCGATGCCCAGTGCAGTGGGGGAACCAAGGCGCACGCCCAGGCCCCTGTAAAGCTGCACAGAATGGGGTGGCGGGCTCCCTGGTGGCCAGGGTACCTCAGTGAGGACATCTTGTTTGTCTGGCACTTTCTGCACTGCACTGTGACTTCCCCCCACGGCCTGAGCAGCCCCATCTCCTGCTATTTGAAAACCAACCCCACCACACCTTTGAGTCACCTGCAGACTGCCTGTTACCTCTGCTCCTGGGCAGGCCAGGATGACTCAGGGAGCCCTGAGCCACTCTTCCCAGCTCAGGGTAGCATCGCAGGTCTCTAAGCTAGTCTCCCCGGATTCAGATGTTCCTGGGGAGAGCAGTTCCAGACTCTCATCACTCTAAGTTTTGAGTGTTATAATGCTTTCAATAAACATCAGAATCAACACAGGCGGAGTTCTCGTGGGAGGAGGGGTTCTGGCCCAGAAGAAATTGCTGACCAGCTGTAGCCCATGAGCCCTGTGGGGGAGGGAGCAGCCTTACCTGGAGGGGCAGAGGCTGTTGCCTATTCACCTCGGACAGGGACAGAGCCGGGGAGAAGGGGGCTGCATGGGGTTATCCTCCAGCCAGGACTTCCTGGAGTGCGCCCCCTCTCACCCCACCCAGTTCAGGGCCCCCAGCCGCGTCCTTAACAAGGGACGTAGCTCTCAGGCCCAGAAGAAGGAAGAGAGGAAAGCCTGAGAGGGAACTCCTTACCTCCTGCAAGGTGACTGGGGTGACAGAGAAGACTAGCAAGCATCCCATCAGTCTCTCAGCCCCTCGATTTCGCAACTCGAACGTGGGGATGGAAATACTGGTCACCCAGCATGCCGGGAGGCCCCAGAGAAGGAAGGAGGTGAAAGAGGCTGGGACGCTGCCTGCCACCTAGAAAGCAGCCCATCAACGTTCCTTTTCCTCCTCCCCTGGGGGCTGCGTCTCTCCTCTCTCCTGTGAAAGTTTAAAGCTCGAGGCACTTACCTGTGGCTTTATGGTTGAGATGCGCCTTCTCCCCAGGCATCCAGGGCTGAGATTAGTGGGCACTTGTTTGGTCCCAGCCTGACCTGTAGGGTGGAGTCAAGCTGCGTCTGGGGGAAGAGCGAAGTCTGGCCCGGGGAGAGAGTGCAGCTCTCTGAGAGAATGGCCGTTAAAATGACAGCTGGCCCCAACAAGAGGTCGCCTTAGCAGGTTCAACGCTGAAGCTTCTTAAGCCAAGCTTCTCCTTTCCATGGAAGGTGAAGTTTGCACCTTCCCCTTGACTGTGCAGCCAAAGGAAGAGGAGCAGGCATGGGGGTGGGGACGGCACAGGGAGGGGAAGACCCCAGCCTTCGCTCCTCATCCCAGGCTGCCCGCAGCCTCCCTGAGCTCCAGGGGCGACTTCCCTGTCATCACCCTCAGAAAACCTGTCTCCTGTCCTACCCGGGTGTCTTGACGCCCTATTTCTTCTTTTCATCCAGGGTCAGGTCAGAATTGTTCTAAACAAATGCACTGGGCAAAACAGGGTGTGCAGGGTATTGGGAATAGGCCCCCAAACCTGCAACACCCTGGCACACGCCGCCCAGATGCCTTCTCCTTTTACAGTTACTGGCAGGCCGGGGCAGCCTGTGCGGGGAGCCAGAGGGTGTCCCCCTTTCCCTCAGTCCTACCCCAGGAAGGGACCAACACCCTCTCTCATCAGCTGATAAACAGATGAACACAGTGTGGTATATCCATAAACTGGGAGACTATTTTTCAGCCATGAAAAGGAAGGAAGTACTGACATGTGCTACAAATGGATAAACTTTGAAAACATTATGCTAAGAAGCCAATCACAAAAGACCACATATAGAATGATTCCATGTATATGACATCTCCAGACTAGGTACATCCAAAGGGACAAAAAGTACATAAGTGGTTGCCAGAGGCTGGGGGAGCGGAGGGAACAGAGAGTGAGGGGGCCATGAGGAGAGACTGTTCAATAAGTACAGGGAGTCCTTCTGGGGACAGCGAAAATGTTCTGGAACTAGACAGTGCTGATAGGTGCACAACACAGTGAATGTGCTAAATACCAATGCCGTGTATACTCCACCATGGTTTAAATAGTGAATTTTGTGTTATATATGTTTTGCCACAATTTTTAAAAACAAAATCCCTGGCCGGGTAGCTCAGTTGGTTAGAACATCGTCCTGGTACACCAAGGTTGAGGGTTTGATCCCCAGTAAGGGAACATACAAGAATCAATCAATGAATGCATAAACAAGTAGAGCAACAAGTCTTTCTCTCTAAAATCAATAAATTTTAAAAAATTAAGTTAAAAAAAAGGTTTTTCAGCTTTGAGTATTTCCCCCTCTACTTCCATCCCTCCCACCCTCTTAACGCCTCCCCCAATTTAAGAGGTAAGTGTTCTAGAGCTCACCTGTGTGAAGAATGAAATTCTCTATTTCTGTTGTTATTGGTGGGGAGGTACTGTCCACTGGACAAAGCTCACCAGGGACAGCCCCACGGGGCTTTGATTGAGGCAGAAAGTGTCACCCTCAGACCTAAAGTCCATGGACTAAGCATGACAAGAAAGGTCCAGTCTTGCATATTCCAGACCTTCGTCTTAATCCACCTCCCTGTCCAGCCCACTCTGTTTCCCAGCCCTGAGCTCCCCAGGGAGTCCCCAGCTAAGGGGCAGAGGAGACCGATCCCCCATGTCTCAAGCCCATCTTCCTGCAGATCCTCAGGCTCCCGATGGAGCCTGTGCATGTGAGGTGTGAGGCCTGTTTGCAGGCTCGCCTGTGAGACCAGACCACAGGACTGGCCCTCCACCAGGTCTGCACGCAGCCCAGCCCCCTCCGTGCTGGCCGGCCTTGCCACGGGAGACAGGCACAGATGCCCACGGGAAACCTAGGTCTCCTCCCTCTTTGCAGATAGCCAGGAACCTTGTGGCATGGCACTCAGTTTCTTGTGGCCCAAACTTGGCCAGGAAAGAAGGCAGCCAGCCCACTCCCCATGACATGTCCAGTAGAAAGCTGTCCTGGGCTTGGATATCTTGGGGAGGATAAAGGGTGTTTGGAAAACTGAGCCTGGGCCAGCCTTCCAACTGAATAACAGAAAGACATCCAGAAAGATATGTTTCCCCAGAGGACCCTCTAGCTCCTTCTCTTACCTTAATGCCGGGAGTCAGGATTTATCTGCCTTCTCCAGTCTGTGTAGAAATCAAGACCCCTGACCCTGGGGCCCTTCACGATGCTACTTGTTTAATTTGGCTGGCTCTATGACCCTGTCCCACAGCCAGCGTGACCTACCTTTCCTATGGACCTTACCCTTTAAGGTTTATCCACTTACCAACTCTCCCAACTTCCTGTCCCACCATGAACCTCTTTATCCCTAGAAAACACAGACTCAGTGCAATAGATCACAATTTCTTTCCCAAAACCTTTGGGATAAGATGTGTTTGGCAATTCAGAATTTTGGAGATTTCAAGAAGGTGCTTAGAATGATGCATATGTTACATGTTGTACAATACCACTCTGGAAAGTCTGAAACAGTACCTGTAACCAAACACACGGATATTTCCACAGTAAAACATCTGTTATCCATGCCAAGGGGGAGAAATAAAGACTATAAATAGCCTCACCTCAGTTTAGGTCAGGTTTTGCTGCCAAAGCTATTTGGCAGCAAACATATAAAAACAAATAAGCAAAATCACAGCTTTTTGAATTGTAGATCTGCAGACAAGAGATTGAGGATCAGTGTTCATGTTGCGGAAGAGAGAAGCAGGGGAGCAAAACTGCCGTTGAGAAAAGGCAAAGAGCCCATGATGGCGCCTCCTGCCTCCTCCCCACCGCCCACCTCCCCGCTGAACTTGCCTGGCATTGGAGCCCACCCTCCTGCAGGTGCCATTTGCCACCCTAGGGTTATGGGCCACCTAACTGTCTGTGTGTCTAAGGCCAGAGGCTGAGACCTTCTGAGTCTGTGTCCTGATCTATTTAAACAAGAAAGAAGAGATTCCAAAGACACTACTCAATACATTAGCCAAACCTGGCCACACTATTCAGAGGGAGGCAATGTCTTCACCATCAGACCAAAGAGCACCCCAAGAAAACAGCTGTCCCTCTCAGCACCCAATGAATGCCCTTTGCACCTGAGTGTCTTTGGACATGCTCTTCCCAGTCCCTGGACTGCCCTTCCGTGCTCAGCAGCCGGGAAAACTCATAGTTATAGATCAAGATGTGCTTCAAATGCCCTCCCCCGGCACCCTCTCCGTTCATCTTCGATAAGGCCATATAAATTATATATAACTTTGTGTTGCATTTCTCTGTTTCCACTGAGCTAGGATCCTAGGATCGAGGGCAGGGTCTGCGTTGCCATTCTGTCTCTGGAGGCCCCAGGCGGGGGCCTGGTGCGGGGCTGGAGCTCCCCAGCCCTTGTGCGGGGGCGGGGCGGGGGCGGGGGGCGGAGAGTGCGGTCCCTCCGGGGAAGCAGCACGGAAGCAGAGTCCCACACTCCATCTGTATGAGACCCAGGGGCATCTGCAGGAGAGGAGGGTGCAGCGGAAAGAAAGCCTTGGCAGGAGACAAGTGTTACAAGTCCAGGTCAGCAGCTACGGGATCAAATAGTAATGCGAAGGGAAAGAACTGGAAAGGTGACCTCAAATCCCACAGGCCAAAGTGGAAGGTGCTACAGAAGCAACGCTGTGGACTTTGGTATAAGATAGGGCTAGATCCATTGCATTCCCCTTTCAGAGCAGGAGGAGGGAATCCTGGGAGAAGAGGTTCTGGTGAAAAACCTGAACAGAAATGGACAGAGCCTCAAGGGGAGGCCCCCGCCGCACGCTTGCACAGCCAAAGCCCGCGGAGCAGAGTTGGGATGCTGCGTGCTGCTGCCGCGAGGTGGCAGCAAAAACCCGCTAATGGCCCCGAGCGCGCAGCCTGTCGCCTCGGACCAGATATTTTGGCCTGGGCGCGCACAACCAAAGCAGGAGTGGGTGCCGCCGCTTTCCCGCGGGGTCGAGGACTGAGCTTCCTGACATGGCTCTCGGGGTCCCAGAAAGAGGAAGAGAACTCTTCCTCGAGTGTCCAGCTCATAAAAGCTGCTAAGCTAGTGCCTGGAAACTTCTCGAGGGGCTCACCGAATCTAGATGCCCTCACCCACTGCTCTCCCACCTCCGGAAAAATTCATCCATTCTCCTGCCTTCCGGCTCGATCCGCTGGCGGCTTCACGCGCCCTGGACTCTTCTGCGGGAGCATAACTGTGATCTGCCTTCCTCCTTCCTCCCAAACCTCCTTCCGCAGCCACTCACAGCTCAGGCCAGGACCTGAGAGCGAGTCTGAAAGTTAAGGCTTCCCTGCCCTGCTCCCTGATAATGGTCACAATTATCCTCTGTAGGCAAGTGCGTGTGCCGAGTCACACAGAGGCCAAGCACGCAGACCTCCATTCGCACAGACTCGCCCGGGTCGCGCGAACACTCTAGGCTCAGGCAGAGCAGACCTGAGAGGCCGCAGGTGCAATGGAAGGATCTCCAAGAAACTTAAGTTTGATTTGGACTCACTCCATTTTTCTGCACCTCTAAACCCTCCTTCGTCCAATAACAAGATCGCCAAGCTGTTTAATGGCTCTGAAGCGGACGCCCCCCCCCGCCCCCCCCCCCCCCCCCCCGTGGAGGTCCTGCTGCTGCCTGGGAAGCCTTTCATAATGTTCTAATGGCTCAAACTGCAGATTCCGGTACGGGGCTATCTGGATCCCCGGAGGACGTGCGGAATCGGAAGGCAGGAGGCTGCGCGCACCAAAGTTGCGCTTGGAGGAAGACTCTCCAGGCGCTGGAAGAGGCGCGCGTTTCCTAGGTCCCGTGCTCCATCTCTGACCCTCGGGAACCGGTTACGCAAGCTACACTCCCAGTCTCCCAGTGTGCTGGTCTCCTCGGGTCACTCTGGCTACTCCTTGAAGACTCACCAGGTCTAGGGCCTGAGGCTTAAGCTGTCACCATCCTCCCTCACCCTAGCCCCCTCAGAGAGGGTGTTACCAGACGGTGGGACTGAAGCAGTAAGTGGTAGGCATGGGAGGAGACGCTGTCATATCAGATCCCATCCTGGGCGGGAGCTGGGTTTCCCAACAAGGTGCACCAGACTGACTGGCTCCTGGGATCCACCGACGGACCTTTCTAAGGAGCACGTGTGAGCCTTATGAGAGGTTGAATGGCATGAAACTTCTGGAGGATCTGGGATCCGCGATCTGGCACCAAGTCGCAGATCCATGAAGAGAGGACAAACACTGATATCACATCATCAGAGGGCCCATCACCACCATCCATCTCCAACTGGTCTTCAGATCCTTCCACCCCCTTGGGAATGTCTTTAACAGGTTCTACCACCTTAGCTCAGGCCCTCTTCACTCCTCATCCGCCCACTGGAATAGACTTCTGATCTATGGCCTCCCTTCCTCCAACCAGAGGGAGAAGCTGTGGGTATGGCCACTTAAATCCTTATTTGTCTCCCCAGTGCCCATTGGGATCAAGCCCACACAACTTGCCTGACCTTGTAGCTGACCCCTACTCCCCCTTCTCTCAGACTCAATGACCAACTTCCTTATTCGCCCAAGCTCCAACCACACTGCACTGCTCCGCGCTGCCGCGGGCACCTCCTCTGTACCTCTGCTCCCGCTGTTGCTGCCTGGAATCTCCCCCCACTCAGTCCATTTCATCTTGCCAGTCAAAGCTGACTCTTCTGAGAAGCCTTTCCTGTTTCCACCGCCAAAGCTGTAATTCGTTTTGGCATCGCCACTCCCCACAACTCTCCATGTGCAACTCCATCTGCTTTATTTTTTTTCAGGGATGACCTTAAACTTGTCACTGGACTCTGAGGAACTTGAGGGCAAGGCTTAACAGTACTTGCCCCTCCCCTCTTGGTTCTTGTTTTTGGATTTCGTTGGATGCATTCATGCCCACAAGCATCGCTCTAGACACTGTCATGAGGGAATCAGGCACATCTGCGGATAGACATGTCGTGAGGGAATAAGGTAAATATTTCTGTTGCATCTCACGGAGTCTGCACAAGTGTCTCATTGCACACTCAACAAAGTTCACATGAATACACACAGTTCACACTCAAATGCACCCCGTGGAGTCCCATGTCACAGGGAAGCAGAGGTTGAGCCAAAGCCCAGTCCAGTCTGGAAGAGGAGCCCACTGAAATCCCCAGCTCGATCCTCTGGGCTTCGTAGGAATGCCAGCCAGCATGTAGCCCCTTGCCAGCGGCGCTTCTTTCTCCTCTGGTCCCTGCAGGAGATGTGTTCGGTTAGGGCTACACCCCTGCAAAGCCGCAAGGTCCAAGTGTTGGTGTGTGCGAGAAGGTGTCAGAGGACAGAGTCCAGGGCCCACGGCTCCCCACCTTTCCCTACTTCCTTTCCTCTCATTTGCCTCCCCTTACGTCCCGGAACGAGGGACTAAGGCAAGTATTTACTGGGGTAGTCCGAGCGCAGGGGCAAGAGAGACTAGAGGGAGACACGGTGGGCACAGGTAGAGGCTGGCTGTGTCACAGTGGCCAAGTAAGGACACTCTCTGAGCTTCAAAGTCTTTCCAGGTAAGCAGACCTGATTCCAGCTCAGAGACCTCAGGAAAAGGCAGTGGTGGCCGGGGGTCTGGATTCCATGTGCCCGCAGAAGCACGTGTGTCTGAGGGTCCTTCCTCCCCGTGGGCCGGCTGGCAGCTTCCGTGCCTTTGGGACGAGGTGGCGGCAGGCAGACAGGAGGCAGCGGCGCCCGCCCGCCCGGGGCTGCAGAGCCAGAGGCGGGTACGCCTGTAATTAGCAGCACGCTCAGTCATTAAGGGGCCCTGCTAAGAATTTCTGTTTAGTAATGGTGGAAAATTAGTTATGATGGTAAATAGTCATCTCAAAATCCAACAAACTAAAGCCATCGCCAGTCTGGAAGGGCTCCAGGCCGCCCCCAAGCAGCAGCCTAGGCTGCTGCCTGGGGCAGCCCAGCACCGCGGGGACCGTTCGCGGGGCACGGCGACAGGAAGAGAAGAGCAGGGCTTCAGGCTGGGAGTGGCGGGGGTTCGGCCACAGCGCCTCCCAGCGGCCGAAAAGAAGAAAGACGGAATCTGAGCCAGAGAAGCGGGGACAAAGGCCCAGCGCCAGGGAGTGCCGCGGTTGCCCGGAGGCAGAGCGCGGACCGCGGACCGCGGGGAGCGCACGCCCACGGATCCGAGTAGGCACAGTCCCAGACCCACGGCCCAGGGAACTACCTCTCACACACCGCCCGGCCACCCGTCACCTCTGGGCCTGGCACGGACCCCTCAGACCTTCTATTTATGTCCCTGGACCGCACGCACACTCTCCTGCCTTCGCCTCCAGGGGTCTGAAAATTCAGCAGGCCTCAAGGCCCACCGTTCCGAAGGGGAAGAGAGCAGCCTGCGCTTTCCCGGACGGTGGCACGCCAGCCCCACGGCCATGCCCATGCTCCCGCGGACAGGCGCTGCCCCCTAAGCCCAGGAGGCGCAGCCTCGGGAGGTGCACCCATGTGTCTCTCCCCGTGCGATTTCCTGCCTTGCCAGCACATTCTGTCACGTCCTCGGTGTCTGACGGGTTAGACTCCTTCACGTTAAGGCCCGTTCCTTATCGGAAAAGAGTGTGTGTGTGTGTAAATTGCGGGGAGGCATGGGCTTATGTGTGAAGAGTGGGGAGTTAGTGCTAGGAGGGGAGATGTGGTTCTGCTCTGCGCTGGAGGGGCGGTGAGCCACGGCCTCCCGGGCCGGCAGTGTGTGCGCATGTCTCCTGGGAACGAAGTCGTCTGTGGGGGTCTCTGAGAGTGTTCTCTGTGCGGGGAGGGGCTGCTGCGGAGTGCAGAGAGGCGTGGCATGTGTTGTGAAGGAGGCTGTTCCCCTGGCTAGGCCTCTTCTGGACTGAGGAAGCTGCCTGAACCCCCAGCCCACAGGGGAGTGGGCGCTTTCGGGCACCAGGCCGCCTCGCACACATTTGCAGCGTTCAGGTCACTTCCCAGGTCCAAACAGTCACCAGTCAGTTCCCCTAGGCACTTTCTCGGAGACCGAAGGAACGGTCCCTGTGCTTACCAGGCCCACCTGTCACTTCTCCCCAACCAGGTTTGGCCCTCCGTCTGTCTGCCGTCTGCCTGGCAGAGGGGAAGTAGCTGCTCCTCATCTTCTTCCAGCCCTTCCCACTTTCTCTCAACTTCCCTCCCCTTTCTCTCTCATCCTTCTCTTTTTGCCTCTTTCCCCTCTTTATAACTTTTCTCCCCCTTCTTTATTCTCCCTTCCGTTCTTGCCTCTGCAAAACAGTGAGTCTGGGCATTTGGCAGGGGTTACAAAATGGAGACACTTGTTCACCTGATCACTCCCAAGATTAGGCATGTTTCCCTGAAAGTGCTTATCTAATTTTCTATCTCCTTTGAGGCCCTAGCCTGGGGTGTGTGTGTGTGTGTGTGTGTGTGTGTGTGTGTTTGCTAGGAGAGGGTGAGGTAGGGCAAATGGATGGCCTTTCATTGCTTAGAGTGAGGCTCTGTGGTTTGGGGGTTAAAGTGCCCCTGGGAGGCATTCCCACTATGCCTTTGGGTTGGTTCGTCTGTACGTCTGTGAAGGTTTCCTCTGCATATCCTCTGTGTGTTTGTTCTGGTGAATATATCGTGGCTGCATTCTCTGAATGTACTTACTGCTCATCTGCTCCCTTTCTTGCACGTGAACTTTTGGCAAGACCCAGCCCACTGTACTGTATGTAACAGGTTGTGCACTAAATGTGTATTGGTGCTAATGCTGTTTTATGCAGACAGGTATTTTCCTTTGCAGTGTAGCTAGCTCTGGAAAGCTCTGTAGGAGGGTGCCACTGGGTGAGTGGGCATGTTTGTGTGCATCTGTATGGCTTGGAGTGCGTGCGCCCTGGACAGTGTGCCTGTAGGGGAGACAGAGGATGGAAGGTTCTTGTGTTTGTGTCTAAGGACCAATCTGTAAAAAGAAATCAGAAAGGCAGGCCCTGCGTGGCGTAGGGAAGAAAGTCTATGGGTGTTAGGAACCTGCTCTGGGGACAGGTGGGCAATAAGGGAAAGGGCTATGCTAGGCATATGATGGGGGCGATGAGGTGAGTGCATAACATGTAAGTTGGGGGGGTGTTTGTGTAGATAATTGAGTGTGTGTGTGTCTGGTGTAGCCTCTGTCAGCCTGGTTGAGCCTGCCTGCTCCTGCGGAGCCCTGCCCAGCACAGCGGAGCTCAATCAGCCGCTGCATGAATACACTCAAATGGAAAGTTGTGCTCAGCTGACCGGAGAAATTGGAGCCTGGCTAGCACTGCTCCCTCCTCCCTGGCTCCCTTCTGCCCTCCCTCGGACCGGGGGCCCTCCAACAGGGCAAAGGAGCCTCAACTCAGCTGAGGCTGGAAGAGGTGGGGAGTGGATGAACGACTTGGAGGCTTGTGTCAGGTGGGCTGGACCTCTCAATCTCAGTGCTTGGGGGTGAAGAGGGTGAAGCGGATGAAGGGAAGGCCCAGAAAAGTCCCAGAGGCCACAGCCGGTGCTCCAGGTGACAGCCATACAAAGACCAAGACTTAGGCAGGCACTGGGAAGGCCACAGAGGCAGAGAAAGGGAGAGTGAGAAGAGACAGCCTCTGATGCCCTGGGAGGCCAGGCATGCCCAGGACGCCACAGGCCTGGAGCTAGGCTGCAAGCTCTGTTGACCTGAGCAACGTGCTGGGTCCAGAATGTGCTGAGCTGGCCAGGTATCATTTTGTAAGAAGCTAAGGGAGCACTCTCTGGCACAGCCCCCACCAGCGTTCATGTCCCACCCCCACTCAGCCCACCTAGGCCTTGGCCTGGCCCTCCCAGCACCTCACTGGAGTCCAAAGTCCAGCCATCACTGGCCTTCTTCTCCAATCCCAGCCCAGACGGCCAGGCTCTTGTGCATCCAGTCTGACCATTGATCAGCATCCCCACCCCATGCCGGGGCCGCTTCCAGGTCATTTCATTTAAATCAGCTATACATCTCGCCTGGGATAATCAACTGCGCTGGCGCGCTGGGCAGTCGATTCCGCAGGATTGTAGGAGGGCAAGAAGAGGGGCCAAGTTGGGGCTCAGGGCCCTAGCTGGAGTGGGGGTGGGGGAGGTGAGCAGGCAGGAAGGAGCTGATTGACCTGTCTTCCCTCTGGCAGGCTGCTCCTAGGGCTCAATGACTTTGATACAGATTTTCCCGGTTTCGAATCCCATTCTGCCAGGTTAGGTTTCCAGTGCCAATCCCAGATTGCCATTGTTTTTCTTTGAGGGAGGTAGCAATGAAGAGAATATCCCCAAATTGGCTGCTATTCTTCAAGCCCCTTACATACTAGAGAAGGCTGCCCCGGGCCTCTGTACCCAGGGGAAGCTCTGAGGCGCCAGGTGGAAGCGCACTGTGCTGGGGTGCATGTGAGCCAATACTCTGGCACAGCAGCAGGTGAGGAGCTGGCCCAGGGCTGCCTCAGGCCCGACAGAGGGGATGGATGGTTAACGTGGCAGCCTTCTTACCCAGCCTGCTGAGGCCCTCTTGACAGTACACACCATTGCACCCTGCACAGAAGGCACGGTCTGCACCATTCCAGGCTGCAGGAGCTGCGCATGGCAGCTGAGCTGGCTTTTCAGCCAGCAGGGCTTCAGGCAGGCCTTGTCCTGGATTCTGCCCCACAGCCCCTAGGATGCCGACTATCTTGCAGTGGCTTTGAGGGACCCAGAAAGAAGACTGGGCACACAGCTGACAAAAGGATTTCTGGAGAGAAAGGGGCCTCTTCCCCCTCACTCTGATGTTTAAAGAGGCAGGGGCCAAATCCAACGTAATATCCTCAGTGGATCAGGGTAAAGGGTAGACTGGGGAGGCCATAGAGCACATCTCCCTTCTACCCTTCGGTCAAAGAAAACCCATTCCTCAAAAGGAAAGGAAGGTCCACTAGGGATGGTTGGCCTGGTGATCATAGCTGCTGGGTGACTAGAACAAGGAAAGCCACACATGTCCACACCAGAATCCCATGACACGCATGCCCACTGCGCAGAAAGGCCCTGCATGCACGGAATCCTGTAGGCGTACTGGAACCGCTCCTTGCAGAACGAGGCACATATAAACTGCCCAAGCCACACACAAATACCTCCACTATAAACTATATACATGAAAACACATACTGGACACACACCGATGCACTGTACAGACATTTGCATCAAAGGTCACACATATGCATCACTTTATATGTGGACCTCAACTGCATGGAGGAAGCCCAGCATTCAGAAGTGCACACGTCTACACCACTCACAACAAGCACTCCTGCCTCTCCTGTGCGGAATCTGTAGGTAAGGTCAGCAAGGGAAGACTAGTGTTTGTATTTGTACAGACGTGGGCGGAAACACAGGAGATAAGAGAGAGTGAAAGATGACAGATAGCAAGGCTGACCAATGGCAGGTGGGTAGCACCCAGCAGGGCCTGGCTTCGTAGCTGAAGGCTGCGGTGGGGTCTTAGCCCCCTGTCAGTAGCGGAGGGGGAAATGGGCACTGGGTGCCCGAAACTTGCTTCCTCTGTAGGGTATGTTGAGAGAAGAAAGGATGTTTAGCTCCACAGGTTTGTCTCCTGCCCCCAGACAAAAAGGCATTTGCTCCCTAGTGTCACCAGTCAAGGCGTCAAGGCCCTCCCAGAAGTCACTCTTCAGCAGTGGCACACCTTTCTGTCCACCCATAAATTCTGCTTGGGCAGCTGGGTGGGGTCCACCCAGACGCTCCACACTGTCTGAGTTTCCAGGCCCAAGATATGGTCAGGATGTGACAAGCGATTTACAAAAACAAGGGTAGAGGACAGATCCCCTCATCCAGGCCATTATTGTGTGCACTGGAACAGAGGTTCAAGCTGGGTAGGACCCAGGCAGCCCCTTCTCCAAATGCCTCCCCCCCCCCCCCCCGGGTCAACACTGCCTGGAATGTGGCATCGTGAGGAGTGTTTCCCAGGGTGGCGAACACACACAGAGACTCTGACAGGCCACAGATCTCCGGAGCTCTGGAGGTTGCCTGCATGCCCTGGTTGTAAGAATGCTGGAGGGAGCCTTCTGCTTCATGCAAAGCAGGGGTCCCGGGCATCCAAGGACCCACTCGCCCACCCAAGGCACCCTTGGGTCTGGCCGCCTCTCTGTCCCACCCAGCCTGCATGAACCCTAGGGTGCTGCCGGGGACTGGGCCAAAAGGAAATCGGAAGTCACATTAGTTTGGAAACAGGCACAAAAATATCAGGCATGTTTCTTCCTAATCCTCCTTGCTTTGGAAATTAGGCTTTCAAGTGAAGGCAAGTTTTCTGATATTACCTCTTCGGCTCCTCACAGGGCGACATGGGCTTGGCCCCAGCCCGGCCCAGAGCAGCGGAGGCACCACCAGCTGCGCCGTCCCAGGGAACTGTGGGGACCCTGCACGGTCCCCACAGGGAGGCCTGGGGCCAGCGGGCTCTGGTTAGCCAAAGGAGGTGATTTTGTTTTGTTTTTGGTTTAAAATGTAAGTTGCTTCTGAAATGTCTTGGGCTTCAAGGAATTCCAGTAAATCCCCAAAGATGGGAAGAAATTTCAGGGAGAACCCAGCAGGCACGTCATCCAGTCACACTGACACACACACTGACGGTGAGAAGGGCGGTCCATTCCGATTCTAGACTCTGAACTCCTTAAACTTCTTCTACCTTGTGCTTTCTGCCCTCCCCACCCAGTCTATAGTTGCCCCCCACCCCAAAAGAAGACAAAACCTGTCAGCTGGACTCAAGGTGGATGCTTGGATTTGGTGACCTTGTATGTTTCCCCTTAAAAAAGAAAGAAGAAAAAAAAAAAGCAACAACCCAAAGACGCGGAGCACTCCCCCCATGACGCCCAGGGGCCGCCGCAGGCTGTAGCTCCTGGGGATCCAGGCCTGGCAGTTGGCGCTGAAGAAACCAGCACCCTCTCTGCCTCTTTGCTCAGGATTTGGCTTGGGTTCTCTTCTGAAGGGCTTGTTCCCATTTTCTCCCTTCCCTCCTCCAGGAAAAATGCTCAGGCTCAGCCTTCAATTTCTGCTCCAGCTCTGTCGCCAGAGCTGGAGTGGAAGGAAGGTCGGGCCGCAGCACCCCGGGGCTTTGGCACTAGGCGGACAAAAACACCAGTCTCCAGGAGTGATAAGAAAATGGAGAATACTGTATTTGCTTTAGAAAGTTTTTACATATAGATAAACACGCAGTTAAGATAACAGTGAAAGCGCCCTACGGGGAGTGAGAGATATCTCCAAAGCAGCTAGGAAATACTTGAAATAGCTTTTGCATAAGAATACTACGGTCTCACTCTCCGCTTTTGCTAGCGACAGGGTCCCTCTTCCTACCCTAGCCCCCCCCCAGCTCGCCTTAACTGCCAAGTGGACGCCTGGAACACCGAGGGGGAGAGGAACCCCCAGAAAGGAAAGAGACAGGTGAGCAGGGAGGGGGAAGAAGGAGGGAGAAGAGAGAAAGAAAGAAAGGGAGAGGAGAAAAAGCAATATCATATACAGGCAATTTCTACACATATATTACAAACTGGGAAAATGACCGATCATTAAGATATACATAATTCATATAAAATTTTGAAATAAAAATAAAAATCTGTTACAGTCATAACTATTCTTTTTCCACATTTATAACCAGTACCCACACAGGCAGTGACAGAGTGGAGAGAAAAAGGTGCTTACGAAGAAAATGATTGTCTGCTGAACAAAAAACAGAAAATTGCATCTTGTTTGACCAATACTTGGACTTAAAAACAGAGAGAAAGAAAGAGAGTGAGAGAGAGAGGAAAAAAGAGAGAGAGAGCAACAAAAGGCCAGAAACATTTGCTATTTCCCTCTCCAGGAGTTTTTTTTTTTTTTTTTAAACAAATTCCAAAGGGAGATGGCGGTTTTATTTTTTTTCTCTTTTTGTCTGTTTTGCTTTTGTTGTCTTGTCATCGTGGTGGCGGTCGGTTTTTGTATAGTCGATTCTTTTTAAATCGTTTTAAACTAGAGAGAATATTTTCCCAGATACAAATAAATCGTCATGCAGGTGGGGTGCCGGGTCCGTGGGAACCGAAAGGAGAAGCCGGGCTTGTCCTAGAAAGTATACAATTGTCACCTCTTTTATGTTTTCTGCCCACAACATCAGCGTTTGTGACTGTCTGTTGACGTCGCGGTCCTTTGGGGTGGCTGTGGTGGTAGATGGTGGTTGGGAGTTGTTGATGGTTTGCGTTAAATTTATTTTTCTTGGTTTTTATATATTTTTGGCGGGGGTGGGAGTGTGTGCGTACTTGTGTGTGTATGATTGTGTATCCTGATACAGGTTTGTTCTGGGGCTGGAGGAGGAAGAGGAGGAAGAGGAAGAGGTCGAGGAGGAGGAGGGGGATGAGGAGGGGAAAGATGGGGAGGAGGGCGGCCTTGGGTATCATACATCACATTCCGAGTCGCTGGAGGTTACCGAGAGGATGGAGGTGCCGGTGTCCGCGCGCTCCGTCAGGCTGGACACGCTGGTGGTGGGGCTGGCCGCCGTGGACGGCGACTCTGCCGAGCCATGCGTGGGGCAGCCGGGCTCGGCCAGCGAGCGCATGCCGCTCGGTCCGATGGCCTGGTGCTGGAGCCTGCAGGAGACAGAGAGCGGCGCCTGCCCTGACACAGCGGCCGCGCCACCCGTCTCCTCCAAGCCGCCTCCCGGAGCCCACGCCGCCCGGAGCAGGGCCTGCCTCCTCCCTTGCTCCCCGGCCTCCCCCACTCCACGCCCTTCGCTACCGCCCCCGACTTCACTCAGCGCTCATCCCCTCTTCCAAGCACCAGGCCGCTTCTTGAGCGCCGCAGAACCTCCCCTGCTCGGGCCTTGACTCCTCTGCTCTCCTCGGGGCTCCCTCGAGCTTCCCAAGTCTTCCCAGACAGGGGCCGGCCTCCGAAGAGGGGTGGAACCCGAGGCCGGCCGCCTGGGGAGGCCTGGGCGCACGCAGCTGAGGACACCGAGCCCCGAATAGGCGGAAGTCGGAGAGGGACAGACAGGGTGTTGCTTCCTTCCCAGCCCCTCGTACGGTTCAAAGTAAGCCGTCTGCCACGAGAGCCGCTGTGCTCCCGGCCCAGCTCCCCAAACACACTCCGGTGTAGGACTGGCTGCGCAGAGCGCAGGAGCCGGGGGAAGAGAAAACATGGAAGCAGAGAGCAGAAAAGTGAGGAAAGAGGAGGGAGAGAAAAGGGGAGGGTGAGAAGTCAGGAGGGGAGCGCAAAACAGCCTCCAGCTGCCCCTTTCCTGGGGCCAAGCAGCGGCTGCAGGAACCTAGTGTCTCTGAGCTCTCCCCACAAAGAGGCCTTCCCGGGGACCTGGGCACTTCCCCTATTAGGCGAAAACTTGGCTCCAAAGGCGGGTGAGAGGGCTGAAGGCTCAGGCCTGAGCCACCTAAACCGGAACATAGTAACTCCAGGAACTCACGCTCGGCCCCCAGCCCCCCACAGTTGTGAGCACCAGGGGCCTGCTCACTGCTGTAGGCTAGGCCCAACCCCTATCCCAGCTGGGTAGGGAAACAAGTTCCTCGTCAGGGCTTTCGCACAACTTATTCCCTTCCTCCTTTCCACCTCACTCCTTTCTCCTTTCCCCATCATCCCTTCTAGTTATTTTCCCCCTTACTTCCTCCCCAGCTCAACTCTTATGGGTGGTCAAGCCCAGTACAACTTGGTGACTCTGTGGCCAACTTGCCAGCAGCAAAACTGTTCCTGCCCGCTTTACAATGTGGTGGACCGAGGGGATGCTCTTTGGCCGAGGCAAGAGGGCTAACACACGGCCTCTCCACTCCCAGAGCGACTTTCCTGCCCCTGGTCAGGCAACTTGTAATGCTTTCAGAAGGAGGCCCGCTGCATGGTGACCGCCAGCATTTTCCCTTTGTGATAGGGACCCCGGTTCAGTTTCCTCTCCCTGACATTTGTAGACCTCTCCCCCGGTTTGCACGATGCATGGAAATAAGAACCAGATGGCAAAGAGCACTGTCCCTCCTTCCTTTCCCATTTGCAGGCTCGCGAGGAGCCCCGAGCTTGGGACCGGACTGAAGAGGTGAGGTGCTGCGGGAAAAGCACAAGGCTAAGGCTCCCAGGGGCCGGGACCAGGGGCTGTGGGTACTCAGGATCTCGCACATACACTCTCCCCGCTGACGAAAGCCCCTCTCAGGCAAAGCAAATCAGTGAACCCACAGCCCGCCCCTCTTCAGCGCGCCTGGGCAAGTGAAAACTTTCTGCAACCGGCCAGGGGGTCGTGGCTTCTTCCGAGCTCCGGAGCCCCTGGCACCTTGACCTACCTACCCGCTCTCATTTCAACCCTTCTCCCCCTCCCGGGTCCCGGAGACGGTAGCCAGGCCGCGGGGCCCCGCCACTGACCTGTTCTTGGCCGCCGCGGCGCGGTCGCGCTGCCTCCGGTTCTTAAACCAGTTGCCTACTTGCGTGGGAGTGAGGCCGGTGGCCTGCGCCAGTTCTCGTTTCTTGCTGGGGTTGGGGTAGGGGTCCTGCAGGTACCATTCCCGCAGCAGGCTCCGAGTCCGCTCCTTGAAGCAGTGCGTCTTCTGCTCGCCGTCCCAGATGGTGCGCGGCAGCGGGAACTTCTTGCGCACGCGGTACTTGTCCACCGGGCCGAGCGGGCGGCCGCGCAGCTTCTCGGCTTCCTGGTAGTGCGCCTCGAGCCACATGGCTTGCAGCTTGCCGTGGGACTCCTTGGTGAACTTGTGGTTCTCCAGGATGTGGTAGAGGTCGCGGAAGTTGCCCGTGTGGAAGGCGACCACGGCGCGCGCGCGCAGGATCGACTCGTGCTTGTTGATGGCCTCGCACGCCCCGGGGGCCACGGGCAGCGACCAGAGGAAGCGGCCCAGCCGCTCGATGTCGCCCGTCTCCTCCAGCGTCTCGCAGACGCTGGCCACCTGCTCCGGCGAGAAGTTGAGGGTGGGCAGCTGGAACATGGACAACTCTTCCGGGGGGGCCCTGGAGCCGCCGCCGCCGCCGCCGCCGCCTGCTCCGCCAGCACCGCCGCCTCCCGCACAGTTCCCGCCGCCGCCGCCGCCCGCGCCGCCGCCGCCTCCCGCACCGGTCCCGCCGCCGCTACTCGCCAGAAGTAGGGAGCGGTGGTGAGAATCGGCGAAGTTTGGCAACAAGAAGTGGGAGGAATAGAGGTCTAGGGGGGAGCGGAATACCATGGACTGACCTGAGAGGAGAGGAGAAAATTCAGGGAGAGGAAGAGAGAGGGGAGGAAGAGGAGGAGAGGGGCGCTGAGGACCAGGAGGAGGGAGAGGAGAGGGGGGAGGAGGAGAAGGAAAGGAGGGGGGAGCAGGAGGAGGGGGAGGAGGAAGGGCGTAAGGGACACCCACACCCCACACACATCCACACACACACACACCCGCGCAGCCACATAGAGAGGGAGGAAGGAGAGCGGCCCGGTGCGCGCGCGCAGAAAGCGAGCCCGAGACAGAGAGAGGGAGAGGGAGCGCGGGAGGAGCGCGAGAGCCAACCACCGCCGAGTCAAGATTCAGCGATTCCACAGCAATCGCCCTAATGACAACAGCCTCATAATATCTCCCCTAAATCCACAGTGAGTGCGGCATTGAAACATTTTGTTTCGCTTTTCTATTGGTCTGCGGCGTGTCGTTGTGGCGTTGCCACGGCAACCACTGCCAATCACTGTCAGCCCTGCCAATCAATACCGAGAACGTAAGGACGGTTTTACCACTTAGCCAGAGTCGGGGGTGGGTGGGTGGGGGGAGCGAGCGGGAGAGGAGGAAGAGAGGGAGAGGGGGAGAAAGAGAATTTTTTTTTTAATGTTTGCAACTCTTAATCGCACCACGTCCCCCACTTCTCTCTCTCTCTCTCTCTCTCTCTCTCTCTCTCTCTCTCTCTCTCTCTCGTTGTCTCTGAGTTCCCTTCTTCTCTCTTCCCCAAAGAAGTTGACCCAGAAATTTAAAAAGCCACGGGCATAGAGTTATTGAAGGGGACGAACAACTAAAGGGTGGGTGAATTTTGTAGGGAGGTGAGAGGCTCCTCGTGCTGCGTGAAGACCGAGGGCCAGCCCGAGGAGACAGGCGAAGAGGACATGGTTTGCACATGGTGTGCAGTCCGGCCGCCTCTTTCTGCCTATGTGAGCACTAGCAGTGGCGAGGAAGATAAGATAGATGAGATCGTGGGACCCACCGCGAGCTGACCCTGGTCCTGCAGGCTGCTGCGCCCCGGGATTTCGGGGGACATCTGGTGCCTGGGTGCAGGAGCCCAGAAGCCAGGATGCTGGAAGCCATTCTGGCCCCCCCCCTTCCTGAGTATCAGCCACATTTACCCCAACTTCCTCCGAACTGGAATTGGCTTCTCTTTACTGGGGCTCCTAGTCAAAGAACCTTGATTTCCCCTATTGCCCTGAATTTTAAAATAGCAGGAGAAATAACAGTAGATTTCTTTCTATCTTAAATAGCAACCCTCCTCTTTGTTTCCTCCTAGACTTCAGCAGCTTCCCCTAGGAGCTACAGAGGAGGTTCGCAAGCTGACAAGCCTGGGAGCTCACTGGACGCCCCCCTCCCAATGCCCAGTTCCCCCGCCGAAGTTGTGGGCCTGCCCACCCGCTGCCGAAGGACACTCAAACTTTGGAGACTGCCACAAAGAAGTGGATAGGCCTGGAAATTGCTTGTAAAGGAAAAAAAAAAAAACTGTCGAATTTCTCTAAGGAAAGTAACATCACAAGCCTAAAACAGACCCCAAAATGCCCATTGAATGGACAGAGCCCTCCTTCCCTCTGGTCGCTGCAGCCCCCAGTCTGGGCATGAGTATTTAGTCTAAGGTATGTCGCTTTTAAGAAGATGTAATCAGCATCTTGAGCCGGGCCTCCCTTTGTGAGGCTTCTGTAACTATGAAGTGTGATTTACGCAGATTTGTCGGGGTCAGAGACGTCTTTCCTCTGAGCACTGTGTATATTTAGACAGGACTCAGTTTGGTGTTTAAAAGTGTATATTTTGAATGAGTTCACACACAGTAGCCAACAATGCCCACATTGTCGGCCCGTGTACAACGTGTATTGAAACGCAGCGTCCAGACCTCAACTAATCTGCCCTCAATAAAGCTGACATAATTATCCTAAGCTGCCTTTCCAGAAGAAAAATCATTGAGGAATTCAAAACTTTCTTTTCTTTTTTTTTTTTAAAGATCTTTTCTACATTCCGATGCAGATCTGGGAGCGAGGTGCCGAGTCCACAGCACTTTGGAGATCTCAATGAGGGAAGAGAGATTGCGAGAGAATTTAAATGGGAAAACTAACGTGACTGGGGCTGTGAGTGTCCCAGCCCCTAAACCCCCCGAGCTGTAGCCCTCACGAGGCCTTGACTCCCGAAGTGCCAGGCCTCCTAGGTGGAGAAGCGAAAGCTGCGTTGGAAGCTCCGCAGCGGCAGGGAAGCTCTGGCCTGGGCGAGGGG
This sequence comes from Pteronotus mesoamericanus, assembly GCF_021234165.1. Lineage (NCBI taxonomy): Eukaryota > Metazoa > Chordata > Mammalia > Chiroptera > Mormoopidae > Pteronotus > Pteronotus mesoamericanus. The sequence continues at coordinate 2,377,064 of NW_026555001.1, forward strand.
GCCCGGCACTGGTCCACTCAGCCCGAGGCAGCCGAGGGTCGATGGTTTTAAACCCGAGGACTGAGGCAGGAAATTATTCGCCCAAAGGGAAGACCAGCCAAGCCCCACTTAGGGTGATCTCCATGCGTCTTCGTCCAGGGCGTGGGTCATTTTCTGCTCAGCTGCGAGGCTGGGGCGGTCGTTCACTGCGGGCCCAGAAAGAGCCCTAAGGTTGGGACACAAAAACAGACACTTCATCTTTTCTTCCCGATCCCTTTCTCTGGTAGGGGAAGGATTATAGGCTGAGGGGTGGGAGGGGGAAGGGGCAGGAGGAGGAAGCGGGGGAGGAAGGAATGAAAAAGGGAGGGGAGTGGGTATTGTGCCGCGTGTGGGGGAGAATTCCTACGGGTGGGTTTCCGAATATTGTGTTCAACTTTTTGAAAGCAGCTCGTGACCCCGAAACTGCAACCCCTGGAGCCGAGGACCCAGGCGCCGGGAGGGCGGGTGAACCCAGCCAGTCCCCTCCCCGTCCCCCGAAACCCCCGCCTCCGGGTGGGGGCGACAGGGCCTCTCCCAGCCGAAGAGCTGTCGGCCCCGGAGCGAGGCTGAGCAGGTGCCGCGGGGCTCTGCCAAAAGGGCTGAAATCGAAAACCTTCGCCACTCAAGGAGAATTGAGGCAAGTGGGGCTGATACTCAGCTGGGCGACACCCTTGCCCCAGCTTCGGCTGGGATGCTTGCCGAGCCGCTGCACCCCACCGTCTCCGGTAGCAGCCACGGCTCTGGAGTGCAAAGCCAGGCGGAGGGAGGCGGCCAGGCGCGCAGCTTTGTGTTCCGGGACAGGGCCGGGCGCGGCGGGGCGGACCCGTAGCCCGGGCTGTCAGAGCCACCCCGCCAGGCGCAGCTCCGCGCCGCCCGCCGAGCCCACCTTGCAGTCCCGCTGCCGCCAGCACCTCTCTGCTCTGGCCCCAAGCACCACGCCCGCCGCCCGGAGCCCGTAAGTTGCAAGTCCCAATAGCTAGGAAGGAAGGCGGGTCGGTCGGTCCTCGGCGCCGATGACTGGAGTGGCTCCCGGCGGATCTGGGGGCGCGGGCTTGACTAGGTCTCGGTCTAGGAGTGCTGACTGGTGTGCGGGGACAGGAGAGGGAGGGAGGGGGCGCGCCGCGGGGTGGGGGAAGCTGCGGAGCACCGGAGGATCCCCCCCGCAACCAAATCCCCAGGCTCTGAGTGTTTGGGAGCGGGATAGAAGCAGAAGGACCTCTGGTTCTGGGGCCCAGGCCGCCTTCCCAGTACCTCTGGTGCCCCGAGGAGCTGGGCTGCGAGAGGGCCGGGAGATAATCCTGAAGGGGGTGACGCGTAGGGGGCGCCTGCACCCCGGGTGTCTCAGAGGTGGGAGATCGGAATGGATAGGTCAGCCTGCGGGGCCTCTAGGTTTCCCTTGCCGTCCCGCCGCCCAGACTCCGGGATCTGGGACTTAGCGCCGGTACAGGCCGAGGTCACAAAATTGTCACCACCATCCTTGCTCAGTTCTGGCCCAGGCGACCGGAAGGAAAGCGTACAGGTGGTTCTAGGAGAAAGGGCGTTTGGGCTGGAGAGTGCCTTTCTTTACCAGGACTTACTGGACCTTTATTTACAAATGTCAGCCCCAGCCGCAGCATTCACACCACCAACCGGAGAGGTGCTGGAGACTTCCACTCTCTCCTTGTTTTGGGTTAACAGGAAAGCCAAGGAGTCTGCAAGCCTCAGAGCATCCAAGGTCTGGGGCAGCTGCACTCATTCGGCCTTGCTCTGCTCCTTAATGCCAGTTTGTAGTGAGGGGCAACGCCCCTTCCGGCGCCCTGGACGACAGGAGGCGGGAGCTGGCTCAGTGGCCTGCGGTCTGGGGCTCCCCGCAAGCTACAAACTGAGGCGTTAGGCGCTGGCGGTGGAGGAGGGCGCAGAGGAGCGCAGCACTCAGGCGGGGAGGCCTCGAAGCCCTTCAAGGACCCCGATTACTTTCCTTTGATTGAAAAACAACAACAACAACAACAACTGCTCCCTCCCTGCACCCCCCACCCCGCCCCCTGCCTTAGCCTCCCGGGACCCGCGCTCCAAGCAATTGTGGCCCGGGACAGTAAACACAGCTCAGTTGCCTCAACTTTCTCCGCACATAAAAGTTCCCGGCGTGCGGTGAAATTTGAATATTTGATCAGCCCTTTTGAGTGACCCTCATTAGCCTGGCGCCCTGCTAAGGCCCCGCCACTGCAAGAAAGCTGCTGGGCCGGCATTTGTATGCCTTGTTAGCGCCGCTTAATGAAGCCGCCCCGACGGCTCAAAGGCGGCCTCCGGGGCTGGCGGCGCGCACCTCTCGGCACCCCGCTCTGCCTAATGAGTCCCACCACCCGCTGAAGGCCCCTCCGCCCCCCACATTCTCAAACAAGAGGAGTTTGGCTCTGCCTTGGGCCACTGCATTTCCCACTGCCAGGCCCAGGAGAGTGGGCACAAACAAGGCCCAGCCCCAAGAAAGAGGTGGGGGATAAGGAGAATGGGAGCCTGATGGGTTGGGGCTTGGATTTTTGCAGCCTCAGGTTGTAGCCCAGACAGAACATGGTCAACCTGTCCCAAAATGGCCAGTTTCAAACCAGTTAGTCACCTCAGGTCCTTAAAGATGCCTCTGGCCTAATATTGGGGTGGCAGTGGGTAGATTCCTGGGGGCAGTGTCAGCCTTCCATCCCCCCCCCCTCGTCAAGTTCCTTTGGTCTCAACTGCCCAAGAGGCCACCTACTTCTTTGCAGTGATCCACTTCTGACAGCCAGAATTCGTTGCTAGGGCTTGGATTTGAGAAGGGATGCGCACACTCACTTATTCAAACCATCGTTGCCCTCGCCATCCACAGATCCAGCCAAGTGTTATGCCAGTTGGTACTACGGTCCACCCTGCCCACCCCACAGGACAGCCAGGCTCTCTCTAATCTCTCTTTACTCATGTTTCCAGTTGTTAGAAAGCCTGGAGAGAATGCTCCAGGCAGGGCCACCCTGTACAGGACCAACTAGCTGCTATTTAGTGCGATTGGGACTAAAAAAAAAAAGGCCCGAGGGAAAGGAAGAGAGGGATGGTTCTGGAAGAAAGGGTGACCAGAGCCACTAACTACTTCCCCTCTAATCGATGGAGCCGGCGACTGGTTGGCCAGCAAATATAAAGAAACCTAGCAGAGTTGTGCCACAGTCCTCTGAAATAGCAGACTTCCTTTCATCTCTGCCCCCGCTCTCCTCGATGCCCTTTTCCCTGGACAGTTGTCACTCAAGGTTCCTCCTTGCTCACCCAGCTCTTGGGCTTTTAAGGGTTACTTTTGGGGGGATTAATGCCCTGGGTTTAGGAAGCAGGCTACTCTCATAGCCACATTCTGGGCTTTCTGGAAGTCACCCCCCCCAACACATATGCCCACAATGCCTCAGACACACAGCGCGGGCTGCCCTGGTTAATAACCCTGGGACACCATTGCAGGGTGGCCACCTCTAGAAATGAATGTCACCCAGCCAGCCCTCACTCTCTGCTAAAAGGCCTGGCAGGCCCCTGGGATGGGAGAGCCTTTTAAGTCCATGCGGTCTGGGGAGACCTCTCTCTTCCCCAGCTCAACTGACATGCCTCACCCCATTTATCATCCCAGGGACACCCTACTTCAAGCCTAAACTACCAATTTGTAGGCATCATCTCTGCTGGGCAAGGCGATGTTGGGGCCTTGATTCACCTAAAAGGCAAAGGTGGGAGCCGCGAAGTGCGGGGCGGACGGTGTTGGAGAGAAAGTGGACCTGAGGCAAAGGGTAAAACTCAGCTCTGCGGCCCCAAGGCCAGGCCTACCAACTGCTCAGGGGAGGAGGCGAGGGGAGGGGGCTAGGAGTCCGCGGGCAACGGTCGGGGCGTCGGCGTGGGGGGCTAGATCCGAGGAGAAGGGTGGGAGGCGGGGGTCGGGGGAGCGCGCAGGGCGGGGGGTAGGGGGGGTGCGGCTCTTTAAGAACCACACGGCTGGCAGGAGAAACGCATGGCCCGGTGCTGGTAGCGCAATGACCCGAAGGGGATTTAGAAGGAAGGGAGCGGCCCGGCACCGGGGGCTCTGTCCGGGGCGACCAGAGAGGGCGAGGCACAAGCATAAGGAGCGACCGCGTCATGAAAGGCCGCACCGAGGCGGCGGCGCTGCTGCTTTTGACTTCTGAACAGGGCTTAGAAAGCCTGCCCGGGTTAAGCCGAACTGCCTGCGCTGTCTGCGGGCTCCCAGTCCCCGGCCTCCGAGCTGGGAAGGCGTGGGATGAGGGAGGGGGAGCACTAGAGTGGCCAGGTACCTGGCAAAGTTGCTTTTGGCTCTACAGCCGCCTGACCCTAGCGCTGAACTGCGAGCTTGACCGGCCACGCTGAGCAAGGCCAGAGAAAGACTTTTCTTTTCCAACTTCGTCTTTTGGTTTTGTGTGTCCACTTCGCGCAGCTCCGGAGCCTGCCGATCCCAAACAGAGTCTCAACAGGTGCCCGGTAAGTCCATTTAAGAACTCGTCAGCCCCTCCCCGGCCTACTTCCCGGTTTTCCCCTAGCCGCCCCAAATTCCCTGTGCTCCTCCCGCGGAGCAAGGCGGGAGGAGAAGTTTGGGGGGGGTGTAAGTGGCGCCCTCACCCTGGGTGTCCTCGGACTCCCAGTTTTAGCCCAGGACCACTGGCCGGCGGTCCCCGCAAAGGTTCACCCAGTACCCGCGGGTCCCGATCACCCTTAGCTCCGTTGTGGGCCCTGGTACCCCAAGTTGTGTGGAGGAGGGTGGAGGAGCGTCGCCGACAGGAAGGGGGGCGGGGGACACCTTGGCCAGGACGCCTTTGTGGGGGTTTATAACCCAATAGACACCCTCTTTTATAAGAGACCCAGGATCCCTCTCCGGGAGCCCGCACTAGCTTTACAATAGCCCACAGAAGAGCGCCACAGCAGCTGGGGGTGGGGGTGGGGTGGGGTGGGGGAGGTGGAGAGGCAAGAGGAGGGGGAGCAGAGAAAGGCAAAGCCAAGAAATCCGGGGTGTCCGAGTGTAAACTCGTAAAATGTCCTCAGAGCGCGCGGAAAACAGGCGTGCGTGCTCGCGGGCGCACACCTCTTTGTCACACACACTCTTATACACGCACTCACACCCACCCCACACAAGTAGCCGGAGCACGCGGTCTGTGGCAGTGCGGAGTCGCAAGCCACCGCGCCCCAGCCGAACCGGAGTGGAGCCTGCGCCCCACTCCCCGGCTGCCAAGAACCCTTCCGCCTGGCCTTCGGTGCCCCGAGAATGACTGGGGGGAGGTGGGAGGACCCCCAGGGCTGGGGCGCCGGGGAAATCTTACCTGCGGCAAGGTAAGGGAAGCCTGGAGCAGGAAGCAGCGGCGGATAAATATTCATTAGGAAGTGTGTCTCCTTTTAAACCGCGCCGGCGTGCGTTCTCGCTCCTATCTCTCTTTTCCTTCCTCCCACCCTCTGTCCTCTTGTGAGGCTCTCTCTCCCTCTCTCTCTCAGTCTGCCTCCCCCCACACACTCCTCCCCACTTTCCTGAGAAACGCCGGGTGGATCCCCGTCTAGCTAACCTGTTGGGAAGCCTGAGCAGCGGACAGAGCCTCCACAGCTGTTCGTCTTCGCTGTTGGGGCACGAGCTCCCCATCGGCCCTCCCTCCGGTCGCCCAGCCCCTTACCCCCTCCTAAATTACTACATCATTAGCTTTATTTTCCGGTGTGGGGGGTGGGGACGTGGGGGTGGTAACACACAGCCCGACCTGCCTCTCCAAAGGGGGCCAAAGCTGTCGCTATCCGAGGCTGCCCCAAGTCCATCCCCACCCCACGTTCCCAGCCCACATCCCCACCAGTCTTGTTTCTTTCCCCCATTTTTACATCTCCACCTCCGTCCTGTACCAACCCAACTCCACCATCCTTCCCTCTCCCGCCACCGCCGATCCGGACCCCCGGATGGGTCGGCAGTGAGATGCCAAGGGGTAGGTACGCGGACATCGCACCGACGTTAGGGCTTCATCCTGCATTGGGTGTGAGGTAGCTTTTCGAGTCCTCCTTTCCCACGTAGGTTTTCTAGCTTGACCCTGAGTGGGCACCTGGGCAGCTTGAGCTTAGGATCAGAACACAAGGGTGCACATCAAGGGCCTCTCCCGCCAGGCCTCAGAGTCCCCCGGCTTTGGCCCTTCGGCAGAGCCTGGAAGGCTTCATGTGGGGCGGGGGAAAGGTGGCCTCGCTCTGTACGAATGAACAGGAGAGACAGACTGACACACCGACGGACTTTCACGAACAAACTGACCTGAAGTTGGCCTCAAGCCCGCATCTTTCTCTCTCATGCTCTTGAGGAAACACATCTACAGGACTCCAGGAACTCACGAGTCCCCTCCGGGAACCGTTTCCGGCCGCCCGCCCGCGCGCCTGGGCACACCCTCGCGCCCACTCCCGCAACTCAGAGGCCTGCGCTCCCGCAGGCCTCGGGGAAGGCGGAAAGGTGGCTCTCGGTGGAGAGAGAAACCGTAAAACTCAGGACGACCGTGACCACAATTCTTGGTACCTTTCCTTCCCCTCCAGGTACTAAGCCCCTCCAAGGTCTCTAAGGGATGGTGTGGCCCCAAGGTGCTTGGGGGTGGCCGGGACGCGCGCTCCCACGGCTGGCTGAGCACCGCGCGCCGAGGTGGGGGCAGGAGGAGGGGCCGAGGGGCGGGCCCAGGCCAGTTCCCAGTTCCGAGTCACGCTCCTCAGGGAAATCCAAGGAGAGCTTCGCTCCCAAACACGCACTCCTCTCCCTCGGAGGGCCGTGACTTCCTCAATAGGGTCCTACGCCTTCCCCAGGCTCCCGGGGCTCAGCGGCCATTTGGTGGCCAGGGGTGCGGTCTCAAGCCTCAAGGCGATGTGGTGACTTCTCCCCCCATTTGGCCTGGTCCGTGTGGGCCCAAATCCACTAGGAGAGGTCCCAGAGGCTGTTTCGTCCCTTTCCGGATGTGGCTGAGGCGCAGAATCGTCGCAGGGTCTCTCCCCTGTCGGAACGTTAAGAAGTTGGGCAGTTGCAGGTGTAACAGGCCCGTAGGGCCCTGGTGCCGGGAAGCCTTATAAACCTCGCACCTCGCTTAGAGCCCCGCGCTTGCACAACGGCCCCCCCCCCCCCTCCGGCATGCGGACCAGGAGGTCGCACACATCTGGGCTCAGGCTTAAGCTGTCCCTTGACTGTACATGGAGTGTACATGCAATTGTACATGAATAGACAGGAAAAAATGAGAACACTAACAGCAGAATTTAAAGAAAAAAGAAGTGCCCATAGGCAGAATCATTAGAATGCACGGCCGCAGACCCAGTTGTCCAGAGGCAGACAAAAGCTGCGGTGGCCGCGGGGAGTGACCCCAGCCACACGGGCAGATGTACAGGAAGCCACACACCGGGAGAGAGAGCCGAGCGAGCGAGGATTCAGGCCACCAGGCCGAGGGCTTCCTGCTAGAAGGATGTTGGGTCCTGAGGGGGGAAACTTTGTTGAGCCGACTGAGGGAATGATCTCAGGTCAAATCCTGGAGACTAGAAAGAGCACCTCATCTATCCCAGAGGCGACCCTTTCACCTTCCTCTCAGCTGGGCTGGAGATGCCCAGAAGAAGGCAATCCAAGAAAGATTCATTTTGACCTGGATTATTTGTTATTATTAGGAGACTGCTTTTTGAAAGAGAATGGGGTGGAGAGCAGAGGCTGTGAGATTCCTAAATCCTAATGGGAACGTTTGGCCCTAACGGTTCAGAGAGGGGGAGGCTTATACTGCCCTTTCATTCCTCTTAACCTAAATTTAGTCATCAAAAAGAATCCTAGCTCTCAGCGCCACACCCCCTTGCCCTTACTTCCATTCTAATTCCCTTTATGGCAAATAATATGCAAAAGGACACTTTAAAGCTAACTGAATTATTTGGTTTATTAAACTTTTTTTTTTTTTTTTTTTTTTTTTGGTGAGATATTGGGACGGTCTCACTCCCTACTCTCCCATTCCAGGCAGAGCTCACTGTCCCCACCAAGCTGGGGTGTGGCTATCTCCCAAATGCCTGAGGAAATGCACAAGCTCGTTTGTGGTTTCAGTTTGTGGTTTTTAGTTTCCCTGCCCAGTCTCAGTGAACCGTCCAGACAGTAGCCACTATGGTTTTCCAGCAGAAGATGTAGGCACATTGGATACAATGGAACCTTCCCTTCCACTTCACCTCCCTCCCCAACGCTCTCTTTCTGAAAGTAGAGGGTAAGTTGAGGAAGAATCTTTTAGACAAGAAAGGAAAGAAGGAATGAAGGAAGAAAAAAAGAAAAGAAAACAAGGAAGAAAAAAAGAGACAGGAGTTTCTGAGGCAACAGCTTGGATGAGCATCCTTCAAGGAGCAGAGAAAGATTCATCTTGTAAAGAAGAGACAAACCATGTGGAAAGTATGGCAGGAGGAGAGTTTAAGTGTATATAGTTGCCCTAGAAATGAAAGGGTCGTGGGGTAAGAGTAGGAAGAATTTCTTCCCTTTTGGAGGCAAATACTGTGCCCCACCCCAATACACTTAACTCTTGGTAAATTTAGCAAGAGTTTATTCTTGTAGCTGTTCTAAACAATAAAGAGGGAAGAATAACTTTAGAGTCAATTAATCGTCCTTGGAAGGGCAGTTTCTCCCAAGACTTTTTTCTCTCCTCAGGTTTGATTTTTCTTTTTCCTTAATAAGGTCCATTTGCTGACACACCTGGGAAAGAGAATGCAACAGAAAGAGAAATGAATAAGGAGACCACACTCCTAAACCCAAAGTGTAACTTCGATCCTTGGAGCTGAGATACAGGACACACGTAGGTAACCCTCTTTACCTCGGCACATTGCTCCCTCTTTGGGTAGTTTATTTAAAGCCTTGTAAATAACAGATAACATTCAGCATTTTAGAGTGGGAGACATCTGCTATGACTGTACTTACCAATTAATTCTACAAGATTCTTCAAACTCTGCTTGTCTGATTTATAAAACTGTACACTCATAGCTAAGCTCCTTGCAACATTTATCACTCAAGCAGAAAAGCAGTTCATTTTCTCATAGCCCCAAATATGTCAGTACAGTCACTGGAGCAAATTTTTAATTTTTATTTACAGCTGACATAAAATATTATATTAGTTTCAGATGTCCAATAGTGATTAGACACTTGTATAACTTACTAAGTGATCACCCCAATAATGGAGCAATTTTTTCTCCCTGAATTTCCTACATGCCCCTGTCACCTCTGAGGAGCCACAAGGCTCAGGACAGAACCACAGGTGTTTGGGACCTCTTGTGTAGTTGTTAGCTTTCTTAAAGATTGAGTGAGTTTGTCTGCCCCCACCCCCACTCCGCCTCTTTCTGTCGGCCCAAAATAAGCCAACTACAGTTATCCCTGTCGTCCTGAGCAGAAACTCCCCTCTAGATAGAAGCTAACCATTTCCGCAGCATTGGGCAAAGGTGACCTCGAGTCCAGGGCTGGCATGAAAAAGGGGAGGGGGGAATGCATGTGGGGGAGGAGACGACCATCATCTTCAACAGCAAAATAAAATAACCAGATACCCCTTATATCCCTTCAATCCCTTCTGTTAACAGTATCAATGCGCTGGAGAGGCTGTCTCACCTCCAAAGGTGTCTTCACTCGCGGAGGGCCCAGGCTTCCATCCACAGACCAACACTGGGCCCACACGCCCAAGAGGAGTTGTTCTGACGGCAAAAATCCCATACATTTTTAACTACAGTGATTACTAAATTAATAGCAGGCACTAAGACAGATGTCAAAACGTCTCGAAAATGTTTATCTGTGAATAATTGAGAAGGTGGTGGGACGCATTATCTGATTGTGTAATGAAATATGTATGAGGAACAGCTGTTTGCAACAGTCCCCTCCCGCCACCTCCTCAGCCGGGGCACTTCTCTGCCAAGCAGGAGTCGATGCAAAGTTGGTCGCCCACTTCCGTCCACCTCGGAACCTGCTTCGTGCCCCCTGGGCTGCTGGCTGAGCTGTGGTTCCAGCACGCCCAGAGTCACCCGGTTTCCTGACGGAGGATATCAGCATGGAGTCATCCCTCGGCCACAAGCTTTTCGTTCTGGGGGTGGCGTGAGGCTTCGCGCCTTCGGGGCAGGCCACGGAGTCGGCCTGCGAAGCCCAAGGAGAGCCCGGGCCCGGAGCCCTGGCGTGCGCCCGCCGAGCTGTGTGGCCCGTTCGGAAGAGAGGACCCGGGGCTCTGCGACTCAGCGGGGCGGGCCTGGGGTCACCGCAGGGTGATTGGGCTCCCGAGCGGGCTTTGTTCGCCGCCCTGGCCGCACTGCGCACTTCCTTCCAGCCCCGAGCCAGCCCCCACTCCGAGCCTCTGTGCGGGCCTTGTTTGTTTTTCCAGCCCTGCACCCTCCACCCGGACACGCCAGCAGCCCTCGGGGCGACGTCAGCGGCTCGAGGCGTGGGGCCGAGGCTGGTGCAGGAGCGCTGGCCCCGCAGGAAGCGGAGTGAGGGGGCTAAGAGCTCTGGGGCCCCTTCTGGGATTTGAGGGCAAGGGTCAGCCGGCCAGGGAGGTGGCCTAATGGGCGCGGGGCCTTCGGGCGGCCTGCGCGGGGCACCGGCCCGGCCCCAGCCCCGGCCCCGGCCCCGGCCCCGGCCCCAGCTCCAGCCCGGCTGGAGAGTGGCGGCGCTGTGCGGCTAGAGGAGCACGCCGCGAGGGGCCCCATCAGGCCTGGACCTTAGCGGTGTCAGCAACCCTGAACACCCGGTGGCACGCGTGTGGGCGTGCTGTCCCCTTCGCTGCATTCCCAGCGCTTCTCATGGCGGTGGAGCCGTGTCCTGCAGCTGGACCACAGGCCTTCCCGCACCCCTCTCCTCCCCGCCCCGCCTCTGCGGCCTCCTGGCCCCTCGCCTTCCCGCGCCCGGGGAACCATCCCTCGTTCCTGGTGCCCAGGAGGCCTCGTCCCGCAGCCTCCGGCCGCGCGGGCCCTGCAGGCGCCGCCGCCCCTGACCGCTGCAGGGCCGGCAGCGGAGGAGCTCGGCGGGCGCGGCGCTCGGGCGCTGAGCGTCTACACGGTTCCTGCCGGCTGACTCGAAGTCGAGATGCGCTCGGGCATTATTTCTCGAGCGTTCCCCCTTTTACCTAATCCCTTATGCTTTTATTCTAATCCTACACATTACAGTTAATCTGTAATGATACCGCTTCCGAGGAACCTGTTGCATACGAAGCACGGTAATTTGTAACCTTGGAAACAATTTTAAATAAAGATTGTAACGGTGATGTCAACTGTGTTTATTCTCCGCGCGGGGGGTGGTTGGGGGCCTGGCCGTCCCTGGGCGGAGAGGACGGAGTGTCGGAAAGAAGGGAGAGAGGCGCGGGGGGCAAAGAGGCACCGGCAGGCGGAGAAGCAGCCAGAGCCTGCTCCGGTCGGTCCTGTCCGGCGCCTGCTGTCTTTGGGTTTTTTTCTTTGGGAAAACTGCGTGGCAGGAAGAGAGAGGAACGATTTGCAAAATTCAGGGAAACTTGGTGAACTTGAGCTACTGTGTACTGCGAATTAGCATTCAGCCGGCTCGGCGTCCCCGGGACGCTGAAGCGGCAGAGAGCAGAGAAAGGCCGGCTGGCAGGACCCTTCGGCTGTAAGGAGGCAGAACCGCCGGTGCACCGAAAACTCTGTGCCCCGAGCTTCCTCCGCTATCAAACCACCCCGCAACAGCGGCAGCAGCCACCCAAAACTGTTCGTACACCGAAAGCAAGATTAAACAGAATAGCTTTTATTTATCTACTGCTTTTATATCATTAAAATATTTTTAGTTACATTGTATAAAACACCATCCACTCTGATTATTACCTGCCATATCTGTTGATCTGCTCCTATGCATTCGGCACAGCAATATTAACAATCAAGAAAAAACATCTTATATATTTTATCTGTCAAGATATGTTACACTTTCCATTAACAAAAAAACCACATTATTCTTGTTGAAGAAGCTATGAAGCATCTTTCATGAGCACTTTATTAATAATCATAGTTGTCAAAAAGAATTAGATATGCATAGATGTAGATGCAAAGGAAATATTAGATACACAGAATAAAATATACAGTGGGATTGAGGCACAACTATTTTTTCTTTTTAAAATAAATTTTTACCGAGGTGAAAAAAACCTGAGCTATTAAGCTTACTTAAAAGATGGCTTTGTTGGTTTAATTATACTGTAGTTATTTTATAAATATGTTTCAAAGGAAGCTTGCCATATTGCATGTCAATGAGGACTCTATAAAGAAAAGCTCACAAAAGCTAATGCATACCAAATACCAAATTTTAGTCATTAGCATTCTTATTTATTACAAACTAAAGGAACCTATTAACAGACAAGAATTTCTATTTAGCTAGCATTACAATGTTTGGCCATTAAAATAAAAAGGGCAAAGTATATACGTATTTTTTTTCTGCTTTGGAACTATACGTTCTTTCTGCCTAGAAGCTCTTGGGGAGATTGGCGGTATTTCTGGTGGAGAGATCAGATTCTACAGTGGGGATGGGCCAGAGAGGCCAGGACGACAGTGTTTACTGATCGAACTGAGTGCTATTTATTTGGAAGCAAAAACAGTTCCGGGCTGGGGTTCCGCAGCGTGCAAAGGACTTGGAAGTGACCACACTCTGTCAGGGGCCCTTTGTCTTTAATTTGTGTCATGTGCATATGCAAATTATCAATTGTTTTTCCTCTGGGGGAGGGAGTGGATAGCTTTTGTTTGGATATTAAAATTTCCTTAAATGCTCCCCGGACAGGGAACTTCTCCCAGTGCAGAGTCCCCTAGTAGGAAACCCCACCACGACAGTAAACATGAGGGTATTAATGCTAGAAACAAGCCTGTGTAGATTTGTGCCATTTAAAAACATTTCCCTTTGAGCAAGAGCAGTAATTGTGCTCTCATACCACAGTAAACGAATATATAAATATATTTTTTGAATGCCTGTTTGACAAGGAATAAACTTTTCAACAATTCTTACATTTAGAAACTTGAAAGATCTTTTTCTTCTCAAAATCGAGGGAGTGTTTTTCCCCCCTAATTGGGTAGGGAAACAAGTAAATATTACAGACACTGAAGTGAAACATTTCGAATTATAAGGAAGGGTTATTGTGAATTATGGTAGGTGAGAAATGTGTTTTTAAATGCCCAACAGGAAAAAAAAATAAGTTACATGAACTTGTTCAATTCCGCACATTTACCAAGCGACTCAAGTACAGGCTCTTCAGGCCTGGCGTTCAGCTCAGACACAGTGCATTCTGCCTGCTCTGGGAAGGTTTTGCATTAAAAAGATTGAAAATTTCTAAGAAAGATGCTTCTTTATAAAACCTATATGCAATTAACAGATATTAGAAGGAGGGAATTCTTGATTCAAAACAGAAAAAATCTCTGTCAAAAGTCATTAACAGATCTTGCAAACCCCATGCAAAATTTTAGTTTTCAGTAATAAAAGTCGCTGCGTCATGGTGGTGGTGGTAGGGTGGGGGGGAGGGGGCTAGGTATTCTCTCCCCTGTGATTACCCAGACAGAGCTTAAAGGAGAAGTGTAATGATGTCCACCCTGCAAACTTTTCTACAGGGAAGTAACGAAAGTCAGTGTATTAAGAAAGAAACTGAGGTGCCTCAATGCTGGCAGTTCTAGGAAAAAAACACATGAACCTTATTTTTATCTTATTATATCTGGACGAGATGTCAACCCCCAAGTTTCTCTTAAAGAATATTTGATATAGAGGTGGGGAAAATTGCTTTAAAAGCAGTGTATCAACAACAACAAAAAAAGGTGTCAATTGTCAGTAAAGGCCAGATCTGCATAATTATTTGGATAATTCCACTCTTCTTATTCACCCTAAGTTAACCAGTCTGATTTTCCCTCCACTGCTCAGAGTGCTGATATTATCTTAGATAGGCCGCCCACTTGCCTCTCCCTCTTCTGCATCTTTCCCCTTCATTAAGTGCTGAATACTACCAATAGCCAAGGAGGAGAAGGCTGTTCCCCTTATATTTAAACCAAGGTGGTTTGAATCTCAATGTGAGTGGAAGAACACTCTGTTTCAGTTGCCTTTAACCCAATTTCAAAGAGTGTATTAGGGGAGACAACCTTGGTGATGCAAAGTAAGTAAGATGGTGACTGCTTTCTCAGGGAGCTGGTACTTGCTTGTGTGAGAAACACAGGTCAAGACAGCACAGAAAAATGCTTTTTTAATGGGTATCCTGGCTAGGAACACACAAAAGGGAAGCATAGGAGAAATCTCAGAAGGCTTCCTGGAAGAGGTGGGATTTGAGCTGCACCTTGAAGGTTGAGTATGATTTGAGATGGTGAGGAGAAGGACATATTAACAATATTGGCATCTAGTTCAGGTATAGTGACAGGTCTGACATAAGGTAGGCATTAAAAAAAGTGCTCATTTAAATGAATGAATGAAATTATTAAGGAGCCTAATAATAAATTCCTCTAAACATTTTGCCTTAGGATGGCCTTCCTTCTACATTAACCTGAAGCTCTTACTTCTCTCCCCCTTTGAGGTTGTGTCTTCCCCTCATTCAGGCCAAGAGAGCTCATTCTGAGGTTACTGATGATGTCTAGGGCTGCAAAATGATGCCAGTTGGCATCAGGAAATGAGTGAAGATTCTTACTCAGAGGAGACTTCTCCATGGGTAAATGTTCCCTGTATTGATGTCCTGTTTACATTCTTGCAAGAATGAGGGGATTACTGCAATTCTAGGGAGTTTTGTATTTTTAACAAACCTTCCTCTTATGGTACCAACTTCACATTTTGTTTGAAGCATCCTGGAATGCAAAATGGTGAAAGGGAGCTTGGTAGGTTTTTATATACAGAGCAGAGTCCACTGAAAATGGCCTCTGAATTAGAAACAAGGAAACCTGGCGGTGCTACTAATTAGTGCCTAGAGAAAGTGGCTCACCCAACCCAGCTTTGCTTTTTCTCATCTGAGAAACACAGACAATACTGGCTACCCTCATCTATGTGAAGAGATTTTTGTTTTTGTTCTTTAAAGACAAAACAGTAGGAAGGTAGGTTTTTGCATAGCTCAGACCTCCAGCATTGCAGGATTCTGGTTATATTAATCAATTATGAGCCGCTCTTTTTTTAAAAAAAATCCCCTGGGAACACATGTTTATTACTTTGAGCTTTAAGATACAAATTTTAAAATTACAACCACCAGCAAAATAAGCAATACTGGCACAATGGGAAATTCACCCCCATATTGCCTTTTCTTCGAAATGCATTTTTATGCTTTTGTGGCTCTTTGGGCCAGGATATGCAATCCCCATCAGGATCCAGCAGAGATTTGCTCTTCAGAAAGTGCCTTCGCTGGTAAAGCAGCGCCAGGCTCTATTATGCCCCAAGCAGACATCTCACATCTCCATCCCCCCTCCAGGATCTCTTCTACTTTGTCCTCACCTCCACCTCTGCTCCAGAAATCTGGCTTTCTTCTGCTTCTTCTTTTCTTCCTCTTTAAAACAAACAAAACAGAACAAAACAAAACAAAAACCCCAAGCCACTGTTTCTTTCTAAACTAAGCATGAAATTCAACAAGTTGGGGGCAATTCAATTTCAATAATAAACAGATGTCTTTTGAGTTCCAGACACCCCTTCCACGGGAAGCACCTAATTCAAAAGGAGGAAACACCAAGGACTATGAAAAATTCTGCAAAGAGCCTTCTACCTCCCACTCCCTCTACCCTCTTCCCTCCCGGCCTGCCCCCCTCCCTCCAGTTCATCTGAGGGAAGCTGACTTTCCCAAGAGCCTATTTTTTCCTGGTTGTACAATGTGCTTGGTCCCACCATACACAGGCTAAACATATGGCAGAACAGTGTGAAGAAGGAAGTCTGTCCATTAGCACATTCAGAAACAGAGTCTGGGATGTACACTTCAATAAAGGGCTTCTTGTTGGGGAGCCTGATACTACAGCATCTCTCTAGTGAAAGCTGAACTGACCTCAATTCGTGTGGGCAATGTGGTTGTGTGTGTGGTGTATTTACCAGGCCAGACAAACTCGAGCTACTCTGCAAGTCTCTTGATGTACAGGAGGAAGAAAGTATTGGATGACCTGTGTGTGCGAGGAGGAGGAGCCCCGAGAGATTAGAAAATGAAGAAGGGCTGGAATTGTATTTTAATTAGTCTCGCATTTCCCAGGAGAGCTTTGCTGAGAATATGATCTTCTCTCCTATTTATTTCACGCAGCAAATCTTGGAGACTCACCATGCCGAGGAAGAGGAAAGGACCATCTTGACTCAAGCTGGATTCTGAAGAGAACGTGGCCCTAGCTTCCAGGAAACCTCAAATCACATGTAGCCAAAGCTTTGACCCGGTCACAAAGAATAAAACAGAAGCTGAATCTATTACTCAAAATTTCAAATTAACCAGAGGACACATTGAAGAGCTTTTTCTTGAGTGAGAGACTAAAAACCGGCTCAAGGGTGATATGCTGGGCCTTCTCTTGACATGGCGATGTGAGGGCTGCATCCTCCAATCCTGGAACCCAGGTCACCTCTTCGGCCCCTCCTGGGTCTCACCTCAAAGGAGGGTAGACTAGGAGTCAGGCAGGGGTCTGCAGGATCAGCAAAAGCAGCAGGAGTGGGGGAGCAGGAAGAGCCAGAAAGCACGCCCTGGGGATGCCAATCTGGTACCCAGGGAAGGCACCCACCTGGGATAGAAGGGGTTGGTAAGGCTCTCCTTGAACCACGGCGCCGATAGCCTCAGACAGTCTCCAACCCTTTGTAGCAATCCACAGTGTGCGTCAGTATGGGTGGAAAAGCTCCTTATATCAAGTTTAACAACTTTCTGGTGTAACTTCTGAGAGGACTGATTGCTTATTCATGCAGAAGCAAGACGCCCAGGTTCATTTTGCCCATTTTTGCTACTCTTTGTTGGGTTTGGGAGGCTGTTATGGTAGCTGCAAATGGCTTCTCAAGTGACATTTGCTGACATTCAGTGAAGTACATTTATCAGTATTCGCCAGCTCACCTCTACACATGCAATCCATTTTGTTTTGTTCTTCATAGCAACCTCCTTTCCAACACCCATGCCCTGAAAATGATAAATGGCAAGGTGGCATATTTCTCAAATGTCACTGTGAAAAATCTTTAATGGACTAAGTGTAGCTCTTCACGTTACAACTTGTCAGGTACTGGGAAATTCTAGAGTTTCTTCTTAATCCACAACTCTTTGGAACCACACATCTGCAAGCAGAGACTAATTATAAGCTACAATAGTCAGACCCGGCGAGCAGAAACCAAACAGAAAACATCTGATATCAGCTAATTCTTTTTTATTACTCTCATTCCACTTTTGCTACTTCCTTTCCTACACAGAGGATGTGCCAGGGAGGAGAAATCTGTTACTCTAATTAAGTGGCTGAGAGCTCCCACCAGCCTTCCGTGCAGGCTTGTGACTTCCTTGCACACTTAGCCTTCTCCATACGAGTTTTACTCTTCTCCTCCAAGACTCAAAATCACTGGGACCTCACCCCCCAAAAAAACCCCCAATTCTAAGCCATAAATCCTGGCCCCTAAATATTGTCTGTAATGGGGTAGTTCAGAGGCATCTGAATCAGGCGTAAAGAGCCCTCCCTCCTGTCTCCCTAGCCGCCCCTTTTCAGGGTGCCTGGTGGTCCTCCCAGATGGGTGAGAGTTTCATGTCGCCAGGTAAAACCCCACCGCTGTCCTCTGTTGTCTGCAGGCCTGTCCGCCACCCACATGCTGCTTCTCAGGGGAGTGGCCTACAATCGCTCACTCACCTCCTAACAGGGCTTGCCCGCAAGAGCTCTCCCTTTTCAAATGGTCTCTATTTCCTGGAGTATGCTCAAGGCGAATCAGTTCTTGCCCGCTCACCATCATCAGGGGAGAATTTGCTGATTTGTATGCGTCTGAGATGTGTTCCACAAAGGCACCATCATCAATTTACATTGATTTTTTAGTCAATGTTTGAAGGTCAAAGAGGCTGGGAAATGGGGTGAGCTCAAGCCAAGAAAAAGAACTGGTACTACCCAAAAGGATGCCAGCCAAGTTCACCTTGGGCCAGATGCTAAAGATCTGAGATGTCACTGTTCTCCTCCTGGCCTTTGGAGCCCCACCCAGGCTCTAATCTTGCTGCCTGCTTTACATGTATGTAAACCCCACCCAGCCCCTCACTTCCCTGATCCCCTGTTTTGTTTTTCCCAAACATCATCCTTACATTTATTTCTTCCTTAGACTTGGCTTCCTGTCTCTGGGGTTAAATAACTGTCCCCTCTGGCTCCTAGTCCTTGGGGACTTCTCCAACAAGGACATGTCTTTAGCCACATAAAAGCTCAACAATCTAATAGTCTGACAATATACAGTTTGTAAACGCTACCACTTCTACGGCTTTGTGTATGTTGTGTCTCTGTCCTTAGTTCTTTTCAAAATCTTCTAGTTATGCTAGAACTGGGCTAACAATTTTGCCTTTTCTCACAACTTAGGATAAGGAAGGGAAATTGGTTGTGTCCCAGGAGCCAGGCATGGCAGGGCACAAAGAGTGCAGACACCTGCTAAGTGACTGCCCAGCAAGGGTGGAGGGCAGGGGCGCCGGCAACTCCCTGGGGGTGGCACGCATACCTACCCAGCAGACGCAGGCCCTGGCAGGGCTGGGCTGATCTCTCTTACCAGGCCAAGACCTATCACAGAAAAAGGAAGCTGTGTCAATTGTCCATGCAACTTGAGGAGGGCAGACAATCAAACAAGGTAGATGATGGGGGGAAATGTATTGTAGCTTTGGAATCCACTAAAAAACCAAGTATGGATTGGGAGTGACTTCTGAAGGTAATGGTTATGTATTTATTTGCGTGGATGTTTGGTGTTTTCCCGTAAGCTGTTTTGGATATAGAGGTGGAAATATAGGAGATAGCTACACCCTATTTGCATAATTAGCTATTCAATTGTTCTATTCATTTAAAAAATGCTTGAGTCATTCTTTTTTAAAAAAATGTTTTACATGATCAGTAATTTGTGTCATGATTTGCCTGTGGTGCTTTTGTCACCACATTCTAAGTGGTTACATTTCTAAACACACTGAGAAAAATCTTAAGTTAACTGTATTTAAAAAAATTTAATTTTATTACATTTATTGGGGTGACATGGGTTAATAAAATTATACAGGTTGCAGGTATGCAATTCCATAATACATCATCTGTATATTGGGTTGGGCATTTACCACCCCAAGGTAAGCCTCCTTCCACTACCATTTATTCCCCCTTTACCCTCTTTTACCTCCTCCCCACCCCACCCTTCCCTCTGGTAAGCACCATACTGTTGTCTGTGTCTATGAGTGTTTGCTTGAGCAGTTCTAAAATCAGTAGAGATTCCATTATCTCTCATTTTGATGATTAAAACAACACCCAGGTTGTTCGCTGGACCTCAGATGAAATCTGAGTACTCTGGGATAAGGTATAGTGTGTATGTGTGTGTGTGCACATGTGTGTGAGTGTGTGTCCATGTGGGAGGTGGGCTCTGGAAGGATGAGGAGTGGAGATGAGAGGGCACCTTTCACAACCCAAGAAACTATAAGGGTGCCTGACATACAGTTTTCTCACCCTACAAATGAAACAGCCTTTGTTTTAATCTATAATTACTGTCTACATGTAATAATTAATACGAGGTTGCTTTTTTAGACATTCTCATAAATTCTAGATACTCTTCCTTTTATTTAACCACTTCAGAGCCCAGGTTAGGAAGAGCTCTGCTGAGGCCCCTTTGGCTGGGTATGTTCTCTGAGCGGTGAAGCCGTGTCCTCTACACACGGAGCTAGGTTTGCTGCCTCTTGTCATTTCCAACGGTATCTCCTTTGCTCTCACAGGGGTCAGCCCTCCATATCCAGGGCATCCCTATCCACTCTCTACTGAAGAGAACAGCACAAGCAAAGGCAGGGGGTGCACAGGTGTCCAAAGAAGGTATTTTACAGCCCCTCTCTGCAGTGAAGAGTCCGGGAGGGGCCATATCTATAGGATCAGTAACTTCCATGAAGGTCTTTGTTGATTGCCTGACCAGTCCACAGAGGGTGATAGGATCTGTGGGGGGGGGGGGCACTCACACAGGAGCCTGAGCTGATCATTCCCATCAACATCCAACTTGCTTCAGTAAAATCAAGTGAACCAAATTATCATCATCACAGATTCCTCCCTTGAACTGATGGCCCTCTACTGTTACTGCCCCATTTACCTGCTTCTCTTTGACATAAAATAATCCCCAAAAGCTAAGAATGTTATCCAGTCTCTCTCCTGTCCCCATACCTCCACTAAGAGTGCTCTTCTCAAGGGCGTGCACATGCCAGCCACACAGGCTTTCTGTCTGATTTTGAATAAGACAAACCACCATGCCCCCACCTCAATGCTTGTGCATAGTCTCTTCCCTCTGTCTGGAGTGTTCTGTTACATGTCCAAGTTGGCGCCTTCCAGTTGAATTGTTCAACTGGTGCCTTCTTAGGGAGTCTCTCCCTGAGTAACCCATCCAGGTTGGCTCCTGAAGTCACTCTATCACATCACCCTTTTTTATTGTCTTCACAGCACACCTCCTCTTTGGAAACAATCATCTTTTTTATTTGTTAACTTGTGTAATTTCCACGTCCTTGATCTAGATGCAAGCCCATAGGAGGAGGGACCTCATCTGTCTTTTTCACTGCTATTTCCTTAGCATCTAGAACATTGCCTTGCTCCTAGTAGGTGCACAATAATTATTTGCTATTAAAATTAGCCTTTACAATAGAACTCTGTCTTTTAAATTTTTTATTTATTGATTTTTTTTTTTTTGAGAGAGAGAGACATCGCTTCGTTGTTCCATTTACTTATACATTCATTGGTTGATTTTTGTATGCACCCTGACTGAGGATCAAACCAACAACCTTGACATATTGTGAATATGCTCTAACCAACTGAGCTACCTGGCCAGGGATACAATAGAGCTCTCTAACTCAAGAACATATGAGGTAAGAATCTGTCTGCAGGGATAACTAGAAACCTCTTTAGCCCTCCACCTGGAAGCCCTAGGGAGCATCAGAAAAATACAAATCCTGAAGCCCAACCATAGACTAAATCAGAACATCCAAAGGTGGATCTGGACTTTGTGTGCTGAGCAAGCACCCCAGGCAATTCAAACATGGCCAGCAGGTATGAGCAGTCAGTTGGGCTGGCATATGTGAGCCATTGAACTGAGCATCCCTCACTTGTTCCACAGAGAATCACTGGTTGTGTTTGTGGTACATAGTTCTGTGTGGAACTCAAAGAATGTCCCTATGACAAGTAAGAGAAACCTAGTCAAAGAAGCATCATTAAAACGATGCTGGAGTTTCAGTTGAGGATACACGAGTCTCTCAGGGAGCCAAGTAGCACAAGTTGCCTCAGAGAGGTCCGGGATCAGACGTGGAAGAGGCACCAAGAAGGAGGTGGCCATTCTCTCCCTCACTCTTACCCTCACACACTCTTGCCTCTGTTCACTCATGCCTGTCTGCTGATTGACATTCTCTGATCCTTTGTATGCATGATGCACCAAGGCCTCCACAGTCCCAGGGTTATATTTCCTCACCTGGGGTGACCAGCAGAGTCCTACCGACTTTTCTGCTGGCCTACTCCAAAGTCCCCGGAGGGTGAGTCTGTTTGGCCTATTCTGTCAGAAGTCAACGCAGAGAGGACCGACCCCTTATGTGGGTGGAGATCTAGTCTTAGAAGAGACAGTTGTAGATTCGACATTCTACAACAAATTAGGAACTAATAAATAGCACTGAAGAATGGAGTCTTTAGCTTACATCTTCCATGGAGTGGAGGTGGCAACTCTCATCAGTTGCTACCTCTTGTAAGTGAATGAGTTTGTCAGGGTTTTTTTCCTGAGGAGAGGTCTCAGGGAAGGGGAAATAACTATGAAGGCACTGAGTGCCCAAGGGAGGGTAGAAAGGATGCCATAAAGGTTGAAAAGATTGTGCTATCCTTTCATGGGCTCCGCGATGCATGTAGACAAGAAAGGCAAGGAATTTGGGCAGCTGTTTGTCCTAAGAGCCATTTGAACTTGAGGTTAGAAGAACATAAGCTCCTTGGTGTCTGAATCCATATGGTGTGGTACTTTTAGTTGCTTAGTAAATTCACAGAAGCTAACAGGGTTAAGAATCCAGGAAACCTTTCTGGAAGCCTTTTCCTCACGGTCCTGGGAGATTCCCTTGTTTGTTTGAAAATTCATGGATACTATTTGCCTCCGTCTTCTTCTCATTCCTCGAAGATCATCAGGCTGGGCCTGGGGGGTCAAGGGGGTGGAGGATACTTCATGCAGATGTAGACAACAGGGCTCCACAGGCCTGCAATCAGAAGCTTTGAGGACCAGGACGACAACTTCTCCTCCCCCTCCCCCATCCCTTCTTCTCCTTCTTCCTATTATTATTATTATTATTATTATTTTTTATTTTTTATTTTTTTTGGCTTCACAGGGTCCAGTAATTTAACCTTCCTAACATACTATCCTTACAATTCCCCACCCCCTTTTTCATGAATCAGATCTCAGTTTTACTCTTCCCATTCACTAGCGGAGCTAAGGTTATTGGTCAGGGAATGAAACACCCATACTAGGGGCCTGGTTCTCCCTCAGACAATGTTAGGGCCCATAAAAGCAATGGAAACAATTTCCCAGGGGGTTTGGGCCTGTCAATCCATTGGGTTAGGAATGGGTGAGCCAGGTTGGCCCATGGCTTGGGAGCAAGGCTGTGAGAGTGGGGCTGTCTTCCCCCAAAGGATAAAATGTTTCAAGTCCTAATGGTTGTCCCTCTCCCAAAGCAAGAACCAAGAAGCAGTCCTTCCCCAGTTCTCCATCTTTCCTCAGAGCAAGGAAAAACACTGGCAGAGTAAAGCAGAACTAAGAGACTTTGTTTCTAGTTCTAGCTCATTCATTACATTATGTGTTCACTCAGCAAAGATTAGTTGAGTACCTGCAAGCCCCGGGCTAAACTTGGGGGAAGCTCAGAGAATGAAGCAGACACAGTACCTGCCATGACCACAAGCTTCTTCCCAGGCTTCCGTTTCCTCATCTGTAAAATGAGATGGTTGGACTAGGTCAATGGTTCTCAAATTTTAGCATGTGTCCAAATCACCTGCAGGGCTTGTTAAGAGTTTACTTGGCCTTTACCTCAGAATTCCTGACTCAGCAGGCCTGAGAATTTGTCTCCCTAACAAGCACCCAGGAGATGCTGATGCTGCTGGTCTGGGGATACACC
The DNA here is from genome assembly GCF_021234165.1 of Pteronotus mesoamericanus. NCBI lineage: Eukaryota > Metazoa > Chordata > Mammalia > Chiroptera > Mormoopidae > Pteronotus > Pteronotus mesoamericanus. Next base: position 2,400,256 of record NW_026555001.1, read on the forward strand.
TTGAGAACTAATGGCTTAGGTGGTCTCTCGGGCCCCTTCTAGCTGTGACAGCCTGTATTGCAGATGATTGGTGGTCACTGGAGTGGCCTAAGTAGAAGGGGACTGTGGAAAGCCAAACTGGAAATGAAAAAGTCCTGCATGTTTCCTGAGTTTAGGGGTAAATGGACCAGCGATAAACTTCCACAGAGCCACTAAAGCATTTGCCTTATTTTTTTTTAAAGCGATTAAAAAGTCATTTCCCAACATGAAAGTTCAATCGGATGCTGCAGAAATTATTTCAACTTTTCATAGGGGGAAAAAAGGCTCCACTAAAAAGCTACAAGGGTATTGATGCCTATTAAATATTTGCTTTTCTCTCTAACCCACACTAGACTGAGTAATTTGTATTTGGCAGAAACCAGCTGCAATTACATTAGTCAATCCAAAAGCCCAACTTGCTCATACAAAATGCAAACAAATTAGTTAAAATGGCCTAATTAGTGGACTGTAAAAATACAAACTGAGGCTGGCAGCCTGATGTGTGTTATTCAAGAGCACTGTCTCCACACACAGGGAGGTCTGGTGTAAAGGGGACTATGGGACTCAGCTCCCACCTGATCAAAGGGCTTCTCTTGGGACTCCTGATAGCCAGTGACCCAGCCAAACTTCAGTGGGTCTGCCTGAGGTAAACCCATCCTCTTCTGGCCCTGAGCATGGTCTCTTTTTGGTCAAGTAGGTACAATGGAAGAATGTGGGGTTTGGATCCAGATGAACTTGAACTTGAATCTCAGCCCTAACCAACTCACCAGCTTTGCTTTTGTCAAGTTACTTAATTTCCCTGAGCCTCTAGTTTCCTTTTTTTAGAGGAAAGAATGCATCTTGTACATAAAAATGGTTGTGGGGATTAGCAATTATGTGTGTTGTGATGGCACACAGTAGTTCTTCTGTTATTAGTTTAGGTCTGGATTTCCTTTGCCTTATTTAAAATACCAAAACCAGAATGGTCCGATAAGCCAGGATTCTGAGTCAGATTTGGGGTCCCCATGGGCAGTAGAGATTGGATGAGTCTGAGCTAATGATCCCCCGAGCATTGATCGGAGCCAAGGGTTGTGTTCAGGGTATTGTGATGTGACTCAGACAACATCCCAAGAACTGCAGGCTGCAGTGGTTGTAGACACATGGGTCACAGAATTAGAGAACTAAAACAGACTGAAGATACTGTCTAGCCTGGGGCAATTCAAGCTCTCACTGTGCATCAGAATTTCTTGGGAAACTTATTAAAAATGTTGATCCCCATTCCCAGAGATTCTGTGTTAACCAGACCGGGAGCGGCCCAGGCATGAGAGTGTTTTAATGCCTCTCCAGGTGATTCTGAATGAAGTCAGGGTTAAGAATCATTCCTCTAATCCAAACCTAATGTTTTGTGGAAAAAAACAAAAAAGAAGAAGACATACAACAAAAAATTAAAAAAAAAACACATAAGCAAAACAGTGACAATAACTCAGAGACTCAGAGATATGAATTACCTAAGGTCACACAGAATTAAACTTTCCTAAGTTTTATCTTAAATTGTTGGGTCAGACCATTGGCTCTGATAGCAAGAAGTTTTCAGGACACTAATAGAGAATCAGGGCATTCTAGCAGGTTCCTAAAGGAGTTTAGACTTAGGTGACAACCAGTATCACATTCCAAATCACATTTCAGCTTAGTGATAGCCTCAACATCAGCCAGACTAACACTGGGAGTCCCAGGGAAGTGCTACGCTTTGTTTCAAGATCACACAGCCAATTAGCGTCAGACACAAGACTGAGATACGCAGGGGATGGGTGTTAGACAAATAGAGAGTTCCTGCCAGCTCTGGCCACCAGATTTTGTGAATCATGTCAGAATGGTTCCCATGGACTAGTGAAATTACACACTTATTTACAGAGGACCAGAGAAATAAACTTTTCTGAGTGGAGAGATTTACTATGCAACTCTTAAAAAGAGAATCTAACCCTTTAGAGACTGCACCTCATATGGTTTTGTCTCCAATAGGAGTGGTTCATCCAATTGACTACACTAATTTAGAGTTCTTTTATTTGAGATGAATCCATTCATATATACAGCAACAGGTTGTGCCATTCACCAAGCCACATGCTGAGGACACAAGGGCACAATTTCTGTCTTTGAAAACTTAAAGTTAGTGGGAATCTCAGACAATAAATGGGCAATTTCAATGTGATATTAAAGGGGTTATGATGTAAGAAGTACAAGTAATAACAGCACTTAGAATGACCCAGCCTTGGCAGGAAGCTGTGCAGGAGAGGCATCCTTATAAAGTTAGTGTTGTTGCTGAATCCTAGTGGATCAATCAGTTAGCTAGTCAAGAGGCAGGGACCGAAGAGTTACAAATGGGATTTAATGGGTGCTCTTCTGAGTCCTTCTGCCTCTGTTCTAATGGGCTTCTGCCTGCTCCAGCAGCGTAGGACACCAGGTCCCAAAGAGGTCAGGACACAGGCAGACTCTAAGGGCTCCTCACCCTGAGAGAAAGGGCAAGAAAGTTTGGTTCTACCCCTGCTCCCATCTCCAACTTCAGGTTTCCTCTATAGTCATCCTTGCCATCCCAGTTCCCAGAATCAAATCACGAATTTCAAAAACATGCAATTAGTGTCGTCTATGATTGTGTGGCTTCAATGGTTTTATCGCAATATTTGTACTTTTCTAAGTGTTCTTAGAAGAATTTTGATGTAGTTGTCTCAGATTGTGGTGCAGAGTCAAGCTGAGGTCGGATCCCTGGCTTTGCCTACCTTTGGAAGTCAGATGTTTAGCTCATTAGTTCTTAGCCTTTATTTCCTCATTTCAAATGTCATTTAAGATTAAAAATGTGGAGAGCTGCTTTAGCTACTTTTCCCAACTTTTGAAATGTAGTATTTTATCTTTCAGTATTTTCTAATTTTCTTTAGGGATGGTCTGTTAGTAAAAGAATCATTTTGTCTGAAAATGCTTTGAAGTGCATTTTTTCCAAGTATAGGCTTTTAGGTTACTATTTTCTTTCAACACATAGAAGATATTTTTTCCACTGTCTTCTGGCTTTCATTGTTACTATTGGCTTTCAATTATTGCTATTCCAATGACCATTTCTTTGAAAATATTGTTTTTCACCTCTGGATGTTTTTAAGATTTTTTCTTTGTCTTTTGTGTTCTGTGATTGCAGTGTGATGTGTATGGGGTGTGCATGACCATTGCACTAAACTATACTGGTAAGTATCAGTAGTAGGTTCAGACTGATAGAAAAATCAGACATGAACTTAGATAATTCAGATGAGGATTGCTTATTTAAAAGATACAAAGGGAAGGCAGCACAGTGACAATACACAGGAGAGACAGAAATATAAGCATCTAGACTCCAATTTTCATAAATAGTATATTGTTGTAGATGTCAATTTTCAAGTGAATGAGGGTCACATCAGACTTTCTGAAAAAATACCTTCCATTTACAAGCTCAATTTCATGTACAATCTTAGTGTTATATAATATACAGTATGACCAAAATACAGTACAGTATAATACAGTTTGCTTATGCATGAACACAATCCATATGAATCACTTCCAGCCTGGTCTAAGTCCTGTGAAATGGAACTAGAACAAAAACCAGGGATTCAAACATTTCTGTAAGTTATACTAGGTATGGGGTCTACTCTGCCATATAATTATATCTTTTATTTATCCTTCTTGATATTTTTTTTGGCTCAGAATCTGTGGGAAATGCTTATCTTTTTAAAGATTGCCTCAGCCCTATTCTTCCTCTCCTCTGTAATTGCTAAAATTTAAAAAAAAAAAAGGGGGGGATAAGTGGTAATGGGAAAAATACAATAAAAAATACATTTTAAAAAACAACAGATGGCTTCAAAGGATTAGACATACTGAAAAGAGAGCAAACTAGAATACAGATCTGAAAAAATTATCCAGACTGCAGTTCGGAAAGACAAAAAGAAGGGCGTTGTTAAAGAAATGTTAAGAGACAAGTAGGATTGAGTGAACATGTTTTGCATAGATCTAATCTGCTCAGGCATTTCAGTATCTGAAGTCTCTGTGGGTTCACTTCTGCTATTTGCTGATTCTTGCTCATGGGACTTCGCTTCCTTCGATACTTCGTGATTTGAAAAAGTTTTTTTAATAAAAAAATTGAGAACTTTGGGTTGTGGGTACACAATGCAACATACAGATGACGTAGCATAGAAATGTACAATTTAAACCTATATAATCTTATTAACCAATGTCATCCAAATAAATTTAATTTAAAAAAATTAAATACTTTTGAGACACAACTGACATATAACATTAATTTTAGGTATACATAATATTTAATATGTATATATTGTGAAATGACTACCCCAATAAGTCCAGTTAACATTTATCACCACATGTAGTTGCCATTTTTATTTTCTTGTGATGAGAACTTTTAGAACCTACTCTCTTAGCAACTTGCAAATATGCAGTACTGTTAACTATAGTCACCATGGTATACATTACATACCCAGGACTTATAGCTGGACGTTTGTCCCTTTTGACCACCTTCACCCACTTCTCATACCCCCATGTTCCCCCATGGACAGCCACCCGTCCGTTCTCTGTATTTCTGAGTTCTTATTTGTTTATTTAGATCCCACACACAAGTGAGATCATTTTGTATTTGCTGCTCTCTATCTGACTTATTTCACTTAGCACAATGCCCACGAAGTCCAGCTGTATTGTCACAAATGACAGGATTTCCTGATTCTTTTAATCCATTCATTCACTGAAGGACACTTAGGTTATTTCCTAATACTTTGTGACTTTTGACTGTGAGTTTATATCTTTGAAATTTTATCTATGACAATTCTTTAAGGTTTGGATTAAAGTTTCTTCAGAGAGCAAGCATCTTATTCCCTAGGTGCCCGGGACCACTATTAATTTAGATTTACTTCCTAAAATTTTTAATTTGAGGCTTTTTTGGACCACCCATGGGAGAGCTGGCTTATGGTTATAAATTCTTAAAATAATTATCCCCCTCTGTTTATGGTCAAAGTTGGGTGCATGTGGCTTTCTTTGTAACTCCTGTGGTGGGAATAGAGTGTAGGCTATTTCTCAACCATCTTGATACAGATGGTTCAGTAATTTGGGGTCTTGGTTTCATGCATTGGGGATCTCTACTATATTGCCCTCCGTAGGTAAGCACTAGGTATTTTCTCCTTTCCCCCTTGCCCTGTGAGGCTATGAAAACTAAAACCAAAGTTTACATGATTTGGCAAGTGCCCTCAAGGTCAAAGCCAACTTCAGTGCTCTACTTACATCTCAAGTCTTCACTTTCTTCTAGTTTTTGGACTGAGTATTCCTTAGTTTCTTTCCAGCTCATTAGCATATTAAAATGTTCTTTTATTTTATCCGGAATTTACAGTGGTTTTAATTGTGAAGGCCGATCAGCATGTCTAATTCACTGAATTGTAAGAAACAGGGCCACATACTATCTCTCTGATCCTAGGGAAATAATTGATCTCTCCAAACCTCGTCTTCTCATCTACAAAATCGTCTATTTCCTAGGGCTATTTAAAGATCAATTGAGATGTACCAGAAAGGTCTTTTAAACTAAAAAAGGAAAGCAGTACAGCAATAGGAGAGCATTTCATCAATCTGTGTAAGAACAATTTCTTTTTCATTGGCTATTTATTATAACCCAAGTCTCTATTCAACGAGTATCTATTTATTCAACAATATTTGCTCAGTACCTTCTACATGCCACTCTCCTAGCCTTGGGGGTCACCTGATTCAGTGATCTCCGGAGGGTTTAGAGCCAAGACAAAATTATGGTTTATTTAAAAATTAAAAGAAAAATCCTGTGCTGTTTGGTCATACATCTTCCTTTTTTTCTTCTAAATGGCAGGCATAAGCCTGACATGTCTTTTCTAGCACATCTCTACTTCCTTTGCTGACCAAAAAAGTATTTATTTCTTCAAGAGCTCTTTACAAGCCCTGATATCTTCTGGGAACTTCTCTGAGGGACTGTTTCCTCTTGAGTTACTGTCCACATCCAGGACCAGCCCTAGGAGGGGCTAGGCTGTTAGTCAAGACAGAATTAGAACACCTGGTTTCTCATTCCCCTCTTTACTACTTGGCTGCTTGAACTTGGGAAGTCCCACTCCTCAGGGATAAAGACCACATATCCCTTCCCTTTCAAAAAGGATGCTTATCACAGTAGTGTTGTGAGGGTCAAATGAGGTAATGCATATGAAAATACCATGGATTTCTGGAGACTTTCTACAATGTAAGGGAAAGAAATTACTATTATCCAGTACTAGAAACGATTTATTTTTATAGCATCTCTACACTACCCCACCCTCCGTTACCTCTAATATTATCCCAGTACAATTTTTTTTCTTTTTCTTTTTGCAGGGAACATCCCTTGGAAGCCAGGATCTGGGACTGCTCCAAACTGTATAGTGGTGGGCCTGGCTGCAGGCCCCTGGCTCTGGGGGAGAATCTCATTTCTGCCGCCTCTCTGACGGGTGCAGCACGCGTGTCCTTGCCTCGCCCCAGCTGGGCCGCCTCCCAGGAGAGGAGAGTGAAGAGACCTGCCTCCGCCGTGCCGGGCGCAGAGTGCCAGGACCGGCTGATCTGCAAAGGGCTGAGGTATCAGGGGTCAGTGTCAGGACGTGCTGACTGCAGAGGACACAGTGACAGGCTGAGCTGGGGCAGTAATTAGACAGAGAGAGCTTCCACCAGCAAGCTACAATCAATAGGTCCGCTTACCGAGGGGAAAAAAAGATTAAAGTAAAGCAGATGGTGGAAGATAATAACATCTCTTCCACTTAACTCGCATTTTCGCTCGTCAAAGCACTTTCACCAGCATTTTCTCATTTGGTCCGCGGCATCTCCATGCTCGGACTCCCGGCGGGTGTAGCTGCCCCATTTCACAGGCAGGAGAGCGGAGGCACAGCGAGGGAAGCCAGCCAGCCAGCCTGGCTATAGGAGCTGGGACACACGTTTCCCCTCTTAGTGCTAGCCTCCCTGCCATCAGTGTCTCAGGGAGAACACGAACGTTGATGAATTCCACACATTTTTATCGAGCGCCAGCTATATACCAGTTGCTGCTCTAGGCATGATGAACACAGCAGTGAGCTAAACAGAGTCCTCTTCTCATGGAGATGCCATTTTAATAGGAGAAGACAATACACGAGTAAATGAACAAGGTAATTATAGACAGTAGTACATATAATGATGACAATAAAATAGAATGACATGATAAACAGGAACCAGGGGGCCTCACTGAGCCTGGACAGAGCTCTCTGAGCAGGTGACCTCTAAACTGAGAACTGAATATCAAGAAGTTGCTTGAGGTCAAGAAGAGGCCACATAATGAAGGCAGAGGGAGGAGTAAATGCAAATCAATAGCTAATTAACAGTACTATGGGCCTTGTGGTCTCTCAGGATGGAAGAAGGAGCCCGAGGAGGGGGAAGTTTTTGTGAAGCGTGGAGATGCTGGAAAGTCAGAGCTTTTCTCTGGAGCCCCCTTCGCAGGCTACCTGCCTTTCTTTATTGCGGTCTCAGACTGCCCATCTGTAAAGTAGTGCCAGTACAATGTAGTACAATGGTGCCAGTGTCACCTTCAACTGGGGGCCAACCCCCAGGGACCCTGATTCAATTGTTCTGAGATGTGGCTTAGATGCTGAGATGTTTCAAATCTCCACAAATGATTCTAAGGGACAGCTAAGGTTGAGAACGATGATCTATAGGAGGCTCTTCCCCATGAGTAAAGGGGGAGAACACATATAAGAAGGAGGAAAAAGTATCATTTCTGCCCTGGCTGGCATGGTTCAGTAGATTGAGCACCAGCCTGCGAACCAAAGGGTTGCAGGTTTGATTCCCAGTCAGGACCACATGTCTGGGTTGCGGGCCAGGTCCCTAATGGGAGGTGCTCTAGAGGCAACCATACATTGTTGTTTCTTTCCCTCTCTCTCTCTCTCCCTTCCCCTCCTTAAATAAATAAATAAATAAAATCTTTAAAAGAAAATTATCATTTCCTCCACAGCTTATAGTCATTTCTTCCAAGGCAACCAACCATCCAGTTGGTTGTCACTGATTTGACACTGAAAGCCCTGCCCCGAGGAAACCCCTTAATCCCAGCCACACCAGAAGGCTAGTTGCCCTGCTGCCTCCTATCCCAACCCAAGTTGGCTCAGTTCTTTTGCATAATGGAAGAAAGGAAATTTAGAGCCTCCCACCATGGCGTTCAGAGGTTGAGGGGAGAAGCCTCAAAGGGAAAGATGAGGCATCTTGGAAGACGGCTGGTGCCTGCAATCCCTCCATGATGCCTAAGTTTCATGAAAATCCACCAATTCAAAAATACTTGCTATGAACAACTCTTTCCTTTGGAACACTGAGAAGGTGGCCGAGTTTCACTCTAGAGCTGAAACTGTATTGGATACTGGCAAGTCTCCCAGGCCGAAGTGGCCTTGAGATGATAAAGCCTTGAGCCAAGTATCTGCGCCCATTGTGTGAGAGGGCTTGGCCCTTGGTAGAATTGGTGTGGTTTGGTACCTTTTTTACCTAGATCTTGGAGCAAAATGGCTTGTAGGTGGCATCTGAGTCCCACTGGCATCCATCATACACCAAACCTTTTATTGGACACATTATTTTGCCAGACACTCTGCCTGGAATGAAGGTAGGGGGTATTGGTAGAAAGGGAACCTAAAATTACTGCAGAGAAGGTAGGATTAAGGGGTTTTTTGGGGGTGGGGGTGGGGCTGGGCTGGGGGCAGCTGGTTGGCACTGATGGGGTATCTAGAGAAGGGGAACCAGCTAAGCTAGCTTCACAGAGGGTGGAACCCCGTTTTATATCATATTATAAATGATAAATCATGCCAGCTTGAAAAGTGGCCATTGGCCAGGAATCTGACATAATTAAATGTTCAGAAATCACTTACAAAATGACCTCACAGTCCCCAATCATCCCCGAAGTTGACTGACAAGTGGATGGAAATTAACAATTTCTTTCTCCCCCTCCCCCACAACCCCCGACTTCTACTCTACCTCACCCTTGCCATCCCCAAGGAACCGAATTTGAAAAGTTTCTGATTGGCCTTTGGTGCTCTGATCTTTAGAGGCAAGGAAAACACCTATTAAAAATGTTCGTTCCAGGCGAATGGCTGCTTTCTGCAGCCTCTGGTGCCAGAGGAAGGAACCTAGAATCCCCAGTCCTTGCCCAATCTCAATGGCGAGTAATTAAATTTCTACTAACAGTTTGTTTTATCACCTCAGTTAGCTTGTTGACATATAATAGGTGCTGCTGAGAGGTACAGCTAGTTAATGGTTTTCTTGTACATATTGATATTAGTACCTGGAGTGGGAACGTCTCTTCAGAATATGATTACTATTTTGAAATCTTAAGCACAGGAGGTAAATCCATTTCTATAGATTAAACAAGAAGTTCTGAGAACTTCTATCTTCAGTTCCCATCCAGGCACTAATGCATCTCATTTACTTTGTGCCGTTCCCTGGAGTTATCTGTGTCACACAGACGATGCTTGCATGGTGCGTTAACTATCTATTGAAAAAGGCTCGAAGTGTGCTTGTAACAGTGCCCCGAGCCAGGATGCAAGGTAGGGAGCAGACCGGGAAAAACTCATCATGGTTACATTTCAAGTTGCTTGGGTATTTTAATTCCAAGAGGAAAGAACCCGTGGCAGCTAAAGATGGAGCTATAATTAAACCGAGATGGTGTTCACTATTGCCTCCCAACCAGCTGGGGTTGTTTCTTTTCCCCATCTTTCAACTACATGAAATCAATTATCTCCTCAAACCAGTGGTAAGGATTGCATGCCAACCTCTTACTCCTGAAGTGAATAAATTATTTGGAATTCATTATTGATGTGAACAACTCTTTTGATGGAAAACCCCATCTGATTCTCTGGGGTTGGGCACAGGAAGACACATCCCCTGGCCTGGCGTCTGCTGCAATGCCAAGGGCGATGTCTGCCTCACAAATGCTGGGGCAGGGGAGGAGGGCAGGACAAAGCCAGCTTCTCCTCCAGAGCGGCTGCCCCTTGAAGTGTGTGGCTTTACACGTAGTGACAAATGCGTCCCCACATATCCCAGAGTGACAGCAATGGGGTAAAGTGGGGACAGGTGTCCTGGTCTGAAAATACCTCTAGTATGTGGAGGGTGCCAGCCACCTGGAGCACTGATAGGCACTGCTGTGTACAGGATCTGAAATGGAATTGATGTGATGTCATTTTGCGTCTCTTATAGCCTGATTATCTCTTGCCAAGACTTCACGTCTGATTAGCCCTCTTGGAGGGGACAGCGGACTCTATCAGCCTACTTTCTGACATTCCTGTCAACTTCAGAAATGCTGTGAAGGAACTTAAGATGAGGTGTCACATCTACCTATCAAATTCTTTTGTAAGCCACTCCCGAGTCTGGCACCTCCTTTGGAAAATATTCACCAAGTGGAAGGGGACAAAACTGAAGCTTCGGCTGGCTCCAACCTGGGGGTGCGTTCTGCAGAGGCATCTTCCTGGGTTTGCATCTCCTGGCTAGCTCTAAGTTCTCTCTGTCAGCCACGCTGGTAGGTGCACGACATCGGTGCTAGCAGCTATCCCCGCTCCTTCGCAGTTTGCAGGAAGGGTGAGGCCTGCTGGAGCCGAGCAGGGCTCCTCCTATTGATATCCTTGTCTGAGTGTGGGGAAATCATCCAATACACTGCTGACAAAGTAAATCCTTCCTAGCTGTCGTCTCTCTACATTGTTGGGTAATTTTGCTACTCTCGTTCCAGGGTTCCTGGCAGGGCCTGGACCACACAGGGTTTGCAAGAGGACTGATCCTGCCAAGCTTCCTGGCAAAGGAAGGAGGCTGGCTGTCGTGCCAGTTTCAAGCTCTCAGACCCACGCCTCAATCCCCAGCTGCAATGGCTGTGCCTACAGCAGACCTGTGACCTTCTCCTATCCTGAGGAGAAAAGATGTGTGATAGCAGGGTGCACCTTTAGAGAAGTTAGGATGTCCAAGAAGTACAACATTGGCATTGGCTGGCTCTTCTCCTGGCAAGAGCCTTCTCCAACTCTCCCACTCCCACCCTCTAGGCATTGAGGGGTTCTGAGACCCCATCATTTTACCAGGAACAAGGTCCCAAGCTCATTTATAGTGGCATATTAGGAACACAGTCCATGGCCCTCAAACCTAGAGAAAATCTGATTTTCAAAGAAGAACCGGTAGAGATCAGTGATTAACCCAAGAGGAATGAATGAGTCTCTAACAGTAGATCGCAGGCACTGAACGATCTGACATTTTGGAACCCTGGTGAGATATTTGTCAGGGTCCCTTGGATCATACCCTCTGTACACTGGTGTCTTAATTGGGAAAATGTGGATTATAATAGCAGGCTTACTCATTACTCGTGTCAGAGCTCTGGGATGTGACAACGCTGAGCACAGGCAGGAACTGCCGCATGCGCACAGTCAAGTGCATGACACCACACCACTATTCTCTGTAAGAGACTGTCGTTTCACTCAGTGAGTAAAGTCCAGACCATTGGCGATGGAGATCAAGGCGGAGAATCTGCCAGTTGACCTCACGACTCTAACTCTGTCCCCCTGAATTCCAGGTCAGCCCCAAGGACTGCTTTTGCCCTTTCACGTGCGTCCTCAGTGGGAACAGCATGTTCGCCTTTGTCTTCTTATCAGACAAAGTCAAGTTCCAGGAGACAGAGGCCACCATAGACTTTAAGCAGAAAGGTGTTTAACAGAGGCTGCTTACAGAACCGTTAGAAGGGCTCCAGGAGCCGGTTCTAGCTCGGGTGCAGGAATGCCCTCCAGGACATGACCACGGAACTGACTGTCCAGGGAGCTGCCGCCTCTGCCGCCATCAGGAAGGTAGAGAACCAGGAGGCCAATGCTGGAATCAGTCATCATCATCATCATCATCATCGATGGGTGCACCAGGAAGCGGGGAGCACCCTCTAACACAGCGGTTACTGACATTTTTGGCACCAGGGACCAGTTTTGTGAAAGACAATTTTTCCGCGGACCACGGCAGCGGTGGTCAGGGATTGTTTGGGGATGAGTCAAGTGCATTTACAACAGGCCTGGCCTGGTACTGGTCTGAGGCCCGGAGGTTGGGGACCCCTCCTGCTCTAACACATCTGCCTCTCACAGCCACAGCTGGATGCTGAGAACTGTTGCAGAAAAGCCTACTGTTTCCACGACCGTGCTTGCCAGGAGCGACAGCCAGAGCAAGGAAGGTGCCCACCTCCCCACTTCATCTCCTGAATCTCGGTAGAGCGCATATAATTGGCAGAATGTAATTGACACCCAGAACCCCAGCTGCAAAGAAGAAACTTCTGGTTTTTGGTTCCCCAGCCTCCCCAGTTGGTGATGAAAAGGACAGGAATTAGTGATGCCGAGTGACCGTCACCATATCTTCACGTTCTACCACCTAGCACCGCTGAGACAGGCAGGGGCAGGCCAGAGACATCAGTCAAATTGAAAAGAGGACAAAAGGGGAATAAACGTAACAGGTGTAAGGAATTTAAAAAGCCAACGCAGCTTGCTTGTTCACATTCCTCCTAGTGTCTCAGGAAAACTTTATTCTAGCCCTGAAGATTAGCACCGCCTTGCAGGCAGCTTGCCTCAGCTCCCTACACCTGGCCTCTTGGGCTGTTTTAGGTGACAGGCCTCGCTCCACCCCTCTTCACACAGACTGCATTCTTTTCTGCCCTCAGTGACAAAGAGAGAGAATCCCTTCCCCTCCAACTAGGGCTCATCCCTTTCCCCCTTTTCCCCATATGACAGCTATGCTTCTTTCACTGGTATTGGCACCTAGACAAGACTCATCCTGCCAGGAAACCCGGAGGTGAGCGCATGGAATAGCAGGGCTATATCGGCTAAGACGCTTTGGGTTGCAAGTGAAAAAAACAAGCCAATCAAACTAGTTTCAAAATGACTTGGATTTATTGCTTCATATAAATCCCAGAGAGGGTGGCCCCAGATGCAGTTTGACTAGAGAATCGGCTCTATCATTCTGCATTTCTCTTGGCTTTATCCTTCTCCGTGTGTTGCCAGGCTCTTGGGCTGACTTCCCTTATGACCGCAAGATGGCTCCAGAAACACTGAGGGCAACGTTCTCTTCGTTCACTTCAGGGAAGGTAGCTTCCCAAAATCACCAGGCAAAGGTCTTGAATTATCTTCAAAGCAGTCATTGGGTTTAAACCTGCTGCTCTCTGAACTCTGTTTGCTGTGGATAGAGTCAATCCCACTGAATCGATTTGTCTGCTAAACACTGGGGAGAGGTGGATGGGGCTGGGAATGTAACCCACTGTCCACTTAAAGGGACAGTGGCTGGCTTTCATCTTTCAGGCCTGGGAGCCAAGCTACAAACTAACCACACGTTGAGCCTAAGGTACGAACAACTGGAGACATGTGCGTGTCCATCAGGGGCAGGACTGCCCACCCGGCACTGATGGGCGAGGCTGGCTCTGGGGGGCAGAGTCAGAAGTTGAGCTCACAGGGTTCCTGGACAACATGTCTCCTAGTCACCATCTGCCAGGTTGAACTGCATGTGAATTCAGGACACAGGAAAACAGGTTTCTACTTGTGTGCAGCAGCCCAACATCAAACTTGAGGTTTCTTCCCTTTCCACTCAGGAAGACCTGCAGAGAAGGTCTGTGTTTGGAGAAAGGTTTAATGAAAGTTAAACCTTGGCTGTGCCGCTTAGCAGCTCTGGAACCTTGGCCAAATAACTAGTTTCCTGAGCTCCAGTTTTCTTATCTACACATGGGGAGCACGGCACCTAGCTCAGGATTGTTGTGAGGGATGACCTAGAACAGTGTCTGGCATATTGGCGTTTGTTAACCATCTCTTCCTCCTTTACTCCCAAAGGATAAAGATGGGCATCGACCTGGTAGATATCATTGTCTGGCCGCCTGTAATGCACCAGGTGCCCCCTCCCTCCTCTAAGAAATCCAGGACATCCGCTGTTATTTGGAAGAATATGGACATTGAGCAACAACAGGTCAATACTGCAAACCTATTATGTCTATGCCTAGTACTATTTAAGATGCTGTGAAGGGGTAGAAGAATGGGAAATCAATGTTCTTTGTTTTTAAGGTACTCAACTTGGCTGGCACAATAAGATATATGCCAATGAGGATCCAGGGAATCTGGTCTGTTGGTTTTCTATGATGTTCTGGAATCAATGTCAAGGTTAGAATTGTACTGTCCTATAACTGTGTCAAGGATAGTCACAGTGTGTCCTTTGAATGCTTCCTCCACTCTTGGCAAAAGTGTAAAGTTGGCTAGGATTGACTCCAGGGCTCTAAGGTCACCTGCCCTCAGATCCCAGAGGCCTCTCTCTTGTGCTTTTCCCTCCAGCTTTGTTCCCAGTGAGCTGCTATCTAGGGTCATTATATAGCAGCAAACTCCTGGACTAAGAAGTTAGAAGTCAAATGCTTAAGATAGTCTTTGCCTGTGATATCTGGTTGTTAATGAAAGACAAAAACTCAGGTCCTTGCTGATGACTCTAACTGTACAGACTCTGAGTTGAAAGACACTCATGAGTACATGGCCCTGATCTGGCCAAGGAAATGATGATGAGGATGATGCTGATGTTACTAAAAATAATAGCTGATATATATTAAATATTTGCTATGTGTCAGGCATGCTATGTACTGTATATATGACTCATTCAATTCTAATAACAACCGTATGAGATAGGCACTATTATGGGTGTTGAAATCCAGACAGGAAGAACTTACCCAGGTACACACAGGTAGTAAATGGAGAGCGTGTGTGAACCCAGATCCCAAGATCTTCTGTCCTCTCCTGTCTCTCTCTAAGATATGGTGGGAAATCTGTTGGGGTTTCTGGGGAAAATTTTCCTCCATAACAGAAGAGCAGCACAAGGAGAAAGCCCTTTTGCTTCTTTCCTTCCTTTCCTTGCATGTTCTTGTTTTAAGAAGCAGAGGCAGCCACCTTGTATCCATGAGGCAACAAGCTTGAGGACAAAAGCCAAGAAGTTCAAGACACAGAATGAAGAATGCAAAGAGCCCAGTCCCCTGATGATAGTACTGAATTGCTAAACCAATCCTTGGATCACCCACCTGAACTTATTTTAAATGAACAATGAACATCCTTATCACTAAACTACTGTTGTATCTCCTGTTACTTGAAGCCAAAAGCTTCCTAACTGAGATTTTCCATGTTGCACCTTCAGAAACCTCTCCACCTGGGCAGCCACATACCCCGCATCTTGCCAATAGAAAAATTACAACCCTGTTTGGGCATTAGTTTAACAGTGCCAGTGAAGGTCCATTATTTTAGCAAACTTGACAACAACAATATTATCTAAAGAAGTCAGAGCCGAAAAACAAACTTTTATGGTCATAATCAGTAATAAAATTGTACCTTCCTTAATAAACCTGAACCCAGACCCTGCAATGGACCAACAGACTCCCTGTGGAGGTGAGGATGGTGGGGTGGGGTGGGGTGGGGTGCGCAGCAGGAGCTAAGAGCCTCCCAGAGCACTCTTCTTGGGGACAACCATCAGTATTTTCTCTCAGGTTCTCAGTCATTATCCAAGAGAGCAAGACCAAGAGAGTTCTAAAGAGTCCTCGTAAGCTGTCATGACTTTGAACTTCAGGATACTTATCTGAAGACTCACCCTTTCTTTCTGGTTGAAGTTGGAAATATCTACCTGCTTTACACCCACACTGAGGACAATTATGGATTCAGTATAATTCAGGCAAATCCAACCGAACGTACACAATTCAAGACAGCACAATGCAATCCAACAACAAAAACTAGAGCAGGTTTGTGTGCATCACAAGGAGCTTGTGATGGCTACATATTCCTTATTTCCTGGGTGATTTTTATTACCAGAAGAGTGTTACTGTTCCCATCAACAGTTCTTTCCTCCAAGGTGCCAGGAAGAAGTTGCAGCTAAGGGAAGAAAGGTGAATCCTCTCCCATAGGGCCCTGCCAGGGACTGGTGTCCAGGGTCTTCTCAGCCTGAACATCACCACGCTTTTTGTCTCCTGTTTATAAGCTGATCACTCATCTTTCTGTACAGGTTTAAAAAAAACAACACTTGACTTTTAACAATACAACACATTATTCAATGCCCTTTTTCCCTTTAAGACATTATTCTGGGACAGTCTCATTGCTATTTTTAGGACCATTGATTTCTTTTTTGAATCATTCTGCCTGCGTTATTCATGATGTCCTCAGACAATGCTTTTGGTTTGACTCTTTTATTGACACCTAGCAGAGGCATCCTGCCGATCAGTTAGCAGACTAGGCAGGAGGGATGGAGCTGGGGAGGGAACCTCAGCTCCCGGCCCCTCCTCTTTTTCCCTTGCAGAAATAATCACGATAACAATAACAACACGACTGCCCTGCATTTATACAGACCATTGTACTTTTCAAAGAGTGTGCACCTTTCAATGAACAACACATAATATCTTTGAAAGGATGAGAAAGAACAGTAAACCAGAGGAACAATGTTTGATTGGGATAGGGAGGTAGGTAGCAGTACATGTACCCTGGGCTTTTTTCTTATCAGTTTTGCATTTCTCTGGTGGAAGGGAAGTTTATTCTGTTGATCATTTCACTGACTCCCAGGCCTGGTCCTTGTGGCTATGCCAGTGCTCTGTGCTCCTCGACCCAAGTGGGGACAACTGCCAGCCAACTGTCAACAAAGCTGACAGCCTGGAGTTTCCAAAAAGCACTGTACTCCCAAATAAAGCAATTTCTCTCCTCACTTTCTAAGTCACTTGAATTGCCATCAAATGCAAAATGCTGAAACAAGACTTGATTCTAGGGCCTTCGGAACAAGGTTTCCATTGGAAGGCAGTTGTGGTATATGGGAGAGTGAGCCGGGCTGGGTGCCAGGCCACCTGGGTTCCAGTCTTGGCTCCACTGCTTTCCAGCTGTATGGCAATGGTCAGAGGGAATAGTGATACCTAGTTCTGCTCATAATGAAAACTGACATATATGTATAAAAAGCGCTTGGCAAATTGAAAAGTAACATAAATGCAAGGTTGAAACATGAGGCAGAAGAGAGAGCTTGGGTTTTGTAGGCAGGCCCTCCTGGTTCCGGATCCTAGCATTGCAAGTTACTTAGCTTTTCTGAGCCTTAATTTCCACATTTGTAAAATGAGGCTAATGGAATGGAGGTAAGAAATGTGAGGTACTGAGCTCAGTAGATCATAGTTGCATCCACTGCTACTATTACTAGTGTCTCAAACCATGGTCCAAATTCCCTCCTGTCTCTAGCAGAGGAGAGGAGCACAATACATGCACATCATTAATAATCAATGATTTTTCACATCAGCTCATGCTGGATGCTACAGACCAGATAATACAGGTGCATTAAGCGGTCCATGAGCTGCTGGGAAACTGTTTTGGATAGAGGCCACAATGAGCTACAGCAACAATGATTTAAAAAAAGATGGGGACAGAATTGCAAGTGGAAACAAGAGCCTGGCCTCAGGTAGCTTTCACCTGGTTCTCTACCAGCAGCAATTTAGCAAGAGTTTTTTCAGACTTGACCTTTTTATCTGCTTAGAATTTTGGCAGTCATATTCTAAAGTTAGTCATACCAGGCCGGTTGAACCTTGATGTAAACAATGACATTTACTCTGACTTTTAATTTGCCCTGAGGCTTATGCCACACACAGACCCAGAATTCTGCACATGACAGCATGACACAGAGCACTCTTTTCCTCAGTGCATGCTGGGCACAGTTACTTCCAAGAAAAGTTGGTTGTGGTCTCAGATATGTAGACTATAATAGAAGACAACATGGGAAGTCTTCGAGAGGGTCAGCAGCTCCACTACTAGTGGAATCCAGGGATATTTGCTCTCAGTTAGGAATACAGGCATTGCTTGAATCAAGCACCCCCAAAGATCCATTTCAACATAAATGGTAAGATTAAGATTGAGTATATACCTGAAAAAAATGAGTACTCATGTGACCAAAAAGATATTTAAGACTATGCTCATAGCAAATTTATTCATGATAGCTCCCAAGTTTGAAACTCAGATGTCTATCAACAGTAGAATGGGTAAATAAATTGTATAGCCTCACAGTGGAATATGACATAGCAAGAAAAAAGAAACCGATTAACCCAACAACATATTGTTAAGTGAAAGAAGCCAGAAACACAAGAGTACATACTGCATGTATGATTCCACTTATAGGAAGGTCAAGAACAGGCTAGATGAATCTTTCGCGATAGAGGTCACCTTTCAGCGACAGTGGGGTGCTATGGACTGGGAGGGTGCACGTGGGGACCTTTTGTGGTGCTGAATTATAAATATTGCCTTCCTGAGAAATGATTTGGAAATGTAACACATTTAAAATAGCCCAATGGTCCCTCCAAATGTGTGGCTTCACATTTTAAAAAGAATTTCACTGTGGTCGAGTGAGCATAGACTCTGAGAGAAGCCCGGTATTTGTATTAATTTCCATTCAGCCATCAGCCTGCAGAATTCCATCATATGTAACATTCCTAAACAGAGAGTGGTTGAATGAACAAAGAAATGAATGATTTTTTTCAATTATTTATGACTTTATAACGAAACGAGTCATTCGCTGGCTGACCACGACTTTCTGATTTGATCCATCCCTGAGTCAACCACTATATGAGTGGTTCAAACTCAATAGGCAGTATTCGATCCAAGTCTTCTCAGAAGCTAAGGCGCTGGAGACTCGGAGGCCTAGGGCAGAGATCATTTGAGCATCCAAGGCCCGGTTCTTGACTCTCACTGAACTCACTCTGCTCTTTGGACTTGAGGCCTTTGAACTAAAACATGCCCTTGCAAGATTTCCCGGCTTCCTTGTTTGGACTGGAGAGGAATGAGAAACACAAATCTTACGGTATTTCAGGCTCTTGCCTTCCTGTCCAGTTCCTAAAGGAGGAAGTTCAGAGAGGGGCAAGGGTTCACTCCAGTCCCACCGTTTACAGGCCATCCGGCCGCCCCTGCGCCCTGAGCACGTCTGCCCTGAGAGTGTACTCCCTCCCCTGGCCGCAGCCCCTTCCTCATTGTTCTCTTAATACTAGTCAAGGCCTCATCTACTTATTTATTTACTTACTTGTATTTTTGAAAGCCTTCTTGAAAGCTTTTGTACCCTGGCTTAAAATTTTATTTTATTTTATTTTTTGGGGGGCACAATTATCACCATGATAAAAGTCTGGTAACTATAGTTGATGATATATATTATAGAATTGAAATTTGCTACAAGAGTAGAAATTAAATTCTCCCCCCGCACACACACACATGAAAGTAAATATGTGAGGTGATGGATGGGTTAATTAACACAATGAGGGGAGTCCTTTCACAATGTGTATGTGTCTCATATCATCCCATTATACACTCTATCTTACCATTTTATTTGTCAATTATACCTTGGTAAAGCTGAAAAAAATAATAAACAAACACACCTTGGGCATTTGAGAGGGCCCTGCTATTTTCAAAAGCTTTCTTGTGATCCTTCATTATTATAGGTTACAGCAGGTGTTATTCCCCCCACCCTTACAAAGTGCAAAATAGGGGCTCAGAGAGGTTAACAGAGTTCCCGTGGTCCCACAGCAGTAACGCACATGAGCTGGGGCTGGAACCCGGCCTTTCTCATTTTGAGCCCATTCCACCCTCTCCTTGGCTCCCCTCTGTCGGACTCGGTTTGCAGTCTCTGACCTTTGGGAGACAGAGACTTTCTCTAGCAGTGAGAAGGCCCCGCATCACCAGGGAGGTTGTACTAAGAAGAGGCTTCAGCACCTCACAAGGGCCCACTGTGTCCCCTGGGGCCTTTTCTATATCCCCAGGGCCCAGCTCAGAGCTGACAGAGTGGTCCTCAGTACCAGCGGGCTGAAGTGGGTTAGCCTCGGGTGTTGTCGTCTTAGTACCCCTAAGCTTTGAGCAAATGACAAACCACAGAGCAGGGAGGAGGGATCTGGGGTCCTACTGGCATTCTCTAATAACAACAATTGTGATTGTTATTCCTCATTGAAAGCTGACGATATATCAACAACTTAAAACTTTTACATAGGTTATTTTAGTAACACAATGATGTTGTGAAATGGGTGTTTCCTACCAGTTTCGCAGCTGTGGAAACCAAGGCTTGGAGAAGTGGCTTGCCCACGGTTGCTCAGGCAGTGTGTGCGTGCGCGTATGTGAGGATGGGAATGGGGTGGCGGTCAGGATTCAAACTCAGGCAGCCCAAGTACAGAAACCACGGTCTTGGCCTCCTAGCAGGTCCCTTGACAACCTGTCTAAGGCCAAGGGGATTCTCAGACGGCCTGTGGCTTCTGGCTGCTTTGTTCCCTGGGCTGACAGACACCCAGGTCCCTTACCACGCTTTCCTGCCTGCAGCATTTGCTAACTTTACTTCCATTTCTCCACCCGCCCCACCCTTCTCACTTGCTTATTTTTCTCATCTTTCCTACGTCGCTCATTTTGAAAGAAAATCTCCTGCTATTTCCCACTTTCCCTCCTCTCTGTCCATGGTTTTTGCTTCCATTTCTCCAACTGCTTCTCCTCCTTTCTTTCTCCCCTATGCCTTCCCTCCCCCATCTCTCTTTCGCTTACAGCAATGTTGGCACAACCATGAACTGGAGAGCAAATTGCCTAGAGGGGAGCGTGGGGGTGCGGTGGGCCCAGAGCCATCAGTTCTCTCTCCCACTCAGGATAAGCCAGCCAGCCCAGGAGGTCATCCATTCATATTTACTGGGCACATGATGGCGAGGAGAAGCAGACAAGTACTCAGTACCCACAGTGCATTAGGATGATTAAGAAATTGATAGTGGCACCTGAGCTTGCATGGAAACAAAACTAGCAAAATCTTAAGCAGGACTTACCTGTCTGACACTATTGTAGGCGATATCAATGTCTCAATGTATTTAACATTCACAGTTAGCCTCTGAGGTGGGTACTGTTATTGGTACAGGTGAGGAAACTGTGGCATAAAGAAGTTAAATGATTTGTTCAAGGTCACAAAGCTAGTAAGTGGCATGGTCAGAATTTAAACCCTGATGGTGCCCCGGAGCCTGTGCTCTTAAGCCCTAGGCTATGTTGCTGAGATGTCAGGGCAGACTGTCTTGAAGAGGTGACAATGAGGCGAGGTCAAAGGAGAAACAGCTGTGTGGGCTTCTTAACAAAACGCCATAGGTGGAGTGGCTAAGAAACAACAGAAATTTATTTCTCACAGTCTCAGAGGCTATGAGGTCCAAGATGGAAGTGCCAGAAGATTCGGTGTCTGGTGAGGTCCCACTTCTTGGTACAGAAGTGGTTATTTTCTCGCTGTGACCTCACAGGATGGAAGGGGCAGGGACTCTCTGGGGGCTCTTTTATCAGGGCACCAACCCCATTCATGAGGGCTCCAGCCTCAGGACCTAATCCTCTCCCAAAGGTCCCGCCGCCAGATACCATCACATTGGGGATTAGGTTTCAGCACATGAATTCTGGGGAGACAAAAACCTTGTGTCCATAGCAAGCTGGATTATCAAATAAGCAAGAAAATGGTGCTCTTTCCTCATGCCCAGGTTCATGGCAGACATCACTAACTGGTTATAACTCCCTTCTTTTCTCAGAGAGGGAATCAACTTTCGATTCCCCAAAACACTGTTCTAAGAAGCCCCTCCTGGTTGGTCGGAATGAGTCCAAGCTGAAATCTGTTGGCCACGCCAGGTTTTGCTAATGTTAAACTCTCAGGCTCCCTACAGCTGCTTTGATGTAGTTTTGAAGCACCTTCTCTGTGTCAGTGGCCATTGTTTAAGCACTTACTGTATAAATAGTTTGGTTTTCCCCACATGGTGGCTACTTGAGCTTCCTAGACTGGGTCTTCATTCTCTGGGACGAGAGTGACAGGGAAGGGCAGGGAAGTCAAAGTTCTGAGCTTCAAGGGGAGCTGTCCAGGAAACGAAAATCACCCGTGGACCTTGCAGCAAGCAGAGAAATCACCTGCGATTCATCCCCTGCAGAATGCTTCATGGTGAGAGCAACTCAGGTTCTGTCCTGGGGTCTCCGAGTCTTCACTGACTCACAGCCAAATAGAAATTATACTGAAAATGGCAGTCGTGGCTGGTCCTACCATCAGCTTCCGAGCAGAGAATTCAACACATCTGCTCCAGTGCTGACCTCCACCAGCCGCCCCTCCGTGCAGTCCCGCCCTGACCAGATGTTCATCAGCAGAGCCCCGCTCCCTGTGAAAACCAGAGCAGAGGGTAATATATGCTGGGGAGGGCGGGGGCTGCAGCCGCCCAGGCTGGCCCCTAGAATCTCTAACACCTTAGCCTGCTCCTCCGTCTTACTTAAGTCCTGCCCATTGTTTCAAGCACTCACATTAAATACTGTCTTTTAAAAATACATACATATATACATTTAATGTGGTTGTACTTGTATGAATGAATAGAGCAGTATGATATAAGTGATATTTAGTAACCGATAATTACTGTGTGTTAGCCATCTGCTATTCCTGAGGGTTTCACCAAACCCTTCCATAAAAGCAAAATGATACTCTGCAGCCAAATTATATAACATTAACAGAATATTTTATATGCGAAATGCTGTATTTCTTTACTTTTCATTCAACTAAAAATGTACACAGTCAGTAACAAGCCATTTCAGATGCATATTTATCCAAAACATTTCATAGGCAAAAAAAGTCAAGTGAGAAAAATAACAGTTCAGCCACATGAGGGCTAGGAAAAACACATTAGAAAAGGGATCCTCATTACAATAATAAACGAGGGCCCAATTAAGGCTGCCACATGCAGGGCAGGTCCATAGTTGGCAGGAAAAGCCGGTGCTCAGGAGGTTTTGCCCTTGACTTTGAGGGCGTCCCCAGCACCCTGACCAGCATTCCCAGACTGGGGCTGCCTCAGCTGCGGCAGAGAAACATCAACAACAGCAGCCACTTTTCAGCCTCACAATTTGGAAAGCACTTTTTTGGTGTAAGTAGATACGGCTTCCAGGCTTGCTCAGGTCTCCCTCTCATGGTTCCATCACCCTCGCTGTCCTGGCACTTCCAGTGGGCAAATGTAGAGAGACTCTGAGTCACACGAGATGTCCACGAGAAGACTCATCTCAATACCCATGAAGCTGGGCTCTGAGCCCCCTGGAGGGGGAGAGACACAGCACTCCTGGTTAGTGGCATTTGCCATGTAAGTGTGATGTGTGGAGCCTTGGGTGGGAGGGAAGGGAAGAGCTTTCGCCTGGTTCCTGCAGAGGCATGAAAGGGTAGTGTAATGCTCAGACAGCACTTACCTTCTCTAAGCCTCAGTTTTACTCATCTGTAAAATGGGATCATAACACTAACCTGTACGGCCATTTGAGAATTCAATGAGATTATACGTGCTAAGCAGAGTGTCTGGCCCATTAAGAGTCACTCAATCAATACTTGTTATTATTAAGCTGGTGATCTGGTTAAGTCAATAAAATATAACCCCGTGAAATAGGAGGAAATAATCATGGAACAACATGGGAGTGAGTGCAAAACACTCAAGAGAAGACTCAATTTGAGGTGTTGAAAGGTGAGCAGAGGGAGGTGAGCAAAGGGCAAGTGGGGCTGAGCAGTGAAGGCTGCCTGGAAGAGGCACATTTCACCTAAGACCTCCTCTGTTTTGGACCTTAGAGAAAGGCAGGTCAGTTGCTGTCCCAGGCAAGGCAGACAGTCCTTAGGCCTCGTGCTTACCTGGAGAGCTCCAGCCCTCAGGTCAACTGTGGGGTCTATTTATGGTAACTTGGGCCCAATAGAATAGGCTTTCTTCCAGGGTGGATAATTGAGAGGGACACGGAATTCACAGAGGCATTTAATGTCCCTGTGTCAGCATTAATTCTCAGGATTGCTCTGTCCTTACTTGCAAGAGCTTCCAGTGTTTACCTCCTGACTTCTTAAAGGGGCCAGGACCACGAACATTAAAGAACCTCCCATATAATAGAAAGTCTCTTTTTAATACTGTTACATGGCTATTTCCCCTCTCCCATACATATTCACACAGAGAGGGAAAAGCGTATGGGAGAGGGGAAATGAGGGAAGGGGATATGTGAAGAGGAGAGGCAGAGGTGATCAATGGCAAGGCAAGGAAAGCAGTGGGCAGCATTTCTGGCCAGAGCCTCAGCTGCTGCCCTGCTGCCGGAGAAAGCCAGCAGCTGTGCGGCAGGACTGTGCCCACCGGGTGGGGCCCCATGCTGATACAGCTGCTTCCTACCTTCCACCTTTTTACCTGGGAATCCAGTTCCTTAGAGCTGTTGGATCCAAATACCCACATCTGTCTGCCCCGGTATCCAGCCAGCCTGGGTTTGGTGACGACTCACCAACCCGAGGCTCTGATTCAAGGGCAAAGATCCATTTGGTTGGTCCGGCAAGGGCAGTACAAGGGGGTCTTAATCTCTGTAATTTGACATGTGGTTGAAAAGTTTCAGTTTATAGTCAGTGTTAAACTCCAATCATATTTATAAATATAGCAACTATTTAAAGAAGCCCTGCTTTTCAGAATGAATAATTCATGTTAGTTCATCTAGTTCAGGTAGTTGACATTTAGATTTTGTTCAAGTGGGAAACCTGTGTGTTGCGTACCTTGTGAACATGGTCAATTAAAATGAGAGCTAGACAAAAGCCTGTGCCATGGATTTCACGGTAAATGCTGGAGCCATGTGGATCCAAACAGGCAGCCTCGGGATTTGCTGCGCATTTTCTACATGCTCACCCAGTGCAGGAAGTCATGGGGAATACAAAAGAAAACGTCTTATACCTAGACAGTTTCCTCATCTACAAAATGAGGGGTTGGATAAAATAACATTTACCATGACTTCTAGCACTAGAGGTTTATAATTCTGTGGTGTGATCTAGGCCCTCATGGGCCTGAGAAACTTGCTGGAGAGAAGGACAACCTTTACCTTCCAGTGGAATAACAATGTTGCAATGACTTGAGGGCAGGGGGGAAGCGGTCATGGGGTTGGATATCCAAAACTCTTGTTGAGTCTGTGGGACATGGCAGGCCCTTCGACAACGGAGGAAACTCTCCAGAGGACCAGTAGAGAGCTGAGTCAAGGTGAAGAAGACAGCTTGGTAACAGTAGGGGGCGGAGAGGGTACCTGTCTTACAGGGGTGTTGGGAGATTAAATGTAAGGAGTCTAACATAGTGCCTGGTGCACAGCAAGCACTTAGGACATGTCCAAAGACAGCTCTACTGAGTGACTGCCACATTGGATGAACTTCTGCTTAAACTGCTTGGGTGTAACCAGGAGAAGGGAATGTCAGAGGAGCTGCTGGAGAGGGACCCACAGGCTGCACTGAAAGCTGAGTGTCTCTCAAAGGCAGAGAAGGGGGTGGGTCTGGCACCAAGATCCATGTCTACTCAGTTTTTGTTTTTTTTAACAGCAACAAAAACAAAAATGCTTGTTAGGCCCATGTAAAGAGCAGCCCTGAGACCTTGGAGAGCTCTTTAGACAAAATTTGAATTAAATTGATTTCTTGGCATGATCAAGGATAATTTTACTTTAAAAAAATATTACACAAATTTTTTTGTTTTTATTATTAACTAAGGCACAACATTGTTTATTGAACTGTGTATGCCCTTCATGCTGTTCTCAAAAGATCAGTGGGTTGAGCAAACACTGGATTCTTGAGGATGTCCCCAAACTAAAATGCCAAGAACTTGCCTGGCCTTCTGTGATCCGCTTTCACGATGTTCTGTGACTCTAGAGAGATCCCCAGCCAAGGATATTCACAATGATATCTCTCTTCTTTGAGTTCCAATTAATATTATTAATTGTAGCTATCATTTATTGACACTTTATTATAATCCAGGTACATATATCAATTATTGAATCAGATTATAAAATTCCTTACATTGATCCTATGAGATAGGCTTATTTTTATTATCCATTTTATAAGTCACTTGCCCAGAGTCACACAGCAGGCAAGTGGCAGGACTAAGACTTAAATCCAGGTCTTTCTGATTCTGATTCTGAATAACTATACTCTCCTGCTTCTTAAACAGCGAGGCTATGGGGGAATCGGGGATAAAAAGGGTACGCGAGGCTGATGGATGAAATAAAAATGGAAGTGCTGTCAGTGCCGCCTTGGAAAAGATAAAGGAAGGCCACGGGAGCAAACAGGGCTATAGAAGCGCACTCTGTGGGCACGAGGGCAGGCGGCACAATGGTCTGAAGAGCTGGTGCCATGTGTTTGGGCAAGACGTGTACCATGAACAAAACCCACACCCCTCAGTCCCGGATATTTAGGGGCCACATGAGGGTGGGAAATGCCTAAACATAGGGCCCTCTCACCTGCGTTGTTTCAAGCATCCAGATTCATCGGGAGGAGGATGGAGAACCCTCATCCTGCAGCAGATGGGAGGCAGCTGCCCATGCCTGGGGGGTCATAGCATGGAAAAGCGCTGGACATTTGGAAGGAGGACATAGAAAATAAAACCCCTCTTAAGTGTGCATTATCTGCAACAAAGCGCAGCACGTTTACAAGTATATTATGGAAACGGTGGGAGAGGGAAATCACCAGCCTTGTTCGTGAACAAGGAAATTGGAAATGGAAATTGGAATCTCCCAGGACAAGGCTGATTATTATTAATTTGAGCTGTATAAAATGTTATTGATAGTGCCTTTGTTACTATCATCATCCTGCTTTAGCTTGGTGAGCCCACAAATATTCAAAAGGCTTCCAAGGGTTCATTCTCAACCTCCTTGCCCCGACCCTATTTTTTCCTATAACATCTTAAATTTCTGAAACGCCACTCCTCCTGTATCGGCGGTTTTCTTCATACCTGGAGAGAGCCTACTGCATACGTGATGTGCTCCTGGCGACAGAAACTATGCTTTCCCATTGTGGGATCCATACAAGGCTAAGTCTGGAATGGACAAACAGTACGCGTGCAATAAATACCTGCTGTGTGATGAACACGTCTCAGTTTTGCCTCCCCTGGTTGAGTGACAATTTAGAGACTCGCATTGGAAGATGACAGGAGAAGGCAGTTGGGCCCCAGCTTCTGCCAGGATGGGGCTCTCAGCAAAGGCCTGTCGCTCTCAGCAAAGGCCTGTCCTGGTGTGGGGTGGCAGGGTGTGTGTCGGGGGGGGGGGGGGCGGGCAGGGGTTGCGTCTGCAGCCTGGGAAAGAGCCTGCCAGGGTTTGCCTGAAATTTCTGCATTTTCCCTGGGGAGGCCTGAGCTGTAGGTAGACGGAGGTGGGGGTGGGGGTAGCGCACCACAGCCAAGACAATGAAAATAAAGAGCAAGCTTGCACGGCCCAGACCAAGCTGACCCCCTGTGAGATACAGAGCTGGCTCAGGGCCTGCCTGGGGACAATTCACTTGGTGTGGACCCCAAACTTGGAGAAAAATTGAAGAGCAGAACAATTTCCCATTCATGAAGAAAATAAGGAAGCTGAGTATCTTTTCAATGAGTCAGCTGTAGGCAAAGGGATTTATTTATAATTTGGGAGAAAAGAACTTACTATGGCTGAATGTAAAAAGTATTTTTTTTTTGATAAGTTAAAGAGATTAAGAAAAATCAGGCCGATTTTGACAGAGAATGGTGTGTAAACGAGAGGTGTTATCAGTGAGAATCTGGCACCAGCTCCATTTTGTTATGGTGAAAAATATCAGTATTATTTACTAAGAAGATTAGGGTTGAATTGGAAGAGAGGCTGGTTGTTGTGTGCAGATGGAGATAAGATAAGGATTTTACCTTCTCTGCAGAGCCAAATGCAGTGCACACAGTGCTGTTATCTCGGGGCTGGCAAGCAGGGGGATATTAAGATGTACGTTGTAATTACCAGTGGCAGGAGCAAATTTCATAGCGACTATTTTAAACCCTAATAAAACGTCGGCCTTTAATTATACAGCTTTGAAATATTTTTCTCAGTTAATTGCAACGGGGGAAAATAAAATCAACCTCATATTTGAAACTGATTCTCACAGGGAAAGCCCTCGGCCCGGGGCTCCCACTGCCTCAGCGCCACGCTGCCTTGGTTCTGGGTTTCCAGGTTCCACCGACCCCCCTCCCTCGCAAGGCTGCCTGTCCCCAGCCTTGAATAGGGAGACAGAATAAGTAAGGGTGAAGTCTTTCCATGTAGCGTTCGATGCCCCAGGAAGCCACTGTTCATTCCTCCTGAGAACAAAGTCTGATTTCTAGAAGCTGGAGGCAGATGGGGTACAGGAGAGAAGAAAGAAGGGTTCGAACAAGCAGCGAGGGGCTTCTACTCTGCAGAGGCGCGGCCACCAAGCAGCCTCCAGTCTAGGCAACCTCGGACCCCGCCCCTCCCCACCGGTCACACCGAGGCTGTGGTCCGTCTTGGTCCACTCCGCTCCTTCTTTTAGGTTCAGAGATCGTAGTCTCATTAACTCCTCCCTCTCCTTTGCCCTCCACTAGTAAAAATACTAATATTACTAGCAGTTGTTATGGCTCCTATATTCCGGGCACTGCGCTTAGCATTTTTTATGCCATGTAAACTCCCCAGCAGAAGGCAGGTACTTACATTTGTGTTTACATTTTAGTACTGTGACTGCGGTCCAGAGTAAAGAAACTCATCCAGGATTACACCCAGGGTGGCCTTCCAGGTCCCCCTGACTCCAGAACCCTGCTCTTCATCACCAAAGGTAAACTCACCTCTCCATCGGCCCTCTCCTTAGCCTTGGCTCATCAACTCCTGCCTATGTCTGTCCTCAGTTACCTGGACGCCCTGCTCAGGAATTTCAAGGCCCCCTCACTGCCTTCAGGGTGACAGTCAAATGTCACAGCTGCCCGCAGACCCTCTACCTTCTCGTCTCAATGACCTTCCTCCCTTATCACCTCCTTTTCATCACAGGAACCTTCTAGTCCCCGAAAGGTTGACCTTCTGTTTACTGGCCGCTAAGAGGAACCACGCCCACTCGTCTTCCCGCACCTGGAACTTCCTCGCAGCTTCTCCCCACCCCCCTGTTCTTAAAATCCAGCCCAGGCTGCAGCGTTTCTGGAACGCGGACCCCTGCCTGCCCCGCCCCCGGCAAGCGCCCCCTGCTCTCCCAGCGCGCCCACGCTCTGCCCTGCTGCCCTTTCAGTCTTGCCTCCTCAGCGTAAGGGGGACCAGAAGCTCCAGAGAGCCAGACGGGGGCTCTGCTTTGCGCCTGCTGTTTGTATCCCCAGTCACACACGCACTGTTTCCTGATGAGTAGTAATTGGTCACTTACCCTTTAGCATGTACGGGTTCTGTTTTAGCCAGCGGATGGGAAGCTTACTGATGGCAGGAACTATACGTGAATTCCTTTCACAGCCCCAGACCAGACTTGCCACAGGAGCCCTTGGTGGGAAAGGGACTAGTTTTGTATCTCACTCCCGTGAGGTGGGAAAACTTGTGGGCAAGAGGCCAAGAGATGGCACCATCTTAACTAGATGTGTCACCTTCCATCCCACAACCCCTCCTATGTGAAATAGGTCCAGTAACACCCACCCTATAGAGTATGGGTGTTGGGCTCCCATGACTACATTTGAGGAGAAAGACTTGGTCAGAAAGTGCACAAACATGGCATCTTGGAAATCACTACCTCCTTCTCCCATGGGCTGTTGGACTCTTTAAAGTCCATTTTGTTGGCTAGCATCCCTACCCCCAACAAAAACCTGTTACCCTCTACCACTGGCCCTGGGTCCTGGCCACACACCATGCTGTGGGTAGGTGAGAGGGTGCCACCCCAGGGAACCATGGTGTGGGCTCTGGAGGAGTTGGGGGGCCTCCCAGAATCTCCCCTGGGGCTGGGGTGAGGCTGAGGAGTGTGGTGCGGAGGCCCTTCCTCTGGAGGAAAGAGAGCCAATCAGATATTCGGCTGTTGGGACCATTTCTCATCCAGGCCTTGGGGGGGAGGCAGGCCCCTCCACCCAGAAAGGGCACTGACCTTACAATGTAGGGAAGATTTATCACAGCCACCGAAGGGACCCATTAGTGTGCCTTTGGCTGCCCAACTGTTATTTACAGGAGAAAGTCGCCTTCGACAACCGGACGTTCTGTACTCCCATGGTCCCTCTCACGGAACTCCCTGACATGCTCCTAGAGCCAGGCGCAGAAGAAATTTTAATAAAGCTGTTTCTCCATTAAATTATACCTTAAATTCCCAGAATTAATCTATTTAATTTCTTATAGTACTTCTCTGTGCCTCATAGCTTCAACCTCCCTGTCAGAGACTCAGTGATCTGAAAATAGATCCTTAAATATATACCAGGAGGCCCGCCCCAAGGTTTGGGAAGACTCTTCCCTGCAGAAAGGAAGAATTCATTGGTCTGCCCATCAACGGTTGTCACCATCAATAGTAACATTTATCAAGTCTTGACTTTACCCATTCATAAGTTTCAATTTTTATTATTGATAACAATAGCTAACACCAATGGAAAATGTTTTATATGCAAGACATTGGGCTCTTTACACGTGGCTTCATTTCATCCTTATAAAACCCAGTAAGGTGGATACTGTTATTAACCCCATTTTAATGATGAGAAAACAGAGGCCTAGGAAAGTTAAGTAACTGACAGCAGAACACTAAATCCAGTCTCATTCTAAAACCTATCATTCTAAAGCTGTGCTCTTAACCACTGTGTCGACCAGTGCCATGTGAGGCCAGCCTACATTATTTAAGTGTGTGTCCACAACAAGGGGTGTTTGAATATGTATATTTGGTTCACAGTCATACCTGCGTGAGTATATCTGTAGCGACCCCGTGGGTCCTACTCTTGTTGGTCCCAGTCCTCTTGACAGCGATGCCCAGAGCTTTGTGATTCCCTGGCTTTGGGAAATCGGGGTCCATTCAGCCACAGTGCCTGGAAGCAGACTTTAGCCAAATAGCAGGAGCCAAATAGCGTGTGCTCTTGGTCACAGAGCTCGGAGATTGACTTCTGAGCAAGCGTCTGTCGTGGCGGCTGCAGCTGGCCCTGGGGGTGCAGGCTTTGTGGGAGCGGCTGGTGTTGGGGCTCTCACTGCTTCAGAAATGATTAATACTCCGGTACTATCTTGATAGCTTTAGGAGACACCCCTCCGTGGACTGGGATGCTACTGGTTGATATAAAATGATATATTTTTTTCAATCTATTTCACGGTGGCAGTAATTCAGACAAGGAAATGTCTTTGCCTTCTACTGGAGCTTTATGCTGCTTAGAAAGAAAAAAACCCCCACAGAAAATGAAGAGTTTTTCAGAGAACTTAATACATGGGTAACTGGAAGGTTAGAAAATGAAACACTTTCTAAATTTCTGATATTGAACAAATGGTTTCTTTCCCTCTCTCCTGAACAATGATTATCTGCCCTTTTCCAAAGCTAGGCAGCCCAGGGGAAGAACGGGGAGAGAGAACACAGCCAGCGGAAGGTCTGGAAAGGGTACTGTGCTTTCCTGATTCTTCACCCAGGGGCAGTTCTATTTATTGGTCTCCTGCTCCAAAGGGACAAAATACGTTATTCTTAAGCCCTAGACAAAACTGATTTTCAGATTGCCTTATATCGTTGTTCTTCCCACATTTACAATGTTCTTGAGTTGCTTTGTCCCTGGCTAGCGCGTACTGTGACCAAAGCAGCTCTTTAAAAACCCTGCTGCTGCCGTGGCCTCCCTCCATGCCATTTGCCTTCCCTTGATTGCACACAACAACCAAGGTCATAGTAGTATTTTAAGACACCCTCAAAACTTCTGATTTTTGCAGCAAAGTCTGATATAAATGGCCTGCAAGTAGCCAGTAGCTAATAGATAGACGGGTCTGAGACTTTGAGGGCATTTGGTGACAGGGAAATGGTGATCAGAGAACTAAGCTTGAGCACTTACTGTAAACCCCTATAAAACATCGTTTTTATCAAAGTTATACAGATACATAGTTCAAAAGTAAAAAATGTAACTCTAGAAGGCTTACTCCCAACTCCCTTTTCACATTCCCCAGCGGCCACAATTGCAAATCTTCTAGGAGCTTCTATGATTTAGTTCCACTTAGCTAACATGTTTATGCTGTTATTTCTATATTTTCCAACTTTAGGGACTGTCCACTAACTTCTCATTAAGGAAGGTGAGGTTTGGGCTGCCTTCTACCCCGTCTCGCCCCTCCCTAGCCCGCACTCACGTTTGTTCTCTCCCCACTAACGCTTTCTCTGCCCCTGTGCTCACAACATAGTTATTACAACTTTTGATAAGGTCAGTGTTGAGTGTTTACATTACTATGATTATGCAAATAATTATTTACCGTGAGCTACAGATATTCTATGGTTATATTTCCTTTCTTTTATTACTTTCCTTGTTTTGGATAGAGTTAATAATTCTCTCTCTTTTCCTTAGTTTGCTTATACTTATCACCAATTCATCCCTAAATGTGGTAAATCTTCTCTTGATATGTTTGAAATATTAGGAATGTTATCAGTTTTATTTTTTTCCTTGGAGACTGCCATCTCTTAGTCCTCTGTTCTCCCAGGTCAGTGTGGTCTGGGCACTCCCGAGGTTACTGGGCAGCTATTGCTTTGGGTTCTGTCTTATGATTATCCCAGTGATTCCCTCAGCTTTTCCTTTGTATTAGAGTCCCTATTTCTGGCATCCAAGATCGAAGCCTGATTGATAGTTTGGTTAGGCATAGAATTCTACGGTAGAAATAATTTCTCTTCAGCTATTTAAAGCATTTCTCTACTTCTTGGGATGGCACACTGATTCTGAAAATACTAAACCAGAAAAAAATGGTATCAGTGATTATCAGAATAGTAACATGCTGCTAGAGTTTAAGAACTGAAAAAAAGTCGAAAGGTAGGAGATCACCCTGTATTGATTATGATAATAGGAATGGTAGCATTAACTTGCCTTCTTCAAACTTGCCCTTCCTTGCTTAATGATCTCCAATGTCTCTCCCATTCCTCTGTCCATAGGATCCAGTTCAGTCTTCTCTAAAAAACTGTCTAGTCTCGTACTCACCGAATTCCTTCCTAGCATGCCTACCATAGTCCAGTCCAGATAAGCTATTCTCCTTACTATCCTCCTTATCACCCAGGAATTCTCTTCCCTGAAAGTCTCCTTCTTAAAACAAATGCTACACATTTCCAAGACCTATTTCAAAGCCCATTTTCTTCATGAGATCTGGTTACAATGATGTGCCATATACTATAAATCGGCTTAATCAACCTTCCCTTCATGCCCTTTGTATTTGGAGAGATTGAAAAGATGAAAACTAAATTTATTAAATTTTCTTATAGCTTGGTTCTAGATTTGAATTTTGTCCTGCCTAACTGGATACACTCACACAAGAGCTGGAATTGACTTGAATTGATTTGGAATTTGGAATTGAATTATTCACCATAGTGTCTGAAGAAGTACATGGATGAGACCAAAAGAAAAGAAAGTTTCCCTCCACGCTGATCCTTAAGGGATCAGTTTGTCACCCTCAAGGGGGACTGCTCAGGTAAACCAGGGTCTGCCTCCTTCAGTCATTAGTCACTCAATGCATGTTTGCTGAATGAAGAAAGAATTAATGATTGCTAGAAAGCTACTAGAGATTTCAAGGACTGAGGTACTCATTAACCCTCATATGTGCACCACTCCTGCAAAAAAAAAAAAAAAAAAAAAGAAAAGAAAAGAAAAGGAGAAAGAAAAGTAGGAGAAAGAAAAGGAAAGGATATTTCAGTAAACAGATCCGGTCTTGGGGAGTTCAGAGTCAACATCTAGAGTGGTGGCTAAGGGGTTGATGACAGACATAGGGGGTGGGTGGCTCATTAACCCTACACACCCCCTCCACAGAGTGCCTTGTCCAGTTCTTCCTGGCTGGAGGCATTTTTGTTTGTTCCTTTTGGAAGCAAGTTTCTTTGCCCTCTAACTTCCCTCATTTCATCTGGTGTCCAGTTCATTTCCCACTTGCAAGTATCACGGGAATATCACTCTATAACAACAACGCTTGTGTATTCTCTCAAATTGAGCTGTGTGAAGTCCCTTATTGTTCCCCAGGGAACTCATGCATATCTGACATTATGTCACTGCTGACACAGAGAAGAAAAGGAGGTCTCTGCTGAGAGCGATTGACAAGGCAAGGACAACATGTTTCCAAGTCAGACAAGTCAATGTTAGAGCCACTCACAGGTTCTTTGGAAAATGACATAAATCCAAATATTATCTCTAATCCTGTCTGTAAAGAGGCAACAAAATATGATCAAATATATGAATAAATGTTTCAAAACTACATGCAGCGGTTAATGAAATGGCAGTGTGCTCATTAAGAATCATGGAGAATCAGAAGGGACAGAGAAAAGCAGGAGAACACAACACAAAGCAGTAACTAAGTTACATTAAAAAGTACAAACATGATTGAATATCTACTGTGTGCTGTTTTCAAGTACATTATCTTATATAATCCATAAATTATCAACTTCATTTTACCAAAAAATGAAACAAGAGCTGGAGGGGTTAAGGAAGTTGCCAAGGCCACACAGCTGATGCAAGCTAGGATTTGGACCCATACCATTTGATTCCAAGTCACAGGCTTGGTTTCAGTCTCTGTGCACTTACATGGTGGGAGCCAGGGAAGGAATTGGAAGAGGCACAATGTCCATTGAGGATTTTAGGATGAGTGCCAAGAAGAAAGGTAAATGGATAAAAATTGTTTATCTTGGGAAAGGGGGTTCCTATGACTTGCGGGCAACTATTTGCTACAGGGACACTGATGGAAGTTAGAGAAACAGAAATGCCTTTAGCCAGGAAGTCATACGTATTTCTGAGGAGCCCTTTGACCCTGGAAGGGATTCTCTTCGGGCTGGAGTGGTCTAGGGAGGCTTCCAGAAACTTGAAGGCAGAGGGGGCCTTCAGTTCCCTTACCCCCAGCTCACCCAGAGCATCTCCATTGTAACCAATTAAATACATTAGTTCTTCCCATCCAAAATCGTTTGAAAACCAGTATGGCAGGGCACGGCTTTGAATCAATTGTCTCATCAAGACTTCTGTCATTTACTCACAAATTTATTCACTCAGTTGGTATTTATTGAGTTCCAGTTAAGCACTCAGCTCTTCTTAGCCCTATAATTCATGCACTAAAAGAAACTACTCGCTTTCTACCTCAAGAACCTACCCCCTTAGAGAAAAGACTAGAAACACACAAGTCAGTTAAAAAACAATCCAGAGTTGAAATGATCCAGTACCCCAAATGGGGGGGGGGGGGAGAGAGAGAGAGAGAGTGTGTACATTTTATGTTTTTCATGGGAGACAAGATAGAAATTTAGTAGAGACCAAGCTAGAATTATTGGTCATCCTAAAACCATCAGGGACAATGGCAATCTTAATTTGGAGCCCTGCCTCACATCATACCTAATATTAAAATGTACTCACACCTACACTAAATACATGTGTGTGTTTCCATGTAAAACATTTTCACAAAATGCTTTTTATACTTTAAAAATATTACTTTTAAAATTATTTGGCTAAGAGTAACTCATTTAAGTCATAATTGACAATTGTTTTCTGGAAAGATGATGCCTTCCCAGGAATTTGGAGATGGGGCAAAATCTAATTTAGAAATTACTTTCAATCTGCTATTTTATGAATAGTAAATTTAACAATGACAAATGACAGAAATATGATATATTATAGATATTGAATCTAGTAATTTCGAATTTTTATTTTCAGGCTTTCTTTTAGAATCAAGAGCCAATAAATATGTTTTACATGTGATTGTTGGAAAAAAAATATGTAGTCCCTAGGATTTTATGCAAGTCTCCATGGATAAAAATGAACCAGATTTGGGCTAGAAAACCAAAATAAGAGGAATGACTATACATCTAATATGAAATGGAAGCTTCCTCTACTCATTTTTCCTTCACTAAGAACCGCACAAAAAGTAAAAAGCACAAAAAGTAAGAAGGGTACTAATTTCTATCAGAATTGGCCCTTCACCTCACGGTCTTGCAACGGTTTATGTGTGGTGCTACTCAGAGGTGGTGGTGGGGGGGGACTTGGCGGCCACAGGGGAACCTGAAAGATTAGGTGCCCTTAAGAAGGAAGGATACCAGAGAAGAGGGACATGTCATTTCCAAACAGCCTATAGTTCCTAGTGAAGTGATTGGGACCCCTCTCCCTGCATTGGTCCCTCAACTTGCCCCCAGTTTTGGTCCCTGTAAATTGAACTAATACTTTCTAAGTGCTAAATTATAGATGTACCTCAATAGTGTTTGCCAGCTGAAATATTTTATATTTGGAATATCTCACCTTACCATCTGGGAATTATGCCCAAAATGAATGCCTCCTACTATTCTCGACACACCTTTAAGAAGACAGCGTGGCTATTGTCCACCAGGGCTGCAGGGTGGAGTGTCTCGCGATCCCCTCCATGTAGCACCGGCAGGGACACAGAGAGACGGAGAAAATGTGCGAGGCCCCGAGGCTCAAGGCTCCCAAGCGGGCCAGGCTGAGCTGGCTCTGTGGGCTGGCAGTGGGATGATGTAAGCTGATATCAGAGAGAAACACAGAGTACAGTTCTACCCAGAGGGGGCTGTATTTAGTTGGGGAGACACATGCAGTGATGAAACACAACCACCAAGAGCTAAGTAGGGAAGCCCTGGGTTGTGTGATAGCCACAGCCATTCCTGGGGGAGAGGGATGGGACCTCTGTGGAAATTACGGTAATTGAACCACGCAGGGTTGGTCCACTCTCTGGCATGATTGAGGCTGTTTACCTGCCCTGTTGAATCACTCGGCTTTTCCAAGTTTCTATCTCCTTATGGACTCCTTCTGCTCTTCCCCCTCCCAGAAATATTGGCAAGGCTATTTAGTCATTTGTGTGTCTTTACATTATCAAGGCCAGGGGTATATCTTCTCTGATAGATAATGGCCCTCAGTTAAGGCTAGCAAAAGCTATTTTGCTTGATGTATTAGCGCCCTATTTTAGAATAATCCTATTCCCTTGATTCTTTAGTATTTACAATTTTTGTAAGTACCGATTATATTTTCTAAGTCAAAGTGGGGTAAAATTAGTGCATTGTATCCTGTTGTTGCCGCTTTCTGGAGTAGGCAGTCTTACATATTTGAACAATACCAGCCTGGTGTAATTTTAAAAGGTAAGAGCTCGATTCTTTAAAAAACACTTAGACGGGCAGTGTGAGCTCTCTCTGAGGATCCTCACATTAGGAGTGTTTTACATATATCACACAAAAGGAAAATGCGTGCACAGGGAACAGGGGCTCATCTGAGCTGAGAGCCCCACCTGGGGCATTGTGGCAAATGGGCCCAATTCTGCCAGCTGCACACTGTCAGCCAGGTGACATTTGAGGCTGTCTTCCATTAATTGGGCTTGTGGTTTAGGGAGCAACTGGTGGGGGCATGTAAAACGCCAGGCCCAATCATTAGCAGAAACCTCTGTGTTCCTTAGCTAATCAAGACTATGCATTTACCATGCAGTCCCTATAAACTTTCTAGGGGCCCTTGTGGGCTCTGGGCTGCTCTGCTGTTGACTACCTAAAACTACTGAAATACAGAATTAGTGATACACCGTGAGTAGTGGCTTTAGGTGTTCTGATGGTTGAGTAGAGGGAGAGATGAGTGTGAGCTGGAATAGTCAGGGAAGGCTTCCTGGAGGAGTGGGACTTCGGCAGAGCCTGGAAAGGTAACCAGGAGTTAGATGGGCAGATCAGAAGACAGAGACAGAACGTGACCATGTGGCAGATGTGCTTTAATCATAACCATGGCTTTTGCTTGGCCAAGGTGAGAGACCATCCCCTTGGGAACTTCATAGCTGCCATGTGCTTTTGTGCTAGACTGATCACTTTGCTGAATGTTCATCCATGGACAATACACTCTCTCCCCACCTTTTTAAATCTTAAATTTAAAAAAAAAACCATGAAAGCATAGAGGATAATGACAGCCCATGTCATCACTAAAAAGAAAAGATTGTATTTATTACTTCTACTCAGATCTTTTTATAGTGAGATGACTTTCACAGATAACACATTCCTCTATGTTCCGCCCCAGTCCCGTCTTCCCCATAGGCAACCACTATAATAAATTTGGTTTGTATCCAGTTAATGTTTTTATACTTTTTAAGTGCATGAGTTTTTGTTGACCTATTCAAAGAGTATTTCCCTTTATTATTTTTTAAATCAGGAAGTGGGTGCTGCAAGTATCAGCCTATAAAATTGGGAACTGGCTGAGAAGAGGTAGCAGGGTAAAGGAGGCTGGGAGTTGGGGACCTTTGCTTCAGAACAAGTGTCTCACATTGTTCCTTGGGACATAGACCACAGTTGTCCTGAGGCTGTAGTGTTAGGAAAAAATTCAGAATGTTAGTGTGTTAGCTACAATTTACTGTTTTTGGTAAAGTCCTTTCTTGAGTTAATTTTTGTCTTTATATCTTTTAGATATTAACGCCCCTGTTGGAGCTGTTTGCAAGTATCTTCTCCCATTTGGTTGGTTGCCTTTTCATTTTGTTGGTGGTTTCTTTTGCTGGTCAAATCCTATAAGGAAGAGAGGGCTACAGGCAGTCCTACTGCAGAGAAAAGATGGAAACTGAGCAAGAGAAATGACAAAGTGTTTTGCATCTCCCAAGTCCTCTCCTGACAAGTTGATCTTCAGAGTGGTTAGTCCAATTTGCATTCCCACCAACATTATGTGAGAGTTCCTATTTTCCATATTCTTTGCAACAATCAGAATTTATTTTCTGCTAATCTTATGTGTGTGAAGTGATCTCTCATTGTGATTTTAATTAGCGCTTCTTGATTATACTGAGACTGAACTGCTTAAAATGTGTTTTAAGGCTCTTCAGGTTTCTTCTTACATGAATCATGCATTTGTCTATTTGGTTGTTTGTAGTTCTTTATTCTAAACATTAATCTTTTGATTGTTATGTATGATGTAAATATCGTCTCACAATCTACTCCTTGGCTATTAATTTTGCTTATGGTATCCTTTGTTCCACAAAGTTTTTCATTCCGATGTCATGTTTTTTTAGTTTTCTCCTTTATAATCTCTGCGTGTGTGTGTGTCATCTTAAAAGAAAATCATTTCTTGCTTTGTGGTCATAAATGTATTTTCTTCAAATGGTTTGAAAGTTTCACTTTTATTTTAATTAATATATAATTTTTAGAGAAGCTGTAGGTTCACAGAAAAATTGAGCAGTTGGAGTTTCCACATAGCCCCGTCCCCACGCATTCACAACCCACCATCAGCATCCTGCACCAGAGTCATACCTTTGTTGCACTGGATGAAGCTACATCAATACATTATTATCATGCAAAGTCCATGGTTTCTATTAGGTTTCACTCTTGGTGTTGTCCATTTTATGGATTTTGACAAATGCAGAATGATATATAAGGCACTGTAGTAGCTTACCAAATAGTTTGACATGCCCTAAAAATTCTCTGTGCTCTCCCTCTATTGATTTTCTGCATTCAATTTCATTAATCCTACCTCCAATTTTTATTTTTTATTTCTACTTTGAATTTACTTTGCTCTTCTTTTTCTAGCTTCCTAAGCTTTGAGCATTGATTTTAGATTCTTCTTTTCTAATATATGCATTCAATATGCTATAACTTTCTAAGCACTGCTTGCACTGGGTCCCACAAATTTTGATGTTATATTTATATTTTTTCATTTAGTGCAAAATATTTTTAAATTTCCCTTGGGGTCTTTTCCTAGACTATGTGTTACTGAGAAGTATGTTGTTTAATCTCCAAGTATTCAGAGATTTTCTAGCTCTTTCTCTGTACTGATTTCTAGTTTAATTCCTTTGTGGTCTGAGAGCAGATATTCTATGATTTTTATTGTTCTAAATTTGTTAAGATCTGTTTTGTAGCCTAAAATGTAGTCTATCTTGGTGAAAATTCCATATGAGCTTGAGGAGAATGTGTATTGTGCTACTGTTGGATGAAGAATCTTTAGATGTACCTACATCCAGTAGATTAATGGTGCTATTGAGTTCAACTATATCCTTACTGATTTTCTGCTGGTTAGATCCATCTATTTTTGTAGAGGGGTGTTGAAGTCTTCAGGTGTAATAGTGAACTCACATGTTTCTCTTTTAAGTTCTATCAGTTTTTTCCCCATGTATTTTGATGCTCCATTGTTAGGGGAATGCACAGTAAGGATTATCCCTTCTTGAAGTATTGACTCTTCATTATGCAACGCTCTTCTTTATCTTTGATAACTTTCCTTGCTTTAAAAAGTCTGCTCTGCCTGAAATTAATATAGCTACTCCAATTTTCTTTTAATTAGTGTTAGCATGATATATTGTTCTCTATCCTTTTACTTTTACTCTATATGTGTCTTTATGTTCTTTATATTTAAAGTGGATTTCTTAAAGGCAACATATAATTAGATCTTGTTTTTTTTAATCTACTCTGACAGTCTCTGTCTTTTAATTGATATATTTAAACCATTAATGTTTAAGTTGATTATTGATATAGTTGGATTAATATCTGCTATATTTGTTACTATTTTCTATTTTTTGCGCTTGTTTTTTTGCTGCTATCTTTGTCTTCCACACTTTTTCTACCTTTTGTGGTTTTAATTGAGCATTTGATATTATTTCATTTTCTCTCCTTTCTTAGCATATCACTTATACTTTCACTTTTTTAACTTTCTTTCATGGTTGGTCTAAAGTTTGCAATTTACATTTACAACTAATCCAAGTCTTCTTTCAAACAACACTATCCTATCTCATGGATAGTGTTAGTACCTTAAAATAACAAGATATTTCTAATTTCTCCCTCTTGCCCCTTGTATCATTTATATTTCAATTTTCTCCCTCTTGTCCTTTGTCATTCATTTCACTTATATATGTGTACTTAAGTGTGTATATGTGTGTGTATAAATAAAATCCACTGTTCCTATTAAAATTTTGAACAAACTGTTATCTGTTAGATAAATAAAGAATTAGAAATAAGTTTTTATTTTATCTTCACTTATTCATTCTCCAGTGCTCTTCCTTTCTTTATAAATTTGAGGTTTTTGACCTGTAATTTTCCCTCTCTCTGAAGAACTTCTAACATTTATTTCAAGACGGGACTACTGACAACAAATTCCCTCAATTTTTGTTTGTCTGAGAGTCTATTTCTCCTTTACTTTTGAAGGGTAATTTCACAGGATACAGAATTCTAGGTTGGTGGGTTTTTTCCTCTCAATACTTCAACTATTTCATGCTATTCTCTTCTTGCTTGCATGGTTTCTGAGAAGTCAGGTGTAATTCTTAACTTTGCTCCTTTATAGGTAAGGTATTATTTCCCCCTGGCTTCCTTCAATACTTTTTATTTCCTTTGATATTCTGAAGTTTAAACATGGTATGTCTACATGTAGTTTTGTGGGCATTTATCCTACTGATTACACTGGATCTGTGGTTTAATTTCTGACATTAATTTGGGGAAATTTTTAGTCACAAATGCTTCATGTATTGTTCCTGTTCCTTTCTCTCGTTTTTTCTCCTTCTGATATTCCCATGATGCATATGTTACACACTTGCTAGTTGTCCCACAGCTTTTGAATGTTCTGTTCTTTTTCCCCCACTTTTTTTCATTTTGCTTTTCAGTTTGGGAAGTTTCTATGGTTTTGCCTTCAAGGTCAGCAATTCTTTTCTCAGCTATTTCCAGTTTACTAATGAGCTCATTAATAGCATTCTTCATTGCTCCTGCCATTCTTTGATCTCCAGCATTTCTTTTCTTCTTGATTCCTTCTTAGAATTTCCCTTTCTTTGCTTACATTATCACTCTGTTCTTGTATGTTGTCCATTTTTTCCCATTAAAATCCTTAGCATAATTTTTAAAAATTTCTGGTCTAGTAATTCCAACATTCCTGCCATATCTGATCCTGGTTCTGATGCTTGTTCAATGTCTTTAAACTGTGCTTTTCAGCGTTTAGAATGCCTTGTTGTTGCTGAACAGTGGACATGGTGCTCTGGGTAAAATGAACCCTGGTAATGGGACTTCAGTAGTGTAGTGGTGAGGTATGGAGGAGGGGAAACATTCTATAGTCTGTGATTAGGTTTCAGTCTTTTGGTGAGGCTATGCCCTGGTCGGGAAACTTCACCTGTGCTTCTCAGGATTCTTCCCCCGGCCTCTCCATCACCACCTTAAGTGAGAAAGGATGGCTGGAAGGGGCTAGATTGTATATTGCCCTTCTACATCAAAGTCTAGAAAGCTGGAGTTGGATTATTTCCCTTCCTCCAGGTAGGTTAGGCTCTGGTAAAAGTCTCTCCTGATAGCCAACCTTGTTATGAAGTAGAGAATACTCTGGTGTATTTCAAAATGATTCCTTTTCTCCTTCCCGTGCTAGATGCACAAGAGGACTGTCTTCCAATATTCACTATGAGAACCTCATAGAGCTCCTCGAGGTAAAACTCACAAATGTATGAGGGATCCCTCTGACCGGGTGTCCCTGGATTTTCTATCTCTGAGGCTTGTCTACACTGAGTCCCCAGCAATTCGTCAACCATAGCTTAGGTTTCCGCCCCCAGCACCGGTTCCCACAGAGCTTTCTGCTCCGGTATTTGTGGTTCTCTGCGTCCACTTGTCTTTCCAGTTTTGGAGGCAGCAGTTCACCCTGTGCCCTCACCTCTCTGACAGATTTTTTAAAAGTAGTTGGTTTTTCTGTTTGTTCAGCTTTGTTCTTGTTAGGACGGTATAAAGATTTCTAAGCTCCTTATATGGTGGACCACAAACCAGAAATCTAAAGTTTAATTTTAAAATATTTATATATTTTTTAATTTCAATAAATCTGGAATTAAATTTTGTGCATAATATAGGTATAAAATTTTATTTATTTTTATATGGTTAGCCAAGTAGTAGAATATCAATTATTGAATAGTCATTTCATTCCCCACTTATTTTTCAGTGCTACCCTTGTAATATATCAAGATCCTACATATATCTGCGTGTTTCTGAGATTTCTATTTTATTCCATTGTCCTTTCCATCTTCTCCTGTACCAAGGCCACACTGTTTTAATTACTATATTTATATAATAATAGTTCTAGGTTAATATGCTGGCAATCAACTTACTGAAAGCTATTTTTTCACTTTTAACAGCTTCATTGAGTTATAATTTACATACTATAAAAGTCACCCATTGCAAGTGTACAATTCAATGATTTTTGTAAATTGATAAGTTGTGCAATCACCATAATTCAGTTTAAGAACATTTCCATCACCCCAGTTACTTTATGCCCTTTTATAATTAATCCCCATTTCTACCCACCAACCCCCAGCCCTAGGCAACAACTGATCTGTTCTTCCTCTCTATAAATTGGCCTTTTCTAGACATATCTTATAAATGGAATCATACAGTGTATAGTCTTGCACCTGTGAAAGTACATTTTTAAGTCAATCCACCTAATGTTCAATTTGCTAAATTTATATTTACTAATTCATCAAAAATCTTAAGAAATAGTCTTCTTTGCTATACTAAATAATATATTCTTTAATATATTAAAATATGACATTCTTTTTGAGTCTGTTTTCTCAAATATATTTTATAGAGAAAATATATACATATTCTAAATTACATTTTTCTTAATAGCATTTGAAGAGATGTTTAACTTGCCAAAATTTATGGAAACTTTATTACTGAATATATTTAATATAGTCTTGAATATAATCATGTATAAATTTTATCTCTTCTCATGTATAGTGCCTATAAGAATATAGTAATGAAGACTATATTATAAAATAATTGATTATATATATGAAGAATATATCCTTGAGGTATATAGTTTTAAACATATCCTTGACTTTATTTACTGTAGAATATATTCTTAGAGTTCTCATAACTCAAGTCAAGAGTATTGCTTAAAATGCATTTGTGACTATTCAGTACATCTTGCAAATTCTGCAAGTCAGTCATCTGTGGCATTAATTCTTTCAGCATATTGGCTTTTGGGAAATTGGCTTTTAGCAAGCTGGCCATTCATTGAATTGGCTATTTGACTAATTGACATTTGGCAAATTGACCAACTTCATAATATGGCTAGATAGCTTATGGAGCAAATCTCTTATCTTCTTGGTTACTTATGCACTTCAACTTTTATGTATGAATTCCAGAACCAGATTAAGTTCTGTGAAAAATCCTGTTGGAACATTATTTAGAATTATATGGAATATTAAGTCTTGCCTAATGGGTTATTTTTGGTGTCTAGAAATTCTAGTACTTTCTGTATATTGGTGCTGTACCCAGTAGACTTGCCAAATGCCCTGGTTAGGCCTAAAAGTTTGGTTTTGGGATTTTCTATGTAGGTTATGTCTTTATATAATATTTTTCTCTTTCTTTTCTTATAACTAATTTTTCCCTTTTGTTACTGCATTCTCTAGGGCTCCAGCAGAATCTTGTGTAAGAGGAGCAAAAGAAGGCACCTATATCATTTTTTTGACATCAAAGAACTGCTAAACTTCAAACATTAAGTAAGATGTTATTGTAGATTTTTGGATGATACTCTTTAACAGATTAAAACAGGTCCTTTCTATTTCTAGTTAGATAAACATTTTATTTTAGTTTAATTTAGTCTTGAAGAACTATTGGACTTTATCAAATATTTTCTGCATCTGCTAAGATGATAATTTTTTTCTCTTTTAATCTGGTAAGTAGTCACATACATTGACATATCTTCTGCTGCTAAGTGATCTATCCCTGGGATAAATTCTACTTGGCCAGGGCATATTATTGCTTTTAAGTACTTCTGAATTTGATGAGATTTAGTATTTTACATCTATGTTCATAAATAACCTTGCCATATAAGTTTCCCCTCCCTCCTTCCCTCCTTCCCTCCCTTTCCTTCCTTCCTTCCTTCCTTCCTTCCTTCCTTCCTTCCTTCCTTCCTTCCTTCCTTCCTTCCTTCCTTCTTTCTTTCTTTCTTTCTCTCTTTTCCTTCCTTCCTTCCTTCCTTCCTTCCTTCCTTCCTTCCTTCCTTCCTTCCTTCCTTCCCCCCCATAATTTTCTATTCCCCTATTATCCTTGTCCAGGTGTAATACCGAATTTATACTAACTGTATACAATGAGTTAGTTAGCTTTTCCTAACTTTGTATTCTCTGAAACAGTTTGTTTTGATGATGG
Source organism: Pteronotus mesoamericanus (assembly GCF_021234165.1). Classification (NCBI taxonomy): domain Eukaryota; kingdom Metazoa; phylum Chordata; class Mammalia; order Chiroptera; family Mormoopidae; genus Pteronotus; species Pteronotus mesoamericanus. Next base: position 2,445,235 of record NW_026555001.1, read on the forward strand.
ACTTAAGTACTGATTCATTTTTTTAATAATGTTTACAGGAACCTCCAAAGTTAACAAATTTCCTTGAGTCAGTTTTGCTAATTATCCATTTACCTAAACTTTCAAATTTAATGACATAGAACTGTCTATAGATTTTTTATGATTTAAAAATTTCTACTGCATCTATAGTTTTGTCCCTTTTCACCACCCAATGTTATTATTTATATATTCTAATTTTTGCTTAATCTATTAATCTGACAAAGCTACACTAAAATCTCCCACTGTAATTCTTTTCTCTTATAATTATATCAGTTTTTACTTTATATATACTAAGACTATCTTATAAGGTACATACAATTTTGTGTATTTATACCTTATTTGTGAATTTTTCTTTCAATTATGCAACGTTCCTTCTACTTTATTTATGCCTTTTGCCTTAAATTATATTTTGTCCGATATGAATAGTTTTGATTAGTATTTGCCTTGTAGATATGTGCATCTTATTTTTGGAAGTGAATGGTATCATACTATACACATAGTTTTGCACCTAGTTTTTATGAGAAAAAATTTTTGTGGGAAATAAAATTCACATAGAAAATACAAAAAAATATATGTAGAGCTAATCATTATACAGGGTTCACCTGCATAACCACCACTCAGATTTAAAAAAAAAAAGAACATTGCCAGCTCACCAGCGCCTCATATTTGCCTTTCTTTAATCATCCATTCCCTCCTCCCTGCAGAGAGAACCATTATCTTGACTTTTGTGATATCCATCTCCTTGTTTTTCTCTACAGTTTGCCTCCTCTGACTGCATCTCTAAACAATAAGTCTTAGCTTTACCTGTTTTTAAACTTTATATTCATGAAATCATATTGTATATATTCTTTTGTGTCTTGCTTTTACTTTTTTGCTCAACATTGTATTTTTAAGATTCATCCACATTTTTTAATGTAATGTGCTTTGCTCTTACCACTTCCAATAGTATGCTATGTATGCTAATTGTATGGCATACAATTTATATGTTATAGAAGTCTTGGAGATTGTTCCATAGCACTGCACGTCAGGATATGATTTATTCAACCAGGCGGGGTCAGAGGGAGTCCTGTGAGAAACTGGTGATCAGGTGAGGGTAGTGGTGGATGGAGATTTCCCATAGATCCCTCTTTCTATTTTTATTATTTTTTAAATATATTTTATTGATTGTGCTATTACAGTTGTCCCAATTTTTCCCCCTTGGCCTCCCTCCACCTGGTACCCCCATTCCCTCCAGCAATCCCCCCATAGTTCATGTCTATGGGTCGTGTGTATAAGTTCTTTGGGTTCTCCACTTCCTATACTATTCTTAACATCCCCCTGTGTATTTTGTTCCTACCAATTATGCCTCTTAATCCCTGTACCTTTTCCCACATTCTCCCCCTCCCCCCTCCTAGCTAATAACCCTCCAAATGATCTCCATATCTATGATTCTGTTCCTGTTCTGGTTGTTTGCTCAGTTTGTTTTTTTAGATTCAGTTGTTGGTAGTTATGAATTTGTTGCCATTTTAATGTTCACAGTTTTCATCTTCTTTTTCTTAAATAAACCCCTTTAACATTTCATGTAATAATGGCTTGGTGATGGTGAACTCCTTTAGCTTTATCTTGTCTGGGAAGCACATTATCTGCCCTTCCACTCTAAGTGAGAGCTTTGCTGGATAGAGTAATCTAGGTTGTAGGTCTTTGCTTTTCATCACTTTGAATACTTCTTGCCAGTCCCTTCTACCCTGCAAAGTTTCTTTTGAGAAATCAGTTGACTGTCTTATGGGAACTCCTTTATAGTTAACTCTGCTTTTCTCTTGCTTCTTTTAAGATTCTCTCTTTATCTTTAAGCTTTTACATTTAATTATGATGTGTCTTGGTGTGGTCCTCTTTGGGTCCAACTTGTTTGGCACTCTCTGTGCTGCCTGGACTTTTATGTCTATTTCCTTCACCAAAAGGTTTCTTTCATTATTTTTTCAAATAAGTTTTCAGTTCCTTCCTCTTCTCCTTCTGGTATCCCTATGATTTGGATGTTGGTGAGTTTGGAGATGTCCCTCAGGCATTTTAGACTACCCTCATTTATTTGAATTCTTTTTCTTCTTGCTATTTTGGTTGAATGCTTACTTCTTCCTTATGTTCCAAATAGTTGATCTGAATCTCAGCTTCATCCCTTCCATTGTTGACTCCCTGTAGATTTTTCTTTATTTCACTTAATGTAACCTTCATTTCTTCCTTTATGTTGTTGCCGTACTCAATGAGTTCTTTGAGCATCCTGATCATCAGTGTTTTGAACTCTTCATCTGATAGGTTGGTTATCTGTTGTTTAGTTCTTTTTCTGAGGTATTGTTCTGTCCTTTCATTTGGGCCACATTTCTTTGTCTCCTCAATTTGGCAGCCTCCCTGTGTTTGTTTCTGTGTATAAGGTAGAGCTGCTTTGACTCCCTGTCTTAGTAGCGTGTAGCCTATTGTGGAAAAGGCACCTGTAAATTGTGTTGGGGCAGAACCTTAGGTAATCACAAAGGTGGGGCAATGTGCTTTCCTGCTTTATGGCTCTGTGTAGGGGGAGGGCTCGGAGAGGGAACAATGCTGCTGCCTGGCTTCTGGAGGTTTACCTGGAACTCACCCTTGTGAATGGTGCCCTTCAAGTTGTTGCCCTTTTGCTGAATCTCAGGGGGCTGGGTCTGCGTACATTGTCCTGAAAACGTGGCAGTTTCCTCTGCTACCCCAAACCCCACTGGTTTTTACAGCCAGAAGTCATGGGGATTTATCTTCATGGTGCTGGAACCCTGGGCTATGCGGTCTGACCTGGGGCTGGGATCGCTCTCTACCAAGGTATCCCTCCCAATTTTTATCCATCACTTGTGAATGTGGGACCACCTATCCACTACCATAACCTCTTTGCACTACACCACATCTCAATGCCTCCTACCTGTCTGGATGAATGTGGCTTCTTTAAATCCTCGGTTGTCAGTCTCCTCTAGAGCTTGGTTTTCTGACAGTTCTGGATGTTATTTGTTTTTAGATCCTAGTTGTAATTCTTTCTGTGGTTGTGTGAGAAGGTGAAGGGTATTTACCTAACCCTCCATCTTGACTGGAAGTCTCTCCCTCTTTTTATTTTTAATTGACTATAGGTGACATAAAATATCCTGTTAGTTTCAGGTACACATCATAGTAATTATGAAATGATGCCTACATTAAGTCTGGTTACCATATATTACCAAGCAAAGTTATTACAATATTATCAACTATATTCCCAATGTTGTACATTACATCCCATGACTTATTCATTTTGTACCTGGAAATTTGTACCTCTTAATCCCCTTTACCTATTTTTCCCATTCCAGACCCTATCTCTCCCTTCCTCTGGTAACCACTAGTTTGTTTTCTGTATCTATGGGTCTATTTCAGTTTTGTTTTTTCGATTCCACATGTAATTGAAGTCATATGGTATTTGCCTTTCTCTGTCTGACGTATTTCACTTAAAATAATACCCTCTAGGTTCATCCATGTTGTGGCAAATGGCAAGATTTTATTCTTTTTTATGACTGAGTAACATTCTACCACAGCTTCTTTATCCATTCATCCATCAGTGGAAACATAGGTTTCTTCCATATCGTGGCTATTATAAATAATGCTGCAGAAAAACATTTGAATTAGTGTTTTTGTTTTCTTCAGGTAAATACTTAGGAGTGGAATTGCTGAATCCTATGGTAGTTCTATTTATAATTCTTTGGAGAAGCTCCATACTGTTTTCCATAGTGGATACACCATTTAACATTCCTACCCATGATGTACAGTGGTTCCTTTTTCTCCACATCCCCACCAACACCTGTTATATTTTGCATTTTTGATAACAGCCACAGACAGGCATGAGGTGCTATCTCATTGTGGTTTTGATTTGCATTTCCCTGATGTTGAGCATTAGTGATGCTGACATCTTTCTGTGTGTGCCTGTTGGCTATCTGTATGTCTCCTTTGGAAAAAATATCGATTCAGGTCCTCTGCCCATTTTTTAATCAGGTTGGGGTTTTTTTTTTGACATTGTGTAATTTCTTTATAAATTTTGGATATTAATCCCTTATTGAATATGTGATTTACACATATCTTTTCTCATTCACTAGATTGCCTTTTCTTTTTGTTGATGGTATTCTTCACTCTGCTATGCATACCTCTTGATGGCCAAAGCTGACTGTGGATAGTTTTAGCTTTGGAGGCACTAGCTGTTCCTCTGTCACCAATATCTCATCGGCCACATGTCTCCTTTCCACTCCAGGGGTGAACTGGGAAGCTGACCTTCTCATGGAGACAGGGAGGATGGAGAGGAGAGGGAACTTGCTTTTCCTCTGAATTCAGTGTAAGTTTGGACTATGTTTGTTAATAACATAACAACCTATGAATATTTATCACCACTTCTCCTATATTACAGAACCCTTTTCCCTTCCCCCCGGTCATCACAGAAACATTAAAGTAATACTCTTTTCTCAGTTAACCTTTCCTTCCAGGATAGTTTATTTTTAAGAGGAAACATTTGATAAAGCTCCGAGTAATTTTAAATACATGATTTGTCATGTTAACACTTGTCACTTATCATATGCACTTCAGTCCGACCTCCCTGACATTCTGTTAACCTTCAGAGGCACCGTTAAAGCAAGCCATTTGCAGCTGTCCTGTGAAAACTCTGCATTTAAATTGCTTTTCCTCCCTTCCCCAAATTTTCCATAACTATAAATAAATTTAATTACCATTCCAAGAAGTGTAAGCAAATCTTCTATTACTTTTTTTAATCTTTTATCTCCTTGTTGCTCCACCAAATATACAGTTTATCAGGCAGCCTCCCTGCTTCAAGAGGCACTTGTCCCCTCTCAGCTCTTCTTCCACTAATAAAAGTCTAAGTCTGTGTTCCCTCCTGTCTGACTGGGTTTCCTGAGAGTTTCAGTCCAACCTTCACTCCAAGGCCTACCCTGCAGGCACGAGTATTTCTATACAAGAGATAGTGGAGATTTGGCATCCAGGTCTCTTAAAATGTTTTCCTGGGCCTCCCTCCACTCGCCGTGACATGGGGCACATCCAAGGTTGTCGTCTCATTACACCCGAAGGGCAAATTTCCTTCTGTCACCGTGAGATTGGGTCCGCACAACATCATGAAAAGGCACACTAATAACAACTTGCCTTGAAGGTTTGGTTCTTTTCAAAGCACTTTGTGATACATTATTTACTCATAATTTGTTCTATTTAAAAATTAGGTAATAATGTAATCAACTATAGTTGAAATATAATATGGTGTTATTAACTACATATTTCATTTATTCTTGACAAGATCTTCATAAGGTAAGAAGAACAAGCATTTTTCTTACCCCCTTGATGCAGATGGGGATAATTAAGGCATATTCCTACCATGCCTGTGTGCCCACGCGCACACGCACCCCTCTGTCTCTATCTCCACAGTTGCTTCTTTGACTCCCACCCTCTATTCTGTCAGGTGATCGTATTCTCTCATCCTTCCTTAGTCATATCAAAAGCTCTTCTGTAATGACAGCAGTGGGGTTGTGAGCAGTGGCTGCTAGACACCTGCCCCAGAACTGCTGGTGACAAAGCAAGTTTGTCTGGGTCTGCATCCTGGGCTTTAGAGCTTTCTGTGCCTGCTGGTTCCTCCTTCAGTCCACCCCCAGATCTTCATCACATCTCATCTCCTCAGATTCCCACATGGTGAATCAAGGGTCCAGCCTTACTTCATTTCCTCATCCTTGCCACCCAGGGGCTATATCATCCCTCAAGCACCTCTCTCCTGGAGCCCAGGGCTTTTGGAGGGGTGGCCTGGTTGCTTGACTACCCCCTCATGGTCTTCAGGCCCACAGCATGAACTGCCACTGAACTTTTAGGTCCTGGGACCCTGGAGTTGATCCTTCTAGAACTGAGCAGGGAACAAGAGGGAAGTGGGACACATCGCTCAGATGCGAGCAAGAAGACCCAAGCAAAAGACTGAGAAGGGCTGGAGAGGACCCTGAATCTTCATTCTAGGCAGATCAGTAATGGCAGAGCAGGGGAAACACTCCGGGTCTTTTGTCTCTCTATTAGTGGCTGGCTGAGTGTAGGATACACTCATGCATGGCATCCAGAGAAATCTCAACCTGCGGTCTTCTCATAGCTGATAATAACAATAATAGGACAATAATAGCGATAAGAAGAATTGTTGGGTGTCAGGCATACTTTTAAGTACCAAATATAATAACTTATTTAGTCCTCTAGCAATCCTACACAGGAGGTAATATTATTATCCACATTTTACAGCTGAGGAAATTGAAGCAGAGAGGTGAGCAAATTTTCTAAGGTCACACAACTAGTGGCAGAGAGTGAGAATTTAAAATTAGGGATTTGGGCTCTAGATTCCATATTCTCAACCAAATACACCCAAGAATAAGTAATGGCAAGACAAATGTAAACCTTGGCTTGATGGGTTTATAACTTGGGATGCCTTTAGTTACAAGTATCAGAAACTCCTTCCTAAAAGGGTATACTCATACAACACCTTGGGCCTCCCTCCTTGGATGGACCTTGAGGATATTATGCTAAGTGACATACGCTAATCACAAAAGGACAAATACTATATGATTTCACTTACATGAGGTTCCAACAGCAGTCAGATTCATGGAGACAGAAAGTACAATGGTGGTTGCCAGGGGCTGGAGGGAGCAGAAAAGGGGGAGTTAATGTTGAACAGGTGCAGAGTCTCAGCTGGGGAAGATGGAAGTTCTGGAGACGACGGTGGGAATGGCTGTACAACAATTTGATGGTACATAATGCCACTGAGCTGTGCACTTAAAATGGCAAATTTTATGTTACATAGATTTTGCTACATTATTTTAATAGGAACGAGTGACTTATGCAATAAAGAGGTTTAAATACGTTACACAGCACACAAAAGACAGAGGTAGGGCCCCTCCACAGTGTGTGATCAGTGGCTCGGTGACATCAGAGAGGACCCAAGGCCATACCATCTCTGCCCTGCCATTTCTAGGTGTGCATCTCGCTCTCCTCATGGCATTTGGACACATCATATTTAGACATGACAAATTATATAGAGAAAAAGAGGATGTTTCTTCCTGCGGAGGAAGGCTTCCTTAGGAGAGAGGAAACACTCCCCAGAAGCCTCCCAGCACACCCACCCCCATGGCACCGACCGAGTCACCTCACCTGCCCATGCCTAAGGGGGCCATAATAACAATCTTGGGCCAATCGGGATTTGCCCTTCCAAGCTGGGACTGGAGCCAGCCTCCTCTGAAACAGAAGGCCACATGGAGAGGGGTGGAACCTGAAGAATATGGGCTCTGTTAGGAAGGCTGGGGGTGGGGGCATGCTGTAAAGATATTCCACACGTCTGCCACGACTTTGTAAAATAACACTTAATAAGATCATTTGTTAGTCATGCTCACCATGATGTGTCACACTCCCTAAAACGTCTCATGAATACCTGTGAGATTAAACTGTTTTAAGGTTTTTTAAAAAAATTATTGCAACACTATCTCTTCTGTAACCAATTTGGTTCAATCACTTCCTCCTAACAGCTTAAAAATATAAAAGTAGCTGGGGTTACAACTGCAATTTTGATAATACTCTACTAAACCTCTCTTTCATTAGAGCAAGTCTAGGGCAAGGGAAGAAGAGAGGAGATACATGAAGAGGTAAACCTAGATTAAAGTGTCCTAAAGGAGTAATTGGTGGCCCCACCCGCAGCCCTGCTATCCGCGCATGCGCACTCACACAGTGGCCTAGTGTGGGTTACCGAGCCAGAGAGTGGGTCCAAAACCCGACTGGGACAAAATATAAATGGCCAGACTTGGGCAAGAAAATGAAGCTTTCTAATCCTTAACGTCTTTTGCAAGAGGGATGAAAGCAGTGTCAGACCTTAAGACATGTAAGGGGTTGTTGTGAGGAATTGAGATGATCCTAGACTCTTCCCTTTCCCTCATCACCCCATCCCTTTAGCTGCCAAATCCTCCTGGCCCCCTGTAACGCCTGGGACATTCATCTCTTCCTCTCTGTCACCACCCTGGACCTGGACCTGCTGTAAAAGTTCCCTGACTGGTCTCTGATCTTCAGCTTCTCCAACTCATTTGCCCTGGAACTCTAAGAGAAACTTTTCAGAGACACATCTGACCCTGCTGTCCCTCTGTGGCATGTACACCAAGCCCCGGGGCCATGTCTGCCTGGCTTCCTGGCCATGCACCTCCCACCTGGTCCCTGCCCCAGCTTCCTGGGTGTGCCTCAGGCCCTCGTTTACACCTCCCTTCACTGCAATGCTGTCTCTCTTGTTTGACAGATAAATACATCCTCTTTGTTAGTAGAGTTTTCAGTCAATTGTGTTTGAATTCCAATCTCAGCTCTACCACTAACCAGCTAAGAAACCAGGAGCCAGTAGCCTTATCCTTCTGAGCCTCAAGTTCATGATGGATCCAACACTGCTTTCAGGGTTGTGAGAATTAGATAACAGGCAAGGAAAAGTGTGGCCAGGACAGTGCCTTGCTTCTGGTAAATTCTTCCAAAACAAAGTTGTCATCGTTAATCATATTATATATCCCTTCTCAGTATTTGTCCCAGCTCAAATATCCCTTCCTCTAGGAAAACTTTCCAAGCCCCTGGAGTAGAGTAGTCTCTTCTTCATTTCAATGCAGAACTTTTTCTACAGGCCTACTCTAGCATCTGTAACATTTGTTGACATTAGTCAAGTGTCAATTCGTGGCTGAGGTTTTCGCCCCATCCCCACTCCTACAGACTATAACCTCCTGGAAGACAGGAGCTAGCTTATTTATTTTTGACTCTTCATTCCCTGGTCTAGGGCGTTTCACAGGGCGGGCGCTTACCTAGATGCGTGTGTATCCCAGACCAGTCAACAATCCATTAACAGCTTTCATGGAACATCGCTCCTGTGCCCAGCCCCATGCCAGCCTCTGGCATGAACTTCTCCAGGGAGATGCCAGAATCATGGATAGAGTTGGAGGGTGGGGAGTAAAAGCCTTTTGGGTATAACAACCCTGATGTCCATCAGCCCAGGCCCCCTGAGTAACCCGGTTGGACCCCCGGCATGCCTGTGTGACCCCACTGTCCTCCCTGCTCACTTAATACCCAAGCCTAGAAATGATGCTAAACACACACATAAACACCCAGATTGATTATGCCTCTCTCCTCTTCTCTGGTGAACAGAAAGCAGCATTCCAGGGCCACTGTGTATCTGCGATATCTCCCGAGTCAATTTGTCAGTCTCGTTTTCAGAAGAGGCAAGTACTTCCGCACATGACTGTGCCTGCAGAAAGGTCTCCAGGAAGGAGGGGTGTGAGGGTCCTGCCACGGTGAGCAGGGATCAGCAGTGGATGAGCTCCTGAAAATAGTCTTCAGGTCCATAACTTTTTTCCCCCCTGAGTCTGTGGACAAGGCTAGACTGAAAGTCTGGTTTACCTCCACTCCTCCCCCCCAGCCCACGCCATTTTTATATTGCTCCGAGGTTAATAGCCATGTCGTGCGGGGTCATAGAAGACATCTGTGTCTCAGATAATATGCTTACGGTGATTACCACACATAATTGACTGACCTTCCCTCATTCTTTCTCTGCTGCAGGCCGAGGCTGATAGGATGAAGCAAGCCACAAGAGTTTATTTTCCATCACACACCATTGTGCTGCTGAGCAAATATTTTAGCAAGCTTTGAATGAACCACCTTTTCAAGCTCAAGGTTTTCTGAGTTAAAATAGGAAGCCATGACCAACCTAATAATATTCGAGTTTAAATCAGCTTTGGGCCACCCTACTCAGAGCACTTTTGAGGGCCTCCTGGAAAACCAGGTATGGGGCATGAATGTCTCAGGATCCTCTTTCCTTTTACTCCATCCTTCCTCACATTGCCTCGCAGGGCGCGGGGAACTGTGACACTCCTCATGGCGGTATCTGAGTCTTTAAAGAAAAATTAGCCTTTGGGTGCCTAGCCAACATAGGGCCCAAAGGGTTACCGGAGTTTAGCCTTTTGAAGTCAGCTCATCCCATTATATCACTGGTCACAGGCGGCTCAGCCACCAGCTTCCACCTGCCATCGGAGCCACCCGTGATATTCCTAACAAAGAATATCCTAAGCTCTCACCAAGTGGATCCCTCCTTATGCACAGAGAGCTAAGACTCCTGATCCCAGAGAGAATGGAGAACTAGGAGACGGAAATGAAAAAATTCCCTAAAGCAAACTTCAAACTGCTACATTAAGATTTTTAAACTTTTTAATAATGTTTTACCTTAGCTCAATTCCATCTATCTAGCAATTAATCCATCAGCCTTCACACAATACACACCTACAGGAAACGCGATTACATGTCTCTGGGCTGGATTTCGCTGTGAATTACTAATGTGTTAACACTCCAGAATTCCAGGCTCCCTTGACTTTCAGCATCCCCTCTCCCCACCTCGTCGCTCCCCCTAAAAGTTCGTTGTCTCGGAGGACCTTGGAGGACAAGGTCGGGTTTCCAATGGGATTTGGACCCAGCCCCAGAGATCCAAGCAGGGTCTAACTTTCTGTGGCACTACCTCCCCAAAATCTGAAATTTCAATGTTTACACTCTCAGACTCATACCAACTCCGCAGAGCTCTACAGCGCTGCATCTCAGGGGGATTCGCTGAAAAGCGAGTGTCAACAAGAAAGTTTTCTGCCACAGTTTATCACAAGTACTGCTTCAGAGTCATTTTAATTTGTGCAATAATCTAAACTGGGTTCTCATCACCACTTGGAGAAATCCACCTGGAATTATCAATTCACCAACATTTCACATAAGTCATCCATATCTTCCGCTGGCAGGGGACGGACCATGGAGAAAGGCGGGGAAGTGGGGAGAGAGCTCGCAACTGCTTAACGGAAAAATTATACATATTCGAAACATATGGGTGATCTTTAGACAATCTCAGCATCACTTCATAATTATATACTACAAGTTTTAATTAACTAAAGCTCTGCAAATCATAATGCCTTATTAAAATGCAATTAATCCTTTGATTAAAAAACAAAAAGCACAAGTATTTACAACAAAAACACAAGTAGAATAATTACAAATATCATGTACCCATTTCTTTTATTTGGGTGTCACTTATGATGTTGCCTGCTCCCTTCATTAATTCAAACACACACATTATCTCGCATCCACAGCAGCGTGAGTGACAGTGGCCACCAAACACACAGCACTATATCCTATTGATTTCGGCAAATCCCGAACAATGCCATTTGCATGCTTGTTTCTGTAATAATAAAGATATGCCATTCAGAATTAAAGCCCGGCCAGGCTAGTGGCAACTAATTGTGTTGTATGTAATGAGTGCAATTTCAATTTGATATCACCCTCAGCTTTTCTTGCCGCACTCGCTAAGTACTTTCAAGTCTTTGTGGGGAAATAATTGATTTTTTTGTGCTTTGGGCACAAGAAAATTATGATGATCTTTTGAATAATGCCAAAGAAAAGACCATGAATGATTTAAATTGGTATATGAAGAAGGCTTCGCTGTGGACTGCGGCTTGACTGACATCCTGCTAATGCAGTATCTAGATGAGCAGTTTTTAAGGAGGCAGCTAATGTGAAACTAGTAAAACAGAAAAGGTTGCTCCCAGGACCGGGAGGTGGTGGGGTGTTGGTAGTGAGGGCTGTTGTTCCATTTTATTTATTATCCAGGAAGGACCACCAATTTGGGGGTTTAAGGCATGACACGATTACATAATTGCCTGGCCCTCCCTACAGAGGGTATGTTTCCACTGATAAATGACACTCTTGAAATGGGCAGAGAGGAGCAGGTTGATGCAGGATGGTTAGCACAACTACAGTTCAGCTGGGTAGGCCCGCATGCGGCGGGCAGATCCCCGGACCTGGAACATGAAAGTTAGTTAGCATCTTTTTCTGACACTCAGCTCCAGGGACAAATAGGGAGTAGGGTGGTAAGGGAGGTACTTTATTTCTTAATCTTCCCATTAGGAATAACTGTTCAATCCCGCTCGGAGCCTGACTTGGGCCTAGTGGAAGAGCTAAAGCCTCCTTTTAACCTGGGATGATAACAGGGAAGGAAATCTAAACCGAAGACAGGTTTCCTTTGTGCCCATGAAACCTCGGATTTGCAAACCCAACCGGGACAACTGGGCCCCCTCCCCTTTCCCCCAGCTGAGCCTTCGGTCCCCAGTGTGGCAGCCTGGACGCTAACAACGAGGAAATAAGCACCTTAGAGGGATGGATCACCAATTCAAAACACAATTCCACCTTAAAATGCATCCACCTTCCAAATCTCATTCTTCAGAGGAGGGAGTGTTGTTAATTTAGTTGGTCATAACTAAATAGTTTCTAATCTGGAGCAGGAGGCTGCTGGGAATATTGGACAGTTTAAAGGTTAATCACCATCGCCTGGTTACACAAGTGAGGCAGAACTAATTCCTCCAAAGGCAAATGGCTTGCAGTTTTATCAGCAGTGCAGATTAGAAGTGTTAATATACAGAACAGAATGGACGCTTAAGGGCCGGTTTTCCCCTTATCGGCAAACTTTGCAACAGAACTCAGCTCCTGCACAACCTCTGCACTTCTATAATAAGGCCCCTTATTTTGCCTCTCGAGCAGAACTATCAAACAATCCTGTCCAAACCACTGCCACCAAAATCAGGGTATTACAGACCACGGCTAATTGGAAGATCACTATAATGAAGGAAAAGATAAAATACTTTGGCTGTTGGCCTAAAATGTGGATCAACACAACATAGGAAGCTATCTTGCTATGTCACATTCTGAGAGATTTACATAAACAATAAACTCAATCCAAATGCCGCCCCCCCATACATCTTTGTTTACAGTAAATGCAACCTAAAGCCAGGCTGGAGGAGGTGGGAGAGGTACTTTACATAGGCAATATGATTAGGCCAGCAGTTTTGCAACTATGCAGGAGAGCAGGGACCGTGTGCATTTCCTCGCTTGCAATCAGCAGGGAGAAAATGGTTTTTAATGTCCTCCATGCTTCCGATATCATAGATATTTAAATATTTGGACCACTCAATATGCTAAAACGCTGTACCAGCCGCACAAATTGACTTCCATATTTCTGCCCTTCCAGGGGAGGAGAAAAGGGAGGGCATCCAAGGGGAGGGTTAAAAGTCTGCCAGCAGCTGGTACCCAAGTGATTCAGTGGGTTTTCCTTTGGAGATGCGGGAGGAGGGAGGGTGCAGGCGTAAGAGATTGGTGTTTTAAGAAAGCAGAAGTAGAGACAACCAACCTAACTGAGCAGCGACTGAAATGTTTCCATGATGGGAAATCTCTTACTATAACAAGACAAAATATTAGAAACACACAACGAACAGACTTTGTGGCAGGGTAGGGGGCAGGACCGATGCATTAAAGGCGGTTCCATTCAGGTGATGCATCCTTAAGTCAGGTATACCAGGCAGCCTGGATGAACCCATGTCGCAAGCATTGATCAGTGATTTTTCACCTCTGGCTGCTCCTGGTTCTCCTCTCTCTTTCCTGAACCCTGGGGTAGCTAAAAAAAAGAGGTTTCTACCTACTGGCTTCTGTCATTCTCTTATTTAATCTCTCAGTCTTTTATTGTGCAAACTCCTGCAAGAAGAAACCATGTCGTTTGTCTGAATGGCAGACAGCACCTGGAAGAGTGTTCCCATTAGCTACTTTGTAATTTATACCAGCTGACTAATCTGTAAAGGACACAGGCTGCCTGCAAGGAACTAGCAAGCTTACTGGGGAAGGCCAAGACTAGCACTTCAGAGTTAATTCACTCCAGGAGATAAACAGCCAGATGATAAAAGAGAAAATGCGATGTGGAACTGGGACTGTCATCTACCAAGCCAACGCAAAGGGTGCTTTAGGAGTTGAAGAGGATGAGGTTGATATATGGTCAAGGTGATCAGGGGCCTTGAACTGGGCTTATAATTCATTCACATGTTTAGACATTTGTTCACTCAGCAAACGCTTACTCTGTTCTTATTATGTCCTAGCAGTGTTCTAGATACTGAGCTTGCAAAGATGAGTAGAGCAAGACCCATGCTAGGAGTGGCCATGGGTGCTCCTCCACTGACAGTAACCGGTTACCTGTGCCCCCCATCTGCGACGATGAACACTTGCAGGCCCCACCTGGCAGTCGCTCCTCTCTCCTCAGCTCAATTCCTTCCCGTGAGCTCAGCCTGAGATTAGACCAAATCTGATGAAAGCAGGTAAATCTGCGGAGAGTCAGGGAAAGTCCCCACTTGCTATTAATCCAGGGCAGACTCTTGGAACTGGGTGTCCTCCCTGATTCCACGATTCTTCCATCAGCTATTTATTGAATGGCTATTAGGAGCCAGGTACTGTACAAGGCACTATGGCTACAAAAATGAATAAGTAACAATACTCTTTTCCAAGGAGCTCTCATCATTTTGGGAGGAGCACAAGCGAACAATAACACCATGAGGACTAAGGATTCTGAAGCACAAGATTGTGATGTGCCTTATGGAGACATTAAGCTTCATTCCGGCAAGAGTTAGAGTGCTGTTGGCCTTGAGTTCAACATTTGTGAATCACCAGTATATATTAAATACAGTATCTTTAAACAGAAATACACAGTTGACTCATTAATGAAAATTAATCGTAACCAGATGCATGCAGGAACCTAAGCTCTTATTTTCCCTGGAAGGAATGGTTCAGTACCTGGTAATTCAGTGTTCAGACTTTATAGAAGATAACTACTGCAATAACAAGACTCAACCATAAGCACCGTAAGGGATTTGTGGAGTTAGATAGAAGCCCCAGGCATTTTGGAGTTGGAGTTGGGGTCCTCCTAAGCTTGCAGAAAGTGGTTTGACAAAACCTGCTCCTTTAAATAAAGATTCAGACTGCGTAGAGCTTTTGGACACACAAAGATTTTTTTTTTAAGATGTTCTTTTCCTTCTTTAAACAAGAAGGCCCAAGATGTTGGCCCATCTTGGCCCCCAGTCCTGATTACGGGATCCATTTAGACAAGTCTCTCTTTGGCCAGTGTTTCCAGAACTAGAACCTGCTTCGACTTGGCCATTCCCTCTTCTATCTCCCTGTCCCTTCTTGTCTCCCAGCCCAGGGGCCTAGTTTTCTGCCAGTTCCCTGCCAGTTCTCCTTCAGATGCCAATTGCTCACCTGCCCAGACTTCCATGTGTAACCTGCCTCTATTTCGTTTAGTCCCTGCACTGGCTCGCTCCCCCTCAAGTGCCTGTTCCGCTCAGCATGGCATGCCCAACAGCTGACTACTGCCCTCTCACACTGTCCATCCTGCCGCAATGGCTAGGGCCATAGTTCAAATCAGAGCTCAAAGGCTGCAAGAAACAGAAACTCACAGAAAAGGATGACTACTAAAAGGATATGGAAGCGTCTTGTAGAAATAAAGTGAATTGAGGCCTCTTGGGAACTGAAGCTGGTAAACGAGGAAGCCAGAGGGAATCAAAAAGCTTCCCCACTTGCTCTGTGTTTCTGTCTCTTGGCACCTGTCTTTCTCGCTTGCCATCCTCCTTCCCTCCTGTCCCATTTCTTCTCATCCTTAATTCCTTTTTTCCTGCTTTGCTTTATTCTCTTTGCTGACCATCTTGCTTTGCTTCCTCTGGCCATTCCTGCCCCTCCAATTCTGGCTTGCATGCGGCTTGGGTTCTCCTGGCCTTGATTCCAACTTCCATTCTACGTGGCTGTGATCTCAAATGCCCATTCCAAAATGCTTTTAGTTTGCATACGCAGGGGAGAATCTGGCTGGCTGAGCTCACCAGCTTCTATGAGCGTCACTGAAGTCAGGTGGCCGCCCCTGGGCCAGTCGGCTACAGCGGGAGGGAGAGGAGGCTAACGTTAAACAGGTCATAGCCACCTAAACCTGCTCTAAGGAGGACCTGGGGGCAGAATGTGGTTCCCGGAAATGGGGAAAAAACACCCAAATATTTAATCTAGAGTCATTTCATGACTTGGGCCATATTCTGAAATATGAAGAAACTCTACGGTCGATACCAGGGTTCCTTATTTAATCTTCCATATTGTCTCATTGTCTCATAAAAAGAGAGGGCAAGTCATTTATGAAATATAACTTTGGGGTTTAAGACTCTCCTGGGAACAAACATTTAGCCTTCGGGCCCAACCCCTCCTCTCCTGTCTCACGTCCCCACTGTCTTCCCTCAGTACTTCAGGAAGGGGGGCAGAATCAGCAACCAAGGGCCGCTGTCTCTCTCGTGGAGGGCTCAGGTGGACTGAGGGCCTCCCAGCGGCTGCCGTCAGAGCTCCCGTTTCAGCCAGCTCAGTCTAGGGAGCAGGAGGGACGAGGCTGTGTGGATCTACTGGCAGGAGAAGACTTTCAGAAGTATCTCTGAGTCAAGGCAGACAAATCTCACAACAGCAGAGATTAGAGATGTTCTGGACCCAAGGACAGGGTGACCAAGGTCACGTTTCAACCTTCAGTCCTTTCGTTCCATCAGGTATAGCATTGCTAGTGACTGAACATTTCTCCCCGCCCCGCCCCCCCCCCCCATGTTACTGCCTCTGTCTGCAGGGAGGACAGAACCTCTCTCGCCCCCTCCCCTACCGCATGGGTGTTGGGGAACATTCATGCTTGCCTGCATAGGCTCTCTATTCACAGGAGGAGGGGAGGCTCTTAGAGCTTAAGTCGCTGTACATGGAATGTTCATGAACACCTTGCTCACTTTCTCTTTTACTTCCTGCCTCACATCCACGTGGCTGCGGGTCACCCAGCCAGCATATTAGTTGAGCACTGGAGGTACTGATACATTTACTATTTTGTATTGTTCTTTTTTTTTGGTCTACAAATGTGCCTCAAATTGGCCTTTTCTAGTGGTGCATTCTTCGTTTCTAGGGATAGGACAGGCAGAGATTTGAGAATTAGAGAAAAGGAACAGCACATGTCACTTTGACCTGAAGTCCAGCCCAGCTTTGTCAGAGCCCTGCTTTGGTATATCTGGTATTGGCCCAGAGACTCTTAAAGCTGCATTTTATTTTACAATTGCCTCCTGATCCTTGAGCTGCTGCTCAATCCATCAGAATCTCAAAGAGGGTCATAGCGAGAAACACAAGTACCATATATGTGGAGAGCAGATCTTATAAGTTCTCATCACAAGAAAAAAAATGTAACTATGTGAAGTGGTCGATGTTAACTAAACTTACTGTGGTAATTATTTCACAATATATGCATATATCAAATCATTATGTTCTGCAACTAAAACTAATAGAATATTATATAACCTTTATATCTCAATAAAATTGGGGGAGGAAGAGAATCTCGGAGAGGGAGGAGGTACTCACTTAGGCCTAGGAGGACCAGAATCGGAATGTGCAATGCATGGGAAGGGTGGCCATTACTTTGTTTCACCAGGGTCCTACATGTCATCTAATTATCACAGGTAAAAAGGTGGGATGTCTTAGAGACTTCTGTCTGTCAGTCCTTGATGGAAGACTAAAAAAAGTTAAAAGACAGACACTGGGATAAAAACGTTTTATTTTTATATTCAAAAACTTTTATGATGCTTGTCAGCTTCATTGGTTATTTTTCTCTACCATAACATGAGACAAATTTAGGTGATGCAATTAGTTCTCTTTTACCTGCTCTCCTCACATCCCCCACCCTGTTACCTGGATGGTGTGATGAGCGCCAGAAAGGGCTTAACCTGAAGGCGGTGGGCAAGGGACTCCAGGACCCAGGCCCTGGTAGGCTTTTTCTCTTTCCAGGGGAAAGAGCAGGCTCACTCTGAGACCCTGAGTGTACCCTGAGGGCTTCCTAGAATTGCACCAGACCTTCCTGAACTGCCTCTGCTGTGTTACAAGATTGTGTCTCCCAGCAATCTTTCAGGAAGTGAAGTCAGCCCTGCTTTGCTGCACTGGACAATGAGAAACAGCCGAGCAAGAACGTGACTGGCTAGAGAGCCCTCCGAGGCTCTCCTGCAGCCACATACCCCGTTTTCCCCACCGTGACCTTTGAAAAATGTGCACAGGCCTATAGAACTCATTGTATAAAATTGAGAATGTGCAGGTAAGCCAAAAGAAAACTATCTGAACCCCACATGTGGGATGGCCACCGTCAATATTTTAATATATATTCTTTTAGACTGTTTTCATGCACATATGTGGTGTTCATTTATGAAAAATATGAATCATATTATGCAACGCTGTTTCATAACCTGCCATTTAAAATAGAAAAAGATATTGTAAATATATGTTCATGGTGATATATATGGGTCTACAGCATTACTTTGAATGGCTGCACAGCCAACACATGGTTGTAGTCTCATTTATTAACCAATGCCATCCGTGGATGGCTAGGATTTCTCTAGTGCTCTGATGCTTATAAACAGCAGTGCAATAAGCAAATCCTTGTACATTCACCTTTGAACACGACGTGGTTATTTCCTGTCAATACATTCCCAGAAATGTAATTGCCAAAATAAAGCATATATATTGGGTAGGCCAAAAAGTTCGTTTTGTTCTGTAAGATGGCTCTAGTAGCACTTAGTTGTCTTTAACTTCATTCAAAACAATTTTGGTAGATTGTATTGTGACAGCTGTCATATCAGTAGGCATTTTTAGAAAAAACTTACCAAAATTGGCGAATTTTTGTGTGGCCATTTTAATATTGAAGATGGAAGAAAATAAGCAACATTTTTTGGCATATTATGATTCATAATTTCAAGAAAGGTAAAAACATAACTGAAACATAAAAAAAGATTTGTGCAGTGTATGGAGAAGGTGCCATGATTGATGGAACATGTCAAAATGGTTTGCAAAGTTTCATACTGGAGATTTCTCATTGGACAATGCTCCACGGTCAGGTAGACCAGTTGAAGTTGATAAGAGATCAAATCGAGACATCAGTTGAGAACAATCAATGTTATACCATGTGGGAGATAGCCAACATACTCAAAATATCTAAATCAATAAAGTTATTGGTGAAAACGAAAAAAAAATGTCTTTTATTTTACAGAAAATACCACACAAACTTTTTGGCCAACCCATAAAACTTGGGTTGGGCTTACTTGCAACCCAAGTAAGCAAGCAATACTTGCTTAAGATTCTATTGTATAGTCCCAAAGTACGCTCCCCGTCCCCACCCCTGGCAAACATTACCAATTTACACTGCTACAGCAGTTATGGGAAGGCTCATGTCCCCATACCCACGCAACATCTGGTGTCATCTCTGCTCCAAACATACATCTGTATGTATAAACATATATAGAACAGTGGTTAAAGAATCACACATGCATGGCAGGAGGTGGGTGTGAACAGGAGAGTGGGCCTCACTCCCAGCAAGTCATGGCCTTCCCCTGCACCCACGTCTCCTTTATAAAAGCAGCTGGCCCGCACAATAAGTCCTTTAGCCACGCGGGACTGGGACAGTGGGCTCCCCAGAAGTGGCCTGGCCCCGCTCCAACAGTTTGGGCTCCTAACAATGACCACAGGCCACTGCTCCTGCCTCCAACCATATTCACACCCTACCTCCCTCCTCTTGCCAACACCCTGCTGACCTCTGGTAGATCAGAGCTGGCCCTGGGGGCCGGCGCGGGAAGCATTTAGAAAAGGAGTTACTAATGCACGGATCTTTGCAGCTCCCCCAGAGAACAGTGCTTTCACGCACACCCTAGTGGCTCCCTCCTTGGGTCCCAGCTGGCTTTCTACAGCAGGTTTATTGGAAGTTTGGAGCTTCCCTGGCAATAAGTTTAGAAAAAAACCTGTTAAATCACCCAGCAAGCCACAGAGCTAATCAGAAACCACAGAACCTGGAGAAAGCGGAACGAGGTGGAAAAGCAAATGGCCCCCACTGTTCCGTTGATCTATTTCTCCCTTTATGCTGCTCTTTCTTATCTAGCTCCACAAAACACAGTGTCTCTCTCCAGCTTGTGAGGAGGATAGCTTTCCCGCCAATCTGCATATTATGGTCCAGGCAGACTTGAGTCTCCACAGGGAAGGCAGTTGATTTACGGGCAATGGATCTTCAATCAGCTTCACTCCAGCCTTCTGAGGCTCTCCCTCCACTCCCGTTCTGCTCCTAATTCATTAATCTCCCACCTCCCTGCATTTGCCTGATCCGATTACTCTTATGTATAAAATATGATTTTGCTCCTTTCTGTACCACCGACGACTCATTTGATAATAGGTGCCCCTGTACCTTGTACCAGATGTGAATGGGCCGATATTGGGCCCTTCTGTCCCCTGGGGCCTCGCCTGGCTCTCGGGGACACCAGGATAATGCAGCAGAAAGAGAAATGACAAAAGGGAGAGGTTTATAGTCTCACCAGGATAACGAAGCTTCTTGCTTTCCAGTTCTCTTTTCATTCTAGGGACGTTTTCAAGCTTCTCCCGGCTGCGTCTTCGGCAAAAGCACTTATGTGAGCAGCACCTCCTGTGTCTCGGATCTTCTGCAGGATAACGCGGGAGAGGGCCCCATGAGGTGCGCTCCTTGTCTACACAACGTGAACACTTCACTTAGGACACGAGGACCAAGGGTTTCGCCAGAGCTCCGGGCTGGCATTTGGCACACTTCTGAATGAGATTTGCTCAACTCCAGAGGCAGAAAGGACTTAAAGATTATTCTTGTCTGACCGCCTCATTTCTTTGTCTTTTTATTCCTTTTTCTTTTCTTTCTTTCCTTCCTTCTTTTTTAATTCTTGTAGCCATCCAGGGACATTAATGAGGACTGGCCTGGGAGGCAGAACCCAGGCGCTTGCGTGTTCACCACCAGGAGCTGCTGGCTGGGTTGGAGCAAAAGGCGAAAGAGGCCGAAGCAGGCCCATGGCCATGGGTGCCCTGAACCCAGTGGGGAGAGGCCCGACCTCACGCTGGGGTCCTTGGTCCTGAGAGTCCATGTAGCACAGATTTTAATGGCAGGGCAGGATTTAAGCAGCTGTTAGGGGGTGCCAGTGAGGCTCTGCTGATGCACTGGAGCCCAGAGTTCTCGCCGTGGAGAAAGCGGCCAGGCCCATGCGGGGGCCCCAAATACATGAGCCTTACCTTGGCCTCCCACCCCTGCCCCGTCCCCTTTCCCCTCACCTGGGCTTTCTCTCCCGGTGGCCTCACAGTCAGGCCAGTGTCCTTTATCTGTCCAGTTCATCACCATTCAGCCCTGCCCCGGGAAGACCCTATTAGGCCCCTAATCCTGCCACCTCCGTAAAGACTTCTCTGATTACTGCAGCCTGCACAGCCCTTCGCGGACCGCTCTGGGGGGCTCTTTAACACGCGTGTCTCTCTGGGTCCGCCCGGGGTCCACCCTGGAAGGGGTCCTGCCCCTCCTTCTCTTGCGGGCTGTCATGTCCCCTGAGCCGGGGGTGGTAGAGCTTCTCATGCACCTTTGGGTCACAGGGTTTTTGACTTTTTCCTTCTTTGTGTCTCTAACAGTTCGAATAGTACCTGGCACATGGTAGGGTCTTTAATTCATGAAAACACTAAGCTACCAATCAGGGTTAGGGAAAAAGTAAAGAGGGAAGATGCTAGAAAATTAACAGAAGTTTCTGGAATCTTAGAAGGGTTGTTTCCAGTGTTCATCAGAATAACAGTTTTCAAAGTGTGGTTTGGAGATCGCTGGGGGTCCCCAATACCCTTCCAGGAGGCTGTGAAGTCAAAATTATTTTCAAAATAATACTAAGATATTATTTGTTTTTTTTCACTGTCATTCACTCACGAGTATACGTGGGCATTTTCCAGAAGCTGCGTAAAGTGTGGTATCACAGAAGACTGAATGCAGAGCAGAAACAAGGATCCAACGGTCTTCTGTTAAGCCAGACACTGAAAGGATTTGCAAAAATGCAAAACAATGCCACTATTTTCATTGATTGTGTGTGTGTGTGTGTGCGCGCTTTGGAAAATACAGCTATTTTTCTTAAAGATATGCTATTTATACTAACATCTAATAGGCTTATTGGAGTGATTTTTAAAAAATAAACTAAGAAGTATTTAAAACTTTCCTCAGTTTTAATTTCTAATACAGTAAACATCAACCATCACAACCCATATAAGGGAAACTTCTTTGGGGTCATCAACACTTTTTAAGAGGAAAAGCGGTCCTGAGACCAAAACATTGAAGAATCTTTGCACGAGAACATAAATATCATTTGCTTGTCTGGAGTAAGCACCCCTTCCCCCTACCCACCCGGTCTCCATTTCTCTTTTATTCCCGGTGCCTGTGAGTTTTGGGATTGCTCCTGCTCGGGAGAATCCCTACCGTGTGGCTCCCAGGGGCAGCGTGCTAATGAGGCCAGCGGCTGGGTGGCTGTGTGAGGGGCAGAGCTTAGTGAGGGTCTCCGGGCGCCCTCCCTGCTGTGGCAGCGGGCCTTTGCCCTTTCCTCTCTGTATAAGCCCATGAGCCTCTCTCAGCACCTCAGAAATTACTCACCTCATTTCACACAAGTTGACCAATCCAACGACCTGTCCTTCTCGGCTCACAGACCCTCTTCCCAAAGCAAAAGCCGAAAGAACATTTCTCAAGGCCTATCCTTCAGGATTAGCTGAATCCCAATTTTCACTCTCCCTTGGAGATGGCCGTGGGAGGGGGACAAGTAGGGGGACAAGGAAGGAGATGGGGAGGCCCTTCCCAAAAGGCAGCTGCAGGGCTGAGGGTCCAGGTGCGGGTCTCCTCCTTCACTCCATGAACATGCCCAAGAATCCCCCTAACTGTCCGACCCAGGAAACTGCCCTGAGGCCCAGACACAAGTGTAAAATGTGAGCTGAAGTTGTGTTGCCCCTGGAGACCCTCACTAAGCTCTGCCCCTCACACAGCCACCCAGCCGCTGGCCTCATTAGCACGCTGCCCCTGGGAGCCACACGGTAGGGATTCTCCCGAGCAGGAGCAATCCCAACTTTCTGTGTTGCCACAGAAAGTGGAATGGCTCACTGTTCACTATCAAATCAATGAAAGCATTTCAAGTACTGGAGGGCTAAGTCACAAAGGAATTAAGATTTGTCTGGAGGATAGAAAGCAGGAGGAAGAAATACCAGAGCCATCCACAGAAATAATAATAACTAAGGTTTAAGATTAGCCCAGGCACACAGACTAACATGTTTTCCTCACAGTAACTAAGTGAAGCAAGTGCGTTAACATTATCTTCAATTTACAGAGGCAGAGGCAGAAGTCGAGCAAGTATAAGTTGTGTGCCCCCTACCAAGGGCGGGGCTGGGTTCTGACTCCAGAACCATTGCTCTGAAGTACAGCTCCTTAGGGAGTACGTGTTCTGGAGAGGCCTGAACAGGCAACTGGTTCCCTTCGCTAATTACTGCCCCGAGCAAGGGAAAAAGCCGCATGAACCGATTGTAAGATGTCAGCTCCACACTTCATGGGGTGGCAGTGGAGCTGTGTTCCCAAGCAGGGCATCGAAGGGACACACCAGGAAGTCTGGGCAGTCCGGGTAAACATTCTTGAATTCTGCTTTGGCGGGGTGGGTGGGAGGTGGATATCTGGTTACACCTGCCTTAAACATTTTTTGGCTAGCCTGTTGGGCGCACCCCTGGAGTTGATCCCTGGGTGTCTGCATCCCTGTGTGATTGTGTACTAAAACCAATTCTAAACGCTTTCTCGGGGGGAAGCTAGCAGAACGGTGCGTCCCTCTGGGCTCACCTCTAGAGTTGGTGGGAGAGGCCATCTAGGGAGGCGGGTCCCCTGTCTCCTCAGCTTCCATTAGGGAACAGCCAAGCCCGCTCCCAGCTCACAGGGAAAAGATTGACAACCCTCCCAGGCACCTGCAGGCAGCAAAATCACCCCTTGTTCCCACCCTGTATTTGTCACAGGCTCTACAAAAGGCAGGAATACATCACATTTCCTTGCTTTAAGGACATACGACCCCTTTACTGATCCGGGGACTTAGAAACCCATCCCTGGGCCAGGCCAGGTCAGCAGAGAGCTGGGGGCCTGCCCTGCCTCAGGGGGGCTCCTCGCAAGGCCGCTTTATGAACTGGGTCTCACTGTGATGCCTTTCAAAAGAACGAGTCATTGACCAGGGGCAAGGCTGTCCAGAGGAGGCTGTTCATTATATCCCACAGCAGAGGGACCCAGGGTGGCCCGGCCTGAGTCATTCTGAGGACAGGCTTAGGTAAAGAGCTATACAAATGCAGATTTGTAGAACACACACACACACACACACACACACACACACACACACACACAATGCTCTGAGGCAACCCCCCTCCCCTTCAGACACTCTGGAGTCAGCAATGCTTCTGGGGTTCTCGGAGCCAAGTCCTGGGCTCCTCCAAAGCCTGGATATGTTTTCACCCAGGTCACTGATGGCACTGCGAATTATGTAACTGACCAAGCTTCTTTCTTTACATTGGCCTTCAGGGAGCTTAGAGGTACATTGGTGGCTCCCGAGAGCAAGTAAATACAACTTTGAGGTATTCTTTCCAAATCTTTTTCTATGTCTTCCTTTCTCCTTTTCTAGCTTGAGAAACTTCTAATGTTCTGAAATGCCCATAAAATAATACTCTACCTGATACCTGACATACAAAATTGACAACTGTTAACATTTTGTTTTATTTGCTTTAAGTCAATAAAACATCACACAATGTTGAAATGCCCATTGTCCCCTCTTAGACCATTTCCTACCCCAACCCTAGCAATAACCACTATCTTAAATTTAGTTCAGATCTTTCTTTTTAAAATTCTAATAAATATTTATATGAACTTAGAGAAATTTGAAGGTAGACTTATTTTTTTTTGTATGAATTTTTCAAATGGCTCACAGAGTATGCATTCTTCTATAATTGGTTTTTTTTTTTTAAATTTAACAGTATGCTTTGGCCAGCCTTTCTCACTTTTTATGTATCTTCTCTGTTGTATTTTATGGCTCATTATTAGCCACCATCTATCCTTTTTGGCATAAGGCAGAGTTCAAATGAGGAAGAAATTAATAAATTAATGATCTTCTGGTGTACTTGTTATTACCCTAAGTAAGAGCTGCTCATCTGCTAGTCCTCTTCATGGAAACCTCAAACAAACGGAAACAAGCTGCAGGAGAGCCTGGAGCTAGAGACGTGGGCGCTACCCTGGCAGGGCAGCAGGCATTTGAGGGGAGGTGTTTTCTCTGAGATGGCTTTGCTTCTATTCCACGTGGAAGTGAAGAAAAGGATGACATTAAGGGACCCGTCACATTTTTAATCAACTAACAGACCCTGGCAGGGAAATAGTGGGCCAGACATGGAGCTAAATACTAGGGAAGATGAAAGAGGTCTAGAAAGGGCCCCTGGCTTCCCGACCCTATAATCTTTTGGGGAAACTAAGCCAGCCCCGTGCCAGACCATGCCGGAGCCTGTGGGGCAGTGTGCGGAGGGGTGATGGGCAGGAGCCCAGCTGCCTGCGCTTGAACCTCCGTTCTGCCCTTGCCAGCTCCATGAATGTATTTAAATCCACCTGTAAAATGGGAGTAGGGAGTAAGAGGATTGCATGAGAATTAAACATGCTGATATTTGTAAAGCTATGAAACCATTACCCGACACTCAGCTAGTGCTCTACATGCAGTTGACCCTTGAAGAACACACGTTTGGACTACATGGCTCCACTTGTACCTGGATTTTTTTCACTGAAGGTTTTAAACATATTTTCTCTTCCCATGATTTTCTTAATAACATTTTTTTTCTAGATTCTTTTATTGTAAGAATATTGTTTATAATACAAACAACATACAAAATATGTGTTGTTTGTTATTGGTGAGGTTCCCAGTCAACAGTAGGCTATCAGTAGTTAAATGGGAGGAGAGTGAAAAGTAATATATGAAATTTTGACTCCACAGGGGGGTCAGCGCCCATAACCCCCATGCGGTTCAAGGGTCAACTGTATATTTTATTTGTTAAATAAAAATAAGTGTTTTTTAAAAGATAGGGATAAAAGCTAGAGCTTTGGGCTGGAGGTGATTAGAAACGGCTTCACAGAGGAGACATCAGACAGAGCATGATCAAGGGCCCGAGCAATTCAGATCTCTTAACCCAGGGGACCTTCTTCACCAAAACTTACCAAAGAAAATATGTGTGGGGCACAGTGAAGAAAGAAGTCAGGCAAGACTTCGGGTACATGAAGAGAATGGCGGGGTTTATGACGGATGGAGTCGGGGAAGGGCTTGATGTCAGGACTGAGTGTTTGAGGTTTATCCTCAGGGAGGTGTGGAGCCAGAGAAGGTTCCGAGCAGCAGTGACGTGTGGCCAGAAAGTGCCTCAGTCAGGAGAGGCTGCTTCACAAGCACACGCCTCCCATTTCTTAGCTGTGTGAAATAACAGGTACTTCCTGTTCACAGTACATGTCCTCCGCCACTCACCTGAGCCTTTGTCCCACCCTGGCTTCACTCTGGAGCACAGACAGAGCAAACAGCCTCTATCTAGAACATTGGGGGGTTGTTTCAAAGAGAAAAAAAATAAAAAGCACGTGGCAAATGATATGCCGGCTCTTAAGACTTCTGCTGAAGAATGACACATTTCACTGGCAAGCGCAAAGCCAAGCTTGTGATTCCAGGGGCCTTCCCAGGAAGGGGCACATGTATTTTTGAACAATAATATCACCTCCCCCAGGGAGTTTTTGGACCCTTCCTAATGTTATCACATAGGTTTCTGCTATGATGTTCTGTTCATCCCAGTAGCACTGACATCATGCGTTCTTACAAATTTATCTTTAGACCATGAAATCAATGTGGACCTTTCCCCCACCCCCTCACCTCAGGACACCCCATTAGCTAATTAAAAGGAAGGGGTTCCTCTAAGAAGCCTTTCTTCCCCAAGCCTGAGAAATGAACGTATTGCTGCTTTTGAGTTACTCAGGCACCTTGGTCGAGGTAAGCCTGTGTGTTCTCCAGTTTGCCTAGACTTATAATTTTGTAGCCTGCTGTGATTTCTGGCCTATTGATTAATGGGTCTCTCTCTCTCCACTACAAGCGACCTTAATCTTTTCTTAATTGCTTTAATGGCTGTTCGGCTTCTCTCTTGTGCCTCCCTCAATGTTGTTGTCGCAGAGCTTTTGTGTCTTAACTTCATTCCCCAACCCAGGACTTTGCAGGCGAATGAAAGGTGAATTCTCTCTTTGTTTACCCTCTTTTCCTTGTTTTTCTCTTTTATTTCTCCTTCAGCTGTTTTCACTTTTTTTAACCCATGTGGGGCACTGTCTGAGGTAATTGGGCACAACCAGAAAGGTAAACAAAAATATAACGAGGGAGGCCAATGCCTGGTTCCCCTGCCCCCAAAGACCCCGGCACCATTGGCATCAGCCTGGGCACTGTGCCTCCCTCTCTCTTTCCTGCCCTCTGAGGCCAGCAACCAGACAAGCAGCTCCTCCACTGTGCAGAGGGTGTCTGAGGTTTCCCCAGACTGGGCTAGGAATAGAATTTCAAGAGCTTCTTCAAATATGTTCCATTTGTTCGTTCATTCATTGATTTATTCAAAATCACTTATTCGATGCTCACTGTGCAAGGTGTCATGGGAAAGCAGAAAAGAGACACAGACCCTAAACTCAAATCACTCACAGGTCAAACTACCAGAAGTGAAAGGGTAACTAACAAAGCAATGTGCCAGGAACCCATGAAAGCGCTGGATAACAAACACTGGAGGAGTTTTGAGGTGACAGGCTGT
Source organism: Pteronotus mesoamericanus (assembly GCF_021234165.1). Taxonomy (NCBI): domain Eukaryota; kingdom Metazoa; phylum Chordata; class Mammalia; order Chiroptera; family Mormoopidae; genus Pteronotus; species Pteronotus mesoamericanus. Next base: position 2,472,808 of record NW_026555001.1, read on the forward strand.
GATGGCCTGGGGATCTGGGTGGACTTCCTGGAAGAGGTGAGCTTTAAAATGGGCCTTATGGATGACTAGGACGGGCAAGCAGACCAAAGAGAAGGCATTTCTGGAGATGAGAGGAGCATAGGGGTTGCAGGAGTGAGTTCATAGGTGTGGGAATCCTGACTTCTTTGTGCCCTGGGCCTCGCTGCCATGGCCTGGGTGCTTGGGTGTGGTGAGAGAGTGCCTCACTGTGGACACCATGTTTGGGGTCTGCTTGTGCCTGCAGGAGACCCCTTTCCCAGTTGGTTCCCCCCTCTTCTGAGAGGGGAAAGATGATAGGAGTGGTTAGTGAGTACCATTTTGATGAGGGAAAGAAGGAGGGGAAGAACATTCTCATTCAACAAGGACACAGGAAACAAAATTCCAGAACCTTCTTGGGGGGCCCCACAAAGTCTGAAAGGGTTCACATGGAGACCATGCCATCCACATCACCTAGGCCACTGTCTACCCGCCAGACGTGTTGTGGCATCTCCTCATGTTCCCTTTGCCAGGCATCCTGAACTGCTCCCTAATGGACCCCCATGGGTGTCAGAACTCAGGGCAGGCTGGGGTCTTCCACACAGAAATGGACAGGGCCCATTTCTGTCCTGGATAGTCTGGCCGAGCCAAACTACTTGATACCATTGGCACCAAGAGACTCACATCTACTTTAATTTCTAAACTCTTGGGGGAGGCAGAAAGAGAAAGACCATTGATTGAATATTTATATCAGTAAATTAAGGGAGACATAGAGTGCTTAAGAGTTTATCTTTGGGGTCAGAAGGACCAAGTTCGAATCTAACCTCTTCAAATCTGTTTCCTTCCATCTAGGTGACTTTGAGTGAATTATTTAATCTCCCTTTTTTTCCCCAAAATGTCCTATTTTAATTATGAAATATTTCAGAGAAATATCTAACATCCATATAATCTTTACATTTATAGGTACTTGAGTATTTATCACTAGCATTAAAGACATAAACATTATATCATATTTACTTCCTATCACCCTTTTGTTAAAAAGAAATGAAATGTTATCAACTACCTAAAACTATCCTCTCATTGCTTCCCCTTATTTTTTCTCTAAAGATAACCAGTGTCTTGCAGTTGGTGTTTATTCTAGTGCACTTTTTAAAACATTTACTATCTATGTAGTACCTATAAATAATACACGCTGTCATATTACATGCTGCGGAAAATTTTACATGATGGGTATTGTATGTTATGAGTCCTTCTGAAAATTCTTTTTTGAATTTATGAGTTTTTGTTTTGATAGTACTTTTGTTACTTTCTATATTCTACATATGAGTGAAATTATATGGCACTTATCCTTTTCTGTCTGAATATCAATATTATCTAGAGTGATCTATAGATTCAATGCAATCCATATCAAAATCCCAATGAAATTTTTTTACAGAAATAGAACCAAAAAATCTCTCTGACTGGTGTGGCTCAGTTGATCAGGCATCATCCTGCAAAGCAAAAGGTCACCTGGTCGATTCCTAGTCAGGGAACATGCCTGGATTTCGGGTTCAGTCCCCAGTCAGGGCACATACAAGGGGCAACAGATCACTCTTTCTCTCTCACATTGACTTTTCTCTCCCTCTCTTTCTTCCTCCCTTCCCCTTCTCTATAAATAAATAAATAAATAAAATCTTTAAAAAAAGAAAGAGAACAAAAAAAAAATCCTCAAATTTGTATGCAACCACAAAAGACCCTGCATAGCCAATGCAATTCTAAAAGAAAAGAACAAAGCCAGAGGTACCACTCTCCAATTTCAAACTATATGACAAAGCTATACTAATTAAAACAGTATAGTATTGGCAGGAAAACATACAGATCAATGGAACAGAATTGAGAGCCCAGAAATAAACCCACACATATATGAGCAACTATTGTAATTTATGACAAAGAAGCCAGGAATACATGAAGTCTGTCTGTAAAAAGTCCAGCCACTGATAATATAACAAGAATGGGTTGTGCAACATCAATGTAACCTGGCAGCCAGGAAGAGTGGACCAGAATGTGCATAGGTGGACAATGATGACTTCACTGTACTAGTGAGTGGGGGTTGTAGATACTGTTGAGTGAGCATGTGTGTTGTATGGCCATTGCATTCAAAGTGACTGAGCAAGTAAAGCAATGAATCTGCATCAAATTTTGCACTAAAGCTGGAGTATTTTTCTGGCAGAAACTATTTGGATGATTCAGAAGGCCACAGCAATGGGCAACTGGTGATTGGCAGCTTCATCATAACAAAGCACCCACTTATGCATCATGTCTCATGCCAAATTTTTTGAAAAAACATCAAATCACTTAGGTGACTCAACCCTGCTGCAGCCCAGATTTGGCTCCTTGTGCCTTCTGGTTTTTCTCAAATTGAAATCACCTTTGAAAGGGAAGAGATTTCAGACTGTTGATGAGATTCAGGAAAATATGACAGGGCAGCTGATGGCGATTGGGAGAACTGTGTGAGGTCCCAAGGTGCCTGCTTTGAAGGGGATGGAGGAATCATTGTCCTATGTACAATGTTCCTTGTATCTTGTATTTTATTCAATAAATGTCTCTATTTTTCCTATTGTGTGGCTGGATATCTTCTGAACGGACCTCGTACAATGGAGAAAAGAAAGTCTCTTTAATAAATGATCTTGGGAAAACTGTAGAGTCACATGCAAAAGAATGAAATTAGGCCACTATCTCATACCATACACAAAAATTAACTCAAAATAGATGAAAGACATGAATGTAAGACCTGAAACAATAAAATACATAAAAGAAAATATAGGCACTAAGCTTCTGGACATTGGTCTCAGTGGTGTTTTTGTGAATTTGATGGCAAAGGCAAGGTAAACAAAAGCAAAAATAAATGAATATGACTACATCAAACTTGAAAACTACTGCACAGCAAAAGAAATATCAACAAAACAAAAAGGCAACCTTTGAATGAGAGAAGATATTTGCAATTGATACTTCCAATAAGAGGCTAATATCCAAAATATAAAAAGAACTCGCACGACTCAACAACAACAACAAACAATCTAAGAAATGGTCAGGATTGAGTGAGCTATTGTTTATTTCTTCAAATCTCCTAAAGCAAGGGTCAGCAATCTTTTTCTGCAAAGGGTGAGACAGTAAGTATTTAAGGCCATATGGCCTCTTTCAATGATTTAGCTCTACCATTGTAGACAGAAAGCAGCCACAGACAATATGAGTGTGACTGTGCCCCAATAAAAAATTTATTTCACATAATTTCTTGATTAAGAGTTCATATTTATAACAGTTTAAGGTTCTCAGCAAAATTAAGGAGTAGGTACTAGATGTCTCACACATTCCCTGCTCCTACACATGCATAGCCACCGCTATTATCAACACCCCACGCCAGAGCTGCAGATTTGTTACAACTGATGAAGTTATACTGACACATCATAATCACCTGGAATCTATAGTTTACACTGGGGTTCATTCTTTGTACTGCATGTTCTATGGGTTTGGACCAATGTTTCCATTGTTACAGCGTCATACACAGTGTTTTCACTGCCGTGAAAATCCTCTGAGCTCTGTCTCTGTGCTTCCCGCCTGCTCCCTACCCTCACTCCTGGCAACCACTTATCTTTTTACGGTCTTTATAGTTTTGCCTTTTCCAGAATGTCACATAGTTGGAATGATACACATGGAGCCTTTTCAGATTGACTTCTTTCAACTGATAATCTGCATTTACGTTTGCTCTATGTCTTTTCATGGCTTGATTGCTCATTTCATTTTAGTACTGAATAGAGCTCCATTGCCAGGACATACCATAATTTATTTACCCACCCACCTACTGAAAGACATCTTGGTTGCTTCCAAGCTTTGGCAATTATGAATAAAGCTGCTGTAAATATCCATATGCAAGTGTTTGTGTGGACATGTTTTTACTCATAGAATTTTCAGGTGTCACAAAATATGATTCTTCTTTCGATTTTGTTTCAATAAGTTAAAAATGTAAAAACTATTCTCAGCTCTCTCACTGCAAAAGCAGGTAGTGGGCCAGATTCGGCCTGTGGGCCACAGTTCACTAACAGCTGCCCCAGAGACTAGTGAGTTGTTTCCTCTTTTCTCCTGTTCCACACAAACAGTGCTGCAGTGTTCCTTCCTGAGCACCGTATAAGGATAACCTCCAGGCTAGACACCAAGGTGTGGCACAGGGTGTGTGCTTTCAACTTTACTAGGTATAGCCAATCGCTCTTCAGAGTTGTTATATCCATTTACATGTCTACTGGCACTGCCTCTGTTTCCCCACATTCCCACCTACACTTAGTGTTGTCATGCTTATTAGCTGCTTAGTCAGACTTGTAAGTGTGATGACTGACCGCTTATTCTTGCTTTAATTTACAGTTACCTGAGAGGTGGGGAATTTTTCCAGATGTTTATTGTCCAGCTTTCATTTTGAATTGGTCATTAGTATCTGTTGCCTATTTTTCTACTGGATTGTTTATCATTTCCTTACTGGTTTGTAGGGTTCTTTATATATTCCAGGTGGTTACTTAAACCTTGTAGGCCCAGTTTTCTCACTTGTGAGTGGCAATAATACCTACCTCATAAAGTTTCTGTAGGGATTCCCCAGAGTAAATGAGTATCATACACGCAGAGTCTCTTGGCCCTATCTCGCAGAGTAGGATAAGCAGAAAATTGTGTTCCCCAGAATTCCACTGCGTCTGCTTGGAGGAAATGTTTTGCTGTTTCTCCTGTGGAAAGTCTCCATTACTCACAAAGGCTGCTGTGTGAGGACCCTTCTTCACCGGCACATGTACTTGGGTTGCAGTGGGGATGAAACAGCCCCCGGGCACGTGAACACCTGAGCTTGAGGGCAGAGCTCAGGCGCTGGACTTGGCTCTGTCTTTATGTTACCTCATTTAATCCTGGCAGCAGCCTCATGAGGCCTCAATATCACCCCTGCCTTACTTAAGGGGCTTGAAACTTAAAGAGGTAAAATCACTTGCCTGGGATCATGCAGCCCGGTGTGTCTGACTTGAAAGCTTCTCTTCTTGGAGAGAGAGAGAGAGAGAGAGAGAGAGAGAGAGAGAGGAGTGAGGGGAGGAATAGGAAGAGGTGGAGGGGGAGAAAGAGAAGGACAGAAACCACTGCTGATCCCTGGGGAAACTCCGCGCTGAAGGAAGGGAACACAGGGCCCTGGCATCGCAGTTGTTCAAACTCAGCAAAGAACAACACAGAACACCCACTTCAATTTGAATTCAGATCAGCAATGAATAATCATAATTGTGCCCCATGCCATATATGGGACACATTTACACTACAAAATCATTTGTTCCTGTGAAATCCCAGTTCAACTGGTGGCCTGTGTTTAATCTGGCAACTCCGTGGGCCAGACGTCCTGGGTCCAGCACAAGGAGTGACAAACAGCAGGATCTAGAAAGGCACCAGAGTTGCATCTTTTTTCATCTCCTCAGGCGTGGGATCTTGAAACAAAAAAATGTCCCATGTAGCAACTGCCTCCTTTCACTGCACCTGCCTTACAACTTTCTGAGTGGTTAAGCCTTCTGGTTTGGCAGGAGTGAGGAAAGGTAGGGAATTGTAGGAAAGCTGCCCATATCATGTAACAGTGGAAAGCTGTATGTGTGAAAAATTGTAATCCACCCAACCATTCTTTTGACATTGTTTCTCTAAGTGCTAACTCTGAATAATATGTAACCTGTAGATGAAGAGCATGTTTGTATAACAATCCTAGGAGATATTTTCAAAAGATATAGACTACAACTTTCAAGCACCCCAGCTCCAGGAGATTTGCTGACCTTCACCCATAAAGCCAGGATGATGTGAAGCCAGGACAATGTGAAGCTGAGATGACATGAAGCCAGGATGACTAAACCAGGATGAGGCCCACTGGACCATCACTTGCCTTATCAGAATGGACTGTGCTAGTCTGCATGTAGAGGACCTTTCAATCCCTGCCCTTGATCTCTTTGTTCTGTTCGCCTGTCCTTCCTTATAAAAAAGAAAAACCTCTGCCTCCAATGAGAGGTGGAGATAGGCTTTGAGATGTGAGTCCTCCTCTTCCAGGTTGCTGGCTTCGGAAAATAAACCACTTTCCTTTACATCAGCACCTGCCTCTTCAGTACTGGCTTTCATAGCAGCAGGCAGCCAGACCTGCGTTTTGGTTACAGTCAAGCTTTGACAGGCACGTGGATAAATTGGAAGAGTCACAGAATTTGCCTTCAAATCATCCTACCTCTCACTTCTCCCTCCTTCCTCCTTCTCCCAGGGTCCCTTCTCTAATCCAGGATCCCTAAGGCTCCGTGCTACACTGGTCCTGCCAAAATATTTGATAAACTAGTCCATGCTGAGGTCAAGGGACCCAACATGACCCCTCTTAGGAGAATGTGCAATGGAAAGGAAGAGCCTGAGGAAGAGATGCTTAAACCAAGGTCATGGAACTCAAATGGCGGGATGTCAGGCCATGTGACAGGTGCTGTAGGGATATTTGGGAAGAGAGGGGCCCTTTTGGTACTCCCCAAAATACATATATCAGCTATGCAACTGCCTAGTCCACCAGCCGTGCTCAAATGGATCACAACTGGACATAAGCACATAGTATAGCACTCAATACGAAATTCCAGCCAGGATCAGCTCTCTCTGGTGCTTGTCATGCACCAGGTGGCTTCCTCCTGCCCTGAGGAGCAACCCTTCGGGAGCTGAAAGGCTGTCTTTGGGCAGGTATCACCAGCACTGAGCACCTCAGCGAGCCTCTAGCCCCTCTTACCCTCATTCCTTCTGCATCCTCTCCTTCAATGTCTCCCACCTGGAGAGCACACAGCTCCCAGCAATGCTCATGGGCCGACTCACAGAGGAGAAGCTGGGCTCCCAGAAGCTCCAAACCAGACTCTTCACACACATACCTGTCTTTGGTTCATGGTCGCTCCCTCCCAGAAAGAGTATTGGCCTTCCACCCCGGCCCTCCCATGGCTAAACAACCTCTGAGTGCTGTTTCCATGACAACCAGCAGCATTGCTGTAGTTTTACACCTATAACATGAATCTTTCATACCGCTCCCCCCAACAGTTTACCCCTACACCCAGGATCCTTGTCAAGACCCTCTCCTGGCCACAGTGAGTACATGCATGCTCTGCCCAACAGGCCCCCTATAAGTCAGTGTCTAAGAATTTTATACCCATGTTTACTCAAAGACATCAGTGGAGGGACTTCTCTTTGAATATGATATTTAAAAAAAATTATGGTTGAATAAAAATGAAACAAGCAGGGTATGGACAATTACAAAAATTTTTGGTACAGCCAAAGCTATCATAGGAGGGTTAGAGACATGAGGAGAGAACACGGCCCTGAGGCCTGTATGTGGAGATGTGATTATTCTTCAAGTAGGAGTTCATGGGGAGGCAGATCTCCAAATATTTCAAACATGGATTACAGCCAATTATCGGCTTATACAGAGGCCAGAATGCTGGCTCCCTCTGGCCATCCGCAGATTGCTACCATGCAAATAGCAAGAAATAAGGGGACCTAGGAGAGGGGCCTGGGCTCTGGGCAATGAGGAGTGGGGACCACAGAGAGGGAGGCCCCCCACTCCCACTGCTCAGCCTCCTTGCCCCAGCTCTGATTCTGCGCTCAGCGGCCTTCGGAGGGTCCAGTCTCTGCCTCAGCCAGGTGGCTTATTCAGAGCACTCCCCACCCCAACCCACCCCTGCCAATGCCAGTCCCATTCTTTCTGGCCCAAACGTCACCAACAAAACATCATTCCCAGCAAATTCCCCAGAAAATTCCCAGCAAATTCCCACCCATTATGCCAGTATAACTTTCCACAGAACGTAATTTTCCATGGAATAAAGAGAATGGAGAAGCAGGAACTATGAGACCCAATCATCACCAAGCAATCCTGCTTTGCTGGCCAGGCCAGAGACGGCCTGTCTGGGAGGGGACTCCAAGATTCAGGAAGAGGACAGTTGAGGTCTTTTGGATTCAGGCTTCTAGGTGGATAGTTGGAGCTGGTCCACTCTCTGAGCCTTCCTGAGGGTTCAGAAGTTTCTAGAAGTCACAATTTCTCTGTGCCCCTCCTGACGGGGCAACGGCGGTGGGGCTGAACAGTCCCCACCAACCGCAGGCTGCCTTCTCCTCTCTACACCTTGCTCTGTCACCCCTTTTCTTGTTCATTGGGTGGCTGGAGGGCAACTCCCATGTCAAACCTTCACTATAATCCCGTAAGTGGCTGTTTTCAGATGAGGAAATCTCCACAGGCCTCCTCTTGGGTACCTCCTGAGAGCAAAATTATTTTTGTCAGTCATAGATTCTAAAATACAACCTAGGGCTACTTTACTGCCATGTCACTTGTCTCTTTGGGGATGGGACAGGACGGGGCCTTGGGTAATTAGATTCTCGTGAGGTGTTATGTTTCAGCCTGAGCCCTAGTGTTTGGGACATTTGGGGATTTTGTGACAAGGCCCACAGGACAGACTGATTTCCCCTGGACTGTCTGTCAACCAGTTCTCACCAGGTCCCCTCAACCGAGTGACAGCCAAAGTGAAGCTAAAATTTTAGGTCACAAAGCAAATTCCACTTTCTACTCCAGAGGAGCGTGGAGCTTTCAAAGAATGACTTAACCTGCATGAGATTCCCATGTCCCACACCCAAAAATGGCTCTGGGAAGGCACCCTCTGCCCTGTTCACCTTGAACTTATCCCTATTTGACTTTAGACAATATCTGTCTTCCTAAATACACAAAATGCCAGACTCTCCCTCAGTCCCTGCAACCTCCCCTCGTCCTGGCCAGCTGGTGGGAGACTTCTCTCTACACTTTGAGTGTGAGAGGAACTGAGGCTCTAGAAAGGCACATACTTTTCAGTTCCTTAGCCCAAAAACATCCTAAAATCAAGATGCCAAGTTGGGATGTTAAGTAACTTGGACATCCCGTGCGGTATGATCTCTCTGCTCTCCTCACACTCCATCACTGTCTGGGTAAAACCCCCAACTTTTGAAAGTGCCTTTGAGCCTCCTGGCAGCCCCAGCCTCCAGGGCGTCTGTGCTCTGGTCCTTCCACCCCGGGGGCTGCTATTCACCACGCCCTGGGTGAGCCTCCACCACCTCCTGCCCACCCACCCTTTCCCTCCTCCTACTTTGTGGCTTTTCATCAGCCCAGCTGCTTCTAAGTCTGAAAAGCTAACGTTTAAAAAAAAATCCTAAAATCAACAGATGCATGAGTACTTGCATCCTGGCAAGATTAAGTTAGGGGAGTTAGAAAAGAAGCAGGGCGTGTTTAAGTCAGGACAGAGGAGGACAGCCACGCAAGTAAACACCAATTGGAAGGCTCCCATTTCTTCTCTTGGTCCTTTCGGGCAGCCCCCTCCTCCAACCCGGTTTGGCCTCAGCCCCCAACCTCCAGCCCCTCGGCCCCAACAGACACCACCCTGGCTGGTCAAAGAGGCAGGGGGTGTGCTCCCCACCTGGCTCCCCTGCCTCTTCTTCATTCCTGAGGTTCATCAGGTGAGGGGCCTGATCCCGGGCTCTCACTCCAGTGAACTTGGAAGGGCCCTCGGGGAGATCAGAGAGCATCTCCTGCCAGAGCCACAGTTAAAAACAGGCTTCTGGGGAAACTGAGTCAGGTTCCTAATTTAGTCTTCGGCATAAAGTTCTGGATTATAGAACAATCAAGCCCAGAAGAACCTCCAGAGATACGAGTGTAATAATATCCATGCATCAGGTTGGTTGGCCTGCTAGTGAGCAAGGGGACCCCTGTGTGACAATGTCCCAAATGATCGCAAGCAGGCACATCCCTGGAGTGAATGGCTTGGGTGTTAGGATTAGTCAAAGCCAGAGTGGACATCTGAAATATTTTGATACCAGAGAAGAGTTATCTAAGAGGGGAAATTGCGAATTGCAGAAAGCACACTTTCAAGTGGGAATTAAATTGCTGCAGGTGTAGGATTATTTTCCTTTTAGGGAAAAAAAATATACCACCCTCCCATTTGCATCTTTAAGATTAAAAGATAGCAATTCAGCTCTGGAATACCAGTTTTCTACTTTCTCCTCAGCATTTCTGAGCGTTTTGGTGACGTGACAGTAATGAATGAGAATTAGGTAGTGACTAGGGTTGCCAATTTAGCAAATAAAAATACAGGACATCCAGTTAAATTTGAATTTCAGATAAACAATGAATAATTTTTTATTATAAGCATGTTTACATTAAAGAAAAATATTTACTGTTTATCTGAAATTATAATTGAACTGGGCATCCGGTATTCTGATAACCCTCTCACTGATGCATAGATAAGTGAGGAGAAGCCACTTCCTAAGGTCCATTCATCACAAAGTTCCCTCAGGGCCTACTCTGTGTACTGAGCACCGACTATGTGCCTGGCCTTATGTTTGGTGCTGGCAATAATAGACCTAAAGCCTGACCTCAGGGAAGCAACAGTGCAGCTGGGGAAGCAGAGGAGTAAAACTGGGCATCAAAACAGAATGTAGAACACGTCATGAACAGGAATGTGCCGGGCCGGGGAAATCAGAACAAGAAATAACATTTCAGATGAGCAAAGGAGCAGAGGTCACTGCCAATACAGAGATGCCAACTCCGCCTCTGTGTCTGAGCAGAACAGGGAGGTACCATGAAGCCTCCTGGGCCATTTCTCTGTTGTGGCACCTCCCGCTCAAAAACTTACTCATTTATCCATTCTACTGACATTTACTGAGAACACCTCATGTATCGGACACTGCACGACAGGGGAGAGACAAAGATAATCGTGACTTATTCCCTGTCCTTAAAGTTGACAGTCTTGAAAGAAGGTCAAGATAAGTTCATAATCACGGTGACTTAGAAGTCATGCTAGCAGTGGGGATAAAGCAATGAAGGAACACTGATGGGGTGTCACACAGCATCTGAAAGCCAAAGGGCACCATAGCCACACAATTTTGTTTTAAGTCCAGTCCCCACCAATGTGTTGAGTGATGTTGATCACATCACTGAACCTCTCTGAGCTTCATTTCCCCCTGAGTAAAGGCGATATTAATAACACTATTTGTCTCACAGCCTTGCTCTGAGATGCTAACAGAAGACCTGGCACTTGGTAAACCATAAATTGTCACATAAATGTGCCCTAAAAATTATTATAGTTTGGCAGATCCTCAAAAAGTCAGACATGTAATTACCTTATGACCTAGCAATTCCACTGCTAGTTATATGCCCAAAAGAATGGAAAGCAGGACTCACTCATTTGTGCATCAATTGCTCACAGCAGCATTGTTCACAACAGTCAAAAGATGGAAACAACCTGAATGTCCCTCACAGACACATGGATAAACAAAAAGTGACATATGCACACAATGGAATATTATTCAGCCTTAAAAAGGAATGAAATTCTGACATAGGTTACAGCATGGATCAATCTTGAAAACATTATGCTACATGAAATAAGTCAGTCAAAAAAGAACAAAATGACTTCCATGATTCCACTTATATGAGGTACTTTGAGTAAACTCATAGAGACAGAAAGTGGACTAGAGGTTCCAAGGCATTACGAGAAGGGGGAGTTATTGTTTAATGGGTATAGGGTTTCAGTCTGGAATGATGAAAACATTTTGGAGATGAGTAGTGGCAATGTTTGTACAACATTGCAAATGTACTTCATACCACTGAACTGTATGCTTAAAAATGGTTTCAATGGTATATTTTATATTATTGTCACAAAAATACACAATAAAAATTGTGTATTTTTATTACAATTTTTTAAAAAATGATTATTATGTAAAGAAGGCTATAAATGTCAGAGAAGAAATCACACAGGAAGTATTCCTTGAGTAAAATTTGGCTGAGGGAGATGGGGAAAAAAGCTTTAAACAGGAGGAAGCAGTAAGCGCAGGAAGGGCAGGGCCCTTCCCAGGGCCAGCAGCTCCCTCAGGGGGAATACAAGAATGAGGGTGAGATGCTTCAACACCACCTGCTATAGAGCCTTCCTGCAAGGCAGAGAAGAAAACATTTAGGATTCACAGAGTGGTGCTGGGGTAAAAGCTTGAGTAGGAAGGACATGAAGCACATCCATCGCAGAGCCACCATCCCGGGAAGCCCTGGGCTGGAATGGAGAACACATATCATCACTTGGGATCGTGCATCCAGACCATCAGAAGCTGAAAGAGATAGAGAAGCAGCTCATCAGCAGCTGGGGAGGAGGATTCAGAAGCTGACCAGTGACTGATCAAGAAGAGCCAGAAGCTGACCAATGGCTGGGGAGAAGGAGTCAGAGGTGCATGAACACCAGTAGGGAGGGGTGGTTATAGTCAAGGTGACTTGACTGGAGATGGAGGGAAAAGGACCTTATGAAGGAGATGTGTGCTTTAAGCCCTAGAAGAGTCAATGGGAAGGCGGGTTGAGCAGTCACTGGATGAGCACATCCAGGCAGGATGAGCTCAATACAATCTAAGATGGTATCCACATCAAGGACCCTTATAGTCATCCCAAGTCCTTTCCAAGGACCCAAAGTGAAGACCCTGGGATCTGCTCTTGAACCTCAGCAGAAACTGCACTTGTACCCAGTCATCCTCTAGGCAAGAAAGCACAGACAGTATCAGTTCCTAAGGGCAAAGTTTCAGGCTCCCTTCCCTCACTCTACGCCCTCCCCCACCCCTTGCCTCTGCCAGAGAAAATCTGGTTTTCCTCTGACTCAGGGTCAATTTCAGCAAAACTATAGGTTCAGTGAGGATACATTTCCTTCTTCCCATGTGGCACCCTTCAAGCCTCCTACCCTCATTCTCAGAGACAGGCTTGGTATCAGACATTTTACACCTTTTTGTCAATTCAAACTTCAGTGTTCCTTTTCCCAAAACCATCTGCATTTCGGCCAGGTCATTGTTAAAAGATTTTGAACATCAGGGAGCAGGCAGGCGAGAACTTCAGAGACCTCCCTGCTCCCCTGCAACTATAAGAGATGCTCTCTTGATGAAAGGGTTGCCCCTTCTCACGCCTAGCAGATTGTCACCTCTTCTTTAAGTTAACATCAGGCATTGGCTAAACAGCAGGATTTTCATTTCATAATAAACCATCTTAACAGCAAGAAGGAAATTCTCTATAAATCGAGATCATGTAAGATGACAGTTAACATTTTAATTAAACATGGCAATTCTAATCATTTTCATCATTATAGAAATACCCAACATTTTGACACATTTCAGGCATAAATTGATGGTTCCAGTCCAAAGGCAAATTGAAATAACTTTTCAGGTGATGTTTGCAAGCTTTCAGTAGCAGCAACAGCTGATATTCAACAGTCAAAGCTATTCTAGACATTCCCATTCAAAATACTAATACTGAAACCTCTGTCCCTCCCTCCATAAATAGCTTTAAATATCATCCCTCACCACCATGTCACACACACTATGAAAAATTAATGTGTTGCTTTACGATCTGCAAAACTCACACCAAAAAGTACTTTGTTTCCCCTGGTAAGAATGTCAGACTTTATTCTCTGTTTGAAAGGCACGGCAAGCAGGACTGATGACGTGTATTTGTCTCAGCAATCACTGATTTACTGAGCATGGAAGACATGACTTAGCGTCACGCCGCTGCTGATCCTCATAGGGGACCCTGCAAGGCAGCTATTATTGTTTCAACAGAGGAGGGAAGCCAGGCTCAGAGAAGACAAGCAACTTCCCAAAAGGAGCACAGCTAGAAGGCGGCAAAACGAGGACTGGAACACACGACCATCCAGCTCCAAAAACTGTGCTCTTTTGCCTACTGTCTTTCTTCCCCAGCTGAAATTATACACAGCCTTTGCTAAAAGGGGACTTGATAAATATTTGATTGATTGCAGGTTTCCAACATTCTTGGTCAAAGATGACCTTCCAGAGCTGTATAACCTAACTTCACTGAACCAAATTCATTGTCACATGTCCTCTGTGCCAACACTCTCACCTTCAGACCGCCGCCGCCACCACCACCATCATCTTCAACATCAAAATACAGATTTAATTTGAAGAAGAAATATTTTTGAAGAAGAAGATATATATTTTAAGAGATGGATTACACTTTTTTTTTTCCACATTAAACCATTTAATCTTTAAAATCCAGTTTAGGCTACATGCATTTTTGGTTTCTTCACCTTTATTATTGCCCCACCATTTGCCTATGAACCATCAGCCTTACAGCCACCATTCGCCTTCAAGTCCCCTGAGGAACATGTGGAATTTTCCCAGCAGAGTTAGGCAGTTTATATTCTCCTAGAGCCTCCTTCCTGTCCTTCCCCAGCCACAGAAACTCCAATTTGTTGAAAAGCTACACAGAGAACTTCACATTGAAATAACAGACCTATGCACCAGAAACACCCATCAAAGCAAAAAGGCTGAACAAAGTATTTCAAGTTTTAAAAACTTTGGAACATATCAGAGAAAATGAAATCACTGAGAAAATAGTAGAGTAAATAGTCTCAGCCCTTTATCATCTAATTATACTGCTGATGTTGAGAAGCATTCAGCAATACCGTGGTGTTTTAGGGTGATACCCTATGGGGCTGAATGGAGTTTATTAATGCAATCAATACATATTCCCTGACTAAAGTTATTGATGCCTGGAGCACATGTTTTATCAATCCTGGATGTTCAAAAAAACGTCTTGAGGGCCTGACAGTCCCGTTTCATCTTTATGAGCCCCAACAGAGTTTAGCCCAGCACTCTTGAAACAGATTTTTTAATAAATGTTTGTTGAATGAATATCAGTATATAACAACTGTTCTACAAATACTTGGTGATTCTAAAAGTGGGAGAAATTATAACTGAAAAATAAATTACAGATACAACATTGTGAATGAATTAAATGTCACTGAATTCTATGTGGTCATGTGGTCAATTTACGTTATATAAATTTTGCCTTCATAAAAAAAAAACTGGAGAGACTGGGGAATAGCAACTGAATAGCTTTCATTAAAATCAACATAGCGTATTTTCATATCAAGGGTAAAATACAACATCCTTCATGAGGAGGAAGTCTTAAAAACATCATTATTAAATAGATAAAATTTAAAAGTTCCAGCAGAATTTCCAAAAATCATGATGCAAACAGCCTGAAATATGTAAAGCGCTCACGGCTTGGGGAGAAGTATTTACAGGGTTTCTCCGAACCCTCCCCGGCACTCCTGTTGGCTGCCCTCCTGGCCCCAGCGCATCCGGCAGGGAGGGGTAGACCTGCTGCGCGCCGACACGAAGCGGCCCTGGGTTCCTTCCCCACCCAAAACGCTGCCCGCTCGTCGGAGAAATGTAGCGCTGTCCCTCCTCTCCCTTCCTTTCACCAGCTTTAATCACAGTTGCAAAGTCAAGGTGATTGTTCCAAGAACCTCAAACTTACAAATAATTTCTAAAATGACTCTTCACTCAGTACATGACAACATGATGACAGGCTCTTTTAATTTTATTATTATTATTATTATTATTATTATTATTTTAGCAGTAAAGAAAAAGCCTCCTATTTTAAAGGTTTTACAATCTCAATTCAGTAGGGGTGAAAATATAAATGTATTTCCACTACTTTACTTTAGAAAGCAGTATTTTCTTTCCTGATTATTACACAACAATGTTTCTTTTCCTTTAAAGGGCCATTCATGGAGATAGGCGCTGAAGATACTGTACAAGGCCTTCCAGCTATATTTTTATTTGTAAAAGGCCAATGATCGCACACTGGTTCTCAAGAAGTTGAGACATTCTGAGTAAGCCGGAGCCTGCAATCTTGTCTGTATCAATTTTTCCTTTCTGCTTCCTGATAAATCACAATGCAGCCGCCCCCAGCCTTCCTCCCTTCGCCGTTCTGCCTGCTCATTAGGTCTTTAAAAGAAAATGCAAATCCTCCTCTCTTCATTAACCCATCAGAAAATAACTCAGATGTTCCTAATTTCTTGTCCGATTTATCAGACCAGTCTCTGATAACTTTTGAAAGAAGTCTATTCAACATTCTCAAGGACAAAGGACACTTTCTAGAAATAAATAAAAAGAAACCCTGACATAAGCACAAGAGGAGAAAAACACCAAGAAGTTTGATAAAAGTTGCTTGTTTGCTTCTGAGTTATTTCCAGTTCTGCCCAAACCAATAAATACATTATATTGCAAATGTTTTATTCAGAAACTTCTCTGATACAATCTGTGAAAATAACTAAAAGATTCTCCATTTCACTGTACATTATAGATGCCTGGCAGGATAAAGGAAATCAACAATCTACTGTAACTTTTCTTTTAAAAGAAAATAACAATGAGAAGAAACATGGTAATTTGATAGAATCTGAAGGAATCTAAACATATTTATTCTTAACTCCAGAAAAATCATCTTCTCACCATGTAATTGTGTATGATACACACACATACACACATGCACATGCACACACACGTGCATGTACACACACACACACACACACACACACACACACACCCGAGTTTTTAAAACCTTTCTAAAATTGCCTTGTTTTCACACACTGACACTAACCAAATCCTCCGGTCTTCTCAGAATGCCTCCCCATGATCAGATGGCTTTAAAAAGAATTCTATTTACCAAAATCATTATAACACTGTTTATCTTCCTCAGAGGGGGGCTGGAGGAAGGGTTGGAGGGGAAAGAAAGGAGAGCTGGTAAGTTTTTTTATACTAAGTGACCCTAACATGCAAATAAACAAGGCTTCTCTTTCAGGATAACTGCTGTCAAAGACATTTCCAACTCTAACTGCATTTTTCAGCTCCTCACCAGAAATAGAACTATTCACCCCACCGAAAGTAAAGACGGTCCTCTTTCTGCCCAAGATGCAGGAAAA
The DNA here is from genome assembly GCF_021234165.1 of Pteronotus mesoamericanus. NCBI lineage: Eukaryota > Metazoa > Chordata > Mammalia > Chiroptera > Mormoopidae > Pteronotus > Pteronotus mesoamericanus. Next base: position 2,489,595 of record NW_026555001.1, read on the forward strand.
GAAGGGAGGCTTGTGTGGAAATGATTTTCTTCAACACTGCACCAGACACAGTTTCGGCCATCTGACCACAGTCTCCGCGCCTCCCTCCCCACCTCCTCCCTTCAAACAAATTGCATGGATGGACCCCATGCTCACAAGAATTCCATGATACTGCCTTACAGTTTCATTCTTCCAAAAGTTCTCAGTGTTTATAGGTCTCCAAATTAGGGAGGGGGAAGGGAGGAGCTCTTGCTAACAAAGAGAAACACAGCTTTGCAATAACAAAGCAGAGAGGGTATATATGCGTGTGTAGGATGGGGGGTGGAGGGCTTTTTGGTTTTGGGGTTGTCTTGTTGTTATTGGGTTTTTTTTGTTTGTTTTTGGGGTTTTTTTTTTTGTTTTTGTTGTTTTTTCAGAAAAAGGAATGGAAAGCTAGGCAGCCCAGATTTCCCAAGCAGTCAGTTTTGGGAGAGGAGGCTGGTAAGTACCGTTGGGGAGGGAAAGCATTTGATAAATTCCTTGATTGAAAGTCAATCACCAGATTCTATTGAGAGAGCACAATGGCTTCTTCAGGAGGGGCAATGTGCTCTTCTGCACACAGGTCTCCCGTCAGTGTCCAGAAAGACCAAGACACACCTCAAATGGCAGGTCATTGTCCCCTCTACCCAGCCAGGGAAAGCTTTTCTGGTCAGGTGGGGATGGGGACAGAAGGGAACTTAGATGTGGCATGGGGCAGCAGAGGGAGAGGAGGGCCCACAGGCCTGGATCTTCCCTTTCTAAGGGAAGGACTTCTAAGTCTAAGTCTAAGTCTAAGGACCTCTTTGCCTTCTCTTCCACCTGGTTCCCCCAGGGAGTCCTGGCCCTGGTTGGTGCGGGGTGGGGGGTGCTGCTGGCTAATGAAACAGTGAAAGCACAGGTCAGCCATCAGGCAAATAATAAACACACATGCACTGCATGTCTGTTAAGCCTGTTAAATGGGTCGTCCCTCCATACAAATGGGCTTCCTACCCCAGCCCCATCGCCCCACCTGTATCAACAACAATGCCTCCACACAATTATCTTACCTTAATGAACTTAATCTTTAATTTCCCAGCTTGGCCCTGGTACCCAGCCTCTCCTAATAAAGGAAGTAGGACTGTTTGAGTCCCCGTGAGCCGCCTTCCTCCACCAGCTAGGGAAACTTTAGCCACGACAAGGATTTTTGCCCCTTGTGGAACTGTCAAAAGCAATAAATATTTTTCTTTTTATTCCATCATTAGACCCTCCTAAGAATGCCTCCCCATTGTCCACTGTAATTCCCAGAGCTCTCTGAGCAGGGGCGTTATTGTGGAAAATGAATCCTGAAGTGTTAACAATCCTGCCAAAGCGGCTACACTTTTTTTCCCCCTCCGAGGGCGTAACCGTTAGGAATGTGTCGCCTCACCATAGCCTGCTCTGCGAAAAGAGCACTTGTGTTTTTTAACACTGGTCTTTGAGAAGGATGCTCAAGTTAAAGCATTGTGGCCACTGTAAATAGATGCACTCAGCAGAATAGAGCTTCTTCATTCCTAATTAGGGAAGTAACTCTAGAAAGACAGAATGTCACTTGCTAGGCTGTACGTATTGTTGAGTTTGTGCTCGCCTCCACAATGTGAGGTAATTGGAGTTGTACCTTTTAGAAAGCTGCTAATTTCACATAGGAAGTGCTAACAAGACCTTTCTGGGCCATGTTTTCCTTCTTCCTTTTCAAGGAAGTTACAGACCTTCAGTAGTGGGAATGGCTGAGCCCTGGCCTGGCAGAGGAAACAGCAGTAATGAACCACTTCAGCCCGCAGTTAGAAAAAGGAGGCCTCATTTTGGAGTCCTGAGAATACTAAGCCCAACAAAAGGTTCTGTTTAAGCTTGTTATCCAGGACATTCTTATAGGCTACACAGCTTTCCCTGCAATGACCCTCTCCAAACAAGTGCATCAAGTTTGAGCAAATAGAAACACGCAACTTTCAAGGCTCAGAGTTATAGTTTTCTTTACAAAGCCATTTATATAATGTAAGCTGCAATTAGCATGGGACGGAGCGAGGAGATTTAGGCTGGAAAGTTCTTTTAACAAAAGATAGAAATTAGTGGAATAAGTAACAGTTAAATATCGGCTTCAGATAACTAGTTGAAAAGACCTTTTAAATCATTTACTAATAAAAAAATAAAATGATTTTTGCCTCAGACCTTATTCCAACCAAAGTGTGGTCTTTTAAATCACTGAACTGATTAATCTTACTAATTTTAAATTATCCAGCAAGAATGGATCGGAGCGAAAAAAAAAAAAAAAAGTCCACACACCCCCAAATGAAAAGCACTACAGCTTTTAAGCCTGACAATTTCATCAAAATGTCCATAGGAATTACATAAAAAATTCAAACCATAATGAAATAAATTGCTACTTACATTATGAAAAGTCTGCAAAAGCTTTTTATAGACTTGAAATGCAGAAGTTATATAAACTGCACAGTAAAAAGAATTAGAAATTGACCTTTACAGATCAAGGGCTAAAATTAACAGTCTTCAGGGGGAAAAAATTCCCAGTTCACAATGGCTTTTAATGCCATTTTCCCCCCCTACACTCATTTATCTAATAGCCATGGCAAGGTTAGGATAAACAATGAACAGTATGTTTTCACATTTTCCACCTTTTGTGTCCTCCATATGAATTTCTAAAACACTTAAGAGAATAGATACATAAACCTGTGACCTTCAAATGAGCTTTTTGATACTCTCAACATTTTGAATAAAAAGATCAGAAAATGGAACCACTTTTACACAGTAATGAATTCCATTCTGTTGGGTAAACAAAGCTAAATTTTAAAACAGAGACGTGACATTTGTATAGCTCAAGAAGCTATTCTGTTCTTTTGGGGGTGGGCAGAGGGAGGGAGGGGACATTGTCAGTACTTTACAGTGGGCTAAATAATGACCAAATCTACAATTCACATAAAAAGGAGACAAATCCATTTGGCCGTGTTCAACAGAGAGCCCCCGTTTCCAAGACAAGGACAACAAAAATGCCCAATTTTTATGACAATTTTCCCCAACCCGGTGAACAATTGATCCATCTCACAGAAAAGGGGGAGTTGGTGGGGGAGGCCCAGGCCGCCATTATGGAGCTAACGCTTATTGACGGGGGCTACAAGGGCCTCCAAAAGTTACTCCAATTTCCGTCGAGCTTTTGTGCATCCGTTGTCCTGTCTGAAAGGCTCAGTTAGGTATTGTTGCAAAAAAAGTCTGCATCCACATTTGTTCCCCTCTAATTCATACTCCGCATTGTGAAGTTTTGCTATTCACGGGCTGATTGGACAACAGCCCTGACAATGGCCAAGCGATTAGTCTCTCAGCATGGGCTGGGGTTGTGGGTATAAACCTAGGGATGGGGCTGGAATTCACTGGGGCATTCAGCTTCCTCTCGGGGCCTTCCTGAGAGGCCGTGCCTCCTTTGCTGCAGGTAATGCATTCCTTCAGACCGGGGAAACCGAATCCTTGTAATTAGCGTGTCCAGGACCGGGCAGGCCGCCCCCTCCCAGCACGGCGGCCCTCGGGGGCCCTGAAGCTTTCTAAGGGGCTCAGCCCCTCAACGCTCCAGCCTCGTCGAATTGAAAACTTTCTCCGGCAGCTCGGTGGGCCTGAAAATCAGCACACTGGGGAGGGCCGCGATCTGCGCCACTTAACCCTTGGCACTCCGGCCGGGCCGAACCACCTCCTGCAGCTCTGCGCGGCCCGGCCGCTGCTTTGGGCTGGAACCTCTGCATTGCGTATTGTACCCCGCGACTGAGCAAGTCGCTAAGAATACGGATAGAAGTCAGTCTGGTTCTTTCCATGTCAGTAACTTGAATTAATTTACATTTATTTTCCTATTGTTTTATATCATTTTATGACAATGTGCTGCATAATATCATTTAAATCTTTAATGTACAACTAATCTCTACCATTAATTTGTCAACATGATTATTGGCTATGCCACCCGCAAAAGCAGGCTGACTTGAAATATGTATAAGACATTCTTGTGTTTTTTACAAAGGTTTACATAGGAAGTGACAAAGATTTACGAAAGGTTTTTCCGTGGACTGTCTATACTCTTAGGAAAACTACAATTTCCTCGTGATTCCCACTTAAACAGAGGAATTCCCGATCTCGGTGGGGAAGAAGACGTGCACGGCCTCTTTCTTGGATAAATGGATTTAGGCAGCGTGGGGTTTCCGCAGCAGCACCCGGAAATGAGCGGTGGCCCAGCCCGTTGACCGAGAGTGACCCCCCAACAGCGGCTGCGGCCTGGTGTCCGCTCAGGGCGATCGGGGTGCAGCCGGCGCCCAGCCCCGGGGTCTCCAGGAGCTGGGAAAGAACGCGGGATGCCTGACTGGGCCGCATCACGTTCTTGGGGCGCCTGCAGTGTTGGGAAAGTGTAGTCCCTGTAGATAATGTGTTTCTGAGATGCTCTTTGGGACCCCCAAACTCCTTCCCACCCCCCATCCCCGCCCCCAGCCCCGGCTTCCCTCCTTCGCCCGCTGCCCTGCCGAGGCATTTTGAAGAAATTGGTCCTTCCCTCCACAACCCATAAGGACAGGAGCCCTCCAGCCACCAGCCAAGTGATAACACCCAAACGTCGGCACCATGGAAATTAAGAGAAGAAGCAACACCCCAAACCTTATTAAACATTCAAATAGAAAAATTAAGATATTCGGGCAAAAGAAGTGTTTAGACAAAGGCTGTCTGCTTCAATTTCCCCGTTAAGCGGGGAGCCGGCTGCTTCGAGCAGAGAGAGTGCGGGTAGATTCCATAAATTAACTGAAAATCCCTCTTCTCGGAGCCTAAGTTATCTCTCCGTTGCCTGCAGCTCTGATTTAGAATGGGAGCCGGCTTGTTTACCGGTTTAATTAATGCTCCTTTCCAAGCAGGGAGGAGGGGGGGGGAAGGGAAATGAAGTGACTTGGTGATAAACAGGTGTAGTCTGGCCTACGTGTAGCCCGAGCGGAGCTGGCGGGCCAGTGGCAGCCTCATCAGGCTTGACTGGGCCTGACCCCGCCAGCGAAAAAGGTAGATGGCCCAGTTGGAAGCGCAGTAGGTGAGCATTATTTTAACTGCGAGCCTGTGATTGGAATGGCTTAAAGGGACAATCAGCACTTGGGTTTTTTCTTCTTCCTCCAGAGTGCATTCTGATTCTTTCCTGCTGCCGAGCAGAGAAGAAACAGACCTTGATGATATAGGTCACAGGCCTTTCTCCTCCTCTTCCTCCTGCTCTGCCTCAGCCTTCACCTCAAAATGTAAGGGAAGGCCCACTTCAGGAGGAAGCCTGGCTCCCGCAGCTCGCCAGGGACCGGCTTTCTGCTCTGAAAAATCCCTGGGCATTCTCTCTTTATTTACTTATTTCAGCTGTTAATTCCAAGAGCCTAAGATCTGGATTGGACTGTCCGCGGCCTACGTGTTTCTGTGACCTTACAGATAACAGGGAAGCTTGGATGGAAAATGAAATTCAAGTGCCAGCTAATTTTAAAAACATAACTAAAAACTCATTCCCGAGGGGGGAATGGCAGTTTCTGTAAGCACAGGCTGAACATGTTTTTAAATTAATAACTAGCTCTGGTATTTGCTAAATGATGGATGTATCAGGGGGGAAATTTAGTCATTAAAAATGGCAGGTGCCCAAGGTGAGAATATATGTTTCATGACTTAGAGTCACCTGTCTGCTTTGCTGGCTGCCATTCTCCCAGCCAGCATTCTGGAGAAACAGAAGTGAAACCATGGATCTGCCAGCAATGCTGGACTTTGGAGAGAAGAGCCTTAAAACAAACAAACAAACAAACAAACAAAAAACTCTGCCAAATGATGCCTACTTGATGACTCCATGTGTTAATGCAAATTCTGACAGTTTCCCTACAAGGTGGCTCTCTACTCAACCCCAGTTCTGAAGGGGGTTTAGAGAATTTTAAGTGATTTTTTCCCCAAGGTCACAAAAGTAGTCAAGTGTCACAGTGGGGAAGAGAACTGGGATCTCTCTGACCCCTGGGCCCTCACCTTTACACTCTCTGTGAGGTAGTAGTGGCCCTAGATACCCATAATCATGTGGAGACAGGGATTGGATTCTACATAAAGATGGGACGTGCCTGTGGTTATAGGAAAGATCTTTTTGCCACCAGGAGAATTCCGCACCCCGTTCACGTTGAGGTCTGTGGGGGACCTAACATATGTATAAGGACTAAGTACTTTGCAGAACAGGAGAGATTTCTTTCTGGAAGGATTTCAACACTGGGAATAAGGCTCCTTCCATTTCATTGCTGGTTCTACCACCCATTAATGTATGACCTTGAACAAGTCACCTACTATTGTCTGAGTGAAGGCCCCTCATCTTTGATTGGGTACATTAAATATCCTACCTGCCTCACATTGTGGGTTGGGGCCAAAATGAGTTGACGTGAGTTCAAATGCATTGATCTCTGTGAAGAGCTGTTCAAACATACAATTTTATGACCAATTTCCCAGAGTTATAAGGTGTTAATTGTAACTATATGTGTATATGTTTTGAAAAAAGTGAATTACTATACAAGTGGGGGTATTTTTTTCTTATTAAAGATGAGAGCCCTTACTTCTTAATTTCTAAACATGAAAATCCAGGCTACATTAACAGCAGTACTAGAAGTGCTAATGCATCCTAAAATCATAGAATTTTGATGGAAGAAAACATTGGTAATTAAATAAAAATGATATTAATGATGGCTAATGTCATTCACTATATGCTGGACAATGCTCTTAGTAATTGATATGTACCAATTCATCCTCACCATACCTCTATGAGATAGGTCCTCTTATTATCATACCCATTTTACAAATGGCAAAACTGAGACACAAGGGAATTTGGTTACATAATTCACAAATAGCAGAACTATCTCTCTGGCTGGCATGGCTTGTTTGGTTGGGCACCATCCTACAAAGCAAAAGGCCACTTGTTCGATTTCCAGTCAGGGCACATGCCTGGGTTACAGGTCCAGTCCCCTATCAGGGTGCATACAAAAGGCAACGATAGATTCTCTCTCACTTTGATGTTTCTCTCCTTTTCTTTCTCCCTCCCTTCCCCTCTTTCTAAAAATAAACAAATGAAATCTTTTAAAAACCACAAAAACAAATAGCAGAACTACAGTTTGAACCCAGGCAACCAGGCACTGAAGTCTACATACTTAATCACTGTGTTATATTGTTTCTCATAAAAGAGTGTCTATCTATATTATCCCTATATTTTCCTCCCAAATTTTAAGATGAAGAAAGTGAAGCTCAGAGAGGTTAAGTGATTTGCCCAGCATCATACACCTGTTTCATAGCTGAGCTGAAAGTAGAGCTTGGGTCTTCTTATGCCAGTGGTGGTTCTATATTCATTTAACACAATTGCTGCTCACTTCCCCCAGCCTTCATCTCCTTCCGGAGAGACAGATTGCCTGGGTTTAAACATTGGCTCCACCACCCCAGTAGCCTCTCTAAGTCTAATGGAATAACACACACAAGTCTTTAGCATAGTTCCTGGCATATGAAAAGTGCTCAATAAACCTCTCCCAAATTTAAAATGCACGATACAGGAAGAGAAGCATGAACAGTGAGGAGATCTTGACGTGGAGATGGCTGTCCCTACTCAGTAAGTTGGCCCCAGCTAAGTTGAAGGAAGAGGCAAACATGGCTGGGAAAGGGGTAGAGCCCACAAGTTGGGAGGGACTCTGAGGCCAGCCACTCAAAGAGCAGAGGATCTTATGGAGTGAGTCTGAGGAGATGGGACATTGAAATCATTGGCCAGCTTGAGGGTCAGAAGGGAGGTATTGACTAAGGAAGACAGAAGGGGAAAGGGAAACAGTAAAAAGGCTGAAGGAAAACAAATTGGGGAAGACCGGAGTAAGAAAACTGGCTGCTTCCACATTCAGTCCATCATGGGCGGGGCCTCTTCATGGTGTCGTCCTTAGAGACTTTAGTAATGGTTGTTTTCAGCCCCATAGGGTGAATAAAGAAAGGACGGGGTGATACTAGACTGGATGCTGAGGAGGAATGACTAAATTCCTGGCTGACAGGAAGCTGTCCATGGAAGAGAAACACTGGGAGAAGTGCATGTTTGTGGGGCAAGGGAGACAACCTAGTTGAAGAAGAAGAGAGTTTAGCATCCTAAGGAAGGGACAGTGGCTGAGGGGAAAGCTGGGACCACTACAGCTGTCAGGTTGCGGCTGCTCTTGAGCAATGGCGGGGGGCGCTGCTACAAGGAAGACAGTGGCAGGCTTAAGGGTGCTCAGGCCTCCGGTTTGGGGGCCTCTAGCAAGTATCATGGGGATCATCCTCTGGTCCCAAGCACAGGTGCCCTTTCCTGCTGGCTGTTTCCCCAAGGAAGAACAAGAGTTGCAGTGAATCATCGAGAGCCCTGTCCTGCTATTTGGTCTTCAGGGATGGGCTGGGAAGCTCTTGGATACTGCCCACTTGTGGTTTCTTCCTAGTTTAGAGCATTTCCACTTAAGGAATCCTGAGATATGGGGAGATGCATCCATCTGATTTTGGACAAATATCTGAGGAACTTGAAGTAGGAAAAATATCTGGTCTCTTTATCCCTGCCACCCCTTGGAGGTATGACAAACAGTAGAAGCTCAGCGGCTATATATTGAATAAATGAACAAAGGACATGCTAGAAGTACTAATTGAGCACTTAAAAAGGAACAATAGTTTGCAAACAACAGTAAGGTGGCTTTACCTCTGCCACCTACACTTATGAGAGAAGGAAAGATCCCCCCTCCAGGTCAAGACCTCTGTGGACCTTTGTCTTTTTCTGTTTCCTCATCAGTAAAATTTCCTAACTGCACAGCTGGGTATTATACAGATTAAATAAATTACTTGATGTAAACATAAACCAGACATGTCATGTAAGTCTAAAGTATTATTGTCTTGTCTACAGAAAAAACAAAGGACATTAAGTGAGGGATTTGATTACTGAAAATTTCACACATTTGCCAAAGTAGAAGAACCTAATGAGCTCCCATGTTCCCATCTTCCACCTACAACGATTGATTCATGGCCAGTACTGTTTCACCCTTCCTCATCCTCCCCATCCCTTCTTGGGTTATACTGAAGCAAATCCCACATATCATGCCAATGAAGCTGTAATTATTTCAGAATATATTCCTAAAAGTTAAAGATTCCTTTATAAAACATAACCATAATTCCATTATTACATTAAAAAACTGACAGTAGTTTATTAATATCATCAAATACTGAGCCAATGTTCAAATTTCCTCATTTATCTCACAGATGGTCTTTTACAGATGGTTTTGCAAATCAGGATCCAAACGAGGTCAACACCTTGCATTTGCTTATCAGAGAAGGACATTTTCCCAAGGGCTTAGCCTTGTCCTCTTAGCCTGCCACGGCTGGGCAGGAGAGCCCTGGCCAGAGCTGGCCAAAACCCTACCGGAGTAGTGGGTCACAATTATCTTTTAACCATTGACTTATCCCTTTGAAAGCGTTCTTGGACACTTACCAACAGATCAAATAGCTCTTCTAAGGTTTGGGGACCCACAAGAAAGGAATGCTTCTTGGGGTGCACATGGAAGTGTCGGGGGATAGACACCTGCTCCTTTGCTAAGGTACAGTTCAAAACAGAGAGTTTAAAAGCAGGCACAGGGTCCAGGACCAGATGGCTTCACTAGTGAATTCAGTCTACCAAACATTCAAAGACTTACTACTTTATCATTATCCAACTCTTCCAAAGGACTGAAGGAGAGGCAATATTTCCTAACTCATTTTATGAGGTCAACATTACCCTGATACCCTGACAAGGATCAAGCGCTCCTCTTGCTCTCTCTCTCTCTCTCTCTCTCTCTCTCTCTCTCTCACACACACACACACACACACACACACACTATAGACCAATATCTCTGATGAATACAGATGCAAAAATCATAAACAAAATAGTAGCAAATTGAATACATTAAAAAGATAATACATCACAATCAAGTGGGGTCCATCCCAGGGGCACAAGAATGATTCAACATATGCAAATCCATCGATATAACATACCCCAGTAACAAAATAAAAGATAAAATCATTTGATCATATCACTAGATGCAGAAAAAGCATTTGACAAGGCATAAAAGCAGGCACTGGAATTCCTGCATCTTCCTTTTCCAAAACTCACTCTCCTTTAAAGTCTCACCTCATCATTGATCCTACCCTGCTTGTAGTCGTTTCCCTCAGACCAGTCCCTGGATTGTGTAGTACCTACCACCATTTTTTTTTAATCATTTGGCTTCTAGTAATGGAAGCCAACCTCCCTTAGAGGGTTAGCTGTTCTGCACACAACATATATCTTGCCTCTTCAACTAAATTTCAAGTTCTTAGACCTCAGGGACCTACAGCCTCTGGCACACACTTGGTCCAAGTACCCAAGACAGTTTAATAGTATGGATGTACAATATGAGTATCTCAAACTAATATTCTTTAAACATTTGCTTAAAATTTATTCAGTGGAATAGGATAATGCTGATTTGCCATTAATAAAATTACATGCCTCTTCCTACATATTCAAAATAAGGGATTGATTTACTACATACATTGAACATACTCGAAATATTTTCTATTCTTATCAAAATAATATATACATACAGTAATCAAATAGTATACATGTACTTATGATGGGAATGCTACATCTTTTCCCTCTGTCAGACCACTGCTCAGATGCAACCTCTTTGATCTGTTCAATTTTTAGTTCTTCTGATGGATATAGGGTTTCCAGATTCAGAGGAGAGAAAAAGTACAGGATGCTCCATCAAATTTCAATTTCAGATAAACAATGAATAAATATGTCCCAACTATCTCATAGTATTATATTTTACCTGACAACCCTAGTGGATCCCCCATGTAATGTTTAGTTACATACATAATATCTCTAATATATTTATGTCTCTATTTATTCATTTACCAACTTGTTAGATGGTATCTGTGGAATTTGAGTGTGAAAGAATTTCAATATTCAATATTTATATTACATTCCATTTTTTCTGTTTGCCTTTGTAACTTTAACAAAATATTCCAACCTGTATTTATTGACCCATCAACTTTCAAGAGTGCTTCCTGACTATCTACTTCATATGTTGAGATAGTACTAACATCCTACCTTTTCCTCTACTTTCTCTTTCCCTATCCATGCCCTACCTCTGCCACTATGCTAGTATTGAAATAAGGTTGTTAGCATTAATGTTCTTTCCTGCTATACAGCCTAGTCTTCCCAGCTTTGTCTAAAGGCTGACTTTTAAAATGGGAAATTGTTTGTATTTACTTCATTATTGTTATTATGTAATTATGTAATATTTATCTAATAATAGTAATACTGTTAGTATTACACATGCTGTTCCAGTCACTGTCATCATCCCTGAGCCTCTCCAAGGAGGTTTCTAGCACCAAGTCATGTGGATTCTCATTCCTTACACTTTAATATTAGTTTTATATCCTGCCACTTTTAATTTGCTCCATTTTCTAATCTTGACTTTTTTTTTTACCAACCCCTGCCCCAAGTTTTCAGTTGTATTTCTCTTTTCTTGCATCATTTGCTATTATCATATTCTTATTTTAAACCTATCAGTTATATTATCTAATCTATTGGCTACTGCCTTCCCGTCCTCCTCGGGGTCCTTCGGATTCTTCTTCAGTGTGGGCTGATTACTGTCCAGGCTTCTACACAAATGTCATCTTGAGACTTCTCCTCACTGCTCTCATAGGTTACATACCAGCTTTTCTCCTTTCTTGAATCTTTTGTCCTAGTTTTACTAGAGAATAGCCTCAAGTGACTTCCTAAGAAAGGGCATGTTAGAGATAAATTCTATGTACTCTTGTTTGTTTGAAAACCCTTATGTTGTCCTCCACTTGACTGATAGTTTGTGTATAAGAGTGTAAACTGGAAATAATTTTACCTCAGAGTCTTCAGACATTACACCATTATCTTCTGGCATCTAGTGTTTCTGAGGAAAAGTCTGATGCCATTCTTACTTGTTATTCATCTGTAAGTAACCTGACCTTTCTCTTTGGAGCCTTTTACAATTTAGTCTTTATACTTAGTTTTAAAATTTGGTCAGGGTGCACCTAGTTGTTGGTCTTTTTCAGTCATTGTGCTAGAAACACCGTGACCCTTCTCATGTTAGTCTTTCTTTAGCCCTGGGAAATTTTCTTCTGTACTTTGATAATTCTCTCCTGTAATTTATTTTTTTTAATTTTTATTTATTTACTATTCTTGTTTATTCCATTACAGTTGTCCCATTTTTTCCCCCTTTGCCATCTTCTTCCCAGCCCAACCGCTCTCCCAATCACTCCCCACATTGTTGTCCATGTCCATGGGTCATTCATACATGTTCTTTGACTAATCCCTTCCCCTTCTTTCCACTACTTCCCACACCCCCGCCCCCCACCCCCAGCAGGTATCAGCCATGTTTCCATGTCTCTGGTTCTGTTTTGCTCATTAGTTTATTTTGTCCATTAGATTCCTCTTACAAGTGAGATCATATGATATTTGTCTTTCACTGACTGGCTTATTTCACTTAGCATAATACTCTCTAGTTCCATCCATGCTGTCACAAAAGGTAGGAATTCCTTCTATTTTCTGTTGCATAGTATTTCACGATGAAAATGTACCATAGTTTTTAAATCCATTCATCTACTGCTGGGCACTTAAGCTGTTTGCAACACTTAGCTATTGCAAATAGTGTTGCTATGAACGTTGGGGTGCATAAGTTCTTTTGATCTGGGATTTCGGGATTCTTAGGGTATATTCCCAGAAATAGATTTGCTGGGTCAAAAGTTTTCTGAGGAAATTCCATACTGTTTTCCACAGTGGCTGCACCCATCTGCATTCCCACGAACAGTACACTAGGGTTCCATTTTTTCCACATCCTTGCCAGCATTTGTTGTTTGTTGATTTATTAATGTTAGCCATTCTGACAGGTGTGAGGTGATATCCTATTGTGGTTTTAATTTGCATCTCTCTGATGACTAGTGATGTTGAGCATTTTTTCATATGTCTACAGGTATCTCTATGTCCTCCTTGGAGAAATGTCTGTTCAGGTCCTTTGTCCATTTTTTAATTGGATTGTTTGTCTTCCTAGTATTGAGTCCTATGAGCACTTTATATATTTTGGAGATTAAACCCTTGTCCAATGTATCATTGGCAAATATGCTCTCCCATACAGTTAGTTCCCTTTTCATTTTGAATATGTTTTCTTTAGCCATGCAGAAGCTTTTAAATGTGATATGGTCCCACTTGTTTATTTTTTCCTTTATTTTCCTTGCCCTAGGAGATATATCAGCAAAAATATCACTACATGCGATATCTGAGATTTTACTGCCTATGTTTTCTGCTAGGAGTTTTATGGTATTACAACTTATATTTTATCCATTTTGAGTTTATTCTGGTGTATGGTGTAAATTGATGGTCTAGTTTCATTTTTTTTTTTACATGTACTAGTCCAATTCTCCCCAATACCATTTATAGAAGAGGCTATTTTTACTACAATGTATGCTCATGCCCCTTTGGTGGAATAAAACTGACCATAGAGACATGGATTTATTTCTGGGTTCGCTGTTCTATTTCATTGATCTATGTGTCTGTTCTTACGTCAGTACCAGACTCTTTTGATTACATTGGCCTTATAGTATAGTTTAATATCTGGTATTTAGATCCCTCCAACTTTATTCTTCTTTTTCAAGATTGCTGAGGCTATTCGGGTCTTTTTTGGTTCTGTGTACATTTTTACATACTTGTTCTAGATCTGTGAAATGTGCTATTGGTATTTTAACAGGAATTTCATTGAATCTAAAGATTGCTTCGGATAGTATGGACATTTTAATGATGTTAATTCTTCCAATCCATGAACAGGGTATATGTTTCCATTTATTTGTATCTTCCTGAATTTCTTTCTTCAGTGTTCTATAGTTTTCTGAGTAGAGTTCTTTTACCTTCTTGGTTAAAGTTATTTATTCCTAGCTACATTTTTTTTGTTGCTATAGTAAATGGGATTCCTTCCCTAGTTTCTCTTTCTGACATTTCATTGTTAGTGTACAAGCATGCCATCGGTTTCTGAATATTGACTTTGTATCCTGCTACTTGACCAAATTCACTTTTTAGGTCAAGTACTTTTTTGGTGGTGCCAATAGAGTTTTCTATATACACTATCATGTTGTCTGCAAATAATGACAGTTTTACTTCCTCCTTTCCAGTTTGGATGCCTTTTATTTCTTTTCCTTGTCTGACCGCTGTGGTTAGGACCTCTATAGTACTATGTTGAATAAGAGTGGTGAAAGTAGACACCCTTGTCTTGTTCCTGATTTTAAGGAAAACACCTTTAGTTTTTGTCCATTGAGTATGATGTTGGCAGTAGCTTTTTCAGATATGGCCTTTATTTTGTTGAAGTATGTTCCTTCTATTCCCACTTTACTGAGTGTTTTTATCATAAATGGGTGCTGGATTTTATCGAGTGCTTTTTCTGCATCTATTGATGTGGTCATGTGATTTTTGTCTTTCATTTTGTTTATACGATATACCACATTTATTGACTTGTATCATCCTTGCATTCCTGGAATAAATCCCACTTGATCATGGCGTATGATCTTTTTAATGTACTGCTGGATCTAGTTTTTCTAGCATTTTCTTGAGGGTTTTAGCATCTATGTTCATCAGAGATATTGGCCTATAATAATTTCTCCTTTTTTTCATTATAGGATTCTTATTAGATATTGTACTATTACCTAATGTCTTTCATTTTTTTCTCTCTCTCTCATATTTTCTCTCTTTTTCTGTCTTTCTGATCAATGCTTTGTAAGATTTCATGAATTTTTTAGTCCTCTACTGGATATTTTATTTTACCAATTGCATTTTTAATTTCCAAGAGCTTATTTCTGTTTTCAAAACCCCATTTTTAGATATATTATCTTCCCAACCCTGCTTGAGAATTCTTTCAAAAATTTAAAGCAATCTTCTGTTTTCAGAATTATTTCCCCATGAGTGAGATTTTTTTTTTTTGCTCTTTTTCATGTATTTTGTTCATGCTGCTGGTTCTCCTCATTCTCTGGTCCTTTGTGGTTACCATTTGGGGCTGAATACAAAGAAACTAATATAGATGTGTGGGTTTACTGTGCAGTTGTCTGCAGACCTTGTCCAGAGGAGCTTCCCTGAACCTTTCTGAGGCTTTTCTGGGTGAACTGGCCCCCATGTCCTGTTGCCCCTCCCAGAACATTCTCTGTGTGGCTCCCTTCAGCTGGTTCCTCCAGCTGGTTCCTCTAATAACTGTTCCAGTACACTTGACATTCTCCAGAAACTTGTTCACGTCTCTTATTTGGTAGTGCCCTCCTCCTCCCCTCTTTAATACGACGGATTTACATCTTTCTGGAATTCTAAAACTTTAGCACGATGTTTGGAAGGATGGAGGCAAATATGTATCCTGGGTTCACCATCTTAAACTATATGGAGATTCAGAAAATTTTATTGTTTTAATTTAGTTTAATTTTTTTACTATTTTAATTCCTCCATCTTTGAGTGACTTGGTTCCCTAAGCCAGGAGCCGCACCTGAGGCTCAGTGCTTCCCTGAGAAAGTGTTGTTCGCAGGTTTTCAGCATCTCCTGGCCCTCACGCTTACAATGGTACATAAAAATTAGAGCCTGGTTTTCTCAGAGACCTTCCTGCGCAGGTCTGAGGTCCCCTGGGGATGCAATAGAAGGAGCGCCACGCTCCCGCCGCCCGCCACAGGGCCCGAGGGGCTCTGCACAGCGGAACACGCTGCCCTCCGTCTTTCACCTGCTCCCATCGCCGGCCTGGCTTAGCCCTCACACACGCTTCACTCTCAGATCCAGTACCTTTTCCTCAGAAAAGCCTTCCCTCTTCCTCTGACTCAAAGTACCTCTTTCATATGGGCTCATGGAACAATTTTCTTTTCCTTTACATAATTCTTCTCAGTTTGCAACATTTGTGGAGCAAGCCTATGTCTATTTTCTGTTCATTTGATGTCATAAGCACTTGAGCATAGTGCTGACACAAAGCAGGTGCTTAATAAATGTCTCTTGAGTGAACGAATGAATATGAAGGTGGCCACAACATAAAAATTCCTCCAGCTAAAAAAATAACCCCCAGGAACCCCAAGTGCAGTTCCACACCGTCTTAGAGGTCTGATAGGAACTAGGCATGGACACCCAGACCCTCGTCAGCATTGCCTAAACCACAGGCTTCCCGTGGCTTCTGAAGCCTCAGCTCTGCCCATGGTGAGCCCAATAGTCAGGGAGGCAGATTCGGGAGCAGCCTCAGGGTTTGAGGCCTGTCTTCCAACAACCCAAGCCTTCTGCAGGGACTTTGTTTGGAATCAAATTGTGAATCATTTCTGGATAGGCCCCTTGAAACCTGGAAGGAGGGCCCAGGAGGAAGTTGCTTAGCTGAAGCCACAGACCCCAGGGGGTGGTCAAGCGGCTGCCCAGAACCAGTGGCGACATCCCTGGCTGGAAACAATAGAGCCCTACATACACCTCAGCTACCTTTTCTGCGCAGGCTTCCCACTGGCGAGGCTCTTATTAAATTTGGGATTACCATGTGTAAAGCACAGTCTGAATTTTGTTTGCTCTGCCACGTCACTTGCCTTTCCAAACACTCTGTCAGAGCTGTAGTTAATCTACTGACCAGGGGCTTAAACGGCAGGTGGCCAGGAGGCCCCACCAAATTCCTCCTGACCCTTTGTTACCTGGCCTGGCAGGGAGAGACCCCTTGTTTGGGAAGTGTTTCTCCTCCCCCCGAACATTTTCTGTATTAGGAGTCTTTTGTCACCGTAAATCTGAAGCCGGGGATTATGACGGGTAGGCTGTCACCCAGATTGTTTCCTCCGGAGGATAAGGGGAAAAGTTTGTGGGTTGGCCTAATGAAACCTTTATTCAGGGGACAATGCTATTTCCATTAAATTAAAGCTCAGACCTTAACAATGCCTCAGAACAAACCCAATTTGAATATTTAATTTGGGATAGAAGGAACTGAGTAAATACCTCTCTCCTTCAGCCCCTTTCTGGAGACTCTGTGCAGCAAACCTGAGGAAGGCTCCCGAGCTGCTGATGTCCAGTTAGCAGCTGTTCCTGCCAACATCAAGGGGGAAAACCTAAATCTTTAATATTCAACTGACATCAAAGAACGTTGTTTAATCCTAGCATAAAAAAAATTCCAGGAAGTGAAGGTTGATCAGATAAGTGAACCAACTAAAATCTGTCTGTTGTGAGTTTTGCAACCAACCTAGAGCTTTGGGATGAGAACTGTCCCCACCCAACATGACTCAGGACCTGAGACCCAGCCCAAAGGTCCTCTGACAATGGTGCACTGCCTCCAACCCCACTCAAGTTCCTCCTTTATTGTTTCTTCCAAAAGAATCTCTAAGAGAAAGAATGTCTAAATAGTCTTGATTTTTTCTTTAAATGGCTGCAAAGGAATGGAATTTTCTGTATCTTCCTCCTCCGTCACCAGGCAGCCAAGCGACAGGCAGCCGAGCAATACAATTGTGTGTGGGCTCCTCTGCACTGAGAGTCAGAACTACCCAAGAATAATTTCTCCATGGATCATTTGTACTGTTTTCATATCCCTATACACAGGAAGTCAGCTGATTCTTGGTCTCCTTTTCACCTCTTGCTTCCTGGGGGAGACCCACCTTTTGTTTTGATCTCCCAGAGATGGTAATCGAATCCTACTAAGTTTATGCACTGGCTCTATTTCCTCATCTCTTCTCTTTGCCTTGATTTTCACAGTCTTTACCAAGAACAGAGATGAAGCAGCTTAATCACACTGTAAGGGGGTGAACCATCACGCCCACACACTTGATTTCTCTGTCAAAAACGTGGCTTCTACCTCACCAGTGGAGACGGAAGGGCACACAGAGGAGGAATGTCTCTGGAATTGGCGGCCTAGTGGCCCTTGAGCCTAATCTCAGCCCAGCTGAGCCAGCCATAGTGACCCCATTTGGGAGCAGCTGCTGGGGCCACTATGCTTCATATCACCTGCGAAATTCTAAACAAGTTACCAGCAACCATTCCAGGAGTTAGTAGTCAAGTCCCAAGGCAAAGGAAACATTTAAGGTGACTTTAGAGGCTGGCTACCAGGACCACCCAACCCATCTGCTACCACTTGGGGGCCTAGGAGACCAGAGCTTCAAGTCCAAAGGAAGTTCCTTTCCCAGGCAGGCTGTGTGTGCATTTTGGGGGAGGGGAAGGTTGGTGGGCCAGGAAAGCAGGCTTGCACACAACTCTTCATAGGTGGCTGACCCTCCCACCCCCGAGGCTAGCTAAGGGTTAGGACCAGGGGTGCCTGCATCTTGTGGAGTGGATTGCCTGGCATCTGGCCATATAGTGCACATGACAGCCACAGAGCTACGGGCCCTCTCCTCAGACATGGCTCTCAACTGTTGACTCGCTTTGACAAATCTACCAATCTAATCACCAAGCACTGGCCACCCTTCTTTCCCTTTGCATTCAGATGAACCTTATTTCTAGGTGGGCCTTTCCCCTGGGCAAGGGCATCACAAGCAGAATGGCCGTGGTGCAACTGAGCACAGAAGTGGTGCCAGGCCAGCGACGATCAGGCAGCCAGCTGCCCTCCCCTCGGACCGGTCACTTCACCTCTCAGCCTCAATCTCCTCATCGGCAACAAAGGAGATACCATCAGCCACAATGTCAGTGGGACATAGTAAGTGCTCAATAAATGCGAGCTGCTGCTCATACTTCCCTTTGGGTCCTTCTAATCCTCATGTGGGGTTTCTGTCCTTTAAACAAACCCATGCCTGTAGGAAGTGCAATCTCTGAAAACAACTTTTAGAGGTGCTTGTTGGGAGGTCTGGGGGCATTTCTGCCAATTCTAAAGTTCAACCTAGAAAACAGGATAGAGATGGGACCAGAGAGATGGCCTGGGCTGGCTCATGTCCAGCCTCCTTCCTCTGGTACGCCTGTCCATCATCCAGTGCCTGCCAGATGCCAGGATGCGGAGTGCATGGAGGCACTGGCCCTTGGCTCTCAGGACCCATCAGAAGGGCCGTGTGTGTTTCAGAGCCCTGCACACACACCAAAGACAGACCTGTGACTTTCTCGCCATGTCTGCAACCACCGGTGCAGGTATATTTTCACTCCAGGGCCTTCAAAAGGTCGCATCAGGTCAGCAGTCCCAATGGCCCCCACCACTCCTGAATGAAGTCCAGCCCTCTGAGCCGGACATATGCCCCTTCCTCACTCTTCAGGCCTCAGCTGGCTCCAGGGTCCCCTTACCTGCCACCTCCTGCCTGAACAACTATAATAGCCTCCTGCAGAGCCTCCTACTTCCTCTTTGCCCCTCCCCGCACTCTTACAGAAGTCAGAGTGAACTTTCGAACAGAGAAATCAAGACCATGTCACTCCTCTACTTCAGATCCTCTAGTGGCTCCCCATTGAAATAAAGTCCCGCTCCCCCTTTATGGCCTACAAGGTTGTACAGAGTCCTCACCTCACATCACATCTGCTTGCTCACCTTGCTCCACCACCAGGGGCTCTGCAGATCTGCTCCTGCCTCAGGGCCTTTGCACTTGCCTCTGCCTCTGCCTGGAGTGCTCACCCTTCGATCTTCAAAATGAAAGAGCTGTTGGTTCTTTCATTTAGGTTTCAACTCAAATGCTACCTCCTTCAAGAGAGCTTCCTTGACCTGGTATCTAAAGGAGGCCCGATCACTTTCTACAATATCAATTCATTTTACTGTCTTCACCGCACCTATCCTGATTCGAACCAGTCTTATGTGTGTACATGCAGATTGCTCTTCTCCCTCCACTAGAATGTCGCTCCGTAAGAGCAGGGACATTGTATGTCTGGTTCACTACTCTCCACTGAGTGCCTGGCTCCTGTTAGGCTTTGAGGGATGTCTGGGGGATGAATCTCTACCTCATTAACCCCACAGTGCTGCCAAGCCAAACATTTTCTGAAATCCTTACCCCTAGTAGGCTCTGTCTTCCCACTTCCAGGACTTTCGGGGCCTAATCCAAATTCTGCCTCCTCTTTACAATGCAATTCCTCCTCTATTGCTCTCTAGCAGCCATTTACCAGACCTTTTCTTTGGATATGCATCGTTCAAGGACATGCAGCGTGTCCCCTATGTTTATAAATACCCCACCTGCCTCATCCACACATTCCTTTGGACAAGAAGGACACTCAGTCAGATGTGTGCACTGTTGAATCAGGACACTACCTGGCCCAGGTAACATTGTGAAGATGATGAACGGCTTCTGACACTTGGATTCTCCCATTTATTTCCTTTCCCCATTTGCTGGGGCCCCTTTACTTCCTCTAGGTTCTCCTCACACTCCCCCCCTATTGCACTTTCCCATCCCCATTAAGGCCTATTCTCAGAACTTCAACACCAAGGACCATGAGAGTATCGTCTCTCCCAAGAGAAGCCCCATTTTAACAGTAACTCCTGCCTTGAGCTAAGGGGAAGATGTTCTTTTGGTGTAATTTCACGATCAATGACAGATTCCTTCCCCTCCCAAGAGCTTTCCTGTGCACATTAAATCTTGCCACGTTGGCGATTATATGTACTTGTTCTGCATCTGCTAGGCTCAGTGGAGCCTCAAGACCAGGACAGAGGCCAGCCTCTGTCTTCCTTAGGTCTTCCCCTGAGTATTCCCAAGAATGCTGTGTGCCTGGAACAATAGTCCGAATGAACTGGTATATCCTGGAAGTTATAGCCATGAAAAGAACAGAAACAGGTTTCTCATCCTATAGCCAAGTCCCATCTGGCCACTGCCAGCCCCGCCTCTGAGAGTATAAGAGGATGTTCGGTAGGGCCAACCTGGAAGCCAAGGAGGCATCAGGACCTGAAGCCTCTGTTCCCAGGTGCCCAGAAACTTGCAGATCATGAAGCCGAGAGTGGAAATGTATAGAGTTTCCATCTTCTTTGTGGTTTGTCCTCCTACACCTACCACTGTCCAAGGCCTTATAGGTGGGGTGAGGCAGAAAACCAGGGTTAAATGGCTTGCATGCATTCCTAAAACAGGGGGCTCGGCCTTTTAGGTCAACCAACCATCTCTGCAGCTGAAATTTTATGAAGAAGCCACCAGCAAATCCTCTGAGTTCTTTGCCAAACACACATTTTGAATTCCTTTGCTCCTCTTCCCCATTGCCACTGTGTCCCTAGTCCACACCGCCATCTACTTTCACCAGGACAACCGCACTGCAGGGGCCTCCTAACTGGAATCTCTATTTCCTCTACACTAGTCCCCATCCAGGAGTCAGAGTGATCTTTTGAAAATGTGCCTCTGATTCTGTCATTCTCACTACTCCAAACCCTTCAATGGCTGCCCGTCAGGCTCCAAGTAAAATCCAAACCCACTAAATCCTGCCACCTGCCCCTCACCGTCTCATGGCTCTCCTCACAAGGCCCCAGTGAAACTGGCAGCAAGCTCTGGCCCAGCACAGGGTCTGCCTTCCCCATTCCCTCTGCGGAGCTCCCTCCCTGCTGTCACCGCTGCCCGGTGCTCCTTCTCACAACTGAGGCCCCTCTGAGAGGCTTTATCCAACATCCTGTCTGAAGTAGGGCCCCTCTGTTATTCTCTACCAACAGGACCCTATCCGGTTTTCATAGACTCCGCTCCAAAGTATAATTATGATATGCAAGCACTGGCACATTTGTTTTCTTTCTCACTAGGCTCAAGCATGAAACGGGGTCTTTCTTATCCACTCTCCGATCCCCAGCATCTAACAGGGTGAGCAGCACACTTCTGTCACACATTTAACAGGTGAGTAAATAGAAATGGAGGAGTTTGGGCCCCCACTGTGCACGGGGGTAGCTGAGGCAGGTCGCCAGCACTCAGCCTGGGACAGAGCAGGGTGAAACATCAGGGTCAGTCCAGCAGCTCCTGGGAGGAAGTCGCCTGAGAAGTACTCAGTATTCTCTAGGCCAGGCTAATGTGGGACAACTGTTCGCTGGCAGCGCCAGAGCATTCTAATTCCCTGAGGCGATCGAAATCTCTGGCCCTGATTGATGATGGAATATTTTTATCATGAGTACTTTAGAATTTAGCATGGCAGAGGAAATGAAATTCTCTAGTTCAAAGAGAAGGACACTGAGGTCCAGAGAGATTAAGCAGTTTGCCTAAAATCGTCAGTTTGTTATTGGTGGAGCCCAGGCTAGAATCTATTGTTGAGTCCATTGCACTTTCTCCTGCTGCCCATTTCCCTCTTGTCCTGTCCTAGGAAGCCTGGGAGTGATTTGCCTTTGTAATAGGTTGGGTTTCTGAAGGGTGAGGGAGGCCTGTGGGACCTGCCACATATTTTTTGTATTTTCAACATATTAGTGACGATGTAATTCAAGATGTTTTAGGCACAACATTGTCTCTAAAGTTTTGGCACACTTAAGGATGCAGAAAAGTACCTCAGAGAGAAAAGATCAAGGACTGCATCAGCTATCTATTGCTGTGTAACAAACTGCCCCAAAACCTAGTTGCTTAAAACCACCGTTTACTGTCTCGTGATTCTGTGAGTAGGCAATTTGGACTGGACCCAGCAGGGCAGTTTTTCTGCTGCCTTGGCTGGCTCCCTCATGCAGCTCTGAGAGTCGGCAGGTAGGGCTGCCAGGGCTGATTGGTCCTGGATGTCTTCACTCATATGGTTGGAAACATGGGGATGAATGGGCCACATGACTCAGGCATCTGGCAAGGTAGACAGACTAGTTTCCAAAAGCATCCAAAGAGAGCAAACCCCAATGTGAAAGGGATTTTCAAACGTCTGCAGGTACTTGTCTTTACTAATAATCTCATTGGCCAAAGTACGCCAGGTCAACTTCAGAATCAAAGAATGGAGAAATGTACTCCAATTCTTGATGGGAGGAGCTGCAAAATATTGTTGCCATTTTTTTTTTTTTCAATCTACTGTGAGGGCAGAGTCAGCATGATATTCACACTGAGAATCTTGTGAACATCCTATGGTTCATCTGGTCTGTTGGAGGTGGGGGAAGGAGGCTGTAGGGAGGGGCTAGCAGTAGATGCTGGCTGTGAGGTGAGGGAAAACATTAACAGCCCCAGGGGATGTAAGCTAGAGGCCTGCGACCTCTGTCCCCCAGCCCAGGTGCTCTTACAGGGCTGGAGGTGGGCCGCCCAGGAGTACGGGGTAGGCGGGTGGGGGTGGGGGCACAGACCTCGGACAGCTCAGGAGCTTTGTGCTGCTTCATTCTTTTCTCTCCTGGGATCATGAGATGCTGCTTATGTAAGTGATTTGGACAAGAGAAAAAGAGAGAAAGTGTCTTCCACTCAAAACATAGGCCAGTCAGGGCTATGGCCTCTGTTCCTAAAAATAACGCCTGTGTAGGAAAAAGAAAACTAATGCTCCTGGAGGTGAAATCATAGGTCAGGTGGGCAAAGCTTTTAAATGCACTGTCCCCTGTGTTGGGAAGAGCCTGGTGACGCTCCCCAGCTCAAGGAGAGAGCGCTCGGCCCTCAGAAGGCAGGTCGCAAAGCAAGGCAATGACGGGCTGCGCTCACTGTCTCACTGTCGGATCCTGCCTGCCAGGGACAGGCTGAAGTTCCAAATTTCTCGCATTGGTACACTGCCAACAATCAAAAAAAATGGAATGTACTTTACAAAGCGGAGGCCTTATTATAAACTGAGTGGGCGATTCTTACTCAGCAAACCAGTATTTTCGCATCCCTCCGCCAAACGCTCCCCGCGGACCTGGCCTAGGAGGGCGAAGCGACAGAGCCCACCGCGAAGGCACAGGGGCTTCCAAACGAGGTGAGGGAGGGACGCCGCTCTGAGACTGTTTTCTTGGAGATCCAGACAAATTAAAAACCTCCTTACCAGCCATTCATTCTGGGGAGGCCTCGTCTTTCCTCCGCAGGGGGCTGCAGTGTTGGAAGGAGACCGGACTCTGGGAGGCTGGGCCTCCCAGGGCTCTCAAGGAGGGGGAGCCCGCGAGAATGGCGCGAGGGAGGCCCTAACCCCGAGGAGAGAGGCAGGCAGGGAGTGGGGGCAAAGTGCAGCCCAGGTCACTGAGGGAAAAGAAATCTCAAAATAAGGGAGTGGGGGAAAGTTCCACTTCCAGCCCAATTATGAAAGAGGCCTGGGTAGAGAGGGGCGGGAGAGCCCAAAGGAGGGAGAGAAGGGAAATGAGACGTTGCAAAGAGCAGAAAAGAGCTTCTGCGGGGGCACGGGCTATTGAAGGAGCCCAGGCCGGGAAGGTGCTGCCTCTTCACACGGAGGCCGGTTAATAACTGATTTTGAGGGACCTGGAAGCACATTTGCTTGGAACTTCCAAAGAGAAAGGGCAAAAATATGCTATAAAGGGTGGGACGAATTGATTCCCCAAAGAACAAGCATCATTTCCTCCAAATGCCCTCCCCAGTCCTCCTTAATCTACCCCGGAGGCAGCAGGTGACCTGGGCTCAGGCCCCTGGAGGCGCCTTTGTTCTGGGGCATTCGGCGGCCCGCCCCGCGCCCACCCCTTGCACCTGGGCAGCAGCCTCAAAATGCACTTGTCCACCCTTGGCTGGCTCGCGGGGCGGGTGGGCGGATGCCTTTGTATGTGAAAAGCCAGGAGTCTTCCAACTCGTTTTCCCTTCGGCTTGACACATTCGCTAATGGTTTTCCTGTGCACTCCGACAGCCACTGAAACCTGCTCCCAGGAAAAGAATAGCTTAGCCTGCAATATCTGGGGAGACAAGTTTGCGACCGAGACGACCCAGCGGGCAGACCCTCGGGCGGCTGGCGCGAGCCCTGCCCTTCGGGAACTCGGCTCTGCCCTCGGATCCGCAGGTGTTCCCGGCTGAGTTCTAATCCCAGCCCTCGGAGGTTTGCTAATTTAATTGTGTAATGGTCCACACCTGAGACATGCCCCGAACTCTCTTTCGGGACATGACTTAGCTGAAAAGAAAGAGTATGAAAATAAGAGTATTAAGACAGGGACTGAGACACTGAAAGCTTTTACCGTCTTTCAAACATTTGGGTCAAGCAGAAGAAAACTGGAGGGAGGGGGGCGACCTCCAAGTTAGAAAAAGCAACAAGAAGTAATTAAAGTTCTCGCTAAGTGATTCTGAAATACGTATGTAGCCCCTCGAAATGAAAGCCCCTGCCTGGGTTTTTTAGGAGCGATTTCCCCAAACATTTATTATTCACGTCCGTAGGACAGACCGTAAATCACTATTAGACTTATAGAAACTAAAAGACGTCCTATGCGAAAGGGGAATGAAAGTGTAATTTGAATCAGGAAATCTTCCTGTGTCGGCTCAGTGCACGCCGAGGGCTCGTTAAGGATGCGGTGGGTACTGCGGGCGGCCCGTGACGTCACAGCGGGGATTTTAACTGGGCGGGGCCTGGCTGCCCGGGATGGAATTCTTTAAAATTATAAAAGCTTCCCTCTCTCCTTCTGCCTCTCCAGCTGTAACAACTTTACCGACTGTCTTGGTTCCACCCCGAGGATTTCACTGAGAGAACACGTTAGAGGGAATCAGGAAGCAGAGAAAAGGTCACAAAATAAGCACCTCAGGAACAATGAAAGCTTTTCTCTATGCAGCAGTGGGGGAGTTGCTAGAAAAACTGGAAAGGTATTAATCAGAAGTGGCTATAAATCCTCTGGAGTTTTGCTCTTATAAAACTCCTCAGAGAAAGTCTTGAAGGAAATGCAGGTCAAAGCCCAAAAAAGCTCTTGATCAGAGATTGCTGGAGGAAAATCTTCCCAGACGCCGTTTAATAGGCAGCAATCACCCCAGGAGTGGGGAAGCCAAGTACGCTTGAAACATGGTTGCAATTCCTAATAGGTCTTGTCACACTTAAGGCACTGCAAGCTCCATCCAACGAACAGCTGAAGCTAGCTGGCGATTCATAAAGCCAACAGTTTAAAGTTTATTATGATGAAAGCACTTAATGACAGCCATCGCTAGGGGCCCATCATTTATAAAGCTGTGCTGAGTATTAGACATGTAGCATGACCACCAATTTTATGTCACAATTGCTACCATAAAATGACCTTTGGTGATTTTTGCTGCATGTGGTGGACAGCTCTTCCTTCACATTAGTGCTCTGTGGCTTTCTTTGCAGACTATTATGCTGTCTAAAGCTTATTTGGCACTGTCGTGAGCCTCAACCCTTGTTATTACCCCGAAGGCCTGTCTTAAAAAAAAAACAAAAAAAAAAAACCCCTCATGCTCTATTACGCCACTCCAATAATTTACAGTTCTTACCAGCCTTGGTTCGTGTAATATTTTAATGCAAATATGCTTTACCATTGCATTTTACTTAAAAAGAAAAAAGTTCCCATGCTTCTGGCTGGCACAATATCCATTTGATGGGAGTTCACGGAAATCAGCCTCTTATTCCCTGGTCAGGTCTCACTGAATGGGCACTCGTTTCCCTGGTCGGTTAAAACACCTCCAGAAAAAAAGAAAGAAAGAAAGTTAATTAAACTTCTCTTGAGAAAGAGAGATTTTTCTAAAAAGATCCTATGTGTGATAAACCCACCTAAGGCAGAAACACCAATTCTTATTTCCCTACATCCAGTCCCCGTGCAAATTTGCATCTGAGTAACATTATTTAATTAGGATTCCATTTGCCAACCTGCTTTGTGTAGTTAGAAAATGTTTGAATACACGGCCACTTTACCGCTCCCGTGCAAACCACTGCTGAGAAAGCAGTCTGTCCATGCTACACCACCTTTAAATTGTGTATATAATTTTATAAATGATATAAAATCTGCTTCTAGTCCCTGGGGGAAAAAAAAAAGAAACACAAGCATGGCACACTGCAATTTTGGAAGGATTTAAAATATGTGATTTCTGCTGGTACCTACTGTATTGGTTTTTATATAAAGCTTTTTTCAATAAGGTAAATTGTTACATGACAAACTCATCTTCCACCATTATCATCTGCTGTTTGTGTTTAACAACAGGAGTCCCGCTCTAACAAAACTGTTGTAATGGCTGTACAAATTACTCAGCTGAAAGCTTTTCACCAAACAAAACAGTATTAATCAGCAGTTCTTATGAAGGTGCTAATTAAAAACAATTTTCTTCCTCAGTTTGCAATACTAAAGCCATCTTCACTTGCACAGTTTCCAATATACGGCTACTGTATTTGCTCACACTTCAGGCCCTCTATTAACTATTGAATCTCCTATTAGTAATTTTATTACATTTCTGTTCACAAGCTTGTTGACATTTTAAAAGTCACGGCATGATCTGTTTTATCTACTAAAAAATGTATTAATTGAAAAGTCAGGGGACCAAAAAAGGGAAAATATAGACTCCAAATGCACAGACTCCTAGGGCAGAGAACATGGTGAGCATTCAGCCACAGCCTGGGCAGTAAGCTCTCTGGGTAAAACAAAATCTGAGAATTAAAATGGGCGTTTCAGGCTTAATGGTTTGTTACACACCAACAAGATCTTTCCTAATTTAGATACTGTCCTCAAAGGAAAACATTTGCCCTATGTTGAAATTCAGTTCTGACGGAGACCTAGTCTGACTTTCAAATCAATCTTTTCTCTATGAGGTACAATCAGCAGAAGCATGACATTTCATACAGTGTGAACTCAGATTTTGACTGGGGTGGAGTCTAGGAACTGGAGCCCAGATCTAAGGTCTAACCAGCTTAATCTTGGGGGCGGGGGGTGGGGGTGGGGAGAGGAGGGAGAGAGAGTCAGAGTCTACACATACTCGGATTCCCGCATGGCTATCCTGTCCTGGCCCCCACCCCCCTCCCGGCACCCTGCTGGACAGAGCCACAAAATTGTTTGGCGTAGCTTGGAAACAAGTCAAATGCTGACTAAGCGCAAACACAAACTCCGTGGAAGCTGGGTTTGGAGAAGGGAACAATCTAATTCTTTTTTAAAAACAAAACACAAAAGTCTAACCCTTAGGGGAAGGTATGTCCCACTTTGGTAGTGGAGAGAAGAAGGAAAAAAAAACCAAAACAACCCACCACTACTGCAACATTCTCCTGCCTGTGGTATTAAAACCAGGTTCTTCAATTGTTAAAAGCAGTTAACTAGTTTAGGACAGACACCTGGCTGTTGCAATAGGGCTCCAGAGGGCCACTAATCCTTCCATTCACTCAGTTAACTGCTGGATCCCCCAAATTGATTCAACAGGTATGCAGTGGTAAATTCAGCCCATACTGAAGCCAAAGGGAAAATCAGCAAGGGGCGGGCAGCTCTTCTCTGAAAACACCCGAGGAACCAGCCAGAAAAGCTTTTATGGCCCAGACAAGTTTTCTGCTGAATACTGAGCACCTAAATTACCCTTCCCTAATGGAAGTTACATTTTCATGCTCAGTCAAAAAGCCAACAAAATACACAATTTATACAAAATGGCATCAACCTCTTAGGTAGTCTTTTCTAGCACTTTTATCCGAATTCACAGCATATGTCTTGCTGCAAAATAAAATATATTTCTTATAACCAACTTGTATGTGGCTGTTCATATCACCACATTAGAACTGACCATGGGTGATATTAGAAGCATTCTTATATCCAACCAAATCTACTTAGTTTTGACAAAGCAAAATTAAGAGTTTTATCAGAAGATACAGGTACAGTGGGAAGAGGAATATCATAATAATTCTTATGATTTCCTAAGCAGACAGCCTTCCTTTTAAAACAAACACACACATAATCAATGATATTATAGACAATTATGGAATGGGACATTTCAGTTGCAATTATACAACCCAATACTGATGCCTAGAAACGATTCTTAATTATAAAGTTCAAAAGAAACAGAAATGAATAAACTTTCTAAAGCAGCTGTATTTCCCCCTTCTCAGTACTGGGATTTTATTAAAATGTGAGAAAATAAAAAACACTCTTAAGTTACTCAATAATATGCATTAGTTTCTCACAAACTTCCAAAGAGCCTGGCTAGAGACATTTCTAGGTAAGAGTCCCGCACAGAGGAGATCTATGAAATGCTCAACATTTTATAAGAGGTTCTCTAGGTTTTAATCACACAATAAGCACATTTTTTTTTACTAGGTATTTCTTGGTAGGAACAGCTCAATTCTTACACCCTGTCTCGAGCCTAGGTAACTGTACAGACTATTCTCAGATACTAAAACGAAACAAAACAAAACAAAAAAACATTACTGGCTTACTTTTTAAAATACAATTTCTCTCAGAGAAATAAATACTGGGTTTCTACACCCACAATGCACAAATGCAAATTGAATTCCTGCCAATTCATGTATTTTCATGAGGAAAAATGGAAATATTCTCATGATTCTGTTGTTCTATATTTTAAAAGAAAAAAGAAAAGAATAGACCATCTTAGGTGCTACTGCAGGGATGGGTTTCCTTTGTCTGGCAGATTTAGTTGTAGGTTTTACAGAAGGAATAATTCCTGCTGTATTTTCACAAGTACAAATGGAACTACCTGTGTTGCCTTTTAAAGCATTCCAAATTCTAATTTTTAAACAAGAAAATATGAAGCCAGTGTGCAACCTATACAGTCACCAAAGGAGAGCTGCCACTAGCTGAACTACTCAGCTAAATGGCTGGTTTGCATTGCCCTGGTCTTTATCTAGCACTGAGAATAGACTGCTGTTTTATCCAAAGAGGAATAAATTGCTGTTATTGTGATGTTAGCCCATCACTTGGCATTGCAATTCAAGTTTTTGTGAGAAAGAAATGTATGATCTAACTGCGACTTGACCTATGCCTTTCGAGATCCATCTAGGTGCTCTAATGGAGCAGAAAAAGTAGCGAATACAAGGACATGCAAACTGATGGTGAAAAATTTGTTTGATGATAGAAGGGAGCAGAGAAGACATTTGAGAGTCAGCTGTTTTTATGACAGCTAAGTTTGTTTAACATGCAAAAGGATCCCCCCACCAAGTCTCCCTTTAATTGTGTCACACTAAATACATGCTTAGAAAGATGTGAGGATGTATAGCTAACCTACTAATGACATGACTGCTAAAGTGGGCACAGATGATTCCTTACAGATAAACATCTGAATTTCCACAAAAGGCATTAGAGCATCTCGTGATGCGCCAGGCAAGAATACGCTTGGCTTCCCTGCAGAAAAGTCATTCTCTCTTAATCCTAGGTAGCACCTATTAAATGTTTACTATAAACTTGAATCACAGCATAGAACAGTATACGCTTACTTTAAATAAGATAATTGTGTGATTGAGTTTTTAAACACACCCCCCCCCCCCCCCCCCATTGCAGTCTAGTTTGTCAACCATTTATTCAGCATTTCTCTGGAAAGGACCTGTTTTGAAAGAGGCCTGGAGAACAGCAGCAGAGAGATTTGAGCCCTGATAAAGGCTCACTTTTCATTCGTAGTCAGAGCCTAAATGTGCTCTTCTCGTACCTAAACAGATAATAAGCACTCAGCACACTCCTCCTCCTTGACACAACACATTGAGACTAATCACACATAATTGGAGAGGAGGAGCAGAGGGCTGGCCACGCTATTGTGTCCAGAGGACAAACGGTCAGTTTATGAGGCTTTGGGCTGATGTAGTCATTTCTTATACATCTATAGGGAAAAAAAACCATCCTGTTTAAAAGGAAAAAAAAAAGAATGAGTGAGGGAGATAGAACCAGGGAGGGCAGCTTTAACACAATTTAAGGGAGATCAGAATGATATATGCTTTATTTTGATTAACC
Source organism: Pteronotus mesoamericanus (assembly GCF_021234165.1). Taxonomy (NCBI): domain Eukaryota; kingdom Metazoa; phylum Chordata; class Mammalia; order Chiroptera; family Mormoopidae; genus Pteronotus; species Pteronotus mesoamericanus. Next base: position 2,520,218 of record NW_026555001.1, read on the forward strand.
AGAATAGAATAATCATTTTGCTGTTTTACAGATTAAAAACTACCACCGCCAAAATGGAACAAAGACCAAGATATTTTTTAAAAGGGGGGTGGCAATCGCAAAAAGAAATTTTGTCTCAGTGAGATGTAAACATTTTTAGGTTGCTCACAAGTCCAATTCAAATCTCAGACAGGCTGTTTCCAGACATTTAGAGACAAACAAAGGTTTGGTGCGGGAAGAGCAACAAGCAGACTGAAAAAAGAGGTGTCGAGGATGGCTGGGAATAATGTGGGTGAGGGCTGGGGGACTCCATCATCCACACGTGGAACGTCGCAAGGGTGGCGGGGGCCCAGGGCCTGGGGGCTGGCAAGACTCAGGGAGCCAGTAGTTCACTGCATGTTATACCCACTACGGATTTCTGTTTTTGTTAAATATCCCCTCTGCACTTGATGTTTCTTCATCTTTTGAGCAGCTTAATCTTCTATCCACTTTTGGTTAGAATAAGAAGAAGTGGGTAATGAAGGTTTTCATCGTACATATCCTGGTTTTCCTTTTTCAACTGAAAACAATAATAGAAAAAAAAAAGTAAAGAGACTCAGATTAGGAATTTTTACCAGTCGATTTTAATAATGAATATAATAAAGACTTCTTACCTAAATATATTGTTCTGGAAAAATAAATATTTTTAAGAAAGCAACTCAGAGTAGTACTCAGTGGCATTGACATGTCAATACTATGCATCAAGATGAGAACTGTGTGTGTGTGGGCGTGGGTAGAGTGTTTTTTCATAAACAGCTGCGCTGCATTTGTGACTCCCTGACTATAAGGCCCTTCCGTGAAGGCAGACCCGGGGTCTGGTTCATCTTCACCGGGCCAGCCATTTGGCGTAGATGCTTCTGCTCTTGGACCTCTCTATCCCCCCACCAGCGCCCCGGGAATCAGACAGGTGGCCTCTCAGATCACTGGCTGGAGACTGGCAACACCCGGGCACAAGGGAAAGGCTTGTGGGGCCTGAGACATTTCAAAGACTCTCCAGTCACTTCCTAGGGGATTAAATATTAATGATAAGTCATTCAAAAATTCTTTTCTCTGAGGAGAAAAACTTATTCCCACAATTAGACCAGCAAGCTTGGACACTATTCAGGTGAAGTTCTGAGGGCCTTCCCAAGACAGACTTTAAACTCCTATCAACATTCTCAGCTCTGAAGTACACATGGCCTCTTTGGCTAGAATAATTCTGATAGTCATATTTATATGTTATTCTAGCAAATAATAATTTGCCATTTTTAAAGACAAAATTAATATTTTTGAGCCAATTTTTAATTTGTAAGGGTCAGAAATAAATAGTTCTCTTAATTATACATGGAACCAACTCTTTTATTTTCAAATCAGACAAACCTCCCGGCCTCTACCCCGAGGCTAAATGAGTGGCTCCCACCTGACAGACACCGTCCTGGATTAGTAGGGCTGGCGCAGAACTTGAATCTTTCCACAGTGCATATTTCTTCTATGTCATATCCCCAAACTGAGACCTGCCCCCACTATCAAGGGCAGGAGCAGCGAGCCTGTTTTTCCTTTTCTACTGGGGAACATATAGGCAACCCAGTCCTTCTAGTCCATTTTTCTAAGGTCTGATGGTGGTACAATCACTGACATGACTCTACTCTGTTTTCGTAGATGGAGTTTGTTCTATTTACAGGTGATTTGTTGTCTCTTTAGGAAGAACCTCATGGATTTCAGCTGCCACCAAAATAACAACGGTGTTATTTCTAAGCACACATCCCTCAATATCACACTTTAATTAAAAAAAAAAAAAGAAAGAAAAAAGAAAAAGAGAGAGAGAGAGAAAATGGCTTCCTAAACTTCCCAAACCAAACCCACTAATAGGGACCTACCAACTGTAAATACCTTTGATGTCAGTTGCCCTAGTGATGGAAGGAGCTCACTGAAATATTTTACAGAGGGAAGAGGGGGCCAAGCTAGCTAAATTCTTCCTCAGGGATTGGGGATAAGGTAAAGTTGATTACTCAGTGTGAGTCAGCTGACCTACTCACTCACAATGCACTAATATAGAGACTCAAATGAGCTCTTTATAAAGTCCCTGAGGTAATATGTGGGATAAATAATTCTTCTGTAAATATGGGTTAGAAATCGCTTTTAACTTGGATTCTATGCTGACCTCTGGAGGCCAAACAGAGGCTTCCTTGCTAGGAGGGGCCAGGGGCCAGCCCTGTGCTGACTGAGAGCCCTTCTTGGGATGGGGAAGAGCCGACAACCCTCAAAGGCAACACTGCACCCAGCCCC